>NC_090274.1:37705539-40203719 GCF_040414725.1 Anabrus simplex | reverse complement strand
TTAGTCTGCATTTTACGTCCTCCTTACTTCTGCATCATCAGTTATTTTACTACAAAAATATCAATCCATCTACTTCCTTTAAGATTTCATTTCCTAATCTAATATTTCCAGCATCATCTGTCTTCGTTCGACCGCACTCCATTACTTTTTTGTTTTGAATGTATTTATTCATTTATTTATTTATTTATTTATTTATTTATTTATTTATTTATTTATTTATTTATTTATTTTTTTTTTTTTTCAACTTGTACTCCCTCTCCAGGACTCTGTCCATACCATTCAGCAATTTCTCCAGATCTTCTGCAGACTGAGATAAAATAACAATATTAACTTTAAATCTAAGGGTTTTTATTTCCTCTCCTTGGACTGTGATTCCCTTTCTAAATTCCTCTTTGATTTCCTTTACCACCTCTTCTATATTATAGACTTTTTTTCTATTTGCTTTACGTCGCAGCGACATAGACAGGTCTTATGGCGACGAGGGGTAGGAAAGGCCTACGAATGGGAAGGAAGCGGGCGTAGCCTTAATTATGGTACAACCCCAGCATTTGCCTGGTGTGAAAATGGGGAAACCACGGAAAACCATCTTCAGGGCTGCCGACAGTGGGGTTAGAACCCACTATATCCCGGATGCAAGGTCACAGCTGCGCGACCCTAACCGCACGGCCATCTCGCCCGGTATTTTTTATTATGGACATTGAAAAGGAGGGGGGACAAGGCAAACTGCAGCCTTGCCTCACTCCTTTTTGGATTGATGCTTATTTTTCAAAGTCCTCTATTCTTATCACTGCATACTGATTTTTATACGGACTGTAGATACCTATAGGTGAAGTATTCCCGTGTCCCTGGCATGCTACCGCCTCAGGCTATATGACAGGTAAATACCAAGACAACACCCATTAACTCATTACATACGTCAGTAAGTAGAAGCACGCCACCTTGTTACATCAGCTTCATTGGGCAAACACGTCAGGAGCACGAGAGTCCAGTTCTTTAAACGAACGGCCTTTGCAGCATGAGTCATCAGCTTGTATGTAGTACGACCACCAAGAAAGTGCGTGTGTTTTCTCTTGGTCGGTTTTGTACCGGGAATCCTACGAAGTAACACTGAACTGGTATTACGTAAGGAGATGATTCATTGTCTACCACGTATCACTTCTGTACACACAAAAACGCATAGGTTTGTAGGTTCTCAATGCCACAGTCGGCTGGTGGTGGTAGGAGTTGTATCCCGACTGACTGTCGGTAAAATTTAAGGATTCTTAATAGCTACAAAAAGCCCATAGAACAAGCGATAAAGGAATTTGGAAAGGGAATCAAAATCCAAGGAGAGGAAATCAAAACCCTCAGATTTGCCGATGATACTGTTATTTTTTTCTTTCTCTGCAAAAGATATGGAGAAATTGCTGAATGGTATGGGCAGAGTCTTGGATAAGGAGTATGAAAACCTACAACCTGTTTTCCAGTCATTGACCGGGTCAGGGATGGAATGAATGATGCAGATATAGGCTATTAGTACGATGGGGTCGCCACTCCCAAAGTGATTTTTATTATTGACTGATAGATGCAATGAAATGAGAATGGAGAGTGTTGCTGGAATGAAAGATGACAGGGAAAACCGGAGTACCCGGAGAAAAACCTGTCCTGCCTCCGCTTTGTCCAGCACAAATCTCACAGGGAGTGACCGGGATTTGAACCACGGTATTGGATAAGGACTACAAGATGAAAATGAATAAGTCCAAAACAAAAGTAATGGAGTGCAGTCGAACAAAGTCAGGTGATGCAAGAAACATTAGATTAGGAAATGAAGTCTTAAAGGAAGTGGATGAATATTGTTACTTAGGTTGTAAAATAACTAACGATGGCAGAAGGATTTTCTTGAGAAAAGAAATTTGCTCACCTCAAATACTGATATACAGTGACCGTCATAATGTTTCGGACAGGCAGAGTTCCTTTATATTTAACATAAAATGATTAATAACAAACATATATAATTTAATTTCCCTTACTCCACACAGATACCAAAAATAAATATGCACTTCATTTCATGATACACACACAAAAAAAAGCAACTTATGAATGTAATTACAATAATAGAAAATTGCCTGTTCAGAAATATTCGGACAAGAGTCCATGTAGGAGTATTAACACTTCGTCCACTAACTTTTTATTAGAAATGGCTGAAAAATAACAGAGCAGATTTTTCACGGTTATGTAAATATAACGGTTACAATTTGTAACAGATATAAAAATAACGTGTAACCAAAATAAATTCGTAAAAATGTAATTAACCTTCCATGTCGTGCCTTCTAACACTGAAACTATGAATAGCTGTTTCCCTATTCACCATCCACTGCCAACAACCTGCTAGGGGCAAAAGGTTTAACCCACTTCTCAATCATAATCGATCACATACTTTTAGCCATATAGAAAACCCATAGGTTTTGAATTGGAGCTAGTTAAACAAATATTTCAGTTTCCAGTAGATTTAAGTGAAAACTACGGAAAGGGCTTCTTGTAGGCTACATCCCGGCACAGGATTTCACCCTCTCCCTTCCTACTATCATTATCATGTCATTTACTCCACCTCTAACGTCTCTGGTCGTAAAAACTCGCTACGAAGATTTATCTTACCTCATTCCCGAACCAATTCCATACTAGAAAAATTGTGGTGTCTTCAAATTTAGATTAGTTTAGTCATTATGGAAGTACAGTAGTATGCATTGTTCAATTATTACTATTAATAGATCCCAAGGAATCGCTGGACAGGTGGAGGTAATATTTTGAAAATCTTCTTAACGTAAAAGGAAATCTTCATGGTGGCGTCGTGAACAACGGAGCTCATGGGGAGGAGTAAAATGATGTTGGTGAAATTACGCTTGAGGAAGTGGAAAGGATAGAAAATAAACTCCATTGTTATAAAGCACCAGGAATAGATGAAATTAGACCTGAAATGGTGAAGTATAGTGGGAAGGCAGGGATGAAATGGCTTCATTGAATAATAAGATTAGCATAGAGTGTTGGTAACGTACCTTCAGATTGGACAAAAGCAGTAATTGCACCTACCTATAAGTAAAGGAACAGGAAGGATTGCAACAACTATCGAGGTGTCTCATTGATTAGTATACCAGGCAAAGGGAGGGTACGATCAGTGGTTGAGAGGAAGCTGGATGAAAACCAGTGTGGTTTCATACCACAGAGGGGCTGTCAAAATCCGATTTTCAGTATACGCCAGGTACCTGGAAAGTGCTATGAGAGGAATTGACAATTATGTTTATGTTTCGAAGATCCAGAGAAAGCATATGACAGGGTACCAAGGGAAAACATGTTCGCCATACTGGAGGACATTGGGATTAAGGGTAGATTATTAAAATCAATCAAAGGTATTTATGTTGACAATTGGGATGCAGTGAGAATTTATGGTAGAATGAGTTCTTGGTTCAGGGAACTTACAGGGGTTAGACAAGATAAGTTAGAATTAACAGACATGAAATTAGCGAGGATTATTGCTGGTACAAACAGGTGGGAGCAATGGCAGGAGGGTACTCGGAATGGGGAGATAAAGGCTAAGTTAGGAATGAACTGGATGGATGAACCTATACGCATAAACCGGCTTAGGTGGTGGGTCATGTGAGGCGAATGGAGGAAGATAAGTTACCTAGGAGAATAATGGACTTTGCTATGGAGGGTAAAAGAAGTAGAGGGAGAACAAGAATACGATGGTAAGACTCAGTTTCTAACGATTTAAAGATAAGAGGTGTAGAAGTAAATGAGGCCACAACACTAGTTGCAAATAGAGGATTGTGGCGACATTTAGTAAATTCACAGAGGATTGCAGACTGAACGCTGAAAGGCATAACGGTCTATAATGATGGTGTATAATGTATTAGTATTATTTCAGAACACATTCTTCACACGTAGATGAAGAAAATATTTATATGGCCTTGGGTCCGGAAACACTTTATTTCCATGTTAGAACTAATTTTCTACAGCTGTATATAGTACATTAATATGAAAACACACAGGAACAGAGCGTACCAACATATCACATGAAACTCTGTCAAATGATGTGTTCAAAATGCCTCCCCTTAGTTTTGATATATGCATCAGGCCGCTGTCACATTGAAACCTGAGTGCGCTGATGTGTCCCTGACTAAAAACTATTCATATATTTATAGCAAATCGCAATCAAATATATGGATTGAGATGGTACCGTCTCTACAATCTCATGTCTAGGACAGGGTAGTAAGCCGAATCTCTTCCTAAAATCTTTAAGTAAGAGAAGGGAGAAAACTAGACTTATAGGATTATATAGAGCCTTTACAGGAGAAGAAGCATGGGGAGATATCCGTGAGAGGCTTCAGTTGGAAAACAATTATATCGGCAGGACTGACCACAAATATAAAATTAGAAGGAATTTTAGCAGAAGCGATTGGGGTAAATTTTCATTCATTGGGAAGGGCGTGAAGGAGTGGAACAGTTTACCAGGGGTAGTGTTTGATCCTTTTCCAAAATCTGTACAAATATTCAAGAAGAGAATAAACAACAACAGATAAAATAAATGAAATGTTAGAGGGCATTCGACCAGTGCAAGTTAATGTAAATAAAAATGTGTGTAAATAAATTAATTCCATCCCCTGGTCTAAGGAGTTTGGACAGCCAAAGTAGGGGACTGCCTGTAGGGGTGATGTACAGTGGGGACTTCGAGGGCCCTGGGACCGCTACGGTAGCTGTGAAGGCCCTTCAGGAACTCTGAAAAGTGGTGACAAAAGGGGCTCTGGTTAAGACGCAGCAGGTCGTTATGCTACTTAGGTTAAAAAAAAACTAATTAAATGCAATGTAAATTTTAATCTTATTCCAGTTGTATTGTATCATTTGAAGTAATTCCACATACTGTATATGAGTTGACTATGTTTGTAAGTATAGGATATATGTAGAATTTTGTAAATAATATAAATTTATTGATGAGCTGTGTGTTTAATAGAAAAAATTGTTAGCGTAAATTGTATAATATTGTATTATAGGAAAATTTTCTTCTCTTGTTAATTTAATATTTAGTGCTTGACAATAATGTATTTTAGTGTACCATTTGCCACCGAGGTAGACACCTCATTTGCCAATAAAGAGATTTTGATTTGATTTGATCTTCAAACCACATTGGTATAGCACCTCGAGCCCAACCACAGTCTGTTTCCGATCATTCGACCGGGTCAGGAAGGGAATGAATGAAGCTCCATAAGATAAGATTTTTTTTGTTTTGTTTTGTTTTTCCTCCACAAAGTCGGGGTGAGGACGAGTGGTCCCCATCTCGCCCCGCTGAATACATGTTTACCGTAGGAGCTATGATAAGTGCTAGTGTGGAATTTAGATTTTTATTGCACCGCCTTGTGGTACAATGTACTCCTGAGTGAGAGTTGCATGAAGTAGCTTTCATGAAGTTATGCTGACTTGGAGAAAAAACTCGCTGAGACCGAAAAACTAGTGTGTGATCGAATGAAAAAGTTACATACCTCTGAACTCCGGCGTGGTAGATTGTCGTGTGGGGTGATATTTGATTCGACTGGGTCAGGAATTAAATAAATCAAGCCCCCATCTAGCGACGATGTTAGGAATTGTAACACTCCTCTGAAGCAATGATTAATGACTGATAAATGAAATGAAATTATATTGGAGAGCGTTCAAGGAATGAAAGATGACATGGAAAACCGGAGTACCCGGAGAAAAACCTGTTCCGCCTCTTCTTTGTCCAGCACAAATCTCACATGGATTGACCAGAATTTGAACCAGAGAGGCCAGCGCGCTGTCGCCTGAGCCACGAAGGCTCTATTAATTTAATTTGTCTCACTTGTCGGTAGGTTTTACATGTACTGTATATGATGATGATGATGATGTTGAGACTGGTTTGATGCAGCCTTCTCTGCCACCCTATGCCGAGCTAACCTTTTCATTTCTACGTAACTGATGCATGCTACATCTGCTCTAATCTGCTAGTCACATTCATACCACCTACACTTCCCACAAAAACCAACTGCACAAGTTCTGGGTGTCTTAAGATGCGTTCTATCATTCTATCTCTATTTAGCCAAATCGATCTCCTCTCACAATTCGATTCAGTATCACTTCATTCGTGATTCGATCTGTCCAACTTACCTTCATCATTCTTCTGTAACACCACATTTCAAAAGCTTCTATTCTCTTTCTAACTGAGCTAGTTATCGTCCATGTTTCATTTCCATACAATGCCACGCTCCAGACGAAAGTCTTCAAAAACATCTTTCTAATTCCAATATCATTGTTCTAAGTGAGCAAAGGCCTTCCTTGTTTGTGCTAATCTGCATTTTATGTCCTCCTTGCCTCTGCCATCCTTAGTTATTTTACTGTCCAATTTAAAATATTTATCTACTTCCTTTAAGACTTCGTTTCCTAATCTAATATTGGCAGCATCACCTGACTTCGACTACACACCATTTCTTTTGTTTTCGATTTTTTTCCATCTTTTTTTTCCTTCCCCAAGACTCCGCCCATACAGTTCAGCAGTTTCTCCAGATCTTCTGCATTCTCAAATAAAATAACAATATCTTCAGCAAATCTCTGAGTTTTGATTTCCTCTCCTTGGATTGTGATTCCCTTCACAAATTCCTCTCTGATTTCCTTTACTGCCTGTTCTATATAAACACTGAAAAGGAGCGGGGACAAAGCTGCAACCTTGCCTCACCCCTTTCTGAATTGCTGCTTGTTTTTCAAAGCCCTCGATTCTTATCACTACAGACTGTGTTTTATACAGATCGTAGATAATTCTTCGTTCTCGGTATCTTGTCCCGATCACCTTCAGAATCTCACATAGCAAAAACGAATCAAATGGGAAATGTTTGAGAAAATTGTGGTGAGAAGAAATGCGAACAAAAATTCAAAATTTGCAAAACACATTCCAGAATATAGAGTGACTTATCAGAATCCCAAAATGTATAAAATAGTAAATGTCGAGCGTCAAAAGGAGTCTCAGATTTCAAAGTGGCCGACCGTCGTGAGAGAGTTTCGCGTAGCTGGAGTCCCAACCGAGCACATCTGCTGCCCTAGTGGGGAAAATGATTTGGAACTCATGGTCTTAAAGATGTGAGTCCAGCTACTTGCCTGAATGGTCACCGTTTAGGCCTTCGGTTCAGGTGTTCCCGGGTTCGATTCTCCTGTTTTGGACACCTGCTGGTGTAATTCCCGCCTGTTTCAAATCGGTTTATATTTCACCTGTCCATTTCATTGAATTCTGTTTTGGCTTTTCCCCGGTTTTCAAACAATTCGACTATTTGTTTTGTAAGTCTATCTGAGTGCATTCTTTTAATACTAGTTTCCCGCTGGCTCCGCCCGCAATGTGCAAAGTATGGTGTTGTTCGTTACTATATTCACGGATGTATTTGCACAGTTTCGAGTTAATGAAATAAATCACATGATCTGCTGTGGTAATAGAATGTAATATTATGTCAAGAAAACACTTGAAAATACATCACACAAAGAAATTGAATTAAACGTTCCTTGGAACAACACTGCGCGCCGAACTGTTAAAAAGTCCTTCGACAAATGTACTCATAACTTTTCTCAGAATCTACCAGTTTAAGTAGTTATTACCTCAAAAGAAAGCGATTGATCCACGGAGTGTTTTTAGACCAAAACGAACCGCGTACCTCAATTACAACGAAAGATATGATTGCTTCAATGAGAAAAAATGTTGAAGAAATGAGACGTCAAATTGAATGTGCAACTCATCACTTTCCTCAGAATCGACCAATTTGAATAGTTAAGAGCTGAAATGAAAGAGCTTGATCCACTGAGTGTTCTTAGGCCAAAACAAACTCCGTACCTCCATTAGAACCAAATATATGATTGCTTCAAAGAGATAAAAATTGAAAAACCAAATAATTTGAGGAAGGCGGAAGTTAAGTGAGTTATAGTACCTGATGACAAATCTGTGCATGAATACCTTTCAGTTAAAGAAAAAATGAAGGAAATCGACCGGATAGAATGGCCGGACTGACTGACTTTAGTTTATATATATATATATTTAAGTATATGGATGTCCGTAGAATCTTAACCTGCGTTTTCTGATGTCACTGTGAATTATTAATACCGAGCGTGTTGACTGTGCATGGTTCGGGCCGTGTACCTATTAGATTGTATTCGGGAGATAGTGGGTTCGAACCTTAGTTACCGGGCGAGCTGGCCGTGCGCGTAGAGGCGCGCGGCTGTGATCTTGCATCCGGGAGATAGTAGGTTCGAATCCCACTATCGGCAGCCCTGAAGATGGTTTTCCGTGGTTTCCCATTTTCACACCAGGTAAATGCTGGGGCTGTACCTTAATTAAGGCCACGGCCGCTTCCTTCCAACTCCTAGGCCTTTCCTATCCCATCGTCGCCATAAGACCTATCTGTGTCGGTGCGACGTAAAGCCCCTAGAAAAAAAACCGTAGTTAAGGCCACGGCCGCTTCCTTCCCATTCCTAGCCCAGTCCTGTCCTATCGTCGCCATAAGACCTATCTGTGTCGGCGCGATGTAAAGAAACTTGTAAAAACAGTAAACCCCCACCATTACCTGGTGTGAAAATGGGAACCACGGAAAACCATCTTCAAGGCTGCTGACAGTGGGGCTCGAGCCCCCTATCTCCCGAATACTGGCTACTGACCGCAATTAAGCAACTGCAGCTATCGAGCTCGGGTTTACCTTAATTAAGGCCACGATCGCTACCTTTCTAGTCCTGTCCTAGACTTGTCTGTATCAGTGCTACATAAAACCAATAATCATAATAATAAAACCAAAACCAAACCCCATGGCACTACAGCCCTTGAAGGGCCTTGCCCTACCAAGCGACCGCTGCTCAGCCCGAGGGCCTGCAGATTGCTAGGTGTCATGTGGTCAGCACGATGAATCCTCTCGGACGTTATTCTTGGCTTTCTAGACCGGGGTCCGCTATCTCACTGTCAGAGAGCTCCTCAATTTTAATCACGTAGGCTGAGTGGACCTCGAAACAGCCCTCAGGTCAGGTAAAAATCCCTGTCCTGGCCGGGAATCGAACCCGGCGCCTCCGGGTGAGAGGCAGGCACGCTACCCCTACACCACGGTTCAGGCAATAATAATAATAATAATAATAATAATAATAATAATAATAATAATAATAATAATAATAATAATTGATCTTGCCGCCTCTGTGGTGTAGTGGTTAGCGTGATTAGCTGCCACCCCCGGAGGCCCGGGTTCGATTCCCGGCTCTGCCACGAAATTTGAAAAGTGGTACGAGGGCTGGAACGGGGTCCACTCAGCCTCGGGAGGTCAACTGAGTAGAGGTGGGTTCGATTCCCACCTCAGCCATCCTGGAAGTGGTTTTCCGTGGTTTCCCACTTCTCCTCCAGGCGAATGCCGGGATGGTACCTAACTTAAGGCCACGGCCGCTTCCTTCCCTCTTCCTTGTCTATCCCTTCCAATCTTCCCATCCCTCCACAAGGCCCCTGTTCAGCATAGCAGGTGAGGCCGCCTGGGCGAGGTACTGGTCATACTCCCCAGTTGTATCCCAGACCAAGAGTCTGAAGCTCCAGGACACTGCCCTTGAGGCGGTAGAGGTGGGATCCCTCGCTAAGTCCGAGGGAAAAACCGAACCTGGAGGGTAAACAGATGATGATGATAATTGATCTTGTTAAATAATGGCAAATATTCAGAGAGTTATAGAACTATGTGTAAATAGTGTGTGAGTGCAAGAGTTGTGTAAATGTAATCAATGAAAGGATTTATTGCCAGGCTGAGTGGCTCAGGCGGTCGAACCGCTGGCCTTCTGACCCCAACTTGGGAAGTTCGATCCTGGTCAGTTCGGTGGTGTTGGAAAGTGTCCAAATACGTCAGGCCCGTGTCGGCAGATTTACTGGCACATAAACTAACTCCTGTGGGATAAAATTCCAGCACCTTGGCATCTCCGAAAACCGTTAGAGTAGTTAGTGGGACACAAAGTAAATAACAATATTATTAACACATTTACTGAACCGTTTTGGTACTATTTCAGAAATCCTTCTTTACTTAGAACGCAATGTTTCTTTACTCTCTCAAACAGAATACACGTTCATGCATACGTAAGCCCGCGTGTCACAAGCTGCATCATGAGAAAAGAAAGCCTATGAATTGCCTTTATGCAAATGATTAGTCAACACGAAGACTAAAAAATGAACTGAACGAGTTCTGCAAGCCTCCAGCTCAGCAATTCTGTTACACCTTCAGCGAAACGGAATACAATTGTTCTTACGAACAATACTGAACCGCCCCATGTTATGCACAAGGCTCAAGCATTTTACTGGGTAATTTTGCAAATTTCTCTTTGGATCATATATAATAACCGGTTCCGCGATGAAGGGATAGAGTGCTTGTCTTCTACCCAGAGGCCGCGGTTTCGATTCCTGCCCAGGTCAGGTTTTTTTACTTCGATCTGTAGGTCCACTCAGCCTACTTGATTACAACGAGGAGCTATCTGACTGTGAGATGGCGGCGCCGGTCTAGAAAGCCAAGAATAACTGCCGAAAGGATTCCTCGTGCTGAGTGCACGGCACCTCGTAATCTGCAGGACTTCGGGTTGAGCAGTGGTCGCGTAGTAGGCCATGGCCCTTCGGGCCTGTTGTGCCATTGGGGGAAATAATAATAATAATAATAATAATAATAATAATAATAATAATAATAATAATAATAATACCTAAAACATTCGTTCAAAACTCCTATTCAAGAGACTTGAAATGCAAACAGATAATTCGATTGGAGAATATCAGGGTAGGCAGGTCATGCGCAGAACAGATTCTTAACCTCAAGACCATCCTACAAATTAGTAAAAGCAGATATAGTTGGGGACAAAACATGACGACCTCAGTTCCTGGAAGCGAGCTGAAAGCCAGTAGTCAATCACACCCTGCACCCTGCTGATTTAACGAGCTCTAAGTGATCCTTGTTTGTTTTGGAGAGGCTGCCAAACCACTTTCTTCCTCACTCTCTGTAGTATTTACTTCTTCATGTAGAGTGCAGTTGCCGATTTGACAACTCTGGCTGCAGTAGAGATAGTAAATCCTATAAGTCGCTAATAGACACAGAGCTGCCGCTGGAATGTAGTGGTGTGAGGTGAGGTCGTCATGATTTGTCCCCATCTATAATCGGTTATTACTTCTGTGGACTTCAAAAAGGCATTTCACTCTATAAACAGACCGATATTTTTCCGTGTACTGCAAGAATTCAAAGTAGACAAACAAGACAATTAATCAAGCGAACACTAACAGGCGCCACTTCCAAGGTTAAATTCTTAGGGGAATTGTCTGAATCATTTGATGTTAAAACAGGAGTCCGACAAGGAGATGGGTTGTCTTCTTTATTGTTTAATCTTGTTTTGGAAAAAGAGATTAGGACTTGGGAAAAAGTCAAAGGAATATCCCTTGGCAGATTACGTGAAAACAAAATTAATCTACAGTGTTTGGCCTTCGCTGATGACTTAGCAGTGTTGTTCAATGACAGACAGGAAGCAGTTGCATGCAGAACAGGACTCCAGATCTTCTATCAGAAAACTCATGCATGGAAGGATCTCTTCGGTACCTAGATGGACAACCAATGAAAACCCAATATGGCAAAATATCCCAAGTGTCATCCAATCTTCAAGACTTGAAAGCGAAGCAAACAAAGAAAGGGTCTCTTAAACTACAAAGAGCAGCATACAGATTCACTTGGAGCAGATATAATAAAAAATCTATGTCCAGAAATACAAAATATTTAAATTAAGACATAACACTGTAATCAAGCCTGGAACACTATATGCATCTGAAACCCTGATCATTGGGGGGCAGATCATTGATTAAAGATGTAGAAAAACAAGAAAGAAAAATCTTAAGGAAAATCTTAGGACCAGTCTGTACAGGGATTAATTGAATGATAAGGAAATATCATGACCTGTGCCAACACTCAGAGAAAATCTCGGATACATTTAGGAAAATAAGTTTGAAATTTTATGGACATATTCTCAGAATGAGTCAGGCGCGGTTCTGCCTTTAGGTCACATGGTCACGTGCCCCTCCACCGATTAAAACTATTATAAAAATCAAAACAACATTATGCACGATTACTGTCACGACCACCTTCAGTGAGTCCAAGAGGCTATGATTCACCATGGTTGTTCTTGTTCTAGCAGCCCTGGACTAAACTAGGCAACATAGTAAAGGTCTAATCCTGGTTGGGACCGACTCGTTCTTAGACCTGAACACCATCCCCTCATTCTGTGAGCTGTGTGTGTGGGGTGAAAGGGGTAATGGCAAATTCCATTGACCCGGTCACACTATTTCTACGACGTGACACTTTAGCGCTAGTTCGTATTTTGAACTTACTTCTCCTACAGCCTACTAGATAGCACCCAGTTACACTTTCTTGTCGGCATATGTATTATTAACGCGCGCAAAAGCAAACCTATGCTTACCTTGTACGTCTGTTAGATTAATAGTGTTCATCCGTGTCGATGTTCATTGTAATCCTGAAAAGTGTGTGAATATTAGTGTGATGTATCTTAGTGTATTCCTGTGCGAGCATAAGTGTTTTTAAAATGAATCAAGTGAGCTACTTACAAAAAAAAAAATCTCTTAATTACGAAAACAGATTATTAGCTAAAGAAATGGGCCGACCAAGACGAGAGCTTAGCATAAATCGTTCAAAGGTAAAAATAGAACCTACAATTGGGAACATGCATCATTTTCAAAAATATTTTTTTTGAAAAGTACACCAATGAAATAGTACGTAAACGTATTACATTGTGGTATGTTGCCTTGTTTTCTACCATTAAAAAAATATTTAATAGTGCCTTTCCGCAAGGCGAGTGAAACGGCCTCTGACGTAAGCGGCGCGCTGTGACGTCACGATCCAGTACCGCATGGAGCTCTGCCAGCCGTTGTGCATCAGCCGTTTCTAAAAGCCGATTGTTTATTATTCATGATCGCGAATAACTTCGAAATGACAGAAGAAAGGTTCAAAACAGCACAGTCAGACAATCTACCATGTGTAGATGTCATCATTCTTGAAAAATGTGACTTTTGTGGCCGCAGAAATTAGCGGATAACAAGCAAGTTTGTAAGTGGCGTTCTTTATATACGTGCAATGTACTGTAAACCATAGTATTAGGATAACAACGAACCTGGATAGATTTCACATCACTTTCAACATTTCCTTCTAGACTGATTCCCCTATTAAAGAATAACATTACATTTTCGGGCTTTCAGCATTAGTAAAGTAAGAAATCGGATTTCAGCACTAACATAAACATATAGGTAGCATTATAGTACTAGTCCGCTTCTGTGGTGTTGGGGCAACTGGCCTACCCATTTCCGGGGCCCATGAAAGAGAATTAAATATCTTTGTGGAGGGAAAAAGTTAAACATGATAAAGATAAATATGACTTCATCTAGTTTTCACAAGTTGGGCTGAGTGGTTCAGACGGTTGAGGTGCTGGCCTTCTGACCCCAACTTGGCAGGTTCGATCCTGGTTCAGTCCGGTGGTAGTTGAAGGTGCTCAAATACGTCAGCCTCGTGTCGGTAGATTTACTGGCACGTAAAAGAACTCCTGCAGGACTAAATTCCTGCACATCGGCGTCTCCGAAAATCGTAGAAGTAGTTAGCGGGGCGTGAAGCCAATAACATTAATTACATTTGGCTTTTAACAAGCTGAGCATATCAGGAAAGAAAAGTGTCCTGGTGACATTTTAGTCGCTCAATACAGGAATGTCTCTGGGTGCTGTGACTTTTTTTTTGCTTTACGTCACACCGTCACATATAGGTCTTATGGCGACGATGGGACAGGAAAGGCCTAGGAATGGGAACAAAGCGGCCGTGGCCTTAGGTACAGCCTCAGCATTTGCCTGGTGTGAAAATGGGAAACCACGGAAAACCATCTTCAGGGCTGCCGGCAGTGGGGTTCAAAACCTTCTATCTCCCGGATGCGAGCTCACAGCTGCGCGCTCCTAACCGCACGGCCAACTCGCGCGGTATTTTTACCCTTCGGTTTATTGACTTGGCTTGTATAACCTGAAACTTAGGCTAAGTTGGATAATATTTTAAACACCTACATCACTATTTTCACCTGTGTGCAATTATGTTATTTATTTCATTAATATTATGATAATTATTATAATTGAGCATTGTTAACTTATAAGACCCCAACAGACAAGCATTGGTTTTGTGTAGAGTTATACATTTGTTAAATTCACGTTGTTTCCTTTCATGATGTACACGCCTATTCTTTGTTACATTATAGAGTATTTAGATATGGCCTAAATTTCTTTACCAATTAAGCTCTTCAATAAAGACATACATAACTGTCCCATGCCAAGATATATTGGTAGAATTAGAGTTGTCAAAATGGTTCATAACCCCTTTGATTTATTATCTTGACATGGATCACCCAAAACATAGGTTAGGTTTGGAGAATACTTTAATAATCAGCATTATTTAATGTACTGTTTATTACTTTCATATTCCAAGATGTAATTGAAGCATTTAAATAAAGCATCATACATTAAAATTTAAAGTTTTACCACTAGAACAGCTGACATGGAAAAGTGATTTGAAAATTCAAACAAATTCATCATACGTTAAAATCTTCAAAAAATAAACTGTAGACTTTTCCGATATATCACCAGCATTTCTCCGGCTCGCCAAAATCCATTTCTCCCTAGTTTTAGCGTCTTTGGAACATGTATAAACAATTTGTTTGGTATGGTATGCGATGTGCTATTGCACATCGGAACTCTACACCATTTACAAGTTTTCTGCCTCACTGTCTGCGCAGGATTCATTTTAAGTCTAAAATATACCACTCAGATTATTATCCAATGTATAGACCTCGAATTTAACCATACTAGACACTAACGTAAAGTAGAAATACGCGAAGTGTATCCTGCTTCTCACAGCACACTATGTGTTATTTCGTCTGCTAATTCAGTCAACCTGTACGATGACGTCAGACCAATGAGATCGCGTACTTGCGTGACGTGACATTTTCGTAGATTTTTATCATGTTTGGAGTTATTATTTGTACATTCTAATCACATTTTTGAATTCTGCATGAAATTTTGAATCAGATTAGAATATTTTTAATTAAAACCCCGGATTTCAATAATTTCAATAATTAATTCCAACGAGCCAAAGGCTCATACAGAGGAATTGTACAATGAATAATATATTCAATGGCGGATTAATTTAAGATTAATTTAATTGATTTAATTGATTCCTAGTGTTCCTACTATGTTGAATGTGCCCCACCCATTTCTATCATCACGAACCGCCACTGGAATGAGTAATCAGAGATTAACCAAAAGAATTCTGAACCTTGCCCTATTAATGAAAGTAAAAATCAATTGGCTGCTCGAAGTCGGAAAAAGATCTTCAGAAAATAGGCATCACAGATTACATTGTGTTAGACAGATCTAAGTTCAGAATGTTAATCGACAATCGCCGTTTTAAACGTCATCCAAGCACTAGCACCAATAAAACCTGGTCAGAAGATCGCAAGAAAAGTCACAGCGAGAAGATGATGAGATTTTGGAAGAAGAAAAAGGTAACAACATCAGCTAAATAAGTTCAATTGCTCTCCTTAGTTGGGCATAACGAAGAAATAATAATAATAATAATAATAATAATAATAATAATAATAATAATAATAATAATAATAATAACACGAAAAAAAGTCTGTATGGAGAATTGTAGGCCCTAAGAAAGTTTTCCGAGATGGATTCAAATTTCACTTGAGATCAAAGAAGGAAGCTCCACGAAAATTCTGAAGGGATATCAGCGAGCATGAGGAAGTTCATATCCCACCTAGTGGCCATGTTCATTAAGGCATCAACTCTAAATGGTCTGATACGGTGGTTAACCGGTTCGAATCCCGTTGCTGGAAAAATATTCACCACCAGAATGTTGGCCGGAAGGGTAAGACAGGTGGTTGTATACAACTTCTACACTGAGTGCCGAAAGCTTGGATTCACTTAAACACTTGCCCACAGTGATCATATGGAGTGAGGGCTTATGACGCTGTTGAAGGTGATTCATCCGTCGGATTGAGACGTTAAGCCTTGAGTAGAACCCTTGGTGTTATTAGATAGGAGTAGGCTATGTGCGGACATCGGATTCCGCCCTGTTGCTTCCTCCCATCATACAGTATATCACCTCATTCATTTCATCTCATTAACTTTGATGAGGTTGACGTCAGGAAGGGCATTCGGTCGTAAAAACCCGCTACGAAGATTCATCTCACTTCACACCCGTAGGGAAAAGAGCCAAGCAAGTGATGGCTATCTCAATCTCAATCTCTTGCATCTCCCTAACCGTACAATTAACTGGTACATTTGTAAGGTATTTAGTATTAAATGATTGGATTTCGTATTGAACAGAGTTTGGATCAGCTGAGCAACTTCATAGATTAGCTGTATAAAGATATGAGCTCGCCCGACTGCTAGATAAGATGATGGAGACTTGATTAAGAACTCCGCAGTGTCAACTGCGGTTCTAGGACATTTCGTACCACGGACATTTCGTACCACCGGACATTTCGTACCACTTGACCTGCGAAATGTCAGTTAAATATTCAGGAGAGGACATTCCGTACCACTTGAAAGAGATTGGAAGTATAGCGAAGTAAAAACGATTTCCTAATGAATGTATTCATTTGTATACCCATTGCCACTACTGGCGCAGAAGCATCTGCACGGTGTGACCACTGCTGATGTTAACCTTCCGACGGACGCAACTGATTTGATTGGTGCACGTGTTAATTTTTATCTCGTATTCGCCATTCGCGGGGACCTAGCTACTTCCACCTTTCAGTAGTTTCGTGTTTCCGCTTGACGTTCAAGCCCATATCGGCCAGTTCATGAGAAACATTTATTTTACTTACTTGATAATGAAATAATAAAGGAGTTTATGAATATTCACAATAGTAGTGCCCGTCAGGCACGTTGCGCCCGAACACGATGTATATTCTATTGTATTGTATTGTTTTGTTTCAGGCTTTATACTTCAAAAATATCGACTTTCTTATGATATCTACGTAAACATAAGTGATAAGTATAGTTTAAAGGGCAATTATTAAAATAATATAAAAGTTTTCTTCAGCAAATTTTGTAAATTATTTTTTGTTTCTGATTTCTAAAGTGTGCCTGTCAGGCTCATTACGCCCGCTGGCGTGGACACGGAATTCCAATTTGACATCAAGTGGTACGGATTGTCCTGGCGTAAATATCTGGGGATTACCGGAAAACCGTTCGCACGTAGATAATGACCTAGGTGGTACGAAATGTCTTCAAAAATTATGTGGTACGGAATGTCCGTGGTACGAAATGTCCGGACACCGTCAACTGCTAAGGCTATTATAGAGGGGCTCCATCACATTCTACTCGGCAGTACCATTGTTCATTGGGTTGTGAGAATCAAGGTCAAGCTGTATGCAGCTGACGAGAAAGGGGGAGATGTCAGCTGTTAGCCTGCCGCCTGAAGGACGAACGCAAAGCCCCCAGAAAGCCACACAAACCGTAGCCGTGTGGCTTTGGAAACGATCCGCTGTTGGCTAGAAATGAACTTTCCCAAATAGTTGTATTTTGATCCTAGCATCCATCCAATGTGAAGAGTTTTGAATGTAGAAATTAACTGACCAGTCTCTGTGGTGTAGTGGTTAGTGTGATTAGCTGCCACTCCTGGAGGCCCGGGTTCGATTCCCAGCTCAGCCACGAATTTTGAAAAGTGGTACGAGGGCTGGAACGGGGTCCACTCAGCCTCGGGAGGTCAAGTGAGTAGAGGTGGGTTCGATTCCCACCACAGCCATCCTGGAAGTGGTTTTCCGTGGTTTCCCACTTCTCCTCCAGGCAAATGCCGGGATGGTACCTAACTTAAGGCCACGGCCGGTTCCTTCCCTCTTCCTTGTCTATCCCTTCCAATCTTCCCATCCCCCCCACAAGGCCCCTGTTGAGCATAGCAGGTTGTATCCCCCGACCCAATGTCTCACGCTCCAGGACGCTGCCCTTAAGGTGGTAGAGGTGGGATCCCTCGCAGAGGCCGAGGGATAAACCAACCCTGGAGGGTAAACAGATTAAGAAAGAAATTAACTGACCGCAGATAAAAATCTATAACCGAGCTCGATAGCTGTAGTCGCTTAAGAGCGGCCAGTATCCAGTAATCGGGAGATAGTGGGTTCGACCCCCACTGTCAGCAGCCCTGAAGATGGTTTTCCGTGGTTTCCCATTTTCACACCAGGCAAATGCTGGGGCTGTACCTTAATTAAGGCCACGGCCGCTTCCTTCCAACTCCTAGGCCTTTCCTATCCCACCGTCGCCGTAAGACATATCTGTGTCGGTGCGACGTAAAGCAAATGGAAAAAAAATCTATACGACTGAATGACTGACTCATAAATGCCCAACCGAGAAAGCCAGAGGCATTAAATTTGAAGGATATACAGTAGGACTATACGTATAAATGTGTAAAGAAGTGCTGAGAATGGGTTTTAAAGAATTTGATTTTAAAGGGTAAAAATGGGAGTATATTCGAAATTGACCAACACCTCCTAGATATATAAGGCCTCACAACTGTTCTGGGAATATACTGTGACGTCAAAATCGGGAGGCAAGCTTGAACCTTTTCAGTAATAACACAGCAATGTGTTTGGCCATGTAACGCTGAAATTAGAAGAGTTTTAATTCGTTTAATGGTGCCAATTGTTAATACCGTTGTACGTAATGGTACTGATGTGTTGCGTACTCAACTTTAAGAAGAATTTCGGCAGTGATAACGAAGTGCATGCATTAAGTTTACGAAAGACGAGGTTATGCGGCAGATATGTTTACGTGCAATTCCAAGACAAGACTACAGATTTACTAATAACTCAATGGTGAGTAACTATTATTATTACATTCTCACACAATCATAATGAGTATAGGCCTATGACGTATTTAACTACACGCAACAGCTGGTGATATGTAGGCATATTTACTCTTCAATGATATAAGGTTATGCTAGATCACAATCATGGGAAACATTATTTCAACGGTATTATTATTATTATTATTATTATTATTATTATTATTATTATTATTATTATTATTATTATTATTATTATTATTATACGCATTAAAACATACCACCTACAGGAGCTGCTGGTGTAGGCCGATTCACTCTGTAAATGCACGAATTTCGCTCACGGTGATACATTATTTTACAGGTATGCCACAGACATTTCAAAGTCGGTGATATTTTATGGGAAGTAACTGGTACTGATCCTGCCAGAATGTGACTATAAATATGATGGGCAGTTGGAAAAGATATAAGCCACTGCTGTCTCTGACAATCATGGTCTTGGAAGAGGAGTAGTTAAAAGAACCAGGCAAAAATGTAGAATAGAAAGGAGCAATAAAGAGAGCCATTGAAGATAGTACATATCTCATACACAGAATTTCAACTCATCTGAAAAGTACAATAAACACGTTGTTACCTGATGGTTGTTGTACTGTGGTGAAGGGACCGTATTTTTTCTGTACGTCGATACATCAAGGCAACCATACTGCATGGCATATGTAATCATCTTATAAGACATGGCCTTTATTCTAAACGGGTTTTATTAAAGTAAAAAATATTTCTAATGAATATGTGGACAAAATTACTAATACAAATGCGGTATATTCTTTAGTTACAAAACATCATAGCTGCATCACAAGGAATTAGTGTAACAATGTGTAGAAAGATTCAATAAATAAGTTAATTCTAGTCCTAGTTGGTGAATTGGACACCGAGGATGATGTCCCCACAGTTAATTTAATAGCCATAGTTAAAATATTTCTTAGTTCATAAAGGAGTATGTGCATGATTTTCTTGTTATTTGTTCAACCTTCTGTCTGATATTTCCTCATGTTTACAAATTTATGGCCGACCCCGTGGTGAGGGGATATAATGCCTGCCTCCTACCCGGAGGCTCCGGTTCGATTCCAGGCCAAGTCAGGGATTTTTACCTAGATCTGAGGGCTGGTTTGAGGTCCACTCAGCCTGCGTGTTTACATTTGCGAGCTATCTGACGGTGAGATAGCGGCCCAGGTCTAGAAAGCCAAGAATAACGGCTGAAAGGATTCGTCCTGCGGAACCCAAGACACCTCGTAATCTGCAGGCCTTCGGGCTGATCCCCCTGTGGGTGGGGGCTGTAGAATAACACCCACGGTATCCCCTGCCTGTCGTAAGAGGCGACTAAAAGGGGCCCCAAGGGCTCTGAACTTTGGAGCGTGGGTTGGCGACCACGGGGCCCTTAGCTGAGTCCTGGCATTGCTTCCACTTACTTGTGCCAGGCTCCTCACTTTCATCTATCCTATCCGACCTCCCTTGGTCAACTCTTGTTCTTTTCCGACCCCGACGCTATTAGGTTTGCGAGGGCTAGGGAGTCATTCATTTTCACGCCCTTCGTGGCCCTTGTCTTTCTTTGGCCGATACCTTCATTTTTCGAAGTGTCGGTTCCCTTCCATTTTTTCTCTCTGATTAGTGTTATATAGAGGATGGTTGCCTAGTTGTACTTCCTCTTAAAACAATAATCACCACCACCTTCGGGCTGAGCAGGATCAAGGCCAAGCCCTTCAGGGCTGTTGCGCCGTGCGGTTTTTACAAATTTATGAGACAGTAGCAATTTAATGTTGCCACAATATGTCAATACTTTTAAAAGAGTAGGCTCCAGTCCGAATGGTAGTCCAATATTAGGTTAGAAACTTACATACTTTCTGGAATACATAAAGGTTTCGAACAGAATTACAAATTAGTAACATCGGTGGTAGGTGAAATTCTCATAACCATACATGAACTTCAAGGGAGGAAACATTGTAGGCTCATGTGCATATACTGCCAGTGATGCTACATCAGCTTAGATGTTAGGCCTATGCTAATATTATACGTGCTAGTTTTCCTTTAAGATCACGTAATGCCTATTTAAATTGAAATATGTTTGTAATATTCTGTTGTGATGTTAGCAATTCGGCCTAAGTGAGTTAACATTGCAAAATGCTGTCGTGTTTTACAACTGTCTGCTGTTTATCTTTAATGGCAGAGTCACTAAAATACGGTAATAACGACAGTATAATTCAATATCCTTCAAATTTGAAACGCTGTTTGTTAGTAAATAAATTATTCCATTGGCAAAAAATATTAAAATCATGTCTGTGTTTAACTATGTTCCGCGTTTCTCTGCATTGCCATCGCCTCCGTAGCGTGACGTCACTACGCTGTTGTTAGGCCTTATTATCTAGGAGGTGTTGAATTGACACGTTATTGGTTTTCTTGGCCGCGAAATAGAAATACAACTTCGTTTTTGCACCAAAACATTCTTCATGCAATGCAATTTCAGCATTATTTTTATTCGACTTAGGAGTGCAAAGGGTTGAACAAGGGTTATATTCGAAATGTACCTCTTTTTTTCAATTTTCTTGGCCAAAAATAAAATACAACTTTGACTTTGCACTAAAGCATTCTTCATATAAATGCCTAAAATATTTTTTTTTGCATTTTTTGAAATTCAACTTACAAGGGGTGAGAAGGATTGAAAAAGAGTATATCCTAAATTTTGTATTGTATAATAGTATAATTCCCCACATCGCAACTTGTTTCATGCAGAACTATCTTACTTTTGTTTCCACGAATAATAATAATAATAATAATAATAATAATTACAGTAATTAGAGGTGACTGGATCTGATGCCTCACGCAGTAAAGATATGTTTTTTCCAGACAAGTTTGATTTCGACCTCAGAGGCTGATTAACCGCAGGAGTTCCAGGTTTTGTTCGACCAATACGACCCAGTTCAACTGGCCATAAGAAAAAAAAGAGAATCAGAACGCAGGCGAACATTTATCCTGAACGTGGAACCTCCCACAATGGTTTGACATACACGATAGATACAGCGAGCCTGACACGGGAAGCGCGTTGTAAGAATAATTTCACTATCATGGTCGCTAATTTATTTATATCTAACGAGGATTTGATTTTTTTTAGATTGTTGTTAATTTTGAGGTTCAATTGGAGAGGCTTCACCGATACAACAGCCGGTTCTGTATTACGATATCAGCAAGCAGGGCTAATAGCAGTGACGGATATGGTTTGGACACAGACACGCACAACAAGCCTATACACATATTTACACATACAAATTTAAACATTAAAGGGCATTGTGCCAAGAGTGGTGGTGGTGGTGATTGTTTTAGGAGGAAGTAGAACTAGACAGAGAGAAAAAAATAAACGAGCCCGACACTCTGAAAAATGAAGGTATCGGTCAAAGAAAAAACAAAGGCCACCAGTCACCAAAGGCATGGAAATCAAAGACTCTAGGCCTCGAATACTCTAACATTATCGAGTTAAAAAAAAAAAAAAAAAAACAAGTGTTCGCCAGGCGAGGTCGGATAGGATAGATGAAAATGAGGAGTCTGGCACAATTAAGTGGTAACAATGCTAGGACTCAGCTAAGGGACCCGTGGTCGCCAATCCACAATCCCAACTTAAGAACCCCCGGGGCCAATGTGCCAAGACACACATAAGATAAGCTTATGTTAGACCTACCTTTCTTTCTGTCTTTCTTTAGCTGTAGTTTATCTCTCGATCACTTGCCTTTTAAAATCTAGGATTCCACGGAAAACCTACTTTCTATGGTGAGTATCGCCAGCGGATTTTTACTTCTCAGTTGCTACCGATTTTTCAGGAATGTATTTATTCTATTAATAATAATAATAATAATAATAATAATAATAATAATAATAATAATAATGTTATTTGCTTTACGTCCCACTAACTACTTTTACGGTCTTCGGAGACGCCGAGGTGCCGGAATTTAGTCCCGCAGGAGTTCTTTTACGTGGCAGTATTTGAGCACCTTCAAATACCACCGGACTGAGCCAGGATCGAACCTGCCAAGTTGGGGTTAGAAGGCCAGCGCCCTAACCGTCTGAGCCACTCAGCCCGGCTATTTATTCTATTTTATGTAGAGAAACGAGCCTCCATGTCTCAGGCGGCTGCGCGCCGGTCTCTCACCGCTGGATCATCATCATCATCATCATCATCATCATCATCATCATCATCATCTGTTTACCCTCCAGGTTCGGCTTTTCCCTCGGACTCAGCGAGGAATCCCACCTCTACCGCCTCAAGGGCAGTGTCCTGGAGCTTCAGACTCTTGGTCGGGGGATACAAGTGGGGAGAATGACCAGTACCTCGCCCAGGCGGCCTCACCTGCTGTGCTGAACAGGGGCCTTGTGGAGGGATGGGAAGATTGGAAGGGATAGACAAGGAAGAGGGAAGGAAGCGGCCGTGGCCTGAAGTTACGGAATTTGCATGGAGAAGTGGGAAACCACGGAAAACCACTTCCAGGATGACTGAGGTGGGAATCGAACCCACCTCTACTCAGCTGACCTCCCGAGGCTGAGTGAACCCCGTTCCAGTCCTCGTACCACTTTTCAAATTTCGTGGCAGAGCCGGGAATCGAATCCGGGCCTCCGGGGGTGGCAGCTAATCACGCTAACCACTACACCACAGAGGTGGACTCACCGCTGGATACCGTGATAAAATCCTGGTCATTCCATGTGAGATTTGTGCTGGTCAAAGCGGAGGCGGGACAGGTTTTTCTCCGGGTACTCCGGTTTTACCTGTCATCTTTCATTCCAGCGACACTCTCCATTCTCATTTCATCTGTCAGTCATTTATCATTGCTCCAGAGGAGTGCGAGAGGCTTCGGCAGCCGGCGCATTTCCTATTCTCGCTGCTAGATGGGGGCTTCATTCACTCCATTCCTGACCCGGTCGAATGACTGGAAACAGGCTGTGTATTTTCAATGTAGATAAACGCCTTTATCTTTCCACAGCAATCAATGGTATGGTTATAATATGTTCAACAATGGCACATTCCGAAATACAAGTCAATGAAATTTGTAGCTTCCATTTTTCCAGAGAACAACCTACAGTTTACATGTGACCCGATGCTCTCTCGTTACGCCATACCTCTTCTCCAAGACACATGGCCAACGACAACATTTGGAGATATACTTGAATTATTAAAAGAACCGGGCTGAGTGGCTCAGACGGTTAAGGCGCTGGCCTTCTAACCCTAACTTGGCAGGTTCGATCCTGGCTCAGTCCGGTGGTATTTGAAGGTGCTCAAATACGACAGCCCCGTGTCGGTAGATTTACTGGCACGTAAAAGAACTCCTGCGGGACTAAATTCCGGCACCTCGGCGTCTCCGAAGACCTTAAAAAGTAGTTAGTGGGACGTAAAGCAAATAACATCATTATTATTATAGAACCTTATGGAAACAACAATATTAGTTTGAGATCCAGCATCATCTAGATGAGTGCTAAATAAGATTATATTTCCTGACAAGCTGATAATTATAACAAGTACAATGGACTTTGACGCTCTTGATCATTTTATTGTCATATAAACCCATCTTACGATATTGTAGACTTTGACTCATCACTAAAATCTAAGAATAGTTCCTACATTATTGTGAAATTATCTTCATTTGGACTCTGCTGTGTAAAGTGGCGAAGAGTAACAAAAGCATTGTGGTCCAGGGTGGAAGTAATCCAGAACCCACTAACAGAATCATATTTTGGTAGAAGTACGCCAGAGAGTGGTTCAGATTGTAGAGCCCTGGCTTTCTGAGCTAGATGTTGATAAATACTCGGAAATTTTGGAAGATATTCCAAATCACCACAACGCATCTTCTAAGAATACGTCTTTCAGTTTTATTCAGGTCATCCATGCTACCTTTCCTGTTGACTGACAAGGGTCTCTGTTGCGTATAGGAACTTGGGTCTGACTACAGTGACGGATTTTGGCATTCTTCAAAATGCACTTCTTAAATGATGTAGGGACTCGTGATAAAGTTTACTCCACTTTTCTGTAAGTTTATGACTGGCGTGGAAATATATTTTCTACGGTTCTTCATCATCATCATCATCATCATCATCATCATCATCATCATCATCATCATCATCATCATCATCATTTCCCCCTTATCCAGCTCCTATCGGGTCGGGGTATTTATGGCACTTCTGCATCTTCCTCATTCCTTCCACCGTTCCTCTTCCACGATCATGTCACAGTCCAAATTTCGTGTTCTTATGCCAATCTTCACTGATTCTAGGTCTTCCTCTTGCTCTCTTGTCCTCGCACTTTGCCTCTAGCATCTGTCTTGCAATTATATTCTCCTCCATCCTCTTTACATGTCCAAACCACCTTAGTTCATTCTTTTCAATTCTCTCATTTAGATTTCCTATTCCAACTTCCTTCCTAACATCCTCATTTCTCACTCTATCTTTCCTTGTATTTCCTATCATACTTTAGGAATTTCATCTCACTGGCTTGAATTCTACTCTCTTTCCTGCTAGTCAGTCGAAGTCAGAGTCTCAGCTGCATAAGTCAGTATGGGTATAGTACATTTTGTACATTATCTCTTTACTTTTCCTTGGTACTTCTTTGCTCCAAACAAGTTTTCTTACACTTTGGTAGAATGCGTTGCCCTGCTGTAGTCTCCTGTTAATTTCCATGTCTACCATAGCATTTTTCATTAATTCACTTCCTAGGTATTTAAAGAATCCACAATATCCAGACACTGACTTCCAATTTTCACAGTGCCTTTTCCTTGCCTTTCCCCTCTCGACATCACCATAGTCTTGCTTTTCTCTGTACTGATTTTCATGCCATACTTCTCAATGTTTTCGTTCAGTACATCTGGTTGTTGTTGCACTTCTTTGCTGTTCTTTCTCCACATCACATCATCATCTGTAAATAGCAGTATCTTCATTTCTTTACTCCATATACTTCCTTTGTTTTCTTTACAATTTCGTCCATGATCATAATAAACAAAAGAGGTGACAGCACACTCCTCTGTCTTATTCCTAAACCATTCTGACTTTGCAGCTAGGGTCAGTAACCTGCTAATCGTACTTTCTTATTTAAAGCATCTAAGTGGCCCGCCCTAACCCCTTCAGAATAAGGAATAAATACAAGTATGTCCACCCTTAGTCCCGTTTCTTGATACGGCGTCGGGGGTAAGGTTATATGAATGTATATGGCATGTTTTAACGGCTGGTTGCCCTTCCTGACGCCAACCTCAGTAGAGAAGCTAATTTAGATTACATGAATGATGGTGAATTAAATTGGCCAACGAGGTGTAAGGAATGGGCTGTGGTCTATGAATAGGAACTGTCCCGGCATTTTCCTAGAAGTGAAAATGGGAAACCATAGAAAACCATTCTCAGGACAGCCGACAGTGGGGCTCGAACCCACGCGTCTCCCGAATGCAGAACTTGGCTCCATAGTCGTAGCGCGTTAACATGCGCGACCACTCCGCTCGGTTTTAAAAATAAATAAATAAATAAATAAATAAATAAATAAATAAATAAATAAATAAATAAATAAATAAATAAATAAATAAATAAATAAATAAATAAATAATCATAATATTCTGAGGGCTAAGCCTTGTCGCCACAGCCACAGATGTCTTCCTTGAGCCAGTCTTTTCAAATTAATAAGTAAATAAATAAATAAATAAACACATAAACACATTAATAAATATTTCCCCCATAATGAGCGACCCAAAGCTAATTTTTCTCAGGCGCTGATATCTATGATTCACTTTCTGAGGCGAGTTTCTGCAACCTTTATAACGTATAGAATATACAAGAGAGTGGCGAACCCAGGATTTCTATCCATTTTGGGGAAAAGGGGGTGATAATGAACAGTATCTTCTTCTTATTCTTATTCTTTATCGTTGTCCCGCCTGGTGGCAGGGTTCGCTGTGTGGATTCGTTGTCTCAATTTAATTCGGTTTCGGACCATGTCTGGATGTAGTCTTACAGTTTTGAGGTCGTTGTGCATTGTATCGGTCCATCGCCGTGTGGTCGTCCCTTGGGCCTCTTTCCAGCGACTTCCAATGTATAAGCTGACTTTGCCAATGTACTGTCTTCTGCACGCAACACATGCCCAAACCAGCGCAAACTATTTTCCTGCATTTTCTTCTAGATCGGTGCAACCCCAAAGCGTTTCCTAATATCGTCGTTTGATATATGATCCAGTCTAGTGATGCCAGCAGTCCACCTAAGCATCTTCGTCGTCTCCATGACGCTTAGTCGACGTTCTGTATCTCCTTTGAAGCTGGCCAACTCTCGGTGCCGTAGAGAGCGACAGGACGGATAACAGTCCGGTAGATCTTAGATTTCACATGGTGCTTCATCCGACGGTCGCAGGTGACGCCCGTTGTTATTCGACACTTCAGCCACCAGGCTGCGTGTATCCTTGTGTAGACCTCGTCAGTAAGTCGGCCATCGTCAGAGATTGTGGAGCCAAGATATGCCAATTTCTCTACTCGTGGTAGATCTTCACCGTCAACGTGGATTGTTCCAACTTCTCGAGGATTTTTGCTGAGGGGCAGGCCGTATTGCGCTAGTCGGTTGCTACACTCTTCTGTTTGGCGTTGGAGATCAAACTTATTCTCAGCAGCCAACATGACATCATCAGCATAGAGAAGTGTCCATGGTATTGGCTTGTGCAGGTATTATGTAAGTGTCCACCACAAGAATGAACAGCAGTGGTGATAAGGCAGAGCCTTGATGGACTCCTACAGTGATGTGGAAATCATCGGACGCTCCTGCGACAGATTGAACACAACTCCTTGGTTCTACGCAGAGCATCTGTACCCACTTAACAAGGTGCTCTGGAATGCTATGTTCTCGTAGCGCTAACCAGATTAGGTCATGTGGCACCCGATCAAAGGCCTTCTCAAGGTCCAGAAAAGCGAGATGAAGTGGCTTATTCTTTTCACAGTGTTTCTCAACTAACAGCCGTGCAGCGTGGATTGCGTCTGTTGTTGTGCCACAGATTTTCAGAAATCCAGCTTGGTTCGTTGCAAGTTTGGCTATCTCGCGAATCCTTTTGTTGAGAATACGTTCGAAGACCTTCATCGCGTGGCTCAGAAGTCTGATCGGGCGATAATTAGAACAATCGGCAGGACTTCCCTTCTTCTTGAAGATTGGTACGGTAATGCTCCGTCGCCACTATGACGGTATTTGGCCTTCTTTGATGATCTGGTTGAAAAGCTGTGTGAGCCATATTGCCGCATCCCACCGTTGAGAGCATCAGAGTTCTGCCGGAAGATCATCGGGGCCGGTGGCTTTCCCTGGTTTCATCTCCTTCAGAAGAGCCTGGACTTCGGTTACGTCAATTTCCTTCACTGGGCTTTCAATAGCGGAGGTGGTTGGGATTGGTGGGTGGGGAAATTCTTCGGTTGAAAGTTTCTCAAAATAGCTCCGCCAGCGTTCTCGCGCTTTCTCCCAGTCAACCAGCAGGTCACCTGTTTCGTCAGTAATGCCGTAAAAACGTTGTTCATCATTATTTATGGATAATGAACAGTATCATGTTCTGAAAACAGACTGCAATATAATGAACAGCATTTGTTTCTATACTTATGAATATTTAATAACACGTGCTGTAGTAGTGTAATTCTGAGATGTCTGTCAGTCTGTTAGGTCGTCAGCCCAGAGGCTGGTGGATCCCCAAATAGCACCACCAAAGGCTATGCAGTTATAGGGAAACTGCAAAAACCAATGGCAGAGCCCAAATGAGGCGTACTAGGCAAGATGAGGAGTGAGGTAATTTGCCATTGCTTTCCTCACTGGACCAGAAGGTGCTATTGCAGCACGACTGATCCTATGAGCAACACCTTTCGTAACACTCAGACACTAGTTGTGCCCCAAATGTCATTCTGAGATATATAGCAAAAATATATATATATATATTAGAGAGAGAGGGAGAATAAGAAAATTCTGGTCTATTCAATGAATGTGGGTAATCTACACATAGATTTTAACTCAGCATGAAAAGCATTACAGAATGAAAATCCTTAATAGTCTCGTTTCTTTGTTGATTCATATTAAAATAGAACATAAATGCATTATTTTGAATTATGGGTGGTTACGGAGGGGCGGAGTGTGTCCGGATGCGATGTACCCATCACCAGCCCACCACCATGAGTGCGCCCCTGATACAGAGCGAGTCGATTAGAAAGCCCACTTCAAATATTTGCAGATCTGTTAAAGATATCAAAATATGTTTTCGTATTCTTAAGTGATACTAAGGGGATCATGATACAACATATTCCAATCTCCTGCAAATAGAAATGACGGGAAATTTATAGTCTACTATTGTATGATACTTCCTTATTCAAATTAGAAAACTACATGTTTAATAATGGTATTTGCTTTACGTCCCACTAACTACTTTTAAGGTTTTCGGAGACGCTGAGGTGCCGAGATTTAGTCCCGCAGGAGTTCTTTTACGTGCCACTAAAACTACCGACACAAGGATGACGTATTTGAGCACCTTCAAATACCACCGGACTGAGCCAGAATCGAACCTGCCAAGTTGGGGTCAGAAGGCCAGTGCCTCAACCGTCTGAGCCACTCAGCCCGTCAATCTACAGGTTTTATCCACTAGCATGAGATTCAATGGTGTGATTATTTTGAATATGCAACAGAGGAAGTCAGTATTACAAATATTACGTACTGTGTACTCTTTCAAACGTTCAGCTATGCTGGACATTACCCCGTAGCAGGAGGTGGTGAAGACTACGTACTGTATGAGTCACGGCGTATTGATAAGCATGTAGTGTGTTCTGCCCATTCCGGACAACACAGTGAGATGTCACACCATTGTATATAAATACAGTAAGAGTCATTCAACGATTAGGACACATTCATTCTAATGGTGACTGACTGAAAATGGCAGAGGGAGTTATAAACACATATGTAATATTAGCAGTGTTGCCAACTTAGCGAATTTTCCGCTAAATTTGGCGGAATTAGAAGACTGTCGGCGGAGAAATATATCATTTAGCGGACAGCGGATTGTTTGGCGGAATTCTAGGTTTATTATAGCGGAATTTAGTGTTTTATCCATTTTTACATTTTTACATTTTTTAAAATTTGTTCTCCAGTTTGTCCCCCAATTATTCCGTATTTCTTATCAAGAGCTAGCAGTCACACGAGGAAGACATGTTATTTGGATTTTATGTTATGAGATCATGCTACCATAAATTTGTAATGCGCGGGGAAAGGGTATTTTGCTCTTAGTTGAGGAATGACGACAGACAATGAAAGTGTGAAAGGGTATCATTTTCATTTATGCTATGAAGGAAGACCGTTTAATGAACTGGTCTGTTTTGTGCGTGGCCTTTGAGGTTGGGGATTCATCTAGTTTGCACCCGGCACTAAAACGCCTACAAGTTTATCTCGCCGCCCCGCAGGCAGGGGGTTAATCCCAGTGAAACTCACAGATCAGGTGAATGCAGACAATTATTATTATTATTATTATTATTATTATTATTATTATTATTATTATTATTATTATTATTATTATTATTATTATTGCAATTTTTATTTCTCATTATTTGAGATCGGATTTCTTGGCGGAATTTTAGCGGATTTTTAGTAGTATTTAGCGGATCTTGAAAATATAAGTTGGCAACACTGAATATTAGTTTGTACGGATTACGAAAATAAAACTTAATCATTATGTTGTTCTGTTGTGTGCCGTAATTTGGCCAGGATGGAAACATTTTAATACGCTCAACAAGTCCAACGTATGCGGCATGTTTGAAAGAATATAGTTTATGGAATACTTATTTGCACAAAAGAAATGATTCCACGTTAAAAACAAGTAGTACTGAATTTACCTAACGTGACACTACTTTCACGAAACCTTTAATATCATTTAAGAATATAAAAACAGAATTGCTAAATCTTTAACGGATAGTGGCAGTGATTATTGTTTGAAGAGGAAGAGACTCGAAACTTCAAAAAACGAACGTACCGGCAAAAGGAAGAGAAAATGAAAGACTCCCTAGGCCTCGTAAATCTAATACCGTAAGGGATGGAAAAGAAAAAGAGTTGTTCAAGGGAGCTCGTTAAGGAAAGATTAAAGTTGTACTTCCTCTGTTATACAAATCACAACCACCACCCGTTCCTCACTCATTGTCAGCCAATAAGTGTTATTGCAACACGACTTGTCCTACAAGTAGGCCCAGGATTTTATGCAATATGAAAGTGCGAAATAGGTACATCAAAATGTAGTAAATATCAGTGAAATATGTAATTAAATAATGTAATATTCATAAAATATTTAATGGTATTAATGCACGAAATTTACAAAAATGTTCATACATTCCTTTTATTACGACTTATTGTTATCATATGAGACAGTAAAATTGTTTTAAATACCTCCATATTTTATGAAAAAAGTCATCGCTGTTGCTTTAGATAATTTAGATTAGACTATGCTTTATAATTTTGACTGCATTAAATAACCAAATACAAGGCATAATCAAAATATTTTAAATAATGTTATGTACTGTCAATCGCGAGGGGGGATATGTTTCTGGGTTCATTCAGTATACGACTTAAGTGTGTGTCCATGGGCGTATAACAGAGTGCATAGTCACTGACTTGTCATCGAGGCGACCGGGGTTCGAATTCCAGCTAATGAAAATGTGATTATCCTATCGGTACTCTGACATATATCTTCTCTATTTCTTTAAAACATAATTGAAGACTTCTGGGGTTAATAATGACAACCCGCATTTTGTAAGTCCTGATATATAAAGGAACGAATGTTCACAAAGTATTTACTGCTAAAATGTTGAATATTTGAAACATCCTACTCAATACAATGGCATATGCAAACCTTCTTTATATAACATCCTGAGAAAACTGCATACAGAACCAGTATTTTTTTTTTTTTTTGCTACGGGCTTTACGTCGCACCGACACAGATAGGTCTTATGGCGACGATGGGATAGGAAAGGCCTAGGAGTTGGAAGGAAGCGGCCGTGGCCTTAATTAAGGTACAGCCCCAGCATTTGCCTGGTGTGAAAATGGGAAACCACGGAAAACCATCTTCAGGGCTGCCGATAGTGGGATTCGAACCTACTATCTCCCGGATGCAAGCTCGCAGCCGCGCGCCTCTACACGCACGGCCAACTCGCCCGGTAGAACCAGTATTATATAGGTAATTAGAGTATATTAAACACTGAATATGCCTATCAATTTGAGGGTTGTAATTGTTTACATGCAATATTGATAAACGTCTGCCTGCTGTCTTGATGGATACAGTACTTTTGCATCCATCTCTTGGCACAGGCCAGAGCAAAGTGTAGCTTCCACCGAAGTCCCAGTCTCATCCATGGCTGTGACAATATGGAAGTTGCTGGGGTATGGGTGGTGCTGAGTAATGACATTCAGAGCACGACTAGTGCATCTGAGTGTTATGAAAGGTGCTGCTCATAGGGTCAGTCGTGCTGCAATAGTACTTTCTGACCCAGTGAGGAAAGCAATGGCAAACTACCTCACTCTTCATCTTGCCTAGTATGCCTCATTTTGGTGCTGCCATTGGTTTTGGGGGTTTCCTTATAACCGCATAACCTTTCGTGGTGCTATTTGAAGATCCAACCAGCCTCTGGGCTGATGACCTAACAGACATTGATGAACGTAGTGAACCGACAATGCAAGAAAACATCTGTTCCTGAAGTTCTGGCTGAAGTGCTTTGTTTACCGCCTTAGAAAAGGAAGAACAAAAAGAAACTTCATGTTTAAATAAAGAATTGAAAAGCCAAAAAGATGAGGGTTATCACTTTTTACCCCCCGAGCTTCTTCAATTATTATTACTCTCTGTTCGCTAAGGGACACACCAAGCTCAGAGGAACCCCCTAGCTCCAGGTTTTTCGAACAGGGGTACGCGTGCGTGGTTGTCGGCATCCCGATATGATAAGGAGGAGGACGTGTCACCAGATTCATAGTGGCTGTCTGTAAGTCCAGATGGAGTCTCGTTTCGCGGAAGTACCGGTACTCTTAGGTTCCCCTCTTCAGCTACTGGTCCTCCATGGAGGTTAAGGGGAAGGAAGGAGTTGTCCCAGACAAGCGTAAGCACAGTAAAACAAGATATATATATATATATATATATATATATATATATATTACAATTTGTTTTACGTCGCATCGACACAGATACCCTTATGGTGATTATGGTAAAGGAAAGGCCTAGGAGTAGGAAGGAAGCGACCCTGGCCTTAATTACGGCCTGGTGTGAAAATGGGAAACCACGGAAAACCATCCTCAGGGCCGCCGACAGTGGGACTGGAGCCCAGTATCTCCCGGATACAAGATCACGACTGCGAGCCCCCAACCGCACGGCCAACTCGCCCGGTAGAACAAGACTAGAGTAAGCATATTTCCTTTCTATAGGATGCGCTTTGTGTGTATTTTTGGAAGTAATCTAATTTATAAGGAGACAGCTCTGTAAGGTTATGGGTAATAAATCCAAATTATATTATTACTGTCTATTCACCTCAAAATATTTTCAGACTTACAGAATCTACTGAAAATCTAGTACTGACAGCCCCTACCACTTTTGCCACTCCTTGGTGGGGTCGCCCATGAGGATTTGGCCCAGTTTTGCAGCTGGATGCCCTTTCTGACGCCAACCGTATGTTAGGGGGATGCAGCTCTACCCCTTCGTTCTGTTTCCTGCTACGGATTCGGGATGAGGTGAGATGAAAGATAAAAATTATTAGTATTATTATTATGAATATGATTGCTTAAAGGGGCCTAGCATCTAAGTCTTCGGCCCCTATAATCACCACTTAATGGTAAAAAATAAAACGAAGTGAATTAATGTTTTAAAAACCAGCATAAGTACAAACATTAAAATGAATCCAATATATACGGCGTGATCAAAAAGTTTCCGTATGCAACGTAGCGCAACTCCGATACGGGTATACAAGCACGGACATGTAGGCAAGGGGATTCATGTGACAGTCGTGTCGTGCCGAAGTGAATGCGTTAAATGCGGCCACTTAAATATGGCGACGTTATTACCAAATGCGTCCAAACAGGACCAACGTGCTGTTAATCTGTTCTTGGCTGACAAAGGACAAATACCGGTTGACATCCATCGGAGAATGAAGACTGTGTATGGGGCAGCATGTCTGTCGAAAACCACCGTTTTGGAATGGTGCACCACGTTCCGTGTGGGTCGCGTTTCGACACAAGACGCCGGGCGATCTGGGAGGCCAGCCTCATCCGTTATGCCAACTCAAGTGGGAGACACTCGAACACCCGCCCTGTAGTCCTGATCTCTACCCATGCGATTATCACGCATTCGGTTCCCTAAAAAAGGCCTTGATGGGTCGACGTTTACTGACGGACAAGAATATGCAGCAGACGGTTGCGGACTTCTTCACGCAGCAGGACACGGTGTTTTATCATCAGGGGATCTTCAACCTGGTGTGTCGGTGGGATGAGTGCCTACATGCTCACGCGATTTTTCATGATTGGCATTCAGACTCAGGACTGTACGGCTGTCGAACGGGAACATTTTGATCGCCCCTTATAGGTTATTATTTGTCCAGTACGGTGTAAGAACCAAGCATCAGGTCAGATTTAAAAAAAGGTACAGGCAATAGGTTTCCATTAATTACAAATTTCGCAGAGATGCACACTGTCTATTTGTGGATTTCCAAAAAGCATATGATAGTATGAACAGGCACTCAATATGGCAGGAACCGAAAAGGGCACAAGTTCCCAGGAAACTAATAAAACTAACACAATCATCTATACAAGAAGCAACATGTTCAGTGCAAGTGAATGGAAGGAGGTCGGAGAAGTACGAAGCGAAGACTGGAGTGCGATAGGGAGACTGATTCTCCCCTCTTCTGTTTAATCTGGTACTAGAAAGAGTACTGATGAAAGTAACAAACCTAGAGACAGGAATTCAACTGGGTAGAAGAATCAACACCCTGGTATGCGCGGATGACGTAGTAATGATAGCACAGAATGAGCAAGATCTTGTTAAAATCACAAGAGTTTTAAAGAAAGAAGCAATTAGTGTGGGCTTAAAGATGAATATGGAAAAGACCAAATACCTTGTAGTGAGCAGAGAAAACAATAACAAATCCACAGATGTTGATGGAGAAGTCTTTGAAAGATTAAAAGCATTTAAACATCTTGAGGCAGTACTTAGTGAGAGGAATGAAACAGACCAAGAAATAATGGCTAGAATTCAAGCAGGAAACAGGTCAAGGTTTGCAGTCGGAAAGCTGCTCAAGTCCCGCCTTCTATCGAGACACACGAAGATAAGGATCTACCGGACTGTAATACAACCCGTGGTCCCATACGGAGCAGAGACCTGGACTCTGACCCACAAGACACAAAGAAAACTCATGACATTTGAGAATGCTGTGCTGAGACAGATTTTTGGACCAGTGAAGGACAGAGGAGAATGGACGAAAAGGAAAAACTTAGAACTTCAGGAATTGAACAAATTGCTACACATTGTGGCAGTGATTAGGAGGAGGATGAAGTGGTATGGACACGTAATGCGTCGAGAAGGTCAGATAACCAGGCAGGTGGTGGAAGAAAACATCAGAGGCAAAAGGCCAAAGGGAAGACCACGACTGAGATGCATAGATGGAGTCAGAGAGGATATGAGTAGAATGGGACTAAACGAAGAATACACGGATCGAAAAAGTTGGAGGAGGCTAATTTGAGAGGCCAAAAACCGACTACGGTTTTAAGTAAGTAAGTAAGTAAGTAGTAAGTTTAAGGGGCGTATAACTGGGTAACAACAACTTTGGCATCTCAGCAGGCAACCAGCAGTCAATGTAAGCAACATATATGGAATTTTCTTGAACCGAACCGTCACACCCCTGCTCATTACTTGAAAGTACAAACACCATATCAACAAAAACATATAAATACAGGGTAGCTTAATTACAAATGTTTATGCACTGGGGAGGAAATAGATTTAGTTTCCACGGAAACAGTTCTCGTTCTTTGAATAATATTGTTATTGATAACTTGTTTATTTTCGACTATGAAGATTCTGAACTAATTAAATTTGCTTAGCTCTTCGTGGGACTTAATAATGTATGATTATATGACAAATATACTATGAGAAATAGTACCATACGAAAAGTAATACTTAACAGTAAAATGCAAATAAATGCCGAATAGATTTACATTCAGTTTCAATGAAAATCCGCCATGTTCTGTATTTACTTATAGTATTTACTGCATACTGGCATATATTTGTTTAAATATAAAAGAAATATCTGACACACAAAATTAAGGAACCCCTAAAAGACTTTCTTCTCTGGGAACATTCAACGCCCAAAGTAAATAATGAACTTATTATTGCCGTGCGGCGCTGTTCACAGTACGGTCCGCACCTTGATTACATAAGGAGTACGATCTTCAACAACGCATGTCAATAATGCCATACGAAGTATTATACTTGCTGTGAGGGCTTAGGGGCCTTCTCAATGTCGGAAGTTACACTGCTGTTACAAGAAGAACCAGGTCAGCGAGGTAGTTTTATTTCTGTAACCGAACTCCTTCGATAGCAGAACTGCTGTATGCAACCAACATCCTCCCAAGTTGTTACCAAGATGGACGTGAAGTTGACTGTCGATGGACGTTATCAGATGATTCTGAAGTCTCCACCTGGCCATCAGAAGATTTTGCAGTCGCCAGCTTACAAATAAGATTTTGGAGTCGCTAGCCGACCATCAGAAGATTTTGTAGTTGCCAGTTTATCATCATAAGGCATTACAGTCACAAGCCGATCATCAGAAGATTTTGGAATCGCCAGCCGATCAGAAGATGTTGGAGTCGCCAGCCGGCCATAAGAAGATTTTGGAATCGCCAGCTGACCATCAGAAGATGTTGGAGTCGCCAGGTGACCATCAGAAGATTTTGGAGTCACCAGATGATCATCAGAAGATTTTGGAGTCACCAGATGATCATCAGAAGATGTGAATTAGCCTAAGATGTGTGGTTGTGGGTGTGGGTGTGGGTGTGGGTATGGGTGTGTGTATTGGTGGGTGGGTTTGTGTGTGTGTGTGTGGGTGGGTTTGTGTGTGTGGGTGTGTGTGTGGGTGTTTGTGGGTGGGTTTGTGTGTGTGTTTGTGGGTGGGTGCGTGGGTGCTGGGTTTTACCGGAAGTAATGTACGAACGTCATTATGTAACAATTTCATACATTAGAATATTATTGGGTAAGGGAGGGTTAGAGTGTCTGGCTGTTGTATGGGTGGTACTGAGTTCAATTACGAGCCCTGTACAGGGTTCTTCTCGCCTAAGGTGGTGCCTGCTTTGCCAGGACTCACACAGCCCAGAATAAATAATTGAGGTACTACTTATGCAATCGGTACAGAGCTCCAGGGGCGAGTAATGTAGAAGGGTCTATCTATTTGGGGCTGATGACCTAGATGTTAGGCCCCTATTATCATCATCATCATCATCATCATCATGAAAAATATCGACGAAAGATAGCTGCAGTACAGCGGAGATCAGCTTTAAGAATTACAGAAGGTGGCTTATGGCAAACGAATGGAACGATGACATCAAAGATGCCAGACGATCCACGAGGAGAGTGGATTAAGCGGCTGATACCACGTTTACCGAACTGGGTAGCACGAGCTCACGGAGAAGAATTACGTATTACCTTACGCAGCTCTTGACAAGCCATGGATACTTTAGAAAATTTCTACATAGAACAGGCAAGCAAGCAGTCCGTTGTGTGTTTATTGTAATGAATGAAGAAGATGTTCAGAAGTTGAGCAAGGAGAACTGACGCCAGAATCTATTGTCCTAGTGATGTTACGGAACCAGGAATGTTGAGATCAGATAGCTGCGTAAGCAGAAAGTATCCTACGAGAGAAAGAGAGTGATTTGGATGCTCATGAACGTCAGTAAAGAAGAAACGAAGAAAGAAGAAGCCTGAGTGGGCAAAAGCATGATACCGCCTTGAAGTAATGCGAGAGCGGATTCCGGGGCGGAGGTGCACAACGTGGGAAAGGGTGTGTGGTTTTTAGTGGGTAAGAATCCCACACGCTTGTGGAGTGCGGACCCTTCACAAGTGTCTCATGAAAGATTTTCCACACTCCCTCGTAAAAAAAAAAAAAAAAAAAAAAAAATCATCATCATCATAATACATTTAATTCAAAATCAACGCAATATCCCCCTCCCACCTTCAGAATCTCATTGTCCTTAAGTTTCTTCGTATGATGATATACAGGCAGGCGGAGGCGACATATTACACTGGTTGGTCGCCACGCATCTGGGGGAGCGGGGTGGTGCTCTCCCAGCCACACAACACTCAAAAGGTTTTGTGAGTGCTTTCCTCTCAATTTGTGTTTGAACGAAATCTGTTGCGATTTAAAAAAGTAGCCCAATCTACTGCTGTACTAAACTATGATGTGTCACCCAGATCTCAGAAGACTTAAATCAAATGTAATATTCTCAATAAATCTAATGTTGTTTTTACATGTTTTACACTGTGACAATAAAACTGATTTTATAACTTTAACAACATATATTTCTATTTTATGCGAAACATATTTGTGTGTAATTAATTCGTACAGAGAAGAACGCATTTACAATTCAAATAAGGTGGTTGCTGACGTAGAATATAATTAATGCAAACGTAGATATGTTGAGTGAATATCGATGACCTACTTCTAATAAGACATACCTGAGAATGCACTTCCTATCCAGTAATTTTCTTAAAACTCTTCACGCTTCCCAGCCATATATAGCTATGCAGTCTACCAGAACAATTTTCGTTGTGTTCCTTTTTCTCTGCACACGTGTGAATCGATGAAATCGTACCATGTTAAAAACAAAAAATCTATTAGTCATCCTGGAAGTGGTTTTCCGTGGTTTCCCACTTCTCCTCCAGGGACATGCTGGGATGGTACCTAACTTCAGGCCAAGGCCGCTTCCTTCCCTCTTCCTTTTCTATCCTTCCCAATCTTCCCATCCCCCACCAACGGCCCTGTTCAGCATAGCAGGTGAGGCCGCCTGGGCGAGGTACTGGTCATCCTCCCCAGTTGTATCCCCCGACCCAATGTCTCACGCTCCAGGACACTGCCCTTGAGGTGGTAGAGGTGGGATCCCTCGCTGAGTCCGAGGGAAAATCCAACCCTGGAGGGTAAACAGATTAAGAAAGAAAGAAAGAAAGAAAGAAAGAAAATTCCAGAGGGGGCTGCCCCACGGGCTCTGAACTTTGGAGCGTGGGTTGGCGACCACAGGGCCCTTAGCTGAGTCCTGGCATTGCTTCCACTTATTTGTGCCAGGCTCACTTTCATCTATCCTATCCGACCTCCCTTGGTCCACTCTTGTTCTTTTCCGACCCCGACGCTATTAGGTTTGCGAGGGCTAGGGTGTCCTTCATTTTCATGCCCTTCGTGGCCCTTGTCTTCCTTTGGCCGATATCTTCATTTTTCGAAGTGTCGCATCCCTTCCATTTTCCCCTCTGATTTGTGTTATATAGAGGATGGTTGCCAAGTTGTACTTCCTCTTAAAACAATAATCACCACCACCATCACCACCAGAGAGGGGCGGGGAACCCACAGTTCTAGCCCTTCAGGCAAGAAAATCAATGTATGAGCTACGAATTTTAGGTAAATGAAATATTACAATCCTTTTCTTAATCGTTATTCGGTCGATTAAATTAGCAGTTTGCCTTTTTTCTACCACTACGAGCGCTAATGTGAGTCAATGCAGAATTTCACTTAAGCCCTTATAACGACATTCGGTTGACATCTGAAGCCCACCCTTTGTTTGGATATGAGCCACCACGCCAGCGCCGAAAGTCTACGAAAAGCTTCGTGAGAGTAACCGAAACACTTGCAGGAACAGCGCAGCAAGCAAGAATTCAAGAATGGCGCGCTAGAAGTCGACATACGCGTGTCAGTCAATGAATGACCCCAAAAGAGAAACTCCCTCCTGGACATGTTACAGATTGGGTGAATTGGAGAGCAATGAATAGACTGCGCTGTGGTGTTACGCGGTGCAGGATCAAGCAGAAGAAATGGGGTTTCGAAGTGAACAGTACGTTGTGTGTATGTGGAGAAGAGCAGACCACAGCCCATTTGCTGCAATGCAGTTCATGTCCATTCAGCTGCACAACAGAAGACCTGGTTAAAGTGAAGCCAAATGCACTTGATGTCGCAAGGTTTTGGACTCGCAAGTTTAATGTGGCTCTTCGTCACTGAATAATTTATGTTTTATGTTCTTTCCTCGCATCTATATATTTAAAAAAATATGAAAACTAAAGTCAGTCAGTCCTGCCATTCTAGCCGGTCGATTTCCTTCATTTTTTTCTTTAACTGAAAGGTATTCATGCATAGATGTGTCATCAGGTACTATAAATCACTTAACTTCCGCCTTCCTCAAATTATTTGATTTTTTCAATTTTTTGTCTCTTTGAAGCAATCATATATTTGGTTCTAATTGAGGTACGGCGTTCGTTTTGACCTAAGAACACTCAGTGGATGAAGCTCTTTCATTTCAGCTCATAACTATTCAAATTGGTTGATACTGAGGAATGTTATGAGTGCACATTCAATTTGACATCTCATTTCTTCAACATTTTTTCTCATTGAAGCAATCATATCTTTCGTTCTAATTGAGGTACGCAGTTCGTTTTGGTCTAAACATACTCAGTGGATCAAGCGCTTTCTTTCGAGGTAATAACTACTTCAATTGGTAGATTATGAGAAAAGTTATGAGTACATTTGTCCCCGTGACGAAGATCTTTGAAGGCGCGTAGTGTTGTTCCAAGGAACGTTTAATTCAATTTCCTTGTGTGATGTATTTTCAAGTGTTTAGTTGACATAATATTACATTCTATTACCACAGCAGATAATGTGCTTTATTTCATTAACTCGAAACTTTGCAAATACATCCATGAAGATACACTGACTGACAGAGCAAATGCAACACCAAGAAGGAGTGGTCAGAACTTTATGCCAATTGCAGGGTAGACTGACGTCACTGAGGTATGCCCATGATGTGAAATGCGCCGCTGTGCTGCGCACGTAGCGAACGATAAATGGGACACGGCGTTGGCGAATGGCCCACTTCGTACCGTGATTTCTCAGCCGACAGTCATTGTAGAACGTGTTGTCGTGTGCCACAGGACACGTGTATAGCTAAGAATGCCAGGCCGCCGTCAACGGAGGCATTTCCAGCAGACAGACGACTTTACGAGGGGTATGGTGATCGGGCTGAGAAGGGCAGGTTGGTCGCTTCGTCAAATCGCAGCCGATACCCATAGGGATGTGTCCACGGTGCAGCGCCTGTGGCGAAGATGGTTGGCGCAGGGACATGTGGCACGTGCGAGGGGTCCAGGCGCAGCCCGAGTGACGTCAGCACGCGAGGATCGGCGCATCCGCCGCCAAGCGGTGGCAGCCCCGCACGCCACGTCAACCGCCATTCTTCAGCATGTGCAAGACACCCTGGCTGTTCCAATATCGACCAGAACAATTTCCCGTCGATTGGTTGAAGGAGGCCTGCACTCCCGGCGTCTGCTCAGTAGACTACCATTGACTCCACAGCATAGACGTGCACGCCTGGCATGGTGCCGGGCTAGAGCGACTTGGATAAGGGAATGGCGGAACGTCGTGTTCTCCGATGAGTCACGCTTCTGTTCTGTCAGTGATAGTCACCGCAGACGAGTGTGGCGTCGGCGTGGAGAAAGGTCAAATCCGGCAGTAACTGTGGAGCGCCCTACCGCTAGACAACGAGGCATCATGGTTTGGGGCGCTATTGCGTATGATTCCACGTCACCTCTAGTGCGTATTCAAGGCACGTTAAATGCCCACCGCTACGTGCAGCATGTGCTGCGGCCGGTGGCACTCCCGTACCTTCAGGGGCTGCCCAATGCTCTGTTTCAGCAGGATAATGCCCGCCCACACACTGCTCGCATCTCCCAACAGGCTCTACGAGGTGTACAGATGCTTCCGTGGCCAGCGTACTCTTCGGATCTCTCACCAATCGAACACGTGTGGCATCTCATTGGACGCCGTTTGCAAACTCTGCCCTAGCCTCGTACGGACGACCAACTGTGGCAAATGGTTGACAGAGAATGGAGAACCATCCCTCAGGACACCATCCGCACTCTTATTGACTCTGTACCTCGACGTGTTTCTGCGTGCATCACCGCTCGCGGTGGTCCTACATCCTACTGAGTCGATGCCGTGCGCATTCTGTAACCTGCATATCGGTTTGAAATAAACATCAATTATTCGTCCGTGCCGTCTCTGTTTTTTCCCCAACGTTCATTCCTTTCGAACCACTCCTTCTTGGTGTTGCATTTGCTCTGTCAGTCAGTGTAAATAACTACGTTCGGTGTGGATGAAAATGAAAACCTACAACCTGTTTTCCAGTCATTGACAGGGTCAGGAATGTAATGAATGAAGCATATTATAGGCTGTTAGTACGATGGGGTCGCCACTCCCAAAGTGATATATTAATAACTGACAGATGCTATGAAATGAGATCGGAGAGTGTTGCTGGAATGAATGATGACAGGGAAAACCGGAGTACCCGGAGATAAACCTGTCCCGCCTCCGCTTTATCAAGCACAAATCTCACATGGAGTGGCAGGGATTTGAACCACGGTATCCAGCAGTGAGAGGCCGACGCGCTGCTGTCTGAGCCACGAAGGCTCTTTAGGTGTGGATATTTATCAAAATATCAAAAACCGCCTGAGGGTATTGAACCAAGGAACACATTACATAAATAATTATGTAAATAAGTTAATCTGGCTAGGATTTGAATTAAAAAAAAGAAAACGACCGGGCGAGTTGGCCGTGCGGTTAGAGAAGCGCGGCTGTGAGCTTGCATCCGGGAGATAGTGGGTTCGAATCCCACTGTCGGCAGCCCTGAATATGGTTTTCCGTGGTTTCCCATTTTCACACCAGGCAAATGGGGCTGTACCTTAATTAAGGCCACGGCCGCTTCCTTCCAACTTCTAGGCCTTTCCTATCCCATCGTCGCCATAAGACCTATCTGTGTCGGTGCGACGTAAAGCCACTAGAAAAAAAAAAGAAACCGAGTAAAGAAACAAGCGATTTTACAGTTTTCCCGGGACTGCATTTAGGCCGGAAATGATTTTCGAATTATTTTAGTTTGATAGTACTCTCCAAGACTCACAATCTGAAACCTTTCCGAGCCTTTGTAGCCCTTCAGCTTTCGGCACAGTTGAGGTAATAATAATAATAATAATAATAATAATAATAATAATAATCGTATGGCCTCAGCTACCGTGTGCAGACATTTCGATCTGACGCCATCTGGCTGTCTGCTCGTCAATTTCGACGTTCCGTTTTACTCTAGGCCCACTAGATGGCAGACAGAGTAAACCGGATCTCTCTTGGGCGTCTATGGCTGAGATTTAATTAATTTTGTCGGGTAAACACTAAGTGTGTCACCAGAGATCTTTTACATGCCGACATTGTACGACATGGAGTATCGAATGGATTTTTATCCGCCCTTCAAAAATCCGACTACCTCTGCCGGGTTTGAACTCGCTATCTTGGGATCCGGAGACTGACGCTCTACCACTGATCCACAGGGACAGTTGAAGTAATTGCTTAATTTTACGTTTATCGTAGTATGAGGACCACTACTTTGTTAAGAAATGTTGTCAACACTTAAACATGTATAATGAAACACAGATAGACTGTAAGCATATCAGAACCACAATTCGCCAACAGTTTTAGTCGTCTACAAATAAAGGAATGGAATATGTTATTACTAGAGCCCGGATGTCCATGCAAATGCATGTTTTTAAATAATCTAGTTACACTTCTCAAATTTTGCAAATATTCGTTTTACGACTTAACGATTCCAAACAACCGTTCTTTTTCCGTGCATGTTTTGCCCTTTCTAGGAGAAAATGCATGCATAATGCATATTTTGAAGATTTTGGATTTAATAGCGAATATTTGGACGTTTATATTGCATAACATGACTTTTTTCCGACTTTGGCGTATAGGTACTGTGTAGAGATGAGAAGAATGCAAGAATGAGGAATGTGGCCTGCAAGCACGAACTTTCTGTTCTGCCCAGACAGACCGTCTCTTATCTGCTCGTATCTGCTACACGAAAACATTGACTCACACTTTGCAGTTTGCTGGATTACAACTGACAAGAGCGAAGAGCTGCCAGTAGAAGATAATATAAAGTCGCCTGGATAGTAGCGGAGTTGTTATGGTAACTGGCTCTGCTGGTGAAAACCCCTTTGCCCCGTGCCTCACCGGGCATTAGTACAGTGACTCCCATAATTATTCGGACAGACATGATTTATTACATTTTCCTTTGTATTAGTGATTTCAGTAATGATAAATCACTGATATAAATTAAATACAAGTTTCTGTAAGGAATATAATTATAACTAAACGTCCATCATTCTTCTAACGAACACTGTCAATGAAAATATGATAATTAAAAAACAAAATAAAAACAAAACCAATATTGCACAAAATTATCGGACACTTTCCTTTTTACTTATGATCCTAAAGGTTCAGCGTCTGATTGTCTTTCCTTTCATTTTAATTACTTGCCTGAGTCGACTTGGCATGCTCTCCACTAATTTCTGGATGTAATCGGGAGATATCTTCTGCCACTCTTCTTGAGGTGGGTTTTTCAGCTGTTCTGTAGATGTGATTGTTGTTTTTCTTATTTCTTTATCAAGTTTGTCCCAAAGGGCATCAGTCACATTTAAGTCTGGTGATTAAGGGGGAGGATGAAGCACCATTGGGCAGTTAAACAATAACCACATCCTTACATTCCAGGCCGTATGCTTTGGGTCGTTATCTTGATAAAACTTAAAATGTTCACCAATCCACATATTGTCGGCACTCTTTTTCATATTGTCCCTCGTATGCTAAGGTATTGAAAGTGGTCAATTTTACCCTCAATAAAAACCAATTCACCAACTCCGTTCGTCGATATGCACCCCCATATGTCCACCGCCATCCTTCGCAGTTGCTTTCAGATTTTTCTCTTGAAACTCAGTATTAGGGCGCCGCCAAACTGTTATCCTCTCACCGGAGTGAAATATGTTAAATTTATTCTTATCAGCAAATATAACGTCATTCCACCACTCATTGTCTTCTCTAACATGCTCTTTGGCAAACAGCATTTTCTTTCTTCGATTTATTTGATTTATGAAGGGCTTCCTTCTAGCAATACGGCCGTGAAAGTTACTTCTTCTGAGCACTCTTCGTATCGTTTTGGGATGCACATTCTTTCCGGTGTCTGCGGCAGTATCCGTAACGAGTTTTGGAGCACTTAAGTTGGGTTCCTTTTGTGTCTTTCTGGTGATATAACTCTCTTCTCTCACAGAATAAGTTCTTGGGCGTCCCGCATGCGGTAGATGTTCAATCCTATCTTCCTCCCGGAATCTTGTGATAATATCAGAGACTGTATTTTCTTCATTTGTAACATTTCAGCAATTTGACGACAACTTTTACCTTTGGCATGGTGGAAAAATGACTAACTGCCGCTGTTCGATTGTACTCTCTCTTCCTCTGCGGGCGCTTTTCTCTTAAGTTGTACACAGTACTCTAACTCACTGAATGTGAGTGGCTGTGGCTCTTCTACACACGACCTCTGCATGGCAATTGACTTGTGTCCGAATAATTTCGTTGAAGCACGTTAACTGAGTTCTGAGGTTCCGAGGTCACTGGTTCTCTCTTGTTAACTAAAAGTACACATTTCACCGCCGTGTTGAATCTGTCAAATTGGGTTCTGTCAGAAACTAGTTTGCGTGTATAATATTTTCTCTGAACCATAGGGCCATAGTGTGTAGCAAAGGCTATAATTAAGGTGTCCGAATAATTATGCGAGTCACTGTATATAATGTTAAGTTGCATGATAGTGTCTTTTATGAGATAGCATATCAACACCAAATGAAACATCAGAACCAAGGTTACTGGGTGGATGGGGTACGGAACATTTTGGAAACGATAGGAATGGGGTATTACTGGAAAAGAGACTGTATAGAGAAGGTGAGAATATGTTAAAAAAAATAGTTTTAAGAATTAAGCCTATTGAAAAACAAGACATTGATGTACAATGTAGAAGCAAAAGGTCATTAGAAGAATTTTGTAATGTAAGTGGGAGAATGAGGATAAATGTAGAGATTATAACAAAAAAGGAAATGAGGGGTATAATATGGTGGTTAATGGGGATACATAAAAATAAAGCATACAGACGAAACAGAGATGAAAATAAATGTTTACTATGTTCTGAAGAATTGGGATGGGCACACTTTATAAAAGATTGTTCAATGACTAAGAAAATACGAGGAAAATTTATAGATGAGGAGGATGTAAAGAAAATTGAGAACGAAAATCAGTTGTATACAATTGTAAAGTTATTGAACAGAGAATGGATGCACCCGGGTAGAATCGCAAAATTATTTAACATTATTAGGGGAATGTGGAGCAGGAAACTAAGGGAAGGAAAGGATGTGATAGGCTACATGTCAGCCAGGAATCGAATTGTACCTAAGGTAACCTAGACAATATAACTCCGTTAAAGTCTAGAGCCATTAGGTACATAGGCTTAAGGTATAGTATGGAACTACCTCGTTGCAGTAGTTCTATTAGTTTGCTGTATTGCCGAATAATAATTTTCGCTTTATCCCTTTTCTTAATAGACTGCAAAGGCAATATTGAGATTTTTTGAGGTCTTGTTTATATCTGAAAAGATATCACTATGCATAGATGTTTCGGTCTTTCTTTCAAAATGCCATATATTAACGTAACGCCAACATTCAGGTTACATTATTCTTTCTCTGTTCAATCTCTATCATCTGCTTGATTTGTATATTCATCGTATGTACCAATTATTAATACAATTCACAATAGTTATCTCAAGTTACTCCTTCTAATTTTGTATACTGCATGTATCACAAATTATGAAACGGTTACAATAAATAATACCGTCTCCCTAATCTATGGTTTTCGAGATTAAGGGAGACGGGTATCTTTGACTTTGTGTCTTTTATGAATGTTGGTTTGCAGAATTTGGGAGCGTTTTACTGCTTTATATGTCTGTTATTGAGAGACGGATAGAATTAGAATATATTCATGGCATCCTACCTGACAACCGAAGTTAGTACATACCGTAAAAATCCTATAATCCAATTAGCCAAGCACTTTCTTATATGTTGCTTGAGTAAACGTTGACGTAAGCCGGAAGGCCTGGTGCTGACCACTGTCATTCTAAGACAAGCATCATCGATTCAGGATTGGGCTTTGGAAACAGTCCCTTGGTCAGTAATATTGTTTCTGGGAATGTGAGGCATTGCGGGTCAAATCCACTGATTGTTTTAGATTCATATTCATCAATTCATTCTTCATTATCACGTTTTGAATTTTGGTCAGTGGATGAATTTTGTACTTTTAAATTGTAATCGCATTTCGTCTCATTTCGTACCTTAGGGGCCAATGACCTAGCTGTTAGGCCCCTTTAAAAACAAGCATCATCATCATCATCTACATCATCATTAAATGTTCTTCAATAATATTATTTGGAAACGTGGAATTAATTTTTGAAAAGAGGTAACGTCAAACTTACGTTGTTTAACTTCGAATCTTTACCTGTTATTGAAGAATTCAAACGTGTCTGCGATCATCGCACGAAGAAGTAGCCGCGACAGCTAGATATAAGCTGAACAAAGTCATCCGGCCAAATCCTGATTTTTAATTCATTAGGCTTATAAAAGATATATTGTATGGTGAAAATGCAAAAGATGTACAATTTGACCTCACTTTGTTCCAAATGTCTTCATTTAAGTATGCACCTGTCACTTCTTGTGACGTAGAAATATTATTTTCTGTGTTTAAAAAATGTACTGACAGATAAACGGATGAACTTAAGTGAAGACAATTTGGTTGTCGTACAATGGTTCAAAGGTAACCGAAAATGTAACCATGTGAACTGAATTTTGATAGCGCATATTTTCCACTTTATTGTGCATGTTTTGCTATATGATAGTGCATGAATGCATGCATATTTTCAGATTTGATAGTGCATGGAAATCCGGGCTCTAGTTATTACATAGGAATTCGGGCCTTACCTATGAGTAATAATACGTTTTATAGCATCCAGACGCACTAGTCTTGCTTTCAATGTCATTACTCAGCAACTCATTAACTTCCAATCCGTCACAGCGTTGACTGAGGCATATTTAGTGGAAGCTGTTAATTTGTCCCGGTCTGGGCCAAGAAACAGTTGCAAAAAAATAATGTATCCTTCAAGAAATTGCTACAGGTTAGGATAAGATTAAGCATCTCTACAATCCTTCCTTTGCGACTAGCTGCGTGTAATCGTTTACCTCCACGTCGTATCAAACCAAACCAAACCAAACCAAACCCCATGGCACTACAGCCCTTGAAGGGCCTTGGCCTACCAAGCGACCGCTGCTCAGCCCGGAGGCCTGCAGATTACGAGGTGTCGTGTGGTCAGCACGACGAATCCTCTCGGTCGTTATTCTTGGCTTTCTAGACCGGGGCCGCTATCTCACCGTCAGATAGCTCCTCAATTCTAATCACGTAAAAATCCCTGACCTGGCCGAATCGAACCCGGGGCCTCCGGGTGAGAGGCAGGCACGCTACCCCTACACCACGGGGCCGGCCCACGTCGTATCATTAATCGTTAAAAACTGAGTCTAACCATGGTCGCCTTGTTCTCCCTCTGCTTCTCTTGCTCTCTATAGCCAGGTTCGATTTTCTCCTAGGTAAACTATCCACATCAATTCACCTCAAATGGTAGCCTATTTGCCGGGCTGAGTGGCTCAGATGGTTGAGGCCCTGGCCTTCTGACCGCAACCGTTCGATCCTGGCTCAGTCCGGTGGCATCTGAAGGTGCTCAAATAGTCAGCCTCGTGTCGGTAGATTTACTTGGCACGTAAAAGAACTCCTGCGAGACAAAATTCCGGCACCTCGGCGTCTCCGAAAACCGTAAAAAGTAGTTAGTGGTACGTACAACCATTAGTTTTTCTTCTTCGAAAAACCCTTTTGAGGATACGATCAATCAACGTTGGTTACTTTTCTTTGCATTTAACTTTCTTAATTTACAAACTTCCTTCATTTTTCTGAGAATGTTGTTCCTTTTCCTCTTGAGTCTATTTTCATCCAGATGTTAATTTCTTTCTCTCCTGAAATCGTGCCTTTTGTGTTACTTTTCTGAAACGTGTTGTGTTTTCTATCGTATCCATTGTTCACATCCTTTTCAATTATTATTATTATTATTATTATTATTATTATTATTATTATTATTATTATTATTATTATTATTATTATTATTATTATTATTTCGAATCCCACTATCGGCAGCCCTGAAAATGGTTTTCCGTGGTTTCCCATTTTCACACCAGGCACCTTAATTAAGGCCACGGCCGCTTCCTTCCTACTCCTAGGCCTTTCCTATCCCATCGTCGCCATAAGACCTATCTGTGTCGGTGCGACGTAAAGCCCCTAGCAAAAAAAAAAATTATTATTATTATTATTCCTCGCCTCGCGTAACCCAGCCACTGAATATAGCTGATGCGGACAGCTTCATGAATTTATCTCCTCATTCCAAGTGCCCTGCTGTCAGACATGGGGATTAATGGAATAAAAGTAATCGAGTTAGTTGTAAAGATGATATTCTTAGTAATGTTTACTTGTAACCATTACTTCTTACAAAGTGTAATTTTCACTTGTAATTTACTTCTTGAAATAAAATTGTAATCGTTAGCCTACATTCTAGTAATTGATGTACATCGCACAGAAGCAGAAACGGGGAAAAAATAAAGTAAACGATGAAGAATATAACTTGTTCAGTTCCACTACAGCTTCACCAGTTCTTACTTCCTTACCTCTCCAGTAGTCTACTTCCAGACAACCCCAGGGGCTCTTAACTTGGGAGCGTGGGTTGGCGACCACGTGACCCTTAGCTGAGTCCTGACATTGCTTCTACTTACTAGTGCCAGGCTTCTCACTTTCATCTATCTTATCCGACCTCTCTTGGTCAACTCTTGTTCTTTTCCGACCCCGATGGTATTAGGTTGCGAATCCTAGGCAGTCTTATTTTCACGCCTTTCAGAACCCTTGTCTTCCTTTGGCCGATATCTTCATTTTTCGAAGCGTCGGGATGATGATAATGATGCTTGTTGTTTAAAGGGGCCTGACACCTAGGTCATCGGCCCCTAATGGTACGAAATGTAATGACAATTTAAAAGTCCAGAATCATCCACTGACCAAAATTCAAAACGTGATGACGAAGAATGAATGGATGGATATGAATTTAAAACAATCAGTGGATCCGACACACAATGCCCCACATTCTTAGAAACTAGCGTTAAAAATAGTATTGCTCACCAAGGGACTGCTTCTTTAAGCCCAATCCTGAATCGATGATGCCTGTAGTCAAAAAGGGTCCAAAATCCAAGCCATCGGCCCCTCATAATGGTACTTAGTAAAGTAGAACCAGGGTATTTGTCATGTTGCGGTACTAATCAAAATTAGCGTAGACTCGCGGTGTTCCACACATTATGGTACTACTCACAGGTGACGCAATACGCTCATGTAATGTAGATCTATGGTGTTTTTCACAATGCAGCACCATTTACAGGCAAGGCAAACCTATGATATTCCTCACATAGCTGTACTAATCACAGGGACTCGTACTATCCCATGGTGTTCCTCGCATAGAGGGCACTAACCATAGGCAACGTCGCTCACCCATGGTGTCGCTCATATAGTGGTACTGATCACAGGTACTGTAAAACTCACCCTAATTCACAAACTGTCGCTACTAATCACAAACCCATTGTGTACCTAACATAGTGGTACTACGAGCAAGTAAAGGCGACCCATGGTGTTCCCCGAGTGGTGGTACTAATCACAAGTAGTCTCATGGTTCTAATACGTTCATCCCTTGGTAGCCCCTTTTAGTCGCCTCTTACGACAGACAGGGGATACCGTGGGTGTATTCTTCGCCTGCGTCCCGCACACATAGGGGGCCGAAGTGTCGGATCCCTTCCATTTCTCTCTCTGATTAGTGTTAACAGAGAATGATTGCCTAGTTGTACATCATCTTAAAACAATAATCACCACCACCGCCATTTCCAGACATATTTATACCAACGATGTTCTTAAAATAAACACAAGCATACATATTTAAGGCATTGTAGCGACTCCATGGTGATACGGAGATCAAGCAAAAGAAAAAATGAAGAGATTATGTTGCTTTGTATTATTATCTTAGTTCCTAATTGATGTTAAATTTTGTTCGCGACCTTGTCGCTTGAGAGGGAGTGATGTAGTGGCTCCATGGTAACGCAGAGATTAAGATAAAAAAAAAGAAGGGCTATCAAAATAAGGAAAAGAGGTTATATTGTATTTGCTCTTGGCCGTAGAGAAGTCAAAAAAAAAAGAAGTTGTAACAGTCTTCTTTCGGAGAGGCGAAGTTGGTGATTTTAAATAAATGGAGTCAGTTCTAAAATGTCTGACTCATTGGCTAAATGGACAGCGTTGAGGCCTTCGGTTCAGAGTGTCCTTCTGACCCGGTGACTGGGTGTTTGTGTTTGTCCCAACACTCTCCTCTTCATATTCAGACACACTACACTACCAACCACCACAGAAACGCGCAACAATGATTACATCTCTCAATATAGGGTTGGCGTCAGGAAGGGCATCCGGCCGTAAAACAGAGCCAATCCACATTTGCAACACAATTCACACCCTCGGCTCCACAAATGTGGGAAAAGCGGAAGAAGAAGAAGAAGAAGAAGAATAAGAAGAACAAGAAGAAGAAGAAGAGGAGGAGTCAGTTCTAAAATATTTGTCGTCTAGAAATAATAAATGATACAGTATTAGCACCTTTTCAGTAAATGCAAAGATTTACTTTCCCCCAAAGACGTCAAGGCTCAGCGATGGAATTTTTATTTATTTATTTATTTATTTATTTATTTATTTATTTATTTATTTATTTATTTATTTATTTATTTATTTATTTATTTATTTATTTATTTATTTATTTTGCTAGTTGCTTTACGTCGTACCGACACAGATAGGTCTTATGGCGACGATGGGACGGGAAAGGACTAGGGAGTGGGAAGGAAGCGGCCGTGGCCTCAATTAAGGTACAGCCCCAGCATTTGCCTGGTGTGAAAATGGGAAACCACGGAAAACCATCTTCAGGGCTGCCTACAGTGAGGTTCGAACCCACTATCTCCCGAATACTGGATACTGGCCGCACTTAAGCGACTGCAGCTATCGAGCTCGGTATGGAAAATCTTAAGAACTAAGTGATTTATTTGCAAAGTAAATGACAAATTATTCGATAGGTTAAAAGTCATTAACTGAAATAAAAATTATGGGAAAATATAATTTCGAAAGTGCCAGGGTACCATGTTTAATCCCACTTAATGATGATAGCCAATGTTTCTACGCTAAAAAAAATTGAAGTAATAGGCCTATCTTTTTCTAGTAAACTACACAAAAATGAGTTCCTTAAGACTAGCGTTCTGTAAAGTAATTGTAATCGTAATGATAACTTGTTAAAAAAGCAGGCTAATTTGTAATTGAGTAAATTAATTTTCAGATAACTGAAATGGAGCCCAATTACTGTTTCCGTGTACTCTTTTCGTCACTGCCTCGTCTCACTGTTCCCACCTCTTTGTAGCAGTTGTCATTCACGCTCCTTTCATGTTAGGATAGGATGATATACAAACAGAACCAAATCACTGCATTGACTGATGATACAAATAACGTAAGAATCTAACGATCTAAATATCAAGAACGTTTTACCCACGCCATCCTCTAAATGCCACAGTATATTCAGTCAAAATTCTGCCATAAAGATTTTCTGTTAGAAAATGAGAATTCTGAAACATATTATAAAACCGTCTTGGTACAGGTGAGACTCGAAAGGAATCTACGTATCGTCTGTCACTTGAAATGTATCTACGCCACAAGAAACTATCAAGTCCTATTTATTTTTTACAGACAGAGCGGGGCTGTCCGTATCTCAGGTCGATGTTATGCAAGGCTTCACTGAATCTCCTACAGAACAAACTTAATATGCTTACAGTCCAGAACATTCGATTAACGGTTGACGGAGACTGAATTCTTATTAGACTACAGAAAACCTTATACTAATCGAGCTAGTCTGAAGGATCACTGTTGATACGTTGATCTTAGCCACGGGACGTCCAGTTTTACGTGAAACACAGCATTGTTCGGGATTCTCGGTGAGATGTCAGTGATAACGCCATACAATTTTCACACCACTATTTGGAATGTAGACATAGGTGAAATTCGGAATATATATTATTATTATTATTATTATTATTATTATTATTATTATTATTATTATTATTATTATTATTATTATTATTATTATTATTATTATTATTATTACCGAGCGGGTGGTTTGGGTCACGCAACTGTCAGCTTGCATTCGGCAGATAGTGGGTTCGAACCCCAGCAGCCAGATGGTTTCCCATTTTCACACCAGGCAAATGCTAGGGCTGTACCATAATTAAGGCCACGGCAGCTTCCTTCCCACTCCAAGCCCTTTCCTATCACATCACCGTAAGACCTGTCCGGTTCCATAGCTAAATGGTTAGCGTGATGGCCTTTGGTCACAGGGCTCCCAGGTTCGATTCCCGGCAGGGTCGCGAATTTTAACCATCATTGGTTAATTTCGCTGGCACCGAAGCTGTGTGTGTGTATGTTGTCTTCATCATTATTTCATCCTCATTACGACGCGCAGGTCGCCTACGGGTGTCAAATCGAAAGACCTGCATCCGGCGAAGTCCTCTTGAATTCCAACTTTACCTTCATATTGTGATCTTTCCTACTTTTTTTTTTTTTTTTTTTTAAGACACCACTCAAACGTATTCGTCTACTAATGTCATTCCACTCCAATGTTACCAGTGCAGTGAGTGTCAAGATCAGTCCTCGGACACTCCCGGCACTAAAAGCCATACGCCATTTCATTTACCGTAAGACCTATCTGTGTCGGTGCGACGTAAAACAAATTGTGTAAATAAAAATGTTTATAAAACATCAATCAACGTCACAAAAAAGAAATATATGAAACTTCACTTCACACATAATTAACAGGTAATTCAAATTTTAAAAACAAACGTTCAAAAAAGGTACCCGGACAGCGCATGGAGCAATTTTATAGAAATACACGTTATCTGAGCAGCAAAAGTCCTCTAGTACTGCTTATTTCAGTAACCAATACTGCTTTATATCACAAAAACGGTACCATATCAGTCTTCCACAAATATTTCCACTGCTGTGGATTCTGTTCCGCAACTGCTTATTTTGAAGGAGTTTATCATACATTTCCATGCAGGAATAATTTAAACTGAACTTGACACTCACTGCACTGGTAACATTGGAGTGGAATGACATTAGTAGACGAATACGTTTGAGTGGTGTCTTTAAAAAAAAAAAAGTAGGAAAGAACACAATATGAAGATAAAGTTGGAATTCAAGAGGACAATATATTCGTTTATAGGAAGGGGAGTTACGGATTTGAGTAACTTACCAAGGGAGATGTTCAATAGTCCACATTTCCAAATTATGTGCAATCATTTAAGAAAAGGCTAGGAAAACAACATGATAATGATGATATGATTGTTGTTTAAAGGGGCCTAACATCTAGGTCATCGGTCCCTAATGGTACGAAATGAAACGAAATGTAATGTAATGACAATTTAAAAGTCCAAAATCGTCAATTCAAAGCGTGATGACGAAGAATGAATTGATGGATATGAATTTAAAACAATCTGTGGATCCGACCCACAATGCCCCACATTCAAGATACTAGCGTTAGACAATAGTATTGCTCACCAAGGAACTGCTTCTTAAGCCCAAAATCCAAGTGATCGGCCCCTCATAATGGTACTTAACGCTAGGAAAGTAGAACCATGGTATTTGTCATGTTGCGGTACTTATCAAAATTAGCGTAGACTCGCGGTATTCCATACATTATGGTAATGTTCACAGGTAGTGTAGTACGCACATGTAACACAGACCTATGGTGTTTTGCACACTGCGGCACTATTTACAGGCAACGCAAACCTATGGCGTACCTCACATAAGTGGACTAACCACACGGACCCACACTATCCCTTAGTGTTCCTGACGCAGTGGGTACTAAGCATAGGCAAGGCAGAACCATGGTGTCGCTCATATAGGGGTACGAATCACAGGTACTGTAAAATGCATCCTGAGCCACACACTGTCGCTACTAATCACAAACTTATTTTGTATCTAACAAAGTGGTACTACGTGCAAGTATGCGTAATGGTACGAATTACAAGCAGTCTCATGGTTCTCATTTGATCATCCCTTGGTTACCCCTTTTAGTCACCTCTTACGACAGGCAGGGGATACCGTGGCTGTATTCTTCGTCTGCGTCCCCCACCCACAGGGGGGTTTTAGAAGTAGGAAAGATCACAATATGGAGATAAAGTTGGAATTCCAGTAATCGGGAGATAGTGAGTTCGAGTCCCACTGTCGGCAGCCTTGAAGATGGTTTTCCGTGGTTTCCTATTTTCACACCAGGCAAATGGCGAAGCTGTACCATAATTAAGGCCACGGCCGCTTCCTTCCAACTCCTAGGCCTTTCCTATCCCATGGTCGCCATAAGACCTATCTGCGTCAGTGCGACGTAAAGCAAATAGCAAAAAAAAAAAGTTGGAATTCAAGAGGACAAATTGGGGCATATATTCGTTTATAGGTAGGGGAATTACGGATTGGAATAACTCACCAAAGGAGATGTTCAATACATTTCCAAATTAATTTAAGAAAAGGCTAGAAAAACAACAGATAAGGAATCAGCCACCTGGGCGACTGCCCTAAATGCAGATCACTGGTGACCGATGATTTGACAACTCATGTTAATCCTTTGTAAGAAAATAACATTTCAGGACTAGTATTAGACCCTCATAATAAACAGTCCGGCTCGATGGCTGAAGGGTTAGCATGATGGCCTTTGGTCCAACGATTCGATTGGATTCGATTCCCAGCCGGGTTAATTCCCCTGGCTTGGGGGCTGAGAGTTTGTGCAGTCGTCAACATCAGAATTAATGTTGGGTAGGACCACTGCCTTCGTGATGTCCAGGCCGTACTGTAACGAGCGCGGGAAAGCAATCAGCTGATCGTTAGGGGGGAAGTTTAGCACATGAGTTAGCAGAGTTAAACATTGTTTTTTTTTTGGCAGTTTTATTGAAATTTTTAACGATGGATGCATGTTCACTCAGATATATGAGAGAATGAGTCGTCATCGACTGCATTATTAAGTGGAAAGTCGTTAATTAGTGAAGAAAACTTAGTGTGAGCGTGTATTTATGTGAAGCTATAGGTTAAGAAGATCGTTCTTCAGTGTTTTAATTTTGTAGTTTATTTGTGTAAAGTTATATTTATAGTGTAAAATTAGTTGAGTTTGTGCATTCTGTGTTTTAATATTAACCACGAATTGTATATACTTGAATTAAGATGATCAGTGAGAGAAATCACCATGCCTAAGAGTTGCTGTGTGCCTGGCTGCAAAGCCAATTATAAACAAGGAGAGTACACTCCGGTATTTGTGTTTCCTTCTGATGAAGAACGAGTTCAGTTATGAAAGAAGGCTATTCCCAGGGAGAATTTAATAGTTAATCAAAACACAGTTGTGTGTATCAAGCACTTCCCTGAAAATCACATCCTGAGAGAAATAAGAGTGTCTCGTCCAGATGGTGAGTTAATTTATTTTATTATGTTATAAACATGGGTAACATTAGGTAGGTCCTATATTTTTACGTAATCAGACCTATGGCTTATCTGAATTCGGTGTATTTGAAAATGCAAGTCTTATTTATGAGTATCACCGAGCTCGATAGCTGCAGTCGCTTAAGTGCGGCCAGTATCCAGTATTCGGGAGACAGTGGGTTCGAACTCCACTGTCGGCAGCCCTGAAGATGGTTTCCCGTGGTTTCCCATTTTCACGCCAGGCAAATGCTGGGGCTGTACCTTAATTAAGGCCACGGCCGCTTCCTTCCCATTCCTAGATCTTTCCTGTCCCATCGTCGCCGTAAGACCTATCTGTGTCGGTGCGACGAAAAGCAAATAGCAAAAAAATTAAAATAAAAAATATATATGAGTATCAAACAGCAGTGTGATTTATGTAAATCTTATCTTCTGACAGATTCAGATCTTATACATGAATTACCTCCAGAAGTAAGATATCTGAATTTCATAAATCGAGGGGGCTTAAAGTATCCATCAGACATGTCAATAGAACTTGGAAGTGGGGTGTACAAAGTATTTTGTGTGTTGGTGTCATATACATATAAGATGGTATTTCTAAATTCAGACAATCCTAAGTGTGTCACAAAATCCTTGGCTTTGGAGTCAATGCAGTTGGCAGATTCCCTAGTCATTTGTGACTGCGAGAAGAAATTGGAAGACCTGACCGGACAGTGTAGGCCTATTTATATTTGGGTGAATACATTTTTAAATAACTTTTCCAAAATTCACACCGACTTGTGTATTCAACAAAGTGCTTCAGAGAGAGCAGACCTACTCCATACTGGTGTAACTTTCTGTAAGAGGTCCAGGAAAGCTGCAGTGTTCATGGAGTGGAAACAGTGAGGTACAGAAATAATTTATATTTGTAATAAATAGTAATGGTAATTGGCTGCATGTTTTCTGTCAGTGTGTATGATGTGAATGTTCCAGTTGACCAGAAAATGGATAAAATCGCAAGAACATGTCTCAAAGTGTTAGGCTTTACTCACGCAAACGTACGTATATACGCGAGAAATAGAACGTTACGGAGAAGAATATGCATTGTATGTCAGAATTAACAAATATTTGACGATAGGTTTTGGTTTTATAAGTTGTTAACAGTTCTTTAAGTAATTTAAACGAGTGTGTTATTCAAGCGGAGCGTATGCGTATCGCCTTCAAGTCCCCCCCAAAGGTACAGTACGGCCTGGACATTACGAAGGCATTGGTAGGACCCGTCATCACAGACGAGCAGGTCGCCTATACGGAACACCTTGCCATGCCCTCTTCCCACCCATACTCAAAACCTTTAAAAAGTTTCCTCCACAGTGGAAAATTCGTATAAGAGAAGTCTCGAGTTTATTCGTATCTTTAAAAAGTAACCTCAACTGTAGGAATGCTCATTTCAGTATCTTCCCATTCTGACAGTTTTTAACAAAAAGCAGCATAACTTGTATGTTTTATAGCACAGAAACCTCAAAATAAATGCAGAAAAATGTGTTAAAATTTCGATCTGCCTAAATGAACATGAGAGTAGCTGTAGGTATGAAATAAACAGAACTCCACTCAAGGCTGTTACTCAGGCCAAAGACCTTGGAATCATTTACGATCACAAGCTCAATTTCTCTTTTCATATAGACCAAGTTAAATTCTGTGCCATGAGGTCTCTTGGCCTACTGTTCAGATTTACTGATGATATTCGTGGTTTAAACGCTCTTATATTGTAGTTTCGTATATTTTTTTATTGTTTGCTAGTGGTTTAACATCGCACTAGCGCATAGGTTTTTGGCGATGCGAGGACGGGAAGGAAGCGGGCGTGGACTTACGGCACAGCCCCAGCATTTACCTGGTGTGAAAAATGGTAAACCACGGAAAACCATTTTCAGGACTACCGACGGTGGAATTCGAACCCATCTCTCCCGAATGCATGCTCACAGCTATGCAACTCTAACCGCACAGCCAACTCGCTCGGCACATATTTTTTCTATTATTGATTTCTGCTCCCCCATTTGGTCATCAGCTATCCCCCACAGATGTCAATAAAATTAATTGTGTATTCTCATTCGTTGAGTCCACTGAGAGTTTAATACCAAAGAAATTCTGTCACACTTCATCTTCGACCTAAGTAAACGTCTGCACTACACAGATCTCTGCTTTCTTCACAGAATTGTTCATACTGTGTATAACTGCCCCTCTCCGGTAAGGTAACTTCATTTTATAACTGTAATGGATCATAAATCGATGTTCCAATTATAACAACATTCTTATCAGTCCCAAATGACTTAGGGTTGATAAAGCAATAATCTTCAAATCATACTCAAAACCAGCCCCTAACCCCAAAATAATTTTTTATACATATTACCCTACATTACACATTTTCTAACAAAATATTTTAGCGGAACTGGGTATAACGGTTGGTTATACACCGTACCGGCACAGATATGTCTTATGGCTACGATGGGATAGAGAAGGCCTAGGAGTGGGAAGGAAGTGGCCGTGGTCTTAATTAGGGTACAGCCCCAGCATTTGCATGGTGTGAAAACGGGAAACCACTGAAAACCATGTCGACAGTGGGGGTGCTAACACACTATCTTCCGAATGCATTATATCTGGGTTTTTCTTATTTAATTTCTAAATAACTCATTATCCCTTCCTTGTTACCTTTTACTGTGTGTTTTTGGTACATCATTTCCCACCAGTGGCACCAACTTTGCGGGGTGGGGGGAAGACGTAATTGCCCCCCCCCCCAATAGATTTTTTTGCTAGTGGCTTTACGTCGCACCGACACAGATAGGTCTTACGGCGACGATGAGATAGGAAAGGGCTAGGAGTTGGAAGGAAGCGGCCGTGGCCTTAAGGTACAGCCCCAGCATTTGCCTTGTGTGAAAATGGGAAACCACGGAAAAACATCTTCAGGGCTACCGACAGAGGGATTCGAACCCACTATCTCCCGGATGCAAGCTCACGGCTGCGCGCTCCTAACCGCACGGCCAACTCGCCTGGTCCCCAATGATTTGACGGGAGCAGAGTCCCATTTTGCTCCTCCAAAAATTCTCTCCCTAGATGTTAGGTGGTGGTGGTGGTGGTGATTACTGTTTTAAGAGGGAGTACAACTAAGCAACTATCCTCTATATAGCACTAATCAGAGAGAAAAAAATGGAAGGGATCCGACTCTTTGAAAAATGAAGGTATCGGCCAAAAAAGACAAGGGCCACGAAGAGCATGAAAATGAAAGACTCCCTAGGCCTGCATACGTAATACCGTCGGGGTCTGAAATGAACAAGAGTTGATCAAGGGAGGTCTGATAGGATAGATTAAAGTGAGGAGCCTGGCACAAGTAAATGGAAGCAATTCCAGGACTCAGCTGAGGGCCCTGTGGTCGCCAACCCAGGCTCCAAAGTTCAGAGCCCCTGAGGCCCGTTTTAGTCGCCTCTTACGACAGGCAGGGGATACCGTGGGTGTTATTCTACCGCCCTCACCCACAGGGGGAACGTAGATGTTATGTATCCTAAAACATGGAGTTTGTTAGGCTTCGGAGACTGCTAAGGCGTTAAATCTGGAAAAGGTGTTCAATGGTTTTGTATCAAGAAGTGAGATTAGAAAGCGGGCATTCCTTCTGAGAACTACATTTTCCAATGGAGACTGTTCAAGCGGTACATCTGGGTATTAGAGCTTTTCACATTTCGTATAATAACATGAATATACTTTATAGTACATTTATTCAGAAAATGTACTTGTGAAGCAAGTTCTACTTTTTTTTACTTGTGATTATTTTTTATAGCTTCGTACAAAATACATTCTTTCAAAATACTTATGCAAAAAGTTCTATTTTTCTGTTTACTTGTGAATATTATTGAAAACTCCATTCATAAAACTCGTTCAAAAATGTATTTGAGAAACAAGCTCTATTGTTTTTTCTATGTTTGTGAATATTGTTATTATATAGGAATGCTTGTGTTAATACTTGTTCCTCATTTCATATGCCTGTGTTCACGTTAACCATGTCCCTCCCAATAATTACCCGAAGTCTACGCGTCTGTTTCCCACTACATGTTCATCCTCGTAGGACTCGAAAATAGCCACTATTCCATATTCCTCGTGTGTGCCTAACACTCCAAATTCTACAGATTTCCTACTACAGCAAATGCACATGAAACTTACTTCTTCATTCCCTATCATCTCAATTTTTTTTCCAATTTGTTTTACATCGCACCGACGGATAGGTCTTATGGCGACGATGGGATAGAAAAGGCCTGGGAGTGGTAAGGAAGTGGCCGTGGTCTTAATTAGGGTACACCCCAGCATTTTCATGGTATGAAAACGGGAAACCACTGCAAACCATCTTCAGGGCTGTCGACAGTGGGGTGCGAACCCACTACCTCCCGGATGCATTATATATGGGTTTTTCTTATTTAATTTCTAAATAACTCATTATCCCCTCCTTGTTACGGTACTTTTTTATTGTTTTTCTTACTGTTAACATTTTATATTGTTATTTCAGTCAGCGTAAAATGCAGTACTTCGTACCTGTATCCGATTACTACTAAATAAAAATCCAGGCATGGGAGTGCTGTGTTAAAAACGAAAACTGATAACATAAATAAAAGTTCAGGACGAATATCTGTCCCAAAGGAGTCTTGTGGGGGACCTGGGACATACTATGTTTATTGAAACTGGGACAAATGGTAGCCTTAGCATTGGTCAAATGCATACTAGAAAGTAAAATACAAAAAATATATTATTACGAACACCAGACGAGGAATACTAAGTTTGGCGCTGATTATTCAGCACAAGATACACTCAGTTGTTGAAACAGGACGTTTCCCGCAAGTAAGCAGGCCTTTATAGGCAATTGCAACCGATGTCGTCAATGATGCGCATTTAGAAGATAGAAACGAGTAGATTTTCAATCACTGATCACAAGAACTTACAAACTCAGTGTGCTAAAAATAAATCAAACTAGAACAGAAATTACTCTTACTTATACAAAGATGAGGGATAAGGTGAAGGAGCCTCAGAACACCAACGTTAGACTTCCACTCTACAAACAATATTACTATCAGGAATGTATTTATTTCCAAACAGTAAAGCACATGTGCTAAAACTTATTTCACATTCGCTACAACGAATTTAAATTCCGCAGGGCAGAGCATATGCCGTTCTAGATTTCTATACCACCATTTAAAACGAAATTATTTTAAGCGTTGAAGATCTTATTGTGCGTTGAAAGTTGCATGGATAAAATGAGTGAGTCAGGATATTCAATGCATGTTTTAAAAGTAATTGAATACCCATTTATTCTTTACCATTCTTCCTTCTGAACCGGTCTCTGCTGGATCTTACCATCGTTATTTTTTTCTTTCTTTCCATTCAAACAGTTGTAGAATAAAACCCTACTTTAACAGGGTTTATGGAATAATTTACAATTACAACTGCTTAACCTGATTCAGGAACACACGATTATCAGTACTTTATATGCTAATAAATAAGACTACTACATTTAATCAAACTTACGTCCCACCTAACACGCCGTTTACATTCATTACTAAGCTCATCGATATATTTTCTCCAGTACTGCAGCCGGATATTTCTAAGTCTTAGTGGCTCTCTATTTTTCACAGCTTAATACTCCTTAATATTTGGGAGCCAATGTGAACTAAGTGCATTCGACTCTCCCTATAACCTCCGACGTGTTTCATGGCCGGACACAAATTCCATCCGTCATTAAGATCTATAAAATCCCTCCTTGTGCTATTTAAATGCCATGCTTTGAATAGACATGGAAGTTAATCACCTTTCTTCCGTATTCGAAGACTCCGCCAATTACAGAGAAATGCGAGTCTGATTATGATTTGCTCACATTTCCCCTCACAGAGAAAGAGTATTAAAAAAAAAATATTTCAACCCCGGTGTAAAACAGGCATTTATTTCTATAGCATCGCTCTTTCACAATTCTCAAAGATTTTTCACTCCATGGTCTTAAGGACATTGGATACCGGTACTGTGTATTCTAACCCCTAATTACCATGCGGGGAAACCGAGAAAGAGTTTAATACTAAAGCACGAGGAATTGTCAACTTCTTTAAACATAAATACAATCTCGCGAGTAACCGCACATCTAATTCGTGTCGCTAAACAGACTTACAAATTTAAAATAAGTAGCCTGTTGTAAAATTCCAGCTAAATCTGTACAACGTAAATGATTTACGATCTTCCATTCGATTATAGAATTTAAAGATGCACCAATGTATCAGATTTTTGCCGGAAGAGTTCCAGGAACGTTACAGAAGTAATCTTACTTAAACACCGTTAAATTCAACCGACTCTAGCCGGGATTGAACCTGCTATAATTTGAACAGGACGCCTCCATCGAGGCCAATCAATCAATCAATCAATCAATCGCTACTGATCTGCATTTAGGGCAGTTGGCAAAAGCTAATTCTGATATGACATTTAAAAAAAAAAAAACTATACAAAACGGTCATGATTACAGGTATAAACCAATGTTCACAAAAGCCTTTATCTATGGATTTCAGGGTAGGGTAATAAAAGTTGCTTGCGACTTACCATCTTTAGCAATACGCAATAGATTCGTAAGCTGTCGCAGGGGTCGGGGTAGCGTTACTCCGGTGACGCATTCATTTCATTTCAATAACGTATAGCACGGAAAATTTAATTTTATACTCAAAGATAGAACTATTGAACCTGATAGAACTATAAGTAATAAAAAAAAAACCCGATGTATTTCATTACCGGTACAGACTCCCTAATATTATAAGATACTGATCGAGAGAATCTTCTACTGTGAAATGTGAAATAATAATAGGATGCAGACTCCATGGGGAACACGCAGACATCGTTCTAGAAATTGCTCTTTGCCCTCACACCCATCCAACGCAGAAAAAATAAAATAACTGTTGCCTTATCATCTGACAATGAGCCACTAGTCTCTTGGTAAGGGGAAGGCAGGACACGTGATGACGTAGTGACTCAACCTTTCGTAATTGGTCGACAGGACGTGGCAGCTTGTGATGCGAGTTTTATTTGTGGATAGTGAGAGAGCCTTTGCAGAGAAGCGTATAAGAACGGCCATTTACCCCCACTCATCATTAGTTGCTCCTTGCTATTGACAGTGTGGTGTTGTTTTCAAGTGCATTTATTGGAATCGAGGTAAGCGTTCCTTTTGATGAAAGAGATGCTTTTGAAACTTCTGGGTTTTGGAAATTTTGCTTCCTAATCGATACAGTGATAAAGTAATGTAATTTTAGTATCACGCAATCTTCCCCGGTACGGTATCTAACATTTCGCAAGTTCTGATGGTATGTAATTTCTGATAATGGGGCTTAACGCAGTTAGCACTACTACAGTACGTTTAAGGGGGAGCGGAATTTTAACTTGACGTAATATTTTGTGAATGAATTTCCCCCCCCCCCCTTTCCCTCTCGGCATTCCAGATCCAGCGAATTCTAAAAAATTGCTACTCGTAATTTTTCAGAACTTCGGTAGCCTATCTGAGTCATAGAATACATAATCGTTTCTAGTTCTCCTAATCTCTGAACTTGCCTCCCAGATCTTAAGTTTCTAGTTCTTTTTCCGCTTTTTTTTTCTCTCGAAAGGGCTTCTCAACTTGTGAACTAAGACTGAAGACGCTACTGTGGTAGACTGCCTGGCTACTCTTCGCGAACTTCCTCAATAGTCTACCTTGAACTGCATTTAGCATTCTTGGCCTAAGCTTTATTTTTTCCTTTCATGGGCTTTATTTTATTCGGAGTGTCTTTTTTAATTTGCACTTTTTTTAAAAACGAATGGCTATTTTGCTTCTTTAAATGTTAAGATAACTTTTCCTTAGGCAGTCTTCATTCAATTGTTCCATTTCGTGTACTGCCTTGCTCACCTGGGCTTTGTTTACATCCGCGCCGGGTGGTTAGTCCCGTTATCCGGGCCAGGAATTGAACCCCGTACTCCACGATCTCAAGGCAGACGGACTAGTCTACACGGAGCCGGGCTTTCAGTTGTCTCAATATTAGACGCTATACTTTTTACGCATAAAACCATTTTTGTTGCTGTTCAGTCTAAACTGAGTTACTGGACCCTAAAAATACACTCGGCTTGACTCGCGCTTACTCCAACGTGCGTTCTCTCTCAGCCGAATTTGAATCCGAACTTTTCCCCTTAATAGAAATACCGGATTGAAAGTTTGCGACGAATCGCTTGTTTCCTAATATCTACAAGCCCCTTTTGCTAGCACCATCGGTTCCTAGCAACAAAAATGGTGACTCATACGGGCTTGCATCGTGACTTTACCTTAATTTAATATCCCAATCTCATTGACTGTTGTGGGCGGCGTCTGTCTACAATGCAACTCATGTTAATGTCTTAAGTTTCTAATATTGGGAACATTACATCCCGGTGTCGAGAGAAACTCTCGAATGTTAAATCTCCTGAACTGTCCTATACCGAGCTTGATAGCTGCAGTCACTTAAGTGCGGCCAGTATCAATGTTCGGGATATAATGGATTCGAACCTATTCTCACACCAGGCATATGCTCGGGCTTCCTTCCCATTCCAGGCCTTTCCTATTACATCGCCGCTATAAGATCTGTGTCGATGCGACGTAAAGCAAAAACGCAAACTGTCCTATGTTATAACCGAACATAATTACTAGGGGAGGTAAAATGGTAGTTTGTCCACTGGCTGTTTATCTTAAAAAGGCACAGCCATTGCTGTATCTGAAATTTCCTAATTAGGCTTTGTATAATTTGCAGAGGATAAAACTAAGGATGTACAGTAGGCCTATTTACTACAGTCTTAACAGGTGACATTAATTCACCTTTTCAGATAACAATGGCTGCAGAGACGGTTACTTCACAAGCTAAAGACATGCCTCAGTCGACTCTTCCCCATCTGGAATCGGTTGACAGAGTGAAGAAGATCCCTTTGGTTGAAGCTGCTCTTAACCAGTCCTCTGGAATGTACGAGAAGGTTAAGGGTTCCAATTCTCTGATCAACTGGACCCTTTCTACAGCAGAATCAACCATGCAGAAAGCTATGGATCAAGCTACTCCATATGCAGCTCCCATTGCTAAACGACTGGAAACTCCAATCAACATTATGGATCAAACCTTCTGCAAGGGTTTGACTATGGTTGAAAACAAACTTCCAATTGTCAAAGAACCACCTCAACAGGTCAGTACCTCAACTTTGTCCTGCAAATCTTGCAAAAGACATATACTTTTTTTCTTAAGATCCTGTCCAAAAGAATCCTATACATTGCCACTATCATAAAAAATGGACAAACTTCAGTCCATCCATTGGGAAGTTTTCTTTACTTTTTTTTCCCCCTCAATTTCATATCTTAGTCCTTTCTGCATAACTTGCACAAAACTACCTTCCCCATGAAGTATATTGTGGGGGGGAGGGGGGCAGGGGGAGGAAGCAAATGCATGTTTGTCTTCAACCAGACATGCTGGTCTGAAAGTGAAACTGCATACCGGTATTCAAGTTTTGAAATGAAGCTTAAAGTTTAGTGCATCCCCTGTGTGAACGACTACGTTGCACTACAAAGTAGTAACAGACCCTCCAACCACCTTAACTCTCCTTTTCTCCCATATGCTCCTGAAGAAATTAAACATGCACTGTCGGGCTCTTTCTTGAGTGATGTCCATAACCGCACTTCAAATTCTATTTTGTGTACTTTACATTTTTTCCTCTTTTTTTTTCTACATGCAGTCGGACCATTTCCGCATTGAACCTAGAAAAATATTCGAATTCGACCAGAAAGGTTTTATCTTGGGTTCAATATAGCATTAACTATATCAATTTTCGGTTAATATTTCTCGCGTAAAAATGTCTCATAACATTTTCAAACACAATGATAAATTTCAATCATCCTACCTTTTCACAAATGGTGAATGACATACCTTTCTAATGCCAACCTCTATTTGAACTGTTTCAAAACTTCAATTTAATCAAATAAGGCAAAGTAATGCCCTTCATGCCAACCATTGGCACTGTTATTTATGCTTGTCTCAAGATTTCAAATTTATATTTCTTCCCTTAACTTTAGAATTTCCTTTTCTTAAAATTGTTCCGATTACTAAGTGCCAATACTTAAACCCTCTTATCACAATTTCATTTTTTCCTCCTTTCTTCTCTTGTATATTTTAATGGACATATGCTGTGGCTGAGCTCAATTATTGAAAAAATTGTCCTCTACATAAAAGTACTCGTGTTCATAAACTCTTTATATCCCAACCTACGAAGTGAAGTGCTGAAGTCTTTCTATTACCGCTCTCATTTCTCTCCCTCCTCCTCCCCCCCCCCCCCCTCCAAGTTCTCGAATTTCCCTATATTTGCTTTCCTACAGTTTTGGAAACTCCATATTTGGTTATGCTTCTGTGTCAAATCTTCATAAATCATTCTTAACATTTGGCTTTTCTTTCTAGATCTACGAAACTGCCAAATCTTACGTTATGCCTACATACAACAAGGTGTCTGCTGTAAAGGATTATGGAACTCAGAAGGCAAAATCTCTCAAAGAGCTCAGCTGGAACAAGGCGAATGAAGTTTTGTCAACCCGCTATGGAAATGTGGCGTACACTAGCTTCGATACTGCAGCTGCAATGGCTGAAGCCTACTTAAATAGGCTCTTCCCTGCTACTGAAGAGGAACTGCAGAAAGAACATACTCAAGGTAATTCGATTTCGCTAATACTTCACAATGCTATTTCCATGTGGTAGTGTTCATCATATACAGGTGTCGCAAATGTACTTGCTCCTTCACTGTCGGTAACTCGCATACTGACTTTTATTAACGAATACAATGTTCTTTACGATGCATGGAACGATTCAACAAAACAAATTTACTACTGTTATTCGCAAATGTTCAAACTCGCGAGTCATTATCCACAGAGCTGATAGCGTGCAGGAATGAAATCTCGCTATTAAAAGCAGTTCATTTGAAATTTCGAAACGTTCTTTAAATTTCCTATCCTATTAAAATGCAGACTTTCTGGTTTTGCAACGTAAACCTTATCTTTGACATACACCCCCTCCCAACCTCACAAAGTCCGCAGACATCAGTCAAGTGAACGCGTGGGGGGGGGTTATTCGACATTCCCTCTTTTTAATCCATCTCTCTAGAAAATTTGCGAAGACATAAGCCTGTATTTTATAGTAGTAGAGGTACTTCCTCACAGTTCAATTACGTTTTACTTTAGGACACCCTGTATATGTTCGTACATTGCTTAAGAGCATAGAAATGGTACTACTGTATCAGTCATATCCACAGAGAGAAGCAAATGCATTTTAAAATTTTCCATTTCTCTTGTGTGTATCCATCATAACTGCATGTAACAAGCAGGATTAAATTAAAATCAAATAAGCCACTAAAGTCTTTAAGATTAAAATTTTTTAATTCTCATATGTACTGAACCAAAGTAATAAATCTATTCCTAATCATGTTTTATAATTTACCACACACACTGGCAACTGTGGTTTTTTTTTTTTTTTTTTTTTTTTTTTTTTTTTTTTTTTTTTTTTTTTTTTTTTTTTTTTCCGAACTCCATATGAGTGCAAATCTCAAATGATGTGAACACAACATGACAAAACTGGTATAGGGACTAAGGCACTACAGTGTAGCTTATGATTTTTTTTCACTTTTGATGTAATGGTAGTTAGTTGCCTACATCTAACTTTTAAATATTATGTACCCTAATATCCATCATGAGTAAACTAAATGTGAAGCCCTGCGATATAACTCGTAACACTAAACATGGCATCAACCATTATTCCAATATTGATGATATCTTCTTGCCATTTGTCAAGAGTGACATAACATTCCTGAATATTGACACAGTTGCTGGGAACTTGCATACCTCTGCACATGCCATGCAGTTGTCTTAACTAGTACTACAGCTACACAAGTAATAAAGTTATCTGGTCTGACACCATAGTTACTTGCTTCAAGCTGACATGGTACATCAGTTATCTACTTCAGATTTTTTTACAATTGCATTACGTAAAAAAGTCTGCGTCAAATTCCTACAGTCTCGGCTTTGTTCTTATGGAGTGAGGGCATGCAACACAATCGTGCCATGTCCATTGGATTAACAGATAAAATAAAATTCTTTCTACTCTGATAAGTTCAATTTTCTCTTAAGTTAACCCCTCTAGAAAACATTTAATTTGCCTTTTTTTTTTCTTTTTTTTTTTTCTTGAACTCTTAACATTTTAAATATGTAAATTACCTGCCAAAAGGAATTTTCTACCTCCTTAACTTAATATAATAGTCTTTGGAATATATATATAAAGATTTGTACCGGTAATCCGCAATTTTCAACACCTTCCGGAAGGTATTTTCACAAGATATGCGACGTTCACATTCTTAATCGTAACTTTCATATGAATGTATAATTTTAACCCTGAAAATGTTCCTGCGAAATAAATTCATTCTCTTATTTCATTATGAACATTAAACGTTAAAGTAACTTGCATTATGTCGGCTATTTTTTTTACTTCCAAAACCCAGGATATGCGTACTCGCACCAATCCTGTTTCAGTTGATTGGAATTTAAACCTCCACAAACCTGTGCAAAGGTAAATTTTACAGGGCACATTTCTCAGCCATATCCACCTAACATATGGAAACAAAGCTCCAAATTCCTGAATTGCTCGGAGCATTACTCAGCATATCTCCTATACTAAAACTCCATCAAATAAACAAGGAATCTCAAACAAAAGTGCGCTCACCATATATCATATGAAATTTGCTCCACGCCCATTTCGTATCTATAAGTAAATGTTCAGTTGAACACATTCCACATCTTCATAGGACAGGAATTCGTCACAAGTCTCTCTACTCTATAAACATGACTAAACTCCTTACACTACTTCCTTCTTGTAATAAAACGCTTAAATTTCCAAAAACTAAAGGCTTTTTTCCACAGTAGCAAGATTTCCCTACCACAATTACATTCTCTTAAAATTTCTTATAAAGAAACGTGAGGCTGTCTTGATCACTGCCTACATGTAGATGGTTCCTGTTTTCTTCTCCAGCATAGAGTACAGTAAAATATTCATTGCTGCATGAGACAGCCTTTTAAAAAATTTCTTCTAAAATGCAGTTGACAGGAAAGAAAGCTTCCACGACTTAGTGGAAGCATTTTTCCATCATGAACGCTAGACAACTATGTCGCAATGCTCCATTAGCGTACTACTTTCTGGAATGTCGGTGTAAAACTCGCTGCTGGTCTAACTCCTTCCATCTGTAAAAAAATCTCGCATTGTATTTCACTTGCATCATGCCTCTCGCACGGTCTTTAAAAATCTTAACCCAACACAACACTTAACGACTATTACTCAAGATGTGCCAAAAACCTAACCCCTTAGCTATTGTTATTCTTTAAGGAAAGATTTCTATTTTCTTGATCATTCACTCCTCTGTAACAAGTCTTATTTCTCAATGTTGTGCAAGATTCCTTTCGCTCAATGCTGCAGTTTTTATGTAAAATTACTCCACATTTCCTCCTAACTCCTTGCAACTTTTCTGGTTGCAACTAAATTGCACACACAATTACTCTTAATTTCACTTCCTGAAAACTGAATGTGAAATGTCTAATGTTCTTAATATCTTGAATACGTGTCTTCTCAACCTACTTACTACTATAAAACTCGTGTCACTTTCTACTCTTACACAAGCAATGTACCTGTTAACGTTAAAACGGAATGCTACGCTTTCTATTTTTATTATCCTTCATGCTACTTATGTATATTTAGTCCTCAGCCCGAAGGCTGGTTGGATCCTCAACAGTTCCACCATCAGCTGTCATAGATGGCCTAGGCATCACTGAAGAGACGTACTAGGAAAATGAGGAGTGATTGTAGTTTCCCGTTGCTTGCCTCACCGAGGCAGAAGTTGCTATTACACATCAGTCTGCCAAGCCCACTGAAATGCATGCACCAACTGACCCTATGAGCAATATTTTCACACCATTCATAGCACGGACTGGCTGCAGAAGGAATGGCATTACTAGCATTACTCATACCTGTCACTTTCATTTTGTCAAACCTAAGAATAAAGCTGAGACAGATCAGTGGAAGTAACAAAATTGCTCTAGCCCATACCAGAAGACATTGTCCATTGTAAACACTAGGTCCTGCCAGCAAAGGCACCCTACTTCTTAACATTCCTATATGTTGCATGTGAATTTAAATTGGTTACACTTGCATTACGATAAAGCCCCCCCCCCCCCCCCTTCTTTTAAATTCAATTTTTTTTTCTGGTTTCCTTTCAAATGTTTTAACTTGCCTTTTCTTTTACAGAAGCTGTGCCTGATGGTGAGGATCGTGTCCTCCACACAGTTCACACAGTAGGTCGTCTATCGAGCAAATTTGGTCGCAGGATCTACCATGCCCTCTCAAACCAAGTAAAGAACCTCAACAGGGAGACTGTTCAAGAATATATTGCTTCCCTCATTGCTGTCATTCAGCTTACCAATTACCTCAATGCTTTTGCTCAAAAGAAAACTGAACCAACCCCACAAACATCACAGCAACAGCAGCCGCCACAACAGCCACAGACTGTTGCTGTGAAATAAAGCGCTGATATTTCGTTAATTACATTTTGATGGAAGTTCTTTCCGATTTGTATTGTATAAACTTCTTGGAATCTACTTCTGCTCATTGTCGAAGACTGATCTTGTTATCAATTGAATTAATATATTTTCAATTTTTCTAATGTAAATATGCTAGATTTGTAATTTGTATATTTGAATACTATGCCAGATTTGTAATTCAGATATTTATTTGAATAAACCCTTTTTTTTAATTCATTAGTTTAATTTTTATAAGCTTACAAAGGTTGACCTGTCTCTCACTCATTCAGTTGTATTTCACAAGGTTTTTCAAAATTCGTGTGAAAGGATTCGGTGTGTTGCAATATGTAAACTACATTTCAGACGCACATTTTCAAAATCTGACTCTTCCATTTTAAGAAATTCCTCAGGAGACAAGCTTTATTGCTAATCTTCGGTAAAATAAGTAATCTTGTTTATTATACCAAGGTGCTTACGTGTATTGATACAATCGAAGAGCTACATACAATTTGTGACATAAAGATATTCACCAATTAACATTGGATAAGACTTGTTTTGGAACTGTTGGCTTAAGGGTGGGGTTCACAAATGTACCTAAGACTTTAAAATAATGCTTGATTATAATATCAACTAGGGATAAAAATTATTTTATTATTCATGCTCTTCGAAATGCTAAAAATATAGGATAAAATGTCGGTTAAATTCGATATCTTAGTTTTACTTGCCATTTTTGGAATGTTATGTTAATGTTGCACAATTCACTTTAATAAGTTTTAAAAATTACGTGTATCCAGAAACTCTTTCATACTAAGAAGTTTGTGTCATCACATTCATTTTTTCCTCATCTTCAGTGAAATCATTCTCTGCATGTCCCTTTGTGAGAATGGAATAAATACTCAGTTCTGCAGGCAAGTACAATCTGGTAGATTTGCATCAACAATAGTGAGAATCAACTGGCTGGAGTTTTTCAATGAAGGCTTAACCTCTTCTCGTATACTTGGAAGATATCGTGTTGTCTCCTCTGTTCTCCTTTGGTGACAGACCTGTGGCGAATGATTTCTTACACACACACCTTTCACTCTGTCCTTGCCTATGCCCAGTATTGATAAGGCCTTCTGACAAATCTGCATTCATGGGGGTCCACTGATTACCTTGACTCTGATGAAATACTTGACAGACATAAATTTCCTGGAACTGTTCGACTTCACAGATCTCTCTCTTTTAGGTGCTTCATGAGTTGTGTGTCTCAGAATAAATTCATCTTGTCACTAAACTCGTACGTTTGATGAAATCGCCTTACATCTTGCCTTTTAAGTTGACTGCACTGAAAGACTGTTTTCGCATGTTTGCAAGTGGGCATTGTTGACAGGCATTTCAAAATGTACCTGAAACGAAGGATTAAGATTGAGACGGTGATATGGTTTACAAAATAAAATAACCAACTTCAATAGTTTGTTTTTTCCTTATAAAAAACTGACGAAAGGTTATGTTCAAGCAAGCGTTTACCTGTTCCTTTTAGCTGTATTCTGTTCCGATCTGGAAGGATCTTTCGTCTTCTTCCTACTATGTTTATGGTTGATTTCCAATGCGTTTCAGTTTTCCCTTACTCTAGAAACGTTTACACTGTTTCACTAAAACTCGAAACACCGCTGACCACTAGTATATCCTACTGACACGTGCGTGTAAAAAAACTGGCACAAAATTATTGGGAACAGTATTGCCAACAGTTTCAAAGAACACACTGTGAACATGGAACTTCATAAACATTGTACTAATGCTTACTTCATAGAGTATTATTTGAGATGTTCCAGTTATAGTGCCCCATGTTTCGATAAGGCAGATTTTGGAAAAAACTTCTTAGGATACGGTGAGTTTTGGAAATTTCACCTGAATTTGTTACATTTTCATGGGGACAAAGCAGGTTTAGTTGAAAAAGATGCCAAATAATGAGTTGTAGAGATAAGCTACTAACTCATTTTTCATAAAAAGTGGATAAGGCAGATTTTGGAACTGTGCGCCTCATTTAAAAAATGTTTTCCACCGGGCGAGTTGGCCATGCATTTAGTGCTGCGCAGCTGTGAGCTTGCATCCGGGAGATAGGGGGTTCGAACCCCACTGTCCGCAGCCCTGAAGATAGTTTTCTGTGGTTTCCCATTTTCACACCAGGCAAATGCTGAGGCTGTACCTTAATGAAGGCCACGGCCGCTTCCTTCCTACTCCTAACCCTTTCCTATCCCATCGTCGCCATAAGACCCATCTGTGTCGGTGCAACGTAAAACTAATTGTAAAAAAAAAAAGTTTTCCTGTAAAAATCAGCCAGTACAAAATGTCTTTATTCAATTTTTTCCCACCCAGATCTCCCCTCTGTGTTCACACTGTCATTAAAATGGTCAATAATTTTTTAAAATCTAAGCAGAGTCTGCATTGGAAGGATAACATAATGTAAAGGCAGCCACTGAATGAAGAATGAAATATTCTGGTTTTTTAAAATAAGTAGTCTATCTAGCTTGTGTAGCATCCGGGACATTAACAACGGATTGCTCTGTTTTATGGTGGTAGTGGTAGTGATTATTGTTTAAAGAGGAAGTACAACTAGGCAACCATCCTCTGTATAACACTAATCAGAGAGAAAAAAATGAAAGGGATCCGGCACTTCGAAAAATGAAGATATTGGCCAAAGGAAGACAAGGGCCACGAAGGGCGTGAAAATGAAAGACTCCCTAGCCCTCGCAAACCTAATAGCGTCGGGATCGGAAAAGAAGCAGAGTTGACCCAGAGAGGTCAAATAAGATATTAGTGAGGAGCCTGGCTCAAGTAAGTGGAAACAATGGCAGGACTCAGCTAAGGGCCCCATGGTCGCCAACCCAAGCTCCAAAGTTTAGAGCCCCTGAAGCCCCTTTTAGTCACCTCTTACGACAGGCAGGGGATATTGTGGGTGTTATTCTACCACCCCCACCACGGGGGTTGTTCTGGTTTATCTGTCGTGAAGGAAAAAATAAATTGAAATGCTAATTTGTCCACATTTGTATATTCCACTATGGGCTGCATCTAAGGACGATGGCATTCTCGTGCCCTTAATCGACCGTACTCTCAATTATTAGAATTTGGTGTTCACTGCTACCTGAATTTCTTTACACTAAAATTATATATACAGCTGCAATTTTTTTGTTCTTTTTTTCTCTCTTGTCAGTATTTGATAAGTAACAAATAACACTTCAGACATTCTTCTATTAAGCTGGACTTTCATTATGCTAGTTTTTCCCTCCGTGTTTTTTACCAAGCCCGAATTAAGAATGCAAATAACAAATTTTACTCTATGAGCCCTATATTACGCTCCAAGTTTTTAACAAGGAATGCAAAAATGATTATCTACAATACAATCATTCGACCAGTACTTCAGTATGGTTCTGAGACATGGAGTATAACCAAGAAAGAGCAGCAGCATTTTCAAGTCTTTGAGAATAAAGTTTATAGAAAAATATTTGGCCCCTGGTTCGATCCTATCTCTGAAAGCCGCCAGAAAAGATCTAATTATGAGATTTACACCCTCTCTCAACAATGCACTATAATGGGTGTGATAGAATCCAACAGACTGCGCTGGGCTGGACATGTACTGAGGATGCAGGATAACAGAGCACCAGTACATCTATACAAGGGATCTCTTAATGGAAAAAGACCTTCAGGAAGACCCCGAAGCTCCTGGAAGAAAAAAATCAACAAGGTGTGCTGGACCCTCAAAAATGATAACTGGGAAGAGCAGGCTCAAGATCGAAAAGGATGGAAGAGGATTGCAAGATCGGCGCGGGAACTTCACGTCCCTTAGAAGCCTACGGAGTGAGTATGTTTTTTTTACTTGAATGTAATTAAGACTTACAATACCACAGTCAACAAAGTATAATCCAGTGCTATATACATGCAATTTTGCTACATATGGCAAAGTGCATCAACCCCATTTAAATTTTGGCTAACCATTGTGTACGTAAAAGTGTTAAAACTTTAAAGACTGGTTAGAAGGAATCGTGGGGCACCATTAGTTAAGCACGTTTAATTGGCAGTGGAATTAAACACTAATGTGAAGTTTTGCTGGCAAACAGAGAATTACGAACGCACTATGGTGATTTAGAGCTTCCTTTGTTAGTCGGAAGAATTTTCATTTCTTCATTGGTAAATGAAATGGGGTATGGCTTTTAGTGTTGGGAGTGTCCGACCTGCACATTGTGATGAGGATGAAATGATGAAGGAGGCACATACAACCAGTCCCCATGCCAGGGGAATTAACCAATTATGGTTAAAATTCCCGACCTTGCCGGGAATCGACTCGGAACTCCTATGACCAAAGGCCAGCACGCTAACCATTTAGACATGGATCCAGACATTTTCCTATTAACAAATCTATTCTGCTATTTTGGATTAGTTGATTGAAAATGAGGTAGGCTAAATAAAAATTTACGGTATTTACTTGCATATATCTTTCCAACACGCATACAACGCCCTCATTTTTGTCATGGTATTAAGGGAGAGAAGTAAAAAAAACAAGGTCTTAACATCCGTGAACCTCATCTATAATCCGAGGTCTCCTAACTTTATATCCTCTTCAGACCAATGTCTTGCATAGTTTTGTCTACATTTCTCAATATAAATGCAACAATACACCCTGGGGCAAGCGTGTTTTGTGCACTGTTCAAAGTCTAGCAGCCTTCCTTTGTTTGGATTAAATCAGGCAGGTATTTATAGCATTACAGGGTTCTTAGGTATTCCTTAGCCTGATGAACTAGATGGAATGTTACACTGTTTGACTTTCTGTAATTTCAGTATAACATGATACATGTTAGACATAAGATCAAGTATAGCATTAATTTATTCTTAGGCATAATTTAGCCTGTCAGTGGCTTATGGAGAAATGTTCAAGTTTTATGGCTTTAAATTTTGAGTGATTGATTGATTTCCTGATTCCCTGCAAAAATCTTGCACCGTGATTTCTGAACTCATATTATCAGAGGTTTGAGATATATGATATATGTGAGTAAATATGGTATATAAAATATAATTAATTTTATTAACTTTTATGTGTACCTCTTGTCCAATAAATACACATTTGATATTTAAAATCAGCCTTGTAAATACTTACAAGTTATTTAATTAATTACAAGTATTTGTTATCACCTAATACATGGCACTTGTTTTGAGGACCTTGCTGCTCTCTTCCTCAGCGTTTTCTTCACACTATCAATTATCTCTTGGACCTCTTTACTCATTATTACACATCAAACACCAAAGTTCTAAACACCACTTAATAGAAATCTAATGTGTCATAATTAAAATAAAATATATCATAAATGTCATAAAAGAACACTAAAACTACACTATTCTATTTACTATCTTAAAAGCTCATCCTTGTATGTATGTATGTTTAGTCCTCAGCCCAAAGGTTGGTTGGATCCTCAACAGTTATCATAGATGGCCTAGGCATCACTGAAGAGGCGTACTAGGGAAATGAGGAGTGAGGTAGTTTCCTGTTGCTTTCCTCGCCGAGCCAGAGGTTGCTTTTACATATCAGTCTGCCAAGCCCACTGAAATGCATGCACTAACTGGCCCTATGAGCAATATTTTCACACCATTCATAGCAGGGACTGGCTGCATAAGGAATAGCATCACTCATACCTCAGTCACTTTCATTTTGTCCAAGCCGAGGATAAAGCTGAGACAGATCAATGAAAGTAACAAAATTGCTCTAGCCCATACCAGAAGACATAGTGCACTGTAAACACTAGGTCCTGCCAGCAAAGGCACCATCCTTGTATATCACCTAAAAAATAATCAATTTATTAAAATTAGTGTCTCTTAAAATTTTTACTAAAATCCTCCAATTCAGCAGTCACATCAGTTAAATGTTGCGGGCATTTCCATCTGTCTTTGAAAATCCCTAGACTTGTAGCTCTACACTCGAGGACAGATGGTGTTTGATGTATAATAAGTAAGCAGGTCCAAAAGATAATTGGTGGTGTGTAAAAAAACACTGAGGAAGAGTACAGTAAAGTTCTCAAAACATGTACAGTGTATGAGGTGATAAGAGTTATTTAAATAATTATTTGTTCAGTGTTGACAAGGCTGATTTTTTATTTCCAAGGTGTATTTATTGGAGTAGAGATTGTAGTCAATACAGACCATTATAAATCAAGCCATAATGGTTAAGTTAATAAACATTTTATGTGTAATTCGTCTTCTTCCCCCTCCTAGAGTTCTAGCTCATTTTTATGGCCAAATACCTTTATTGATGCCAACCCTGTGTGAAGGGATGTACTCACAACTACGTATTTCTGTGGTAGTTTGTACTGTAATGTGTTACAAGTAAACAAAGATTTGCATTAAACCAAACAAGGAACACCCAACCCCAAACCAGAGGAATTAACCAGACATAAGTTAAAATCCCCAACCCAGCTGGGAATCGAACCTGCAGTCCTCTGAATCAAAGGTCACTATGTTAACCATTCAGACAAGGAATCAGACAACTTTTATGCACACTTGCTTGTCTTTAAACACTATAAGAGTAGAATAACCAGATGTATTCACAGACTAGTGTAATGTACATGCACTCTGTTTACTGTATTCCCTTTTCCTGTTTGTGTAGTACAGAGGTGTTCAGCTGGGCGCCCGTTGATGTGGCCAGGCTGGCCTGACGTAAATGCGGGCAGTTTACATAGCAAGCATACATCACAGTGAAGTGAGAGAGCGAATACACTTTGTGAGGAAGAGAGCAGTGTCGTTTGAGTGTGATTACAAACCTACGCGGTGAGTTGGCCGTGCGGTTAGGAGCGCGCAGCTGTGAACTCGCATCCGGGAGATACTGGGTTCGAACCCCACTGTCGGCAGCCCTGAAGATGGTTTTCCGTGGTTTCCCATTTTCACACCAGGCAAATGCTGGGGCTGTACCTTAATTAAGGCCACGGCCGCTTACTTCCGATTCCTAGGCCTTTCCTGTCCCATCATCGCCTTAAGACCTATCTGTGTCGGTGCGACGAAAAGCAAATAGCAAGATTACAAACCTCTCCTCCACCACTCGGCAAAATGCTGATTGGGGTATAGTATAAAAAAACTCTATAATCGCAAGAAAACCAACCTTTTCAAGATATTCCGGTTTGATTTATACTGCACTCGATACAAACAGTCACTTTTATTTTCTTACATTTATACATTCGAAGAAAACTGACACGTTATAATTTTTGTGTTACAATTAAGGTACAGGGTTTAAGTATGTAAGCTATGATTCACAATGTAATGGATGGGAATGACAGTAATTATTTCCATTAAAAAAAGTAAAATTTCTGTTATTCATTCAGCAAAAAAGTAATACATTTACATTAATCAACAAGTTAACTTGATTTTGCACAATGTTGCAGTGTCATGTGATTTTGCTTGTTCACTGAATTTCTCAAAATAATATTTAAAACTTATGAGGCGTCCGATGATAACAGCAGACTCTAAATGGTGAGGGAATTTCAGCACGAGTGAGGACACAGAGGTTTACTATCGAAGATTAAAGTACAACAACAATGTAAATATATCTACCAAATATATATACAGTATGCCCTCAAATCAATAACCTAACTGATGTTGTATCTGGTAAGCATGATTGGATGAGTTTATCAGATAATTTAAACCCAAGCAACCATAAGCCAGAGCTTAATCACCGTAACTCCATATTATATTTCATTTCTTAATTTTCTGTCTCCATTCCAAGCTCGGGCATCGTTGTAGTGATCGAGAGTGACTGGGAGAACTTTGTCCCAACCTTCACAGCCTGTGACATAACCGCAACGTCACATTGTATAGCATGCGCTCATCACCTGCTTGCAGTGCTGTGTGCCCGCGGGTTGAAATGCCCAACGTGAGCACCTCTGGTGTAGTATATAGGGATCAAAAACACAGTCACACAGTATAAGAAAACTTCTCGAGTATGAAAGGAAAGAAGACAAACATAGACTGTGCAGGGATAGTTTCAACTGAAGAAATAATTCATTGATAAAGTCTAGAATCCAACCCAGCATCTTTCGGTTATTTGCAAACAGTTGTAGTCATTATACCATAAGGCGATTCAAACTGGCTACTTTAAAAAGAAAATAACTTAAGTATAATAAATAAAGGTCTGTTTAAGGTCCTTTCCTTTAAAACTGAATTGTTACAAAAAGTTGATTCAAAGTAAAAGGAACTCCCTTTCTACAGCTCTCTTGTTCCTACAAGTTAAGAAACCTAACATTCACTGTTTGAGTTATTTTAAAAAGATAAAAATCTCTTTTGCATGTCTGTTCTTTCAGCAGAGGCGGACCCAGAATCTCTCAACAACTGTGAACAATGTGTTTTGGGATATTTTTGATAACTGTGAGGTTCTTCCGTCTGTCAAAACTAACTATTGATAAATTTGATCATAATAGATGCTGTTTATTCCTGTATTGACATGTATAAACTTATGACAAACTATTTAAAACAGTATTCTGGTTAAATCCACCTTGTCAATACACTTTCTGTTAATGAACCTTATTTATTCATCGTACATGTTTCGAGAACAATAAACATTCTTATCATCAGCGATCATACAAACTTATTTCCACTTAAAACAGAGATTTTATATAATTACATCAATGAATAAAAACAATATAACAATTTCCATTTGTTTAGCCTAAATTTAAATAACTGTTCTATCACAATTTATAATATCAATGTATAAACATTAATGGTACATTACGATCTGAAGGAAATAGGCCTTACAACAGAAGACACCACAAATAAGATAAAACTGAATACAAAACTCAAGAATACAAACCTCCGCTTTACCCTTATACAAAACAAACCAACAACATGCACATTTTCAACTGAGGAAAGGGCACGAAGATCGGAGCGTCTGAAGAAGTACTGGGAGGACCGCGAAGCCCGAACAATCCCTTCAAAGAGACCTGAACGACGGACTGACTAAAGTGATCCTATGTGGTCATAAAAGAAGAAGAAAATAATCAATATTAAGATAATGTTAGATGAGATTCACTTTTTAAATATACTCAAGATCTTCTCTTTAGCCGGGCTGAGTGGCTGAGACGGTTTAGGCGTTCGCCTTCTGACCCCAACTTGGCAGGTTCGATCCTGGCTCAGTCCGGTGGTATTTGAAGGTGCTCAAATACGTCACCCTCATGTCAGTAGATTTACTGGCACGTAAAAGAACTCCTGTGGGACAAAATTCCGGCACCTCAGCATCTCCAAAAACCAAAAAAGAAACATTATTATTATCTTACCTTTTTTTTCCCTTCCCTAAATGATAATATGCTAGTTTATATAATGGATTTTCATCTGTAAATTTTTTCATGTAAAATTGAATCAAAATTATTTTTTTGTGCAAGGTACATTTCTAAATTTTCCAAAACATATTAATGTATTATGAAGCAGGTCCAGTCAAGGCCAAAACACACCCATCTGATGGAAAGGTGCTTGCAACTGTTTTCTGGGACTCCACAGGCGTTTTGCTGGTGGATTTTCTTCATGAACAAAGGGCAATTAATGCAGCATATTACTGTCGCCTTTTGGATGAAGCAAAAGCTGCATATAGCAAAAAGTTATTCCGGCAACCGATCCAAAACGTCATTCTTCTTGATGACAATGCAAGGCTTTAATGCGGGATAAACTGTAGGAAATTCAACGGACACCTCTGGAACATCCTCCATGTAACTCAGATTTATGGCCCCGTGACTACCGTTTGTTTGGACCACTCAAACAAGACCTAGGAGGACAGCAGTTCGATGATGATGCAAGTGTAGAAGAGTTTGTGCGTAACTGGCTCTGCACACATCCCTCTTCCTTCTATCAAGACGGCATCAAAAACTTACCAATCCGATGGAAAATATATGTGTCAAAGGCAGGATGCTATGTAGAAAAGTGATGCATGTGCATTTTTTGGTTGATGCAATATTTTTTTTTTTAAATCCTGTTTATGTATTTTCATAATTTATGTTATACTTGATTAGTTTCAACAGCCTGAAGAACCTCATAATTATAAACTAAGTCAAAACTGATGAAAAATGGCTTCCATTATAACAACATAGTTTGGACATAATTTCTAATATTATTGTTTTCTCCATGTAAATATGGATATTAGGCCAGAAATGGCACAGATCAGAGGATCATATATTATAACTGTGTACTCCAAATGCAGAGAAATTAAGCTAGCATTATAGATGATCATAAAGACAAAACTGGATCTCTAGGAAATGGGTAGTTGTATTTATCCCCCAAACGTTGGCAACAAGTATGAAGAGGATATAATAATGGAAAAAGTTTAGCCAAAACAAAAAAGAGTGAAATCAGTCAGTTTATTATTTTCTTTAAGATGTTCCTGCTTGCAAGTATTGACTCAGAATGAAACCAAAGCCAGCTATGAGAATAGCAAAGATTACACAGATGTAACTCATTGTATGTGGTGAAGTAAATGCTAAAGGGAAAGAGATGCCGTTCAGACTACGATCTAGAAGTCTAAGTTTGTCAATTTCTTCCCTAAGCTGTTGATTTTCTTGCATCAGTGTTTTTGATTGCTCTTGAAGACGTTTTACTTCAATATGAGTTTTCAGGAGTTGTTCTATTTCTTCCGGACTTGGATCTCCATCTGTTTTGGCTACATCTCCAATGGCGTTGGGCTTTGCTTCTGGTGCCTCTTGCTGACTTTCTTGAATTGTTGGCAACTCATATTCAAAACAACAATCTAACTTTGAGTCCATCAACTCCTCTGGCTTAGCATTTTTCCACACAGTGTCCATATGTATCTCACCTGTAGGTGCAAACATACTCTGCACCATGAATTTATGCTTATTTTTGGAATTTGGATCATATTCAAATGGCTGAAGGCAGACTGCTATTTCAACAAAGGTATTGGGTTCCAGGATGCCAGAATTTGGTCGAACACAATATTTCTTCGGTGCTGTAGTCTTGATTTTAAAGAGAACTCTCTTTTCAGTGGGGTTTCTTAATGTCATGCACGAGGTAACTGGGGATGTGAATGGTCCTCGAAACTTCAGCGCATGCTGAGGTTCCATCAGTAGCACTTGCTTTGCCATGGTTGACTCCTGAAATGAATGAAAAACAAGATATTATTCCTTTGAAAGACAATATATAGGTTTCAGGAGAAGGAACGTATTTTAAAATTTCTATTTGCAATGGGAATTAATTATTTAAAATTTCCAAAAGTATAGGTGAGGCTGTTGGGGAATTTAGGTGTCAATTTTGAGGTGGTGGTGGTGTAGTTGTTTTATGGGGAGTATCAAAGGCCTATCGTGATGATATTAAATTTAACAGGTTTACGTCCCAGTTTCTCTGGAACTGTCAAAGGTGATAAAACAGAATTTTGATACGATATAATTTCATATCTAATACATTTATTGATCTACTTTCTTACTTCCAACTTTATTAGAAATCAAGATACAGATTCTTTAACCCGGCATTACTCGCTATGTCTTTACGTGCGCCGTTACTCGCTAGTGAGCGCAACGCTCACCTTTATGTTTAAAGGCCATAATATGCCCATATAAAGATAGAGGTATTTTTAATATGGCAATTTGAGATATTTATTTAGTTAGCAACATGGCCGAGCGGAGTGCTCTGGAGCCAACCTCTGCATTCGGGAGAACCGTGAGTTCGAACCCCACCGTCGGCTGTCCTGAGAACGGTTTTCTATGGTTCCCTGTTTACGCTTCCAGACAAATGCAGGGACAGTTAATATTCATACGCCACAGCCTGTACCTTCCACCCAATCACCCATTTTCATTCACCATCATTCATTCCATCTTAATTAGCTCCTCTACAGAGGTTGGCATCACGAAGGGCATCCGGCCGTAAAACAAGCAATATAAATTTACCTCGCCTCATTCCCGACCCCGTACTAAGAAGCGGTTCTAAGGGGTAGACAAATAATTTATTTAGGAACATGAAAGCTTAAATTTAAACAAATTTGAAGTAGGAGTATACTTAGTACGAACTAAATAATGCAAACATACAGTATAATTCTGCATAATAGGAAACAAAAATTTTACACAGTCATCACTTCTGTTGCTTTCAACATCTTTCCTGGAAAACTTTGCAAATTTTGTTTCCATGTTGGAACATTTGTAATGGGACTATGGAGGCCCGAGTTGGTAATTCCATTTAAACCTTTCATTGAAGGTGTATTCCATCCTTTCCAAAAACGAATGGAATACACCTTCAACGAAAGTGCCTCTTGTTCTTCTTCAGAACTTGTAGATACACTGTTTCAGATTTATGATCACTTTCGTAAACCTCATTTGTTTCATTATCATCACTTTCCTTGTTCAAGCCCACTTCCTTCACCGTATCACCCAAACACAAAATGATCTGATCAGTGGACGCCAGTATAACTTGTGTAAATTTACTAACAACCGTCACAGTATAAACATTTCAAATTAAACACAATCATAAGACAAATTCTGACTTATTACAATGCGCACAATATGCGTAGCACTGTTACTCGCTACTGAGCGCACCGCTCGCCAAACCTGCACTGTCGCACCTAATAATGGATTGAGGGTCTTCGTTTCCATAGATAATGGAAATGACTGACACTTCCCCTTCCTAACAATGTGTTTGAAAGGTATAGGGAGTTTCAGAAGTAGAGCTCTTGTAAAACTCCAACAAAAGGCAATATACTACAGAGGTGAGCGCCGCGCTCACCATGAGAGTAACAGCGGGTTAATCAAGTTCTTATTTTAAATGTTTTTTTTTTTTAAATATTGATTATCAAATTATGTGTGGTATCCCTACTATCATAGATCCATATAAAAAACAACAATGCTGTTAATGAGAGGTAAAAATTTTAGAGCTCTACCTTAAGTAGTTCCTGAGAAAATGGGAAACATTCCCAAACATAATGTAGTTTCAGAGAAACCACACTTGAAAGTGTAACACCACTTACAAGACGTGGATGCCACCATGCTTCTTACCACATGAATACCAAACATTAATACTGATATCATATATGCTCAGTAACAGATTTTTCCAAATTCATACAGAACATACCCGTAGCAGATTCCATAAACTTAATAATGGCTTGCCACAGGAATCAGTCTTGTCTCCCATTCTCTTCAACTTATACATCCATGATATCCCAGAAATCGGATCTCACAAGTTCATCTATGCAGATGATATCAACCTCACCATACAAAGAACAGACTTCAATGAGGCAGAAGACATTCTATCCCAAGACCTTGACAACACGAGTGATTATTTTTTTTTAAATCGCCACTGAAGACAGAGGTAGCTACGTTCCACCTAAATAGCAGGCTGGCAAACTATCAACCTATGATCAGGTTTGAAAACCACACACTGCAGTGTAATACCAACCTAAAATATCTGGGTGTAACTACAGACAGGTACTTAACCTATCGACGCTATCTTGAGAAACTGGCTGCTAAGCTTAAAAGCCGTAACAGCTTGCTGGATAGACTAGCTGGTACTTCATGGAGCGCAGATGCGTGTACACTATGAACAAGTGCTTTAGCAATAGTATATTCACCAGCCAAATATTACTCCTCTGTATGGCACAATAGATCTCACACTAGTCTGGCTGATGTTCAACTGCACCACACAATGATAATTATATCTGGTACATCGCGCTCTGCTCTGCTCTCATTCAATTGTTACCATTAGTGAGCAACATTCAGCCTCCTCACATCAGACGGCAAAGCACCCTTGTTAGACTGTGGACCAGGATAGCGAAGAACAGTTACCTCCCAGTACATCAGGATACAGATGAAAATGCTGTAATGAGACTCAAATCACAGAAACCTGCCTGGAAAACAGCAATCGAATTAGTTAATTCACATTTCAAGCCTGATTAAATATGAAAACACGAATGGTATCAATCACACCCTAATGATATTGTCAACATCAGGGATCCAACTACAAAGTTGCCTGGGTTCAACCTTCCTCGCTCCACCTGGACCACACTCAACAGGATATGTTACAAAGGCGGAAAAAGTGCTTCTGCTCTGCATCAGTGGGGCTGAAAAGACTCTCCAGCTTGTGTCTGTAGTGCTGAAGTGCAAACCATCGTGTACATTCTGAAGGACTGCTCTCTGCAAGCTTTTGCTGGTTCCACCTAGTACATTCAACAAGTGACCCCTGAGGCAATCTCTTGGCTGAAAGAGCTGGATATTGTTCTATAAGAGACTGAAAGACCCCCACATTAAACTTTTTGATGTGAAATTTGAATATAAATGAATAAAAACCTACACCCTGTTTTCCAGTCATTGACCGGGTCAGGGAGATAATGAATGAATCATATATAGGCTATTAGTATGATGGGGTCGCCACTCCCAGAGTGATTTATTAACGACTGATAGATGCTATGAAATAAGAATGGAGAATGTAGCTGGAATGAAGATGACAGAGAAAACTGGAGTACCCGGAGAAAAACCTGTCCTGCCTCCACTTTGTCCAGCACAAATCTCACATGGAGTGACCAGGATTTGAACCACGGTATCCAGTGGTGAGTTAGCTGGAAAATAATGTCCAATAACGGATCATTTATTTTGGTATTATAAATTTACACATTCGGAACAAATATTTCAGATTCCCTATGGGAATCAACATCTATATCATCTGATGGCCAAGCAGGCATCAATTTTTGGTAATGAGACAGTCTCTCATAGTGCATTGGCACTGCCGGTGGCTACAATCAGCCTGCGCAGTGGCCTCCATGGTATGCACTAGCCATGCGTCTTGGTAGGTGTTCTAGTACCAACTGATGAGCCCAGCCTAGCACAAAGGGGCAAAACGCTGGCAACGAGGAATGAGTTAGCTGGAAAATTTATAATGTCCAATAGCGGAGGTGAGTATTGTCATTTAATTAATAATTAATTTGCATAAAGCAAATATATAGCAAGGTGAGCATTGTCGTTTAATTACTAATTAATAGATAGAATAGATGCAAGATGCCTATGCAAGATTTATGATTTATTGCGATCCATTCCAACCACAACGTGTACACAACTGCTGTCGAGTGCTTGTCGGGCATATGTGAAAAGGATTCACATTCTTGTCGGAGCCAGCTAGATGTCGGTTACCCGACAGCCGGGTAAGAGTGAAATAGGCCTTACTCCCAAGTCTTCCCTGCACAACCTTTGAGATATTTTCAGAACACTACTCCTTTTTTGTATACTATTTTTGTTTTCCACCTAATCAATACATAATTGTTTTTTTGTCGCTAGAAAATCATTTTACTACAATATTACATTAATAGGGAAGTCGAGTAAAACATGTCCCTGTTAATGTAATATTGTAGTAAAATGATTTTCTAGCAACAAAAAAAATTATTATGTATTGAATAGGTGGAAAACAAAAATAAAAATTGTATGCAAATTATAGCAAGTTTCAATACGGGTCTAAACATGAGAATAGTTACATGCAACACTGCTCCTTTGTCGGATATCACTCAGAACAAACCATCCAGCTTTCCTTTGAATTTCTTCCAGTTCTCGTACCAAGTAGCCCTGGTGAGGGTCCCATACACTGGAGCCATACTCTTTGGGGATCATTGTAAATACCTAGGTATAAATATAAGGACAGATCTTCATTGGGGTAATCACATAAATATGATTGTAAATAAAGGGTACAGATCTCTGCACATGGTTATGAGAGTATTTAAGGGTTGTAGTAAGGATGTAAAGGAGAGAGCATATTTGTCTCTGGTGAGACCTCAACTTGAGTATGGTTCCAGTGTATGGGACCCTTACCAGGATTACTTGATTCAGGAACTGGAAAAAATCCAAAGAAAAGCAGCTCGATTTGTTCTGGGCGATTTCCGACAAAAGAATAACGTTACAAAAATGTTGCAAAGTTTGGGCTGGGAAGACTTGGGAGAAAGGAGACGAGCTGCTCGACTAAGTGGTATGTTACATAAAATCAGCTTCATGGTCCGTATCGCACTTCAATAGATTCACAATGAAGTATTTATTTATTTTCCACCTAGTATCGACTAGGTGGAAAATAAATAAATACTTCATTGTGAATCTAAGTGGTATGTTCCGAGCTGTCAGTGGAGAGATGGCGTGGGAGGACATCAGTAGACGAATAAGTTTGGATGGTGTCTTTAAAAGTAGGAAAGATCACAATATGAAGATAAAGTTGGAATTCAAGAGGACAAATTGGGGCAAATATTCGTTTATAGGAAGGGGAGTTAGGGATTGGAATAAGTTACCAAGGGAGATGTTCAATAAATTTCCAATTTCTTTGCAATCATTTAAGAAAAGGCTAGGAAAACAACAGATAGGGAATCTGCCACCTGGGTGACTGCCCTAAATGCAGATCAGTAGTGATTGATTGATTGATTGATTGAGGCATCTAATGGTCTTTTTTCTGACTTTCAAAAATCCGACTTCCTCTGCCGGGTTGAAACCATCTATCTTGGAATCTGATCCACAGAATCAGCTTCTTTTTTCGCTAGCTCATTTGAGAACTTGCTCATTCCTTGTCTTATCTGTTCATTTTATTCTTTCCATCCTTCACCATAGCCTTATTATATTACTGCCTGGACCCAGTAGTAGTAGTAGTAGTAGTAGCAGCAAAATTGCCTATAACAATGGTTATAGTTCATTTTTTATGAGTTTTGACTTGACATTTGAGCGCTGCCTTTTGGCGAAGGTTAAGTGAACTAATAAGCAGCCGATCGCTCCGACACAGCGCGTTAGACTCTAGTTTCAATTACCAGTGTTGTCAATCTCTTGTTTACTATAACCACGTGCTATCAGCTATGTGCTGTATTGTGGTCAGGTCTTTGTCAGTTCATTCGGACACTCTTGACAAGGCACCAACAATGACGGCTAGAAATAATAGTTGATTGAGTGGTTGAATGAGTACAATATTTTGGTTTGCGATGACATGAGGAAGGGGAGATCTCATGCACCTTGTGAAACAAAACAAACCCTAATACCCAGTTTACATGGTGGATTAAATAGCCAGGAGGCAAGGGCATAAAGTTGTTCACCTTCCACCATACCATTGCCATTTTAATACCATAGAACTGATTTAGACCCAAATGAAGGAATATGTTGCTGTGAATAACCGACTCTTCACAGTTTTGGAGGTCGAAAGACTTCTTTGGGAAGCCGTAGGCCTTGTGAGTGCGAAGACTGGAGCAAGGCTGTGAGACACAATCCGAGATAAGTGAAGCTTGGGAGAAGGAAAGTATCATGGACGATTATGTTGAAGCCGGTATTGTCTCATTATGATCAAGCGAAAGTGAAACCTCAACAGATGATGACAATGCCGATAGTGGCTCAGAAATAGGTGGTGTGTTCCCTTTGTAGGATTTCTCCTTCCTTAGGAGAAATTTAATCGATTAGCAACGTGAGTCTTCTAGATGGTGAGTAGAAATTTTATTTTATTTTCTCGAGTTTTATCTGTTTGAGCATTGATTTGTTTTTATCTTATAGCCTTATTCTAAATATGTTATGTGTTATTGTTATCTTACGTGATTGATGCATGTTGCTACAAATAATAATTGATTCTGGACTTACATTTGAGCATATACATTTCTGCTCATGTTGTGTCGTGAATCAGCTGTTTGTTCTCCAACAATTTGGCACCAATGTCTGACTTCCGGTTAAAAGTCAAGTCGAAACTCATAGAAACAGAACTATAGTTCATATGACAAAACTATCGCCTACGGACAAACTTGTTTGAATGGCACACACTGAATAAGATGACCGTGCGGGTAGGGTCGCGCAGCTGTGAGACCACGTTCGGGAGATGGCGGGCCCAAAATCCAGTGCCAGCAGCCCCGTGGCTTCCCATTGTTACACCAGGCAAATGCCACAGCCGCTGTCTTCCCACTCTTAGCCATTTCCTATCCTTATGTCACCAAAAATCTTTGACGTGTTAGTGTAACGTTAAATCACTAGCAAGAAGAACTGAATGTCACACTGTTTTATTCTATGAATGAATGAAGTTTACTCAGACTATGGAATTTAAATTTAAATCCAAATTACGGTATTTGAAGGAACTGCAGGACGGCGTAATCTCAACTCAAACCTAGGCTCACTGTACTAAGTGATAAGAATCCGAGCTGCGGTGTCAGTTTTAAGAGGATAAAGAAAAAAATAGAATTAAAAGAAAAGAGCAGACACCTCTCAGGGGACGCCTTCTTAGCCTGGCTCTACACTGAAGCCAATCCAGCACGGGTAAACCTGAACTGGTACAATCCTTGGGATCAATGAGCACACAAGCCCCCTGCACCAATGTCATGGTGTCCCTGTATGTATGTCTAACTATTGTCCCATTTCTCTAAAGGGTTGGGTATGAAGTGAGATGATTCTTCGTAGCCAGATTTTATGGCCAGATGTCCTTCCTGACATCAACCTCATCAGAGAAGTTAATGAGATGAAATGAATGACGTGATATATATGATAGGAAAGTAGGGGGGTGAAATCCGATGCTGGCACATAGCTTACCCCTGTCGAATAGCAGTGGTTGTGGTTATTGTTTAAAGAGGAAGTACAACTAGGCAGCCATCCTCTAATTAACACTAATCAGATGGAATAAATGGAAAGGACTCAACAGTTCGAAGAATGAAGATATTGGCCAAAGGAAAACAAGGGCCACGAAGGGCGTGAAAATGAAAGACTCCCTAGCCCTCGCAAACCTAATAGCGTCGGGGTCGGAAAAGAACAAGTGTTGACCAAGAGAGGTTGGATAGGATAGATGAAAGTGATGAGCCTGGCACAAGTAAGTGGAAGCAATGCCAGGACTCAGCTAAGGGCTCCGTGGTCATCAACCCACGCTCCAAAGTTCAGAACCCCTGCGGCCCCTATTAGTCGCCTCTTACGACAGGCAGGGGATACCCTAGGTGTTATTCTACCACCCCCTCACACCATATGAACGCTGCAGAGAGGTTTGGAATTGAATCCAGGCTATTGGCAAGCAATCAGCATTCTGATGGTGAATTTTTTTTCCCGACCAATGGGACTTGAACCGACTAACAATGGTGTCAGACCATATAGACTCAACGCCTTAATGATCAGGTGGGCTGACATCAGGGTGTCCCTAGAGGGGGTAAAAGCATCAGGGTCTGACAAGAACAAGAGTTAACCAACGGAGGTAGGACATAAAAGATAAACGCAAGGAGTGTAGGTTCAAGGATCATGCAGCTGTGAGACTGCATTCAGGAGACGGCGGGCCCAAAATCCAGCGCCAACAGCCCCATGGCTTCCCAATTTTATACCGGGTAAATGCCACAGCCTACTCTTAGCCATTTCCTATCCTTATGTCACCAAAAATCTTCGCCATATTAGTGCAACATCAAATCACTAGAAAGAAGAACTGAATGTCACATTGTTTTATTTTATGAATGAATGAAGTTTACTCAGACTATGGAATTTAAATTTAAATCCAAATTACGGTAGTTGAAGAAACTGCAGGACAGCTCAAACCTAGGCTCACTGTGCTAAATGATAAGAAAATAAATCAATAACTCTGATGGGATGCGCTTGTGAATCCGAGTTGCGGTGTCAGTTTTAAGGAAGGAATGTACCAAAATCATTAATTAACAAGATAAAAATGACGTATCATGAGAGTAAAAGCAGTGTACAAGTGGGGAGTGGTGACTCTGAAATATTTTATACAAGAAAAGGTCTCAAGCAAGGAAGTGCATTGTCACCATTATTGTTTATTGTATTGATGGATGAAATCATAAAACGTGTAAAACAGAGTATCAATAGTGATGACGTGAATGCTTTGGTATTCGCAGATGATGTGGTGATTTGGGGAAAGTGGAGGAAAGGAAATACAAAGGAGACTGGACGTTTGGAATGAAAATCTGAAGGAGTTTGGAATGGTAATTAGTAAAAAGAAAACTGTAGTCATGCACTGTGGTAAAGAGAAGCCAAGTGAACATTGATGGAGAACGGTTAGAGAATGTAGAACAATTTACATATCTGGGTAGCATTATTAATGGAAGTAATGAAATCGACCCTGAAGTTAATAACAGGCTAAGTAAAGGTACAACATTTTATCATCAAGTCAAAGAGCTTTTTGGGATGACAAAGTACCCAAGAGAATGAAATTAACATTATATAAACAGTATTTCACACCAATTGTAACATACGGACTAGAAACGCTGGTAACTAATAAGAGACAAGATAGTAAGATCCAAGCAGTAGAAATGAAATTTTTAAGAATATCAGTTAAAAAGACAAGAAGAGATAGAATTCAGAATATTAAACGCAGACGAGAGCTAAATATAGAACTGTTAGTACAGAATATACAGAAAGCAAGACTGAGATGGTTCGGACATTTAAAAAGAATGGGAAAGGAACGGGTAGCAAGAAAGGAATTGGAAAGGGAAGTTAAGGGAAAGAGATCAGTTGGAAGACCAAGAAGAAGGTGAATGGATCAGATTAGGAAGGACATTGGATTGAATGTGGCAGAAGTAATGGAGCAGGAAAAGTGGAAGGACAGAAAGGAGACTTGTTAACCACACCTAGGCGACTGGAGTGGGAAATTGTTGATGATAAGGATGTAGGATAAGTAAACGGAAGTAATGCCAGGCTCAACTAAGGGTCCCGTGGTCACCAACTCACGCTTCTATCCATCCACAGGGGAATCAATGAACTAGTACCCCGAGCACTGCGTTATTTTCATGGTGGCCGTATTTTCCGAGTCCCAATTCGGGACAGATGAATAGCCCATGTTTAGATGGTTGACAAGTTTTCCTCACCCTGCCTGCTGAGGAACTTGCGTGGACTACAGTATTTGTGGTAGAAGTTGTCGATGGCGCCGAGGATGTGTACCAATCACACTTCACTGACATCGACAACCACTTCATGAGCATATTATCTTTTTTTATTTTCTCATGCATTTCTAAACAAAATCCTGAACGATTCAATTGGTTGAACAAGATGACGACATCAACGTTATGTACCTACTTATTTGTTCATGCATAAAAAATTAATAAAACATGGTTATCATGATGACATTCGGGACTGCTTATTTTCTGGGAACCCTGGAAACTGGGATATACCGGTGCCTCTGAAATTCGAGCCTGCCCTGAAGTTTTCGGGATGTACAGTCACCCACATTCAAGGGATGAACTGTATAAAGGCTAGGAAACAACTGATAGGGAAACTGCCACCTGGGTGACTGCCCTAAATGCAGATCAGTATCGATTGACTGATTGACCCTATCAGGATGTAGGAAAAGCGGTAGTACATGAAGATACAGGCTTCTGAAATCCACCATCATATCTCGTCAATCTTCTTTCTTTCTTTCTTTTCCTGCCGCCTTTCCCACACCTGTGGGGTCGTGGTTGCGATCTGTGTAGCACATGTGAATTTGGCCCTGTTTTACGTCCGGGTGCCCTTCCTGACGCCAACCCTATATGGAGGGATGTAATCACTATTGCGTACTTCTGTAGTGGTTGGTAGTGTAGTGTGATGTCTGAATATGAAGAGGAAAGTGTTGGGACAAACACAAACACCAGTCCCCGGGGTCAGAAGAATTAAGCAAAGGCGATTAAAATCCGCGACCCAGTCGGGAATCGAACCCGGAACCCTTTGAACCGAAGGCCTCAATGATGACCATTTAGCCAATGAGTCGGACAACCGTCATATCTCGTTAGTCCCGAGCTTAAACTTTGGTAGGTATCCGTGCGCTTCGAGACTCGCTGGTAGATGTGTATTAACAATGGGACGGATCGTGTTACAAATAATACTATTAAAAATAAACAGGTGAATCAGAACCATATCACAGAGCGAGTTAGCTATGTAGGTACGGTCGCGTAGCTGTGAGCTTGCACTCGGCAGCCCTGAATACGAGTTTCCGCGGTTTCCCATTTTCACACCAAATGATGGGGCTGAACCTTAATTAAGGCCACGGCCACTATCTTCCGAATTCTAGCCCTTTCCTATTCTTGCGTTGCCGAAGACCTTCGATGTGTTAGTTCCTTGTTAAAACACATTTTGAAAAGCCATTAATAAATAACGTGTTGTATTTTCAAAAGACTACCCGAGTTCTAGAGAATTTATTTGCTTTACGTCCACTAACTACTTTTACGGTTTTCGGGGACGCCGGGGTGCCGGAATTTAGTCCCGCGGGGTTCTTTCAAGTGTCAGTAAATCTACCGACACATTCACATTGTGCGAATTTCTCTAATTATAAATCTACCGACACGAGGCTGACGTATTTGAACATCTTCAAATACTACCGGCCTGAGCCAGGGTCGAACGAGGTTGTGGTCAGATGGCCAGCGCCTCAACCGTCTGAGCCACTCAGTCCGCCAGTTCTGAGGGAAAGGTGGCATCTTTTTGAAGGATGGATACACGGAAACATGCTCTAAGACCACCCAAGTTCATTCATACTCTGCCTACCTTGATCTTACTCTATGGAACACAATCCTACACTGTACAACATACACAACGCTTGTTGTGCGCTAGATAGCTATGAATTCGAACTTCAGTAACAATAAAGAAGTAACACTGTGGTAGGACTACATTATTGTTTTTTCACATTACCTCCGTTGCACCTGAAAAGACCGTGTCGGAGAAAACTGACTTATAGTACATGGATCGTTCAGAACGAGAATTCTTTGATAACACACAATATCAAACTTTAGAAAACAGAACACTTACGGCCAGAGTTCATGGCTGAAATATTTTACATAGCGGTTATTCTGCACACAACGAATTATACTGATGTAAGACTATAGCTACCGGTACTAAATTCGTAAATTTACGACTAAATATCAAGTTATGGAAATCTGAGTTTGGCAGGATATTCCAACGAAACAAGGTGTGCCTGCGTGACTTCTAACTCATGCCATTCATATCTGATCATTTTTGTTGGTATAAAACACATGTGTAGAACTTCAGTGATCTTTTTAAACGTATGTGATGGAGCACATTATTTCACAGACAATAATATACGATATAGCATACGATAGCACTCATTGCGCACAACATGCATTGCATCATTAACACATACCTGGATAGGCTTTACTTAAGAAATTTCCTGAAAACCCCTCTGATGGTCCGTAAACTTGCATTAAAATCAAATTTGGTGAACTTGCTTCGCAATCGTATGTTGGCACCTGACCAATCTACCGCCATCGCCTAACAATGGTAACATTTGCATGCTTACAATGTCGCTTTTGTTTTTCGCGCTTGAATATTCTATAGCCAACTATGAGGCACAACATTTACTCGTCCATGAACTGTTGGCATAATACATTTGGAATGCATAGATTATTGATATTGACACTGACAATGGAAATGTTATAAAAACTCGTTTCTGGGGTCACTAGAGCCGCTCAGGCTTATTTTAGTTTTGGCCGGGGGTGTACGGCCAGATGCCCTTCCTGACTCCACGAGATCTTTGAAGATGAAAATCTCAACCCAGATTCGAACGCAGCCCTCCGGGTGGGAAGCCAGAAGTTAAGTCACTGAAATAATCACGCGCCCGTAACTATGAAAATGTCATTTAGCATAATTATCCAAATAATTCCTATTTGAATACCAAATTTAGCAAGTGATGGTAGCCTATAGGAATCATTTAATGCCGGGCTGAGTGGTTCAGATGGTTGAGGCGCTGGCCTTCTGACCCCAACTTGGCAGGTTCGATCCTGGCTCTTATTTGAAGGTGCTGAAATACGTCAGCCTCGTGTTGGTAGATTTACTGGCACGTAAAAGAACTCCTGCGGGACTAAATTACCGCACCTCGGCGTCTCCAAAAACCGTAAAAGTAGTTAGAGGGACGCAAAGCAAATATTATTATTATTAATATTATTATTAATCGTAAAAAAGACAAGCCCAAAAATGTATCTAGGAGATTGCTTCCTTGCCGTGAAGAAAGAAACAAAGTGAAAAGTGTTATATTTCGCGTAACCTGCTGCATTCATTATTAACCTAACCAATAAGTTATGACAAGAACGTCATCATGGGCGCCCAAAATGAATGTTTGTTATTCCTCGCTCGGAATTCTTCTATTTCAGAATACAGCTGTTTAATTTTGACTTACTTATAACGTATGCCATAATAGAAGAATATACTGAAACAGAATAGGACTTTCGTCCTGAACGTTTTCAGAATAGGCGTACAGTGATCTAGTGGTATGTTGGGAGATTTTCTTTTACCGGTACGGTACTCAAAAATACAACTTAACTTGGTTGTCATTATCTCTCAGTACTGTACCTCCCTAACCCATATCTGCCTTACAGTAAAAAGCACGGTGAAGATGAAGGGAATAGTATCAGTAGCATACCTGTAAGCCTCGCTCCACTGGTGATACAATACGGTTAGGTGTTTTTTTAAAATAGTAATTTCAGTGGACATTTTTACGAACCGTAACAGGGCTCTTTCCTATCTTCCAACGGCACCGTAGTTAATATCAGCATTAACTTCCTTGAAATCGTTAAGGTAACGCGGCGGTACTGTATAGGCTATGTTATACTCGAGATCGAAGTTACAAAACAGGGGTTTCCAAATGGCGGCCACATGCGGCCCGCGAGAGCATTTTAATACCTGTGGGTCGTTCAAAAATGTATGTTTCATATTCGTTATAGACCCAAGGCCGAAATAGTTCATACTTTAATATTATTTCCTCTTTTTAAAAATTCACTTGATCTGAATGGATTATTTTTCATTAAAAAAATTAAAATCCAAATTTCAGATAATAATAATAATGATTGGTTTTTACGTCCCACTAACTACTTTTGATGTTTTTCGGAGACGCCGAGGTGGCGGAATTTTGTAGCACAGTTCTTATACGTGTCAGTAAATCAGTCGACACGAGGCTGACGTATTTTAGCAACTTCGGAATGATCTAACATCGAACCTGCCAAGCTGGCTTCAGAAGGCCAGCACCTCAACCATCTAAGCCACTCAGCCCGGCTCCAAATTTCACTCTTTTATGCAATTGTCACATAGGCTAATGTTTTACCTAAGTAATTCAAATTATCAAACCTTTATTTCAATCGAATTATGCATATTATTTTTTCATAATGGTACTTCTGTAGACCTACTATATGCAGAATTTTACGAAAATTGGCCTATTATTCAAGTGCGGCCCGCGAACATGACTAAGGTTTCCAATATGGCCCTCGAGCCCTTAAAAATTGGAAACCCCTGTTATAAAAACTTGTCGGTACCTACCGTATACGATCTCGCTGCGGGGAGTGTCTACGGATGTCTTAACAGTTTTTTATATGGTATATCATGCTCAGAGTACTGACAACTAGATCGAGCTCAACTTTCCAATCAATACTGATCTGCATTTAGGGCAGTCGCCCAGGTGGCAGATTCCCTATCTGTTGCTTTCCTAGCCTTTTCCGAAATGATTTCAAAGAAATTGGAAATTTATTGAACATCTCCCTTGGTAAGTTATTCCAATCCCTAACTCCCCTTCCTATAAATGAATATTTGCCCTAGTTTGTCCTCTTGAATTCCAACTTTATCTTCATATTGTGATCTTTCCTACTTTTATAAACGCCATTCAAACCTATTCGTCTACTAATGTCATTCCACGCCATCTCTCCGCTGACAGCTCGGAACATACCACTTAGTCGAGCAGCTCTTCTTCTTTCTCTCAATTCTTCCCAACCCAAACATTGCAACATTTTTGTAACGCTACTCTTTTGTCGGAAATCACCCAGAACAAATCGAGCTGCTTTTCTTTGGATTTTTTCCAGTTCTTGAATCAGGTAATCCTGGTGAGGGTCCCATACACTGGAACCATACTCTAGTTGGGGTCTTACCAGAGACTTATATGCACTCTCCTTTACATCCTTACTACAACCCCTGAACACCCTCATAACCATAACTTAAAGTGGTAAAAACCCATGAGAGGCGGAAAAAAACATAAGGCACACTAGACTCTACACATTTATTACCGGCGAAATCTGTGAAATAACAAATAACATCGGGAGGCGAATGAATAAAAGACATACGTATAGTACGCGAACGTTTTCTTGAGCCCTGAACTACATAGTGCATAATGGGAACTAGGGCTCAAGAAAAAGTTCGCGTACTATACACTTCCTAACACAAAAACTGAATACCAGGCGAGTTGGCCGTGCGATTAGGGGCGCGCAGCTGTGAGCTTGCATCCGGGAGATAGTGGGTTCGAAACCGACTGTCGGCAGTCTTGAAGATGGTTTTCCGTAGTTTCCCATTTCACACCAGGCAAATGCTGGGGCTGTACCTTAATTAAGGCCACGGCCGCTTCCTTTCCATTATAGGCCTTTCCCATCCCATCGTCGCCATGACTTGTCTGTGTGTCGGTGCGATGTAAAGCAAAAAAAAAAAAAAAAAAAAAAAATGAGTGGACTCGTCAACGGAAGGATCAAAGTTGAACTTTGTACAGTTCATTTTATGTTATAGTCTTTCGTAATCAAATATTTCTTGAGCAATTTTGTGCACATGGGACCCCAAAATCAGTCGTGCACCGTCTCCACTTTCATCCTTCCTATCTGATCTCTCTTGATCAACACGTGTTTTCTTCCGAACCCGACAGTAGCCTAGAAGTTCGCGAGACCTAGGATGCCTTTCATTTTTACGCTCTTCCCTTTCTTTTGCCGATACCTTCAATATTTGAAGGGTCAGTCAGAAATTTTCTGCCTGTCGTCAAAGGAGACTAAGGGGGGCTCTAGGGGCTCATAACTTGGGAACTTGGGTTGGCGGCCACGGGGCTCTTGGCTGAGTCCTGGCATTGCTTTCATTTACTTATGCCAGGCTCCTCACTTCTTATCTATCCTAACCAACCTCTCTTGGTCAACAATTGTTTTTTTTCCAAGCCCGACGGTATTAGGTTCGCGAGGCCTAGGGAGTCTTGCATTTTCACGTCCTTTGTGGTCCTTGTCTTTCTTTGGCCGGTATCCTCATTTTTTCAAGTGTTGGATCCCTTCCATTTCTTTGAGGATGTACTCCCTCTTAAAACAATAATCACCTCCACCTGTGTGTTTCCCGTATCAGTGCTGCCATGTTGTGGATGTCGAATCACTGTTGGAGGTTCCATGTCCAAGATAATCTTCTCCCCCCCATGTCCTCATATCCCTTCTATCTTGCCTTCTACAATTGGTTATAACAGGCTGTATTTGCCATTTTGGAAGATGTGGTAGAGCTGCTTTCCTGTATTTTGCAAGGGTTAAGACTTTGCATGATTTTCCAGCTTTGATGGAATACCTCCTCAATAGTAATATGGTCTATTCATGAGATCTTCCAATATTTTGCGATACATCCACTTTCCCTTAACGGAATTAATAATGATAATAATAATGTTATTTGCTTTACGTCACACTAACTACTTTTACGATTTTCGGAGACGCCGAAGTGCCGGAATTTAGTCCCGCAGGAGCTCTTTTACGTGCCAGTTAATCTATTGACACGAGGCTGACGTATTTGAAAACCTTCAAATACCACTGGACTGAGCTAGGACTGAACCTGCCAAGTTGGGGTCAGAAGGCCAGTGCCTCAACTGTCTGAGCCACTCAGCCTGGCTCCAAAAGTATTACTACCATCACCACTTCCTCTCCCCTACTGAGCGAGCCGGCCATGCGGTTGGCATCGCTTAGCTGTGAGCTTGCATTCAGGAGATGTTCGATTTGAATCTCAATGTTGGCAACTCTGAATATGGTTTTCTGTGGTTTCCCATTTTCACACAGGCAATAGCTGGGGCTGTACTTTAGTTAAGGCCATGGCTGTTATCTTCTGAATCTGAGCCCTTTCCCAACCTTGCATCGCCGAAAACCTTCAATGCAGTGTGACAAACCACTAGCAAAAGTATATCCTCCCCCCTGCCGCAGTGGCTCATAAATTTTGAGCACGAAGTAACTACCACCGGGCTTATCCCCCTTTTCAATGCAATATAGATGGATTTTTGTATTGAAAAGGAGGATAATTTGAGACTTTATTTGTAAAGTGATAACCGTCAATACAGAAGAGATTTATAACATGCAAAGGCTCCTCTCTCTCATCCTTCCTATCTGGCCCCTTGGGCGACTGAAGTTCTCTTTTGACTCTTCACGTCATCTTCAAATCGTTGCCCTCCAAGAGCTTCTTTAAGCAGTCCGAACAAATGGAAATCGCAGGGCAATAAGTCCGGGCTGTAAGGATGATAATTGAGTGTAGTCCAATGCATTTCCTGTAGCTTGGAGACAGAGCTGCAGTATGTGGCCACGCATAGTTGTGGAGGAGGATGACCTGTCGAATCGGTTGGTCTCGTCTTTTGCGGCGATATGCAACTCTCGCCTTGTTTAACAGTTCACAGTAGTAAGCAGCATTGATTGTACGTCGCTCATGCAAAAAGTCAATCAGCTGATTAATAGAAAACGGTTGCAAGAACCTTGCCAGCTGACAGTCGAGTCTTTGCTTTCACTGGTGCTGCCTCCCCTTTCCTTCGCCACTCCTTACTGGCTTGTTTGGATTCGGGAGTGTAGTGGTGGACCCATGTTTCGTCGCTGTGTCGATCCGCAAACCTTGTTGTAAGCCTCTGACAGACCTCCAAACATCTCAACTTCAGATTTTCGGTCATAAGGCGAGGGACCCATCTGGAACAAACTTTACGCAACTGTAGGTTGTTTGTGATGATTGCTTGACAGCTCCCATAACTGATTCCAACTTGTTCTGCAATTTCTGATACTGTCGCCCGTTGATAATAATGTCTTTAACCACGTGGATGTTTTCGTCTGTAATGCTGAACCGAGGACGGTGATCGTGTTGCTGATTTTCCACATGTACTCGGTCCTTCCTTGAACTTTTTATGCCAGGCAAACACACACGTCATTGACAATGTTTGATCACCGAACTGTGCAGTCGATCTCTGGCAAATTTCTGCCGCTGTAACTCCTTCACGAGCAAGAAATTATGCTCGCATGCGACTGCTACAGCAGTCCTCTGGAGTGAAAGGTTGAAAAGCATGCAATCACAACTATTATGATTTATGCGGCTCCTGTCTGTAGTAGTAAAAAGTTTGCGAGAGAGAAATCATAAACCAGTTTCCCATAATGCAACGGAGTGTTCTGTAGTTAACAAATGCTTAGGTTTTCCACTCCTCCCATTTCTTGTTTAGAACAAAGTCAGAGACACAGAGATTAGGCTGATACCTGTGGAGTTGGCCGTGTTCAAAGTCGAGTCCATCACTATCTGCCACTCCCAAGTGACAACATGGGAGTTGAGAGAGCTGTACGGTCTTGTGGTATTTTCGAATTAAAGTATATTCTTTTTGAAGCTGTGGTGGCAGAATACGACCTAGTAATAAGAGCCAATAGGCAGTGGTTGACGTTATTGCACCAATCATCCTCCTCGCTCTAATAGGTTACACATCTGCCAAGATTGAGTTGGAGGTTATCAACCATACAAGGGCACAGTATTCTGCTGTGGAATAAACCAAACCAAGAATGGAGCATCTTAGTGTTGAGGCTAATGATTCCCACGATGTACAGTACAATTTCTGGATGATACTGGTGTAGTGTCCCCTAAATGACCGTGACAAACAAATCTTTGGTTAGAATGGTTTCATTGACCTCCCGTTTGATGCTTGGTGGCTAGTACCCAGTCATCTGCTTATCCAGTGTCCTTGATATGGTTGCAGGTATATCAGCGATGTACAGACTGAACAATAATGGGACAATAACAGAACCTTGTGGGAGTCCATTGCTAATTTCCCTCAGTCTATTCGTGCTATTGTTCGACATATAATCTTTGAGGGTTGCCGTCTTGAGGTAGGGAATTCAATGAAGAAATTTATGGATTAGCCCTTGCCATCACACTGCATCATACACAGTGGTAAGGTCAAAGAAAGCAACTAGGGCAATCCAACTGGTGAGCCCAAAGCTACACTGGATTGAAATGCTGGTTGATCAATCAATCAATCAATCAATCAATCAATACTGATCTGTATTTAGGGCAGTCACCCAGGTGGCAGATTCTCTATCTGTTGTTTTCCTAGCCTCTTCTTAAATGATTGCAAAGAAACTGGAAATTTATTTAACATCTCCCTTGGTAAGTTATTCCAATCCCTAACGCCCCTTCCTATAAACAAATATTTGGCCCAATTTGTCCTCTTGAATTCCAGCTTTATCTCTATATTGTGATCTTTCCTACTTTTAAAGACACAAACTTATTCGTCTACTGGTATCATTCCAATACAGTAAGAAACAGTATTAATAGATTTTATTAACTTACTGTTTTTAAAATAAAATTAGTCACAAGACATTGTTTAAGTTTACCGACTTAGCAAAATGTTCATTCACTTAATTCTATGCCACAGTAACGATTATTGCTTCTAATTATTTCTAGCTTAGAATTCAGCCTTTCAACAGGTATTTTGAAGACATAGAGTAGGCTTGTCCAGTAAGGTACATCCAGCAACTAAGATAGAGCAGTCGAGAGCTGGACTCAGTAGTCAGAGAACACGGGTGATACAAGCGGGCCACGTAACACTAGAAATCAGACGGTTCAACTTCAATAACAGCTTATGTTTATCAGCCCATGTCTGAACATAACAATGAAGCTAACAGTTTACAGATACTAGTTGAACTATACCACGGGACAACAAAAACATTGAAACAAAAAGGCCTCCAGCTCAAGACTGTTTTAACAATCACCATCTCACAGTTTTTACTTTCATCTTCATGCTTTTTAAGAAAAAGCTTTTTAACTAACATTTAATTTTGTGTATCTGATGTTTTTAATTCATTATATATGTCTTACTGAGGATTACTCTATGCCGGGTCAAACCATCTCTATGTCTGTGTAAAGTTTCGTCTTAATTGGATGTAAAATATTGTAGTATTGACTAGGAGGATATCAACATAATTTTGTAAGAAGTGTTTATCATAGCTATATATTTTGTTTACACATTATTTTACATCACACCGACACAGATAGGTCTTATAGTGACAATGGGATAGAAAGGGACTAGGAGTGGAAAGGAAGTGGCCATGGCATTAATTAAGGTACAGCCACAGCATTTACCTGGTGTGAAAATGGAAAACCATATTCAGGGCTGCCGACAGTGGGGTTCGAACCCACTATCTCCCGAATACTAGATACCGACCGCACTTAAGTGACTGCAGCTATCGAGCTCGGTACAGAGAATTATACGAGAATGTTAAATTATATGGGTTTGACTGGTTGCATCCACATTAAGTAGTTCCCAACAAGATAAGTTTTACAATATATATATTTTTTTGCTATGGGCTTTACGTCGCACCGACACAGATAGGTCTTATGGCGACGATGGGATAGGAAAGGCCTAGGAGTTGGAAGGAAGCGGCCGTGGCCTTAATTAAGGTACAGCCCCAGCATTTGCCTGGTGTGAAAATGGGAAACCACGGAAAACCATCTTCAGGGCTGCTGATAGTGGGATTCGAACCTACTATCTCCCAGATGCAAGCTCACAACCGCGCGCCTCTACGTGCACGGCTTTTACAATATTATTGTCATCATTATTCAGTAAGAATCCTTCACTATTGCAGTAGGCCTATTAATATTTAACCAAGAATAAACAATGAGATACACGGGGATAGGAAAAGTAAAAAAGCTTTCAAACTAGGAACTTATTTATTCGTACAAAACAAGAGGTTCCACAATCATTCCAACTGCAGTTGAAATGTTTCAAGTTATTCACAAAAGCATGGCACATCAACAAGAAAGCAGGAAAGACAACAGGTGTTCAGATTCTGATCTTAATTCTGTACAGCATATTACTTACATACTTCAAAAGAGTTTTAAGTCACAACCAGATGTCAAGAATGACTGATCTATTATTCCTTAAATTCAAAAAGGGAAGATTTAAAATATTTTATGGTAAACCTTAATTTATTTAATAGGCTATGAGAATATTTTCTTGTAAATGTCAATACGTGTAAATAAATGTATCATATTCATATAGTTGTAGGTAAGATGTGCAATGGTTGCATCAATATGCTGTAGCTAGCAATGTAGTCCCAATAAGTTATAAAGCTGAACTTTTTAACCATTCATGAAACCTATAGAATGCTTGAGAAATGAAATGGCTAACCAGAATAAGCACATGTGCTTTAGGATTAGCCAGCTTAAAAGTAAGTACAGAGCAAGAAAAATTGAAATCTGCACATCTGGATAAGAGCATTCAATTATCATCATCTTCAGTGAGGATATAATGTGCTACAGCTTCAGCTCATGGCAGCTGAATATGATTCACACAAAAAAAATTTCCACCCACATCCTGTAACTTTCATGGAATTTTCAACTTTAAATTATGTTAAAAGGGAGAAACTTGGTTGGCTCTGAATTGACTTGTATTGTTGATACACAGTTAAATATATCTGATGTCTTATCAGTAGAACAGAAACTGACAGGAAAATATCAGGTATTAAAGATGATTTTGTACTGGTGTAGACTTTTATGGTTGCCATCAAATAAAAGCCATTGTTTTCCATCATTAGCCTGTTTCATCAGAGATATAGTAAACTTTTCCAAGACAATCTAGCTGGATTCTCCTCTCTTAAATAGATAGTGGCACTAAATAGTCCATCTTTAGTGAGAACTTGAATTGCTGTTAAAGTGATCCAACAAGTACTGGAAGACAGGATTTCTCCCTAGTGACTAAATTAGTCAAGATGGTTTTTCCTATTTTGATCAAGCAGAAGTAAACATCGAAGTAGTGGATAGGAACCAGAAAATTAGTCTCCTGAAGTTTCATTTTATAACTTGATGCTAAAGTTTTACGTTACTGTTCATATCATGACTGTAGCCATGGGACCTCTAGTTTTACGTGGAATCAAAACCATAGACATGAAACTTTTTATTTAAAAAATCCCACGTTCTTTAGCCAAAATTTGATCCATGGCTGCAGTGGTGAGAAGACAGCAGGTATGTCATGTGATTATCATGCCCCTTCATGTGCCGCAATAGCAAATTTCTCTTTTGGGCAACAGTAAATTTTAGAATCCTTTACTTACAACTTGAAAGGTAGAACCTTCTAAAAATAAATAAATGCGACCATAGCACAAGCAAAAAGGACAATTGATACTTTTCCATTTTTTGTTTTATTAACTGGTTTCCAGAAAGTGTTTATCTGCAAAGGTAGTAATGTTACCTATATGCACCCAATGTACATTATAAATAGATTTACACCTAATTCCTTCACAACAAACTCAAAGGAAGTGATGGCTTGATGATATCTGGCAACAGAATAAGAATTCTCACAAGAAACTTGGCCTTGAAGAATATTCTCCTAGTCCCTGTCTAAAACATAACATTCCATGACAGCACATCAGTGATATTATGTAAATCTTTGAGTTCTCTATCACACAATCCTATTCTTCGTGCTATAGCATAAAAATACACCACACTATCAGCATAACCTTGTGAAGTATTTTGATACACCTGTTGTCTTTCCTGCAGATCTCTCTCCAGAAGTTCAGCATGACTGAAATGAGTGAATCTGATCAATATACTGCTTGCTATGTGTGTTTTGCTATAGTGGAATGTCGACTAAAAACAACCTAATTCAACAACAACACAAAAACAAACACTTTCTACAGCATTTACAAAAATACTAGACTGTCATCAAAACTTCAAAATGTTAAGCAATTATTCAAAAGAACTATAAAACTAGACCTTTCCATACTTAATAGTCTCTAGATAAGAGATACACGCCAGGCATCCTGACGGGAGTTCCTGCCATAGCCAATTACAACCATTTATTGTAACAGAGCGAGATAATTCTTTACAAGCAGGCCTTATGGTAGTATTGATGCTATAGACATCTCAAACTTCATCTCAGTAACTCATCTCAGAGATATTCATGGTCACATTCAGAAAAGCATATTCAATTTTTTTTTCTATCCATTTTGTGCAGAATATAAACAAGAAATAATATGACACCAAGTAATTATACCAATTCATTTTTCAACCAGAACTTAAACATATTTCAAGATCACTACCAGCCTTTAACAATATCAAAATAATTCAGCTGAAACAGACAAGACAATTTACAATAAAGATTTCCAGAATAAATGGAAATAAAAGTTCTGTATAGTTAATTTCAGCTATGTTCAGTCAAAACAGTACAACAAGAGGCTCTGTTATAAAGTGATACATGTTTCTTTTCATCCTGGAAAAACATTTATCAGGGAAAAATTTATTTTAACAATGGCCATGATAAGGGAAGGACTCTTTTTTGCTTGGTGACTACGTCGAAGTACCGTGAAACCGTAACACAATACCACTGATGCACGAAAGCAATACTGCACAAATTGATTTACCACTTCATTAAAATTTTGATATGTTGATACATAAAATGTCAAATACAGTAATGTGGACTCAATAGCATAAATTAAAATATTAAGTCTTGAAGATGAGAATAAGAACTCTTTACTGGAAATTTTAGAAATTGTCGATATGAGTTGCTGTTCTGATTTTAATACACAACAATAGCTGCAGGAAGAAATAAGTGCAAATCATGTTTTATACCGATTGTAATCAAAATAAGGTGTCATCATTTGAACTGATAAAAATCAATGCTATAAACTTCTTCGTTTTCATGGTCATACTTTCTGATAGAAATGCATGGTACAAAAAACTGTTAACATGGCCACAGAGTAGCATGGATGCTATGACATTGTTTACGATGCCTGCTGATAGAAATGAATGGAAGGGTTTCTGATAGTGTGGATGCTATAGACTTCCTATTCACAAGGCCTACTGTTAGAAATGCACTAAAAAACTTTATTTCCAAGGCCTTATGGTAGTATTGATGCTATAGACATGTCTATTTACAGGGGTTACCGATAGAAATATATGAAAAAAAAAAGGAAAAAAAAAGCAACTTCGTTCACAAGGCCATCTGATAGTATGGATGCTACAGACATATCTATTTACAAGACCTGCTTAGAGAAAAGCATGGTACACGTGGACATTTGTTTACAAGGCCTACTGATAAAAATGCATGTTATAACTTTGTTTCCATGGCCATCTGAGAGAAATTCATGCTAAAATCCTGAACATCCAACAGCAATTCAATCCTAGCAGCAGAGAGAGTGAATCTGTGAATTCTCATCATTCAGTCATAATAACAAGCATGAAAAATGTACTGTTGACCACTTATATGACGTCCGGCTTCATGGCTAAATGGTTAGCGTGCTGGCCTTTGGTTACAGGGGTCCCAGGTTCGATTTCCGGTAGGGTCTGGAATTTTAACCATAATTGGTGTATGTGTCGTATGCACCATCATTTAATCCTCATAACGCGCAGGTCACCTATGAACTTGTCCTCGAATGCTCCCGGCACTAAAAGCCATACGCCATTTTACTTTCATGATATCCGAAATGTTCGTGCTTACAGTATCAAGATGTTTAATACCTGATTTAACTAAAAGATGCATGTTAACAGGTTTTCAAATCAAACAACAGCATTTCATTTTGGCCAATATAAAATACACCAAATAAGTACACTCAACGACTTAGATGAAATTTTACTGGCTTGTTTTCAAACCTTCTACTCACACACCAAAAGACAGTTGATGGCTGTAATCAGCTTAATCTCTAAGATTCCATTCTAGTGATAGAAGTTTGTCTTGAAATCACTTTTCACCAGTTTGTGAATTTACCTATTTTGTCAAGTATTTGTTATTATGGTATTATTTCTTCATACATTGATGAAGATTTGACGCAGGGAGCAGGACGTGTCTTAAGTTATTTAAAGATATCTCTCTATTATTTTAAGAGGAGTGAACCCAGTTGTGGAAGCCAAGCAGTATAGCTGAGGAAGTCATACGCTGACCACATGATACTCCAATATCTGCAGGTCAAGGGCATCGATGGTCTATATGTACCTTGAGTTTGCCTGAGGTGATACACTGATAGACTGTGATTCTGATAATGACACGTTCGACGTCATTATCGACAAGGAGTTGGAAGCACATATTGTTATCACAATATTAGAAGGAACATATCACAATCGCAAATGTAACCCGCTAACAGTGATAGTGGAAGTGAGGTTATATTTTGGGCAGTTTTAGGAGAGCAAATTATACATATGAGTAAACCTGAAAGTGCAGCACATAGGCTCAATGAATCTGGTAGCTATATAATTTACAGAGATTCAAAAAATATTGCATACTCGTGAAATACAATCCACAGAATGTTTTCAAGACACTGGAAAATATATTTTGGATTATTTTATTATGTAATATAAAACTGTAGCATATTGTTTTCAAATCCAATTATGTTATTTCATAAGAAACTGCAAAAGTTGGCTATTAGCAAAGTTGCAAAAGTTATCAGAATGCAAATACTTAAAGCAATAATATAATAATAATGTTATTGGTTTTATGGGTTTTGGAGATGCCGAGGTGCTAGAATTTTGTTTTGCAGGAGTTCTTTAATGTGGTGGTAAATCTACAGACACAAGTTATAAACGTATGTTATTCAGAAAAGTACCTACTATCCGTGAAATTTTTAGTGACACTTCGTTTTACGGGGGTGAGGAGTAAGGAGGGAGCTACAATGGTTCCAGTAATACTGCCAATTGAATGGAAATGAAATCTGAATTGAATCGATAGTATGATAAATCAATATGAATTTTCTAAACCGTCGTTTCCGTGTAGGAGTTCTAGGTTGTTCCCGTGATGTACTTTGATTTTCCTCACTCACGTTCAAGCTTAACCTATATTTTGACTTTGCTGTGCAAATAACAACAGTATTTTAAGTGTTGCAATTATACTGCCAGATGTCTCACGGTGATGCGTAATTGATTCATATTTTTTGTGTCAGAGGTTGCCAATACGAGTCACGTAGATAACCAAGGTCAATCAATACCCCCAATATTTACTCCAAATCTGGAATATACAGACTAAAATGTAATGAATGCAGCAGCTCTTATGTGGGTCAAACAGGACATAACTTCATGATTAGATATTCAGAACACGTCAACGCAATGAGGCACAATAAGTTTATTGCCATGGGTCAACATATGCATGACACTAATCACAAATTTACCAACATCGAACAAGATATGGAAGTTCTTCAAACAGCAAATAAGGGACCCATCATGAACATTACTGAAAGTAATCAATACTTCAACCCCAATTATAATTTAAATGAAATTTTTGAGAAACTTAATATCCTTTTTGATCTTTTAATCAACTGGCTTAAAAATACTAAATTATCGAAAAACAGTTTGATTTTCCAAGTAATTCGTAATGCATACTCCCGTCAATTACCCCCACTACCCCATCCTTCCGCCCCGCCTTAGTTCCATTCCCCCGCAGGTGCCCCGTCTCCTTCCTTCCCCTCGCCTCCTTTACTGCTGCCTACCTTAGCTATCCCACACACATCGTCCAGCTCCGTCTGTGTAACAAACACGTTCAACATGCTGTTCAAGGTGAGTAATCATCATTTAATGATTCTAGTAACTTCCATACATTGCTTCCAACGTCTAACTCGGCTAATTTATTCTTCAGGTTTAAATTGAAGTGGGAATTCATCTCTATCTGTATCACGATCTTACATGATCAAATTAAACTTCCCTGGAACCACCTAGTATCAAGTGAATAAGTGTCACCCATACAGACAGCATAAAACAGCACAAATTCACTTATCCCAGATGTACAGAGACTGGATTATATAATGAATTGGCGGAATTTTAAGAATTTTATATTACAGCAATCAATTGTAACATAATTTTAACTTATCTCATGTATCATTACAGAAATGTATTTTAGAATGTGTTAAAATGTGTTTTAGATGTTTTAGGCATATGTATATAATTATTTAATTTGTACTTAAGGCTGATGATGGCACAAAGATGCCGAAACTAGTACCATTTGACATGTGATTCAATCACAATAAAATGTCATTGTATTGAATAGGTGGACCTTGATAGAATTTTAATTTACTATGATAAGCAAGGTCTACCAATTCAGCACTAGGGAGCCGAAGTATCACTAAAAGTTTTGTGGACAGTACTGATAAAAGCGGTCAAGATCTTGTGAAGCAGTTTCATTTATAGGAGACTACTATTATGGAACTGAAATTGTATTACGCTATTTGACAGATGTAGTTTCCTCTTCATACATCTTGGATCAAGCCAGTTGCAGCCATCAACATGCCAATGTATTACATCATTTTAAAAAAAACTTCAGCACAATAAAAGACTTGGATATGGCAGGAACAACAAGAGTGGTCTATCACACCTCCTTCATTTCTTTTAAAACTACCCTTTAATTATGAGCTACGTAAAAAAGAGAACTAAATCAGGTCACTACTTAACAACCAACTAGACACAGTTTGTCAAGGAAGAGCGACTCCTACTATTGTTATGCACATTGCTACGGTATTTGGCTCAACATTTACTAGTGGTGGTAACCAGTGCTGAGGAACAGACGCACCTTTAAATCTCGCTTGGATCTGCCCATAAAAAGTATTTGAATAATATTTCACTATAAAACATGCATCCCATTTAGAAATGGTTATTTTATTTGGATCATTTCGTTTGTTTACAAACATATTGTGACTTCATGCTGAAATCTCTCCAGTTATTTAAAAAAATCCATTTTCAAAGCCTACTGTAACCAATTCGCCGAGACGGTGTCTTCTGAGAGCATGAAATCAGAGTGCCAATTCTACAAATTGAGTGATTGAATGTCCATATATTCACTACTAGGGGACGAATGCACATTGTAGACCATGACAAATTTTTTCTGTTCCTCTCCTTAATTGAAAGAGGCTGTATTTTTTAGAACATTCCACTTCATTCTACTGGAGTTTTTTATTTTAAAAAGAAAGGGGGACAAACACATAATTAGAGACTTCAGAAATGAAGCAAGCAAGCTTGTCTGTTCATATCAAAATCATAGCCACAGGAATTCAAACCACAAGGATGTGAGTCTTCAGAAATGAATCTTCTTAAGAACGTATGAAGTATCTTAATGAATGAATGAATAAAATATGGATGTTGATGAAACTCTAGGAAGATTCCTTTTCCTGCTCTTCATGCAAAGAAACATGTTTTGTTAAAAAGTCAAGATTATGAAACCTCAACCCACAAAAAAATAACAGATATATATAAAAACGGTATAACAATTAGGCAAAAGCCTAGTGGGGTATTTTATGGTGGAGCTGATTGTTCTTTGTAGAGATAAAATGAGATAATTCAACAGTCTGTTGATAGCATTTTGAATCTGGTACAGATCTGTCCTTTTCATATCCCTCTCTAGAAAAGTATCAGCAATACAAGTTCTCGTAATATATTTTATAATGTACATGACTCCATTTTATGAACACATACCTCTTTGGCAAAATGTCAGCACTTCTGTTCTTGAACACTAGTTACCAAATATCAAAACGCAAAATAAAACCACGTCTTTATAGCTGCACAAATATCAACTTCCTTTTTTCTTTTAACTCTCACATTCATATTAAAAGAGGCAACAATGTAGATTAGTTGTTGCTTTAGTTAATGAAAACCAAATTAAGATATCCTGCAAGCACAGACAGTGACAGCGTGATAAAAATGATGTCACATTACAATTCCCAGTACTCTAAATTCACATCAAGATTCATCAACTACTTCACCATGCAAATCATTCAATACAATTCTCAATACAGTATTTTTGAGAGACAATTTGATTATATTAATTGCCGGTGAGGAAGTGACCGGTGAGGCACTTACGTTGGAATGGCAGAGACAAAATCCATATGTATATAAAAAATAAAATAATAAAAAGCAGAATTCAATATTCTGTGTGTGTTAACAACATTATACTTTTCCAGTCATGAGGTAAAGCATAGAAAACATGAAAATAAAGGAAGGAAAAATTAGCAAATAAATAATATTCTTCGTGACATCAGGGTTTTTTATTTTGATAAATTATCTGCCTAAGATGATATACTGTCTGCCTTAACTACAAAGCTAAGAGAAATTAGAGGATTTCATTTCATTTGTTTGTACAAGCACTTTTCTCATTCTCATAGGCACCAGAGTTGGCGGCTATAAGAGTAAAGGAAATTTACATGGTCAAACAAAGCCTGAACGCTCGCTTGTTTCCCTAACCACACTCTGCCCATTCATCTTCACATGGTGCAAACCTGACGTTGGCTTAACTGCATGCCTCTGCATGAAAAGTTAGCCATTGGTAATTTGAAATAAACCACAATGTGAAAACAAATCTCAAAGTAAGTCTGGCCTCACCTGATACATCATACCAGCTCCTTTGGGTTGTTTATATTTCTAACCAAGCAGTGAATAAGGTTATACAATAGTAGCACCCAGGGTCACATGGATATTTTCCCAACATACAACACACATTAGGCAGTTTCTCCACATCATAAATTAGCCATCACAGGATGACCTAGTACTCATTCATGCTTTGAGAAACCAGATAATAATTTTAAGTAAAGATAATAATAAGGAAGATCTTACATTAATGGAACATTTAAAAAAAAAAAAAGTGTCTACCTGAAGGTCATTTCATAAGTCATTACAACCGTGTTATATCTTCCAAAAATGTGGGAGCCCAGTAAAACCTATGTCACACTCTACTGAAAGTCAATGACAGATAGTGCTTGTGTGCACTGGTGAATAGTTACCAAAAAAATATTAGTGTGTTATCTACAGTGCTCCGAGATGAAGAAGGGTCAAACGTGAAAATTCAGTTCTCTGCGCAGGAAATTCACGTTAGTGTTACGCAGAGTGAAGAAAAGCGTTGGGTGATACGAGTTTTGCCTGATTAAAGTGTTGAGGCCTACAAACACTGACACGGCACTTGTTGAACTGTCACAGAGTGGCCCGTGTCTGATCACACAGCGATGTCAGAGACTAATTGAAAAGGGCTTTGCAGAAGACTGTGCTGCAGGAATTACCACACATACGGGTATTTCTGTGTTGACACCAAAATGTATGTTGCCTCCATTTCTGTTTACTTATCTTTCGATTGCTCCTTACCATTAGCTCCTGTACCTAATTTGGTGCTAGCATTGAGAAGCACATCAGTGACCTTCAAATGCATAAAGTGGAGGGCCAATCACCTAGATATTAGGCCCCACAAAACAACAATCATCATCATAATAAAATGGATTTATTATCTGCGCACGTTTTAGCGATAGATTTACACCCTAGTGGTGAATCGGTCAACTTCGGTTATCTTCAAGATTCATATTGGCAACCTTTGAAACACAAACTAAGAATCGCTTATGATCGCTGTGCGACATCTGGCGTACACTTTACGTACTCGTATTATTGTTGTTTACGCAGCAAAGCCAAACTATAGAATTCATGCTAGGAACACGTTTCGCATCGAGAAATGTTATATAGTATTATATATTGTGAGTGTGACACAGTTATCGGCGTGAGATAATAAAAGTTTAGAAAATTCATATCGATCGATCATATTATCGATTCAATTCAGATTTCATTTACATTCAGTTGGCAGTATTACCGGAACTGGCAGTGCCCCCTCCTTACTCCTTAACCGGGTACAAAAATCCATCACTAAAAAGTGCGCGTACAATACGTTGCTACTGCTTTATCGGAAGATATAACCTGTCTTATTGAACAACCCTTGTATTATAATGAAATGTACCAAAAAGGAGTTTACAAAAATAATTAACATATATATATATACAATGACATACTAACGAAACTTGGGCAGTGAACAAAAAGGAAGAGAATCTAAAATCTACCTTCCAGAAGCCAAAGATAGCAATAAAAAAAATAAACACAGAAACAAACTGAAGATGAAAAAGTAAAGTGTTCATACAAATAGGAGAGGAAAAAAAACTTACAAAGGAAGAATATCTTCACAAATAATGGATATACAAACAAAAGTTCAATGGATACATTACTTTACACTAGAAAAACACTGAGTGACCCTGAGGATTCTAACAGATTATTAGTGTAAGCTAAACCTGTTTACCATGAAATAATTTTATACTGTAACAGAATGAGCCAAGGAATTAATATAACTACCAGTAGCTCACCTAATTCTGCAATATAGATATCAACATTTTTTTTCTTCTCTTTCTGGTTTGATTAGAACTGATACGAGATGAAGTACTGCTTGCAAGAACAAGTCAAAACCACTAGACATTGAATATAAAAGTAATGATACACCAGATAGGAATGCAGGTGAAGTAAACACACAATGAGAAGTAACAAATTTGATAAAGCACTCCCAATCAATAGTGAAAAGTCTACTAGGATACTTTTTACCTTATATTCATTCCTTTTCAAACCATTTATGACAGTCCTCACTGGATTTTTATATTACACATATCTATTTCCCTTTCATTGCAGACTGTTGTAGTATTCTCTCTTGATCTCTGAATGTAAATGATTACTTAGTAAATCTCTTGGGTGTTATTCTTTTTTCCTCCTGCTTCCCCCAATTGGAGACAGCCTGATTGATAAAGCATATAATATATATAATTACATTTTAAAGAAGAGAAAATTATAAAATGATCATGAGTATCATCCATGCAATGAATCTACAGACACTGCCTATAGATATGATTCTTCAGTATGTTCAACATTTTCATCACATTTTAACTAAACGTGCGTTGCAAATGGAAGCTACACAAATTGGTAATCGTCATCATAATTATACCTCTAATGCTTATAACTTCAACTGATGTCAGCTTGTAGCAGGTTGTGTTCATGTCATATACTGCGCTTTTTTACGTTCACATAGTTGGATCAGTGATGAAGCCAATAGTTGACGTGACTGGGACAGAGATGACATCAATTATTGTCCTGGAGCCATTCACTGTCAATATCTTCTTCAACTAGTCAGTTCCTTTCTTGTAAGACTGATCCTATTAAACTGGACTCTGTGGTAGTGAGTGTAGAAGCGCTATTACACATTACTGAAGTGTTCAAAGGTATTACTTTCTTCCACACTTACAGATATTCCTGATATTAAAAATTACAAAGTTCTTTCAAGACAAGAAAGTTTACTGTACTGAAAGGTGATGGATCATGATGTACCTGTTATGGTATAAGTAAACATCATGTGATTCTGATAGCATACCTATAAGGAGTTTTACCCAGTGAAAGACATTTCAGTGAACTAATGTCTCCATATATTATAAGATAATCTTCACTGAAATGAAATGAATGAAAACAAAAACAAAACTCCACAGCCTGTTTCCAGTCATTCGACTGGGCCAGGAATAGAATTAACGAAGCCCCCACCTAGCGGCGAGGATTGGAATTGTGCCAGCTGCTGAAGCATGTCACATTTCTCTGACAGATGAAATGAAATTATATTGGAGAGTGTTGCTGGAATGAAAGATGATAGGGAAAACTGGAGTGCCTGGAGAAAAACATGTCCTGGCTCTGCTTTGTCCAGCACAAATCTCACATAGAGTGACCGGGATTTGAACTAAGGAGCCCAGAGGTGAGAGGCCGGTGCGCAATTGGGAGCCACCATGAGGAAGAAGTATTTAAGTACAAATCTTTACTATTAACTGGAGTTATTTTAATTGATTGTTTATTAAATAGTTAGGATGAAAAATAAATTCCTTATGATGAACACAATGAGAAGAATATTTGGTAATTTTGCAGGTACATGATGAAGAATTAATGTAAAACGACAAGCAACCAGTTTCCCATTCCAAGCCATGCAAAATACCACCAACCATCTCAAACAAGGACTTAAATCACTTACATTCCTTTCAAACAAGGACTTAAATCACTTACATTCCATCTCACTCAAACTGGCAATCAGTAACTTCGAGATAGAACATCAGTTAAAGCTTGGGTCCAGGAAAAAAAAGGCTGTAAATGTGCTGGTTTACAAATCCTCCCCCTTTCTCTTTATCATATCACTGCTAACAGCACCAAGGTACTTTTACCTCTGGACGGTTGTTCTTACTTGCTTTCCTTTGACAAGGGACCACAGAAAATATTTAAAAAAAACACTAACAGCCAAGTCACTTCGTATGTAGGTTTACTTCAACTGTGTTCTTAACAGACAATTCACTACTATCAATCTCCTTAAATTATATTTACTCAAAATTTTAACAATAAACAAATTATACATTTCAGACTAGATACGTATCGAAGGAGGTAGAAATGCACGAGAAACATGCAATCTACAGTAAACTGCTGGAGCGAAATACCCAACATTGTGCTCACAAGAAAGACACGATCTAGCGCAATTATGCACGCATTTAAATGTTCATCAAACAAAAATTTGGCACTACTTGATTGTCCCTTTCTTGCAGTCACATACAAATATAGATACAGATAATAAGGAAAGAAAGGTAAACATTCACTGTTTCTGAACAATTTTATCACCAGATTCCTAATAATTACTTGCACCTTAAACAAAACCTAATGACACTGTCCACTTCAGAGTCACTTTCATTTAAAACAAGTGGTTCAATCTAGATGTTATCAAAGTGACCAGAAAATATTGACGGATGCTACATCTTCCAAAAAGTAGGGACAGTAGCTGAATTTCTAGTGCTATGTAATTTTGTGTAAGTGGTAAATAGTAAATAGCTATAGGTGTGCCAAACTTCCTGATCAATAAAGTGAAAGATGCTCTATCAAAAGTGCTTAAGCTGTGTCCAAGTAGGGGATGGAAGATCAGATTGGTATGAAACCAAACGAGGAGTCCAGCAGGGAAGTGCCGTGTCACCACTCTTATTCATCATTGTCATCGATCAGATCATAAAGTCCATCAAAGAATATTGTAAAGAGCCTAACACTCTAATATTTACAGATAATGTTCTGAGCTGGGGAGAACTGCTGAAATGACAATCAACAGGAAAGGCACAGATTCAAACATTTTCCTGGAGGGAAGTCTACTGCAGTCTGTTTCTAACTTCAAATACCTTGGAAGTATCATTTCAAAAGATAACACAGTAAACCAAGAAATACTTAACAGGACTCAGAAAGCTTCTCCATTTTATTTTCAAGTGAGAAATCTACTCAAGCAAAAGTGACCGTGTTTCATACCTACTTCATTCCAATTCTCACACATGGACTCGAAACATGTATAACACGCATAACAAGGCAAATTGTAAAATCCAGTCAACAGAAATTAAATTCATCAGAACAATGAACCAAAAGACCAGGAAGGAAAAGATTAGAAATGAAACAAACAGGAATGAGGCTGGCATCAAAATAACTGTTACTGAGATTTTAGGAAGATGCAGGCTAAAATGGTTAGGACATTTTATGGGATGGATGGAACAAGAACAGCAAGGAATTACTTTGACAGAGAAGGGAAAGGGGAGAGGCCACTTGGGAGACCAAGGAATAGATGGATACACACACTGAAATTGGAGGTCAACAAGAGGAATGCCAAGTGGGAGGACAAGGAGGAACAGAAACTATACTTTGACAGGAAGAAGAGGCGAGCTCTTGTTCACCACACCCGGGAAATTGGAGCTGGAAGATGATGATGATGATGATGATGATGATGACGATGATGATAAATAGTTATTCTCTCTTGTAATACCCTATCTTTATTATTTCAGTCTTCCCACATTCACATACAAAATAAAAATAAAGAAAATATAGAGGCATTAAAGAGTATTGTTGATTTTCTTCCTTTCTGTTCTAAAAAGTAAGGACAATCTGGCAATCCTTGTATTTGCTCACTACCCAGCATCAATTAACAATCATAGAAAGCGAAAGGGAAAAGCGTTGATTGCAACTATTAAATCAGCAGGGCTGTACGAACAGGGATAGGGACTATTATAATATGAGAGTACTCTACTAGAATTAGACATACAGTAGAAGTCATAAAAACAGGTTCTGTTCATATTTGTAATTATCAGGAACCTTAGTAAAGAAAAAACAAAATAAAATAGAAGTTTAACCAACCATTTAGTATAGAGAGTAGAATAAATTCAAATTGTGGATACCACTTAATGCTGTTTCATTTTTATATTGAAACCTTATCCACTGCTTGTATTTTATATTGTCTCTTTGTACAAAACCATACAGAAAATGTCAAGTGATGCATATCTTTTCTGTGCAAGGCACTTATCCTAATGTAAACACAACAGACTATCGGATGTAATGTATACTTACACAAAGACTAGAATAAAATGATGCAATTTTGCTCCTACCTGTGCTACCAATCAATAACAGTTTATTGCCTATTCCCTGTCTAGGATATACAATGAATATCTGAAACAGAGTTTTGGAGAAATGGCGAATGTATTTGTATGGCATGGCTTATGACTGCAATGTTGTCAGACCTCGTACTGCACATGTGAGTAAGAGCAGAGCACAGGATCTCAATGCATTTGATTACAGCCAGACTGTCGGTGTCAGGCGTATAGGCCATTCCATCCCCATCCTCGTGCAGGCACCGGGATTTTCACGGGTCACTATATCAAGAAGGTACTTGAGGGGCGCTTAATATGCAACACATTTTATGTCTCGGCCAAAGTTTTAAAAATGATCAATTTATTTGGGATATCTTGGAATATTCCTGCTTCGTCTTGTAGAGTTTAATAATTTACTGGTAGGTGGCAGCACTATAACTAGCCTTCAAAATGACGTCTGTAATGGAGGTGCATACCAAACAGAGAGCAGTTATCGAGTTTCTTTTGGCGGAAAACCAGGGCATCACAGATATTCATAGACACTTGCAGAATGTCTATGGAGACCTGGCGGTGGATAAAAGCACGGGGAGTTGTTGGGCGAGGCATTTCATCATCACAACAAGGTCGAGCAAACCTGTCTGATCTGGACGGTTCTTCCTCATCCACCCTACAGCCCGGATTCGCACCTTCTGACTTCCATCTGTTTGGCCCAATGAAGGATGCACTCCATGGGAAGCACTACATGGATGATGGAGAAGTTATCGGTGCAGCACAACACTGGCTCCGACATCGGCCAGTCGAGTGGTACCATGCAGGCATACAGGCCCGCACATTACGGTGGCGTAAGGCCGTTGCATTGAACGGAGATTATGTTGAAAAATATGATGATGCCTGTTTAAATGGCCCTAATATCTAAGGTCATCGACCCTGTTGAAAAATAAGGTATTGTAACAAAAGGATTGGGGAATAACATGGTGTATTTGAATCCTCAATAAAAGCAATCTGCTTTTAGAAAGAAAACAAGTGTTGCATTATTTATGGAACTCTCTTTGTATGTAGATTTGGGCAAAACCACTGCTGCAAGGGTCAACTGCCATGGTGTACGAAGTGTTGATGACAGGACTTGCTTTCAGCTAGCGGGAACAGACAGACCACCGTGCAACAGATCAGTCAAATTTCATGGTGGAGAACAAATTAAAAGACAAATTGTAGAGGACTGCCCAAAAACTAGACTGCCACGAGGCCTACTTGCCCTACATGCAGCTGGTCTCTCTTCCCCCTCCCACATAAGATACATTAAAATAAATCTTCCGAACAATTCAAACCACCAATTCCTAATTTTACAAGGATTTGTATGTTATATGGGCTTTTAAAATAAAAAGAATGGATGGAATCCAAAATTCATAAAAGAGAAATTTGTTTTGTAAAATAAAAATGAAGAAAACCTTATAAACCATACTGTCTGAAACTACTCCAATTTGATGGTACTTTTAAACCTAATGAGTAATTTATAAATGTGTGCTTCATTCCATATACAGTATACAGTATGTGATTCTGTTGCATGACCGATGAAAGATTTAATGACATATTTTATGTATTACTGTAGTGTTATTCAAATCAAGGTGATGAGAATGATATAATAAAAACTTCTTTCTCTTTATTATATCCTTGTCTTTGAAATGGACAAAATTTGAGCAATGACGTATCAGTTAACTGGATATGCATCACTTGTTCATTTACGTAGCAGTCAAATACATTTTTTTTTTAACCCTCAAGTGCTTCACAAAAAATTCTGGCTTCTCTCACAAAACACTAACAAAGACCTCACAGTCTTAAGACTCATAACATTTGAATTTTCCTTTTAATGTCTATGAAATATATATATTGTCATTTTCAATCCTTTAAAAAAGATGTAGCACAGAACAATGAACAGGTGTATGCAAGAAATGTTATCAAATAGTTACAGTAAATAAAAACAAAGAACTGGTAGAAAAATATTTCAACAAATTGTTGAAGGAGACTACCACAGTACACAGTATACAAAATTTTTAAAATGTACAGTAAATTACTAGACATCAGAGTTTTAGGAAATATTTAATTCTTTTAGGTGCCTGAAATAAGCTTTCAGATGTGAATAATCAGGATCTAAAAATAGACAAATACGGCTACTGAAAAGCATATAGTGGAAAAATGCAACGACGGCATGTAAGGGTAGACAAAATGTTGTTTACCAAACTAACAAGGCAAAACACAAGCCAAATAATATAATTTAATGCAGTCAATGGCCATGAAATGGATACATAAATTTTCATTAAGTAGTTCTCTGTGTTAGTCACCACAAAATTTGGTCAAAGACACCACTCTTTCCATATTCCTGAAGGTGATAGCGTTCACGACGGTTCCTTCTTTTTTGAATAATGTTCTCGTAGAACACTGTCGAAGGCAGGTGTAGAATGTAGTAGCATCCACTTTCGTAGGTCCTCTATGAAGAACCTTTCTCTTACTAGTTCATATACAAATCATGAGGGAGTAAATTTCAATAGGCTAAGAACTTTCTTTACATAAACAGTTTTGGTCTTCTCTAATTCCCTTAAATTACTCTTGGTAATAGTTGGATTCAGTTGTAGTCAGTAACTCATTATTGGTGAGATCTTCACTTTAAAGAGCTTCATCACTGTAACCACTGAAAGACTCCTCATCAGATAATTGATTTCATTCATGGCTATTATCACAGCAGCGACCTTGCCTTTTATACATAAGAGTGAAAGTGGTACCTGGGACTTGTAGGGTCATTCCCAGGTACAGAAAGGAAGTGGGCATCGATAATCTCTCACACTTATAATAAACTGTGTCTTTCAATGCAATTTTCCCTCCTCGTCTGAAAGTTAAAACTACTGTTTTACTTGTGTTCAGCTGTAAATCGTTTCTACCTGCCCATTCCACTAATCTATCAAAAGCTGCTTTTAGATCTTCATTTGACAAAGATGCAATTGCCATATCATCCGCATTGACATACATTTTTACTCTGAATCAAGCTTCCAATATCTGCCAGCAATGAAAATCTACAACTGGCAAGTCATAGTACTGTAGTTTAGTGTTCGCACAGCAATTCCAAAACTATGGTTCGATTTGATTTTCACACCTTTTTCCCTTTCTTTTACCGATACCTAGGATTGGTCCCCTTCCTTTTTTTCCTCTCTGATTTGTGATGATAGAGGATGGTTGCCCAACTGTCATCATCATCATCATCATCATCATCATCATCATTTCCCATTATCCAGCTGTAGCCAGGTAGGGGCAAATATGGTTCCTCTCCACTTTCTTCGGTCTTTCCACCACTTCTCCTCCAACACTGTGTCCCAGTCCAGGATTCTTCCTCTAATACTGCATTGGATTGTGTCCTTCCATCTCAGTCGTGGTCGTCCGTGGCCTCTCCTTCCTTGCATTTGCATTTCCATCACCTTTTTTTGGCATTCTTTCATCACTCATTCGCTTTATGTGCCCAAACCATCTTAATTGGCTCTTCCCTATTCTATCATTCATTTTTTTCCACTCCAATTTCTTCCCAGATTTTCTCATTCCTTATTTCAGTACAGAATTTTTGTATTTTCGCAAAAATCAAGTAGAAAATTATTTGAGATATTTCTAAAAAGCCTTCATATTTGGAAATGGAGGGTGAAGAACGGACTGGGACTCAATGTGTTAATTAAGTAAAATGGCTGTGCCAACGTCTGGATAATGTCTCTGCAGGAATACCACAGAAAATATCTAAGGGTTGATACAACTGATAAGAGTTCTAAGATGTTAAATCTATGTATTTTGGTATTGTACTTAGATGAAGCATGCACAATTCTACTCTAATCCACAATGATCCTTTAGTCAAAAATGTAATTGCTTACTCAAATGAAGAGAATATTTACTAAAGGGCTATGGCCACCACAATTCCGCCAATTTCACTGCACTGGATTATTTCTTCTGGGTGCAGCAGAATCTGTTATATATGAAAATTATCCAAAATATATCTATGAACTTAAATTGAATATGATTAATTATGTGCAATTGATATGCAAGAAACATTAGTGAGAGGTTTCGACAATTTGAGTAAATGGATTGAACCATGCCTTCAACGATGAGGGCAACACTTCTAGCACCTGTCATGATTGTGGTGAGTATGTATAATTATTATGTTTTGTTAGAAGCGCGAGTTTGTGCTACCAATATCACTTAGCACTCTCTCCAGTACGGAACTGCTGAGGAGATATTTCCCTGGCGTGCTATATACTATGTCTGGTAGCCAACACAAGATCATCAGCAATATGGATAAAGAAGTCAGAAATCCTGAAATAACTCAGTAACAATATTGTTTGATACTATTAACTGCAGCAAACTTCACTACAATATACAATATTAGTCTTGAATATTATACGAGGTATTTTTAGATCCTATAGTCACTATTTTAGGCACAGATATTCACAAACTTGTACTTTAAAGAAAGTTTTAAGGGATATAACCTTTAGTGTCACACTAAGCTTTATTTTCTCCTTCCTTTTTCTTTCTTTTACCTAAAATCTTAAAGTCTAGTAATCACCAACAAATAATTTAACAAATAAATTCCAGTTCTTTCAACAAAAAACAAACAACAACAATTATTATTGCTTTGAATTTTGATAAATAATTAAATTCACAACAGTTTGTAACATAGGCTATTACATAATACCGATATACGTCTAGCAATAGCTGCAATGCAAATAATCTTTTTCATAATTCGAGCGATTTTCTTGGTATAATTCCGTATTAGATGAGCACAACTTTAACAAGGCTCCTTTCTTAAATGTTATTAAATTTTAATGCAAATATAACCAGTTGCAATAGTTCAATAAACAAATAACAAGAGTTTGGAAGAGCATCAGTGTCCATTGCAAACCTTCCAATATTAAAATAACAACATTAAGTAAAAAAGACAAAAACAATATTGCAGATCTGGAAACAATAGTGGTCTCACCGGCAAATCTTTAGAAAACTGAGATTTCATTAGATTTGGAATGTCCTAGTTTTCATTTATTTTACAAATTAATACTAAACACTGAGAGATTCTTGAAAAATGATTTGAACTTTAAACACAAATAAATCTTCATTTCTGTGAGAAAACAGCTGGAGAACAGTGCAAGAATGGAGTAGTAGTCCTTACACAGATGTAAAACAAATCACATGATTCAAAAAGTTTTCGTACCATCTTCATCCTCACTGTATTCACTCCCCTCTCCTCCTCCCCTTTGTCTCCTTTCTGAATTTTTGCTGTGTAGCTCTTGCCTTTCTATCTATCTATGCAGTGGAAAGTACAATAATTTTTGCAGAACAGAAGAAACAAAATAAATTATATTCAAAGGCATAATCTGTCAAATCGTGCAATATAAAATTTCTCATTTCTGCCTTTAGAAGTAACAACAGGAATTTCCTGTGTTCTTCATGCATTAAGACTGAACAACAGATTTTTTACACCTACTTAGACTTAGCAAATTGTTAAAAACTAATAATACTAGATTCTTTTAGAATTTGCACCAACTTTCCCTAAGCTTACATCAGACTATTTGAGACAAATGAGATAACACAAGACTGCCAGTTCAGCTGTTTGACCAACCTGACACTTCTAATAACAGAGTCGAAACTGGTTAAGACATCCCTCTCTAGCGTGTTTCCCTGATTATTATGCCATTATTCCGAAGTACCAGTTCATATCCTATTAAATACATGCTAAAGGAACCTGGATACTCACTCTTTAGTACGTTCGTAACTCCCACCATAAAAAATTTACTGTCCCCAGCCAGGTTGCGCACACGATGCGCTAGCAACGACTGGCCTGGGTAAGGATTTGATAGAGAACAAACTTTCACAGCCCTAGCATATCGGCTTACAGCTGCAGGGAGCGTCAGGCTCAAGCCAATCTATGACGTGGGCGTGTGTTTGTCTAGATCACGCAACAGTAGCTCGTGTGACATGTTGGTGCTTAATTTTACGTTCGTAAGTGAATTGTGTAACCGTAAATTAGGCCTACTGTATGTATGTATGTATACAGCTGACGTGTTGCTGCTTAATTTTATGTTCCTCAGTGAATTGTGTAACAACGTACATAAATTTGGCCTACTGTACTTACACATAATGGATTGCAGGACATTCAGTTATGGAGAAGAAGAAAGCTAGACAGTTAACAAATGATGAAAAATTAAAAGTTAATTGAGAAAGCGGACGCTAATCCACACACGAAACGTGTGAAAATCACCCAGATGTTGGGCATTCCTACGATAACTTTGAACATAATTGGAAGCAAGTTTTGGCTGTATATACTTCCCTTGATAAGATATAATACTAAAGGAAATTATGATAAATAAAACAGACTTAACAGTTTCCGCTCAAGTTTGTATGAAATACGTATGTGATATGATCATGTACTATGAACAAAAACAAAATTTATATTCCATCCCTAGCCATTATAACCAACAAAGTATCATTCAAGGAGTTTAACCCATTTGCCTTGGATGATGAGGCAGGCCCACCAAAAACAGAATGTTTTATTTCTGCTTGTAGTTTTGCTACTCCTACAAGTGCCTCCAATGTTTAACATTGTATGAATAGCTAAGGAATGCGGAAGTCTTACCCTTGCGTTTATGTTTTGTTATTTCAAGTCTAAGAATTAGCAGCCATATTCCCTTCGTTCACAAGCCTTTCAATTCGCTGCGCTTGAAGTAGAGAATAAGACCACACTGAGAGTCAGTTTGAAAGTGTTTTAAATAGTGGATCAGAAGAAAGTACCGTAAAAGGCGTGACGATGATAGTTTAAGTGTCACTAACGGCTCGTAATTTGAAAGTGATAAGATTACGTTTGGGTGATTTAGTGGTCGCAATAAAAACGCACAAGACAGGATTAAGGTGAATGGATGTGAGTGATAGGAAAGAACAATTCAATCACTCGTTCATTAATTGGAAACTGTGAAGTGTCTGAATACTTTCTCAATTGGATGGTTGCCCCGAGACAACGTCTGACTTCTAGAGAAGCTTGAAATATATTTTGCTGTGAGCTTGTATCCGGGAGATAGTGGGTTCAAAGCCCACCGTTGGCAGCTCTGAAGATGGTATTCTGTGGCTTCCCATTTTCACACCAGGCAAATGCTGGCACTGTACTTTAATTAAGGCCACGGCCGCTTCCTTTCCACTCCTAGGCCTTTCCTATCCCATCTTAGCCATGAGACCTATTTGTGTCGGTGCGACGTAAAGCCAAAAAAAAAAGGAAATATATTTTATAGTTTATGTTACATTTATGAACTAATGGATTTCCAGACAAAATGGTTTACAAATTAAGTTTCATCTCATACTCCATACTATTTCTACGCAAAATATGGCAAAAGAAAATAATTTGAATAAATAATCTTGTAAGTACAGTGAAACCCATCTCAACAGCCATCTTCATTTAGCAGTCACCTCAATAAATAACCATATTTCTCTGGAGTTGATCAATTTTCCCATAAAGCCTGTGTTAATATTCCCTCCCTTGACAGGCCACCTCAAATTGTGGTCAGCGGTCAAACACATTTCACAAACTGACCCGAATGAAACAACCAGTCATAACTGCTCTAAATACTTTGCTCATCCCTGAGGCGGTCATGTGGTAATAAAGTCGACCTTTTTTTTCACATCTGGCCATCCGATCAGTACTATAGTTACTCTTTCTTGCAGTGAAATAAATAAATACTGTCCTTTTCTCTCATCCTCTCTTCCCTGCAGCCTACCAGTGACCAGTGTTGTAAATTACCAGCAACAATGAATGGAATTTAAAATGCTTTGTTTGGTATAATGTTTGAAGAGAGTGTACCACTGTTACCTTTATTGGCAGTAAGCCTATGGCAAGAATACAGTCTCACATCTGAATACATTTCTAGAATTTTTTGAAGCATGCTGCTGGTTCTAAATCACGTGAATTGATAAAATGTTACTGTATAGTATCTACGTTTCAAATAGCCTATTCTGTGTACATAGTACCGTACTGTCATTGTTCAGTATAAGCACGCTCTTGTTATTTTACTGTAATTAACATCAATCAAACCCAGCCAGTGCATATGACAGTATGTTACTTTTAATGTAACTAATCAAGATCTCTTTCCAGATTTCAACATTTCATACACTTAATTTAGCACCCATTATTTCGGAAGAATGACTGGTGGACGCTTTAAGCAGGTTTTACTGTAGGTACTACAGAGGATGAAAAATGAGGGGAAAGCACAGCTACCCATATACTACTAGGCATCCATGAAGAAAAAAAAAAAAATCTGTTCTGTTAATAAATTATATCTCTGCAACATTATCCAACTTACTGTATTTTTCTTGTTTCATACTCTCAAAACTCTTTCACTGAATACTCCATAGTGTACAAATCCTCTCCAGAAATTTACAGTATTACAAAGTTTTATTTTTCATTTTCTAGTACCTGCCGAATAGACCACTTCTGCTTCCTGCTCCACAACTAGTAGAATATTTACTAACAGCTATGCTAAGTAATTTTTCGCTTTAAGTTTCAAACATTCTTCATACAAACATAACAACGAAGCTTGGATATGAACAAAGAAAGGGGAAAAAGAGAATGAAAAAATACCATGGCATGAAAATGACTATCTGGTTTACTTTCAGCACACAAACTTTTCACCCTCTCTTTCTTGTTGGCAGTTGTGCGTCGTCTGCCACCAAACCGTCGGTCGCTTCTTTCCATTGTTTTGGGTTCTATGGATGTAACGGCTTGCTTGCTTGCTAATTATTTTATATATTCAATGCACTTCATAGAAACCGCTTGGACCCCTACAAAATAATCCATGCAACAAACTTTTTTTTCCCCTCTTCTTTTCACGTCTTTCTCTACAACAGTACACAAAATATTATTTCGCTGGCATGCATGTACAAATGTTAATACCAAGTTCAGCTCGACTTGATAGCCTTTTTCTTGTCGCCATTCACTGGACTCTCAGTCTTTTCTTCGGAAGGGGAAGGGGACGCCTCCTTCAACTGTCTCTTTTCAATTTCTGCTTTGAAGTTCTCGATGTCTTGTTGGCTACAACACATAACCAAAACAATTAGTGATTTTTAGGCCCTTAAGAATCAACCCAAAGTCACCTAAAAAAAAAAAAAAAAAAAAAGGCTCAAAAAATCATGAAACAGGCACTATGTATAGTTTCAGGCACCTATGCTCTGAAGATCATAGTTTTGCACGATTATGGCACCATCTTTTGATTGTGTACGAAAACACAGACACAATCCCAAATTGGCAGAGCGCAATCTAATTTTCTGTGCTTACCACATGAGAATGGAACCATTTACCAGATGAATTCAGAGAAAGAACAACCACAGTGTCATTTAAAAGAGCATATGAGTGAACTGTGCATTTCTGGTCTTCCATTGATTGCACTATTACATAATTATCACTAACTACTAATATTATTTTTATTATTATAAGTATCTATGTCTCACTGGGATGGAACATTACTTCAGTTACAAAATATTCAGAATCGTGTTTAACTGTACTTTATTTAGTATTAAACCTTAGCACTCACACGGCGGGCAATGCCCGACATGACATTCTTCCCTATATAACTCCTTTGTCGGGTTACGCGTGCATGAATTACAGGTACAGTAAGGTACTGCAAACCTTCGACGAAAATTTGAAAACATGTATAGCTATAATCTCTTTGAAATCAGGCTTTGTGCAGATTCTTTGCAGACCATGTGAGTTTGTAAACAAACATTGCTCAGCAACATGGCATCGTTCGAGCAGCGTGAGAAAGAAATCGCCAGACTTTTAGGTGAAAGTGACGTTGATTTCAGCGATAGTGGGAGTGATTTTCAATTAAATGGTGAGAAAGATACTGCGGAATGAGATTGTGTTGGTGAGTTGAGTGATAAAAATCCCGATAATGAGAAAATTATGCTGAATGGCAATGCTGGTACCTCTTCTGATGGATGGAGGAAATACCGCGTCAGTGACTTGGATTTCAAAAGCTCATTCACAGGTACGTCAGGTTATAAACAACCGCATGGTCGAATGAACTTGACTTTTTCCAATTATTACCTTCGACTGACGAGTTATTGTCTGAAACTGTGCGCGAGACTAACCGGTATGCTAGTGTAAACATTCAAAAGGTTACGCCCCTCACATGTGAGTCTATTAGGGGGTCGTGGATAGATGTTACTTTTCCTGAATTTGAAGCATTTTTAGGCGTAATCCTAAATATGGCAATGAACAGTAAGCCTAAATTACGATGCGAGTGTGTTTTTTCAGCAATACCTGCAGGAAAAAGCCTGGATTTTATCCCGGCGAGTGTTTTGGGAAGTTTCACACAATGCACTATTACAGACAAAAAGTGACTCTCTGAGATAATTTTAGGTTTGAAAATGCTGAATATTGCACCTGAATACTGTATTGTACTTGTATTATATTTATTTTGTGTTTGCTTTAGCTGATTTTTATAAATATGCTGTCAATATGTTTGTGCTCTCTGTTATCCCTCTGCAAGCAGGTTCTTAAATGGAGCTGGGGAGGCAGCAGTGTTCAGAAGAAAAAGAGGGCTAAGGGTTAATAGGGACCTGAAAAAAATTGCATTTGCGATAAATATGAATTTTTGAATCTTGTACTGAATCCAAGCCTATGGTAATAGGCTGTAAAAATGTACAGGTGTTTTAAATCTCGCTTATATCATGCCGTTCTCATTACCGGCATTATGAGAGTTGACAGTTAGTATTATTTCCATTGGATGTGCACTTAGAGTTGGACATCACATTAGAACTTTAAGACATGAACGGCTTGTTCACTCCAATAGGACCTAATGTTCTTGTACTTCAGTGCAAACTGTTATATAAAAAATAATGATTTATGAATAATCCTGGTAAAGCATCCACTCAGAGCTCTGACTTGGAGTTAGAATTCATGGCTGATGATGCCTGCAATGACAGGCGAAACATGTACAAACTTAAACTTAATATAATGACAGTGTTATAGTCCTGAAGACTTTACTAGTATTGAATAGGTGGTTTCATTAAATTAATTGTTTAACATTTAATAATCCTAATGTGGCATAAAGTAATTTTTACGCACAAATAGAAGTGCAACAAAATGTTAATTGTGACCCAAAATGCAAAATTCGTATGAATATGTGATTTTGGTGCAAATTCTGCAAAAATGTGTTATTTTACTGGCGGAAACAACATATTTTGGCAAAATCGTCAGAAATATTCAAAATATGATGCATAAATCTTTCGACCGTTCCGATCGATGAAGAAAAGTAGCTGATCGATTGCTGCTTGCCGACTTTAATCGATATTTACAATGGGAATAAGATCTGTATCGATTATTATCGAACTGTAAATCGAGTGTCATGGAAATAACGAGATGGACGCAGCGTTGTTTTCCTGTTGTTCAAAATTGAAACTAGTGAAGAGTAAATAGTCGAGCGATCGTTTAGGTTATGGGGCGCACGACAAAAACTGTGCACGAAAGGGCTCAGCAATATGCAAAGGATGGTTTATATGCCATAGATTCAGCGACAGTGTTTAGCAAGTATTGTAATTGCCGAGTTGGGTAGAGGGAAAAATAAAAAGCACTGTGAAACATGTTAAATCTGAAAAACACGCGAGTAAGCGACACGATAACAAAAGTTCAACCCCTGCTGCTAGTACGTCTCAAAGAAAGCAATCTTCTGTGCTTACACAGTTAGATAGTTGTAAACAACGAATCCAGAGATGACTTCTCGAAACGCACAGTTGAAGTGTTTGCCAAAGCATATATACCTCTGGAAAAGCTGGAAAGCAAAGAACTAAGAGCCTGGATAACTGAGTTTTCAAATGAAGAGCTGCCATGTGTGAGAACTCTACGTGAAGTATATTTACCGAGTAAGTTTCGATTTCATTGATTGGGCACAGCTTATAAGTATTACAACATCGAAACCACGAGTAAAATTGAAGGATACCAAATTTGAGTGCGATTTCCATATCGAACTATCTTACCCGAACCCAACTGATCCAGTAATTTTAAATTATTTTGTTATAATTTGTGGTCTTTCTTCCTTTCTAGAAGTTGCATCTGACCACCAGAAAAGAACAGCAGAGGCTCTAGCGGAGAAGAACATCGACATACTCTGTGATGAAACTACAGATAGAATGGGCCGTTGTGTTTTTATCATCATATCATATTCCAAGTCCAAGCCGGATCGAAAAGAGAGCTGCCTGTTGTTTCTGTGAACTATCTTGATGCAGGAAATGCTACAAATTGCTCTCGTGCTGTTTCAGAAGCTCTGCGCAGTTATAGTGAACCATATAATGCAGTTAAAGTGGTTGTTAGTGACAGTGCCCCGTACATGACCCGGTGTTATGAAACATTAAGTGTGGTCATAGGGGATCATTTAATGGATGTACAGTGTTGGGCACATAACATCAGCTTGGTTGGCAATAGTTGGGTCACAGTGATGACAGACTAAAATCATGTGGTTGCGATGGTAAAGTCTGTATTTTTGAACACAAGAAAGCGAAAATATAATTATTTACAATTCTTAACATCAAAGTATGGTGCTTCAAAAGAAACAAAGCTTTTTCCTGCACCTGTCATAACCCGATGGAATAGCTGGTTTCAGGCTGCCTTCTATCTGAGTGCTTACTTCATACTGATCATGTTACATTTTTCAAGATGTCTGACATGAAAGACATCAACAACTGTAGTATTAAGTACCTGACTGATCTGAGTGACCGAGAAGTGAATAGGCTTCACTCCTACATGGTTTTTGTCACAGATCATGCAGATGGATTGGTTGACCTCCTTACTGAACTTGAAGGGTCTCTGTATCCTATCTCTGTATCCTACCTCTCATCTCCTTTACCCCAAAGTGCATAACCTTGATGCCAGTTTTACCTTAATTTGTGAGGGGAATTTTTCTGCAACTAATGATGCTTTGATTAAGCTCACTCCTCCACAGCAGGCTGCATGTAGAGACACATCTGTCAAAGGGGCTCATTTTTCAAAGTGAAAGCTAAAGACCCCAACCATAAGCATTTTGTGTCAATTTCTCAGGCTTTGTATTCAAAAAATATAATTTTGAATAACAATGATAAATTAGATGAGCTTGAGAAATTGTTTGGAGTAACAGACCTCTCACAAAACGATATCTGGTCTGGTTACTGTTCTCTGAGACATGCAATTCAAACCCAGATGAAAGAAAGTGAAAAATGTGATGTCATGCTTGCATAAACAGCAGTTCAGACAGAGTTCAGCATATTTGCTAAATACTGTCTTGAGTTGTTGTGGACCCCAACGAACAATGTAGATAGCGAGCGCGTATTGTCTCATTACAACACAGTGGTTACAGACAGACAGTGTAATTTGAAAAAAGCAATGCCAAAGTACTGACAATGCTTTCGTTTGAACAATGAATTTGTATTGTGTGTACCAAGGACAATAATTGCACTTCATAAACATGGAATCGTTAAAAATAATACCATGCAATTATTTTAACTTTGTAAATCTATGCTAATTTTGGAAAAAAATACATGCTAATTTTGAAACAAATAGATGCTAATATTTCAGGTCCCTAAGTATTAATAACGGTAGTGTCAATTATGATTCAAATGCATAATAACTGGTTTAGTGTAAGAGAAGGCCTAATGACCTTAACTACGCCAATAAAGACTATCTATGTATCTATCTCAAAATCCAACTGCCAACTCTACTGTGTACATTCACCATGTAGTTAAGCTGTCTCGCTTGGCGTGTATGGGTTATGTTGCCACAAAATATAAGCAGTTTTCAAGTAGAAAACCTGTTAGCTGAGGCTGTAAGTGGGTTCGAACCCCACAGTCGGCAGCCCTGAAGATGGTTTTCCGTGGTTTCTCATTTTCACACCAAGCAAATGCTGGGGCTGTACCTTAATTAAGGCCTCGGCCACTTCCTTCGCATTCCTAGGCCTTTCCTGTCCCATTGTCTCCATGAGACCTATCTGTGTTGTTAGTGAGACGTAAAGCAAATAAAAAATAAAATAAAAATAAAAAAAGAAGCTGTAACGAATGTTAGCACTGACTGATAACTGGAGGGAAGTTGTGTGCCATACACAAACATTAATACATGAAGTGTAGAAAAACAAAGGTGTAGTAGTGAAATATGTTAAAAAATTTAGTAACCTCTTTGCGAGCTGGCGATAGTGACAGTGATACATCCTTTAAGTAGACCTTTGCAGATAGACTGAGTGTATAAGGGTTAACTATACAGTCCTACTTTAGGACAGTCCAAAGTGTACAAACTGCTCACCTGATCTGAACGAATAGGATACCGTTGATAACATTCAGCATGTCTAACACACTGCCCATTGAAGGTGGCTGGATCTGGATGGGTGGAAGTGATGCACCAGGCTTGCCTGTATAGATCTCGTTCATCTTCTTCTGTAACACTACAGCTTGTGATGTGAGGTGACGTAGACAATCCGACGATTCGCGAGTCTTCTCGTGGGCTTCACCGAGCTTTCATAAAACAAAAGATTTGTTTTATTAATGTTAATAATATTTGTGCAACTGTTACAACTATGCTACATCAATGAACTGTTATGGTGGTTCATTTATTGCATGGCAATATTATATACAAGTATTTATATTATCACATGATCAGGAGCCTCATATCTAATGTGCTGATCCATTCTAGGTTTGCAGTGGGACACCAAATACAGAAATCAAAGCCCAAATAGAAATTCACAAATGAGACCCTTGTTGTGCTCTAGATTTGAAACTATTGAAAAAAAACTGCACATCGTCAAGTATTACGAGTAGATGTATGAATATAAAAAGCTAGCAACAGAGAGTATGGGTGCATCCAAAATGTGGATCTATAAAAGGCTGCTAAGAATAATTTGGATGGACCACGTAACCAACATCGTAGTCCTACAGTGAACAATTCACAATAAAGAGCTGATGAAAATTTTTGAAGAAGTAGAAACTAGAATATTTTGGACATTTCATGCGCAATGAAGAGAAATATTGTATACTCCATCTCCTGATTCATACAAGGCAAGATATTCACGAAAAGAGGCCCTGGATGCCATCGAATCTCCTCACATTATATTATTTCATCGAAAATATGTCATTGCCAGGAGATCCAGTGGATAGTCTGGCTGCCTGTTTTCGCTGTTGCTCAGTTAGCACCACCCAGGAAGCCGCTCTCCATAAGCGGAAAAAGCTACCTAATCCAGACTGTGACTGCGGAGCTCCACACCAGACTATTCGTCATTTCGTCAGGGAATGTAGATTCGAGCCTATCACTTCCTGCTGGTATCTCCAGATGCTGTACGTTGGATTGAAAACCTTGATATTCAATTGTGAAGCACAAATTACTTTGTTTCTCAGATGTAAATATGTACACATATTACTGATATTGTCTGTTAAGCCATACACTAAATAAAAAAATCCTCACATTATAGTTTGATAATTAAAATTTAATTTGAAAAATATATGATCCATATTCTAGGGATGTCTTTATTCCGCTTCTTTCCTCACCTCCTCATTTCTTAATTTGTCCATCTTGTGGTCTTCTGGATGGTGGATCTAAGAAATTTCATCTCTGATGCTTGCAGTCTTGATGAATCTCTTTTTGCGAGAGTGCATGCTTCAATACCATAGGTCAATACTGGTATGAAATAGCTGTTAAACATCATCAGTTTGGCCGGTTTTGGAATCATGTCATCCCATAGAAGTGTTCTTACTTGTTGGTAGAATTCTGATCCTTATGCACTCTGTTTGTAATTTCCTTTCTGACCAAATTATCACTGGAGATTACACTTCCAAGGTAAGGAAAACTATCCACACACTCTAGCTGGTGGTCTCCTAGTTTTACACTTGCTGGATGCCCTTCTCTGTTGACTGCCATCACCACTGTCTTGGTCTTGCTGAGGTTGAGATTATATTTCTGGAACTGGGATTTCCATACGTTGAGTCTGGTCTGTACTTCCTCTTCTGTTTCACCCCAAATCATGATATCATCAGCAAAGGCCACTGCATTCAGTTCACCTAACTTTTCCTTGACGTTCTTCATTGTATTCTTGGTCTCAAACCATGATGATCGACCTTCCCTAATTAGTACACAGCTAGTACAGTCTTTGTACATCTGAATTTACCTTCCCAGTCCTTCAGGCACATTTCTTTCCCTCAGGCACTCCCAGATCTTATCTCTTATAACACTATCATAGGCCTTTTCTATATCCAGGAATACAATGACCAGGTTCTTGCCTTTCTCCCAATACTTTTCCATCAGCATGCGGGTGCTAAAAATTAAATCCATTGTTGATCTGTTACTTCTGAATCCATATTGCTCCTTCTCTAACTGTAGTTCAATGATAGTTCTCAATCTTTTTTCTATGAGGGTTGGGGCAAAAGTCACGGCAACTATTTTTTTCTTGAAGATACCAGTCCAGTTGGAAAATGTGACATATACAGACGAAAGGACAAGGTGTTAACTACATGTGTGGACAATGAATAGCACTGGATTATCGTAACACACTAATTTATTATGGTAGTATACAGGGCAATATGACCTTCCCGGTGTAAAAGAATGACAACACAGTACACATAAAGTTGACATGACAAACCTGGGCCTGAAGACCCTCAAAGTAGTCCCCTGCTACTTACATCACACGCTGCCAACGATGTGGGAGGCGCTGAATATCATCTGCCTCAGCATTTGCCGCACCATGTGTGAACCGGGTCACCTGCTGGCGCACAGCATTAGAAATGTCCTCTCGTGTTGCAGACCGCCTACCACGTAGTGATTCCTTAATCTTTCGAATGAGATCAAAGTCACAGGGCGAATGTCGGGAGAGTAAGGTGGGTGCTCCAATTCTTCCCATCCCCAACGTCGCAGTAGCTGCCCTACACACTCTGCTTTATGTGGTTTTGCATTATCGTGCAGGATTACTGCGCTGTCCACAAGATCCGGACGTTTCTCCCGAATGCCAGGTCATACCATCGCACAAGGAAGTCCCTGTAGTAATGTGCGGTCACTGTTCTGCCATGTGGAACAAAGTGGCAAACAATTACACCCCTGACGTCATACGCAATGATCACCATCAATTTCACTGGGGAAGGATTCTGACGGACTTTCTGCCTCCTTGGTGACCCAGCATGTTGCCACTCCGCGGACTGATGTTTCAGTTCTGGTTCGTATCCCCTGGCCCAAAATTCATCGATGGCGATTATTCGTGACAAGAATTGATCGCCGTCCTGTTGCCAGCGTGCAAGGTGGTTGGAGCATATTGCATAGCGCACCCACCTTTAAACTTCCATCAGTGCATGCGGTACCCACCGCGATGCGATTTTGCGCAGTTGCAGTTCATTACGCAATATTTTGTGGACAGTGCGTTTCTTGATGCCATTTGCCCTCTCTAACTCCAGTAGAGTCCATCGTCTGTCTTCAACCAGGAGCTGCTCGATGACGGCACGTACCACGTCGGTCTGCACACTGACAGGTCGTCCCGAACGTTGCTCATCACTGGTTGACACATGTCCTTGCTGAAACTTTCCTACCCACCATGCTACTGTACGGTATGGTAGGGCATTATTCCCAAGGGCCTCCCACTAATTCACTGTGACATTCCATTGCATTTCTCCCTCGGAGAACGGCTATTTTGATGTAAGCGCGCTGCTCAACACGGGTTACTTCCATCTCGCACAACACTCACGAACTGACTGATTTCACAGCCCTCGCTGCACTACTACCAGCTGTCACAGAGCCATCTGTTGTTCTGCATACACACTATGCCTGCAGAACTTCCACACGACACATATACGTTTGTGATCCGTTCACATATCTACAAGAGAAAAAAAATAGTTGCCATGACTTTTGCCCAATCCTCGTATGATCTTCTCTAAATTTTTTAGCTCACGAGTCATCAGTGTTATTCCTCTATAGTTGTGGGTTTCTGTCTTCTGTCTTTCTTAAACAGGGGAATTATAACGCCCTTGCTCCAATCTGCAGGTATTTTGTTGTCTGTCTGTACGGCATTTAGTACTCTGTGCAGCCATCGTATATAATGGATGCCTGCTGCCTTTATCATGTCTGCATTCACTTCATCTGTACCTGAAGATTTCCCTTTAGGCATAGATTTTAAGGCTGTCTCAGTTTCTGACCAGGTGATGGGAGGTTCCTTATTGTAGGCTTGGATTTTCAGTTCTGTATATTGTTGTTGAACTGATCCATTCAGTAGGTGGTCGAAATGGTTCTTCAGGACTTCTCTTGTGTCACTTTCTGTCCTAACCAGATTTCCATTCTCATCTTCAAGTGCCTTTATGGTATTCATTGGTTTCCTTTTACCTCTGGTAACACTTTACAGTAGTTTCTTATTGCCTCTGCTGTCTTCCTTCGGTTTCTGAGTGAATATATTCCAATGCCTTGGTCTTTTCTTCTGTAACTGTTCTTTTAATATTCAGTTTCTTGTTTCAGTATAATAGTTCGAGGTTTCTGATCTTTGTCTTGTCTCTAGTAAGATCCTGTTTATTTTTCTCCCGATCCCTTCTTTCCGCAAGAGATTTCTTTCCCTGATTGCTGCTCTTACTCTTTCATTCCACCAAGGTGTTTCCTTCTCCCTTGTTTTCATACTTGTCTTTCCACAAACTTCAGTTGCTTCCTTAACCAATGTGTCCCTTAGTCTAGTCCATTCTGCCTCTCCATTTTTTCCTTTCATCTCTTGGTAACAGGGTTTTTATCCAGTTCTGATACTCAGTTCTCTTATCTGTTTTCTGCAGTTCCTATACATTTCCAGAATTTTATGCTTACCATGAAAATGAAAATCCACAGCGTGTTTCCGGTCATTTGACCAGGTCAGGAATGGAATGAATGAAGCCCCCTTCTAGCGGCGAGGATGGAAATTATGCCGGCTGCCGAGGCATGTCGCACTCCTCTGGGGAAATTATTAATGAATGATTAATGAAGTGAAATGAGATTGGAGAGTGCCCGGAGAAAAACCTGTCCCGCCTCTGCTTTGCCCAGCACAAATCTCGCATGGAGTGACCGGGATTCGAACCACAGAACCCAGCAGTGAGAGGCCGATGCGCTGCCGCCTGAGCCACAGAGGCTTCTATGCTTAACAACATATTATAATAAAAATCATTTTTTCCTTACTATCCAAATTTTTCACAAGGTAAAATTGTATTTGGGGTACAGTGTCGTTTAGCTACATGGCAACACTGCACGCAATGCTTTTTGAATGAAATATTTCTGGTACATAACTGCTGAACACATGTAAAATTCATGATAATGATACCAAACATGGTAATGCTTCAAACATTTGTAAATTGCAAAATTCCTTACACCATGTAAGTTCTGTTTTAATTTTCTTAAGTCTACTGCAATAATATTGTTATTTCAAGCATCAGATTCTCTCTATGTAGTGATAAAATTAAGAAATTTGCACATATTCGATCCCTGTATAACTTTGTGCCTAGGGCCGTAGGGCAACCGTTGCAGTACCATCACCTTGGTACCCCACGAGAGATCAGACTTGATAATCAGACCGTCTTTAATGCAATTTTATAGTCCTCTCCGTGTAAGGACGTACACTAAGGGTGCAACCTTACCCTTTCTCCCCTGTAATATTAAGGTATTGGTTTATAGTGACTTTTCTTGCTGTTGGGTCTTTTTCAGTGTCGGTAACCATACAGTTTAGGGACCCTACTTGCCGATACGACGTCTTACTGTTACCGTTAATCTGGCACGTTGGCAACGTTCAGTCACTGTTCTAGCGTGAATTGTGTGTTGCCACCGCATTGCCTCTAAAGTCACTAGCGATACATTTGCGAGAATATTTAAAGCATATTTTCTTTTTCTGTGGGATTGTAAATCTATTTGGCTAATACCAGGTAAGTAGAATTGTGGCATGTTCGGATAATGCATTTAATAACATAGTTTGTGTGAAATGATGAGCACATCATTTTATTAATTACGTTCCTATTTCGTCCCATACTTATACGAACAGAATTCGATTGGGATGTCTAAGAAGGAAGAAAAATCTGCAAAAACTCCTCCGAAAAGGAAACCAAGGTTACGTCCTTTACAAGCTTCAGGTCAAGAAATGCTTGTACATTGCTACGAGCAATTGAAACAGGAAGACGACGAAGAAGGTATCAGTCGTAGTGATACGAAGCTAATGGCAAGAGTTTCATTATTAACTGGGGTAAGTGTTCGTTTTTATCTTGTTTCTATGATAAGTTTCTGGCATAATGACAATCAGTTGAAAAGGAGCAGTATTTCATTCTGAACCTAACCTAACCTAACCTGATCATGTAGGCCTAGGCCTATACCGGTACCATGTCTTGTGTCGACTTCGATACGGTTCGTAGACTTAACCTTTGTGTATTCATGTTGACTTATGGTATATGTGTATGTAATATATTTCTGTGTGTGTATTCTTACAGTGTAGTTTCGGTTTAGTCCGAAAAGTAATAGGAAATTTCAAGAAGGGAGTTGAATTTTCTACACCAGGTAAACGCCGAAAGCGTGAACATCCAGTGACCGGCATAGACAGTTTTTCTAAGGAAGCGATAGCAAGGTTTATTTATGATAAATTACATAAAGGTAAGGTGACTTCATAAGGAATCTATTGCAACATTATTTATAGAAATTGGCACGCAGGTGAGATAAGCTCCCAGAAATGTTTTGTGCATGTATTGTCATACAGCTCTTTTGAGTCCCTTGTAACTCTCTTTTTTCTTCCCACAGGAGAAGTCGTAACTGTAAGAAAGGTTTTCGACCACATGAAAGCAAATTATGACACTTATTTGTACAAGGGCTCCGAAACATCATTAAGAAGAATTTTGAAGGCCATGGGGTTTGTGTGGAGTAAAGGTGATCCCTATGCGTATGTTAGAGAAAATGAAGACATTTGTTTTAAGAGATCCTGTTTTCTGAGGGAATACATGCGTAATAAGGACAGTGAGAAACCAAAACCTGATGTTTTCTTGGATGAGACTTGGATTTTTATGAATGGTGAATATATATGTTATATATTACATTTTATATTTAAAAAATCTTGGAATAATTTATCTTCATCAGGTGTCTTTGGTTTCAATTGTGCATTTGTCTTTCAGGGTCACCCACATACTCCTGGAATAAACCACACAAATCTGGACATGATGTTCAAGGAGTAATTCGTCGACCTGTGTCTGAGGGAGGAAGACTGGTTATTGTTCATGCTGGAACGAAGGATGGCTTTGTACCTGGTATGTTCTTAATTTATTTTACTTCATTTTATTGTAGTGAGGTGATCTCTCTTTACATAGTTATGAGGGTATTTAGGGTTTGTAGTACGGATGCAGGGGGGGGCACATAAGTCTCTGATAAGACCCCAACTTAAGTACAGTTCCTGTGTATGAGACCCTCACTGGGATTACTTGGTTTGAGAATTGGAAAAGTTCAAAAGACAGAAGCACGATTTGTTGTGGGTGATTTCTGACAAAAGAGTAGCGTTACAAAAATTTTGTCGGGTTTGGGCTGGGAAGACTTGGGTGAAAGGAGACAAGTTGCTGGACTAAGTGGTATATTCCGAGCTGTCGGTGGATAGGTGGTGTGGAATGACATTGGTAGACGAATACGTTTCAGTGGTATTTTAAAAGTAGGTAAGATCACAGTACAGTGATAAAGTTGATGAAAAGTGGGGCAAATATTTGTTTTTTTTTAAGAAGGGAGTTAGGGATTGGAATAATTTACCAAGGGAGATGTTCAATAAATTTCCAAATTCTTTGCAATTATTGAAGAAAATACTAGGCCTATCCCTGAAACTACATCTTCTGTCCTAAGTGCAGATCAGTGGTGACTGATTGATTGAAATTGACTGGCACTAGGTCGGAAGTGGCATTATAACTTACCGCTCATTGAGCTCTGTACGTGGTTTTTGATTTTGACTTCTCCACTGTTATTAAAAAGACTTGCAGGTATTCACTTTAGGCCAATGATTAACCTTAGAGAGGTATTTCAATCAAAACTTACTCAGTGTATTTTCATATAATATTACTGGATATTTGTATCAGTAAATTACTTGTATTGTAGGCCTATTTATTATGTTTATTCTGCATTCGACAATCTCCACCTGAATCAGTGCTTGATACCTGACTGTTGAACACCTTCCAAGCTTCTTATTTCTTACTGCCTGATATAGGTTCAGTGTTCGCAGCAATTACATTTGTTCTAAGGTATTGAAATGGGTGTTTATAATTATATCTTTTATGCAAGTGATCGTGGACTTCTAATCCAGATATAGGCCTACTAATGGAGATACATTCATGAGAGATGTTACGATAAAGTAGTGTAAGTAGTAATTAATTGACTTCATCATCAGGTGACTTTGCTACACAGTAGTTGGTTTTACTTAAAATCAGACAGCTTTTTGTATCATTCAACAGAAATCACATTTTTTATTAATAGGCCTATACTTTTTTTAGAACAAATAACTTCATACTAAAACTTAAAATTCTTACAGGTGCTGATTTGATATTTGCTACAAACTTGAAGAGAAATCAGGATTACCATGGTGCTATGAACAGCGAGAAATTTCAGATGTGGGTGAAGACGCAATTAATCGTAGGATTAAGAAATATAGGACCCTGTGTTATTGTAATGGATAATGCACCATATCACTGTAAGCTTGTTGAGCATCAACCAACAACGAAATGGAGGAAGGATCAATTAGTGGTAATTATACTTAATTGAATATTTCCTTCTACTGAATGATGTTTAATGATGTTACAGAAATTAATTTTTATTTTTCCTTTAATTTACAGTCATGGTTAAGGCAGAATGGAGTTTCTCCACCAGAAAATGCCACAAAAGATGAGCTGCAAAGGTTGTGTAATATGAATCGAAGTCACTTAAAGAGGTACAGAAGCACGTAAACATAAGTTTAGATAATGTTGTTTACACTCGTGTATTTGACTTTCATGTATGCATAACAATATTTCTCTGTTTCTTTAAAACCAGGTACATTGTTGACGAGATGCTGCACAGTGAAGGCCATACTGTCTTACGACTTCCTCCATACCACTCATTTTTCAATGCCATCGAATTTGTATGGTCTGTGGCAAAACAGTATTATAACAAAACAGTGGCTTCAAGACCTGGTCACGGATTGGACAGAGCTACAGCTGTGTGGAAAGAATCTCTTGATCAGGTAGGCCAAGTGGAAATGTTATTTATTGGATATATGCAAGTGGAGTTTATAATATACTTGTCAGGTTGTGATACTTCAATATATCTTATAGGTGACAGCAGAGATGTGGAGAAATGAAGTAAAACACACTGAGAAGAAGATTGTCGAGTTCTACAATAATGAGGTGAGAGGTCTTCCTGAAGTGGAGGAACTAGTCATTCATCATGGAAGCAGTGAATCGGAGGAGGAAGATGAAGAAGAAGAAAGAAGAGAAGCCGAGGAGTTAGCTGTACCATTGTAAGAGCCATTCCATGAGATTAAGAATGTTATAACTTTGCTGGGAAATAATACATTTCTGATTGCCCCGTCCTTTCTGATATAACGAAGTTACATTTCAAAATTGTGGGAATTGTGTATCTACAAGTTACAGGGCGGTATAGATGTGCAGGTGGGGATCAGTGTCCAATCGGAGTGGAATTATCTAGAACTGCTGTGGCGCAATGTGATGAGGAGCGGGCAAGGGGGGGAGAGAGAGAGAGAGGGAGACAGCACTCTGTCACCAATACACGATGTAAACATTGTACGCCTGTTAAAATACTGACATAACTTAAATTTTATACACTATCTAATGGTTTTCCACAGTTCTCTGAAAGTCACAACTCACGTATACTGTATATATATAGAGAGAATTACATATAAAAATACCTGTGTACACAATAAGTAGCCCACATATTAAATATAAATCAATTTGCTTTACTTCGCACCAACACAGATAGGTCTTATGGCGACAAAGAGGATAGAAGAGATAGGAAAGGGCTAGAAGTGGGAAGGAAGCGGCCGTGGTCTTAATTAAGGTACAGCACAAGCATGTGTCTGGTGTGAAAATGGGAAACCACCGAAAACCATTTTAACGGCTGCCGACGGTAGGATTTGAACCCACCATTCCCCGAATGCAAGCTCATAGCTACGCGACCCTAAACGCACGGCCAGCTAACTTGGTCATCTTTGAAAATGTCTTTTTCTATCAGCAGAGGCTTTTTTAAAATCGTCATATTTTGTATAGGCTACAGGAGATGTACAGTAGCCCACTGGTTTTCTGATTAAACATCATTTATTTAATCTATTGCATCAGTCTACTTACATACTCACTGTCCACGTACATCGGTAACCTCGTGATTCGATTATTGAAGTATTGTGCAATGATGCGACATACAAACTAAGAGAATACCGAGTGGTTCTTCCAAATATAAAACAGACAATTTCGAGTGGTCATGAGCATGACTCATAGTCATAGGGTAGGCTAAATAATAATGTTATTGGCTTTATGTCCCACTATCAACTTTTAGGTTTTTTTTGAGACGTCGAGGTGCTGGAATTTAGTCCTGCAGGAGCTCTTTTATGTGTCAGTAAATCTACTGACATGAGGCTGAGCACCTTCAAATACCACCGCACTGAGCTCGGCCCTGCCAAGTTGGGTTCAGAAGGCCAGCGCCTCGACCGTTTGAGCCACTCAGCCAGGTGTGGAGGCTAGAGAGCTGAGTTTAAGTAATTGTCGAACGTCAACTAGTTATAAAGATACTGATTGATTAAACTAATACAGTAATTAGAATAACCTAATTGACTACCTACTTACAACCTAGGTACTTTGGAATTGTGTTCTATCTTTTTAACACTGCAAATAAATCCATGTATTGTTTAAAACTCCCTGTAAGAAGAGGACAGTGGATGCGAATAGGTATTATTTTCAAATGAGCTGAGCTCGAGAGTCCATTATAGCATACGATTTTTTCAGTGTACCATGACTCTGTATGTATTGCTTCAGAGGAAGTTCGGCTCCCCGCCAATGTCCAGTGTACCGATAATGAACCATGTGTGCGTTGTGTCTCACTGATCCATGACTGCGTACGATTCTTTCAGTGTGCCATGATTCACTGTGGCTCACTGCAGCGAAAGCTCGACTCCCCGCCAGTGTCCAGTGTGCCTATAAGGAGCCGTGTGTGTCGTGTGGCTCACTGAGCCGTGATTGTGCATGATTTGTGTGCCGTGAGCTTGCCGTTCCTGTGAATCGATTCACTCGGACACTGAATGAATCGATACACTGCTTCGAATCAAGCACTCAGTAGCCTACACTAGTAGAGGTACATAGTACATTACCATTAAGATAGATAGCATTGCAAAGTAATTTGTCTTTACCATAATAACAATAATAATAATAATAATAATAATAATAATCGTATGGCCTCAGCTACCATGTGCAGACATTTCAAGTTGACGCCATCTGGCTGTCTGCTCGTCAATTTTGACGTTCCGTTATACTCTAGGCCCACTAGATGGCAGACCGAGTAAACCGAAACTCTCTTGGGCGTCTGTGGCTGAGATTTAATGAATTTTGTCGGGTAAACACCAAATGCGTCACCAGAGATCTTTTACATGCCGACATCGTACGACATGAAGTGTCGAATGGACTTTTTTCTGCCCTTCAAAAATCCGACTACCTCTGCCGGGTTTGAACCCGCTATATTGGGATTCGGAGGCCGTCACTCTACCACTGATCCACAGAGGCAGCTGTCTTTACCATGAAATACATCGTCGTCGTACATGACTGAATTACTATCAATATATCTAAGAGAAACTGTAATGTACATGAAACCGAAATTGAGTTAATTTCCACGATACATTCTTCCTATATAAAGGAGACCATGTAGCTTATCCACCTTCATTTCAGCCACATAAATATTCAGCAAAAATTGCAAAATCACATTAAAGGACAAATACAATTTTTTAAGTAGAAATAGTCTGGAACATAGATTAGTGAGGTTGGACATCCTGCGCGTCATCATTCAGGAGTCGCTGTTGAACATACTGTACTTGTCAAAACTAGTAAGTTTCTATTTTACACAATAATAGTGAAATGTTGATGAAGACGACATACACCCAGCCCCCGTGCCAGAGAAATTAACCAACGGTGGTTCAAATTCCCCACCCTGTCGAGAATCAAACTCACACCCTGTGACCAAAGGCCAGCACGCTAACCATTTAGCCATGGGGCCAGACAATAATAGTGAAAAAGCATGTTCACTGCAGCTATTGTTGACAGGATATTTCTTCTCTTTAAAGAACAATGAGTACCACGAATTAATATCCTGTTTTGTTGATTCCTGTAAACTTTGTATGTACGGTTTTGGTTCGCCAGTTCCTAGCGTATCTACTGAATGAAAACTTTGTAGACCAATGGATTCAGTTTTATGTTTATTGCCTTCAGTCGTCACGACAGTTTTTTCAATGACAACAGTCGCTCAATTACAAATCCTGTCAAACCTAACCTAACCCTGCGACAATCAGTGGTTTTCGATGGATCACTACCTAACCGGTCATTATAATTTGTTTTCGGTGGATCACAACCAAACCTGTCCCTATCAGTGGTTTTCGGAAGAATACAGTGATTTTGTCACAAGTCAATACAGACTCTTGAATCAATGTGTGAAAATGGGAAAGTGTAGAAAACCCTCTTCAGGAATGCCAATCTCTAAGTCCATAGTCTTTTCAGCGTTGTCACACAGCTGAAATTCACTTTAGAAGTAATTGTAAAAAGTCGTATATAGGCTCTACAGATACATAGTACATTACCAATTCCATCTCGATTGCTATGATACGCACACTGCATAGCGGTTTTGCTCTATAGATAAATCATATTATAGTGAAAAAAAATTTGTTTAAAAAAAAAAAATCTGTCTGGCATGAAGGTCCAGAAGGAAAATACTTTCATTGAATTCTTATTTATGTGCTCATCACCCTAGTAGGTTTAAATAAACCTTATAAATACGTTGTAAGACCCATTCTCGAATATGGATCTGCATGTTGGTTTAATAAATTCCCTAGAGAAAGTTCAAAGAAGAGCGATGCGTTTCGTAACTGGGAATAGAAGGAATACCATTAATTGGGAAAGTCTTGAATCTAGAAGAACTAGAGCTCGCCTGTGTGGTCTTTATAAGAGCTATACGGGAAGGGCTGCTTGGAGTTGTATTAGGAATAGGTTATAACCTCCCTCATTGTATCACTATTTGCAGCGATAGCCAGGAAGCGTTAAAAGCACTATGTGCAGTTAAAACAACATCAAAAATGGTATGGGAATGCCAAAGGATGTTAGATCAGCTGTGTGAATTTAGCTCAGTTACCCTATTACGGGTCCCTGGGCACACAGGTATCAGTGGAAATGAAGAAGCTGACAAACTAGCGAAACAAGGCTCAAAAGGTCCTTTTATAGGACCAGAGCCCTTCCTGGGAGTGTCACTCCGAAGCGTGAAACTGGTAATATCCCAGTGGACAAACCAGTCTCACTTAAGACATTTGGAAGAGGTTAACTATAGCAAGGCAGGCACGTGAACTTATCAAAGGGCCTAGCCAAAGTTATAAAAAGGTCCTGATAAATTTGAATAGGACCAGAATGCGAATGGTAGTTGGACTGTTGACAGGCCACAATACCTTACAGAGACACCTACACATCATGAAAATCAGTCAGGATCCGATGTGTAGAAGATGCGGTAGGGAGGAGGAGACCTCCGCGCATGTGTTATGTCAGTGTGAGGCTCTTGCAAGCACTAGACATCGATACCTTGGCTCACATTTCGTGAGCCTGGAAGACATCAGGAATGCCAACATCCGGGCACTGGTATCCTTTATAGGAGCACTAGGTCTGGACTAGGCAAACCCGTTTAAGGGACACAAAGGGTCTTCACAGACCTACGTGTGGAGCCCTGCGAAGGCAGGGTTCACCCATTCTTTATCTATCTATCTATCTAACCTCCCTCATACTTATCGAGAAATTATCATAAGCATAAAATTAGGGCCAGAAACCAGCATATGGATGTATTGGAAATAATTAAATTGTGTATGAAACTGTACATGATGCTGGATTTAGAATGACTAGTAGTATTTCTTGTAATATTTTTTTCCATGGAATTCCTTTTTGTACTTGAGTTGTTGTAGTTGTTGGGTAGTATGATTTAACTTTATTATCACTTGTAGTGTTAAGCTAGTAGTAAGTTCAATCTATAGTATTGTAATTTGTAGTGTTAAGTACTGGAAATACTTAAGTTGTGTGTGAATATGTATATAATGACACTGGATTTAGAAAGTTTAATTAGTAGTATTTCTTGCTTGTTGTAATGTTGTTGTTGTTGTTGTAGGGTAATTACGGTTTAACTTCACTTTATTATCACTTATAATGTTAAGCTAGTAGTAAGGTCAACCTATAATATTGTAAGCCAAATTGTTAAGCACTGTAAATACTTAAGTTGTGTGTGAATTTGTATATGATGTTGCTCGATTTAGAATATTAAACTAGCAGTAATTCTTGTTATATTTTCCTTCCATATATCTGCTTCTTGTACTCTTGTTGTTTGTTTGTTTGTTTGTTTCTTTGTTGTAGTTGGGTAATTATGTTAACTTTATTATCACATTACTGTAAGTGACCGTTGCCACCGGGGTATTTCCCATTTGCAATTTATTAATAATAATAATAATAATAATAATAATAATAATAATAATAATAATAATAATAATAATAATAATAATGAGTGACAGAGGTTTAACGTAATTTGGAAGGAATGTTTTGCGTATGATAAATGAGTACCAGTTAACTATTGGGGGCAAAGGCGGTCATGCGTTGAGCTAACCACTCCACCCCAACCCACCAAGTGCCAACGTCATGGATAGTGGAAGCCTTCACCTTCCCCCTTTCCAATGGCTTTCATGGTTTGTACGGAGATGACTTTGCTTTTTGCTTTTTAAATATTAGTATTCATGTTTATTATGTTTGTTTATTCATACCCCTGCTTTGTAATTCAGTGACCATGGAATGGCTCTAAATGTTGTAAATTATATTTATATTTACTTGTATTTATTTCCTTTTTCCTTATTGCACACGTTTGTTGTTGTTATTGTTATTACTACTACATATCGCTTAACATGTAAATAAACTAATATTTAATGCAGTAAATAATGCTTATCTCTTCGGATTCATTTCTTCGTTGCGTATTCGTTTTGCTATGACAACATGACTTCTTTATGATATAAATAAATATAAAATAAAAGTATTTCTTCCCAAACATATTTGTTATACGTGCACCAATCAGAGAACCAACTAGGGAAGTACCTCTTACTAAGGTGCATAATGTTTTTGCATACATGTATAATTGAAGAATTGAAGATCCATATACAGGTAAGTGGGTCGCCCATGTGGTAGGCCTATTACGCGTCATAGGAAACTGAGTGAACTGGCTGTGCAGTTTGATCACATTGCTGTTAGCTTGGTTTCAGGAGATGGTGATGTATTCGAACCCCACAGTTGGCAGGTCTGAAGTTTTTTTTTGCCCGTCATTTTCATTTCAGGCTAGTGCTGTGTCTGTACGCTTATTTACATCTTAAATCCTAGCCCTCTTTCCTATCCAATTCTTGCATCACAACCTGTCTTCATGTGATTTAAGCCAATATATATGTAAAAATCTGGTAATGTTGTAAGCTTGAGATACACCAACTTGTAAGCTGAAAATATGTTTAAAATGCCAAATGCCGAAAACCGTAAAAGTTCTTAGTGGGATGTAAAGCTGTTAGCATTATTATTAAAAGGAAGGACATATGTCTTATGTGGTAAGTCCTTGAACTTGCAGAAACCGCAATGAATTATTCAATCTATATTCCCTCCCCCCTTTCTTTAAGAATGCAATTATAGTAATGCATACATCAGAATCAGAATAAAGGCAGGAAATGTTTAACATTATTTTAAGCGAGTGAAGGAGAGAATGTATGACTAGCTCATGTTGGCGGATTCGAGTTCGGCGGTATTTGAAAGTGCTCAAATACTCCAGCCTCATGTCTAGATCTACTGGTACATAAAGAACTCTTGCGGGACGAAATACTGGCACCTCGGTGTATGTGAAAACGATAGAAGTAGATAGTAGAACTAATATTCAATTCTGCAGTGAGCTTGAAGCTGACCTAATTTCCGTTCACGTAGCTTGGCACATTAGTATTCCTATATGTTTCCTGATAACCGTGAAGATATAACCAGCCTGCAGGCTGAAAATATGCCCAATCTCTCTCCTTAGGCTACGGGTTACCGGTATTGAAGAGAGAAGGAAATGTTCGCGCAAAAGAAAGGGAAGTCATTGGACTTTCGAAAATCACACTGCAAAGACTTATTAAACAAATTGCATCGTTTAACACGCCCCTATTTTCAAGAATATGGTTATAGTAAGCCTACTGCATATCAAAATAAAGACAGATATATGTAACATTAATTTGAGTGAGAAAGGGTGTTTATTTCCTAAATTTCTCATTGAGCGTGGAAACCGACTTAATTATGAATATCTTGATTTATTTCATCTTAACTTTTATCATTTACTAGGGTAGGGAAACATTTATTATCGGTGTTTACATTGAGGTTAGTTTGTTTGGTTATGTCTGGTGATTTTAATATGTAACCAGGCAGGTTGGCAGCAGTGATCAGCCATTACAAAATAGAGAAAAGAAGAGCATCGGGCGGCGATATTTACTTTCTGGGGTATTTCGTTACGTGGCTATTACTATATGTCAGGTAACTGAGAGAAAATATTCTAATAAATTCATTAATATATAAATAGAGCCTTGTCCTATGTAATGTTTGAATGTGTAAAAATAATGTTATAAATTATATAACCCCAACAATTGCAAAAAATGCAAACAATCAAATAAGTTTGTCAAGACCAATTGGCAAGTGAGTCAAGCCTCCTTCCTGTGTACTTTAAAGCAGTGGTCGACACTGTTAACCCAGTTGAGTTGAATAGCTCTTGGGGAAAAAAAAAAAAAAATTCCAGCCACCACGGGAACTGCGAGCAAGAGCCACACGATCCACTTCACAAGTTAGGAGCAACTGTACACTAATTTCATTCTTAATGAAGTTCATTTTCTCTACGAAGTAGCACCAACGTATGCAAAAATAAAGTGGTTATCTCTAGACTGTTTGACAGTACCTAAGCCAATGAAATGAAATGTTGTATGGCTTTTTTTAGTGCAGGGATATCCCAGAACGGGTTTGGCTCGCCAGGTGTAGGTCTTTCTATTTGACGTCCGTAGGCGACCTGCGCGTCGTGATGAGGATGAAATGATGATGAAGACAATACATACACTCAGCCCCCGTGCCATTGGAATTAACCAATTAAGGTTAAAATCCCCGACCCAGCCGGGAATCGAACCCGGGACCTTCTGAACCGAAGGCCAGTACGCTGACCGTTCAGCCAACGAGTCTGACACTTAAGCCAATGATTGAGAGATAAGGGATCTGCTTACCTGTTGTTTGTAAATGGCGTAAGTCTCCTTCTCATTGTTAAGGGCTGAACGGAAGTCGCCCATACAGCTCTGTGTGCGTGCGACTAGGTGGTAACTGACAGCCACTTTCAGAGACTTGGGACCGTAGTATCGGATGTTAAGCGCTAGAGCTTTCTCGAGGAACCTCAGTGACAGTTCGTATTCTCCCACTGCGTGCAGTATTAAACTGATGTTACTCTGTAACAAAGAAAAGTACAAGACATATTTTCATATATGTATGTTCACGGTTTTTCATACACTGGACTTTCTGTTTCGTATTGAGGAATATCTGTCAAGAACGTTTTAAGAAATTCACTTGATATAGATGTTGATTCCCATAGGGAATCTGAAATATTTGTCCCGAATGAGTAAATTTATAATACCAACATACTTGGTCTGTTATTGGACATTATAAATTTTCCAGCCAACTCGTTCCTGGTTGCCAGCGTTTCACCCCAGTGTGTTAAGTTGAGCTCATCAGTTGGTAAATAGCACATCTAACAAGTCACATGCCTAGTGCATACCGCGTAGGCTACTTGGAGCCACCGGCACTGCCAATGCACTATGAGAGACTTTGTCTCATTTTCAAAAATTGATGCTCTCTTTCCAATCTTCTCAGTTATCTTGGCATTGCTACCACTTACTTGCTTCAGGCTCTTTCCTCTTGTTCTTTTCCGACCTCGACAGTATTAAGTGTCGAGGCCTACAGAATCTTTTATTTTCACACCCTTTGTTGCCTTTTTCTTTCTTTGACCGATACCTTTATTTTTCAAAGTGTCAAACCCCTTCCATTTTTACCCTCTGCTTAGTGTTAATAGAGGAAGGTTACCCAGTTGTACTTCCTCTTAAAACAATAATCACCACCACCACCAACTTTCACATCTTCTGTGATTACACTTTGAAACATTTTACACCAATAAATTCCTTCCTTCCTTCCTTCCTATTTTCATCACTACTGATTTACTCTTCTCGTTCAAACTTTTCTAACACCTGATTACATAGATTAACTAAATCAACACCAAGCTCAACAGCTGCAGTCGCTTAACTGTGGTCAGTATCCAGTATTCAGAAGATAGTGGGTTCGAACCCCACTGTCGGCAACCCTGAAGATGGTTTTCCGTGGTTTCCCATTTTCATACTAGGCCACGGCCGCCCACTTCTAGCCCTTTCCTGTCCTATCATCGCCATAAGACTTGTCTGTGTCGGTGCGACGTAAAACAACTTTAAAAAAATAAATCAACCATTTGTATTTTCTGAAAATTAAATTTTTAGCTCAATGCCATTCAAGTTTAAAAACTTCATATTAAATGCCATTCGTCCAAGTTCAGGAACCGGGCGAGTTGGCCGTGCGCGTAGAGGAGATAGTAGGTTCGAATCCCACTATCGGCAGCCCTGAAGATGGTTTTCCGTGGTTTCCCATTTTCATACCAGGCAAATGCTGGGGCTGTACCTTAATTAAGGCCACGGCCGCTTCCTTCCAACTCCTAGGCCTTTCCTATCCCATCGTCACCATAAGACCTATCTGTGTCGGTGCGACGTAAAGCCCCTAGCAAGTTCAGGATATATTTAAAAACGTATGAATATACAATAACATGTAAGTAAAGATATTTGAATTGTAAGAACTGCGAATAAGTGTGAGAAAAATATTTTAACGTAAACTGTGAAAATTAGCTATTTTTTTAATCAAGCAAGTTTGGTGATACCAGAACACAGTACACTTTGAAAAAAAATGTATAAATGAGTTTCAACTGGGTAACATATTTCAAGTCATAATTTACTAAAAATAGTGTATCAAGGTACACTGCAACATTCATTAGGTGAATAAAATACAGAAGTTAACCAACTTACATCGAGGAGGGCAATCTCTGGATGGTTCTCTCCGCACACTAACAGAGCCAAATACCGTGCTCTGTACAGAAGTTTCAGCGCTGTGCTAACTTGACTGTTTGCAAAACAGTACAATGCCAGGTGTGTCTGGAAATGAAACAAAATCAAAATGAGCAATCTGAAACTAACTGTACACAATTCTATAAACTGATAATTTTCAACTACCAATTATGACATAGTCTAAGTCTAATCAGCTTGTTAGTATTCAAATACTTCAGAATAATCAATATTAAATTAAGAAGCTTGGGTAAAGTGTATCTGGCTACTTGGAAGTGTCTGTAGGTAATTTGCTTTAAAATACTGTATCGTTATTGTGTCCGCCAAAATCCACTATAATGATAGTGTCAGAGATATAATGATCCGCTGCACATATATCATTAAGAGTGAGAATTCCTCTGTTTAACTCGCACAATACTGAACCTTAGATGACGAAACCTTACTGTCTGAAGTTCTACTAAACTGAAATATTTCACATCCCAGTTTTGCAGGCGCAATGACATTATTCTCTTTGAAGGGAGTGGCAGCTGACCAATACACAGCATGGCTTCATCCTCCAATAAATGAGATTAGTTCGAAGAACAAGAAAATAGCACCATTTTAAGTGAATCCTCAGAGAAAAGGGGAAGTTTTCAGTGTCGTATGGTGTCACAAAACTTCCCAACAGGAAAGTAAAGCTGCGCAGGACTTGCTCCGACAATAAAACAAAGAAACAAATTGTTACCGAGCATGGGTGCTGAAAAAAAAAAAAAATTGCATTCTGGGCTTAAACGTGAATTTCGAAGATTGTGTGTGCTGTTTATTTGTTAAAAGTAATAAAATGCTTTGTTTCATTCACTTCTTGCAACCAAGTTATTTTTACTACAACTCCTGGTTGTTCAGGCTAAAGAAGAGGAGATCAAACCCCACCACTACCACTATGGTGCTACAGCCATGATGGGCCCTAGCCTACCAAGTGACCTGCTCAGCCGAAAGCCCTACAGAGTAAGAGGTGATGCATGGTCATTGTGACAAACCCTCTCAACCATTCTTGGTTTTCTAGACCAGTACCAGGGTCCCATCTCACCATCAGATAGCCCCACAAATGTAATTATATAGGATGAGTGGACCTCAGGTAAAAATCCTTGGCTGAGAATAGAACCTAGGGCCTCAGAAAGGCATACTACCGCTAGACCGCAGGGCCAGTACAAAGAAGAGGAAAAGATGCAGGAGAAATTTAAAAAATGGTGTCAAATTTCTCTTTGGGAAAATCAAATAATTATAAATAATTATAAATAAATGAAACTCAAAATGATAACGATTAATTTATATGCATCTAACGAATTGTTTTCAACAGACATCTGTAGGAATTTGGAGTCGACAAGTGTGGAATTCAGTGCATCAAAAGGGAGACAACTGACTCAGGACCTGTGAAACTACCATAAATAAAATATCCAGTTCTCTAGAGTATAATAAGACGAGGCCTCTTTGATAAAAGAACCTTCTATATGTTTGTCATGGCCATCCGTTAATACTTCACATCACAGCCTGCACAGTTGCTCGGTAACATCGCGCCACACATTTTGTATTGCTGATTTTGTGATGCAAATTTTAATAATATTATTGGTTCTACATCCCACTAACTACTAACTACTTGGATGGTTTTCGGAGACGCAGAAGTGGCGGAATTTTGTCCCGCACCAGTTCATTTATGTGCCAGTAAATCTACCGACTCGAGGCTGACGTATTTGAGCACCTTCAAATATTACCGGAATGAGCCAGGATTGAATGTGCCGAGTTGGTGTCAGAAGGCCAGCAACTCAACCGTCTGCACCACTCAGCCCCGCTCGCTAATTTTCAGAAGACCCTCAGTCGTAAGACATACAATCAAAACTGGTTAAGACCCCCCCCCCCCTCTCTCTCTCTCTCTCTTGATTGTAAACACTTGTTTCTTTGTTTTCACCGTAATTATTTTTACGTTCAAATCTAACCTTAAATTTAACAGCATAATTGTTTTCATTTTTTAGCACGTTCCCTCTTTATGACATTTATTTTCGGTCCCCACAAAAACGTCCTAACCAGTTTTGGCTGTATTTATGTCAAAAACATGTACAATCCAGAAATGTATCTTTTTTCCTCACACCACAATGTATTTCTATCGTACTGGTAACCAAGATTTTACTGTAACTGGTCTTAATGATGCTTGTGTTGAAGCAAATTCGCACAACATTAACATGGGGCAGCCTTTGCTTCAGAAGGGGATTGATCAGTTTTTGATCATGATGGACTCAGAGGATTAACACTGTAACATGAAATATTGATTTACTTAACAGGCTCACCTACAATAGTCTTGATAAGATACTCACATATTCTGTGATGGTGTAGGGATGGTCGATACCGTTGACCCTCTCTGACATGAGTACAGCCTTCTGTTGGTAAGCCATGGCTTCCGTGTGTTCACCCATAATGTAGTTGAGACGAGCCAGCATGCGCAAACACTGTGCTATTTCGGGATGCATAGCGCCATACACGTTGTTCAGCAAGTTCAGAGCTTCGCTTATCAGTTCGTAGCCATCCTTGAGGTAGCCCTGCTGGATCTTCGTCTGGCCTGTTGTGTAAAAATTGTAGGCATCCGTAGCCTGAAATTGAAAATGAGCACATTTCAATTATTAGTGTAGACACATTGTCAGGGGAACAAAAAAACAAATACTGGAAACAGAAACAACATTTCTAAGCAGGTTATTATAGAAGACAGTGAAGGATCATGTGAGAAATTAGAAACTTGCAGAAAGAAGTATTAAAGTGATTTGAGAACTGGAGAAGATCTGAAGGAAAACAATACAATTTTGTAGCATTATGAAAATGTTTACGAACTTAGGACTGGAAGAGCTCAACTATTATCCGCGAAACTTTTAGTGATACTTCGGTTCCCTAGTGCTGAATTGGTAGACCTTGGTTATCTTTGAGATTCGTATTGGCAACCTCTGACACAAAAACTATGAATCGATTATGCACTGCCGTGAGACATCTGGTGGTATAATTGCACATACTGTTGTTGTTTACACAGCAAAGCCAAAATATAGATTAGGATTGAACATGAGCGAGGAAAATATTACGGAGACATGTCAGCAGCTAACTTACGACGACTGACCATCGAGGTATTCCATTCAGTATCACAGAAAGGGGAAAGAACTGGAAGAGCAATACTGGAGGCACAACAGTGTCATAGAAATAGCCATGGACGAGATTGTAATTAATATTACTGCAGATAGCAGCGACAATTGTGAAAGTAATATTTCTGAGAAATCCTGCTAGGAACAAGATTCCCATAGAGAAATGTTATATAATGTGTGTTTGTGTGTGTGATACAGTTGCTAGCTTAAGATAATAAAGGTTTAGAAAAGCCATATCGATTGATCATACTATCGATTCAATTCTGATTTAATTTCCATTCAGTTGGCAGTATTACCGGAACCAGGGTAGCTCTCTCCTTACTCCTCACCCCCGTAAAACTAAGTATCACTAAACGTTTCGTGGATAATAAGTGGTATGTTCTGAGCTGTCAGCGGAGAGATGGCATGGAATGATATTAGTGGATGATTGATACTGCCTGATTCGGCATAGAAGGAAGAATATTCTCTTTATCTTTTTTTGCTAGTGGCTTTAAGTCACACTGACACAGACAGGAAAGACCTAGGATTTGGAAGGAAGCGGCCGTGGCCTTAAGGTACAGCCCCAATATTTGCCTGGTGTGAAAACGGGAAACCATTGAAAACCATCTTCAGGGCTGCCGACAGGGGGACTCGAACCCATTATCTCCCGGATGCAACCTCACAGCCGCGTGTCCCTAACCGCAAAGCCAACTTGCCCAGTAACGGAACAGTTAACCATGCGCTAATGAAGTTTTTAATTTACGGTCTCAGCACACAATAATGTCTTAATCTTCTTGAATGCTGACCTCGCAATTTCTAAACAAAGTCTTTTCTTTCTCTTAAAAAAATGAAAAGGTGACGAGTACACATTTTTTAACAGGAGAGTAATAAAAAAATATTATGTCTGTTTCAGGCAGCTGGTGGTAACAAAGAATATAACAAAGATTTCAGTTTATAGAAAGTGCAAATCTATAATAAATCATAAACAAAGAATTGTTGGTATACATTTCAGTAATTACTACCTACATTTACTTGTACACAGGATGCTGAAAAACAAAGAAAGAATCTTTACATACTCTTGGATTGATATGCTTCACAACCGGGAAGATATTAATAATGTCCTCTTCAAAGAATGTCACTCTGTTCTTATTCTCAAAACTGTACTCCCTCAGGAGGATCTGCACGCCAGTCTTAATACAGAACGACCTGAAACAAATTAATAACGGATCAATATTCTGCATCACTGGTCCAGTTTGACATCTGATTAAGAAATTATACATTGGCAGCTGAGAAGTTAGGAAGAAGGATAGGAATATTCTCAAAAATGAAACATACACTAATTAAGTATCTTTGGCTTTTTATATACTTTCTTAACCAAGCCAGAGTGTGCTATTACAGCCCAACCAGCCCTCCAAGTTGGAACTTTGATAACATCCAAACACACTAAAGTGGATCTCAAGCCTTAAGCATTTTGAGCAGCCCTCTGAGTAGCCTGCTGTATCGTCAAGGCTGTTCCGCAAGCGACTGGCCAGGCCGCTGCCCCTGCCAATACTCGACACCACATCAGTGGAGATGTAGCTTAGGGTTCAGCAAACTGAAGTCCGGCTTTGTAACTGAACAGAGAGCTACCATCTGGCGAGAAGACCACAGTTCAATTCTTGGAATCTTATATGCAATGCACACAGAGACGACGTGGCTTGGACATCGGGCTCTTTTCAAGTCCCTTCCGTGAAAACAAATGTGCCAATGCACATGGCTGTGATGGGTCGCAGGCATGCCACTACGAAGCCAGCACCACATCCCCTTCTAGTCTCGAGTGGCCCTAGAAAGCACATGACTTCAGAGAGAAACACAGTGCAAGCTATAAAAGACTACAAAAATGCATGATGATTTGGAATTTTATATTCAATTTTGTGAAGGGATTGAAAAGTATCCAACATTATACAACTTCAATCACTCAGATTATTATTGTAATATAAGTGTACAGGACAAAGCATGGAAAACGACTGCAAGGAAATTAAACATCCTTTTTCAATTACAAAGGGTGCACTCAACACTTTTCCTGTCTTTGAATATTTGTGAGTTGTTTAAAGCAGACATTTATGATGTGTCTCGGATTTTTGACTCCTCTGTATGCTTTGCTCACGTTAACGTTCTCAGCACGTCTCCACCTATCGTCCAAGCCAACAAGCCTTTCCAGAGGCCACGTCCCATTATTATTATCATCATCAAATTAAAATTTAGAATTTTACAGCATTACCAGCAGTCGTACCTGTCATTCACTGGTTTATTAGCTTCCATGGTAGAACAGCGGTAGTGTGTCCGACCCATGTTAGTTTAATAGTGTATTTTTTTTTTTTACAGGTATGTTATAGTGTTATAATTTATACTGAAATTGTGTGTCTGACAGGTGGGAAAGCTTTTAAGTTACATTTCAAGCTACAATCCATGATCATGGGTTCAATTCGCAGCAACAACAACAACAAAAGAAAACACTTTAGCTGAAAAACTGCATTTCATTTTAGCAGATCTGCGTATAATTCCTACATGGGTATAGAAACAGATGGGAGTGAAATACCAGCACTCTGTTATCTATACAAATGAGTCATAACTGAGGGGAAGTACAACCATGAATAATGCATGCCATAGATAGAGAGATAATGCCTTTATTGGTGACGAAGTTAGGGCTCAAGGCCCTCTCTTACACTTAACCACTAGATGAGTATACATTTACCTAACTTCTTCTTCTTCTTTTTAAATAATTTTAATAATAATAATAATAATAATAATAATAATAATAATAATAATAATAATGAAAGAAGCACGCTGCATCTAAACTGCATCATTTGCATGACTTGAGTGAATTCTTGTTATAGGTCATTGACGGTTAAAGAAATACTCCACATTATTGATGAGGCAGAGCAAACTGATGACTGCGATGCAGGAATAAAGTATGATGTGGACGAGAACTGCACCAAATGATTGGAGGAAAAATATGTCTTCAACAGACAAACAGTATCCGCCGGGCATTTTACAGACAAAAAGCGTAATTTCTGAAAGTGAAATCCAGATATGCATATATGTGACTGAAAAGAAACAGTTTGGTTGTTCGCACGAGTACAATGTGTTGGCTGGAAGCAATAGGAATAGCAAGAGAGTTAAAGATTAATTACAGGTCATAAGGCTAGCCGCGGATGCCTCACATGAGTTTCTTAATGAAATAATTTCACTTTTTGTAGGAAAACTAGCATTGTACAACTCAATTATGAAGGAAAGATTGTGAACTCCCACAGATCTGTTTCTGGTATCCGCCACAGAAATTTGCATTCACTATCGTAAATTGGCTATACAGACTAGATGCCGTATTTTGAAATGAAGATTACGACATAACGAGTTGCTTCATAATTTTGTAACTTACTGTACTACGGTATGTAGAGTTTTCAATATAAATATTTAACAAAGCTACACAAATACAAAAAAGTTTTTTTCCTAATTTCCCTCAGGGTGCAGGGATTATTTGCATATTTATGGCAGAATAAGCGATTTCCACATCAAATTACAAGCTCAAGAGTTGGTGTATAAAAGCGACTGGAACACGGCTAACGAGTACATGGGGGGTGGTAATGTAGATGCTGAGAATGGCTTCTCAAAATGCAATCCGGTAAGGAATCGACAACCATCACAAGATACGAATGGTCCGACATACTCTCTACAGATTCCTTCCAGTGTTAATTAAGTTGAAGATCGCGTATTATGGGGATGACATTACTGTTGGCCAATAGGGCGTAGCATGATGAGTTTGTGTCAAACATACATCTCTGTTCTTTTTTTAAATAGGTAAAACTCATGTAACAACGTCATAGTTTGTTTATATAGTCGTTCCTTCAGTCTCACTAGAAACATATCTGCTTACCTCAGCAAAGAGATCTTCTGGAGAGAAAAGGTTTCTATTGCATTCTCTAAGGAGTCGCAAGGAACATCCCAATCAAAGTAACTCTTGAGGTCACTTTTTAGTTGGCTCCAGAGAGATTTAGGAGTCAGATTAGCCCATTCTGTGGAATCCGAATTAAGTAAAGGATTGGAGCGGCCTTTCCGCTTGTTGCGACGTTTAGATGTCTTACTCTGCAGCTAAAACAGGAGAACACCATCAAATTTAACTAAAGCAATATTTAGCATATACACTTCCAAACACAAAAGAATGAATTGGTGAAAATTCTGAATTCTTGGTTTTTAATTCTTAAAAAAGTTTTGTTTATGGGTCCACCTTTCAATGCATAAAAGACTATCTCTCAAACCTAGTCATAAACTTAGTCATATAAAAATCCGGTACATGTTTCGACCCTATTACATCAATTTCAGCCATTTACAAACATTGAAATGACATGATAAAATGTATAAAATACATGACTAAGTTTATAACTTGATTTGAATGTTAGTCTTCTGTATACTGAAAGGTGGAGTCATAATCAAAAAGTCTTTAAAAAATACAAACCAAGAACTTGTAAGCCAATACGGACTAGTCATTAAGTTTATTGTATGCAATGAAAATTCTGGATAAAGCAAAACCAAACGGAAGGAACATTATTATTAAAAAAATTACAATTGGTCTGCCTTTGTCAATACACAAATGTGTCTTAAAAAGAAACTTTAAAAAGAATCACGAGTGTGTTTTGGGGCATCTTTACATACAATGCTAGCCGCTGAAGCCGGCAAGCGAGACGTGTCTAGTGGCAGCTGGTTGTACCCGATGCTTAGCAGAAGTAACATTTTTATAGATGGCAGGAATAATTTTGTACACACATGCAGAACAACTATTAACAGGCAAGTTTTCAATGGATTCTTGTCCATATTATGATGCCAGTTTCAAGTTAATGGTTATTAAACACATGAAAATAAGGAATAGTCGTGCAGCCACAAGAAAATAAGGCATAGCCAATGTTTGGTATTGGTGTAAAGAAAAAGACTGCTTAAAAATGCGTACTCTACAAGAAAGTAATTCAGTGGCACGCAACAAGGACGCTTTAAAGGAGTCAAAGATGAAACTGAGAGGTATGTGCGTGAAAAATGCAAGGAGGGAATGGACATAACACGAGATGCGATACGAATGCAAGTTTGTAAAGTGATGCAACAAAGAGGAATTCCCGAAAATTTCAAAGCCAGTATCAGATTCCTGTCATGAAAATGATTGGGGAAGTAGGTGGAATTCACATGATACTTGAGTGTGTTTATTTTTTCTTAAATTAAACTTGTAATTTGCTATAAATAAGATTATGTTTCTACAAAACACTTTTTAAGCCTGAATAAAGATTTCTGAAGGATAAAGGAGGGGTTGACTTCCATGCAGGGCCATCCTGGATTCAGAGAAATATGGTATGTCAGTGTTCTCCCCAGAAATTTCATCAGCCAGGTAGCACGAATGAGTAGCCGGGCAAGGCAAACTACGTAAAAAATGAATATGATAAAATCTTAATTTATTCCCCTCAGGACATTAACAATAATGTTAGACAGGTAAACATTAACTGTAAAATTGATCTATTTTAGTGTTATTATCACGACAAAGACAGAACAGAGAATTTTGAACTTCTTTTTTTTTTTGCTAGGGGCTTTACGTCGCACCGACACAGATAGGTCTTATGGCGACGATGGGATAAGAAAGGCCAAGGAGTTGGAAGGAAGCGGCCGTGGCCTTAAGTAAGGTACAGCCCCAGCATTTGCCTGGTCTGAAAATTGGAAACCAAGGAAAACCATCTTCAGGGCTGTCGAACCCACTATCTCCAGGATGCAACCTCACAGCCGCGCGCCCCTAACCGCACGGCCAACTCGCCCGGTGGAGCACCCAATGACTCAAATATGTATTAATATTATGTAACTACTATACATCTACGTTATGTTAGCCGGCTGGTCCATAAAAATGGCAGGGCCCATTAAAAAGGTCCTAGGGAGAACACTGCATGTATAATACTATTAAGTTGCCTAAATTTAATTATTTATTACATGCAAAAACACCCAATGCTGAGAGCTAAATCATGACAGTATAAATAATGTGTGAAGTGCTTCCAAAATATCACACAAAAGTTATGGAGAAAAGAACAATTACAGAGGATTCCACAAACGGCTTTTAAAGAAATTTCATATGCACCTACCTCATCAGTTCCTTGCTGTGGATGTGGAACCTGGCAAGCCGACAGTAGGCAGTTCAGGAAATGACTCACAGCAGAGGATAGGCTCATCAGTTCCGTGCTCTGGAAAAAAAAAGTCTATCATAAGTACACAATCATTCCCTGTGGAAATACAGTGATGAAGACGAACCTTTCAACTGGTATGCAACTATTGTGATTCTTTTACATTCCTAACTATAACAGAGTCTACATAAAATAATCGTACCCATGCTGCAAGCAATGATCCGCGGAAGAAGTTACTCACCTGCATGTATGTGGTGAAGACGTGCTTCGCCGAACGAGTGATCAGTTCCCCGACGGCAATATTGTACAGGTACTCGAGCTGCTTAACGGAGGCCAACATGTGGACGATCTTACCAAGGTAGCGAATGTTGATGCCTCTGTTGTGCATGGCCTCTGACAACGTGAAGCCATCTAAGGGAGCTGCCGAATGATCCAAGCAGTCGCGGATCTGCCAAAAGTATGATAGAGTTTAGCATAATTCCTCATTTATAGAACTATGACATACAATTAAATATCCAATTAACGGAAAGGAAAGGGAATGTAAATACGAGAGTGTAAGAGAAGGCCAGATGTCCCTAACTCTGCCACTTGAAAGACAATAAAATAATACAGTGAAACCACGTTAGTGCATTCCTCATTAACACGTTTTCCCACTTAGCACATCATAAATTCGAAGTCCAGATTCTCATCGAATTAAAACTATATAAAAATACCTCACTTATCGCATCACAAATTTTCGCTATTACCGCTTCGTACGATCACATTTTTCCTAGCCCTGAAAATGTTACTAGTCATCCCTTATGAAAGAAACGTGATCTACAACTCGGGTAAGAACCATCGCCACAGTTGCGTGATTACAGAAAAGGTGAGCCTATTTGTGCTTGTATTTCGCATTCCATTTCAGAGGATAGAAATTTATTTTGTGTTAAGTGGTACAGTGAAGTTTTGTCACGTGATACAGTAGCCTATATCTGGATTAATAACATAATCGTGCAAAATCGACTAGTGTGGTGCATGTTTGTCTTGTGATAGCCTAGTTATGGATATGGAAAAAGTCGTGAAATTACTTACTAACGAAGCCAAAATTAAAATCTTTCAGAAAGTGGACTGGCATCTGCGCATCTTTAAGCGTGCGGAGGCCACGAATGTTGAACTTGCACCTTCAAGTCTCGACTCGATCACTCAAGTTGGTCAAAGTTTTTTTTAATTAAAAATGGTGGCCAAAGTCATTCTTGCCAGTCACACATGGCCGAGTGTAACCTACAATTCACTGTCAAAGAGTGTGACCGGAGAATAATGATTAATAACCCACTGAAATAAGAGGCTTCTACAAACATTTGTTTTAGAAAGAGTGTAATCTGCAATAATACTTTAATATTTTTATTGGCTCCCGTGCATATGTTTTCATATTTCTTATTTGATGGCTTTCACACCTTTCATTGCACTTGTTATTTTATAGGCCCTAGCAGAAAAGGTTTTCATATTAGTTCTCTCGTGTTTTTCACACCTCTTAATACTTCCCTCTTATCTTTAGAAATGATATAGTTTTCATTGTGCCCGCAGATACACGATATGAAATGCTCTCATGTCATAAAATCGTATCTAGTGTTTCCATATCCCTCTTAGATAGTTTTTATTTGTATATTCAGTAGTACGTTTTCTCGCTTAATACATTCATTTTTGTTGTCCCCTGCAGGAACGTCTTAATGAGGTTTTACTTGTACTTAAAAAAGAGTAATATACAAATAAGGAGAGGGATATACGGTACGTAAGGATCAACACCATGTCAGGTCAGTGTGACAGAGAGAACATCAGAAAAGAGAAACGAAAACCAAAAGGACGAAGACTAACACCACATCTTCATACACTGCTGTCTTCACACACGTGGGTTCTTTCCTAAATAACCCCAGATCTCCTGTACTCAATTCTTCCTTGAACCTAATGAGGAACTTGTCTATGCAACCTGTCGTCATACACAGTCAAGTAACATAATGTAATGTAGTTCTGTAACTATAATTTATTTGGTAGGAATTATAACAGGAAGGAACAGAAGAAGTGATGGGATAAGAGAGAGGGTGAAAAAGACGAGGACTACCTACCTTGCGGCCAGAGAAGCGTGCAATAAAAGGAACATATCAACAGACATGAAGCTCAAGCACTACAAGGCGACAGTGAGAAATGTGGCACTGTACGCGGCTGAGACGATGATAGTAGGAACGTATGGGGCAGAGTACGTGGAGAAAGAAAGAAAGAAATATTCTGATAAAGATACTCGGACCAAAAGGAGGACAATCTCTGAAGAAATAAGACTTTTTACAATGCGCTTTACATTGCACAGACACAGATAGGTCTTATGGTGACGATGGGACAGGAAAGGGCTAAGAGTGGGAAGGAAGTGGTTGTACCTAGAGTGAAAATGGGAAACCATGGACAACCACCTTCGGGGCTGCCGACAGTGGGGTTCAAACCCACTTCCTCTCAGATGCAAGGTCACAGAAATAAGACTCGAAAGAGCAAGATTTGCTGGACGTATGATGAGGATGGGCACGGAAAGAATAACTAGAAGAGTATGAGAGACAATGGGTGGGATGAGACGGAAGACGGGAACTAAGTGGGTTGTCTGGACTAAGATGGAGATCAAGGTGGAAAGGAAAGAGAAGTGGTGGAAAAATAAAAATAGACCAACCAATCTGCTAGAGCTCAATGACAGAGAAAGTTACAAGAATAGGATAGAGAAGCACCAGCGGGGGAGACAAGAGAAGAGGATATTGAAATTATCAGCTGAAGAACGGGACAAAAGGAGAGCAAGGATGAAGAGGTTCTGGGAGGAGGAGGAAACCCAAACCATGACAAAGCTGTCCGTGGTCCTACAGAGGCCGCAACAAAAGAAGTAGTAGTTAAGGTGGGAGTCTCCAGGGTCATTCTGCTTGGTCTCAGTTCAATTTTTTTTATTTTTTTACTTTCAAACAGTGAAAGAAGTACAGTCAAGCCTGATTCCAAAAGGGTTAAATAAGTTATAACTTACAAAGGTTGGTATCTGGACGGTAAGTAAGAATGCTGCCGCATCCTTTACAAGCTGGCGTTCCTTCTTGAGCTGCTCCCCGTCAGGAGTTACGTGCTGGACACCAGGGGAATACACATCGGGGTTGAACCTCACGTCGAACTCGGTCTCTTTGAGGGAGCCAACGGCCAGCGCTGCTTTCTTCACTATCTCCTTTGTACTCTCTTCCACTGGAAGTAAAAACCATCTCCTAATAAATGATAATAATAATTCAAACATCCAATCTTACAGCTATTTCCTACTGATAATAAGGTATGTGCATTTGCACATTTCATTGAGATGTTTATCATTAGGGAATTGACTTTTTCTGTATTATCTGTTACAATGAAACCTCTTTAGTGCATGTCTCATTATGATGTTTTCTTGCTTAGCACATCGTGATTTTGAAGTCCCGATTCCCATGATATTAAAGCTACAAAATACCGCCTCACATATCGCATCATGAATTTTTGCTATTACCGCTTAGTAAGAGCCCATTTTCCCTAGCCCTGAAAATATTCTTTGTCAACCATTATAAAAGGAATATGATTTCCAACACAGATAGGAGCCTTCACCATAGGAGGCAGGATGGGAAAAATTGCGATAATGGGGAAAAGCCTTGAATTCCTGTAATTCACAGGATCAGCTGCACCTTTTGGTGAGCAAGCCTTAGCCTCAGTAATGTTCAAAACTGCTTGCCGGTTAGCAGTGAGATTGCTGAATAACCCAGTGAGCCACTTTGTGCTTATATTTCAGATTCCAGCCAGAAGTTAGAAATTTGCTCTGTGTTGAATGGTACAATGAAGGGTAGTGAATATTTGTTGAAATATAACCTATGAATTAGGAACATAATCATGTGACACTGATTAGCAAGGTCCATATTTGTCCTGTGACAGCCTAGGTATGGATACAAAAAAAAGTTGTGAAATTGCTTCCTACTGAAGCAAACTTAAAATCCTTCAGGAAATGCACCTTCAAGCTTCGAGTCGAATCGGTCCAAGTTTTGTAGAGTTCAAAACTACGGCCAAAGTAATTCTCTTGCAAATGGCCGAGTGTAACCTCCAAATAATTCATGATCAAAGAGTGTGACTAGAAAACAATGTTTCATAACCCACTGGTCTGAAATATATGGCTTTAACAACATTTGCTTTATAAAAAGCGTGATCTGCAATAATACGTCGATACTTTTATGGGCCTAAGTGCAAATGTTTTCATATCTGTCGTCTGATGTTTTACACACCTCTCAATACACTTTTATAAGCCCCAGTGGAAAAGGATTTCATATTTTATTCTCTCATGCTTTTCACAGCTTTCAATACACTTCTCTCATCTTTAGAAATGGTAGAAAAAGCTTTGACTGTACTGGCACATACACGAAATAAAATGCACTTATGTTGAAAAAAATTATCAAGTGATTCCATATCCCTGTTGGATAGTTTTCATTTGTGTATTCAACAGTACATTTTCTCACTTAATACGTTCTCTTTCATTGTCCCCTGCAGAAACATCTTAACGAAGTTTTACTGTTTACTGTTTGCTTGAAACTTTTGTCCTGCTTATTTGTCAACAGTTTGTTGTTAAGAATGAGTTTCACCATCGACATTTCAAAACTATGCCTGCCCTTCCCTCAGCATCCTCCTATCATACCATACTCCCTCTCCTTCCCCCTTCTGCTTCTCATCCCAACCACATTAGCTCTGACCCGCCGCTAACACCACGTACGTCTAGCGCCAACAGGAAAATGAGACTGACAAGGTCATACCATTTGAGAGGACAGCCTCCTAATGAGCAAGTTATTTGGATCTATACCCTCTTATTTCACGCATTGTTTTATTTGCATCACCCATTTATTTCCCACTTCCCCCACTGCTTTGCAGATTACATGTATTCTTAACCTCCTCATTTTCGGTTCCACTACTTTGAGCAACACAATTGCAAAACCCTCAGATATTGCACTACCAATTGAATCCAGCTGCTCCATTGGCACCTTGGAAGACAGATTTCCATTTTAAAAAGGACTAGAAAAGTTTTTAGTTTAACCAGAGAAGTTTCAGACAAGAGGACTTTTTACCTCAACATCAACACGTGTTTTTTAATGTGTTAATCATGATCATTGTTCTTTTAATTCCACACAATTTTCTCAGTGTTTTCTTTGTTAGTGTATATACGTAACCTTTTAAGCTTTCTACTGAAGATGGTTTTTAGGTAACCCAAAACATATCTAGACATTGTCCCATCTAACAGAGGTGGACATTTTAGTATTGAAAAGAAGGATAACATAAAGACTTTTCTATTTGTAAAGTGATAGCCATCAATACGGAGTGAGGCTTATAACATGCAGAGGTTTTACTGTATTCAGAATTTAATTAAACTAAATTTCTGTAATTTTCTGCCATCAAAATAAAATATGTTGTAGAGTCATGATAAGTATCCATAATAATATAGTTTCAGTGTTGTGCACCACTCACATTATTAACACTGATGACATCATAGAAGACAGCACTGCTTGATTTGATATGGAAAGGCAAACACAATGATGATGATGATGATATTTGTTGTTTAAAGGGGCCTAACAGCTAGGTCATTGGCCCCTAATGCTACAAGGTGAACGAAACTAAAACTACAAAATGTATCCACTAATAAAACGAATGATGATGAAAAAATTATCGTTAAACAAAACTATCAGTGGATTCAATTCACTATGCCTTCATTAACTGGGATGATACTCATATCTAAAGGGGTCCAAAATCCAGGTCACCGGCCCCTCAAAATGGAACTAATCGCTGGTAAAGCAAAACCATGGTGTTCCTCATATAGTGGTACTAATCACAGGTAACATAGACCTATGGTGTTTCACACACAAGGCTACTATTCATAAGCAAAGCAGACCTATGGAACTCCTCACACAGTGGGACTAATCATGGGCACCGATATTCCCATGGTGTTCCTCCCTTGGTGGAAATAATCACAGGGCATGTATGCTCATGGTGTTGCTTATATAGTGATACTAATCATAGGCAATGTATACCCATGGTGTTTTTCATAAAGTGGTACTACTCATAGGTAACAGAAACCTATTCTGAACACAGTGGAACTGACCCGTGGAATACACATGGTGCCCATTATCACAAACAACGCCCATACCCGTAGTGTTTCTCGCATAATGGTACGGTAAGTAAAATTCTTTCAAGAATAAAATTTACTGTATCCACCTATTTGATACAATTCACAGTTTATAGTGATTTAATTCTGCATGAATTAAATACACTTTTTAGGCACATGTTTCGCACTTTATGGGCATCTTCCGCTTATTGACAATCTTAAGGTCAAGTCCAAGGCCTTGTTTGAGTTAAACATTTGAACTTAATACTATACAAAATTATCTTATTCTTAAAAAATCCATGTTGGTATTGAAGAACAAGGGTGGATGGACACAGCACACGTACAAGATTGGATACAAACGGTTTGGGGAAATATAGCAGGGATCTCTCCTTCGATGCCCAGCCCTTCTCGTGTTGAACAGTTTTCTTTCTTTCTTTTTTTTTTTTTTGCTGGTATGTCATTAATATGTACTTACATGAACTGTACTTTTATTAGTACATGTTTATTTCACTTCAGGTCGTATTGTCAGCTCATAACGGGAAGAATATTTTCCAGTGTTGGTAGTTCAAACCCACATGTCCAACTTACCTGATGTACCCTATTTGACTTTTCAGAAAAAAATATTATGCCAGAATCTTACACCAAATCACTATAAACTGAAAACGAGTTGAACCAATTGCATGTATATTAAATTTGTGTATCTTTTAAACGTAAATACATTGTAAATATTTTTTAAAATATACGATTTCCTCAAATAATTTATGCATCCCAAGTTTTCGCCTGTATTTTTCACCAAAACAGTGTGTCAATTACGCGAGAAAATACGGTACTCTCATGGTTCTCTTGGTCGCCCCTTACGACAGGCAGGGGATACCGTGGGCGTATTCTACGTATATGTCCCCCCACTCACAGGGATTAGACACAAATGAAATCCCACTAGTTAACAAGATACTTACATTCCTGCTTCTCTCCACTAGTGATGGAGTCTGTTATGCTCTCTACGATCTTCTTTGCCTCGTCTGCCTCCATCTGATTTTCAGCACCCTCACTCGCTGACTTGCTGTCAGCATCTTCACCCAAAGCTTTCCTCACAGTATCTGCCAGAACATTATCTTTCTCCTTGTCCTGGAATACAAAACAGTTATTGTGAAACCAAGGAAAGAAAGTCATTATACTGCAAATTTTATTCAACAATTCATTTTTATAAGTGTACTTCATGAAATAATTGCCACGACAAAACTGTCACATTTGTTAAGGAGGAAGCTTTTCAGTCTGTTGAACACACAAGTTCAATATAAATATTACACTATAACACACCTGTAAGAAATACATCATTAAACAAGGAATACAAATACACACTATTACACAACGTATGACATGTTTCCATTAATGCTTTCACAGCCCGTACATGATACTGTATAGGCTTTTGGGGTTATGCCGTGTCAAGAAAATGAGGTGCAATTCTTAACGTTTCGCAGAAAACTGTGCTCTGCATCCTCAGAAGAATACTCGACTGACCACGAGAAAGGCTTCTTAAACAATGATACTTCGAAATTTGGATGTTATAATAGAAGTGGAAATGGTAGGTTCGTTCCCCCCCAGATGGCCCCCAGGACATGGCACAACGCTAGTGTTCAAAGCAGAAGCTGACCGAACCATCACAATCAGACTAAGCAGTTCACATAACGTGTTTGCGTAACATATGACATAGACAGGTGTATGATATAGACACAAGCCTGGAATGAAACATCTGGCAACGAGGAAGTACGAATTTGTAAAACACCGAGACGAAATATCAATAGTGAAGGGACGGGAAAGGTAACTATTATACGCGAACCTTTTCTTGAGCCCGATTTTTACGGGGTGAGGAGTGAGGAGGGATCGCTGCCAGTTCCGATTTTACTGCCAACTGGATGGAAATTAAATCAAATCAAGACGATATGAATTTTCTAAACATTTTTATCTTACGCCAACAACTGTGTCACACATACATTATTTAACATTATATAACATTTCTCGATGGGAATCTTGTTCCTAGCATGAATTCTATAGTTTGGCTTTGCTGTGTAAACAACAACAGTACTAGTTCATAATTTGTACGCCAGATGTCGCACAGCAATGCATAAGCGATTCATAGTTTGTGTTTCAAAGGTTGCCTATACGGATGCCGAAGATAACCGAGGTCTACCGATTCAGCACTAGGGAGGTCAGGGATCAAGAAAAGTTTCGCGTATAGTACCTACGTACCTTCGAACGCCAGCGTTGTGCCCTGTCCTGTGGGCCATCTGGTGGCGAATGAACGTATTATAACGTCCAAATTTCAAAGTATTATTGTTTAAGAAGCCTTTCTCGTGGTCAGTCGAGATTTCTTCCGAGGACGCAGAGCACAGTTTTCTGTGAAACACTAAGAATTTCACCTTATTTTCTTGACACGGAATAACCCCAAAAGCCTATACAGTATCGTGTCTGTGACATGTTTCGTTCTTAAAAGAACATCATCCGATTCTATCAAGTCACATTAAAATATTTAGAATATTTATGTTTATTTCGTTTAATATTGGAGTAGAGAAAAAAGGTGGACATCATTAACCCCACTGCTTCAGCTTTAATGGTCCTGCGCGCTCCCTTAGAAATCAGATTTAAATCGTCCTCAACCACGAATAAACCACCCGGTCAGAAATACTGTGCACCGCTCTGAAATAAATGCCATAAATGGAACAGCAACTAGAATTTTAACGCACAGTTTTCAGTGAAGCATTCAAAATAATTTTACTCAACAACAACGATGTTAGAACAAAAATTTTGTGTGGTATATCTCAAAACATTGAGGTATACCCGGTGTATGCATAAGTTTTTGCCGGTTTTTGTGGTAAGGAAGGAACATAATTTTCAACGGAAATTCAATTTTTGTTTATTCAAAATTTTGGCCATCGGCTTCTACACACTTCGCCCATCTTGCAGATAAGTTATGAATACCAAGGCAGAAAAACTGCTTGTCTTTTGCGGCAAACCATTCGTCAAGCCATTTTCCAACTTCCTCGAAATTGCTGAAGTGCTGCTTTGCGAGCGTGTGCCCACTGATGCGAAGAGGTGATAGTCAGATGGCGCTCGTTCAGGAGAGTACGGCGGGAGAGGAAGGATGTCCCATCTAGGCGATTTCAAGGTATCTTTCACTGGTTTTGCTGTGTGAGACGGCGCATTGTCGTGTAAAAAAAAATCACTTTGCCATGTCTTCTGGCCCATTCCCGTCGTGTTTCGATCAATGCATGATTTAAATTATTAATTTGTTGGCGATAGCGTAGTGCAATAACGGTTTCGACGGGCTTCAAGAGTCCATAGTCCACAACACCGCTCTGGTCCCACCAGATATAAAGCAGGGTCATCTTGCCAAAGCGACTTGTCAAAAAAATATTTTATTGTCACTTTTTAAATAATTTTGTCACATACTACTGTTCTCATTTATATGTAAATCATTTTCGCCCATTTTTAGGCCATCACTTCATATTTCATTTTACTGCATTAATCTGTTTTAGCAATATAATTTACACTTGTCTTGGCTTGGCTGATGATGGTTCTTCACAGAACCGAAACTAGTATCTAATAATATTGTAATGTTATTGTAAACATTGCAGGATTGATATGTATTGAGAAGGTGGAAATAATAAGTTTTTGTATTTACTTTAAGTGTAATCTCAATACGGAATCAATTATGAAGTTGTCTCAGATGTTCTAATCGATGGAGCGTGTTCACCATATGTTTCTACCAGTAAACGATGACTTTCCACAGCCTTTTTCTTTTGATTAAATAAGAAAAGCAATGCGTGCCACAAATGTTCTTTTTCAGGCACAAACGTCGACATGATCACTGAACGATACAACATAGACTAGTGTTTGGCGGACTCAACTTGTATGTGTTGGAAGGTGAATATCAGACGAACAAACTGATGTGTGTGTCAAATTCATACACTGCGTACTGTTCACTAGCATCATCTCTTAGTGAAACCAGAAAAGACTTATGTATACACCTGGTATGTAGAGGCACTTCACACTACTCAATCTATCTCGAAAACTGGGATCTTCAACATTGATCTCTGCTCCAATATATTTGGATTCGAGGCTTACAAACCTGGGACATCAGAATTCAGAGAGTAAAGTAGGCCTTAATTTCATCCTTATTAGCGTCAAACCACCTTTCACTGTCTTTTTCCACGTAGGTCCAATATTTGTTCGATAGCTCAAATATTTTCCTGCGCAATATGGGAAACGACAGTCAATAATCGAAATTGCCTTTCAACCTATTAGGTCGTGTTACATACATTTAGTATGTGTTAAGATGTTAAGTACAGAACAAAAATGGCCAACTGGACACCAGTGGGTAACTGGGACTGTCACCAATCAGGCTAGGGACCCAGTAGGTTGAAAGTCAATTTTGATTACAATGTGGTCGTGAAAATTCAATATTCATTGACAGTCAATAACCTCCAAGAATACCAACAACTCCTATTAAGTATTATCTAAATATTTGTCTCCGAGTTCTCATGATACCCTTGGAGAGCCTGTAAAGTACTGAATAGTTGTTAGGTCATCTCTATTACAAACCCACACCCAGTCACTGTTTTGGTTTTGCACGCGGGGCTTTAGGTACGATTTCACTGTCTCTCGTATCAGATGAAATATCACTTTCACTTCAAATCTCTTCTTCAATGTTATCATAATCGTCATCACTGTCCTCCGAATCTAAAACGCTTCTAATTAACTCAGCAATAGCATTGCTGCCACTTGCTTATACTACGGCCTCAAACATGGCTAGGAGAACGACTGACACCTGATGAAATGTTCGAGCTTTCAGAGGACACAATAAGCAATAAATAATGGTGCAAATTCTTAGAAGGAGAGCTGTAAACAAGCCACATTCCTGTTCTATTCACAGAAGTTTGCAAAAGGGAAACCCTTGGAGGGATGATCAAAATAGAAGCTAGTACATACGACTCGGTGTGGCGCGTAAATGTCTCGTCATTTGACTTTAAGGCCTGGCCAATGCTCGCATGAACATCACGTCAAATGAGTCTAGTGGGTTAAGATAAGTACCGAAGTTCCACCTGTGAAGTGAATAGTTTATGTTTGATCAGTGATGAAGGGAATGGATGACTTCCCGAAACATGTATGGTAAAATAAAGAGTTTTCTTAAATTATAAGGTGTATTGACAAGGCGGACTCAAGTAAAACTATTTTAAATAATTCTGTAATACTTCTGTTTAGTCCGTCAATGTACCTTTTACCTATCGCTGCCTACTCTGTTATCTCGGAATGACTGTGCCTCCAACACTGGTGGTCACTACCTGTTTCAGAAGGTTAGTAACATTTTTACAAGCATGTATTTCTATGAAATTAAATACTTTCCAGCCATATCATTTATACAGTCTGTCTTTCTTCATTACGAACATTTCAGGTACACCCTGTATATACTGTGTGTGTCTAATCTGCATAATATCAACTATCTAAATTACCAAGATTCACAGAATCCAGCTTCCTTTCTACCTACCAAAAACTTCCAAGTGTTCTGCCCTATAGTAATCTATTAATACCCAGTAATAACATGAATCAAGAGTTCAATCCATTCACCTAGTTCTCTCATAAAGAACAAACGCTCACACCTTGCTATCCTTGTCTGCAATAGGCAGGTTCTCCCGCTCCTGGCTGTTCCTCAATACTTCACGCTCGCGCTGCTTCTTCGCCCCAAGTTGCTGTAGGTGGAAGGCTGCGTACTTTATAAACATCATGTACTTAGATCTGAAAGAAAGGAGAAAATACAGTACAGTGAAACCATGATACATCGTAAACATCTGTAATTCAAAGTTTTAGTCTGTTTTCTTCTGCTCTGGGACAAAAGCCTCATAATTCAAAGAAAAACAATGGGAAAATCAATTTTTTTAAAAATTATTTTTGAATGTGTCATGCAGAAATTGAACCTTTATAATATGAATTATGGCAATCAAGAGTTCCTGTAATTTGAATTCAAGCTAAGAAAAACTCCATAAATTGAATTCTTCCAGAACTCAATAACTCAAATCAATAACAGTTCGCGCACACATGCAGGCAGGCATTCACATACGCACAAAATCCACACTCCCAAGCTTGTGGTACAGCCTGAGGTAAAAATTATGGAACATTTTTGAGGAAATGAGTGTGCACGTTAAATCAGCATTCTTTGTGCATGCCTTTAGATGCTCCCATGGACCACAGATTGGGAACTGCTGTTGTGTTCAGTTTGTGAAATTTTACACACAACCTTAATAAATCAATTACAGTGAAACCTCGTGTGTCCCTCATTGACATGTTTTCCTGCTTAGCACGTCATAAATTCGAAGTCCTAATTCTCAATGTATTAAATCTATATAAAAATATCTCGCTTATCACGTCACAAATTTTTGCCATTACTGCTTAGTACGATCATATTTTTCCTAGCCCTGAAAATGTTATTTGTCATCCCTTGTGGAAGAAACGTGATTTCAACTTGGGTAAGAGCCCTTGCTGCAGTTGCGGGATAACGAGTAAAGGCCTTAAATTCTTGAATTTCACAGGATAAACTGCACCTTTGGGGAGCAAGCCATTAGCCTTTATTTTTTTTTTGCTATTTGGTTTACGTTCCACCGACACAGATAGGTCTTACGGCGACGATGGGATAGGAAAGGCCTAGGAATGGGAAGGAAACGGCCGTGGCCTTTATTAATGTATAGTCCCAGCATTTGCCTGGTGTGGAAATGGAAAACCACAGAAAACCATCTTCAGGGCTGCCGACAGTGGGATTTGAACCCACTATCTCCCAGATGCAAGCTCACAGCTGTGCGCTCCTAACCGCATGGCCAACTCCCCCGGTCAAGCCATTAGCCTCAGAAATACTTAGTTTTGCTTGCTGGTTAGCAGTGAAACTGCAGAGTAACACAGTGAGCCTATTTGTGCTTGTATTTCGCTTTCCATTCAGAAGTTAGAAATGTACTTTGTGTTTAGCGTAGCGAATATTTGTCATGAGATACCCTACTCTGGAACATTATCGTGTGAAATTGACCGGCATGGTGCATATTTGTCTTGTGATAGACTAATTATAGATTACGAAAAAGTTGTGAAATTTCTTACCAATGAAGAAAAAATTACAGTTTACATCAGCAAGTCAACTGTAAGCACAAAGAGTTGGTGTGAATGTTGAAACTCACACCTTCCAGTTCGACTCGATCACTCGAATCAGTCTTGGTCGGTCAAAGTTTTGTTCGATTCAAAATGACGGCCAAAGCAATTCTGTTGCAGTCGCACATAGCTGTGTATAACCTCCAATTCATTGTCTAAGTGTGACCAGAAAAATAATATTTAATAACCCACTGGTCCGAAATAAAAGGCTTCTTCTAAAATTTGTTTTAGAAAGAGTGTGATCTGCAATATCATCATCATCATTTCCCTTTATCCAGCTGTAGCCGGGTAGGGGCAAATATGGTTCCTCTCCACTTTCTTCGGTCTTTCCACCACTCCTCCTTCAACACTGTGTCCCAGTCCAGGTTTCTTTCTATAATGCTGCGTTGGATGGTATCCTTCCATCTCAATCGTGGTCGTCCACGGCCTCTCCTTCCTTGGATTTGCATTTCCATCACCTTTTTTGGCATTCTTTCGTCGCTCATTCGCTTTACGTGCCCAAACCATCTTAGTCGGCTCTTCTCTATTCTATCATTCATTTTTTCCACTCCAATTTCTTCCCGGATTTTCTCATTCCTTATTTTGTCTCTTCTACTCTTCTGTATCATACTCCTCAAGAATTTCATTTCGGCTGCCTGTATTCGACTCTCATCCTTCTTTGTCATTGTCCAAGTTTCTGCTCCGTAAGTTGTTATGGGTACGTAATACATCTTGTACATAGTATCCTTTGCTTCCATTGGCACATCTTTGTCCCATAACATATTTCTTACACTATGATAGAGACAATAATACTTTGATAATTTTATAGGCCCCATTCAAATGTTTTCATATCTGTTGTTTGGTGTTAACACTTTTCAGTGCAGTATTGTTATTTTATAAGCTCCAGTGGAATAAGTTTTCATATTCGCTCTCTAGTGTTTTTCACGCCTTTAATACTCTCTTCTCATAGAGTTTTCACTGTACCTGCGGATATAGGAACATAAAATCCCCTTATGTTGGAAAAAAATCGTATCTGGTGTTTCCATATCCCTGTTGGATAGTTTTCATTCGTGTATATTCAGCAGTACGTTTTATCGCTTAACACGTTCTTTTTCCGTGTCCCCTGCAGAAAAGTCTTAACGAGGTTTTACTGTACTTCATTTGATCTCATGAAATTGAAACCCCCTGTTAATTGAAGCAATTTTCTCTTCCCTTAAGATATGATTTATCAAGGAGATATTGTATTTACAATGTAACCAGTTTCTTCTGAGTAGAAAATGTTTATAAGCGATAAAGAAACACTTACTCTACAAAAGAGTCTATAAGTTCTTGCCGTAGACAGCACAGTTTGTGCTTGTGTTCTATAGGGAAGCCCAGCGCTCGCACTTCCTTACTGAGTTCCTCCCCTTCCACTGAAATGAGAAAGAAGAAACAAAAGCTTGAGAGAAGTAGGATGAAATTGGTAAGTATTGGAAAGAAACTAAAAAAATCTCAAAGCAAGTCGTATAATAGAGAGATAGGAATAAGAAAAGAAGTCTTCATGCGGGTGGTATAGGATACGAAGAAAGCCACATAAGTACAGGAAAAGAGAACAAACATAGGATAAATACAAGTGTTAAAAGACTAGAGTGAAAAAAACAGTTAAGAAATACCAGCTTGACAGGATAGTTTCATACGAAGGCAGAATACTGACAGTAGCCCATGCTGGATTGGAGTAATTATCATATCACAATGACACCATTTCTATCCAACTTCATATTCATAAAAATCTATGCCATAAAAGATCATACAGTCTGTTCTATCAATAATATTATCAATGAATTCCAGTACAAGAACCCAGCCTTTCATGTAGAAGGTTTGAAAGACCTCTCGTATATGTATTATGTCATTTCATCTGTTTATAATTGCAAAGTGACACCAAAGCTTCTGCTACCCTTACCATGTATTTACTGCCAGCTTGCTCCAGTGTCAAAGTCTAAATCACCTGAATAAAACTAATATGTACCGTAAAGTGGGGTAACTTCGACAACTGACGAATAGCAACACTTATTTTCTCTTGCCTCCTATACTCTAAAAGATAAATCACTTGCAACAACTAAAATGCACATACAATAGAATACTCTATCAACACTCGGTAGTCCAAATATTATTGGCGGGCTTATTGTTGAGTCAATTGATTTTTTTCGCAGTCCTGACTATTGTCTTCTCTGGTAACAGCAGAAAACAAACTGTTCTCTAGCCCCAACATTCGATTCTCCATTCCAGTGGTTTATGGGGTCAAAATGTAAGTTCGTCTGGTAACTGATCAACACAATTTGATGCATTTTATTCAGATAGGTTTTTCATTTGTGATAAAAGTTGTCTTCTTCAGGGGTAACTTCGGCCATGCCAAGAACGTACAGGAAAACATTATGTGGCCACTGATATTGTAATTACAATCCTGTTAACTTGAAGTACGCTTTAGAAGAGATTAATAAAGGCACAATAACAATCAACGGCAAAGTTTATCCTGACAGGGAGGGAAAGACAGTTTCCATTTTCAATTATAAATAGACGGATATCAGTTGACATGGACGATACACATTTAAGAACTTGATATTGACGACCCAGATATTTTCTAATTTAGAAGACAGTGTATTATGAGGACAGTCTACAAGATTGCGTCTTTTCCAACCTCCTTTTCTCTCCATACAATTGGACTTTATGACTTCCGTACCTTTTATTTGTTATCTTTTGTACCATTACAAATATTTATGCAATGCAACATGTAATTTGTAATATCATACAATGCTTGTACGCTTAGGCTAAATAAAATAGTTTCTTCTTTGGGTAAAAAATGAATTTGATCACTATACATCTGTTTCACTATAAATCGTTTTAATTTGTTTGTTATTGTTGATACTGGTCATTTTCAGGTTCTTAAAAAAACATTCAAGGTGGCTGAAGTAACACTACATCGAAGAAAACTTCGTTTCTTGAGTTATTTTTATGGTGGCCGAAGTTACCCCAAAACACGAGGTAACTCCGGCCACTCTTTCGATAATCATTATTCATTACTGAATAACAATTAGAATTATGTTCATATTTTAAAATGAAGAACAAACATAGCAGAATTTACATTATATTTTTCAGAAAATTAGAGGGAATATTTCACATTTTATTTTTAAAAATTTACAAAAAGGTGGCCGAAGTTACCGCGTTTTACGGTACATATTTACACAACTGATAATATTAAATATAAAAAATACATACTTCTCCCAAATCAGTAAATCAAATTCACTTGGATTCCATTTATTCCCCCACGGAATGGTAATTTATTACAAGAATTCACTTGGGCATCATTAACAACATTAAGTGATCCAGGACACTTCCTTATTTATTATGAACAAGTGTGCAGCTATGTACTGCTGTGAAAAGAATTTTATGGAAATTACGTTATTTACGATTCACATACAGTAGACAGAAATATAGCTTCATTTACCACCAACAGAATAAATAAGGTGAGAAATGAAACTTAATCCAACTCGACTGCTAAACAGTACCTATATAATAAAAATCAACATACATCTAACCTAACCATAAAAGAGAGATAGCACATAGAATAAAGCCATACCTAACTACATTTAACTTAACCGCTAAACGAAGACAGAACATATAACTCTGACAACAATGCACACCTAAAACAAAGTGCTATATTCATCTTTACATACAGTTCTGTTTACATGCAATATTTACATCTGCGAGCAGAATATCTTGGACGGACCGCGTGACCAACATCGTAGTCCTGCAGTAGATTGGCCATGATAAAGAGTTGAAGAAAATCTTGAAGAAATGGAAATTAGAATATTTCCAGCACAATATGTACAACAAGGAGAAATACTGAATACTCCAACTCATCATGCAAGGGAAGATATTTGGGAAAGAGGTCATGGACGTCGTCTGATATCCTGGCTGAGAAACCCCCGTCAATGCTTTGAACTGTCATCTGATGAGCTGTTCCAAAGATTTATAAAGAAAACTACAATAGGCCTGAAGATTGCCAACATCCAGGCCAGATAAGGCATGTGAAGAAGAACAGCATTAGTTCTGCTTTTAGGTCCCATACCTGAGGAGAGCCCTGCTTTCGACATTAGGAGGAGTGTGGAACAAATCTGTGCTCTCATCAGATTGGTTTATTGTAGGCAGAGGCTGAAGGAATTTAAAAAAATTTGCAAAATTCCTCACTCCTACACTTCAGGAGATGCAATGTGTACTTTCTTCTCGTGCTTCGGCCAGGAACATGAGATGGTACCAGTACCAGAACACGGAGGCAGTTCATTTCACCACTTTTGCATCTTAGCTGTAGCATTGCCTTTGAACATCTGCAGTTGTGCTCACAATGTGTTTATGCCCAAGGCTCTACAGAATGTTTCATAAGGTTCAAATGATAGAGAGTTGCCCCTATGCCTGTAGCTAATCCTCTACATGAATTGTATCTGAACACAGTCAAGTTTTTAATTAAGTACTGCTGCGATGGTAATCTGACTGCATGAAATTCCCTATAGTTCCTTTTAATAAAGCCAAGTGATTTTAAAGATTTCATTATGGCTTTGCTTTCAAATGGTAAACCATCTGGCATCCAGCAGGCATGAGTTCAGTCACTTTAACTTGCATCTCTAGCTCAATTTAAGTCAACAGAAGTAGTTTCGTCCTCTCCACATTCAGCTGAGGCCTCATTCTCTTCAAATAAATCGTCACTTTCATCACCTGTGCCGTTAACTCTCTTCCAACAGTTCTCGCCCGCATCGCATATTATACATGCAGAGAACATGACCTGATACATTGCCATGGAAATTACTAAAGCATAAGAAATTCTCTGAGCAAACCAATGGAAAACTACTTTGCTCCTCATCTTGCCTAGTACGCCTTATTTTGGCACGATCATCGGTTTTTGCAGTTAGGTACAACCACATAATCTCTAGTAGTGCTATTTGAGGATTCAATCAACCTCTGGGCTGATGACCTAAGACAGGTGAAATTATTAGCATCTGCAGTAGTGAAATGTAGTTCTACTTATTCCTGACAGATCAGTAATTGAATAGGTTAAATTATCTTGTAACTCACATCAGGCGTAGGGATGTGCGCTCAACGGACAACCACTGCAATCAGCCTCCCAAGAATTGGCAGGTAAACCATAATACCTTGACTGACAAGAAGAAATGCTTGTCAGGTGCTGACCACCTAGCCAAACTACGCAAGGACCCATGGTAGGCCTAGCAAACCAATGGCAGCGCCATTTAACCTACTTTCAATGATGGAACAATCATCAGAATATAAGTAATTATATAGACAGAAAGAAGTCGTCAAACAGACCAATCATGTTCGACAGCCGACATAAATCTGAAAACAGACGGACCTATAAGAGGAGAAAAATGAGAATGGGAACTATAAACGTAACTGGGACTAAGCAAGACTAAACAGAAAGGGAAATGAAGTAGGACTCTTAGGGAAGGATACAAACTGTACTGGAGTGAGCAGGTTAAGGAGACCAGGAATGGGGTTGGATTCTTGATCAGAAAATATATTGATGCATAACTGAAGTTTCCTCTAAGAATGATAGAATCATAAAATTGACTGTGCAGCTGAAGACCACCAAATACAAGGTCTTACAACTGTATGCCCCACAGATGTGGTGCAGTGAAGAAGACAAGGAGAAATTTTGTCAAGAGCTGGAAGATACAATTAGTGAAGAAAATGTTATTATTATAGGAGACCTGAATTCAGAAACTGCAGTAGACACGATGTGACTGAGAGAACATCATTGGGCCACACGGCCATGGAAGCAGAAACCCGGAAGAACAACAACTGTTAGATTTATGTAGAAGATAATAGTGTTGCCATTAAAAATATATTCTTAAAAACAAAACAAAAAAAAGAGGAGGGTCAGCCACAAAGTAACACGGTATACCTGGGATGACAAGTACAGCACACTGATCAACTACGTCATCACAACCAATGAACAGACACATCAATGACGTCAACGTTACCCAAGCAAATATGTGGACAATAAACAATGACCGCTAGTTGTGAACTTCAAACACATAACCAGCAAAACTGAGAAGAATATCAAGAAAATACCTAGTGTCAAGATGTGGAAATTGGAAGAAGTTAAAGTAAAGTAAGAATGCAAGATAAGAATCCAACAAAGCTTGCCAAAGGGTGAAGTTACTAACGTAAAGAGAGAGGGGGGTACCTTCAACACATTGGAGACGGCCATATATGAATGTGCTACCCTCCAGAAATCGCAGGATTTTTAATGGTTTTTGAAAATTTTTCAGTGGTAGGGTAAGCCATGATAATAACAACTTTTGGAATGCATAGAAAGATCACACTTTCCTCTACACAAAAATGAGTTTTAATTATCATAATAGTGCAGCAATTTTTAAACATAAATTTATGAATATAATATGTTTTACAAACGAGAAAAAAAATCTGACGCAGCTATGGATGCCAGTTCGGTTAATATTTCGACATTTGACTTTGTGGGCACATCTACTGGAACACACTAATATAGATTCTAACAAAATTGGTCCCTTGGAACCGGTATCCATGTTTACAACCAGGAATTTGCATTCCCACTGTTCTGTGCTTGACGACGGGGTTGCATCGAGTTGCTGCAGGTACACGGGAAACACCCACATTTTTAGGAAGCAGTATAAAACAGTATTACAGAACCCACTTCAAGGAAGCGATATAAAACTACGTGAAACTTCACACCAATTTGAAATTAGCTCATTTTCTGCATTTACTAGCCTGAAATGCCAGAATCAACATGTTTACTTAGTGTGTAATTGTTATCCTCATCCTCATTTTCAGAAGTCGTGTCTTCCATAAGCACATCCATTATGGATTCATTGTCGAAATTTCGTACACTTGAATTAGACATGCTAAATATTCACAAGAATTACACAAACAAGCCTGCCTCTCGAACACACACTCTTCCTGTCCGCATGTACCGTACGTACTCTCCCGCCCATTTCACAGCCGAGAGTCAACGATGACACAGCCTTAGGTTATGTAGGAACGTGGCTGTGTTATCAATGCCTTGAAAGAAGAGCTCTCGACTTATGCTCATAACTAGTATATTTTATGCTTATAGAAGCATTCAACATTATCCTAGTGAAGTCACAGCTCGCTGAAACGGCAGCTACAATTTTTTAGCTACAGTGAAATCGCGCCCATAGTTTCTATGAGCGGCGTCTCCAATGTGTTAAACATTTTTGGGAGAAATTGAAAGCCTATGACGAGTTACAAGTTCAATCACGGAAAGAAGACACCATGGTGGAACAATAGAGTCAGAACAGCTTTGAAAGACACGAACCAAATAAAGAAGGGACTAGACAAAGATAACCAAAAACAGGGGAAGAACACAATGACCAAGAAATCCTGAGACTCTAAGAAATATACAGGGCTAAGAAACTTGCAGTTAAAAACATAGTAAGAGAAGAAATGGAACAAGTTTGCAGGCAGACTGGAAGAGGCCAGTAGAGAAAACATGAAATTGCTGAACAGAGTAGTGAAAAACGAGAAAAGTGATCAGACCATAAAGGCGATAAAACAGGACGTTGGTACTTGGGTGCCCATTTTCACACCAGGCAAATGCTGGAGCTGTACCTTAATTAAGGCCACGGCCGCTTCCTTCCAACTCCTAGGCCTTTCCTATCCCATCGTCGCCATAAGACCTATCTGTGTCGGTGTGACGTAAAGCCCCTAGCAAAAAAAAAGGTACTTGGGTGCAAGACGAGAGAGAAATCAGGGAAGAACTAATAATAATAATAATAATAATGCTATTTGCTTTACGTCCCACTAACTACTCTTTTACGGTTTTCGGAGACGCCGAGGTGCCAGGATTTAGTCACGCAGGAGTTCTTTTACGTGCCAGTAAATCTACTGGCACGAGGCTGGTGTATTTGAGCACCTTCAAATACCACTGAACTGAGCCAGGATCGAACCTGCCACGTTGAGGTCAGAAGGCCAGCGCCTCAACCGTCTGAGCCACTCAGCCCGGCCAGGGAAGAACTTGAGACTACTTTGACATGCTGCTGATCAGATAGAGACTCTGTAACAATGTTCAGAGGAGAGCTAAATCAGGACACTGAACCACATGGCTGGAGACTGAGAAGGCACCTAAGAGCAAGAGGAAAGGAAAGGCAGTAGGCGTAGACAAACTGAGTGCGGATATGCTGCGAGCAGCACGAATTCCGGCAATCCAGAGGTTATACAAATTGTTCAACATGATATGCTGGGAAAACACCATCCCAGATAATTGGAAGAAGAGCATAATAGCACTCCTGCTCAAGAAAAGAAGCAGATGGAAATGCACAAACTATTGCTGCTACCTCATGGTCTGAAAATATTGGGGGGGAAAACATAGAACAAAATCAGAGATAAACCATTCTTAGAGGAAGAACACCATGGCTTTAGGCCAGGAAGTACAACTACAGACCTCATCTTTGCAGTTACGATCCTGATAGATACAAGGGCACCCATGCCAGGGGACAAGGGAGGAAACACACACACCCCCCCAGCTCTCAGGGAAAGGCAAAAATCAAATGTAGTCAGGTATTTCTCTTTCAAGAAAATGATTTAAAAGTAGGTATTGCATGTACCATCCCCCACCAACAGGCTGGGGATACAGTGGGTGTTATTCTACTGCAGAATACAAGTTGCCATTCATCTTCCAAAATGTTAAAAATACTACATACCCCCAGGTCTAGCCCCCCCCCCCTACAAACTGTCATATGGGCGCCCATGGATGGATAAATACTGGGAGAAGGAGAAGCCTCTGTCTTTTAGTATTTCTTTGGATTCTGAGAAAGCCTACGGCAGTGTACCAACGGGAAAGAATTTGGCACTGCATGAAATAACTACAGGTGCAAGACAGCCTCATAGACAAAGTGAAGGTATTGCACAAGCTGTGTTCAAGTACGTGGTGGTTTCTTGGACTGGTTTGAAATGAAGAGAGAAATACAGCAGTTCATTGTCATCATGATGGAAGCCATAACGAATTCACTTAAAAGAAAGGGGTATGGTGACCTACAAGCCTTTATATTCGCAGATGATGTTGCCATCTGAAGTGAAAGAGAAACTAGAAGACAGTCTGCAAGCTGGAGTAATGAGTTTAAGAGCTCAGCATGAAAAAGATAGTGGTGAAGGCAGTGCAGAAGGAAGGAGACAAATCAGTTGTCATGCTCAATGAAGCAAAGTTAGACAGCATTCCAGATTTCAAGTACTTGGGCAGCGTTGTCTCAAAAGATAAACCAGGCAAAACACAAGGTCAACAATCAAATCAGCAGGGCGACACACAATTCAACCATGAAGTAAGGCAGCTACTGTGGGATGAACAGGTACAGCTGAAAAACAAGATGACACACTATGTCTTATTACATACCAATATTCTTATATGTATATGGCCTTGAAACCACCACAATTCCAGGTAGCTGAAATGAAATTCATTCGCAACATGGGACAGAAGATCAGGAAGGACCAGATAGGAACGAGAAGATTGAAGAAGAAGTGGGAATAGGAGATTTTCTCCTCAGCAAGATCCAGAAATTGAGACTGAAGTGGTTTGGACACATGAAGAGGATGCCAGCAAACAGAACTGCAAGGAGGGAATTTGAAACAGAGGAGGAAGGGAAGAACCAAGAAGAAAGTGGACTGTTTTAGTGAAGAAGGATGTACTGCAGGGAGATCATGGATGGGACAATTTAGTGGAAGAAGAATGGTACAGGGCCAGGACAAGACACCACACCCGGGCAACAGGAGATGGTTGAAGACGACAATGAACTCACATTTCAGGAAATTCACATCCGGTGGGAAGGTGCGAAGTAGATCCAGAATGTAGTGGCGGCCGTCATTACCGATGATGCCCTTACATTCAACAGACGAACATAGTTCTACCTCCTCTCCTTTATCATTGAAGACTTTGTGTGGCATTATCTTCAGTTGCTGTCCTGCTTTGTTCAACTGGAACAGAATTGGAAGGATTTAGAACATAGCTCCAATAATGAATGGATGAATGTAAATGAATGTAAATGAAGGAAGGAAGGAAGGAAGGAAGGAAGGAAGGAAGGAAGGAAGGAAGGAAGGAAGAAAGGAATAAATGATCAAACTTTCAAGTTACAAATGAAACATTGGTACATTACATACAATCTCTTCAGAATCTCTCCCATGTCACAACCCGCTCCACAGTTGATGATTGTTTCACAGTTAAAGTTTTTGAACACTTATCAACTGGTGCTCAGAGCGCTTCGCAATTAACATTACATAACTGTCCGACTCGTTGGCTGAACAGTCAGCATACTGGCCTTCAGTTCAGAGGGCCCCGGGTTCGATTCCCGGCCGGGTCGGGGATTTTAACCTTAATTGGTTAATTCCAATGGCATGGGGGCTGGGTGTATGTGTTGTCTTCATCATCATTTCATCCTAATCACGACGCGCAGGTCGCCTACGGGTGACAAATAGAAAGACCTGCACCTGGCGAGCCGAACCCGCCCTGGGATATCCCGGCACTAAAAGCCATCCGACATGTCATTTCATTTCATTACATAACTGCTCTTTTCTCCCATTCTATTGTCTTTCCTATCTACAGTGTCTACTGGCAGTAGTGTGGCGAGAAGCAGGTCAGAGCTAGGCTTGGATGGGAACTGGCCGGAGGAACAAACATCAATTTGAGGACCTTGTCTCTTGAATTTTATCACATTGAAAGCTTCAGTAATCTCCAGTTGACGAAACCTCAAGCAACATTCTTTGGAAGATAATGCTATGAATCAAATTTTAACAGGTAAAAGGTTTTTTTCTAAGAAAGTTATGGGCAGTTTTATAGAAAAAACAGAATGTATTGATCTTAATGTGTTTTTTAAACATTCTACAAAGGACATGAGTTCATCAATTTTAAATTATTGGACAGAAATCATTCTGTATTTTAATTAGATAAAATAATTTGAGACGCTAAGTCTTAAACAGAAGACGAAACACGTACCAAAAAAATGCACAAAATATTTTAAGAGTAAGTGTGTTCTGCCATCGGCCGTAGCCGTGTTGAAGCACAGGGTCCCGTGAGATCTCCGAAGTTAAGCAACATTGGGCGTGGTCAGGAGTTGGATGGGTTGCCACGCGCTGTTGGCGGGGGGTAAGGGAACGTAAACTCCGGCTCAGGAACACCTATGCGGAGGTTCGGACCTGTCTTCGGGCAGAATAACCCTTACCTAAGTGTGCTCTCACTTGTAAAGTAAAGTGTACTGATTGGGTGGATCATTAAACCAAATGAAAATGAAAATCCACAGCCTGTTTCCAGTCATGTGACCGGGTCAGGAAAGGAATGAATGAAGCCCCATTTCTAACAACGAGGATGGGAATTGTGCCGGCTGCCAAGGCCAGTTGCACTCCTCTGGGGGAATGATTAATGAAATGAAATGACATTGGAGAGTGTTGCTGGAATGCAAGATGACGGGGAAAACCGGAGTACCCGGAGAAAAACCTGTCCCGCCTCCGCTTTGTCCAGCACAAATCTCACATGGAGTGACCGGGATTCGAACCCCGGAACCCAGCAGCGAGACGCTGGCACGCTGCCGCCGGAGCCATGGAGGCTCCTATTAAAACAAATATTAGTTCTTAATGAAGCTGTATCAATATGAACCTATATAATGAAGTTTGTAAATTGCTGCAAAGTTGACAAATTTGAGTACTTAGGTGAAGTAATTGAAATAATGGACTAGATAAGGAAGCCAACAAAATGAGAACAAGAATAATGGAACTAGCATTCCAACTGGATAAGGATACCTATAATAAGAAGAATCTTTCGATAAAATTAAAGATTGCAATACAGCAATAAAGCCGACAGTCTCTATGCTACGGAATGCACGTTCTCCATAAATCGCGAGAAATGGAAGAGAAAGAGGAAAAGGAAAGGAAGATTCTGAAAAAAATTTGAGGACCAATGAGAATACAAAAAGTAGTACAAGATATCTTTTAGAAGATTAATACAAGATTTTAAAGGTTTTTAGAAGAAAAACAGCAAGAAAAGTAGTGGGAATTAAATAACACCAATAAGTGCAATGAGTTACTTTATGTGGTCTTTCGATGGATAATAATAATAATAATAATAATAATAATAATAATAATAATAATAATAATAATAATAATAATAATAATAACCATTGTCATCAGCATATGGTCTCAGCTACTTGGTGCAGGCATTTTAATATGACTTCATTTAGGCTGTCTGCATAATTTCAACATTCTGTTTTACTCTGTCAGTTGGCAAGTCATAAATATAGCAATTTCTATAACTATGGTAGTCTATAATCATGTTTCAAGTGACTAATTAAAAAAAACAGTGTTTTACTAATTTACTTGGTATTTCTTACCATTTCCAGGTACTTAGGGTGTGAAAGAACAGTCTTGCCGAAGTCTATGGAGCCGTACACCACCGACTGCTCCTGTTCACGTTCAAGGATGCCAGGGATGATGGACTGCGCCGTCACTCTATAACCACGGTAGTCGATCACCACCGTTCCCAGTGTGTACAGCCCTTGCATGTCCACAGCACTGTACACTCGAACGCCTTGAAGGTCATTACGCTGCAACAACACGAATGTTTTCACTGATGACTACAGTCCAGTTGACAATAATATAGCGTTCTAAATGTCTTGTCACCCACTTGATTTTCAGTGAAGTTGTGTATTACATTTCATAATCTATTTGAAATGGCCCACATGAGCTCCTACAGTGTAGAGCAGCTTGTTGCTAGTGTTTGGGAACGTGAATGTTCATATACCACAGAGGATGTGCAACAAGATTTCACAAGACAATTGTGCATAGAAGCCTTCATAAAAGTACCCTACTGTGTTGAGAACACAAGGATCAATTACTCAACAGAACACTTGTGACAGTGAAGGAATTTGCGCACTTATCACCCAAGAAGTCAAGGCAGAAATGGGCATCCAAGATGGAATTGCAAAAACCATAATGTTAAGACACAGGAGAAAAGATCTTGGATTGAAATCCTCTTCATCAACAGCTGACAATGAGCTAGGTTAGCAATCAATATGAACGAAAGATGTCCGGGATGCTCAAACTCGCTTGAGGTGTTTCAGACACTCCCGCAAAAGAATACCAAATGATTTCATCCAAAAAGTAATTGATTTTCATCACTCTGTGATTGAGAAGCGTAAAGTGAAGGAATATTTGATCTACCAAACAGGAACCGCAGGTCAGATGCCAATCAGTTTGCATGTGCCACAAAGTCTAACAATCGATAAGAAAAGGACATCGAGTGTTATCACACGCACTACCGGAAGCGAAAGACGACGATGTTCTTCAGTGCTTACTGTAACAGCTGATGGCAGAAAGCTTGCACCTTTCATTGTTCTAAAATGAAAAACAATGCCTAAAGTAAAATTTCCTCAAGGGATCCATGTTCTTATGCAAGAAAAAAGGTGATGGACACGTCACTCGTACAAGATTGGATATGAACCGTTTGGAGAAATCCAGCAGGGTCCCTCCTTCGATGCCAGTATGGTACACTTCATGCGAATGTAGATTTAAGTTACAGAAGGGATATTGCTGTCCAGCTTTTACATTTTAATACGACTGATTTATCTCTCATTCAAGTTAAAAACAAAATTAAAAAAGTAATAACTAAGTCAAATGATTTTGGATGGGCACATGTTATAATTTGTAACTTTCGTAAATAACAGCCGGCCCTGCGGTGTAGGGGTAGCGTGTCTGCCCCTTACCCGGAGGCGCGATTCCTGGCCAGGTCAGGGATTTTTACCTGGATCTGAGGGCTGGTTCAAGGTCCACTCAGCCTACGTGATTACAATTGAGGGGCTATCTGACAGTGAGATGGCGGCCCCAGTCTAGAAAGCCAAGAAAAATGGCCAAGAGGATTCGTAATGCTGACCATGACACCTCGTAATCTGCAGGCCTTTGGGATGAGCAGCGGTCCCTTGGTAGGCCATGGCCCTTCAGGACTGTTGTGTTTGGTTCTAAAAAAAAAAAAAAGCCCTTGACAATTTTCTGTTTTATAGTGGTTGTCACTTCTTTGCCACCATGTTCCGCAGTAACCTCAGCATCAAAATATGTAAGCAGGTGTACAGTTTTCCTGCTCTTCAATATACGATAGTGCTGTTTCAATGGTATTTAGCAGTTTATTACACTTACAGATTAGCTTTAATACAGAGCCTCAGTTAATCAAGGCTCAGATGAACAGGGTTCTACTGTACAATGAACAAGACTCACAGGAGCAACGAAGGCAGCAGCGTCGCCTCCCAGCTCCTTATAATGATCTCTGACGTCAAAGCCCAGGGAGAAGAAAATATTGTTCCAGATGAACATCTGCATCTTGGCCTCCTCTCCAGGGTTGATGGCCATCACATTCCCGTCAATGACAGCCATGGCACCCCGAGTTGCGGCAGCAACAAAGTCACTGTGCACCTGAAAACAATCCATTAATTAGAAGGTGAGGAAGAAAATAATAAATAATAATAATACCGTATTTACGCGAATAATCCCCGCACCCTAACATTAGGAAGGCTGATTTTCAAAAAAAGCCAACATTGACGCAAATAAAACCCGCAGCCCAATTTCGTGCCTAAATTTTTAAAAAAAAATATGCGGGTAGTATTTGCGTAAATACGGTAAAAATTAAATAATTGAAAAAGAGGTTCAACCTATTCAAAACATAGGAAAGAAATGTAGTGATTACATTTTTATTTAATAGTAAATATAAATGGGACCGGTTTCGACCCTAGTCCAGGTCATCGTCAGCCGTAAAAACATGTAAAACAATGCATATGAAAAAGAAAAAGAAAAAGATTAATTAAACTCTGGATCGGTATAAGATGAAACAGTACGTAATATTAAGAATGGTAGCATGGCACACGCAATGATAGGCGAAGTCTCACAATGTTTATGAATATTGGAGAACAGTCAAAAGGGTCAGTTTCCACACTCTGTCAGGCACAAAGTCACAACACTATCAAATAATATATGAAGATCATAAATAACTTGAAGTCGCAGACGAATAGATTTGTAGAAGCAAACCGCCAGCTCCCGGTGATCAGCGCGGCACATTCAAGGTCATGCGCTGCGGTCTCGAACGCCAAAGTAGAATGGAGAATATCCTGAAGGTCCAGTATTTGTCTCGGTTGCGGGAAGTTAAGTACGTGTATATAGAAATATACAACGCAAATCAGTATAATTGAATGAGTACTTGTGCTCCTGCTAAGTTCTTGACTTTTTTCATGTCAACTGTTTTCCAAGAACTTAGCAGGAGCACAAGTACTCATTCAATTATACTGATTTGCGTTGTATATTTCTATATACACGTACTTAACTTCCCGCAACCGAGACAAATACTGGACCTTCAGGATATTCTCCATTCTACTTTGGCATTCGAGACCGCAGCGACTTCAAGTTATTTACGATCTTCATATATTATTTGATAGTGTTGTGACTTTGTGCCTGACAGAGTGTGGAAACTGACCCTTTTGACTGTTCTCCAATATTCATAAACATTGTGAGACTTCGCTTATCATTGCGTGTGCCATACTACCATTCTTAATATTACGTACTGTTTCATCTTATACCGATCCAGAGTTTAATTAATCTTTTTCTTTTTCTTTTTCATATGCATTGTTTTACATGTTTTTACGGCTGACGATGACCTGGACTAGGGTCGAAACCGGTCCCATTTATATTTACTATTAAATAAAAATGTAATCAATACATTTCTTTCCTATGTATTGAATAGGTTGAACCTCTTTTTCAATTATTTAATTTTTAACGTTAATACTTTCAATACGGAACAATGAAATTTTTATCTTTAAATATGGTAATACAAAAATAATAATACAATAATAATAATGCTAAATTTCGACATTACTACTCTGTCATTACGCCAGAAGCAACATATGCAAGAATCAACAACACATAAACTGCAGAAAGTTTATAGAAGAATTCTTTGGACAATTATTAATTTTAAAAAAACACCAGATTGATGGCCAGTGGAGACTTTTGCCAAATTCAGTACTTTACAAGGAAAGTGAATCGATCATTGACACGGTGCGAAAACAGAGGATTGCATTCTCTGAAAATGTATACCGCTTACCAAATACTAGACTTCTGAAACAACTTTTTGATTTCTTTTGGAATAGTAAAACAAAAAACATATGGTTTAAAGAAAATGGATTTAGATTAATTGAAAATTACTCAAGATCAAACTGAAAACAGAAAAGAGAAACGGGTTCTAAATAACAAGTACACAAGACTATCACTAAAAATATCGCAGCGTAAGTGATAAAAGCTGAACTTATTCTTTGAATGTTGGTGTGAACAGTGTAAGAAATAAATAATACAAATATATTTTTTCAGTTTTTATGTACCCTTCTCCCTGCTGCTATATCCATCAATCCCAGGTGGTTTTTGTTGTCTATAAATTATTATTTTTTTTTTTTTCCTAGGGGCTTTACGTCGCACCGACACAGATAGGTCTTATGGCGACGATTGGATAGGAAAGGCCTAGGAGTTGGAAGGAAGCAGCCGTGGCCTTAATTGTCTATAAAATTTTGCCCCCCCCCCCTATTTCTAATTCCCAATCGCAACTACTGCCTCTGCTCACCACACATCAGGTAGAACTAAGAATGACAGGGCAAAGAAACACTCTGAAAAGGTTGCCTGGACAGACGAGTCGAGGCACCAACTGGTACGTGCCGATAACAGGGTACGAATGTGTATTCAAACACACAAGATAATGAATCGCTCTTGCCAGCTTGGTACAGTTCAAGTTGGTGGTGTTGATATCCCCATATATGGACTGCTCACAGTGGATGAAATGGGACCTCAGGTACATCTGCCAACATCCCTCAGCAGTGAACCTGTTATCAGATCATATCCATCCACTTGTTCACCTCCAGCACTCTACAGGAAACCTGTACCTACAGCAAGACAAAGTACTGGCCCATCATTCCTGAACTGTGGATGATTGGTTCGATGAACACACATGGATTTGATAGTACTGCCGCCGCCGCCAGAGTTAGCTGCCGTTGTGTACGTATTAACAGCAGGGGGCTGATTTCAATTTAGCTCCTAATTTTATAAATAGACATGAGGATGGTTGCCAGGTCTGTGAAGTAAACCAAGATCAATCCTACTGAACACATCTGGGATGCTGTCGAGAGGGATGTACGAACCATGGACTCTCTTTGACCAATCTCCGAGAAATCGAGGGAAGCTGTGCTGCGGCCGTGGATCGGTGTGACCCCTCAAAGGCTTACGCTGACTTACCGAGTCCATGACATGCAACATCGCGGCCGTCATCAGGATGAAAGTGGGTGCTATAAGCTACTGGCTAGTTATTTCTAATTCAATTGCTCTTCAGTGTAATATCATTAGCTGAAAAAGACTGCTTTGTACAGAGTATTGTTTAATATTGTAATAGTATTCCTCCAAAGACTTCTGTGGCAAAGGCTTCAGTTTTCTTATTCAACCCAATTATCTATCATGAAGACATATTTCAAGTGTCAGTAGAGTACGACAACCCTTTGCTATAAAAATAGCCTTTCAGATATTTTTTTTTTTTTTTTTTTTTTTTTTTTTACAAGTTGCTTGATGTCGCACCGACACAGATAGGTCTTACAGTGACAATGGGACAGGAAAGGGCTAGGAGTGGGAAGGAAGCAGCTGTGGCCTTAATTAGGGTACAGCCCCAGCATTTGCTTGGTGTGAAAATGGGAAAACACGGAAAACCATATTCAGGGCTGCTGACAGTGGGGCTCAAACCCACTATCTCCTGCATGCAAGCTCACAGCTGGCTAAATTTGACGAGAAGAAGAGACGGAATAAAAGGGCACATCTTAAGACACCCAGGATTTGCACAGTTGGTTTTTGAGGGAAGTTTAGCTAGTAAGAACAGTAGAGGTAGACCAAGGTATGAATGTGACAAGCAGATTAGAGCAGATTTAGGACGTAGTCGTTACGTAGAAATGAAAAGGTTAGCACAGGATAGAGTGGAATGGAGAGTTGCATCAAAACAGTCTATGGACTCAAACAATAACAATAGGGGATTTTTGTAAGTAATCCAACAGTGACATTTGAAAGATTCTGATATGAATTAGTAACAAGTCTTAAACCCATCAATTTGTGAGCAAAAATAAATTTCCTATTCACCTTAAAGATTGCTCTTTCTCTGAGCAATCGTTCTGGTAGATTCTTACGTGGCAGTTCCCTTGTCGTCTGCAACTCCTCATTCCAGTCACGAGTCTGTCCTGGGATGTGTTCTTCATAGCCCAGCTTTGAGGAGAAAGCTGGAAAAAATTAAAAATCATCATTACAAATATGTTAAGAACACACAGGCAAACTAAAAAATATGAATATATTACCTGCAGATATAACAACAAACAAAACCAACTCTTTTGGATAATAATAATAATAATAATAATAATAATAATAATAATAATAATAATAATAATAATAATAATAATAATAAGAAGAAGAAGAAGAAGAAGATCAACATAATTATATGAAGTTTGTAGGTAAGAGAAAGTAACCCAATTTTGAACAAGGATATACTCAGTCAAAAAAGAGAGAGAGAAAAGGCCACAATCCCAATTTTACATTCATTAATTGCTTTAAATTAATTGTCGAGCTTGTGGTCTTTGTTTCTCCTTAATTCATTTATTAGTACTGAAGGAGAAATTTTGATTGCAGATTTTAACTAAACTAACACCAGATATAAGTAAATATGAAAAATTATTGTCACTCAAAAATACATTTGAATGCTGTGATGGTTTGTATTATTTACATTAAATATCTTTAAATTACTATTAACCTTTTTGATGCCAGACTGTAATGCAGTGGTTGCATTAAGTATGCTAGGACAATTTTAATGAAAATTGTACACACTAAGGAAAAACATTCTCCCACTTACTTTTTTTTTGTTTTTTTTGTTTTTTTTGTTTTGCTAGTTGCTTTACGTCGCACCGACACAGATAGGTCTTATGGCGACGATGGGACAGGGAAGGGCTAGGAGTGGGAAGGAAGTGGCCGTAGCCTTAATTAAGGTACAGCCCCAGAATTTGCCTTGTGTGAAAATGCGAAACCATGGAAAACCATTTTCAGGGCTGCCGACAGTGGGGTTCGAACCTACTATCTCCCGAATACTGGACGCACTTAAGCAACTGCAGCTATCGAGCTCGGTAATCCCAATTCTTTTTCACCTTAGCACAAAGGTCAATAGAGAACATATCACTATAATTACAATAGAATGTCAATTTCTACATTTAAAAATGTACAAATTTTTTGAAAATTTAATTTTCAAAATTTGACCTAATTTATACTTTTATAGTGTATTTCTATCATGGGTATGATACCTTTGTGAGAATATTCAGTTAATTTGGAATATAAAAAACTGAAAGTTTTATGCAAATTTGTATTGGAGTTACTTCCCAAAAACTACAGGTTACAACAACAATAAACAAGTAAATGTCTTGGATTCTATCTTAAAAATCAGTCTGGCAGGCAGGAAATGGGAAGAATATAAAAATAATGATAATTGTTTAAGAGGAAATTTTAGAAAGAAAGGAAAAAGAAAGAGAAAAAGAAAGAAAGAAAGAAAGAAAGAAAACCATATCTCCCAATGTACCAGCAAGCACTAAGTCTCAATACAACCACATTCACTGCACAAACAAGTAGGATAATGACAAGGAGCTCACTGTCTTCAGCCCGAATGGCATCGATGGTATGTTCCAGCTGAGGTGCACCCCAGGCATACACCTGATATGGCGTCGCGACCCTTTCGAACGGATGACGCTGAGTGCGCTTCTTCTGGAGGATAGAGAAGTTACGTTTGAATGCCGGACTGATTTGATTCAGGAGTTCGATCAGTGAGTGACAGAGATGACTTGGACTAGCAGGTTTCGGACTGAAGTCTTCCTCGGATGACCTGCAACGAGAAAATTAGACTCTCCGTTAGTTCACTTGCTGTACACACGCAAGATTTTAACGTTCATGTCAAATAAGTTTCAGTATGATTAGCTCTTATCAGTACCAGAAAAACAGAGAAATAAGAACATGAAAAGGAAAGAGAAGATGAGGAAAAACCTGATCATACAAAAGAAAATCTCCACATCACTATAATGCAATGTTATATTTCATGGATACAGTAAAATCTCGTAAATTCGAAGTTGTCGGGACGCAAAAATCGGACTTCAAATTACGTGATTTCGAATTAACCACCAACACGCAATTCGGAAATGCCAACCCTCGCGGTGTCACAATATATTCTAAGACTCGTTGTGTTGTTGAGTCATCAGTCCATAGACTGGTTTGATGCAGCTCTCCATGCCACCCTACCCTGTGCTAACCTTTTCATTTCTACGTAACTATTGCATCCTACATCTGCTCTAATCTGTTTGTCATATTCATACCTTGGTCTACCCCTACCATTCTTGCCACCTACACTTCCTTCAAAAACCAACTGAACAAGTCCTGGGTGTCTTAAGATGTGTCCTATCATTCTATCTCTTCTTCTCGTCAAATGTAGCCAAATCGATCTCCTCTCACCAATTCGATTCAGTATCTCTTCATTCGTGATTCGATCTATCCATCTCACCTTCAGCATTCTTCTGTAACACCACATTTCAAAAGCTTCTATTCTCTTTCTTTCTGAGCTAGTTATCGTCCATGTTTCACTTCCATACAATGCCACGCTCCACACAAAAGTCTTCAAAAACATCTTTCTAATTCTGATATCAATGTTTGAAGTGAGCAAATTTCTTTTCTTAAGAAAGCTCTTCCTTGCTTGTGCTAGTCTGCATTTTATGTCCTCCTTACTTCTGCCATCGTTGGTTATTTTACTACCCAAGTAACAATATTCATCTACTTCCTTTAAGACTTCATTTCCTAATCTAATATTTCCTACATCACCTGCCTTCGTTCGACTGCACTCCATTACTTTTGTTTTCGACTTATTTATTTTCATCTTGTACTCTTTACCTAAGACTTCATCCATACCATTCAGCAACTTCTCGAGATCTTCTGCAGTCTCAGATAAAATAACAATATCATCGGCAAATCTCAAGGTTTTGATTTCCTCTCCTTGGACTGTGATTCCCTTTCCAAATTTCTCTTTGATTTTCTTTACTGCCTGTTCTATGTAAACTTTGAAAAGGAGAGGGGACAAACTGCAGCCTTGCCTCACTCCTTTCTGGATTGCTGCTTCTTTTTCAAAGCCCTCGATTCTTATCACAGCAGACTGATTTGTATACAGGTTGTAGATAATTCTTCGTTCTCGGTATCTGATTCCTATCATCTTCAGAATCATAAATAGCCTGGTCCAATCAACATTATCGAATGCCTTTTCTAGATCTACGAATGCCATGTACGTGGGCTTGTCCTTCTTGATTCGATCTTCTAAGATCAGACGTAAAGTCAGGATTGCTTCACGTGTTCCTACATTTCTTCTGAAGCCAAACTGATCTTCCCCCAACTCAGCTTCAACTTGTTTTTCCATTCTTCTGTAAATAATACGTGTTAAAATTTTGCAGGCATGAGATACTAAACTAATAGTGCGGTAGTTTTCACACCTGTCAGCACCGGCTTTCTTGGGAATAGGTATAACAACATTCTGCCGAAAATCGGATGGGACTTCTCCTGTCTCATACATCCTGCACACTAAATGAAATAACCTTACCATGCTGGTTTCTCCTAAGGCAGTCAGTAGTTCAGAGGGAATATCATCAATTCCAGGTGCCTTGTTCCTATTTAGGTCACTCACAGCTCTGTCAAACTCTGACCTCAAAATTGGGTCTCCCATTTCATCAGCATCAACAACCTCTTCATGTTCCAGAACGAAATTATCTACATCGTTACCTTCATACAACTGTTGGATATGCTCCTGCCATCTTTCTGCTTTGTCTTCTTTCCCTAGAAGTGGCTTTCCATCTGAGCTCTTAATATTCATGCACCTAGATTTCCTTTCTCCAAAGGTTTTCTTGATTTTCCTGTATGCAGCATCTACCTTTCCCAGGACCATACAGCCTTCGACATCCTTGCACTTCTCCTTCAGCCATTCTTCCTTAGCTACCTTGCACTTTCTATCCACTTCATTCTTTAATCGCCTGTATTCTTTTCTGCCCTCTTCATTTCTAGCATTCTTGTATTTTCGTCGTTCATCAATCAGGTCTAGTATCTCCTGAGTTATCCACTGATTCTTAGTTGATCTTTTCTTCCTTCCTAACATTTCTTCAGCAGCCCTACTGACTTCATTTTTCATGACTCTCCACTCTTCCTCTACTGTGTTTCCTTCGGCCTTTTCATTTAGTCCTTGTGCAACATGTTCCTTGAAACAATCCATCACACTCTTTTCTTTCAACTTGTCTAGATCCCATCTTTTTGCATTCTTTCCTTTCTTCAATTTCTTCAACTTCAGATGGCATTTCATGACCAACAAGTTGTGGTCAGAGTCCACGTCTGCTCCTGGGAAAGTTTTGCAATCCAACACCTGGTTTCTGAATCTCTGCCTAATCATAATGAAGTCTATTTGATACCTTCCAGTGTCTCCAGGTCTCGTCCACGTATACAGCCGTCGTTTGTGGTGTTTGAACCAAGTATTGGCGAGGACTAAATTATGGTCAGTGCAGAATTCAACCAGCCGACTTCCTCTTTCGTTCCTTTGTCCCAATCCAAATTCTCCTACTGTGCTACCTTCTCTTCCTTTGCCTACCACTGCGTTCCAGTCTCCCATCACAATTAGATTCTCGTCACCTTTGACATATTGTATTAAATCTTCTATCTCCTCATATATTCTTTCAATTTCTTCATCATCCGCTGAACTAGTAGGCATATAGACTTGCACTATTGTGGTGGGCATTGGTTTGGTGTCTATCTTGGCGACAATAATTCTTTCACTATGCTGGTCGTAGTAGCTTATCCGCTGCCCTATTTTCTTATTCATTATTAAACCAACTCCTGCATTACCCCTGTTTGATTTCGTGTTGATAATTCGGTAGTCGCCTGACCAAAAATCTTGTTCTTCCTGCCAACGTACTTCACTTATACCAACTACATCTAACTTTAGCCTATCCATCTCCCTTTTCAGATTCTCTAACCTACCACAACGATTCAAACTTCTAACATTCCACGCTCCGAAAGAGTCGTTACTGCATGCAATTATAACCTTGATTTATAGTTTAAACCTCTCAAATGCCATGGTAAAAGAAACTATTTCCAAAATGCATCCAACAAGATGAATTGACAATATTCGAATAATGCACTTCGATAACTCACCAGCAAACATAACCTCACGCAATGAAATCAAAAGAAAGAAAACATGATTCAAAGATGAAGGGAAATCTATATTGGCTCCCCTGTGCAAGTGCTTTATTCATTGGATTACTGTACTGTATGCATTTTAGATGCCTTGTGCTTGCACGGAAACTACCCGATGCCCTTAAAACACCGCGGCTTATCAAACTTTACTATGACGAGGGGAGAAAGTCTCTCGCTTCCGTCCACATTAGAACAGTACAGTGACTATACTTGTACGATTTCCCGCCATGGCACTTCTAGGACCCGTTAATGCATGCAAACACCTTGATTCTCAGTTTAAACTTTTCATATGCCATGGAAAACACTATTTCAGAACGTATCCAACATGGTGCATTTACATTATTCAACTTGGATAAAACAATGGCAAACAACCTCACGCAACGAAAGGAAGAAAACCATGATTTAAAGACGAGGAAAATTTATGCAGGCTCCCCTGTACAAATACTTTATCTTTTGGATTACTGTACTGTTTGCATTTTTAGATGCCTTGTACTTGCATGGAAAGTGCCTGATGCCTGTAAAACATCGTGGCTTTTCGAACTTTCCTATGACATGGGAAGGAAGTCTCTCGCTTCCATGTGCACAGACGGGGGGGGGGGCTTTCTCTTACATGATCCTTGGTGCACAGTGTAGCAACACAGTACAGTACATTTCCCGGCTGCCAATTCTCTCCTTTAAACCCGTAAGTCTGTTTGGCCTCAGCATTAAAAAAAAAAAAAAACGGACAAACAATGCAGTTTCATCGGCATTGACAGTATTGTTTGGTACGTACGAATTGATTATAGGTTATGAGCCACCCTTTTTCGCAAAATGTCGGCATCGTCAGTGTTTGCGGATTCTACCTCTCCACAGACCACCTGCTACGTGATATTGCGGCATTTCTTAAAACTTTACATGTAATAAATATCATTTTTGGTCCGTATTGATGATATTTAAAACACCGAATAAAAACTAATTACAATTCTGCTCAAACTTAGCAGATATGAAGCACGCTGTAGACACGCCGAAGTGGGTGAAAGTGCGCAAAGTTACCCCTGCAGTTCCGGAACACGCGTTCTTTTATGACGCGGAGAAAAATACCCTGTAAAATACTAATTTTTTCAAAATGTAAAGGCAGTTTCGAATTAAAAGACTGAATTTCGGTAAAGGGACCAACAGTGTTTTTCGAATTATGAATTATCCATATTTCGAATGAAACAATTTAAATAACATGCAAAACCGTACCTCATGTTTCCGGGAACGAGAGCTGCTTCGAATTAGGCAGAATTTTGAATTAAGTGATTTTGAATTATTGAGGTTCTACTGAATACAGTTGAGACTGGATTATACATAACTTAGTTCTGCGTAATTATGTTTTATACATAAATTTCTATAGGTCCCAGCAAGATATAACTTTAAAAAATGTTAATTAAACCTCATTTGTATGTAATCTATTTATACATAATACTCATCAACAGATTAGAGCAGATGTAGGATGCAATAGCTACGTAGAAATGAAAAGGTTAGCACGTGATAGGGTGGCATGGAGAGCTGCATCAAACCAGTCTATGGACTGATGACTCAAACAACAACACTGTCCTCATCATCCTCCTCCTTCTTCTTTCCCCCTTATCCAGCTTCTGCTGGGTCAGGACATTTATGGCACTTCTCCATTTTTCTCTCTCCTTCCATCATTCCTCTTCCATCTTGTCCCAGTCCTCTTTCGTGAATCGATCCACCGTGGTGTACGTCTCCCTCTCACTTTCCTTCCCTCAAACTTCATCTGTTTCGGTATTCTTTTCTCCTCCATCCTCTTGACATGTCCAAATCATCTCAGTTTATTCCTATCATTTCCCCTCATTTATCTTTTCTATTCTGACTTCCTTTCCAACATTTTCATTTCTCACTCTGTTGTTCCTTGTCCTTCCTATTATACTTCTTAGGTATTATTCCATTTCACTGGCTTCAATTCTACTCTCCTCCCTATCTGTCATTGTCCAGGTCTCACCCTGTCTGGCTGCAGAGCGATGCATCTTATGCTGCCACACTACAATAACTAAGGAGGTCACAAACTAGCAGACTCACACAAATTTAAAGTCACAATGGAATTTTTGGATCCATACCGCTTCTATTATCTGGCTAACATCATCAAAAGACAAGCAAGGTCGGTCCACTATGCATCTATAAGCTTGCTGAAAGGGGTAGTACAAACAAGAATTGTATATTATAGTAGAATAAGATAATGATGGCCTTAACACAGGCACTGAATTTTTTAGGAAAAATGTTTTTCTATTTATTATACAGTAGTTGGATATTTGAGTGCTGTTTCACTCAGCGGACGGAGGTGATTCAGAGAATGCAGTGATATCTTCAAAAATTTACTATTACAACAGTTTAGCTCTCATTATTTTCAAATGTTTACAGAAGAGACTCAAAAGAATGTAGTTTACATGCATTAACTTCCACATTTTGTACAGAATGAAAGCAACTTTCTTGTATTCGCCTGGGTTGATTCACAATGCAATGAAAACTAGGGTAATCGTTGCCTTGGAAACTCTGAGAAGGTGAACCAGGAACAATAGTTCAAAGTCTCATTTAATGCACATTCCAGATTAATGGGACGATTAGTTCGTGAGAAATAGGGCGTTTACTTTGGCATGTTTTGTCGTCCACTACTTACACTATAAATTGAGGATAATTATGTCCACCTTTTCAATACAAAAACAATGTAACGTCATTAACACATCACATATTTATTACCTTTCAAACATTGGGACCTGTTTCGGCATTATTTGTATGCCATCATCAGCCATAGGAAACTTTGTGACAAGGCCTAAGTACAATATTAACATAACTTACAACATATATATATAAATTGAACATGTTCTTACATGACTATTAAAATTTGGTGTACACCATAAAACCTTAAATTAAAATTGGTAGCATATTTTATGCGACATATTATGACTTTATACAATTATTTGACTAAAGTTAAAGCTTTCTGTCAGTTTTTATAAATATTACAAAATATTAATTGAGCATCCAGATAACAATTTTCAATCTTTAAAAACTTTTTTAACTACTAGGCGTTAAAGATAATAGTGAATTTGTTTGGTCAATAATACTAAATTGACATGCGTTAAAATGAAATCGCCTACTAACAGATTGGAAAACAGTGACCTATTTGTACTAGGTATGGGGATAAGTTACATTATAAGTAATTAGTAATTCTATATCTTGCGTTAATATAGTTTGGTTATTTAATAACAAGTCGAATAAAATGATAAATTCGGCTGATATTTTAAACTTTAAAACATTAATTGTCCATTATAGAGGTCCCTTTTTCAGTGAAGATATTTAGTGAGCAAAACAGTTCCTCTTAGAATTGATTACAGGTCCCAATGTTTGAAAGGTAATAAATATGTGATGTGTTAATGACGTTACATTGTTTTTGTATTGAAAAGGTGGACATAATTATCCTCAATTTATAGTGTAAATCTAGATTCAATACGGACCAAAATGAAGTTCTTAACTTTAAATAGTCCACTACTTAGCTGCACTAACCATGCCCTCACATTTCTTATGCTACGCATTCACTCTCGCTCTGCTCAGTTCAGTTTGGTCTGTTATCATCTGATTCATTTAAAAATTTAATTACTTCTCTTTCATTCATTCATTCATTCAAACTGCACTGTGCCATCGTATTTCAAAGTGACTGGCAAGTCAAATAATTACGAGTCGCAAGAGGTTTCAAGGCATTGAAAGAATTGCAGAAATCCTCACCAGATGATGTCAACATTCATATCAGTGAAGAGATGGTGATCTACACTTTCAATCTACATAAGGAAAAATCCTGTATTTAAACATATATCCGTTAGAATGCAACAGAAATTTAAACCTATATGCTCTCAAGCAGAAATAGGTCAGACTATTTCCAACACGTCAGAAAGGAAAAAAGAAACACTGATTTGGACTGATATAAGGAGGCAGACATCTTCACATTCAAAGATATACCATTTCCATCTTGACTTTAAAACTTTACAAGCTAGAACAAAATGAAGTTAGGCCTACAGGGGTCTACACCAGGCATGGAGGTTGGCAGCATGGGAAGAAAAGGATGCCTATACAACATATGGAGGTCAGCGTCAAGAGGTTAATGACAATAAGCAGTCACTACTATGGATTTGAATACATTCACGATCTTCAAATTTTTTCGTCACATCATACTGGCGTTTTAAGTCCACTTTTTCGAACACTAATTTCAAGAATAGACACAGCAACATTTTAGGAATTGTATCCTGAAAAGATCATCATTAAGAAGAGTGCATTTTAGTACTAAATTTTTAGATTTGTAACAATATATGTTCAATCATTTCCTTTTCAATGTTTACATAGAACAGGCAGTAAAGGAAATCGAAGAGAAATTGGAAAGGGAATCACAGTCCAAGGAGAGGAAATCAAAACCTTGAGATTTGCCAATGATATTGTTATTTTATCTGAGACTACAGAAGATCTCGAGAAGTTGCTGAATGGTATGGATGAAGTCTTGGGTAAGGAGTACAAGATGAAAATAAATAAGTCCAAAAACAAAAGTAATGGAGTAAAGTCGAACGAAGGCAGGTGATGTAGGAAATATTAGATTAGGAAATGAAGTCTTAAAGGAAGTACATGAATATTGTTACTTAGGTAGTAAAATAACTAACGATGGCAGAAGTAAGGAGGACATAAAATGCAGACTAGCACAAGCAAGGAAGAGCTTTCTTAAGAAAATAAATTTGCTCACTTCAAACATTGATATCGGAATTAGAAAGACGTTTTTGAAGACTTTCGTGGCGTTGTATGGAAGTGAAACATGGACGATAACTAGTTCAGAAAGAAAGAGAATAGAAGCTTTTGAAATGTGATGTTACAGAAGAATGCTGAAGGTGAGATGGATAGATCGAATCACGAATGAAGAGATACTGAATCTAATTGGTGAGAGGAGACGAATTTGGCTAAATTTGAAGAGAAGAAGAGATAGAATGATAGGACACATCTTGAGACACCCAGGACTTGTTCAGTTGGTTTTTGAAGTTAGTGTAGGTGGTAAGAACGGTAGGGGTAGACCAAGGTATGAATATGACAAGCAGATTAGAGCAGATGTAGGATGCAATAGTTATGTAGAAATGAAAAGGTTAGCACAGAATAGGGTGGCATGGAAGCTGCATCAAACCACTCTATGGACTGATGACTCAAACAACAACAATTGTATTTTTCGTATTGGGCCCTAGTAAGTAAGTAAGTAAGTAGATTTTGACAGATTCTTTTGAAATCACTGAAGAAGAGAATAGTATAAGTTTTTTCTAAACGAGTACGATTAAAGAGTAATTTAGATTAATGTTTAAGTGAAAACAATAAATGGTCACAGGGTGGACCCATTAATAAATCATTGTGTTATTTGGTTATCTCAGTTAATGCAGACCAATATAGGACCCAAATATGGTCAAATTTGTTAATTGGGGTGGGGGGAAGATTGGGGAGAGGAGAACTGAGCTGCGTAAGCCGAACTAGACATAGGTTTCTTTGTTGCAGCTTTATACACTGATCTGTGATTGTGTACATCCTATTATCATTTTCTTCTTCTATTGCTTTTCCCACACATGTGGATTTGGTCCAGTCTAAACTAGACTAGACTAACTAGACTGTTTAACGAACTGTTTAACGAAACTGTATACTTTTATCATAATGTAACGAATTGTGTCACATAATATTTTAATGTTCATGTAACATTTCAAGCACCGTCGTAAAATTGATGTAAAGTACAAATTGAACTACAATTCACAGGACTTACCGGCAACATTGTACCTTTGTACTCAGACATTTCAACATAAATGTATACTTTTAATGTAATGAATTTGTGTCATGAATTATGCTAATATTCATGTAACATTTCAAGTATTACAGCTATCAGCTCATTGTAACCACATATCACAATGAATGTTATTGTTCTGTACATATAGCTCATATTACTAGTTTTATTACTTTATAGGAAGGTAATGTTTTAGGACATTCAACAAAAAGTGAGTACTTAATTAAGGCTGATGATGACCCCAAGTAGGATAGAAACTAGACCCTAGTGACTCATTGTGATGTAAATATATGCAATGCAAATAATATAAAGTATTGAATAGGTGGAATAAACAATTTTTATGAAATTATATGTAATCTCATCAGTTCAATACGGAACCAAAAATGAAATTTATAACCTTTGACGGATGTAATCCCTTTTGTGTGTTTTTGTGGTGGTTAGTAGACAGGTGTGTTGTGCGAGTATGACAAGAAGTGTGTTGGGGCAACACTAGCACCCAATCCCCGAGCCAGAAGAATTAATCAAACTTGATGAGAATTCCCGACCTGGTCGGGAATCGAACCCGGGACCCTCTGAACCAAGGACCTTGATGCTGACCATTCAGCGAAGGAGTCCGAGTGTTTTCATCCTATTACGTGTTCCTTGAACATGAACGTTGCTTCAACTTTTCCCTCCACTTCGTGGACGCACGTCTCGACTGACCTCGCTCTGATCTGTTATTACAAACACCAAACTATGTTATGCAGTAACTTTTGGCAGCTCCATCTTTGCTTCAGCTGAAACCACCTTTATAAAACAACATATTTGTAACTAAGAAGACAACTCACTGGTTGACGAAGAAACCTCGCGAGCAGGCTGTGATGTGATAGTGCTTCTCCTCCAGAGTCACAACGTACAGATACATGAGGTCTCCGTGCATCTTACGGAACCCTGGAGGAGGGTTCCAGCCCGACGTTGTGAGTACTTTTAACGTCTGTGGTCCCTTCTGTTCCTTGGCCTGCGGCTGTAGAGGCAGCAGAGGCCGATCTCTGCTGCCTGGCATGATGTAGTCCGGCGGGGTGCAGTCAACGCTCTCGGGCCGCATCTTCTTCTTCTCTACATTGCCAAGGAATTGAGAATTCTTTAGTTACAAAATTAAATATGAATAAATTAAAAATTGTACACTCTATTGCACAAAAATTGACCAGCAAAAAAATATTAAATTTTGTACACTCTTGAAACAAGATAATATTCGTAAACTGTGGATAGCCAATGGCCAATGAGATGATACTTGGAATCATAGCACCTGCTCGATATGTTCAATATACAGTATTTCAAACAAGAGAATTTTGAAAGAATGTCATCTTCTGTGACGGTCAAATTTGTTCGGTTGAATGTACATACACGCACAATTGTCAAGTGAAAAGGCCTACCTACTCAACACCTTTTATTTTTATGGAATACATATTTTGCCTCCTATAGAGGCATGATGATAATGATGATTAAGGTTGGGATGTTAAGAAATGTCCTATTTCTGTCCTGAGCTCATTTTATCCAAAATCTGAAAAATAACTGAATAATGGATCCCTGACCCCATTTATAGCAGTTTTATGTTGCATATAAATGCATATTTCAGCCATTCTTATTGCTTTGGTCACGTTTTTCTCCTTTTGGTGATATAAGATCATATCTGGTTAATATTTTGAGTATTTTTTGTTTAAAATAAGGCATATTTTTTTACAGGGTATATGTTTTCTGTGTCCAATTTCAAACATGTGATTACCAAATACCGTTTCAGTCGCATTTTTCTACCTTTTACCAGAACATATAGATAACATTTTTAGACGGCATGATTCCGAGAAAAAGATACTGGACGGACATGTGCTGACAGATACCAAAAAGCATGCTAATACTTCGTTTTCTTGTTTTAACGGAGTTCAATGTTAGTAATACTCTAAATACTTGCTACCTATTGCTAAAATGCTTAAGTCATATTTTACTTCTTATAGGCCATATTTAACTAGTTTTAGGGCATATTACCTTGCGTATGTACTTTTTAGTCATAAACTTCCGAGCCCTACAGATTGACGCTTGTTGTTTAAAGGAGGCTATCAGCTAGAGGTCGGCCCCTAATGGTACGAGATGAGACGAAATGTAATGACAATTAAAATTCCAAAATCCATCCACTGACTAGAATTCAAAACGATGACGATGAACAACGATTATGAACTGACAACAATCAGTGGATCTGACCTGCTGTGCCCCATCTTCCCATAAAGTAACTTAAAACAATGGTATAAACTGGATGAGGGACTGCTTCCAGAGCAAAATCCTAAATTGATGATGCTTGTTCTCTAAAGGGGTCCAAAAACCAGGTTGCTGGCCACTCATAATGGTACTAATCACTGGTAAAGTAGAAGCACGGTGTTCCTTATCTAGCGGTATTAATCAAGGGTAATGTACGACTCACAGGTAACGCCAACCTCTGGTGTTTCTCACATAATGGCACCACTCATAGGCAGGGGCGTTGCCAAGGAGGGGGTGGGGGTGTAACTGGAGGTTAGAACCCCCAGGGAAATTTTACAAAAATAAAATAAACGGTAACTCACAATCAACAATAAACTAAATAAACATTTAGAGTCATAACTGTAGAACTAACAGATCTGTAATACACTTATATCAGTGTCCTTATAATGACAAGTCATGGAAGCACACCTCCATTGTGTTCTACCATCATCTTGTAACTATAACCCCGTCCCGACATCGGCCGATCCTGGCTAAACTATTGCTCGTAGGTAACGCAGGCCCACAATGTCATCATATAGTGGTACTAATCGCAGGAATCACCCAAACCTGTGGCATTTCTCACATAATGGTACTCATCATCATTTACCATTATCCATCTGTAGGCAGGTAGGGGCAAATAGGGTTCCTCTGCACTTTCTTCGGTCTTTCCACCGCTCCTCCTTCAATACTGTGCCCCAGTCCAGGTTTCTTTTTCTAATACCGCATTGCACTGTGTCCTTCCACCTCAATCGTGGTCGTCTGCGGACTCTCATTCCTTGCATTTGGATTTCCATCCCCTTTCTTGGCATTCTTTCATCACTCATATGCCCAATCCATCTTCACTCTATCTTTTTTTTCCTCCCACTCCGATTTCTTCCCAGATTTTCTCATTCCTTATTTTGTCTCTTCTACTCTTTTGTAAGATACCCCTCAAGAACTTCATTTCGGCTGCCTGGATTCAACTCTCATCCTTCTTTGTCACTGTCCAAGTTTCTACTCCGTACGTTGTTATGGGTATGTAATACATCATGTACATAGTTTCCTTTGCTTCCATTGGAACATCTTTGTCCCATAACATGTTTCTTACACTAGGATAGAAACAGCTTCCAGCTTTAATCCTCTTACTAATTTCAGTATCTAGTCGAGCATTCTCCATTAATTCACTCCCCAGGTTTTTTTTTTTTTGCTAGGGGCTTTACGTCACACCAACACAGATAGGTCTTATGGCGACAATGGGATAGGAAAGGCCTAGGAGTTGGAAGGAAGCGGCCGTGGCCTTAATTAAGATACAGCCCCAGCATTTGCCTGGTGTGAAAATGGGAAACCACGGAAAACCACCTTCAGGGCTGCCGATAGTGGGATTCGAACCTACTATCTCCCGGATGCAAGCTCACAGGCGCGCACCTCTACGCGCACGGCTAGCCAGGTATTTGAACGTCTCCACTACTTCCAGAGGCTTGTCTGCAAGTCTAATCTGACATTGCACTAATCACAGGTAATGTAAAGCCAGGGTGTTCCGCAAATAGTGGTACTAATCATGGGTACTGTAAACCCATAGTGATCCACTGCCGATAATACCAATCACAAACCCAGGGTGTTCCTCACACAGCGACAATAATCGCAAGTAAAGTCGACCCATGGAGTTCCTCGCGTGATGGTACTGATCGCAGGCAATCACATGGTTCAACATCTATCATCCCTTGGTTGCCTCTTGTAGTCGTCCCTTACAACAGGCAGGGGATAGCAGGGTGTATTCTTCATCTGCCTCCTTCACCCACAGACGGTCTATGGAGTATGGTCGCTTAAGGACTTACTATTATATTTTTACAATTGGTTTTACGTCACACCGAAACAGGTACATCTTACGGCGAAGGAAAGGGCTGGGAGTGGGAGGGAAGCAGCCGTCGCCTTAATTAAGGTACAGCCCCAGCATTTGCCTGGTGTAAAAATGGGAAACCATCTTCAGGGCTGCCAACAATGGGGTTCCAGCCCACTATCTTCCCGATGCAAACTCACAGCTTCGCGCCCCTAACCGCACGGCCAACTCGCCTGGATGGAGAGGAGTTCTACCTAGAAGTTTCTTTTTCTTCCAATAGATGACTCAAGCGTCTTCTTTTCTCAACACTGTACAACCCTCCCTTTGTGTTCTTTTACTCGTTGTTAACAAACAAATTTTGGTGCTTACAAATTGATTGAAATTGTGACGGTGGTTGTGTAGTACACAAAGCTTCAAACGAGTAAATGTTGTAGAAATAACAGTGATTCCGGAAGAGGAAATGAGATATTTTGTATAATAATGATAGGTGATGATCCGATAGCTTCAGATAGTGAAAGTGAGTGCGATTGTGTGCTTAGTGCAAGCACAGGAAGGCTTCCAGTGTACAGATTTTCCCTGCTGTTTCCCCTTGAAAGGCAATGTGCGTGTTCTATTGTGTGCCAGTCATGATAAACAAGTGTTGAGTAGGTTGACCATTTCACTTGCCAAATGGATATTTTGTGAACACGGATATTGGAACAAGAGGAAATTCATTAACTGTAGCATACATACTACACACAACACTTAAAATCTCAAAAATCCAGCTTAACAAAACTTGGGGAGTTGAACTAAAAGCATTTGTTTTGGACCATAACATAAACAGGAACTGATTTCGTATTAAAACTTCTGTATCTTTTGCAGCTCTTGAAGGATGTAAAATTGAAATGAGGTTCAAAGCTATAATACCCAGAATGTCTCCCTGAGTGACCACATTGAGGAAAGACAAGGAGCTGCAGTCAACGCCATTGTATGCATCAGCAGGATCCAAGGACTTGAGCAGGTCTCGAACGTGCCGCACGTGTATCCTCGCTTCCCGCATAGTGTATGGCTCTTCCACAACCTACAAGAAATGTATGACAAATTTTTAACCCTGATTTTCAATTAACTCTAAAATGGAAAACAACTCAATAACAAATATAGGGTGTAATGTAACACAAAACCTAATAGGTTTCCACCTATTCAGTACTCATTTATTGTAGACTAAAGAAGTTACATATATTTGAAAATAGTTTCAGTCTTGCTAGAGACCATCATCAGGACTCCTCCTTTAATGTATCGGACGCCTGGAAAGAACAGTGGCAACAGCAATCCTCATTACCACATCATCACATCATTGAGAACCCATGCAAGTGCACAGATGGTTTTTCTCTTCCCAGACGGCATTGAAGGATGCTCAATCGAATTAGGACAGGCCAAGGTAGATGTGAAGCCACTCTCTTCAAATGGGGATGGAAGACATCACCACAATGTGACTGCGGACAAGGGGAGCAGACAGTGGATCAAATTGCATTTGAGTGTCCTTTGCGTGGTTACAGAGGCTCTATAGAGGACTTAAACTGTGTCTCAAACGAAGCTCTTCTCTGGCTATTAAATTTTGACATGGAACTTTAGTTATGAACTTGAGATGGTAGTTGTACATATTGTATATAATATTGTATTCATCATATGGTAAATAAATAAATAAATAAATAAATAAATAATCAGTCAAAATCATAAAGTTAAGGTAAGACATGAATTATGATGGATAATATTTATAAAATAAGAACATGTTGTTGACATTCGGTGCAACAGCTGAAACAAGTGTGAACGGAACAATGTTCATGGGAAAGTGTTGAGATGATAATTTGTTTTCGGTATGGATCCTTGAAGTGAATTCAGGAAGATTCTTCAAGTGCTAGTATTTTAAGTGTTTGACCTGGTCTTTTGGGAGGTGCATTCTTCAAACTGGAAGAAAACGTTGAGAACTTACACTAGAAGTAGTGTGATCATGATGTGTGTTTATCATTCGACCCTTTGCTAGTCTTGCACCGTGGCAGAGCACCAGCCTCTCACTGCTGGGATCCGTGGTTTGAATCCCGGTCACTCCATGTGAGAATTGTGCTGGACAAAGCAGAGGCAGAACAGGTTCTTCTCCGGGTACTCTGGTTTTCCCTGTCATCTTTCATTCCAGCAATACGCTCCAATACCATTTCATCTGTCAGTCATTAATCACTGCCCCAGAGGAGTGAGACAGGCTTCGGCAGCTGGCACAATTTATATCCTCGCCGCTAGATGGGGGCTTCATTCATTCCATTCCTGATCCGGTCAGATGACTGGAAACAGGCTGTGGATTTTCATCTATTGTAATTTATGTCTTGCCTTAATTTTATGATTTTGACCGAAACTAATTTCTAATATATGTACCTTTTAGTTTACAATTAATGAGTAGTGAATAGGTGGAAATCTTTTAGCTCTTGTTTTACATTATATCGCTCTTCAATACGGTATAATATGAAATGTATTACCTATAAATATAGGGTGGTTGAAACGACATGAACCTAGTATATGAGCCTTAGAGGGTTGGTCATACTGATAAACAGAACCCGGATTTTTGGGCAGAAATAAGGGAGAATGCAAACTAATTTGCTTAGCAGGAAGTCTCGTCTAGCCCTTTTCCTTGCCGGGCTGAGTGGCTCAGACGGTTGAGGCGTTGGCCTTCTGACTCCAATTTGGCAGGTTCGATCCTGACTCAGTCCGGTGGTATTTGAAGGTGTTCAAATACGTCAGCCTCGTGTCGGCCGACTTCCTGGCACGTAAAAGAACTCCTGCGGGACAACATTCGGCACCTCGGCGTCTCAGAAAACCGTATAAGCAGTTAGTGGGACGTAAATAAAACATTATTATTATTATTATTATTATTATTATTATTATCCCCTTCTTCTGTTATTTAGCGAGAGTATAATCAATTCTAGCGGTTCAGACGGGTCATGCCCCTAATGATTATGCAACTCTCATAGCACAACCGTTGTGCAGGTAGACTATACTTGTCACTCGCTTCAGTAAGTTTGCATTCTGACCTATTACTGTTTAAAAATCCGGACTCTACTGATAAATATTTTGAAAAAAATAATTTGATATCCTGCGTCACTGTCCTTTTATCAGCTCCTGAAGTTAACCTATCAGATCGCTTGAGAGCATCAATCGAAGAAGGCTTGAGTTGCACTAGGAGTCCAAGTCCACTGTACGCTTGCCTCATGGGTGCTTCAAGTACATTCCTATAAGTGACTGATCGCCTAGAAGTTACTGCATTCTAAGAAATCAGTATCAAACACAAGTGTCGGCGGATGCAGAGCGAGTCTCGGCCCACAAGTGGCCAAGGCTCATCCGTGGTCCAACAGCTCTGCACTCCGACCGGTCAACCGAACAGTTCCCCTGTGGGTGGGGGGCGGTAGAATAACACCCACGGTATCCCCTGCCCGTCGTGAGAGGCCACTAAAAGGGGACCCATGGACTCTAAACTTTGGAGCGTGGGTTGGCGACCACGGGGCCCTTAGCTGAGTCCTGGCATTGCTTCCACTTACTTGTGCAAGGCTCCTCACTTTCATCTATCCTATCCGACCTCCCTTGGTCAACTCTTGTTCTTTTCCGACCCCGACGCTATTAGGTTTGCGAGGGCTAAGGAGTCTTTCATTTTCACGCCCTTCGTGGCCCTTGTCTTTCTTTGACCGATATCTTCATTTTTCGAAGTGTCGGATCCCTTCAATTTTCCCCTCTGATTAGTGTTATATAGAGGATGGTTCCCTAGTTGTACTTCCTCTTAAAACAATAATCACCACCACCACCACCACCACCACCTCAACCGAACAGAGGAAGGTTGGCCACGGCTCTACGCTTCTGTATTCGGGAGACGGAGAGGGGCTGGTCCCCACTGTCAACTGTCCTGAACCGGGAGAGTTGGCCGTGCGGTTAGGAGCGTGCAGCTGTGAGCTAGCAACCGGGAGATAGTGGGTTCGAACCCCACTGTCGGCAACCCTGAAGATGGTTTTCCATTTGCACACCATGCAAATGCTGGGGCTGTACCTTAATTCAGTCCACGGCCGCTTCCTTCCCACTCTTAGCCCTTTCCTATCCCATCATCGCCATAAGACCTAGCAAAAAACTGCCCTGGGAATGGTTTTCCATTCTCCTGCACTAAGGCAAATGCCGGGACAGTTCATAGTATAGGTACGGCTGCCAACGTACCTCCCCTTATCCGAGTATCTCCTTCACCATAGCAAATCTCCTGGCCTGAGAGACTGCGTCAGTGTCTAAAGGGCCCGCCTCCCCCTTCAGGGGAGGTATATATGTTCAGTCCGTCAGCGATTCCGCTGGTGGGATCCTCAACAGCTCTGCCATCAGCTCTCATCGATGGCCTAGGCATCACTGAAGAGGCGTACTAGGGAAATGAGGAGTGAAGTAGTTTCCCGTTGCTTTCCTCGCCATATCAGTCTGCCAAGCCCATTTCAGGGGAGGAATGAAAACTTTTTAGTAGTAGTCAAACACAAACACACCGTACGTTTCAGTCGCTGTTACCGTAGCATATTTGGTATGGCACCCCCTTGTCAGTTCGGAGATCCGTGTTCACACCCCTCCCCTTTTTCTTCGAGTGGTGCTCTCAAGATGGTTTTAAGCCACCTGCTGATTTAGGAACACCCCACCTCGTAAAGACCATTTGAGCTGGCCCGCGAACCGAACCGATCTGACTACCTACCTCCAGCAGCTGATAAAATGACGAGGCGAGATGTCGATTTTTTTTAAAAATTATCTATCATTATGACCAAAGCTCTAATGCTCGTATACTCGGTTCACGTCGTTTCCAACCATCCTAAACATTAACTTTTCATAGAACAGAAAAAGCAAGTAGATCATCGTAGGCAAGAAGTTAGAAATATCTCTCTGGTCTAGATACCTAAAACGTCAAATCACAAGTACCCTGACTTATCACTAAAACAAGCAACTGCAGTTCAAATTCTCATCAATACAATCCACCAAGTTGTGAAAAATAAGGATGTTATTAGAAAATACTGGGTCACTGAGTGGCATAAACCAAATAAAGAGGGCAAATATTTTTCTAATTTTTCGAGAAGAATAGTGCCCTATCTGCATGGATTTAATTTGAACATTTTGATTGGGGCGGCACTCCATTTGAAAGCAATTTCCGACCGCAAAATTATTGCTAATATTCTCCATCTTTCTTAATAACTTTAATTTAATAACCAAACCCCTGTAAATGAAAGAATAATCATACAGAATTAAGAAATAGATCTAATACAAATGTATACATTACTTGGCCAGTTTTTATCCGTAAAAGTAATAATCAAGAACAACTTCTCTTTATTTGATCACATCGTATTTTTACACAAAATAAAGTCTTCTCTCTCCATTTGAATTAAAGTGATTAATTAATTTTGGAAAGGCAGTATCAGTACTTCATTTGGTAGCTAGAAAGCCTGGACGATCTTGTTCCTGCACTATGTTCTTAAACGCCGCGCGCATGAAAATTACTCTCACAAGTCGCTGAAGCGACATTTTAATTAGAATTGAGGGGGGAAGGTAAAATTTAACAATAATAACAATTATTTCTGTCAACATTTTACAGGTAGTACATACAATTTTGCAAAGATCATTCTGTTTCAGTAAGCTAAATTGAACAAAGTAACGAAAAACGTACTCAAAAATCTGTATTTCTATGTCGGTAATATTGTGAAATTTTGTTCCCTTCAAAATATTTAGAGGAGGGGGGGGGGGACTAACACCTCTTGCCACTCTAGAATTATCCCTATGCCTATTTTTTAAATTACAGGATCTGAATCCACCCAGAGAGACAAAAAGGTTCCGCACTTCACGAGGGTATCTTCATTGCGTCTGCGAAAACCGCTATGCGAAATATTTCAGCTTAGAACTTTGGCCAGTAAGGTTATAGCGTCTAAGGGTCAATACTGTGCGAATAATTCCAAATAATTCTCTCTGTTGATAAGATATATGTGCCGCGGATCAGTATTTGTCCCACAAGTTTATCGCAAAGCGATTTTCGCAGGCGCAACGAAGATACGCAAGTTACAGAAAAGCTGCCCCTTGCTTAATCAGGAGTAGTTACTCCCTGGTGCTGCTACCCATAGCGGGTTGCGTTTCCAATCAAATGCCCTGTTCGGCCAAAGTCTTCTCATACCTTAATGACGGAACCCTCCTTGAGTCCTTCGATGTTCTTGAGCTCGGCGAAGTTATCTAACGTGTTACCGTCGAGCTGCAAGGAGAAGCACGTGCGATGGCAGGTGTCTTCACGGTCCATCAGCAGCTGGTGGATCTCCTGTACCAGCTCCATACTCGACACTTGGATGTCGAACGGTTCCGTACCTGGACTCACTATCTTCACTGTAAAACCCATGTCCTGGATAAACACCACTTCTTGCTCCTCCTTCTTGTCATCTTTGTCCTTTTCCTTCTCTTTGGTGGCCTCCACTTCCCCCTTCTCTACCACACTATCTTCCTCCGCGTGCCCGTTCACCGTCACGGGCTCATCTTCGGCGTGCCCATTCGCCAGCACTGCGTTCGACGAAGAGCCCTCGACCACTTTCATCTTGCCCACTGCAACAAACAAAAACATGAATGAGTTAAGTAACAATCATTACCCAAAATGTCCTACAAAGATCATAACACTAAGATTCTTGTGACAAACACACACACAAAATAATGAACAAGAATTTCAGCTTTTGGCAAGCTACACGTTTTCACAGATAACAGGCAAAACGATGGTACACAGATCGTCATGTAAAACTCAACGTTCAGGTTGTTTAGCTATAAAACAAAATGCATTGAAGCCTGTTAGTTACACATTTCACCTCCGCATTAATACGTCCCATTACTACCAGACAGGGACTGCGCTGTTATTTTAACTCGAATGTGCTTTAGTGCTGACAGAACAGCAGACATTGCAATTAACCGGGATAAATGCTACGAAGAAGAAAAAGTGATTTAAGGCTGGGGTCTATCTGAAATTAATGTCATCAATTTCCCTGCACGATTGTAATTATAGCAACTAGTGTTCGTCTAAGAATATTAGGTTAGTAACGTAACCTTGAGGACATCGAGGTCATAGGGCTCACGCTGGATGCAAGGGGCACCATTCCTAAACTACTGGTCATCTTTGGTGTGCCGAATTAAGCCACTGTGAGCTGGGGCATACAAACTCAAAGTCTTGAGGCATCACCTCTATACTGTCCGGCTCCATGGTTAAATGGTTAGCATGCTGGCCTTTGGTCACAGGGGCCCCGGGTTCGATTCCCGGCAGGGTCGAGAATGTTAACCGTAATTGGTTAATTCCCCTGGCACGGGCAATGGGTGTATGTGCCGTCTTCATCATATTTTCATCCTCATCACGATGCGCACGGGCGTGAAATCATAAGACTTGCACCAGGCCTCTCCTGAGGCCACACGTCATTATTACCTCTACGCTCCACCCACTTAATTAAATCAATTAAGGTAATTTATGTGCTGCTTCTTTGTTTTCTCTACATTATCAATATAATTATTGTTGTTTACTCTATTGCATTAGGTACTGCATTTATTTTGAATTATTTTCAACCTCAGTCATTTGAGGAAAAATAAATAAATAAATAAATAAATAAATAATAATAATAATAATAATAATAATAATAATAATAATAAATACATCTTCTCACTGTTCGCTTTCTTGTAACTAAGAATTTCAGAACGATCCGTACCAAGTGAACCCCGTTCTACACCTCACTCCAGAATTAAAATCCTTGAACTGGTCCGAAAACGAACTCAGGGCCTTGGAATAAGAGACTGGCAAGCTACCTCCACACCACATGCATGGCTTATATACTAAGCACTCTGCGGCGTACAGGGCTTCAGGACATACTACTGTGGTGTAGTGAAAGTAATGTACTTGATTTGCCACGACTGGATTGATCAGTCGCTTTACATATATTATTATTATTATTATTATTATTATTATTATTATTATTATTATTAGCGAATTCTCCCAATATTGGAAGACGTTAAGCAAATAACTCGATTCTTCTGAGGGTTCTTCTTGTTTTTCCAATAGGTTTCCATTCTTTCCGAGAAGGCTTGTTTACGTTCTTCCGACCACTTAGGTTTGTACAGTTTTTGTTGTGGTTGCTCTGATGTAGCTTCCCAATTGCTTATTTTGTATCTAAAGATTGCTTATTTTGTATCTAAAGATGTCTCTTTCTAGGATGTGTGTTGAACTTGTATTTGCTTTTTTGAGGTCCTTTCGAAGTTCGTTAAGCCGAGGTGTTGAGTACTTAAGCGATGTCACATAATCGATTATCCTTTATGTCTTATTACTATTGTTATTATTATTATTAAACTTCGCGGCTATCCAACCTCTTGACCTAATAGTCTTTACAAATTATGAGCAGTGAATTCATCTACACCAACATGGTCTTCAATCCAGTTAAATAACGGGTAATAACCATTATCTTCTGCAATATTTTTCTAATGTCCTCTTCTTTGCCTTGCCTTTGAGGAACGTTGGTGCAGTGGTATTTTGAATGGGAAGACGTTTTATAACGTGCTAGTAAATTAATCAACAGAGATTTCTAGTATTTATGCAAACTTATTCTCAAATACAGACCAACTGAGCTGAGATCTCGAAACCACAAGCACAGAATGCGAGAGGTAATGATAGAGAATCTTTTAAGTGAAAAATATCCTCTCGTGTCTTTAAACGTAGGAGAAAACTGACACGTGCCGAAAAACTGAAGATTTACTAAGCTTCTCAAACAGGTGTAATGTTTTCGGGAGGTCGGACAGAAAAAGATGAAACTGAGAAGCACAAGTAAATGAAATGTCACTCTTTTCCCTTGACTATCTCTGATGTCTCTAGATGTGAGACCTTCGCTTGGTCAACTCTTGTTCTCTTCCAACCCCGAGGGTATTAGAACTTTGCGATGCCGATAGTGTCCCCCATTTTCACACCCTTCATGGCTCTAACTTTTCTTTAGTCGGAAAAGTCGGACCACTTCCACCTTTCCCATTGAGAAGTGTTAAGAGTTTCTCAGTTGTATTTCCCCTTAAAAGAGTAATCACCACCACCAGGTGTGAGATTCTGAGGCAAACAATCAAACAAATTCCTCAACGCCAAAAGCAGGATTTGATCAAAACATATCAAAACAGAAAATATGATGGAAATGATGTCGGCAAAGTAAAAGGTACGAACTAGCTGAGCCCTTCCTCCTCATAAAGGTCTTAAAAGTTGTGAGCACCTGGTCTATTATTATCCATCATACGGATGATCAAGGATAGTGGACACCATCAAATAAATAACGATGATGGACTACCTAAGATCAGTCAGATATTGCCGACAAAAGAAGTTTTACTAACACTGATTTCTCGTACAAAAGTGCGCCGTGTTTATATTCCACAACCTTAACCGTACGAAGCGAGCACCTAAACTTAACTAATCATTTCGTCAAAAATAACATTTACACTGGGGCTTTATGGGAGAACGACGAGCAGGAAAGAAAGAGAAAGAGAAGCATCACTGCCGGAGATCGAATACACCTGGTAGAAAGAGGCTCACTGCAGAGAGCATACGCGTCAGGCAACCCACATTTCACAAGCGTGCGCCGTGTTGCCTACCACTCCGGCGTACGCCCGGCGTTGAGAGAGCGGAAGAGTGCAGTCCTGCTAACATGCTACAGCCGAAAAGTCCTAAGAATACATTGACTGGAACAATCTATATTCATTTAGAGTTGTATTAGTAGCATTAACTGTAAATTTGACGTTGTTTTGCGATCAAAATGAATATGAAGGACTTGAAACTCGTTTGGAATATGTGTAAACAAAACTTACTCAGGTATTTAGTACTGTACAGGATTTCGCTTAGATATTTTAAACTTTCTTGATTAAATCCCGGTCTAGAACGCAAAGAAAAACGGCCGAGAGGATTCGTCACTCTGGCTAGGCGTTACTATGTAATTTGCAGGTCTTCGAGCCAAGCAACGGCCAAAGCCTACCAGGACTGCTGTGACATGGTGTTAGTTAGCTCAGAATTAAAATAAGCATAATGGTTCTTTTTCTTTAAATCGAAGAATGAAGGTACTATCAAAGGAAAAAGTGACAGGTGTGAAAACAAAGACTTCACGGACCTTGTAAACTTAACACCGTACGGGTCGGAAAAGTACAATAGTGGACCTAATGGGAGAGGAAAAATTGAAGTGAGGAGCTTGACATTAGTGGGAGTTATAATGAACTCAACTCGAAACCTAGTAGTCGTCATCCATCTCTTCTGAGTTGAGAACTAAAAGTCGGTCGCCCTTTACGACAGGCAAGATATACTGTGGATGTATTCTACCCACATGAAGGCAACGAAATACTAGTACCGGCATCATCATAGAACAAGTTCAGTTGTCATTCCAGTAGAGTAAAAAAGCCGAACTTGGGCCGGGTCCGCCTTCCCATGTAGGCATCTTCTCTTACTTCCCGGCGTGGAGTATAACACACGGTCGCAGGCGTAAGGGAAATGTTACATTCGAATATTGTTCCTAGATTCCAGGAACTGGTGCATTTCAAATTCATTCCAGAAGGTCGAATTGTTACTAAGGACCCGCATGTTGCCATTCTTCGGCATTTTCGTGATGCAGTGCGACGAAGAAGACCTGATCTCTAGCTAGGACAGAACTGGGTTTTCCAACAACAACAACAACAATGGCCCATCATACCGGTTATTCCACAATCCACCAGTCCTTCCTTATCCTCCCTATTTTTTGGATCTTGCTTCGCGGAATGCCACTTGTTTCCTGAAGTTAAACCTCTGTTGAACGAGCGGAGGTTCATGTTGGCCGAAGAGGTGAAGGCGAATGCGACGCGCACTCCACGGAATTTGACCAAAGATGGACGCTGGCATAAGTGTGTCGATATCCAAAGGACTCATTTTTTATTATGGGTGTGTGTAAAAGGTTCCATGGCATCTATAACAATAAATCTGGGCAATCAAACATGCAGATTACGAGAAAAGTAGAGAGCTTTAAGACGTAGGTTTACCCGACACACACTCCACATTTGTTGGAATGAACAAATACCAATACGCACTAGGAAGGCATCCACACTGGACTCCTCGAGCTAATCAGCCTGGTTTACCTGCCATACTTCGGACACATCTTCAGAAGAACAGGAACTTTGGATAAACTTGTGATAGAGGGACACGTTAATGGCAGGGGACTCCGAGGAAGACACCCAATCAGAGAGGTCGACCAGCTGCAGACCCTACCGGGAAAACCTTTCCAGACGACGACCGTTATAGAGACAGACCACAGACTTGTAGAGCGCATATTAGGACAACAAAAATATGAAAAGCCGCCTCGTCCTGCTAAGAGCAAAGGATTGAGGAGGTCGTTTAGAAGACTTTTAAAATGCAGAGAGTTAAAGGTTTAAGAAACTTAAACCATCAACGACGTAACATCTTCAACATAAATTTCCATTTGAATCTAACCTAAGAAACGTAAGTTATTCAGATACTTCGGAGTTTGTTAACATGGAATGGAGGATGTGCAGAAGAAGATCATCTATCGGAAAAGAAGCTTTCGGAAAGGTGAGAGTAGTTTTGGAATCTAAGGCAAGGCAACCTCTGTTGATTTAAGAAAGAGGCTCGCGAAGTGTTTTATGTGGAGTGTGGTGTCATACGGAGCTGAAACATGGACATTAAGAAAGAAAGAAAGATACAAGGTATTTAGAAAGTTTTGAAATACGGTTGTGAAGAAGAATGGAAAAAGTGAAGTGGACAGATAAAGTGCTAACAAGAGAAGGAACACCCATTAAAACGATAAGGAAGAGGAAAATGTCCTGGGTGGGTCACATATTACGTACAGACTGTCTTCAACAGAGGGTGAAGGAGGGAAAAATAGATGGAAGAAAAGGAAGAGGAAGAAGTTTGGAATGTTAAACAGATGTCAAGCAAAGTAGAAGCTATGAACAACTGAAACAAGATGGTCAGGACTGAGAATCATGGAAGATGTCCAATTGATACCTGTCTCAATACAGATTCACAGAAGAAGAAGAATTTTTTTGAAAAGAGAAAATTTAATTTTAGTGCACATAAGACTTCCAAGTTACCCGCAAATGATACAAATATTATTTTTTTAAACTACCGATTTGTCACTTTCTTACGCTGCACCGACACAGACAGGTGTTACGGCGACGATGGGACAGGGCAGGACTGAAAAGGAAGCGACCATGGCCTTAATTAAGGCACAGCTCCAGAATTGATCTGGTGTGAATCTGCGAAGCCACGGAAAACAATTTTCAGGGCTGTCGACAGTGGGGTTCGAACCCACTATCTCCCGGATGCAAGCTCATAGCTGCGCGCCCCTAACCGCACGGCAACTCGCCCGGTAAAAAAAAAAAGAATTAAAATCCAGATACCAAATGCAGAAAAATTAAAACATACGTTATATAATAAGAAAATCAAACAAAGTTTTTAAGTCTATTAATTATTTAAACTAAAAGAATCTAGAACAAAAGCAATGAGTAATTCTCTAAGAAATATACATCTGATTGATAAACACAACATTGCGTGATTGCAGCCCCTTCCGTACTCCTCCAGGAAGACAGACATTAAGGACTGGTTTAGGCGAATACAATTAGTGGTATTTGTGAAACGGTAAAGATTAAAGACGTTAAAGATAAGTGATGCCGTGCAAACAAAGGATTTGTTCAATTTAGTGGTACAATGATGGGGAATTTGAAGGGTAGTTTTTGTAAATCTATTATCCCTGTTAGGTACCGACTGCATAGGTTTAAATGCATTATAAATGTAGAATGAAGTCTTCATATTCCAAGAGAGTCTTTATATACGGCAATACTAACTGATGCCAGGACGTGGGTTGGATTCTCGCATGTCAGGAGTCGAAAAATTTGAGAAACGAGATTTCCACTTTCAAAGGTGCACATGGCCCTGAGGTTCACTCAGCCTACATCAAAAATGAGTACCAGGTTAATTTCTGGGAACAAAGACGGCTAACCACTATACTCCACTAAGTGCCGAGATTACGGATAGTGGAATCCTTTACCTTTCACCCCTCCAAGGGCCTTCATTGCTTCTGCCACTAATTTAATAAGTAATTGTGTAAGACCAGATTTTCATGCCTGGCTCCTAATTAGGCTGATAATTCGCTGGGACACAGCCGATCTGCTCCAGGAGAGAGAGGCAGACGTTATCATGGTCAATTCACGTAAGCGAGGATGATGCAATAAAGTAAAGAGCTCCGATCAGCTGTATCGTCAGATCGTCCCGCTCCCAAGGGAGGAAGTTCTGGGTCAGACGGGGAGAGTAGAGCACCTTCGATCGGACGCCCTAGCTGCCCTCAAAGGTCATTGCAGCCTGACCCCAAGCCGCTGACGTCTGGTTGGATAAGACTAGAACATAAGAGCCATCACACTCATTGACCATGACACAGCTGTTAGCTTAGGATGATTACGAACTGTTACTAAAGTCCGTGCAATATTTGCTAAGAGGGTATGGGTACATCCTACCTAGCCAAATCTTAAAATTCACATCTCTCAGCAGTAGAACGTCTGAAATTCTTAAGGGGAGCTGGAATGCTCAAATTTCACCAAATGCATGTTAATACCACTAAAATTTATTAGTATTAATGTTAATGTTTTAACGTCCCACTAACGACTTTCTGAAGGTTTTCGGAGATGCCGAGGTGCCGAAATTTTGTACCGTAGGAGTTCATTTACGTGCCATTCAATCTACTGATATGAGGCTGACGTATCTGAGCACCTTCAAATACCACCAAACTGAGGCAGGATCGAACCTGTTAAGTTGGGATCAGAAGGCCAGCGCCTTAAACATCCGAGCCACTCATGTCGGCTATTATTATTATTATTATTATTATTATTATTATTATTATTAGCCAGAATACTGAAAATTCATCATCAACATTTCCAGTTTCCAGCTTTCCGGGTCGGGTTGTGAACCAAGGACCTCCATCGCTGCCTGTCTCTCTACCACTTTTTTTTTTTAAGTACATCTGTGTTTTCCTCCCCTTTTCTCTATATACTCCCACACTGAATCTGTCCACCTCTTTCGGGGTCTTCCTCATGGTCTGTTTCCTGTTAACTTCTCTGAGAAAGCACTTTTAAGCACTCTCTCTTTTCCCAGTCTCATCATATGCCCATACTACTTTAGCTTTGTTGTTACTATCCTGTCTCGGTCCATAAGTAGAGCCCTAAGCGGATATACAAAATATTACCCGCATCCGCAAATGCTTACCCGCGGATATTGTAAATATTTAATTACAGTATACTACACCCAAGGTACTAAAACGGACAGATCTGTTAACATAATACAATAGGGCTGACACCTGGCACCAGACATCTTACAGTCACAGGTTTATGAGGGATTTCCTCCTGCGAGAACCATCGACATATTAACCTTTGTTCCTTCCTTCCATTAATTGCGGGCAGAAGCCAGTTAGGCTTAGGTCAGATTTACAGCTTTAAGGTCTCAAGGCTCTTTATATATCAGCATTCTCCCGAACCATTGTCAAGGGTCACCTAACCACAAGCAAAAATAAGAGTATACCTGAGTGAAAATCAAACTTCATTATTTAGAAATTATCAGCAAAATGGCCCCCACTGTCATACAGCTTGCATCCGCCAAGACACTAACTTCGCGGTCAAATCCGCGGATATACGCATTCGTGCAGGGCTCTACCCGTAAGTGGCAACGGCTGGTCCGTGGTCCAACAGCTCTGCACTCTGACCGGCCAACCGAGCGGAGGAGGGGTGGCCACGGCTCTACCGTGGCTCTACGCCTTTGCTTTCGGGAGACGGGACAGGGCTGGACCTCACGGCTGACCCCAACCATCGGCTGTCCTGAAAATGGTTTTCCGTGGTTTTCCATTCTCCTGCACTAAGGCGAATGCCGGAACGGTTCCTAGTATAAGCCACGGCCGTCAACCCCCTCACCTACTCTGAGCATCTCCTTCACCGTAACTAATCTCCCGGCCTGAGAGACGGTGTCACCGTCTAAGGGGCCCGCCTCCCCCTTCAGGGGAGGAAAGAAAACATTTTTAGTAGTAGAGAGAATATGGTCAGTCGTCCAATGGCTAACTACACCTTACTTCAGAAGTGCAGAGGTTGCTCTGTATAAGCATCTTACTGAACAGGTGGAATGAAGCTAGCTCTTGAGGCTTTTACCTCTAGACTAGCTGACATCTCTTCAAACTTTACATCCTCAAATCTTCAGCTGTGGAATGAGCACTTCGACTTTGCAAGTCAGTTGCTATTCAACATTTCTCCCTCAGCCAGTTTTCATTTAGTTTGTGTATTGGCAACGTGTAAATATTGTATAAATCTCAAGTGTTGTTGTAATCTGTTTATGTAACAAAACCGACCGTTCCATGTCCGTTCAGCTGAAGTTGCACTTTGAGTTTAATGTGGAAGTGGCACATATTTCGCAATACTGTATCACTGCAATTCTCCTTTAATAAAATTTTGTTCCGTGTGTCTGAAATAACTCCCTTGATACACAACAATAACCTCTTAACTAAGAATTAACAACACATCATCACGCCATTATAAGAAGAGCTCGATCAACGAATTGTAATGGAACCAATACGTGTGTTAAACGATTTTATATGTATTTCTACAGAACTAAAAACAAATCAGCTCCAGCATTTTAAGAACATTCTTCGAATTTTAACATGCCTTTTAATGTGTATTTGTGACCTTGTCTATTTTACTCATCTTACAAGTATTTTCGGCTTATGATGTCCAAAAAGAAGGACAAAACATGTCCCGACACTTGTTAATTGCTAATTAAACAAACAAATTAGCATTGTAAAGGAGGAACCTTTGATTATACCTTGTACAGTATAGAGGAAGAAGGAGGTTTGGAATATTAATAGATGTCAAGCACGGTAGAAGCTACGACCAACTGAAACAAGACGCTCAGGACAATGAATCATGGAGGATGTCCAGATATCTACAGACAGATTCACGGAGGAAGAAAAAGAAGAAGAAGAAGAAGAAGAAGAAGAAGAAGAGAGAAGAAAGCCATTTGTTCTTCTCAAAATGACTGCGGCATGTTGCATGGTATCGGAATATGTCTTACACAAGGGCAAAAGAACCGTAACTTTGTCAACTGGTATTTCAAATCATAAATTAATGTTCTACTTGGAATTTTTCAAACACAGTTTTGGCACACAGGGTAACTGTGCACTCACGTTTGTGTGGGTGGAGGCTGAACTTCTGCGTCGTGTGCTCCCCACGTGCTAGTAACGACTCGCGCTCCAGAAGGGCTCTTGCTCGGCTTTAAGCAAGCAGCGTGTTCCGCAACGATCGATCCGGGTAGGAGTGTCTCTGACAACGACACCCAGGAGAAAAATTCGGGAGGGCACCTTAGACTTAGCGCAGGATTACCAGAACGGTGGGGAAAATAAGAACAATTTTTCAATTTATTTAGCGTATGTTAACATGGAGGTATACACAAGTAATGTGCATAATAGTAGAAAAATACAACGGATTCACAAGATCGGAATGTCGGTTACAAATCGAAGTCCAGATTGAAAAACCACTGGACGGCTTCATTAGATGTGAAATGAAGATCTGTCAAGTGTCCTGGAAAGCTTGTAGTGGGCACTGGAAGGGAATATGCTGAACTCCTTGCCATAGTGAGGTCCGCCACGTCTGTCTGCATCAGCCCTTAGTCGATTGAGTATTCTGGAGCTGGTTCAGGGCCGTAACGTGCACGCGGGCTCGGGCATTTCAGGGGCCCCGCACACTCCTCACAAATAAAAAAGTAATATATGAAATTAATAACCGGGCCAGGGATGGAATGAATGAAGCCCAATCTAGCGGCGAGGATAGGAATTGTGCCGGCTGCCGAGGCCTGCCGCACTCCTCTGGGGCATTTGGAATGATAATGGAGAGTGTTGCTGGAATGAAAGCTGACAGGGAAAACCGGAATACCCCCAAAAAAAATCCTGTCCTGCTTCCGCTTTGTCCAGTACAAATCTCACATGGAGTGACCGGGGTTTGAACCACGAACCCAGCGGTGAGAGGCCGACGCGCTGCCGCCTGAGCCACGGAGGCTACAAATAAAAATAATATATATCTAGCCTAATGTCTCCCTACACAGAAACGATCAGGGCGATTTTGTAGAATTAGCCGGAATATTTATTTATTACAATTTGTACGTAGAGGAATTGCCACTTGGTAGCATGTACCTGCAGCTGATTGCACTGAGTGGACCATAGCATAGTTGTAAACAATGCTTATTCATCCATGCATTCTTCATCATGTTTTGAATTCTGGTCAGTGGATGATTTTAGACTTTTAAATTGTCATTACATTTCGTCTCAATTCGTTCCATTAGGGGCCAATGACTTAGATGTTAGGTCCCTCTAAACAACAAGCATCATCATCGAACAATGCTTGCCCTTGCCATCTCACGCAACACCGCGACAGGCTCCTTAATGATCTGCATCAAATGATTTAAAAGTAATTACAGCGATGAAAATTGATACCAAAATCTAATATTTTTGTTAGAAAATCTTATGTTGTTCAGGCGTAGTGCACCTGAGATCGTATTGTGCACAAATTTTGCTGCCCATTTAACTTTTTACACACATTTATTACAAAGTTATTTGCTTTACGTCCCTCGAACTACTTATGTGGTTTTCGGAGACGCCGAGGTGCCGGAATTTAGTCTCGCAGGAGTTCTTTTACGTGCCAGTAAATCTACCAACACGAGGCTCACGTATTTGAGCACCTTCAAACACCACCGGACTGAGCCAGGATGAAACCTGCCAAGTTGGAGTCAGAAAGCCAGCTCCTCAACCGTCTGAGCCACTCAGCCCGGCGATACACATTTATTAGACAACAATGTGCAATTCCTTACCAAATTTCATTCACAATAATTAATTTCTTCTTCATTGTAGGATGGGCAACCGGCCGTTAAAAACGCGCCAAATAATTTCGTCTCACCTCATCCCCGACGGAACGGAACAAAGGCAAAAACAAAGTCATTTACGCACAGGCCATGAAGGCCTTAGGAGGAATGGAATATAAAGGCTTCCACTAGTGATGGGATAATCAAATACAAAATAATCGCTTATTCGATCATTTAATATTCTTCGATTATTCGATTATATTTCCCATTCGATTATTCGTTCGAATGTATTCCATGCGATACAACTGTATGATAACTGAAACTCATTCGATTATTTGTTCGATTATTTCAATAATTGGATAGAGGTTATTCGATTATCAAAAGTATTCGATTATCCCATCATTAGCTTCCACTATCTGTATCCTCGGCAATTGGTGGGGTAGAGTGATTAGCTCTACGCCGTACCTGGTATTCAATTCTAATGTAGGCTGAGCGAACTTCAGGGCCGTGTGCGCTTCCAAAAGTGGAAATCCGTTTCTCAAATTGTTTCGACTCCTGACACGGGGAATCGAACCCATGTTCACCAGCCTTTACCGCTTCGTCCAGGAAGCCCGTAACAAATGGAGCCAAGGGATGGACATACAATACATCATACCGTACTGTATATCTTTATCTTGAGGAGTCCTACCACGCAGAATGCACTTGGTCTTGAGATTTCGAGCTCTGATTTATGGGACGTTAAACAAGCTGTAATGGCAACGTTTCTTCACATCCTCGTATTGTAACTAGTTTAAGGCAGACACATCCAAGAGTAGCCAGTGAAGTTCACTTAAAAGCCCACTCTTGCCGTGCGGTTAGGGTCGCACAGCTGTGAGCATGCATCCGGGAGATAGCAGCCCTGAAGATGGTTTTCCGCGGTTTCCCATTTTCACACCAGCCAAATGCTGGGGATGTACCTTAATTAAGGCCACGGCCGTTTCCTACCCACTCCTAGACCTTCCCTATCCCATCGTCGCCATAAGACCTATCTGTGTCGGTGCGACGTAAAGCAAATAGCAATAATAATAAAGAAAAGCCCACTCAGCACTCCAGAGGAAATTGTGCTCTTAAGTTAATTAAAGTTTTAAATTTACAAGAACAGAACATATTCTCGATCAATTAATTTCATTTAGTGTACCGTAACACCATGCGACTCCTTTAAATTTACAAGAACAGAACATATTCTCGATCAATTAGCTTCATTTAGTGTACCGTAACACCATTCGACTCCTTGGTTGAATGGTCAGTGTTGAGGCCTTCGGTACAAAGGGTACCGGGTTCGATTCCCGGTCAGGTTGGGGATGTTAATCGCGTGTAATTTATTCTTCTAGCTCTTCAAATAAATACACCACACCAAAAAACCGCCACAGAAACACGCAAGAGTGATTACATCTTTCCATATTGGGTTGGCGTCAGGATGGGCATCTGTCCGTAAAACAGGACAACATCCTTATGTTCCCCTGCGACCCTACACAGTGAGGGAACAACAGTACAAGAAGGGTATTATAATACCACAAAATGCAGACAAATCTATACATAAATCTTCATTATACACTGTTACACCTTGCAGCGATCAGCCTGCAAGCCTAAGTGAATTAACTATGAATCTCCACAGTTCTCTGTTTTCAACCAGCTCCGTACCCTCGTATGGGCACACCACCACTTACTTTTAAATCATTATAAAACCGAGTCTAACCATTGTCATCTTGGTCTCCGTCTACACCTCTTATCCTCCATGACTGAATCCATTCGTTTCCTAGGAAACAATTCTTAGGGCCGATGACCTTTGAAGTTAGGCCCCTTTAAGCAACAAGCATCATCATCAACGAAACAATTCTCCATTCGCCTAGGAGCTAAGAAGGTGATATTATGTCGTCTGAGGATCGGCCATGGTATAGCAACACACTCCTACTTACTGAAGGAGAACCCCCCTCCCCCCACACCCACCCCCGCTGGTATGTACTTGCGGCTGTCACCTGACTATAGTACACAAGTTTACGGAGAACGGACCTGGCCGTAATCTAGAACTTCCGAGGAGTCAGTACACTTCATCATCAGTTTTATGAAGGATAGTGGCCTGTTTTATCGCGTTTAAAAGTCAAATTTCAATTTGTAATTTTTATTTTATTGTTAAGTGCTTTTTTATTCTATTACTTCTGTTTTATTCTGTCAATGTGTATTTTAATATGCTTTATAAATTTTGAATTTGAATTAAATATATTTCATTTCAAAGGCAATGCTTTATTTTTATTTTTACTACATTTTTATCTAATTTTTCAATCATTTTATAAGAAAATAAGGCATTGCGAAATAGATTCACTGATTATTTCAAATCCATAATCATTTTCCTCAACATCATCTTTTAAATTTTAGTCAGTGGGTACATTTTAATTATTATTGCATTTTGCAGTGAGCCTGCGTGGCTCAGGCGGCAGTCACTCACCGCTGGGTTTCGAGGTTCAAATCCCGGTCACTCTATGTGAAGTTTGTGCTCGGAAAAAAGCGGAGACGGAACAGGATTTTCTCCCGTTACTACGGTTTTGCCTATCATCTTTCATTCCAGCAACACTCCTCATAATAATTTCATCTGTCAGTCATTAATCACTGGCCCAGAGGAGTGCGACAAGCTCCGGCAGCCGGCACAATTCCTATCCTCGCCGCTAGATGGGAGTTTCGTTCATTCCATTCCTGATCCGATCGAATGACTGGAAATAGGCTGTGGATTTTCATTTTCATTGCATTTTGTATCATCTCATACCATTAAGGGCCGATGACCTAGATATTAAGCCCTGCCTACGATCAATAGTAATGTTGAAGGCGGTACAAACACCCAGATCCGACCGAGAATCGACCTTGGGACCCCTTGGACCAAAGACAAACGTAGGGGATAAGAACGGTATGAGAAGACCATGGCATGAATATGACTCGAGATGGGAATTAAAGGCACGAATAATTTAGAATGTAAATGTATTTACCAAGGCTCAAATGTCTGCTACCCGCACGACAGTTCTGTAGCGAGATTTGCATAAATATTAGCGATCTGAACTATCAGAACCCCTGAAGTTTATGCAACTCACCTAACATAACTGTAGAGCGGCTAGATTACACCTGCGCCTTGTCCAAATACGTTTGCAATCTAGATTATTCCTGACCATAATTTCTATCTCTAAATATGACATACATATTAGAGTAGATGTAGTATTAGGTGAGTGAAAAAGAAAAGGTTAGCACAGGTTAGAGTAGACTCGAAAGAGAGGCGCCTTTTTCGGAACCTATATAAAGCTAAAGCCACGGAAGGTAATATTAATGGCACTACAAGAGAAGCCAAACTTAGAACAGGAGTACGACAGGGCTGAATCCAAGAAGACCCAATAAGAACAACCTGCAGCTTTCTGATGGGAGAAGATATGTCTAAGTGGAATGATGGAAAAACATGGTACCAAAAGATCGCAGAGGTCGACGCTAATTAGGAATTCATATTTAGAGTCCCCATGAAGAAAAGAAGTAGAAGAAGAAGACAGTAAGACGACAAGGCTGCCCACTGTTACCATATCTCTTTAACCTGTTCACAAAAAGTGCACTTAGAGAAATGAAAGAGCATACTCAAGCGGTGAATTTTAATGGTATTCAGGTGCACAGTATCCGCTTTGCAAACGATATTGCTCTCTTAGCTAATCCTGAAAAGCTAACAACATTCAACAAATTCTTAGAAAAAATTTAAACTAAAAATAAATATAAAGAAAACAAAATTCATGATGGTATATAAAAGAAGCCTACAGGTAGAAAACACTTAAAATTAAATAGCCACAGATAACAGGTCACTTTCGGAAATCAGGAAAAGACTAGTGGTAGCAAAGCAAGCCTTCCAAAATAAGAAAAACTTATTGGTAATCAACTATCTCAATTTAGAGACCAGAAAATCATTTCTCAAGGTCTTTGTTTGGAGTGTGCTACTGTATGGGTGCGAAACCTGGACATTTAGGGAAACAGGAAGAAACAAAACTTGAGGCTGCGGAAATATGGTTTTGGAGAAGAATTACAAAAACAAGTTGGATGGATAAAAAAATAAATGACTGTTTTAAATAACGTAAAAAAGAATCGATGTTTATTAAATACGACAGAGAAGAGGAAAACAAAATTCCTTGGACACGTTCTGAGACATGACTCTTCTCCACACCATCATTAAGTACTGAGAAAGAAACCCCCAGGGGACGACCAAGGATGGCATATATCAAGAACTTTGTCTGTGAACTGGCATGTGGTTCGTATAGCAACATGAAAAGGCTAGCAGAAGATCGTCAGATGTGGCTACAGCGACAAGGCATTGCCTTTTAGTAGACGGTGATGATTTTCCAAATTCTTGGAGCATCCAAACTCAGAGCAGGGGAACTTCGTGCAGATAATGCAGAGGGGGCTATATATTTCACCCGAACCTTGTATCCTTTGGAGTCTGGCAAGGAGGGCGGGTGACTGACCGCCCGGGGAACAACATCGAACTTGAAATCGATAGCGTTTTACCAGCTTTTACGTTGCCGCCTGCAATTCAAAGCTGCTGGGTGGGAGAGGATATCGCATCCGGCACAGCCAATAGTCCTTATCAGCATTTCATGTATGTTTAAACAAAATCACTAGTATCTCATATTTATGTAGCACAAACTTAAGTTTGGGTGAAAAATATCACAATTCACTCTATGGCAGGATGCTGATTTTAAGTCTTCTAATCATTTTAATTTCCTGCAGAACCATTAAAGATATCAACATTGCTACTAAAATATCCCACATGTTCGATGGCCATTTCCCACAGCCTTCACGTTCGCAAAAATAAGGTAAATTGTCTCATAACTACTGCATCAATCATAATGGAATTATATTACGTTAACAGGTTGTTGTGCATTAATCTTTTCTTCTTCTTCTACCCTATCCTCATTGGATGTCGGCAATCTGGTTCTTGTTCTCAGCAACTCGGAAAAGAGCCCATACCATTCTCGTATATTCCGTAGCCAAGATACTCTCCTTCCTTCAATTTTACCTTGTAAGATAAACTGAAGAAGTGTTTATCACTTCGAATGATATGGCCGAAGAACTCAAGTTTCTTCTTTTCGATGTTGTGCGATTCCACGCTACTCTATCCACCGTTCGTACACCACACTACGCAAGGTAAAGCTAAACATTTTTTTTTTCGGAAAAAAAAAAAAAGGCTATTTGTTCGGGGGCGTCGACCTAGAAAGATCTTTTGCCCCTACTTGCACCATATGTTAGGAACCTGCGTGTATTTGGAAACTGCGGAAGTGTAGTGTTGAATGTGAGGAAAGGAACGTTAAGGACGACACAAACACCCAGTCCCCAGGCCAGAGATATTACTCATTTACAATTAAAAACCCCTGACCCAGCCGGAAATCGAACCCTGGGTCGCCGGGTGACAGGGGGGCGCGTTGCCCCTACACCGCGAAGCCGGACAAGCTAAACACTTAAACTCCGACCTAATTGATGCAATTATGCTGACAATAATGAAGACATCATTTAAATAAACCGTTTTACAGTAAGTTATTTACGTTTTAATTTGGAGCCCCCAATGACTAAGATATATATTAATTTTATGTAACTAGCCCATATCTAGGTTATGTTAGCCGAGCGGTCTGTAAAAACGGTGCGCCCACTACTGTAAAAAGGTCCTATGGAGAACACTGGCCCATTGGCAAAAACGGTCGATAGAGTGACGGACTGTCCCCCCATACTGTTCAATTGTGCCTTGGAGAAGGTAGTCAGAGAATGGGATAAGACAACTAGTGGTGGAATTCGATTGGGATCGGTAAACAAGGGTATCAAGATCAAATGTTTAGCTTTAGCAGACGACATGGCCTTACTAGCTGAGACGTGGGAGGAAGCCAAGGAGCAGTCCTTCGAACTGCTGAAGCAAGCAGAGAAGATAGGTTTCAAAATCGCCTTTGGAAAGGCCAAAATAATACCCAACATTAAGAATCCTCCAAAATATTTGAAAGTGGGGGAACAGAAAATAGAGATCGTCACAGATTTCAAATACCTTGGTGAATGGATCAGTTGGAATGGTCTTGAGAAGAAAGCAATGGAATCTCGACGAACCAAAATAGAAACAGTCTTCCAGCTTACGGAAGACACCTATAACAAAAAATCCCTCTCGTGGAAATACAAGATCAGACATTAAAATACAGTAGTCAAGCCTGAAGCCCTTTATGCTGCAGAAACTCTATCTATAAATACACATGGTCCAATGGAAAAGTTGGAGATAAAGGAAAGGAAAATACTACGAAAAATTCTAGGCCCCAAATTCCATAATAACGAACTTTCACACATCAGCAATCAAACCCTGTATAGGAAATCAGAAACGATTTCCGACACAATAAGGAAAAGAAGAATTGACTTCTATGGCCACATCCTAAAAATGGATCCGAGAAGGATAACTAAAAGAATCTCCGACTATTTCCGTAATAAGAAAACCAAGCCGAACTGGTTTAAGGAAACTGAGAAGGACCTATGAGAATTCCAAATTACAGAAGAGATGCTTGTAGATGGATCTGCAAAGAAAATAACCAAAGATAAAATAAAGAGGTTTCAGGACAGGGTGAAGCCCAAACGACTATACAGAATTTCTGAAGAAGAGAGGAAGGCAAGATCTGAAAGGTTGAAAAAGTACTGGGAGGTCAGGAAAACACGACTCACTAACCATTGATAGATCTATCGTACCCCAAAGAAGGTGAAACGGACAAGAAAAAGAAGGGCAAATCCTCAAAATTTTGAACATATTTCTAGAAAACCATATGGCGACCTCTCTTTTCTAGGGTGGAAAGCCTGACACTGCTTGTTGGTCAGATGCACCCTGTAATGATCCGCACTGCTGCGTTCAGCTGGGTGTCTTAACTAGTCCAGTGTGAGTGAGCACTGTTAAGCCAGGTTGTGCAGCAATATTCAGCGACGGGATAAGAAAACGTAAAAGCAGTAGATCTCAGGACATGAGTAAATTCGTAACATTGGCACTTCAATAAAATAAAATAAAATGCACTAGAACAGAGTAGCTTCGTATAGGAAATGTTTACCGTGATTCCAGGCATGCAGCTCGAGGGTTCACGTTATTGGAGACAGGAAATTGCTTCTCCAGATCAAACAATTAAGTGAACTGCCTCCTGTTTATCTGAGAGAACGAAGCGTGCTTCCCGTTAATAAATACGCTGCTGTAACTACATTTTCCTTAGTATTTAGAAGACTTACGGCTGTCAGTAATACATACTTAATTCGCACAAAATACTGGTACGGCATACATCTTCATTACACACTGTTACGGCTTTCAGCGCTCAGTCTGCAAGCCTCCGTGAATTTACCAAACGCCGCCACAATCCTCTACTTGTAAATAGTTCTGTGGTCTCGTTTACTTCTATACCTCTTATCTTTAAATCGTTAGAAACTGATTATAACCATCGTCGTCTTAGTCTCCTTCTACTTCCCTTACCCTCCATAGCAGAGTCCATTATTCTCCTAGGTAGCCTATCCTCCTCCAGTAGCCTCATATGCCCCCACCACCAAAACCGGTCATCCACCGAGTTCATTCCTAATATAGCCTTTATCTCCTCATTCCCAGCACCCTCCTGTCATTGTTCCCACCATTTGGTGCCAGCAATCATTCTCGTTACTATCGAGTCTGTTACTTCTAACTTATGAATAAGATACTCTGAGTCCACCCAGCTTTCAGTCCTTTAAAGCAAAGTTGGTCAGAAAACAGACCGATGTAAAGATAGTTTCGTCCGGGAGCTGACTTCCTTCTTACAGAATACTGTTGATCGCAACTGTGAGCTCACTGCATTAGCTTAACTGCACCTAGATTCAATCTCACTTATTATACTACCATCCTGCGAGAACACACATCCTAAATACTTGAAATTATCTACCTGTTGTAGCTTTGTATCCCCAACCTGGCATTCACTTCTCTTGGCTTTCTTACCCACTGACATCAATTTAGTCTTTGAAAGGCTAATTTTCATACCATACTCATTGCACCTATTTTCAAGTTCCCAGATATTAAACTGTAGACTTTTGGCACAATCTGCCATTAAGACCAAGTCGTCAGCATAGGCCAGACTGCTTACTACATTTCACCGAACTGAATCCCTCCCTGGCACTTTATACCTTTCAGCAGATGCTCCATGTAAACTACTGTATGAACAACAAAGGTGAAAGATTACAGCCTTGTCTAACCCTTATAAGTACCTTGAACCAAGAACTCACTCAATCACCAATTCTCACTGCAGCCCAATTGTCAACATAAATGCCTTTGAGCCCCCCTAGTACGGCAAACATCTTTTCTCTCGGTACTCTGTCTTATTATACGATTGAAAAATGTGGTTAATATAAGTGTGTTTGAAACATTAAACACAGACTTTTTGAAACAGGCAGAAATGTAAAACTAACAACCCTTACAAATTCAAGTCGAGTAATTTGTTCCTGCCGAAGCGCAGGGGTTTTTATAACAATAATTCTTGGTGTGAAACAGGCTTACTCGTTTTACTCAGGCTTCTAAACGACACACAGGCGTCGCTCTGCATTTGTTTAAGAACTTCAATGAAATGATAACTACGAGGCCTATAAATAAAGTACCGGTAGTGGGAATATTTAATGAATTAACGAGTACAATTGCAATATATTCCTTCAGTGTAGTCAACTGCAAAGTCTATTACCTTTTGCCAAATGTCGGGAAGCCGATGGGGACCGTTGGCAAGGCGTTCTCTGTTGATGACAGCAACGTAGCGCCCCTACTGCGCGGTGACATGTCGCATTGTCCTGTTGAAACGTGGCATCCCAATCAGGGTACTCTAGGGCCAGAAAGGTATTCAAATGATCTGAGAGAATGTCTACATAATGTGCATCTGTCAGCGCTCCTTGCAGCCGGACAATGGCGTCTAACTGCGACCATGAGAACGCCGCACAGACCAGAACCGAGCCACCTCCCCGCCTGGACACAACCTTGTTGACACGCACGATCCATGGGGCATACGCCACACACTCACGCGCCCATCAGCTCGATACAACTGGAACCGGAATTCATCGGACCATACCACCACCGCCACTGTTCCATGGTCCGTTGCCGATGTTCGCGGGACCATGCACTTCGTTGAGCTCTGTGTCGAGGTGTCAGCAAAGGGACACTAGTTGGTCTTCGGCTGGTGAAGCCTATGCGGTGCAGTTGCCTCCTTACAGTCCAGATAGAAATGGGTTCCTGACTCCCAACATTCAACTGAGCGGTGATCTGACTCACAGTAACCCGTCGAGCGCCCAGTATGGTTTTGCGGAGGCGACGTGAAGTCCGTTTGTTAAACACCTGTGGTCGTCCCGTGCGGCGGTTTACGCGGGTTGTAACATTCCCTCTGCGATATTGAAGATTCACCCTCGACACAAACCTAACCTCAGAAACCGGAATTCCCGTGTAATCTCCGCAATGCTATGACCCATGCGCCGATGATCATTGCATGATCAAAGTCTGTTAACTCGCGACGTGTTGCCATCTTCAGCCACTGGTGTCTTTGACATTTTGCTCAGCTACGTCGCAGCTAGCCGCATACACGGCACATTTCCTAATGGGACACCCCTTCCCGTGACTTCTGGCCACTCAGTGTATTAAGTTAAACTAATATGTACACATTTTTAAAGGAATTATCAGAAAGTGGGGAAAAAGAACTTCAATGAAGTGATATTTTGATGGCAATGAAAATATTGCCACGTTTTCTATGGAATGATCCGTAGATGTTGGTACTGCGTCTAACTGCTGATCAGTGTTCCGTCCGCATCACAGGAGGGAGGGAAGCTGGCGACTTCCGATGTGTAGGTGTTCAGAATGTAGAAGCAAGTACGACCGTGTGAGGTTGTGAGAGGCGGATTTGAAGATTTCCGTACTAGGAAAATGCATCACCCCAATATTGCACGTGCGCCTCCAGCCGCAGCGAAATTCCCTATCATGGGAGACAGCGGAAGAACGCTAACCAGACCGAGATAACACAATCAGCTTTGTCACTCAGATAACGTCTTTCCAAATGATAACGTCTCCATACGGGTTGGCCATTACACTACATTTTATAATTGCTTTCAATCGATCTGCATATTACCTTCACAACCTGGCCGGTTGTACGGATCAGCGTATTCCAGTGCATGATACTGTATACAAAATGTAGCCGTCAAGATGTTACAAAATTTCAGGGAGCCGGGCTGAGTGGCTCAGACGGTTTGAGGCGCTGGCCTTTTGGCAGGTTCGATCCTGGCTCAGTCCGGTGGTATTTGAAGGTGCTCAAATACGTCAGCCCCGTGACGGTAGTTTTACTGGCACGTTAAAGAACTCCTGCGGGACAAAATTTCGGCACCTCGGCGTCTCCGAAAAGTGTAAAGAAGTAGTTAGTGGGGCGTAGAGCAAATATTATTTATTAAACTTTCAGGAATGATGGAGGACGGCAAATGGATTAACATGAGATAAGGAACGTTCGAGTCAAAAGTTATTAATAAAGCCCGGATTTTTATGCGGTAATAGGTTAGAGTGCAAACTAATTTGGTTAGTAGGAAGTGTCGGCCACCCGCTCTTCCATAATGTAGTAAGAGTAATATAAAATATAGGGGTTCTAATGGGCCGTACCCGTAATGTTTATGCAATCCCCATAGCACAATCGTTGTGAAGGTATGCTACTCACTTCAGTAAGTCTGCATTCTAACCTCTTAATGCATTAAAATCCGGGCTCTAGAATAATCAAAGTTGTTTAATGTCCGTCCTTAACAGCTGCCGGGGTGTCGGTATTTCGTCCCGCAGTCGTTCTTTACCGTGCCGGAAGCCAACGAAATGGGGTTGTGTACGAGACACCTGTCGGGACTGAAGAGGATCTCTTGGCAAGAATTCTCGCGGCCTGCGATGCTGTTCGGAGATAATCGGTCGGGTATCCCTTTCAGACCGAGTACGCACAATTGTGCGGGTTCGTATTTTAGTTATCCCTGACCGTATTTGATTTTTTTCGGCGCTACACCGGACTGCAGTGATTGTGCAGGACACGTGGCGTGTATTTCAATTGATTTTAGTATACGCTTGACCGCCAGGGCGAAGGAAGAAGAATTTAAAATGCACAGTTGATCGGCAAGATGGCAGGAAGCAGTAGTGCCGAAAGTAAGTATTTATTTACTGCGTTTATATTAATCTAGAAGCTTTACTGAATACCGGAATATATTCAATGAAGTGTGTACTTTGGTTAGTGAATGTAAATTTTGAAGCTACACCATCGTACGTGATACAACGAGGTTTTGAATTTTGTTACGCACAATTGTGTGGGTCCTGTTTTTCGGATGTTAGTTTTTATTTTGTAAATTAAACTATTTATATGTGTATTGAGGAGCATTTTAGTCAGTTCTTGACGTACAAACAAAAATTCACACCTCCAGTTTTCTTTCAGGTCTGAAAGGGATATGACAGAACTTTGTACGACGGGTGGCGTGCCAGATGCGACCCGTGCCACTAGCGACCGCATAATCCGTAAACGTGCCGGATGCGACCGGCGTTGAGAAGCAAATTGCCATTTAATAAGTTGTGTCATCACCCAAGATAAGGCAAGCTAAACGACGTGCAATGCCATTTCAATAAGTTCTATGCCCCTACTTTACATAACACTTCTGGGGGAAACTCGTTTTACAACACGATACATAGTGACGCGTTTACGCCTTCTCCCACCGGGCGAATTGGCCATGCGCTTAGAGCCGCGCGGCCCTGAGCTTGCATCCTGGAGATAGTGGGTTCGAATCCCACTGTCGGCAGCCCTGAAGATGGTTTTCCGTGCTTTCCCATTTTCACTCCAGACAAATGCTGGGGCTGTACTTTAATTAAGACCAGGGCAGCTTCCTTCCCATTCCTAGCCCTTTCCTATCCCATCGTCACCTGCCTGTGTTGGTGCGACGTAATAACAATAGCAAAAGAAAAAATCCTAATTCTCTGACATTATTTACGACTTAGACCTACTTACTTATCGTGTCCTATTAGTACCAGGAGTGTCCGAGGACGTGTTCGGCTTGCCTGGTGCAGGTCTTTCTACCTGACACCCGTGGGCGGCCTGCGCGTCTGGATGTGGGATTATGATAATGAAGCAGGGAGAGATGAAACCCGGTTTCGGCACGTAGCCTACTCCTCTCGAATAATACCAAGGGGTCTGCTCAATGCTTTACGCCGCCATCCGACGGCCGAATCACCATCAACAGCATCATATTCCCCTCACTCCATTTGAACACTGCGAAAGGGTTTGTATTTGAATCCAGGATTTTGGCATGCAATCTAGTGATTAGAAACTGTCTACCACCAACTTTCCTACCCTGCCGGCCAACATTCTGATGGTCAATTTTTTTTTTCATCCAGGCTAAGTGGCTCAGACGGCTCAGACGGTTGAGATGCTGGTCTTCCGACTCCTACTTGGCAGATTCGATCCTGGCTCAGTTCGGTGGTATTTTAACGTGCTCAAACACGTCAGCTTTGTGTCGGTGGATTTACTGGCACGTAAAATAAGTCCTGCGGGACTAAATTCCGGCACCTCGGCGTTTCCTTAAACCATAAAAGTAGTTACTGGGACGTAAAACCAGCAACGACCTTTATTTTAGAAAAGACCAAGTTAGCTACTTATATAAGCAATCTGCCACTTGGTGACAGCCCTTAATGCAGATCAATTGTAAGTGATTGATGGGTCGCATGCGGCACGGTCGCACCTGGCACGTAACCGTACGACGAAGCCATCCATGCCTGCATTAATTCGATCGTTTCTGGAACATGGTTCCTTATCTCAAATTGATCCATTTGCCGTTCTCCGTGATCCGGGTAAATCTGTAACAGCATCACGCATTCATGCTGTATTCACTGGTAGGCTTACATAGTATAATGTCATGTCATCTGACGGGAGAAGGGAGTGGTGCCCCCATGTTTAAATACCTATACAGATTGAACACATTGTTACTGCAGGAACATTTACTATTTGCACTGCTACCCACAATTGGTCTTGTGTAGTAGTAAGTGCACGGTTCATGGAGCGTACGCCAGCATCGACAGCATCCCATGAATGCTCAAATGGATTAAGATCAGGGGATCTGGAGGGCCAATTCATGGTCGTAACTTCCCTGGAGTCTCCTCCAACCACCTGCGTGCCACCACAGACCTGCTGAAACATGGCATCTCCATCACCGAAGCAGATAGGTCTTATGGCGACGATAGGCGAGGAAAGGGCTACGAATGGTACAGCCCCAACATTTTCTCGGGGGTGAGAATGGGAAACTACGGAAAACCATCTTCAGGGCTGTCGACAAGTGGGGATCGAACCCACTATTTCCCGAATGCAAGCTGACAGGTACGTGACTCAAACCTCACAGCCACTCGCTCGGTTATTGCAGGAACATACTGAACACAAACTACACACTTCAAAAATCATAAGGTGTATATTAAAAATATAATAACTTTTCACGTTCAGATTCCTTAACTTACGGGGTTAACGGGGTTGTTGAGCCACAGCCACAGCCATACTTTTTTTTTGTACAGCAAACACTTCCGGGAGTTGTAAGTGCCAATGATCATTAGTAGCTTAAGTAATTTATTGACACCAATGACCCTCATCTCACCAACGTCTTCAACACACAAAACACAGAATAAAACCTGCCAGCACTTTACGTATTCGGCTCATAAATTAGATTGGGTTGCTGCTGCTCATTTAAGAGAGGAATGCGTCACGTCACAAGTTCCCTACACCAGCTGTTCCTTGTCTCGTGATAGACACAGACGTGAACTATATTTAAAACATCAAGATGGTCGTTAGAGAACACAGCTCACGCAACAATAGCACAGGGAATCCTCACTCACCGACTAAAGGACTCTGCGCTCGACAAAACGTAGATCTTGTCACCAAATAGTGTTTATCGGACAAATTCAGATAAGACTGGCAATGCACAATTTATTTTGCAACGTAAAGCTTCGAAATGATTTGATTTGAATCAATACCGATGTGGTAGGGGATACTATTGTACTATGGAACCCTTTTTACATTTCATTTTCGGTACCGGTAGTAACACGGACATGATTTTGGGCTTGGGATCTATCTAGAATTAGAGTCAACAACATTCCGACATGATTGTAAGCATGGCAACCAGTGATCGTAATATTTCTCTCAGCCATGGCCAACCATCAAAACCTCACATCACAGCCTGCACGGTTGCTAGATAACATCGCTACACACATCTCGCATCGCTAATTTCGTGACAAAAAATGTTCAGATGACCTCAGCTATTAAGACATGTTGTTGCTTGAGTCATCAGTCCACAGACTGGTTCGATGCATCCCTCCATGCCACCCTATTCTGTGCTAACCTTTTCATTTCTACGTAACTACTACATTCTACTTCTTCTCTAATCTGCTTGTTATATTTATACGTTGGTCTACCCCTACCGTTGTTAACGCCCACACTCCCCTCACAAGCCAACTGAACAAGTCCTGGGTGTCTTAAGATGTGGCCCATCATTCTAGCTCTTTTCTTGCCGTCAAATTTAGCCACAGCAATCTTCTGCCAACAATTCGATTCAGCATCTCTTCATTCGTGATTCCATCCATCCATTTCACCTTCAGCATTCTTCTGTAACACCAGATTTCAAAAGCTTCTATTCTCTTTCTTTCTGAGCTGGTTATCGTCCATGTTTCACTTTCATACAATGCCACACTTCAGATGAAAGTCTTCAAAAACATCTTTCTAATTCCTATATCAATGTTCGAAGTGAGTAAATTTCTTTAATTAAGAAAGGCCTCTCTTGCTTGTGCTAGTCTGCATTTTATGTCCTCCTTACTTCTGCCATCGTTAGTTATTTTACTACCCAAGTATCAATAATGTTAGTTTACTTCCTTTAAGACTTCATTTCCAAAAGATAGTTATGACAAAAATACTGAATGGTTTATTACGTGCTTTATGGCATGGTATGTTATGTTCACTCACAATAGACTTCTCAGGCTGGCAAATTCACAAGTGCCTACGACGTTCTTGACCCTAATATTCCTAATATTATATTGGAGAGTGTTGCTGGAATGAAAGAGAAACACGAGACATTTACAATCGATATACGCGTCGCGACATACAGGTTTCAATAAAAATCGCACATTCGCGCGAATTTCTCGTATTAATACACGTCGATATTTCATTTGAAAGCGGCCAATGAGCGAAGGACTTCCGGCCACTGGCGTACAATGCTGAAATGGCGGGATTAGAAAACAAGTGTTCGAAGTTCACCAAAAATAAGCTAAAATCGGGAGAAATGATAGAATAATCGGGAGGCGGGAAAAACTGTCGAAAATCGAGAGTCTCCCGCGTAAATCGGGAAAGTTGGCAGGAATGCTTTTGTTATTACAGTGAATAATTATCTCGCTCTATCTTCCCTAACAACAACAATTCCTTAGGCCTCTAGTGCTCCAAAACCGTCGGGGTCGGAAAAGAACAAGAGTTGACCAAGGGAGGTCGGATAGGATGGATGAAAGTGAGGAGCCTGGCACAAGTAAGTGGAAGCAATGGCAGGACTCAGCTAAGGGCCCCGTGGTCGCCAACCCACGCTTCCAAGTTAAGAGCCCTTGTTAGTGGCTTCCTACGACAGGCAGGGGATACCGTGGGCGTTAATCTAACGCCCTCACCCACATGGGGGAGGTATTGAGGACAATTATACACTTACCTTTACTTAAAACTAACACGTGTGCCTCTGAAATGCCCCTTCCTCAAACATTGTAATAGAACATGCGTTCCTTACACAGCACTTCCGCGGTCCAAAGCCTTCTGAACTTTGTACTATACGAGGTTGCGACACTTATCAGTGCCAAAAGTGTGTGTGCGTGGATCTGGAGCAGGGCCAGCGCTATGAGTACTCTTACTTCCTAATTCACAGCGTAACACACGTGGAAAACTACGGTAGACTGGACATTAGTTTCTCGTTAACGGCAGGCTGAACGAACTTTTGTTACCTCGTCAAGGCACAAAACAAAGTAGTATTTCAACTATTGTTTTTTCTTTTGAAAGATCGTCGTAGATGTTTGGCTTAACTACTCACGTAGAGAAGAAACATAAATATCGCACTGTTTGACTTATTGACTGATTGATTTCACGGTACAACAGCATAGAGGTCGTTGTCCCATAATTGCTTTTTTTTTTTTTTTTTTTTTTTTTTGGCTTTACGTCGCACCGACACAGATATGTCTTATGGCGACGATGGGATAGGAAAGGTCTAGGAATGGGAAGGAAACGGCCGTGGCCTTAATTAAGGTACAGCCCCAGCATTTGCCTGGTATGAAAATGGGAAACCACGGAAAACCATCTTCAGGGCTGCCGACAGTGGGGTTCGAATCCCGATTACTGGATACTGGTCGCACTTAAGCGACTGCAGCTATCGAGGTCGGTGTCCCATAATTGGAAAAGACTTAAAACATTTCCATCTGCCGGGATGAGTGGCTCAGGCGGTTGAGGCGCTGGCCTTATGAGCCCAACTAGCCAGGTTCGATCCTGGCTCAGTCCGGTGATATTTGAAGGTGCTCAAATACGTCAGCCTCGTGTCGGTAGATTTATTGGTACGGAAAAGAACTTGTAAGGAACTCAATTCCGGCACCCCGGCGTCTCAGGAAAACTATAAAAGTAGTTAGTGGGACATAAACCAAATATTATTATTATTATTATTATTATTATTATTATTATTATTATTATATTATTATTATTATTATTAAGAAAGCTTGCATCTTGCGACATCTTGATCAACAGCCATGCGTAGGTACTTTTTGGTGGCAGTGGTTACGGTTTTAAAAGGAAGCACAACTAAGCAATCCTCCCTTAATGTTATACATTTGGGGCTGATTGCAGAAACGATGACTAGTTTTAAGCCTAAGGCAAAATCTACCTAAACAACGTCTAAATAAAGCACGATCTTCCATTACACAAACATTGTTCAGTCGGTTTTTAACTGGACATCGTTTAACGTTTCAATATTGGTTTGAAAATGTAGATAGAAATATCTTTCATGCAACTCTTCGCTTGTCGCAACCAATGAAATTCGTCGGTGCGCGCGCCGAATGCCAGTCAGCTGTTTGTCTTCCTACACGTCGTATTTGGCCTCTTCATGTCACAGTTTAAAAGATTTTTCCCGGACGACGGTTTGGAGTGATACACCGGACGGCTAACATTTTGTGTTCTTGCCAACGCAACAGTTAATAGAGGTCTTACGAACTTGGTTAGGATTATATCAGTAAGAGTTTGCTGATTTCCTTTGACCTCACACTATAACAGAACACATTCTGAAAGGGAAGAAGTAGCAAGTCCTGGTATTACGCTCGTAAGTTTGAAGGACTTCCGACCGTAGGACATAGCAGCTTCAACAAACTCCTGCAGATGCTTCACCAGAGCAACAAAACAAGGTTTTCGGTTTCAAAGTCCTCCTCTGTCCTGATGCATGAACAGTTCCATTTACTGGTGTCGAAGCTCTAGACCAGGGCCATCCAAACAGCGCTCCCCGAGCGCTAGCGTTCTGGCCGCGCTCCAAGCCAGTGTTCCGAGCGCTTTGGTGGAAGGTAGTTTCGGTAGTGGTGGAAGGAGCTTGGCTAGCTGAGCGAGCGGTCTGCCCGCCGGGCCGAAGAGAGCAGCCGATTTTTTAGTGTGCCACTGAGGTTTTATGTGTTTTAAAAAACACACTTTGTAACGGCATTACAGTGTCAACCACAGGGATGATTACGGTGATTTGACAGACGCCAATCGAACAGGGAAGGGCTGGGAGTGGGAAGGAAGCGGCCGTGGCCTTAATTACGGTACAGCCCCAGCATTTGCCTGGTGTGAAAATGGGAAACCACGGAAAACCATCTTCAGGGCTGCCGATAGTGGGGTTCGAACCTACTATCTCCCGAATACAGGATACTGGCCGCACTTAAGCGATTGCAGCTATCGCCTTTTATATAAACATGCATGTAAAGTTCTATCAATGTTCGGCTCAACGTACATAAATTTGTGAGCGTTTCTTTTCGGTTCTTAAGCTTACCAAAAGTAAATATCGGGTAACGATGAGCGACAGAAACTCGCCTAATTGTTTAAGAATATTGGTAAAACATTGGTAAAAGGTTGTTGAATTTTCCTCTCAGATATGTTCAATTTTCAGTTTTGAATAAATCGCATTACTGTATTCTTTACTTAACACTTGATTTCGTTTCCTGCATATCCCATACATCGGAATACCTATCGATCTGTATATGCGGTATATTTGTTACAGCAAAACAGCCCTATCAGTATGATGTCAACAAACCCACAAAAGCCGTCGGACGCACGACTGTACGTACGTATCTAGTCAGCGCGGTCCGAACATCGTCCGTCTCAGGTCTCCTCGCTGCCACAGTTTGGTGGTGGTAGGGGAAGGAGCGCTAGTCTGACTGCCCAGTGCTCCCCGAGCGCGGGCGCGCTCTCGGAGCGCAATAGCTGGATGGCCCTGCTCTAGACAGTGAGATGCTGCTGACGCAAATGTCACATTCCATCCTCTCTTCAGCAACATGAACCAAGTACCCGCAAATTAGGACTTGATTTTGTGTTTCTAGATTCAACGAGACATTACCATTTGGATATTTAAGGTTGTCCAAAATGTTTCTTATCACAATAAATCCACTATCCTCCACGGCTTTAATCACCTTCTGAAATGACGTTTGAAGGTGTAAAGGTGTAAAGGAGAAAGATGCGAGAGTAATCTGAGGATATCCTTCATTAGGATCTTCCCTAGATATAGCCGACAGCCACTGTTCTCGTAATTACCTTCTAGACGGTTTCATGGAATCGTATTTCTTCTGGCTGCGAACCACCTTTAAGAGGTTTGCAAAATGGTACACGACAGTTGGATATTTCGGAGAAAAATTTGTTTTCAGTTCTACAAAGAAAAAAAAATATATAACTTAACAAGCGGGTGAAAACAAGTACACTTTAAAACAACTTTTAAAATGCCTATAAGCACAACATGATTAATTCATCTCACAGTTCTAAATAAAATATCACTTGTACAAACGGAAATGAACAACCAAGTTTACTCATTGTATGGAATAACTTCAGCTTTTCACACACATGCATGGATCAGTAATACAATGCTGCTACACCCACACTGACTGCAAAGATTGTGCGTCTATGACTGCACTCTAACGGCGACTTTAAGAAATACTGGTATTCCCGCCTTCCTGTGTTAAACCGAGACCAACTACATATAGGTTGTAGTTGGTCTTGGGTAAACTAGTGGCATTGAGCAGGCAGTATAAGAGGATCGAGACGGCGGTGTACGATATCAACAATATAAAAACTCTACAAGCTTCATTTCTTGCTCGTTTCCACAGAAAAAAAAAAAAGGAAGAGATCCGACCCCTACAAGAATGAAGGTATCGGCAGAAGAAAGGGAAAAGTCACGAAGGGCGTGGAAATGAGACTCCCTAGGCCTCGGAAACCTAATACCGTCGGGGTCGGAAAAAACAAGAGTTGACCAGGAAAGAAGTCTGATGAAAAAGATGAAAATGAGAAGTGAGGCACGAATAACTGAACGCATCAGACGCAGCTAAGAGCCACTTAGTCGCCAATTCACGGTCCCAAGTTGAGAAGACCTCCGTCCATTCACCTCTTTAAGACAGGTAGGTTTGATATACAGTTATACTGAGATGTATGTATGTGTGTCTGCCCCTTAGTTCAGTTTCTTGATACGAGGTCGAGGATGAAGTGAGAAGAATTTATTAGACATGATTTTTACGGCCGGATGTCCTCCTTCACGCCAACCTCAGTTCAGGAGCTAATGAAGATTAAATGAGTGATAATGAAACTGGATTTAGAAGTGGAAGGAATCGGTTGTGGCATTTGCCTGGAAGTGGAAATGAGAAACCACAGAAAACCATTCCCAGGACAGCTGTCAGTGGGGCTCGAACCCAGTCGTCTCCCGAAAGGAGAGCATGACTGCATAGCCGTAGCGAATTATCATGCGCGCCCACTACACTTGGTAGTTGTCTGGTGAAGAATAAGGCAATTTTATATAAAGAACTGATTTTAAAAAGAATCCACATTTGCCTTTGCGAAAATCATGTCTCTCGGTCATGGCCATTCATCAACGGCTGCTACACAGTTCAAAAAAATTAGGGGAACTAGTTTTGTAACGTCTGGCACGTGAACGTTAATTTGGAAGATGGCGTTGCAATAGTCGTACAGCAAACCTTGAGACCTTTCCTACTCAGGGTATGTCAGATCAAAGTTATACTCCATTCGTAGGCGTAGCCATGCATTAAACTGCCAGGTGACCCCACAAAACAAAATGAATAGCGGTGTGTTGTCGTGTGGTACACACACTACCGCGCTCATTTGAGCACGTTGTAGGCAAACCAGCACATCCCATGAGACATCCTAACAAGGTTCAAGTCGCAAGGGCCGTCACTTCGATCCAGGAAGGATGGACTTTTCGTAGTGTTGCTGTGGATCTCAATGTCTCTCCGTCAGTTATTAAACGTTTGTGGAATCGCTATAATGAGACCGGCCAGTTCACAACGAGGGTTCGACAAGGTCGTGGACGCATGACAACCCCACAGGATGACCGATATCTGACCACCTGTGCGTTGCGGCGGCGTTCAGCAACTGCCGGAGAACTGTAACAAGACCTCAGGAGGGTCATTGGAGTCACGGGGTATGACCAGACAGTAAGGAACGGGTTAAGAGAAGTGTCCTTACGATCCAGACGTCCTGTTCGAGTATCCCGTTTAAAGCAGCAACATCGCGCAGTTCGCCTTCTGTTTGCCCGTACCCACGTCAACTGCCAACTTCGCCAATGGAGACCTGAGTTGTTCACAGACGAGTACGAATTTCCCCTGACACATCGTAATGGACGTCAACGTGTATGGAGACGCCGTGGTGAGCAGTACATGTCAAATATTGTCCAGGACGGCGACTGATTCGGACAAGGTTCTGTGACAGTGTGGGGTGGCATGAGTATTGATGGCCGTACGAACCTTGTCGTCGTCCGTGATAATCTTACCGCTGCGGGGTACATCGAACAGATACTGCTACAGAATGTGTTGGTTGCAGCATACGATGTTGGCCCTGAATTCGTACTCATGCACAACAATGCCAGGGCTCATGTAGCGTGCATCAACAGAGCTGTCTTGCGAGAACTGGACATTCAAGAGATGGAATAGCCAGCAGAGAGTATCGGCCTTAATCCCATCGAACATGTGTGGGATAAGGCTTGACAGAAGTGTTCGTGGGCGTCCTGTTCCACCATAGACTCTCCAAAACCTCGAACAGACTTTCATTGAAGAATGGGACCAGATACCGCAACGTGATCTCCGTCGACTTATACGCAGCATGCCACAAAGCTGTGATAAATGATCGTGGAGGACATACACCATAATGAATCTCTCCAACTGTGATAAAAATCCAACCTGGAGGGCTGTTATCCCTTAGTTTTCGCCCCTATTTGGGCATTTCCGTTCGTGTTCTCAAAATGAACGCGAATCCATCCATGTTCTTTCGTATACTTCAACAGTAAAGAATAAAGGTTTAGTTGGTAATCTACTTGGGTGTGAGGTATTGTTTTGTGGAGCATGGCATACTTTCAAAAATATGTTCCCTGATTTTTTGAACTTTGTAGTTTCGGATGGCAACCTGCCGTAAGAAATAGCCTGCACGGTTGCTAGGTAACATTATCTGGCCATCCATTCATACCTTTAATCACAGCCAGCACGATTGCTAGGTAACACTGTCTGGCCATCCACCCATACCTTGAATCACTGCCAGCACGATTGCTAGGTAACATTATCTGGCCATCCATTCATACCTTGAATCACAGCCAGCACGATTGCCAGGTAACACTGTCTGGCCATCCAACCATACCTTGAATCACAGCCAACACGATTGCTAGGTAACATTGTCTGGCCATCCAACCATACCTTGAATCACAGCCAACACGATTGCTAGGTAACATTGTCTGGCCATCCACCCATACCTTGAATCAGAGCCAGCACGATTGCTAGGTAACATTGTTTTGTCATCCATCCACACCTTACATCACAGCTTGCACGGTTGTTAGGGTTACACTTCTGTAACGCAAATTTTCAGATGACCACCCGCCAAAGACATATGCATGTCAAAAATCAAGGATTTCAAATACATCGGCAGCCTAAAAAAGCGAGGACACGGTAAGAGAGGGATGAAGCTAAGGACCAAGGATCATATAAGGGAAATAGATCCGTCACTCCTGTATAATATAGTTCACTGAGAAAACAGGTCATGGAAGCTATAGTGGCCCCTGTATCTCCGCCAACATAAGGAAATAAATACCACGATAATACCTCGTAATAAACTTGATAATAACAGTTGTTACTTTGTTAAAATTTTAATTGTGATAGAGATAATGATTGCATTTCGGTAGGAAAGTTGTATCTAAAGCTTCTCTTGTGCCTTTTACTTGAAAAGCAAATTACAATGATCGTATTTGTATGTTGGCAATACTGCTATAATGCTAGCTTGTATCGTTGTTTCACCGTTCGAATTTTAATGTACATTTACATCTATTAAATAATAAATGCAACATTGATTACTGAAAATGTTAATGCAATTCATATAAAACCCCAAAACGCCCATATTTGCCTAAATCACGATCTAACGTAACCTCATTCTTTCGCTCGTTCGTTAAACCCTTCCCACGACTTTTATGTATGGGAATGGAAAACAGGAGAAAGAAAGGAAGAAGTAAAACACAGCATAATGCACACTGTTTATATTTTGAATTTTATTCCAAACAGCAGGTAAGAAGCACAATCACACACACGTTTACTCGCAACAGCTAGGTAGTTCAATGTGAAATACGTTCATGATCATAATACTTCTTCACACTAAGAACGCGTATAATTGTAATTTCACTCCATACTCTCAAAAAACTGGATCAAAATTCTCGTTCAATGCGAAAGAATCTCAACAAATTTTCGTCTAACAAGCACTATTACTTACCGTACGACCAAGTTCCCTTCACGCGCAACGATAACAGTGTTGTGTTTTGAATTTGTTGTACCGCGCAACTGAATGTGTAATGCCAACCACTGCCTACTAAATTAACCCTCTATAAGAGAATTTTAGTTTTCACTAGTTGGCGGAGATTGAGTGGCACATCTCGGAACTGCTTCGGACGCTCCCTATGAAGTGTCACCCCCTTGCTAAGGACTGAAAGAACAGTACGAAACGATGCTCGGGATTGAGGTAATGATAATGGCAGACTTGATAACACGAGTCTCTTGCAGCTACCTTTTATGCCAATATTCAATATCTGTACCCTGAGCACTTGAGGCGAACGCCTAACCAATCTTGCTGTTCATTCAGTTCGAACAGCATGTAAGAGTGCTCGTTTGGAACAGTCTCGTGAAGAGATCAGGTTATTCTGTCGAGCACCAACTGTTTTACCTTGAACATGCTTGCAGTTTTCGCTGTTTCACAAGTGTGTGGGGGAGGTAATGACTGCTTGTACGGCACTTTTAACGAGTGGTACTGACTGCACTTGAAGCTGTGGGCATGTACTCACGTGCCCAACCGGTAGAGAGCCCAGTTGGAGCACGTGGCACTGGGGATCGATGGGCGCCAGCCAGCGTGACAACGGTGATCAATAGCACCAGAACATCCCCTATCTAACATTTATACAAAGACTCACGGCAAGTCTCTGTCTGCAACTTCAACAACTTCAGCCCTTCTTCCTCCTACCAACATACAGGGCTTCACAAGTATTAGCAACATATTCCGAGGTTACTTTAAGCAAATAATCTCGAATACGGCGGTGTCCTATTTTCAATAACTGCGCGGGTTTACACCAATTTAAAAGTTGAATACATTTTTCGTTATACTCACACCATCAATTAACAGATTCTATTCAAATCTGATACATCGCACGGGCACATCATGCATTGTCTAAACAGTCACAAGACATCAAGTGTTCTTATCCCGGGACGGTGTAGGGGTAGCATGCCTGCCTCTTACCCGGACGACCCGGCTTCGATTCCCGACCAGGACAAGGATTTTTACCTGTATCTGAGGGCTGGTTCGAGGTCCTACGTGATTGCAATTGAGGAGCTATCTGACTGAGATGGCGATCCCGGTCTAGAAAGCCAAGAATAACGGATGAGAGAATTCGTCGTGCTGACCACACGGCACTTAGTAATCTGCAGGTCTTGGCACTGATCCACCTGTGGCTGGGGGCGGTAGAATAACACCCACGGTATCCCCTGCCTGTCGTAAGAGGCGACTAAAAGGGCCCCAGGGGCTCTGAACTTTGGAGCGTGGGTTGGCGACCACGGGGCCCTCAGCTGAGTCCTGACATTGCTTCCACTTACTTGTGCCAGGCTCCTCACCTTCATCTATCCTATCCGACCTCTCTTGGTCAACTCTTGTTCTTTTCCGACCCCGACGCTATTAGGTTTGCGAGGGCTAGGGAGTCTTTCATTTTCACGCCCTTCGTGGCCCTTGTCTTTCTTTGGCCGATACCTTCATTTTTCGAAGTGTCGGACCCCTTCCATATTTTCCCTCTGATTAGTGTTATATAGAGGATGGTTGCCTAGTTGTACTTCCTCTTAAAACAATAATCACCACCACCACCTGAGTCTCTGGTAAGACCCCAACTAGAGTATGGCTCCAGTGTATGGGACCCTCACCAGGATTACTTGATTCAAGAACTGGAAAAAATCCTAAGAAAAGCAGCTCGATTTGTTCTGGGTGATTTCCGACAAAAGAGTAGCGTTACAAAAATGTTGCAAAGTTTGGGCTGGGAAGACTTGGAAGAAAGGAGACGAGCTGCTCGATCAAGTGGTATGTTCCGAGCTGTCAGTGGAGAAATGGCGTGGGAGGACATCAGCAGACGAAAAAGTTTGAGTGGTGTCTTTAAAAGTAGGAAAGATCGCAATATGAAGATAAAGTTGGAATTCAAGAGGACAAATTGGGACAAATGTTCGTTTATAAGAAGGGGAGTTAGGGATTGGAATAACTTACCAAGGGAGATGTTCAATAATTTTCCAACTGCTTTGCTATCATTTAAGAAAAGGCTAGGAAAACAACAGATAGGGAATCTGCCACCTGGGCAACTGCCCTAAATGCAGATCAGTAGCGATTAAAAATCATATATTTCACATCTTTCTTTCTGCAGCAATTATTGTCCTTGCTTCACGTCTATACAGCGCCATGTCGGCGACACAAACACCTTCAGAAATATATTTCTAATATGCATATCTATATTTAAGTAGCCTTTGAAATGTGGATCTCGTGGGCTAGTCACCAACGAGGAGGTATAGCGCTGTGCCGAAAAATCACATAAAGTTCTAAACCTAGAAAAAAATGAAGAAATAAGCCTTATTTCGGTCACATCAACCCGAAATGACAAATACAGTCGGATATGGCTAATCACGGAACACAAGGCAGAAGGGAGGTCTGAACGTAGGATGAGGGGGAGGGGCGAGCGGGGATTATTATCCGTCTCGGAAATTTCCAGTAGTGGTTCACGACATCCACGATAGGGCAACGCTGATATGGAAAATCAATCCTAGATGCTCACCAACTTTCTATACGGCAAGAAGAATTGAAGTGAGAAAAAAATATTTTTCTACAGTGATGAAGAGTATCCAGACTGCCTTATGCTATTCGGATGATTACGACCAATAATGTGGATGCCTTAGCTTGTTTTCTGTGTGTAAAACTTCTTTTTTTTAGCTTTTTCTTCTTTTACAATTTGCTTTACGTCGCACCGACACAATTCTTATGGCGACGATGGGATAGGAAAGGGTTAAGAATGAGAAGGAAGCGACCGTAGCCTTAATTAAGGTACAGCCCCAGCATTTGCCTGGTGTGAAAATGGGAAACAACGGAAAACCATTTCCAGGGCTGCCGAGAGTAGGATTCGAACCCACCATCTCCCGGATGTAAGCTCACAGCAGCGAGCCCCTAACCGCACGGCCAACTCGTCCGGTGTGTTAGAAATGTAGTTCATTCCAGGGCCTGCAGAGTAAAGGAGAAAGATGTTGACGAGTTAACTATGAAGGGCAGTTAGGATCTACTCAGTATATAGCCGTTACCTTCGTTAAAATTATTCGGGTGTTTAGCACTTTCTATCGACTCGCGTGATTCTCGTCCTTTCAGTCTGGCCTTCTTGCCATACGTACGGAGAGGAATGGCAATATTCTCAGAAGGCAAAATATCGAGACCATTTTAAAGCCTATTATCATCATAGGCAATTGCTTGCGATCTGTCACACATCCTATTGGTTTAAACTGTGCTGGAATATACACGATTCCTTGCTCCTGTGAATTGGTTTATGGTGGCCAAACATGTAGGAACATTGCAGGCACTTACGTCTTTGGCAGCCAGAGAAGTTTGCTGTGGCAAGACATGCATACATAATGACCATCAAATCATTTTTGATGCAAGTTCCGTCATTTGCAAAGACAAATACATTTTACGCCTAGAATCATTCGTGAGGCTATAAAAATTGCTATGGAGTGACAGGTGCCAATACATTATTTGTTATTGCGCGTCAGCAAATTATTAACATTACGCAACCTAATATCCCCAAATTATTATTATTATTATTATTATTATTATTATTATTATTATTATTATTATTTCAACGCATCCAGTGTTGCAATTGAAGCTATGTTCAGCTAGTCTAATATCTGGTCCAACGCACTTGTGAGAAAAACAGCTTGGCGCAACAACGCGTGATAAAACAGTTCAAAGATCTGAGGCTATCACTTCCAGTAGCCTTTTTGGTCCTTTGCGACACAGCTACGGCCAGCAGGCTACTAGACTTGAGGCGAGGGAACAGTAAAACGTAGCAGGCTCGGCGTAGACACACACGCAGACTACTGAAGTTGCAGGGATTCCTGATACATCACTAGTACTAGTACAAGCGAACAATTTATCATTTAGATACGGAAAAAAAGAATACGTTGCACAGTTGAATGTGTACTCATGGAACCGAGTGAGTTGGCCGTGCGGTTAGGGTCACCTAGCTGTGAGATTGCATTCGGGAGATGGTGAATTCAAATCTCACGGTCGGCAGTCCTGAAGATTGTTTCCCGTGGTTTCCCATTTTCAGTACCTTAAGGCCACGGCCGCTTCCTTCTCACTCCTAGCCCTTTCCTACTATAGTAAGGATGTAAAGGAGAGGGCATATACATTTCTGGTAAGATCCCAACTAGAGTATGGTTCCAGTGTATGGTACCCTCACCAGGATTACTAGATTCCAGAGCTGGAAAAAAATCCAAAGAAAAGCAGCTCCACTTGTTCAGAGTGATTTTTTACAAAGAGAGTCGCTTTACGATGCAAAGCTTGGGCTGGGAAGACTTGTGAGAAAGGAGACGAGCTGCTCGACTAAGTGGTATGTTCCGAGCTGTAAGTGGAGAGATGGCGTGGAATAACATTAGTAGACGAGTAAGTTTGAGTGGTGTTTTTAAAAGTAGAAAAGTACACAATATGAAGATAAAGTTTGAATACAAGAGAACAAATTGGGGCAAACATTATTTTATAGGGTGAGGAGTTAGGGATTGGAATAATATTTACCACGGAAGATGTTCAATAAATTCCAAATTCTTTGCAATTATTTAAGAAATGATTAGGTAAACAACATATAAGAAATCTGCCACCTGGGCGACTGCCCTAAATGCAGACCAGTGTTGAGTGATTCACCGAAGGCACTGTCGCCGTAAGACATCTGTGTTAGTACGATGTCAATTTTTTTTTTAAAGAAATGTACACAGAACGGAGGATATTTTGAATATACGAGAGATTTTCTGAAATTTGCAAAAGGGTTTTCTTTTTCTGGGACCTGGCTGTACTGCAACTCGTGGGTAAAAATTCAGATCTGAATATGTTAATATGCATCATAGCTTAGGTGAAGAAAAACACAAGGTCGTAAACGGAATTCAATATTGTGAATGTAGAATTGAGGAAGAGCACGAGCTCATCACAGGAAGGGCTTAATAGACTAGTGGAATTATCTCAAACCAGAGTGATGCCTTTGCTGGCGAGATGTAGTGTTTACAGTGCGCTATGTCTTCTGGTATGGGCTGGAATAAATTTGTTACTTTCATTGATCTGTCTCAGTTTTATCCTTGGCTTTGAAAATATGAAAGTGACCGAGGTATGAACGATGTTAATAATGCCATTCCTTATGCAACCAGTCCCTGCTATGAATATGTGAAAATATCGCTTGTAGGGTCGGTTGTGCATGCATTTCAGTGGGCCTGGCAGACTGATATGTAATAGCAACTTCTGGCTCGGTGGGGGAAACTACGGGAAACTACCTCACTCCACATTTCCCTAGTATGCCTCTTCAGTGACGCCTAGGCTATCATTACAGCTGTTGGCAGAGCTACGAGGTTCAAACCAGCCTTCGGGGTGAATATCCAACAAGAACAAAAACAGAGTAAAGAGTAAGATCAAGGTCATGAATTTCCGGAAAGCGAGAGAAACCGTCATCAACGGATACATTTATTTATTTATTTATTTATTTATTTATTTATTTATTTATTAATCTTTTTACCCTCCAGGGTTGACTTTTCCCTCGGAGCGAGGGATCCCACCTCTACTGCCTCAAGGGCAGTGTCCTAGAGAATGAGACTTGGGGTCGGGGGATACAACTGGGGAGGAGGACCAGTACCACTTCCGGACTGCCTCACCTGCTATGCTGAACAGAGGCCTTGTGGAGGATGGGAAGATTGAAAGGGATATACAAGGAAGAGGGAAGGAAGCGGTCGTGGCCTTAAGTTAGGTACCATCTCGGCATTTGCCTGGAGGAGAAGTGGGAAACCCACTTCCAGGATGGCTGAGGAGGGAATCGAACCCACCACTACTCAGTTGACCTCCCGAGGCTGAGTGGACCCCGTTCCAGTCCTCGTGCCACTTTCCAAATTTCGTGGCAGAGCCGTGAACCGAACCCGGGCCGCCGGGGTTGGCAGCTAATCACGCTAACCACTACACCACAGAGGCGGACTAACGGATACATTTACCAGCGGAAACCAAATAATTAAAAAGAGTCAAATCTTTCAAATATTTAAGGGCGGCTTTACAAGTCACTGGACTCACTTTCACAAGGCACATTGAAGATAGAAGAGTGGCTGCGATAAAGGCTGCAGTGGAGATTCGCAATCTCAAATCCCTTTCATTAATAACAGCAAGCATGAGATGACATAGGCGTACCTTTGATACAGGAGAACTTCAAACAGAACTGAAGTCAGATACATAAAGTACCTACTATGCATCTGAAAGTTTTCACCAAATCGACTTGTATAGCAGCTAGCAGAAACACGTTCCTTCAAAGAAGATCTGATGACAACTCCAATCTTGAGCTATGCCACCTCTACACGACAGGAACAATTTCCAGCTTCTATCACCGTATTTGTAATAGTAAAAGTGTTCGCCACGTATCCAGCGTCTGTTTGCAAAATCTGCGGCTCACATTATTCACTATACCACCTGTTCGACTATACACAAAGAACACTTCCTCTTCCTCGTTATGCTAAAGAAGAAACCCAGTAGTGACAGTAAATTTCTATATTTTTGAATTCACTGTGTTCAATATCAAAATATTAATTAATACTCTGAACACCTACAGCTGGAGCGTGGCCTGGTCAACACATGTTCATATTACATTTTCCTACTTCCGTGTTCTGAAAATTCAGCGAATTTACTAGTTACAACGGAATTCGACATATGAAAACGCATACACAGTTCAACAGAGGCAGCTCTTCTACTATAGAGAGTCCAAGGATAGGAAAATAATTACAATTCTTAACTGTGACATGGTTGTCAGAAGTATTGTCTCGAGATAAGACGTACTCATTATTCGAGAAACTTTCGTCCTCGAAAATATGGTGGCTACCTGATTTGAACAGAATGCAGAACAACATAAACAGAGTCCTAGTGTTGGCGAAGTATTCGCTGACCCATTGCCCATGACTTAGTCTGCACAAGTCACACATGAAAACGAAAATCCACAGCCTGTTTCCAGTCATTCGATCGAGTCAGGAATGGAATGAATGAATCCCCCCATCTAGCGGGAAGGATAGGAATTGTGCCGAAGCCTGTAGCACTCCTCTGGGGCAATGATTAATGAATGATAGATGAAATGAAGTGATAGTGGAAAGTGTTGCAGGAATGAAAGACGACAGGGAAAACCGGAGTACCCGGAGAAAAACCTGTCCCACCTCCGATTTGTCCTGCACAAATCTCACATGGAGTGACCGGGATTTGAACCACGGAACCCACCGGTGAGAGGCCGGCATGCTACCGCCTGAGCCACGGAGGCTCTTCTGCACATGTCATACATATCTGCCAGAAAGTTTTCTCAGTTCTACATTTTTATATAAACACGTACATATCTTTCCAAATAACAATTTAAAAGAAATTAATTGAAGTTCCTGCAGTGCCACATTCTGACTACTGTGATATTGTTTTCATTTCCCATCCTGAAGGGATGGAGTGGGCCACCTAGAGGGTAACGCCCTCCCTCATTAGTGTTAGGCCAGAACTGACCCTACCGCTGCAACACGCTCAAAATGCATGTACGAGATATGACTGCAATTTAAGAAAATTCGACCATGTGTAAGCAACTGTCAGCAACCCTGTTTTCCGTGGTTTCCTACTTTCACGCCAGGACTTACCTGAGCCGGAGAGACAAAACACAAAGTATAAAGCGAGGGGATGCCTGGTTTGGGGCCAGCTTGCATTCGGGAGATAGTGGATTTCGAATTCCACTGTCGGCAGCCCTGAAGACGGTTTCTCATTTTCACACCAGGCGAAAGCTGGGGCTGTACCTTAATTAAGGCCACGGCAGCTTCCTTCCCGCTCCTTACCCTTTCCTATCCTATCGTCGCCTTAAGACCTATCTGCGTCGGTCCGACGTAAAGTAAATTCTAAAAACGTTGGCGGTAGGCTGACACTATGGTAACGAACGCAGGGTTTTGAGGGTTGTGTAGACTTACTTGGCCGGCCCCGCGGTGTAGGGGTAGCGTGCCTGCCTCTCTGGCCAGGTCAGGGATTTTTACCTGGATCTGAGGGCTAGTTCGAGCCACTCAGCCTACGAAATTACTGTACAATTGAGGAGCTATCTGACGGTGAGATGGCGGCCCCGGTCTAGAAAGCCAAGAATAACGGCCGAGGGGATTCGTCGTGCTGACCACACGGCACCTCGCAATCTGCAGGCCTTCTGGCTGAGCGGGTATGTGATATGAGAAATAAGTGACATAATTTAAGAGTAATATTACGAGTAAAAGTTTTTCTTTCACCTGTATCTTCAGTAATACCGCCGGAAATATTGAAGGATTTACTCTCTCAAACTATCGATACATACGATATCGATATAAGTGAAGTTTTATAAAAGCTTTCTTTCGATACAATCTAAGTTTCGCGCGTGGTAGCCCTGCACTCTGGCGATTCGTGTCACTTGCTTGTTACCTTGCCTATTTATTTACTTGCAATAGTGTAAGGATGGATAAGTATATGAAAGATGATTAAAATACGCAATGTTTTAACATTAAGTGATTCATTAGAGAATAATGTATCCACAGACAAGCGTTCGAAATAAATAAGACGTTATTGTGTATCTAACCTAAGCGTGAATAATTTTGTAAAAATTAGTTATTCTCAAACAGACTACCACAAAGAATTGCATAAAACTTTAGTTTTTATTCAAAATTTGCTGAATATCCACACAAATGTATCATACCCATGATAAAAAAATTCACTATAAATGTAAAAATTAGGTTAAATTTCAAAATTTAATTTTTCAAAAAAATTATAAAGATTCGTACACTTTTAAATGAAGAAAATGAAACTACAGCAATTATAGTCACACTCACATGTTATGCATATGTTATGCATTCACCCGTGTGTTATAAAAAAAACAGGGATTTACCTCAATAAGTGTGAGTACGAGAAGATTTTTGCTTAGTGTGTGCATTTTCATTAAAATTTTCTTGGCATTCTTAGTGCAACCACTACATTACAGCCTGGCATCAGAAGGGTTAACTTGATTCAGAGTAATGCACGAGTGCACTGAAGAGTTTTTCTTCAAATCGCCAGAACTGTTGGAGCGAGCGCCGTACTTTCTACTTATAAATGTCCCGCATGCACAAGTGATGGATGCGATGTCTACTAACTGATTTTCACAGGAGCACTACTGCCAGCAGGTGGGTTACATCAGAATATAAACAGATAACAACCGGACGGTCGCTCGCAGCATGTTCCTCAGCGCTACCCGTCTAATGCAACCCCTTGCATTAGTAAACCTCGTTTACGACCGCATAGTACTAGGTTGGTCTGCATATCGGCAATGGCTAGCGTGTTCAGCAATGACGAGTACACGTGCATCATTTTAATCTACGGAGAATCTGGTCGGAATGCAGCCGAAGCTCGAAGCAGGCGTCTGCCTTCTACACATGTATTTCGCCAAACACTATTAGTTTTTGTTTCATACAAACGACTTTTATAGAGTGGAAATGTCTATAAGTGCATAAATAAATAAGTTATAAATTTCCTTTATTAGAAACCTCCGTGGCTCAGGCGGCAGCGCGTCGGCCTCTCGCCGCTGGGTTCCGTGGTTCAAATCCCGGTCACTCCAGTGAGATTTGTGCTGGACAAAGCGGAGGCGGGTCAGGTTTTTCTCCGGGTACTCCGGTTTTCCCTGTCATCTTTCATTCCAGCAACGCTCTCCACTCTCCATTATCATCATTTCATCTCTCAGTCAATCATTGCCCCAGAGGAGTGCGACAGCCTTCGGCAGCCGGTACAATCCCTATCCTCCCCGCAAGATGGGGGCTTTATTCATTCCATCCCTGACCCGGTCAATGACTGGAAAACAGGTTGTAGGTTTTCATTACATTTTCTTTACTGCATCTTTGGCGCATTAACAAATGCACCCTGTTATGGAACGTGTGCAATAAAATGATTATTTGTTTCACAACATCCACAATACAGCACGTTGCAGCGCTCCTTCGCAAACAAGTTATTAGACATCCCATGCATCACTAGTGCATGCGGGACAGTTATACGTAGAAAGTACGACGTTCGCGGGCCACCTGGTATATAGTAATTGCCACGTAAGGAAATAGCCCAGAAAGTAAATATCGCCGCCCGATGCTCTTCTTTTCTCTTTTTTGTAATGGCTGATCACTGCTGCCAACCTGCCTGGTTACATATTAAAATCACCAGACATAACCATAACAAACTAACCTCAATGTAAACACCGATAATGAATGTTCCCTACCCTAGTAAATGATAAAAGATAAGATGAAATAAATCAAGATAATTATGAATATCTCGTCGATTTCCACGCTCAATGAGGAATTAAGGAAATAAACACACTTTCTCACTCAAATTATCTGTCTTTATTTTGATATACAGTAGGCGTACTATAACCATATTCTTGAAAAGAGGGGCGTGTTAAACGATGCAATTTATTTAATAAGTCTTCGCAGTGTGATTTTCGAAAGTTCCAGACATCCAATGACTTCCCTTTCTTTTGCGCGAACATTTCCTTCTCTCTTCAATACCGGTAACCAGTAAGGAGAGATATTATTGGGCATATTTTCAGCCTGCAGGCTGGTTATATCTTCAAGCTTATCAGGAAACATATAGGAATACTAATGTGCCAAGCTCCGTGAACGGAAATTAGGTCAGCTTTCAAGTTCACTACGGATTTGAAAATAATAATGTTATAAGTTCTACTGCCAAATTTTTTTTTTTTTTTTTTTTTTTGCTATGGGCTTTACGTCGCACCGACACAGATAGGTCTTATGGCGACGATGGGATAGGAAAGGCCTAGGAGTTGGAAGGAAGCGGCCGTGGCCTTAATTAAGGTACAGCCCCAGCATTTGCCTGGTGTGAAAATGGGAAACCACGGAAAAACATTACTGCCAAAATTTCGTCCCGCAAGAGTTATTTCATGTACCGGTAGATGAGACTAGCGTATTTGAGCACTTTAATCATTTCACACAAACAATGTTATTAAATGCATTATCCGAACATGCCACAATTCTACTTACCTGGTATTAGCCAAATAGATTGACAATCCCACAGAAAAAGAAAATATGCTTTAAATATTCTCGCAAATGTATCACTAGTGACTTTAACGGCGATGCGGTGGCAACACGCAATTCATGCTATACCGCTTTTCACGAGAGTTTAATCCTAATGTAAACAAATAGGCGGAGCATCTTCCCTTTGCACGTGGACATAGACGTAGTTGATTGGAGAAGCAACCGTCGCACTCACTCGACTGTATGCGAGCTCGAAGAAAAGTAGTACGTCGCATTAATTTTATTTTAGTTTATTACATTTAGATAGTTTGGAGGAGTACGTAATCAAATTAAAATATGGTTGTCATATATACCGGTATATAATATATATATTAAAAAATAAAATAGTGATTAAATAACGAGAAATGAAGACACAAGGCGTGGTGTAATACAGGAAGTCGTCTCGTAGTGGGGAAAAGTCCCAAGCTGTACAGCGTGGAGATAAGGTGTTGCATCTTGCAGCAGCAATCAGTGAGCCAGTATTCATAGTCAGAGAAATGGAACGAGAGGTATGATCATCGCGTGTAGTGAAGCACAAAAGAGGAAAACCGCTCACAAGTGGTCATAAGCAGTGCTTTGTGGATGTGTTCAATAAACTAAGTGAGCAGAATCCAGGTTTAGTCTTTTATTCAGAATATCAGATGTTCGCACTGTTGTCGTATGCGATGCGCAGCCTTGTACGTCCGAACGCAAGACGTTGACGTGGTGGAGGTCAGCACTACACGCTCACCGAATCACAACTCTTTCTTTGGCGGAGGCGTGGACATACCATGTTTACATCAGGATTAAATTCTCGTGAAAAGGTATATAGAACAGTGACTGAACGTTGCCAACGTGCCAGATTAACGGTTAATGTAAGACGTCGTATCGGCAAGTAGGGTCCCTAAACTGTATGGTTACCGACACTGAAAAAGACCCAACAGCAAGAAAAGTAACTATAAATCGATACCTTAATATTACAGGGGAGAAAGGGTAAGGTTGCACCCTTAGAGTACGTCCTTACACGGAGAAGCCTATATATGGAGTCTAATATAAATCGAGAACCTCCGTTAAAATTATTCTATACAACTGCGCGTGACGGCACATACTTGGCACAAATTTGGCCCTACTGTGAAGGGCCATTTTTTTTGTAACAGCCTCCTCTTTTATTTGTCAATTGAGGCATTAAACATAATCGTAAGTTAAATATTCTCGCTGACATATGCGTTCTACCCAAACAATAAAAGCGTCTTAAAATATTTCTTTCCATGTACCAATTGTCGAGGATCCTAAGTCTACGTTAAAACATTAACAGTAGTAGAAATGAGCTTAACAGATACTTCAGAACATCGGTGACAGGCGTATCTTTGACACAAAAATATCTGACTTTTATCAGTCACAGCAAGCACGAGCATATATTATGATTATCGTCAGGGTCACTCTTTAGTCGCGGGCGGCCAGTGTGGAAATACTTCTAGTTGATATGATGACAATGTCGGGTAGTACTTTTTCGGAAGATTCGGGATATTACAAGCGGGAAAAGTAATATTCACATTTATAATTTGAAGTTTTAATAACGCATAGGGAAAAGGTTGTTAACAGGATGCGCAATAAATTAACAAGAGGAATGTGATCACCCGTGTCGTGTATCCGGAATACGAATTTCTGTATTTACAGTACTTAATAAAGGTTTAAAAATAGAATGACTAAAAATAATTAATTTATGAACTTAATACAATAACTCGTGAATGGTTCAAGATACTGACATTTTGTTTTCACTTTCAGTAATGTTACCAAAGGGCTAATAATCGGACTTAAAGTACTGTGTTATGACGTTGATTTTTTCTGAGATCATGGTACTAACTTAGCTTTTTTTAAACGGTACTAGACTATTTTTTACAGATAGCCTTAAATCTACAAACTTACAAATTCAGCACCGTGATTATTTTGAAAAATAAAACAAGTACTTCAGAAAAAATTTTATGTATTCAAACATGCCTCATTTGCCAGCTGAGGACTGATCTGTTCGATTCGCGCTACATATGAAACATGGGTTAGCTAATGACATATAGAGTTGCTAGACAGGTATTTTCTCTATTGTGTTCATAAATACACTATGATAAAATGTATGATTTAACACCTTTATTATCGCCGGATGTAAATAGTAAATAAAAAAAGGATATAGACATTGAGCTACAGCAGATAACAGGCGTGTGGCCGTGATCCAAGTACAAAACTTAAACGATATTTTGTCACAGATACTTCCATGACAGCGTATCTTACATATCGGTGAGTGAGTAACAAGCTGTGCTTTATCGAGTAGTCTTGCTGCTTGCTCCATGGAGTGCAGTAGCTCCGCGCACCAGTGACCAACCGGCGGGCGCAACCAACGTTTTCACGGCCAAATGTCGTAACCAAATACACGGTCGAGTTTCGTAACGCGGGGCAAATTGTGCGTGCTCATTAGAAATATGACCGGCTTCCTCCGCTCGCGGAGAATTAAGTTCTGCGAACCACAACATGCTCTACAGATGACGGCTCTCTCGCTTCCACGTCAATTTCATGCTTCCTAGCACACAATTTTCGACAAAACAGCAGCTGATTTCGAATAGAACAGAACAATCAACACCTAACACCCAATGTAAGAAACCGAATTAATAGTTTGAAAGAGGAAACTGATTGACGTAGCTGTGTAAGCATTAATAGGTTAGATTTCAATGAGTAGAAAAGCTTCTTTAAGGCCACGGAATGCTCCTGTTTAAAGAGTTGCATAAACATTAGGGGCCAACCCTTTAAAACCCCTAATACTGATGCAACTTTTCCAAGAATTGCTGATTTTTATATCATTTGACAAGACCAAGATCCTAGCTGCTACTCCTTGGAATTGGAAAGGAAAATCCGTGAGGCTATCGAAATCAAGAAACACCCGAACAATATGAATTTAGAAGAATGATATAAAATGAGCAATTCTTGCATGCCTATCATACATAGATTAAGATATACAGACCTCATTATAAACACGTAGGACAAACCTCTAATTACATACCAGCGCGGGCAAGTGCGACTACCTGGCTGTGACATATAGCATATGGCTCTGTTATTCGTACAGGCTTCGATTTCTTATCAAGTCTCGTATATTCACATTACCGATTCAAAAACTGAAATAAAACGTACATTACGGGTGAAAACATGATTTGTCAATAATTCCTTAGTCAAAACAATATTTATCTACATACAGGCAGGCAGATTTTATATGAATGTGCGGGCATAGACAAACGGGTGTACCAGTTGTATTCGTAAACATGATGCGCGCCGTGTATTTGCGATGAACGGAAAAGTCTCAGTGACGGCATACGGCTAGTCAAATGTGATCCTTCTTAGTGCACCTGTGGTGGACATGGGTAGTAGGAGTGCAGAGTTAAGTACGGAGCTTGAGAACACTACAGGCCTACATCAACTGCCACTTCATGGATTTTCATTACGAAAAATTGGACAGCTGGTCAATAGAATACATTCTACGGTGCAATATGTGGTTGATAAATGTTAATAGAAAGGCACTATTAAGAACACTCGAAGGAAACCCAGGAGAAAGTTTTGTTCGGCTGCTAAAGTCAGATTCCAAATTAAGTGCACCAGTATAGAGGCAACTCACGGAGGAACGACCTGGAAAGAAGAAAATATCACCAACTCCACCATCCGTAGGATCCTGTATCCCCATGGGTACTATGGAAGAATCCCTCGGAAAAGGTCATACGTAAGTAGAAAAAACAGACGACTTAGAATGGGATTCGCTAACGAGCATATGAATAAGGAGAACGAATTCTGGAATGACGTTTCTGGTCTGATGAGACAAAAATAAACCTCTCCGTGTCAGGTGGCACCCGCAGAATATGGAGAAAAATTGGTACGGACAATGATTTGGCAAATACACTCCCAACTGTAAAATACGGTGGTGGGTCTGTAATGCTTTGGGGCTGTATGTCAGCCAGAGGTGTGGTTAACATATTTCATTGACGGAATAATGAACAAGGAGGGCTATAATGCAACCCTGAGGGCAAACGTGAAGCAGAGTGCCACAAAAATGGGGATGCCACCCGTTTATATGTTCCAGCATGATAAGGACCCAAAACACACTGCTGACATTAATAAGACATGGTTGATCTGGAACATTCCTAAGCAGCTTGGAAGAACTCACCAGTCTCCGGATTTAAACCCCTTCGAAGATCTTTGGGCTACGATTAACAGGAATATCCGTAGGCAACGTGTGCGTACGGAGGAAGTTAAAAGTGTGATTCTTCAGGAATGGCAGAAAAGCAGCTCTGACCTGTGCAAGAAATTAGTGTATTCTATGAGGTGGCGATGTCAGGCAGTTATAAAGACTAGGGGACATTCCACTATGTACTAACATGTTCCAGGAACCCTTTATTTTTTATTTCAAGTGTTCAATTTGCTTGTACGAATAGGGAAGATACAAGATTATGGGCCCGCTTTTCTTTATTAGAAGCTGTATGTTTTGTTAACATAGTTGCAAACCGATATAGTAGGTAGGTCTATATGTTTTCTGAAGGCTTTGTTGAATATCTATATGTTCAGTGAATAAAATCCTTTTCAGTTTATTGTTTTCTGGTAGTGTGTTGAGGTCCTAAAGCAAACATCCCGTACGAACAGAATAGGTGCATACTGTACTTTCCAGAATTCTCACGAGACATTCAGGAAGCTCAACGTCAGCCAGAAAGGGTAGTAAATGTAATGCCAAGGTCAGGAACCACTCTCGTAGTGTGACTGCTGCCTGGGACACTGATTACCTCGGATCGAACAGGGGTATTTTTCAGTCGCCTTGCCAAAGAATACTGCAATGTATTCGAAAGGTCGGCAAACTTTACGGAATGTACAGAAAACAACACGGTTCAACCCGGAAAAAGAACAAAATAATTCTACACACCGTGGAAACTTCATTTCCAAGATACGAAACATTTATTAATCAAAATTAGTTTCGGCAGACTGAAGAACCTAACAGTAGTAAATTAGATATTGACTTCGGAGTAACTTCATTTGTATTACCCTCGGGGAAGCAATCCTACAACATGAAATGCCGAATGGTCTCTCTACCACCCGTCAAAAATCCGACTAACATTTTGGATTTTTAGGCAATAACAGGTTACTGGGCACTGTCATCTATCCGCTTTTTCGTAATGTAGCGAACAGTGTTGCCAACTTATATTTTCAAGATCCGCTAAATACTATTAAAAATCCGCTAAAATTCCGCCAAGAAATCCGATCTCAAATAATGAGCAACAACAATAATAATAATAATAATAATAATAATAATAATAATAATAATAATAATAAATGCCTGCACTCACCTGATGTGTGATTTTCAGTGGAATTAACCCCTTGCCTGCGATGCGGCGAGCTAAAACTTGTAGGCGTTTTACTGCCGGGTGCAAACTAGGCGAATGAATCCTCTAACTCAAGGGCCACACACAGAACAGGCCAGTTCATTAAACGATCTTCCTTCATAGCATAAATATAAATGCTACTCTCTCACTGTTTCATTATTTGTCGTCATTCGTCAACTAAGAGAAAAGTACCCTTTCCCCACGCAAGACAAATTTATGATACCATGATTTCATAACATCAAATAACATGTTTTTATCATGTGACTGGTAGCTCCTGATAAGAAATACGGAATAGCTCGGAGATAAACTGGAGTACAAATTTTAAAAAAAACCAACATAAAATGGAAAAAACACTAAATTCCGCTATAGTCTAATAAATCTAGAATTCCGCCAAAAAATCCGCTGTCCGCTAAATGATATATTTCTCCGCTGACAGTATTCTAATTCCGCCAAATTTAGCGGAAAACCCGCTAAGTTCGCAACAATGGTAGCGAAGAGTAACATAAATTCTAGGTTCTGATGGGCTATAGCCCTACTGTTTATGAAAATGTCATAGCATGACCGTTGTGCAGGTTAGAGAATATTTGTAACTCGCTTCGCTAACTTTGCATTCTAACATCCGCCTAAAATTTCGGACTGTACCAACTACTTATGGTGGATCCAGAGACGGATGCACTAAAAACGATCCCCAGAGGAAGTTAACGAAGAGAGTAACCTACGATCGAAAGGTTATTCAATACGTCTTTGGTCTAATACTGCCAAGTATGAACTCATCTCAAAAGCATGGTATTTCATTAATTTCTAATGGTGTTCATATCTGCTCTCATGACGGATTAATGCGCTTACATACACGTCTATACTGCTGCTCACCGTCCATTCGGCTGTCAACAACCTATAACTCATTGGAAGATGAACTACTCAGCGCCAAGGCACAGGGTCTGGCTAGGTGAAGTTCTTAAAATTCTTCCAGACATCTGTGTAGGAGCATGAACTAATATAGCAGCTGTGGAGAGTCAAAAACCAAGTCTAAATTATTTGTGTTTAGACTGGCGCTTTCGCGGTGACGCACGTCAAAACTTCCCTGCCGTATGTCTTATTAAACACAACATAAACTTAAATGAATGTCCTATTCATAGCAGAGAGACCGGGAGACCAGTTACGGGTTTTTATTATTGAAAATACTATAATGGCCGTTCGGCTGCAATATATTCTTCTTCTTCTTCTTCTTCTTCTTCTTCTTCTTCTTATTATTATTATTATTATTATTATTATTATTATTATTATTATTATTATTATTATTATTATTATTATTATTATTATTATTATTATTATTATTATTGAAAATGAAAATTCACAGCCTGTCTCCAGTCATTCGGTCGGGAATGGAATGAAAGAAGCCCCACGTAGCGGCGATGATAGCAAGTGAGCCAGCTGTTGAAGCCTGTAGCACTCATCTGGGGCGATGATTAATGACTGACAGATGAAGTGAAATGACATTGGAATGTGTTGCTGGAATATGATCGCGAAAACAGGAGTATCCGGAGAAAAACCTGTCCCGCCTCCGCTTTCCAGCACAAAACTCGGATGGTGGTATTATTGATTTACTTGTAATACGGTACTGCTGTAATTGCGGGTGTTGAAATTTTTAAAAATGCAAGATACTCCAGCATTTATGAAGTGCATTTAAAAGAAATTGAACTTTACCTCATCCACACACCAAAAACTGTTTCCTCTTCTTCGTATTCTTCATCCCGCCATGTTGCCATGATCTTTATGGTCTGACACCGTGGTTACGTGGTTCGAGTCGCTCTCCTCGAAAAAATGTTGGGATTTTTTTAAATTGCTGGCGTGTTGTGAAGTGTGTTATGGTGCCGATAGGTGGACACTAAAGGTTTCTTCAAAGAATCTACTGCTAGGCTTTTGAAATGTGATGTTGAAAATCCAGTGGGTAGACCACGTTATCCCGTCAGGAAATTCTTTACGTGCCGGTAAATCTACCGACACAAGGCTGACTTGTTTGAATACCTTGAAATACAACCGTACTGGGCTAGGATCGAGCCAAACAATTGGACAGGCCTGGGGCTTAAGGGAAGCCACGGACTTTCACTCACTCACTAATGATTAATTTATATATTTAAAAAAATACTAAAACAATTTTGTCCAGTACGACCGACCGTTCTACAGGACCGATTTGCGTCATTCATCATCAGACATTTACTGGTCTCTTAAGTTCAGTCAACTTCACGTAATCCTAAAATCATATCACTAAATGACGACTCCAGTAACTGCAGGCGAAGGCTTACCCTAGCCCGCAATACATTCTATACTTTGCGGGTTGGTGCGCGATTATTAATATTCTGATATGTGCGATTTTTATCCGTAGTAATGTGACTGCATGCAGCCATGCTTGATTACTACCTATCAAGTCAGAGATTATAAAACTTCATCTGATCATGGAAGAATACCATTCTCTGCTAGATACTCTTTGATTCTCTGACCTTCCCCAGCTTCTGAATATACTCAACAGATGGCAGAACGTTCCTAATAACTTACTTGCTGCAAAGAAGAAGAAAAAAAATACAGTTAACGTACGCAGAGAGGGGAAGGTATCAAGTATCTACTTACCCGAAAGAGTATTCGGTCACAGCCAATTAACTGTATATTGCAAGATCGTCAGAAAATGTTAAGATGCAGATACGCCCAAATGGTCGAAGCACAGCGAATAATGTATGGAAGGAAGTGTTATAAACTTCATTTCGAATAAATCAATTATTATGTAGGTACCGGCACTGAATGTTCATAAAGCTACTGAAAAGGGCAGTCAAAACAATATGCCTAATACAGGCATGCCCAGACAAGTTATCTGACTTATTTATAAAGAATGCTGCAGAGTAGCACGGGGGCCATTAGTTGATTAATTAATTAATTAATTAATTTTACCAGAATGCCAATCTGCACGGGAAAGGTGATAATCACGATGCTCCTGTAAAATGGGTCGAAAAGGGTCATTTTTACAATTCGTAAGGAGAGGAATTTTCAGGTGGTTGTGTCTAGCTGGGATTATTATTGTTCTTCTTGCGTTAGGGTCTACTAGGGACCACGTTCCAATTTCAATTCTTCATCCTTTGTTGCCAGAAGTACGCCTTCATTGTTTCACTATGATTCTTTTTTCTTTCTTCAGACCACTTTGTGCTGATTTTCTTTGCCTCCCTCCCTTGGAATCCTTCCATCTTTAAGACTTTCTTCCTGAAAATTTCTCTTTCCATTACTTCTTCTTCTCTCATGTTGTTTCTTTCCAAGTCTTTTTTGATCTCTTGAATCCAGGTGGTTCTTGACTTTTTCTTCCAAAGATACGTGAAGATATTTTTGGTTAGTCTACTGTCGTCCATTCTGTAAATATGTACAAAAAGTAGCAGTTTCCTCTTCCGTACTGTTATAGATATATTTTCTATGTTCTGATAAATTTCGTTATTACATCTTAATTTCCAAAATTCTGTAGTTTTTAAGAGGGCCTAAATTCTTCTTTCTAGTACTGTACTTCCAATCTTTCAAGTTTATAATCGAGTACTAAGCCTTCACTGACATATGAGCATTCTGGTTTCACAACTGTGTTATAGTGCTTTATTTTAAGATTTTTAGATAAACATTTTTTGTTGTATGTATTTTTGTTATACCATATGCTCTTTCCATTTTGTCTATCCTTGCCTCTATAGCAGATTTTTTACCAAACCATTTTCTTGGATTGTTTCCCCCAAATATTTGAATTGCTTTACCCTTTCAATTGAACCAATATCTGTTCCTAGCAATTTTGGATCATTTTTTTATATTCGTCATGAATTTTGTTTTCTCTGCCAAAATTCGTAAGCCTGCCATGTTGGCTGTCTCTTCCAGAAGATTTACTTGTATTACTGCATTAGTCAGGCTATCACAGAAAATGGCAATATCATCTGGAAATGCTAGGCAATTTATTGCAACACCTTTGTTCTTTCTCCCCAGCATAAGTGGTAATATATTATGGCGCTTCAGTTTCTGAAGTTCTCATAACTTTTCCCAAGATAAGTTGAAAAGGAGTGGAGGTAAGCCATCACCTTGCCTGAGACCTGTTTTTATTTTAAAAGGTCGTGATATCTCACTCATAAATTTAACTTTTGAGACTGTGTCTGTAAGGGTTTCGCGGATCAGGTTTGCCAATTTGGTTTTAACTCCAAACTTACGTATGGTTTTATCTAAGATTTCTCTATCAACGGAGTCAAAAAGCTTTTACAGCCGTTTCCCGTTAAAACGAGCTGGGAACTCTACCACAAACAGCTGCGCCAAATTAGAAAAACATAATAGCGTTAAAAATTGGTACCAAAAACCTCATATTTTAATTAGAAAGTCACCTTTTCTTCATACCTACTGTACCTGATAACGTGGAATTTTTATTTAACACGTAACTTTTGTCATACTATTGTTTGACAATGCATTTATTTGTGGCAATCAATCAATCATCGTACGGCCTCAGCTACCGTGTGCAGACATTTCAATTTGACGCCATCTGGCTGTCTGCTCGTCAATTTCGACGTTCCGTTTTACTCTAGGCCCACTAGATGGCAGACCGAGTACACCGAAACTCTCTTGAGCGTCTATTGGCTGAGATTTAATGAATTTTGTCGGGTAAACACCAAATGTGTCACCAAAGATCTTTTACATGCCGACATCCTACGACATGGAGTGTCGAATGGACATTTTTCCGCCCTTCAAAAATCCGACTACCTCTGCCGGGTTTGAACCCGCTATCTTGGGATCCGAAGGTCGACACTCTATCACTGATCCACAGAGGCAGCTATTTGTGGCAATAAGAAGTATGATAATAAGAATAATGATCAGTCAGTTGCGAACGAGCTGTACTTGCGATTAGTTACTGTCAGTCGTATCTTGTACAATGTGATGTTCTCCAACTTCCGAACAGTTTAAAAAAATACTTTTTGAATTATTTGCGTGTTATAATCAAATGACCTGTGTTATTGATAAGTTTTATAATTATATCCGTTGCGCATCTGCCTAGGTCATTGGAAATAACTTTCTCAACAACCGCACTCAAACGTGACGAGAAATGAAGACACCCACATTTGGTTTCGATAAATTTAACATTAATAAAAATTATTTCACAGCGACTAGGAACATCAAATGCGAAGTAAGGATCTAAACTCTTGTTCACTGACGGAACTGCAACACCGGTGAGTAAATGTATGCGCAAATTGCACTGCAGCAGTGGGCTTGGCACAGGGACAAATAGCCGAACGACAGATTTAGCCAACCGTTCACACATACTAAATAGCATGGGCCAAACAGACACACCTTCCAATCAAAATGCCGACCGGCCACTTGTTGAGCAGTTCCTGTATGTGATAAGGCTGGCAATTCGGAACGAAAAATTACTCACTATTGACATCAGTAGAGAAACTATTATTTTAAGGCGTACAGTATCAATGCTTATAATATACGAGTATCTTTTGTTCTTTGAATCATCAGTACATACTAGTTTGATCCAGTTCCCCATGAACTTACACTGTGTTAAAAATTTTCATCTCTCCTTCTGCCGGGCGGACTTGTGAGCTACAGAGATAATAGACAGTGTTGCCAACGTAGCAGAATTTTGGTTAAAATTTGATGGATTTTAAAATTCATTGAAGGGGGCAGGGAGAGAAAGGAATATGGGTTTAACGGATAACATTCTTTCAGTGGGTATGTGCTTTCCATCTGAAGAACAAACAAGCCTCAAGGAAGCTGTAAGTGAAGTGGACGGACAAAGTTCTAGAAGACAATTACACACCGAAATGTTTGGGTGTTACTTAGGATCGTTCTCTAACTTAGAGAAAGCACTGTTCAAACAACAAGACAAACGTCTCCCTGCTCCGTAAAGTGACAGGTTCAAAGTAGGGCGCCCACCCTCATACGGTAAGGAGAACAGACTTAGCACTTTGTTACTCAGCAGGGTAGTATGCTAGTCCCGTTTGGTTTAAATCCACACATGCCAGAAAGTTCGACGTGGCCTGAATGAAACATGCAAACATATTACAGGATGAAACCAACACCAACAGACAAATTGTACTCCCTTGCAGGAATAGCCCCTCTTGAGATTAGACGCGAAGTAGCTGCAAATGTGGAGAGGTTAAGGGCTTCTCTACCAGCTCAGTCCACATGGAAACAAACTACCACCTACTCGATTGAAGTCCAGGAACAGTTTTATGCACTCCTCATCCCCCGCTAGTGCAGATGCAAGGAAAACCAGACTTCTACTCTGGAATCAGCAAATCCCTTTTCATCCAGAACGCTTAAAATTGGAGGAAAAGCTTCCCCCTGGTCATGAAGAAACCTGTACTACATGGAAGGCACTGAACAGACTAAGAGCAGGCGTTGGAAGATCAAAGGACAATATGAAGAAATGGAGCCTCCTGAAGGGCGATCAGACCCTATGTGAATGCGGCGTGGTACAAACGACAAGGCACCTTATTTATTGCCCTCTATGCCCTGTTTAAATGCACAGAACTTGATCTGGCACAGTGCTGTTAACGTGGCCAAATTCGGGGCCGATATTTTGTAAGTAACTGTTTAATTTTATGTAATATTGTAATTTCATATATGTTATCTAATTTGCATCTGGAATCTATATTGTGCTACTGACACGAATAAATAAATAACTGGGTATTATTGTCCCGCCTCCGTAGCGCAACGGTCAGCTGCTCTTCTCAGTGGCCCAGGTTCGATCCAGGGTACTACCAGGAATTTAAGAATGGATGCATGAGGTGGTGATTATTGTTTTATTACGGGGAAGTACATCTGGGTAACCATCCTCTTCTAATACTAATCGGGGGTGGGGATGGAAGGGGTCACACACATCGAAAATGAAAGTATGGGCCAAAGAACGACAGGGCCACGAAGAGCGTGATAATGAAAGAATCTAATAGCGTCGGGGTTGGAAAAGAATAAGAGTTGACCAAGGAAGTAATAATAATAATGTTATTTGTTTTACGTCCCACTAACTACTCTTTTACGGTTTTCGGAGACGCCGAGGTGCCGGAATTTAGTCCCGCAGGAGTTCTTTTACGTGCTAGCAAATCTACCGACACGAGGCTGACGTATTTGAGCACCTCCAAATATCATCGGACTGAGCCAGGATCGAACCTGCGAAGTTGGGGTCAGAAGGCCAGCGCCTTAACCGTCTGAGCCACTCAGCACGACTGACCAAGGAAGATCAGATAGGATAAATGAAAATGAGGAACCTGACACAAGTGGAAATAATGTATGGACTAAGCTTAAGAGCCTCATGGTCTCCAACCCACTCCAAGTAAAGAGGCCGTGAGGCCCCTTTTAGTCGCCCCTTACGACAGGCAGGGGATGCCGTGGGCGTTGTCCTACCCCCTCCATCTACAGGGTGTAGGAGGTCGGATAGGAGCGATGAGCGAGCGAGTTGGCCGTGTGGTCAGGGGTGCGCAGTTGTGAGCTTGCATCCGAGAGATAGTGGGTTCGAATCCCACTGTCGGCAGTCCTGAAGATGGTTTTCCGTGTTTTCCCATTTTCACACCAGGCAAATGCTGGGGCTGTACCTTAATTAAGGCCACGGCCGCTTCGTTCCCATTCCTAGGCCTTTCCTATCCTATCGTCACCATAAGACCTATCTGTGTTGGTGCAATGTAATGCAAAATAGCAACAAAAAAATCTATGTGAAGGGATGTATTGCGCATTTCCGTGGTGGTTGGTAGTATGGTGTGTTTTGTGTATACATGAAGAGGAATGTACTGGAATAAATACTCAGTGACAAGAATAAACCAAACGTGGCTAAAACGCGGACACGGCCGGGTATTGAACCTGGCAACCTCTGAACTGAAGACCCCGACGCATTCAGTCACGCCAACGAAAAAAAGAAAAAGAAAGCATTTCGGTATAGGTGTAAAACATTTCTGTTGTGTTTGACAAAGCATTTTACAGAATTCGGCTAAATTGGCAACTACGATATTTCCACACTGTAGCTCTCATATTTCGACTGTTGAATGAATCAAAACCCCGGTATCTATTCTCGAAGTTTAATTACCTCTCCTCCTCTCATGAACGTATCACACGATCGACTTCTACAGTCTCAATACCTGTGCATCGTTCATCAACATATAACCGATCCTTTCAAGTGTCTGGTACAAGGCCATGAAATTCCTTTCCGGTCAGTGTTAGGCCCATTCTACACGAGCTGTTAAAACGCCATCATGTGGTCTCCTGCTATCGCCCGTAACATTTGCGAACTGCACGTGACCGTCAAACTGCGGCTGTTAAACGACGATCAAAACGCTCGGCTATTCTACACTAACAGTTAAAACGCTGTTATTAAGCAGCTCACTTTCAATCATTTTCAGGAACTGCACCACTTTAGCCTATTAAATATATAACCAGCCTGTGTCAATGTTAGCCTGAATGAATGAGGAACGGATTTTCGATTATTTACACTCCGTTATGTGGTTAAGTGTAAGAGAGAACCGTGAGCTCTGACTTCGCCTCTAAAAAAGACATTAAATAAATAAATAAATATATTAATTAATTCATTAAACAAACAGAGAGATGAGAATAACAAACTGTATTTATGAAAATTGTCTTTCATTGGCCAAAATAACCACTGAGGAAAAAAACACGATGGAATTTTGATGACGACGATGATTATGGTTGTTTAAAGAAGCCTAGCATCTAGGTCTAGGTCATCGGTCCTTAATGGCACGAAATGAGACGAAATGTACTGACAATTTGAAAATCCAAAATTCATCCACTGACCAGAATTCAAAACTTGATGATGAAGAATGAATGTAAAATGATCAGCGGATCCCAACTCACAATGTTAAAAGTTAAAAACAATTTCAAAATCAATCCACTAATGGTACGAAATGAGACGAAATGGAATGACAAATTAAAAGTCCAAAATATTCCACTGACCAGAATTCAAACCGTGAGGACGAAGAACGAATGGATGGATATGAATTTAAAACGATCAGTGGATCAGACACGCAATGTCTCGCATTCACAGAAACTGACGTGAAATAATAGTATTACTGACCAAGGGACTGCGTCTATAGCATAATACTGAATCGATGCTTTTAGTTCAAAGGGGTCCAAAATCCAAGTCATCGGCCCCTCATGATGGTACGTATCGCTAGGAAAGTAGAACCGTGTTATTTGTCATGCTGTGGTACTAATCAACAGTAGCGTAGAGTCGCGGTATTCCACACATTATGGTGCTACTCACAGGTAATGTAATTCGCACATGTAATACAGACCTATGGGGTTTCGCACATTGCGGCACCATTTACAGGCAACGCAAACCTATGGTGTTCATCACGTAAGTGTACTAACCACAGGAACTCGCGCTATTCCTTGGAGCTCCTCATATAGTGGGTACTTAACATAGACAAGCCTGAACCATGGCGTCGCTCATGTAGTGCTACCAATCACAGGTACTGTAAAAGTCGGCAACGTACTCTTTTGCTACTAATCACAAACCAATTTGGTACCGAAATCAGTGGTACTATGCGCAATTAAAAGCGACCCATGGTGTTCCCCGCGTGGTGGTACTAATCACAAGTAGTTTCATGGTTCTAATACAATCATCCCTTGGTCGCCCCCTTTTAGTCGTCCCTTATGACAGGCAGGGGATACCGTGGGTGTATTCCTCGTCTGAGTTCCCACCCACAGGGGGTTGTGTGTTTGGTCCGCGAGAGGTATTTTATTTCTCTCAAGTCCGCCGGCAAGCCGGTTAGAACCCCCCTATCCACCACCTGGGACGCGCCACGCGGGAGTATCACCTCTCCCCCAGCTATGCCAGCGAAGTAGGTTCGTGGCTGACTAGAATTCAAAAACACGACGACGAACAATGATTATGAACTCAAAACAATCAGTGGATCTGATTCACAATGTCCCACCTTCCCAGAAACTAAATTAAAACAATGGTATATACTGACCAAGGCGCTGCTTCCAAAGCACAATCCTGAATCGAAGTTCCTTGCTGTCTAAAGGGGTCCAAAATCCACGTCAACAGCCCCTGATAATGGTACTTATCGCTAGTAAAGTAGAGCCATGGTGTTTCTCACATAATGGTGCCACTCATAAGCAACGCAAACCCATGGTGTTCCTCACATAGTGGGTACTAATCACAGCCAAGTACCAAACGATTTTGAGCTCTACAAGACCCTTCGTAACAGGACCACACGGGCCGTAAGGGATGCTAAAACAAGACACTCACAGAACATTTTGCTAACCCGCAACACAACAATCTGGAAAACCGTTAAAAAACGGGCATAGGTGGAAATAAAATACACACGGCTGACATTAACCCTAGAACACTAACCCTATTTCGCCACAGATTATTACTACCCCTTCGTGAATTTGACTACTCCAATTTATAATCGTTATATTTCCTACGTAACAGCTTATATTTGGCAAGGTTTTGGTTATTTAGAGTTCCTATAGTGTCGTAAACTTAACATGAATCAAATTGTCTGTCTGTTAGGTCATCAGCCCAGAGGCTGGTTGGATCCTCAACTACCATCACCAAAGTCTATACAGTTATAGGGAAACCACAAAAACCAATGGCAGTACCAAAATGAGGCGTACTAGGCAAGATGAGGAGTGAGGTAGTTTGCCATTGCTTTCCTCAATGGGCCAGACAGTGCTATTGTAGCACAACTAACCCTATGAGCAACACCTTTCATGACACTCACACACTGCTTGTGCACTGAATGTCATTAATCAGCACCACCCATACCCCAGCAGCTTCCATATTGTCACAGCCATGGATGAGACTGGGACTTCAGTGGAAGCTACACTTTGCTCTGGCCTGTGCGAAGAGATGGATGCAAAATTACTGTAACCATCAAGAAATGACAGCAGGCAGGAATCAAATTACGTAGATATTAAATAACTTTATGTGATTATTTATTAAATATAGAAAACTTGACACACAAAAAATATTAAATGAACACGTCTTATAAGAAATCAATTTTATAACACAACATATTCAAATAAACCCTTAAAATTACGAATGTGGGTTATTTACATCGCAAAGAGACCAAAATTACCAAGAAAATAAATAAATATAAATGCAAAAAAAAAAGGCATGAAGACACATTATACTTATAAGTTCAGATGCAAGATTTCCTCTGTAGTTCTAATTTGTTTACATGCCTCTGAAAATACATATTTTATACAACTCGGGTATGCACTGGAAAACACTATATATAGCCTAAGATACTCTAAGTATTCACTACAGCAATGAATTTACTTTCACGTTCATTCTTCTCTTTGTTTCTCTCAGTCGAGGACCACACACTTTTACTGTAGCTTAGCTTTCCTCATCACAGGTAACACAAGACATGGCTCGATGTTCGGCACACATTGTTTCATGACAATGACTGCAGCAGGATGTTGTCATCCTCCTCTTCGATGAAGGGCAGAAGTGTCAGATCTTCCTCTTTACCTGTATTCGTGGAGCTTCTGTATGAACCGGTATCTCAAGATTTTCACAGATCATTTGGCGCAATGATCGTTGCAGCGATGGATTGTTTAGGCGGCTCCTCATGTGCGAGCCGACAAGCTCATTACTCAGGAACTTCATGAACTCTTTCCGACTGACTGGTTTTTCCTTCCTTGTGAGTGTATTCAAACGACAGATGACGTATGCGTTCACAAAAGCAATGTTCATCATACCGAAAAAAATACAAAGTGGCCAACGTTTCGTCTTTCGGCTGCATGTAATTGTACGACACATTTGGTCCATGGTGTCTACAGCACCTTTCGTGTCGTTATACATATGAATCATTTTCGGCTTTTTTGTTTGTGGGTTTAGCTCTATGGTTTCATGAGCAGTTGATAACAAACAAACAACTTTGTTTTGTTCGGGTTTATAGGAACCTAACACCTTTTCTTTGTCCACGGCCGACTTGATGCGTCGCTCTAGCTAGCACCGTAGCGCAGCGAGGGATCCAGTCGGCCGTGCTTTGTCAAAGCAGAATATGGAAGAATCCACTTGTCTGGGACGTGTACCGAGCAACTCTTGAGGAATTTCCCGTTTGTTTTGATGTACTGTACCAACAGTTGTCAGATTGTATGGTGCCTTTGGTAGATCATCTGTCAGCTTAACACTTGTAAACCAATTGTCTGTTGTAACGTTCCTATAGCTACCGTGGATAGGACTCGTCAGCTCTTTCACATAATATTCCCCCAGAGGCAAACCTACTGTGTTGGTGTTCTTTCCCAAGTAAGGGATTGGAGTTGTTATATAGTTCCAGCTTACCTCGCATGCAATCACAATCTTCAAACCTTATTTGGCTGTATTCCTCTTGACTTCTACCAACTTGGAGGAGGCCTTTAATCCCATGATGTATTTTAAGATCTTCTTGGTTAGTCGTTTGTCGTCCACTCTTAACAGGCGTCCGTAGAATTAAATTCGACGATGAATAATCCACTGTCTCACACATACAGAGAGCGAAGAGATCAACAGATTTCTCGTCACAGGCTAGCATTAGTTCAAGTGATTCCTGCAGGTTCCATCTTAAGGCAGAAAGATCGTCGCACTCTGTAAGGATGTGGGTGATGGGTCACGGTGAATTCGACACCACGTGAACACGCTCTTTAAGAGGTGAGAATGCGTAGATTTTCCATGACCTATCAGCCTACACAAAACTACACTCTTCTCTCTCTGTGAAGGCCGGAAAGAGGACCGTCATACGGCAGATGTCTTCTTAATTGCTCCTAAATGGCGAAGAGCTCTGCAGTATATACGCTCCGGACAAGAGGAAGGGAGATTAATTTAATTTTCAAATCCGTTAACACAAAGGGGATACAATGCTGAAGCAGGTAGATAATTTCAAGTATTTAGGATGTATGTTCTCCCAGGGAAGGTAGCATATTAAGCGAGTTTGAATCAAGGTGCAGTAAAAATAATGGAGTGAGCTCGCAGTTGCGATCAACAGTATTCTGTAAGAAGGAAGTCAGCTTCCGAACGAAACTATCTTTACATCGGTCTGTTTACAGACCAACTTTGCTTCACTGGAGTGAAAGTTGGGTGGATTCAGGATATCTTATTCATAAAATAAAAGTAACAGATATGAAAGTAGCGAAAATTACTGCTGGTAGAAACAGGTGGGAACAATGGCAGGAGGGTGCTCGGAATGAGAAGATGAAAAATAAGTTGGGTATGAACTCGACAGATGAAGCTGTACGCATAAACCGGCTCCGGTGGTGCGGTCATGTGAGGAGAATGGAGGAAGATAGGTTACCTAGGAGAATAATAGACTCTGTCATGAAGGGTAAGCGAAGTAGAGGGAGACCAAGACCACGATGGTTAGACTCAGTTTCTAACGATTTAAAGAAAAATAGTATGGAACTAAACGAGGCCATAGACCTAGTTACAAACAGACGATTGTGGCGGCAGTTAGTAAGTTCACAGAGGGTTGCAGACTGAACGCTGAAAGATATAACAGTCTATAATAACTAAATGAATGGCGTGTAGTCTCCGAAGAGGCCTGGTGCGGGTCTTTCGCGTTGACGCCGTATAAGCGACCTGCGCATCTATGAGGATGGGGCCCTACCTGTGATGAATTCTAATGATGAAGACGGCACACATACCCAGCCCCTGAACCATCGGAATTAACAAATGAAGGTTAAAATCCCCGACCTGGCCGGAAATCGAAGCCGGCACCCTCTGGACCAAAGGCCAACACGCTAAGCATTTAGCCATGGAGCCGGACACAGCCTACTGTATAATGAAGATGTATGATGTATCCATTACAACGCACCCTGCATAAGATTATTCTGGCCGCATTCAATAGCATTTAAACAAAATTTTACTGCACTAATTGAAAAGGAAATTTAAAAATACGGTAATATGCACATAAAGATTTGAGAGTGGAGTCCAGAAACTTAAATATAGGTTATCATTTAACAAAAACATGTTTTCTGTCACACCCTGTCTACATTTGATAAATATAATTTTCCCCAATTACACACATGAAGTACATCCACCACCTTAGTCCCCTTTACCTGATACGGGGTCGAGGATGAAGTGAGATGAAATTATAAAGCATAATTTTTACAGCAGGATGCCCTTCCTGACGCCAACCTGAATTGAACAGTTAAAGATGATGAAGTAAATAATGTGAATGACATTGAGTGAGGAGGTGAAAGGAATCAGTCATGGCCTATGAATTACCCGGCATTTGCCTGGAAGTGAAAATGAGAACCTCAGGAAACCATTCTCAGGACACCCGACGAATGCAGAGCTTAGTTCCATAGCCGTAGAGCGTTAGCATTTCGCTCGATAATTACCCACATATCACGATAAATATCGCTATTCTATTCTACAGTTAACATTTTAGACACATTTCAAAGCTAATATCTTACAAAGAATATTCCATACGAATTGCTAACTCGGTATATTCTTATCGGTTCTATTTCATGGTTGCAAAGCTGTTACAAGTGGCCACTATCCTACGAAGCCATTTCTAACATTTCAAGACTTAATTATCTGAAGAGGGTTAGCAAGAAGAGCGACTGCACTTCGCAGGTTTCACCGACTTAATGAGACAAGAGATATCGTCTTGCTAAACATGACAGAACTCGCAACAACTTATAGACGAACATCTACAAGAAGAAACTGTCCACGAAAGGTTTTTGCTGAGTGAAAAGATCTATATATTTATATACAACGCTAAAGTGTATGTTTCACAAACCTCAAGCTCTAAAACCAGACGGAGTTAAAAGATGCGGTTTGTACCAACATTTTCCAAATCATCTGAACAGTACAGGACCAGACGAGTTGGCCGTGCGGTTAGGGGCGCGCAGCTGTGAGCTTGCAATCCGGGAGATAGTGGGTTCGAACCCTACTGTCGGCAGCCCTGAAGATGGTTTTCCGTCGTTTCCCATTTTCACACCAGGCAAATGCTGGGGCTGTACCTTAATTAAGGCCATGGTCGCTTCCTTCCCATTCCTAAGCCTTTCCTATCCCATCGTCGCCATAAGACCTATCTGTGTCGGTGCGACGTAAAGCAAATAGCAACAGCACAGGAAAAACCTTGCGTTTCTTGAAAAGGCAACGGAAATATATTTATTTTATGTAATTCATTTAATTACAAAGCCGCACCAAAATTCGGATCGACCTTGATGGATAGATTGTAACTAGGCGACAGCAACTTACTCTGTATCATGAAGAAATGCTGTATAAAGGAGGATGGGAACACGCCACCAAGTTTTGTAAGGTACCTTTCTTGCTGGGAGCTTCATGTTTTTTGTGCGCCCATTTGCTCGGTGTCTAAATCTCTGAAACATAACATACAGGCTTCCTCCTTCACTCCCAGTCTATTTTTCTCGGATTTGTACAATAATCGATACAATTTCACTGACTGAAGGAATTTATTGCGCAAACCGAATCCAGTGATTTCTAAGTAAATACAAGTACAGTCGAAGCTCGATATCGATTTGCAGTATCTCGAAGTAATTTATATTTCCCGGCCGTTTGTCCTATTTACGCGTATTTCTTTCTCTATTAGCCTACACGAAGCAAACATTTCCTCCCTTGAAGAAAAAAAATTCTAACACGAATTTTTTTGCAACATTAACTGTGCAATACGGCATTTGTGGTTTGTGAGGAACAGTTAACAAGTAAAGAAAGGGTTACAGTGATGCTGGGAGCTAATATGACGGGAACCGAAAAAAACTAAAAAAACTTCCAGTGATCGGAAAATCGGCGAAGCCTCGTTGTCTCTCGCGTGTGAATTAATTACCGGTCACGTACGAAAGCATCCCCGAAGTTATGCATGACAAGCTGCATTTACGAATCTCGGCTGCGTGGTACTGACGAGAAGTTTCGAAGTAAAGGGAGGACAGGTTAACAAACAGAAGAGACTAACGGATTGTTTCCAAAGGCGTTAACGGAGGTATGTGTCTTGTTTCACTACTGTATGTACTGTATCTTGTCTTCTAAAAAGTTACTATAATAAGGGTTATAATTAAAGTGATGCCGTAAAATAGAGTTTGTTTGTACATTTTAAAAACATACATACATACATACATACATTATCATTATAGACTGTTATGTCTTTCAGCGTTCAGTCTGCAAGCCTCTGTGAATTTACTAAACGTCGCCACAATCCTCGATTTGCTACTAGTGTTGTGGCCTTATTTAGTTCTATACCTCTTATCTTCAAATCGTTAGAAACCGAGTCTAACCATCGTCGTCTTGGTCTACCTCTACTTATCTTACCCTCCATAGCAGAGTCCATTATTCTCCTAGGTAACCTATCCTCCTCCATTCGCCTCACATGATCCCACCACCGAAGCCGGTTTATGCGTACACCTTCATCCATCGAGTTCATTCCTAAATTAGCCTTTATCTCCTCATTCCGAGTACCCTCCTGCCATTGTTCCCACCTGTTTGTACCAGCAATCATTCTTGCTACTTTCATGTCTGTTACTTCTAACTTATGAATAAGATATCCTGAGTCCACCCAGCTTTCGCTCCCGTAAAGCAAAGTTGGTCTGAAAACAGACCGATGTAAAGATAGTTTCGTCTGGGAGCTGACATCCTTCTTACAGAATACTGTTGATCGCAGCTGCGAGCTCACTGCATTAGCTTTACTACACCTTGATTCAATCTCACTTGCTATATTACCATCCTGGGAGAACACACAACCTAAATACTTGAAATTATCGACCTGTTCTAGCTTTGTATCACCCATATGACATTCAATTCTGTTGAATTTCTTACCTACTGATATCAATTTACTCTTTGTAAGGCTAATTTCCATACCATACTCATTGCACCTATTTTCTAGTTCCCAGATATTAGACTATAGGCTTTCGGCACAGTCTGCCATTAGGACCAAATCGTCAGCATAGGCCAGACTGCTTACTACATTTCCACCTAATTGAATCCCTGCCTGCCATTTTATACCTTTCAGCAGCTGATCCATGTAAACTACGAACAGCAAAGGTGAAAGATTACAGCCTTGTCTAACCCCTGTAAGTACCCTGAACTACTTTTAAAAATAATATATTCATTATAAGCCTGTAGATACACATGATTCAATTATGTGCTATCTATGCTCAAAAACGGTATTCTCTATATCTCGTAATTTCGGTAACTCGAAATAAAATGTAGTTCCCGAGGTGATTCGAGATATCGAGGTTCCGCTGTAATGTATTGAAATACAAGCAAGCTGAAAGTTCCAACCACTATCGCTATCGTTATCACAGCCACGTTATTTCCCGATTTACGTACATACCACGCCACAGTGACGTACCCTTCCATTTTAAACCCGCATGCAGTAGTGACGTCCCAGGCCTGACCTAACAAAAAAAAAAACAAAAAAAACTACGATGTTTAGCAATGTCTTAAAACCCTCTTCATCGGGCTCATTCAAGTCTCTGTGGTTCTTTAAATTTACAACATAAAGAAAAAAAAGCAGCGTAATTGATTGGCAAGATGCCTAGGAATGACTTGGAGAGCAAACACAAGGTTCAGAGAAGACCGTTTCAAATCTGACGTAAAGAGCGAAGTTCAAAGCATTTTAATGCCCGCAGCAGACCCATTATCACTAACCAGTGCGGCGTCACTGGAGGAGAAGTACAGTGAACTGGGCAGTAGCCGAGTGTGTATGCCCTTTATCAGTTCTCTCTACGGTATTACTCGGGCGACAGGGGTTTCAAATAAACAGCCTCTATCGTGATGTAGTAGTTGGCATACTGGTTTCCTCTACAGTAGGCCATCCATGGCTTGAATCTCAACTCTAGGGCCCGGTTTCTTCAACTCTGTGTTAAATTTTAACTAACAATTGTTATTAATTTAACACTTCGGTTAAAAGCACCCAGTTTCACGAACACATTTCCAACATTTGTTAACAAAACAATGACAAATGAACACGTTTCCGTAAGATTTCTGAACGCGTTTGGCAGAGAACGTCTGTTGTTTCTTTACATAAAGCGCTCCTACCAGTATGTTGGAATAGTACTTTGTCATACATGGTTGACATTATCATAGGTTATGGTTAGCGAAGACCGCTAAGACGTAAACGTGTCAAGAGGCAACAAAAGCGTTATTATGATGAGTGCGAGACAAACGTTGTTACAGGTTTAATTTGAAAGCGTGCGAGTGTGCTTGAAAAATAAAAGAACTGACTGTAAAATCACAACTTCAATAGATTGTTATGAGTGCATTCTAAGGCTCCTACAACGGAAAAATGTGATAAGTGATATGTCTTGAACGTTATAATTATAGCGTAGGCAACGGTCTTGAATGATTTGCGGGCATTGTTTTACTGCGGGGAAACAATATACTGCCTTATTAATGCTGCAATGGCAGTAGGAATTATTTGCAGAATATTCTACACATTGTTGTCTTGCACTCATGAACATAGTCGCCAACAATTATACAAAAAGAGTCTGAAGCATAATATCCGAGAATTATAAACAACTGATGCACTGGAGACACTGACAAGTTTCAATCTGTGGGAAACTGTAAACTATTTTCAATATCTTCTAGCACCTTGTTCATTATGGCTTTGGTAATTGGGTATCTTTGTAGAAAACTTTCTTCTGACAACTCTAAAAAGGCATTTTTTCTCCCTTCGTATCGGTCGTCCCTTACCTTTTTCAGTTTATAAATTGTCTTCATACAGCAGTAAAACCTCAAACTTACCTCTTCTACATGCTACCATTTTGACATTTTAACAGCTGTTAAGAGGTTTAACACACGGCTGCTGCCATTTAATTTAACACAATTATTACCAGGTGTATGCATGAGTCTTTTCCTGTTTCACTAAGAGATGGCGCCAGCAAACAGTACGTAGCGTTTGAATTTGCCACGTACGATAGTTTGTTCGTCTAACACTAACCTACCAACACACACAAGTAGAGATGGGCACTATCGACTAGTCGGGCGATAGTCCCTTCAAACTATCGACTGAATAGTCGAATATTTTCAGTCGAACAAAAGTATTCATTACTCCCTGTCGAGAAGACTGAACAGTCGAATGATTTCAGTCGAATGAAAGTATTCATATAATGCAAGTAGTCAGTCCATGAAAAACATTCGAATGTTTCCAGTCGAAACTCTCCATATCAGAAGTGGAGAGTCGTACTTTTACGAATTCGACTCATTTTAACGCAATTTACCAATAATTAGAAATCAATTGTATAGACACCCATTAGAACAAAATTAATGTTCTATTGAGTGATTTACAAATTTATTCAGAGGGACCCACGTTCGCAGCCGAGGAGTCCATTCCGCTCCTCATTAGGAATAAGAAGCTGCACCACCTGGATATCCCAGGTTCGTATTCCATTCACTGACAGCGGATATCTATCCTTAATGTAGTTTTCCATGGGGTTTTCTACATTCATTCCTGGCAAAAGTCACAATGGTACGGTACCTTGGGTGCATATCCCAATCCCGGACTTGTATAATCACACTATCGAGGAATTCACAGTTGCGCAGGTTAAAATCCGATTTACGCTCTCGTTCGCACACGGGGCTAATAAATAGAGAGATGCCCTTAATGCGAACCAACATCATACGAATGGCCTTTCTTGGTACTAAATGGACAGTGAAACGTAGAGAGACGACAATGAGGCTCTATTCCCCAACAATGCTAACAATAATAAAATAAACTTGTTGCTGTCGTACACAATCAAGATATACCGGTATATAAGAATAGCCAAACACACTACTACGCTACTACTACCGGTATATTTTCTAGATTATTATTACTATTATTATTATTATTATTATTATTATGCCTTATTTATGAATAACGTAATTAATATAAACAAATATGCAACGAAATAAAAGAGCTCATAAACGACAAGAAAAAATCGCCATATTAAGTAGGTACATATAAAGTTAACATATATATTACATATCGGAAGTGACCACAAACCGATAGTTCCATTCGCTTCCGCGTCGCTGTGACGGGAATGCGACTGAATTCAGTCGACTTGTTTTTTAAAGTAGTCGACTGTTACGATAGTTTAAACTATCGACTAGTTCGATAGTTATCAGTCGATAGCGCCCATCTCTACATACAAGTTGAGTCCGCCAAACACTAGTGTCTGCGTTGTATCGTTCAGTGATTATGTCGACGTTTGTGTCTAAAAAAAGAACATTTGCGGCACGCATTGCTTTTCTTATTTAGTCAAAAGAAAAAGGCAGTGGAAAGTCATCGTTTGCTGGTAGAAACATACGGTGAACACGTCCAATCGATTACAACATATGAGACATGGTTTCGACAATTTAAAGGTGGTGATTTCAATGTGAAAGACAGTGCGCGCTCTGGTAGACCACAAAAGTGGAAAGACTCTTGAAGCCCGGCGAAACCGTTAATGCATAACGCTATCGCCAACAAATGATAAAAATCACGCGTTGATCGAAAGACGACCGGATGGGGCCAGAAGACATGGCAAAGTGATTTTGTTACATGACAATGCGCTGTCTCACACAGCAAAATCAGTGAAAGACACTTTGAAATCGCTTGGATGGGATATGCTTCCGCGTCCGCCGTATTTCCCCGACCTGGCGCCATCTATCACCTCTTTGCACCAATGGGGCACGTGCTTGCAGAGCAGCACTTCAGCAATTTCGAAGAGATTGTTTAAAATGGCTCGACGAATGGTTTGCCTCAAAAGACAAGCAGTTGTCTGGCATGGTATTAACAACTTAGCTGAAAGATGGGCGAAGTGCATAGAAGCCGATGGCAAATATTTTGAATAAACAAAAAATTAATTTTCCTTGAAAATGACGTGTATTCTTTACCACAAAAACCGGCAAAAACTTATGCATACACCTGGTAACAATTTGTTAGTGTTAACAATTTTTGATGAAACGGTCCTTTTGTTGAATTTGTGTCAAGTCTCCTTATCAGCACTGTTAACATTAAACATTCGTTGAAGAAACTGGGCTAGCAGAGTCAATTTAAATGCAGGGTGTAACAATGAAGTACCGCCAAACCCTGCAGCACACATTGCTCACACGCAGAAGAAAATGTGTTATATGGACATGGGTCTAGAAATTATTTATTATTAGCGATTTAAGCCCACTAGGGAGCACTTATGACTTATGACTAAGTTGGATGCTCGCTTTCGTCCCAATACCTCTTGAGCCCTGTTATTAGTTTCTTCCTTTCCTGTGAAAGAAGTTTGCGAGATTTAACAACCTGTGGCAGCAGAGGAGACTACCAGTTTACCGTTTTACAAAATTTTATAGGTCGGTCTGAGACATCCGTATCAGAAATCCCAGCGGAAGCTAAGTATTTTCTGTTTTACTGAACCGCATGCTTCCACTCTTGTAACTTAGAAGATCTTCGTAAGCCTGCCTTTGACCAATCTGAGAGGGTGTCCGTAAAACTTCAGCCGCCTACGTCGCATGCAAGTGTTAGCCGTTCCCATCTGTTGGTACAGCTCACAGTTCGCTTTCTGTCGGTAGGTTCCATCCGAGAGCACTCTTGGCCCATGAATTTTCCGGAGGACAACTTATTTTCGAATTTTTCCCGGTCGTCCATGGTGCCTTTCCTGTTCACCAGCAAGGTCTCCGCAGCATATAAGAACTAATAAATATTGTTATTGGCTTTAAGTCCCACTAACTAATTTTATGGTTTTCGGAGACGCCGAGCTGTCGGAATTTAGTCCCGTAGGAGTTCTTTTACGGGCCAGTAAATCTACCGACACGAGGCTGATGTATTTGAGCACCTTCAAATACCACCGGACTAAGCCAGGATCAAACCTGCCAAGTTGGGGATCAGAAGGTCAGCGCCTCAACCACTCGGCCCGGCCAAGTAAGAACTGGGGTCTGACAACAGTCTTGTAATGGCATATTTTGGCGTTCTTCGAAATGCAATTCTTGTTGTAACGGTTTTGCGACAGTTTGTATGCTGCGTTGAGTTTGGCACATGTGTCTAAAATGGAGGTTCCGTCTCTACCATTGAAGTGGACCCATTCACCAAGATACTGAAATCGATTGAATTTTCCAATCTTTCAAAGGGGCTTTCCCGGGGTGTTTTGTCTCCAAGTACTTGGTTTCTTCGTATGATATTTGTAGTCCTGTCTTCGCCTCTGTCTCATAAAGGGATTGAACAATAACTGCAGCATCCTTAGAGCTGTTGGTTAGGATCGCGATGCCATTTGCGAAGGCCAGGCTCCTAATCTAGAGCTTCCGTGTTTCGGCTCCAATGGTAACAGGTTTGATTGCGAGATTGTTCAGTGTAAGTTCCTAGGTCTCCATGACTTTGTCGAGCACCAGATTGAAGAGAACAGGCGAGAGGACATCTCCTTGTTTCACACCAGTTGTGATTTTGAAATTCCGAGACAGTTCTCTGAATTTTACCTCGGAAGAGGTATCTGTGAGAGTCTGTTCGATGAGGGTGGGAATCGGTTAATTTCCATGTAAGAAGTCATGTTCTACAACTCTCTTTCCATGTCGCGTATCGTTTCTTATATATCAGATTTTTCTAAACTATTTTCTTGAGTTATCCTCCTCCCCCCTCAGATATTTGAATTTCTTCACTTACTCGTTTCGACCAAAATCTGGCGTTAACAATTTTGCAGACTTTTCCCCTAAAATATTGATTTATTTTGCTGTATATGTTCGGTATTCTTAAAGTATAGCGAAACAATCTGCAAATACCAAGCAATTTATTTCAAAATCTTTACCGTTTCTCCCCAAAGTTAATGGCGAAATTTTGTGTTCACTTAATACAATTTTCTCTAGGATACAGCTGAAGAGGATGGTCTTTGCCTTACCCCTGTATTTATCTTCAAAGGTTTGAACATTTCTCTCATAAATTTTGCCTTTGATATTGTTTCTGAAAGGGTTTCACTTTATAAGTTTACCAACTTCGATTTCTCCGAATTCCTGAATCGTCTTATCTAAGATTTCCCGACCAACAGAGTCGAAGACTTTAAAAAAAAAAAAAAAAAAAGTCTACTGTATGTCATTATAATAAATTAGTCTGTGGCGGATTATGGACTTAAAAATTAAATATTTGTTCTGAGCAAGACTGGCTTTTCGAAATTCAGCCTGATATTCACCCAACTGACCACTGAGCATTGTCTTTACTCTCTTTAGCAGAATTTTGGAGAATGCTTTGTAAGCAGCTGGCAGAAGGCTACACCTCTATTTTTTCCTCGTTTACGGCCATTAGAGACCACGGAAATTAACTGTAAGGCATTTCTGGAAGCCTTTTTTTTGCAGCCCAAAAGCGTTGCATTCTTTCTCTCTTCTGTCCAGCCGCTGTTCTGCCTTTGCTCATCGTGGAAGCCCTCAAAAGTTGTTGATTACTGATCAGTATTTTAATCGGTTATAAATGTTCTCCTGGTTCAGTCCCATGATATTTGAATCAATCAATCAATACTGATCTGCATTTAGGGCAGTCGCCCAGGTGGCAGATTCCCTATCTGTTGCTTTCCTAGCCTTTTCCGAAATGATTTCAAAGAAATTGGAAATTTATTGAACATCTCCCTTGATAAGTTATTCCAATCCCTAACTCCCCTTCCTATAAATGAATATTTGCCCCAGTTTGTCCTCTTGAATTCCAGCTTTATCTTCATATTGTGATCTTTCCTACTTTTATAGACGCCATTCAAACCTATTCGTCTACTAATGTCATTCCACGCCATCTCTTCGCTGACAGCTCGGAACATACCACTTAGTCGAGCAGCTCTTCTTCTTTCTCTCAATTCTTCCCAACCCAAACATTGCAACATTTTTGTAACGCTACTCTTTTGTCGGAAATCACCCAGAACAAATCGAGCTGCTTTTCTCTGGATTTTTTCCAGTTCTTGAATCAGGTGATCCTGGTGAGGGTCCCATACACTGGAACCATACTCTAGTTGGGGTCTTACCAGAGACTTATATGCACTCTCCTTTACATCCTTACTACAACCCCTAAACACCCTCATAACCATGTGCAGAGATCGGTACCCTTTATTTACAATCCCATTTATGTGATTACCCCAGTGAAGATCTTTCCTTATATTAACACCAGATACTTACAATGATCCCCAAAAGGAACTTTCACCCCATCAACGCAGTAATTAAAACTGAGAGGACTTTTCCTATTTGTGAAACTCACAACCTGACTTTTAGCCCCGTTTATCAACATACCATTGCCTGCTGTCCATCTCACAATATTTTCGAGGTCACGTTGCAGTTGCTCACAATCTTGTAACTTATTTATCACTCTATAGAGAATAACATCATCCGCAAAAAGCCTTACCTCCGTTTCCACTCCTTTACTCATATCATTTATATATATATAAGAAAACATAAAGGTCCGATAACACTGCCCTGAGGAACTCCCCTCTCAACTATTACAGGGTCAGACAAAGCTTCACCTACTCTAACTCTCTGAGATCTATTTTCTAGAAATATAGCAACCCATTCAGTCACTCTTTTGTCTAGTCCAATTGCACTCATTTTTGCCAGTAATCTCCCATGATCCACCCTATCAAATGCTTTAGACATGTCAATCGCGATACAGTCCATTTGACCTCCAGAATCCAAGATATCTGCTATATCTTGCTGGAATCCTACAAGTTGAGCTTCAGTGGAATAACCTTTCCTAAAACCGAATTGCCTTCTATCGAACCAGTTATTAATTTCACAAACATGTCTAATATAATCAGAAAGAATGCCTTCCCAAAGCTTACATACAATGCATGTCAAACTTACTGGCCTGTAATTTTCAGCTTTATGTCTATCACCCTTTCCTTTATACACAGGGGCAACTATAGCAACTCTCCATTCATCTGGTATAGCTCCTTCGGCCAAACAATAATCAAATAAGTACTTCATTGTCTTTAGCATATCCCCAGAAATCTGATCAATTCCAGCCGCTTTTCTAGTTTTCAACTTTTGTATCTTATTGTAAATGTCATTGTTATCATATGTAAGTTTTATTACTTCTTTGGCCTTAGTCTCTTCCTCTATCTCGACATTATCCTTGTAACCAACAATCTTTACATACTGCTGAGTGAATACTTCTGCCTTTTGAAGATCCTCACATACACACTCCCCTTGTTCATTAATTATTCCTGGAATGTCCTTCTTGGAACCTGTTTCTGCCTTAAAATAGCTATAAATACCCTTCCATTTTTCACTAAAATTTGTATGACTGCCAATTATGCTTGCCATCATGTTATCCTTAGCTGCCTTCTTTGCTAGATTCAATTTTCTATTAAGTTCCTTCAATTTCATGATTCTGAGGTGCTTCCTTACTTCCTTGAACCATTTATCCGAGAGGTTAGGTCTGTTGTCCAATACATTAAAAATATACTTCATTAGCCGGATTGCTCCATCCTGAACAGATGTCCGTAAACTTCAGTCGTCATTTCCTTATTTACTCCATCAGCAGTTCATTATCCCTGTATAGCTCGTCTCTTCCTCGGAGTCTATACTGTCCACCTGTTATATCAGGACCCATTATTTTGCAAAGGATCTTGCGTTCAAACCTCTCTGCTTCGCTCAGTCCAGCCTTTCCTGTCGTTCTGAGGCATTCACTTGTGTACAGACACTCGGAATTCATCACTGTGTTATAGTGCCTGAGTTTAGCTGCTTTTTAAAGATCGCGACCTAGGAAAAGCTGCGGCCATCTTCTCTCGTATGCTGTTGTTTAATTTCTTTTTAAATAGACACGGTGCTGTATAGGCTTTTGGGCTTATGCAGTGTCAAGAAAATAAGGTGAAGTTCTTAACGTTTCGCAGAAAACTGTGCTCTGCGTCCACAGAAGAAATCTCGACTGACCACGAGAAAGGATTCTTAAAGAATGACACTCTAAAATTTGGACGTTATAATAGAAGTGGAAATGGTACGTTCATTCGCCACCAGATGGCCCCCAGGAAGTGGCACAGCGCTAGCGTTCGAAGCGGAAGCTGACCGAGCCATCACAATCAGACTAAGCGGTTCGCATAACGTGTTTGCGTAACATATGACATAGACAGGTGTATGATACACACAAGCCCGGAATGAAACATCTGGCGACGAGGAACGTACGAATTTGGAAAACACCGAGACGAAATAACAATAGTGAAGGGGGCAGGGAAGGGAACTGCCTACGTACATTTTTAATGGCCGGTAACCAGGTATTACTTAATTGATAGCAGGTGTCCCTGTTGAAATTTTTAGGATTTCTACATATTTCCACAGCTTCCCGTATAATCCTGGACCTGTAGTGTCTGGTGTGGGTAAGAGCTCGAGCATCTTGGAACATAACATCTTTCTAAATAGCTTTCATCTGCGCTGTCTCACCATGGTACCTGAAGAATCGGAGGTCAGCTTTCTCTGCCCATTTTTTTCAGCATGTTTAGTTGTTCTACAATTGTGTCTATGTTTCTGGACAGGATTGCCAGGTCATCGGCGAAGGCAAGGCACTTGACTCTCACGCCGTCTTTTGAGCCTCCAATGTGAACTCTGTTGAATAACCCTTTCCCGGCTAATTCCTTTTCCCATTCTCGGATGACATTTTCTAACACGTAATTGAAGAGAACTGGGGATAGTCCATCACCTTGTCTGACGCCAGTTTAAATTAAAAACTCTCTGGATAATTCTCCTATGAATTTTACTTTTGAATGTAGCTCTATTATTATTACTACTACTACTAATTGTCGCTACTACAGTCAGACCTGTTCTCTTCAGCTACCAGGGAGGACCAGCCAAGCACACAGTTGGGCTGGTATATAAAACAGCGCGGAGAAGCGCGCGAAGACGGAAATAACACAGGGGATCGCTCTAGTCTTAAATTTGGATGACAAAAGAAGCTCTCAGAGCCAAAGACGAGAGACGCAGGCAGGCGAATACACTCAATGAAAAGGTGAACAAAACATTCCTTCACAAACAACAACATTAGAATTCTCTTCACGACCTAGTTAAGGTCAACAACATTTTCTTTGAAGTACAGAAGGTACGAAAATGCCCCGTTAATCGAGAGAAAAGAACTTTGTATCTTGTTGTTCAGATGTCCGCCTGCACAACCGGCTACGTAATCTCAAAATGGGATTTCAGATAGTCTTTTTCTACGTGAATTAATACGGCTGGCACCTTCAGAGCGGAAGATCCGTTCCATCTGAATGGCTCATTTGGGAGCACTGTAAAATTATCAGCAGCCTGCTAGGGTCTTCCAACGTCCATGAAGCAGAAGTCGGTTGTAAGTCTCACAGAGAAGAGAAGTCCTCCCAATGTTAATTACGGTGTTTATGTGGTGACAGTAATTCATGGGGATCACTGGACGTACCTAAGTGTTAACGCACGACAAGATGAAGCTTCCATGATGTTTAAAATTATTTTGTTCTTTTTCCTGGTTGAACCGTGTTGTTTTCTCTACATTCCGATCAGTTTGCCGACGTTTCGAATACACTGCAGTATTCTTTGTCAAGGCGACTGAAATACCCCAACATACATACATCTTCATTATAGACTGTTGTGTCTTTCAGCATTCAGTCTGCAAGCCTCTGTGACTTTACTGATCCTCTTTTATTTTTCTTTGCGTCGCACCGTCACAGATAGGTCTTACGGCGACGATGGGATAGGAAAGGGCTAGGACTGGGAAGGAAACAGCCGTGACCTTAAGGTACAGCCCCAGCGTTTGCCTGGTGTGAAAATGGGAAACCACGGAAAACCATTCTCAGGGCTGCCGACAATGGGGTTCGAACCCACTATCTCCCGGACGCAAGCTCATAGCTGCGCGCCCCTAACCACACGCCCAACTCGCCCGGTTTGGATTTCTTACTACTGACATCAATTTAGTCTTGGAGAGGCTAATTTTCATACCATACTCATTGCACCTATTTTCAGGTTATCAAGAAAGATGTTCGATGAATTTAAGAAAGGACTAGGTAAACAACCGATAGGGAATCTGTCACCCGGGCGATTGCCCTAAATGCAGAACAATGCTGATTGACTGATTGATTGATTGATTTATTGATTGATATGAATACGATACACGTTCATACGACTGTTTTGCTCATAATGTAAGAAGGAATCCCCTTCATGAATCACCCTGTTCTGTGCTTCAAAATTCTAGATGAGGTCAGAATTGTCCACCACTGGCTGGAACTTTCTAATCCGATTGTCACTATGCGACTACAGTTTTTTTTTTTTTTTAACGGTGATTGATCAATGACGTTCCTTTACCCGCTCCTGATTCGTCTCTGTCCCTACGGGAGGAACAGGGGTGACCAGTTATAATTTCGACGATATGGTTATGAAAACAGACGCACGCACCCGCCCCCCCCCCCCTCCGTAGTACTAATTACTACGATGACAAACGGGGTTAAAAGTCAGGTTGTGAGTTTCACAAATAAGAAAAGTCCTTTCAGTTTTAATTACTGAGTTGATGGGGTGAAAGTTCCTTTTGGGGCTCATTACAAGTACCTAGGTGTTAATACAAGATCTTCATTGGGGTAATCACATAAATGGGATTGTAAATAAAGGGTATAGATCTCAGCACATGGTTATCAGGGTGTTTAGGGGTTGTAGTAAGGATGTAAAGAAGAGGGCATATAAGTCTCTGGTAAGACCCCAACTAGAGTATGGTTTCTGTGTATGGGACCCTCACCAGGATTACTTGATTCAAGAACTGGGAAAATTTCAAAGAAAAGCAGCTCGATTGTTCTGGGTGATTTTCGACAAGTTATGCGCTACAAAAATGTTGCAAAGATTGGGCTGGGAAGACTTGGGAGAAAGAAGACGAGCTGCTCGACTAAGTGATATGTTCCGAGTTGTCAGCGGCGAGATGGCGGAGAATCACATTTTTAGACGAATAAGTTTGCTATTATTTTACGTTGCACCGACACAGATAGGTCTTATGGCGACGATGGGATAGGAAAGGCCTAGGAATGGGAAGGAAGCGTCCGTGGCCTTAATTAAGCCCCAGCATTTGCTGGTGTGAAAATGGGAAACCACGGAAAAACATCTTCAGGGCTGCCGACAGGGGGATTGGAACCCACTATCTCCCGGATGCAAGCTCAAGGCTGCGCGCTCCTAACCGCACGGCCAACTCGCCCGGTTTGAATGGTGTCTTTAAAAGTAGGAAAGATCAGTATATGGATATAAAGTTGGAATTCAAAAGGACAAATTGGGGCAAATATTCCTTTATAGGAAGGGTAGATAGGGATTGGAATAATTTACCAATTTCCAATTTCTTTGCAATATTTTAAGAAAAGCCTAGGAAAACAACAGATAGGGAATCTGCCACCTGGGCAACTGCCCTAAATCCAAATCAGTAGTGATTGATTGATAGTTGTCTAGCTGTATTTCCTGAAGGCTGGAATTGAGAGTGTCGACTCGATCGACTCCTAAACACCGGGTCTGTTCGGATGAAGCCTTGTGACTCCAAGCTCACCTGAGTTGTTTCAGGGTGGCATTGGTCCATCCTGAAAGAATTTGAACCAGCCGCAATCTACCATCACGGGCCACAAGTTCTGGCCCTTCGAAAACTGAAGTTTTAAACAAAAAGTCGTTCCAACTGTCTATGAACCACGTTTGACAATTTTTGCAGTATTCTTAGCCTTCTTTGTCTTCACTCTCTGCTAGTAACCTTTCATCCTTTCTTCTACTTCTTTCTTCTGCTCTTCTGTAAAGTACCTCCCGTTTGTCACTAGTGTTTCCCCAGTCTCCTGGAAATCACGCAATTTTTAACGAGTTGTCTAACTCGATTTCTCTCCAGGATATAATCTTCCGTAACCCCCACTTCTCGAAGCAATTTCAGTTCTGTCTTCCTCTTCCTGAGGAATTCAAAGATTCTGTTCGGTAGTCTGTTATTGTCCATCCTGAACAAGTGTCCATAGAACTGTAACCTTCTTGTGCTCATCAGTTCAACCACTCCTTCTGCTCTTTTTTAACACAATTCTTTGTTAGATTTGAGTCAACTCTCCCCACTTTTTTTTACATTTGGGCCCAAAATTTTTCTTAGCATTTTCTTTCTTTCTTTCTTCCGGATATGTTCAACATCGTATTAATCCGCCTGGTGCTTATGATCGTTAAGGCATCAAGTGGTTACTCCGTTCGAGTCCCGTTGGTCGAAAAAATGTTCACCATCAAAATGTTGGCCAGCAGGATAGGAGAGGTGGTGCAATACAATTTCTCATCACTAGGGTGCGTGCCAAAATCCTGCATTCAATTCAAAACCTCTCCGCAGTGTTCATATGGAGTGAGGGCATATGACGTCGGATGACTACGTTAAGCCATGAGCACACCCCTCGGTGCTATTCGACAGGACGTACCGACACCGAGTTTTACCCTCTCCCTTCCTACTATCATGTATCACGCCATTCATTTCATCACAATAACTCCTCGGATGAGGTTGACGTCAGGAAGGGCATCCGGTCGTAAAAACTCTAAGAAGATTCATCTCGCTTTATACTCGACCCCGTATAAAAGGGCACAAGGTCTGGACATACACAAGGTTGAATGTTTACTGTGAGCCGATAAAAACCTTTATTAAGGGCTACTTTTCACAGATATATATAGGCCTATATAGCGTCGTGAACGTCTTTGAGGAATCTTTTATATTCAACAATTCATCCACACTTACTTGGGGACCGACAGTAAGCAAAGAAAGGACTCGAGTGGTCAACTTTTCTTCGACTTATTTCACTGAAATAACAATTACTCTGCTCCCTTTCCTTGCAGATCAATGTGTTATACAACTAAACCTTCCTCGATGAAAACTCCTATAGAACAGTGAAAACCGCACCAAAATTCGTTCAGTGGTTCATGAGATTAGCCACCATAAATATAGACAGACTTCATTTTATTATATGTACAGTTAATACACAGTTAAAGGGAGTTGGGACTCAGTTTTGAAACTTCTACTGTTTTTATCCGATTTTTATAAAATTTAGTTGTTGCATTTAGGTACAAATAAAAACACATTTCATCAAATTAGAGGAGTATAGCTGTATTGTTTCAAATGTTACTTCAATTTTGTTCTTAAAAAGTAGTTTCGTAAAAAGATCCCTTGCGTAACAGTTTTCATTTCATCAAGCTGATATTTTTGTTGATATTTAACTAATGTATCTAGTAATAGTACTGGGTTTTAGTATCAGATGAATACTATTCTGTCCAGAAATGTTTAAAATTTTGTTTTTTAAATGTTTCAAAAAACTTCAATATTAATCCAACACTTAACATCAAAATTCATATTAAAATTTGAAGTATTTAAAAACCCATTACAAATTGAAATACTTGTTCCTTCAGAACAATCTCACCAAGTTAAAACAAATTTTATACAGAGAAAAATATTGAAAAATTGCAAAGAGAGAACAAAATAATATCTACTCATTTCAGAATTGCCCTGCACCATATGTCTCTCCCCTTCAGACCTCCTAATTCTTTCATCCTTGATTTCTGCCAATTCTGATGTCTTCTCATTTTTTTTTTGGTCACGGCTTCTCTTTCTACCCTGGGCCACAAGGTTATAACACACTGTGCTGCTTCAGGGCGTTTCGAGGCCTTTAAATACTCTCCTTTAAAATGGTCACTCAAGGGCTTTTAAAATTGGCGGAGCGACTTAATTGATACCATTTTAATACTGAAAACGTTTTCAACAGACTAACTAGGGGTCCCCATGCGACGAAAAACATAAAATTAAGCAATTCCCTCAATCGTGAGTCTTGGATAACTCTATCAAGCTTTTAAAAAAATTCGAAAATCACTTCCGATCTAAGTGCAGTTCCGCAGTCTATAACCGCTTGTTTCTTTACTTGTTTTATTTCTGATTCAAATCCTAGCCAAATTAACTTATTTCTGTAACATGTTCCTTGGTTAATGCCCTCGTGCGTTTTTGATCTTTGAAAAATGTCCACGCCGAATGCAGTTAAAAGGGCTTAAGTGGAACTCTGCACTGACTCACATTAGCGCTCGTAGTGGCGGAAAAAGGCAAACTGCTAATCTAATGGACCGGATAACGATGATTAAGAAATGGGTTGCAATTTTTATACTTTATTGTATTTCATTTACCTAAAATTCGTAGCTCATATCTGTAGGATGGTTTCAACACTGAATTGATTGCTTGAAGAGCTAGAACTGTGGGGGGGGGGGGGGGTCCTTGGTCCAAAAATAAAATAGTTCAGTCATAACTCCCCTTAAAGGCACAAAGAAACAAACATATTTGCCACAGAAGTCACTTACGTGTTCTAGTGCAACAAACAGAAGTTAAACAAATAAATACTGTAACATCGTGTTACTTAGCTAATTCAATCATCTTTAATTCTACCTTTTCTACCAAGTACGGTAATAATTTTTAACAATTATTGTATTCCAAGACGATTTTCCACTGGTAAAGTTCTAACATACATAGTATTATTAAACACGCTACATTATATAATTTCCCGCCTTCGCTACGGTCTTTAAAGGCAAACAAGAGAGCTCTTCGGAGTGCTTACCGTAGTAAAACGGCAGTTCAGAACACCCTACCTCCAGGATAATTTTATGAACTTTAAGCAGTTCTCTATTAGCAACATTTCTTATCGTTCCCGCAATCCCGATCAACATTGGTTTGTTTTTTCACCCACGAGGCTAATCAAAATGTCAGACAACAGGGTGACTAGATGCTTTAATGATCACGGCCACCAGCCGCGGGAGACGCTGAGGTGCGGGAATTTAGTCCCGCAGGAGTTCTGATACGATGCTGACGTATTTGAGCACCTTCAAAAACCACCGGACTGAACCAGGATCAAACCTGCCAAGTTGGGGTTAGAAGGCCAGCTCTCAACCGTCTGAGCCACTCAACCCGCCTCTCCAAGTTGTAACATTCAAGAGTCAAGGAATTCAAGGAGTGAGATTTAGGTATAATCCTCAATATTTAGGTATGATAGTTCTAGAAATATGCTTATCTGTTCAATCAATCAGTTACCACTGATCTGCATTGAGGGCTGTCACCCAGGTGGCAGATTCCCTATTAGTTATTTACCAAGTCTTTTTTAAATAATTTCAAAGAATTTGAAGATTTACTGAACATCTCCCTTGGTAAATTATTCCAATCTCTAACTCCCCTTCCTATCTTCTTATTCTTCTACTACTACTACTACTACTACTACTACTACTACTACTACTCCTACTACTACCACCACCACCACCATCACCACCACCGCTTTTCCCGCACCTGTGGGGTCGCGGGAGCGAACTATGAAGAACATGGGGATTTGGCCCTGTTTTACGGCCGGATGCCCTTCCTGACGCTAACGCTATATGGAAGAATGTAATCACTATTGCGTGTTTCTGTGGTGGTTGGTCAGTGTAGTGAGTTGTCGGAATATGGAGAGGAAAAGTGTTGGAACAAACAAAACCACCCAGCTTCTGAGCCAGAAGAATTAATCGGACGCGATTCAAATCCCTGACCCGGCGGGGAATCGAACCAGAGACCGTCAACGTTGACCATTCAGCCAATGGGTCCGACCTTTACCTGTAAACGAATATTTGCCCCAATTTGTCCTCTTGAATTCCAACTTTTTCATTTTATGATCTTTCCTACTTGTAAAGACACCACTCAAACTTACTCGTCAACTAAAGTCATTCCACGCCATCTCTCCACTGACAGCTCGGAACATTTAGTCGAGCAACTCTTCTTTCTCCGAAGTCTTCCCAGCACAAACTTTGCAACATTTTTGTAACGCTAGTCCTTAGTCGGAAATCACTCCGAACAAACCGACCTGCTTTTCTTTGGATTTTTTCCAGTTCTCAAAACAAATAATCCTGATGAGGGAACCATACTCTAGTTGGAGGTCTTGCCCCTAAATCCCCCCTAATTTCGATTTGCGACATTGCTTCCAAATGTTACCAAGTGGATGCTACGCAAGTTCAACTTATGACGCTTTTCCTCATGATAACATGCACCTTTTGGAGTTAATTCGTAACAAAAAATAAACAATGACAATTCTTGACTTGTGACCGGACTGTCTTCTTCCAAGCCGACGACATGATCCGCACAGAGTAAGCCAAATGTTCGGGGAAGCACAGAGTAATCACTAACGTGTCAAAAACAAGCAAATAGACAACATTACACGTGATGTGTTTCTCAGATGACTGTTTTTCCTGGAACCAAGCACTGCTGCAAATTCTTGGCTTGCCATGTCATAAGGAAGTACGCAATAATAAGGACTGGACTGTCAGTGCACACAACCTTGAGAAGTCGACACCATACCCACACCAAAACACAAACCAAACACACAAAAAACTTTTTTTTTTTGCTAGGGGCTTTACGTCGCTCCGACACAGATAGGTCTTATGGCGACGATGGGATAGGAAAGGCCTAGGAGTTGGAAGGAAGCGGCCGTGGCCTTAATTAAGGTACAGCCCCAGCATTTGCCTGGTGTGAAAATGGGAAACCACAGAAAACCATCTTCAGGGCTGCCGATAGTGGGATTCGAACCTACTATCTCCCGGATGCAAGCTCACAGCTGCGCGCCTCAACGCGCACGGCCAACTCGCCCGGTACACACAAAAATCTCACCTCTACACAAACCCATTACGTCTGACATGCAGAGAGATTTGAATACACTTAACCAAAGAAGAGTAAAAAAACTGAAGTTTTCAGGGGAAGCACTTTTTTTGTTTTTAAATAATACGAAATCATTGTCACCAAATATCAAAGCTGTCTGTGCTATATTAAGCATCCTTTTAAATAATGGTTTGGATTTGATTTGTTTAATTTAAAACAATATTAACTTATCTGCTCTGGACCGTGAATGAAACTGACCTGTCCTATAATGACCAGGAATTACTGTATTTTCTTATAGGAGCTGCCTGTCCGAAGCCGTAAAGACAGGCTCTGTTCACCCGGAAAGACGTGGGTTCGATTTCCCGCCAGGAAGTCGAAACATTGAAGAAACATTATCATTATGATGATGGTGATGGTGGTTGTTTAAGGGGGCCTAACAGCTAGGTCATTGGCCCCTAATGATACGAGGTGCAACGAAATGAAACGATAATTAAAAGTTCAAAATGTATCCACTGACTAAAATATAAAATGAATGGTGATGAAAAAATTACCATAAGACCAAAACAATCAGGGATGCAATTCACAGTGCCTCATATTCTGAGGTCCTTGTTGTCCAAATGGGTGGAAAATCCAGGTCACCGGCCCCTCATTGTGTTCCTCCTATAGTTCCTCACATGATTGTGTTAATCACAGGTATTGTAGACCCATGGTATGTGACACAATGACATTACTCACATGGAACACAGACTCATAGGGGTCCTCACTTAGTGGGACTAATCACAACCCATCTACACTCATGGTGTAGCTCACATAGTGTTACCAATCACAGGCAACGCAGACTCATGGTGCTCCTCATATAGTGGTTCTACTCACAGGTACAGCAGACTCCTGAATACAGAGGAACCAACGCAATTCAGCGCGACGCACGACAGCTCCTCCCGCGCACTCGCTCCCCCGCCGCAGTAGCAAACACGGCCAACGCCCAGACCCATGGTGTTCCCCACATAGAGGTACTAATCGCAAGTAAGGTCGACCCATGGTGTTATTTATTTATTTATTTATTTATTTATTTATTTATTAGATACAGCCTATGGAGGATCATTTTACACTAATAATAACAAGTAAGTATAAAAGATAACAAAGGTATAAACAACAATATTAGTATCACTTAATGGTAATAACCACAAGTAATTTCATGGTTCCAATTCCATCATCCCTTGATCGCCTCTTTTAGTGCCTCTTACGACAGGCACGAGATACCGTGGATATATTCTTCGTCTGCGTCCCCCACCCACAGGGGTTAATTTAAGAAATTATATTTCCACATTCGGAGCTGCTCATGGCCCTGAGGTTCACTCGGCCTACACCAAAAATGAGTACCAGAATAATTCCTAGGGGCAAAGGCGGCCGGACGTAGAGCTAACCACTCTACCCCACCCAATAGATCGAACCAGTTATACATTTCGCAAACATGTCTAATATAATTAGAAAGAATGCTTTCCCAAAGCTTACATGCAATGCTTGTCAAACTGACTGGCCTGCAATTTTCAGCTTTATGTCTATCACCCTTTCCTTTATACACAGGCAATACTATAGCAACTCTCCATTCGTTTGGTACAGCTCCTTCATGGTTACAATACGATGGACACGAATAATCGAAGAAAGAGTGCTGAAGTTTCGTGCTATTTTCTTCGAAGTAAAGCAGGCGATTTCTTTCCAATCTTACATTCTGTTCTCACAGAACTAGAATATTCATCCCATTACAACGTTTCTAAAATTCCTGTCCTCCGTACAAGGTCAGAACTGCGTATGCATAACCGAGGGAATCCTGACGTGCACGTAAACCTATGGACACGCCCGCAGTATTGAGATTGGCTTGAAGTTCAATTACCTCTCAAAACCTGTTGCCCTAGAGGCAAGCAAGTCCGTGGTCAACACTAGCGTGGAACAAGGTTATTGGACCGAAAAAAAAAAATACAAGCCATATTCCCATTACATATTACAAGGTAACATAGCTGAGCTGATCATAAAAGACAAAGCGTCTACACAGAGCGCCTTCGAAAAGAGTTCTTAGATATTTGTGTTCTCATTACAATACTGAACAGTGAAGGTCAGAAGTTTGTAAGACTTATATTTTGCCTAAAAAACCTATAAAAGGACCCAAAATTATTTTTTTAATGATCCAAAACCTGGCAAACGACGTAAAAATGCAATACAAATTCATTCATAATTTTAGTTTTAATTACGTAGGTCGAGCCATAAGTCATGGCAACAATTTTTTTTTTCTCGCGAACAGGAGAAAACACGGAAAATCTAAGATATGTATTTGGAAACGTACGGTATATACTTGCGTACGATGCCACTAGATGGTGTATGTAAATAACAGTGTGGGTCTAAGCATGCCCCCAAGTTCAGTGTGTGAGTGAGAGCTGCGGGAAGTATTAGGTGTGCATGCCATGCCCTATCTTTTGCACAACGCCATAATTCTACACGATAACGCGACAGCTCACACAGCAGTCATCGTTCAGCGTCGCTTACAACGGTGGGGATGGGAGGTTCTTCCACAACCCGCCTTATTCGCCTGATCTGAGCCCATGTGACTATGATCCAATCCCCAAAGTCAAGAAGCCATTACGTGGACAACGGGTTGCTAACAAAGAGGACATCGTGCCAGCATATCGGAGAGAGGTGTCACACGTTAGCGATACACATGAGGCGAATGGTATTCAGCGCCTGCCCCACCGCTGGCGAAGACCTGGTGGAGACCTGTCCTTTGTATGTAGTCTTGTGTATTTGCTGTCTATACCATAATAAAACAATGTTTACCAATGGCCTGTGTTCTGTCACTTTCCTACGAGAATCCCCTGAAATCAGAATTTGTCTTCAGGCACTATGCATAAGTACATGCCCTATATTTCCAAATGCATATCTTAGATTTTCTGTGTTGTCTCCTGTTCGCGAGAAAAAAATAGTTGCCATGACTTATGACTCTACTCTCGTACATGTTTATTGAAAGAATATAATGTTTAGAAATGCAAAATTCTAGTGGTATGCAGCATATAGTGCAAAAATATATTAGTGAAACACTTCTTTCAGACATAGGCCTACGTATTTTAGATTAGCATCATTTAAAAAAGGAATTCTGTGTTTGTTAAAAAATTACTTGCAGAATTAAGAATGATTTTTTTCCCCCCACCAAGAATGAATTCAGCGAACCTGCAATGGACATCCTGGAGATAACAGCGTAACAGGAAACATATGTGGCTTAACCATGCCAGGGTTACAAAAACTGGAATTTGGAAACATTTCTTCCGTTAGCTTTGCAGTAGGCCTACATCACAATAGTCATCTCCAGGTTCTTGGGTGTAAAGAATCGTCGGTTTTCAGACAGCACGTCGCGAAACATGAGAAACTTCCCTTCACATGAACGGATGGTAAGGGTTCATGCTTGAAGCAAGAGAGATCTTCCTCTTCATAAACACATCAAAATGTTCTCCTTTTAATATTTTAGTTATCTTGCAGATAATTTGATACCCCTGTCTCTCTTTTTTTTTTTTCAAGCATTGGTTTCATTTTGTCTTTTTAATTATATTTTCTCTCTTTTCAGGTATGCTTCAAGAATAGGTATTTACTAGAGAAAAGATGTTTAAGAGGTGATGGATGCACTAATGATGATTCGAATTGAGAATGAACAGTAAATTATGTAGTCGAAAGGAGGTGAACTTGAAGAGAGAGCCGTTAAGACCTTGAAAAAAAAAAGGCTAAAAAAAAGGGCCAATAAGCAAAATTAGACCCACCATTTTCTGGCCTACAATGACCCAGAATGAACATAATTATATGATGTTCGTCTTCGGAGAATCGATGAAAAGACGATTTTTCCTCAACCTCCGACCTCTACTGATCAGTAGCCTACGGCTTGGATTAGTGATGGAATAATCGAATACAAAATAATCACTTAATCAATTATTTCATTTCATTCGATTATATTTCCGATTCGATTATTCATTCGAATGAATGAGGCAATCGAATTGGAACTCCTAGGCCTCTCTGAGCTGAGCGAAAACAGCGATAGACGTTCGAAGGGATCAATTTCTATACAAGAAGAGATAGATTTCTGGAGAAAGATCAGGTCAGTTTGTTTGGCTATAGTCTCAATGGAAGGTAACCTTATTGGATAGCAGGGGTAGTGACGGTTAATTAGCCTTTCGGCGCAGCGCTGTACTCTCTGCAGCATGGAAATTAATCTAGCCTGCTGGCATGCGATTCAGTAATTAGAAACGGTATACCACCACCTCTCCTTCCCTGCGAGCCAACATTCTGATGGTGACTTTTTTTGCCAACGAGACTCGAACCACGGTGTCAGATCATATATTTTAACGCCTTATCGATCGTGGCCACCAGGCGGGCAAGACTACCTTCTTCAGCCTATTCCAGTCACTTCTGCGGCAGCTGGAACAACTCGGGGCATTTTGGTTTTGACGGGAAGTTTAAGGTCGAAGGCCTTCTCTGCCGACACGTGAGATGAAAATGTCAACTCAGGATCGATCCGGAATCGAACCTCAGTCTTCTATATGGGAAGGTGATGGTGATGATTATTGTTTAAGAGGAAGTACAAGCGGGAAACTATCCTATACTAACACAAATCCGAGGGGGAAAAAATGAAAGGGGTTCGACACTTCAAGGTATTGGCAACACAGAAAGACAAGGGCCACGAAGGGTGTGAAAAAGAAAGACTTCTTACGCCTCGCTAAACTAATACCGTCGGAGTCGTAAAAGAACAAGAGTTAACCAAGGGAAATCGGATAATACAAATGCCTAGCACAAGTAAGTGGAAGCAACACCAGCACTCAGTCCCGTGGTCGCCAAACCACACTCCCAAGGAGGAGCCCCTGTCAGCGAAGCCAATGAGCTAACCACGCCTCCTCCCCCTACTGACAATTAATAATGACAAGAGTACACATTCAAGATACGCCACTCATGGCCTTCTTTGTCCAGCCCTGGAGAGATGTTACTTTAGCATATGGAATATGTATGTCGCTCTTCGTTTCATCCGGTCAGCAAGTGCGTCACTTGCAGTCCATTAGTCAGAATAAAGGGCCTTACAACAACACAGTGCCATACAGACCAGTCAGACAAACGCCAGCTTCTTTGATGTCCTCACTCTATCAACACCACATTACACACTTGAAGTCGAAAGACAAATTATCATTACCTATACTGCAAGAACTCTAAAAGCTGTAATTTGATTCAATGATACTGTCGCTGGTTCTTTAGGAATAGTGATGACCAGAAAGAAATCAGTGAAGAAAACAGGGTTTCCAAAATTTACTTTAGTGGGGTAACTTACTGTATTTATATAAACCGCAATTGATTCATATTAGAAAGAAAGAAAAACACACGAGCGCCTGCATATATAAACAGAGTAATCCAAAAGGTTACGCAGAAACTGAAGTCGTTCACAAAGCTGTCGAAATACAAGGACGAAACGCTGAGTTCGGGCAAGCTTGGCCCAGTCGTTGCCTTTAGTTCATAAACCAGAGCAAAACGTATCTTATACTGCAGTAAATATTTGACTGTTCTTAAGAAAAAACACTCGTACTTCAAACAGAACAATTATATACAACTTACTCACAGTAGATCCTTCAGTCCCCAGTCACGTAGTAACAGTACTCACCTAGAAAAGAGAGAGAAACAATATCATTAGTTTGATCTATATTTCATCCATTAACATAGCATTTCATAAATCACAACTGTATTTCAATTAAAATAATGCTTCCGCTAACATAAACAAGCAACAATTTGTACTCAAACACAGAACTATAGTGACACTTCAACCAAAATTAATAAATAATTTAAAAATAGACTTCCATATATTTCATAAGGATTCTTAATAAATAATTATTTAAAGAAACGGGGCCACAGAGCTAGTTGGACGTAGAGGATTATATAGACGCGTAGTTAATACTCAGGGAGTTTCAAACTGAATGTAATGTGTGTAATAATCCAGCTAACGAAGAAAATTAAGCCAATCAAGTATACGATAACAAATCCGCGCCCGCTTGCAACCCTACAGGCATTTCTGCAGTTTTCAAAACTATACTGTCCAAAATAATTAGTGGCACACATTTTTTTTTACGTATACCATATTGCATAAAACAATAGTGACAACTAGCGATGCTACCAGATATATCTCTAATCTGTATAGATAAATTTCACAACACATTTGGTTGTTATTCATTTTTACAAATCAACTTAAATATCCAAGGAGTATTAAAAATGAAGCGGGAATAGCCGTTCATCCAGCCATCCACTTTAATTTTCTTATGGTTCGAGAGCGTTAATATCGTGTATGGCAGGGCCTCTCAAACGCCCAAAATCTCGTGCGGGCAAACCGAGGCGCAGAGGTTCCGTGCACCGTGCATTGGTCCGAACCGACACCAGCGTTTTGTCTCGGAGCGACTCGGCTAAGCTCGGCTCCATTTCGCTCGCATGGTGGAACGCTGCAGAGCAAGTGAGGAAGGGGGAAAAGGGCGGAGCAAACGCGACAGGCGTAGGAAGAAAGAGAGAGAGAGAGAGACAGAGTTATTGTTCAAAATCGAGGAGTGGGGGTCTGCACTCTGGTCAACCTAGCAAAGTCGTCTTACGCACCTTGCGCCGCGCAATGCACGAGTGCATACACCCTGAGAGGCCCCGGTGTATGCCTTCCGTAAGCATTTATCACAGCCTGTCACCCACATGGCATACTCTGTACAAGCCTACGGAGGTCAGTCTGCGATATCCGATCCCATTCTTCAATAAAAGCCTGAGGGAGTTCCTGGAGATTCTGTGGTGCAACAGAACGACACGAACACGTCTGTGTCAAGCATGTCGCACATATGCTCAGAGGGAAGTCTGGAGACTTCCCTAGTGTCGTCCGCTACATGCGCCGGGGCATAGTTGTGCATGAGAAGGAATTCAGGATCAACACCGTACGCAGCAACCATCACATGGTCTAGCAAGATCCGGCTGATGTACTGTAGACGGGATATAACTCTGCCTATGAATAGGCGTAGTCTTTTTAAGAATTCGAAGGCGCGAGCGACTGGCAACCTTGTTATTCCAATTAGAATTACATTTCCTGCGCAGCTGGGTTCGGGAGTGCATTACGGTAGACCTTGGAAGTAGCGCAATAGAGTAATGTTTTGATACCATTCTGCAGATTTGAGAAACGTTTTTGTAGAGGCTAGTAAAATGTCATTCTCACTTCACTCTTTTCCGAAAACCAGTGACGTTACACGGAGGCAGAGTTATAATGTAAGCACTGTATTCCATGGCGTTAAGGCGGTCACGGGCAACGATACGATCTACACGGCTGACGACACTAATGCCACCCGATTCCATCACCGTCTGGGAACACCACCACTCTCCAAGGCGAAGTTGCCTATTGATATGGTTACAGGCGAACAGAAGCCGAGCTGCTTGATATAAGCGAGGGCTTGGTGGTGGTGGTGGTGGTGGTGGTGGTGGTGGTGGCGGTGGTGGTGGTTATTGTTTTAAGAGGAAGTACAAATAGGCAACAATCCTCTATTAACATTAATCATAGGGAAACAATGAAAGGTACCCGACACTTCACAAATGGAGCTATCGGCCAATGAAAGACAAGGATCACGAAGGACGTGAAAATGAAAGACTCCCTAGGCCTCGAGTGCTCTAATTCCGTCGCGGTCTGGAAAGAACAACAGTTGACCAAGGGAGGTAACATCAAATGCAACAAAATAGCCTTAACTTCGTTATACTAAAGTCGAATGACTGACCAATGAAGAAACAAAAGCATAAAATGTACACCGCAAGTTATTTTGGCCTAAAGCCTCACAACTAAGATTTTTTTAAAATTTCAGACTATTCTCCCTCCATACCGGTACTCTCTTTTATTAAAATATATCTAGCTACAGAAAGAACCTGGTCGGTAGATACAGAGTGGGTTTCGTCCCGTAAGAGGCCACGGCTTGCCCGTGATCCAACAGCTCTGACCGGCCAACCGAGCAGAGGAAAGTTGGCCACGGCTCTACCGTGGCTCTACGCCTCTGCATTCGGGAGACGGGCCTGGGGCACAGTGCCGCACTACACACCTGGCCCCACCGTCGGCTGTCCTGAGAATTGTTTTCCCTGGTTTTCCATTCTCCTGCACTAAGGCGAATGCCGGGACAGTTCGTAGTGTAGGCCACGGCCGTCCCCCCCCCCCCCCTTTCACCTTCTACACCGCACATCTCCTTCACCGTAACAAATCTCCCGGTCTGAGAGACGGCATAACCGTCTAAGAGGCCCACCTCCCCCTTTAGGGGAGGAATGAAAACGTTTCGTCGTCGTCGTCGTAGTAGTAGAAAGAACCTTCTCTCGAAGTCCCCTCTTCCATATAGGGCTGCTCCGTTTTCACGATGTATGTAAATAATGCCCATCCACTATGACATCACAATTTTCCAAGTTAAAATGCTACAATTACAAACATGATCAACAGTAGCATTTTTTTTATCCCAACGAAGTCATAAGTATGCGATTTTTTTTTACAAGTGTACTTGAGTATTTATAAATATTACCTGTCCAAGACGATCAACAAAAGCATTATTTTATCCAAATGAAGTTTTAAGACAATAACACAAATATCGCCAACGGCCGTAGCCGTGTTGAAACACCGGATTCCGTGAGATCTCCGAAGTTAAGCAACATTGGGCGTGGTCAGGAGTTGGATGGGTTGCCACGCGCTGTTGGTGGGGGGTAAGGGAATGGAGGAGCAGAAAGGAACTGGCCACGCTACCGCACGTAAACTCCGGCTCAGGAACACCTCTGCGGAGGTTCGGACCTGTCTTCGGGCAGAATAACCCTTAAAACACACATATCAAGAGCACCTGAGTGTTCATTTTATATAAAAGTTGTGTATTTTTGTGATAGTTATTTCAATGTCACAAGCTATTTTATATGGTGTTTTAAGCATAGCCTATTAAAACACGGCTGAAAATGCCCAATATATTAAGGCGAAACATGTCCCGTTATTCTATTATGTAACATCGGTTTTGATTTCTAATAAATCACAAATTGTATTGAAAAGTTTTGCGAGATAATTATTTCATGAGATTATAAGATCTGTGGTGTAGTTACACAGACCATCAACCATATTGTCAGCGAATGTATTGGCAGGGCATTCGTTGGATCAACACAGGATTTCGTGATGGCTTCTACTGATGCCATACGATTGTTAGAATATTTAAATCTAAAACTCTGAATATCCTTTTGCTTGCACGGTTGTTTCAGCTGTTATAATGCGTATATGTTGTACTTATAATGTATATTAGTGCGTAAGGTTTATGCATGTTTTGCGTACTGCACCATACGCCTCATGTTTATGACAAGTGAACAGCCATTGAAAGTTACATAAAATACAAATCCATTGTAATTTATAGTTTCTTAAACGGACGAGAAACCTGGATAATATACAGGGGTAACATTTAAAAATCCACCAAATATGTCTAGGAAATTACTTGAGAATTATCTAGCAGCATAAAAGCACAAACACCAACGTTCTGGACAAGGCTGGTAATATAAGCATCACCGCCGCCTCGATCCTCTTACAGTGTGACGCCAAAGAACATCAGCAAACTGTTAGTGAGATTATCCTAACCAAGTTCGAAAGACTTCCATTAACTGATATTGCGTTGGCAAGAGCACAGAAAGTTAGCCGCCCGGTTTATCGCTCCAAGCCTTCGTCCGGAAAATCTTTAAATATATGTGAAATAAAGACCGACTCCAATACTCATACCGTAACATAAAAAAGAAACCACTTTTTCCTTTGCGAAATAGAAATGATCATAAATATGTCTCCTGGTCATGGCCATCCATCAACGACTGCTAATTTCATATGGCAGCCAGTCATAAGACTTAGCCTGCACAGTTGCTAGGTAACACTGTGTAACCATCCATCAATCCATACCTTACATCGCTGCCTGTACGGCTGCTATGGTCACACAAATTTTCGGATGAGGTGGTGGTGGTGGTGGTGGTGGTGGTGGTGGTGGTGGTGGTGGTGGTGGTGATTATATTTTAAGAGGAAGTACAACTGGGCAACCATCCTCTACATAACACTAATCAGACAGAAAAAAAAAATGGAAGGGATCTGACACTTCGAAAAATGAAGGTATCGGCCAAAGAAAGACGAGGGCCACGAAGGGGGTGAAAATGAAAGACTCCCTATGCCTCGAGTGCTCTGATACTGTGAGGGTCAGAAAAGAAGAAGAGTTGACCAAGGGGCGTCGGATAGGATAAGTGAAAGTAAGGGACCCTGTCACAAGTAAGTGGAAGCAATGCCAGGACGCAGCTATGGGCCCCGTGGTCGTTAAGTCACACTCCCAAGATCAGAGCCCCAGGGGCCGCTTTTAGTCGCCTTTTACGATAGGCAGGGGATACCTCCCCCACCCACAGGGGGTAATTTTCGGTCGACCCCCAGCCATAAGTATTTATTTTAAAAACACAGCGGCCGAAGTAGCCGGACTGCTGGTATTACCTAACACCAAAATATCACGTGCATATTATACCAATTGGCCTTTGCTGACGGGACCTAGTGTTCACAGTGCGCTAAGTTTTCTGCTACAAGTCTCTGGTAAGACCGCAAATAGAGTAGGGTTCCAGTGTATGTGACCCTCACCAGGATTGCTTGATTTAAGAAATGGGAAAAAATCCAAAGAAAAGTAACGCGATTTGTTCTGGGTGATTTCCGACAGAAGAGTAGCGTCACAAAAATGTTACAAAGTTTGGGCTGGGAAGACTTGGGAGAAAGAAGACGAGCTGCTCGACTAAGTGGTATGTTCCGAGCTGTCATTGGAGAGATGGCGTGGAATGGCATTAGTAGACGAATTAAGTCTTTAAAAGTAGTTAAGATCAAAATATGAAGATAAAGTTGGAATTCAAGAGGACAAATTGGGGCAAATTTTCGTTTTAGGAAGGGGAGTTAGGGATTGAAATGACTTACCAAGGGGATATTCAATAAATTTCCAAATTCTTTGAAATAATTTTAGAAAAGTCTATAAACAACATATAGGGAATCTGCCACCTGGGCGACTGCCCTAAATGCAGATCAGTAGTGATTGATTGATTGATTGATTGATAGGCTAGAGCAATTTTGTTACTTTCGTTGATCTGTCTCTGTCTTATCCTTGGCTTTGACAATATGAAAGTGACAGGTATGAGCGATGCTAGTAATGCAATTCCTATTCAGCCAGTCCCTGTTATGATTGGTGAGAAAATGTTGCTCATAGGGTCAGTTGTTGCGTGCATTTCAGTGGGCCTTGCAGACTGATATGTAATAGCAACTTCTGGCTCGGTGAGAAAAGCAACGGGAAACTACCTCACTCATTTTCCTAGTACCTGCGCCTCTTCAGTGATACCTAGGCCAGTGCTGTTGAGGATCCAACCAGCCTTCGGGCTGAGGACTGAACATACATTATACCAATGGCAGTAATCTAGCATGATAAATGTAACATCATAAGGAAATATCACAGTTATACGTATGTTCGCCAACAACTATCCACCACATATAATAAACTAGAATCGCATATATATATTCTAAAATAGATGGGCTGCCCCACAGTAAAAGGGAACAAACAGATTATTTAGAAATTTCACTTAGTCAAATAACGTTTTCTCTTAGATTTAACGTCGCTGGACAGATGGAAATAGATTATAAAACTGTTAAAGTAATATTTATAACATCAATTCGAATCTTTATAAAATTAAATTGAGGTGCGAAATTCCTCAATTTAATCACTTTCATGAGAACAATGGAACATAACTTGTTGCATTAGTTTAGAAGTAGTGCACATATTTTTAAATGTTCAGAACCCAAATAATAATAATAATAATAATAATAATAATAATAATAATAATAATAATACAAGAAATATTTGTCAATAAATACAAAATTGAAACATTATAAGACTGTAGTCCAACCTGAAATAACTTACGGAAGTGAAACATTATTTAAACTAAGGCAAAAGAATAACATAGACAAAATGTTATAAATAGAAAGAAGAACAGCAAGAACACGCATTAATAAGAAGTACCAAAAATAACGAAAATGGCGTAAGATCCCAAATGCAGCAGTATATCAGGAAATATAACCTATAACGGATTTCATTAGAAAGAAGAGTATACCATTATTTGGTCATCTGTTGAGAACACCTCAAGACAGGTTAATACGCAGAATTTTGGAGAAACTTTGGAAACAAAAACAACAACTTGTCTGGATAAAAGAAATAAAAGAAGACATTAAAGAATTAGGCATAACACTGGAGGATTTAAAGAATAAATCAAACAAAGTAAATTGAAGAATAGTAAAATTAGATTCCTACCAAAAATTGATAAAAGAGAAACAACTAAAAGTGTATTTTCAGAAGAACGAAAACGAAGATCAGATAGAATGAAGAAATACTGGAAGAACAGAAAAGGAAAAACCCATAAAACATCAGAGAAGGCGTATTTGACTACACACTAAGAAGCTAACTGCCGGGCCGAGTGGCTCAGACGGTTGAGGCGCTGGCCTTCTGGCCTCAAATTGGCAGGTTCGATCCTGGCTCAGTCTGGTGGTATTTGGAGGTGCTTAAATACGTCAGCCTCATGTCAGTAGATTTTCTTCTTCTTCTTCTTCTTCTTCTTCGTTTTGCCTTATGAATGATGCGTCGTGACAATCATAATATTCAGCCCTCTAGCCGATGAACCATACTCCGCCATTCTTTCAATGTGGTTGCACTGAGAGAACTCTGTAGAGGGCCGTTCACCATGTCAATCCGGCAGTATCGTGTTGGTACTCGTCCTCGTTGTCTGGTTCTCTGAACTTTGCCCTCATCAGTCAACTTTTGAAGACTACCATCTCGGCGCACTGTATGTCCAAAGTAGCGTACAATCCGCTGGGAGACCTTACACGATAGACGAACTTTTATCTGAAGTTGGTTCAGGATTGATGTGTTCGTGTGATGAGCTGCCCGAGGAATCCTCAACATTTTCCTCCAGCACCACATTTCAAAGCTTTCTATCCGTTCACGATCACGTTTGAGAAATGCTCCACGTCTCTGCGCCATACAAGAAGACTGAGAAGACTAGAGATTCAACGAGCTTCTTTTTTGTATTGATGGTGATGTTATTATCTTTCCAGATCTTCCGCAAACGGATCATCGCTACCTTTGCTATTTCAATTATTCTCTTTATTTGATCTTTGTAACCACCAGAATTAGATAGTAAGGAGCCTAGATGTACTGATGTACAACTTCACAACCTCCAATCTGTTGGATATGTGGAGTGGTGTTGTTCTTACTGGCACGTAAAAGAACTCCTCTGGGACTAAATTCCGGCACTTCGGCGTCTCCGAAAACCATTAAAAAGTAGTTAGTGGGACGTAAAGCCAATCACATTATTATTATTATTATTATTATTATTATTATTATTATTATTATTTTTACAAGCGAATGGACCACTAAGGATCACGCTACAACTTCATTTATTTCTCTTCGTGCGGAGTTTTCTCTGTGTCCAATACTCCTTCATGCGTTCGCTGGCCTGCTTCCGTTGTTCATCTGTCCAGGCTCTTCCGGTCTTCCTAGTTCTTCCTGCGGCTTGAACACCTTCCAAATTCTTCAGTGTGTTCCTAAACGTATTCCTTTCTAACAGCTGGTCTTCCAAGATGCTTAACCTTTCCATATCCTTCTTCGTTTCCTTAATCCACGCTGTAGTGGTCTTTTTTCTCCAGAAGTAATGAAATATCTGTTTGGTAAGTCTGTTTTCATTCATTCTGTATAGATGTCCAAGAAACGCCAGCCTCCTTTTCTTCATGGTTTCTGAGATTCTTTCCACCTTCTGGTAAACTTCTTTGTTACTCCGAAGTTTCCACCCGCTTTCAGTTTGGACAGCTCCCATAATTTTTCTGAGGATTCTTCTTTCCAGGACCTCTAGCCTCTCCAGCTTGTAGTTCATGGACAGGCATTCACTGGCATACAGGCATTCTGTTTTGACCACGGTGTTGTAATGTTTTAATTTGGAATTCCAGGATAAGCACTTCTTATTGTAGATGTTTTTTGTCAAGCCGTATGCTCTCTCCATTTTCGAGATCCGACCTTCCACTGCAGCTTTTTCTAGTCCATTCACCTGTATCGTCTCACCAAGGTACTTGAACTTCTTGACCCTTTCTATCCGTCCTATCTCTGTTTCCAGGAATGTTGGTCCATCTTTGATGTTCGTTATGAATTTGGTCTTTTCTGCTGAGATCCTCAGTCCTGTTTGGCTGGTGATTCTTTCCAAGAGGTTTATCTGGATGTTTGCGACCTCTGGACTTTCTGATAGTATAGCAAAGTCGTCAACAAAAGCCAAGCAGTTGACTTTAATCCCACCTGATTTTCTCCCTAGACAGATCGGGATTATCCCTTGACGTTCAAGTTCTGAGTTCCATATTCTCACCATCTTTTCTAGGACACAGTTGAATAGGAGTGGGGATAGTCCATCCCCTTGCCTCACGCCTGTCTTGATTTCAAATGATTGTGAGAGATGCCGAAGAATTTCACATTATTATTATTATTATTATTATTATTATTATTATTATTAATATTAAAATTACCGTTTCACCTTCAGCAGACCATATTAAGAGAGCTTCAGTCGAAGTAACCTACTTCAGAAAGTTTATATATCGATTCCTTGGCTACAGACAGAAATGCAGACTAACAAATCGGTTGACACAGATATCTAGTCGTGAAGCTCGGAACAAAGCTTTGCATTGTGGTGAGGAGTGACATAACATAATGCACTCGAATGAGCTGCCAATAACTATAGCCACTCCCACGACCCAGCTGAATGTCAAGGCGAATTAAAAAGAGCCTCACCGTAACAGGCAAGTCGCATTTGCTGCGCGTTTTTAGATCAGTGCTACTGGCGGTAAGAAAGCCAAGAACATGCGAAGAAGCCTGCATGCATCGAACACTTCCTGACCCTGTACATTTAATGTCCAACCTGTAAGAAGTCATCATTCATCAACATCATAATCTCTTCACAACTGAAAATGTCTAAAGAGCTCGAATGTTTTTACCAGTTGCAATCGATGAAATTAAATTATGGTTTCCTTTAGGGAACTTAATTTTAGATCAACATAATCATCACAAGTGTCCTACTCATTCCGAAAATGCTTGTTGTTTAAAGGGGCCTAACATTTAGGTCATAGGCCCCTAATGGTATGAGGTGGAACGAAACATAAGAATTAAAATTTTAACATGTATCCACTGACTACAATTTTAAACAAATGATGATAAAAAATAAGTAAGAATTTAAAATAATCAGTGGATCTAATTCGTTATGCCTAATTTTTTTATAAAATGATAGAATAAGACATTGTTTTTGAAGTGAAATCATAATATATATATCATTCAAGTTAAAGGTTCTCATTGCCTTTCCTCAAAAGCTACCTACTATCAACAAGTTACGCACAATGTTTAAATTACAAAATCACGACAGGAATATCTGACGCGGAACGGAATAATTCAATGCAGGGAACAACAAATGTAAAAAAAAAATGAAGATTTCGTAACTCAACTACAGTAACTACTGCAATGGATGGCTCCGAACAGAATAATTCGTTGCAGGGAAACACAATGCATAATTTAAAAAACAACCAAAATAACCAGATCGTAACTCAAGGATAATCACTAGAGCACGCATTTCCATTCACTAACAACATCTCAAAATATGCATGCATTCATGCACAGATTTTTTTTTTTTTTTTTTTTTTTTTTTTTTTTTTTTTTTTTTTTTTGCTTTACGCCGCACCGACACAGATAGGTCTTATGGCGACGATTCATGCACAGTAAACTGGAAAATATGCATAATCAAAATTCAGTTCAACGTGGTTATATTTTCATTTCCTTTTGAAACAATGTACAACAAATAATTTCCCCATATTGTCTTGATTTAAGCTCATCCGTTAGGGGCTGCCTGGCCGAGGCTGTTAACCCGGAAGGACGTGGGTTCGATTCCCCGTCAGAAAGTCGAAAAATTTAAGGAACGAGATTTTCACTTCCGGACGTGCACATGGTCCTGAGGATCACTCAGCCTACATCAAAAATGGGTACCAGGTCAATTCCTGGGAGCAAAGGCGGCCGGGCGTAGAGTATCCCACCAAGAGCCGAGGTTACGGGTAGTGGAAGCCTTTACCCTCCAACACTCCAAGAGCTTTCATGACCAGTACGGAGAAGACTTTGCTTTCCTTTCCTTTACTTTGGTAGAGATCTTATTAGCCATCACCAATATTAAGGGGGCACTTACACCGTTGAAAATAAGACCAGTTTAGGATTCTCCCACCCCCACCCCCTCACCAATCCTATCAGCCCACAATGAAGTACAGTGAAATTTACTCTTCAAGCTACCAAACCACACCAAACCGAACTCCATGGTACAACAACCCCGAAGAACCATGGCCTACCAAGCGACCACTGCTCAGCTCGAAGGCCTGCAGATTACGAGGTGTCGTGGGGTCGCCGCGACAAATCCTCTCTTGGCTTTCTAGACCAGGGTTCCCATCTCACAGTCAGATAGCTCCTCAATTGTAATCACGCAGGCTGAGTGGACAACGTACCAGCCCTCAGATCCAGGTAAAAATCCCTGGCCTAGGCGAGAATAGAACCCGGCGCCTCCAGGTAAGAAGCAGGCATGCTACCCCTATACCATGGGGCTGGCTTCCTCAATCTATAGTATATATATACATACACAATTTGGCTTTACGTCGCACCGACACAGATACGTCTTATGACGACGACGGGATAGGAAAGGGCTAAGAGTGGGAAGGAAGCGACCATGGCTTTAAGTAAGGTACAGCCTGGTGTGAAAATGGAAAACCACGGGAAAACATCTTCAAGGCTGCCGACAGTGGGGTTCGAACCCACTATCTCCCGAATACAAGCTCACAGTTGCGCGACCCTAACGGCACAGCTACTTGCTCGACTTTTTTAATCGCTAAACTTTAAAACACTTCCATTGTAAAACTTGCAGTAAACCACAATTTTCAAAATTTCTTACAAGATTTTTAAAATTTTAAAAGGGATTTATTTATTGTTCTGAAGTCAACAGTCAGTTTAAAAACCTAAACATCAATGGTTAAGATGACAATGTATATAAGTATGTATGTTTGTATGTATTTCGAACTTTGAAATAGACTTTCCGAACAATGAAGATTTTCCCGAACTTTCAAACTGACATATTTTTATCAGAACTTTTTAAATAACAAAACTTTTGCTCACTTATACAGAATGGATAACAGGCTGACAAAAAAGACAAGTTCAAACTTAGCCTTAACAATGAAAAGTAACAATAATTGGCCAAAAGAAATCAGTTAAGGCCTATATGAAATTGACATTGATGAAGAAACCATTCAAGTCAGAATAAAATTCAGAACCTTAATTCAAACACACAAATTCTCTGGGGTGTTTTTTTTTTTTTTTTTTTTTTTTTTTTTTGCAAGCTGCTTTACGTCGCACCGACACAGATAGGTCTTATGGCGACGATGGGACGGGGAAGGGCTGGAAGTGGGAAGGAAGCGGCCGTGGCCTTATTTAAGGTACAGCCCCAGCATTTGCCTGGTATGAAAATGTGAAACCACGGAAAACCACTTCAGGGCTGCCGACAGTGGGGCTCGAACCCACTATCACCCGAATACTGGATACTGGCCGCACTTAAGCGACAGCAGCTATCGAGCTCGGTCAAATTTTCTGTAAAGGCCACCCGACTAAATTCAGGGTGGACTGAACAACCTAAAAAGGAGCACAGCGAGAAGATGAATACTGGTAAAAGAAGAAAGAAACAAAGTTTCAAACGTGCTCCTTAGTTGGACATAACGAATCAAGACGAAAAAAATGTTAAAGACACGCTAAATACTAAAGTTTAAATTATAGACAGCAGAAGGAAGAAAAGTTAAGCAAATTTTTACAGAATTATTTTGAAAACTGTAGAATTTATGAAGTAGATGGTTTTAAAAATCAAGTTTTGAGAGAACAAGCGATAAACTTACAAACAATAGATGCCGATATTGTCCACCAACTCCAATCACATTTTAATTCATAACTCGGTCAATTGTACAGATATCTGATTTTTTTTACTTGTATTGAGGTGATGATAGTGTAATAAGGTAAAAATGAAGAAAAACATCGATCCTGGAAAGTGTTATGTTTCCCCGTACGTCTGTGATAAGAGTGTCTAACAGATGTTAACGACCTGTACAAAAGTCAACTTTCTTTCCACATGGAGTATACGACAGCAGGGTGTATCCTCTCATCTGATGACGTACGGGAGAGTAATTCGAGTTCCCTCTGTGTTTGTTCGTAACCTTATTATACGACAGTTTACTTTAAATTCTCCCTGCTGTTTGTCGTTTACACTTCTTGTTTACTCGGCGAGAGAAATGTTTGCCTAGTCCGCCTGAGTGAAACGTCTCTTCAATATTGATCGGCTACACACTTGGGTCGGAAGCTGTTTTCCATATCCGTTGTTCGCAAGGTTACTCACAAGAAGGCCGTTTAAATGGCCACTATGAACAAGCTTGTTTTTTTCTTTTCTTATTGCCAGTGTCAACTGACACCATTGATAGGTGTAAAATTTATTTGCAGCTTTCATAGACGTCACTGTGATACATGGAAGTCACTTGAGAATAAATCGGGCTACGCAATGAAAATCGAAACATGGCCTATATCTGTCGAAGTAAAAGGCGATGCTTCTAGCGTCAGTAGAGCTGCTACAGCATTTACTTGCTCGCACAGAAAGGTTACGGAGTCTTCGACGAGAATCGTAACGAAACTTTATGGCAACATATGTAAATACTACGTTTCACAATCGCCCGTAAACCCGAATCGGAAAATGCTATTAGGAGGCGCCAATAATGTGAGTATGCAACGCGCCAAACAAACATCGAAAAATAAACTTACAATAACGAAAAAGTCCACAGTTCTAGCCCTTCAACCAACTGAATGCTGAAAACATCCTAGGGATATAAACTACAAATTTTAGGTGAATAAAATATAAGTATGACAATATATTCTTTATTTATTCCAAAGAATTACAATCCTTTCCTTAATCGTTATCCGGTCGATTATATTAGCAGTTTGTCTTTTTCTACCACTACGAGCGATTTTTTTAAAAGTTTGATAGAGCTATTCAAGACTTACAACTTGAAATCTTCCCATGCATTGTATCAAAAAAGCACCACAACGAGCGCTAATGTGACTCAATGTAGAGTTTCACTTAAGCACCACTACGAGCGCTCATGTGACTCAATGTCGAGTTTCACCTAAGCACCACTACGAGCGCTAATATGACTCAATGTAGAGTTCAACTTAAGCACCGCTACGAGCGCTAATGTGACTCAATGTCGAGTTTCACCTAAGCACCACTACGAGCGCTAATGTGACTCGATGTAGAGTTTCACTTAAGCACCACTACGAGCGTTAATGTGAGTCAATGCAGAGTTTCACTTAAGCACCACTACGAGCGCTAATGTGAGTCAATGCAGAGTTTCACTTAAGCACCACTACGAGCGTTAATGTGAGTCAATGCAGAGTTTCACTTAAGCACCACTACGAGCGCTAATGTGAGTCAATGTAGAGTTTCACTTAACCCCTTATAACTAACTACATTCGATGTTGACATTTTTCAAAAAAATAAAAAAAAACGCCCGAGGGTACTGATCCAACAACACAATACAGGAAGAATTATGTAAATGAGTAAATTTGGCTACCATTTGAATAAAAAAGAAAACTAGTAAAGAAAGAAGCGGTTTTGGCTGTTTTTCCGGAGCTGCATTTCAGCCGGAAGTGATTTTCGATTATTTTTTTTAGTTTGATAGAGCTATTCAAGACTTACAATTTGAAATCTTTCCGAGACCTTTAGCCCTTCAACTTTCGGCACAATTGTGAAAATTGCTTAATTTTACGTTTTTCGTAGTATGGGGACTTCTACTTTGTCTAACAACCGTTTTCAACACTTAAAAAAAGAATTTATTTCATATTATGACGCAATAGCCTTCTTCCCGTACTAAAAAGTGTACGGAAAATGACACGTTACCGTATTGTAATTACTTCCCGCGCTGTTTTATTACAAATCGTCCCTGACTGGTTGAACTCCGCTTCACAGTAACGTAAACACGATAGTCAGAGAGATGATGAATCAAAGAACACCAAACTTAACCTTGTTGAATTGTTTATCCGCCTGACTGCAGCATTGTGGATTACAACAAAGTGGATTTAAAAATGGAAAGAGGAAACATTCCCTGTTCTTTACGACTTCCTGGACACGAAGAGAAAGGCCCCTTGAACTTCCTCGAAGAACCTGGGTATAGTTCCTGTAATGTTCTCGTTAACGACCTGCACGCTTTTGAAGCCTAGCTGGCCGGCTGTGTTTACATTCCTTGTCCGCTGAGTGCCAAGATTTCCCCAACTCGAGACACAGCGTTGTCAACTCTCTGTTTTAACTACTTGGCCTGTGAGAACGAGTAGCGAGACTGGACAGAACAGCGTGCAGCTGTACGACACTGAGCGAGTCGGCTCCAGGTCCGGCATGCTTTTCAAGTACTCCACGTGGACTGTCACTGACAAAGCAAACATGCTCTTGGTCACAACACAGGCGAGTGCAGCCAGTCATAAATCTCGTTGCTTTCGAGGAGAGATACTGCTTAACGTTTAAGTCGCCGATCGTTAAGGAGAGAACTATAACTAAACAGAGTGAGGACAACCATGGAAGATGTGGCTACCTGCTACACAAGTGCGGAAAAATGCTAAATGCTATCATCGGCATGCGATTGTGCTGCGGCTCTACAGAGTATAGCACATAGTGACTGAAAAACATCAACATTTGTACCCTGGAATTATAAATGACTTCTTGTTTGTTGCTTCATCCGCACTTCACTGTACTGAGCGATCCACCTTCACATTTCTAATAGTTTTTATATTGCCCTGTTGTTTTCTGTACTCGCAAAAGTTTATTTCATGTATAATGTCATAAGCCGAATAATAAAACTCTGTGAATGCTGAACGTATCAATGGATTTTTCAATTCACTCAGAGTACACTTGATAAACGAAACTGTTAAAAAATAGGAGAGTTAAATAGGGACAGAGCCCAATTTATCACTATTTTAAAAGGCAGTGATATGTAAAGACTGATGATGATGATGATGATGATGATGGTTGTTTAAACGAGCCTACCAGCTAGGTCAAAGAACCCTAATCATATGAGATGAGACAACATAGAATAATAAATTAAAATTACCCACTGACTATATTTTTAAAAAATTATAGAGATTGATTATGAATTTAGAATTAGAATAAAACGTAATTAAATTAAAGAAGGCATTGCCCTTCAAGTGAATCATATATTTCATTCAAATTAACACTTTAGAGAACACATTAAAATTCAGAAAGATAAAAACAGAGTTAAAATAGTAAAAAACATGCTACTTAAAGACCAAACCTGCATTAAATGCGAACCAACGTAAATAAATTAAAATGAAATACTGCATCCATTTAAATCACATACATATTATAGTACTGGTGTTACTGAATAAAATTACTTTAAAATGCCTAATACTCCTTTCAAGAGACCGGCCCTGTAATATATATATTCGAGGAACTGTCGCTTGTCGCTTAATATGCACGAATGTTGCTCTTCGAACTGTCACATCTATAACAAAATTCTGTTTTACATTTAAACTAATTCTTCCACCAAAAATTGTATTTTTTAGGGTTTAGATTTTAAACAACACGTATCTTAAATCACACACATCTAACACCAGACAAAGTGTATGTAATACTGCCACGTGGACGATGGTGTTATCATGGAACGTTGAACGAATCCTGGATGGAACAAATGAATACAGAAGAACATGCTATCACAGCGAGTCTTTCAGCGAGCGTCTGAGGGCGATATTAATAACCAAGCATCCAGGCTTCCACCTGACAAGTGAAAGAAAGAACTAATATTAGAAGTCTTTTATCACGGCAGTCGTCAGCACGAAACAATGTGAACAAGACAGGAAATGTGACAGGTTACCCTAACGGATATGACATCACGGTGTGGGGTCATGCGAGTCACAAGATCGCAAACCAAAGAAAAGAAGAGATATAGAGCAGCACGTAAAAATATTGTACCTAAAGACACTAACATCCGTTGGGTGAATTTCCCTTTCATTTCGTCGTCATTGTTTTTGAACCGCTCTAGTTGCTGCAAGCCTTGCTTTCAAAAAAATACAACAGAGAACGTAAGGAAAATATGGTAGCCTAACAGAGGAACTGTGGAATTAGTGGAAGGTTATTAAAGGTAAGGCGGCTATGTTGACAATATAGTCACAGTGAGAATTTATGGTAAAATGAGCTCTTGGTGCTAAGTACAGAAGAATCTCGGTAATTCGAGGTGAACGGGACCGAACAGAAAAACCCGGACTTAGGAAATTACAAGAAAACGCTATCTGCCTCTCACTCTGGTGAATCTCCAGCCACCTATGGTAAAAAAAGAGGTAGGCCAGTCTTATTTTACGTATTATTATGAATAAAAAAGGAAAATTCACAACGAGACATCCATAGCATCAATACAAAATACGGACAAATCAACAGAGTCCCTCACTCCAAACACCTGGGCGAAATCCTCGAACCAACCGGACAAGAAAAAATAACCAAACCACCAGTGCCCAAAAACTCATAAGAGCATATGGGAGAACAAGAGAAATCTACAACAAAAAAATGTATCTCCACGTTAAGATTAACCATTACAATATAATCAAACCTGAGGCTTTATATGCAAGGGAAACTCTAACGCTTCATAAAAAGGGAGATCTCGAAAATATCCTAAAACAAGAGCGAAAAATCATGAGGAAAATCTTAGGACCAAGACACGCGGAAGAAGGGTACCGGCTCCAATCCCGGAAATCCACAGAAAAATTATCTAATATTCCGGCAGACCTCAGGAGGTAAGGTAAGGGTTATTCTGCCCGAAGGCAGGTCCGAACCTCCGCAGAGGTGTTCCTGAGCCGGAGTTTACGTGCGGTAAGGTGGCCAGTTCCTTTCCGCTCCTCCATTCCCTTACCCCCCACCAACAGCGCGTGGTAACCCATCCAACTCCTGACCACGCCTAGTGTTGCTTAACTTCGGAGATCTCACGGGATCCGGTGTTTCAACACGGCTACGGCCGTTGGCGCAGACCTCGGGAAGGCTAAAATTTTAGGGACATGTTAAGAGGCTTCCACAAACTAGACTAACCCACCAAATTCTTGAAAGAGTTGATAAACTGAAGAATTTCCATCGGACACAACAAACAAAAGCGGACATGAAGAAAGCACAAATTCGACCTGAAGAAATGTTGAATAAAAATATATACAGAAAGAAAATTGACAGGTGGGAAGTTACGCCAGGGAATGAAGTACCAAAAAGAGCAAGTACCAAGTGGACGGAAGAAAAGAAGAGGATCTTTAGTGAACAGATGGAAGCATCCTGGATCCTCCGCAAACAAAATCATAAAGAAATCTTCGTGTGTTCCGAAAGGGACCCTTCACGCATAATAATAATAAAAAATAAATAATGTCAATATATAATATAGTCTACATGAACAACTGAACTTACTAGACCCTTAAAATCTTACACTGCAATTATGTAAGAAGTGTCATTTTTTGTACGTGTTGCCCTCTTCTCGCAGTGCTATATATATATATATATATGTGTGTGTGTGTGTGTGTGTGTGTGTGTGTGTGTGTGTGTGTGTGTGTGTAATATAAATGAAGGTTTGGAAAATTTATATCAGTCATACTATCGATTCACTTCAGATTTCAGCTCCAATCCCTCCTTACCCCTCACCGTCGTAAAACGAAGTGTCATTGGAAGTTTCGTGGATAGAATCTCAGTGAAATATTCGTACAAATGCACCTGTCATTACACAACTGTTACTTCATCAGGCAAAGGTTATGATGCGAGATAATTCCCGCACTCATCACCACATTTTATGCGCAGTGATCGTAACATTACCTTTTTTTTTTTTAAAGGCATTCTTAAGAAATGTCAAGAAGGGTCAAATATAATAATATGCATTGCTTTTAACAAGATATTTCCTTTTTTTTTTTCATGAGACTAATTTTAAAAGATCCTCATGAAGGGTTACAAATGTTTTTAATGTTAGTCGCGGATCACCACGAACAGGGAAGAGAGTATTCATCGCAATCATGATATAATACAGTTAGTTTTTTTTTAACAATATACATCTTTTTTTAAAGTCAAACAGCACTGTTACAACCATTCTTATATTCCTACCACACATGAATGGACGAAGATAACGAACAGTTACGCCTCCCCAGAACATCCAGCTACAGCAATCATGTGCAATTAGTTTTGTTAGTAATAAAAAAATAACAAACTTGTTCCAACTAATAAAACTGTCCCAACACACGATTACACTATCAATTACTGCTATAGTACATTATATAAACTTAACATCCGAGATACTGCCTAGACTTTAACATCGTCATAGAGTCTAGGATACCTCCACATACACTTTCTTACTATTAACTACACGAATTTTCTCTCTTTTCATCCTCTTTTAACTTCTTTTCCCACATTCCACTTATATTACAAAATTTTGCTGTTTCTCCTGGTGCTTTCCGTTATCTATTCAGTAACTTAGCAATACAGTGAAAAGTTCAAGTTCATTTTCGATTTTAATTATCTCCTTTCGATCTATATATTTCTCTTTAAGGAGGATAAAATAGTTAGCTGTGTGCCTGGTCACCTTGTTCTAAGGAATTTTACAACTTTGGTAATAAACATGATACAGAAATGGGTCAAACAGTTAGAAAGCATATTATATTGCTTACTAATTCGTGAGGATGTTAGGTTTATGAAATTTTTGTTGCACTTTTATTTCCCTTGTGTACAGAGGACTTCTATAAATTATTGTTTATTTTGGTGGTACTGTTATCATATGATTTTATTTGTGAAACAAGGCAATGCAATTTATCACACTGTTTTTATAACATCGTGTGAAATCATCCATTTTTGATCATTATTAATAGACCTGTTTCTGACCTGTGATTTTAACTTGTATGAAATAACTGTCATGTTTAAGTTTTATAATTACTTATGAGTTATTTAGTCAAAGGTGTAATAGTCTTGCTCCTTAACTTTGTATTCCAGTTGTTAGGGACCTACGCCTACCCAGTATATGTATAACCAGTTAAATATGTTGAATAAAACGCTTACAACTGTGAAAGAAACATTATATTACAGTAGCTGCAAATATAAACATTAAGTCTGGCGGGTTTTTTTTCAAAGCCCACAACAACAAAACAAAAAAGACACTCATGGAGTAAACGTGTCACCAGTGAAAAAATGTAAGAATATTTTAAACTATCAAGTAAACTGACACAAGAATAAGTTCCGCATGCTTCATTCAATGTCCATTCGTAAGTCTAGTTGACATAATTTAAATTTAACCATGAAAAATGTTCAAGAAATTTTTGGGTTCAGATACTGCTAGAAATGTTGAATACTTTCCAACGCCCCGTGAATAATTGTGATTGCAAGCAGCTTTGATGCATTACCGCCATTTTTATTATGTGGCTAAACCTGTTCTTGACTGATAAATTTCCAAATTATTTGAAAATATTTAAGAAAAGGCTAGGTGAATAATAATTGAGAGGGAATTTGCTACCTGAGCGACAGCCCTAAATGCAGATTATTGACGACTGACTGACTTTCAGTTTCTATTATTCTATTCAATTAATTATTTGTCAGCTGATGATGGCTTGAAACAAGTTGAAACATCGAAACAGACCTTCCCGATTTCGCGTGGTGGTGGGTTCGGATCCCACTGGTGACCGGCTGGCCATTTTTGTTCTGTATTTAACATCTCTTCAACACGTACTACATGTACGTAACACGACCTAAAACGTTGAAAGTCTGTTTCGATTACAATGCGGTCGTGAAAATTCAATATTCATCAAGTTGAAACATGGTACTCACCAACTGTAACTCATCACGAGTAAAACAGGTAGTGATAAGGTTGACCTTAAATAACAAAGATGTTTGCAACTAAATGCCTAAAGATGGCAAACCGAATTATGCATATAAAGTCTTTGACCTGTGCATTTCGAGTTGTGATGTTTGGTAGCACTAGTGGTGAACATCTGTGTTACGTAACCTTTGCCTGATGCATTAACACTTGTGTAACGGCAGCTGCATATGTATGAGTGTCACTGAGGTATTGCAGGAAACATCCAGTGACAATTCGTTTAACCGTGGGAAGGGGGAAGGAATAAACTTCCAACGGTCTCGGTAGTACTACCAACTGAATGGAACCGAAGAACTGAATCGATAGTATGATCGATATGAACTTTCCAAACCTTTGTTATCTAAAGCCCACAAATGTGTCTCACAAACATACACATATCTGTATCATGCCTCGTAACTTTTCCCCTTATTTTCCACAATAAAATATACTGTACCCCTTTGTACCAGGGGTGTATGGAAATCCATTACAGCGACAGGCAGAAAACGTTTTAATCCTCATAATTGGGGAAGAACGGCTGTGTTTTTCTATTCCTATATTACAGAAATCTGCTAGTTTTTGTATTAATGAAATAGATGTCTTATAGCTCTGGAGGTCATCTGATTTCAAAAAGTATCCCTGTGGTGAAATTCGACTTTTCTCAGCCATTGCAACAGGTTTCAAAAGTTCAATTTTCACCTATATTTCTTCGCTTTGCTGTAAATAGTATTCGGGGTATAACGATTACATCACCAGATGTCTCATAGCGATGCATAATAGTTTTCTTTTGTAAAACACTAATCAGAGAGAAAAATGGAAGGGGTCAGAAACTTCGAAAAATGAAGATATCGGCCAAAGAAAGACAAAGGCATGAAAACGAAAGACTCCCTGCCCTCGCAACCTAACAGCGTCGGGGGCGGCAAAGAGTGTTGACAAAGGGTGGTCGGATAGGATAAATGAAAGTGAGGGGCCTGGCAGAAGTGAAAACAACGTCAGGATTCAGCTACGGGACCGTGGTCACCAACCCATACTTCCAAGTCCTTTTAGTCACCTATTACGACAGGTACGGAATACCGTGACTATTATTCTACCACCCCCACCCACTACTAAGGTAATGAGTAAGGCTATTTCCCGTTGCTTTCTTCGCCGAGTCAAAAGTTGCTGTTACATAGCAATGCGGGGGAAGCCCAGTGAAATTCTCGCAACAAGCAACCACTATTAGCAACATTTTCACACCATTCAAAACAGGGCCTGGCTGCATAAGGAATGGCATTACTAACATCGTTCATGTCTCAGTCACTTTAAATAAATAAATAAATAAATAAATAACTAAATAAATAAATAAATAAATAAATAAATAAATAAATAAATAAATAAATAAATAAATCACCACTGATCTGCATATAGGGCAGTTGCCCAGGTGGCAGATTCCCTATCTGTTGTTTATCTAGTCTTTTCGTAAATTGTTGCAAAGAATTCGAAATTTATTGAACGTCTGCCTTGGTAAATTATTCCAATCCCTAACTCCTCTTCTTAAAAACGAATACTTGCCTCAATGTGTACACCACTCAAATGTTTATATGGTGAAGGATGAGACAGACAGGTCAATGAAAGTACCAAATTTGTTCTAACCCATACAAGACAACAAAGTGCAATGTAAACGCTACGTCTCTCAAGCAAAGGCACTGAATATGAATAATGATAGCTGTGAAGCATGTCATTAACGAAAGACACAGATGTCTCTGATTCTCTTTTTAATGAAATGATATACCGTAATCTCTCCAAGCCACTTCCCCCCTCCCCCAACACTCTAATGGGGTCCCACATGTGGACTTCGCCCCCCTTTACAACCGGATGCCTTTCCTGGCGCCAATCCTATGTGGGGGAGGGGAAGTATTCAACTATTACGCGTTTCTGTGGTGGATGCTGATGTAGTGTGTGTGTGTGTGTGTGTGTAAGAAACTGTGTGCAAGGCAAACACTCAGGGATCAACAAACTCGTCGTGGCTCGAACGGAGATAAATCCCAGGACCCTGCGAACCTAAGGCTACTACACGGACAATTCACCAGGGAGCCAGCCAGTGAAATGATAATTCTAAACCTTACTTTTAATCCATTTATGCTGATGATTGCGATTATTGTTTTAACAGGAAGTCAGGTGGTGGTTATTGATGATGATGATGATGATGATAATAATAATAATAATAATAATAATAATAATAATAATAATAATAATAATAATAATAATCTCATTGGATGTACACGCGGAGAAGATAACGGGCACATGCGCAAAAGGAGAATCTCTTTCTATGGCTACTTGACACGAACGGGCTGCGGAAGGTTGTCCAATGGAATCTGTGCCTACTTTGCGAGAAAAAAAAAACCCAAAGGAATCTGGTTTATAGAGGTGCAAAAAGACCTACAAGAACTGGGGGATATCACATGAGGACATCTTGGAACGTGACTCTTTGAAGAAGAAACTTGGGCAAGTACAGAGTTTTCAGCCAAAACCCAAAATGAAAACTGGCAAGAAGTGGATCGAAGAACGGAGGAATGCTCACCGAAGAAGAATGCGGGGACACCGGGCAAATGTGGAAGATGGTAGGAGAAAGCAGTCGAAATAGTGTGGTCCATAGAATACCGAAACGAGAAGAAGAAGAAGAATGTCATTGGATGTATGTTCTATACTAACCACTTTCACGGTTTTCCGAGACACCAAGGTGCCGGAATTTTGTACCGCAGGAGCTCTTTTAAGTGCCGGTAAATCTACCAATTCGGGCAGATGTACTTCAATCAATCAATCAATCAATCAATCAATCAATCAATCAATCATCTGTATTTAGAGCTGTCTCCAAGGTAGCGTTCTTTTACCTAGCATTTCTTAAACTTTGAAATGTATCGAAAATTTCCCCTTGGTAAATTATTCCAATCTCTTATTCCTCCTCTTATAAATGAATATTTGCCCCAATTTGTCCTCTTGAATTCCAAATCTATCTTGACATAATTCTTTTGTGCCCCGTGTTCAAATTTCCTTTTTTGTGGCTTCATTTATCTACTTATATCCATTGACCATTACTATAAGAATGTTTCTTATCAAGTTAGAGGATGCAAGGGTGTTATGTTGATTGTAAAAAATTACAACTGGGTTTCACAATAAGTAGTATGTAATTATTCAATATATATGGCAGTTTTGAGGGATTACAATGCTTTGTTAAGTTTTATTAACGTTTACGGGAGATACGGTGCATTCCCTTGGGTGATAACTATCGTAGAATTATTCGAAACATACAGAGGTTTGCCACGGGAATAACATTCAGGATAGAAACGTCGTTAACGTTACTGAATATTTTAAGCGTTGGCAATAAGTTAGCGATAAACCACGCATTACTGATTATCTTCCAAAAACTGGCGCTTGCAACTGATTATGAAACAATGCATGGATTTTTATTGCGTCGCGTTTACTCGTGATATCCTCTAGCTGTACAACGAGTGTAGAACAATTTATGTTTTAAAATTCATTTACCAGACAGAACATTAATAAACGAAACACGACAACGGTATTTCCAAATACATTGAACAAAACCATTCGTGTAGTAATAATCAATTAACAAAAGTAAATAAATGAAACCAAAAAAAAATCAATCGGGATTTGAACACAGGGTGCAAAAGTGTTGAAGTTGCGCTGAAGACCACTGCGCCACAGCGTCGGTTGGACTTGCTACTTGATATAGTTCATTCCATATTAAGAAAACAGTACTGCTCTTATAACAACAGGCTTGCCATATCGAACGGCTCTGCTCAAAACCATAATCGGAAAACGGCGGCGCATAAATTTGAGAAATTCCGTATTCAAGTTCAAGATAAAAAGCGGAGGAAACTAAGGTGCAAATTATTTTTATGAACTAAAGGGGACGGGGACATTACAGGGGTATTTTTTGTTTGTTTGTACAGAACCAGAGGTAAACTACGGCACATAAAAAACTCGGCAAGTTAAATATACGGCAAATTGGGGGAGAAAATATCTTTTATGGGCTCGAGGGGTGAGGGATGCGTTTAATTGCCATTTAATAAATTTCCCCAGGCAACGCGAGGTACTACTAAGCTGTCGTATCACTCACAAAAACTATAGTAAAAATTAAATGTGGTCGTAAAAAACAGTCGTAATATTAGAATGCGTTTAAGAAATTACAAAACCAAGCACAAATAAAACACACGGCCATTTTTTTATCAGTACAAGTTATGCAATGACGTATCGCTGCACACCACAACACCAACATCTTCAGTAACAACTTCTGTACAGTTCGAAAATAATAAGCGCACACAAATACTATGCAATATACAACCAACTCTCACTCAACACAAGACAAGTACGCACTTATAGCCTAAAAACACACACGCAACAAATAAATACTGTAGATGACTTCACTACAGAAGTGAGCTGCTAGCGGAGTGAGGGACTGCACGAGGCTTGTACCAGAGCAACACAGGAGGAAAATGAAGGAAGGCAACGAAGCGATGGCTGTTCCTGCCATTGTGCTTCCTCCCTACGAATATATTTATGAAAAATAAAATGTTATGTAGTTATTTTAATAAATCACGGGCAAAAATGCCTCACCCTTTTTTTTTTTTTTTTTTTTTTGTCTTTCATAATATATTACTAAGTACAGTATAATACACGGGTGGCCCAGATTGGTTGCGCAGTAGATGTTAGTTTTCCCTCGTTCTGCTCGTGACGTCATCACAGGAGCACCGTGACTGTGTAGCATACAACCGCACGTGTATCTCATTTCGTTGTTTATATATTATTGTCTTATAAAGAAATGATTTCCACGTAATAACTATACGTTATTTCTTTCCGCATATTGCTGTTGGTTTATATAGTGGCCTACTGTATTTTGCGTAGTGTGTGTCGTAGTTCGTTTCCGTGAGATGTCCGTTAAGTTGCTGTGTTTCGTGCAGTGAGGTGCACTTATTTTCTTTTCGTTAGTTGCGTGAACAGTGTAACAGTAGCTGGAGTGAAATTTATGTGTTCATAGTACAGTATCGTTGCGATAGAAAACCGTGCCGTTAATGTTTCACCGACCGAGCTCAATAGCTGCAGTCGCTTAAGTGCGGCCAGTATCCAGTATTCGGGAGATAGTGGGTTCGAACCCTACTGTCGGCAGCCCTGAAGATGGTTTTCCGTGGTTTCCCATTTTCACACCAGGAAAATGCTGCGGCTGTACCTTAATTAAGGCCACGGACGCTTCCGTCCCATTCCTAGGCATATCCTGTCCCATCGTCGCCATAAGACCCATCTTTGTCGGTGCGACGTAAGGCGAATAAAAAAAAAATATTCGCCGCAATCTACAGCGACACCTGATTGTTCAGCAGAGGGATTTCGGTACCTCGCCCCCTACATCGCCGACCGTGAAAGAAAATATGACAGGTCAATGCGAAGTCCCAGTGGGCAAATGCTTTACATTTCTTCTGGTACAGCCCCAGTGGGATGGATAGAAATGTTATCTCGGGGAGGTCTACTCGTTCCATCGTTAGAATGGTAAACCAAATAAAGGAATTTGAGTTAATTTTCAGGACACTCACGGACGTGCTGAACTGTGACGCATACCTAATATTATACGCAAAGTGTGTCAAATAATTAGCAGTAAATTCCCCGCTGTACCACCAGAAATATTAAAAATGTATGTTAGAACGAGAATATTTATACGCATACGACAAATGAACATTCGGACAAGAACTGAAAAATTCATAGCAGCTCTTCAGCGAAAGGCAAGACAGTGGATTTCATCTTCAAAAGCAACCACTTCATGACATCTAATCTCACAGGTAGGACTGTGTTCTAATGAAGTGTTTTTCCCGTTCTTTCTTATTGTTTAATTTTTAAAAAGTAGACTATCTATGCGGAGCCTCCGTGGCTCAGACGGCAGCGCGTCGGCTTCTCACCACTGGATACCGTGGTTCAAACCCCGGTCACTCCATGTGAGATTTGTGCTGGTCAAAGCGGGGACGGGACAGGTTTTTCTCCGGGTACTCCGGTTTTCCCTGTCATCTTTCATTCCAGCAACACTCTCCATTATCATTTCATAGCATTTATCAGTCATTAATAAATCACTTTGGGAGTGGCGACCCCATTGTAATAATAGGCTATATATGGTTCATTCATTAAATCCCTGACCCGGTCAAAGACTGGAAAACAGGTTGCAGGTTTTCCAGCACTATCTGTGCATGGTTTCGAATATGAACTTACTTCTGCTGCTGTTATAATATGTGTTAAGCTTTAAACTCGATACCTGCGGAAGTGAGTCAGTACGGTACCGGTATATCGTATGTTAACATACGCTAGTTCCATAACGGAATTTCTGCGGTAAAGATTTAATATGACAAAGATTTCATATCTCTAAATATTTAGACTTTTACAGATTTGAAAGCACGTAACCTTCCTCTAAATAGAGGAACTTGGAAATGTTAATAAATTTTAAGCGTTGGTCAGTGTGCCGTCACGTTACATTTACGGCTTATTCGTAATGGAAATTATGAAAAATTACTATGCTGTACTCTTTTTCAATCTTATAACAGCAGTAATCTTTGTCTGGTCTGCAATTAGTTCTGAGAAACTGTAATGTTTGCTGATAATAGGAGATTCCTACTGATTTGCGCGCTCTGGTCTCGGCTGCTCTGCTCCTACTGTGACGTCATTTCGTTAACCAATAGCAGCTCGGCTCGCGTTGGGCCCAACCTTTAGTAGTGTTTAAGAACCTTGAGTATAATATTTCTTAATCACGAGGAATTATGACTGTCTCAGAGGGGGTGTGTTCACTCCTTGTAGGTCCATAAGAATGGGCTTTAATAAGTTTGTAAACCACGTCGGAAACTTCGACCGTCACTTTGTCGGAAACGGTCGAGTGTTTACGGATAAGCCGAAACATGTGTTCGCTTATTCCGACCCCTCTTTTACTGAGCGAAGTTCCTGGAGAATCGGGTTGTTACAATTGACGGGTTCCTCTCGTGAGATGTGTCTACCGACGGGCCAGCATTATTTCCTTGCTGAATTTCGTTGACCCACCGCCGCTGTCTCAAATCTGGCCAACAGAGCACAATGAATGGGCGAGAACGCTAGCAGGCAGGTTCCGTATCAACGGGTAAACAAAGTAGCTACTGTATATGCCAGACGGTAAAGTGACTTCCTCAATTAGCACACAATGCACCTGGCTGACCTTGGTTGTTTGATCTGCCGCATCCACCTTGCTGAACACAATGTCACTACTCCCTTAACGATTTCTTCCCCCCCCCCCGCTTCCAACAATATTGCCGTCAGTCTCGAGGTCCAATTAATATGTATCTATGGTCCGAAACAGTGGTTTAATCAATCAATCAATCAATCAATCAATCATCTGCATTTAGGACTGTCACCCAGGTGGTAAGATTCCCAATCAATTGTTTGCCTGGCTCTTTCTTGAACATTTTCAAATAACTTGGAAATGTATAGTACATTTCCCTTTATAATATAATATAATATAATATAATATAATATAATATAATATAATATAATATAATATAATATAATATAATATAATATAATATAATATATAATATTCCAGTCACATACTCCTCGTCTTACAAAAGACTATTTGCCCCAATTTTTCCTCTTGGATTCAACATTACGAAAATGAAAATTCACAGCCTGTTTCCAACCATTCGACGTGGTCAGCAATGGAATGAATGAAGCCGCATCTAGCGGCGAGGATAGGAAATGTGCCGGTTGCCGAAGTCTGTCGCACTCCTCTGGGGCAATGATAAATGACTGACAGATGAAATGTTAATGGAGAGTGTTGCTGGAATGAAAGATGACAGGGAAAACCGGAGTACCCGGAGAAAATCCTGGCCCGCCTCCTCTTTGTTCAGCACAAATCTCACATGGAGTGACCGGGATTTGAACCACGGAACCCAGCGGTGAGAAGCCGGCGCGCTGCCGCCTGAGCCGCGGAGGCTCTAAAAGTAAGATTATTATTATTATTATTAAAATTTGACAGTCGTATCAGCACGCATTTACTGGTTCAGAACCGGGTTTCAGACTCTGAAGTCCATAATCCGTGGTTAAAAATTATTGAAAACATGTTAATCCAAACAAGTATGTGCTCGACACCTTAAATTACGTGTCCAGTCAGCACTTCGAATATTTCATCTTGGCTGCATTCGCAAACTGATAATCCCAAGTTCCTTTCCCTCCTGAAGTCCCACGTGCCGCACCCAAATTCAAGATTGCATTTAACATTTTCAAATAAAAAATGTTAGATCATCTGCCAATCAACATTGAAAATAAAGGAACACGCATTTTTTGGAGGGGGTAATCAACTTAACGGGCTGGGGTGAAAAAGAAGTTGAATTCTTTTTATGAGGATACTTATATTTCAAAAACTGAAGACATTAAGAGGCATGAACATGAGTATTTGGATCTTCTTTCAAAATAAAGAAACACGTATTTTCTTTTGTTTTCGGAAGTCCGCTTAAGGCGGGAGAGAGATCGAAAGAATTAAAGAAGAAGAAGAAGAAGAAGAGTTATTCTTATGAGTACACATTTATCTCAAAAACTGAATGGGTTACAGACGTACAGACATGAAAACTGCTATTTGGAATCTCCTTTAAAAATAATTAAACACGTATTTTTTTTTCTTCGGAAAATCCAGTTAAGGAGCGGAAGAGAATTTGAAAAGCGGGTTTTTTTTTAAAATGAGTACCGGAATATCTACATTATATGTCAAAAACTTAACATGTTAGACACAATATACTTTGTTTTTGGAAAGTTCTTTAAAAATACAGGAACATGCACCTTTAAGATTCCGGAGAACGCAATTAACGGTGTGTGTGTGTGTGTGTGTGTGTGTGTGTGTGTGTGTGTGTGTGTGTGTGTGTGAAAAGTAGTTGGATTATTTTTGATGAGGATACTTATATCTTAAAAACTGAAGATGTTACAGACGTGATCTCCTTTAAAAATAAATAAATATGTATATTTTATTTCGGAAAATACTCTTAGATGGGGGTGGGGATGGGGTTAGGAGTAGAGGTGGGGGTGTGGGTGGGTGGTGGTGGTGGTGGTGGTGTGGGAAGGACTGACCAAGGGGCAATTTCTTTTTATGGGGATACTTATGTATATCTCAAAAATCGAAGATGTTACAGATGTAATACCACAAACATAGTTTACAAAGAATTTCTGGGGTAAATGAAACTCAATTTTTGGGTGAGTTTTTATACTTTAGGAATTTTCAGAGAATGTCTTAGTACAAAGCCGACGAACTCACTTTGATCAAATTACGAAATCCACGCGAGCGAAGCCGCGGGTAAATGCTAGTATTATATATTAGTATAGATGAACCCTGTATTCACATTTCTATTCACTGGCCTCCTATGTGTGCCCCTTAATCTCCAAGATTCAAGACAGGAGTCTCATAATACATCACGTACATCTCACAAATGGTTACGTGAACTGCGATTATTCTGCATTGTGACAGCTTGTAATCATGTAGTCTGATGGGTCATTATGAGTGCTGTACACAAACTGCTCCATCAATTTATGAAGCATATCCTGGTCGTTAATAGCACACAGAAGTTTGCGAAGACAGTTTATTCTTACTCGTAAGTTACAATTTGTCTTAATTCTTGATTTTAGCTTTAATATTAAAGATAACTATACAGTCAAGAGTTTTGCACGTTCCATCTGCTGAATACAAAATAGTGTCCCCCATATATTTCCAAGCATAGCTACTGAATCCTCCTTTTAAACATACATGTTTTTGGGTTGGAGGTCTATCTGAATTTTTTTTTTTTTTGCTAGGGGCTTTACGTCGCACCGACACAGATAGGTCTTATGGCGACGATGGGATAGGAAAGGCCTAGGAGTTTGAAGGAAGCGGCCGTGGCCTTAATTAAGATACAGCCCCAGCATTTGCATGGTGTGAAAATGGGAAACCACGGAAAACCACTTTCAGGGCTGCCGATAGTGGGATTCGAACCTACTATCTCCCGGATGCAAGCTCACAGCCGCACGCCTCTACGCGCACGGCCAACTCGCCCGGTTATCTGAAATTTACAAAGCTCGTCACATCCCTGTAGGGCAAGGCCTCATACCACCCGACAAAGGTAGCTCAGCTGAACTAGTGCCAACCTTTTCACTTCAGCGTAACTACTACATTTCCGAAGAATCAAATTAGGATGGCAGGCATTTGGACGATATTCAACCGTCGTCAAATCCAACATGTCAGTAAACCTAAAGAAGCAAGTTCATGACCAATGCATTCTCCCTGTCATGACCTATCAGTCCTCGACAATGAATGAGTTCACTAAACGGAAACTAAGAACTGCCCAGAGAGGAATGGAGAGGTCTATGCTTGGGTTTGCCAGAAGAGATAGAAAGAGGGCCCATGACATAAGAGCAGTCACAAATGTCGTTGACATCATAACGAGAATTTCAACCTTCAAGTGACAAATGGGCGGGACATGTGGCCCGAAGAAGGGATGACAGATGGACCAAGGTTGTTCTCGAATGGAGCCCAAGAGATAAACTGAGACCGCGAGGAAGGCCACCGGATCGCTGGGACAAGGACATCTGTAAAATCGCCGGAGTTAACTGGCAAAACATCGCTGGAAGTGGAGGCAACCCCTAAACACTTATCTAAGTTTCAGTTATTGATAGAACTGGCTGATTGTGACTACATCCTACATCTGTTCTAGTCTACTTGCCATATTCATACCCTGGTCTACCCCTACCGTTTTTACCGCCTACACTTCCTTCAAGAACTAACTGAACAGGTCCTGGGTATTTCAAGATGTGTCCTATCTTCTCGTCAAATTTAGCCAAATCGATCGCCTCTCGCCAGTTAGATTCAGTATCTCTTCATTCGTGATTCCATCAACTCATCTCTAACTTTCATCCCAGACCTCACACAAAGAAATGGGACTAGGGGGTAGACATACACAATATTAGTTACACTTCGCTGTGTCAGCTGTAGCCCGGTACGGTAGCCATGTTTACTCTGTATTGTGGTGTGAGAATATTGTAGTTTGTCTTGCTTCATCTAACGACGCGGTCGGTAGTGTGTTTTGTCACATTCGGCAAATACACCATATTTCAAAAGCTTCTATTCTGAGCTACTTGCCCATTTTTCACTTCCATACAATTCCAGGCGGAAGTCTTCAAAAACATTTAAATTCCTCTATCAATGTTCAAAGTGAACGCATTTCTTTTCTGAAAAAAGGCCTTCCTTGCTTGTGCTAGTCTGCATTTTATGTTCTCCTTACTTCTTGGATCGTTAGTTATTTTACTACCGAAGTAACAATATTCATCTACTTCCTTTAAGACTTCATATCCTAATCTAATATTTTCTGCATCACCAGACAGTATTCGATTGCACTCCGTTGCTTTTGTTTTGGATTTATTTTCATCTTGTACTCTTTCCCCAAGACTGCCCATACCATTCAGCAGTATCTCAAAATCTTCTGGAAACTCAGATAAAATAATATTATCGGCAAAGCTCAGGGGTTTGATTTCCTCTCCTTGGATTGTGATTCCCTTTAACACATTAATAATCACTAGTTATCCTTTGTCTTTATTTCAATAACCTCAACCCTAAGAAAGCTCTGTCTTATTTTATGTTAATAAATGATCGTTCATCCCTATTTCAATTAGTTTAAAACTAAGAATGATTCTTTCCACTTCACTGTCTCCCTTACGGTCCTTGGTCACTGAACACCAACCACTTCCCTGAATTCTTGAGGCCATCTCTGTAGTGGACGCCCTCTGTTTCATTTTCCTAACCTGGGATCGCCTAGTGTTGCTGTGTAAGCCCATCTATCTTGATGCATCCTGGAGACATGTCCACCCTAAGTCCGTTTAAGAGACCTCGCTTTGATGTATGCATCGTCCATACCACTTCTTCTTCGTTGTTCTTCATTCAGCACTTTGTCTGTGAGGCAAATTCCCAACATTCTTCTCTCCATTTCCCATTGACACATTTCTATCATCTTGATCTGTCTCTTTTGTGAGAGTCCAAATCTGGCTGCCATATAGAAGAAATGGAATGACGTAGCTTTACAAGTTTTCAAACCTTTTCTGTGTTAACATACAGGGTGACCCGAAAGTCCGTTAACATTTGACGAGGCAATACATCACGGAATATTGGAGGTAGGGAGGTAATAATTGACACACATGATTGGCGTGACATGGGGTTTTACTGACACCGAAATAAAGTACACAAAATGACGAACAGAAGGCGCTTCATACGATACACAAGCAAAAATTACAATAACAATCGAGGTTTAGCAAAGTCGATGTTCTTTGTAACACATGCTCAACATTTCGGCCGTCATTCATCAACAAAACCTGAAATCGAGGGACAGTTGTATTTTAGCGTACCTAATGAGGTCGGACGATCGCGGTAGCCCTTCTTCTGGACAGCAGGTGACCCGACAACCAATAATCTCACGGATTGAGGTCGGGGGCCCGGCGAGGCCAAACATGGCATGCCGCGATTGCAGGCGCAACTGACCCGCTGAGTGGCTCAGACGGTTGAGGCACTGGCCTCCAGACCCTAACTTGTCAGATTCGATCTCGGCTCTGTTCGTTGGTATTTGACGGTGCTCAAATACGTCAGTCTCGTGTCGGTAGATTTACTGACACGTAAAAGAACTCCTACGAAACTAAATTCCGGTACATCGGCGTCTCTGAAAACCGTAAAAAGTAGTTAGTGGGACGTTAAGCCAATAACACTAGTATATAATTAACGTAGGTTTTCGTGGCTCATTGTATTAAAATGAATAATTAAATATGATTATCTGGATTAAAGCCGAGATTTCCGCCAATTTACATTGGCCTTAATCAGGCCATTAAGGTCTGTTTCTGACAGTTACTATGCCCCCCCCCCCCCTTAAAACTGTGGTCAGGTACCATCGCGCTGTGCTGTGATGATCATGAATGGAGTTACTGATTGACCGCCTTCTGTCGACAGTTCTGAAGTGCGTCGTGCTATGCCATGGCGGTGTTATGCATGTATTTATGGAATACAGGTCTCCATGTATTTGATAATTTAAAGCCGTCTTCCCCGTTGAAGTTTTATAGGCGCAGCTCTGCCTCTATGGCTTTCCTCCACAGAAAATTCTATAAGCCAGTCTGCTATATCAAAACATTTCTACAACACAGACTATCAAATCCTCTACAGACGTGGCCAAATTATTAGAATAAAGTTCGATTTCAGTCTAATGGTGCCTAAAATGGCTGAATATGCCCATAAGTAGATAAGTGGTGGATTAATTCTGATAGGCATAATGGTACTTGATATATTTTGTACCTCTGGGATACTTTTGCTCGACAACAGTTGGCAAGAATGAAGAACAAATGAATGATGAAGTGCACATGTTGTTCAGCTGAGATTTCCCGCCTTGTGACTACTGCCGAGTGTTCATGGCATTTGTGTTTCTGTTGTTTTGCACTGCAATTTAATCATTGTTTTTGTGTAATACAGTTCAACTAAAAGGTATTTTGAAGTATTCAAAGTGTGTTCTAACCCTGATGAGTCAGTGGTGTTCCATTACTGTACGAGTGAAATATTTTGAGGTTATGGGGAAAAAGTGTGACCTTTCCCCAAGAAAAAATGGCATAGTAAGGACCTTACTTGCTGAAAAGATTTACACACAACAAGCAATAGCCCAGAAATTAGGTATTTCACAAACTTCAGTGAATAGAATTAAAAAACATGAAAATGGTGGACAAATATTCGCTCAGGACTGAGCAGGCAAGTGTGGACGGAGCAAGATTTTGAGCCCTAGAAGCACGAGAAAACTTAAGAATCTTGTGATTAGTAATAGCAAACTTACAAATACTGACCTGAGCAAGACAATGAAGCAGTGTGGGGTTAATATATCCCCCAGATCTGTAAAAAGGGATTTATTCAACAGTGGCTTGAAAGCAAAGAGACCACAAAAGAAGGCTAAGATTACACCTTCCATGGCTTCCAGGCGACTTCAATGGGCCAAGATTCATCAAAACTGGTCAGCGGATGAATAGAAGAAGGTATGTAGTATTTCAAAGGTTTTATAATCATTTTGTGAGCTAAAACCTGCTAATATATTCAATTTCATTTTATGATTACATGCAATACAAAAGTACCTGCCATTGTTTGCTACATTTTACAACACTGTAATGGACCATTTATTAGAGGAAGCTTTATTTCTTTCATCAGGTATGCTTCAGCGATGAAAGTATCTTCTCCATCGGAGAAGAGACCAGCCAGTATGTGAGACGAAAGGAGGGAGAGGCGTTCAAGGTCGACTGTATACAGCAAACCGTGAAACATCCTACGGCAATTATGGTGTGGAGTGTCATGTCATGGCATGGTTGCGGGGAAATGTACATTGTTGAAGGGACAATGAAACACGATCAGTACATAAAAGTACTGAAAAACAAGCTGATACCGCAAATGGACCAATGGTATGGGAGAGAAGACTTCAACTTTACGCAGGATGGTGCCCCATGCCACAGAGCAAAAAAAGCCATGGATTTTTTTGAACAGAAGGGCATAGAGTTACTGGATTGGCCTGGAAATAGCCCAGATATTAACCCGATTGAAAATCTATGGGCTATTGTCAAGAAGAAATTGAGAAAGACCAAAATAACAACACGGGATGAGCTCATTGCTAAGGTCCAAGAAATCTGGTTTAAGGACGATGACGTCAGAAATGCATGCCAAACACTGATTAATGGGATGCCAAGGCGAATCAAGGCCCTCATTCAGTCTAAAGGGTGGCATACAAAGTAATAAAACAACAATCTCCCTAATTTGTCAATGTAACAAAAAATGATGTCAATACATTCTGAAAATCCAATTTTATTCTAATAATTTGGCCACGTCTGTATGACCAGGCAAGGGTCATAGCGCCTGTTAAAATACATCTATGCTCGACTTGTGAGGGAAGCTACAGAGATAGAGCTTCGCCCAAGAAACTTCAACAGGGAAGACGGCTTCAAATGACCAAGAACACTGAGACCTGTACTCCATAAATACATGCATAAGACCAGCATGGCACAGCGTGTCGCAATCCAGAAACTGTCGGACAGAGGGCGGTGAATCAGTAACTTCAATCCCAACCACCACAAAGCAGCGTTATGATACCCGAGTCCAGTTAGCAGGGGGCCGTGGATAGTATGGGCGGGAATTTCACGTTCTTTGAGGAATGTCTCTGATCACCATCACTGTCAGAAGCAGACTTTCCATGCCCTGATGAAGGCCAATGTAATTCGGCGGAAAGCTCGGCTCTGTTTAAGTAATAAAAAGTGGCTTTAATCCAGATAATATTATTTAATTATTTATTATAATACTAATTTTACGTCCCGCTAACTACTTTTACGGTTTTCGGACCCCGATCTGCTGGAATTTAGTCCGGCAGGAGTTCTTTAACGTGTTCATAAGTCTATCGACACGAAGCTGACGTAATTGAACACTTTCAAATACCACCGGACTGAGCCAGATTAGAACCTGCAAAGTTGGGCTCAGAAGGCCAGAGCTCAACCATAAGAGCAACTCAGTCCGGCCAGAATAGGATGAACACAGTGTGGGAAGAGGATGCAACAGAAAGGGGGGACAAAGATAAGCATGAAAACACGAAAGCAGAAGAACAATGTCACCATCTACATGCAACAAACGGAGGATTTCGCCGGAACTGAAAAGATCTAGCGGCAAAACTGGGACTGATGGAGGAGGAGAAGAAGGAAGAAGAAGTAGAAGAAGAAGAAGAAGAAGAAGAAAATACTAACTGTCGCTTATAGCTGAAGTAGATTATGTCCCAACGACTGCCGGAGTACGTAGAAATTACACGTCAGAAGCAATTAACAACAGGCACGTTACAGCATTGTGCTATTTTTAACGACCCACTTTTTATTTCTGTAGTATCTCACGCGCGAGATCAGGGTTTTCTTTACAGAAGATTACTTGAGAGCAGGTTACATGAGCCGCAATTCTACCGTGAGAGTATGATGTCGGAACATTGGAGCTTCTAACGTAACAGACATGTGAGCCTCCTCGCACAAACACGTCAACCGCTTACGTAATGAATGTCCTAACAGACTGGGTCACGAAACAAACGCAACATTTCAAAAATTACTATCGTTGTTGCTAAATACTTCCCTAGACAGCATAAGGTTCAACGAACTCTCAGGAAGAGTTAAGGTCAGCAGAAAGGATCATTCAAAAAGTGGCCTAAGGTTCGTATCACCAAGCCACATTTGCTGTTATCTTCGTTTTTCAAAACTCGGATGTCATTATCTCGGATAATATTCACTTCTGTCTTCACCATAGAAGTTATTATCTCGGTTTACCAAAACTAAAGTTTTCGTTTCAATCTGAATTCGAACCTTTTGTTCATACCAATGCACGGGAAACAAATGACTACGTGCTACCGCCATTATCGGAATCTTTTTTTTTTTTTTGCTTTACGTCGCACCGACACAGATAGGTCTTATGGCGACGATGGGACAGGAAAGGGCTAGGAGTGGGAAGGAAGGGGCCGTGGCCTTAATTAAGGTACAGCCCCAGCATTTGCCTGATGTGAAAATGACTACGTGCTACCGCCATTATCGAAATCTAACCACGTTTTTAATTACATTCGGTGTTAGTAACTTACATAATTTATCATAAATTATGTCCGCTATTGACCGAACGAAGAAAGACGGTCAATTTGGTGGCAGAAAGTATTAAAAATAATGTTGTTGTTTGGGTGATCAGTCCATAAAGTGGTTTCATACAGCTCTCCATGCCTCCCTATCTTGTGCTAACCTTTTAATTTCTACGTAACCACTACATTCTACATTCATTCTAACCTGTTTTTCATATTCATACCTTAGGTTTTTTCCGCATGCACTTCGTTCAAAACCGAACTGAACAAGCCCTGGGTGTCTTAAGATGTGTCCTACCACTTTTTCTCTTCTTCTGGTCAAATTTCGCCAAATCGATCTCCTCCCACCAATTCGATTCAGTATCTCCTCATTTGCGATTTAATCTACCCATCACACCTTCAGCATTCTTCTGTAACCACACATTTCAAAAGCTAGTTATCGTCCATGTTTCACTCCCATACAATGCCACGCTCCAGATAAAAGTCTTCAAAAAATATATTTCTAATTTCTATATAAATGTTCAATATGAGCAAATTTCTTTTCTTAAGAAAGGTCTTCCTTGCTTGTCCTAGTCTGCATGTTGTCTTCCTTACTTCTCTGCCACCATTAGTTATTATATTACCCAAGTAACAATATTCATCTACTTCCTTTAAGACTTCATTTCCTAATCTAATATTTCCTGCATCACCAGACTTCATTCGAATGTTTTGGATATGTTTGTTTTCATCCTGTATTTCTTCCAAGACTGTGCCTATAGCATGCAGCAATTTCTCCAAACCTTCTGCAGACTCAGAAGAGAGAATAAGAAAACAAATTACAGCCTACATATTGTATATTTCACACAAAAAATAAAGCAATATTTCTTAGTTTTTCATTAAAAAACTCCTACCCAATCGTGTTCCATACAGGATATAATTCATCTTAGGCCGTATCTATGTATTAGGAATTCCAGGTTACTGTATGTTCGACATTGTCGAAGCTTGGATAACCTAAAATGTGTGCCACCGTAGTCCTCAAAGTATGCAGCGCGATGTTTTTATCCGCCTAGGAAGTGTTATTGCAAAATCTTGGTCGTATTCTTCGTTACTGTGGTTTTCTCTTTCAATTAAATATTCCAGACGTCTATCTAAGATCTCCTATTTTATTGGCCAAGCTTTCTCCGTTAACATTTTAAACCGAGAAAATACCCAAAATACATAAGATCTGGAGAAACAGCTTTTGACAACGTTCAGTGGAAAAGACTGTTAATAAGAATTATGAAGGATATTCATCTGGACTGGAAAAACAGAAAAGCAATACTAAACCTCTACATCAATCAAAGAATAAACATTGAAAGTAATGAAAAAGTATGCAAGGTGAGGATCAGGAAAGGAGTAAGACAGGGGTGCTCCTTATCACCATTTCTATTTAATCTGTACATTGAAGAGGCTATGCAAATATTTAAATAAAAAACACATGGCATTAAAATAAATGGAACAACTGTACACTGTATTAGATTTGCCGACGACATCGCACTTCTGGCTGACAATGAGAACAACATGCATATCATGCTCAACAAATTAACATCCATCTTAAAAGATTTCCAACTTAACATTAATGTAAATAAAACTAATGTTATGGTTGTAAGCAAATCCAAAATGAAGCCAGCAGCACATCACAAAATTGGAAATATTTTAATAAAACAGGTGCACAAATTCTGCTATTTAGGATCAGTTATTACCGGTGAAAACAGATGCATTGTGGAAATATAAAGAAGAATTTCCCTGTCTAAGAAAGCCTTTGAGGAGAAGAAGCAGCTCTTAATTAATTAATCCTTAGATATTGAACAAAAGAAACTGTTTATAAAATATTCATCTGGAGTGTGCTGCTATATGGCTGTGAAGGATGGACTCTCTTGAAGGACGACCTGAAACGGTTAGAGGCAGTGGAAATGTGGCTATGGAGAAAAATGACAAGAACTAGCTGGATTGAGAAGAAAACTAATAAAGCAGTGTTTAGAGAAATAAACACCCAGACACATTCAATAACAACGATAAAAAGGAGAAAAGCGTTAGATTTTTGGTCACATTCTCTGGCATAATGAATTCATAAAGAACTTGTTCGAAGGCAAGGTGATGGGAAAGAAAGGCAGAGGGAAACCACGGAAGAAGATCATCGAAGAGGTAGTTGAGATGATGGGATGCCAAGGTTATCGAGAGATGAAAAGGATCGCAGAGAGAAGAGATCAATGGTTGCAGCGACAAGGCAAAGCCTTTATATAATGACGACATAAAATTAACTGTTATGTCGGTTTTCTAAGCTTTAAACCAAAATAAAATAATAGTCCCCATTATCGAACGCAGTGTTTGCCAAGACATTTTCACGCTAGTGGACGAATAATTCAACTGATTTCTAAAACTTGTAACCTTGTTTTTAAAAACATCATTTAGTGTTCAGCCTAGAGGCAAGTTTACACTTTATCGCCTTCTATTCTCCCACAATCCTCTTCATTCCTTTGCCGGGCTGAGTGGCTCAAGCGGTTAAGGCGCTGGCCCTCTGACCCCAACTTGGCAGGTTCGATCCTGGCTCAGTCCGGTGGTATTTGAAGGTGCTCAAATACGTCAGCCTTGTGTCGGTAGATTTACCGGCACGTAAAAGAACTCCTGCGGGACTAAATTCCGGCACCTCGGCGTCTCCGAAAACCGTAAAAGAGTAGTTAGTGGGACGTTAAGCAAATAACATTAATTAATTACTTTATTCCTTTAGGGCGACACTCCAGAGATAAAAATTGATATTTTTATCATTTTGGTGACATTTTTTATGACTGAAATTGAAAGGACTGAATTTCATTTTTCTTGCCACGAAGATATTCCGCTGAATTCAAACAATTTATCACTGTAATAAAGCTTTGTTTGCCAATTGTAATTTTACATTTAAATCCCATTTTTCTCTCATAATATTCTGCCATATGTAACAAAATTTGTATTAAGAAACCTGCGTATGGAAGTTTTGATTGCAGAATTTTTTCAAGTAGCAGGGATTTTTAAGTATAACATTTTAGAACGTAAAAATTACACAAACTTTAGTACGATATATCTCCTTATATAAATTATGTACAGAAAAATCGCTACGTAGTGCTTTTAAAAGAAGTATTATCTACCTAATTACGAATTTACATTAACATGATAATTATACATTTCATGATGAAATGGAATTTAAAATTTCACAAGAAAGAAAATTATTTTGGAAAACTTAATTGTATATGAAAGGTTCGTGAAAATCCATGCATGAAGTAAAAATTTCTTTCTTTTTTCTTTCTTTCTTTCTTTCTTTCTTTCTTTCTTCGGAGTGTCGTCTTAAAACCTCCCCCTCTTCTTCGTATATCGTTTAATATCTGGTATCGTCTTCTTCCTCTAACTCTCTTGGTGTTTCGATCGTCGGGTGGCTACGTTAAGCCTTGAGCAGACCCATTTGTGTTATTCGCCAGGAGCAGACTACGTGCCGACCCTCTCCTTACCTCATTATTATAATCATCCAACATTCAGGCGCGCAGGTCAAATAGAGCCCGATATTCCTCGGACACTCTCGGTACTTAAAGCCACATCCAATAATAGAAACCCTCAGAGAAAACTCTGGAAACCTAACTTATTTAGATAATACTAAAACCCTTGAAACGTAACTTATTTGGATAGTACTCGTTTTTATTTCAAGGTTTGGAAATTGCTGCGTACACCATCCGTCAAAAGAGTTCCGAGACTGATTTTATTCCTGGGGTGCTAGCTCCGCCCGCAATGTACGAAGTATGGTGTTGTTCGTTACTATCCTCGCGGATGTATTTATGTAGTTAATGAAATAAAGCACATGATCTGCTGTGGTAATAGAATGCAATATTATGTCAACAAAACACTTGAAAATACATCACGCAAAGAAATTGAATTAAACGTTCCTTGGAACAACACTACGCGCCGAACTGTTAAAAAATCACTCAAAGATCTTCGTCATGGAGACAAATGTACTCATAACTTTTCGCAAAATCAACCAATTTAAGTAGTTATTACCTAAAAAAGCGCTTGATCCACTGAGTTGTTCTTAGGCCAAAACAAACTCCGTACCTCAATTAAAACCAAATATATGATTGCTTCAAAGAGACAAAAAATTGAAAAAATCAAATAATTTGAGGAAGGTGGAAGTTAAGTGATTTATATTACCTGATGACAAATCTGTGCATGAATACGTTTCAGTTTTTTTTAAATGAAGGAAATCGACCGAATAGAATAGTTTTCGTAATTTTTTTTAAATATATGGATAAGCGACGTCATTTTAGCAATTACGGTGGAAGCTTGAACTAACTGCGGTAAACAACAGATGTGCATTCGACCAGCCCGTTCTAAACAGGCGGTGTTAAGTAGCGGACATGGGGCCGAAGTGTGTCAACCTTGTTGTGTCACAAAGCGCAATGGAGCCCCACTGTCAATTCCCAGTATTATCTAGACGTCATGCCAGGTCTCAGCTAAGAGCCCCGTGGTCACCAACCCACGCTACCAAGTTCAGAGTCCCTGTGGCCCCTTTTCGTAGCGCAGCCACAGGGACTAGTCTGCCTGTCTGGTCGGGGATACGATTTATTTATTTATCGTATGGCATATACATCAACAGTACAACAAATTACAGGTTTATATCTACATTATTTACATAGGTAATCGCCTGTGGCGTCGCCAGGAAAAATTCACTTGTTTCTCCATTGAAACGTCTCAGTGGGCATTCTTGTGTGATGTGCTTCACAGTTTGCCTCTCAGCAGCACAGTCGCAGCAGGATGACGACTTTTTCTTCCATTTATGCAGAAGATCTGTACACACACCATGGTTAGTCCGGATCCGGTTTAACTTGGACCATACTTTCCGCGGTTGTTCAAAGCCAGGTACCTTCTGTGTAATGCATGGCATATTTAAGGATTCTGCTGAAGCAAACTGTCTCCATTCATTAGACCATCTCTCAGTCAGATTGAAATGACTGGCTACAAGGTTCTCCGCCGTACAGATGGGTGGACGTCTTGATTTAAGTCTGTCTATATGTAGTTGGGGGATATCCTCATGAAACAGTACTGGTGCACAGAATCTGTGTAAGGTGTTTATTCTATGCTTGCTCGCCTTCTCTTTGAATGGCCTAAACTTCGTGAATGGAATGTGAACTTCTTAAGGTTGGTACTAGTATTAAGAGTAGTGCTGAGGGACAAGACTGTACAACCATCTACTACTTGTATTACTACTAAAACAAAGCTGATTCCGTCCCTAAGGGGACAACGGGCCTCCTAGACGGTAACGCCGTCTCTGAGGCCAGGGAGATGTCATACGGTGAAGATGTTCGGAGACATTCGCCTTAGTGCAGGAGAATAGTAAACTACGAAAAACCTTTCTCAGGACAGCCAACGGAGGGGGGCAGCCCCTCTCCGCCTCCAGCATACAGAGGCGTACAGCCACAGTAGAGCCGCAGCCACCTCTCCTTTGCTGGGTTGGTCGGTCGAAGTGCAGAGCTGTCGGACTACGGATCAGCCGTGGCCACTTGTAGACCAAAGCCCCCTCTGCAACCACCGACCAGCCCGCTACTCTACGCCAAGTGCCGGGCGGCGTAATAACTCGATTCCCCAAGAGAGGGAAAAACCCTCAGTGGAGAAAATGCCACTGAAAACCATTCCTGTCGGTGAGCTGTTTCAACATCTCTGGAAACAAGGTCACTGCAAGCTCTGGTCAGAGATTGTAGAAGAGTTGGCGGCGGATGAAACATTTACAGTCAACGCCGACACCCATGCCTTCCAGAGAGATTACTGCCGTGGTGTCAGATGGCTACCGGCAGTGAAATTTGAAGCCTAATCTATATATATAAAATTGGATGTTGGTATGTTTGAAGCTAATAGACTCAAAAACTACTGGACCGATTTCGCTGAAATTTTCACAGTTTGTTGTTATAACATCTGAGAGGGATTATGAAGTGGTTTGAACGAAATCTGATTGGTAGTTCGGCATTAAGGGTTGAAAAATAAAATAGGGGAAGATAAGCAAACCTCAAGACAAGTCCGATCAGCGGGTTGCCTACCCAGCAGTATGTGAAGATTATGATGTGTTCCGTAAAATTTATTTCTGCTTTTATCTGGAAAAAATACTGTAGGGGCAAGAAACCCCTAGCGCCCCTAAAGGAAGGGGTGAAACTTAAAAATCCGAAAATGACGATATTAGTGACGAATTCATAGTCTTTGGGGTAGTTGAGATGGACTGTGACACTCTGAATGCCGTATAAGTCAAAGTTCGTTCCCAATCGGTATGGTAAACATATCATGACTTACTGTTTAGGAAAGAAAACTGTAGAGTAAGACACACATACGGGCGGGATCGTACAACTGAAGATGTTACAGACGTTAAATTTGGTATTTGAAATCATCTTTAAAAATAAACACATTTTTTATTTTTGGAAAATCCATAAACTTTATTGTCGGTATTAAGTGTTTATAAAATTATTGAAATGGGCAGGAAAAACAATATGACTACGACAGGCATATCAAGATGAGTTATCTGACCTATTTATAAGGAATGCTGTGGAGCAGCGCACGGGTCCACTAGTTATATTATATTACTCAAGAGGCACAAAATGAGGCTAGGGCGCCGCCAGTAAGCGACGAAATAAATGTTAGGGCATTACCCGCAAGGGGCGAATATCCGAAATGTCAAGGGAAGGGAATATTGAAAACATTCCCAAAACTTCGAATAGCAACTTGGAATGTTGGCACGATTACAGAACGCAGTAATGAACTTCGTGAGGTCTTGTGCAAATGTAAGATTAACGCCTGCTGTGTCCAAGAAACAAAGCAGAAAGCTGCAAATGCACATACTATTACAAGAGGACAAGAAAATGATCTACAACGGAAAATGCAGCACAAGAAATGATATCAGGAAAGTCGTCGACCAATACCTCAGCGACAAAGCTGTAGATATAATACGATTAATTGATCGTATTATGAATAAATTGGCATTAGACGGTCAACTAAGTATAAATATCATCGTAGCTTATGCACCACATAAATTATGGACGGACTAGCATTTGGGCACAGTACCTAACAGTAAATTAAAATCATATGTGGACACAGAGGAAAAAATTCTAGTATCTACAGTAATGTTCACTGTGCTTTGACTACGGTACCCAATAATCAGGGTAGCTTGCAGTCGCACACAATACTGCACTAGTCAATATCATTTTCCAAAAGAAAGATGGCCATCTTATAGCTTATAAAAGCAATTATTAGCAACCGCAAATAGACTATATTTTAGCTGAAAGATCTAAGCTCAGACAATATGAAGACTGGAAAAATAATAACACGGGAAACCATTGACAACACAGCACAGACTCCCTGTAGCTGTACATGAACTGGATCTACACCGTAAAATGTAAATAAAATCTGATTTCTAAGCGAGCGCGTGGGACCATTAAACTTGAAGCGATTGGGTTAATGTGATACGGCCATGAGGTATGTCGGTTAGATGAGAACGTAGTCAGAAAGTGTGTCTATCACTACGAACAAACGTCGGTCTATAATACCTCTGACTACTTTGATGATGACTGTACAGAGGGAGATGAAGAGTCTTGCACTAAAGGAAGATACGGCAATGGAACGACAGAAACGGTGCCTCCTGATTAGGAAAGCTGACCTCTTCAACCGGGATAAAGCGAGGAAGGGGTGCAACATTCTCCATCTGCATACTCTGAGAAATGTAGGTTCATGAAAGCCTTCTGGTGGTGGCTATTATTTTAACGCGAGAATCAACGAGAAAATCAACCCCGCATTACATTCATAGAAAGGAGAGGACATTTTCTTTACTCTTTAACATTGCTCTAACATAGTCAAAGTCCAATTCCATTATCATCACTAGATCCCGGATGTTTAGGCTGTAATAGGCCAGAATGCAAACTGTTTTTTGGTTAGTAGGAAATGTCACCTAGCCCGTTCTTCCGTAACGTAGCGAGAGTAACATAATATCCAGGGGTTCTAAAAGGCAGTATCCCCTATGTTTATGCAGATCTCATTAGCAGAACTGTTTTGCAGCAGCCTAGAGTATACTTGTTTCCCACTTCAGAAAGTTTGCATTCCAACCTATTAATGCTGAAACATCACAAGACTCTGTACACCAAAAACAAAACAAAGAAACCCATAAGGGACCTCGCCCTAACAAGCGACCGCTGCTCAGGCAGGTTACGAGTTTACGCGAGTTCAGTATGACGAATCTTCTCTGCTGATATTCTTGGCTTTCTGGACCGGGTCCGCTACTCGTCGTCAAATAGTTCACGTGGGCTGAGTAGACCTCGAACCAGCCAGGTAAAAATAACTGATCTCGCTGAGAATCTAACCCGGAACCACCGGGTAAGAGGTAGACTCCCTGCACCTAGACCGCGGAGTCTTGCGACTTTCTCGAATGCCTATTATCTTCAAAGTCGGACGGAAGGAGATCTGACCATTGGAGCTGGGATCAAAAAGATGGTGGTTAGGAAACTGACATAATTAAGTGGTCTCATTGGCGTCACTTCTCCCCGTATGAGCGACCATGGAGGAAACCGCCATTAACAAGATTCTACAGGCTCACGCTTCGGTGGGAAGGATCACAGTGGCCTCAATTGATGACGCCATTAGTTAGGCCCGCATGAGTCCGTCACGCACAGGTATGGCTTCCTGCCAGAATGGCAGATCCTACTGATCCAATAATCGTTAAACCAGTCCAATTACCGCCCCTAACACGTCAAATTAGATACGATTTGGCCTTGCAAGCATTTGTCATGTTAATGTATCCACACCCTGCTTAATTCTACGTTTTTTTTTAACCTAGCTGTATCTTTTTTAAACCCATTAGTGCCCATGGAGCCACGGTACAATGACGAAAGTAATGCAGAAAGATTTACAATGATCAACAAAAAATGATTTTCCGTGGTTATCTTTGTATCCAACACGTTCTACCTGAAACACGTTGATTGAAACTATGCAAACCATTTGTCTCTATCACCCACTGTTCTTGAGATTTACACATGTGTAACATTGTATCAAGGAAACCAACTCGCAGACAGAAAATTCACTAGAGCAGTGATTGCTACATGGAGTACTAATGAACATGGCTTTAGCTAATGAAATGTCGTATGGCTTTTAGTGCCGGGATATCCCAGGACGGGTTCGGCTCGCCAGATGCAGGTCTTTCTATTTGACTCCCGTTGGCGACCTGCGCGTCCGTCGTGATGCGGATGAAGTCATGATGAAGACAACACATACACCCAGCCCCCGTGCCATTGGAATTAACCAATTAAGGTTAAAATCCCCGACCCGGCCGGGAATCGAACCCGGGACCCTCTGAACCGAAGGCCAGGACGTTGACCGTTCAGCCAACGCGTCGGACGCTTTAGCTAAGATTAGTGCATATTGGATTTGTTTCTTACATAGCCGCACACGTAGAAAAACAGATCTGGTGAATTTATGCAATCTGTGGGCCACATAATGTCACTAATAATAAGGAAGAAGCAAACTAAAATATCCCACTTTACATGAAAAATAACTAAAAACTATGAAAACAATTCTCTATGAACGGTGTTCCATGAAAAATAAACATTTTGTCAGCATCTTCAAAATATGACGTTCTTCAGATTTGAAATTAGCATGAAAAACTGCACGGAAAATAGTAAAACATCATGTCATATCTACTCCTTGTAAATGAGTGTTATCTTCGAGACGGTCAGACCGCCTCTACTGTAACTACGCCGAGGTGTTGGGGAAGTTTCACCTGCAAGTGTTCTTTTACATGCCAGGACAAATCTACTCATAAGGGGTTGGCGAATTTGAGCACCTTCAAATACCACCAGACCGATATATTGTTTACTACGAGAATAGGGAACATGCATGATCCGGGGTTTTAATTAAAAATATGCTAATCTGATTCAAAATTTCATGCAGAATTCAAAAATGTGATCAGAATGTACAAATAATAACTCCAAACGTGATAAAAATCTACGAAAATGTCACGTCACGCAAGCACGCGATCTCATTGGTCTGACGTCATCGTACAGGTTGACTGAATTAGCAGACGAAGTAACACATAGTGTGCTGTGAGAAGCAGGATACACTTCGCGTATTTCTACTTTACGTTAGTGTCTAGTATGGTTAAATTCGAGGTCTATACATTGGATAATAATCTGAGTGGTATATTTTAGACTTAAAATGAATCCTGCGCAGACAGTGAGGCAGAAAACTTATAAATGGTGTAGAGTTCCGATGTGCAATAGCACATCGCATACCATACCAAACAAATTGTTTATAAATGTTCCAAAGACGCTAAAACTAGGGAGAAATGGATTTTGGTGAGCCGGAGAAATGCTGGTGATATATCGGAAAAGTCTACAGTTTATTTTTTTTGAAGATTTTAACGTAAGATGAATTTGTTTGAATTTTCAAATCACTTTTCCATGTCAGCTGTTCTAGTGGTAAAACTTTAAATTTTAATGTATGATGCTTTATTTAAATGCTTCAATTACATCTTCGAATATGAAAGTAAAAAACAGTGCATTAAATAATGCTGATTATTAAAGTATTCTCCAAACCTAACCTATGTTTTGGGTGATCCATGTCAAGATAATAAATCAAAGGGGTTATGAACCATTTTGACAGCTCTAATTCTACCAATATATCTTGGCATGGGACAGTTATGTATGTCTTTATTGAAGAGCTTAATTGGTAAAGAAATTTAGGCTATATCTAAATACTCTATAATGTAACAAAGAATAGGCGTGTACATCATGAAAGGAAACAACGTGAATTTAACAAATGTATACTCTACACAAAACCAATGCTTGTCTGTTGGGGTCTTATAAGTTAACAATGCTCAATTATAATAATTATCATAATATTAATGAAATAAATAACATAATTGCACACAAGTGAAAATAGTAATGTAGGTGTTTAAAATATTATCCAACTTAGCCTAAGTTTTAGGTTAGCCTATACAAGCCAAGTCAATAAACCGAAGGGTAAAAATAGCGCGCGAGTTGGCCGTGCGGTTAGGAGCGCGCAGCTGTGAGCTCGCATCCGGGAGATAGTGGGTTTTGAACCCCACTGCTGGCAGCCCTGAAGATGGTTTTCCGTGGTTTCCCATTTTCACACCAGGCAAGTGCTGAGGCTGTACCTAAGGCCACGGCCGCTTTGTTCCCATTCCTAGGCCTTTCCTGTCCCATCGTCGCCATAAGACCTATATGTGACGGTGTGACGTAAAGCAAAAAAAAAAAAAGTAAAAGTCACAGCACCCATAGACATTCCTGTATTGAGCGACTAAAATGTCACCGGGACACTTTTCTTTCCTGATATGCTCAGCTCGTTAAAAGCCAAGTGTAATTAATGTTATTGGCTTCACGCCCTGCTAACTACTTCTACGATTTTCGGAGACGCCGATGTGCAGGAATTTAGTCCTGCAGGAGTTCTTTTACGTGCCACTAAATCTACCGACACGAGGCTGACGTATTTGAGCACCTTCAACTACCACCGGACTGAACCAGGATCGAACCTGCCAAGTTGGGGTCAGAAGGCCAGCACCTCAACAGTCTGAACCACTCAGCCCGACTTGTGAAAACTAGATGAAGTCATATTTATCTTTATCATGTTTAACTTTTTCCCTCCACAAAGATATTTAATTCTCTTTCATCGGCCCTGGAAGTGGGTAGGCCAGTTGTCCCAACCATAAATATATATTTTTTTGGGAATGATAGATTATAGCCCTATAGTACTATGATCTTTCTTTCTTTCTTTCCTTCTTTCTTTCTTTCTTTCTTTCTTTCTTAATCAGTGTATCCTTCAGGGTTGGTTTTCTCTCGGACTCAGCGAGGGATTCACCTCTACCACTTCAAGGGCAGTGTCCTGGAACGTGAGACTTTGAGTGTGGGATGAAACTGGTGAGGAGGGCCATTACCTCGCGCAGGCGGCCTCACCTGTTATGCTCAACAGGGGCCTTGTTGGAGGATGGGAGGATCGGAAGGGATAGACAAGGAAGAGGGAAGGAAACGGCCGTGGCCTTAGGTGCCTGGAGGAGAAGTAGGAAAATACGAAAAACCACTTCGAGGATGGCTGAGGTGGGATTCGAAACCCTTCTACTCAGTTGACCTCCCGAGGCTGAGTAGACCCCGTTCCAGTCCTCGTACTATTTGTTTTCAACTTTGATGGCAGAGCTGGGAATCGAAACCGGGCCTCCGGGAGTGGCACACATTAACCACTACACCACAGAAGCGGACTAGTACTATAATGCTACCTATATGTTTATGTTAGTGCTGAAATCCGATTTCTTACTTTACTAATGCTGAAAGCCCGAAAATGTAATGTTATTCTTTAATAGGGGAATCATTCTAGAAGGAAATGTTGAAAGTGATGTGATATCTATCCAGGTTCGTTGTTATCCTAATACTATGGGTTACAGTACATTGCACGTATATAAAAGACGCCACTTACAAACTTGCTTGTTATCCGCGAATTTCTGCGGCCACAAAAGTCACATTTTTCAAGAATGATGACATCTACACATAGTAGATTGTCTGACTGTGCTGTTTCGAACCTTTCTTCTGTCATTTCGAAGTTATTCGCGATCGTGAATAATAAACAATCGGCTTTTAGCAACGGCTGATGCACAACGGCTGGTAGAGCTCCATGCGGTACTGGATCGTGACGTCACAGCGCGCCGCTTACGTCAGAAGCCGTTTCACTCACCTTGCGGAAAGGCACTATTAAATATTTTTTTAATGGTAGAAAACAAGGCAACATACCACAATGTAATACGTTTACGTACTATTTCATTGGTGTACTTTTCAAAAAAAATATTTTTGAAAATGATGCATGTTCCCAATTCATTGTTATTACACAATTTCGACACCTTCAAATAATTCGTAATTGCTAGACCACTTATGAATTTATGTCCACACATTTGGATAGCTTATCTGGTATATACCTAGAGAGCCCGACTCATTGGCTGAATCGTCAGCGTCCTGGCCTTCGGTTCAGAGGGTCCCGGGTTCGATTCCCGGCCGGGACGGGGATTTTAATCGCTTCTGAATGTTTGTGTCCGTCCCAACACTCTCCTCTCCATATTCACACAACACACTACACTACCAACCATCATACAAAACACGCAATAGTCAGGCGTCAGGAAGAGCATCCGGCCGTAAAACAGGACCAAATACACATGTGAGACGCAGTTCACACCCGCGACCCCACAGGTGTGGGAAAAAGCTGTAGGAAAAGAAGAAGATTCTCTTTCTATATAGAGAGAGCTATATATATGTATCTTTCTTCAGTTCGTCCGACTCGTTGGCTGAACGGTCAACGTACTGACCTTCGGTTCAGAGGGTCCCGGGTTCGATTCCCGGCCGGGTCGGGGATTTTAACCTTAATTGGTCAATTCCAATGGCACGGGGGCTGGGTGTATGTGTTGTCTCCATCATCATTTCATCCTCATCACGACGCAGGAGTCAAATAGGCACTAAAAGCCATACGCCTTTGTTTTTTTCAGTTCAAGATTCATGTCCCTCTGTTTTAAATCCTTAATATCCACACAAATATTTCAAAATACAGGGTGGTTGGAAACAACGTGAACCATCTAAATGAGCGTTCAAGGGTTGGTCATAAGGCCTAATAATGTAAGACAATAGGTTAACCAAAAGACTATTTAGTCACCGAGCGAATTAGCCGTGCGGTTAGGGTCGCGTGTGTTACGTGTGTTCGCACCCCACTGTCGGCAGCCGTGAAGATAATTTTCCGTTACCAGGCAAATGCAGGGGCTGTACCTTAATTAAGGCCACGGCCGCTTCCATCCCATTCCTAGGCCTTTCCTATCTCATCGTCGCCAAAAGACCTATCTATGTAGGTGCGAAGTAAAGCAAACTGTATATATAAACCTATTCAATCTCTTCAATAACAACCCAAAGACCTGGATACTAGAGATACGCAAAAATATGAATGAAGCCAACATCTGGGAGGCAGACATACAGATCAGAGACTACGATACAGACATCTCAAACTGTTTCCAGGAGTCCAGAGATAGAAAACAACATCTGGGTTGAGGAGAGGAAAAAACTAGCAAGTTAAAGGACGAAGGAGTGGAGGTGGTGGTGGAAGAAGAAAGCTAACACAGTTTTTTTTTTTTTTTTTTAGTTGTTTCACGTCGCAGCGACAAAGATACGAAAGGGCTAGGAGTGGGAAGAAAACTGCCGTGGACTTAAGGTGCAGCTCCAGCATTTGCCTGGTGTGAAAATGGGAAACCACGGAAAATCATCTTCAGGGCTACTTACAGTGGGGTACGAACCCACTATATCCCGAATGAAAGCTGACAACTAGCCGCACGGCCATTGTTAAACGTGATCCTTAGATGGCCGGTACCGAACGAAGAAGAATATGATACGGCCTCAGCTACTGTGCTGCAGACATCATCTCTGAGTCAACTTCGTTTTACTCCACCAGATAGCACAGAAACTGGAATTCTATCGGGTGATCTATGACTGAGTTTTAATTAATTCTGTGGAGTAAACACAAAATGTGTCAACAGAATTCTTTCACAAATCGACATGCAAATGTTGAATGAACTTTTCTTCGCCCTCCAAAACATGGATTGCCTCTTCATTTAAATTAAGACATCCTCTAGGTTCAGTTAACACTGCGCAGCTTGAGGTAGCGCACACGAAAGACACATTCAGTCTCGTACAAGTTTCTACTCATATTGATCACCACAGTCTGTAACAAGTGAGGAGCCTCTCAAGCATTAAGACGATAAATCTCGAGGCACATGCATGACGAGCGCGCGCGCACACGCGGTAGGATGGCAGTCTGCCAGATGAACATTCGGTCAGGCACGTGGTCGCAGCTATTCTCAGTGAGGACGCACGGCGTCATTCTTCTCTGGTCTTCCTCTTTCTTTAGTCCCCCCCCCCCCCTACCCTTCAACTCTACTATTCAACCTTTAGAAAATAGACTGTTTCTTAGGCCCAGTAACTGCGTTCAACATCTTCAGTGGGGGTTCTTAGCAAAGTAGAGGTCGCCATCCTACGAAAAACGTAAAATTAAGCAATTTCCTCAATTGTGCCGAAAATTCAACGGCTTAAGGGGCCGGAAAGGTTTCAAATTGAGAGTCTTCAAAAGCCCTATCAAACTAAAAAAAAATTGCGAAAAATCACTTTCGGCCTAAATGAAATTCGAAAAAAAAAAAAACAGCCTAAAATAGCTTGTTTCCTTACTTGTTTTCTTTTTTGATTAGAATCCTAGCCAAATTAACTTATCTACATAATTATTTCTTTAACATATTCCTTGGTTCAATACACTCAGGCATTTCGTAATGTCCGGCTCCATGGCTAAATGGTTAGCATGCTGGCCTTTGGTCACAGGGGTCCCGGGTTCGATTCCCGGCAGGGTCGGGAATTTTAACCTTAATTGGTTGATTTCACTGGCACGGGGGCTGGGTGTATGTGTCGTCTTCATGATCATTTCATCCCCATCACGACGTGTAGGTCGCCTACGGGAGTCAAATCACAAGACCTGCACCTGGCGAGCCGAACTTGTCCTCGGGCACTCCCGGCACTAAAAGCCATACGCCATTTCATTTTTTTCATTTCGTAATTTCTTTGAAAAATGTCCACACCTAATGTAGTTAGAAGGGCTTAAATGAAACTCTGCATTGCAGTTGTGATCAGCAGTATTCTGTAAGAAGGAAGTCAGCTCCCAGACGAAACTATCTTTACATCGGTCTTTTCAGACCAACTTTGCTTTACGGGAGCGAAAGCTGGGTGGACTCAGGATATCTTATTCATAAGTTAGAAGTAACAGACATGAAAGTAGCAAGAATGATTGTTGGTACAAACAGGTGGGAACAATGGCAGGAGGGTACTCGGAATGAGGAGATAAAGGCTAATTTAGGAATGAACTCGATGGATGAAGCTGCACGCATAAACCGGCTTCGGTGGTGGGTTCATGTGAGGCGAATGGAGGAGGATAGGTTACCGAGGAGAATAATGGACTCTGTTATAGAGGGTAAGAGAAGTAGAGGGAGACCAAGACGACGATGATTAGACTCGGTTTCTAACGATTTAAAGATAAGAGGTATAGAACTAAATGAGGCCACAACACTAGTTGAAAATCGAGGATTGTGGCGACGTTTAATAAATTCTCAGAGGCTTGCAGACTGAACGCTGAAAGGCATAACAGTCTATAATGATAATGTATGTATGTATGTATGTATGTATGTATGTATGTATGTATGTATGTATGTATATGTATAAATAATAAAACACATTTTAAAGGGTTGTTTTTATTTGCTGTAGGGGTAGCGTGCCTGCCTCTTACCCGGAGGCCCCCAGTTCGATTCCCGGCCAGGCCAGGGAATTTTACTTGTATCCAAGGGCTGGTTCGAGGTCCATTTAGCTACGTGATTACAACTGAGGAGCTATCTGACGGTGAGCTGGCGGCCCCGGTCTAGAAGGCCAAGGATAATGGCCGAGAGGATTCGTCGTGCTGACCACGCGACACTTCATAATTTGGGTTGAGCAGCGGTCGCTTGGTAGGCCATAGCCCTTCGGAGCTGTTGCACCATGGAGTTTGGTTTTTGGATGTTTTTATTATTTTATTATGTTTTAGTATCTATATATAGTAAGAAGTACAAGCTCCTCAAGGGGGGATATATCCCACTTATCTACGCCACTGGTGTTATTCTTCCCTAAATCTCTGGTGAAAAATCATTTTTTAAAAAAATGTAAGCTCCGGCAGTGAAATATCTGCTAAGTGTTAAAGTCTAATGAAATAAAGAGGTCGAATGAGACTAGAAAGGAATGCATACTAGCGCTTACGATGCACCAGCGGGCAACCTGACCTAATATTGCACACACACAATCGATGCTGCTGGCGCTAGACGCTGCTCCTGGACGCTTGCCATCGCAGTCACAAGACACGAGAGTAGGTGGCTCCCTCGGTGTTTCACACCCCGCATTCCGTTACCGAGCGTTCATTACTCCTTCATAAATTAGAATACTCCCCAACAGTTCTGAAGGCAACGTAATTCAAAACGATTTCTCTGGAAAGTGTTGCTTCGCCGAGCTATCTGGAACGGCGCAAGGTCGAAATGCAAGCAAATGCTAGTTTACACCACACTACGTCCTGCAAATAATTTCACGAAACGTATTTCGTGAAAGGAAATATACGGATGACTGTTCGGATACAATATTGAATATTATAGCTTCATAATATCTTCTGCACTTTATTTCAGCGCTAGCTGTAGAACCCATCGTTCAAGAGACAAATAGCATATGCAAAGTTAACTCCCAGCTACTTTCCGCCAATATTCAGGCATGCTGCTTTATTCGGGACGCAGCAGTACTCCCATCACACTCCTTCCATGCATACTGTGCCAAAGATCTTCAGGATTTTCCTTTCTTGTTTTTCTACTAATACATATTCTCTCATTTTGGCCGACTATGACCACGTCAATTCGAATTCAGCTTCATCTGTTTCTGGGCTTTACTCCTCGTTCACTACTCCTTCAAATTTCACTCTGCAATCTCCTCCTTTCTTCTGTCCATGGCGCTTGGGTACCGGATCTGCCTTTTTCTTTCTTCTTGGAATCCCTTGGTGGCCTTGATCCTCGACTTGTAACAATCTCTGTCGACTTCCCTTCTATGTATTCGTATGTCATCCACGTTCTTCTTCACCACCTGATACTAGCGCAACGTAGTTTTCCGGATATCAAAATATTTTATTATCATCTGATTGGTCAGTCTTCCCGGGTTCATTCTGTAGTCCGGAGAACATGGTTCTTCTCTTCCGGATGGTATCTGATACGTTTTCCATCTTGAGATATAATTCTTGGTTTCCTTTCTTTCTGTATGATCCATTCTTTATTATTTGGAATTCCAATAATCATCCTAAGAATCTTTCCAACTTCTTGACCAATCCTGTTTTTATCAGGTTCAAACATTCAGTTGCAAATAAAGCCTCCGTGCGGATGACTGTTTGACAGTGCAATAATTATTATTATCATCAGTGCTTTGTTTGTGGCGGTATGCAACGGTACGCAGTACCGGCACCTTTTACTCGAAAGAAACAAAAAGTGAATTGGATATTATTCGGAATATTACTATCATATTTCCTATGAAGTGTTAGCTTATGCCTTAAACTCAAGCTTGTTTGTGTTGCCGTTAATATCAAAGTAGTAGCAAACAACCAGTGAATAGGAGAAGATATGAACAAAGTATGAGATTCAGGTTATGAAAACCTTTGGGTGAGTACCGCGACGTTTTTTCTTACAAAAAAAACTATTATTATTATTATTATTTGTTCGTATCGACCTACCAAGGACCATGTTATTTCAGCCGTCTTCTCTGGGCTTTGATCTTCGACCAGTGCTCCTTCATTCGTTGCCGGTGTCACTCTTTCCTTTCCTTTCCTTTCCTTTCCTCCGTCCGTGTCATTCCCGTCTTCAACTTTGGCCTTTCTTGCAAACCCTGGTGGTCTTTTAGTTTCCTCCTGAGTGGGTTGTGTTCTTGTGTATCTTCATAAGTGATCCCAATCTCCTATACGTCCCTTTCAACCTGTTTGAACCAAGTTGGCTGGGTTGTTTTTATCTTTAAAATAAGTAAAGATCTCGTTCGATAATCGTGCGGGTTTCATTCTTAGCAAGTGGTCATAAAACGCCTTCTCCGCATGACATCAGAGATCTTCCGGACATGAGTATACAACTCATGGTTATGCCGAAGTTTATATTCACCTCTGTCTTTAATTGGGCCAAGAATTTTTCTTTTTCTTTCATTTCCAATTTTTCTATATGACCTTTCTTGTTGATAGCAATGCGATCCGCTGCGATCTACTGTCTTAAGACAGTGCAATAATGTCTTAGTTTTGGATTCATATTATTATTATGATTATTATTCTTTCTTTTTCCGTGAGGGTCTTCTAGGAACCACGAGACAATGCCAATGCTTCATCCTTTGTTGTTCTTTCTTCCTCCAACAAAACTCCTTAATGCTCACTGTCTCCTTTCCCTCTCCTCGGACCATTTTGAGCCTGTTTTCTTTCCCTTGCGACCTTGGAATCCTTCCATTTTATAACCATTTCTCTCTAAAAATCTCTCTCTCCCTCTCTCTTCCTCCCTTATGTTGTTTCTATCCAAATTATTATTATTATTATTATTATTATTATTATTATTATTATTATTATTATTTACTAAAGCGATCCTACTATATGATTTTCCCATATTCAGTATTGCATATGGGTGGGGCTCACTATCTTAAAACTTTGAGAAGCTCAGCTCTACATCATCATGCTATACACAACTCTACATTTCTGTATAAATGCCTGTTGACCGGAGGCTGAATCGAGAGCACGTTAAGTCAATATTTGTGTAATATTTTTCACACCTCCGTTAGTAGTATCACCACCACCAGCACTTGTACGCGTACACACAGATACAGAGTACTATTGATTTACGAGCTGCTCCTGTTGGAAGGCAGCGGGGCCCGGGGCGTGGTTAACAAACGGCTCGTCCTAACTCAATTTACGTATACATATACCCAATTTCGCATTTCCTCCACTCCGTTAATAATATGATTTACCAGATTTTCATGGCTGGATCGGTGTCCCTATAGCGATATCTCCAAGCCACATGTAGTTTCGATGGTCCTGGTCGTCATTTTATACGATGTTTTTCCCACACTTCCATTTCTGTGCTCCTCAATATTGCATCATGCAGGTTTTCAGTGACATTCGGAAAGGGTAAGACTGACAACCGCACAAGAAGCAGGTCAGGAAATGCATCTCCTATGGATTAAAGGCCACGCTGGTATAATGATGAACGAGATAGTAGACCAGCTAGCGAAAGAAGCCACAACTTGTGAACTCCGCCTTTACAAACCGTTACCACATTCTGATTTCCTGCCCATAATCAAACAACAGGTCTACAGGGAATGGTCTGAGTACTGGAAAATGTCACAGCTTACAAGAGGAAAGCACTATGCTAAAATTCAGCCCACCATACCAGCGCAAATATGGTTCAAGAAATTGAAACTAACTCGCAGAAAACCTTTCATCTTAAATTAGAATGCGTCTGGGGCATGAATGCTATCCAAGTCATCTTCACAGGATCAAGGTCTTCGACAATCCTCACTGCCCAGAAGACCCTGGAGAAATAGCCCACTTGAACCACATCATACTGTCCTGTAAGAAGTGCTCCCAACGACAGAACCACCTGTACTCTTCTTTGGTGAAGTTAAATACCGCACTGCCAACTTCAGTTGCTACCCTGTTATCAAAACTTACTCCACAATTATGCGCTCTAATTCGCCAATATTTATCAGACTGTAATATTAATATATGAGAAATGACTTTCTTTTCAACCACGAAATGTATGTACCATAAATGTATGCCCACTCTGCAAACGCTGGCCGCATGGTCTTCCGAGGCCAAACGCCAATATATCACTAATTAAAAAAAAAAAGACTGACAACCTAGCGACTCTAGCCTTAAATAAGGAACAGCCCAGGAATATGACTGGCCTAAAAATGGGAAATCCTGCCTCTTACCCGAAGGCCTCGGGTTCGATTCCCGGCCAGGCCAGGGATTTTTACCTGCATCTGAGGGCTGGTGTTCAAAGTCCACTCAGCCTACGCGAATACAATTGAGGAACACTATGACGGTGAGATGGCGGCCCCGGTCTAGAGAACCAAGAATAAAAACCGTGAGGATTCGTAGTGCTGACTACACGCACCTCGTAATCTGCAGGTCTTCGGGCTGAGCAACGGTCGCCTGCCAGGCCAAGGCCTTTCGGGGCTGTTCCCTATTCTGTACACCTTGTCGTTCGATATAGATATGAAAAAGGTATCTGGTGTTCACTCGACGAAGTTAATTTGCTGATACTGTACATCCTTTATTTTTTTATTTTCTCAATAATGTATTTACGTAATCTCTTTTGTTTGAGAGTTATTTGCAATATTTAAAAAAAATATTCGTCCTTGTCACTTGAATGTGTCTTAAGTTGTATTCGTTGGAATTTTTAAATGCAGCGCGGTCGGCGACGCTAAAAGCAAAACGGTGCTGACCAAGGTCGAACTCGAATTCGAAACATTCAGTTCACAACGTCAATGCGCTAGCGACTAAGCCACAAAGACAAATCGGAAATACATGCGGGAATAAAACTACAAAAGTCTGAGGATAGATTTTAAACGTTAAATTTTTTAAACAAAATAAGGCTCATTGGCAAAAACGCTCCAAGAAGGACAAATTCTCAAAAATATGAACATTTTTCTAGAAAATCACATGGCGACCTCTCCTTACGAGTCAACTATTAGTATATTTATTTTATTATTATTATTATTATTATTTTTTTTTTTTTGCCCTGAGGACTCCGTATACTTTCCTATCGTTCTTTTGTAATAAGCACAATTAGAAAATTACAGTCTGTTTTCCAGTCATTTGACCGGGTCAGGGATGGAATGAATGAATGAAGCCCCCAGCCTTGCGGCGAGGATAGGAACTGTGCCGGCTGCCACAACCTGTCGCAATCCTCTGGAGCAATTATTAATGACTGGCAGATGAAATGAATTTATATATAGGGGAGAGTTGCTGGAATGAAAGCGAAAACCGAAGTATCCGGAGAAAAACCTGTTCCGCCTCCGCTTTGTCCAGCACAAACCTCACATGGAATGACCGGGATTTGAATCTAGGAACCCAGCGGTGAGAGATTGTCGCCTGAGCCACGGAGGCTCAAATAAGGACAATTACAGTGTCTAAATACAAGAGAATTTCTGCACAGGTCAGAGAAAATAAAAACGCTTATAAATGAGTACTCAAATTATGGAAGGACAGTACAGTCATTATTGATAGATGAAGATATTTATACCTCAAACTTCACCCGAAACTCTGTTCAAAACGACTCCAATTTATACGATTTAGGAATAAATTCGTTGCCTGAGGCACTGAAATTATTTCTTAAATGGAATTCAAATACGGCTCTCGAAATAAAACACTCGGGTTAAATCAGTTAACTAGTAGGTTCAGTCTCTGCTTGAGACACAGCAGGACACACGCAGCGGCTGGTAGAGGGGGGACGCGCTCTGATTTAAGCTTATCTGATGAAGAGTCAAGGAGACTGCGAGCTTGTAATAATAATGTGAAGGGAGGGGGAACTATATAATATGCTGCTCACTTGTTAGCTGCTAAAGAGCGTGCCGACATCCATGTTGAGGTGCGGGTCAAAGCAGGTAATGCACACGCGGGACCTTGACAGGCGATATGCATCATACTGAAGACGTCATCGCCAAGTTCTGTTCTATAGTCACACTTGCTCTCTGAACCTCCCATACAACATTGTCTGGGGGGGCGCCAGTGTCACGCAAGATAAGGAGCAAACACTTGAAGCATTCCTTTTTAATCTTCTTCTGCTAGCAAGATTGCCACCAGAATAGTTTGTTAGAATTTCTCGGTAGTGTTCTGAAGAAGCAAGATCTTACGAAAGAGGCAATTAATTGGTACATGACTATGCTCTATCAGTTAGCACACACTGACCGGTTATTACATACATACATCCGAAGCATGTTTTTTAAGTAAGTACCGTTTTTAATACGGCCGCTGCATCGCTTCGATCGTGTTTCAAAGCATGCCCGCTCAGTACGTGTATCTGTTGGATAGCCACATACGCAATTACGGAAGCATTCGCCCGTATTTACGTTTGTTTGTGCGTATTGAAAATGCCTCTGACAATTAACGATCCCGCCGAGGGTGAAGTAGGCGCTGTGATTCGATTTTTAAATTGAAAATGCGTGAAAGCTGCTGAAATTCATCGGCAGATTAATGAAGTGGTTTTTTTTGTTACTCTTTGTTTTACGTCGCACCGACACAGATAGGTCTTTTGGCGACGATGGGATAGGAAAGGCCTAGGAAGTGGAAGGAAGCGGCCGTGGCTTTAATTAAGGTACAGCCCCAGCATTTGCCTCGTGTGAAAATGGGAAACCATGGAAAACCATCTTCAGGGCTGCCGACAGTTGGGCTCGAACCCACTATCTCCCGATTACTGGATACTGGCAGCACTTAAGCGACTGCAGCTATCGAGCTCGGTTTAATGAAGTGTATGGAGAACACACTATGAGCAAAGTAACTGTAAGAATGTGGCTTAGAGCATTCAAAGGAGGTCGTACTAATGTCCACAACGAGAAGCGTAGTGGGCGACAGTGTGTCATTACTGAAGACTTGGTGCTAAAAGTTGATGGGAAGGTTCAAGAAAACAGACGCTTTACGATTTCCTCATTAAGTTATGAGGTGCCTGAAATTTCAGAGGGGTGTTCTTTACGAAATTGTGTCAGGACGCTTAGATTGTCGGAAGTTGTGCTCACGGAATCCCAAACAAACGCTTGTCAATCATCACAAGGGGGATTCTTTTGCTTCAAGACAATGCCCGACCTCACACGGCTAATGGAACCCGAGATCTCATCACTTCATTTGGTTGGGGACAGTTTGATCATCCTCCATATAGTCGTGACCTAGTGTCTGGTGACTGTCATTTGCCCCTGCGCCTGAAAAAAGCATTTAGGAGGTCAGCGCCACGATAACGACCTAAAACCTATGGTGCGGCAGTGGCCGTCACATCAGGCGGCAGATTTCTATGAGTATGGAATTCAGAAGCCGGTTTCACGATATGACAAGTGCTTTAATATGCCTGGAACTTACGTTGAGAAGTAGTATAAGGTACAGGCTTACATGTAAAAAAATAATTGTTTAAAAGTTTGCATTACTTTTTTTTCTATATCAAAAGGGTACTTAAAAAACACGCCTCGTACATACATACATACATACATACTAAATACATATAGCGTGGTCGGAAAAAACGTAAACCGGATATATGAGCGTTAAAGGGTTGGTCAAACTGATAATTCTTTTTAAAAATTGGATACCTCGCACCGTTGTCTTTTTATTAGCTGGAGAATTTAGCCAATCTCGGGTGAATTCAAACGGGCTTTGCAAGCCGGTGTTGTTAAATCTGCAAGTGTTCAAAACCGGGTTTAAAGCCATGTCCAGAAATCAGCATCAAACACTAACACACCGCGCGTTTCAGGCGGTGTCACAGACGTGTATTTGCTGCGGCGCGATCCTATCCTGCCGTGGCAAATTTTCTTTATTCGATGAGTGTTCTCACGCCGGTCTTAAAGCTCGAGCAGATATCGCAACACCGCCTAACAAAGCCCACTTGAATTCGTTCGCTAAGTGATCTGATGGGCTTTCCGTCGCATCGACACGGATAGGTCTTATGGCGACGATAGGATAGGAAAGGCCTAGGAGTGGGAAGGAAGCGGCCGTGGCCTTAATTAATGTACAGCCCCAGCATTTGCCTGGTGTGAAAATGGGAAACCACGGAAAACCATCTTCAGGGCTGCTGACTGTGGGGCTCGAACCCACTATCTGCCGGATGCAAGCTCACAGTTGCGCGCCCCTAACCGCACGGCCAACACGCCCGGTAAGTTATTAATCAGCATGACCAACGCTGATGTACCCGGTTCTCGTTGTTTCCGAACACCCTGCATTAAAAATACATGAAGTGATATGGCAAACCTTAAAAAGTAGACAGATTTTTAGGTATTAGTAGGTTAGAATGCAAACTACGAAGGCTGATCAACAAAGACTGAGACTGATTTTTTTCACTGATGTTTATTACTCTATTTCAATGTTTACATGATGTTTTCAAAGTTGTCCCCTCCTACTTCAATGCACATTTTACAGCGTCTCTGCCAGTCCTTGAACACATGCTGCAGACCATTCTTTGTCAGGTCCTTGAGAATCGCCTCACTTTTCTTGAGCACTGCTTCAGAGTTCTCAAATCGAATGCCCCTAAGGTTTGCCTTTAATGATGAGAATTTAAAAAAATCACAGGGTGCAAAATCAGGGCTATAAAATGGATGCGGTACACAAGTAATGTTGAATCGAGCCAGAAACTGCATGACTTGATTCGCGACGTGAGGCCGTGCACTGTCATGATGAAGTCGCCACCCAGTCCGAGAAAGCTCTGGTCGTTTCTTTGCAATGTGCTTTCTCAGTGTAGCCTATTCTGACGTGCAGTAACAGTAGTGTGAGGGGGAACTGCATGCTGGTAAATCATTCCATTACAGTCAAAAAATGTGATCATCACTTTCCCTATAGATGGAACAACGTTCGCTTTTTTTTTTTTTTTTTTTTTTTTCCGATGTCCACACTGTGCTGGCTTGTTTACCTTCAGGATCATATATATACTTCATCTTTTCGTAAGTTTCAGTGGCTGTATGGTGTAAACGAAAACAGAATTTGATTGTGCTGTACTGCTCCTTTCGCGTCACCTCCATTGTCTGGTATACGAAATGCACGTAGCGTCTACAACATAGAGCATTACTACCAACCTACCGATACGAGAGTGCTGCCGCCTATGGACATTATACATAAAAACCGGCTGTTTTGAAATATTTATGTTACAGATAGGAAACTGTCATGGAAGCTACAGGGGGAAAAAATCAGTCTGTCTCAGTCTCTGTTGATCAGCCCTCCTAATTTGGTTATTACAAGTGTCGTCTAGCCCGCGCTGCCGTAACGTAAGGGGGCTGATCTGCAGCACCCTTAATGTTTATGCAAAACTCACAGCATAACCACTGTGCACGCTACACTACACTTGTTACTCACTTCAGTGTGTTTGCATTCTAACCTATTACTGCCCAATATCCGTGCTCTATTACTAAGATCGTAGGCTTTACTTTAACCATCCCAGACTCAAGTTTCCATTTCGATGACGAGCACGAAATGGACTGAACAAAGAAATCAATACAGTTTGAAACTACGTACAAACATAGGCGCTTATGTCCCCTTCTGCTTCTCCTACATTTCATGGCCGAGTCATCCATTATTTTCCTAACTCCATACGCTCCAAATGACCTCACGACGGAAACTACTTTTTACTCAGAGTTCCATTCCTGAAGCCTGCAAGTATTTTCCAGCTGTCGTCGTCGCACCTCTTTGTAGAGCCCTGCAAGGATGCGGATAATTTTGCTGATCATTTCTAAATAATTACGTTTATTGATTTTCACTCAGGTATACTCTTGTTCTTGCTTGTGGTTAGGCGACCCTTGACTTTGGTATAGGAGAATAGTGATTTATAGTGAGCCTTGAAACCATAAAGCCGTAAATCTGACCTAAGCCTAACTGGCCCCTGCTCGCAGTTAATGGAAGAAAGGAACAAAGTTCGATACGTCCGTAGTTGTCGCAAGAGCAAATCCCTCACAAACCTGCGATTGTATAGGTTCTGGTGCCAGGTTTCAGGCCTATTGTATTATGTTAACAGATCTATCTGAATCAATATATTGGATGTAATATACTGTAGTTAAATATTTAAATTATGCGTATAACCATTCGCGAATGTGCCAAAAAAAATCAATCAATCAATACTGATCTGCATTTAGGGCAGTCACCCAAGTGGCAGATTCCCTATCTGTTGTTTTCCTAGTCTTTTCTTAAATGATTTCGATGACATTGGACATTTCTTTAACATCTCCCTGGGCAACTTATTCCAATCCCACTCTCCCCTGCCTATAAATGAATATTTGCCCCAATGTGTCCTCTTAAATTCCAACATTACCTTCATATTGTGATCTTTCCTACTTTTAAAGACGCCACTTAAACTTATTCGTCTACTAATGTCATTCCACGCCATTTCTCCGCAGACAGCACGGAACATACCACTTAGTCGAGCAGCTCGTCTTCTTTCTCCCAGTTCTTCCCAGCCTAAACTTTGCAACATTTTTGTAACGTTACTCTTTTGTCGGAAATCACCCAGAACAAATCGAGCTGCTTTTCTTTGGAACTTTTTCCAGTTCTTGAATCAAGTAATGCTGGATGCGGATGTGGACGGAGCGGATATTATTTTGTATATATCCGCGCAGGGCTCTACCTATTTGTACTAGCAATAACTCTCGCTACTTTCACTCTACGTTATTCCAGTGTATGAACAAGGTATCAAGAGTCCACTCAGCTGTCAGTCTACAAGTTCTTTTACCTCTTTTCTCACACCTCGGTGGAGTCGCGGGTGGACTTTTTATAACCGGATGCCCTTCGCCATTCACTACTGCGCTTCTCCTGTAGTAGGTGAGAGTTGTACGTATATAAAGAGGAGAGTACTGAGACGATTTCGAACAACCAGTCTCAGAGTAATTAACCAATCGCGATTAAAAGCCCCGACTCCACTGGGAATCGAACCAGGGGCCCTCTGAACAGGACTCTACCAAGGAGCCAGACAGTCCACTCAACATTCACTCCCGTACAGCGAAGTCAGTCTGAAAACAGCGCAATATAAGACAGTTCCGTCGACTTAATGTGCCTCGGCAGGAGGGGGGGGGGGAGCAGATTCCCCGCCTCATTATTTTTTTGTATTATTTGTAGCTCAACCTGAAGTTGCAGAGGCACTAAACATATAAATGATTCGTAATATTATATACCACTGTATAGTATAAACCTAATAAATAAGAATCTTCGTGTTCGGAACTATGATGCGTTCGCCGCCACCTCTCTCAATCCTCTCCTGCACGAAGACCTCATATAAGGTCGTTGGAGTTCTCAAGCACTTTTATGCATTATTTATTATCTTTAATCTCAGGAGTATATTTTTCCTATCACCTAATCAACTTAAAAGTCACTATCACATACCAGTGATTACTTTTTTTTACAAAACAGACGGAAAAAGTCCTATATCCGAAGGTACTCCTTCCACCGAGTCAATAACCACGCGTACTAACCACCGTTTATTTTCCGTGCGCCCCCTCCATCCAATTATCACAGGCTTCAGGAGTACCCCTAGTGTCAACCTCAAAGACATTACAGACCTACGGTCTTGCAAGTATACTTTGCGCCTTGTAATATGAAACCACGGTCAGTAGGCAGTATTGATCGATTTTGGAATATTAAAAGCTTAGAATAGTAACTAAAATAAATAAATTAATTAATTAAATATTATTAATTGGATTAAAGCCACTTATTTATTGCTAAAACATCAGGGTGAACGAACACAGCTGGTCAGTTAAGAATATCATCCTCTTCAGCAAATGCTACAAGCCAGTCAGCCATAGCAAAACATTTCTACAATACAGACCATCAAATCCTCTTTGACCAGGCGAGGGTCATCGCGCCTGTAAAAGACTTCTATGTTCGACTTGTGAGGGAAGCCATATAGATAGAGCAGCGCCGAAGTAACTTCAACAGGAAAGACTCAAGTTGTCAAATACTGTACGTGGATACCTGTATTCCATAAATGCATGCAGACCACCACCATGGCAGAAACTGTCGACAGAGGGCGGTGAATCGGCAACTTCACTACAACACAGCGCGATGATACCCCAGCCCAGTTAACGGAGAGGCCGTTTTCCCGTGATGCTGTTAAGCAGCGCTGTTCGATATGCCAATCCTGTTACCATAAGAGCAATACTGTTTTCTTAACATGGAATGACCTACAGTATAAACACACTCACCCCACCACATAATCGCTAGATGAAGAATTGAATTGAAATGCAGGATCGGTAAATGCTGCTGTAAACAGATAATTTTAACCATGGCAGAAGTGAGTTGTAAAATATGGGGGGGAGGGGGGGGGATCCCGTAAAATACACGACACCTGGCAACTCTATTCGTCCCTGAGAGTTCCTTTGCTTGTTTGCTTCAGTTAAAAACCGTATCCAGCATCGACAAAGAAAGAGGTCTTCTCTTCTACAATGTTTTCTATCCTGCATACCTGCCAACTTTACAAAACCAAAAAATCAGGAGATTTTGACAAGAAAATCAGGAGGAATCAGGATACAATTGGTCATATCTGCTTATTCTACATGTCTTGCGCAATATAGGAGTACTAATGTATATATTACAACACTTATTGTCTAAAAACCCGACTATTTCTATACGAGGCTACTAGGCTAAAAATTGCGTATCTCTATTCACTCACAGGAAGTACGTGAGTGAGATATTCGGTCTCTGATAAGCCTTCCGAAAATAGTATGAACTCAAGCTTCACACGTGCGAATCAGTCATGCACTTGGATGCCACTACTTAGCAAATGCATAGATTGATACATTGCATCACGCGTCCGCGCGATTATGCTGAGCGCAAAGCTAATATCATCAAGTAATAAACCAAAATTCGCCAGAATTGTCTCCGAATAGCTCTTAAAATCTCCAGAAAAATCACTAACTTTGAAATTCTGTCACTAAATTACTAAAAAATACTCCAAATCTAGCGACTAGTCTCTAGAATCGACTGGACTGATGAGAACGAACAGTAACACAAGCCCGCGAGAACGAGGGATTGACAATCGATATACGCGTCGCGATAAAATGGTTTTAATAAACATCACACATTCGCGCGCATTTCACGTATTGAACGTCGATATTTCATTTGAAAGCGGCCAATGAGTGAAGGACTTTCGGCCAGTGGCGTACTAAGCTAAATAAGGGATTTGAAATAAATGTTTGAAGTTCACAAAAAAATAAGCTAAAATCGGAAGAAATAATAGAAAAATCGGGAGGCGGGATAAACTGTCGAAAATCGGGAGTCTCCCGCATAAATCGGGAAAGTTGGCAGGTATGATGCTGCCACTACATCGGATTCCTGTTCATTCTTCCTTTGCAGACCTCTTCGCTCACAGAGACTATAACCAGTTTCCGACTTTCCAGTCTTAAAATAATCGAATCGTCTTTGGCTCGAATTACAAGGACAGAGCTCAAATATGTCAACCAAAAATGAAAGCTGGTGAGTTGCAAAATTCAAAGCTCACACGAGTTTGTCTCAAGATTTTTTTTTTTTTTTTTTTTTTAAGTTCCAATATTGTCGGCCGAGAATTCAGTTCTTTTATATGACAAGCGAAGTTGCCAGATTTCATGGTACGTCGCCAACCAGAGATGATCCTAATTGAACGGCGACTGCCAAAAAGATATTTTTAAAAGTCCTTCACAGATAATAGACCAGCAACATGTGGCGACACGTATTCTGGATAAAAATGCTGCCAAATGATTCACTGATACTGCAGAGAAAGAGAACTAGGAGGCGGGAAATCCCCTCAGCAAGTTTAAGCCAGAAGTGACGGCATGAGAGTTATGCTATAGTTCACCAGTGATGATTAGAATGGTTGGTCGGTTAGTGAAGGGGATAAATAAATAAATAAATAAATAAATTAATTAATTAAATCACAACAGAGCGATCTCCTACAACGAGATGATTAGACACATCATCATCATCATCATCATCATCATCATCATCTGTTTACCCTCCAGGGTCGGCTTTTCCCTCGGGCACAGCGAGGGATCCCACCTCTACCGCCTCAAGGGCAGTGTCCTGGAGCTTCAGACTCTTGGTCGGGGATACAACTGGGGAGAATGACCAGTACCTCGCCCAGGCGGCCTCACCTGCTATGCTGAACAGGGGCCTTGTGGAGGGATGGGAAGATTGGAAGGGATAGGCAAAGAAGAGGGAAAGAAGCGGCCGTGGCCTTATGTTAGGTACCATCCCGGCATTCGCCTGGAGGAGAAGTGGGAAACCACGGAAAACCACTTCCAGGATGGCTGAGGTGGGAATCGAACCCACCTCTACTCAGTTGACCTCCCGAGGCTGAGTGGACCCCGTTCCAGCCCTCATACCACTTTTCAAATTTCGTGGCAGAGCCGGGAATCGAACCCGGGCCTCCGGGGGTGGCAGCTAATCACGCTAACCACTACACCACAGAGGCGGACTAGACACAACATACTGGTTAAAAAATAAATAAATAAATAAATAAATAAATAAATCCAAGGAAACTTAAGAAAATGAATACATATCTTGTACAAAGAAGTGTTAGATATAGTAGGAAATTAATTAACCAAAAATAAGAAAGGACTGTGGATACGGAAATGGATGGCACGCAGGTAGGTACCCAATGGTCTTCTTTAGGATCGTCTGTTTTACTATTAAAAGACTTTGAAGAAAGTCCTTAATGAGACAAAATGTGCAAGAGGATGTCAACAGAAAATGTTGATAAGTTTGGAACCAAGGTATTTTTTACTTATAAGCTATTCGCTGTCGGCATCAGCGCATCCTGTATTCTATTCAGTATATCGATGTCGATCTTCCACTTTTGACGCTTTTCTTCCCGTACTTATAATCTAAATCAGGCATACCCATGGCTTCTATAATTTTCTTTACAGTGTTGTCACGATACTGTTTAACCCTATGTTTTGTACAATCCGTTTTCACTGGCATTCGTGCTCTCTACAAACACTTCTTTTTCTCAAGTTATTCAGTCTGATGACTGGTTTTCCCCTGTGATGAGTCTTCTCCAACTGGGTCGATCTTATGCAGTACGTTTTGCGTCTGCACAGCTCCCGCATCCTGAGTTTACAAGAAATGCCATCATGAATGTCTTTCTTGCTCTTCTACGAGGGCGTTTCCCTGGCATTTTACTTTCCAAAACTACCGTCAACTACAAACGCCAATGACTTCGAATTTAAGCGGTCATTCTACTCGGCGGCCTTTTAACGAATGCTTGTGCTCCCGATCTCGCGTTTATTTTCTTACTGTTTTATCCCGACCGTGTTGACATGAGGATAGGACAATAAGAGCCCTTATGATTAGAGTTATCCCTATTAATACCAACGATGGGGGGAGCGGTGCTGATACTTTACACCCACCCGCTCTATTACTTACATTTTTAACATTAAAATAACCCTAAAAATATGAAAGTATTAATAGATGTCGGATTTTAGGCAGCAGTAAGTTGACACTTGGTTATCAGGAAGTGTCGTCTAGGCCGCGCTTCCGTAATGTAGGGAGAGTAACATAAATTCTAGGGGTTCTGAAAGGCCATACGCCTAATGTTCATGCAAAACTCATAGTATAACCGTTAGCAAGGAAGGATACCTCGCAAGACAATACTGTAGATTAGACAAGCCATTCCCAAACTGAAGTGCGAGGGGGCCGCAACGATAATCCAAATGGTCCGCAATTATAACGCGAGTTGTAAGTATTTGAAGAGTGAGATTTTACCTTACACACACAATTCACAGACCATTAAGGTAAATGTACCAATAGATGACATCCTTGCCTGGCAATACCAATGGGTGACACTCGGGCTAAGCGTCGTAACACTAAGGAGTTTTCACATTCCCAGGGGGTAGTGCAAGTACTGGCAACATTGGTGACCCTTACTTTACTACGTGAACTGATCCCTAGGATCCGTGGTGGGTTTTTTCTTCATGTGAAACAGATCTTTGAAAGACTTGTGAATGTATCACTCAATATATACCTTCTTCTAGACACATTACTTAAAAGGTAAGTTAGAAGTTTATAGTCTTATACAATTTGTTTTATGTAGGAAAGTGAAGTTTCTTACCGTGTGAGTTGCAGGATGCTAGGCTCTATTTATTGGCTTTAGTTGAAAAGATTAATCTTAAATTGCATATGTTGTTATGGGTTGTCGTCTATTGGTCTTACTGAACCCCATTGGCCCAATGGTTGACAGGGGTACCAGGCATTGGGATTTTATTCTGCAAGGGAGTTGACTATGTGAAGAGAGTTATTTCTTAATATACATTGTAAACCATGTTAATTTCATTAAAATTTGACTTCCAGAACCAGTAGTTGACAGGGGGTGTCAGCCATTGGCTCGTTGATTTGTTTTACAATTATTTATCCCTAGATATAAATGTAAGAGAAAAAATTAAAAATATTCACAAGAGACCATGGCTGATGCCATAGAAGAAGTGAGAAATGAGAATTCTATGATGGCAGCGGCCAAGGGAGTTCCTAGGGTGACACTAATATATAAAGTCATTTGATTTCATTGTTTGTGTGGCTTGAATGTTTAAACTTTGAAGACTAATTACATTGAATTTTTACTCCAAAGATGATCCCATACCTTTTTTTAATTTGAAAACTGATTCCATCGCCTTTTTAACTTTAAAGACATTTAAAACACTTATTTTTACTTTTGAGACCGGCTTTTTATATTTTTTTAAGTACAAGCAACTGTTTTCCTTGAATAGCACTATTTGTTGGTGCGACGTAACGCAACTAGCAAAAAAAAAAAAAAATAGCACTATTACAAATGCTCTTCCTTTTAATGTCGATCTAGATTAAATGCTCTTCAGGTGTTTAAAATATGTCATCTATTGGGAATCTTGACTTGAGGGGTGTCGCCTATAGGGACTAGTGCTAAGAGTGAGGAAACATTTAATTATCAATAGTCGAATGAAGAAAATGGAAAATTGAATCCATATTCCAGCATTTTGTAAGCACAACTCCCATTTTGCGATTTGTTCTTCTTAACGGTGTCATCTATACGTACCTTTACCTTATACTAAATTTAGGAACTAGGTCTTCACTGTTGTGTAACTTACAGTATATGTAATTCTTTAACTTGGCCGATAGATGGTTCAAGTTAGCAAAGGAAAAAGAAGAAATTCTACAAGGCAATTTAAGTGATTTAATTGTGGGACATTTGGAATTGCTAGTATCCACACTCAGACCATAACTTCTGTCTCTGGTTGAGAAATTCTTGTAGAGCAGAAGTCCCTTCTTTGACGAAGATCACCTAGCCGAAGTATCTACGCGGAGGTAAAGTGAAATATAAATTAAAATATGATGTGGGTGGAGAATCAGATGGAGTGGCATGTTTAGCTCTAGGAAGTTCCATGAATGTATCGGTTTGAGATGCTTGTTGTTTTATAGAGGCCTAACATCTAGGTGATCGGCCCCATGAATGCATCGCAACTCCATGTCTTTGATCGACTTTTGGGACCATGACATCTCCTATCCCCTACAATTTCTAAAAAGGAAATACTGGCTTTAATGCCTTTCGTGAACACACACCTGTGTGAGTGTACCTTTCCTGCTCACACACAAATGAAAACGAAGAACAGAAAACACGAGCTAACGTAGAAGCTGATCTTCGGTTTGAGTGACTACACTTGTAAAATGCTTGGTCTTCGGAAAGCAGCACCTTCCGTAACAAGTCATTTTTTTTTTCAAGGAGGCCTAAGTTTCCAGATTGTAATTATTAGCCAACTGTCACACTGTTTTATAATTTCTGTGCATTTATAAAGTATCTATCTTTATGTAAATGTAGTTAAACTTTCAAACAAAGTAAATATTAGTCCTATATATTAAACGAATAAAATCAAACATGCCATCATTTCAAAATTCTCTTTTCGTTTACTGAATGCAGTATTATGTTGTGTGGCTAAGGGGTCCTTGAATATGCATGTCATATGCTCAAGGGACCTCAGAGACAAAAGGCTTGGGAAACCCTGGGTTAGACACTATCCTGTCCCCGAATCGTTCGTCTACACGAGGAAAATATTGCCTTATCCTGGTGTACTGTCAAGTCTATTCTCCCTGTGTACAATCTGCATTAGGGAGGTGGGGGAGGTGTAACACAAGTAAGTGGAGTCGATGCCATTCCTCATTTTGCACATACAGAATATTGCCGCCAGGCACGTTCTTCCAAGTTGTCAGCTTCGTCAGGTGGTCCGCTATGTATTTCAACAGATCACTTTATCACTGTTCTCTTATTTGAGAATACTAATGAATAAAGCTGGGATCTGTTCAATATAGCAGGCCTTTCTGAGCGCATAGGTTCACAGAGAACAACAGGCAGGTCACACGTAATAAAAATAACCCAAAAGGACAGGAGCCAAGCTGAATGATGTATGAGGCCGGGCCCACACGCACATGTGAGTGATGCAACGAGACAGTTCGTCAATGTAGTATTGTGCGTAGGTGGGTGGGGGGAAGAATTACAAGGATAACAACAAAAACCAAGCCGGATACTGCTTCCTACATCACAAACAGTAATACCTGGCTCGTGGATGGGAGCGATAGAATAACATCCACAGTATCACCCGTCTGTCGTAAGAGGCGACTGAAAGGTGCCCAGGGAACGAACATGGGGACCACAGCTGAGCCTTAGCTTTGTTTCTACTTTTTTATATTTTTCAACAATTCCTTCAATTTAATACTCACAGAAATCAATACATAAGCAGAAACATAGAAATATTATTTGATCACATGAATTATCAGAAGCCGTAGGGGGTAATACTTCGTGACCACTTCAACGTATTTTCGTTATCCAGGAATACTTTCAAAAAGAAATGTTGGAATATAAACAGAATAAGAAACACGCATGCAAACTCACTGAAGCGAGTAACAAGTATAGTCTAGTCTGTACAACAGTTATGCTACGAGTTTTGCATAAATATTAGGGGTACGGTCTATCAGAACCCCTAGAATGTATGTTACTCTCGCTACCTTACGGAAGACATTTCCTTAAAAAAATTATGATGCTTGCTGTTTAAAGGGGCCTAATAGCTAGGTCATCGGCACCTAATGGTACGAAATGAGACGAAATGTAATGACAACATACAAGTTCAAAATTCATCCACTGACCAGAATTCAAAATGTGATGATGAATGAATGGATGAATATGAATTTAAATACTCAGCGGATCCAACTCGCAATACTGAAAGTTGACAATAATTCCGAAATCGATCCACAGACTAGAAAAAGACGATGAACAATGATTAACATAAAAGAATCAGTGGATCCGAACCGCAATGCCCTAGAAACTATCTTCGAAGGAACTGCTTCCAAGGCACAATCCTGAGTCTCTGATACATGTTATCTAAAGGGGTCCAAACGTCCCTCATAATGGTACTATTGCTAGCATCGTAGAACCATGGTATTTCTCACGCTGAGGTACTGATCAAAAGAAGCGTAGAATCGCTGTGTTCTACACATTATGGTACTACACACAAGTATTGTGTGTCGCACAGGTAACGCAGACCTATGGTGCTTCTCACATAGGTGTACTAATCACAGGCAACGTAAGCCCGTGGTGTTCCGCTTAAAGTTGTACTAATCACAGTTACTGTAAACCCAGAGTGAGCCGTTCTCTGCTGCTACTAATCACAAACCTATTGCGTACCTAACATAGTGGTACTACCCGCAATTAAAGGCGACCCATGGTGTTCCCCGCGTGATGGTACTGATCACAAGTAGTTCGTTGTTCTAATTCCATTATCTCTTTGTGCCCGGTTCAATGGCTGAATGGTTAACGTGTTAGCTTTGGGTCCAGAGGGACCCGGGCTCGATTCCCGGCCACGTCGGGGATTTTATCTTAATTCCAATGGCTCGGGGGCTGGATCTGTGTGGCGAATTCACCATTAGAAATCATCCTAGGTAGGGCCCTCATACTCACAGTCGTGCAGGTCGCCTAATAGGCCGTCTACAAGAAAAACATCCGCACCAGGCCTCTCCGGAGACCATACGCCATTACTATTATCTCTTGGTCGCCCCCTTTAGTCACCTCTAACAACATGCAGGGGATATCGTGGTGCACTCCTCGTCTGCGTCCCCCACCAACGGGTGGTCGAAAAATAGTTTGCATTCTAAACTATTACTGTCAAAAATTCCCGGTTTATCATAACAGACAATAAATAATATTGTTTTATATTTTTAAGGATAATTTTCATTTTATAAATTGGAAATATACAGAAGCTGAGTGCAAAGTACGGCCCCGTTGGTACTGCTAGGTTAACTCTAATCAGAAGAGAAAAAGGAAGTGAACGTGGCAGTGATTATCGTGTCCGGCTCCATGGCTAAATGGTTAGCGTGCTGGCCTTTGGTCACAGGGGCACCGGGTTTGATTCCCGGCAGGGTCGGGAATTTTAACCATCATTGGTTAATTTCACCGGCATGGGGACTGGGTGCATGTGTCGTCGTCTTCATCATCATTTCATCCTCATCACGACGCGCAGGTCGCCTACGGGAGTCAAATCAAAAGACCTGCAACAGACGAGCCGAACATGTCCTCGGACACTCCCGGCACTAAAAGCCATATGCCATTTCATTTAGCGATTATTGTTTTAAGGGAATTACAACGAGATATACATTCCATTCTAAATCAAACCAGAAGGGAATGGGGAAGACTCTTGAGGCATGTAGGCATCCGCAAAAGAAAGGGAGGGGCCGCAAAAGGTGCGAAAATTAAAAAAAGACTCCGTAGGCCTCGCAAGCCTAATACCGTCGGGGATAGAACAGAATAAGAGTTTACCAAGTGGTCGGAAATCCACGCTCGTAGGTTGACATCCCTTTTAGTCACCTCTTACGGCTTTATCCTTGGCTTTGACAAAATGAAAGTGACTGAGGTATGAGCGATGCTAGTAATGCCATTCCTTCTGCAGCCAGTCCTTGCTATGAATGGTGTGAAAATATTGCTCATAGGGTCGGTTGGCGCATGCATTTCAGTGGGCTTGGCAGACTGATCTGTAACAGCAACTTCTGGCTCGGTGAGGAAAGCAACGGGAAACTACCTCACTCCTCATTTTCCTAGTACGCCTCTTCAGTGATGCCTAGGCCATCTATGACAGCTGACGGCGGAGCTGTTGAGGATCCAACCAGCCTTTGAGCTGAGGACTAAACATACATACATACATACATATATACATACATACATACGACAAGCAGGAGATACTGCGGATGTAGAGAACGTAGCCGATGATAGATAATGTCATCAAATTTGAGCACTGGCAGAGATTTGTGTGAATGAAGGGAAAAGGAGAATTTAATTATGAATAATAATAATAATAATAATAATAATAATAATAATAATAATAATAATAATAATAATAATGCCATAAAAAGTACTTCAGAGAAAATGGACAAATTTAGTGGCATTTGGAACAGAAGAAAATGGTGTGTGACTAAATGTACAGCCATAATAAAAATACGATAAAGCCATTGTCGAACAGTGCTGATGATTCGATACAACGAAGACAATAGTCTGTCAGTACACAACATTAAATCATCGGTTTTTTTTTCAATTTGCTTTACGTCGCACCGAGACAGATAGGTCTTACGGCGATGATGGAATAGGAAATAGCTAAAAGTGGGAGGGAAGCGGTTATGGCCTTAGTACCTCGAACGTTTCCAGATCACGGTTCCTTATCTAAAACTGATCGATTTGCCGTCCTACTGTACATCATTCCTGAAAGTATGTAACATCACCAAGGATTCAAGGATACAGCCTTTATATATATTTGTAATTTAATCACTGATGATGGAATATAAATGATAAAAGTTGGCTCTGAATGTTAAATGTTGTATGCTGATACAGGCTGTTGTTATAAATACATTATGTCCGGTGCCAATGGTTAGCATGCTGGCCTTTCTCGGGGTCCAGATTCTCGGCCGGGTCGGTGATTTTAATCTTCATTGGTTAATTCCGATGGCGCGGGAGATGGGCGTGTGTGCAGTCTTCAGCATCAGAATTCATCATAGATAGGGCCACATCCTCACAGAAGCGCAGGTCACCTATGAGGTGTCCACTTGAAATACCTCCACCAGGCCAAACATGCACATAGGTGAGAAATGTTCATACCCTTTCAAATAGTAAATTCAGGGGTTTCTTCTAAAAAAAAAAAATAATCAAAACGCTTATATCCCAGGCATTACTGATGATTAAAACAAATGTTAAAAGGAGAGTAATTCAACATTATAATTTTCTCTCGTTTTTTTATACCTCTCTTCTGGTTTCTCTCTGTATGCTCTGCACGTTATGGCATGTTTAGTTCAGGAAGTCCCATGAGGACCTACCGTGTACCAAACCAAATTATCATCTCAACGCTAACAATTAGACCATAGCGCACCGGTAGGTCCAGACTCCGTTTGTAACTCACACCTAGTCTGCTACAGCGGTGAGAGAGAAGCGTAGTTAAGTAGGACACACCAATTCATCCAATCTATTAAAGTCATATGAATAACAATACGTGCAACTGAAGGGAATTTTTTTACAAAATATACAACACCCTCTCTTAATTAGATATTCGGCGTCGTGATAGAAAATAACTATGTACATTCGACATACCAGTAGTCTATTTTTGTAACTTAAAACCTCCTCAGTCTGTCGAACACACAAGTTGAAAATAAATATAACACTACAATATACCTGTAAAAATAAACACTATTAAACAAGGGATAACAATACACACTATTAAACAAAGAGTTAGTTTATGCTGCAGTGGGGACAAAGCAGGACATTATTAATATTAAACATACATATTATTTCTAAATGTTTGAGCGTGACTTGATAGAATCTGATGATATTCTTTTAAGAACGAAACACGTCATTCTTTGTTTATAGTATTTTTATCCCTTGTTTAATAGTGTGTGTGTTTTTTTACAGGTATTAGTATAATATTTATATTTAACCTGTGTGTTCGACAGACTGAAGAGTTGTAATTTTTTTTGTAAGTTGCTTTACGTCGCACTGACACAGATAGGTCTTATGGCGACAATGGGATAGGAAAGGGCTAGGAGTGGGAAGGAAGCGTCCGTGGCCTTAATTAAGGTACAGCCCCAGCATTTGCCTGGTCTGAAAATGGGAAACCACGGAAAACCATCTTGAGGGCTGCCGACAGTGGAATTCGAACCCACTATCTCCCGAATACTGGATACTGGCTACACTTAAGCGACTGCAGCTATCGAGCTCGGTGAGTTGTAAGTTACATTTAACTGAGACAACACTTGAAAGTATGGCTTCCTTCTTTTTTTTAAACTATATTTTTTAACGCACACGGTATTCCTTTCAGTCTAGTCTATGTCGTGTGAAAAAAGACAAGCAATGACAAAACGTTTAATTAAATTCGATTCTACAGATGAAGTAGTACTTTCGTATTATTTGTTATTATATTCCGAGTAAATGTAGTAGTAGTAGTAGTAGTAGTAGTAGTAGGGGCTACCTGGACGGGGCGGTAATGGCGTGCTCGGATCACCCGGCAGGGCGTGGGTTCGTTTCTCCGTCAAGAAGTAGAAAAAATTAAGAAACGAAATTTCCACTTCCGAAGGTGCACATGGCCCTGAGATTCACTCAGCCTACACCAAAAACGAGTACCAGGTTAATTTCTGGAGGCAAAGGCGGCCCATCAAGTGTCGACGTTACGGATAGTGGAAGCCTTTACCTTCCACCCCTCCAGGGGCTTTTATGGCCTGTGCGGAGATGACTTTGCTTTGCTTTTAGTAGTAGTAATAATAATAGTAGTAGTAGTAGTAGTAGTATACTAAGGCCCATGAGAGTTTGAATCTGACGTTTAGCGCCACCTGCGAAAAAAGTAGAATAACGCAGCTCGAAAATAGTCTGTTGCTATGGCAACGACAACAGCTATGCCACCTTTACTGAAGCTGTCGCTACGCGGGTTGGCTTGCTCTCAGTCGTTTCTGTGATATTACTGGGAGTAGTACTGTGTTAGTTGTTGCTGCTTTTTACGAGTTTGTTTTCTGAATATTATTAATTTATTCATATCCTGATTGATTCTCTTTTCTCGATAATTGCATATTGAAAATGAAAACCTAAAGCTGTTTTCCAGTCATTGACCGGGTCAGGGATGTAATGAATGAAACTTATATAGGCTGTTATTACAATGGGGTCGCCACTCCCAAGGTGATTTATTAATGAGTGATAAATGCTATGAAATGATAATGGAGAGTGTTGCTGGAATGAAAGAAGACGGGGAAAACCGGAATACCCGGAGAAAAACCTTTCCCGCCTCCGCTTTGTCCAGCACAAATCTCACATGGAGTCACCGGGATCTGAACCACGGTATCCAGCGGTGAGACGCACTGCCGTCTGAGCCACGGAGGCTCCCATAAATGCATATTATAGCGTAATAATATATTCTCGAAGTGTACCGTTAACAACCGGCGTTAAATAATCATAAAACTATCAATGCGGGTAGTACCGGTATTCCATGTGCATTTGTTGAGGTTATTGTCAGAAACTGATGATTTTGTTAGTGATTAAGAAATCTCATATTTCTCGACATTGACGTGTTCTGTCTTAAACGCTGGAGTTATTAGCACGAGCTTAGGAAAGAATCAAAGTTTATTGAATTGCACTAGGTCAACATGTTTTATTAAACACACAGCCCGTAGTAAAGGGCGTTATCCCGCACAGGGAGATAACTATGACAACACAGCGTACTTCGAAGTTACTGCTTTCGCCATTCAAATGTCAGACTCCAACTCGCATGGACCCAACTATAAATAAAGACAACTTTTTTTTTTTTTTTTTTTGCACCAAGTCTGATGATTTTCTCGGTTGTGAGAAAGGAAATAGAAAAGAATAACGACATCAGACTAATAAAAGGATGGGGATATATCCATTTAAAAACAAATAGAGATGAAGAGAAACTGAAGACTTGTCCGAAATAAGGATGTAACCAACAAATCAATAATTTTTCAGGAGAGAGTCATTTTGGGGGTTTATTTCATGGTATACAGTACTTGAACCAACCTTCGATGAACCAATTTCATATTCAAGTGTACATAGGAGTTTATCTATTAAAAAACAATATTTTATTGTTGTAGCTTAAGGTTTTAAAAATAATGTATGCATTGGAATGTCCCCCTTGTTAAGAGACAAAAGAGCCTATCTTCTTATGTGTCTTAGCACTTTGGCTCGTAACCTTTGGCCTAAATTACCTATCTTCCCTCACTTTTCATAGAACTTTCTAACAAAGACATCTTTCAAGGATTTATAGTTACATGTCCAGTGATAGAACTGGCATAGGAGTTTTACAGTTTCTATGTTCTGCGTCACACCGACACAGATAGGCCTTCTTTTAATTACAATTTTGCTTTACGTCGCACCGACACAGATAGGTCTTATGGCGACGATGAGATAGGAAAGGGCTGGAAGTGGGAAGGAAGAGGCCGTATCTAGCCCTAGCCCTTGCATTTGCCTGGTGTGAAAATGGGAAACCACGCATTACCACCTTCACAGCTGCCGATAGTGAAGTTCGAACCCACTAAGATCACAGCTGCGCACCCCTAATCACTCGGCCTACTCGATCGGTGATATCCTGTTGAGTTGAGAAAGTTGTTACCTCGTCAGTGAATGATTTATTCCCTAGAATTTATCGTTACTTTTTCGAATTGATAATAATATAAACAAGAAGGGAGGCCGAAGTACATGAATATGTGCTTTTTATCTTATGTAGTTAAGAACGAACTCTTTTCTGATATTCTTATCAGTACACAGTCTGCTGCTATCATTACAAACAAACCTACTGATAAAAAACATATACAGGTACTCGTGAGAATTTAAAACTTGGTCAACAACAAACAACGGTTTTGATGGCATAAGCTTTTACATAAGCCCTTGTGCGCTACACTCTAGAATGTAGAAGTGGCAACAATTTAGCCCTGACTGTACCAAAACGATGATTTAATATTAAACATATAATTAAAAAAAAGACCGAGTTGGCCGTGCGGTGAGCGGCACACGCAGCTGTGAGGTTGCATTCGGGAGATCGTGGGTTCGAACCCCAATGTCGGCAGCCCTGAAGATGGTTTTCCTTAGTTTCCCCATTTTCACACCAGGCAAATGGTGGGGCTGTACCTTAATTAATGCCACGGCCGCTTCCTTTCCACTCCTAGACTTTTCCTATCCCATCGTCGCCGTAAGATTGTCGGTGCGACGTAAAGCAGATTATATCGAGAAAAAAAAAACGGAATAAAGGAGGAACTTTCATAGATAGTGTTTTCAAATTACGTGCAGACGGCCTTTATGAATTGAATACTTCTCTGTGTGGATCAGTGGCAGTACATCGGCCTCTGAATCCTAGGATGCCGTCCTTCAAATCCGGTATAGCGTATCAGATTTTTGAATGGTGGTGGGTGGGCGAGAAAGTGGTGGTGATTGTTTTACGCGGAAGTACAACTAGGCAACCATCCTCTATACAACACTAATCGGAGAGTAAAAATGGAAGGAATCCGACACTTCGAAAATTGAAGGTTTCGGCCAAAGAGAGACAAGGGCCACGAAGGGCGTGAAAATGAAAGACTCCTAGGCCTCGAGTGCTCTAATAACGTCGGGTCGAAAAAGAACAAAAGTTGACCAAGGGAGGTCGATAGGATAGATGAAAATGAGCCTGGCACAAGTAAGTAGCTGACCAATCACGTCGCTTCGAGGGCGAATTCAAATGGCCTTTGCGAGGCGATCTTGCTAAATCGATCACGTGGCTTAGTAGAACATCATTCGAAGAAGGCTTGCGTTGCAATGTGAAGTCCAAGTCCACTGTACGTATGCCACATGACTGCTTAAGGAAATTTCCGTAAATGACCGATCGCCTAGCAGCTATCGATGCCTAGAAGTCAGCATCAAAGACAAACACACTACAGCCAGGGTCACCGTAGCGTAACTGTTACGGTGCGATTCTATCAGGTCGAAGGTCTGTGTTCAAATCACTCTCCTGGCGAATGTTTATTATTATTATTATTATTATTATTATTATTATTATTATTATTATTATTATTATTATGCGATTGGTTCATGTTTGTGGGTTACTGTAGTCACGTCCTAGTTCGTGAACCATGGGCAACGGCTGGGTGGCCTAGTAACTGGTCCTGAGAGTCGGGATACCAGTTGCTATGGAATGGGAGTGGGCATCTCGGACATATTCTGAGTCGTGGCCCTCCTTGTGCTCAGGGGGCTAGGACTATACAGTTCACCGGTGGTCCATAACCCGTTAGAGGAGAGATCCTCACTTGGACTATGTGCAAGTAGGGCAGCATCCTGCTTCATGAATTTACCGAGCTCAGAACACTTTAAGCAAGCCTCGGACCTATGGGAGTAATGGAGTCCCACTCCCATTTGACAGGCCAGGGACTCCTTGCAAACAACTTGGCGAACGAAATGGAATTCGATGGGGAACTATCAATATTAATGGAGCTTATGGGAGAAAGAAGGTAGAACTGGCTGAGTCAGCAAAGAGGATGCATCTGGATGTGCTAGGAGTAAGTGATATTCGGGTAAGGGGAGATAATGAGGAAGAGATAGGAGATTAGAAGGTGTACTTGACGGGTGTTAGAAAGGGAAGGGCAGAGTCTGGGGTAGGGCTCTTTATCAGGAATACCATTGCACGCAACATAGTTTCTGTTAGGCACGTAAATGAGCGAATGATGTGGGTAGATTCGTCAGTGGGAGGAATTAAGACAAGAATTGTGTCCGTGTATTCACCATGTGAGGGTGCAGATGAGGATGAAGTTGACAAGTTTTATGAAGCATTGAGTGACATCGTGGTCAGGGTCAACAGCAAGGATAGAACAGTGCTAATGGGCGATTTCAATGCGAGAGTTGGGAACAGAACTGAAGGATACGAAAGGGTGATTGGTAAATGTGGGGAAGATATGGAAGCTAATGGGAATGGGAAGCGTTTGCTGGACTTCGGTGCTAGTATGGGTTTAGCTGTTACGAATACATTCTTCAAGCATAAGGCTATTCACCGCTACACATGGGAGGCTAGGGGTACCAGATCCATAATAGACTATATCTTAACAGACTTTGAATTCAGGAAATCTGTTAGGAATGTACGAGTTTTTCGCGGATTTTTCGATGACACAGACCACTATCTGATCTGTAGTGAACTAAGTATCTCTAGGCCTAGGGTAGAGAAAGTGAAATCTGTCTACAAACGAATAAGGGTAGAAAATCTCCAGGACGAGGATTTTAGACAGAAGTACATGGATATGATTAGTGAGAAGTTTCTAACAATAGACAGTAAGCAGGTTCAGGATATAGAAAATGAATGGGTGGCATACAGGGATGCTGTAGTAGAAACAGCAAGGGAATGCCTAGGAACAACTGTGTGTAAAGATGGGAAAAGGCGAACATCTTGGTGGAATGATGAAGTGAGAACAGCCTGTAAACGTAAAAAGAAGGCTTATCAGATATGGCTCCAAACAAGGGCCGACGCAGACAGGGATTGGTACGTAGATGAAAGAAACAGAGCGAAACAAATAGTTGTTGAATCCAAAAAGAAATCATGGGAAGATTTTGGTAATAACCTGGAAAGGCTAGGTCAAGCAGCAGGGAAACCTTTCTGGACAGTAAAAAAAAATCTTAGGAAGGGAGGGGAAAAAGGAAATGAACAGTGTTTTGAGTAATTCAGGTGAACTCATAATAGACCCCAGGGAATCACTGGAGAGGTGGAGGGAATATTTTGAACATCTTCTCAATGTAAAAGGAAATCATCATGGTGGTGTTGCAAACAGCCAAGCTCATGGGAAGGAGGAAAATGATGTTGGTGAAATTATGCTCGAGGAAGTGGAAAGGATAGTAAATAAACTCCATTGTCACAAGGCAGCAGGAATAGATGAAATTAGACCTGAAATGGTGAAGTATAGTGGGAAGGCAGGGATGAAATGGCTTCATAGAGTAGTAAAATTAGCGTGGAGTGTTGGTAAGGTACCTTCAGATTGGACAAAAGCAGTAATTGCACCTATCTACAAGCAAGGAAACAGGAAGGATTGCAACAACTATCGAGGTATCTCACTGATTAGTATACCAGGCAAAGTATTCACTGGCATCTTGGAAGAAAGGGTGCGATCAGTCGTTGAGAGGAAGTTGGATGAAAACCAGTCTGGTTTCAGACCACAGAGAGGCTGTCAGGATCAGATGTTCAGTATGCGCCAGGTAATTGAAAAATGCTACGAGAGGAATAGGCAGTTGTGTTTATGTTTCGTAGATCTAGAGAAAGCGTATGACAGGGTACCGAGGGAAATGATGTTCGCCATACTGGGGGACTATGGAATTAAAGGTAGATTATTAAAATCAATCAAAGGCATTTATGTTGACAATTGGGCTTCAGTGAGAATTGATGGTAGAATGAGTTCTTGGTTCAGGGTACTTACAGGAGTTAGACAAGGCTGTAATCTTTCACCTTTGCTGTTCATAGTTTACATGGATCATCTGCTGAAAGGTATAAAATGGCAGGGAGGGATTCAGTTAGGTGGAAATGTAGTAAGTAGTTTGGCCTATGCTGACGACTTGGTCTTAATGGCAGTCTGTGCCGAAAGCCTGCAATCTAATATCTTGGAACTTGAAAATAGGTGCAATGAGTATGGTATGAAAATTAGCCTCTTGAAGACTAAATTGATGTCAGTAGGTAAGAAATTCAACGGAATTGAATGTCAGATTGGTGATACAAAGCTAGAACAGGTCGATAATTTCATGTATTTAGGTTGTGTGTTCTCCCAGGATGGTAATATAGTAAGTGAGATTGAATCGAGGTGTAGTAAAGCTAATGCAGTGAGCTCGCAGTTGCGATCAGCAGTATTCTGTAAGAAGGAAGTCAGCTCCCAGACGAAACTATCTTTACATCGGTCTGTTGTCCGCCTCGTTGGCTGAACGGTCAGCGTACTGGCCTTCGGTTCAGAGGGTCCCGGGTTCGATTCCCGGCCGGGTCGGGGATTTTAACCTTCATTGGTTAATTCCAATGGCCCGGGGGCTGGGTGTTTGTGCTGTCCCCAACATCCCTGCAACTCGCACACCACACACAACACTATCCTCCACCACAATAACACGCAGTTCCCTACACATGGCAGATGCCGCCCACCCTCATCGGAGGGTCTGCCTTACAAGGGCTGCACTCAGCTAGAAATAGCCACACGAAATTAATTATTATCGGTCTGTTTTCAGACCAACTTTGCTTTACGGGAGCGAAAGCTGGGTGGACTCAGGATATCTTATTAATAAGTTAGAAGTAACATACAGGAAAGTAGCAAGAATGATTGCTGGTACAAATAGGTGGGAACAATGGCAGGAGGGTACTCAGAATGAGGAGATAAAGGCTAATTTAGGAATGAACTAGATGGATGAAGCTGTACGCATAAACCGGCTTCGGTGGTGGGGTCATGTGAGACGAATGGAGGAGGATAGGTTACCTAGGAGAATAATGGACTCTGTTATGGAGGGTAAGATAAGTAGAGGGAGACCAAGACGACGATGGTTAGACTCAGTTTCTAACGATTTGAAGATAAGAGGTATAGAACTAAATGAGGCCACAACACTAGTTGCAAATCGAGGATTGTGGCGACGTTTAGTAAATTCTCAGAGGCTTGCAGACTGAACGCTGAAAGGCATAACAGTCTATAATGATAATGTATGTATGTATGGTCTTTCAAGCTGGTCTTCAGCCACGTACCATGCGCTATTTTTTTTTTTTACCTGAGAAGGATAACACTAGTGCACTATCACGGGCTGAATAATGAAACCGATACTAACAAAGAGCTGATTTCATACTGTCTTACAGAAATGCACGAAAAAATTTCCAGAATAAAATCTGCCCATTATTTATTTATTTATTTATTTATTTGTCATAAGTCCGTACGGAGTTCTTCTCCATATTCAACAGACACTATGCATGAACTGGGTAAGTGAATTGCTGCATAAATGAAGGAACGAATGAATGAATACTTCCCTCCCAGTCACGGATAACCACCAAGGGAGAGAGTATTCCTAATGAATGAGTCCACAAATGAACGCGTGGATGAATTTATGAATGAATACATAAATGGATGAATTTAATGCACTCGGCCGATAGGTACGAAAACCCCTACTACTATTAGAAATCTATGACTGTTGGGAGATTAGGATCAGTACAACTTCGGTGTATATTATAGGATAAAAATGAAAACAATACATGTTAATACATAAATACAGTTAAGTTTGATGCAGGATTTAAAAAGTTACTGCACAAAACCATATAAAATACTTACAGAAGACACGGAACGAACTAAAATTGGCTAGAAGCGAATACATTGAAATAGTCAGGATATTAAAAAAAAAAAAAAAAAAAAAAGATTACTAGTGTGCTTACATACAAATGCTAAATGTTAGAACGAAATGTCTGATCACTAAATCATATAGCAATATTCCAAGGTTATTAATCCTGGTCCATTACTCAGGACTATTACTAATAAAAATACGACTGTCTGTGGTAAAAAGATACTTCACAGGAAATTAAACACTGTGTACTTAAGGCCCTTCGCCCATGGGTCAATTGTTTAGCAACGGGAGTTTGAAACCGGTTGCATATGAAACTGTAACTGTTCTGTAGCCGGATTGCAATCGATTCATGTGTTCTCCGTCCGCATACGAACGCGACTGAATCTAGATCAGTCGATAGTTTCACAGTAAAGTCTTTGCTGGAGTACCCAGGGGAATTGCAATTATATACCACTTCACGCTTTTCCACCTCTTCAACTAATTTTATATTCCACGTCTGATCATTTATTTCGAATATCGACAAACAGCACTTCAAAATGTCAACAATATATACTTCACAATGTCAAGAATATATACAAATTTATTACAATTGGCTTTACATCGCACTGACATAGATTGGTCTTATGGTGATGATGGGATAGCAAAAGCCTAGGTGTGAGAAGGAAGAGGCCGTGGCCCTAATTAAGGTACGTTTCATTTACCTGGTGTGAAAATGGGAAACTACGGAAAACCATCTTCAGGGTTGTCGACAGTGAGGAACGAACCCACTATCTCCCGGATGTCAGTTCACATTTGCTCGCCCCTAACCACACGGCCAACTCGCCCGGTTGTCAAGAATATAACCTATATAACAACACAACAATAACACGTCTTCAACAATATTCTACAGCGCAACCGTGCAACTGAAACCGTTTCACGACCCTGCAAGCACGATCGCATGGGACCAGTTGGAAACCGATTTTTAACTGGTCCCGTTTCCGTCGACCTATGTGCTGCTACCCACTCTCCTACACGTGAAGAGTCACCAAACTGTTGGTTGTGCAATCGGTTCCAAACTCCCGTTGCAAAACACGAAAACAGTCGACCCGTGTGCAGATGGCCTAAGTCTCTCATACACAGCGTATGCGTTACCGTATAGCAATCAACAATTCTTCTATAATCTGAGTCTTTCAGTCCAGGCGAAATGATCCAAGTGATATTTCATCATCTCCTGAGCATCCAAAAAGATTTTACAACTACGTATGAATTTCTTATTAACAGGAAAATGTTAATACTGTATCCTTTCATCTGTTGACAAACTGATCAATCAAAACGTAACCAACGGTTTATTTCCAATTTCGAGTAGAATACAGCAAAACGTCCAGTGATTCATTAGAGCCGAACAGACTTCCTGCAGCACCTTCCAACATCTTCCAACTTCGGCCAATTACTTGAAGAACAATCCGTCACTCTGTAAAAACAATAATTATATGTAGCACATCTTAGTAGAAAAAGAATAATAATTAAAGACTGCTCTTCGCAAAGGGAAAGTTGAAAATGTTTTGCTAAATGAGTTGTGACTACATGTTTCCTCCAAAGAGAATATTGTTAAACAGACTTACGGAACAGTATACTAATCAAAGTCGTAGAGCAGGGCAATTTTTACATCCAATCTCAGCGACTAGCAGCTTAAATTAAATGGCTTCAATGTAGCAATTCCTTCCACAGTGAAACTGCCCTAGATGATTACGGAAAAGTTCGAACAGAAGAGATAACGCAAGTTTAGCTTCAGAAGAAACAGATCAATTAACATTCAGCCAAATATCTACAATGAGACAGATAATGGAAAGGAAGTTGAAGGAAATGTGAACAGTATTTAATCATGTTTTTCTAGCAAGGAAAAACACAAGTTAGAAATCCCAGACTGTTATTAAGGAGAATTTTAGTGGAGACACATATCAGCGGAAGACTATAGTCTGTGAGCTCGCATCCGGGAGATAGTGGGTTCGAATCCCACTGTCGGCAGCCCTGAAGATGGTTTTCCGTTGTTTCCCATTTTCACACCAGGCAAATGCTGGGGATGTACTTTAATTAAGGCCACGGTCGCTTCCTTCCCATTCCTAGGCCTTTCCTATCCCACTGTCGCCATAAGACCTACCTGTGTCGGTGCGACGTAAAACAAATAGCAATTACAAAACCGAAGGATGAGAAGGATGGCCACAATCTTACATCATAAAGGCACATTCCATGCTCCCGCTCGACCAGTTGTGAGTCAGGTACCATGACTAGGTGATCACAGCTAGTTTCGCTGTTGCTACCACATCATACAAGAATGGAACATAGGGAGGGAGACAGTCTTCGTTCAAACTGGAGGAAGCACAACGCCACATTACATGAGGCACGTTCGATGAAAATTAGCTAGATTTAGCGGGGAAAATGCTAAGTTGGCATCACTGCCAAGGAGTCTGATGAAGGTTTTACGTCCTCATCCGACGGACGAATCACCATCAACACTGTCTTACACACCCTCACTCCATAAGTCCATATGAACAATGCAGAGAGGTTTGAAATCGAATCCAGGCTTTTGGCACGCAATCCGGTGATTAGAAATCGTATACCACCACCTCTCCTACCCTGGCGGCCAACATTCTAACAAAGTTTTTTTTTTCTTCAATAAACGGGACTCTTAGGCTGATGGAACACGGAGCGGTTTTTGCCGAGTCGGCAGCCGCGTCGGCCGCCGCCTGTGATTGATACACAGAGAGGTTTTTGCCGACTGTGACGAAACCACTGCCTGCTCAATCTGCACCTAAAATGACTGCTTATAAGCAGTCATCGGGTGCGTATCGAGCTGGCAGTGGACAAAACACATTAGCGAGCGCGACGTTAGGTGAGGAAGTTAGCTAACATTATATAAAAATAAATTATTGTTCTTATTCCAACAGTCTCCTTACTCCATATGTCCTTTTACGTGTATATTATTGAATTTCAAAGATACCTCATGATATCTAATACAGGAATACCTACCAATGATGCAATCGCCGCGTAAATTCAGCCACGGCCGACCGGATCTATCGCTAGAGCGACGCATCAAGTCGGCCCTGATTCAGCTGAATGTATTAAATCACACATTAGCGAGCGCGACGTTAGGTGAGGAAGTTAGCTAACATTATATAAAAATAAATTATTGTTCTTATTCCAACAGTCTCCTTACTCCATATGTCCTTTTACGTGTATATTATTGAATTTCAAAGATACTTCATATCTAATACAGGGATACCCACCACTGATGCAATCGCCGCGTAAATTCAGCCACGGCCGACCGGATCTATCGCTAGAGCGCGCCCAAAGTCTTCAAACCGCTCGCTGCACCGCCAGCTAAACGACAGGCCGAGTCGGGAAATCTGCCGCCTGTCGGCGAGCACCGCTGTGTCTGTTTCATTCTATCTGATACAATAGAAACATGCGCCGACTCGGCGGCCGACGCAGCTGCCGACTCGGCAAAAACCGCTCCGTGTGTCATCAGCTTTAACCGGCTATCCGCTGTGCCAGACCAGAGACCTAACGCCTTAACGATCATGGCCACTAGGCGGGTGTAGCCTGCGATTATAGCAATGGATAAAAAGCTGCATAAGGTGAAAAAGAAAATTACCAGACAAGATTATGTGAATGCTGCTAGCGCATTACAGAGTATTCTTCTAGAGGTATTGCTCCGAATCTGAACCACAGCGACGTGATTTTACATTTCAAAGCTATATCACACATATTGACGGGGACTAGAACTGCGAATCCTTGGTGAGAAGATCGTCATAGGGAGGAAGAGGAAAAGTAATTAAATATCTGGAAAGATATAATCAGTAAATTCAACGAGAAGAACGATGCAAAGACTACTGAATATGAAACGAATCGCATGAAGAAGTAAAAACAGTAGCGGCGCTGGCTAATGCCAATCGTTAAATGCGGCGTCTTCCGTGTAACTTATGCGAAACTATGTGATAATGTGGTGGAGTTGTGTTTGTGCAGGAATGTTGGTGACATCACAATAATTCATTCAGTCTGCGAGCCAAGGAATTTAACCGTTCACAATTAGAATGGCGGGAAAAGAAGCCGCGACCCCGAAGGTCAAGACGCTGACTGCTTGCCTGAATGGTCAGAGCACTGGTCTTCCGTTCAAGCGGTCCCGGGTTCGATTAGCGACCAGCCCGGGAATTTTAAGTGCGTTAAGTTCGGAACTGTAACTTGAGAACCAACTCCTGTGGGTGGGGGAGTTAGAGTAATAACACCTGTCTCAACTTGGGAGCGTGGGTTGGCGACCACGTGGACCTTAGCATATTCCAGGCTACTCACTTTCATCTATCCTATCCGACGTCTCTTGGTCAACTCTTGTTCTTTTACGACCCCGACGGCATTAGGTTTGCGAGGCCAAGGGAGTCTTTCATTTTCACGCTCTTCGTAGCCCGTGTCTTTCTTTGGCCAGTATCTTAGTTTTTCGCAGTGTAGGATTCCTTCCATTTTTCTCTCTGAAACAATAATCACCACCACCACCACTAACTCGAGAACAGCAGCGAGTACCTAACCTACTACGTTATGCCGTCTGGAGTCTTAACTAGTTTGTTTTTCGTCGTAATGCACGTCTCTTCATCTGCACACAACACATCACGACACTTCCTACAAGCCAAATTAGTTTCTATAATACTAATAATAATAATAATAATAATAATAATAATAATAATAATAATAATAGCAACGAAAGAAAGTAGACGGGATGAACACATGCATTTTTTTAAACGGCAGGACGGACATGCAAAAAACCACGTGATGTATGGTCACTTCACGCATACTTATTATTCTAATGTAATCAAAACAACAATCACAATAATCCGGTGTGCCGAAGTATATCAAAAATAAATTATAAGTGACGGAGTAAAGATATTCCTCACCGGCTACCATTCTACACTATGGCGCCCCAAGTAAATCCTCGCCGTAATTCAGAAGATTAATTATCGTTATAAATACGTCAAGAGCAAGCCTATCAATCTGAAATTACGCAACATCCAACATAAAACATTACACCGGATAAAGACATGATAAGCTAATACTTTTAAGATGCGATGCACACCGACTTACCTTTCCTCACGGCACTGAAAACATAAAGGCACAATTACTGTTCTTCCAGCTTTCATATCCAACACATTTGGTCAGTCACTTTGTTGCCGGCAGACGGAATTAGGTTCTCATTTAAAAAAAAAAAAAATTACGAATAGGTTTACAGCTAGTGTGTAAAGATATCACCACTGTGATTTTTCTTAACTGATATCAACAGCTTAAACACCTAACGTAGTGACAAGATTCTATTACCACATGATCTATCATAACGACTTTCTAAAAACAGATCACACTGCAGATTAGGATTATTTGATTACTTTTCTTTCTAAGAAGTTCAGGTTACAGTATTATGATTCTCAGCTTCCAATAAATTTCTTTTGTACTAAAACGTAACTTGTGAGAATTTGTGTGAGAAAACGCTCAGTATCCCACGGAGAACATTCATTTTTTTTCTTCTTTTATCACGTCTAGGTTGCTAATTGTTTAGCGAATGACGTGACCGGTGCGGCGCGTAACTCAGACAGCATGCTTCTGTTTTGAACACGGGAGATCGTTCTGTCTACAGCGGCCGAGCACGCGCATAAGCACACAGTCAAGTTGGGGTCACCCGCACGTAACTTGGCGTTAACAAGAGCAGATTGGCGGAATGTTCCAATATTCCATGCTCCGCATTACAGCGATCAGAGCGAGCCAGAGTTAAATACAGACTCGACTCGAAGGCAGGAGCATCTCATGCCGAAGCCCGTCTTAAAAGAATATGAAGTCGCTTGCGACTAACAGTTTTATCTAGGACAAGAGCCTACCTGATGCCATTTTTTTAATGGACGCAGTACTCTTCCTTGGCACAGGCCACTGCAAAATGTAGCTTCCACCTAAGTCTCGGTCTCATTATTTATGGCTAAGTAAGTAAGTAAGTAAGTAAGTAAGTAAGTAAGTAAGTAAGTAAGTAAAGTGAGTAAGTAAGTAAGTAAGTAAGTAAGTTAAGTGAGTGAGTGAGTAAGTAAGTAAGTAAGTAAGTTAAGTGAGTGAGTAAGCAAGTAAGCAAGTAAGCAAGTAAGTAATGTGTCTCTGAATGTTCTGAAAGGTGTTACTCATATCTCCCGAACCTTTTTAACGCAATACAAAATCGAACCTCGACATTTCAAACCTCCATTATTCTAATTTTTAATATCTCGAATTAACTTAAATTTCCCGGCCGTTTGACCTATTCTTCACGTGCATTTATTTCTCTATTACTCGAAATTCGGTTAGATATATTTCTCAAATTATCGAAGCAAACATTTCCTCCTTTGAAGCAAAAAAATACTCTGTAACTCGAATTTTGTGCAACATTAACTGTGAAATACGTCATTTGTGGTTTGTTAGCAAAAGTTAACAAGTAAAGAAAGGTTTACAGTGATACTGGGAGCTAACATGACGGGAACCGAAAAACTAAAACTTCTATAATGATCGGAAAATCGGCGAAGCTTCGCTGTTACTCGGATGTGAATTAAATACCGGTCACGTACGAAAGCAAACCTCCGAAGTCGCGGAAAACATGCTCCATTTACGAATCTCGGCTGAGCGGTACTGACGAGAAGCCTCAACGTGAAGGGAGAAAAGCTTATTTAACAGTAATAAACAGAAGAGACTAACGGATTTTTTTCCAACGGTGTAAACCGAGGTATGTTTCTTGTTTTAGTGCTGTATGTACTGTGCCTGTCTTCTGAACAGTTATAATTAAGGTGAAAAAAAAAAATGAAATGTCGTATGGCTTTTAGTGCCGGGATATCCCAGGACGGGTTCGGCTCGCCAGGTGAAAGTCTTTCTATTTGACGCCGTAGGCAACCTGCGCGTCGTGATGAGGATGAAATGATGATGAAGACAACACATATACCCAGCCCCCGTGCCATAGGAATTAACCAATTAAGGTTAAAATCCCCGACCCGGCCGGGAATCGAACCCGGGACCCTCTGAACCGAAGGCCAGTACGCTGACCGTTCAGCCAACGAGTCGGACATAATTAAGGTGATGCCGTAAAATAGAGTTAGTTTGTATATTTTTAAATACTGTTAAAAATAATGAAGGCCTATTCAGTATAAGCCTGTAGACACACATTATTCAATAATTATGTGCTATACATGCTCAGAAACGGTATTCTCTATATCTCGAAATTTCGATTACTCGAAATAAAATTTAGTTCTCCAGGTGATTCGAGATATCGAAGTTCCACTGCAATGTCTAATATGCTTACCAACCATTATGAAATCTATTCACAATTCCTTTAAATATTCATCTTGTTTTTTTTTTTTTTTTTTTTTTTTTTTTTTTTTTTTTTTTTTGGTCCTGAAGGACAATCTCCAGTTGGTGAAAGTCGAAATACATAAAATGAGCATGATTGTTTTTTCACATTAACAGTAAACACGACAAAAAATATTTTGAAGCGGTTTAGGTATACCCTAACGAATAATATGATGCTGGTTAAGATAATAATTGGTGGTATTATTCTTCCACATAATAATAATAATAATAATAATAATAATAATAATAATCGTATGGCCTCAGCTACCGTGTGCAGACATTTCGATTTGACGCCATCTGGCTGTCTGCTCGTCAATTTCGACGTTCCGTTTTACTCTAGGTCCGCTAGATGGCAGACAGAGTAAACCGGATCTCTCTTGGGCGTCTATGGCTGAGATTTAATTAATTTTGTCGGGTAAATACCAAATGTATCACCAGAGATCTTTTACATGCCGACATCGTACGACATGGAGTGTCGAATGGACTTTTTTCCGCCCTTCAAAAATCCGACTACCTCTGCCCGGTTTGAACCCGCTATCTTGGGATTCGGAGGCCGACACTCTACCACGGATCCACAGAGGCAGCTTCTTCCACGTGAAGACTATTTAAAGTGACAGTCATTTTTAAAGAGAAATTTACTTATTTAGCGGTAAGTGCGAAACTCCAAGAGAAATTTATAGGAAAATCTTTCCAGTGGAAAACTGGTAGGCAGAAATTTAGAAAACTAAATTTTTTAACCAGGCAAAATCCCAAGCCACTTTTTTTTTTAACTGTGTGTTTATTGCAGTCCTTGTTTAAGAATTTGAGTTTAATACTCATATACCATTTTTTTTTTCAAAATTAACAGAATAGACGGACAGGGTGAATTTAATTGGTTCTGGATATGTTGGTGAACTAGTTAGTAAGACTACCGAAGTATACAATGCCTAGTTAAAAAGTGAAGTGACACTCCTCTTGCAAAATGTTGGTGCATTGTTTGGAAACAACATTGAAAAGAACATGTCCCCAAATGATGCCAACATAGTGTATTATTTGGACTTCTTAACGATCTATTTCATCGAACTAGTGTAATTCAGACAAGCTACATAAATGTTACGGTTATGAGTGAAAAAGCACAAAAATGTTTACGCGACACCATACCTCGACACGTCGCCCACATATAAAAACGTTTCCAGCTACCCATGGACGACATTCAGGAAATAGTTACGATAGTTCTCCGAAGCTCCATTAGGCTCCTGATGCACCACATTTCTAGTGCATAATCTCATTACAGATAAACCATTATTTTTACAACTTGTTTACGCCACGCCGACACAGATAGATCTTAAGGCGACGATGGGGTAGGAAAGGGCTAGCAGTGGAAATGAAGCGGCCGTGGCCTTAATTGAGGTACAGCATGTGCCTGCTGCAAAAATGGGTAGTGGTGGTGGTGGTAACTGTTTTAAGAGGAAGTACAACTAGGCAACCATCCTCTATATAACACTAACCAGAGGGAAAAATGGAAGGGACCCGACACTTCGAAAAATGAAGGTATCGGCCAGAGAAAGAGAAGGGTCAGGAAGAAACCACGGAAAACATTCTTCCGGGCTGCCGAAGTAGGGTTCGAACCTACTATCTCCCGGATGCAAAGATTATATGGCATGATTTATTGCCGGATGCCCTTCCTGACGCCAAACCCAGTTGAGCTTTTAAATATTAAATGAATGACGGTGGAAGGAATCTGCTGTGGCCTATGAATAGGAACTGCCCGGCATTTACCCGGAAGTGAAAAAGGGAAACCACTCTAAGGACAGCCGACAGTGGGATTCGAACCACGAATGCACAGCTTGGCTCCATAGCCGCAGCACGTCAACACGCGCGGCCACTCCGTTCAGCTATCTCACACTGAATCTTCGAAATATAATATTGGTATTCTGATTGAAATCGTAATTTTGTTAATGGGAGGATCTGTTTTGAAGTAAAGAATGAAAGTTAACTACGAGGGATGGGGGCGTAAGTCATGGCAAATATTTTATTCCTCAAATCTGCACGGTGCTACCATACAATGGTTCTGTGTCCTGGAAAACATACGGTATTACTCCTAGTAAAGCACGATATTGCAGTGCGTTGGACAGAGCGAGTCAGCGAGTCAGGCTCCGCGCGCAATGCGTGACTGTGTGTCATAGAGATGGGCACTATCGACTGGTAACTATCGAACTAGTCGATAGTTTAAACTATCGTAACAGTCGACCACTTTAAAAAACAAGTCGACTGAATTTAGTCGCATTCCCACCACGCATCTCTTCACGTTTCACTGTCCAGTCAGCACAAAACAAGTCGACTGAATTCAGTCGCATTCCCGCCACGCATCTCTCCACGTTTCACTGTCCAGTCAGCACAAAACAAGTCGACTGAATTCAGTCGTACTCAAGTCACAGCGACATGGAAGCGAATGGAACTATCAGTTTGTGGTCACTTCGGATATGTAATACCGGTATATAATAATGTTACCTAACTTCATATGTACGTACGATATATGGCGATTTTCTCTTGTCGTTTATATGCTCTTTATTTCGTTGCATATTTGTTTATGTTAATTACGTTAAGCCCTATTCATACATAGGGTATAACCATAGCGTATCGCTATGGTATAATAATAATAATAATAATAATAATAATAATCTGAATAACTATAATAATAATCTAGAAAATACGGTAGTATTGTGTTTGGCTGTTCTCATCTACAGTGTATCTTGATTGTGTACTACAGCAACGCGTTATACATATTATTATTGTTAACATTGTTCGGGAATAGAGCCTCATTGTCGTCTTTCTACGTTTCACTGTCCATTTAGCACCAAGAAAGGCCATTCGTATGATGTTGGTTCGTATTAAGGGCATCTCTCTATCTATTAGCCCCGTGTACGAACGAGTACGTACATCGGATTTTAAAGCGCGTCTATACAGGTGATTTCTAATTACTGGTAAATTGCGTTAAAATGAGGCGAATTCGTAAAAGTACGACTCTCCACTTTTGATACGGAGAGTTTCGACTGGAAACATTCGAATTTTTTTTCATGGACTGACTAGTTGCGTTATATGAATACTTTCATTCGACTGTTCAGTCTTCTCGACAGGAAGTAATGAATACTTTCGTTCGACTGAAAACATTCGACTGTTTAGTCGATAGTTCGAAGGGACTATCGCCCGACTAGTCGATAGCGGTTTACAGTCGATAGTGCGCTACAGAACCTTCCTGCAAAGACAGTTGTGTTGTGTCACTAGGGACAAACGACCGGATCTTCTCAATAATGTTATCCATGGCAAGGCCAGACCGCATGCAGCAGAGGCTGTACGGAGGCGACTTCAGCGCTGGGGATGAGAAGTACTGGAACACTCGTCGCACCCACCGGACATGTCTTCCCAAAGTGAAAGAACCACTGCATGCGAGACAGTTTGGGACACGAGGGGGCATTGCAAACGCTGTAAAACTTCGAGACTGCGAAATTCACACATGAGCAGCAGCAGGGGCAAAGTGACTGAATTCAAGTGAAGTTGAACGTTAAATAAAAATAGCATTTTTCTGTAAACTAAAAATGATCGTGCTACGAATCACAAATGTTTGCGAGTACAGAAGAGGCTCGGTTTCAAAATTTTGGTGCCGCTTCCGTACCCGGCGGGCAGACTTAGGGAGGAGAAAAATTATATAAAAACAGTGTGTAACGATACCTTAAGTAGTAGAATGGAGATATCCTTTCTTCGACCGCCCCTAGAAATATGCTTAACTTATACAGAAGAATTAAAACCAAGACTGTGTAAATCAGGTACAGCCCCACCATTTGCCTGGTGTGAAAACGGGAAACCACCGAAAACCTATCTCCTTAACGCAAGCTCAAAGCTGAGCGCCCCTAACCGCGCGGCCACATTAGACCGTTGATGGCCTCTGCTGCAATCATCTGGTGGCAGAAAGTAAGCCAAGGAAAAGTCAGTAGTAGATTCGATAGCCTATAGAGAATGGCATACATAGCCATAACTGGGGCTGTGAGAACTACGCCGACAGAAGCTTTGAATACTTTACTAGACCTCCTATCACTATGCAATTTCATGAACGGACAGGCTAGAATGAGTTCATATAGATTGGCACAATCAAAGTGCTGGAATGCACAAAGACTCGATCTAGGACACTGTAAAATAAACAGAGTGATAACAGAGTAAGTTCTACACATGCCTTCTGATCATATGATACCAAAGTAAAACTCTGAAAAACCGTTTGAGACTCAGATAATAAAAATAGAAGACTGGGATATCAACAAATGGAATACTGAAAAAGAAGATATAGTGCGGCGGACTGATGGCTCAAAGACTGGGGATGGCACAAGAGGATGAATCACCGGGGGAAGACCTGAGAGATCAATCCGGATGAGCATGGACAAACACAATACAGTCTTTCAAGCTGAGGTGATAGCTATCACAACATGTCTTGAAGGAAATCTGAAAATGAACTATAGGAATAAGAACATTTTCATTTTTACGGACAGCCAAGCGGCCATTAAGGCCCTAGAAGCAGTCCGGGTAATATCCAGAATTGTCTGGTATTGCCATTCACTTCTGAAGCTCTCAAAGTACATCATTGTCAAAATAATACGGGAACCAAGGCATGCAAGTACAGAAGGAAATGAAAAGGCTGATAAACTGGCCAGGAAAGGGCCAGACACACATTTTGTAGGCCGAGAACCTGTATGCGGGATTTCCTATGGACAAGACCGACACTACATAGGAAAATGGGTACAAAAGAAACAAATGAAGAACTGAAAAAATACTCCAGGATGCAGGCTCGCAAAGGAACTGATAAGAGGACCAAACAAGAAGCATACTAAAGAACTGTTGAAACTCAGCAGAAAAAATATAAGACGGGTAGTAGGACTGTTGACAGGACACTGCCATCTGAAGAAACACCTACATAGAATTGGAGTAATAAGAGAGAATATATGGAGGAAATGCAATGAAGCAGAGGAATCAGCTGAACACATACTTTTCGAATGTGAGGCGCTGGGTAGAATCAGGCTCTCCACTCTAGGACTACCATTTGAAGAGAGATAAAAAAATCCAAGAAGACCCAATAACAACAACCTGCAGCTTTGTGACGGGAGCAGGTATATCTAGGTGGGAATGAAGGAAAAACACAGTAGCAAAGATCTTAGAGTTCGACGCTAATTAGGAACTAATATTTAGAGGCCCCATGAAGAAAAGAAGAATCGCACGGCCAACTCGCTTCTCCGCTATTGGGCATCAGTCTATTTTCTTGTGTATTTCCATTGTGATATTACAAAGATGCCATCTTGACCAAGATCATGAAAAAACCGAGCTCGATAGCTGCAGTCGCTTAAGTGCGGCCAGTATCCAGTATTCGGAGATAGTAGGTTCGAACCCCACTGTCGGCAGCCCTGAAAATGGTTTTCCGTGGTTTCCCATTTTCACACCAGGCAAATGCTGGGGCTGTACCTTAATTAAGGCCACGGCCGCTTCCTTCCCACTCCTAGCCCTTCCTTGTCCCGTCGTCGCCATAAGACCTATCTGTGTCGGTGCGACGTAAAGCAACTAGCGAAGATCATGAAAATATGCATTTAACTCTCTTGGAACAACAATTGTGGACAAACTGGATCTCCTTAGTTAGGTACACTAATAAGAACAGCTTTAAGAAATCAAGCAAACAAGGCTTTAAAAGTATGAGCACAACTCGTTCTGGTATAACGTTGAGAAATCTGAGAAAAGATTAAAAAAAACACAAAATTCCTATCTTGAGCTGACAGAAATATACGGAATATTATCACTGGCGGCAAAGGGCACGCCGCAATTAAAGTAACTTAACTACTAAATAACGTTCCTCTACAAACTTGAAACAAGCATTGAGAGCATGCTGGAACGCACTTGCCATAATTACTTTCTGGAACCAACGCTCATTTGGCAAGAACAACGAAACCCAGTTCAGCCGTTTCCACAGTGACGCAATCATATTCCGAGAAGTAGCAACGACCCACAGAAAACACTACCGGTATTACAAGGACTAAATTAATACTACGCATGACTTCCTTTTAAAGCTAAACAAGTTCATTATACCCAACATTTTAGGTATTAAAGGACAATACCGTCCTCCATCAGTAAATAAGGTCGCGGCGTTCGACAGATATACGTCTAAACAGATAAGTGATATATTGGGAACAATACTTGAAAATGTTATTGAATTTGCTACACTTAAACTAAGCGGTCCATTTATATAAGCAATATTTAAGCACACAATTGAAGAGAATATTTCTGGTAGTGATGATTATAGTTTTAAGAAAAAGTACAACTGAGCAACCATCCTCTATCAACACTAACCAGAGAGGAAAAAAAAGTAAGAGTGACAATCTATCGAAAAATGAAGGTATTGGAAAAAGAAACGGAATGGCTACGACAGTCATAAAAATGAAAGACATGCTACGCCTCGCAAACCCAATACCTACCTCGGGGTCGGAAGAGAACAATAGTCGTCCAACGGAGGTCAGATTTAAGTCACGAGACTAGCATGAGTGCGTGGAAACGTTACTCAGCTAGAGGCCCTGTGGTCGCCAACACACGATGTCTAGCTGAAAGCCCTTTGGGGTCCCCCTTTTTCTCATCTTTTACAATTTGCTTTACGTCACACCGACACAGATAGGTCTTATGGCGACGATGGGATAGGAAAGGCCTACGAGTGGGAAGGAAGCAACCGTGGCCTCAATGTACAACCCCAGCATTTTCCTGGTATGAAAATGGGAAACCAAGGAAAACCCTCTCCAGGGCTGCCGACAGTGAGGTTCGAACCAACCATCTCCCAGATGCAAGCTCACAGCTGCGCCCCCCTAACCACACAGCCAACTCGCCCGATTTACTCCTCTGTTGGCGCAGGCAGGGGATAATGTGGAAGGACACTAATAAGTCTGAGCGGAACATTAAAATGTAGGAAAGATCATATTTATGACGATAAAGTTAGAATTCAAAAGGGCAAATTGAGGGAGGTATTCATTTACAGACGAGAAGCAAGGGGTTGAAATAATTTATGAAGGGAAATGTTCGATAAATGTCCAAATTCTTTGAAAACGTTTTAAGACAAGTTTAGGTAAACAACTGATAGGGAATCTGCCACCTGGGCGGCAGTTCTAAATGCAGATCACTGATGAATGATTCCATTATTCTACCGTCCCCACCCACACTGTTTTCTAGTTAAACAGCACTGTCCAAAGCCATTCAAAAATTTTCTGTAAGCACGAAAGGTTCTCATAAAAACATTACTCCGAGTTCAGGCTGTCCAAAACAAACCTGGCTTAGGCTTTCGGTGAAATGGAAATGGCGTATGGCTTTTAGTGCCGGGAGTGTCCGAAGACAAGTTCGGCTCGCCAGATGCAGATCTTGCTAATCGACACCCGTAGGTGACCTGCGCGTCGTGATGAGGATGAAATGATGATGAAAACAGCACATACACCCAGCCCCCGTGCCATTGGAACTAACCAATTAAGGCTTTCGGTGAATCTCTGCGCATTCCCGTCAGTTTGGAGCTTTGTTAAGTATGGTATATATCATGAAGTGACAGTAATTAGTAAAACTGAAATAGATACACGAAAACTCAGCATGTGGTTAGTCAAGAGTAAGAAGATAACTGAAGAACAAAGGCGCAACAATACGAAAACCTGCTCACCAATCGTACCTTAATTCCCTGCAGTGCATGGGGCCTCCACAAAGATCCTTCACCGCACTCTATTCTGGGATTGAAGGACAACAGATAGAGCAGGTTGATAATTATGTTCAGCTATCTCAGCAGCTGCATCACGCCAGATGGTGGGAGGACCACATTAGACATTCAGAACCGCCGCTCTGCCAAGAGTGTTAGGGTGTGTTTGGACCAGCGCATATGTGAAGACATGCAGACGTGGCAAATGGTTCAGGATGCGCTAGACTGACAGGAGAGAGGATCATCTGATCCTCCGACAAGACAAACAGATCGAACTGTTGCGGTGTCCGCCATCCAGGCACACGTAGCACCATCGTAACAGGTTCTGAGTCCGCCCGAACAATTTCCAGACGGTTGGCTGAAGGAAACTTGACATTACGTGTCCTGCAGTGACACCCATCCAATGTCGTCTCCGTTCTTGTAAACGGAGTTGTGAACGACAAACCTGCACTGCTACGGACCGGAGCTGAGTTGTCTTTGGTGACGATCCAAATTCTTTTTGTGCACTGATGAGGGCCCTTTCAGTCGCCTTATACGACAGGCAGGGGATACCGTGGTTGGTGTTCTACCGTCCCCATCCACAGGGCGAGTACTGACAGTACAGGGATGTGTACTGGACATTCTGTGGCCACATAAGCATACTTTCAGGGCAGAGCTACCCTAACGTCATTTTCTGACAGGATAATGCTCGGCCGCACACAGCAAGGGTACCACAGGAGAACCTCCTCAACACTGTCACTCATCGGTGGCCTGCCCGTTTATCAGATTTATAGTCTATCGATCATATTTGGGACTAAACGGAGAACGCCGACTTCAGCAACCTAGGAAATTACGCTGTCGAAAGGACCATGTGCAGCAAAATATGGACAGACATATCGGGGGATATTCACCCGTAGGGCACTACAATCTTCTTTCAGGTGTTTATTTTTCCACAGTAAACTATTCTTCTGCTCAGACACTCACCCATACTAAGATTTAAGCGAAGTGCTAGGTAAACGAAATTCGGGAGGCGTGTTTGCACGTATGAAAAATGTCGCCTATTCAAATTTGCGCGCTAGTCAACGAACAGTGGTGCTAGTAGCGCCACCATGACCTTGCAAAGCAAGTTCGCTTTAAATACGCGCTATACACTTCATGAACATCAGTCATCGTCCGGTGCTGACGTTGTAAGGTAGGTGAGAGTCAATTATGCCTTTAAAGAGACAAAGAAGGCAGTGCCAACAGCTTACTAAGTTTGAACGAGGCCGTGTAATAGGCCACGAGAAGGTGGATGTTTTTCCACGTTATTGCAGAAAGGCTTTGCGGGGATGTATCCATAGTGCATTGGCAACAATGGTTCGAGAAGGCACTATAATAAGACTGGGCTCTGGCCGCACACGGGCCACTACGGAGAAGAAAGACTACCGTATTCACCGCATGGTTATGGTAGACTATACTGAATCTACAGCAGCCATTCGAGTTCCAGCTGACACCAGATTGACACAATGAACTGTAACGAATGGATTACATGTGGAACATCTCCGAACCAGACGTCCTGTAGCGTTTATGCCACTAACTCCGAATCACGGCCATCTGCGACTTCTGTGGTGTCAAGCTAGAGCTCATTGGAGAGTGGAGTTGAAATCTGTTGTGTTTTCAAATGAGAGCCGTTCTTGTTTCGGTGCCAGTGATGGCCGTAGGTTGGTAAGGAGGCCAGTGAGCGCTTGGTATCAAGCTGTCTGCGACGTCCACACACTGGACCTACACCAAGAGTTATGGTTTGGAGAGCAATTTCCTTTGACAGCAGTACTCTCGACGTTATCCCAAGAACGTTGACAGCGGGAAATATTTGTACGTCAGACTGACGACTGAACCGCTTGTGCTACCATTCATTCGCAGTATTCAATGGGGTGTTTCCCAGCAGGATAACGCTGTCCTCATACCACTGGTGTCACCCAACGTGCTCTACAGTTCAATTGGTTGTCTTGGCCTCCGAGATCACCAGTTCTTTCACCAATTGAACAGGCATATGACATTATGGGACATTATAGGAGATTATGAGACGACAAATTCAACCTCATCCAATACCAGCATTAACCGTTGTTGATTTGTCTGACCAAGTGGAACTCTATCCTACATAATGACATAAAGCAACTGTACGGACGGTTGCCCGAGTTAATACAGGACGCGACCTTGAGCACACGTGTCGCTCCTGGAAGTAGCTGCATGTCGTTTTTTTGTTCTGTCTGGTCAGTGTGATTTAGAGAAGTGCTGTGAACAGTCATATAGTTCTATTGTTGCCTCATGGCCTGCCGAATTGCAGATATATGGTAAGGCCACATTGTTGGCCCTTCCGACGCTAATTTCTCATTATTGAAGATTGTACATGAGTGTAAAATGAAAGGTCTCAACACTAGTAAGTCCTCTGTAGGCAATGTGATAACATTACATCAGAATGATTTCTCGCCAGAAAAAACAACTTGGAAAAAACTGCCGCGGAAGAGAGTTCGACCATCCAGGACTCCGGACAGAAGGCAAAGGCTGCTGCCCTGAACTAAAATCCACCAACTCAAAGACACCTTGCCAGCCACATACGTACATCTAAAGGTTCGGTCTACAATATAATTAAAGAAGATCTGAACCTGGTGACGTGGCATAAGGCACGTGGACGTACTTTGAAAGCAAGGCACGTTGAAGAACGGTTCACTAATGACAGAAAATTATACGAAAACTACCTTGCAGGCGATAAATGGCAGTCGGTTGTTACATTTGATGAATCTTTTTGGTTTATTTGGATGACACCAACATGCCCTGGGTAATTTACTATCGCCCATAAGGCCAAAAGGGGCACTCAAACTTCGTCAAGGTAAACAAAGAAAAGTTTGCTAGGGGTTTCATGGTAGTGGGAGGATATTCTGCCCGGGGTAAACTCAGAATCCTCCGAGTGCCGAGAAATGTGAAGATCAATATTACCTACTTCCAGAAGAATGTTATGGACCCCTATTTCGACGAAGATATCTCTCGGCTGTACGGTGAGGATGCTTCAAATGTCTGGATTCACATGGATAAAGCATCCAGTCATACTGCCAGATCATCAGTCAACTACTACGAGAGAAAAGAAGAAGAGGCGGGTGTCCGTGTCATACCATTTAGTGACATCCCTTGTCAAATCCACGGATGTCTTGCCGGTGGATTTCTGTGCTTTTAGTTTCCTAAAAAGAGGGCTTTTTTTGAGGTCCCGCCAACATTGAGGGTCTTTGGAAAGTGTGCAAGGAGGTATGGGACAATATTATTCTTGTACTCTTACAATTTTCTACAGAGGAAAAGGAGATGTAGGGCAATAGTCCGTGCATATGGCTATCACACCGAGCACATGCGGGTGTGGAGAAATGAAGATGCTGATGATTGTTGTTTTATGGGGCCTAACATCTAGGTCATCGGCCCCTGATGTTACGAAATGAAATGACAAGTTTAAAGTTTTAAATCATCCACTGACCAAAATAAAAAATGGCACGAAGAATGAATGGATGGATATTAATTTAAAACAATCAGTGGATCCTACCCAAAAACGACCATAAAAAATAGTATTACTGACCAAGAGACTTCTAAAGCACACTCCTGAATCGAGGATGCTTGTTGTCTAAAGGGGTCCAAAATACAGGCCAATGGCCCCGCAAAACGGTACTTATCGCTAGTAAAGGAGAACCATTGTATTTGTCTTGTTGGGGTACTAATCAAAAGTACCGTAGACTCACGGTGTTCCACACATGATGGTACTATTCACAAGTATTAGACGTCGTACAGGTAACGCAGACCTATGGTATTTCTCACATAATGGCGCCACACATAGGCAACGCAAACCGATGGTGTTCCTCACCTAGGTGTACTAATCACCGGCGCCGGTATTCCCGTGGTGCTCCTCACATAGTGTGTACTAAGCACAAGCAACGTAGACCCACGGTGCCGCTCATCTAGTGGTACTAATCACAGGCAACGCCCAGACCCGTGGTGTTGCTCACAACGGTACGACTCACGGGTACCGGAAACCCACAGTGACCCACTCTCTGCTGCTACTAATCACAAACCTATTTCGTACCTAATATAGTGGTACTACTCGCAAGTACAGGCAACCCATGGTGTTCCCTCGTGATGGTACTAATCACAAGTAGTTTCATGGTTCTAATACAATCATCCCTTGGTCGCCCCTTTTAGTCGCCTCTCACTACAGGCAGGAGATACCGTGGGTGTATTCTTCATCTGCATCCCCCACTCACAGGGGATCGGTGTGGAGAAAAGGAACCACCTGGGACAAAAGGTACGTCAAAATCGTCCAAGTTTAACTGGGGTAACCCTCCGCATGACACAATGCATGCATGTTTGCATGCTTGCATTCAAAATCGTGTAAACTACAGCGATTAATAATGTAGCACCATGTCTCATTGCCATTGCGCATACATGAACCTGTCAACTGGAAACTTTTACTGGTGTTGGGATTTCATTTTCCGCCAATGTAAGGAAACGAGCTATATGTATAACACTGATTTAATCTTGGAATCTAATCGACAGCTAATTATTAATCCCACTCCTTTATCAACAACCACTCACTCCCAATTTAAAAGGTCTGCCCTAGTCCACGCCCGCATTACACCAGTACACTGAACACTTCGTGGAAGGAAGAAAAATTCGTCTATTTATAACACAGCATATAAAACTGGATACCGTTGTGTAGAACAACTGTTAAGCAATACATTTTCGAAAAAAGAAAAAATCTATGAAAGACAATAAAATCCACAAAGCTCAATGAGAAACTATAAACGCAAAGTAGTAATAACATATCACGATTTATGATATTTTTCAATGAGATTTATTTGGCTGTCACCAGTGTTATTTTCGATTAATAACACGCGTTCTGTCAGGGCACATTCTCTCTCTCTCTCTCTCTCTCTCTCTCTCTCTTCACAGTAAAGTGATTTACTGTACTACCGGAGTTGAGGAGCTAGGTACAAGCACGTAGAATTAATGCCAGATGCTGCTAAGGGGCCTGTGGTCGACGATCTACTGTTTAAAGTTATACTTAGGGTTAATAATCTTAACGTTCCTTCAACTGATATACAGTCGCACTCAAAACTGAATGTACATCATGTTTATTAACATAACTATATATAAAAGTTATTACATGATATGTATTACCAACATAAAGCACAGGGTGATTTACATACACCGGCAGGTTTTCAGATCGGCCCCATCTCCGTTCTATAGCAGAAGGAAAAATGCGATTGATTTCTAAATGTAAAGAAACTCTGCGAAATTCACTGATCAAAATCTGCTAACAATCTTCCAGTGAAATAAATGATTTTTTCCTATTCTGGGGTATCAAAACACATTTATTTCCTTCAACATGCACAGCGAGTGTGATGACCATGTAGATATTCCAGGAAATACAAAAGCGGATAAATTAGCTAACGAAGCAGATAATGAGCAGGGATTACAGTATCATATAGGAATTCCGTATATAGCTGTATGGGATAATTGACACACATTCGTTAGGAACCAATGAAATGAAGAACGAAAAAAAAAAATCATCAAAACGCGTAATAATCTACTTCAAACGTTAAAGAAAATAAACCATCGTTGTTCGCAGAACGAACATACACAAGAAGAGATATCACCACGATAATAAGAATGCGATTATATCATACATGTATTTCCAAACATCCTTTATAGAATACGAGTAGTATAATCTAACATATGGTCATGAGGGGGAGAAATAGGGATGATAAATCATTTAATTTTCCTATGTTTGAAATAGGCCTACCAAGTTCAACGTGATAACTTCATTAGAAAAAATACTAACATCAGTGTACCAAATACCGTTAAAGGTTTATTGCCTAGCATGCCAGCCGATGTTTCCTTATCAAAGACATTTTCTCATTTTTGTAGTGAATGTAAAATTAAAATGTAAAAGAAGGAAGAAAATGGAAGTAAATGCGATGCGGTCCAATAAGTTACGTTTGTAAACAATCAATGCATCAAACAGAAACAAAACATGCGCAGAAAATGAATGAAAAGTTAAAGACGATGTAATCTTACGTAACAGGGGGAGAAAATGTTGTCATACTTCATTGCTTGCCATGGAAAGCAGCGAAGGCTCTGGAAGGTAGCGTACCTTTCTGGAAACTTGTAGTGTCACAATCGACGCAACATAGTAATATGACGAGTCGAATACCTCAACTCGTTTAAAGTCAAGTCGAATAAGTATTCGAGTCAACTCGCGTTTTTCTAACCTTGTGTTGCTGTGCCAATCAAATGCCATAGTAAGTTAATCCTATTTTTTTCTTTTCATCTCCCTTCTCTCTCGTTCTGAAAACAACCCGTATTTCAACCACGACAAGGGATGATCAATTATTATTATTGTACCGGGCGGTACACCTCCACGCCGCTAATTTAAAATTCGCGCCAGTTGAAACTCCTCTGCTGGAGGAAGTCTGAACTTTATCTACGCTATTAATTCTCTACTTTCTCAGAAGATGTCACCGCGTGGAAAATTTTGAGTTTTTGAACTGTGTCATTTTTGATGTGTTTTTGTTTTGCTTGAAGTAAGAAGTGTGAACTTTCTCTTCTAGAGGACACTACTGAAGATCAACAATAGTGCACCCTAGTGCGGAGTCAAAGAACTATTTTGTTGGAGAAAATTTTATTTCAAACTAGCTGATGTACCCGTGCTTCGCTACGGGATTCTCAGAAAGACTGACTTTGTGGTTTTCCTAACCTAAAATCAACATAGTTCATTACAAAAACGTAAGTATGAATGTAGCGATTAAAAGCAATGCTATCCTATAAAATACTCGATCAAATGGAAAGCCGCACGTTTTATCACATTTAACGAACAGTGCTGCGGTTAGATTGCGGTGCCAATCTAATAGTCCAAAGTTCCAGAGCTGAGATGACCAGGCCGCAGATTGCCATGAACACTCATCTGCCATTATTCCGCTAAATATGCACACTGTTCATTCCAATCAGTGTCTCAGAGTAGGGATTGAATAGCTTGAATGCTATGATGATCCAGTGTGTTACGTATCAGTAGTATCAGAAAATTTATAAACCAGGGGAATGGCATGCTAAAGAAGAAGGTTATCTAACTCCCCAGCTACTTCCCATCAATATTCAGACAGGCTGTTACACTCTGTACGACTGGGCGAGTTGACCGTGTGGTTAGCGGTACGCAGCTGTGAGCTTCCATCCGAGAGATAGTGGATTCTAACCCCATTGTCGGCAGCGCTGAACATGGTATTCCGTGGTTTCCCACTTTCACACCAGTCAAATGCTGGGCCTGTACCTTAATTAAGGCCTAAGGCACTCCTAGCCCTTTCCTATCCCATCGTCGCCATAAAACCTATCTATATCGGTGCGACGTAAATCAAATAAAAAATACTCTGTACGCAGCAGTAATCCTATCTACCGGAGATGAGGGGCAACAGAAGACACAAAGCACATTACGACAAACAATGGTCAATGTAAAGTTATTGTTGATCAATATTATGAGCTTTCTATGTTGTAGGCCTTCACATTTAGTTTTCTTTCGACTCTGTGATTTGTAAAATATTTTATACCATAAACTGTAGTTTCTTATTCTCCGACTTTACATACCGATTTTCATTAAATACTTTTTACCCATTTTCTCGTTACTCGGAGCTGATGTGGACTTAGTAACAAAAATCCAAATTCATGAATATCTTTGTGATCATAGCCAGTACGGTAACAATGTATAAGGCATTAATAATAGGAAATTGAATACTATATAACCTTAGTTATGTAGCATTCATCGATTACACTTCTAATAAGAAATATTTGAGAATTACATTTTAGGCCTTCCCCTAAACTACCATTTCACTCAGCGTGAATAAAATAATTTACAGCCTAGACTATAGCAACTTACTTCCTGACTTTGCATACCGATTTTCATCAAGATAGGACTACTAATAACAACAATAATTGAGAATTAAATTTTAGGCCTTCCCCTAAACTACCATTTTCTCAGCGTGAATACAATTATTGATAGCCTAGATTATAGCAACTTGTACCCCAACTTTGCATACCCATTTTCTTTAAAATACGACCACTAATAACATAAATAGTTGAGAATTCAATTTTAGGCCTTCCCCTAAACTACCATTTCACTCAGCGTGAGTAAAATGATTTATAGCCTAGCTTGTAGAGGCTCATCCCCCAACTTCAGATACCGATTTTCATTAAATTCTCTTCAACCGTTTTCTCGTGATGCGTGTACATACATACAGACAGACAGACAGACAGACAGACAGACAGACAGAAAATACGGAAAAGTAAAAAGTGCATTTTCTTGTTGCTATGGACATGACCGATACAGAAATACCATTATTTTCAAATTCTGAGCAATGTACAGACAAAACTCTTATTTTGGGGCTCCTAGGCATGAATGGGGTTTTCTGCCCCTCTGTTGAAACTTGTGTTTGGAGGTAAAACTGAGCTGATTGCCCAAGCATTGTGTTTTCAGGGCTCGAAGCCCAAATCCTGTAAATATTGTAACTACCCTTTGACTTGCTACTTTGTACCTGCCATGCTTGTTATTTCTTTGTTTTTGAAAAGAAAATATAACCTGGTTAAATTTTAAATTAATTTTACTTTAGTAGCTTGAGACTCGTTCACCACCCCGCACCTTCTTTCACGCATAACTACCACAAAAACACGGTAACAATTATTATTATTATTATTATTATTATTATTAACAACAACCTTTTTAAGTAAGGATGTTATTAGCTTTATGTCCCATTAACTACTTTGACGGTTTTCGGAGACTCCGAGGTGGCGGAATTTTGTCCCGCAGGAGTTCTTTTACGTGCCAGCAAATCTACCGACACGAGGCTGACGTATTTGAGCACCTTCAAATACCAACGGACTGAGCCAGGATCGAACCTACCAAGGCCAGCGCCTCAACCGTCTGAGCCACTCAGCCCGGCAATCTAGAGACTGGATGCAGCGCTCGGCGGAGTCCAAAACCATCCGAAGAAGAAGAAGATTACATTCGAGTCAACCAGGCGCGAGAGGAAGGGCGAGACCATCGAAATGTCTCGTACAGGAGGCGAGTGAAGGAACTCGAATGCCTTCTGTATCTGGAGTTTACTCGAATCGAAGTTATGACTGAATACACGAGTTGCTCATTTGAGAGATAAAATTAAGTCTATCGTATTCGTAATATTCAGATTTCTACCAGAAGTCAAATACATGTTAAATTAACAATGACTGGCAGCTAAAGAAACAAAAGTTCAGTAAGTAAGAAACCAGCAATTCTGAAAACTTCTCAAATGTACGTAAGCCAAAAATAGTATCAACCCTTTGCAAAAGAAAACCAATTCTGTAAATACGAGGGTTGGAGCATAAGTAATAGCAATTATTTTTCTCACATTCTCACGGTACTATCAAGCATGACACTCGTAGTGCATGGACACAGCACGGGATGGCAGTGTATTGGACAGGTACCACCACGGACAGGGCGATGGGACTGCAGTAGTGAGTCAGGTTCCGTGCAGAATGAATGTAAAGCCTACTACAAACCTAGCGACAAAGTCGCGGGACATTTGTTTGGGGACAGTTGCGATACAATGTCCCGCGTCCACATCTATAGAGCCAGTTGCACCACAGGAATCGGCGCGAAATGGCGCAAGAAATTGCTTTATATGCTTTCAATGTTGTGAATCTTTTTCTCCATCTCGTGAATGGACATGGTGAACTTTTTAGCCAGATACTCCCCTCCGTTTGTCTCTGTTTTTGTACTTAGTAGACATAACATCCCCAAAACAAGGGAGGGTGTGTAAATCCTCAATGATTTTTAGAGTAGTTTCCATCGCGAAACAACAGAACGCGAAACACAACACCAACACGTGGCGGCTATCTTCACACTGGCATCGGCGTGTATCGGGACTTTGTCTCGTGACACGTTCAGACTACATCATGTTGCGCAACATTTGTATCATGTATCCAATTCCGAATGGGGGACCTGCGCCGTGCAACTTTTGTATCGCGACAGTCCCAAATACGGAAAAAATGTCGCAGGACATCCCTGGAACTTGTCGCGATACACGTGTTCCGCAAATGTCGCTTTGTGTGTACTAGCCTTAACGAGGCAAGTACTGAAACATCTGCCATGATTCACAGGAATTGTCTCGTGAGATTTTCATCTCATCTCCAAAGTGAAAGAACCATTGCGTGGGAGACGGTTTGGGACCAGAGGACAATGAAGACTCTTGCGGTCCAGTATCATATAGGAATTCCGTACATACATGTATGGGGAAATTGACATACATTCGTTAGGAACCAATGAAATGAAGAACGGAAAGGCAAAAAGTATAACATTTCCTTCCTTTATTACGCAAGAGAGAGCCTCCGTGGTTCAGGCGGCAGCGCCCCGACCTCTCACCGCTGGGTTCCGTGGTTCAAATCCCGGTCACTCCATGTGAGATTTGTGATGGACAAAGCGGAGACGGGACAGGCTTTTCTCCGGCTACTCCGGTTTTCCCTGTCATCTTTCATTCCAGCAACATTTCCCATTACCCTTTCATTGATACATGGCGAGGCGACTGGTATCCGGCGTCTCCTGCATCACTGGCAACGAATTGTGAATAATCTAGAGGACTACTTTGAGGGTTTACCGTAAAAGTTACTGTACTCTTTGACAGTGAACATTATGCAGCACAAGGATTTCCTGGCTGACAGTTTCATGGCTTCGTATCCTACAACTGGTAAAACTACCGTACGCGCGCCTTTTAGCGATACATGGACACGCCAGTGCTGAATAAGTCGACCTCGGGTATCTTCGAAAGTCGTATTGACAACCATTGAAACACAAACTATGAATCGCTTATGCATCGTTGTGCGACATCTGGCGTACACTTTACGTACTAGTACTGTTGTTGTTTACACAGCAAAGCCAAACTATATAATTCATGCTGGGAACACGATTCGCATCAAGAAATGTTGTATAATGTTATATAAAGTGTGTGTGACACAGTTGTTGGCTGAAGATAATAAAGGTTTAGAACATTCATATCGATCGATCATATTATCGATTCAATTCAGACTTCATTTCCATTCAGTTGGCAGTATTACAGGAACCGGGAGAGCTCCCTCCTTACCCCTCCAACCCGTACATAGAAATATCGCTAAAAGGTGCGCCGACTATACTCAGCACTTTTCATACATTCCCCTGCATCTTACACTCCCCACTTCCAACTGTATATTTCCATTTGCCTGGTAGATTCCGCATCCGTGCCCATAAAAATAGTTACAATAACTTGTATCCGAACAGTCGTATATTTATACTAAATCTAAAGGGAAATGTCTCAATCATTTGTAAAAAGAAAGCCAACAACTGGTTTCTTGTTCAGGTTAGGGATCAATGAATCAACAGAAAACACACGACCGTACTCGGAACCATTTCGTAACTCGGACCTCGTGCTCAATCAAGCGATTTCTTTACTTGTGTTTCAGCAAAAAAGTCATCAAATGGCCTCGAATACATGCTTTACTCGAGTTAAACGAGCTGAAATATTCAACTAATCGCATCACTGTGTTACATACAAACAACTGCGATACTAACAACAAATATCCTCCACGGCAGGCAATAAGTTTTTTTTGCTAGTGTCTTTACGTCGCACCGACACAGATAGGTCTTATGGCGACAATGGGATAGGAAAGGCCTAGGAGTTGGAAGGAAGTGGCCGTGGCCTTAATTAAGGTATAGCCCCAGCATTTGCCTGGTGTGAAAATGGGGAAACCACGGAAAACCACTTTCAGGGCTACCGATAGTGGGATTCGAACCTACTATCTCCCGGATGCAAGCTCACAGCCGCGCGCCTCTATAACATTTCCTTCCTTTATTAAGCAAGAGAGAACCTCCGTGGCTCAGGCGGCAGCGTCCCAATCTCTCACCGCTGGGTTCCGTGGTTCAAATCCCGGTCACTCCATGCGAGATTTGTGCTGGACAAAGCGGAGGCGGGACAGGCTTTTCTCCGGGTACTCCGGTATTCCCCGTCATCTTTCATTCCAGCAAAACTCTCCATTACCATTTCATTGCCTCTGCCATTCATTATTCATTGCTCAAGAGGAGTGCAACAGGCTTCTGCAGCCGGCACAGTTCCTGTCCTCTTTTTTTTCCTAACTGCTTTACGTCGCACCGACACAGATAGGTCTTATGGCTACGATGGGGCAGGGAAGAGATAGGAGTGAGAAGGAAGCGGCCGTGGCCTTAATTAAGGTACAGTCAAAGCATTTGCCTGGTGTGAAAATGGGAAACCACGGAAAACCATCTTCAGGGCTGCCGACAGTGTGGTTCGAACGTACTACCTCCCGAATACTGGATACCGGCCGCACTTAAACGACTGCAGCTATCGAGCTCCTACCCTCGCCGCTAGATGAGAGCTTCATTCCGTTCCTGACCCGGTCGAATGACTGGAAACAGGCTGTGGATTTTATTACGTAAGAAGATTATATCGTTTTAAACTGCCATTTATTTTCTACGCCTTATAATTGTGCAGAGAGGCAACTTGTAAGGCAGAAGTATTTCTTAATCAGAACACTCACGAGAAGCAAGAGTCCGAGGTCACGCATGACTTGCAAGACTACAGTGTCAACAAACGACATACTGTACTACCACATTCTCTCTTCCAATTAAAAACAAGCTGTTATTTAGAAACAGATCTATTCATTAGGAACGTTTATATACTGTATAACAAGACAGGAGGTGTGACTAGCTCACTGGCTTCCCATTCAAAAGGCCGAGGTTTAAATCCCGGTCGATCCAGGGTTGTGTTTTTTCGGTGTCAGGAAGGGTAACATTCCCTAAGCCCCCAGCCAAAACTAAAATAAACCTGCGTGGCTCCAGTGAACTCAGCATAGCTGGGATAATCTGAAGAAAAGTCCTCTCAGTTTTAATGACTGCGTTGATGGGGTGAACGTGCCTTATGGGAATTATTGTAAGTACGTAAGTGTTAATACAAGGAAAGATCGTCATTGGTGTAATCACATAAATGGGATTGTAAATAAAGGGCACAGATCTCTGTTCATGGCTATGAAGGTATTTTAGGGGTTCTAGTAAGGATGTAAAGGGGAGGCCATGTAAGTCTCTGGTAAGACCCCAACTAGAGAGTATGGTTCCAGCGTACATGACCCTCACCAGGATTGATTCGGGAACTGGGAAAAATCCAAAGAAAAGCAGCTCGATTTGTTCTGGGTGATTTCCGAAAAAAGTAGTAGCGTTACGAAAATGTAGCAAAGTTTGGGCTGGGAAGACTTGGGAGAAAGGAGACGAGCTGCTCAACTAAGTGGTATGTTCCAAGCTGTCAGTGGAGACAAATAAGTTAGAGTGGTGATTTTAAAAGTAGGAAAGGTCACAATATGAAAATAAAGTTGGAATTGAGGCAAATATTCGTTTAAAGGAAGGAGTGTTCGGTAATAATAATTGCTTTACGTTCACTTTTTCCCCAGGGACTCTCAACTTGGGAGCGTGGGTTGGCGACCACAGGGCCCTTAGCTAGTCCTGGCATTACTTCCACTTACTTGTACCAGGCTCCTCACTTTCATCTGTCCTATCCGACCTCCCTTTGTCACCTCCTCTTCTTTTACGACCCCGACGGCGTTATATTGTGAAGCCTAGGGAGTATTTCATTTTCACGCTCTTCGTGGCTTTTGTCATTCTTTGACTGATACATTCATATTTTTCTCCCTGATTAGTGTTATAAACAGGATAGTTCCCCAACAACTTGCTTGCTTTTTACGTCGCACCGACACAAATAGGTCTTACGGCGACAATGGGACTGGAAAGGGCTAGGAGTAGGAAGGAAGTGGCCGTGGCCTTAAGGTACAGTCCCAGCATTTGCCTGGTGTAAAATGGGAAACCACGGAAAACCACCTTCAGGGCTGCCAACAGTGGGGCTCGAACCCAGTGTCTCCCGAATACTGGCCACACTTACGCGGCCGCAGCTATCGAGTTCGGTGGATAGTTGACCAGTTGTACTTCCTCTTAAAACAGCTGTCACCACCACTACTTACGTCCACTTTTACGGTTTACGGGTGCCGGAATTTAGTCCCGCAGAAATTCTTTTATGTGCCAGTAAATCTACCGACACGAGGCTGACGTATTTGAGCACCTTCAAATACCATCGGACTGAGTCAGGATCGAACCTGCCAAGTTGGGATCAGAAGGCCAGCGCCTCAACCGTCCGAGATATTCAGGCCGGGAGTTCAGCATTTCATCGCTAAACGTAACATTTCCCTGAAAAGTTGTCTACGTGTTGAAGATGGGCTTACGGTTTTACTCCCGTTTCTAGCAAAGGCAGAAAGTGAATTGAAGTCTGAAGTACAGTACCCAAAATGGACTCTCCCCCAGCATTCTTTATAGTATACGCAATATTTATGCAAAGAAGATTAATACTTGCTGGTTTTCCGTAGTTTCCCATTTTCACACCAGACAAATACACGGTCGCTTCCTTCCCACTCCTAGCCATTTCCTAACCCATGGTCGGCATAAGGCCTGTCTGTATCGGTGCGGCGTACAGTAAACTGAAAAAGAAAGAAACGCCTGACTTTAATACGGCAAGTGTAATAGACCGCTTGAGAAATAATTCCTTGATGTTCAGCCAGCGGGAGAGAAGTTTTCATTCTGTACCATGTTTGCAGTCAAAAATCATTCACGAGTATATGTTCATATTATTACCGTGTTGCACGCAGGCCGGACTGCTTGCTGTGGAGGACCAAACGTGTCTCGAGGGCGTAGTTCGGACGTTACTACGGCTGTATGCAGTCTTAACTTGGTTATAAATGTAGATGACATAGTTTTTTTAAGGCATAAACTGGACCCGAAGGAAAAGAAACGCCATCTAATTCTCGAAAGTGAAATTCTTGGGACATTGAAGAAAAGGACAACCAAAATATCAATTTGAATGAGAACCAGCAAAGAGATTTCCTTTTAAAGGCACTGGTAAAAGGAAAACTAGATCCAGACGGAAAACAGGGGCCCCATCCTTCCTTGAACATAACATACGTGAGGCTCTCTGAATGTAGTCCTTGGTTAGGTTAGGTTAGGGCCCGGATACCTATGCACTAAAAAGTCCGAAAATATGCATGAAAATATGCACTAAAATAAAACAAAATACACTTACCAGACGCATTATTTAATTTTAACTCTGCATTAAACTGATAAAAAATGTTTAATTCCTTGCAAAATGATGTATGTCATTAGGTTTCAACAGTTTTTCAAAGTTTTCAGGAGTCAATAACTTTCTTTCTGTTGTCAGCCAGAATTAATTTATACGCTGAAAATGATCGTTCTACGTCGACGAATGTAAGTGGGTAATACATGAACACTGAGACTGGCTGCTCGGAACATTCTTCTGGCAAAATCTTTAGGCATTTTTTCCAGTTTAATCTGGTGAAACCCTGCAGTAGACGAAGAGCAAGTTAACAGATGAACGCACTTGTTTAAGCAAACCTCGGGAGGCTATTCTAAGTAGAAGGAAAAAGGAATTTCAGAAAGAAGGAAATAGCTACTGTGAAAAGCGTCATTATCCATCTACCTGCTTGTAATACGGCGCTGAAAGCTTGTTCCTTGATCAGGGAAGGCTCCTTATGTTGCCAAGGGATGTACAACAATCAGAGTTCATTAGATTTTTCATTTAGTTAAGAAATCTTAGACAATAGATCACACATAAGAAAAAAAAATGTGTGTATATGCACTGACGTTCAAAATATGCACTTGCATATGCATTTTTTTTTTTAATCCGGGCCCTACTCATCACCCACGATGGGGCTACTGAATTTTAACACTCTAAGTCACTTGTTATGATGGTCCTCTTTCACTTCAGAACTGGATATTCCTTAAGTCTGCTTGTCAATTTTCTTGTTCACTGACAAAGCCAAATCCAATGTCCTCTTCATTTCCGTGGTCCGACATCATTCTTCAGAGCATAACACGTAACTAGCAAAGAATTAATGCAATAGAAATCTACACAAATTGATCTCCATTAACAGTTGCTAAGCAAGCGCACGCTCTTGATATAAATAGAGCACAATGGTTATATAACACAGTGTTATAAAATGTTTGCCAACCTTATGAAGACAGGGTGGAAAAATCGATTGGTTAAGCAAAATTTATGATATGATCACGGAGGGAAGCACTTTGCTAATATATTGTCTAATAAAACGTGTCCCTCGGCCAACGCTGCCCATGAGGACGGGCGCACAAGTAGTAACAGTGTAGTATAAGGTAAATCATCATCATCATCATCATCATCATCTGTTTACCCTCCAGGTTCGGTTTTTCCCTCGGACTTAGCGAGGGATCCCACCTCTACCGCCTCAAGGGCAGTGTCCTGGAGCTTCAGACTCTTGGTCGGGGGATACAACTGGGGAGTATGACCAGTACATCGCCCAAGCGGCCTCACCTGCTATGCTGAACAGGGGCCTTGTGGAGGGATTGGGAAGATTGGAAGGGATAGGCAAGGAAGAGGGAAGGAAGCGGCCGTGGCCTTAAGTTAGGTACCATCCCGGCATTCGCATGGAGGAGAAGTGGGAAACCACGGAAAACCACTTCCAGGATGGCTGAGGTGGGAATCGAACCCATCTCTACTCAGTTGACCTCCCGAGGCTGAGTGGACCCCGTTCCAGCCCTCGTACCACTTTTCAAATTTCGTGGCAGAGTCGGGAATCGAACCCGGACCTCCGGGGGTGGCATCTAATCACGCTAACCACTACACCACAGAGGCGGACATAAGGTAAATCAACGACGATGTACCCGCTTACAAATGAGATAGGCAACTTTTTTTTCTACGATTGTGAAAGCTGGATCCTTGACCAAAATACAGAGAAAAGAGAAAATAATTGCTGCTTCTGAAATGTATTGCACCGCCGTTTCTTCCGAATAACTTAACTGAAAATTTCTAATGAAGTGCTTCATCGGATGAAGAGGCAAAAAGAATAATAAAAATAATAATGCTAATGGCTTTACGCCCCACTAACTACTTTTACGGTTTTCGGAGACGCCGAGGTGCCGGAAAATAGTCGCGCAGGAGTTCCTTTACGTGCCAGTAAATCTACCGACACGAGGCGCACGTAACTGAGCACCTTCAAATACCACCGGACTGAGCCAACATCGAACCTGCCAGGTTGGGGTCGGACAGCCAGCGCCTTAACCGTCTGAGCCATTCAGCCCGGCACTAAAAGAACTGCTACTCCCTAGAAAAGACACACACACACTCAATATCTAAGATGAATTATGAGAGGCACCAGCTATTACAACTTTTGACTGAAGGGAAGATACACGGAGGAAAAAGTAGACGAATAAGTTTGAGTGGAGATATTTACGTAAGAAATATCATAATATGAAGATGAAGTTGGAATTTCAGAGGTTTGGTGGCCTACGAGGAAAATCGCTCTGGCTGAGATGCAGTATTTTCAAGGTTAAAAATGTTATTTTTCAGCTCATACTTAACGAACTGAAGTAAAACCAAGTTCAGGCAAATTCTGTATGTCTCTACTTAAATACTGGCAAGTTTCATGAAAAACAGTTTCTGTTTGTATACAATTTAAACACACAGACATACACAACTTTCTAAAATGATGGATATCCTCTCGCCATCGTGTATGAGTCGCTTCACAGGATCCTGGGTTCGATTTAATCCTTTGGATTTTTACGAAAACGAGGAAAATTTTCGCCAACACAAGGATAGGAAAGGGCTATAATTGGGAAGGTGTTCTTAATTACGATACAGCCAGGTGTGAAAATGAGAAATTACGGAAAATCACCTTCAAGGTTGCCAATGGCGGAATTCAAGTTTACAACTACGCGACGCGAACCGGGCAGCCAACTCGCTCAGTTATCCTACTTACAAATAGTCTCAGTCTGTGTCTCCACTCCAACGGTTTAGGCACCATCGGCGGATTGCAGAGCACAAGGAGGGTCACGACCTACACCGCATTAACTGTTATTCCGATTCTAAGGACCGCTTGCTACAAAACGCCACCTAACCATTGCTTCATGTTTCTATGAACTACGATGCGACTACAGTAACCCAAAATAGAACTGCCGAATGAACATCGATAACTTTGACGAAGAGTAGCAAAAGAAGGTTTGGAAGAGGACGACTGATTAAGCCATGCAGCTGAGAAAGACCTAGAATGGAGTGAAGGGGATCTGTTTTATAGGAGGAGCTAGCTAAGGTATATGCTTCACACAGAGCGGCGAAATAAAGCCCATTAATATTGCCATTGGTATCACCGTATTAAAATTTAAAACGCATAGATTTGATTTAGATTTTAAGAGGAAGTACAATTGGGGCAACCATCTTTTCTTAACACTAACAGGAGCAAAAGCTGGAAGAGGTCAGAGAAACGAAGGTATCGGCAAAAGGTAAGGAAAACCTAAGCATCACAAACAAATACGTTCATGGATCACAGACCCTGAGAGGGTGTGGTGATGGTGGTGATTATTCTTTTGTTTACAAGCTGTTTTACGTCGCACCGACACAGATAGGTCTTATAGCGACGATGGGACAGGAAAGGACTAGGATGGGAAGGAAGCGGCCGTGGCCTTAATTAAGGTACAGCCCCAGCACTTGCCTGGTGTGTAAATGGGAAACCACGGAAAACTATCTTCAGGACTGCCGGCAGTGAGGTTCGAACGGATGTTATTCTACCGCCCCCATCCACAGGGGGACAATAGAGGGGAAGGCGTGGTAGCCGAGCGGCATAGTTAGTGGCTTCTCACCAAACTGGCCGTGCTTCAAATCCCGGCCAATCTTCATAAGATATTTGAAGTGAAAGGTCATGTCCCCGTAGTTCGGATACCACGTAAAACTAGAAGTCACATGGCTCACGTAAATTTACAAGGTAGCTTGTTAACTGGAACAAGAGCTGAATAATTATATAAGTTCAGAATGTCGGGGCGAAAGGCTCGGAAGGTACAAAGATGGCCTTCTGATGCAGTGTTGTCAACAAAGGAATAGGTTTACCCACTAAACGGCTATTTATAACCACGAAAAAGAAAAGAAAAAAAAGCAATAGGCCACTCCCCTTACCCCCTTAAGTTTTGATGAGTTACGAATCCTTGTAATTCAAAGGTTAAAAGTAATCGAAATATATTTCAAGGTGAACTTATCTAATAGTCCGGGAACAATGATGGGTTGTTTTTTTTTCTAACACTTCCATAGAAGGCATCGAGGAAGAAGCAGGATTAGTAGAAAGAATGCCTGATATGTTTTCACTGTCCCTACTTGTAAAACAGTCGAACCTCAATATCTCGAACCTCCGTCACTCGAATTTTCAGTATCTGAAAGTAACTTAAATTTCCCGGCCGTTTATTCTATTCTTCACGTGCAACATTAGCGTGCAATACCGCATTTGTAGTTTGTGAGGAACAGTTAACAAGTACAGAAAGGGTTACAATAATGCTAGGAGCTAATTTGACTGGAAACGAAAAACGAAAACTTCTAGTGATCGGAAAATTGGCGAAGCCTCGCTGTTTCTCGGGTGCGCATTCGCTACCGGTCACATACGAAAGCAACCCCCGAAGTCGCGTATGACAAGCACCATTTACGAAATCTCTACTGACGAGAAGTTTCAACGTGACGGGAGTAGAGGTTAACCGTAACAAACAACCCGAACTGATTTTTTTTTTTTCCAAAGGTGTTAACGGAAGTATGTATCTTGTTTCACTACTGTATGCAAATGTTACTACAATAAGGGTTATAATAAAAGTGATGCCGTAAAATAGAGTTTGTTAGTATATTTTTAAGTACTGTTAAAAATAATGTATTCAATATAAGCCCGTAGATACACATGATTCGATTATGTGCTATGAATGCTCAAAAACGATATTCTCTATATCTCGATAACTCGAAGTAAAATTTAGCTCCCGAGGTAATTCGAGATTCCACTGTATTCGAAATATATTTCAAGGTGAACTTATCTAATAGTCCGGGAACATTGATGTGTTTTCTCTAACACTTCCATAGAAGGCACCGTGGAAGAAGCAGGATTAGTAGAAACAATGCCTGATACGTTTTCACTGTCCCTACTTGTTGTTAATACTTCGTTTTGGTAGTTCAAATGACTGCATTATTTGTTTCTCCTCAGTCCTACCGGAATCGATAAAAGTTATCATTTCGTGTCTCATTCTATTTTTGGCTTTAGCTTTAATAACGTTCTACTAACTAAACATTCTCTTCAATTCCGCATATGACCGTGGCAATGCTACGCGCGACAATGCTAATGTTACCAGCTCCTGCAATAGATTAGTGATAGGCTACCTGCATCGCAGTATTTCATCACCCAGAACTTGCGGAGTCGCATGGTGGCCATGGATTAAACATCAACAAGGCTAAAACGGTGGTGTTGAAGGTACAGAACGGTGACAATCTCGCAGAAATCATGCTAAATGGCACTAAGCTGGACAGTGTCACAAAATTTAAATACTTGGATAGTATAATGTCCAAGGATAACTTAGCTAAATATGAAGTAAACAGTCGAATCAGCAAACCAATACATTTTAACCTCCAAATAAGACAGCTAAAATGGGATAAACAAGTACCACTCAAAACCAAGATGACACTGTATAAATTATACTACACCCCTATCCTCACATACAGCATGGACTGCTACATTAACAACTCGAAACTCCAAGCAGCAAAAATAAGTTCCTAAGCACAATGATCCAGAAGACCAGGAAGGATAAAATCGGGAAAGAAAAAGTCAGAAGATGTAGGACTAGAACACTCCTTACTCCAGAAGATCCAAAAGGCAAGTCTGAAGTGGTTTGGTCATGTGAAAAGAATGAGTGCCAATAGGTCTGCAAGAAAGGAGTATGAAAGAGAAATAAGGGGAAAGAGACCAGTGGGCAGACCTACAGAAAATTGGACAGACTTAGTAAAGAAGGATGTAGAGGAGAGATGATAGGATTGGGAGCGGATTGTGGACGAAGAATGGATTGAACAAAATGGAAAGGGCTCGTATACCACACCTGGGAAAATGGAGTTGGTCAACGATGATGATGGTGGCCATGGTCGTTAAGGCGTCAAGTCTATATGGTCTGAAACCGTGGTTAGCCGGTTCGAGTCCCGTTGATCGACAGGCCCACAGGGTAGGACAATGCGTGTCAAAAGCCTGGATTCAATTACAAACCTCCCCACATATGACGCTGTTGATGGTGATTCGTCCGTCGGACGGATACGTTAAGCCTTAAGCAGAACCCCTGGCTCTATTCGACAGTAGTAGCTATGTGCCAGCACCGGGTTTCACACTCTTCCTTCCTACTATCATACATCACGCCATTCACTTCATCTCTAACTCCTCTGATGAGGTTGAAGTTAAGAAGGGCATCCGGTCGTAAAAGCTCGCTACGAAGATTCATCTCACTTCACATGCGACTCCGCAGAGAAACGGAATAAAGGTTTGACATACATACACAACAGAACTTGACGGTGTCAATGCTTAATCTTTGCACCGAGCTCGATAGCTGCAGTCGCTTAAGTGCGACCACTATCCAGTAATCGGGATATAGTGGGTTCGAACCCCACTGTCGGCACCCCTGAAGATGGTTTTCCGTGGTTTCCCATTTTCACACCAGGCAAATGCTGGTGCTGTACCTTAAGGCCACGGCCATTTCCTTCCCATTCATAGGCCTTTCCTATCCCATCGTCGCCATAAGACATATATGTGTCGGTGCGACGTAAAGTAAATAGCAAAAAATAATAATCTTTGCGCTGGCGTCCATATTACATGATTCAAGAAGGGAAATCATTCTATAATAACCTTACGTCATTTGACACTTGGAAGAAGTAACAGTTTACTATGAAAGAAAAAAGGCTCGCCGAACCATTCCTTGATATCTTATTAAAAGGGAATCCCCTAAATTTCAGCTCCACTTACAGTCCAAGTTCCCTCGGCTCGCCTTTCGGTGCCATCACGACTGTCAACGTCAAAACTTAAATGCGAACTATTACATTATTATAATTTCCAGTACAATGCATAAATTTTTAACTGAAAACCACCAAAATATCCACTGACATAAACACGAAAAGGACTAGATTGTCCACTGCCTACCGCGAGTTCAAATGTACCCATTGACGAAGAGTTTAAAAAAGAAACTAGATTTAGTTGGAAAACCACTGTTAACAACACCGCTTCTGAGCCTCCCGGGGCCTAGTCGTCAACAAAAACAGTAAAAGCTGTTCACGGGACGTGAAACGACTACCATTATCAAATTTACCTGGTAGTGAGACAGAGGGGCTCATAAGGCAGTGTGGTTCACCTTAGCCAGTGCGGCCTTGCCTTAGCCCAGCTTGACGAGTTGGATCCAAGCCCATTCCAGTGGTATTTGAATGTGCTACAATACGCCTGCTTCCTATCGGTAGATTTACCGACAAGAAAATGAACTGCCGTACTTCAGAACAAAATCCGGCACCGCGGCGTCTCCGAAAACCGTACTATGTGATCTTACAATCAGCTCTGTCGAATATTCCACCGTGACGATTAGAACATCCACAGTTAGAACTCAACCAAGATTTTTTACGTGCTCATACGAACGTCATTACAAGCAATAGATTATTCATTCGGTCTTAAAAGAATATATATTTTTTAATCTTCCGAACTTGGCTCGGATGGACCCGCGAGATTCGAGACAAACCATCTTACTAACCATTTCGTCACCACTGTCTGCAATTCAGGGATGTGAAACTTCATTTAGAAATTTCATCATAGTTCGAAACAGAGACGCAAAATGGATTCGGTGTGGAAATGTTTTCCTACTGAGAAAAGTCCAGTATGTACCATTGTCCCGTTTCTTAATGGGGCCGAGTATGAAGCGAGATCAATTTCGTAGTGAGTTTTTACGACCGGATATCCTTCTTGACATCAACCTAATCAGAGGGGCTAATAAGATGAAATGAATAATGTGATATATGATTGGAAAGGATGAAACCTGGTACCGGCACATAGCCTACTCATGTCAAATGGCATCAAGAGGACTGCCCCTTATCTGACGGACGAATTACAAACTTAGGAATTGAAAAAATACGTTTCATAACGGATTTTTAAAATTGTACATGGACTGCATGAGATCAACTTCGGGAGGTGCTTATTATTGGCTGAGTTAGTACAACTAGGTATTGATTACCAATTAGCTTCGTAAAATAAAGTGATTTGTCGTTGCCGTGCTAGTATAATCGTGTTTTAAGTTTTAGGAAAACGATTACAAATAAAAATTGTGTGAATTCCTCATATAATTAACCACCTTGCCCCAGACAGGTTGTTTGAAAATGAAAATACGGGTTTTACTTTTTTTTATCTCCCTTTCATGTTATTAAAACTGACTTTCGAAAACAAACACTGCAACATCCAGGGGAATTTAATTCTGTATTGGAGTAATATTCCAGTGAACAATTGTGTGGCGATTAGAGTTATTCGGGAAACCGGGGGCATTTTCAAAACTAACTGTATGATCATGTCCGTAGGTAAATAATAAGACTGCACACAAGGGCTGTCGCACAGGTGGCAAATTTCATATCAATTATTCACCTAGCCCTTTTTTTTTTTAAATGTTTTCAAAGAATTTGAAAATGTATCAATTAGGAACAGGTTTGGCTACACAATAAAAATTTCAGTAATGCATCAAAGCTGCTTGCTATAAAAAAATTAGCGCAATATTTCCCCACCATTACAGTAACGTTTGGACCACTGACTGTTAAAAAAAGAATGTTGAAAAGTATTTAAAATTCCTAGTAGTATCTGGACATCAGAAGTTCCTCATCATGTTTATGGTTAAATTTCAGATTCTGTCAACTAGACTTATATATGGAAATTTAAAGAAGTATGCAGAACTCATTCTAGAGAGTTTACTTGATACTTTAAAATACTGTTAAATGTATTCACTGGAATTGAAAGTTAAGGAGAAACACTGTTACACCTTTGACTAAACAACTCATAAGGAATTATAACACTTCAAAAATGTAGTTATTTCATACGTTAAAATCACAGGTAAGGAACAGGTCTATTAATAATGATCAAAAAAGAATGATTTCACACAATGTTATGAAAACAGTGTGATAAATGGCATTGCTTTGCTTCAAAAATAAAATCATATGATAAGAGTATCACCCAGATAAACAGTAATCTATAGAAGTCGTCCTCCATACAAAAGGGTAACATTAATAAAAGTGCTACGAAAAATTATATAAACCTAACATCCTCACGAATTAGTAAGCAATAATTTGCTTTCTAACTGTTTGGAAATATGCATGATGCAGAAAACCTAAGGTTTGTATTTCATTTCCAAAGAACTAGGAAGCTGGGAGGAGGATGAACAATTTAGATCTGAGATTTCCACTTCTGGGGAGACACATGGCCCTGATGTTTCGTCAGCCTACCCCAGAAATGAGTACAAAGTTTTTAAATTCCTTGGGACAAAGGCGACCAGACACACAGACAGCTAACTCCTCCTCAGTGCTGAAGTTACAGATAGTGGAAAACTTAACTTTCCACTATGCCAAAGTCATAATATGCTATGCGGTGATGGCATACAGGTATCATTAGGAATACCAGGGAGATGTGTACTTAATTTACAAAACTGTGTTATGTTCTTCTAGGTACAGATATTTGTGAATTATATATGGAGGCAGCCAGATCTTATTCAAGTTCACAATTTACCAAATATTAAAAAAAAACACTAAAGTAAAGATATAGTGCCACAATGTCCTTAAATTCTTTTGATATAATTCATCTGAGACTGCTGGTGGCAATGTCACACACCTCTCTTCCAATGTAAATGAGAATCATGTCCTGTAATATAAATCCAATACAGGAACATTCCAGTCTAATGCATTAATAAAAACCTTAAAAAGTAACACGATACAGGACTGAAGAGATCATCACTGTCACACCAAATGTTAACTGGTATTGTGTCTTTCCAAAATAGTGGTTGAAGAAACAGTTCAAGTTCCATCTGACAGAATAATTCAACAAGTTTTATAGACTTAATTATGCAATCATTCCTAATGTTGCAAATTTAAAACCTTTTGATTAAATATATATATCAAACAAAGGTGCCGTTAAAATCATTCAAACAAAATGCTATAAATTCTTAAATGCGCCGAAATAATGTATGACTTCCAAGGACGCAGTGCGAAACTTACTATAGAAATTACTCTAAAAAAAATCCATAGGTAACCACTGAAACTTCACAAAACCCCTCATAAAACTGGAAATACGCTCTTCATACATTACTTTACTAATGTCAAAAGGTAAGAATGTTACTATAAGCAGAAGTAGTCATCACAATATTGCCGTACAAGGTACAAACATAGGGTGATACATGATCATCGGTCTTGCTGGGAAAGTTAGACGTCCATTTAGGGGTTAAATCGATTCGCTTTTCGGTCAATCATGAATGGTACTTGTCGTGCAGTTTTTATAAGCGTTATTAGGGTACATAGTTCTCATCAACAGCCTAGATGACAACAAGAGCAATCAAAGATTTGAAGGGAAAAAACGTAATTAAACAAAAGGTCCCATACAGAACACTCAACAGATCAGTAAAACCACCTGAACGTAAACGGATGCCGATCATAAGCTTAATACTAGATATTCCTTTCAGATATCAACAATACAATCAATTAAAACAATTTTGAAAGACTGTAATTGTAAGAAGAAAGGAAAATAATCTTCCGGCTTTTAGTAAAGCTGGGTGAAGATTGCCTGGGAACATTCTGCCAGTCATACAGTCTATTTCATACAAGTGAATATAAACTAATCATTCAAGCAAAAAGAGCATATCTATATGAGTGATATAAAACAATAACGTTAAATATCATAATTCGCAAAAGCTCTGTTACATCATCAAGGTTACGGTACAGATAGGACGATGTGTGTGGTGTGCGCTCCAGGTTAAAGGAGAAGAACTGACCTTTATTGGCAACAGAACTGCTACACTCATTGTCTTCTTTTCCGTTTTGCACTGCATTTTTTTCCACACCATTTATTCCATTTTCTGCTGGAGTATCCACCTGAGATCCAAGAGCCATAATCACATTCACACCACACAGTAGATTTTTGCAGACTGCACGTGCGTTCGAAACCTCGAAACCGAATGATTCTGATTGGTCGGTTGCTAAGTAACATGTCTGCTTTTTTTCTCACTATCGACTGTGTGTGAAGATCGACACCTCGTAGTGACGTCATCACATTAGGGAAATATTTGTAGTAATTCAATTATTATAACTCAAAGCAACTGATTCACGCTGTTCACTCGTTATTTAATTTAATTAATTGTAATTTAAAATGTTTCTGGAATGAAGTCTGGAAATTAACGAACTGGAATTTTAGAACACGACTTCTTGTTTGTTTACATGCGAACATGTGTTGCTAGGGCAGGGTTTCCATTCCATGAAGTTACGCAGTTACATTGTCTTCCCGGTAGAGTTCAAAAATACAACTTATTGTGTGTTTAACTATGCGAATATCTTAATGTAATCGTATTTGTGGCGTATATCCTCTTGGTTTAATACGTTTATTGATAACTATGACTCTGTTTAGAAGCCCTGAGAGCAGTTTCGAAATGGTAAGCGCGTAAATTTCAGTTTAATTTTAGGTTATGTTATAGTGTGCAACAGGAAGTCGCACACCTACAGTTCTATTATCATTTATAGAGTTCTATTATTTGAGATCAAGCACGAAGGTAGATTAATGTGTTAATCCAAACCTTTCAGGATTTTCTCTTATAAAATATGCAGATGTATAGAAGTGTTAGTTTATTTTGTTAAAACCTAACCTCGTGTGTTTTGCTGCCGTTAAACACTATGTTCAGTTTATCATAGACAGACGCTCTAAAGTAGCACATAAATTGTATAACTGAAATCGCATTTAGTGAGGTTGAAATTCTTATGAAGTGAACTCTTACATAATTCGTTATTAATGGGAATGGCCATGTATGAGAGGTTGGTTATCTGGTTGTACTTTCCTTGACAATAACACATCTCTCCTCTGACACTTATTCCAAGTAAGATTTCATTAATTACTACCTTATAATGTCAGAAACATCTGGACACGAGGTTCCAACTTTTCCCGCGATATACAAACACTTAAGCTACCTTATCCAATTGCAATCGAAGTAGAATGAACATGACCATTGTTCAGTGGCAACACGACGATTGTTGTCTTCTGCCTAATAATAATGATAATGCATAATTGAAACATAACAGATGTAACAAGGTAATTTATTCGGTAAAATAAATAAAACTAAAGCAGACTTTTTTTTACTGGCAAGTGAATGGTCAACATACGTTCCATTCTGAATTTGCCTTATTGTTTTGCCATTTGTAGCATTTCTTCTCTAAAATTCATCTTGTCCTGTCAGTAATGCGAGACTCTTAATGGTTGTACTCGGTCCATGACATGCATACTATCGTGGTAGCCGTGATCATTAAGGCACAAAGTCTATATGGTCGGACACTTTTGTTAGCTAGTTCAAGTCGTGTTGGTGGGGGAAAAAAAAAAAATCACCATCAGAATGTTGGCTGGCAGGGAAGAAGTGGCAGTAGTATACAATTTCTAATCACTACATTGTGTACCAGAAGCCTGGATTCAATTTCAAACCTCTTTGCAGTGTTCATATGATGCTTTTTGATGATGATTCATGTGTTGTATGGGGATGTTAAGTCTCGAGTAGGCCACTTGATGTTATTTGACAGGAGTAGGCTATGCCGACACTGTGTTTCACCCATCCTCCTACCTCATTATTATCATCATCATCATTCTTGATGCAGTTACACAGGTCACCCATGGCTTCAAATAGAAAGATCTGCACCAGGCCAGGTGAATAGTCCTTGGAACACTCCCAACACTAAAAGTCTTGCGATAAATAAATTTACTGGCATGTCCCAAGGATACTTTGCCTTTCCTCCTGAAAATGTATGTGCAACAGACGTAAGGTGCTGATTGTAACAGATGAAACTATTGAATGTTTTATGCAGAAAATGAAACATAACGAGCCCTATTGCATTAACAGATCTTATCAGGTGGGTACTATATTTCTCATCTTTCTTTTTCTGAACTAAGGTTAGATTAAAAGAAAAATCCCACCTTCCAATACTTATTTGCTTTTTATTGCTAGCCTATGTAATCATAAAACATATTCCAGCTTAAAATCTAGTTAAATGATTTTTAAAAAGTACATGTTTCGTTCCTGATTTGGAACACCTTCATCTTGTGTAAAGGTACAAAAAATTGGCATAGGCCTATATGAAATAAAAACACTTATGGTGATGATGGTGATATTGGTGAGATAAAATGTTCCTTCATACAATATACCGGGCGAGTTGGCCGTGCCGTCAGGGGCCCGCGGCTGTGAGCTTGCATCCGGGAGATAGTGGGTTTGAATCCCACTATTGACAGCCCTGAAGATGGTTTTCCGTGGTGTCCCATTTTCACACCAGGCAAATGCTGGGGCTGTACCTTAATTAAGGCCACGGCCGCTTCCTTCCAACTCCTAGGCCTTTCCTATCGCATCGTCACCATAAGACATATCTGTGTCGGTGCGACGTTAAGCAACTAGCAAAAAAAAAATCTTGATATCAAGTTTTAAGGTGCTGAAGGGAGCCTGTAACAAAAGGACGTCTGGCTGAATGCATAATGCATATAGCCTACTGAATTCTTCATTTTGGTTGATCTCTCAGTTCCATAAAATGCATCCCCACTGCAGCGAACGTGAGTCTCTAGGAAATCGTACACGTTTTTTTCCACATGGGAATGGAATGATACCGAAGTTTGTGTTCTTTAGCATAATGACATTAAGTGACTACCATCACTGGGTAAGGCTAATCAAACGTTTAAAATGATTGCTCCCAAGAAAAATGTATGTGTCGCTATTGTGTTTTAATTTATTTTCAGGGAAACTCATTCAAAATAGGGGAATGCTTTAACACTTTGAAAACGAGGGACATGCGCTGCACATTGATGGTAATGTTCCATGGAGGATGAGGCACGTACGCCGTATGATATTGAGTTCTAGTGCTTACAGTATATAGGCTAACCGCTTCAGCGTACTACAAACATTAGCAGAGTGCGGAAACACGTTCCACAGTGCTTGTAGTTCATTAAAAAAAAAAGACAGGTAGCAGCACATCATCGGTACCTAATTCTATTCTTATACTAATTTTGTACTACCGAGGCAGCTTCATAGTTGCATGGTCTCGTGCGGTCAATGAGTAGAACCAGTTTCCACAATTAATGTATTTTTTTCATTTCTCATTGTTTGGTATGTATGTTGTGATTCATAAATGTATCATGGTGTGTATGAATACATAATGTTTCCTGTTTTTAATATGCATTGTAAAAATGAAAAAAATTGAAGTAAAAAAAAAGTTTTAAAAAATTTAGTTATAAAATTAGTGGTTTTGCTGCAATTTTCAAAAACAAGGTATGTTTGCATAGCTCAAATGTTGCTGAATCCAAAATAGGTTTGTGATTGTCAGTAAGATTATCAGTTATTTTTGTATTAAAATGTGAAAACGCATTAAAATGCTCAGTCCTCAATGTGTTAACCCCTTCACCATAACATGTTTATTACGGGTACATTCTTGACCACGTAATCCCTGTGGTTGAGGGCAGTAGAATAACATCCACAGTATCCCCTGCCTGTCGTAAGAGGCGACTAAAAGGTAGACCAAATACTCTCACCTTGGAATCGTGGGTTGGCGACAGGGATCCACTTGGTGTGTCTGGCATTGCTTCCACTTACCTGTGTCAGTATCATCTTTCCCATCTGACTTCCTTTGGTTAACTATTGTTCTTTCCTGACCTCAACGGTATTAGGTTTTCGAGCCCTAGGGAGTCTTTCATTTTCGCGCCCTCATGGCCCTTCTCTTTCGTTTGCCAATACCTTCACTTTTTGAAGTGTCGGACCTTTTGATTAGTGTTAATAGAGGATGGTTGTCCAGTTGTACTTCCTCTTAAAATAATAGAGCCTAGTCACCACCACCACCACCACCACCACCAGCACCAAAATGTTCCAACTAAAGGGAATAACGCTCCTTTCTCATCTGTTTACCACAGTGTTCTCAGCCTGCTTCTTTTCATAATTGTCTTGAATTTCCTGACATAAAAAATCACAGATGCACTTCTTGAGACACCGCTGTTTGCTGATGATGTGGTATTGAAAAATGAAATGGCGTATTATGGCTTTTAGTGTTGGAATGCGTCCAAGGACTTCGGCTCGCCAGGTGCAGGCCTTTCGATTTGACATCCGTAGGCAACCTGCACGTCGGGATGAGGATGAAATGACGATGAAGACGACACATACACCCGGTCCCCGTGCCAGGGGAGTTAACCGATTTTGGTTAAAATTCCCGACCCTGCCGGGAATCGAACCTGGGACTCCTGTGACCAAAGGCCAGCATGCTAACCATTTAGCCATGGAGGCGGACAGTGTGGCATTGATCAGCGACTACATGATATTGTTAACATTGATGCTTTCACAGTCCGTACTTGTAGACAAGAATTGGGCTTATGCCGTGTCAAGAAAACAAGACGAAACTCTTTACGTTTCACAGAGAACTTTGCTCCGCGTATGTCTTCAGAAGAAAAATCTCGACCGTTCACGAGGAAAACTTCTACAATAATGAAGGTTTGAATTTAGGCGTTAGTAATAGAAGCGTACGTGGTACGTTCATTCGTCACCAGATGGCTCACCGTACACAGTACAGCTCTAGCATTCCAAACGGAAGCTGATGGTGCCATCGTTATCGGTCCGGGAGGTGGGGGTATAACTGGTGTACACACAAATGAAAGTATGCCTCTGACACAAGCCTGGAATGAAACATCTTGTGATGAACATACGAATTTGGAAAACACCGAAACGAAATAATGATCGTGAAAGGACAGGGAAGAGAACTACCTACGTAAATCCTTAATGGTTGGCAACCACATATTAGTTGATAGCTAGTGTCCCTGTTGAAATTGTTAGGATTTCTACATATTTCCACAGCTTCCCATATAATCCTGGACCTTAAGTGTCTAGGGTGGGTAAGAGCTCTGACATCTTTGAACACTACATCACGACCCGACTATAGCGCGTGCTCAGCTACTGCTGATTTGTCTGGCTGGACGAGAGAGATATTTCTTTGGTGTTCCTTGATGCGAGTCCCAATGGACCACCATGTTTGGTCGATGTATACCTTGCTGCAAGTACATGGAATTTGTACTCTCCAAGGGTGTAATAGTGGAGGACAATTTGTCCTTGCTTTTTTCCTAAACAGTTTTGGTGACGGTGCCAAACACGGTTTTTATATTGTGTTTGCGGAGGATTTTGGCAATTTGGTCTGTCTAACACATGATATTGCTTCAGGAGGATTTTGAAAAAATGCTGAAAAGTGCTAGAAGACAGTGGACTGAAAGCGAGCTGCTCAAAGACCGAAGATCTTCACTTCACTTTCAGAGATCCCATGGTTTTAACACCAGATATTTGCTTGATTCCCTACCACTTCCAAATTGTAGCAATTTTAAATATCTTGTCTCCATGGTGGAAAAATTGGATGGTGAGTGTCATGAGAATTGCAGGAAAATTGTTGGCTGGCTGAAGTAGAAACAAATTTTGTGTCTGTTCTGCAATAAGACGATGCTACTGGAGCTTAAAGGAAAGCTCTACATGATAGTGTTGAGGCCTGCACTGACTTGTGCTTTGAAATGCTAGGTTTTCTATGAACATCGCAAGTGTTGTCTAAATGTGACCAGGATGAAGACTCTGAAAATGTCAGCAGGAGTTTCAAATAAAGATGACATACAAAATAACACTTCTGAAGCACATTGTAGATGAAGGAGACAGTCGTGGAGAAGGTTCATCATGAGCGGGTGACATAGTTTGATAAGGTGAACGAACAGGATAGACATTAGGTAGCCAAAAGAGCCCTTAACCCTTCAGCTACTCAGGTTACGAAGAAGAGGAAGGCGTAAGAACAGCTGGGCACAACAGACGAGGTGACAACAACTACTTCACATCTCAACCGATATCGAATACAAGCAGTTGCCGACAACAAAGTGCAACTGCATTCCGCTAACCCTGAAGGATCTACAGTTGCAGCTCCACAACCAGGATGTCATCAGTGACAAAGTGAAGAGGGTCATATAGAGAATAGCTGCGAGTTACTTCTTCCAGTGCACTTTGCACTTACAGATATTCATGTCCGCTTGGACTTGCTCAGAATGACTCTTTCTTGGCAGGTCCTTTTTCCAGGGTCTCACATCTTGGGAGCATGTATTTCTTGGGTCAACCTCCTCACTTTCACCTTTCCTATCCGATCTCGTGTATTTGGTTGTTCTCCTCCGTCCCTGACATTATTAGATTTGCAAGGCAATGGTCGACAGAGTGCAGGGAGGGCTGAGGAAGGGGGACGAATATACGGGAGCGTGTTAAGATCGGAAGCTCATATGACGATGCAGAGGCGAGTAGTCGGCCACCAGCTAGCTACAGGGACAACAAGAACTAAAGGGACCAGCAGGGGAGACTCCTTTTAAAAAAATACTATTTGTTTGGGGCGTCGACCTATGAAGATCTTTTTTTTCCCTACTTGCGCCATATGTGAGGAATCTGCATGTATTATTTAAATGGCGGAAGTGTAGGAAAGGAACGTTAAGGACAATGCAAACACCCAGTCCCCAGGCCAGATATATTAATCATTTACAATTTAAAAACACTGACCCGGCCGAGAGTCGAACCCAAGGCCGCCGTGTGACAGGCGGACACGTTGCCCCCTACACCGCGGGGCCGGATGGGGAGATTCCTTAACAAAATAAATCTTATTGACAGGTAAGACACCACCAAATACCAAACTTCAACTACAGTAGAGAGGAATTTCCCCTTCCAAACAAAAGGTGTCGCTTTCAAATAAATAAAAAATAAAAAAAACATCAGCAGTTTATACCAAATAGGACAAACATTTCATCACTTTACCATGACAGCGTCTAGGACATAAGAACTTCAGTTAGAAGGAGACATCATAGATATTAAGAATAACCAAAATACTAGCAACTAAAATTTTTTAAATGACTTTCAAAGTGCTCTTTACATGTTTCAACGTACTATATCAATTTTACATATTTTTTTAAGCTGAAGGTGCTTCATAACGAGACGAAACGTGTCCTAAATTACCATATGTAGTCCTAGCCCGTCTGGTGACCACGATCATTAAGGCGTTAAAGTCTAAATGGTCTGACATCATGGTTAGCCTCTTCGAGTCCCGTTAGTTGAAAAAAATTTCACCATCACAATATTGGCCGGTAGGATAGGGGAGGTGGTGGTATACCATTTCTAATCACTAGAATGCATGCCAAAAGCCTCGATTAAACTCTAAACCTCTCCGCAGTGTTCATATGGAGTGAGGGCATATGACGCAGTTGAAGATGATTCATCCGTCGGATGGAAACGTTAAGCAAACCCCTTTGTGCTATTAAACAGGAGTAGGTATGTGCTAGCACCAGGTTTCGCCCTCTCCCTTCTTACTGCCATATATCATGTCATTCATTTCATCTCATTAACTCCTCTAATGAGGTTGATACCAGGAAGGGCATCCGGTCATAAAAACCCACCACGACAGATTCATTTCACCTCATACCCAACCCTTCTAGAGAAATGGGACAAGGGTTGGACAAACATATAATGTGTTAGTCCTATGTATATGTAGGGCAAAAGAAAAATATATATATATTGAAAGGTAGAAACTCTCTCAATCAAAGTTGACACAAACTTCATGTCATTTTTGAACAGTTATTGCTATCCCCAGGTTCTCAGTACGGTAAGTCAGGCAAAGAGCTCTTCCACTCTTGGCAATCAAGAAAGAGATAGCTGGAAAATGTATAATTTCCAATAACAGATCAATTATATTGAAATTATGAATTTACTCACTCAGGACAAATATTTAAAGTTCTCTATGGGAATCAAAATCTATATCATCTGATGACCTAGCAGACATCATTTTTTGTCTCTGACAGTGCATTGGCTCTGCCTGAAGCTCCAAGTAGTATGTACAGTGGCTCTCACTACATGCACAAGCCATGTGTCTGTGCTAATTACCAACTGATGACCCAAAATTGGCATACTGGGCTGAAACGCTGGCAACCGAGAATGAGTTAGCTGGAAAATTTAGAATTTCCAATCATGAACCAATTATATTGGGAACATGCTGGCGAGTCGGAAGGGGACGGAGGAGTGGTAGTTGACCTTTGTGTCAAATCCGACTTTCAGCCTGAATCATTCCAATTTATGTGCTCCTGGAGTATAATTGTATCATTTGTTTTATCAGCACTTTTTAGCTGCATAAACCTTTTGAAGGTTGGATGTTTGAGTTAGTAGGTTATTGTATTTACCTGGAATATTTACTGGACCTACTAAAATAAAAGAAACCTCAAAGCACACAAAGACAACTATTATTTAAAGTCTTCTATGAACAGAGCTTAGTAAATAGTCGATAAAAATTTAATTGTTTATACTAAGTGATTATCCCATCAACGACGAGTATAACAGCTAGTTGTTTCCTGTTATTAAGCTTGTGACTATTAGTCTTCGGATACACATTTCACAAACCTTTCTTCTAGCGTTTTCTGAGGTTCTGTGCTTTTGAGATGATCAAAGAAAGAGGGCGGCCCTCAGGCCTCGAATGCTCTAATACCTTCGGGATCAGAAAAGAACAAGATTTAACCAAGGGAGATCGGATAGGGTAGATGAAAGTGAGGAGCCAGGCATCAGTAAGTGGAAGCAGTACCTGGACTCAGCTAAGAGCCCTGTGGTTGCCAACCCACGCTCCCAAGTTAAGAGCCTGTGAGGCCCCTTTTAGGCATTAATATTCAGAAAATCAAAATACTCTCACAGCCTGCACCTGAATCGAACCTCTCACCTTTCAGTATCTCAATTGTGGATATTCTACTGGAGCAGGTCGACCACTTTTTATGTCTAGGAAGTATCCTCTCAACAAATGCTTACTGCTCACAAGATGTTAAGAGAATTGGTGCTTCCCACTCAGCATTTGGATGTTTATCCTGTCGGGTCTGCATGAATAAGGACCTTACACTGCATGCCAAGATCATAGTTTACCATGCTGTTGTCATATCAACACTGCTTTATGGTTGTGAAATGTGGACCCTCTACCATCAGGATACCAAAAAGCTAGAGCGCTTCCATCTGCAAGAACTTAGATCCATCTTTGAACATCAGATGGGAGGACCGGGTCAGCAATCTTGCAGTTATTGAGAAAGCACATGGTATAAGCATTGAGGCTACCATCATTGGTACCGTCTAAGATGAATAGGGCACGTCCATCGCATGAGTGAAATCAGGCTTCCTCGTCAACTTCTGTATGGTGCACTTTGCTCTGGCACAAGATTTCATGGAGCCCCTTTGAGGCGTTTCAAGGATCAGCTAAAGCATGCTCTGAAAAGAACTGAAATAAACACTCAATCCTGGGATACGCTTGCTGAGAATCGTATACTTTGGTGCCACACTATTTCTACATCAGTTTCGGTGTTTGAAGAGGAACTGTGGCAACAAGCACGGAAGTCCCGTCGAGCTCAGTTCCACCCTCCCCCAACCATTTCATGTGATCTGTGTGGACGTATGTTTCATGCCAAGATTGGGCTACTAAGTCATATGAAACATATTCACAAAGCTTTGTGATTGTGAAAATGTAAACTGCTGAAGAATATTGTTTACTCAGATACGAGTTGCAGCTGATGACGACGACAACGATAGGCAGAAGATACCATGGGTGTTATTCTACCACCCCCACCTACAGTGGGTTGAGCAGTGATGTGCTCAAACTGCTGGATAGTTACTGTCTTTTGGAATCAACTGTCAGTAGCAATGGATCTTGATGATCCAGAAATTTGTTGGTAAGGCAACATTCAAAAGTCTTGGTAAGATCTTCATATGACCTGATGAGTGTATGCACATGAAGATCTGAATGGCTGAGGCACTATTCTTTCCCATAGCTACATATGGTTGTGGAAGTTGGACCATAAAAATAAAATAAAAAGTATAGGAAGAACAATATTGCATTTGAATTATGGTGGTGGAGGAGACTCTGAAGAATTGGGAACAACCAAATGGATGTCCAACAGACACAGATATCAGTGAAATTGCTCCAGTTAAAAATATGAGCATAAAGGAATGAATTAACATAGGATTCACCATCATTGATACCATTAATGATAAGAGGTTGAGATAGTATGGACCTGTATGCTGCATGGAAGATAACACGGCCTAAAAAATTACTGTATATACTTAAAGGAAGAAATATAATGTAATCTGTGAAAATTAAATTAGGACTGATTATGTTCTTTATTCTTTATCTCCAGATGTTACAATTTTTCAACCAATTCGATCATAACGGAGAAAATATGTCCTTTCCAACCCAAACAGGCTTACCCAGTTGAATCATAACACAAACTTTGTACAAACAAATCATAACAAATGCTTCACTCTTATTCAGAGAACTCTTAATTGCAGATTGGATAGTTAAAATAACAAAGCATAACTGAATGAGCACAATAAAATAAACAGAATACTCGGCAATACGGCAAAATGGCCCATGGCCACCCAGAGGAGGGGTAATAACCTTCCTTTCTTTTCCTGACTGTATCAGCAGTTCTTTAGTTAATTGCCTTCCAGGCTCTGTCACGTGTCATAACTGGCAACCAATGTCTTGTGCAACATTCTAATGTTACTCAGCCTAGTTGCTCCCTCCTCAACGTGACCTAACTCACTAGGTCAAGAATTGCTGAAACAGTCAAACGTATCATCTCTCCGTCTGCTGAGCTCCATATTTTACCTTCCAAATTTACAGTATCTTAACAGTCTTTCATTAATCAGTCTTTACGCATCTCAAATCCAATCTCATTTTAACTTGATCCCATTTCACAAACCTTTTACAATCATCTTACTTAAACACACTTCACAAACCTCCAATCCCATCTTATCCTGACATTTAACTTAATCACAAACCTTCAATTCAATCTTATTTTAACTTAATCACACTCCACAAACCTACCAAATTTAACTTAATCTCTGTCTTAACAATCCTCCACAAACCTCCACTCCAATCTCATTTTAACTTTAACCACCTTCATTATTTACAATCACTCTTTACAAACTTACTTGACAGCCCTTCATTATATACAAACCCTATGTCCACTTCAATCTCATTTAACTCAATCACATTCCACACCAAATTTAATTTAGTCCCAATCTTAACATTCCTTCATTATTTCACCAATCTCTATAACTTTATCATTCTTAATCACACTATATCTTCCAATCTAATTATAACTTCCTCCCTTATTTTTACTTCTCGTTACTATGACCCTCTCTCCTCCAACTTCCTTTCCCTCTTTTTTTGACATTTTGGAGCGTTCCTTGTCCTCCTTATCCTCCTTGTCCTCAGCACTTTTAGTTTTCAGACCCCACAGCTCCCTTAAACTCATACTTCTCTCTTTGTTCATAGCTTCTCTTGCTTTAATCACTTCCCTTAACTTACCCCTCGCTCTGTATCTTGCGGTTCTCCTTCCCCCAACTCTTTCTGGACCCCAAACATTTCCCTTGACTCTCCGCTTAGATTATGCAGTGATTCTCGACCAGTATCTTCTCCGCGGCGCGCCGTATCTCCATCCTCTCCGGCGCTGCTTTCTGTTACCTGCCTCTCCTCCGATCTCGTCGCCATCATGTCTTCCTGCTTAAGTCTCTCTTCCATTACCTGTAGTTTTATCACTAACCAAACTCGCACACATCTGCCATGGTTACCACCAGTTGCCCCTTATGTGCGCCCTCAGACCTTGATGTCTGATCTTCACCAAATGTTTCTTTAGCACTTTCAAATTCTTATTCCCTTCTCTTCCTATGTCTCTCTTAACTCAGATTTTTCCACCGTGTAAATTTCCTGCGTTTCCTCTCACTATGTCCGACATCAATGTGGATAACAACTTCACTTTTATAGGACTGTGTCCTCTTACTTTACCTACTCTTTCCGCATCACCTATGTCGACTTCACTGAAATTAATTTTAATTTTATTCTGAATTACCTCCACCACTTTGTAAATTACGTCCACTTTGTCCTCTCTCTTTCCTTCCTCCACACCATATATAAATATGCATTTCCTCATATGTTCTTGACTACTGGCTTCTACTTCTTTTGTCAGATTCAACACCTCCTCTTCCTTATTTTTTACTTTCTCTCTTAGTAACTCAGTTTCTCTCTCATTGCTTCCTACTTTGGTCATTATTTCTTCCGTTTTACCTTGTATCTATTACCTCATATTTTCGAACTCCTTAGCTTGATCCTGTGTCATCTTTTTAATCTATTCAAACGGGCAGACTTCTTCCACAACCTCCTTTACCATCTTCCTGATGACCTCAACATCCTCCCAGCTCATGTTGCCACTAGTATTCAGGCCGGGGTTTAACTCCTCGCCCCCAGTAACTAGCAGCACAATTATCAACTCTGTTACAAACCCTTTATTCCCATTTCTTCTTTACATTCCTTTCCTTTGGTTGTTTCCTTCTTCATTCTCCCCTGCCATCTTCCAATAATGACCCGATATTGCTCTACACCAATCACCTTCCTTGTCGCTCGCCACTTAACCCGTCCACACTCCAATCTTCCTCAACAACACCCACCTTACCAGCACGTCCACACCCGTTGCTTGCTTAAGCTAGACTGGACTGATTATGTGCCACTGATACTTAGGATCGTTTCCATGGATATGGTTCGCATATTGCAACTTCCATTGTTATCAAAGAAATTATTTAGAGTAGTTCTCCTATTAGGTCCTAGGGGTAGTGACAGAATGTCTTGAAACAAGAACATTAGTTTTTGTGTTCCTTATAAATTCTTTTTTTATTTTGTGTAAATGTATTTTTCCAGTCTTTTTTTGTTTTTTGTTTTCTTATTTCATATACATTGTTTAGAGGAGTTTCTAATGAAGTCACAAGCTGTCTCTGGCAGTCGTAAAGAAATGTCTTGAAAGAACAAAACAAGTGTAGTTTCAGTCATTTAACTTGATATTTTAGGTAAAAGTGGTAATATTTCCATTTCATTAATGCTCGGATAAGAAAGCTAACAAGAGCAAAATTAATATATCCTAGAGGACCCATGTTGCTCCGCAGCCATCATAAATAGATCAGGTAACACGTCTTGATATGATATTGCTCCACACACACTGCCTGGGTACTTTTTTGAATCTCTATTTTTAGGACTTGTATTATCTGTTAATTATGTGTGAAGTGAAGTTTTGTATATCTCTTATCGTGACATTGATTGACATTTTACAAACTGCTGTGTAGTTTTAGTTATTGTTGTGTGCTTAATTTAAAGTTATAGTCTTAGATTATTTTGTTTCACATGGAACTTCATCCTTGTGGCAGCCCGGATTGTCTGGGAAGTAGTTTATCCTTTCAAATAAATAAATAAAAAAGTTATAAATGTATCTATCAATGTGTTGTGTTATAAATATGATGTACACAATTCCAACTGTCATTGTAACTACCACCAATCATCCTGGCGATCCTGAAAAATGTGGATTCAACACTAATGTCGATCATATTGGACGTTTTCTTTATCACCCTCCTGACCCCTATCCCTATTTCCCCTGTGGGTGGGGGTGGTAGAATAACACCCACGGTGTCCACTGCCTGTCGTAAGAGGTGACTAATAGGGGGCTAGGGGCTCTTAACTTGGGAGCGTGGGTCGGTGACCGCGGGGCCCTCAGCTGAGTCCTGGCATAGCTTCCACTTCCTTGTGCCAGGCTCCTCACTTTTGTCTATCCTATCCAATCTCCATGGGTCAACTCTTGTTCTTTTCCGACTCGGCGGTATTAGAGCACTCGGGGCCTAAGGAGTCTTTCATTTTCACGCCCTTCGTGGCCCTTGTTTTTCTATGGCCGATACCTTCATTTTTTGAAGTGTCAGATCTTTTCCATTTTTTCTCTCTGATTAGTGTTATATAGAGAATGGTTGCCCAGTTGTACTTCCTCTTAAAACAATAATCACCACCACCATCAGCCCATGCCTGTAGATGCTGAACGTGGACTTGAACAGTATTCGGAATGCCACAATTCATTATATTAAAATTTTTATAAGTAATTTATTGAGAACCACCTATTCAATACTTTTAAGTCTTTACGACTATGATATAATCATTATATTAAGGTTTAAGCATATAATGGTACATGTTTCACCTGTCATTGCAGGCATCATCAGCCATAAATTCAATAATAATGTTTCATATGGATTTTTGTTGAATGAATTTAAATATGTATCGCTAGCCAGTAGGCGTGTAATAGCTCAACAAATTTATCTCTATAAGATGGTTAATGCATTAATTGACGATAATAGTTCGCTTCACGAGTTATGCTTTAATGTTAGAAAAGGAAATTTAAGATTTCTGCAATTGTTTATTACTCCAGTCTCCAAAACTGTATTTTTTAAGAACTCTCCGTTTATCAATACGTGTGAAACATACAATAACTTAATTAATAAGTATCATATAGATCTTGGCTTTGCTTACGAATATGACACATATGTAAATATATTAAAATAATTTTTCTCGTCGAAGTGATTGGTTATTTTGATTATGTTTATATGTCACTCTCACCAAATCCCAATCATAGGTGTGTCTTACACTCACAGTATTTTTCTAGAGATAAGAAGTTGTATGTGTACCAAGTTTGGTTGAAATGGCCTATCAGTTTTAATCATTAAGCTTCACGATATCTTTATGTAAAGGTATTGTGCCTTAACTGTGTGCAACCCGCTAAGTACAGAATGTATTATGCAGCCTAGGGAAAGCCTTTGCCTGCAGTATTGGAGTGGGTGGTCATTAAGTGATTTGATTTTAGAATTACTAAAGTTGGCTGAACGTAGACACCTACCAATGCCTGATGATTCACTAGCCGGGCGAACTGGAAATAACTGGTTTTAGTCATTTAAAAAAATATATATATAGATATATGCATATGTACAGTATAAGAACCAGATGAAGGACTGTGACTTACTATTAATACACATGAGGATAGGGTACACATAAAAGATACACACAAGTCTCAAGATTTTTGGCTGCAGCCTTCGTCCTTGGAGGTTCGTATAAAAATGGTGGTTATCATCTTACGTTTGCAGAATCATATGTTCACAGACACGCAGGTTTCATGACTAGTAGTTCAGTCTTGGCTCCATACTGAACTGCTAGTCATGATTTCCTTCTCCTAACGTGTGTCTGTAAACATAAGATTCTTTCATACTTGAACAACGATGAGATGTTTCAAATGGATTTAAGCTCACCACTTCATTGTCAAATGGCACACTAAGACCATGTAAATTTGATTTGCTGTAGACCTGTATAATATCTTTTTGTTACGCTAATTTTACTATGCCAACGGCCGTAGCCGTGTTGAAACACTGGATCCTGTGGGATCTCCGAAGATTTGGATGGGTTGCCACACGCTCTTGGTGGGTAAGGGAATGGAGAAGCGGAAAGGAACTGGCCACCCTACCATACGTAAACTCCGGCTCAGGCACACCTCTGTGGAGTTTCGGACCTGCCTTCGGGCAGAATACACCCGTACCTTTAATTTTACTATTTAACTTGTTCTTTGCTAGGCTGAGGATGTCCTTAAGACGGACGAAACATGTACCTATCTAACTTCGCTTTAAGAATTAAAACTTTTGTTTGTAAGTATTGTTAACTTAAGGGTGGAACTTTTAATGTTAATATCTTTCAACAAACAATCAATACAGGTATGTCAGTATATGAACAGTTCACAGACTTCCTGGTAGATGGTGGGGCACTATATATAATCCTCAACATCTTTTCCACCCTGGTGAGTCATGAGTGGGATAACCAGTAGTATGGGCCTTCTGATGGTGGCCCCGTCACCTGTCCGTAGAATGAGAGTCTGCACCTTCCCATCTTGTCGAGGTCTTCTCTCGGTGATGCAAGCCCTCTGCCACATATACCTTGGTCTCATGTCTCTTACGTCTCTTACTCCGCACTTCATCAATCTTCCTTCAGACTCTGGACTTCATAGTACTTCCTTAGTTTGAGAATATACTCCTTCTTCTGTCTCTTCAGAAAGTCGTCTTATAGCTTTTGTCTGAGCCTCACTTCTCTTTGGAGGTCTTTGAGGATATTTGTGTCTGGGACAGAGGGCAACATCATCAGTTATTCACCATTTAAGAAAAGGCTTGATGTTAGTATCTTGGCGCCATCTTGAATAATAGATCAAGAGTTCAGGGTGGCTTCTATTTCCACCAGTAAGGTTGTAAGTGACTCTTCATCAACCTGCGACCGTCCCAACACTTTCGGTCGTTCCAGCATTCTTTCCCACCAGCCTCCCCATCCAGCTGCCTGTGGAGCAGGGAACTTCCACGAGTCCTGAAGGTGAGTGAAGTGCTGGCTCGTGACTGGGCTAGTGAACAGTTCGGTGAGAATGGCCAGTTCCTTATTAGCTGCCTCGTAGTTGCCGGGGCACTGTCTATTTACAATCCTCAACAGATCTGCCATTCCGTTTATTGTGTTGAGTGTTTCTATCTTTTTATACATGAATTGGATTGTCACTTGTTTGTTTGTTTTTTTTTTTTTTTGTTTTTTTTTTTCAGTACTTGCTCTATAAATTAGATGATTGTGGTATGTAGGTTTATATTTTTAAAATGTAAATATTCAAATTTTTTACTGTTTCAGGAACATTTCAGTTCCCTGAGAATGGAATTGGATGATTATCAGAAGAACATCCTGATGAAAGCATCATCCTTGAGTAACGATGTTAGAGATGTCACTATAGGTCCTAAGGGACGTCAGACTGAGGTAGAATTCAAAATCCGCCGGCCAAAAAAGAGCTCTCCCAAATTAATGGACCCTGTAGTAAGTAGAGAAAAGAACCTCAAGGTGTCTTCTCTCAGAAGAACAGCTGCTGAAGACAGCCTCGTGGACATCTCAACTCGAACTCGTATGAAACTACTGCATGAACTGGAGTTAATACGACAACAGGATCTTACGGTAAGTTGATGATTCAGAAGTCTTTTTTATAGCATTGTCTGCACTTTACATACTTCTAATTTTAATTAAAATCTGCTTCTGGTAGCACTCTTCCCCTCCATTTTGTTTGGCCCATCATGGATGGCTTCTTCTTCTTCTTCTTCTTCTTGTACTATACCCTCATCGGATATTGACTGTCGTCAAGGCAATCTGATTCTTCTTCTCAGCAGTTTGGAAAAGAGTGAGGGTACTGAGCCCATAACATTCTCGTATATTCCGTAGACAAAATATTCTCCTTCTTCTCCTTCCTTCAATTTTACCTTGTAAGATATGCTCAAGGAGTCTATTTTTATCATTTTGAATGCTATCACCAAAGTACTACAGCCTCTGTGTTTCAGGCGGCAACGCATCGGCATCTCACCGCTGGGTTCCAAGGTTCAAATCCCGGTCACTCCATGTGAGATTTGTGCTGAACAAAGCTGAGGTGGGACAGGTTTTTCTCCAGGTACTCCAGTTTTCCCTGTCATCTTTCATTGCAGCAACAATCCAATTTCATTTCATCTGTCAGTCATTAGGCATTGGTCCAGAGGAGTACGGCAGACTTTGGCAGCCGGCACAATTCCTACATAAAAGATCTACAAATTTACCTCAAAAAGAAGGAAGTCTGCCCAGTGTGTAGTGCCAGATTCACCGTGGCCCATATCCGCACACAGTGTGACAATCTCTCTGGTCTAATGCAGAACCTTGGCCTGCAGGAAACATTCTAATTCGTACTGGCTATTGATTCTAATACTTCTGATCTTGTCACTCCCTTTACGTGTGAGATTGGATTAATCAAACGTATGTGAATTTCAAGTGTTCTGTTACTAGGTAACTTATGTCCCCTTGTGATATGTACAGGGATTTTCATATAAACTAAGGCTGAATGCATGGTGTTTGTACTCTACAGTATGGCAGCTGCCTCTGCCGAACTTATGTCGCGCGCGACCACCCTGATTTAAGCCTGTATACAATCTTATATGGAATTTTACCTTATAAAAGATGGTGGAATTGTTGTCCTGCGGGTTATACAGGCATTGTACCTTGTAACCACATTCTGGCTGACGCGAGTGAGTTCTGCCACTGTAATGTTTCTGATTTTGTTCGTAATATTTTCTTTCAGTTCCTCCGATGTGTGAGGATTTGTTCGATACACTTTTTCTTCCAGTTTACCCCACAAGTAAAAAAAAATCACACACTGTTAGATCTGGAGAACAAAGGGGGAAGTAGACCAGCACTGGTCACTCTGTCTGCAAACACTTCCGAGAAGGTAAGAAGGGAATCTTCTGCTGTATGAACAGGGGCTGAATCTTGTTGAAACCACCCACGCGATGTTTCTTCTTCCATCACCTGATGGAAGAACTGCGTCAAAATGTCATCTTGGTACTCGGATCCCACTGGTGTCTGGTTGGCCATTTTTGTTCTGTACTTAACATCTCTTCAACACGTACTAAATGTACGTTTAACACGACCTAATAAGTTGAAAGTCGGTTTCGATTACAATGCGGTCGTGAAAATTCAATATTCATTGACTTGGCCCTCAACGGGCAACTTAAACGCACTCTACAGTGTGATGGTAGTAGTACCAGAGCTGTAGTTTAGATCCTTTCCAACAGAACAAAGATGGCCTAGGCCACCATAGCTCAATAGGTAGAGCAACCGACGCGAAATCGGGAGGTTGTGGGTTCGGATCCCACTGGTGTCTGGTTGGCCATTTTTGTTCTGTACTTAACATCTCTTCAACACGTACTAAATGTACGTAACACGACCTAATAAGTTGAAAGTCGGTTTCGATTACAGTGCGGTCGTGAAAATTCAGTATTCATTCATCTTGGTACCTCTCTCCATTTAGTGTCATTTTGAAAAAAAAAAAAAATAGGCCCCATTATTCATCTTGTACTAACAGCACACCAAACACCAATCTTCCTGTCACAATGAGGGACTTCAATAAGCACCATTAGGGTTTTCTGTAGACCAGCAGCGAGAGTTGTGACTGTTCACACGACCATTAAGATGAAACCAGAAATTTTACATACAAAAATACTGTGTTGCAGTGATAACTGTCTCACCTTCTTAACAAACGAGATTCAGAGCGGTGACGAATACTTGCCAGGTCGAACACGTGCAGGCTGCTTGCAAGGTCAAGAACTATGCATGTGCCTCACCTACTGCAGCTTACGTATTGGAGAGTAAAAATTGCTGCTTCAATGTGTCCATTTTGGTGTAGTAAATTTTTAAAACGGTTTATTACATGTTCAAATTCATTTGTTGAATGCATCATTTGAATTCATTTTCATTTTTGCTTCCATTTATTTCAAGAGAGGATGGTTGCCAAGTTGTACTTCGGCCGTGCGCGTAGAGGCGTGCGGCTGTGAGCTTGCATCCGGGAGATCGTGGGTTCGAATCCTACTGTCGGCAGCCCTGAAGATGGTTTTCCGTGGTTTCCCATTTTCACACCAGGCAAATGCTGGGGCTGTACCTTAATTAAGGCCACGGCCGCTTCCTTCCAACTCCTAGGCCCTTCCTATCCCATCATCGCCATAAGACCTATCTGTGTCGGTGCGACGTAAAGCCCGTAGCAAAAAAAAAAGTTGTACTTCCTCTTGAAATAAAACTCACCACCCACGGTGGGGCTGATGACGTAAATGTTAGGTCCCTTTAAAGAACAAGCATCATCATCATCATCAGAAAGAGGAAAGACAGAACTGAAATGATTTCGAGAAGTGAAGTTGGACTTGGAGGAGATGGGGGCTCCGGAAGAGGATATCATGGACAGAAATCAACTTAGACAAGGCATCAAAAAATTCTGTGGTTTCCACGAGACTGGGGAAACACTAGTGAGGAAAAGGAGGTCCTATACGGTAGAGCAGAAGAAGGAAGTTGGAGAAAATGTGCTAAGATATTGGCAGAGAGTAAAGGCAGAGAAGGCTAAACATACTGCTAAGAACATCAAGCGTGGTCCATAGACGGCCAAACAGTTTTTTTTTAAATATATAATTTGCCGAAAATGTTGGTAAATGGGCGCCAGAGGTCACCATAGGATCCCGTAGTTCAGAATATTAATAAAAACAATAACTAATAAATGGTACAGCATAAAAGATTCCACTCGGGTTTTGGTCATAGAGCTGAGAAACTGGTATTCTGCTGATTGGGCCTGAAAATGAACCATCTATATTCAGATCTAACCATTATGTGTACATAAGCACTTCCTCACCACACAGTAGATATACTGTAAGAAAGAACACACTCAATAAATATTTACAACTGCTGGAAGAATCCCTATATACACAAGAACCTCGTTTATCTGGATTAAGTAGGACCGGAAATGATCCGGATTATTGAAAATCCGGATAATCCAGAAAAACTATTTTAAAAAACCCAAATGCAGTACATTTTATGTAATATATTAACATAAGTTGTACCTTTATTCAATTATACAATAAATACAAGAACACTTTTCTTACCTTTACGACTCTGTTTTAATATCTGAGCTTTTTCTGTTGTACATTTGTATAGCGTTTGTGTGCAGCACGTTCACGAAGACATTTTACTAACATCACTTCTGCCGGTGTGGTTTCAGTCTGGGATTCTTAAATAAGCCATCAGTTTTTCCAGCTGCATTTTTGCATCTCCATGAGTCATTGTTTCTTCTGATAGAGCGCCGGTTTCATCTTCCAATTCATCATCACTCTCGTCATTACCTGCCAGGGAACAAGAGGCAATAATTTATTCATCTGTCATTATGCCGTAGCCTGAATTACAGTCGTTTTTCAACCAGTCAATTATGTCATTCACATCTACATCCGAGTATCCGGGAATGCGTGCAAATGTGTCAAGGAACTCTGAAGAGTCCACGGTTTCCCATTCTCACTTCCAGGCGAATGCCAGGACGGTACCTTTGATAGACCATGGCCAACTTCCAATTCCTGTCCTTAACTATCCTTGGCGGAAAGACATTCATTAAGAATCGACCCCGTAAAAGAAATTACAAGTGAAAAAAATTTTATTTTCGATCCGGATAAACCGGAGATCCGGGTTAATGAGGGCCAGATAAACGAGGTTCTTGTGTTCATTCAACAGTCCTAGAATAAAAAAGAAAAATAGGGGGAAAACGACAGCGAGGACTCCACTACCATTTGTAGTGACCCCAAAGACCAGTAGTTACAAAGAATATGTTTAGATAATTACCCTTCACTGTCTCTGTACATCAACACAAATCGCAGGCTATCACCATCAGCATATGGTATATCACTTTGATACTGTACCTTTTTCTCACTGATACCAACACTTGGTTTTAGAGACAATTTCATTTGCACAAAAACACGCTGTTAGTGTATGCTTTGAAACCGGGCCATGGATTAACAAAAGTTGCCATAAGATATATACTAAGATCAGTACTGTTAGCACAACAGTTGTATAAATATTACCAAGCAAATAACACTGCTCCATTCATCCATAATCAAACGTACATTCGTTAATGTTCACTGTCATATTCTAGAGTCATAGTAATGTCCCTTGTTCTCCAAAAGTATCTCCAATTTTTTCTCCCCACCACCTTCTCGATATCCAAGTTCCTGCTGGCCCGTCTTTCCAATCATGAGAGAGAGATGTCTTTGCTATAGCAACACATGGCCACATCCCTACCGTGTCCGCTGAGGCCTGGACTCTCCGTGTGACTCACTGAAGTTTCTCTCTGATGTTTTCCAAAACTCAAAATAGCTTGTGTGTTTCCCAACTGCCTGTACAAAACAAATTACTAGTATCTAATACGGACACCTTCTAGCTTCAAATATTCTGACCTTAATACACCAATATAATAATAGTAAGAATGATAATAATATGGCCATGTGGAAGTAAAAACCTCTTCACAGGAAATACCTCCATGAACCAAATAAGCCTCATATCAACAAATTTGCGTCTCAAGCTTGGCTGTCCTCTGGTCTTTTCCCAGAAACAGGATTTGTTGTGGCCATTCAAGATCAAGTAATTGTTACATGGAACTATCTTAGATTCATCATGAATGATCTAACAGTTGTCACAGACAACTGCCACCACTGTTCTACAACTACAGAGAGTATACAGCAGAAACTTTCTGTAAAATGTGGACTTCTTCAGTCATCAGCTGCATATTGGAAATACACACCTCCACCCGTTCTCAAAAACACTTCATACAAGCTTCTGTGGACTGAGAGAGATGTCATAATGAATGTCACACTCAGCATCTCAGCAGCATATTATTGTAATCGATAAATCAAAAAGATCTGCATCCTTTATAAAAATGGCTTGTCCAAACACCTCCAATCTGCAAACAACAATAGCCACAAAGATATCAAAATACACAGAACTGGCAATAGAAATATAACGCCTGTGGAAACTAGAATCAGCCATTACAGTTCCAATAGTAATATCACTTACTGCTGTTATTCTGAAAAGCTTGCACAGGTCTCTGGCCACATTAAACCTGCATCACGACATGTACGTTGAACTACAGAAAGCCACCCTCCTGAGTACCTGCCACAATGTGAGAAAGTTTCTAGGAACGACTTTTCCTCTGAGTTACACCAAACAGCACGAAGATCCAGTCCGCAGATCCGGTAATACTGAAGGACAGATTCTCAAAACAGGGAGATAAAAAGGTGTTTAGGGACATCATCTGTGCACATTTGTTGTATATATGTACTGTATATTGTAATTATTTCTATTGTAAATATTTGTAGATACCTGTATAGTTTCGTAATCAAGAGGGTGACTCCTTACTTAGGCCGGTACTAGCTGGGCCTTCCTAAATAGATGTAACAACATTAATAATAGTATTAATAAATCCAGCCTGGGGATGTAATATGTATGAGGGTGGATCAAATATAAATAGGAATTAAAAAAATAAATTTTTGCATCAACCAAAAAGAGACACGCATAGTGATTACTTTTCTACATAGTGTCCTGCCTTCAATACATATTTTCTCCATCGGATTGGTAACTTTTTTATGCCGTCCTGATCGAAAGAAGAGGGACGTGTGTGGAGCCATTTGTGCACAATCTCTTCTACACTTGCATCATCATTGAACCACTGTCCTCCTAGGTCTTGTTTGAATGGTCCAAACAAATGGTAGTTGCTGGGCAGTAAATCTGGACTGTACGGAGGGTGTTCCGGAGGTGTCCAGTGAATTTCCTCCAGTTTTCCTGCGTTAAAGCGGCAATACGTGGCCTTGCATTGTCATGGAGAAGAATGACTTTTGGATCAGTTGCCGGCGTCGCTTATTGCGATACTCAGCTTTCACATCATCCAAAAGACGACAGTAATAGGCTACATTAATTGTCTGTCTTTTTTTTTTAAAGAAAATCCACCAGCAAAACGCCCGCGGAGTCCCAGAAAACGTTTGCAGGCACCTTTCCAGCAGACGGGTGTGTTAAGGCCTCGACCGGACCTTCTTCGTCTCTTTGCCACCACTCCATGCTTGCTTGTTTTGACTCTGGGGTGTAATGATGCACCCAAGTTTCATCACAATACAATGCAAGAAATCCATGGTTTAAACACTTCCATAACTTATTCCTGTGGCTAAAACCGTTTGAGAAATTTTTGTTCGCCAATCTTCCAGTAATGTCACAAATGACAACAATGTTTTCTACAGTGATGCTTGTCCACTGTCTCCTTTAATGAGGTTCATTTTCCACAGCTTCTCTTCCTGACACAAATGCTTTAGCCCACTCATACACTCGAGTCTGCAAAAGTGTTTCTTACCCAAATTGTGCGTGGAACTGTCTCAAAATTTCAGAAGGTTTGGTTCCCTCCTTTGCATGAAATTTGATAATGATGCATTGCGCAACAGACATGTGCACCTCTTGCTCACTCATAGCATACTGAAGCAGCCCAGCTCTCCACAGTCGTTCATGCACGCAATATCTTTCTCCGGACACGCCCACCAACATCCTGGCAAAACCCCACCTCAGAATTATTACTAACAGCAGCGGTACATTCAAATTCTTGTTATATATTTAATCTGCCTTCATACCGTCACAATACTTCTTCCATAAATTTTACCTTTGATATTGTGTCTGAAAGGCTTCCACATATTCGGTGTGCCTATTTCGATTTAACTCCAAATTTCTGTATTGTTTTATCTAAGGGTTCCTTATCAACAGAGTCAGAAGCCTTTTTAAAATCTCAGAATGTTACAACTACAGCATGCCCTTGGAATTCATTATTCTATTAATTATGAATGTGTATTCTCATTATCAGGATAAAATGATACAACGAATGGAGAGACTGGAGTTGGTGGAGAGGGCGCAAAGGGAAGAAATGTTACATCAGCATGAAATGTCACTACGAGAAAAGCAGTCCAGGTTGTTACAAGAGGAGGAGAACATCCTACAGCAGCTGCACAATGAAGAATTAATGTCGATTAGACGTCAGGAGGAAATGGCGAATGCACATAAACTGCATGCAAAGGCAAGAGTTTTCATAACTTTTATATTCAGGGCAGTAGCGTAACCATGCCAGTGTTCCAGGCTTGTAGGCAGTGGTCTAGAAGTATGTGATGTTTGACCAAAGACTGCGTTTGGCATTGTCAAGGGTTCCGACTAATGTCAATAGCAAATTTCTGTAAAATATTTTCACCGCCTTGTCAATACTTATACATTTTATTTTATTTAATTACCGTACATGTACATGTTTCGAGAGCCACCGCTCTCTTCTTCAGCGGTGCCAAAAACATTAATTGGTCCTTGGACTATGGTACAGTGGTATAATATAACAAGTATATATGAATCCTGAAAATTGTTACAACAATTTCTCCTAGTTTCACCTTTCCTATTTACTATGTCATTTGTTGCAGATTTTACTGGAAATTTCCTAACTAATGTAATCTGTTAAATTAATCTCTATATGTTAATTTATGTCCTTATTTACATCTGAAAGAATAATTATTTCTTCTTGTCTAAATTTAACATTTACTTGTCATTTAGTGGAAATCCTTAAATAAATCAATTTGTAAAATTATAGATAACATCTATAAATAGTCTTTATCCTAAAATCGTAAAATCATAAATAATAATTATCAATTCGTAAAATTATAAAAAACATCCATAAAATTAGTTATCCTTTAAAATGTTTCTGCTCTCTTCTTTCTTCTTAAAGTCTGCTATAATTTTCTAGACCTCTCATATCAGAATATCTTCTCTTAATCTCGTCCAATTCCTTAAATAAATAAACCAAACAAACTAACTTTAGAGACCTTTTGCGAAAAAAGACGGTTACTCAGATGTCTGGAGAAATTATTTAGCCCTACTTACTACATTCCATCTAATTTATCCAAAAATTAAAATGATGTGATATTGGTCTGAACCCAAACAATATGTCCTCCTTCCTTCCTTGTTGTCAATCTGGTGAAAATAATCAATTCTAACGTCAATAGCAGCAAAGCTCTTGGTAGAATGAAGTGGTGTTGTAATTCCTCCTCATTATATAGTGCAGGCTACGGTATGCTGCTCACCTGTTGGTCCGCCATGCTGGTGGGGGCGGTCCCTGATTGGCTGTTCTTCGGCCAATGGTTGAAGCATTAAGGAACCCGACATCGACCTGCTTTGGCGGAGACAGGCAACTGATCGCCGATTGCTTTTTCTGTCATGCCTCGGCCATAGTATCTTTCAGGATTTAAATCCAGACCATTAGGCGAGCAGCATACCGTAGCCTGTACTATATTATGAGGTGGAATTACAACACCACTTCATTCCACTAAGAGCTTTGCTGCTTTCAAAATCAGTTGGAACCCTTGACAATGATAAAGATGATTCCCTTAGGGAACCTGAAATATTTGTTCCAAATGAGTAAATTTATAATACCAATATAGTTGGTTCGTTATTGGACATTACAAATTTTCCAGTTAACTCATTCCTGGTTGCCAGCGTTTCGCCCCAGTAGCCACTGCGTAAGGTACTTGGAGCCACCGCAGTTGCTCCACAGTATGCACTAGCCATGCGTCTTGGTAAATGTGCTATTTACTAACTGATGAGACCAACTTAGCACACTGGGGAAAAACGCTGGCAACCAGGAATGAGTTAGCTGGAAAATTTATAATGTCCAATAACGAACCAACTATATTGGTATTATAAATTTACTCATTCGGAACAAATATTTCAGGTTCCCTGTGGGTATCAACATCTTTATCATCTGATGGCCAGGCAGGCATCAATTTTTGAAAATGAGACAAAGTCTCAGATAGTGCATTGGCACTGTCAGTGCCTCCAAGTAGCCTACGCATTGCCTACACGGTATGCACTAGCCATGCATCTTGGTAGGTCTGCTATTTACCAACTAATGAGCCCAACTTAGCACACTGGGGCGAAACGCTGGCAACCAGGAATGAGTTACGTTAGCTAGAAAATTTAAAATCCAATAACAGACCAACTATATTGGTACCCTTGACAATGCTGAACACGGTCTTCGGTGAAACATCGGGACCTTCACAGGCTCCTGTACCATGGCCTACAAACCCAGAAGGCACTGACATGACACAGGCTGAAGATGCCCAAAATAATGGGTGAAACATGTACCTGACCTAAGTCTACATAAAATCATGTAGATAATAACCACATTAAACGTGGAAAGTATTGAATAGGTGGTTTTTTATTAAATTATCCTTGATATCTATGCCTAACGTCATCTTCAATACGGAACAATAATGAGAGTTGTTACGTGTAATGATTTGTAGTGCCGGCTGTGCAAGCGTCAATTGCTATAGTGTCTTAACCGTTGACTCTCCACCGTAATGACACACTCTCAAATCCTGACGACCGTAGAATGGAATTTTCTCCTGAAATTATCAGAAAAGTCATTAATTCTAGAGTCAAGTCTCCCTTTATTCCATCTCATGGCTCTTCCTTACTTTCTTTTGTAATTCTTGATTTTATTATTCATTTATATCCCGTGATCTTTTATTAGTCTGATGACGTTATCTTCTAACTCATGGACTAAAAGAACTTCAAATTTAGAACAAGACTGATCGAATTTCTGTGCAGAATATAATAGCTCTTAGTCATCAACCGAGTGACGAACAAGAGTATATTCCTAACTCATAGCCAGAAAATATTAGTGTAAAAATGGTGGTTTTAACTACCAGTACTTTTCCAATTATTAAAGACATGTTGTGAGCCTTCTGTTGACCAGTAAGGGTACCTATCCATCATTGGTGCAATTTTCAGTTTAGTTCAAATTTTGGGCAGTATTAAAACATTTGCAATTGGTTGCTGTTCACTTCTCAAAATGTGGAGTAAAGTTTTTCTGAAACACCTAGTTTTCCTGCAGTTTGTTTCTATCATTAAGCATATAACGCCCTAAAAGAACAGTGTATATTTTTCTTTTGATTTATGGTTGCTAGAACTTTGGATTTATTATGTAGCAAATAGAGTGCAGAAGAGTTCTCACTTTTACCAGGAAGTACAAACACTCCTGTGGGATTCCAAAGTACCAACAAAATCAAAGCTGGTGATGTTCAATCAAAACGTCATACCAATCTTAACTTATGGTATTGAAACCTGCACCCTCACTAAGAATGATTCATCAAGGTTGCAGGCATCTGAGATGAAGTTCTTTAGGTCCAAAATTCAAAAATCCAAACTGGACAAGTTAAGGAATGATGTGGTTAGGAAGAAAGCTGGGATTGTTACATCGTTGTTAGGTTGGGTCAGCATGTTCAGACTGAGGCGGTTCGGGCATGTAATGAGGATGGAGCCAACAAGGACAGCATATGTTAACTTGGAGAGACATATGGCAGGAAAACAGGTAGTGAGACATATGGCAGGAAAACAGGTAGTGGAAAGACCAAGAAACCACTGGATGGACATTGCAGATTGGGGAAGGACACTGGGGGATGTCATTAACAACAGAACATATCTCAATAACAGTACTAAAAAGAAAGTATAGAGGTTCCACCTTTTCAATACACTGTTATTAAGTTGTACCAATATTAAGTTACAACATGTTAACTTAGGGATTGGTTTCGACACATTTAAAGTGTCATCATTAGTCGATTAAGAGAACAGGGCAAAAGGACTAAATCATAAACAATTATAAACACACATAAAAAATATAAGTCTGAAGGGTGTATGAAGAAATATCAACACTTTTTATGAAGAAGTAAATTCAGTTGAGGTTCATTTGTAATGTGACAGTCTTGTATATTCTTGCTGTGCTATAATCACGTAAAAAGATGTTGAATTGATGGTAAATAACGAGTTAAAAAGCTGGTTCCAACATTTGATCTTGAGAGATGCAGCTTCTGTACAGTTGCTGCTAAGCAAGGTCTTACAGGCATTTGTTTTATTGGCCCGTTGAAGAGTGGAAAGCGACATATATGAAGTCCTAAGAAACAGTGTAGGACTTAAGTACCTCAGTTCGATGCGGATATATGAAGCCTGAAGAAAAGGAGACTTAAATAGAAATGAAACAAGGGGTAAGAAATTTAGAACAAGTTAAATTATGAGGCTCACCTTTATCACCGTGCCGTCATGATTGACATGTGTAGGGGCGGCAAAATATGAAGCAAATAAGGAAGTAAGGAATAAGTAGAGGTAGGGGAGGGATAAAGGAGAGTTTGGTGAGTATATTGAAAAGGTGGAACCTCTATACTTTCTTTTTAGTATTGTGATTCTCAGTTCAATACGGAATAAGACAGAATGGAAGAGGCTTGCCAACAGTACCTGGGAAACTGGGACTGTAAAATGATGATGATGTGTCCTGCAGTTTCACCTTTTCATCATCATCATCATCATCACTGTCGTCATTCGCAGTTTTCAGCTGTTAGCCAGGTTTGTTTGGAACGTAAGTCTCTCCATCTCCTCTTGTCTTCCCACCACTTCTCCCTCTTCACTCCTGCCCAGTCCTCTCTTCTTTGCACACACTCTTCCACTTCTTTTATCCACCTGTCTTCTGGTTATTTATTTTATTTTTATTTTTCGTGTGGCTTTAACCATTGAAGGTTAAAATCCCCGACCCGGCCGGGAATCAAACCCGGGACCCTCTGAAGCAAAGTCCAGAACGCTGACCATTCAGCCAACGAGTCGGACTCCTGGTCATTTTTCTGTTACCTCCATTTTGTGCATTCTCCTGGGTTTCCTTTCCTCTATCAATTCTTTTTCTTTTTCTTTTTTTTTGTCCATACCATCTAAGAAGAGATGCCTTTATCCTGTTCTGTATAGTGGCTCTTCTTGTACTATATATCTAACCTTTTAATTTCTTGTCACTCCTGTCCTGCTTCTCAGAAATTTAATTTCACTTGCTTGCATCCTAATCACAGCTCTCTGCCTCATTACCCAAGTTTCTGCTGCATACGTCAGAATAGGTTCCTAGTAAATCCTCTAAGTCTCTCTTTTGCTTCTCTGAGGGACATCCTTGCTCCAAACCAGGCTTCTGACACTTTTCAGGAACCTTCCTGCTTGTCTTCCACGCTTTATTATTTCCTTATCATTCCTTCCACTTTCCTTTTATGATACTTCCCAGCTACTTAAAACTCTCTAGCTTCGTAAGCTGTTCCCCTCAGAGCATTATTTCTCTGATAGGTCTCCCCTTCTTTCTAGGCCGGGATGAATGGCTCAGGTGGTTGAGGCCCTGGCTCAGTCAGGTGGTATTTGAAGGTGCTCAAATACGACAGCCTCATGTCGGTAGATTTACTGGCATGTTAAAGAACTCCTGCGCCACAAAATTCCGGCACCTTGGTGTCTCCGAAAACCGTATAAGAGTAGTTAGTGGGACATCAAGCAAATAAGATTATTGTTATTATTATTATTATTATTATTATTATTATTATTATTATTATTATTATTATTATTATTACTACTACTATCACCCTCTTTCTAGTTGTGATCACGATTTCACTCTTTTTGGCATTTATTTTCATTCCATATTGTTCAACCTTATCTTTCCATGTATCTAACTGGGAATGTCCTCTCTATTTTTTCCTGTTACACAACATAAACCCATAAGCCTATCAAGACTGTAATTCTTACAAGGGTTGGGTTTTAAGTTTTGGAAACTATTTTATTTACTGATGCATAGCGTACATTCATGGTTCTAAGTTCTATAGGCCTTTGATATAGCCACCAGCGTTGTGTAAAACGTGTTCCCAGCGATGGCGAAAGCCATTGAATCCCGTTGTCACTCCTTGTCTGTCGATGGTGCGAAGAGAGTGGTTGGTGGCCTGCAAAATGTCTTCAGTTCTACAGAAGCATTTCCCGCGTAGTGGCTCCTTCATCTTGGGGACAAGATCGAAGTCACAGGGTTTCAAATCCGTAAAGTATGGAGGGCTGGGGGTTGATAGAGCACCCCTAGCGATTGAAAAATTTAGACACACAGGGCGAGTTGGCCATGCGGTTAGGGGTGTGCAGGTGTGTGAGCTTACATCCAGGAGATAATGGGTTCGAGCCCCACTGTTGGCAGCCCTGAAGATGGTTTTCCATGGTTTCCCATTATCACCCAGGCAGTTGTTGAGGGTGTACCTTGATCAAGGCCACGGTCGCTTCCTTCCCACTCCCAGGCCTTTCCCATACCTTCATCACTGTAAGAACCCTCTGTGTCGGTGTAACGTAAAACAAATTGTAAAGAAAATATTTAAAAATTCAGACACAACTCCTGCTGAGTGTGCCATAGCATTGTCATGCAGAACGACAGGTGGGTTATCAATGAATGGCCACAGTTTTCTTCTCAGAGCTGCTTGCAAATTTTTTTTTTTTTTTTTTTTTTTTTTTTTTTTTTTTGCTAGTTGTTTTACGTCGCACCGACATAGATAGGTCTTACGGCGACGATGCAAATTGTTTTGCAAAAATGAACATTAATACACCACATAAACGGTCTGCTGTGGAGGAACGGTATGCGTTAAAATCACATCCAATACATCTCCACTAATGCAGACGCAGTTTGTACATGTTAGTCACTTACAGGTGGGTGACCAGATTGAGACATGTCTGACATACGTTGCGACACTGTTGTGTCGTGTGACCTCTAACACACCAGATTTGTAACCAACTTCTCTGTTCATGCTTGGAAAATATGGCGACTGTCTTTCGCGAGCTCTTGCTCACTACTGCTAATCTTCACCTTGGCCACTGTAAACGGACCTGGATGAGAAAGGGTGAGGTTATGTGTTCTAGGGAATGGGATGCAGGTCAGCAAACTTTGGTAAGAATAACAGAGTTCAGCACTGTTGCATGGCTGTGCAACCTATGTATTTGTTTGTCTTCGATGGTTTCGGTTGCAATAACTACCAATTCTTTTTATAGCGTATTCACGAGCTCAGTCAGCTGATCTCGGAAGCACAACAGAGACAGAGAGAAGCAGAGGAAGAGGAGCGGAGAAGACTGACTGAGAGGAAGATACAGCTAGATAAGATTCATCAGTATCAGGTCGACTACAGGGCCAAGTTCCAGAAGATACATGATGACATGAAGTAAGTTGATCACACAGACCTACCAGTCACCTACTTGTCTTCTTTCTGCTAGTCCCTCTTCCCACACTGCCAGGTTGTGGTCTTTGTATGTATGTTCAGTCCGTCAGCGATTCCGCTGGTGGGATCCTCAACGGCTCTGCCATCAGCTGTCATAGATGGCCTAGGCATCACTGAAGAGGCGTACTAGGGAAATGAGGAGTGAGGTAGTTTCCCCTTGCTTTCCTCACTTGTGGTCTTTACTCTACTTTTATTTTGTTCCTCTCCTTATCCTTGGTTTTCTATACTTGACTTTATTAGTCTCTTGGTTATTCTTTTCTATTACAGTAAAATCTCATTAAGACGTTTCTGCAGGGGACAACCAAAAAGATTGTGTTAAGCGAGAAAATGTACTACTGAATACAGTAGAACCTCGATAAATTGAAATCGGTTAATTCAAAATCCTGCCTAATTCGAAGAAGCTCTTGTTCCTGGAAACATGAGGTACGGTTTTGCATGTTATTTAATTTGTTTAATACGGATAATTCGTACTTCGAAGAAAATTTTCAGTCCCATTACCAGAGGTGCCAACTATTACGAATTGTCCGTAATTATTATGGGTTTCACCTCACGATTACGGAATTACGGTCAAAGGAGAAATTCTTACGGAAAAGCTGACATTATCACGAAAAAATAATTTTCTACGGAAGAAGATTAAAGAAGGAAAAATGTTCAATTCTTTCGAGCCTTTCTCCTAAATCGTCGTCGTTTCAATGCTTGTAAGTTGGCAGCGATACTTATTCGATGGTGACTTCGTTTTGCTACCCATAAGCGTTGTAAAATTCATTGTGAATGAAGGAGCTCAGGCGCTGCTCTTCTCCACTACAAATCCTTCAGTAATGTTGTATTTGCTGTGTTAAGTGTATCTGACATTTGACAGAAAGATTGAGAAAGAAGTGAGGCCTACATTAAGCACATCTGCACTGGAATCGCTTGTGGTTCAGAAGACGAAAATGTTATCGCAGTGGGAAGGATGCTTCGAGAAAAACTACACTGAAAAGCAACTGCTGCATGAGAAACAAGCTACAAGGAATGAGCAGCATTTAAAGTAAGATTTTATGTAATAATCCTTGCGGTGTAGCCTATGGAGTTCTGCCTGTTTTATCAAAGAACGTACAGGTTGTGTGCAAATTTTATTGAGTAATATGATATACTTTCGAATAGATTGCTAGAGGGAAAGGCAAATGGGGTGTCATTATCGAGAATGAAGGAGCATGCTTTGGACGTAACTCGAAATTTTTCTCGGGGGTAGGGGGGCGATTACTGATAATCCACTTCAAAGGTTGGCACCTCTGCATTACTGAAATTCAGACTTTAAATTCAAAACTGCGTTTACAGTTTAAAAAAAATAGTATTTCACGGAGTAATCTAAATTCAGAATTTCTCTGCATTACGTTAGAATGCGTGTTCCAGAACGTGCAAGGGTAGCATTCTGCACTTCCACTATCTTCGCTGTTTCTATAGTCTGCTTCATAGTTGCGAAGTTTGAGTGAAATTGTAATCCTTTTGTATTCAGCTTTTTAAGGAACACCACAATATCACGTAGCAGGCAGCGTGAGGAGAAGCAGAATCCGCGAACACTGGCGATACCAGTGTAGTTGGTCCATTATTGGACATTATAAATTTTCCAGCTAACTCTTTCCTGGTTGCCAGCGTTTTGCTCCAACTAAGTAGGAAGGGGAATCTATTGAATATTTTTGAAAATATTTTTATAAATATTGATAAAAAGTGTAACCCGGCACATAATCTGAATGAAGAGATAATCGCTACATTCTTTACTATGAGGCGCCAAAGTAAAGTATTACAACCCCGCACCTCTCCTCCCATTTCGAATTCTCCACAACCTCCCCTCCAAATCAGTTCTTACTGACCTTCTAGTACTGCGTTTAGTTAGCTTCAACACTCGATGTGAATCGGACAGCATGGAATGGATGAGGAAGTGTGTGTAGGATCAAGTTGCGTTATTCAACAAAAGAAAGCCTCTCTGTGACTCATCGCATGAAGCTAATTTAAATGTGGCATTAATCTTCCACTGTCTATGTATAGATGTTATCAATGTGTACAATATTTTTACAGTGTTGGGTGATCTACATGATTCATTCATTTTATAAAGCCACTCGTCTTGTGTTACGTCTGTGTAATCCACGTATGTTGCGATATTTTAACCCGTGTAACATTGGACTTCTTGCTTCACATCATATTCATGTTCATGTTATTTTTATGACTCAGGACTTGACAAGATGCCAATATGCCGTGTCATAAGATGCATAGACTTTTTATCTAATGCTTTCATAGTGTTATGAATTTCATTGGGTTCCGTATTGAATTGGGATTACAGTAAATTAAATTAAAATTCTTTCAAGGTCCACCTATTCAATACAGTGATGTTTGATTGTGATTCAATCACATGTCAAATGGTCACATGGTACTAGTTTTGGCATCTATGTGCCATCATCAGCTTTAAGTACAAATTAAACAATTATATATATTCCTAAAACATCTAAAACACGTTTTAACACATTAGATGTTTTAGGAATATATATAATTGTTTAATTTGTACTTAAGGCTGATGAAGACACATAAATGCCGAAACTAGTACCATTTGACATGTGATTGAATCACAATAAAACGTCATTGTATTGAATAGGTGGACCTTGAAAGAATTTTAATTTAATTTACTGTGATTTCATAGTGTCCTTACAGTACCATATTTTTAAAATGGTTTTGTTTGTGACTGAAGATGTCTCGAAAGCGAGACAAAACATGTATCACTAATATATTTCAATGTAGTATAATTGGTAAAGGATGATTTATGGTATTGTATAGGTGGAACATTTGTAAGGATTTTTACAAGGCAATACTTTTTGTCAATATGGGCTCAAATATGAAATTTATCACATGTAACATTTGGTGAACCAGTGATTTCGTATTGTTTAAAAACAAAAAAAAAATGCTTCCCCTGAGAACTTCAACTTTTTGACGTTTCTTGTTATTTCCTGGGATGAGCGAATTGACTATAGTAGTCCAGTGTAACCCATAAAATATAAAATGAAATAAATAAATATACATGTAGGTCTATTTTTTAAGCAAGGACCTTTTTTCAATAAAATAAAAATACTGAATTTTTATTGAAATTTTGACATTTTGAAATTGAAATTTTGCTTAAACCCAGGGTTCATTTTGTCTCTTTATTGATATTTCAGGAATTGACATCATTTTGTGCACTTTTGTCCCATTGTTTACTATATTTTCTCTCCATAGGTCATGTAAAGATCGTGCTGCCCTCTCGGCCGTGACTGCAAGTCATACTGCCAAGATCAAGAATCTAAATGAAGCGATCGAGCAACTGGTGAAACAATGCAAAGTAAGTTTGCTCTCTTTAAGGCCAGTCATTCTTTATTGTTTTGTTTTCCTTCTCTTCTTCCTTCCCCTGTGAAATGAAATGGCGTATGACTTTATGCCTGACAGTGTTTAAATAACTGGCTTTGAACAGTTCTCTGCTATTCGTAATCATTGTGGGACTTTGCCTAGCGCTGCATGTGGCTTGCTGCCGCTAAGAGAATTGCGCACTGTTTTTCTTTTGAATGACTTGTATTTTACTTCTTCTAAGTTTTACAGTGTCTACCCCCGTTTATTTCTTTTTCATATTGCCTCTTCTACTGATCCTATGCATTGTTTTCCATTTCTTAATCGGCTGATGATGACCTGGACTAGGGTCGAAACCGGTACCATTTCTAATTATTATTAAATGAGAATGTAATTCACTACATTTCTTATTCTTTGGTATTGAATAGGTGGAATCTCCTTATCAATTATTTCAATTTTAATTGTGGCTTTTAGTGCCGGAAGTGTCCGAGGACAAGTTCGGCTCGCCAGGTGCAGGACTTTTGATTTGACGGCTGTAGGCGACCTGCGCGTCGTGATGAGGATGAAATGATGAAGACGACACATTCACTCAGCCCCCGTGCCAGCGAAATTGACCAATGATGGTTAAAATTCCCGACCCTGCCGGGAATCAAATCCGGGACCCCTGTGAACAAAGGCCAGCACGCTAACCCTTCAGCCATGGAGCTGTACACCCCTCCCCTGTGTGGATCTATGATGGAGAATAGGCTTCTCCTGATCGTTAGTTCAATAGTTGAAGCTTGGTAGTATGGGTAGTCATATGTTTGAAGGGCAATGGAAAAATCCATTGAGCACTTCATGTAGTGTGTTCTCTGCATGCAAAATATCTCTAATGTTACATTCAGTGTTTACTCAACAAAATAACTAACACCACTAGCCAATTCGATGTATACTGTACATCCTGTAATGGTTCGATACACAGGCAATTCCAATATGCTGTACACTGTACATCCAACGCTTGATCATTATAGAGCTGGTTTGATGTACAATGTACACTGAATGTTCAAAAATGGGCCATTGCAGAATTTGGCTTTCTTTCAAAATCCTCTTTTTTGAACCACTCAAGGCGAATTGCTGTTCATTATACGTCAGGTGGACTATCCTCGTTCGACGAATTGACTGATATGACTGATCATGCCCTCAGTGAAGGGCGAAACATGTGTCAAATGGAATTAATAATAAATTCCTAATGTTTAAAATTTATATTGTATTGAATAGGTGACGCATTAAACTCTTTAGCATCCTACGAACCACGAATGGCCGGTGCAGGTGGAAGTTAGAACACCTATTACACACACATCACTGCTATTTTCCGGGGGATCTTTTTTCACCTTATGAATCGAACAATTGTGTACTTTCCTGCCATCTCTGTTTCATAAGTAGAAATAATACAAAATTGATCGATATATGTTGCTTTTGACTCATATCGATCATTGATGTAACATGAAATGCACTCTGTTGGGTTTCAAAGAAGTTGCTTTAGAAGGTATCACATACGTTACTACCATCTGGAGAATGCTTTTTGAACTGGATCTAATTTGAAAATTCTTGTCACCGAAAGCAAATACTTTGCCGATATTTTTTGTTTTGCAGGCTAGAGGCTACTCAGTTGCAAAAGAATGGCTGAGCCATGTCACTTTCTTACGAGCGAAGACATTATTCCTTTTATAGATGACACTCCTCTCCTGCGAACCATGTGATTTTGCGGTGGTGGGGAGGCGTGCGTGTCCCAGTGAAACAGATAGCTGGGCTGCAGGTGCTACCATATCAGATGGGTATCTGTTGAGAGACCAGACTAATGAATGGTTCATCAAATGTGGGGTAGTAGCCTTTCGGAAGTTGCAAGGGCGGCAGTCTGGATGATCTGATATGGCCTTGTAATAATACTCAACATGGCTTAGCTGTGTTGATACTGGTACATGGCTGAAAGCGGGGAAACTACAGGTGTAACTAACTTAGAAGTTTGAAATGTTGTGGTAGGTTAGAGAATCTGAAAAGGGAGATGGATAGACTAAAGTTAGATGTAGTTGGTATAAGTGAAGTACGTTGGCAGGAAGAGCAGGATATTTGGTCAGGCGACTGTAGAATTATCAACATAAAATCAAACAGGGGAAATGCAGGGGTTGGTTTAATAATGAACAAAATAATAGGGCAGCGGGTAAGCTACTTCGACCAGCATAAGGAAAGGATTATTGTTGTCAAGGTAGACAACAAACCAATGCCCACCACAATAGTGCAGGTCTATATGCCTACTAGTTCAGCAGATGATGATGAAATCGAAAGAATATATGAAGAGATAGAAGATTTAATACACAATATGTAAAAGGTGATGAGAATCTAATTGTGATGGTAGACTGGAATGCAGTGGTAGACCAAGGAAGAGAAGGTAATACAATAGGGGAATTTGGATTGGGACAAAGGAATTTAATCCTTGCTAATACTTGGTTCAGTCACCACAAACGACGGCTGTATACGTGGGCGATACCTGGAGACACTGGGAGGTATCAAATATACTTCATTATCATTAGGCACAGATTCAGAAACCAGGTGTTGGAGGATTGCAAAACTTTCCCAGGAACAGATGTGGACTCTGACCACTACTTGTTGGTCATGAAATGCCACCTGAAGTTGAAGAAATTGAAGAATGGAAGGAATGCAAGGAGGTGGGATCTAGACAAATTGAAAGAAAAGAGTGTGAAGGACTGTTTCAAGGAACATGTTGCACAAGGCCTAAATGAAAAGGCTGAAGGAAACACAATCAAGGAACAATGGACAGTCGTGAAGAATGAGGTCTCTAGGGCTGCTGAAGAAATGTTAGGAAGAAAGGAAAATCAATTAAGAATCAGTGGATAACTCAGGAGATACTAGACCTGATTGATGAACGACGAAAGTACAACAATGCAAAAAATTAAGAGGGCCGAAAGGAAAACAGGTGATTAAAGAATGAAGTGGATAGGAAGTACAGGTCAGCTAAGGAGGAATGGCTGAAGGAGAAGTGCAAGGATGTTGAAGGTTGTATGGTTCTAGGAAAGGTGAATGAGGCATACAGGAAAATCAAGGAAGCTTTGGAGAAAGGAAAGCTAGTTGTATGAATATTAAGTGCTTGATGGAAAACCCACTTTCTAGGGAAAGAAGATGAGGCAGAAGGATAGCAGGAACATAACCAACAGTTGCATCAAGGAAAAGACGTAGATGATATGGTTCTGGAGCAAGAAGAGGCTGTTGATGCTGATGAAATGGGGGACCCAGTTTTGAGATCATAATTTGATAGAGCTTTGAGAGACCTAAACAGGAACAAGGCACCTGGAATTGATGATATTCCTCTGATTTACTGACTGCCTTGAAATCAGCATGGCTAGGTAATTCCATTTATTGTGTAAGATGTGTGAGACAAGAGAAGTGCCATCCGATTTTCGGCAGAATTTTGTTATACCTATTCCCAAGAAAGCCATTTCTGACAAGTGTAAAAACTACCGCACTGTTAATTTAGTATCTCACGCCTGCAAAATTGTAACATGTATTATTCACAGAAGAATGGAAAGCCCGCCTGGTGGCCATGATCGTTAAGGCAATGAAGTCTAAATGGTCTGACACCATGCTTGGCTGGTTTGAGTCTCGTTGGTCGAAAAAAAAAAAAAAGCCATCAGAATGTAGGCCAGCAGGGTAGGAGAGGTTGTGGAATACAATTTCTAATCAGTAGATTACATGCCAAAGGCCTGGATTAAATTCCAAACCTCTCTGCACTGCTCATATGGAGTGAGGGCATATGATGCTGTTGATGGTGATTCGTCCATCGGATGGAGACATTAAGCCTTGAGCAGACCCCTTGGTGCTTTTCTACAGGAGTAGGCTATGTGCCAGCACCGGGTTTCACCCTCTTCCTTCCTACTATCAGATATCACATCATTAATTTCACCTCATCAACTCCTCTGATTAGGTTGACGACAGGAAGAGCATGCAGTCCACAAAAAAAAACCCTTGCCTTGACAGATTCATCTCACCTCATACCTGACCCCGTGGAGAAATGGAACAAATGTTGGACAAGCAAACATTTACAGAAGAATGGAAAGACAAGTTGAAACTGAGCTGGGAGAAGATCAGTTTGGCTTCAGAAGAAATGTAGGAACACGTGAAGTAATCCTGACTTTACATCTGATCTTAGAGGATCAAATTGAGGAGGACAAACCCACGTACATGGCATTCGTAGATCTAGAAAACGACCAAGTTGTGAGATTGTGAAGGTGATCGAGATCAGATACCGAGAAAGAAGAATTATCTACAATCTGTATAAAAATCAGTGTGCAGTGGTAAGAATCGAGGGCTTTGAAAAAAAAAAAAAAAAAAAAAAGCGGAAAGGAGTGAGGCAAGGTTGCAGTTTCCTTTTCAGTGTTTGTATAGAAGAGGCAGTATAGGAAATCAAAGAGAAATCTGGGAAGGGAATCACAATCCAAGTAGAGGAAATCAAAACCTTGAGATTTGCTGATGATAAGTCATTTTACCTGAGACTGCAGCAGATCCGGAGAAATTGCTGAATGGTGTGGACAGAGTCTTGGGTAAGGAGTACAAGATGAAAATAAATAAGTCCAAAACAAAAGTAATCGAATGCAGTCGTACAAAGTCAGGTAATGCAGGTAATATTAGATTAGGAAATGAAATCTTAAAGGTAGTAGATGAATGTTGTTACTTGGTTAGTAAAATAACTGATGATGGTAGAAGTAAGGAGGACATAAAATGCAGACTAGCACAAGCAAAGAAGGTCTTTCTTAAGAAAAAAATCTGCTCACTTCGAACATTGATAGGAATTAAAGATGTTTTAGAAGACTTTCGTCTGGAGCGTGGCATTGTATGGAAGTGAAACATGGATGGTAACTAGAAAGAGATTAGAAGCTTTTGCAATGTAGTGTTACAGAAAAATGCTGAAGGTGAGATGGATAGATTGAATCATGAATGAAGAGCCACTGAATCGAATTGGTGAGAGATGGATTTGACTAAATTTGACAAGAGGAGATAGAATGATAGGTCACATCTTAAGACATCCAGGACTTGTGCAGTTGGTTTTTGAGGGAAGAGAAGTGGGGGAATGTGTTTGGTTGTGGGAGAATTAATCGTGTAAGGATCTACCAACTTAAAATGCTTTTTTTTTTTTATAGAAACTGTGACAGTTTATCATAATATTCATCAAAAAGTTCTTTTTAAAAACTTACGTTCCGTAATTACTACAGATTAAAGTGTTGTGTATATTTTCTTGCTGCACTGTGTTAATGTCCTTTGTTAACAGCATGAAAAATTGAATTTTTTGTTACATAAAGAAATGCCACATTTCACTCATTTTAAGGACTTATTCAAGAGATTGTTTTTAGCTTATTACATCGTCTTTTTGATGAACATTGTGACAATCTGTCACAGTTTTTTTTATAAAAAATGCATTTAAAGTCACTAGATACTTTAAACGATTTATTCTCTTATTCCCCACCTCCCACTTCCCTCAAAAACATTTGCACAAGTCCTAGATGTCTTAAGATGTGTCCTATCATTCTATCTCTTCTTATGGTTTTTAAGTTTTTATGCATATTTTTTAGGCAATTTTAGAAAAGTTATGTCTTGGTACATTTTTATTGTTTTCACGTAAGCAAGGACACTCGTAGTTGATGATGTTTGTATAAAAACGAAACTTGTACTACTAACTGAAGAAATTGCTTAAGGCACTAAATATACAGTATCAATGAGGTGGAATAAATATTTAATTTTAATTTATCAAATACTTTAGACATAAATATGGATCATGAAGTTGATTGCTTGCTTAGAGTACTTACATCACATAGTGACAAGTTCAAATATTATTTGATTTGTATTGACAAATTCTAATATCAGAACATTTGAGATTGAGTGGAAGATTCAAAAGTTATAAATGACTTGGTTCATGAGAAGCTGCAAAAATTTGTGAACACTATATCAAAGCCGGTAGAGAATGTATAAGAAATGAAAAATGGGGAATCAGAGCAGGCCAAAATCACTTTGACTGAGAGAGTAAAACACAGGCGGCAGTGACTGTTCTACTCCGGCATTCCCCATTAACTTCTCAGATTTGAGGCATGACTAGGTTATCTAACAACATTCTTCTAGTTTCTGATTAAATCATTGATGTTGAACACCGGTTTGCTTACAGTGATTGTAAACTGGTGGCTATTCCTTGTCGTTGCAGGTACTTCAAAATAAAATTCTCGTATGAATGTTTACTGGAGTTTACGCAGAAACATTTCAACCTCATGTTAGCCTCCAGTAGCAAAACCACTTTATGTACATTTGTTAGGAAGATAGCCGTCAAATGTAAATTTTACATTTCTTAGTACTCTTACTGCATTGTTCAACAGAATTGGATCAGTTGCAAACAACTTACAAAGAGCTGTAGTCATAACATTACCATATGGATGTGATACCTGGACACTTTTACCATCGTGACATAAAGAAACTGGAATGCTTCCTTCAGCAGAAACTTAGATCCATCATGAACATCAAATGGGATGACGACATAAGCAATGTGGCAGTTCTTGACAAGTCTCATATGAGCAGCATAGAAGCCTTCATCATCGCTCATCGGCTTAGATGAGTTGGTCACGTCCAGCTTATGGATGATAGTAGACTGCCTAAACAACTTCTCTACGCTTAGATTGTTCATAGCAAAAGGCCTCAAGGTGCTCCTTTGAATCGTTATAAAGACCAGCTTAAGAAGACTATGAATAGCACCAACATAAATGCTAACACCTGGGCAACAACTGCACAAAACAGTGTTCTTTGGTGCAAATCTTCTGCACAGGGTGTCCCACTGTTTAGGCAGGCACGTTGCAGACAAGAAATTGAAATCCAGGAAAAGTGGAAATTACGTCAGATCCATCCACGTCCTCCACCCACCTTTAGATATGACCTGTGGGGTCGCATGTCTCATGCAAAGATTGGCTTGATCGATCATCAGAGACATCTCCGCACAGCCAACAGACTTTAAGAAGAATCGTGGGAGAAACACGTATGCACATATTGTAAATATCAAGATAGTTATTGAGTGTATTTTGTTTTTGGTTCAGATGTTATGTATATGTAATTATTTTCTGAAAGAAATTAGAGAATATATTTGTATCACAGTGCAGATAGACCTGTCATTTTTGTAATAAATTCCTACGTGTTGTCTAATTCTAAATTTGCTCTTATTTGGACACACCAGTAAGTTTTTCTTCCTAAAGCTCATGATTATGTTTAGGTACTCACCTAAGCTCAAGAACATTCTCATTTCTCATGATCTGCATTAATTTAATCCCCTTCTCCACATTATTCTTTCCCATGTTAATAACATTTCGCAGATACTGTAGATGTTTTTTCTGTTACAGGTTGGAGAAATAAGTAATTTAGATTTGCAGACAGCTGCAAGTTTAGTTCAGCAGATAGGTGAAATTTCAAACATTATTAACAATGAAGTGGGTAAGTTGAACAGTGATTTATTAATAAAAATATTCTTGCCTTCTGATTAAGTGTCTTAAAATATTGTGCGTTTCTCAGTCAGTATGTTAAGAGGTGTTGGTGGTCTCAATCCCCTTAACTAAATTATAATTTTTGAAATCTGCCCAAAAGGAAATGGAACTTCTTCAAACTAATCTGCATGAACCAGATTGATGCCCTTTCACAGGTAATACAATATTCCCATTGTTGTGAAAATCATCATCATCATCATCCTCATTGATTTCCAATTCCATTGTAAAATGATAGGAATATTGAAAGAAACATCTAGTAGGAAAAATGAATGACAGTGATAATTCCCTTACTTGAATTCAGTTGTCTTCAGTCATCCTGTCAGGATGAGGCTGAGGCTCAATGATTATGTTGTTCTTTGCCAAAATCTCTTGATTAAAGAGTTTCAAATATGTGGATAGTTTTCTTTTAATGCATCGTCCAGATTTTATTTATTCACGCTTTGGGTATCTTCTTTTTAATTGCTTTCATCAGATATCACATTACTCTAAAATAATACTCTTTATTGATAGTTTATCTGAGCCTCCATGGCTCAGGCAACAGTACACCGTCCTCTCACTGCTGGGTTCCGTGGTTCATATCCCGGTCACCCGTGTGAGACTTGTGCTGGACAAAGCGGAGATGGGACAGGCTTTTCTCCGGGTAGTCCGGTTTTCCACATCATCTTTCATTTCAGCAACACTCTCCAGTATCATTTCATTTCATCTATCTGTTGTTAATCATTGCCCCAGAGGAGTGTGACAGGCTTCGACAGCCGGCACAATTCCTATCCTCGCCGCTAGATGGGGCTTCATTCATTTCATTCCTGACCCGGCTGAAACTGGAAACAAGCTGTGGATTTTCATTGATGTTTTGTCCTTTTGGGGACGTGTTTGTAATACCACCATTACAGTAAAAAGTTTTATAAATGTCAATATCAGCTTTTATTTTAAACAACTTTGACAAAAGAAAATTCTCGTCAATGCCTTCCTGGTCAACTGCAATGTCTGTTATTTTGTTTTTAACTCTATGCTCATGTGCCTAAATTTCATCACCTTCAACAAACTGTCAATCTTATTCGTCCAATCCAAAACATTTTGACAATTGTACTTGTTTCTATTCATCTGTAAGGCACCGTGGAATAAATTTTGTGGCAATCCAATGCTTGTTAAGTTTTCCATTATGAACTTTCTCTAATTCAAATGTCTTCTACAATTCCTTGGAGACTCACCCACTTATTTTCCCACACCATAACTAACACTTTTCATTTTGAATGACTGGGCGAGTTGGCCGTGCAGTTAGGAGCGCGCCGCTGTGAGCTTGCATCTAGGAGAAAGTGGGTTTGAACCCCACTGTCAACAGCCCTGAAGATGGTTTTCCCATGGTTTCCCATTTTCTCACCAGGCAAATGCTGGGGCTGTACCTTAATTAAGGCCACAGCTGCTTCCTTCCCGCTCTTAGCTCTTTGCTATATCATCATCGCCATAAGAACTGTCTGTGTCAGTGTGACGTAATAAAGCAACTTCTAAAATCATTGTGAATGCCATAATTTTTTCCTATTTGTTGTATGCCGCACTGACACAGACAGGTCTTACGGCGACTCCAGAATAGGAAAGAAGTAGGTTTATGAAGGAAGTGAGCTTAGCCTTAATTACCGTACTGATTCAGCATTTTGAAAATGGGAAACCACAGAAAACCATCTTCAGGGTTGCTGACAGTGTTCAAACCTCAATCTTCTGGATACCTGCTTGCAGCTACTCAACCAAAAGACGTGGCCCTTCCTTTTTTCAGTACCCTTGTTATTCGAAGGGTTAGACTTCTTCCATTTTTCTGCAGATTAGTGTTACGATTTTTGCCCACTTGTATTTCCTACTAAAACAATAATCACCACCACACCTCTCAGATCCTATTCGAAATCTTCAAAGCATATACCATATTTATTCACGTAATTAACACTTTCAACATATGCAAACTGCTTTCCTGGTTGTAGACAGCGCCCGTGATTTTCACACGTTTATTAACAGCTCATGTATCCCATACGGTTCCTGTCCCTTGCTTGGGGGTAGTAGTTTATCTAGTGTCCACTAGAATACAGCAGTTATCAGGAAGTGCCCTATATAAAACACTGCCAAAATGAAGATCGAGCGGATTGTCATTACATTGATTTTTTTTGTAAAAGTCGGGGGGGAAAACCTACACACATTAAAATCGGTATCAAACTGCATTCAAGTTGTACAAAACGTGCGCTTTCATGGACGATATTCACACTGCGGCTTACTCGTTTGTTATTTTTCTAATTCTGATGCTACGTGAAATTGAGGGTTTAATTTCATTCTGAAAAAATTATAGCATCCTACTCCAGAGGCTTCTGCAGCAAATGTTTAATTTTTCTTACTCAAATAGTGTCACCTAACGGTATATGTATCATGAAAACACATTTTTAGTGAGAAATGATAATCTCCTCGCTATAAATTCATATGGGAATTGCCTATCCAAAATTTAACCAGGCTCGAGAAAATATATATATATATTTTATTTTTTTTTATTTTTTTTTTTTTTGCTATTGGCTTTACGTCGCACCGACACAGATAGGTCTTACGGCGACGATGGGACAGGAAGGGGCTAGGACTGGGAAGGAAGCGGCCGTGGCCTTAATTAAGGTACAGCCCCAGCATTTGCCTGGTGTGAAAATGGGAAACCACGGAAAACCATTTTCAGGGCTGCCGACAGTGGGGTTCGAACCTACTATCTCCCGAATACTGGACACTGAGCGCACTTAAGCGACTGCAGCTATCGAGCTCGGTCGAGAAAATATAAACTATAAACTATCCTCTGAAATCAGTGATGCACCCTGCCATATCTTGAGGTGTATCGCATTCTTACATAACTTCAGTATGTAACATTAAAATTATAAGTTATGAATTTCATTACAGTCCGTGTTGACAATCGATCACTATCGAAGGGTTGAGAAGGGTCCACCTATTCAGTACAATATTGATAGTGATTGTTTACTTCAGCCATCATTTCTAACGAGTTTACAATTGCTATCGGCCACGTTATGTACGCATTTATTATGAAAACATGTTATCTTCTTTCATTTTGAATTTTTTTTTTGACAGAACAGCAGTTGGCGTGTATTACTTTTTCTTTTCTCTCTCTCTCTTTTTTTTTCTTTCGTTGCACCGACAGATATGTCTTATGGCAATGATGGGATAGGAAAGGCCTAGGCATGAGAAAGAAGCAGCTGTGGCCTTAATTAAGGTACAGCACTAGAATTTGGCTGGTGTGAAAATGGGCCCAGGTGCAAGTTCACAGCTGCATCCCTAACCACACCGATCAACTCGCCCGGTACCACAAGTTTACATGGTGCAGTATTACTTGCATACTTGCTCATTGTGGATTTAATAACAAACAGGGGTTACGAGATCAGAGAACACACGCACAGCACTCGTATTGAATATACTCTGCTCATAATAAACAACAAAAAGCGTTACTGCATCGGCTCACTGCCAACTCGCACACTGAACTAGGTCGAGCACTGCAATTTGGAAATAATAGTTTTCATAATAGAAAGGCATCTACTTGTCACCCTCATTTCACAATTTTTCCAGAAATGCACAGTAAATGCTCAAGGAAACAGGTGTCAAGTATGTGGGGGGAAAAATTTCCCCACTTTGAATTTTTTAAAAAAAGCAGGGTGCATTAATTATGCGATGGAGACAATTATGTGAGTAAAAGTGGTATAAAAATGGTACCTGGTATTATAGCTGTGCTGTAGTGTTCTAAGGTTGGCTATTACACTGTACTCATTGTCTTCTTTCAGATATTCTTTGTCAGGCAGATATCGTAACAAGGAATGTTTATGGTGTTAATTTTTCAAGCTGTGTCATTGAGATTTTATGACATGTTGACTGACTGGGCACAAGTTATTTTGTTAACTCTAGCTAGGCAGCTCTTGAAAATTATGACTTTTGAACAAACTTCATTCATGTATATAATGAAATAATTTTTTAAATATATGTATTTATATCTGTTACACAGCCATGATTAATGATCGCTGGAACAAAGCAGAAGATGCTAAGCGTGAAGCTGCAGCTACTGCTGCTGCTAAATCTGCTGCTGAGCAAGCAGCCGAGAGAAGTTCGTCTGCTGGTGGCTCTAATACGGCTGGAGAAACTAGTCCATGTAAGTTCATTGCTTCTGACTAATCTGTAAACTTCTGCAAGATACATAGAATTCTTCACTGTTAACATTATGGTTGCCAACCATTCCATATTTCCTGGAAACTCCCGTATTTGGCCCTAATTTTCATTAGTCTCCCGAGCTCCTGTATTTTAACCTATATGGACTCATTTTCTCCCTTATTTTGCGTTGTGTAAAGCAATATGGTCTGATTGCAGAAACGATGTTTAGACAATGTTTATGGTTAAACAGTGTCTAAGTATGGCTGCCACATTGGAAAGATGTTGCTTATCACTTAGACACTGTCTAAAGCCGATGTTCAACTGGCTCTGTTTTAACACTGCCAAGAACACTGTTTAACCTCAAATTTTAGGAGTGAATCAGAATTAGAGGTTATGTACCATGAAACATATAATTTGAATCATTATGTTGAGACAATTTCGGGAAGGAAGGTTAGTCCGATGGCCTCCCTGCGAGTCGTCTGCTACGCAGTCTCAGCAATTCATTTAAAATGTACAGGGAGGTACAATTTAAAACACGATTTAGCTTTTTGAGAGATAATAAGGGACTTGTTTTTTGAGACTGGCACAAGGGACAGTCCAGTAACTGTCAACTTAACTACAATTCTTGGCAACCAATATATTTTATTATGTTTGGGATAATTTCCCTGGATTATAGGTCACTTCGACTACATCCATATCAGAATAACTTGTCCCAATCGTGACAAGGCTGTCACGTACATCACCCGGGAGGGATCCATTTATGTTGTGTTAATTCAGATAATTATTCGACAACTATGAGATAGGAGGAAACAAGGACTGGGAAGGAAGAGCCGTGGCCATAATAACAGCCCCAGTATTTGCTTGGTGTAAAAAGTGGGGAAACTTCGGAAAACAATCTTCAGGGCTTTGGATGGTGCATTTTAAACGTGTGATCTCCAGAATGCAAGCTACATCTAAATGGCCCATGCAACTCGTTTGTTTACACAGTACTTTAGTTTCATCTTCCCACCGCCGAAGCTATTTAGATCACACTCACCGTAACACTATAATCAAAGCTACACTTGCTCATACGGTGGCAAGTCGCTTTAGTGTCGATAATATTATGAGCAATATTCTTATTTGTGGGCAAGTCATGCTCATGCTTAGCCATATTTGAGTAATGGGTGGGAAGATGACTAAGAAACGTTTGTTATAGATGTTGATTCCCATAGGTAATATGAAATATTTTTTCCGAATGAGTAAATTTATAATTAATAATAAATTAATAATGTCCGATAACGGACCATTTATATTGGTATTATAAGTAACGTTTGGCGTGGTCATTGACTAATTTCATTGGTTGCGGCAAGCAAAGAGTTGCGTGGAAGATACTAGTTCTATTTCCATTTTCCAATTAATATTGAAACTTTACATGACGTCTAGCTAAACACCGGCTGAACATTGTTTATGCAATGGCAGATCATGCACAAGTTAGACGTTGTTTAGGTAGACATTCTCTGAGGCTTAAAACTACTTATAGTTTCTGCAATCAGCCCTGTTTAGTTTCAACATTTAAATTGGCTGCACAATGGCAATTTTGTAGCAGCAATACTAGAACTAAGCTTTGTTGTGATATTTGCTTCCATTTACTCGTTCGTCTGTTTTCAACTTCCAAACACTGAACATGCAATTGAAAATGAGTAGTGACAAAGAAGTCCAGATGGCGAAAAAGAAACTAAAGTATTTGTGTACGTCAAAGCTGTTTTCTTTTTCCCTCCTTTCTTTCTTTCTTTCAGACTTGTGATGTAAAACTTAATGTCCATATAATTCAAATACTTATGAGTTGATATCTAATATACTTATGTTTGTATTTTATCCAGACCTAAATAAAGTGGTCAGTAAAGAAGCTGCCAAGGACTATATGGCTCTGCAAGAATTCCACCAGGAGTTTCAAAATACATACACTGATCTTCTGAAGGACGAGAGAATGAAGAAGTTTCGCTTTGAATGCCAGGTGAGAAGTACAGTGACTAGCAGTGAGAATACTGATCACTTCAGAATAGATTATCTCTATATAGTCTCAAAACCATACCATATATATGTACAATGAGTTCCTCTCATCGGTTGGCTGGAGGTGCGCCCAGCTTATCTGCCCCCAGTTGAGTCATCACTCCCCGCTCCGCGGCATAGCAACGAGGACAGCATTTCGCTCACTTTATCCGTGCATGACATGCGATAACAATTAAAAATTAAGAAAATACGTAGTTAGGAATTAAGAAAATAAGCTTGTACCTTTCAGTTTTAACATTTTTGTAGCCTGCCATGCTGAGCTCTTTGAAACCCTAGCTTCTTGTCCAAGTCATCTTAGGAATTTGTAGGCGTATGTTCTACTGTTTCTGCGATTTCCTTTACTTTTCCCTCGTTAAGTACACGTTTTTAAACACTTTGCTTCTTATCGAGTAACAATAATTGAAATTATTAGGGGTCCGCCTATTCAATACATACACATAGTGTATATGTATATGTTTTAGTCTTTAATCTTGATGAATATACGCTGCAGAATTTTGTTGTCGTGGGATGTTGACACTCGTTTAATCCGTGGTTTGGCGGTTCCGAAAGAATAAACGATCATGTGATGGACTTAGATATGAAAAATCTTTGTTCCCGCTTCAATATGGGGTTTGGAACCTGAATAAGAAATTAATAGCTGAATTAGGCAAAAGGAAAGAATGAAAAGAAATGACTAGAAACAAACTCACCTTGAGCAGCCTGTTTGTCTGGTAGACGGAGCTGGACTGATGGATGCGATCACAAGGTAAAGAGCCGAGGAGGAGAGGGAAGGGGTAGAGGAGAATAGGGAGGAGCGGAAGGATGTGGTAGTGGGGGGTAACAGATGGGGATGTATATTGCGTACTATCTGCGCACTTTTTAGCGATAGATTTACACCCAAGTGCTGAATTGGTCGACTTCGGTTATATTCGAGATTCGTATTGGCAACCTATGAAACACAAACTAAGAATCGCTTATCATCGCTGTACTCGTACTGTTGTTTACACAGCAAAGCCAAACTATAGAATTCATGCTAGGAACACGTTTTGCATCAGAAAATATTATACAGTATTATATATTGTGTGACACAGTTGTTGGCATTAAGATAATAAAGGTTTAGAAAATTCATATCGATCGATCATATTATCGATTCAATTCAGATTTCATTTCCATTCAGTTGGCAGTATTTACTGGAACCGGCAGTGCTCCCTACTTACTCCTCACCGATTACAAAAATCTATCACTAAAAAGTGCGCGTACAGTATAGTGTTGAAGAATCTATTACAGAACTATTTAAAATAGTTTTACTTGAGTCCGCCTCGTCAATATAGTTCTGTAATAGATACAGACAAGTCAATACGGATCAAACAACCATATTAACCTATCATGGTTAAGATTATCAATAGTGCGGAAGATCGAATTTTTTGGGGAGGGTAGTCTAATATTTTTTAGCTATTTAATTAAGAGATCAAAAAGAATATTAGTTATGTCGTAAATTTCATTCAAATTACAGTTAGGATTGAAATATTTATCGCAATGAATAAAACAGTTTTCCCTAATGTTCATGATTGTCCCTTTGTTTGTTATTTGAAGTAACTCAAAGTCACGTTCAGTGTCAGTGAACTTTTGATTACAGTAGTGAATTTACTGCGTTGACATGCTCCGTTTCTAGTCATTTCTTTTCATTCTTTCCTTTTGACTAATTTGGCTTTTAATTTCTTCTTCAGGTTCCAAACGCCATATTGAAGTGGGAACCAAAAATTTTTATATCTAACTAAGTCCATCACATGATCGTTTATACTTTCGGAACCACCAAACCACAGATTAAACAAGTGTCAACATCACACGACAACAAAATTCTGCAGCGTATATTCATCAAGATTAAAGGCTAAAATATATACAAGTTGCTCTATACACTATGTGTATAAAACGGAGTTATAATCATTTTTAAAAGGATTTTATATTAGCGTGCCACATCTTGTGGCATAATTTTATTTAACATTCATCTTTGCAGGTGTTATAATGTGTTTTAAGATTGATTGTGTTTGCCTGATTTGACTCTTCGGCTGATGATGACACGATATAAGTGCCGAAACTAGTACCTTGTGTGATTAATTCACACTAATAAATGTCATTGTATTGAATAGGTGGACTCCTAATAATTTCAGTTATTGTAATCCCACTTCAATATGAATCATGATTAAATTTCTAAACTGCAGTCGCTTAAGTGCGGCCAGTATCCAGTATTCGGGAGATAGTAGGTTCGAATCCCACTGTCGGCAGCCCTGAAGATGGTTTTCCGTGGTTTCCCATTTTCTCACCAGGCAAATGCTGGGGCTGTACCTTAATTAAGGCCACGGCCGCTTCCTTCCCACTCCTAGCCCTTTCCTGTCCCATCGTCGCCATAAGACATCTGTGTTGGTGCGACGAAAAGAAGAAAAAAAAAGAAGAAATTTCTAAATATCAATCATTGAGTAAAGAACCAGTTCCTCTCAATTTGTGTATGAGTTTCCACACGGTCTCTGTATGTGGAGGGCATACATCTGGATCTTGTGTTACAAAAGCCTAACAGCCTTCCGCAGGACCCTGTTTTCACATAATTATCGTACATAAATACCCTTTCCTCTACTGTGTATACATGTGGACGCATTATGAGAATTATACCCCGAAGTAATACTTCACAACTCGAGAACAGATCAACGTTTAAAGATAAAAATTTCATAATGTTCCGTATTGAAATGTATCACAATGAAATTGAAATAATAAATAAGGTAGTTCAACCTATTCAATACAAATAAATACGAAATGTAGTGTTACATTCCTATTTAATTATAAGTGGAAGCGGGTACCGGTTTCGACCCCAATCCGGGTCAACATCAACCGAATAAAACGCAAAAAAAATGCATAGGTAAGAAAGAAATTAAAGATCAAGTCCCCATAAAAACAGTTGAAGAGGCAAAATAAAACAACGGGGATAGGCACTGTAAAATTCAGAAGAAGTAGAAGGTAAGTCACTTAAAAGAAGCAAGGCGCAATCTTCTGAACAGCAGCATAGCACACGCAAAGTTCGGCGGTATCTCATAATGTTTACGAGAAGCGGAGAACATGATATAGATGTTGATTCCCATAGGGAATCTGAAATATTTGTCCTGAATGAGCAAATTTATAATACCAATATAAATGGTCCGTTATTGGACATTTATATTGGTATTAAGCGGAGAACAGTTAAATGTGCCAGCTTGCATACACTATCAGGCACGAAGTCACAACACAATCCAACAAATGTGAAGATCCAAAATCGTGCAGAAGCCATAGCAAATACTGGATCCTTAAGCTATTCATCAAGTTCAGGCGGCGTTTGAAAGCACAGTGCCTGACGTTGAATATGTCGCGCTGATCTTCGGGAGCTGGCAATTTACTTCAATTGAGCTACTCGTCTTCGGATTCTGCACGAATGAATGAATGAATGAGTTGCTTCTTGGGAATCCTGTCAAACAACTCGGGAAATCGCACAATTTTTTTAATGTGATCAGTCAACTCTTCTTCTTCATCCATTCCCTTTTCTAGATTCTCTCTGGGTAGGGTAGTGTACCAAAGCCCTCCACCTTACTCTATCTTTCCACCATTCCTCTTCTAGCACTTTATTGCTGTCGGCTCCTCTATTTGCAATACAGTCCACAACAGAGTTCCTCCATCTCATTCTAGGCCGCCCCCTAGGCCTCTTTGCAGTCTCTGTATCCATGAATGTTCTTTTTGGTATTCTCTCCTGGCATTCTCATCGTGTGTCCAAACCATTTTAGCTTTGCTATATTAACCTCTTCTTGAAGTTTACACACTCCCACGCCTTTTCTTATTTCCTCATTTCCTATCTATCTCGTCTTGTCTTTCCCTGTATGCTCCTCAAGAAACTCATTTCAGCTGCTTTTATCTTACTTTGGGTCTGCATAATCAATGTCAGTATAGGTTTATAATAAGATGAGTATAAAACCTTCTTGCAGTTCATTGGCACATCTTTGTTCCATACAATGTCTCTCACACACTGGTAGAAACTTGCAGACTGCTGTATTCTTAAATCAGTGAACTATTGTACGCCATTTGCATTCGATGGGTAAGATACAGAAATTGGGTATATGGGTACCTCTTGTGCTAAGTGACAGTAACAAAAATCAATTGAGTAAACATCTGTTCATCATTGTTTGCCCTGCACCGGTTGGCTTTTGATGGGCACAAAGCATTCCTTTCGAACATTGTCACCGATGTCGAGAAATGATGCCTGTATGTCAACATGAAGCAGGGGAAAGAGTGGCTCAACCCATAAAAAATAAAATAAATTTAAAAAAAGCAAATCCCCGTGCCAAGGATAGTGCCCATCCACAGAAAATCATGTTGTGTGTTTGGTGGAACAAAGATGACATTCTTCACCATGACCTTCTTCCGAAAAACATAACGATTACCTCTGCTGTGTATAGTGACCAGATAAGACGGCTGGCCGTTGCTATTGACAACAAAAGACAAAGACAGCAACCAGCCTTTTTGCTCCATGATGACGCTCGTCCGCATACAGCGCAATTGACTAAATGTGTGATTGCTGAACTTGGCTGGGAATCTCTTCCTTATCCTCCGTATTTTCCTGACTTTGACCCCTCAGATTTCCATCTTTCTCCGCTCTCTTTCTAACCACATTCAGCGGCAAGTGTTTCCTGACGAAGCTTCTCTTGACCAATGTCTAACAGATTTCTTCCAGTCAAAACTAAAATAGTTCTACAGGCGATGCATTCAACTGCTACCTGAACGTTGGCAGAAGGTCATACAGAGTGGAGATGAATGCATCACTGAGTGATTGTGATTGTGAGTTACAATGCCTGACGGCGACAGTAAAATAAAATAAAAGAACTTATGCATCGACCCAATAAATACAGATTAGGAGCACAGGACAAACACATAAGAAGAAAAGCATCCCAGTGGGATAATCTAAATACAGTGAAACCTTGTTAGTGCATTCATCATTAACGCGGATTTCCTGCATAACCAGTTGTAAATTTGAAGTCCCAATTCTCATCGTATTTGTTGTCATCAACTGCAATTCGTATCTGAGTAAACATATTCTTCAGCAGTTTACATTTTCAGACTCACAATGTTTCGTGAATATGTTTCATATGACTTACTAGCTCAATCTTGACATGAAACATACGTCCACACAGATCACATGGAATGGCTGGGGGAGGGCGGGGCTGAGCTTGACGGAGCTCCGTGCTTGTCGTTTATCCTCATTCCTCTTCAAACACCGTAACTGATGTAGAAACAGTGTGGCGCCAAATTGTACAATTCTCAGCAAGTGTATGCCAGGATTGAGTGTTCATTCCAGCTCTTTTCATGGTATGCTTTAGCTGATCCTCGAAACGCCTCAAAGGGGCTCCACGAGGTCTTGTGCCAGATTACAGTTCACCATACAGGAGTTGACGAGGAAGCCTGGTTTCACTCATGCGATGGATGTGCCCTGTCAATGGCCAATGATGGTAGCTTCAAAGTAGCTTCAATACTTATAGCATGCGCTTTCCCAAGAACTGCAAGTTTGGTGACACGGTCCTCCCATTTTGATGTTCAAGATGGATCTAAGTTTTAGCAGATGGAACTGCTATAGCTTTTTAATATCCTGATGGTAGAGGGTCGTAATTCCACAATCAGAAAGCAGTGTTCATATGACAACAGCATGGTAAACCATGATCTTGGTATGCATCGTATTAAATCTATATAAAATACCTCACAAATTGCAACTAACCTAAAAAAATAAACTTCTGATGTAAAACTATAACCTCAAATATTGACGTAATAAGCATGTAACTCTGTAAGTATGTAGAGGAATGGTTCACAATCACTGTAGTTTTACTTTCATAAAAATAGAGTAAAAATATCTGAAGATACAAATTGTTTTCCAATTAAACAATAATGTTATTTGCTTTGCATCCCACTAACTACTTTTACGGTTTTCGGAGGCGCCAGTGTGCCGGAATTTAGTCCCACAGGAGTTACTTTACATGCCAGTAAATCTGCCGACACGAGGCTAACTTATTTGAACACCTTCAAATACCAACGGACTGGGCCAGAATTGAACCTGCCAAGTTGGGGTCAGAAGGCCAGCGCCTCAACTGTCTGAGCCACTCAACCCTGCTGTTTTCCAATTAAATGCGCAGAATGAAACCACAACGCCTATTGGGCAATGTGCTAATGCCAGAAGGAGATTAAAATGGGCCACGGTGAATTGGGTAATAGAATTTATATGAACTGTTAAGAAATTCTGTAATATAAAAGATTTCGAGCATGGCAGTGATACATATTTTCTTCCATTATCTGTAAATGAATAAATGTATACTAGTATATGAATTTTGTCCCCTTCATGTAATAAGACGTGAACTTGATTATTTTTCAGAAAGCTGTCAATATCCCAGTAAACACCATTTCAGCAGTGAATGCTCATCATATGCATGATAAACTTACAAAACTGTCCCGCCTTTTGTCAGGGCAAAACGTTGAAGTGTCTCAGGGTAACTTCTCAGCAGCTGCTCACCCTCAAGGAATTGCTTTCTGCAAGAACCTCATGGCTAAGAAGTTTGTGGTAAGTAATGAGTGTGAGCACTCTTTCATTGCTTGGAATGCTGTATTCAGCAAACTCGTGTATAAATAGCGTACTGGAATTTAACCCCTTAAGCCGGCAATTTAATCCCGAGCTGCTTATTTCCAGGCGGTATTTAAATTGAAGCTCAACAGAGGTTTAGACACCATCAAATTAACGACTTCAAAATCTTGAATTCGCAAAACATAATGTAATAAAAATTTTAGAACTACTTACGAAGTTCATTATCAGTGCTTTCGGTAATAAGCTATGGAGCCCATATTTCTTCCCTTTAGCAGATTTAGACTTGTAGAAATTCATTCATTCATATGTACAAGGCTAGACATTGGTATATATACCGTATTTATGCAAATAATCCCCGCATATTTTTTAAAAAAATAATTAGAGGCATAAAAGTGGGGTGCGGGTTTTATTTGCATCAAGGTTGGCAACAAGCTCCTGGCTCACCTAGTTTTCCATCTTGAGTGTACAGTTATGCTTTGTGTAACCGCAAATGGAAGAAAACTGTCCCCATATGTCATATTTAAAAGGAAAACAATTCATACTGTCAATTCTAAACCGCCTTTACATTTTTTTAAATGGTATTTTACAGAGTAACTGCTTGAGGCTAGTAGCTTGGTTTCATTGAATAGAACTGGATGTGTGCATCGTGATGTGTATTTGGCTATGGCTGATTTCAAGAACTGCTGGAGACATGGGCGTCGTCTTTGTTCTGACCATTATGTAGACTCGTCCACAGCTGCACGGTATTCTGTATACTCCTTCCTTTCAGAGCTGGAGGTCTTTCTTCATCAGTCGCATGAGATCATGTTCATTTGATCCAGAGTTGAATGTGTGTATGTGTGTTTTTTTCCCCTGTGGGTGGGGGCGGTAGAATAACACCCATGGTATCCCCTGCCTGTCGTAAGAGGCGACTAAAAGGGGCCCCAGGGGCTCTGAACTTTGGAGCGTGGATTGGCGACCACAGGGCCCGCAGCTGAGTCCTGGTATTGCTTCCACTTACTTGTGCCAGGCTCCTCACTTTCATCTATCCTATAGGACCTTCCTTGGTTAACTCTTGTTCTTTTCTGACCCCGACGCTATTAGGTTTGCGAGGGCTAGGGAGTCTTTCATTTTCACGCCCTTCGTGGCCCTTGTCTTCCTCTGGCCGATATCTTCATTTTTCGAAGTGTCGGACCCCTTCCATATTTTCCCTCTGATTAGTGTTATATAGAGGATGGTTGCCTAGTTGTACTTCCTCTTAAAACAATAATCACCACCACCACCACCACCACCTGTGTGTGTGTGTGTGTGTGTGTGTGTGTGTGTGTGTGTGTGTGTGTGTGTGTGTGTCTGTCTGTCTGTCTGTCTGTCTGTCTGTCTGTCTGTCTCATGTACTTTCAGAACTTTGGCTATCCTGTCTGTAACATCCTTTATGCATGGTAAAAAGTCTGTATTTTTTCTGTCTTCCATTGTTCATGACACATGTTCGTGCTTTGGATCTGATGGCGCATGCTATCTCATGGTGAGAAAGTGGAATGCAACGTGTTTGGTTATGATTTAAAAGCCTCCAGTGTTTCGCACAACGTTTTTGTTCCATTGACCAGGTGATTATTATGGATCTCTTCTGCATTGGATGATGGTATTAGTCTGCCTGTAGGTACTGGTTGTTGTGCTCGGACTTCCTGTGGACAGTGTGGCTTAACGTCTCATCCAGCCTGCAGGTCACCAGGACGTTGAGGAAAAGGATAGTTCCAAATTCTTCAGTTGTGCGACGTACTCCTGGAGCTTTTCTAGGGCATGTGGCCACATTGCAAAATTGTCATGCACCACTTAGGTCTGCAGGAGGCTGTGGAGAGGGCTGTCTGTTTGAAGTGTTCCTCTCTCATAGACCCAGAGCGTCCAGCAGCATTTCTACTCTCCGAGACCTAAGCAGCTGTGCAGGAGGCGCAGGCATAGTTCTTGACCTTACAAGAACGTGCACATGTTTGACCTAGCATCAATCGTCTGTTAGGTCATCAGCCCAGAGGCTGGTTGGATCCTCAAATAGCACCACCAAAGGTTATGCGATTATAAGGAAACCCCAAAAACCAATGGCAGCACCAAAATGAGGCGTACTAGACAAGAAGAGGAGTGAAGTAGTATGCCATTGCTTTCCTCACTGGGTCAGAAAGTACTATTGCAGCACGACTGACCCAATGAGCAGCACCTTTCATAACACTCGGATGCACTAGTCATGTTCCAAATGTCATTACTCAGCACTACCCATACCCCAGCAACTTCCATATTGTCACAGCCATGGATGTTGACTGGGACTTCGGTGGAAGCTACACTTTACTCTGGCCTGTGCCAATAGCATCAATAGCCAGTCTTAATCTCAGTTAGTAACACGGTGAGACAGTTATCATTGCAAGACCGTATTTTCGTTTGTAAAAGTTATTTAAGGTATGAGTCGGCTCGACAGGTATGCAGTGCATTTGTTCAGCAATTTCCTGGTGAAGTGCCACCTTCAAGAGCACAGATTCACATACTTCTAAATAAATTTGAAACTACTCGCTCAGTGCTCAATAAAAAAATTTAAAAAATGTATGCGCGTATGAACAGTTTTAACAAAGGAAAAGCTAGATGACATTGATGAGAATTTTGAACGGTCACTGAATAGATCACTCTCAAAATTAGCACATTTTATATTGTTAAATGATCGTTTATTCAACCCACACCTTGTGTTCTTTTTGGATGAGGCCTGGTTTCATCTTAATGGTCTTATGAACGGTCATAACATAACTCTCGCTAGTGGTGTGCAGAAAATCCTAATGGTTTTTAGGAAGTCCCTTTATTATGAAGGATGACACTTCCAGAATCTTTTATAAGGTAAGATTGTATACACACTTAAAGCAGGGCAGCCCACACGATGTAAGTTGGGCTGAGGCAGCTGCTGTAGCAAACACCGTGCATCCAGTCTGGGTTTATAAAGAGAGGCCCTTTATTGTGTCATAGGCAGTGAGAAGGATCCAGGATATTGACTTGTGCATGTCTGCTGTAATAGTGGCCATAATAAACTGCTTAACTTGGGTGTTGGACCATATAGAATTTATGCCTTAATGATTATGGCCGCCAGGTGGGTAGTATGGTGAAAGAAGTCAAATCGGTTCTCTGTGAACCGGGCTGTATTATTAAGAGAAGTGTACAGCTCACCCTGTGAATTTATTTTGTGCTCTCTATAGTCCTCATCCTTGTCCCATACTCTCCATTCTCCTTATGTCCATTCCTCTTGACGAAAGTTCTTCTGTCTCTACTTAGTGGTTTTTTGTTGCAGGAACAAGGTTCCACTGTCATCTCAAGCAAGCCAGAAGCAGCATTTGCCTTCGCAGCTGTTGCTGTTGCTCTGTGGACAGACTTCCCTGACTTTGGTCAGCTTTTGCTTGCACATTTCTACAAAGCATGTCCATATTTGGTGCCCATATTTCTGCCCCAGTTAGAAGGACAGAGCGACCAAGATTTTTACAAGTACGTTCAATGAATTTTCTTTTGGAATGCATAGGTACTGAATTTTTGTCCATAACTGCATGGGTTGGGTCACGTAGCTGTCAGCTTGCATTCGGAAGATAGTGGATTCGTACCCTACTGTCAGCAACCCTGAACATGATTTTTCATAGTTTCCTATTTTCACACGGTCGCTTTCTTCCCACTCCTAGCCCTTTCCTATCTCATCATTGCCATAAGACCTGTGTCTGTGCGACGTAAAGCATATTATTTAAAGTTAAAAATTTCATGATTGTTCCGTATTGAATAGAGAAATATACCATATTAAATAGAAGTAAGGATCCACCTTTCAATACTCCGTTGTTAAGTTGAACCAAATAGAAGTTACAACCTGTTCATTTGGGACCGGTTTCAACACGTCATCATCAGCCAATGAGCAAAGCAGTGCAAAAATTAAGTCATAAAGATCTAAAATCAACTAACACAATGATCACAGTCAAAAAAGTAAAAAGAACACCACTATTTCACGCCGAAACAAATGCAGTGGAAGTTCATAAGCAGGTCTAGTACAATCCTTTTATGCCGCATTCACATATGAAGACGTAAGAAGATGTTATATTTGAGATCGATAACGCGTTAAAGGACTTGTTCTGAAAATGAAAACCTACAACCTGTTTTCCAGTCATTGACCGGGTCAGGGATGTAATGAATGAAGCATATATCGACTATTATTACGATGGGGTCGCCACTCCCAAAGTGATATATTAATGACTGACAGATGCTACGAAATGAGAATGGAGAGTGTTGCTGGAATGAAAGATGACAGGGAAAACCGGAGTACCCGGAGAAAAACCTGTCCCGCCTCCGCTTTGTCCAGCACAAATCTCACATGGAGTGACCAGGATTTGAACCACGGTATCCAGCGGTGAGAGGCTGCCGTCTGAGCCACGGAGACTCCGTAAAGGACTTGTTCTAATGTGCAAAATTCAACTCGTTATGAAAATGAACTTGTGATATGCAGTTATGTATAGTTGTTGGTAGGCAGGTCCTGTAGGCATTTGTTTCTCATTGTGTAATGTAATGTAATGGAAAGTTGATTTACATCACAATTCGTGGGTTCGGATCTTGTTTTGATCTTCATCTTCTTGCTCATCTCCTTCTTCTTCCGCCTTTCTCACTGCTAGAAGGGCTGTAGCTGGTTCGAAAGTGTGGTGTGTCATAAGTTGTTCATCACGTCAAATGATGTTTTCTGCCCCGCAGGGAACGTTTCTTACTTGACAAAAGTTGGATATTGCGGATGCGTTTTCAAGCACTTCATCTCCCCTACCATCCTTATTATCACTCTCTCTAAACACGCGTGTCAGTTTGTCCAAACAATGATTATGATCATCCCAGCACCAGAAATGCACTACATCATTTCCTAATATTTTCCGCATTGTACAAGTGATTTTGAAGAACTCCATTTTTTGTTTCTATTTCCGCATTGAGGGGATTCCGCGTTATAGAAACGTAAGAACGTCATAATGCCATAAGTTTTGCAAGGACCAAGAAAATATTCTGTAGTGGACATGTTTCCTCTTTGTTCAAGTTCCGCTTTGAGCCCATTTTACTATTATAATAATAATAATAATAATAATAATAATAATAATAATATGGCCTCTGTTCTTGAGTTGCAGATCTTGTTTTATGTTATATATATTTTGTTGTTGTTGTTGTTGTTGTTAACAGGTCCCTTGGTTATCTTTATTCTGAAAATGGTGAAGTGGAGAAGCAAGACAAGTTCCTGAAGCGTATGTCTGGCATCATGAGACTTTACGCTGCAATCCTCATAACACCTCCTCGGCGAGGACAGACAAAACCACACCCTCATGGATTGAAACAAGGTTGGAGGTGGATAGCGTGTATGCTTAATGCAGGTAAAATACCCCACATACATCAGTGATCAGGTTATGGCAGCTTTTAAGAAAAAATAAATTTTTAACCATGCTTAATTTTGTCCACTTGTTTGTCGTGTGTAACCGATTTACCTTTATTCATGAAAGAATTCATTATTTAAGGGTACAGTTTATAACTTTTTGGAGCTTAGTTCACTGCCTATTTTGGTGATTTATTGACCCCCTCAAGTAGTCAGGCCTTTCACTAAACTACGGATCGCAGTGAGTTTTAAGATAAAAGGTTTAATGATAAATGTACACTACCAGTGTAATAGACCATGTTTCATAACAATATTAAAAAGAAGAGAGTCCTGTCCTTTGTAATCTTCAAATTAAAGGGCCAAAATACATTCAGTAAGATATGTATTGCCCCCTTATTATCTGGCTACTCAGCCGGAGAACGAGAGTCTCAGTCGCAGACTGTTCGTTTTCTGGCTTTGCAAAAATTTTAAGGGCAAGGATAGATATAAGGACTAGCGACAATAAAATCAACACTAAATATAAGGTTTTAACATTTATTACAACTAAGCACTCTTAACAACAAACTTTAAAATTGAACAAAATCTTGGAATTTTAAATCATCTTCTCTGCCGGTATTTTCATTACAACGGAATTATTCTTCCCAGAATTCTGCTGATATTATTTTCTGTAAATATATAAACGAATATTAGCCTACATCTAATATAATAAAATAATAAACGTAATTTATGAGAAGACCTTTCTCTAATGATAACAGGATTAATTTCAAATTGAAATTTTTAATAAATAATTCTCTGATTCGTTAATCATCAACGGTTAAATTATCCCTTTTCTGTTTAATGAGAAAAATTAAATAAAATTTTCCTGTCGAAATTCCATTCAACATGCCTTCCTCACACTTTAAATTCATAAAATGAAAAATTTCTTCATAATTATTGTCTCAAAATTTTCCATAATAATTTCATAAATTAACGCAATATCCTTCTTCAATGTTACACTCATTGATAATTTTTAGCTGTGTAGGTTTTACATTAAATCGTTCGTGACTCCTGTCCTCGGACATGACCCTTGCTTATTCATTTTTTTCTAAGACATTAAACCCTACTCTATCTAATTTTGGAATAAAATCCACTAAAGATTCACTTCTCAACAAATGTGAGCAACACAAATAACGGTATATTAATCAGAACACACGCAACAAACAAGAGATCGAGTCAAATTGTAGTCATGAGAAATATCGCAATTCATAGAATTAATGACTAATCATACATACAACATCCACACTAGGGTACACGGTAACAGTTTATAATATTTATGACGATTTCTAGTCCTTGATTATTATATTTAAATTTTAATCTAAGTCATAGGAAATTTTCTGATGACGGTATCGGCTAAAGAAATACCATTACAACAGTTAGGAACGTGATGATGTCAGGATTATCACTCAAATAAAGAAATTAGGTCCAACAACGATGTTCACGAGAATATCAGTGATAGATATCATCGGAAAATTATCGTATAGAAACGCACATAACGCAGGTCAAATATAAAAATACGCATTTATGGTTCATGAGTTACGACACTATTATTATTATAATACCATGGCTATCAACTAACACGTGCTCCACTCGAAGAAATTATGTTCAACAACATATTCTCTTCACATGAGACTCAATAAATAGATTCACAAGTCAAACACATAATAACTGATCCATTCCCAAGTCCAAAATACAATAAACATAATAAATAATCCGTCAAGATTCGGCCGTCTTCCAGGCTCACATTTACCCTACTAGAGCACATATTAATATTTCACACAAGAACAAACAATATTTACTCTCATGATCCTTATTTCCATATTTAACCTGTGATGGAGTTTTATTATTATTATTATTATTATTATTATTATTATTATTAAATGCGCGAGATCACAAATCCATGTAAGCTAAAGTTCAATAAAGTTACCAGATGACACTAACACATTTGAAATCCACATAAAGATCGTAATAACGTCTAGGGAAATTCGACGTTATGAAACGTACCGATAATCTGTCCCATATGATTTCAAAATTAATTTACAAATTATTTCAAAATTAAATTATCCTTATCGGAGAGGTCAATTATTTTAAATCACTCCTATACTGTTGAATTGGGACAGTCAGAAAAAATATCATAGACGCACATATCTAACTATCTAATAGAAACCAATAATCATTCACACACAATAACTAACTACCTTGCACCATGGAAAGAAGAAACGAAATAGCAAACTACTGTAAGACTAGAAGAAATTTATGCCAAATGAATAAGGAAGCGTTATGTCTACATTGTGTTTACAAAGATGAACAGATATAAATTATAATATTATACTTAAGTGATTGATGAAACTGGATTTCGGCCGATGACCCTGGACGTGAGGTAGGTCACCCACCGTCGATCGCCGTCTCCTCCATGTCGGAAATTGCCTCACATTTTAGAATACCATTGTAGCTGCGAGGACGAACATGGAATAGTAGTAGACTTCCTCTTGCTGATGTATTGGCATCTTGAATTTGTCTCGATCCGCACGTAGTCTTCCTCTTCTTTCTTCCCAAGTAGAAGGAGCTGAAACTGACAAATAAGTTTTAAGATGTGCCCAGTACACACACACACGATGAATGATATTTCTGAATAATACGTATCTTCTTCCATCAATCTGCTAAACTCGTAGATCTAGAATATGTAAAGAGTCTGTTCTGCCGAATGATCGAACCCAAGAATGTCTGCAATGTGAACGTCGGCGTTGAATTCCCAAGACAGTCAAAGAAAGAGGCGCAAACCAAAGAAAAGCTCAAATCACAAAGAGGCAGTTCCTTCGGGAAACACCGCTATATAATTGTCTTAAGATGAGGGTGTGTCGCCGTAATCGTCTGTGATTGGTCAATGACTTGCACCTGATAGGCTGATACATTTTTATTGGAATACTGTCAGGTGTAGAGTGACCTTGATCGTATCGATCGGGCAGCCTTGGTTTCTCCCTGTAGGTCACGTGGCAGGCAGCTGGCAGTCTGACACACAAAAAATCCACTGTTTTCCCCTCGCTTGGAAATTCCGGTTTTGGGTGAGCTCATCTCTCTGTAACACGCAGTTGGGAAAAATTTGAAGTTGAAGTTGGTATGATATTACACTAGTAATTTTAAAATGATTTTATTTTTTCCTTCGCAAACATTTTAAATGAAGTTTTAATTGTAAATTATTATTTAAGAACTCATGGGAAATGATGATGATGATGATGAACAATTTCTCACATTGTATAATTTCACTCTAATCTTATATTCTCGTTTTATATTTTTTACCATGACAATCAGGATCCTGCTTTTTATCTTTGAGTATGAGTGTAAAAAGGCTGATGATGCCCTTTTAAAGGGCGAAACATGTCCCTTCCAATTTTAGTTTGATAGGATGTAAGTCCTAAATTCTGTTGTATTGAATAGGTTGAACCTAATAAATTTTGGTAATATCTTAAATTGATTTCTCCCCAAATGGCGACATATTCAGCAAAAACAAATGCATTAAGATCTTCCTTATCTATTCCTTCAAGTTCCTTTATAATGGTATCCGTGAGTGAAGTGAAGAGCAAAGCGGAAGAGAACTCCCTTGTTGGACACCTCTTCTTGTTTTAAACCACTGAGATTTTCCCATCTCCTACTTGCACACTACTTTCACAACCATCATACAACATCTGAACTTTTTTAATTAGTGCTTTTGGAATATTATGTTTTTCTAAACATTCCTATATTTTACCTCTCTCCACCCTGTCATATGCTTTTTCCAAAAACACATTGGTCAAATATAAGACATAATTACTGAGAAACTGTCTGTGAAACGTAAGTTGTGTCAGCTTTGTAAATAAAATTAGTTTTACCTGTGGAATAACAACACTGGTGTAAGAAGTAATTTTCACCTAAGTAAATCAGAGTGGATGTCTAAGAATTGGGAATTTATTTTGGAGTGGAGACTTGACAGAAATTTGATCTGTAAGTAATAATGTTTATTTTTTTCCAGAGCCCCAGCCTGACATTTGTGCTTCATTGCTGTTTGACTTCCTTGAGGTGGCTGGTAATGCAATGTTCACGAATTATGGTCATCAGTTCCAGAAATTATTGCATCTTATCTGCAAGGAGTACTTCCCCAGGCTAGAGAAGGTAAGGATTGTGTAATTGTACTCATGATACCACATTGCAACATGTGTAAATGTAGAACAGATGACCTTAAGTCAACCATAGTTTAATTTCTTCAATAAAAATTGCTGTCTCGTAGTAATCATAACAGATAGCATAACCTCAAATATCAACACAGAGTGCATAGCTAACAGAAGCACCTAGTATGATAATGTGATCACTAGAGCCCGGAAGTTCAGGCATTTGATTTTACTAAAATAGGCAGGCAAATAGGCACTTGACATTTAGGAAATAGGCAGTAAAGTAATTAAAATAGGCATTTATAATGTAAAAAATGGGTACTAAAGCAATAAAGCTGCTTTAATGTAAGCTACGTAACACACATCTGCATCACATTTTAATACGTACCCCTGTGGGCGGGGATGATAGAATAACGTCAACGGTATCCCTGTTTGTTGTAAGACGAGGCGACTAAAAGGGGGACCAGGGCCTCTCAACTTGAGAGTGCGGATTGGCGACCACGGTTCCACTAGCTGAGTCTAGCTTTACTTCCACTTACTTGTGTCAAGTTCCTCGGTCTTACCTTTTCTGTCTGATCTCCCTTGGTCAACTCTTGTTCTTTTCCGATCCTGACGGTATTAGATTTACGAGGCCTAGGGCATCTTTCACTTTCACGCTCTTCGAGGTTCTTCCCTTTCTTTTTCCGATACCTTCATTTTTCGAACTATCGGGCCTCTTCCTTTTTTCCTTCTTATTAGTGTTATCAGTTATTCTTCCTCTTAAAACAATAATCACTACGAGCACTTAATTTTACGTAGCAAGGACGGGACCTAGCAACCCTCTCGACCATTTGGCTTGTGGAGCTTTCAGCAGAGATTTGTGTAATATGAAAATGTTTTTTACTATTTAGTTAAAGTGAAACGTTTTCTGTATTATTAATACAGTACATTGGAATTACATATTTTTCTTTCCATTATTTAATTTTAATACATAAATAATAGCAGAAAATATCCACAAATTAAAAAAGGCAATAATAGTCATTAAATTATCCAATAGGCTACGGAAGCTAAAATGAGCAAAAAAGGCAAAATAATAACAAAATCTTTATTTGCAAATGAGGTGTCTACCTCGGTGGCAAATGGTACACTAAAATACATTATTGTCGAGCACTAAATATTAAATTAACAAGAGAAGAAAATTTTCCTATAATACAATATTATACAATTTACGCTAACAATTTTTTCTATTAAACACACAGCTCATCCTTAATAAACTGGTCTTACCGTTCCCAAACGAATGGAAACATGTTTGTCTCTATGTGACACTTCGATATATCCACCCAGATAAAAAGGCACTTTGCCTAACTTCTGGGCTCTAGTGATTACGCAGTGTTTTAAATGCTTATAGGAGTAATATGTACTATTATATGTAAATTACCGGGTGAGTTGGCCGTGCGCGTAGAGGCGCGCGGCTGTGAGCTTGCATCCGGGAGATAGTAGGTTCGAATCCCACTATCAGCAGCCCTGAAGATAGTTTTCCATGGTTTCCCATTTTCACACCAGGCAAATGCTGGGACTGTACCTTAATTAAGGCCACGGCCGCTTCCTTCCAATTCCTAGGCCTTTCCTATCCCATCGTCGCCATAAGACCTATCTGTGTCGGTGCAACGTAAAGCCCCTAGCAAAAAAAAAAATATATATATATGTAAATTCACTGCATCATAACATGAACATATTTCTGGACTCGTTAACTATATGAGTTGTGTAATCTAAACATAAACATTTGTGAAGTATCAAACTTACTTCAAGCGTGCTGTCATGGTTCAGTCATTGTGACTGTGCCATCAAATGAAAGTGCATCAAAACCATGAGTCAAAAATATTACATAATTATATGTTTGCAGACAGTTGCAAAAAGTTTCTTGAATTGACCAGCAATCAATTCCAGGGCCATACGAAGCACTCCAAGCAATCTAAACAAAACAACGCAGGCTGTGATTATATGGACGCGCTAGGGATTAAAGTGTTTTAAATTCTTTGAACTGTATTTCTTGGGAATGGGATTGAAAATTAATTTTTAACTATCTCTTGGTACCTCTCGAGATTCATAAATGTTGTAGAGATCTACAATAATGTAATTTGTTAATTTCTACAGTATATTTTATTTGCAGGTAACGTCGTCCGATTCAAGAGGACCACTGGCTCGTCTTGAGAACTTCCTCCAGACTATCATCAAACAAGGACGAATTGCACCACCAGATGGGCAATTACCAGTTAATTTCTGGTAAACTTTGCGGACAACATATGAACCGCAGACTGTGATAAAGGATATGCTTATTATTGTAAATATTACTGTACAGAGAATCGCAGAAACGATTCTGTCCATTTTTACCTTTAACTTTTTATTCCTCTTTTTTTTTTTTTTTTTTTTTTTCTTCTTCTTCTCATAATGTAATATGAGACATGTATATATAGTATTTATAATTGTCATTGTGATTATTTAGTTTGAAAGGATTGTATTGTTCCTGGAAGAGATAATTTTGTCTCACTTTGAGTATTGCCAACTTCGGTTGAATTTGGCTACGTATAACAATTTTTTTTAATGTAAGCTCTATCTCTTGAATTATTTTGTTAGTTGCTACATTGAAAAGAGAAAGAATGTATGGTATTTTTCAGGAGTCCATGCATATAGCATAGTGTATGAGGATAAGTCAAAAGTTAAGACTTTTTTAGTGAACAGGTAAAGATAGTTCGGTTTACTTCGTCACTTCTCCTTTATTTTAGGACATAATCACCAACGTTATTTGAGCCTTTTATTTGACCACCACTAACTTGTCTGTTCTCCCATGCCATTTCATCAGTGACATTAAAAGGAGATGTGGATGAAGTACGTATATTAATATAAGTAACCACCAAGCTCACACCTTCCAAGATACATAACTAAAACAGGGTGGCCAGCAAACCTGGAAACCTTGAAAACTAATCTTTAATCTTTCCATTTTTTTTTTTTTAATTTATTTATTTTATTTTATTTTTTCCTTATGTCGCACCGACACAGATAGGTCTTACGGCATTTTTCTTACTAACTAAGATCATTTGATCTATGAATGCCATATACGGGGTCTCTCATATAAACCCATACCGAACGCACGGTGTTTGTACTCTGTGTTACGGCAGCTGCCTCAGCCGAACTTAAGTTACGCGCAGCGTATACATTCTTATATGAAATCTTATCGTATAAGATATGCTGGAAGTGTCATCCTTCCTGGATTATACAGGCATTGTATCTGGTAACCACATTCTGGCTGGCTCGAGTGAGTTCTGCCTCTGTAATGTTTCTGATCTAAGAAAAAACATACTACCGAGCTCGATAGCTGCAGTCGCTTAAGTGCGGCCAGTATCCAGTATTCGGGAGATAGTGGGTTCGAACCCCACTGTCGGCAGCCCTAAAGATGGTTTTCCGTGGTTTCCCATTTTTACACCAGGCAAATGCTGGGGCTGTACCTTAATTAAGGCCACGACCGTTTCCTTCCCACTCCTAGCCACTTCCTGTCCCATCGTTGCCATAAGACCTATCTGTGTCGGAGCGACGTAAAGCAAATAGGAAAAAAGTAATGATGATAATAAAGTTGAATCAGATAGTCGTGCGTACAGTGAAATTTTGAAATGATTTAAGAAAAGACTAGGCAGTTAATGTATAGGGAAAACGCAGATCATTGACGATTGTGTGAACAGATATTTTTTTCATCTAATTATATATATTTATTTAACCCTTAGAGTGCTAGGCTCTCTTGTAGATTCCCATACATAAATTGCCAAGCTATTTTGCCTGAAAATTCAGGGTCTCTTTTAAAAAATAACTTGAGATGTATCTTCTACTCTTATTCTTCTTCTTCCTGATACGTTTCTGCTTATGGAGGTTGTTCAATTTGATGTATCTGCCCTTTTTTTTTTTTTTTTAAGCAGAAGGTTTGTTCTACCAAAATTATGTGTCTTTAAATATTTAAAAAACAGAAAACTTTTTAAAAATCGTAAATTTTCAAAATTTTTCACTGCCAAAATTCACTGAATGATTTTTCACTCTCACTGTTGTCCTCAGTATCACAGTGTTCACTTGGATATACATCGGTCTCACTACTATTCAATTCTGAGAGCTCACTATCATTTTCATCAGTTTCCAGCAAATAACTCAGAATTTCTTCGTCACGTTCAGTATTATACTTGTGGATGCCATTGTTTGTTTACATTCGATGTGCAGAAAGAGTCAGAGTATTCCTTTGTTTATATCCGTGGCCTTCGGAACATTCGATACAGTCAAAGAAAAGTTAGCTTGAACTATCTCGTTGGTCATGACACAGAATAAAATCTCATCTGTCTTCTAAGTAGAATGCTAAGTTAAGAAATTCGACGATACAATTAAATAATATCTGACAATTTTGGCCATTTTTCTGAAATACGATCAGATCGTGTTTGGCATTCTAAAGGTTAATGGAGTTCTCAGCGCGGGGGAAAGACTTTGTAACATCAAAACTTGATGCGAAAAAGTGGCTGCAGGAGAAACCCGATTCTGAAAGCTGGATGATACACAGGAAAGCAGATCATACAATGAAGATCAGATGACAGCACATTAAAATAATCCTCAACATTGAATGCTGTTGCTGCTGTCTTTCAGTTCACAGATGTAATAGGAATTGTGACTCAAATGTGCCATGAATCGGATCTTCATTGATTCAGTTACGTGAACGGAATCAAATGAATCGATTTGGTAAAATGAATCAAATATCCCATCATTACCCTCCTGCAGGCCTCCAGCGACAAAACAGCCAGTGACTTCAACAGCAACAGAGTCTGATCACTGTGCGACTAGCTCTCCTCTGCCTGGTGTCGGTAGGAGGGAGAGGGCGGGCCTTGCTTGGTGATGTGCGTGCAATAGGAGCTGGCTAGCTTGGCCCCATTCCCATAGCTGTACATTGGCATGGTGGATGCGGCAGCTTTCCACGACAATATTTTTGAGCAATTTCATGCACATACCCACCTTAATGAATGCATGTGCCACTCCACTCTTCGTCTTACACAGTTATTCCACCTTCCGCTCATTCACGGCACCATTTCCTCACTTGCAGGGCAGGCATCACTTTCTTTCTCTCTGCAGACACACTCGTGTAAATGTTGACTGGAAGCCAAAACAGAACACTATGCGGACCTTCTCCACGTAACCACTTGTTCAGTAACTTGCTCTTTCTTGGTTGTTGCAATTGTTGCTAAGCTTATTTACTGACATGTGCATCTGAATGCAGTGTATTAATATGATTACAAGCTTTGTTTGTTGTAGTGAAAGCCATTTTATTTCAATTTCAGCTTCATTATTTTATAACTATGAACTTTTTCAGCCCATCGAAACTAATGCAGGGCTAATAAAACAAGAACGTTCTAAAAGAAGATATCATTTGATTAAAAATATAATGGTATATTTCTTTCTTGAAGGAACATCATCAGATTCTATCAAATCATACTTTTATTTTCCAGCTAAGGAGCATATTTGAACATTTAGTACAATGCTCCTTCTTTTCTTCCCAGTATCTCTTCATTCGTTTACAGAGTTCCTCTCTGTATTCTTCTGTCCATCCTATATATTTTCTTTTAGGTTTCTGTGGAGATTTCATGTTTGCTTACTATCTGCGTCTGATGAGAAGTTGCGTTAGCTTGTAGGTATGGCACAAGTAACAGACAGTACACTCTAAGCTACAAACATTAATACCAAACAGTTGGTCCTTTATTGGACATTATTATTTTTCCAGCTAACTCAATCCTGGTTGCCAGCGTTTCGCCCCAGTGTGCTAAGTTGGACTCTTCAGTTGATATATATAGCACACCACCAAGACTAGTGCATACCGTGGAGGCGAAACACTGGCAACCAGGAATGAGTTAGCTGGAAAATTTATAATGCCCAATAACGAACCAACTACATTGGTATTATAAATTTACTCTTGCTTACTTACTAGTCGGCGCTACAGTTCATGTAGGTCCTTGGCCTCCTTAATCACCTGCCTGCATTCATCCCAGCTTTCTTTCTCCAGCATTTAACTCCCATCTTTCTAAGGTCGTCCTCAACATCATCATCAATCCATCTGTTCCTGGGCGTTGCTTTAATGTCCTTATATTCCACATTGTAACATTTGTTTTTTACGAGGTAGGGGAGTTAACCCTACGCCCAACCCCTAACCTGGAGGACCAGGGTATCACTCTTAGTCTGGATCATCACCTTGGACCTGTCCGGTTTGGATGGCCCTACCAGGAGCATGTATTCCCGCCAGCATAGCTCTAAGGATCGTTTGAATATGCAAGCCTCCAAACACCCGGCAAAATGTATTTTGCCTTCATCAAGGTGGTGATGCCTTCGGGAGGATAAATTTACTCATTTGGGACAAATATTTCAGGTTCCCTATGGGAATCAGTATCTGTATCATCTACAAACATTAGTCGTGGAAACTGCAAGCTCTGTGAAACAGGTGCATTTTCATAATTCAATTGTTCATTATGCAGTTACAGTAAATGTGTAACTAATGCACAATTGCACTACCACTTTGAAACTTCGCAAAAGCACCTCACTTCATAAGAGTCATCGCGGACGGAACAGATGTTCAGCCATACTTACTCCTCGCACCCATTACCCTGCATTCACGCAACTTCTCATCAGACGACCATAATACTAAGCTTCTAAATTTTGTTCTATCTTGGATGGTTTCTTCAGCAATACCAAATTCTTTGTAGATCTTTGTTAATTTTTTGTTAATTTTTTTTTCTTTCAGGTATAGTGCTAAGTTTAGAAGTTTCTTTGTCAACCTGTTGTTGTCATTTCTATGCAGGTGTCTGTAGAATTTTAATTGTCTTTTTCTAATTGTATCCGTGGTTTTTTTTTTTCTGTGATTTTATAAATTTCCTAAGGTTTCTTTTTTATCCAAATTCTAATTTTGTATTTTGGTCCTAAGATTTTTTTTTTTTTTTTTTCCTGAGAATTTCTCTGTCTTGTTTTTTGATATGTTTTATTTGTGACTTGCCACTAGTTTTGAGGGTTTTCGATGCATGAAGTGCCTCTGGTTTGATGACTATGTTGTGGTTTTGTAATTTTGCATTTTGATATACATTTTTTTGTGGTGTCTGTTGTAGGTGATTTTGTAAGCTCTTTGCTGTTTGATAGTTCTTTCTTTCTTTCTTTCTTTCTTTCTTTCTTTCTTTCTTTCTTTCTTTGCTTCCTGATTTATCCCTGCTGGTTGATACTTGAATTTGTCTACTTGGAAGATTTTTTCAAATTTGGTAATGAACTTCTTCTTTCTGATACGTTTCTGCTTATGCAGGTCATTCAGTTGAACTAATTATATGTACAGTAATTGTATTTTATTGCTTTTTTCATAAGTTTAGTATATACAGTGTTGGAGTTTATTGAAAATCGTCGTTGCCGGGAATAAACCTCCTGTGTGCAAAATAAATTTTTCAGGAGAGACAAGAAATTATTTCATGTAATAATACTTACCTTGGCACAGGCTAGAGCAAAGTGTAGTTTCCACTGAAGTCGCAGTCCCATCCGTGGCTGTGACAATGTGGAAGCTGCTGGGGTGTGAGTAGTGCTGAGTAGTGACATTCAGAGCACAATCAGTGTGTCGGAGTGTCATGCAAGGTGTTGTTCATTGGGTTAGTTGTGCTACAATAGCACTGTCTGGCCCAGTGAGGAAAGCAATGGCAAACTACCTCGCTCCTCGTCTTGCCTAGTACGCCTCATTTGGGCTCTGCCATTGGTTTTTGTGGTTTCCCTGTAACTGCATAGCCTTTGGTGGTGCTATTTGAGGATCCGACCAGCCTCTGGGCTAATGACCTAACAGACAGACAGAACTTCATAATAATTGAAGTAATCTAGTTCCCTTCTCTACCTGTCTTCTGATAACCCTGTACTGTTTAACTGCAGTAATATCAATTATTTGACCACATATTTAATGTTTATTCATTACGTTGACACATAGGAGGTTATAGTTTCCACGAATTACGCATAGGATATTTTGCTTTAAGAATGAAACTTTTATTATGTTGAAATTTTACTCAAACACACATTTAATTACAGTTTATTCAGCTGAATTTTATTACATCAATGCTTCCTAATTGTATTTTGTTAAATTTATACTGTGCAACATGATCACTGTGCTCCTGTGCAAACTTTTCACTTGTCCGGCTTTACTGTGAGATTATCATAGAAGGAGTGGTGGTCGTGTTTAATTACCTGCTTCAGTTCTTGAAAATGAGTGAACTTAGATATTGTGATTGGCAATTGTGCCGTGAACAAACTGCGTGGATCACCAAATGGAGAGCTCATTCTCCTCCTCTGTGGTAGTTCTTCCCACTCTGCTGTATGTTGTAGTTTGTAATTTATTCTTCCATCAGCTAAGTACTGCAGTTGGCAGATATCTTTCACTACAGGGTAGCCAGATTTCCTTCCAGGCCGTAACAATGGAAGGTTTGATTTATGTTCAAAATGCTTAAAGAAACTGAAGTCAACAGTTTTCCACATTGTATGGTTTCTTGGGGTCTGGCTTGCTTCATTCTGGCTATATAATCCATGGGTGAATTAATTGGTTGAGAGAAGTAGCGCTCCAGAGTGGCATGAACACTATCACATTCCATCATAGTGTGCCCCTTTTCCAGGTACAGTTGTTCCACGGTGATGTTCTTAGATCTAGCGGGATTACTTAAGGCACTGGCTAAAACCTTGTTCCTATTCTGATAATTACAGCCGTCAGATATTAAGGTCACCTTATTGGTTGGAGGTGGCAAATTGTCAATAAAATGAACTATGCAGGATGTAAATGCATTTTCACTTACACCACCATTACCCTCATGCCATACATAAAGTGTAAATCATCATTCCTTTGGTCACAAATTGTGAAATTGTGTACTTGAAGTTTCTGTCTGTAGTATGTCTTGTATGCTAGCAGCTTAGGACACTAAAGAACACTTTGAAGATCCATTGTTACCACAACATGATCACCAGTAGCGGCCTCCTTAGCTTTATTCTTCGCTTCCGGAGCCTCATATTTCCTCAGGAGGTGTCTTTGAAATTCTTCTTCTACTACTTGACCAACTTTATATGCACAGCAAATGTCGCACGGGTCTTTTCTAGGCAAATGGATATCAATTTTGTCTTCTTCCAGCGTATCCATGAAAAGGGTTCTGCAGCTTGGAGATTTGTTGTTTTTGTCACACCGTTCCTTGTAGATTGAAAACGTGTAATTTTGATTGAAAAGTTGGCTCAACGTACACCTTTTGCATGGTTTTTGAACAGTAATGGCTGGGAACTTTAGTTAAAACTCCAAGCCGCTCACGAATTGTGTTCTTGTTTTCAGTTTTCTGTTTCTTCTTGATGGACATAGGTACATCCTGCTTTTTCTGGGCATGTTTCTTCACTGGGCTGTCTTGGCCATCGGTGTCTGAATTATCTGCTCGCTTATCAGTAGAAGTTTTGATGTTATTTCCATGGGTCCATCTCTTGTAATTGAATTCCCAAAGTGTTTATGAACAATGTTCGGCAAGCCTGCACACATTCTCCGCCAGGTTTACTTAAATATATATCATGGTCTGCGTTCTTTCCTTTGAAGTCGCCTGCGGTTTCTTTGTGCCTCCTCTCAGTGGTGACAAGCCCTCTGATGTATGCCTTCTTTTCAGCCCAGGATGGAATCTGCCAGAAATGTTTGAACAATTGACATCGATGGTCCTCGTTGATTATACCGCAAAGGAATGTCCTCTCTGTCCTCTTTATAAATTCTTTATCTTTGCATTTGTTACGTAATTTTTAGCCTGTTGCTGTAAGCCTAAGTAAGACTTGCCAAAGATTCTATTTGAACGTGATTTTTCTTTTGCTTGGCGGTTGAGAATTTTCTCTGCGCCTACATTTCGTAAGTCAGGATTACCAACAGACATTTTTGACTGATCCAGTTCCTCACTTACAGATTTCGTACCATCGTTAGACATATCTTCGGTTTTTGGTGTCCCTTTTTCTTTATGAGAGCTCATTGTATCTTGGAGATCATCTCCTTCTACGTTCCACTTAATGGAAGACATATCATGTAAATCTTCTAAATCTGAACTAAATGATTTAATATTAGAACATAGTTTTTATCCTTTGTGTGGTTTCATTTTTCAATGTCAGATTTTATACTACTTGCTTTGTACCTGTATTAGTCACAACTTTTAAGTTTAAGTAGAAGGCTTATAAAACTTACATACCTATTATAGGGCAGGTGATTTCCATTGCCTCCACATTTCTTTCTGTGCTGAGAATTATTTCGTTAATAAATTATAGTCCACGTTGCTGTTTGGTTGCCAATAATACAACATTCATAATGAACATAGTTTCTATGATATCCATGCGTTTCAAGTTGGGTAGTGTAATTCATAAGTACCTGCTGCAGAACTTGTAATATCCACCGTGTTGTCCAACATTTGTTCCATGCTAGGGGTGTCGTCATTTCCATAGCGATTTGTCCCTGTTGTGGGTTTCACAAATGCACCTACGGTATATTAAAGAAAATGAAAGGATCTTACTGTTGTCATCTTACAGTCCATAGTAGTTGTAATTTAAATGCGTATACTGTTTTAGCCCTCGTGTTTTTGGTGTTTTAAGATTTGCAATGCATCGTGCTTTCATCACTGTTTATTAATTGACTTACCTCTGTCTGATAGATCATCTTTTATAGCTATCTCTAATGCCATTTGTAGAATCATCTTTCCACAGCTGAATATTTCTCTTCACAGTAAAGTTCCTGCAGCAATAACAGTAGAAGCGGCAGAAAAAGACCTGACGTCTACTTGGTCAATCTGGTGCCATACAGGGTAAACAAGCCTTATAGAGTTGTCATTGTCGAGCAGAAGGCGGAAAGTATAACACCAACATGTTCGACTCAACTCATAGGAGATATTTCTCGGTAGCGTGAACAGTGTGTGCCATTGTATAATACTTCTACGTGTCTTCCAAACACATAGGAGATTTTCCCCATCAATAAACATGCTAAGCCACATAGGAGGTACAATATTTTGTGGGACTTAACCCATTTAATATTTTCTTACACACTAGAGATTTTGCCACTTTGTAGTGGCTGCCATTCTGAATCTCTTGGTTCTAAAATGACATTTTTACAAATTCTGACACATAGGTGGTTTGTTTCCAGCAACGACAAAATGCTCTTAACTTATGTATACTGTATAATATAACACTGAAAGTTTGGCACAACATGAAACTTAAACATGTTTGTTACAAAACAGTTTTGATCAGAATGAACAGGAATAATGGAAACAATGTCTTATTAAGATATTACAACATAATTGTCACTAAAGGATATTAATACAACCAGTACAGTCTAACAGTTATAATATCACAGAGAATTTTTATTCACATGATGAGTTAGGGTATAATGAGTCCTGTAATTACCGTACTCATTAGTCACTCATTAGCAGACTCTGTGCTAAAACACTCAATTATCCAACATCATCTGTATTTGAATAAATTTCATTAAAAGACTATTGCTGTTCGCGGGATGTTCCGCATACGAATCTTCTGATTCATAAATATTCCCTTGGCACATCATCCGTCTCTTTAAACAGCCACGATCCAGTCTTCTCCTCTTGTGCCATTGTTCACCACCAAATTTTCAAGAATGAATAGTAAAACACAAAATCTTGGACGGTAATTGTATGTAAACATATCGCCCGCACTATGGCAAACTAGTGAAAGTGACGGACTAGGGAACCTGTAGTTCTAAAGTTTTGGTCTAGATTTTATTATTTATACAATGCCTACCCTCTGACAAAGTCTCACATTTGCAGCTCGTTCTGTATGGCTAACGCATAAAACCAATCATTAAATATAAAAATTGATTTGACATGAGTAATCACAACTTCTTTCAGCTCCCCTAATTTTTTGACAATTTGCACATTCGTTTGCCAGAAGGGGGACAATACGAACACCCTAGGTCGAGGGTGAGCTCAGCGCTCTTTCATAGTGCACTGTTGACGGAAACAATGTTTTGCTGCTACTGAAATCAACAGTGCCACCACTCACCTGCTGAAACCCTAACATCAGCTGCACGGTGATTCAAAATTTACTTGCATTTAATTCCATATTACGGAGAATAATATCGGAAGGTGAGCGTTGCAGTCATCACTCGATCAACGAAAGGTCACTATTTATTTATTTTATTTTCATTCACAAATTAATTTTTCAAAACTACATCGACTAATAGTGGGGATAATCCATCTTGTCAGTTGTCAGTTCTCATTTGGAACAGTTACGAAATTTCTCCCAGAAATTTAATTTTTGATGTTGTGTTGGGTAGAATTTGTTTGATCAATTTCCTTGTTTTCCTGTTGACTTGGAATTCCTCTAGTGTGCTGAACAGTGTCTATCTGTGGTGTCATACACTTCATATTTTTAAAATTATGATTCTTTGTACATTTTATAGCCTACTTTGGACCACTCTAGTCAATTATGCAGAGGATTTTTTTGCTTTTCTATCAGCCCATTATTTCTTCATTCTGAGAGAGACTGCCTTTCTTTCTGCAATTGAATAGACCCTTCCATTGGACCATTTATTGATCTTGGTCTGTAGCCTGGTGGGTGTGTATCTTGAAGTATCTTAATTTTGTTTTTGCTTTTTTTTGTTCTTAAGATCATCTGTTGTTATTTGGAGTTTTTTATTTCTTCCTTAATTTCTGTAATGCATTTAATCTTGGTCTTTGTTATTCCATAATTGTTAATTGTACTTCTGCTAATTCTGGTGTCACTTGTTCTGATAAGATGTCCAAAGAATTATCTACATTTTTTACTAACCGTGCTCAATACCAGTTCAATTTCCTTATAAACTGTTTTATTTGATCCTCTTCTCCATTGTCCATTAACTTGATATTGTTTATTCCTGTTCTAATTCCTCTTCTTTCTGTCTTAAGTATTTGTACTTTTTCAGCTGAATTAGTTTTAAAAATGGTTTCCCTAGCATAAGTTTGTGACTTTTTTATAATGTCTTAATTTTGTTGCTATGAATAAATAACCATTTGTTGTTGTATGTAGTCTTGATAATATAATGTGCACCGAGCTCGATAGCTGCAGTCGCTGAAGTGCGGCCAGTATCCAGTATTCGGGAGATAGTAGGTTCGAACCCCACTGTCGGCAGCCCTGAGAATGGTTTTCCATGGTTTTCCATTTTCACACCAGGCAAATGCTGGGGCTGTACCTTAATTAAGGCCACGGCCGCTTCCTTCCCACTCCTAGCCATTTCCTGTCCCATCGTCACCATAAGACCTATCTGTGTCGGTGCGACGTAAAGCAACTAGCAAAAAAATATAATGTGCTTTCTCATTAAGATTGTAAGTTGAAGAAAAATGTTTTTACTCGAGTGTCCAAAGGCGAGGCCCATTCTGGGTCATTGTAGGCTAGAAAATGGTGGGTTTCATTTGTCCTTTTTTGACTTTTCAACAGTTCTTTTGCTTATAGTACTTTTTTAGCTATTTTTAGGTCTTGACATCATCATCATGATTTAGGTCTTATCATCATCATCATCATCATCATCATGATTTAGGTCTTACCATCATCATCGTCAAGATTTAGGCCTTAAAATAATAATCATCATCATGATCTAGGTCTTATCATCATCATGATTTTGATCTTAACAGCTTTTTTTGCAACTTCACCTTCTGCCCATCCTCAATTCGAATCACAATTAGTTCATCAAACACCTCTTAAAATTCTTTTCTCTAGTAAATACATAGCCGGCCCCGTGGTGTAGGGGTAGAGTGCCTGCCTCTTACCCAGAGGCCCCGGGTTCGATTTCTGGCCAGGTCAGGGATTTTTCCCTGGATCTGAGGGCTGGTTCGAGGTCCATTCAGCCTACTTGATTAGAATTGAGGAGCTATCTGATGGTTACATAGCAGCTCCGGTATAGAAAGCCAAGAATAACGGTCGAGAGGATTCATCGTGCTGACCACGTGACACCTCGTAATCTGCAGGCCTTCGGGCTGAGCAGCGGTCGCTTGGTAGACCAAGGCCCTTAAATGAAAAATGAAACTAGTGCTTGAAAAATCCAGGAGTACCAAATTATGTGCAAGAAAAGTGAAATATTGAAAGGAGAAAATTTTGATGTGAGTCTTTTTGAAGAGGAAGATCTCACTTGCTTCAAGTATGAACCCTTAACAACTGTTGATGTGGAGAGAAGTTTCTCGATGTTTAGCAATGTGCTGTAGTATTTCACTGATATATTATTAAACATTATTAAACATTATATTCGTTCATTAAATACGTAATTAAAACTAAAATTATGAATGATCGCTTTTTACGTCCTTTTTGCCAGTTTTCAGGACTTTTTTTAAAAAATTTTTGACGTCTTTGTACAAGTCTTTTTTAGACAATTTATAGGTTTTCAATTTATGAGCCCTAATTATAAGTTATAATTTCTCCTAAATACTTGAATTTATTAACAATTTTGATTTTTTATTAAATTTAAATTATTATTATTATTATTATTATTATTATTATTATTAATTTTAAATTAAATTTTTATCAAATTGATTAAAGTGTAAAAACATTTGTTAAAATTCTGTGTACTCCGTCCTAATAATTGTTGATATTTTTGAGCTTATCTTAATGATGTAGGTGCTCGTGTTATGCTGCTTCTCTTCTCACTGGTCCAGCTAGATCTTGTTCTTAATTATTTTTTTATTTTTATTTACATTTTATTGCCTTCATTGGACCAATCTGGCCAACTTTATACTAAGAATTTTTCAGTTTCCTGTCAGCCCAGTACTTCTTCATTCTCTTGGATCTTATCTTTCTTTCCTAATCGGTAATCACCCTTTCTATTGTCTGTTTGTTGATTTTGGTTTGTTTGTCTGCGAGTTTCCTGATTTTTTCTGTTTTGTTTCTTAGGTTTTCCGCTGGAATTTGTAGTTCATCCATATCTTCCTTGATTTCTGTAATCCACTTAATGTTGCACTTCCTATTCCATAATTTTTCTATTATTCTCCTGATAATCCTGTTTAGATGTCCAAAAAATGAAATGTGTTTCTTCCTGATTTCATATTTGTAATAATGATGATGATAAATTAAAAGTGTTGAGTTGATAGAATCTGATGATGTTCTTTCAAGAACGTGACATTCTGTTTCTAATTAAATGATACCTTTTTTGGGTGTAATTTGTCATTAAATATTTTCTTCTTCAGGTATTTTCTGATTTTATTAATCCTACATGAGTTTCGACAAGCTGAAAACTTCACAGTTATCGATAACAAACTTTTTAAAAAAAAATTTATTTTATTTTTTTTGCTTTACGTCGCACCGACACAGATAGGTCTTGTGGCGACGATGGGACAGGGAAGGGCTAGGAGTGGGAAGGAAGCGGCCGTGGCCTTAAATTAAGGTACAGCCCTAGCATTTGCCTGGTGTGAAAATGGGAAACCACGGAAAACCATTTTCAGGGCTGCCGACAGTGGGGTTCGAACCTACTATCTCCCGAATACTGGATACTGGCCGCACTTAAGCGACTGCAGCTATCGAGCTCGGTCGATTACAAACTATCGAATGCATAAGTTGGAGCAAAATCTGTGCTTTTAATTCTGAGCACTAGAACAGGGAAACTTGCCTCTTGACTTACTCTCATATATTAAGAATTTCCAGAAAAAGTCCCCTAAGGATGTAAACCCTAGTCTGAAAGTAGGAATGGTGGTCCCTGTTCTAGGTCCTCTTTTGTTATATGAGAAGCAATAAATTTGTTAGTAAATGCTTAATAATAGTCTTGAGGGAGCATCACGTTAACCTTATTTCTGCAACTAGAGGATTGGGAAGCAATCTTCATGTCACCTCAATGATATTTTAAGACTGATTGTTGTTTTAAAGGCAAACGCAGTAGAATTTTCGGCAAGGGCTATAATAGTAGCCCTAAGTTAAGTTCTTTAATTATTCTTAATAAGACAAAAAAGGTTTAAGTTAGGGGGGCCAGATGCCCCCTTCTTTTAGTGCCTGTACAGGTGACCCGATAAAAACTTATCGGGACATATAATTGCCCTGTTTTCCTGTCTTCATTGACTAGAGATAAAAATAACATGTACAATCTTATATTGGAATGGTGCTGCACTGTGTTGGCAATTTGCCTTATATTATTAAGCTTATTCCATGGCCGACTGAATCCCTCGCTGCGCTCCTTAAACCGGCCTTGACAGTCGCTTGCGAATTCCAGCATAAAGCTGTAATTGGAAAGTTTCACAATAATGCCGCTGGAGCATTGGCACCCTAAGTCACTGATAGGAAGAAAATTATAACATTTCCAGTTTCAAGGAAGCAAATTACCACATTTCGAGTTTCATTTATATTGTTTTGCTGTTGTAAGTGTTCATAATGTGGTGTTTGTTGGCTTGTTATTGAGAGTTGATAGTTATGCGCTAATTAGTTGGGTTTTTTTAATTGTGCACTTTTTTGTACTTAGAACAGAAATTTTCTGCAAACAACAAATGTAATGTGTGGCTCACAGTGATTTCTTGTTGTAACTTCGTCCTAAATAAGAATTCTAATTTAAGTGCTAATTTTTTTTTAAAATTTGCGTTGTGATTTGTTTTTCTTTAACTGTGTTTGGAAATATTCGAACATGTATTGCTGTGTACCTTTTTGTACTTCGAACAGGAAAAAGAGCAAAGGGACACTTATCATTTCACGAATTCCTTGTAGACCAGAACAAAACTAAGGAGTGGCTCCTCACAATATTTTTGTCCCAAATACTAATTCTGCTTCTTCTGTTGTCTGCAGCCTTCATTTCAAAGAACATGATTATTTATTTGTAGGCTAAAGTAGAAGAGTCCTAAAGAAAGGTTCTGAGCCATCAGTGTTCCCTAACTATCCTAGTTATGAGGTGACTAGAGCCAAGAGTCCTAGAAGAAAAATTACTAGACCGCACCACCACCTCCAAAGAAATGCGAAAGAGGTGAAGCTGCTTATCATTTGCAAAATCCTGATGCAAGCTGTTCAGCAGCCAATAACGAAGTTACAGGCAATTTTTCGAATATCAGGTTCACTGTAGAACAACTAGCACAAAGTGAAGATATGCCTGAAACAGAAATGACATTACAAGCATAAGGATGACTGAAACACCCAAGTTTGTATTATAGCTCCGTACAACTACCCTGGAATTAGTACTTTCATCTTAGTTTTTGGTTTCTATTTTTGGGTATGTATTACCCTAAATTTTCTTTCATTGAATAATCCTTTAGGCTGAGTCATATTTGCCACATGTCAGCAACAAAATACATTTTTATCCAAGATAATCTGAATATTTAAACACTGACAAGTAGGAACCGTTATTGTTATTACAGTAAGGCCAACTTATGAAGCTAAGTGTTACCTGTGCAATGACCAGTTTACCAAGTATTTACTCAAAATATTTTTCTCTCACTGAATTTTTATTTAAAATTATAGTGCAAGGTATGAATGAAATGTAATCTGAAACTGTATGTATTGAAATTACAATTTAAACATGTTTGAGGCAAAATATTTGTTATCTGTACACCAAATATATAAGTAGAACAAAATAAGACTTATGTTTTGACCATGCCCCCTTCCTGACAGCAGCACTTCAAGAATTCTAAAACTCTAATTGAACAATGACTCTTAATCTTAAGATTAACGTCAGAAGACAAAAGTATTGTGATAAGTTCTGCTGTGTCGAAATGCTATGGATAGTAAAAGTGATTACTATTATTCCTCACAGTTAAGGAACTTCAGTTTGACTACTCCATCTCTCCGCAGTTTCACTTTAACAGTATTAGTCAATGTAACCTACTCCTTCATTCCTCTGAATTAAGATAAATCGGCAATCAAAGTTAATATCAGAACATCAGCTGGACTACTCCATCTCTTTGCAGTTTCTTTTCATGACATTATTTTGGCAAATATCAACTAAACTAACCTTTAGGGTTAATAGTTTTAACATTCTCCATACCTCTAAATTGCGATAAATCGGCAATCAAAGTCCTTATCTTTTCCATAGAGGCGTATGCATTTCTACCGCAAAAACTTAGGCCGCCAGAGCCATGTGTCCAGCTATGAAACTACCCCGATTACAGTGCATGGACCCGATTGTCAAGGCCGATAAGGAGCTCACTAGAGCGACGCTTCAAGTCGGCCGTGCTTATTCTTTTATTGATGAGGCAAGTATTTTGTCAACATCTATTTTTTTTTAGAAGGCTATGTAAAAGGAAGATGTCTTGACATTGTAGGAAGATTAGCTGTTTTATAGCTAAATCAGACCTTTTTATGTTTTTATTTTCTTTAGTAATAAAGCAGTCAGCATACATTCAGTAGAAAAAAATACAAAAAATGTAGGAGTAACTCAGATAAAATAGGTTTGAATCCAGTTACATCCTACTTGTTTGGTATAAAAGCTTTATGTTGAACTTGATGTGTCTGTTTTGTGAATAAAATATTGTTTAATTTGTTGTAAAATTACTACGTGTGTGGTTATTCATTATTCATTCATTCTTTTTTCTGAGTTGTAACATGTCACTGACCTTATGAGATCATTGAAGTGTTCAATAAAAGTGCCCTGTTTTTTTTTTCCTAATTCTAGATCTTGTCTCCCTAGCTTAAGTCAAATTAATGGAAGATTTCAGGAAACAATATTTGTTCTGAGACTGGTTCTAAATGACAGGAAATATGAGGCATTGTGAATACAAAGTGACAACTCAATAATTACATATTTTGTGGGAAATATAATTGAAATTATTTAATTTTGGTAAATTCAGAAATAGAAGGATTTTAAATTGTTCGGTACATTTTTTTTTAGAAAATATGGGCCAATTGCAGAAACGATGACTAGTTTTAAGACTTAAACAACGACTGCCTAAACAACGTCTAAGTCGTTCACGATCTTCCATTGCATAAAAATAGCCAGACATCGTTTAAAGTTTCAATATTGGTTCAAAAATGGAAATAGAAGTATCTTCCATGCAACTCTTTGCTTGTTGCAACCAATGAAATACGTTGGCGCGTGCACCAATATCCTCTTCAGTCCCGAGCTTGTTTTAGCATTCGATGGATTATAGTTTTCTCAAATAAATTTTAAAAATTCACCAAAGAATGTAGTATGTTTCACTAAGTTGTTTTATGACGTGTAGCATAAATGCTACATCAGGACTCAGAGTTGACTTTCCTACCATTATTATTTTTGCTTTAAATTGTTTTGTATTATTATAAGTAAAGAAAACCACATGTAGGGCATATGCTACATACGGACTGAGGAGGATATTAGTCAGCTGTCGTCTTCCTACACATTACTCAAATATGGCTAAGCATGAGCATGATTTGCCCACAGATAAGAATATCGCTTTCGATAGAAATAAAATCTCATGATATTATCGACACTAAAGGCGCCACACCACCGTACGAGAACATGTAGCTTTGATTATAGTGTTGTTAATAATAATTTAGTGTGGTATTTCTAGCAGAGTGCAGCCCTTGTAAGGCAGACCCTCCGATGAGGGTGGGCGGCATCTGCCATTTGTAGGTAACTGCATGTTATTGTGGTGGAGGGTAGTGTTATGTGTGGTGTGTGAATTGCAGGGATGTTGGGGACAGCACAAACACCCAGCCCCCGGACCATTGGAATTAACTAATTAAGGTTAAAATCCCCGACCCGGCCGGGAATCGAACCCGGGACCCTCTGAACCGAAGGCCAGTACGCTGACCATTCAGCCGAGTCAGACATAGTGTTGTTATGGTGAGTGCAATTGAAATCGCTTCTGGGAAGGGAAGATGAAATTATATTACTGTGTAACCGAATGAGTTGTATGGGCCATATAGATGTAGCTTGCTGGAGACTGAAACCCACCATCGGCAGCCCTGAAGATTGTTTTCTGTATTTTCCCCCTTTTTACATCAGGCAAATATTGGGGCTGTTTTTATTGGCCACAGCTCTTTCCTCTCTCATAGTTTCCAAAAACTTACCTGAATTACCGCTACGATTATCCACAAACAAATCTCTTGCGTGCATAACCTACTTTTGCGTGTTTATTTGGTAATAAATGTAATAACTGAATCTCCCCAGATTGATGTATGTGACAGCCTTCTGATGATCAGGACAAGTTATTCTGATATGGATGTGGTCGAAGTGACCTATAATTCCAGAGAGATTATCCCAAATATAATAAAATGTATCGGTTGCCAAGAATTCTAGTCAAGCTGACAGTTACCGGACTGTACCTTGTGTCATACGTTTCCTGGTACATAACCTGTAATTGTGATTCACTCCTAAAATTTGAGGTTAAAAAGTGTTCTCAGCAGTGTTTAAACATGACCGATTGAACATCGGTTTTAGACAGTGCCTAAGTGATAAATAATGTCTTTGCAATGCAGCAGCTATACTTAGACGTTGTTTAATCGTAAACGTCGTTTAAATACCGTTTCCGCAATCAGCCCTATTTGTTCGGAAGACATACAAGTGTACTGTTTTCTGTATCTACGCTTCTTAGTAATTTTAAGGACTAAATGAATGAACAAGTTATGAAGGAATATTTTTCTGTTGCAAAAAATCAGATTATGACACATCCGTTGTTGATCATACTGTTGTCACTGATATTATTCTCTGTTTCTTGATCCTGAGTGCACTTAGAAATACACAGACACTTACAGAAATTAGAAAGAGTGCTGCAGAGTAACTTAGTGTACTCACAGCCACATAGCTCAAATGTCATGAATAATTATTATAAAAAAGAGAGAAGAGTGAATTCAGTTAAATTGACTCCCATTATTGATCAATTTCAAGAAATAAATGCCATATTGAATTCCTCCCACTCCCATCCTATCTTCACAGTTCAGATCCACAATTATATTCCTATTTTTATTTCACTACTATTCTGTCATTAACAATGTTACATGGTTGCTTTCAATTCTGTTATGTACTACTGTCCTTGCCATTTCATATTTCAACGCTGGCACCAGCGTTAGCAGCACACCATTGTAGTCGGAGCCCAATGTTCCTGACAGACCATTGCAACATGCTACAAACTTTTGTTTTTCCCACTGTTTCATCCTGGGACTAAGTGGACAATGTGCACTTTATGCACGATGGGGTACCTCCCCATTTTGCAATGATTTCGCGAGAATGGCTTGGCAGTGCTTTTCTGGGCCGCTTTATTGGACGTTGCGGAAATGTTGAATGACTACCGAGAAGTCCAGACTTACATGTTATAATTCTCATATTTTGGTCCGTATTGAATTGTACAATAAAGTCAAAGAAATATTAATGTTTATTTATTCCACCTATTCAATACATTAAAAGTGATTTTAAAAATTATAGGGACATGTTTCGCCCCTTATTTAAGGGCATCTTCAGCCTAAATCTCAATCTGAAGGATAAAAAATCAGGATCCTGATTTTTCTTAATTGTGGTTGATTTTTTTTTAAAATAAATTGCAAATGAATGTGAGGATGATGTAGGAAATAGTAAGATATTCTTAAAAATGAAGTCTTAATAACGTCTTACAAACAAATAGATGTAATTTATACACTTTCTTGAATGTCCTTGTCTAAAATTACACACGTCGTCTTCTCTCCAACTCAACTTTACATTAACCAATTTAACATTAATAAAGAGACTTCAAACCAAATTTCCCTTTCAACTATACAAGAAGCTACAGTCACTCCTTCCAGCTAATATTTAACACAGCTGCTTACCATTGAGCACTCTTCTTCACTCGTGCTTTAAGAAGACTACAGATTTATCTCTTCACACGAGATTTACAACAATCTAACCACTTTATATGTTATTATAAACCCCACTTATCGTATCAAGCATTTCCCTTGCCCCTACAGCATAATTTGAGTGAGCGGCAGAAACGTCTCATTACTAGCTTTAAAATGTATTTAAACTCCACTTGGAGTAATCAGCAACATTCTTCATCACTATTCTGACGTTTGAACTGTTTAGGATCCAAACTTTTCTTTAACGCCCTCAACCAACACAGGGCGCCGCTTTACAAGATTCAACGTAGCAATTTGCGTTATTATAGAACTACCAATATGCAACTTGTTACCATATTTTTAGACAAGGACATTCAAGAAAGTGTATAAATTATGTCTATTTGTTTGTAAGACTATGTTTGTATGACAAAGTGAAACCAATTAAAACTGAACAAACATGTGATGGCAAACAACCAATGCTATTTTACCTGTGGAAAGGTGACTCATCTATTGCCACGCAGAACAAGGTAAGTACTGAGCAGTAGAGCTGCGCAATGCACAGAGATCTAGGCCTAGTTAGATATTGCATTAGGGTTAGCCAGCACTTTTTTGGGGGTTTTCTTTCTGGAATGCTATTGCAATGATAGCATGCAGGTATTAAAGTATTTTTATTGGAAGAAATACAGTACACTCAATGCTGAAAGGACTGGTACTATTATGTCCGGCTCTATGGCTAAATAGTTAGCGTGCTGGCCTTTGTTCCAGAGGTTCAGGGTTCAATTCCCAGGCAGGTCGGGGATTTTAACCTTCATTGATTAAATCCAGCGCAAGATCTTCATTGGAGTAATCCCATAAATGGGATTGTCAATAAAGGGTACAGATCTCTGCACATGGTTACGAGGGTATGTAGGGGTTGTAACAAGAATGTAAAGAAGAGGGCATGTAAGTCTCTGGTAAGACCCCAACTAGAGTATGGTTCTAGTGTATGGGACCCTCACCAGGATTACTTGATTATAATCTATCAGCTTCATCGTCCGTATTGATAGTTTGAGCACACAAATATAAAGAATGAGAGTTTTCCACCTAATCAATACTTTATTATATAAAGAGTCTAAAATATAATATAAAAATATAAAGTGTCTAAAATATGATTGAAATATTTTAGACACTATATATAATCAAGTCTTGATTAGTGTTACTTGATTCGAGAACTAGAAAAAATACAAAGAAAAGCAGCTCGGTTTGTTCTGGGTGATTTCCAACAAAAAGTAACGTTACAAAAAGGTTGCAAAGCTTGGCTGGGAAGACTAGGGAGAAAAGAGACGAGCTGCTCAACTAAGCAGTATGTTTGCAACAAATCAAATCAAAACGGAACATCGACAAGAAAAACTTCTTTTTCAAGAACATTTTTAATAATAAACAGCTAGGAAATATACACATCACAGTGAACAAAAGTGCTGGATACAAAATTTTTTTTTTTAACATCCATTCAGGTGAATAGAAATTGTTTTAAATTAGGTTAGAACATAAGTAGATCCATTTTTCCTTCACATTTCACCACACCACACAACCTTCTTCACAGATTTTAACTTATTTTTAACACTACAAAATTAATATTGTTTTTAAGCATAAAAAGGTACTTGTTAAGATGTTTTTTTGAGAAGAAGAAAAATTCTTTGTAATTTCACCTATGAAATGTAATGTAGCTGATGATGTTCCCAAGGAACGAAACATGTACTACAAATAATTAATTTTCTTCAAGCAAATATATAGCATCAAACAGGTGGAAATTTAATTGATTTAATGTAAATGGTATGTTCCCATCTGTCAGTGGAGAGATGGCACGGAATGACATTAGTAGACGAATAAGTTTGAGTGGTGTTTTTAAAAGTAGAAAAGATAACAGTGTGAAGATAAAGTTGGAATTCAAGAGGACAAATTGAGGCAAATATTTGTTTATAGGAAGGGGAGTTAGGGATTGGAATATATTACCAAGAGAGATGTTCAATAAATTTCCAATTTCTTTGAAATCATTTAAGTAAGGTAAGGTAAGGGTGTATTTTGCCCGAAGGCAGGTCCGAACCTCCGCAGAGGTGTGCCTGAGCCAGAGTTTATGTACGGTAGCGTGGCCAGTTCCTTTCCATTCCCTTACCCCCCACCAACAGCGCTTGGCAACCCATCCAAATCTTAACCACACCCCATGTTGCTTAACTTTGGTGATCTCATGGGATCCGGTGTTTCAACACGGCTACGGTTAGTAAAGGCTAGGAAAACAACAAATAGGGAATCTGCCACCTGGGCGACTGTCCTAAACACCCTCAGAGTCATTTGCAGAGATCTGTACCCTTTATTTATAATCCCATTTATGTGATTACCCCAATGAAGAACTTTCCTTATATTAACACCTAGGTACTTACAATGATTCCCATAAGGAATTTTCACCTCATCAACACAGTAATTAAAACTGAGAGGATTTTTCCTATTTGTGAAACTCACAGCCTGACTTTAAATCCCATTTATCATACCATTGTGTACCGCCCATCTCACAACATTATCGAAGTCATTTTGCAGTTGCTCACAATCTTGTAACTTATTTATTACTCTATACAAAATAACATCATCCGCAAAAAGCCTTATCTCTGATTCCACTTCTTTACTCATAACATTTATATATAAAATTAAACATAAAGGTCCAATAATACTAACTTGAGGAATTCCCCTCTTTTGTGAGCTTGCAAGGACATGTGGTTGTGATGGGCATTTTTCAAATCTTTACTTGTCCTGCGCTGAATTTCAACAACACATGCTTCTTCATAAATTTTATATAGGCCTATAATCCATGTTTTGCCTTAACTTTTATTGACATTGACTGATGATGGTCTCTAGTAAGACCAAAACTAGTTTCAACAAATATATGTAACTTTTTAAAGGTTACAACAAATAGTATTGAATAGGGGGAAATCTCTAGCTTTTCTTTTTCACCATTCCATAGTCTCATTTAAATACCCAATTAATCTCCATTCAGTATCCCTCCTACACAGTATCCCACTGATAACAATCTCTGCTTCCTTAAACTTATTCTGTGCTGCTGTCACCAGATCCCAAACATCTCCAACTATGTTAGAACTAATTACTGGGTGCCTTACGTTATTGGTACCAACATGGTAAATTACCACCTTCTTACCCTCCTCCCTCCCTTCTATTTTCTTCAACGTCTGCCTTAACCTAAATTCTGGATAACACTCTACCTTGGTTCCCTTTCCTTCACATGGGTACTTTCCCCACATGCCTGACAATTGAGTCACTCATGACCAGAACCTCAACCCCACCCTCATCAGACCCCCTCCTTTCCTGGTCTCCCTTAACTTCCCTGATGTCTGCAGAACTCTTCCTCCTCCCTTTTCTCCCTCTCACTACTCTGTTCCACCTCCTTCTTCCTATCTTCTACCCTATGTTTCTCTTTCCTCTGTCCCGTCCCTCTACTATAACACTTCCCTGATCTCAATCTTCCCTCTGCTGATCAACCTACAGTGATTCATACCGATTCCTTACCAGTACCTCTCCTGGGCCTACTTAATAGGGAAAACCCTTAACCCTCGTTGTCCTTGACCTTAAGACATTAGCCCACCTGTCTTCCACAACATCTCCCATTCCATCGCCTCCCACTTCCGTACCTACTCTATCCTGTAAATTGATTGAGAGAGACTTATCTACATTCCTATCCTCCATTACAGGTTTAATTATCTCTCTCAAATTCGCTATCATCTCTTCACTCATCCTCCTTAGTTCCCACTCACGCCCACAGTCCTTACACCTGCCTCTCTCAGCCATTCTTTTATCTCTTCAAAGAAAAGGGAAATGATATGAAAATATCAACAGAGTCAGATTGGGGTACAAAGCTGGAACAGGTATCTAATTTCAAGTGTTTAGGATGATTGTATGTTCTTCCAGGGTGGTAGCAGAGTAAGTGAGATTGAATCAAGGTGCAGCAAAGGTAATGCAGCGAGCTCGCAGTTGCAGTCAACAGCATTCTGTAGGATGGAAGTTAGCTCCTGGACAAAACTATCTTTACATCGGTCTGTTTTCAAACCAACTTTGCTTTATGGGAGTGAAAGCTGGGTGGATTTAGGATCTTGTATTCACACATTAGAAGTAAGAGACATGACAGTGGTGAGAAAGTAGCTGGTACAAACAGGTGGGAGTAAATGCAGGAGGGTACTTGGAATGAGGAGATAAAGGATAGGGCCTACCTAAGTTAGGAAGGAACCTGATGGATGAAGCTGTATGCATAAATGGGCTTTGTTGGTAAAATTATGTGAGGTGAATGGAGAAGTATAGTTTGACTATGTTATGGAGGGTAACAGAAGTAAAGGAAGACCACGACGATGGTTACGCTCAGTTTCTAATGATTTAAGGGTATGAAGTATAGAACTATATGAGGCCACAGAACTACTTACAAATTAGAGGATTGTGGGGGCAGTTAGTAAATTCAAAGAGTCTTGCAGACTGAATGCTGAAAGGCAAAACAGTGTACTGTATAATGAAGATGTATGTATTACAGTAGCGGCTCGCTCTAAAGGGCAGAGGGGCACGTGCCCCTCCAGCTAAGTAACTGTTAATGCATGGTTTTATAAATATTGACAATTTGAATGGTGATGCATTCAGTTTTGATATTAGGCTCCGCATGCAGCTAGAGCGTCAATGTTTTCATCATACACGTACTTTGCTTCCTCCGGCGGGCTCTACGCTGGCCGGTCATGCTGGGCCCTGTGCCCTTAGCTGCCGACTTTTTCTTAGGTAATTTTCGGTCACGCATGCGTGGAACTAATTTTTAACATGAACTGAATGGGAGATTGGGTCATTGCCGAAGCCAGCCCGCTACGATTCCGAAAATACACGAAGGCTTATCGCGCAGAGCAGAACATCGTGTTCCAAGTCTGTCATCAGCGGTCTGATAAACATGCTGTACTGGCTAATGAAATCAGTCAGAATCCTATCTCGTAATATTTAGTGTGGTGTCGTTAAAAGTAAGTCTGTCGTGTTTTGTGTGCGGACATACAGAATCCCTATGAAGAGTCGCTTAAGGTATATCACACAGGTATGATTAACCTGTAGGCTACGTACAATGAATTCTGTAAGTAAATAATTTAAATAGACCTTTTTCTCAGCTGTCCCTAATGGAAAAGACTGAGATAAAGACACTCGGTCGACCAACGCCTCATTTACAACTAGAGAAAGTCGGACAATATAAAGGGCGAGAATATCGACGTAGATTCCAGCCAGGGGTGTATACAGAATACGAGTGGTTGTGTGGCTGTGATTCAAGGAATGCGTTTTTCTGTTTTCCGTGCATGTTATTCGGACATGACCTGACGTGGACGAAAACCGGAGTAACAGATTTCAAACATTTGAAAGAAAAAATTAAAAAACACGAAAGTTCCTCCCAACATATCAATTCATGCATGGAATTAGCTGTGCTAGGGAAAGTTAATATAGTGACTCAACTGGATTCTGCTTATCGCCAATCCATTAACAAACACAATGATCAGGTTAGGAAAAGTAGGCACATATTACGCAAAATTATTCAGTGCATAAAATTCTGTGGCGTATTTGAAGTGGCACTCCGTGGCCATGATGAGACAGAAAATTCTTTAAATCCTGAAATTTTCAAAGGTCTCATTAATTTTACGGCTGAAATAGACGTTGCTATGAAAGAACACCTGGCCAAAGCTTCTGTATTTAAAGGTACTTCAAAGACCATTCAGAACGAGCTTCTTGACTGTATGTTGAATGTGTGCAGGGAACAAATTTCTTCAGAAATTGGGGAATACCAATTCGTTGCAATAGAAGCAGATGAAACAACGGATGTTTCAAACAAATGCCAATTGGTACTTGCTTTTTGATATGCATTAGAGGGTCACGTCCATGAAAGATTCTGGGGGTTCATGAATCCAACCGACAGGTCAGCGGATGGATTGAGTCAATGTCTGTTAGAGCAAATTAATCCCATATTAAGGGACACACCACATAAACTTATTTGTCAGAGTTATGACGGAGCCAGCGTAATGAGCGGAAGGACAGGGGGTGTGCAGGCGAAATTGAAAGTACACTACCCTAACGCACATGTCATTCATTGTTATGGCCACCAGCTAAATTTGACATTGCAGAAGGCTTGTTCGTACAATCCCCAAGTCAAATTATTTTTCTGTAACCTGTCCGCAATTCCAACTTTTTTTCCAACTCATCTCACAGAAGTGACCTCTTGAATGAAATAATGAAGACTAGACTCCCTCGGACAATCACTACTCGCTGGAACTACAACATTCGTACGGCGAATATAGTTTACGAGAATAGAGATAAACTGATTGAGTGCTTTCGTAGAATAGAAGAAGGTAAAACATCTGTTAGCGTAAATGAAGACAGTGGACTGCGACGTGCTCTTGAGGATACCATATTCATGTTCTGGTTGTCTATTTTTCACAAATTAATGCCGCATGTTGATATTTTGTACAATCAGCTACAAAAACGCGAAACAGATTCAGTCCAAATAAAAAAGGCTATTTCTGACTTCGCAAAGTGTGTAACACAACAACGTGAAGAAATACATACAATTTCATGTGATCTCACGGACTACAATAATTTCGATAAAAGACGTAGAGTAAGTGACACTAGGACCATTTGACAAATTCTCTATAACTTTCCACAAAATGTATTAAATTCTGCTGTGTTACATTATCCAAAGTTGCAGAATGAAAGGCTAAAGACGAAATTAGAAGTGATTTATCAACGGACAGATTTCAGGCAAGTCAAAGGAGCTCTACCACTCCTCACTTTTATTTTAGAAAATAATCTGAAATCAACGTTCAAAGAAACGCTAAAGCTTCTCAGGATAATTGTGACAACACCCATGTCCATAGCCGAAGCAGAGCGCCGTTTTTCGATACTGGCTCGTATTAAGACATTTCTATGCAACACAATGACCGAAGAACGACTATCTGCTCTGGCAATTATTTCTATTGCGAAAGACCTTCTTTACGATATGTCTGACTTTGACGATAAAGTCATTTCTAAGTTTGTGAATTTAAGGCATAGAAGAATGGAATTCGTGTTTAAATAAAGGGATAACACTGCGGTCGTTGAACAAGGCCCTACTGTATTCTCCACTTGTATGGCCAGGGCGAGTAGACTGTGCTTCATTCGTCCTGTAGACTCAGTAGTAAGCCTATCAGTCGGTACAGTAATTTTAATGGACTTCTGGATTACAAGGCCATCCAACGGTAGTTCCATAATGTATATAGCGCTGTGAACGTATTTCAGATAGACTTCAGTGGCAGTAAGTACATTGAAATAGTTCAAGATACATTAGTGACAGTAGGTACTGTACATTTAAATAGTTCAAGATACTTACGGTGATGAAGAGCCTGGATCGCTGCCTTCTTCGAATGGACACCAACATTTCATTCCACAGTTTCTCTTAAAATGAAGAATATGACAGTGAAGTAGGTGAGTAATGATCAAGTATTTAACATTGTATGATATGTATTCGGGTATGCATTTCTTTACTCATTTGTGCTTAGTAAGAACGTAAATTTGTGAAAGTATTGTGCCCCTCCGCCAGTTCCCCACAGCAGCCGCTGCTGATGTATTATATAAACCTATGTATTATTTACGTTCAGGTTCTTTTACAGTTGTATTAGCACATGGTTCTCGGGAAACGAACACCGTATTGGTACCGTAACTTACTTCAATTTTTGGATCTTTTTATTACTGTTTTGGAGTAATTTTTTATTATCTTAAGATGCTACATTTTTGGTCATTTACCGGTACTAGATCATTAAAATCTGAGTCCTGAATTAAATCAAAGACCTGAAAGTTGATTAAATGTCCCGCCTGCAAAGAGGGATGAAGTATGACCTGAGAAGTGGGAGAAATGCTTTATTAGGCTATGGATATTATAGCAATCGCTGTTTCTGTCCAGTTCTGACTATTTTGTTTTTGCAGGGTGAAAAAAAAAAAAAACCTGACAGATTGGGGACATTTGAGCAAAATGATGGGAATTTCATTTCTACATGTTTGGCGAGACTGTTGCGGCATATTCTTTGACGGAATGGAACACGAGCGAAGGAAATTTTTATAATCAAAGATTGCCGGGGTATGATGATTATGTGTAATGTCTTGAATCTGGAAGTGGAGACCTGAAGTTCCTTTTTAGTGTTACGTGAAGGTATTTTTAAGTCAATATTGGCTATAAACGAAAGAAAAAAAGAAAAAGCGCAGTTGAAATAAGGAGGTAATTACCAATCATTACCTTTTTAATTTTTTTATGTCAGTGGTGTGTAACTTGTTAAAAGTATGTTTTCTGTTATGAAGTTATTGTGCATGATGTTTATTCTGTAGACAAACGTAATAAATTAACCTCTTTTCTTTTAAAAACCTGGAAGTGTTCATAACCTTTAACACCTACTTCCTTGCCGTAATAACATATAATTCAACCAATCATTCAACACTGATTTGCATTTAGGGCTGTCGCCCAATCAGCAGATTCCCTATCAGTTCTTTAGCTAGTTTTTTCTTAAAATTATTTCAAAGAACTTAGGAAATTTATCGAACATTTCCCGTGATACATTATTCCAGTCCCTAATTCTTCTTCCTATAAATTAATATTTGCGCCAGTTTGTCATCTTCAGTTCCAACTTGATCGTCATATTTTGATCTTACCTATCGTTAAAAGCTCCACCCAAGCTTATTCGAGTAGGTACTAATGTCATTCCACACCATTTCTTTACTGACAGCTCAGAACAACTCGTCTCCCTACAACGAAGTTTTTATCATCATCATCATCATCATCTTCCTTCCAAGTATTGGGCCATGTGACCCGTTACGGTCTTGCATTTTACTTTTTGCAAGACTTGAAAGCAATCAAATGTCCTTCCGACGGGTTGCTAGCCTGAAGGAAGTAAGGCCTAATGTTTTTGGTTTTATGTCCCCCAACTACTTTTACGGGTTATGGGGATGCTGAGGTGCCAGAATTTTGTCCCGCAGGAGTTTTTTTAGGTTCCGGTAAGTCTACCGACTTGGGGCTGACGTATTTGAAGACCTTCAAATACCACCGGACTGAGCCAGGATCAAACCTTCCAACTTGTGCTCAGAAAGCCAGCGCCTTAACTATCTGAGCCACTCAGCCTGGCACCCAGAGCAAATCATGCCGATTTCCTTTGGATCCTGGTGTGGATATCATTCACTGGAACCTTACTCTAATTGCAGTCTTACCAGAGACTATTTAGTTAAGTTTCTATACGAGGGGGGGGAAGACGTAGTTGTTGATGTCTGTTGTTGAATTTTTTTGTTTTTTGTTGTATGTCTGCCCTTCATCCCCTTTTACTTGTTTGTTATGTTCTCTGTATTGCCAATGACTTGCACATCATGATAATTATGATAAACTGGAGCAGAAAATAGATTTTCCAACAGCATTATATGTCTTTTCAGATTGCATAAAAGTTATTGAAGATGGCTGGACCTCAGCATTCATTTCCAACTGGTTTTCCTAATGCTCAGCAAGGTGCAATGAGAAATCAGTTTGGTGCTGGACCTCCCTTGGGAGGATTGATGGCATCTGCTCAGCAAACTGGTGTGTATATTTGTTTGCTTGTTTAAGTTTTCTCCAATCAATAACAGGTACGCCTAATAGGAACAGGGTTTTTGTTCTTTTTCTTTAATGCAGTGAGTTTTGGCCTTGTTTCATGTTGAATTTAGGTATTGTTGGCCAGCAGGCTTACGGTGTTGGAATACCACCAAATGCTCAGCAAGCATTAGTTCAACAGCAGCAGCAACAGAACCAACAGCTGCAGATGCAACAGCAACAGCAAATGCATCAGCAGTTGCAGCAACAACAAATGCATCAACTGCAACAGCAACAACAGCAGCAGGTATGATATTTGTGTTTAGATTGTCTGCTAATAGCAGTAGTGTAGCAGTAGCTCCATAGTACTGAATGGGAACTACAGCTCAAAAGATTCGCGTATTATAATTGTTTTTAAATATTTTAACACACCCACACTAACTCGAAGTCGCATCATATCTTTTTCCAGTCCTTTTTTTGTTGACACTACTCGTTCATAACCATATCTGGTCCTACAGGTAACACATTACCAGGTTCGGTACACAATCCCGCTATCTCCAGTTCGGGTCTCAGAAATTTTTTAACCTAAAGGGCAAATTCTACCATGTCCAAAAAAGGAAATAAGATGCAAAATATAGTTTTTGCAATTTGTACGTAATTATTAAATGCCAATATTTGCCAAGTGCTACGACTCTCTTTGCCAGGGTAGCCATGTTGATGACATAGTTCATTCCGTCTACTTGTGGAAGGTCAGCTATGATGAAACTATGACGTCACGAGGTAACATCTGTCATTTAAATGTACATACAAACACAAACTACGCATCTTATGGGTTAGGGGAGAGTGGGGCAGTTTCATACACATTCTACCTATTAACACTTAAGAAGATTTAGTGGCTGTATTTTGCAATCTAAATGGCTAAAAACAAGTGTTACACAAACATTGTTATATTAGAAACAAGTTGGACTTATGTAATTACTCATTTAGTTAATTCCTATAAAACAATTTAAAAATATTTATAAACATGTAATTTGTATGAAAGTACCTCAACATGGGGCAGTATCATACATGCAGGGGCACTTTCATACATGTTCTACAATATTGACAAAACATGCTTTTATACATACAAAAACACCACTAGCCTATCCTAAACTGAATTCAGTCAGATCTACAGAAAAAGTTAAGGAAATTGCTCGAGCTGTTCCTCCAACCGTGGTAGGCTGTGGAAATTTAGTGTAAACATCAGCCTGAGAAATTTCACTGACATCTTTCTTTTCATGGAAAACAAATTTCTTTTTATAATTTGTACGTGAAAAGTTTGAGAAACTCTGAATCATTCATTTTCTCATCAACTTGACAAACAAAGTATTTCTTTGTTCTTTTTGTTGCAAACTCAACCAGAACAAAGTCATTAAGCTCAATATCACTGCTTTTATCAAGCAGCGGTAAGTCAACATCTTGGTCACTAAACTCAAGTTCACTTTCACCACTTGTTACAGCAACACTTTCTTCACTGCTTGAAGAATTGAAGCCTACAGATTCCTTGCCAGATTTAAATAATTTTCGTCTAGGGAGATTCGAGGATGTCATCTTGTTTGGCTTTCTTTTCGTTTTATTCTTAAGCTTCATCATTTCCTCCAATCTTTCTTTTTTCAAGAGTGGTGGTAGTCAGAATTCTTGACTTACCTTTAGCTTGTCCAGTGTCTTTAAGTGTTATAGGATTTGCTTTGGGGTAAGGGTGGATATATTCTGGTTTAATTGTAGGTTTTTGAGGGTTGCCTTGGAATTGGGTGTTGGCGTGGAAGTGGGAGAAGCTGAAGTGGGTATGTTACTGGATGGTTCTTGGACATGACTTCCTCACGATGGGCAGGATCTGAAGATGTAGAAATTTTTGTGCAATCCTGTGGAGGGCATGGGCGATCTGTTGTCAAAGATGCAGCAAAGTCTTTGTCAGTAAAGACAAAACAATTTGGAGACCAAAGTCTGGTCTTCCTGAATGAAGACACAATGTTGATCTTGAAAAATGACTGACTGAATGGTACATTTGTCAGTTATGGTATGTTATAAATTGATATGGTCCTTCCTGGATTTTCATAGATCCATGTATTTAATGCTTGCCTGCATCTGGTCTTTAATGGACCGAATTTGTCGAACAAGACAAGTACGGGATCATCCTTAGAAGACTTGCATATCTTTTGGAGATGCTTGATGATTTCAAGAAAAGATGTTCCTGCAACCCAGCCCAGGCCTAGGAGCCCCATTTATATCCTTTTTGCTTTAAAAATAGATATAAGGGGGTGTATGAAAGTGCCCCAAACCATTGTATGAAAGTGCCCCTTGGGCAGTTATTTTACTAATCTTGCCATCTGGCTTTTCATAAATTATGGAGACTACTGTAACTTATACATAAGTTGCAATGAAGAGTGTAGTATGATGTGAAACTTATTTCAGAATCAAACACAGTGAATCAAAAGACTTACCTAACTATTTCACAGCATGAAGATTTTTTAAAAAATCACCAAAATTAAACTTTTCAGCACAGCTTCTCGTCAACAGATGCTATGATGCTACAACTTGCACAGGAAGTAGATGAAGTCAAAAGGAGTTAATAAGAATAAAAAAGATGGCACTCTCTACCCTTAAAGGTGGGAAAAATAAAACTGTATGAAACTGCCCCTGTATGAAACTGCCCCACTCTCCCCTACAGCAGAAAATGAGCTCTGCACATCACATAATGCATACTTATGATATAAATTAGCCATAGAAAGCACAATGAACCATTCAAATACTGGAAATTAAAAACACAGGAAGAAAACATCAGAGATCGCTTCGATACCGCCTGAGTGCCCAATCCTACAGAGCAATTTACGGTTCACAATTTACGAACGCACGTGCATGTTTAGGTATCAGAAAAACATGTACGAATGATATGAAACGATACATGAAGCAGCATTGAGGAGCGATACTACCTTCATGCTTGCCAGTGACCTACCGACCCACCCACAAAACGTGTTATTACTCACATAAACGTAAAACGGAGGCTGCATTACATTGCAAGTGCACACAGTAACAAGAATAGGAAGTAGTGTCATCAGATGGTACTCACCGAGTAATATAGAAGGTTATTTTGGTACCCATTGCATGTACTGCTGGCATACTTGAATTTGAAAGCAGTCACAAGGTTAGTTCCATCGCATTTTGAACAACGCACATAAATACACACAGAATATATGGAGTTAAGCACACAGTACCGCACAATGTTTATGTACGAACCATTAATTAAATCAGTATTTGAAACGTGAATTGACAGTAATGGCACATGTATCACGACCACGTGGTAATGGCGACTGGAGCTCCATCTAATGACCGCCCATCCTTCTTTGATCTACACTTACGCACGTGAAGTACCAACCTAACAAATGTACCCACTTGGCGATAGAGGACATGACATCACGGATGATGGAACAGCGGCCTGTTTCAATAGCATGGACGCAGAATGCAATAAATTCACACACAATAATAAGCAGCTTACTCACCTTATTGAGGATACCGCTCTGTGATGTGGAACAAAACCCCTAATAGCACTACTTACGTGTTTATTGGCGAAGATTTAATATATACAAGCACTATGTATTTTAAAGTGTTTAATGTACTTGTAATTTAGAATTAAGTTTAAGTTAAGTTCCACAAACGAATTTTAGGCCTGAAAGATAACTCCACACCTAAGTACCTGAATTGTATTATATTAACCATTTTACTCTCAAACATGCCCAATTTGGACGCTTGGACATAATGCTTCCCCATGGCTTCTCCATTTAGAAAGGCACATTAGCTATTATTTGACATATGTAAAGGTATCAATGTACAGCTGATGATGACTGTTTAGGGTCGAAACCGGTCCTGTAGTTAATAATAAAATTGTATTGATAAGGTGGAACCTTTTCTTATCTATATATTAGTGAACTATCAATACGATAATTAAATTAGTAAATCAAGATACATCATATGATTATCGTTTCCCAAATATTTTTACTTATACTATTCACAAGTGTTATACGCCATGGGTTAGCATTAGTTTCAATGTTCCATTATGTGCCATGAGCATGTTCATATTTAGATGAACTCATGCTCATCAGGACCGTGGGTGTTGACACCCCATTCCCTCCGCGAGGCGGGCTTGGCTGACGTCACATTCTCGTGGTGTATCACTTGTGCTATTTATGGAGGTATAGAGGTTGGTGTGACATCATACTTATGACGTCACGATCATTTTTCTTGTCCACGGTGAAATGTTAAATAATTACATTGGTGGTGCATGCGCAATAGCAAAAATTCGGACTTAGTTTTCGGATATTAATTCCCTGTCTCTCTTACACCCTGTGACGTCAGGTATGACGTCATCACCCCTCCGTCACCAAATAAACATGGTCGCCATGTGCTCTACCAGTCCTATATAGTGTCCTCTTCAGTGTTCTATATGGCAGGTAATAGTACAGAAACCTAGTATTTTCGCACCTCTACGCCTTCCTTGTACCCTAATGAACATATCTAATAGCATATGACGGCGTCTACAAGTGAACTGGAGATAGAGTGATTGTGTACCGTAACCCACATTACTTGGGGAGATCAAATAAATAAATAAATAAATAAATAAATAAATAAATAAATCAATCAATCAATAAATCCATTGCATCCTTCCGTCCATCTGTCCTGTTAAAAAAAATTTTAAGTGTTTAGTCTGCACGCCTCTGTGAATTTACTAAATCATTAGAAACCGAGTCTAACCATCGTCATTTTGGTCTCCGTCTACTTCTCTTAACCTCCATGACCGAGATTGTTATTCTCTTAGGTAACCCATCTTCCTCTATTCGTCTCACATGACCCCACCACTGAAACCGGTGTATATGTTTGGCTTCATCAATAAAGTTCATTTCTAACTTGATCTTTTTCTCCTTATTCTGAGTACCCTCCTGCAATCGTTCCCACCTGTTTCTACCGGCAATCATTCTCACTACTTTCATGTTTGTTACTTCTAACTTAAGAATATGATATCCTGAGTTCACCCAGCTTTCACTCCCCTAAAGTTAAGTATTATCCGCACACTTTATCTTGGTGCATTTGTGTACGGGGGTGAGGAGTAAGGAGGGAGCTGTCCCGGTATTGATAGTGCTGCCTGGTGCTGCCAACTGAATGAAAATGAAATCTGAATTGAATCGAGAATATGATCGATCGATATGAAATTTCTAAACCGTTATCATCTTAAGCCAACAACTATGTTACATACACATTATATAACATTATAAAACATTTCTCGATGCGAATCTTGTTCCTAGCATGAATTCTATACTTTGGCTTTGTTGTGTAAACAATAGTACTAGTGCGTAAAGTGTACGCCAGATGTCGCACAACGATGCTTAAGCGATTCATAGTTTGTGTTTCAAAGGTTGCCAGTACGAATCTCAAAGATCGCCGAGGTCGACCGATTCAGCACTAGGGTGTAAATGCAGCAAGATAAAGTGTGCGGATAATACATACCGGTATAAATACAGTTTCATCCGGGAGCTGACTCCTTTCTTACAGAATGCTTTTGATCATAACTGCAAGCTCACTGAATTAGCTTTGCTGCACCTTAATTGTCTCGTTTACTTTTGTACCATCCTGGGAGAACACACATCCTAAATACTTGAACTGATCTACCTGCTCCAGCTGTATATTCCCAGCCTGACATTCATTTCTTTCAGGTTTCTAACCTACTGACATCAGTTTAGTCTTGGAAAGGCTAATTTTCATATCATACTCATTGCATCTATTTTCAGTTCCATATGAATGTTACCTAAAATGCTTATTGGGGAGAGTGTTCATTGTGTTCATTGCCAATGCTGAAAGCCCCTCATCCCATCCCCAGAAGAAACTTCATTTTATAACCTTACACAGAAAATTTTTCTCTACATTACATGTGATAAAAATCATCTTTAGTCCATGTTGATAAATTACAAATAAAATATAGGATTTTTATCCACCTTATTCAATACACAATGTTGTTAACTCTAACACATGAATAGTTTTACCCATTCCCATACAAAGACGGATCTCTCCGTCCCGGCTCTCGACCGCACTCCTTCCTTGTACCCTAATGAACATATTTAATAGCATATGACAGCACCTACGAGTGAACTGGAGATAGTCGGCTTGTGTACCGTAACCCTGTTTTATTTCATTGATGTATTCGATAAGCACTCCTGTGCAGTTATTCTGTGGAAAGAATGATCTGTATCTTAGCAACCTCATCGTAAGCGAAATCATGGCTGCCTCCAAGTTGAGTGACAAAGCGATTGTAAGGGAATTTTTAGAAGAGAGTGACGTTGATATAGAAATAAGCAACGAAGAATTTAGTGGCAATAAAAGTAGTGAAAGTAGTTCGTGTGACAGTGACGTGAGCGCTGATAGGAGTGAACAAAGTGCTGTTTTGCCATCAAGTATGTCACTGAATTTTAAGGTTACAGCTGATGCCACACCAGCGGCTTCTAATCATATTTTACACAATAGGGAATGGAACTGGGAGCACGAAAGTGTTACTCCAAAGCATCATTCATACATCGCAACTGGTGAAATAAATAGTGTTGCTGTAAAGCATGCTTTTTCAGTGCCGGTGATAATATCATGTAAAGTAATGAAAATAAATGGTACAAGGCACAAATAAGTTCAATTAAATGGTATGTGCATGGGTTAAAGCATAGACATGTTTTGATCCTTGGGGTCATCATCAATATATACAAATTTTATAAAGCAATTAAAATATCAAGACTTTTGTGTAAAGTTTCTGTTAAGAGTTATGTCCTCTCATTGGGGTTTTTGGATATCAATTCCCTGTCTCTCTCTAACACCCTATGACGTCAGGTATGACCAGCAATCATTCTCGCTAAGCAAACCTGCTTGTCATGTGCTCTCCTAGTCATATATAGGCCCAGTGTACTCTTCATTGTCGTATATGTCAGGTAATAGTACAAAACCTCAGTATTTTCACACCTCTACTCCTTCCTTCTGTCCTAATGAATATTTGTTGTTGTTGTTGTTGTTATATTGTGGGATTTTTCCTTCTGTTATTAGGTTCAGCAACAGCAGGCTAATCCAGCCAGTCAGCAGCAGAATAATCAACCTCAAGTACAGTCTCAGCAGCCGCAACAACCAGCTCAAAATAAAGAGTTCAACACAGCATCGCTCTGTAGATTTGGACAAGAGACTGTGCAGGATATTGTATCAAGAACACAGGAAGTCTTTACAACCCTTAAACTCATTCAGGTAGGAATCATAGAGTTTCTTACGCATAAGATAATGGCTTAGGGCAGGCCATGACAAATGTTTTTTAAAATCTAGGAGCCAGGCAATTTTTTCTAGCCCTTCCATTGCTAATATACTGGTGTCTAGTCCAGCTTTCTGAAAAAGAAAACATGGTAGTAATAGCAGTATTTTGAAATTATTGTGTTATACACTACAGCAGATTACCACAAAATGTACCAACAGCAGAACACTGAACTAAGTAAGACATGCTGCTCTGCATACAAATTTATAAAACTAGCCAATTGTTGCATACTTGTATTTTGATACTGTTCTAAGAAACTTGTAAAATGTAAGTAGCAAAATGAGTATTATTGTCAACAACACAAACTTGTACAATTCCTTAGTATATATTAGTCTGACATCTTAAAGAATTATTAAGTAAAAGCTTAAACATTATCGACCTATCTCAGAATAAAAGATATATATATATAACAACCCCATACTTAACAAGACATCTTTATTGTCTATGCACATGCCTGGGAGTTTCATATGCTGTCAATATACGGAAATAAATTCCATGAGAATACATTCTATTTCATTTTACAATAACAGCTCTGTTAAAATAATCAGTTTACCAGGCGAGTTAGCCGTCCGGTTAGGAGCGCGCAGCTGTGAGCTCGCATCCGGGAGATAGTGGGTTCGAACCCCACTGTCGGCAGCCCTGAAGGTGGTTTCCCGTTTTCACACCAAGAAAATGCTGGGGCTGTACCTTAATTAAGGCCACGTTCGCTTCCTTCCCATTCCCAGGCCTTTCCTGTCCCATCGTCGCCATAAGACCTATCTGTGTCGGTGCGACATAAAACAAATAGCAAAAAAAATCGGTTTAATAGCAAAAGAGATTGTATTTTGATAGTGGAGGAGCGTCGCAGGATATTATTTATGTCATTTACATGAGAAGTATATTTGAATTTAATCTATGTTGATAGGGTTGATCAAAAGGTTTCCATTCGATGGCTGTACAGTCCTGAATCGAGATGCCAATCAGGCAAAATTGCCGTGAGCATTAAGGCACTCATCCCACCGACGCACCAGGTTGAAAGATCCCTGTGTAATAAAACACCGTGTCCTGAAGAAGTTCATAACCACTTGATGCACATTCTCGTCCAACAGGAAGCATCGACACTTCAAGGCCTTTTTTGAGGGGTCTGAAGACATGATAATCGCATGAAGAGAGATTGCCTCATCCACTGCCCGCTTGTTGTTGTCCATAATGGATGAGGCCAGCCTCCCAGATCGACCAGTATCTTGTGTCGAAATGTCACATGCATGGAACCTGGTGCATCATTCTACAATGGTGATTTTTGACAGACATGCTGCGCCATACACAGTCTTCATTCTCTGATGGATTCCACCAGTGTTTGTCCTTCGGCAGTCAAGAACAGAATAACAGCACGTTGGTCCTGTTTGGACGCAATTGGTAATAACGTTGCCATAGTTCACGTGGCTGCATTTAACGCACACACCTTGGCACGACACGACTGCCACACTAATCCCTTTGCCTACATGTCTAAGGCCCGGTTTCTTCAACTCTATGTTAAATTCTGCTTAACAAATGTTATCTAACAATTGTTATTAATTTAACAGTTCGTTTAAAAGTTCCCTGTTTCACGAACACATTTCCAACATTTGTTACGAAACAATTGTTAAAGACAAATTAACACATTTCCGTAAGATTTCGGAACGCGTTTGGCAGTGAGCGTCTTTTGTTTATTTACATATAGCGCTCCTAGTGGCGTGTTGAAATAGTATTTTGTCACACAGACACATGGTTGACATTATTATAGGTTATGGTTAGCGGAGACCGCTAAGAAGTAAACATGTCAAGTAAGAGGCAACAACAGCGTTAATATGATGAATGCGAGACAAATGTTGTTATAGTTTTAATTTAAAATTATGCGAGTGTGCAAAAAAAATGAAATAACGAACTGTTATATCACAACATTCGATATAGCCTATTCTTCTAGGAGTGCAATCTAAGGTTCCTACATCACCGGGAAAATGTGATAATTAATATGTTTTGAATGATTTTCGGGCATTCTTTTATTGCGGGGAAAATAATGTAGTACCTTGTTAATGCTGCAATGGCAGCAAGAATTCTTTGTAGAATTCTGCACACTCTTTTCTTGCCCTCGTGAACATAGTCGCCTACAATTAGGCCTTTTTTTCTTAAAAAAAAATACTATTTGTTCGGGACGTCGACCTACGAAGATCTTTTGCCCCTACAATTAGGCCTACATGGAAAGTGTCTCGAGGTCAGATGTCGTTACAAACCTCCGCTTCGGACGAAGTGGAGGTGATATAACACTAGAGGCGAACAAATTTTACTTAAACATGTCAGGTCCGCAACCTAATAACTTCTGAAAAATTGATGAAACCCCGATTCCAATGCAAGGCGTATATATTTAGGAGTTGTGGCATAGTGGTCATCGTACTTGTCTGCGAGCGTCGTAGACGTGAGTTCGAGTCTCGTTTCAGGGAACGTTATTCGAAAATGGGAACAAAAATATTACGCAAATTGCAGTACAGGTACACTTTGTTTTCTACTTGAAATTAATATAGGTCTAAACGTTCTCACAGTTACTGCTGGATCTCTTCTTAATCTGTTTATCCTCCAGGGTAGGTTTTTCCCTCGAACTCAGCGAGGGATCCCACCTCTACCGCCTCAAGGGCAGTGTCCTGGAGCTTCAAACTTTGGGTCGGGGGATACAATTGGGGAGAATGATCAGTACCCCCCCCCCCCCGGCGGCCTCACCTGCTAGGCTGAACAGGGGCCTTGTGGAGGGATGGGAAGATTGGAAGGGATAGACAAGGAAGAGGGAAGGAAGCGGCCGTGGCCTTAAGTTAGGTACCATCCCGGCATTTGCCTGGAGGAGAAGTGGGAACACACGGAAAACCACTTCGAGGATGGCTGAGGTTGGAATCGAATCCTCCTCTACTCAGTTGACCTCCCGAGGCTGAGTGGACCCCGTTCCAGCCCTCATACCACTTTTCAAATTTCGTGGCAGAGCCAGGAATCGAACCCGGACCTCCGGGGGTACTAACCACTACACCACAGAGACGGACTATATTAATTTGAGGTAGGAAATAAAGTTCCACTGCAATTTGATCATTACTTTTATTCGCATTTTTACCTTCACATTCCCTGAAATAATTAATTAAATTTGAATTTTTTTAAAAAAGTAATCTAACGCGGGACTCGAACTCTCATCGTCGTGGTTCGTAGATAAGTACGATGACCACTTAGCCACTATTACACTTGACTAGTATGCAACTTTTCAAGTATATACGCGGTGCTTTACAATCAGAAATTCGTATTTTTTTTCGGAAATTATTACGTTGCGGACCTAACAAGTTCAAGTTAAATGTGTTCGCATTTTAGTGTTCTATCCCCTCCACGTGGTCCGAAGCGGATCCTGCCTCATGACATTTGTCCTCATTTATTTCGAAACCGAAACTGTACGGTATTGACCCAAACCCTTCTACACAAGTTACTGTTGAGTATCCCTCAGCAGGTACATTAAGCTAGTTGAAATCGATTGGACGCAGGTCTGACCCATCCTTGTAAAATCTATAAGCAACTGCTGCACTGGAGAGATTGGTAAGTAGCAATCTGTTGGAAACTCTAACCTATATCGTCTAGTAGGTACCTTGTTCATTATGGCTTCGGTAATTAGAAATCTTTCTTCTGACAACTCTAAAAGGTCGTTATTTCTTAGTATGGGTCGTCCTTTGCCTTCTTCAGTTTATAAATAGTCCTCATACAGCAGTAAAGCTTCAAACTTACGTCTTCTACATGTCTCCATTTTGAAATTTTAGCAACTGTTAAGAGGTTTAACACAGGGGTGCTGCTAGGTTAATTTAACACAAGATTTAACAATTGTTAAGAGTTAACAATTCTTGATGAGACGACCATTTTGTTAAATTGTGTGTTAAGTCTCCTTAACAGCAGTGTTAACACTTAACATTCGTTGAAGAAACCGGGCCTAAGCTGATATGCCTGCATCGGAGTCATTTTAAGTTGCATGTTCGCTGCAGCAACACCCTCAAACAGAAACTTTTGGATCACACCTTATATTTTATTTACGAGAGGTTTTCTCGACACCCAAACGTTAATTTTCTTCTGTTGCTTGTATAATGTAGCCTTGATTGTTATTTAAAATGCTAATAATATTACTATCAAAGCAGAAAACCCTCATACTTACCAAGATCTCCTCCATTACCTAATGCCATTCTCATGTTCGGCCGAGTTCGATAAATCATATGGAATGTCAAGGGGTTGTATATTATTACACATGCTGTTTAATGGCGACCTGGCGCCTGGGATTTCACATGCTGTGGCTTAGGGATTGTGATTTGCACGTTTAGCGAAAACGGAGAGAATTTGAGTCATTTTGATTAATAGTTAATTTTTATTTATTTATTTATATCTTTTTTTTTTACAATATCAAAGTGAAATTACAGTCACATTTACAGAGAAGTATTTTCTTCTTAAGCACCCTCTATCTAACTCCCTGCCGGGTGGGGTAATGGACCAGTGACTACGACCTCCGCCTGTTCTTCCACCATTCTTCTCTGAACACCACGTCACACCTCTACTCTCCACTGCTTCCTCTGATTTGGTGATTCACTTCTTCCTTGGTTTCTCCATCGGTCTTGTTCCAGTCACCTTCCATTCCATCATTGCTCTAAGGTAGGTTTCCCCAAACTTTTTGTTTCTGAGGCCCCCTTAGCGTATGGGGTGAAAGTTCCTTTTTGGGATCATTGTCCGTACCTAGGTGTTAATATAAGGAAAGATCTTCATTGGGGTAATCACATAAATATGATTGTAAATAAAGGGTACAGATCTCTGTACATGGTTATGAGAGTATATAGGGGTTGTAAATAATCTCGTGTGGCTATTTCTAGCCGAGTGTAACCCTTGTAAGGCAGACCCTCCGATGAGGGTGGGCGGCATCTGCCATGTGTAGGTAACTGCGTGTTATTGTGGTGGAGGATAGTGTTATGTGTGGTGTGTGAGTTGCAGGGATGTTGGGGACAGCACAAACACCCAGCCCCCGGGCCATTGGAATTAACCAATTAAGGTTAAAATCCCCGACCCGGCCGGGAATCGAACCCGGGACCCTCTGAACTGAAGGCCAGTACGCTGACCATTCAGCCAACGAGTCGGACATAGGGGTTGTAGTAAGGATGTAAAGGAGAGGGCATATAAGTCTCTGGTAAGACCCCAACTAGAGTATGGTTCCAGCGTATGGGACCCTCACCAGGATTACTTGATTCAAGAACTGGAAAAAATCCAAAGAAAAACAGCTCGCTTTGTTCTAATTTCCGACAAAAGAGTAGCGTTTAAAAAATGTTGCCAAGCTTGGGCTGGGAAGACTTGGGAGAAAGGAGGCGAACTGCTCGACTAAGTGGTATGTACATGTAATCAATCTCGTGGTTGAACCGTATTGATTTTATGTAATTATAAAATATCACACACAAATTTATTAAAATCCACTTATTCAATACAATACAGAGTTGTTACAATTATAATTTAGGCCTGTACCATATTATAAATCATTATTGGGACATGTTTCGCCCACTAGCTGGACATCATCAGCCATGAATTTATACCTCTTAATCAAAATCGGGATCCTGATTTTGTTTACATTGTTACACAATTATGTTATAAAAATGTTAACAAGTCCATTTTAATTTTATAGTGTGAAGTTAATGAATTATAAAAACATAAAACACGATTGGTTGGAGTAAAAATTTTATTAATGATGAGATCATATGAATAAGAATTACAGTTTATTGATAAATAACCAGTTCTTCAACGTGATTGAATGTCTATGAATAAAAAAACCATTCCATACATTAAAATTTGCTAAGATGCACTGGAAGGCAGTGCTCATATCTTGCATGCAGAGTAGAAATTCTGGTTGTAAACTTTTTGTCGAAGCTGTGGTCATGGCAAACCATAGCCTTTACAGTATTTATAACATTGATTATTTCCAAATTGTGGATATTAAACTGTCTCTTAAAATTGCCCTTTAATTAGGGTGTGCCATTATTGATAGTTGCTTTGATGACTAAAAAACAGTATATTGGAGTTGTTATTATTATTATTATTATTATTATTATTATTATTATTACATATAAATTTTGAATCCAGTGTCCTTAGCGAATTCCGTGGTGAAGTAAACAACGGATTTTGTGAAGCGAATTTAGTTGATTCCTTAAGTTTGAGGTCTAAGTTTGATGCCTCTTGTATGTTTCTGGTCGAAAGGGGACACTGTCATGATGTAAGGTGATGCGCAAGTGTTGCTTCTAAGTGCAGTAATGTGTGTCGATGGTGTCTGCAACAAGAGGAAGAGTATGTTTGAAATTGGTACTGTGTTGGTGACTGAAAAAGAAAGACCACATAATGTGTTTATCACTTACCCCCTCGTCTGCTTAAGATCGACTAGTTACACTGGCAATGTCGGACTGAGTGACTGTCAGTATGCTTGTGCTTCTTGTGTTGTATCTGTTTGAGGGTGGGGGGAGGAGGGATGGGCAGGGCATTATATATGCGTGCTGTCAGAGACGGGAGGTTGGTGGGGGCGGATTGGGAGGAAGTTATGTTTATTGGGTTGGTGGAAGTTTTTAATAATGATGGTTTAAATATGTTTTATAGGCTGTTGTCTTTTAAATTCAATATTTGTAACAACTTGGGAATTGTTTCATACAGGGTTTTTTTAACTTCAATTATATCATTGAGATTCTGACTTCTGTTGTAATATTGGTTTAGGTAGATGTAAAATTTTCAAATTCATTCATTCATTTACCTTTGTTTACTTTTTTAATGATTTTTAGATCCTGCTCTATTGTCATAAAGAATGGACTTGTTAACATTTTTATAACGTAGTAATTATGTAACAGTGTGAACAAAATCAGGATCTGTATTTTGATTAAGAGGTATAAATTGATGGCTGATGATGCCCAGCTAGTGGGTGAAACATGTCCCAATAATGATTTATAATACGGTATAAATTCTAATTGTACCGGGCGAGTTGGCCGTGCGCGTAGAGGCGCGCGGCTGTGAGCTTGCATCCGGGAGATAGTAGGTTCGAATCCCACTATCGGCAGCCCTGAAGATGGTTTTCCGTGGTTTCCCATTTTCACACCAGGCAAATGCTGGGGCTGTACCTTAATTAAGGCCACGGCCGCTTCCTTCCAACTCCTAGGCCTTTCCTATCCCATCGTCGCCATAAGACCTATCTGTGTCGGTGCGACGTAAAGCCCCTAGCAAAAAAAAAAAAAAAATATTCTAATTGTAACAACTTTGTATTATATTGAATAGGTGGATTTTATTAAATGTGTGTGATATTTTATAATTATATAAAATTTAGTACTGATCAACCATGAGATTGATTACATGTAATATCAAGGCCAACCAGGCTAGTCAAAAATTAAATAAATACCTCAGTCTCAAAATCAAGATCAGCAAAATAACTAAGGATATAGGATTTTTAAAAGAGTGTGTAAGACTTAAACTTGTTCCAAAATGTTTTGAAATTGTTCAAAGAAAAGGCTCATCAATACCCAATTTGACCAAAACACAAAATAAGATTAATGAAATCTGGTTGAAAAACAAAATCAAGATGCATTACAAAAAGAAGTCACACTTGAACTTACAGTTATATAAAACAAACTTAACTGTCTCCCAATACTTACCTGTAGAGTGGAATTCCTTTCAAGTACACACATACAACTAGTTAACATACTAAGCACTAGATAAGTACTAGATAAGAAACTCACATTTTTAAAAGAAACCCATTCAGAATCAATTAAACAGAGCACAGAAGTAGTAAAAAGAATCCTATCTGTAAATAACACACCTGCAAGAGTCAATTTGACAAACACAAGTTTCACAACAAAAGAAATAGATCATCTCAGCAAAGGTATGAAATTCAACTGGCCTAGTTCACGGAAAGAAAACAATATTATTACGACCATAGCGGAGGTTGTGTCTAATTTATCGTAACTCCCTCTAGAGTTACAAAACGAACTAGGTATGAGATAAAGAAGAAACTACCTACTTTAACTAAGGAATTAAAAACAAATTTTGATCCCACCTCCCTAAAGTTAACCCAAGAACTGAAAACCAAAATAAAGGATAACAATATACATAGTTACTAAAGCGGACAAAGGAAGGACCACCGTTTTAATAGACAAGAATGATTATATAATTAATGGCAAAATTTATCATCATGGTCTAGCTATGGGTGACCGAAGAAGTTTTTACTGATCAATCATACTCTATAGTTAATAAGGATCGCATAACTAGAATCCATTCACAATTAAGTATTTATTTATTTTCCACCTAGTCGATACAATGATTGCTTAAGGCAATTTTTAATGGTCAAAAGTGGTACATGCTTCGTATATTATCAACATCTTCAGCCACATAACACTGTTTAGATGAAAAATATATAAATTGACAAAAGTAATGCTTTAGAGGAAGTGTCCTTAAAAGTAACATAAGATTGACAACATTAAAACAAACAAATAACTCAAGAGAAAATATATAAATTATTTCTACAATAGAAAGCAGTCGTCAAGGAAACACTTGTACAATATTCCATAGAGAATATGTCCGAATGAATATTCTTTTCTTAATAATTCATGAAAAAAGGTCAATTTATAAATTAAAAATTATACAATTTATAAGTAATTATCGAAATGAAGAAATCCAGATATCACAGTGTGGCTCTTATTATTAATGCAGATGAAAATATAACTAATTCCTAGTTGTCATATCTTATTAAGCCTGCTTTCCTTTGGAACAGTAACTCCTGTCATTCTTTCACAGTTTTGCGTCTGGTGTAATATTGATGATGCGTTCTTCCTTGCTCTTGCACCTGAGGAGGCAGAGGAGCAGGGGATATAGGTGTGTCAAGAACTTCCTTGCTGTCACCTATAGCTTCAACTGAGGAGGAATAAGTTGTAGGGCTATCTGTAGGTGGAGAAATTCCAATTCTTTTTTCATGATCTTTCTCAAGCATTTTCAAATATACTAGAATTTGATAATATAATGGATTCTTATATTCTACAGCCTCATTAAGGTTATCATTTTTCTTTACAAGTTGGTCTAGATGAATGTATAGATCTTCATGTGTGTTCATTAAGCTGCCCTTTTTTAAACTTTTTTATGATGGTCAGGTCTTGTTCTATGTTGGTAAATTTAATACCTGTGGCAGTCATGTGTGATCCCATTGCTGAAAAACATAGAGGCCAGGTAGATTTTTTGTCAAGTCGTGAAAACCACATTTGTTTTCTTGCTGTAGCCGATGTAGTATGGAAGGCTGCAGTGGTTTTCAGGAAGCGTCTCCTGGCTCTCAATCTAGGGATAGCTGATACATAAGCATGTAGCGGGTGGGATTGCTAGTGGACATGTTCAGTTCATTCTGCAGTGGCAGATACCACACGATGAATATCTAGTGATGTAATCTCTGCAAACCAATAGAGTTTTACAAGAGGTGTAGGCCTCAGACAACCTGTAACAAGCTCATGTTTCATTGAGCGCTTTGTCAACTTTGTTTTGCATGGGTGAAGCCGATTCCTGCACGTGGTACCCCTGCATAGGTACATGGATTAGAATTTCCTGTACTGAACTGACCATCAGCAATCCAGAAGCACTAAGAACGACAGCTCTATCATTATGTTACAGTACTGCAGATATGCCTGCCCAGTTTGATACAAATTTACCTGCACAAACTTGGTAATAATGAGAACAATTTTACTGTTACTGAGGTCCTGGATTTATGATGGGAAGAATTAGGCAATAATTCCTTCTCTTTTTCCCTTGCTCTTTCTTCCAAATTTCTTTATTGAAATTTTGACTTGATGTTTTACATTTTAGTTTACTACTTAATATTATTAGAGGAGCTTATAATAAACTAGTTTCCCTGCCTTAAAGCGATAGTCGTCATGTCGATTTAGTGCATTAAGTATAGGTCATGTTAGGGGCCATTAATGAACAGCATGCAGATAGGATGACAACAGATTTGTGCACAGCAGTGAGTTGTGTTTTTGCTCTTTTGTTTACAGTAACTTTGTATTATTTTGGTGAAGTCATTTCAGCATTTTCAATCTTTTCATTACAGCCTCCGAATGGCACCGCACAAGGAGCTACAACGAGCACTGAAAAGAAAGCTAAAGTGCAGGAACAATTACGTACTATCAGATTACTCTTCAAGAGACTGAGACTTATCTACGAGAAGTGTAATGAGAACTGTCAGGGGATGGAGTATACACACATTGAGGTGAGTTCCTGGTATCTGTATCAACCACTGTCTAATCACCAGATTGCATGCCAAAAGCCTGGATTAAATTCCAAACCTCTCCACAGTGCTCATATGGAGTGAGGGCATATGACGCTGTTGATGGTGATTCGTCCGTCGGATGGGGACGTCAAGCCTTGGTGCTATTCGACATGAGTAGGCTATGTGCCGGCACCGGTTTTCACCCTCTCCCTACTATCATATAACATGTCATTCATTTCATCTGATTAACTCCTCTGATGAGGTTGACATCAGGAAGGGCATCCGGTCATAAAAACCCGCCACAACAGATTCATCTCACCTCATACCCGAACCCGTAGGGAAACGGGACAAGGGTTGGACAAACAAACAAACAAACAACAGTAAGTTGAAATGTTCACTGCATTACACCTTCATCAGGGAGCTCCATTGTTTGGTTTGACTGACTGCAGCATTCGTACACTAACATAGAATGGAGCTTTGCTACAGAGATGATCATGCTTACTGTAAATGTGGTAGTGTGATCTTGCCTTGCAACAAGCTCTATGCATAGTACGTCAAGCAGTCCTGCCATTTGGTGAACAAAAAGATAGGAAAAAACAGTAGACTGAGATCAGTTGTATAAATTATTGTAAGTTGGCAGAGATAAAATAACTATTAGAATGTTGTATAGCTGGTAGTGAAAGTATAATAAGTATAATAATAAGTATAATAATAATAATAATAATAATAATAATAATAATAATAATTATTATTATTATTATTATTATTATTATTATTATTATTAGCTCGCTAGCTGCAGTCGCTTAAGTGCGGCCAGTATCCAGTATTCGGGAGATAGTAGGTTCGAACCCCACTGTCGGCAGCCCTGAAAATGGTTTTCCGTGGTTTCCCATTTTCACACCAGGCAAATGCTGGGGCTGTACCTTAATTAAGGCCACGGTTGCTTCCTTCCCACTCCTAGCCCTTCCCTGTCCCATCGTCGCCATAAGACCTGTCTGTGTCGGTGCGACGTAAAGCAACTAGCAACAAACAACAATAATAATAATAATTACATGTTAAATTAAAAGTTCCATCAAAATAAGTGAAAATAGCTTCTTAACAGTTTGTAAATTCAAATTTGTAAAAAATGACAATGTACAAAATGTTATTAATTTGCTCATTCAGTGACATTAAAGAATGTGAAAATTCAAGAGAATTACTGTACTGATTTACTGGTACTTTAAGGAACCCATTTTGTGATTGAATTTCCACCATTCTGGTGTCTTGGCCATTGACACACAGAAAGCTAAGATAAGCTAAACTATGCTGGGCAGCCGTTTAAAGATGTCAGATTAATTGAGGAGGAAGCTTTTTTCTTTCTTTTTTTTTTTTTATTTTTTTTATCACTGCTGTTGTTGAACACAAAGAAAGAGGAGAAGACTCTGTATACATGACATTGGTGGGAGAATAATTCATGGTGAATTCCATCATTTGATTCAAACATTGCATGGAAATGATGAAGAATTAAAAATCTCCTTCATCTAAATCAGGAACAGCTTCATGAACTTTTCTCTATTACCGAGGATGATATTTAAAAAATGAATATGAAGTACTCAAATTATAGAATGTAAGGTAAAAATGTTAGTAAAAGCAGTAAATGATACGTACAATCAATTTCCAGAGTTTTATTTATTTGTTGCCAACAGTTGTCTTTCATGATTACTGTATATCTCTTTAATAGTTTGTCAGACAAGTATATTTTTGTATCTCTTCAATCATTCTTTTTATTTTTTGGTTTGCCTTCCATGATAATTAACTAGCATAGAAACAATTAAGCAATATAGTAGCTACTATATTGAGCCGATTCACGAAAGCCACACACATAAAACGTCTGTTTGTTAGATGCTGGGGAAAATAAAAAGTGATTGTGTGCATGCGCCTCCTTGGCGATCTGTAAAATTTAGCTTGGCATTGCTTAGGGTAGCATACCCTAGCATAACAGTCTGTGTGTACCATTCCATGTAACTTCATTGGAGCGCTTTTTTCGTTGGGTTGCGTAGTATAGCTTAGCTTAGCTTTCTGTGTGTGTGTGTGTCCTTTAAGATGGGTAATAGAAGAATTTAATAACATCTTGCAACAAATACCTGTAACGATTCTGTGTAGTCTGTCACTTCTTATGGTTTTCAGTTTCTATTTTCATTCTTGTATAATTACAGAGTTTAATTCCACTGAAGGAGGAATGGGATATGAAGTCTGACGAGAAGAAGACTTCCGAGTCCTATAGAGGAGCTTGTGATGAGAATAAAGAAATAATGGAGGTAAGCTCAGTCTTCACCACCTCTAGTTTTCATACCTGTCTGTACAAACACTGTTACCTGTTGTTTTTTTTTTTTTTTAATGTATTTTAAAAGGGTAATCCTACATACATATGTATTCATACATACATCTTCATTGTAGACTGTTATGCCTTTCCGTTGTTCAGCCTGCAAACCTCTGTAAATCAACTAAGCACTTCTACAATCCTTTATTTGCAACCAGCTCTATGACCGTGTTTGGTTCCACGCTCTGTATCATTAAGGGCAGAAGTACGTGAGCGCCCACTGAAATATTGCTGAAACTTACCATAACATTTATCACAATATCTATTATAACATGAAAGATAGAAATGCACCAATTTTACCATGTCAAGTCAAAGCCCTTCTGATTCTAATGGATTGCAATTTATAGTATTTAGACTTCTAGTTTCATGCAAGGAATTTTTGAATAGGAGAAATTTTTCAAGGTCTTATTGAAACATGTCGTCATGTTGGTACACATTACTACTGAAGTATTGGTACCACTGCTTCCAAATTATCACCACACATTCATAGTTGCATGAAAGTCTTGAAACTCTAGAATTTTAACATTTGATAAATATTTATGTCTTCAGTTATAAATTAAAATTTTATTTTAAAATATTGTAACTTTTAGCAACAACAAAAGGTTTATGAAAAACACAATTTAGAAGCAACATTAAAAATTCTAGAGTTTTAGTATCGCAGTACAGTCATACATGAGTGTGCAAAATTTCATATCTCTAGGTAGAATAGTTTAGGAGCAATGTGTACCTAAATGTGAAAAAAGAAGAAAAAGTTTTCGGGAAACTGCAGTCAAAGTTTGTGCTTCACTCACATCTGTCTCAGAACAAGGCTTCACATTATTCTTAATTTCTTTGTGAAATCAAATAAAAATGCATATAAATCATACAAATTCTTGTTCAGGGAGGCGCACTTTTCAAATTAAGAGCAAAATAGTTTTTTCGAAATTTCCGTACTATTCACGTACTTCTGCCCTTAAGTCTTTAAAAACTGAGTCTATACTCCTCTTCATACCCCGGGTATAGTCCCTGCCATGCAAGCCTATACACTAAGGGTACAACCTTACTCTTTCTCCCCTGTTATTTTCTAACTATTGGGTTCGATTTAGTGTCACTAACCATATAGCTGAGGGATCTTACTTGCTGATACAATGTCTTAAAGTAAATGTTAATCTTGACACGTTATAGTCATGGTATTTTCCGTGACCTGCCAGATTTATGTATTGCCACTGCCGTATTGTGAAAATCACTAGTGTTACATTTGCGGGAGTAAGTGAAGCATATTTTCTTTTTCTGTAGGATTGTAAATCTGTTTAGGTAATACCAGGTAAGTAGAATTGCGGCATGTTTCAATAATACATTTAATAACATAGTTGGTGTTAACTGATAAACGCTGCATTTTAATAATATGGTCTCATTTCGTCCAATTCGTAGGTATAGAATGCAATTAGAATGTATAAGAAACAATAAAAATCTGCAAGAGCTCCTCTGAAAAGGAAAGCAGCTTTCGTTATCGACTTAACTCATTGGGCCCGAGCCACGGAACCGTTCCGTGCTTCGTCTCGGTGGACCAAACGCCGGACCACGGAACTGTTCCGTTGTCTCATTTTACTACGTAATTCTACTTTTCCTCAAGAGATGGCAGAGTGAGTTGCATTTGTGATTTGTGTAGGGACTCTTTCTTTGCAATGTTATATGCTCTTTGGTAATATATATCGATAGTGCGCTTGGTAATATTAGTTTGAAGTGGGCTATCTCTACCTTTGAGATTCGCTTGTAAACAAGATGGCTGCCAGTATAGAACTGATATTTACAGATATAGGAAGTAATGATGATTAGGAATGTAATTTTTTCAATGAAATTAGTAGTAATATTAGTACTAGTGTGAGCAATGTTCCTGAATAACAAATAGATGTGGAAATCAAAGAGAAAGTGCAAAGTCAAAACTGGGTTACAGCTCAGCAGGCGGACTGAGTAGGCCTACGGTCCCGTGTGGCTAATAAAATAAAGTGTTTTACTGTATTCCTTGTTCCGCAGTTTGTGGTATGGAAGCCTTTTGTGTTCCTGTATATTTAAATCTTTAATGGTCTTGTAACTAAGAAATTTCTCATGATATGAAGCGGCACTATATTTCCTCCAAAATAATCCCAGCGCCAATGCAGTTTCAATCCAACAAATATGCAGGGCTCAATGGGTTAATCTAATCTAACCTAACCTTATCTTTTCACAACTTTGGTACAGTTTGCAGATTTAGCCTTTATGTATTCGTATGCACTTACCGGCATATGTACATGTAATATACAGTATTTGCTTGTGTGTGTTATTACAGCATGGTTTCATTTCAGTCCGACAAGTAGCTGCCTCTGTGGATCCGTGGTAGAGTGTCGGCCTCCGGATCCCAAGATAGCGGGTTCAAACCCGGCAGAGGTAGTCGGATTTTTGAAGGGCGGAAAAAAGTCCATTCAACACTCCATGTCGTACAATGTCGGCATGTAAAAGATCTCTGGTGATACATTTGGTATTTACCCGACAAAATTAATTAAATCTCAGCCATAGACGCCCAAGAGAGAACCGGTTTACTCTGTCTGCCATCTAACGGACCTACAGTAGAACGGAACGTCGAAATTGATGAGCAGACAGCCAGATGGCGTCAAATCGAAATGTCTGCACACGGTAGCTGAGGCCATACGATTATTATTATTATTATTATTATTATTATTATTATTAGTCCGACAAGTAATAGTAAATTTCAAGAAGGAAGCTGAATTATTTACAAGGCGAACACCAATGAATACGGTTATAGTAATGTGTATATCGAAAGAAAGGCAGAAATATATAACATTAAGTTAAGTGAGGGTGAGAGAGAGCATGTATTTCATTAATTCCTCATGAAAAACGACCTAATTATGAAAATCTTGATTGATCATTTACGTGAGTAAGGGGACCTCCATTATTGATTCTTACATTGAGGTTAGTATGTTGATGGTTATGTCTTAGGATTTCAATATGTAACTAGTCAAGTTGGCAGCAGTGATGACCCATTGAAAAAAGAGAATAAGGTGGCAATATTTGTATTTTAGTGGATAGCCTTACATGACAAGTACTATGCCCATTGTCGTCGTCCCTGTCACCCTCTGCTTCTTTTACCCTCCATAGCCAAGTTCAGTAGTCATCATCATCATCAGTTTTCCACTCCAGTTGCCCGGGTGTGGTTTACGAGCACTCTCCACTTCTGTCTGTCCATGTACCACTCTTCTCTCAAGACGACATCCCAGCTGATTCCTCTTGTTCCTATGTCCTCTTTCACTTGGTCCAGCCACCTCTTCCTAGGTCTTCCTACCGGTCGTTTTCCGGCCACGACTGTGTGTAGCCATTGTTTTGCTGTCCTTCCATCGTCCATTCGTTTGACATGGCCAAACCATTTCAAACGGGCCCTTGTCACTTTTTCATTCAGGGATGGGTACACACCAGCTTGCTCCCTTATTCTTTCATTCCTTACCCTGTCCCTTTTTGTCTTCTGTACCATAGTTCGTAGGAACTTCATTTCTGCGGCTTGTAGTTTGCTGTCCACTTGTTGGGTTGTTGTGCAGGTTTCTAGGCCATATGTTATTATGGGGGTGAAGTATGATTGGAATAGAATCTGCTTTGATCTTAAGGGAACTTGTTCGTTCCAGAGGAGGTTCCGAACTTGATGGTAAAACTGAGCTGATTTTTGAATGTGGTTGTTAATCTCATGCTGTATTCTGTTATCACTTGAAATGATGCACCCAAGATATTTATATTGGTCTACTGTTTCCAGTTGTGTACCTTCCAGCATTATTTTTCCTTTCTTCTTCTGCCTGTTGACAGACATAGTAACAGTTTTCGATTTATTTATTGTTAATCCGTGTGCTTTCAAATGTTTATTCCAGGTGTTCAGCCTCTCTTGGACTTCCTTCTCTGTATTTCCCCAAATTACTACATCATCTGCAAATGCAAATGCATTGATGTCCATATTGTTCTTCTGCTTAATTTCTTTCATGACTTCATCCATGACAGTGATAAAAAGTAATGGTGAAAGGGTACTGCCTTGTTGCACTCCTTTAGTGGTTTGGAACCAATCAGAATTACCGTTTCCTATCTGTACACACTGCAGCAGTCTTCGTAAAGCATTTTAACTTTCTGGATAAGCCCTTTGGGTACATTCTTCTTTCTTAAACATTCCCATATAGTCTTCCTTGGAACACTATCAAATGCTTTTTCGAGATCCAAAAACACTTGTGTTAAGTCCTTGCCCTTCTCCCAATGCTTTTCTAACAGTATTCTAAGTGCAAATATGAGATCAGTAGTTGATTGGTGTTCTCTGAATCCATATTGTTCTTCCTGTAGTTGTGGTTGTAGGTAATTTATCCTCCATTCACCTCGCAGACCCCAGCACCAAATCCAGTTTATGTGTACAGCTTCATCACATTTATTCCTAACATAGCTAGCTTTTATATTATTTCCTCATTCTGAGTGCCCTCCTGCTATCGTTCCCTCTTGTTCGTATTAGCAGTCATTCGTACTAATTTTCATGCCCGTTACTTTCAACTTATGTATGAGATGTCCTGAACCCACCATGCTTTCACTTCCATTCAGCAAAGTCGATCTGGAAACAGAGGCGATGTAAAGATAACTTTGTCCAAAAACCAGCTTCTTTCGTACATAATACCGGTGACAGCAACTGCGAGCTCACAGCATTAGTTTTGCTGCAACTCAATTCAGTTTTACTTAGAATTGTGGGAGAATACACATCCAAAGTAGTGGAAGTGATCTACCTGTTTGTTTTCTATTTCTTTAGATTTGTTCCCGCTGACATCTCTTCAGTGTTGCAAATCATACTCACTGCACCTCTTTAAAAGAAAATGTAACCACTATTATTAGAGCATAAACTGTGCATCTGAACTCCAAGCAGAGCTGTGTTTTAAACTGCCGGGCTGAGTGGCTCAGACGGTTGAGGCACTAACCTTCTGACCCCAACTTGGCAGGTTCGATCCTGGCTCAGTCCTGCGGTATTTGAAGGTGCTCAAATACGTCAGCCTTGTGTCGGTAGAAGATTTACTGGCACGTAAAAGAACTCCCGCGGGACTAAATTCCGGCACCTGGGCATCTCCAAAAACCGTAAGAGAGTAGTTAGTGGGACGTAAACAAATATTATTGTTATTATATTATTATTATTATTATTATTATTATTATTATTATTATTATTATTATATCATCATCATCATTTCAAACTAATGAAATTACTATTTTAATTTATGGTGTCATTTATTATTATTATTATTATTATTATTATTATTATTATTATTATTATTATTATTACTGGGCGACTTAGCCGTGCGGTTTGGGGCGCTTGCCTGTGAGCTCGTATCCAGGAGATAGTGGGTTCGAATCCCACTGTCAGCAGCCCTGAAGATGGTTTTCCGTGGTTTACCCTTTTCACACTAGGCTGTACCTTAATTAAGGCTACGGCCGCTTCCTTCCAATTCCTAGGCCTTTCCTATCCCATCATCGCCATAAGACCTATCTGTGTTGGTGCGACATAAAGCCACTAGCAAAAACCATGTTATTATTAGATCCTAGGACTGTGTACATAAATCTTAGGAAGAGTAATGTTTTACTTGATGTTTTTGCTATTTTGACCATTAGTGTTATTACTAACAGCTGAAGATGATCCATAACAGGATCGAAACTGGTACTGTGATTGTAATGTACAGTATTTGATATTGTAATAGTATTGATTAGGTGGAGACTTCAAACCCATAACTGTGAACTGAAATGAATATTTGGTAGGTCCTGCCATAATGTGTTGTGGATGAGTTTTTCATTTTTTTTTCTTCTTTTCAGCAAGTGATATTGAAAAATAGACACCTGAAGGAGATTATCGATCACATGAGACGGATAATTTGGGAGATCAATACTATGCTCACCATGAGGCGGTCCTGAACAGTACAAATTGTCATATATGAGAACATTATAGTCGTTACACAGAATCTGTGTGCGTGCACACCCAGATTGAGGCAACTGGAGATAAAGAATGGGAAGCAACAATTTTTTTAGGAGGTGAGGTGCATTGTACTGTGATGTTTGAAGTTGAAATGAAACACTGTGTGTGTGTGTTTGTATAGTGAGACGATTTTAACTTAGATATGAAAAATTTTTGATTTATGTTGAAAAATATTAAGTGTAAACATCAAACGCTTTCTTTTTAAATTTTAAAGAATAGATTTTTAATTATAATAGAGAGGTCAGTTAAGACAGTTGATGTTTGCTATAAATGTAATTTAATCTGTGTGTGTTCATCAAAATTCGGTCGGATGTTTTAAAATGCATTCGGATATATCTCACCTAGCCATCAGTTATCATCTTCCTCCTTTCCCATTATACAGCTCCTGCTGGGTCAGGGCACGTATGGCACTTCTCCACCTTCCTCTCTCCTTCCACCATTCCTCTTCCATCAGTTTGTCCGAGTCCAGGCTTCTTCTTCTTCTTCTTTATTGAATCAATCCACCTTGTTCTAGGTCTCCCTTTCGCTCTCTTTCCCTCGAACTTCATCTCCATCATCTGTTTTGATATTATTTTCTCCTCCATCCTCTTTACATGTCCAGACCATCTTAGTTTACTCCCATCAATTCTCTCAATTTAAGCTTACCATTCTGACCTTTCTCACATCTTTGTTTCTCAATCTATCTTTCCTTTTCATTCCTATCATATTTCTTAGATATTTAATTTCACTGGCTTAAATTCTACTCTCCTTCCTACTTGTCATAATCCAGGTCTCAGCCGCATAGGTCAGTATGTGTTCATAATACATTTTGTACATTATCTCTTTACACTTCCTTGGTACTTCCTTATTCCAGACAAGGTTTCTTACACTCTGGTAGAATGCATTGCCCTGTTGCACCTTCTTGCTGATCTCAATGTCCAGCCTTGTATTCTACATTAATTCACTCCCTAGGTATTTGAAACTGTCCACAATTTCTAGGCTTTGATCACCAATTTTCACAATGCCTTTCCCATGTCTTTCTACTATTGATATTGCCTTTGTCTTGCTTTTCTGTGCACTGATTTTCATACCATACTTTTCAATTTTCTTGTTCAGTGCATCAAGCTGTTCTTGTACTTCTTTGCTGTTTGTTCCCCAGACCACAATATTGTCTGCAAATAGTAATAACTTCATCTTCTTATTCCCATATGCTTCCTTTGTCTCCTTTACAATTTCATCCATAATCATTAAGAGAGAGAGGAAAAAAACAAGAACACATTCTCCTGTCTTAGTTCAGTTTCATTTCTAAATCGTTCCATACCATTACAAAGTGTTTTGGGAATAAGTGGAATATGATTAATGATTTTACAGTTTCCTGTTGGCCTGTTTCATGAACATACCTGTTCCAGGGATAACACAATAATAATTTATAATTGTTTGTGTACTGACTGACTTTTTCATGTCGTTCCAAGTGAACCATTCTAAAAATTATGTGATTTTTTAATTATTTTGAGTAGAAGCTTGTATTTGCTACTGAAATGTTCTCTGCTTAAGGTTTTAACCCCTTCAGTGGTGGGTTCTCACAGAGCTCTTATGCCAGAAAAAGGTTTTTCAGAGGAAATTATATATTTGTAGGAAGCAAGGAATCAGTGGCAGTTATTGAGGAAAAATGAAGCCAACACATTTATATAATCTTCAATGGTTGTTAGAAGTTTACTTTACAATTTATTTAGACTTTTTTACTTTTCTTTTGGTGTTTCATTGGTATTTTGTGAGTACTGTCTTGTAACCAATTCATATTTATCTTCAGCTTTCAAAATATTCCCATGAACAAAACTGATGCAAAAAACTGCCAAAATTCACAAGATTTGATTTCTTTCCAAAATCGTGCCCTTGTATGCAGAGTTTTATTTACAAGTTTTTGAACGCACTTGTTAGAATAAGAATTGGTTTCAATAGCTACTAAACTTACATAATCATCCATTAGAAATATTTGAAACAGTCAGTTGCACTGACCTCTGGTAATAATTCAACCGTTACACTAGGATTTCCAGTAAATGCAACTATATATTAGATTGTGCCGTTTTTCCAGGCTAACATTTTTTCTACACAGAGTTATGTTGTATATCTCCTACCATTACCATTGCTTCCAACGTAATACTTTCTTCAGTTTCACTAGAAATACCAACAAGATAATACCATCAATTGTTTGAATCATTATCACTACTAGCGGAAATATTAATATCACTTAGAGATTCATCTTTGATGTAGTCCCTTATTTTATTTTATTTTCAATCAGTCATCTCTTTCGTGGCGCTCGCCATTTCTGTTTACCTTGCCAGCTGGTTAGGAAGTGTATATAAAGGAGACGAGATAAAAGATATTTTAGGCTAAAGATTTCATGAATGCAGCTGTAAACCCTCCTGCGCTCTGTTAATAATGCTGGGAAACATTTTCCACGGAGATTACAATACCCCAAAAATTACTTGGCGATCATGAAATAAATAGGTACTGCACCTAAATGAGAATTTCTCAGGCTGTCACGTTATGGGCAAGCAAACAGCGCCCGAGAATTTATCAGGCATGCCAGTGATGAGGTTAAGAGGAAATATGACTAATTTTTAGGATTTATATCGGGCAAGCTTCTTTTCTTCCAAAGTTTTGGTGTTTGTGTCTTTTCATACGTGTAAATGCATGGAAAATTTCACTACTTTTAAAGTTTCAGAGCAAGTTGAAGCCAATAATATCTTTGAAAACATTCTTACCAAGTGTCAAGTTAATTTTTATAAAAATATTGCACCTCTTGGAATAGTTTTTATCCAGCAAAATACTGAAAAACTGCCAAGCAAATAGGAAGATAGTATCTCACACTTTTATATACCATATACTGTTCTTTCTCGTGGCCATTAAGGATTTGGAATATGGGAGAGTAACCAGAACAGCTGTTTTGTGATAGTTGAAAGACTGAGTGATATCGTTGTTAGCTACCCACCAAGGTGGCCACAGTTTGAGTCCTTGTAAATGCCCGTGGGTGGGATTTTAAAAATCAAACAGTTGCTTCCTCGTGGTTTATATTTGATGTAAAACTGATAGCCCTGCAGCTGTGATCACAACGTCCCAGGAATGCTTATGTTTTCCAAAACAGGAGAACTTTAGAGGGTATCTTACATCAGATTCTAAGCTAAAAGAGGTATTTCGAGTGTTAAGTGCAGTGATATTTTCAACTCTGTCATCTTTAAAGGACCACTCTAAATTCATAAATTCATTCATAACTCCTCTTTTTTTTTTTTTTTTTTTACATCGCAGTCATTTTTGAGTCTGAATTGAGGCGAGGATATTATGTCGTGTAGTATATTATGCTATTGCCTTTTAACAGAGGTAGCCCCCAGTGACCCAGTGGCGTAGGTACGATTGGAGGGGGGAGTATAAGGGGGATAGATCCTCTTCCATGTGGCGCTTGTACCGTTGATTATAAATAGATACCAAAAGATAATAAGATAATAAAACATCCATTTGCAGAAACATCTGTTTAAATGTGTTTTGTTAATACTATTCATATCCACCCCGTAAGAGCCTCCCAGGTGGTAGTGTGCTGGCCTTTCACTGCTGGGTTCCGTGGTTCAAGTCCCATCCACTCTATTTGTGCTGAACAAAGGGGAAGCGTGACAGGATTTTCTCTGGGTACTCTGGTTTTCCCTGTACCCCCTGCGGGTGGGGGACGCACATGTAGAATACACCCGCGGTATCCCCTGCCTGTCGTAAGAGGCGACTAAAAGGGGCGACCAAGGGCTGACTGAATTAGAACCATGAAACTAATTTTGAATCGTACCATCACGCGGGGAACACCATGGGTTGCCTGTACTTGCGAGTAGTATTAGGTATGAAATAAGTTTGTGATTAGTAGCAGCTGGAGGGGGTTCTCCTGTGGGTTTCCAGTACCCGTGCGTCGTACCCATGTGAGCAACACCGCGGGTCTGGGCGTTGCCTGTGAGTTGTACCACTATATGAGCGACACCGTGGGTCTGCGTTGCCTGTGATTGGTACCCACTCTGTGAGGAACACCACGGGATGTGTGGTTAGTACACCTAGGTGAGGAACCTTATCAGTCTGCGTTGGCTATGAGTGGCGCCATTGTGTGAGAAACACCATAGGTCTGCGTTCCCTGTACGAAGTGCAAACCTTGTGAGTAGTACCTTCTTATGTTGAACACCGTGAGTCTTCGCTACTTTTGATTAGTACCCCGTCATGACAAATACCATGGTTCTACTTTACTCGTGACATGTACCATTCTGTGGGGCCTTAGACGTGGATTTTGCACCCCTTTAGACATCAAGCATCCTTGTGCTTTATAAGTGGTCCCTTGGTCAGTAATACTATTATTTTCGATCTTGTTTTAGTCTGATCCACTGTTTTTTTGTTTGTTTGGTTGCTTTTTGTTGGGTTCATGTCCATCAAATCATTCTTCATGACAATTTTTATTTTATTTTGGTCAGTGGGTGTATTTGACCTTTTTGTTGTTACATTTCGTATCATTAGGGGCCGATGACCTCGATGTTAGGCCCCTTTAAACAACAAACATCATCATCATCATCATCAGTTTCGCTCCAACGATGGGCATCAATTAATGATGTGCACCCAATATTTATATCTTCAACTATCCTGGGTATCCTCAGTCTTTGCTCCACGAATGGGCATCAGTTAATGTACCCAGGTATCCTCCAGACTATCCTCAGTTTCGCTCCACTGTTGGGCGCCAAATAATGCACCTTGTCGACCGACATTTCCCGTGGTGACTTTCTCTATTTGCCACACGCATGGTTGACAATTAATGCTCTCAACGGGGGTACATTATTCGTATCGTGCCTTTTCCCAATACTTTATCATAAACTCCGGCCAACAATCCATTATCTAATGTTAGGCGGCCAAATAAATATAATGAATTCCCGCACACATCAAGTTATCATGCGGATGGGAATGAGACATGAGTACATCATCCTAACTCTGTGACCTTATATGAATATAAGTATCCAGTCTTGTCCTAATATTTGAATATTTCATCCCATCCGATATAAATACTCCTTCGTCTCCATTGATTTTTACTTATTCTGTGAAATATCACTTACTTTTCATGTTATGATATCAATTACATATATATTCACTGCACGATACCTCTCAGGGATGAAAATTGTGATAAAATATATATATATATATATATATATATATATATATATATATTTCCCTTTTTTTACGTGAACTCAACTGAAGGTAATGCACAGCCTCATTCTTAAGTTCATTCGTAAACCATCACAGCTCAATTGTAATTCATAACTAAGAAAAACCCTAGGTTCATTTACCAATCAACTAGTTCGTATACCTCCAAATACCTCTACGAATTATGAAATAAATAAATAAATAAATAAATAGTAAGAATTCCAATCAAAGTTCTTATCACCTAGTTTATTGAAAAGTAAAATGATAGTACTTGGAAAATAGTAAAGAAAATCATCTACATACTCGTTTGTATTCACTGAATTCCGATCCCTAAACAAAATATTGTAAATATTTCTTTAAAATATTATCTGAATATCATTAATAATAATATTAATTACCATTTAAATATCTTTCAAATATCAATTATCGATGCTGTAACATCTTGTATTACTGTAGAAATAACGTCTAAGTATTATTCCAATTTAGGTTAAATATCAAGAATGATGTTTACATATGGTTCAATTGCCCTTTAGAATCATTATAACACATTGAAAAAAAAAAACTGTAGACATATTTTCAAAATATTATTTAAATCCCAACTAAGTGTCCTCAATTTTCTCAAATGAATTAAATATCTTTCCTCAAGAGTTTCTGACATAGCGTAAGCAACATAAGCGAGTTCCAGAAATCATGGCTTAAAAATAACCATTCATTATCATACTGTCGTAAATCACCTCAAAAATAAATATTGTATCTATTAAATAAACTTAAAAATCCATAATTTTTTTGAAAAGTGTGTAGGAGTAACCTAATACAACATTCGTGTGTCAACAAGCAAGTTATTCAACTGATAGTGTCATACCATGATTCAAAAAAAAAAAAAAAATCAATCATCTATCTGCGAAAGATTTCGAATAAAATCGTAAATGAAGGTCATCTATTCACGGACAGTAGTTTTATAGATCATGAAGACATTTCCTAGTTCCAATCATGTCTTTGACAGGAAATCAACTTGAAGATAGCCTAGCATGTGAAATATTTCTAGAAAAATACTAAGTTTCTCTCGTAAATACGTTATTTCTAGGATATACTCTCGATGATCGTACACCATAAACAGCCTGTAAGTTTAAAAACCTCATATGGTCGTATTCATATTCCATTTAACCCAACATGACATGCTACCGTATATATCACGTGACAATAACAACAACATTAACCTAATATCGTCGTTACGCTGCATAAATATCACCAATTATTAATATATGCTCGTATTTTTGCCATGTACGCAGCTTACGTATCATAATTCCTCATAAATCATATATTCTACCATAAATCCAACCTATATTCTTGCGCACAATATCCTCATTTCATTGTACATACCAACAATCTCATTCAATTACATCATTTGTTGCTCTACGAGTGTCACGATGTACGTATATTCCACTAAACGCAATATCATAACATGTCATAAGTTTACGATATTAAATAACACAAGTAACTACATTTCTCCTGCAATTAAAGGCATGTGTTAATAATTCAGGCTATGTTACTCACGTTTTTGTGACGATTAAACATTATGTCATTTCCTTCTGTCTTAGAGTACGATCTCATTTCGTTCAACATTGTATTAAGCTTGATTTGCATTATGAAAGACGTATAATCCTGTCACAACATTGTAATACTGATTTCAAAGCTTTCCTCAAGTAAACAAACATTCCTATACATGGAGTATAAATTTTTGGTTTGTCAAAGACTACCTAGATCCGAGTTCTCAAACGACTACATGGATTATTTTTCAAAGACACTATTCATGGAGTTTATATCTCGATGAACCAGATATTAACCTCGCTGTACAAATATTTCAACTTAAACACACACTATTATTCACACAAATCTAACAATTTAACTACGTAAAATAACCACAAGGAACTCCACTTATCTTGCTTCCGCTATTCCGCTGGGCTGGATTTCATCCTGGGTCTTCTTTGGACAGCATCTCGCGTTCATGTGCTCGTCATTGCCGGTAACTGGACTCGGGCTTCGGGCATGCAGAACGGTTGGCTAGGGTTCCTCCTGATTGTGACCCCATATCCTTGAATTACTCAGCCATGATATCTCCGTCGATTACATGCAATAAAAAAAACATATTGAAGGTCGTCATTGGATGCATATTTCAATTATGAACTGAAGAATCCTGGGTATATTCTCTATCTTTTTAGCAAACAATTTTGAAGATGTAATATTTTATATGGTAGTCAAAATGTTTTCTGCTTGTCGCTGACTTCAAAATGTAAACTGGCGACTTCTAACTTTTATATATATATAAGGGCTTCTAATTATCTGCTTTGAGTTTAACTTGGCGACTTCTTCTGCGAGATCAGATCTTCCTTCCTTACTCTTCTTCTGCGCCAGATATTACTAATTCGTATGTGAAATTTGGTGAAATTTTCTTTACGTTTCGCATATGGTCGTAACTGTATTAATAACTTCTCTTCTCCAGCTTCAACCCCTTCTCTTCTTGTATAGAATCTCGTTCGATACTTCGTTCCGAAATTGACTTCTTTAAGTTTTTTTTAAGTGGTTGTTTTTTTAGCTCGGGATAACAATACAATTTTTTTTTCACGGCCGCATGGATTCGTTAGGTCTCTCCGTCTCAAGATTCATTCACGGCCTACTCGACTTGACATGTCTGCAATTTTTCTCGACGTGTTCACGGCTGCATGGACTTCTCAAGTCCGATCGTCACAACTGTATTCCGCGGCTTACTTGATTCTTTATGTCGGTGTATTTTCCTAGTAATATATTCTTTTATCATACAATTTTCATCATTCCATCGTGATGCATGGCAACTGTCAGCGATGTAACTGCCGTTCATGACGCAAACTAGGCAATGAAATGGTACAATATATTTTTGAAGTTTCATCAACAGGATGGACAAATGTATTAACAGTTTCACAGTAACGACCAGCTTTAACACCTACACTCCTCCAAAAGCCCTGATTTGGTGACCCCATGTCTGATACGATTCCTAATATGGTAAGACCAATTTCATCCGCCTCTTTTGTAATTTCAGAAACAATACTTCCATACACTGCACCATTAGTGCTATCCCCTGTTAAATAATAGCCATTTACTCGATATGCCACCTAACATGAAGACCAAGGCATGTGTAGCTTCACCTTTATGACCTGGTAATGTAATATCCCCAATAAATTGTTTAGTTGAGATGTCAAATTCATTTCCTGGTACAATAGACATTTCATCAAGTAAAAGAACACATTGCCTTTCCTGAGGAGATTTAAAGAGATCGGTTTTTAGTTTTAAGAATTTGAAAACATCATATAAAATTCCTGACTGAAATGGGAGATTCTGAATTGTCCTTCGGAGGGTTCTTAAAGAAGGGAGAGGATAATTTTGTTCTAACAACTCTCCATATCCATTCCTTCCGCATAAAAACTTTAATTTAAGTGCCTTTTGATTAGTTGTGTTTCACCAACTTGATACTTTTCCCCCTAAAGAGTTTAACTGGTCATCTCCAAAAACCTTCTTTTGTGTATTTGTCGTTTTTTTTACGTTGTTTCTCTATAAGTTTATTATATTTACTACACCTATTTTTAAGCTTATGGTTCTGTAACAAAAGCTTGTCATACTTATTTTTATACTGTTCAAGCTTACTCTCTAAACACTTCACTTTTTGTCCATCACTTAAAGACACAAAATAAATATCTGATGCTACAGATTCATCCAATACAGGCACTGGGAATATTTCGCTTACATTTCCTGAGGTGTTGATAAGCTGCTTTTTTGGGCTTGGAAGTTTACGAGGTTTGGGAGGATTCCTTTTTATTTTCGGTGGTTCTCGGTGTGAAAAAAAATTGTTGGAACTGCGTTCCATTTGAGGGCTCTTTTTCCATCTTCCCTCGTTTTTTCCCACATGTCTGCTTCAAAATGAGCCTATAAAAATACGAACAATAGTATATAATGACTAGTTTTCATTTGGCAAATTGGAAGGAAGTACACAAACAAAAGTAATCTCATGAATTTTGTGCCATATTAGGTACTTACCTCGCACAAGTAGGAATAATTTGTAGGATTCCAACCTTCTCTTCTAACCATAGCACCCCATTGTTTCCTTCGAGATGGGTCCCGCGGAAAAGATTTCATTATAAAACCCTTTTCGGGTCTGTTTGTACATCCATAAGCACAACAGCCAGGCATGTTACTTATTTTGAACTCAGATCACTTAAATCCATAGATGTTCACACGTTTCAAAACTAATAAACCTTCGTAGTTAATAATGAAACATTATCGGTATTATTAATGATAAAATATGTAGTTTAAACTTCACAGAAATGCCATCAAAGGAGATCTTACACTATGTAGAATACATATCGTCCCTGCTCTGGCAAACTAACGGATCTGAAAATTGTCAAAAGGTTAGGAGAGCTGAAAGAAGTTGTGATTACTCATGTCAAATCAATTTTTATATTTAATTATTGGTTTTATGTGTTAGCCATACAGAATGAGCTGCAGATGTGAGACTTTGTCAGAGGGTAGACAATATATAAATAACAAAATCTAGACCAGAACTTCAGAACTACAGATTCCTTAGTTTGTCAGTTTCGCTAGTTTGCCAGAGCAGGGACGATATGTTTACATCAGCTGACTGAACATTTGGCAAAAACATGGCGGAGCCAATCAGAACGAAGCACTCGTTGGCCACACTGTACATATAGAGTCACTGTAATTTCATGCTTACTTGTGTGCCATCTACAGAACGTGGATATAACTATTTACACGTTATGAATGACCTCCGGCGCCATCTAAGAGGAGAGACTGAAACTACCTGAAGCTAGCTACAGATTGGAACCAAAAGCCCTATTAGATTTTCACCCCCCTGGGCAAGTCTCTGACATTCTGGCGCTGCTTGAAATTAGCCGGAGACTTTTCGGCGAAAGCGCTATCTCAGAGTTGCGGCAATAAATGTAAACGCGGTAACCTACAAATATGAAAACTTAATTTTTTTTTTTGCGCGTATTCTTTGTGCAGAACGGTACATTACGTCCAAATAACAACCCATCTTCTATACCGACTATCTAATTCATTTCAATCCGTATATATATTTCAACCATCCGAAGCGCAAAATCGTAAACAGAAAACAGCTGAGCGCGTCGTATTCAACTTCCTCGGTAAATAATCATTTAGTCTGAGCGTGTGTGTGCACCTGCATACTTCCGACTTACCTCCCGGAGGCAAATCTGTGCAGGTAAGTATTCCAGAAGTCTGCGTGTGTATGGGGCCCTTATAAACTGTGAATCAAGGCTAACTGCATGCAGTAACGGGCCTTAGAATATTTTGAAACGCAGCGAGGGTTGGTACTTCTGATTTGCGAATTGGCGGTTAATTCGAAATCGCGTAATTCGAAGTCCGATTTTTGAGTCCCAACGACTTTGAATCAACGAGGTTTTACTGTATTGTGCTTGCTGTTTGGATGTTATCATCTAAGATTTTTATATGCAGCTGAGGATGGCCACTGGGTGGTCGAGGCATGTACTGTGTTTGTTGATGCATTTTTGAATTTGCCAAGGGCAAAAGAAATGAAGTATCGATTGGGTGGCTTTTTAGATTAATTTGTTGATTATACTCATTGATACGGCCATGAGTCCGACTCGTTGGCTGAATGGTCAGCGTACTGGCCTTCGGTTCAGAGGGTCCCGGGTTCGATTCCCGGCCGGGTCGGGGATTTTAATCGCTTATGATTAATTCTTCTGGCTCGGGGACTGGGTGTATATGTCCGTCCCAACACTCTCCTCATCATATTCAGACAACACACTACACTACCAACCACCACAGAAACACGCAATAGTGCTTACATCCCTCCATAGAGGGTTGGCGTCGGGAAGGGCATCCGGCCGTAAAACCAGGGCTAAATCCACATGTGCGACACAGTTCGCACCCACGACCCCACAGGTGTGGGAAAAGCGGCAGTAAAAGAAGAAAGACTCTGGTTTTCCCTGTCACCTTTCATTCCAGCAACACTCTCCGATATTTCATTTCATTTCATCTGTCAGTCATTAATCATTGCCCCAGATGAGTGTAACAAGCTTCGGCAGCTAGCACAATTTCTATCCTCGCCGCTAGATGGGTGCTTCATTCATTCCATTCCTGACCCGGTCGAATGGCTGGAAACAGGCTGTGGATTTTCATTTTCATTTTTCATCTCCCCCCTGTATGTTGTATTTAAATGGACCCCTGCACATTTAAAGTGTGTTTATTATTATTATTATTATTATTATTATTATTATTATTATTATTATTATTATTATTATTATTATTATTATATCCCCACCCGAAGGAAAAGTCGTATACATGCCACTGGCCCCCAATTACTTAGTATACTCTTCTATGTGTATATCTTGTATTTTCTCTCAAAACATTATCTTCTAATAATATTCTGTGACAGAACTTAATTTTTTAAGTAATATTTCAAGTAATGGAAAGAGAGAAAGGAGTCCAATACTTATCAAGGACACAGAGGATGCAAGAGTTTGACCGTGTCCATTTTTGTTTTCATATTTGTCCATGTCTCTTTTTTCCGTTACATTCCCTTTTGTAATTTTCCGAAGAACTCGACGTTCAACTCTTTGTTGGTAGGCCATATTTAGGAAATTTTAAATTTTGTACTGATTCGGCAAGTTGGTCTAGACCAGTTCCTTGTCTATGATCTATCCATGAAGTTTATGCATGGAAGGAAACGGAAAATATGCATATATCCTAACGGCATGATGTGGTCAGGTCTTGTCGCTAGTATCATTTCACATTATTCATTTTTTGAAAAATTCTTTTCACATAAATTATACAAAAGATAGAAATAATTCTGCCAGTCAAATTGCTCCTATTGTCATCTGGAAGATTGTGGTAAAAAAAAATTCAAAAGTTTTTACAGTACTGTGTTTCAGTGCTTCTGTAAAAGTGATTTTCATAAGGTCTATTGCAGGCATTTCGAGATAAAGAAAATTAGCTTTAAATTGTGTGCAATATAGTATCTTCATTAGCTCGTGGTCAGTTGTGATTGAAATATCAGCAGTTTATATTGAAAACTTTCATTGGGGTGAACCTGTCAGATATGCGCCCATTTTCACTTTGTAGTTTTGAGTTTTTAACAGTTTGTATGGCTTGGGATTTAGACAATTGATATACCCCTAAATCTCTGATGAAGTTACTGGCAAAGGAAAGGGAAATGAGGCAAGAAATACGTGAAAGAGAACGACTCTGTAATCCAGACAGATTTAAGACCTTCAAAGTCAGCAGCGAACAAAAAGAGATCAGTAGGAGGGATGAAAGCGAGGAAATGGGATGGTTCTCATATTTTTTCTTGGAACAATAACTGCTTATCATTGGATAATAAGGAGCCTAACATAAGTAAGTAGAAATCATATCTGATTCGGCTGGGAATCCACTACAGCCACTCCATGCTCCCAGGTTGAAAGTTAGCAGTGGGTTTTGTCATCCGATAAAGTTACGGTTACTCTTCTGCCCAGTAAATCAGTGTTTCCCAATCTTTCCAGTTTCAGGGAACCTTAGAAATGCAAGGTAACTTGAAAAAGTAAGCTAACAAATGCTCGCACGGAGGACTTTGACAAGCCCATATATGAGGGCCATTCAAAAAGAAATTAGCCTAAATTTCCGTTTCAAAATGCTTCAAAGGAGGCTTGCAGTGGTGTCTCGTCAGTGCCCTACTGCCAGTGTCTTTGAAAGACGTGAGAAACAAACTGGGGTTGATGACCTTAGATGTTAGGCTCCTTTAAACAACAAGCAGCATCATCATCAGAACCCAACTGATGAGCCCAATGCCACACTGGGACAAAATACTGGTAATTTTGCGTACGGAAAGGCCTGAAGAGCTTGGAAATTTCAGTAAAATTTATACGATTTACGGTTTTTAATAATGTAAGTTAGACTGCAATGCATTACGTACAGTGTTTCTGTTGAGAGGATCTTCTACTAGCTTTCATGCTGTGGAGTGTTGTGAAGAGATTCTCTCAACTCGCTCACCATTTGTTGCCCAATGTAAGCTTATAGTTAAAATGTTTATGGTGTGTCTTCCAGTATTTTGTTGTTTAAAAATCTCTCTGTACATTGGTAAATAATCTCTTCACGAGAAGGCACTACTTGGCCTCATCTGATTTGCAAAGTAATTACCAAGATGGAGTGCAAACAGATCATTCTTGTTGACATGTTTTTTCTGTCTTCATTTGAAGTTTGTGTGTAAATATGCAAGTCTCGTGTTGTGTGGATCATGTTCAAATGTTTCTAAAGTGGATACAAGAGACTTCTTGGTGTTGTGTATGCGTTTTGTTCATGTTAGAACTTTAAATTGCTTTAGAACCAGTTATTATTTTCTATTATTATTATTATTATTATTATTATTATTATTATTATTATTATTATTATTATTATTATTATTATTATTATTGTTGTTGTTGTTGTTGTTGTAGAATCCAGTTTATCTGGATTGTGTTAATCCATTTTATCTGGACTGATAATATTGGTAATATTTTTCTACATTAAACTCATCTTCTAAATTTTAGAGGAGTTTCATATACAAATCAAAAATTTCTTAAAATTCAAAGACAATAATTCTAAAATATTCTGAAATGATTTTCTGATATAATTAAAAGGATTCATTTTTGAATTAAGGAATTTTGTTTGTCTATGTAATTCTCTTGAATTAAAATAGTTGTTTGAAGAGCGCTTCTTTGTTACACTTGTCCACGAAAAACAGGCGTGAATGCGTGAACTCAAATTTGAATTGTCTACGAGACCAGGCAGCTAGTAAACGTTGCATCGCTCAAAAGTTGAAACAAAAATATTAATTCTGACCTTTGTATTAATTGAAATGACGTATAGTACTCCACTGAAGTCATATTTGTACTGCATTTGCACTTAGATATGTTTATACTGTTTTATGCTGTTAATGGTGTTGTACAAGTATATAACATCTCCAGTAGTATGCATATAAAATGTATTATTTATGCTGAGAATAAATTTTCTGGATTATGTAAATTTCCAGTCATCCGGGTTGGACTTTGTTCTGTTTGAGTTGAATAAATAGGGATATAATGTATTACTATTATTATAGTCATCATTATTATTCATCAGCCGTCTCCAGATACCTGGTTGCAATGTTTATTGTTATTATTATTATTATTATTATTATTATTATTATTATTATTATTATTATTATTATTATTATTGCTGCCCGAATGTTGATGACCTGTCAACTCCTTATTGAGTGGTCAGGTTCAATGTTCCAACATGTACAAACTCTGTACATGACACCTGAATTACAAATATATCCTTTTTATTTTGCATTATTTGCATTTTTTTTTTTTTTTTCCTTTTTAAAAATGTTAACAGCATTTTCTTTGATTTTGCAGAATTGTTCGGTCATATTTTGGAGAATTTTGTCACTTTAGATAATGTTGTCCTGTTACTGTGGTATTTTATGAAATTAGTACTGTCTTTATACAAATAGTGAAATAAAACATTTCAATATATTATTATTTTGCTAACAGAATAACTGTCGGTGGAAATATTTCACAGTGCAGAAGGTTACAGTCAATGAATGCGCAAGTACAAGCCTAAAATATCTATGGTGCAGCAGTGAGGTGATGAAAGGAGTAGAAAGTAATTTCTCAAGTTGTCCCTTATAATTTTGTTTAATGTTTTTGTAGAGGAGTCTTTCATTATATCGAGTTATTTTTAAACTGTGTTTTTTTCAAATGTTATTCATTTTATTGTGTACTCTTCTCCGAGCAGGCTCCAAATAAAAAAGCCTATATTATTTACTTCGTAAGTTTGTGCCTAACCTATTATTGTCTGAGGAATTTTTGAACATCACTTTTTACATTTTATAATGCATTTTCTTGACTTTTAGGTCATTTAATAGTCATTTTTAACATTTTTAAGTGCATTTTAAAATATTCTTTAAGTCATCAACATCTGGGCTTTAATTATTATTATTATTATTATTATTATTATTATTATTATTATTATTATTATTATTATTATTATTATTATTATTATTGCAATATGCGATACAACAAACAGTTCTGAAAGCACAGATATGATCTAACATAAAGATATGCCATTATAACATGCAAGGTGACGTCAGAAGCACGTGTCTTAACTGCATTGGTACAGCACGTGTTGAAAATTTGCACCTTCACATCTCACACATTGTTCATAACGGTTCTGTATATTGTGGAACGGTATTCCCATATCATTACCACTCGCCAGATCTCGCGCTCCTAAATGCCTGAGCATGGGGCATGCTAAAAGTTTCCATTGTCCATTCAGGTGACACCTTGGAAGTTTCCCGAATTACGAGAGAAAATACAGTAAATTTTTTTGTATCCTTGCTGCAACATGCATTTATCAATATCTTTCACAATCCACGGGACTTGTTTTCTTTCTTGTTTTTCAATATCATCTGCATTTCTTTGTTTGTTCTTTTCTTTTCCTTTGTGGACTTTGAGTATAAAGTCCCAGAGAAAATATAACATTTTTCCTGCTATTGCCAAATAACATGTTCACCGTTCTGCTTTGATGGACATTTACAACAAAGAAGTAAGATGCAATCACAACAATTGATTAGAGGTGTTCCACCAGTCCATTTCTCCTCATTTAACAAGCACGTATTTTGTTGTATACATAAGATACTGTCTCTAATGGTTTTTACACGTAAGAATAAATATTTTAGACAAAAGAAAGATGCTGCATATTGATACTGAAGTCCAAAATATGTGTGTAGTTTTTCTCATGTCATTATCATCATGTCATAGTGTTACCACCTATATTTAAGATTTTTAAGATGTCTACCACAATTATCAGTAGCTGAAGATGACCCATTGTGGATTAAAACATGTACTAGTTGTAAAATATTCATACAATTTCCATTTATGATTAACCTCTCAACCAGGGAGTTTCCACTGAGAAACGAAAATTCGTAGTGGGGAATATATTTTGACTGAAAATGAGTTAATTCGTCATGCCCATTATCATGATGTGGGTGATGAGTTACCTCTATTCACACCCGTTACTCTTCCGCAAATGACAAAGGAACTTGTCCCATCCATTGTGCACTTCCGCGAATGACAAAGTAACTTCTCACACCCATTATGTGTGCATGCCTTTGCAGAAGATGAGTTATCTAGTCCTGTCCATTTTGACATAAATAGGCTATGTCTTATGGATGGTGATCATCTGAAAATTTGCGTTACGGAAGTTAGCGTCACAAAATTTGTGAGGGTGGTTTTAACCCTAGCTACTGTGCAGGTTGTTAGGTAAGGTATGGATTGATGGTCAGTCTTACCTAGTAACCACGCAGGCTATGTCTTATGACTAATGGTTATCTGAAATTAACGGCCGTTGATGGATTGCCATGACCGAGAGATGTTTATAATGATCATTTGATTTGATTTTCGCGAGGCGAAAAATGGTTTCTTTCGATTTGCATTTGGTAATTTGAACCATAATTGAATATTTGATTTGACTTCTTGCAACTATATTATGATATTATGTCTGACACTAAGTAACAACGATGTCACTGTTGTAATGAAGTACATTATTATTACACTATACGGTATCTGTTTTCTTGAATGAGTCTCTATTTATGATGGTACAGATGCAAGCTCTCACTGTGAGTTTCACCACTTATGTTATCCTCTTTATCCAAAGAGCTGTCATCTAATTCGTTATCTGAATCAATGAGATGAGGAATAGTTTCATTATCCAAACAATCATGCTTAGCAATTATGTACGGAAGAAAATGCAATGAAATATTGGCGCGCAGTGTAGCGCAGCAAGTCTGGAACCCATTGATATCTATAAAACTATCATAGAACTACACTCAACAACAAAAAGAGACGAGATAACATGTCCCACCCAGCAGAAAACAGTTTTCAAAGGCTTTAGATGAGTTAACTCATCATTACCCGATTCAGGAACAACGATTGTTGGACTAATTAACTCATCGCGCCCGGTTAAGAGGTTAAGTGGTTTGTCTTAACTGTATTGGAAAGAAAGGTGGACCAATTAAAATGATTTCTTTTAAAAGAATGATGCACGAGATTTGGGTCGCATGCTGTACCCACGCAGTTGGATACAGGTTGCCGTTCTCACCTTGTATGTTATAATGACGTATCTCACAAGGGAATGGCGCATACCGGGAAATCGCCGATCTTTCATAAATTTTGCACACATGTTAAATGAGCGAAGAATAACGCAATGGCCAAAATACTTCTTTCAGAAATTAACTCGTGTGACCTACAGAAAGCGTTAAGCGTTTGTACGTTTGAATTAGCGCGCTCGGCTACGCAGGCCACTACTCCATACCCCACCCGCAACTCGCACTGCCCAATAGCTGATTTGAGGCCGAGCAGACATACGCTTATAGTCGTTGTATGGGACGAGTGGTTGCAAAGTTATTTTTGTGTTGGAAGAAAAATGTGGAATATTTGATATTAAGCCCTTATCCTCGCTTCGTTAGGTGTGGTTGGTTTAGAACCGCTTTATTTTTTCATCGTTTCTACCACAAGTCATTGTTGCAGAAACTATAAGGATTAACTTGCTTTCTTGTGTAACATCCCTTGTTATACTGATTAACCTTTATTTTCACTATAATTGCCTTTATTGACTCGCAATCAAGGTAGGAATTAAATTCTCTTAAAGTCCCTATATCATTTCACACCTGCCTCTGTGGATCAGTGGTAGAGTGTTCGCCTCCGAATCTCAAGATAGCAGGTTCAAACCAGGCAGACGTAGTCGGATTTTTGAAGGGCGGAAAAAAGTCCATTCGACACTCCATGTCGTACAATGTTGGCATGTAAAAGATCTCTGGTGACACATTTGGTGTTTACCCTACAAAATTTATTAAATCTCAGCCATAGATGCCCAAGAGAATTTCGGTTTACTTGGTCTGCCATCTAGTAGGCCTAGAGTAAAACAGAACGTCGAAATTGACGAGCAGACAGCCAGATGGTGTCAAATCGAAATGTCTGCACACCCTAGCTGAGGCTATAAGATTATTATTATTATTATTATTATTATTATTATTATTATTATTATTATTATTATAACATCATTTCATAATGTGCTACGCAATTAACAGAATAGAAATGGAGGTCACTGGCACGGTCCCTGAACGAGTGAACTCGGCACGCGCCGCAGTCCTGCACAACCTTGCGTGCCAATTCAGACGTGCGTATTTTAACACTTTCTGTAGGTCACAGGAGTTATTTTCCAAAAGAAATATGTTGACAGTGGTGTTATTCTTGGCTGATTTAATGTGTGTGCAAAGTTTACATAAGATCCGTGATTCTGTGGTACATGCCCTTCCCTTGTCAGTGTTCAGAGCATGTTTGTAATTTCACCGTTTGTTTTGCTGCATACTGTATGTACTACTACTGCTACTGCTACTACATCATAGAATGCTGATTACTCGGTACCTGCCAGGAGGTCCTTCCTTTTTTCATGGAAATGCTCAGCAATGAAACATAATCATATTTATGTATCTGTTTCCACTTAAACCAAATATTTTATATCCTATTTGGTGTATCAGAATGGTTCGGTTTGCCCTAGTATTAGAAGCTCAGTGTTGAAACAGTATTGCACATTACTGATGTGTGGTCCGAGTACAAAGCTGTTTATTAACGTATACGGTACTACAGAATTTCCTGAATTTGAAAGACTGTATGAATAAAATAGTAATTCATATTTTTATGTATCTGTGTGCTTCAATTCATGTGTGATTGTAAATCTGTGTCTGAAATTCACTTTCTATATTAAAGTTGATTTGTCCGTATGGATGGAAGAATAAATGAATGAATATGTACTAAGGAATATTTTTCAATCTCACATTGTCCTCTGTCCATTTTCTGTGATTATGAGTCATCTGTTTGTGAAATCAACCATCTCCAAATTCTTGAACTTTTCAGGAAATTAAAATTAAATCCTAATGAATAAGGATTTTTTTTTTTTTTTTTTTTTTTTTTTTTTTTTTTTTTTTTTTTTTTGCTAGGGGCTTTACGTCGCTCCGACACAGATAGGTCTTATGGCGACGATGGGATAGGAAAGACCTAGGAGTTGGAAGGAAGCGGCCGTGGCCTTAATTAAGGTACAGCCCCAGCATTTGCCTGGTGTGAAAATGGGAAACCACGGAAAACCATCTTCAGGGCTGCCGATAGTGGGATTCGAACCTACTATCTCCCGGATGATTTCATGTTTTGTTAGTTTTATGATTTATAAACTACTCTCTAATAAATGAGACATAATACTGACTTTTCAGTCATATAATTATGTATTTGGAATATATAAATTTCCAAATTGGAGATGGCTGGTTTGCAACAAACTAAAGCAACCAGAAATTACAGAAATTGCTTTCTTTAACAAGGCAACTACAAGAACTCAATTCAGTAAAATATTGCAGAACCAAAATTAAACATTATTGACAAAATCCTCACTATGGATCTTCCTCATCTGGTATGTAATTTTTTTAGTAGAAATGCAACTCTTTGACATATCACCATTTAGTTATTTACCCATATATACGAAGGTAGATCAAATATAAACAGGACTTTTCTTCCTGAACATCAACAGTTAGTAGGACTGGTCCCGCGCTTCTGCTATGCTTAGGCAGGACCCTTAGGCGTGGGGAGAGCGTGCTGTTAGATATTTCCCACCATTTCATCAGTAATGCTCATGATATCGGAGCAACAGCTGCACACCCCCACTGCGCAATGCATAATTATAAAATTTCTTGTTCGTGAAGGAGTTACAGTGGTGAAAATTTGATTGACCGCACAGTTCGGTGATCAAACATTGTAAATGATGCGTGTGTTTGCCTGGCATGAAAAGTTCAAGGAAGGGCGAAAACTTGTGGAAAATCAGCAACATGATCGCCGTCCTCGGATCCGCATTACAGATGAAAACATTTGTGCGGTTCAAGACATTATTGACGACGTTCGACGGGCAAGAGTATCAGAAATTGTAGAACAAGTCAGAATCAGTTATGGGAACTGTCAAGCAATCATCACAAACGACCTATAGTTCTGTAAAGTGTGTTCCAGATGGATCCCTCACCTTTTGACCGAAAATCTGAAGTTGGAGACGTTTGGAGGTCTGTCAGTGGCTTAAAGTAAGGTTTGCGGAAGAAGATGATGCATTTTTGAGTCGTTCAACAAATCAATTTAAAATACCACCTAATCGATACTTTAATAAAGTACATGTCACCTGAATTACAAATATATCCTTTTTATTTTGCATTATTTGCATTATTTTTTTTCCTTTTTAAAAATGTTAACAGCATTTTCTTTGATTTTGCAGAATTGTTCGGTCATATTTTGGAGAATTTTGTCACTTTAGATAATGTTGTCCTGTTACTGTGTTATTTTATGAAATTAGTAGTTATACAATTTAATAAAGTATCGATTAGGTGGTATTTTAAATTGATTTGTTGATTGAACTCATCAATACAGTCATGAAGTGAACAGCTTGCAATTTTTTAGTCATACCGTCACCTGCGACGATACATGGGTTGACCACTACACTCCTGAATCCAAACAAGGCAGTCAGAAGTGGCGGTGAAAAGGGGAGGCAGCACCAGTGAAAGCAAAGACTCGATGGTCAGCTGGCAAGGTTCTTGCAACCGTTTTTTTTTCAATCGGTAAGGCATTTTCTTGATTGATTTTTTGCATGAGCGACGCACAATCAATGCTGCTTACTACTGCAAGCTGTTGAACAAGGCGAAGGTTCCATGTCGCCGCAAAAGACAAGACCAATTGATTCGACAGGTCATCCTCCTCCATGACAATGTGCGGCCCCATACTGTAGGTCTGTCTCCAAGCTACAGGAAATGCACTGGACTACACTTAATCATCTTCCTTACAGCCCGGACTTATTGCCCTGTGATTTCCCTTTGTTCGGACCTCTTAAAGAAGCTCTAGGAGGGCAACGATTTGAAGATAACGAGAATGTGGAATACTTTGTGCGCAACTGGCTGGTAGCACGACCCAGTTCTTTTTACGATGACCGGGCGAGTTGGCCGTGCGCGTAGAGGCGCGCGGCTGTGAGCTCGCATCCGGGAGATAGGGGGTTCGAATCCCACTGTCGGCAGCCCTGAAGATGGTTTTCCGTGGTTTCCCATTTTCACACCAGGCAAATGCTGGGGCTGTACCTTAATTAAGGCCACGGCCGCTTCCTTCCAACTCCTAGGCCTTTCCTATCCCATCGTCGCCGTAAGACCTATCTGTGTCGGTGCGACGTAAAGCCCTTAGCAAAAAAAAAATTTACGATGAGGGCATTAAAAAGCTGCCCATACGCTGGGACAAATGCATTTCCAAAGCAGGAAACTATAAATTGTAATTGCCTTGTGTTTTTCAGTAAATGAATTTAAATACAAAATAAAATCCCGTTTATATTTGATTTCCCCTCGTATAAAACAAATCTTCACACTGCATAACATAATTGAGCAGTGCATCAAGTTCCAAAAGCCACTTACCTTCAATGTTATCAGATTTGAAGAAAGCTTTTAATAGCACACATCGGGACTCACTGTGGAACATAGTAAGAAGCTATGGTATCTCAAATAGATTTATCAACGTCTTCAGAAGCCTACATCATAACTGCAGTGGCTTTGTGAGACTGATAACGGGACAATGAACTTTGTCAATTCTGGTGTCAGATAGAGCTGTATTTTATAACCCTTTCTGTTTCTTCTCACCATCAATTTTGCTATGCAGAAGGCGATAAATGGACCAAGAGCTGGAATCCTCTGAAATGACCCAGCAGCACACTGACCGCAATTTTGCCATGTCCAGTTGCTGGCAGAAACTAGTACCTCTCTACAAGACATGACTAATAGCCAGCCATCTGAGGTTCAGACATCATGGAAGCTCAACATGTTCCACCTACGTTCCTTATGCAAAATTTTGGGCATCGCTTAGCACAAGTGAGTCACCAACGAGGGCATTTTGCAACAGAGTGGCTCCTGAAAACTACAAGATACTGTGGTGGAACATTGAAAAACATCTAACTGGCTACATTCTTCACTTTCCAGACAGCTCATACTTGAAGAATGCTATGTGATAGAATCCAAGATAGGTGGAAGCCAGGCAGAGTATGCAAACATAGCGCCAAATGTTCAGAGAAAACCTGCAAACAACTTAAACTTCATGTGGGGTGATATCAAGAACACCGCTTCAAACGGGACTCGTAGGTGGAAGCTTGCAGCCTTATACGCTTTGCACAGAAGGAACCAGTGACGATGATGATATTTGAAATCATCATTATAAACACTTTTATCTTCCACACACACACCTAATGCTGCTCAAGTTTCCATTCTGTAATTATGTTCACCTGAAAGTAACACTGAATTGCCTTCTATGATTTTGTCCATTAATAGCAGCTAAATTGAAGTGTCATTTTTCTGTAGTCTAGAACTTTTAAAAGGTTCTGTTTTCTATTTAAAGTCTCAAGCATTGTCATTTTTACCAAGAAACCTGATTTCTGAGCCCTTTTTTTACCACTTTCATATGTCACTTCATTTATATTATTTCCCATTTTCTCACTGTAATTACAATTCTATAGGTACTCAAAATCTCAATGCTGTTGTAATCTGATAATCCTGTAACCACCATGAACCAAATGCTCATTACGGGTTATTGTTCTGCCCTCTAGTGACACTGGAGATGCCTGGTATTGGGCATATTTGTAACTAAGCTCAATTTTGTACTTGTAAGGGAAACTGGTTTACAGTCCGAGTTTGTAGCTAATTCTGTACTACCTTGTGAAAACCCTGAAAAAGAGCACAGTCAGTACAAGGAGTAGATTTCCAGTTTTTGGGAGAGAGGTGGTTTTGCAAATAGACTTATATGCTATTGACATCCAGAAAAAAAAGGAGAGAAAGACATTTCTTCCTATAGATAGAGAGTACCAGTTCAACACAACCTTGTGAAAATTAGAGAGATTATTAAAAAATCTCGTCAATTATTATGTTGTCTAGAAAGTTGTGAATATCTTCGGCTGATATGTGTTAGAGTGTAGGTATCATAGTTGGAAATTGAAGCACACAGTGAGGGGGTGGGGGTCTATGCCACACACATGAACTGCGAGAAATTGAGAGCTGCTTGTTCGTTTGTTTTTTAATGTTTTTGAACAAAATACACTGACTGGCCAAACGTCAAGGGAAGGGATGTCCCAATAGAAAATGTTCCGTGTATGACCCCCGAGCGTTGCAGCTAGCTGCGGCGTAGCTGAGCAGTCTGTCAAAGACACCATTGTCGTCACCATGTCACGAGTTAACTGACGTTGAACGTGGGATGATCATCGGTGCACGGCGCATGGATCATGGCATCGCGGAGATTACACGCGAATTCGGGTTTCCGAGGTCAGCAGTGTCGAGGGAGGATAATCAATATTGCAGAGATACTGTTATAACCCGCGTAAACCGCCCCACGGGAAGAGCACAGGTGTTTAACGAACGGACATCACGTCGCCTCCCCAGAACCATACTGGGCGCTCGACGGGTTACTGTGAGTCAGATCACTGCCCAGTTGAATGTTGGGAGTCAGGAACCTTTTCCTACAAGGAGGTAACTGTACTGCATAGGCTTCACCAGCCGACGACCAACTCGCGTCCCGTTGCTGACACCTCGACACGGAGCTCAACGACGTGCATGGGCCCGCGAACATCGGCAATGGACCATGGAACAATGGCGGCGTGTGGTATGGTCCGATGAATCCCGTTTCCAGTTGTATCAAGCTGATGGGCGCATGAGAGTGTGGCGTATGTTCCATGAAACTATGGATCCTGCATGTCAACAAGGTTGTGTCCAGGCGGGAGGTGTTTTAGTTTTGATCTGGGTGGCGTTCTCATGGTCGCAATTAGGCCCCAATGTCCGGCTGCAGGGAGCGCTAACAGCACGTTATGTGGACATTCGTTTAGACCATCTGCATCCATTTCTGGCCCTAGAGTACCCTGATGGAGATGCCATGTTTCAACACGACAATACGTCATGTCACCGCTCTGTGGTGGCACGGAGATGTTTGGAGGAGCAGTCCAGTGAAGTTACGACCATGGTTTGGCCCTCCAGATCCCCCGATCTTAATCCAGTCGAGGATTTGTGGGATGCTGTCGATGCTGGTGTATAGTATGTTCCATGAGCCCCTCACCAACTACACACGACCAGTTGTGGGTAGCAGTGCAAGGTGCGTGGGTCCAGATCCCTCCAGAACGATTCGAACACCGCAACTCGGTATTAACATCACATGACTGTTGGTCACTCACTGTATATCTGGTGCATATATTGACATATGGTCTGGAAGCAGCAACACTTGCCGGATCAACAAAGAGTCGTCTTCAGGCAACAACAATGATGTTCCTCCGTTCTTGTCTACAGAAAAACAGAAATGGATAAAATAAAGCAGCTGACAGCAGCTTGGATTTGAAAGAAGCCTGCTGGAGACTCTAGAACTGAAGAGATTTCAATGTTATGGTCACATGAAGAGAATGGATACGCACAGGACTCCTCGAGCATATTTCGATCACAGTTTTCCTGGGAAGAGACCAAGAGGAAGACCTCGTGATGTTTGGGAGAAGCTGGTTTTCAAGGACCTTGAAATTAGAGATGTATACTGGCATCGCATTTATGAACATCTGTCGGTGGACAGGGCAATCGGCTAGTAAGCTGCTGAATTATACACCACTTAGTTGTTCGTACTTGAAATTGGTTACATTTTTCAGTAACTACGAAACTATACTCTGTAACCGATACCGAATTTATTCGAATATAACACAGAAAAATATACAAACAAAATTAATTTAAAAACCTGTTCAAATATAGTCTGAAAAATATCAAACAGCACAACAGCCGTATCTTTCGCGCAAATAGTCGAAACTGAATTTACTGCCTCTTATTAGCGTTATACATTGTTGTCGAATAAATAAATTCAGCAAAATTTGTGCATAATACGATCTCAGGTGGACTACACATCAAGAAAATGTAATTTTCTAACGAAAAAAAATGTTCGCATCGATTTTCATTGCTGTAACTATTTTTAAATAATTTGATTCAGGTCTTTTCTGAAGAGCATGTTGTGAGAGACGGCAAGCTGTGATGTGTTTCACTCAGCACAATTATAATTGCAGCTAGATTTAACCAAATGGCAATTCCTCTACATACTGATTCTACAAAACTGGCATAAATATTTATTTTTTTAAATTTATTTTTTATTTTTTTGCGAAGAGTGTGTGGGGGCCCCTTAAAGGGCCGGGTCCGTCTGCGTTGCAAGCCCAGCAGGCCCTTACGTTTCGCCCCTGTTTTCTTTGTATCTTTCCCAGTTCTCGAATGAAATAATCCTCCTGTGGGTCCCATACATTGGAACCAGATTGCAATTGAGGTCTTACCAGTGAGATATTCGCCCTCTCCTTTATATCTTATCAGGACGTACCTCATTAATTCATGTCCATTTTCATTTTAATGCGTATATTTTTTTTTTTATCGCTAAACTTCTCTTTCGGTTAGTATCTCGGCAATTTTCTTTAACACTTCCTCGAAATTTGATAAGTTAATTTTGCCTTTCGGAAACTGTTTAACTCCATGAAATCTAAGGGATTTTAAGCTTGTAGGATGCTTGGAAGTAGTTCATTAATTCAAACCTATTTTCATTTTTTATCTTTCTTCCTTTATTAATCTGTTTACCCTCCAGGGTTGGTTTTTCCCTCGGACTCGGCGAGGCAACCCACCTCTACCGCCTCAAGGGCAATGTCCTGGGGCATGAGACTTTGGGTCGGGGATACAACTGGGGAGGAGGACCAGTGCCTCTCCCAGATGGCCTCATCTGCTGTGCTTAACAGGGACCTGGTATGGGCATAGGAAAATTGGGAGGTGTAGACAAGGAAGCGGTCGTGGCCTTAAGTTAGCTACCATCCCGGCATTTGCCTGGAGAAGTGGGAAACCACGGAAAACCACTTCTAGGATGTATGAGGTGGGAATCCTGCCCACCTCTACTCAGTTGACCTCCCGAGGCTGAGTGCCCCCCGTTCCTGCCCTCGTACCACTTTTCAAATTTCGTGGCAGAGGCGGGAATCGAACCCGGACCTCCGGGGGTGGCAGTTAATCAGACCAACCACTACACTTCATTTTTATACCTGCACTGTATATTGTTACATTTGAACTTCATAGTGCTATGTGGAACAGCGCAAGTCGAATTATGAAGCATTCTGCATTCCAGAACGTAAAACATATATTTCTTATAAGCTCTCTGTATGGCTCAGTGGTAGAATGGCGGCCTCCAAACCCCAAGGTCGCAGATTCACGCCCGGCAGAGATAGTCGAAGTTTGAAGGACAGAAAAAAGTCCATCGCCGACACTTCTTGTCCTATGATGTCGGAAAGATTTCTGATGATCCATTTGTTGTTTACCTGACAAAATGAATTAAAAAACAGCCAGCGATTGGCCAGCAGAGATCTGTTTCACTGCCATCTGTCAGAATAGAACGGACCGTCGAAATTGACACGCAGGCGGTCTACTTGTCGCTCGAAATGTCTGCTAACACTATCTTCTTCCGTATCTGGGAAAGTCCTTTTTGTTTTCAGATTTCGGCTGCTCTGATTGCAGTTGGAGAGGTTACATTGAGGCATTTCTGAGCGCAGGTGAAACCCATCATGGGGTACTCTGGAATCACCGAGCGAGTTGGCCGTTCGGATAGGGGCGCGCAGCGGTGAGATTGTCAATCAGTCAGTCAGTCGTCAGTGATCTGCATTTTGCAAGGTCGCTCTGGTGGCCGATTCCTTATCAGTTGGCTACCCCATATTTACATTTATATCGGGCGAGTTGGCAGTGAGGTTTGGGGTGGCAGCTGTCAGTTCGCATCCGGGAGATAGTGGGTTCGAACCCCACTGTTGGCTGTCCTGAAGATGGTTTTCCGTGGTTTCCCATTTTCACACCAGGCAAATGCTTGGGCTCTACCTTAATTAAGGCCACGGCCGCTTCCTTCCCATTCCTAGGGCTTTCCTGTCCCATCGTCGCCATAAGACCTGTCTGTGTCGGTACGATGTAAAGCAAATAGCAAAACAAAAACAAAAAACTTACATTTATTTATAATTGTTCACCTATCTCTTTCTTAAATATTTTCAACGAACTTCGAAATTTATCAAATATTCCCCGTGATAATTTATTCCAATCCCTTACTTCTCCTGTATATGAATATTTACCCCCATTCTGTCTTCTTAAATTCCAACTTTATCTTCGTATTATGATCTTTCCTATTTTTAAGAGTTCCACTCAAGCTTATTCTTATACTTATGTCATTCCACGCCAATACACCACTGACAGCTCGAAACATACCACATAGTCGAGCATCTCCTCTCCTTACTCCCAAGTCTTTCCAGCCCAAAGTTTGCAACATTTTAGGAACACTATTCCTTTGTCGGAAATCACCCAGAACAAATCGTGCTGCTTTCCTTTGATTTTTTTCCCAGTTCTCGCATCAAGTAGTCCTGGTGAGGGTCCCATACACTGGAACCATACTCTAGTTGGAGTCTTACCAGAGACTTGTACGCCCTCTCCTTTACATCCTTATTACAACCCCTATCGGTAACCCTGAAGATAGTTTTCCGTGGTTTTCCATTTTCACACTAGGAAAATGCTGGGGCTGTACCTTAAGGCCTCGGCAGCTTCCTTCCCACTCCTAGCCCTTTCCTATCCCATCGTCGCAATACGACCTATCTGTGTCTGTGCGACCTAAAGCAACCTGTATTTCGGAGTGTGGATTTCAATACAGTAACATTTCGTATCAGTAGCACAGCCAATTCACCATATTGCTTCCGCGGCCTGAATCTTTAGTTCTTAGGCGGTTCAGGTTTTCTTTCAGGTGGTGAATGGAAGTTGGTGACTTTGTAAAGGACTGTAAGAAGTAATTCAGGTTGTGTTTCAAGGACGCGCTAGTTGAATCCATACGATTATTATAATTGTATTTCCTTTACATTCTTTCGAGTATAAGACTGTTATTGGATGATTATTTGGGCGGGTTTGGTTTTCAGAATCACACTTCCCAAGGAGGTCCACGAAGGTAGAGATGGTGATTGTTGTGATGCAATTAGGAAGTTCTATTGATAGCCTCTTTGGTGGCTTGGAGTCTGCCATAAATAACAAAGGGCAGGGCAACGTTCCAACTTGGGGACACAACAGTTGGGAGACATCCTCAAGTCCATAGGGCTAATGACCGTCCACTTTTAATGAGCTGGATGAAATGTCTTCGCAAAATGACAAGTCTGTCATTACCAGAGAAGTTAAAAATGATTGACGGGGAAAATGTAACGTTGCAACGATTAGTTGCTGGCAGTAATTCATTTTAGAGACTCGATACTTACTCAGTAATTTGAGTCATTTCATTATTTGACAACATGAATACTTACATAAATTATTTTGTAAGATGGCTTCTCTTAAATGTTTTAAGGCTCCCACACACAGACGCCATATTCAGTTCGGGACGGTATTACCAATATACGGAAGTTGACTGTTAACTGTTTATGTATGAGTTCGGAAGTGGATTTTTTTATGTTACAATTTGTTTTACGTCGCACTGACGCAGATAGGTCTTATGGCGACGATGGAATAGGAAAGGCCTGAGAACGGGAAGGAAATGTTCGTGGCCTTACTTAAGGTACAGCCCCTGAATTTGTCTGGTATCAAAATGGGAAACCACGGAAAACCATATTTAGAGCTGCCGACAGTGGGGTTCGAACCCACTATCTCCCGGATAGGCCTACAGGTTCACAACTGCGCGCCCTTAACCGCACGGCCAACTCGGGGAGTGGATGTAATAATAATGATGTTAATGGTTTTACATCCCACTAATTACTTTTATCGGTTTTCGGAGACGCCGAGGTGCCGAAATTTTGTCACGCAGAAGTTTTTGTACGTTCCAGTAAATTTACAGATAACGAGGCTGGTGTATTTGAGCATTTTCAAGTTCTCTTCGGTAGGTATACATTAAGGTAAATGAAATAGAGAAAAATACGAAATTATCAGCGTTAGCTCTCTCTTTGAAATCTCGATGTCGATGGAAAATGAAGTTTTAAAAAACTACAAATGATATTGTACCAACATCTAATCGAAAAAAAGAAAGAAACCACTTTTCCTTTTGCGAAAATCAAATGATTATAAATAATTATGTCTCTCGGTCATGACCATCCGTCAACGGCTGTTAATTTCAGATGGCAACCAGCCATAAGACTGCCTGCGTGGTTGCTATGGTTACAATTCCGTCATATATTTTGTCGCGTTTCGTTATACAAATTTTTGATGATCCCCAGTCATAAGACATACTGTACGTCAACATGTCTCTCGGTTATGGTTATCTATACCAATTAAATAAAATTGAAGTGTCTGTCTGTAATGTCAAAAAAACACGGGGACAGATTTTTAATATGAGGCAAATAACTGAAAAAATCTCGTGAGTTCTGTGTTCCTGTGCTAATATGCTTCCTGGACTACAAGAAAGCTTTTGATTGTGTTGTCTGGAATAAACTATGGCAGGTTCTTGGTGAATTTGGCATTCCACAACATCTAATACCATTACTGAAAAGTCTGTATGAAACAATAGGCGAACAAAAAATCAGTAACCTGCGCTTTGCTGATGACACCACTCTCCTTGTCAGCAGTGAACTTGCAGAATTACTAGCAAGGGTGAAAGGTGCAAGTTTAGAATATGGGCTAGAGATCAACCTGAGCAAGTCCAAACTAATGATAATTGACAGAGCGGCACAGATCCAGCTGACAGGTCGATTAAGGGAACTGGAAATGGTAAATGACTTTATATACCTTGGATCGACCATCTGTGATAGTGGAAGTTCTGACAGAGATCAAATCAAATCAAAATCTCTTTATTTGCAAATGAGGTGTCTACCTCGGTGGCAAATGGTACACTAAAATACATTATTGTCAAGCACTAAATTTTAAATTAACAGGAGACGAAGAAAATTTTCCTAGAATACAATATTATACAATTTACGCTAATAATTTTTTCTATTAAACACACACATCATCCTTAATAAATTTATATTGTTTACAAAATTCTACTTATAATATCTTACAAACATAGTCAACTCATATACAGTATGGTATGTGAAATTACTTCTAATAATACTATACAACTGGTATAAGATTAAAATTAACATTGAATTTATTTACATATTTATATTTTACCCATTTTGGAACCTAAGTAGCATAACGACCTGCTGCGTCTTAACCAGAGCCCCTTTTGCCACCACTTTTCAGAGTTCCTGAAGGGCCTTCACAGCTACCGTAGCGGTCCCAGGGCCCTCGAAGTCCCCACTGTACTTCACCCCTACAGGCAGTCCCCTACTTGGGCTGTCCAAACACCTTAGACCAGGGGATGGAATTAATTTAATCGCACACATTTATTATTTACAATATCCTGCACTGGTCGAATGCCCTCTAACATTTAATTTATTATCTCTGTTGATGTTTATTCTCTTCTTGAATATCTGTACAGATTTTGGAAAAGGATCAAACACTACCCCTGGTAAACTGTTCCACTCCTTCACGCCCTTCCCAATGAAAGAAAATTTACCCCAATCGCTTCTGCTAAAATTCCTTCTAATTTTGTACTTGTGGTCAGTTCTACCAATATAATTATTATCCAACCGAAGCCTCTCACGGATATCTCTCCATGCTTCTTCTCCTGTATAGGCTCTATATAATCCTATAAGTCTACTTTTCTCCCTTCTCTTACTTAAAGTTTCCCACCCAAGTTCCTTTAACATTTCTGATACACTACTCTTTCTCCTGAAGTCCCCTGTTACAAACCTTGCTGCTTTCCTCTGCACACCATCTAGTTCTTTTATTAGGTATTCTTGGTGAGGATCCCAAACACTGTTTGCATATTCCAATAATGGACGAACCATACTTAAGTAACTTTTTTCTTTTAATTCTTTGTTGCATCCTTTAAGTAGCCTCATTATGACATGTAACGATCTGTATGCTTTCCCAACAACGTCATCAACATGACCCTTCCAGTGCAAATTACTTTCAAATCTCACACCTAAGTATTTGCACTACCGGGCGAGTTGGCCGTGCGCGTAGAGGCGCGCGGCTGTGAGCTTGCATCCGGGAGATAGTAGGTTCGAATCCCACTATCGGCAGCCCTGAAGATGGTTTTCCGTGGTTTCCCATTTTCACACCAGGCAAATGCTGGGGCTGTACCTTAATTAAGGCCACGGCCGCTTCCTTCCAACTCCTAGGCCTTTCCTATCCCATCGTCGCCATAAGACCTATCTGTGTCGGTGCGACGTAAAGCCCCTAGCAAAAAAAAAAAGTATTTGCACTTGCCATCTTTTGGAATAACTACCTCAACCAAAGTATATTCAAATTCAGTTTTAAAGCTCCTGTTTGTAAATGTTGTAACAGTTGATTTGCCTCCATTAATCTTCATATTATTTTCTTCAACCCATTCCTGGATACTGTCAAGGTCCTTTTGTAATTCTGAACAATCCTCAATGTTATTTATTTCCCTATAAACAATTATGTCATCTGCATACAATCTTATTTTCGATGTTATATTGTTCCCCAAGTCATTTAGGAGACGTATCACCGTAGAGCGCGTTGCCATGAGCAAGCTCACAAAAATATGGCAGAGCAGAGCAGTCACAAACAGTACAAAGATTAGGCTAGTTGATTCTCTTGTGTTCTGTTTTCCTTTATGGTTCTGCGACCTGGACCCTCAAGGCAAGGGATAAGTACCGTATCGACGCCTTTCAGATGTGGTGTTGGAGAAGGATGCTCCGTGTACCTTGGACGGAAAGAAGAACTAATGCATCTATTATTCAAGAACTGAATATCTCCGAACGCCTCTCCTCTCGCGTTATAAGAAGAATCGTCCAATTCTTCGGACATACTTTAAGACGGGATAGTGAAAATCTGGAGAAGTGTATCATGGAAGGCAGAAGACCACGAGGAAGGACATCGAGCAAGTGGATTGATCAAGTTCTACGTACCACCGCTTTGACTCTTCAGCAGGCTTTAACCCTTCACTGCGCAATTTTTCATATTTTGATGAAAAAAATATATGTTAATACTTATAATGTAGTAATTTGTGGAAAAATAGGAAAAAAAAATTAATTTACAAAATGTGAAGATTATGGCTTAAAAAGGTGTTTGGGTCTCAGGAGGAACACTGCGCATTGAAGGTAAAATAATGTTTGAGAACTCTTAGAACACATAAATACTTTATTGTAGGGATCTTTTCAAAGATGTAATTAAAAAATTAACCTTGCAAAGTAAAAAGCACGAGAAACTAAAGGGCACAAATATACAGTAGCCTACGTACAAAACACATTGTTTGAAAAATAAAAAATAATATGAAAAATGAACATTCACGCTGATTATGAATAATGCATTGTACAATCGGGTAAATTTAGCACATGTGTTTGATTTCCTTTTATAAGCCTAATTATCACACAGATAGTAGGCTTTTTCACGTCCGGCCCCGTGGTGTAGGGGGTAACGCGTCCGCCTGTCACCCGGTGGCCCCGGGTTCAATTCCCGGCCGGGTCAGGGGCTTTTAATTGCAATGATTAATATCCCTGGCCTGGGGAGTGGGTATTTGTGACGTCCTTAATTTTCTTTTACTCACACATTACTGCCATTCCAATTACATGTAGGTTCATACAATATGGTGCCAGTACAGGCAAAAGATCCACATGGGTCGACGCCCCGAACAAATAGTATTTTAGAAAAGTAAAATAATCTGCAGCAAGGATCAGTTTGAAAATAAATGTTAAATTTTCTCTTCAATGGGAAGTATCGTGCCTACTCAATTGCACTTAGTGTGATAACTGTAAAAATAGTTTTTCTTATTGTGTAGGCACAAATATACTGCACACTTTATGCACTTAGAATGTGTTTTAGCACTACAACCAGGCAATTTACAGCGCTGTTGATTCTAGGTAAATACTGGAAAATGAGAAAGTTAATCACTCCGAACATCTTGTGATGGTGCTGGTGTAGTAGAGCCTTTCCTCTCCTTTAGCTGTAGCTGCACTTCAAATTCAGATCTAGGCCTTCCCCGCGAGGGAGTAATGGGTTTTCCAAACTTGCAGAGTATTACACCAAGATCAGCACAGAATTCAACAAGTGTCATAATAGGCTGTATCCCTTCTTCATTTAGGCATCTCTTAGACAAAAGCCAAGCATTTATGACTAACAGATCCAGCTCCCATACTTCATCTGGTAGCACTGTTTTGCCAGAAAATTTTAGATCTTCGTCGGCCCATTACATATATCCTCTTTTCCATATGACATTTCAATGTCACTTTGTCTGTTGTTTGATTTGCTAAGGTAGGAATAGGCCTATGCTTAGGACCATTCTGTTTTGCACCATCTGAGACAGACTCTACACTGACAGATGTTTGTAGCTGAGTGGAATAAGGTTCAATAGGTGGTTGTTGTTCGGTACCAAATGTTGATTGGTTAGGCTCAGGGACAATTGGTGGTTGTCTGGAGAAAGCCTTAGGGGTTATGTCCTCAGAAAAGGGTATATTTTCCTTCCTGAACTCTTCATCACTATCATCTGAATCATCCAGTCCATCTTCACTATTTTCAGGTACTGCAAGAATTTCTTCCAGTGCAGTAAACAATTCTTTATCAGTTAGTTTGTCATTATATGATATTTTAATACAATAAAAATATTATTAAGGCATAAATACACTTTGAAACACTGTCAAGCAATTTAAAAACACTTCATTTCGGTCCCTGAACAAAACCAGTCAATAATAACGAAATTATACAACCTCAAACTTGGTCTCCATAAAAATATTCATGACTGCACAGTGGGTCTCACAAGGAACAAACAGTTTTCACTAAATTTTCTTTTGTAAAGAAACATAATTCCACAAAACACCATGTGTATATTATCCTAAAAGCCCTCAATAACACAGAAATTATTTTAACAACTGAAATTTGTCACACTATGCACTTCCTATCAACAAGAGAAACACAGGTATTTGGAGTAATGGCTGTTGTCATGGAAACTCTTTAAAATTTCTTTGTAGGTGATCCCTTTGTTGGTCTATGGTGGATGATTTATGAACTAAAATGTCTGCATAGTCCAGGCGTCACAAAGAACACCATCCTCATGTGAAAGAACGGTTATTCAGTTAATCAGGGATGCAAAAAGTAGTATGGGTCTCGTGAGACCCACTGTGCATTGTAGGGTTAAGAGAAGCTGAATATCGTCAAAGTTGGCGCCGCTTAATCAAGAATAGTGTGTGAAGTCAAATGGGGTTACGACGCTCAGCAATGAGTTATACGACTCACGATGATGATGATGATACGGTATATACGTTACTCATAACTTAAAATCAATTTTTACCAATTTTTGTCTGTCTGTTCCGGCTAATCTCCGAAACAGTTGGACCGATTTTGACGGGACTTTTACTGGCAGATAGCTGAAGGTATAAGGAGTAACTTAGGCTACTTTTAAATTTTCTGTCTGTTTCGGGTGATCTCCGAAGCGGTTGGCTCGATTTTGACTGGTTTTTCACTGGCAGATAGCTGATGGTATAAGGAGGAACTTAGACTACTTTTACATTTACAAAACAATTAGAGGGGGCGGGGTGACGGGGAGGAGATATAAAAATAATAGGCGAAATATCGAATTTGTCGCACAAGGACGAGACAAAGCTCATTTTAAGGCCCTGAAACCAACCGTTACGGAGATATTGGCACCACTCTACCCCTGCTCTAGTAATCCGATAAAGAAACGACCAGTCAGCTCAAGGATTCTACAGCAGCGAGATTTGCCACACAAAATTGGTACACATTTGTAATAGTTTCGAAATGTCGGATCAAACAAGTACATTCAATAATATTTATATCTGTGGTACTATCTAGCGGCAGTATACTTACACTGTAATTTCAAACATGACAAATAATTTCTACCTACGTAAGTACACGAGTGATATAAATATCTTATGAAGTCACTCACGCCGATAGTATGAGTAACTAAAGCCAGTTTCTGATAATCCGTACGAAGAACGGGTACTTCTGCTAGCTATAACAGTTTCAGATAACCACCAGCCACAGGACCAGTCTGCACGGTTGCTAGGGTTACACTTCCGTCATCGTCATGCTAATTTTCGCAACCCAAATTTTGCAGATTACCCCCAGCCACAAGACATATTTATGTCAAGAAGATGAGTCGTGTCGCTTTTTTCGTTTTTGTCGGTCTCCGGATATTCTTGGCAGTTCGCAAAATAATTTTTCAAGGCATACTTTGTCCTTGCTAATTTAAAATATAATACGTTAGAAACAATCCAGACATAAATCAAAATTTCGTCACAATTAGTTATTCAGTAATTTTGCATTTTATTGTAAAAAATAAAAAAGATTTCACTTGCTCAAAATCAGTAAAATGTTCTTGAAGTAGTACGCATCGTCGTAGAAACGCCTAATTTGGGCGAAACAAATACTCTTTTCTTATTGTTAATTATCAGCTAAAAACATTGTTATTTGACGTAATAATACAAGGACAGGGCCATCTATGTTCAAATTATAGTGTGTCCCTGAACTTTCTGGCAAAACTGTAGGTAGTTATACCGGGCTGAGTGGCTCAGACGGTTGAGGTGTTAGTCTTCTGATCGCAACTTGGCAGGTTGGATCCTGGCTCAGTCCGGTAGTATTTGAAGGTGTCAGATACGTCAGCCTCTTGTCGGTACATTTACTGGCACGTAAAAGAACTCCTGCGGGACTAAATTCCGACACCTCGGTGTCTCCAAAAACCATAGTAGTTAGTGAGACGTAAAGCTAATAACATAATATTAAACTGCAGACACATCTTCCATGTTTTGTTCGCATCCTATTCAGTAAGGGCTAAGTTCTAAGAGGCAGATAAAAATTGGGATTAGGCCTAAACCTTCTGTATCACTCTGGAGCCCCTTTTGACCTCTTGTATTTCCATTCTTCTGCTAAGTTGAATCCTGCCTGAGTCAAGTCTTTGGCTGTTCTAATGGGCGAGTTATCGGATTTCAGTCTTTTGCTGCAGAGATCCTTGAAGCCCCTGTGAAATGGCAGTGAAGCAACAACACTACAGTACTTGGAGGATGCAATAGTAGACTAGCCTCGCCGTAGTGCACCCTGGGCAACGTAACATAGTCTCACTGGGCGAGTTGGCCGTGCGGTCAGGGGCGCGCGGCTGTGAGCTTGCATCCGGCAGATAGTGGGTTCGAATCCCACTGTCGGGAGTCCTGTAGATGGTTTTCCGTGGTTTCCCATTTTCACACCAGGCAAATGCTGGGGATGTACCTTAATCAAGGCCATGGCCGCTTCCTTCCAACTCCTAGGCCTTTCCTATCCCATCGTCGCCATAAGACCTATCTGTATCGATGGGACGTCAAGCCACTAGCAAAAATAAACGTAACATAGTCTAAACCAGACGTCATCACGTAGTTGCTCAAGGGAGCCGGTGTTACTTGCTCCGCTCGGGACGGGTGTTTGTTACGTGACAAGAGAGCAGCAGTCAGGCGGGTTGCATTCTGTGGCCGTCCTGTACTTGCGCCACTGGCCTTCAGTACATTCTACGTCATGCACTTCCCCTACTTGCTCGCTAAGCTGCTCTCGTTCCTCAAGAGCAGGGAACAAACTGGCTCCGAAGGCATTTAGCTCTCAATTGACGAAGCCTGGTCTAAACCGGTTACGTGCCAGATGCGACCGTGCCGGATGCGACCCGGCCATTATCGTGCCAATAGCGACCGAGCGGATAATCACCGTGCCGCATGCGACCCATCAATCACTTACAATTGATCTGCATTAAGGGCTGTCACCAAGTGGCAGATTGCTTATAAGTAGCTAACTTGGTCTTTTCTAAAATAAAGGTCTGACACCGTTGTTAGCAGGTTCAAATGCCGTTGGTCGAAAGAAAAATATAATAATGTTGCTGGCTTTACGTCCCAGTAACTACTTTTATGGTTTAAGGAGACGCCGAGGTTGCGGAATTTATTCCCGCAGGACTTATTTTACGTGCCAGTAAATCCACCGACACAAAGCCTGCGTATTTGAGCATGTTCAAATACCACCGGACTGAGCCAGGATCGAACCTGCCAAGTTGGAGTCGGAAGACCAGCATCTCAACCGTCTGAGCCACTTAGCATGGATGAAAAAAAAAATCACCATCAGAATGTTGGCCGACAGGGTAGGAAAGTTGGTGGTAGACAGTTTCTAATCACTAAATTGCATGCCAAAAGTTGGGATTCAAATCCAAACCTTTTCTCAGTGTTCAAATGGAGTGAGGGGATATGGTGCTGTTGATGGTGATTCGGCCGTCTGATGGAGACGTAAAGCATTGAGCAGACCCCTTGGTATTACTCGAGAGGAGTAGGCTACGTGCCGAAACCGGGTTTCATCTCTCCCTACTTCATTATCATAATCCCACATCCAGACGCGCAGGCCGCCCAAGGGAGTCAGGTAGAAAGACCTGTACCAGGCAAGCCGAACACGTCCTCGGACACTCCTGGTATTAATAGGACACGATAAATAAGTAGGCGTAAGTCGTAAATAATTTCAGAGAATTAGGATCTTTTTTTTAATGCTAGTGGCATTACGTCACACCGACACAGACAGGTCTTAAGGCGACGATGGGATAGGAAAGGGCTAGGAATGGGAAGGAAGTGGCCCTGGTCTTAATTAAAGTACAGCCCCAGCATTTGCCTGGTGTGAAAATGGGAAACCACGGAAAGCCATCTTCAGGGCTGCCGACAGTGGGATTCGAACCCACTATCTCCCGGATGCAAGCTCAGGGCCGCGCGCCTCTAACCGCATGGCCAACTCGGCCGGTAAAGACGTAAACGCATCACCATGTTTCGTATTGTAAAACGAGTTTCCCCCAGAAGTGTTATGTAAAGTAGGGGCAGTAGTTGCTTATAGGACTTATTGAAATGGTATTGAACTTCGGTTAGCTTACCTTATCTTGGGTGATGACACAACTTATCAAATGACAATTTGTTTGTCAACGCCGGTTGCATCCGGTACGGTTACAGATTATGCGGTCGCTAGTGGCACGGGTCGCATGCGGCACGGTCTCATCTGGCACGCCACCTTCTAAACCAGAGGTGTTCACGCTGGGCATATCGTCCGGCGGGCGCCCAGTACTGTAAGTGGGCGGGCAGGCAAGCGATGAGCGCAATACTATTAAACCACAATGACGTTGAGGCTGCGTCACAAGCCGTGAAGTTCGAGCAAACTTCTCCCAGTCACTGTCGATCACTGTGGGGATACCCTAGTTTGAAATGGAGGCAAAAAGTAACGAAAGAAAGATGGTGGATATCCACGTCATTTTTCATTTACGTTGTAAGGAATAATTTATTTATTTTCATTGCGTATTAAGGATTATGTATAAAGAGTTAGGCATACAACCTCAAATATTTTTGTATTGTACGTCATGAATTACAATTTTCACTATTATATTTTAAGAGGTGCTTTTAGAAAAATCTCTGATACGATACGGAGTTAAGGTGGATAAAACTGTGGCTTGTGTTTGCTTGGGTTTAAATGATCTGATAAACTCACAAATAATCCGATATGCTTATCGGGAATAACCTCAGTTAGATTATATATATGGAGGAATGCTGTACATTTATTTGGTATATACATGATCATTGTTGTACTTTAATCTTGAACAGTAAATATATATATGGCTAGAGCCTTGCGCGGATATACAAAATAATACTCGCATCCTCATCCGTGAATTGTTATCCGCGGATATTGCAAATATTTAACTACAGTGTATTACACCCAAGGTATTGAAACTGACAGTTGTGTTAACATAATAAAATAGGCCTGACACCTGGCACCAGAACTCCTACAATCACAGGTTTATGAGGGATTTTCTGTTGCAACAACTACCGACATATTGACCTTTGTTCCTTCCTTCATTAATTGCGGGCAGGAGCCTGATAGGCTTAGGTCAGATTTATGGTTTTATGGTATCAAGGCTCTTTATATATCACCATTCCTCCATAGCACTGTCGAGGGTCGCTTAATCACCAGGAAAAATATACCTGAGTGAATATCAATAAACGTCATTATTTAGAAATTGTATGTATGTATGTATGTATGTATGTATGTATGTATGTATGTATGTATGTATGTATGTATGTTCAGTCTTCAGCCCTAAGGTTGGTTGGATCCTCAACAGCTCCGCCATCAGCTGTCATAGATGGCCTAGGCATCACTGAAGAGGCGTACTAGGGAAATGAGGAGTGACGTAGTTTCCCGTTGCTTTCCTCACCGGGCCAGAAGTTGCTATTACACATCAGTCTGCCAAGCCCACTGAAATGCATGCACCAACCGACCCTATGAGCAACATTTTCACACCATTCATAGCAGGGACTGGCTGCAGAAGGAATGGCATTACTAGCATCCCTCATACCTCAGTCACTTTCATATTGTCAAAGCCAAGTACCAGCAAAATTATCCGCACTGTCAAACCGTTTGTATCCGCCAAGATACTAAGTCCGCGGATATCCGCATCCGTGCAGGGCTCTATCTATGGCCTCACTCGTGATGAAATCCCTCTCAATTTAAAGGCTAACTATTATCATCGGACGCCTGATAAGATTTAGATACTATTTTCAGAAATTCTGTGAACAGGGAAAGTCACGCAACACTGTGCAAATTCAAGCAATAAAAGTGTAAATATATTACGGTTTGCTGAATAAATAAAGGTAATTTTACTTTTTTAAATGGAAATACTGCCATTTCCATCTCGTAGGTTGTGCGCTTAAACCCTGTATCTTTGTAAACTGCAAGATAAAAATTATAACGTGTCAGTTTTATTTGAATGTATGAATATAAGAAAATAAAACTGTTCATATCGAGCGCAGTATAAATAAAACTGGGAATATGTTGAAAAACGTCTGTTTTCTGGTCATTATAATGTATTTTTTTTAAATACTGTACGGTACCGCAATCAACTTTTCGCTTGAGTATTGGAGGAGAACTTCACCTCTCCACTACTTTCGCAAGTGTGTTCCCGCTGTCGCTTCACTGTGACGTATGCTTGCTACGTAAGCTGCCCGCATTTACGTCAGGCCAGCCCGGCTGCACTGGGCTAGCCTCGACGCCCAGCTGAGCACCTCTGGTTTAAACATTGAGGTGCCCCAACTATCAGTTTAATTTAAACTGATCTCCTGACCGTATGGGCTCGAATACACACAGCCGTAGAGACCAAGAAAAGCATACGAAAGAATAGGATAAGATCGTTATTCATTGTGTTAAATGACTGCAAGGAAAAGCCGATTAGGAAGCTGAAAAGGTCACAATGCTAGGTGGTATTGGAGGTGGAAGTTTCGACCTTCAGTTTACAGTAAACTCTCTGATAGGGATAAATTCTTGAATTCTTCTTCAAACAATTATCCGTGCCAAAAGAGATCTGTTGTAAATGCTTTGGTAACGAGTTAAGAGTGTTCGCATGCCAGAACCTGTGATTTGGGAACCAACATTATTTGTCACTGACTGATCAAGACTAGATACAACGCCGGTGAAACACACTGTATGGCAACCTTCCACATACAGTTAGCCTGTGGTTGAAAAGGCAACCGCTAGAGGCACTCAACTTAAGAGCGTGAGTTGTCAATCAAGGATTCCACAGTTGAGTCTAACAGTGTTTCTGCGTACTTGTAGCAGGGTTAACTTTCCTATCCATCCTCCCTTGGCCAAGTCTTGTTCTCTTCCGACCTCGAGGTGTTAGGTTTGCGAGGCCTTGGGAGTCTTTCATTTTTTTGCCCTTCTTGACACTTCCGTTTCTTTTGTTGTTACATTTATCTTTGGAAATGCCTAACGTCTTTCATTCTTTTTCCACCTGTTAGTGTTAAGAGTGAATGGTTGACCAGTTGTAGTCCCTCTGAAGACTGTCATCACCACTTCCATGCACTGTGAATCAATGAGGTGGTAATTGTCTTGTTCAAGTCAAAAAACCGCGAAATTACCAGTCCTTCAAAATATCAACCAAAGGAATATGTATATGATCCCCCTGAAGAATGTCCCACTCTCTGTCGAACCAGGTATTCTCTTAATTCCAACAACAATAAAGTGCCATCTCCTCTCAGAAGGTTGGTTTCCATCACAGAGATTCTTGCTTTAGATGGTCCTAGTTTTCAGATTATCAATTCAGGAAATTATTCTTCTTCCCTGTCTTCTTTTGCCTTATGCCCGGCTCCATGGCTAAATGGTTAGCGTGCTATCCTTTGGTCAGAGGGGTCCCGGGTTCGATTCCCGGCAGGGTGGGGAATGTTAACCATCATTGGTTAATTCCGCTGGCACGGGGGCTGGGTATATGTGACGTCTTCATCATCATTTCATTCTTATCATGACGCACAGGTCGCCTACGGGCGTTAAATCAAAAGACCTGCATCTGGCGAGACGAACATGTCCTCGGACACTCCCGGCCCTAAAAGCCATACGCAATTTCATTTTGCCTTGTATCTTCCCGTAATCTGTGGTGTAGTGGTTAGTGTGATTAGCTACCACCCCCGGAGGTCCGAGTTCGATTCCCGGCTCTGCCACGAAATTTGAAAAGTGGTACGAGGGCTGGAACGGGGTCAACTCACCCTCGGGAGATCAACTGAGTAGAGGTAGGTTCGATTCCTACCTCAGCTATCTAGGAAGCGTTTTTCCGTGGTTTCCCACTTCTTCTCCAGGCAAATGCCGGGATGGTACTTAACTTAAGGCCACGGCCGCTTCCTTGTCTATCGCTTCCAACCTTTCCATCCCCCCACAAGGCCCTGTTCAGCTTAGCGGGTGAGGCTGCCTGGGAGGGGTACTGGTCTTCCTCCCCAGTTGTATCCCCCGACCCAATGCCTCACGCTCCAGGACACTGCCTTTGAAGCGGTAGAGGTGGGATCCCTCACTGGGTCCGAGGGAAAAGCCAACCCTGGAGGGTAAACGAATTGAGAAAGAAAGTTCTTCCCTTGAATGACCAGCTGTAGTTGATCATATGTTTCTCCTCGCATCACATGGCCGAGTTTTCTGGTTTTGGCAGTATTTGATACGCTGCCAAATTAAATCCCAGCACCAAGAAGACATTAGTTTAGAGGAATGCAGTTTAGGCTAAGCTATTGTCTAGGTAACTTATTTATTTGATTAAAATTTCTAGATAACAGGTTAAAGTATGCGGGAAAAGACATGTGGCACGGTGGTACATTAATAACCGATATAGACGCCACGATTTTGAATGCAAGCATCCAAACGTTCATGCATTGTGACGTACAGGTTCCGTATGTCATTTTGTAGGATGGAGTTCTAAGCCTGTTGCACTTCGTCATTAAAATCAGCAGCGGTTAATGTTGGTACTGGATGACGCTTGATTTGTCGTCCCATAATGTCCCATTCGTGCTCAATGGGCGAAAGGTCTGGTGATCCCGCAGGCCAAGGCCACTGGTTGACACTTTAGAGCACGTTGGATGACAGCAGCGGTATGAGGACGAACGTTATCCTGTTGGAAAACACCCCGTTGAATACTAGGAATGAATGGCAGTTCAACCGCTTCAATCACCAGTCTGGCGTACAGATACGCTGTCAAGGTTTTTGGGATAACCATGAGAGTGCTCCTGCTTTCAAAGGAAATCGCTCTCCAGACCATGACTCCTGGTGTGAGTCCAGTATGTCGACACCGCAGACAGTTTGGCTCGAAACGTTCACCAAGTCATCTCCCTACCAACCTACGGCCATCACTGGTACCTAGACGGAAACGGCCCACCTATGAGAGCACAGCAGATCTCCACTCCGCCCTCCAATGTGCTCTAGCTCGACACCACTAAAGTCACAGATGGCGGTGATTCGGAGTTAATGGCGTGAACGCTACAGGTCGTCGGGCTCGGAGCTGTCCCTCAAGTAATCGATTTGTTATAGTTTGTTGTAATAATGTGGTGCCAACTGAATCTCTAATGGCTGCTGCAGATGCAGTACGATCCACCACAGCCGTGCAACGAATACGGCGGTCTTCCCTTTCCGTAGTGGCCCGTGTTCGGCCGGACCGCGGTCTTCTTGTGACAGCGCCTTTCCTTGACCCACCGATGCAGTGTGGATACAGCAATATTGCGGAAAGTACATCTACCTTCTCGTAGCTCTGTTACACGACCTCGTTCAAACTCTGTAAGCTGCTGATACTGTCTTCTTCGAAGGCTCGGTGACTTCCGCTCAGGAAGTATTTAAAGCAAATTTGCTTTGCAAGGTCACAGTGGCGCTACTACCACCACTCTTCGTCGACTAGCGTGCAAATTTGAACAGGCTTCATCTTCAGATGTTCAAACACGCCTCCCGAATTTCGTTTATCTAGTACAATTCATTCTTGGTGTTGGGATTTAATTTTCGCCAGTGTGTTTCATTTCTCCCTCTCAGTCGCCTCATTACCTCGTCATTTGTGACTTTATCTATCCAGCTCAATCACAAAATCCTTCTGTAATTCCATAGCTCAAATGTTTCCAATCTGCCCATTCTATTTTCTTTAGAATCCAGGTCTCAACTCCATAAAACAACATAGCTTCATGCAGCTCTCCATAACACCCTAACTTGTGCTAACATTTCCATTTTTACATAACGGCTACATCCTACATCTGCTATAATCTGCTTGTCGTATTCGTACCTTGGTCTACCCTTACCATTCTTACCACCTACACTTCCCTCAAAAATCAGCTATACAAGTCCTGGGCGTCTTAGGATGTGTCATATCATTCTATCTCTTATTCTGGTCAAATTGAGATAAATCGATTTTCTCTCACCAGTTCGATTCAGTATCTCTTCATTCGTGATTCTATCTACCCATCTCACCTTCAGCTTTCTTCTATAACACCACATTTCAAAAGCTTCTATTCTATTTCTTTCTGAACTAATTACCGTCCACGTTTCACTTCCGTACAATGCCACGCTCCAGACGAAAGTATTCAGAAACATCTTTCTAATTCCTACATCAATGTTCGAGGTGAATAGATTTCTTTTTTATAAGAAAGGCCTTCCTTGCTTGTGCTAGTCTGCATTTTATGTCCTCCTTACTTCTGCCATCATTAGTTATTTTACTGTCCAAGTAACAATACTAATCTACTTCTCTTAAGACTTCATTTCCTAATCTAATATTTCTTGCATCACCTGACTTTGTTCGACCGCACTCCATTACTTTTGTTTTGGACTTATTTATTTTCATCTTTTATTCCTCCCCCAAGACTCTGTCCATACCATTCAGCAATTTCTCCACATCTTTCGGAGAGTCAGATAAAATAATATCATCGGTAAATTTCAGGGTTTGCCGGACTGAGTGGCTCAGACAGTTGAGGCGCTGGCCTTCTGACCCCAACTTGGTAGGTTCGATCCTGACTCAGTCCGGTGGTATTTGAAAGTGCTCGAATACGTCAGCCTCGTATCGGTAGATTTACCAGCACGTAAAAGAACTCCTGCGGGATTAAATTCCGGCACCTCGGCGTCTCCGAAAACCGTAAAAGTAGTCAGTGGGACGTAAAGCAAATAACATAATAATTATTATTAATATCAGGGTTTTGATTTCCTCTCGTTGGACTTTTTGATTCCCGTAACAACTCAAAAGTAGAATTTTATATTACTTTAGTAGAACTTAAATAATAAGCAAGCTTCCCTCTCACGAAATATTTACCCCGTGAAAGACAATTCTAGTTTTCGTTAACTGGCATAATCCCATTGTCAGTTTATAAACATCATCGGCGCCTTTCGACTTTGGAGGTTGGTTTGGCAAACACGAGTCTTTTAGCTGAGTTCTCTTGATCAACTAACTCTTTTTCTCTCCTGGCCCCGAACGGATGCTTTGCGGCAGTCATTATTCTTGAAGATGATATCCGACACACTAAGCCTACCGTGGCATTCCTCTGTGGTTGTTGGGTGGTAGAATAACCCTCGCGGTATCCCCTGCACGTTGTAAGAGGCGATTAAGAGGGGCCCCAGGGGCTCTCAACTTGGGAGCGTGGGTTAGTGACCACGGGGATCTTACCTGAGTTCTGATATTGCTTCCACTTAATTGTGCCAGGCTCCTTACTTTCATTTGTCCTATATGAACTTCCTTGGTCAACTCTTGTTCTTTTCGGAGCCCGACGCTATTAGATTCCGAGGGCTGCGGTGTCTTTTATTTGCACGCCCTTCGTGCCTCTGTCTTTCTTTGCCCGATATCTTCATTTTAATGTTGAAAAAATTTCTCAGCAGAGAGAGTAGGGATCCACATACTGCGAAAAACGTAAAATTAAGCAATTTCCTCAGTTCTGCCGAAAGTTGAAGGGCTAAAAGGGCCCGGAAAGTTTTCAAATTGTGAGTCTTGGATAGCTCTATCAAACTTTAAAAAAAACAATTTCGAAAAATCACTTCCCGCTTAAATGCATTTCCGGAAAAAGCAGCCTAAAATCACTTGTTTCTTCACTCGTTTTCTTTTTTATCCACATCCTAGCCAAATTAACTTATTTACATAATTCTTTCTGTAATGTGTTCCTTGGTTCAATACCCTCAGGCGGTTTTTTGATTTTTGAAAAAATCCACACCGAATGAAGTTATAAGGGCTTACTCTGCATTGACTCACATTAGAGCTCGTAGTGGTAGGAAAAGGCAAACTGCTAATCTAATCGACCGGATAACGTTGATTAAGAAAAGGATTGTAATTTTTAGGAATAAATGAAATGAAATGTCCTATAGCTTTTAGTGCCGGGATATCCCAGGACGGGTTCGGCTCGCCAGGTGCAGGTCTTTCTATTTGACACCCGCAGGTGACCTGCGCGTCGTGATGAGGATGAAATGATGATGAAGACAACACATACACCCAGCCCCCGTGTCATTGGAATTAACCAATTAAGGTTAAAATCCCCGACCCGGCCGGGAATCGAACCCGGGACCCTCTGAACCGAAGGCCAGTACGCTGACCGTTCAGCCAACGAGTCGGACTCGGAATAAATAAAGAATATGTTCTCATACTTTGTCTGTCTGTCAGGTCATCAGCCCAGAGGCTGGTTGGATTCTCAAATCGCACCACCAAAGATAATGCGGTTATAAGGAAACCCCAAAAACCAATGGCAGCACCAAAATGAGGCGTACTAGGCAAGATGAGGAGTGAAGTAGTTTGCCATTGCTTTCCTCACTGGGTCAGAAAGTGCTATTGCAGCACGACTGATCCTATGAGCAACACCTTTCATAACATTCATACGCACAGGTCGTGCTCTGAATGTCGTTACTCAGCACCACCCATACCCCAGCAGCTTCCATATTGTCACAGCCATGGATGAGACTGGGACTTCAGTGGAAGCTACACTTACTCTGGTCTGTGCCAAGAGATGGATGCAAAAGTACTGTATCCATCAAGAAATGGCAGCAGGCAAATCTCATACTTTATTAAATTTTATTTACCTAAAATTCGTAGCTCATATCACTAGGATGTTTTCAACATTGAGTTGCTTGCGTGAGGGGCTGTGTCGTACCCATTCCTTTCCTCTGGGTAGTGATACTAGAGGATGGTTGCCCAGTTGTACTTCCTTTTAAAACAGTAATCACTACCACCAACCATCATCTCTACCGTGGCAGTGAAACGAAGAAACAGAACAAGACAGCGTTTATACGGAGAATATTTACTTGTATTTAGAGATACAGAACAAAAATATCAGACGGTTGAGGCGCTGGCCTTCTGACCCCAACTTGGCAGGTTCGATCCTGGCTCATTCTAGTGGTATTTGCAGGTGCTCATATACGTCAGCCACGTGACGGTAGATTTACTAGCACATAAAAGAAGTGCGGTACAAAATTCCGGACCTCGGCGTCTCGGAAAACCGTCAAAAGTAGTTATCGCGACGTAAACACAATAACATTATAGAACAAAAATATGTACGTTTCCAAACCAAAATATGAACTTCATTTAAGCTTACCTTACATTTATAGATTTATTTCTTTCCTTATATTTTTAGCAGTTTTTAATACAAATATCGAAACAAAATCTTTAAAATAATCGATTGAAAAGTCTGTACAGTATAGGTAGTATTTTTTCACGTTCCTAAATGCAAAAAAATTTAAATTACTATAACACAATTTTGGTTCTCCTATTTTACTTAGATAAAAGCTGTTGCAATTTAAATTAATACAAATGAATATTTCCTTATGTCAGTAACAAAGTTATTCATAGTGAGACTCGCAATACAATTAATTTCAAATTTAATAAAAGTGTGTATTGGGAGAGACTAGATCAAAACAGTTGAATATTTAGGAATAGCTGTGCAATTGAATAAAATTATATATTTGCTCTGTAGAAAATAAAAAAATTTATTTTAAAAATCTTACATGTTAGGTTAGGACCCCGTACACCAAATATGTAATGTCTAACTACGTTTTAGATGTTGATTAATCCTTTTTTATTACACCAAGTTTACTAAAAACCTTTTTTTGACAATTCACTTTATAATTAGCCTTTTAAATGCTGATTCTATAGGACAATAATCAACTACCCTTTATCCTTAATTATCGAGTTTTATCATTATCGTTTAGGTTTCACTTATAATACAATAGAACTGGGTGACGAAATATAATGTACCCGTTTTTTCATCATGAGACAACTTCTCCACATCTGTTGTACAAACAACAACAACAACAGTTAAAATTCTTCTAGCCAGGCTGAATAGCGGTTGAGGCGTTGGCTTTCTGACCCCAACATGGCAGGTTCGATCCTGGCTCAGTCCGGTGGTAATTCAAGGTGCTCAAATACGTCAGCTTCGTGTCGGTAGATTTACTGACACATAAAATAACTCCTGCGGGACTGAAGTCCGGCACCTCGGCGACTCCTACAACTATAAAAGTAGTTAGTGAGACGTAAAGCCAATAACAGTATTATTAGTATTTGATATGTATCAAATCCACGTGGGTGGTTTTCATACATTCATTGCATTTTAATAAAATTAAAAACAAAATGGACTGAGCGTGTTTCGTGTACCAGACTACTACTACTACTACTACTACTACTACTACTACTACTACTACAATTCCTTCCCTGAAGGAAGAGGCTGGTCTCGTAGACGGTGACGCCGTCCCTCAGGCCAGAAGATTTGTATCGGAGGAGATGTGTGGTGAAGGTGACAGGTTTGGCGACCGTGGCCTATACTAGGAACCGTCCCGGTATTCGCCTTAGTGCAGGAGAATGGAAAACCACGAAAAACCATTCTCAGGGCAGCCGACGGGGGTTACCAGCCCTTCTCTGTTTCCCGAATCCAGAGGTGTAGAGCCACGGTAGAGCCGCCACCCCTCCTCTGCTCGGTTGGTCGGAGTGTTCGTCATGTAAGGTTGTACACTAAAAGGCAAATATCGCCACCCTATTCTCCTTTAAAAAAAAATGATTAATCACTACTGTCAACTTGACTAGTTACATATTGAAATCTCAAGACGTAACCATCAACAAACTAACCTTAATGTATCAATAATGGAGGTTCCCTTACCCAAGTAAATTGTAATAAATGATCAATCCAGATATTCATAATTACGTCGGTTTTCAAGCTTAATCAGGAATTAAGGAAATACACACACTCTTTCTCTCACCCTTACTCAATTTAATGTTATATATATATATCTGCCTTTATTTTGATATACGCATTACTATAACGTATCTCGGGTGTTTGCCTTCTGTAAATAATTCAGCTCCCTTCATGAAATTTGTTATTATTTGTCGGGCTGAAGAGAAACCACACTCCAATAGTACACACAAGCAAATATATTACATGTACGGTACATATGTCGTAAGTCAATAAGAATACACACAGGCTAAATCTGCAAATAGAACCAAAGTGGTGACAAGACAAGATTAAGTTAGGTTAGGTTAGGTTCGTAATGAAATTTCATTCCATTTGAATTGAACTGATCTTTATGAGGTAATGTTGCTTTTCTTTTCGGAGGAGTTCTTGCAGATTTTTCTTGCTTCTTAGACATCCTAATTGAATTATATACGTAAGTATTGTACGAAATAAGGCAGTATTAATAAGATGCTGCGTTCGTCATTTCAGACCAACTACGTTATTAAATGCATTATTCGAACACGCCACAATTCTACTTACCTGGTATTACCCAAAAAGATTTACAATCCCACAGGAAAAGAAAATATGTTTTAATTATAACCGCAAACGTAACACCAGTGAGGTTACGTAGCGCATTCCCATCTACGAAATGTCACTGTAAAATTTGTCACAAATGGAACATAATAATTGTTTTACACAAATGGAAGTCTAAAATCTGCTGTAAATTAAGACAAATTTTATTTTTGGAGAATATTATGTATCCCTACTTTACTATTTTACAAGTACTTTTGGTGCTACGCTTACAATAACACACGTATGTGTGATGTCTGTGTGTCACTGAAGTTCTTTGCTTTGTTTCATTGCTTCAGTCTTAGCCTACAAGGAATACAAAGCCTGCTCATTCGCAGTGCTCTCTTCAGAAACAGTGTCCGCCTGGCAGTGCGCGCCTTGACCACTGCAGCGCTAGTATACCACCTCACATCAGCACTCACTAGCATTGCTAACGGCAGTTAAAACCAGCACAAACTTATCTCTACACTATACTTCCTGTGTATTATATACGTTACTGAGCAGAAAATAATAAATGTTCACCTTTTACCCCTAGGAGTTCAATTCAGCTGTGTATTTTCATTTCAGATGGCACACATAACTGTCGAAATTTATGTCTAGCATTTAAAAGGATATAAGGTCTGCACTAGATATTTTTACTACCGCACCGTAGATTTTCAGTGAAAAGGAACGACATTAACTATTTTCCTTGATATTTTCTTCTCATAAATTGTTTTTCTTCTCGAGAAGTATTCTCGGCGATACTCATCTACCATGCCATTCGCGTAGTTAGTGACAGAGGGATGCAGAAACTTCTGCAGTATTATTCTGCTTTGTTCCTCAGGATGATCACTTATCCCACACTGTAGAATAGGACTTTTAGCAACACGTGGCAACAGTATTTCGGTTAATGTTTGTGCTATTTTTGGACTGCCCAGAGTTACCGATAACATTTCGTCCCTTACTTGCCCCAGTTTCATCAGCAGTGAAACAAAACTTGGCTCTGGATACCTGAGACTTTGATTTTTATTAATGACGTTAGTGGAGATGGACTCTGGATACTACTAATTTTTTCAACACAATCTTCACATGGCATTTGGTCTTTGACAACTCTTACAAAATATCCTCCAATATATGCCATTGCAGCACTCGACGGAGCGGTCACTAGGGTTCCATAACTTATCCTTGGTACCACTTACACAACAGAATAAGGAAATTATTATCATCAGAACAGGAGCAATAATAATAAGTAACCTAATTTTTGCCGTCACATGGTCTGTGTATTTACTGTACCATACCTTGTCTGCTTAGGCCTATTGCTTTAATCCATAATTCCCTAGTTGGCTCTTAGCAAGGGAATTCATGGAAACTAGTTCCAAGAACTTTATTTCTAGAGCCTTGTTCACAAAACGGAACGCAGCAGTACACCAGTGTAATATGATTGACGTATTTTAACAATACCTTGATTCCCATTTGGTTAGTGTGTGAATTAAGCCGAAAGTGTCAGGTTCCAATTCATCCTCAATTTACAAGAGTTTACCCATTTCACATCGGATGGTAAAATTATATTCTGTGACGTTTGCAGCAAGTGGTGAGTGAAACTTGTTTTATATTTCCCCATAACGAATTATTATCAATTTAGCAAAATCAACACAGTGTTTTAAATAATGCATATTAAGATACGTAAAACTGCAGCTGTCTAAAAATATTGTAGAGCCTATTTGAGAGTCTGTTTTAGGCAGCTAAAATAACATTTTAGTACCTAAAAATCCGGGGTCTAGTAATCACTATATCAAGAAACACAAACACCAGTCTCCGAGCCAGAAGAATTAATTAGACGTGATTATAATCACCCATCCGGCCGGCAATCGAATCCGGGACCTTCTGAACCGAAGGCCTCAACGCTGACCATTCAGCCAAGGATTGGGACAAAACAAAATCATTATTGAGTTTCATTATTTCTATCAGTATTAACATTCAACTTTCGTAGTAAACGTCACCAGTAAGCATACAACGTGTAGAAATACCGCCAACCGAGGTGTTCATGTGAGGTTGAATTGCAGCGCCTCTAGCGGCAAATATAGCATCCACAGGGCGGACAGCTATGAGTGGCTATTGGGCAGGCTTTGTATTCCTTGTAGGCTAAGCTTCAGTTGTCAATTCACGGTAAAGGAAGAAAAAATCACATCATTTCCTGAATTGTATCGCGATATACAAGATTTAATTGGCGACAGAAAGCTATGGCCAATGTACATAAGAAGAATTCTGTGGACTAGTCAACTGAAATACAGAGACAGATTACCGATCACAGTGTTTTTTTAAGAAATGGTTGTCCTATGGACTTTTTCATAGGGTTTCTGAAAGGTTGTAGACGAAAGAGTAACGTCCTAACTCCTAAGAAAATAGCGAAATTTATAGGTATCTGGAAATGGGTGGAGAAATGTGTTGAACGAAAAAGGATGGATATTTCGAGGAAAAGAACATATTATGATACATCGTTCGGGTGAGTTGTGGACTTTTGCCCTAACTGATTCATTAAGTGATGTATTGGTCCAGGGATCATGCTTTTTTCCTTCAAACAAAAATTTAAAAAAATATTTATTGGTCCAGGGATCATGTAACGAAATAACATCGTGATTGCTGTTGACCTCCATTTTGCTGTTTGAACTGGCCGCGCTAATCATATGGACAAAGATAATGAGAATCCATTCCTCGGTGCTAGCCCTGGACCTCAAGAAATTAACAAAAGACGGCACCAGCAGCGGAATACGACATAAAGGAGTCCTGTCTACAGGCCGTAAGTATGTATTCATATTTCTCTAATAACGACGGTATTTCTTAATTTACCGCATATTTTTCACTTCATTTGTGTAAAAGCAATTATTATGTTCCATTTGTGACAAATTTTACAGTGACATTTCGTAGACAGGAATGCGCTACGTAACCCACTAGTGATTTTAACAATTCGGAAGTGGCAATACGTTATTCTCGCAAATCACAAAATAGACCATGACTGTATAGTGCCAACTGTAAGACGCCGTATCGGCAAGTAGAGTTTCTATCGGGGAGTAAAGATTACAGGGAGATGCCTTGGAGCTCTGAGAGTGAAGCCCAATGACAGTGGTCTACACACCGAGCTCGATAGCTGCAGTCGATTAAGTGCGGCCAGTATCCAGTATTCGGGAGATAGTGGGTTCGAACCCCACTGTCGGCAGCCCTGAAGATGGTTTTCCGTGGTTTCCCATTTTCACACCAAGCCACGGCCGCTTCCTTCCCATTCCTAGCCCTTTCCTGTACCATCGTATTTGTGTCGGTGCGACGTAAAGCAACTTGCAAAAGAAAAGGTGGTCTACATAGGGAGCGTGGTCGTAAATAGGCGCGAGAACGCATGCTGTTTTTTGATAGTCAAATCTATCACAGCTCACTGAAGTGAATACGGTGAACGCAAATTGTAACCGCGGGAATTTTCAGATGCAAACACTGTAAGACACGCTAAAACGTAAAAGAGATACTAATATTTAGTTGACCTTGTAGCTCTTACAATGTCATGTTGTGCATACGGTTGCACGCATCGGAAAAACAAAACATATTTCTGGAATAACATTTCACAGGTAAGTATGGCTTGTAATATGTGGTACAGTATATTGTATTGCCTCCATTGTTATTTTACTAGTATTTCGGAGTCTCAGAAGCACCGTCCACATTTCGTAAGAATTTTTTGGGTTAGACTTGTTGTTTATCGTCAATTTTTCCTGAGGTTTCCTGTTCATGAAGAAAGGAGAGCGGAGTGGATTAAGGCCATTAGAAGGGAAAATTGGATACCTTCTCCTTACACCAGAATATGTTCAGCACATTTCAAACAGGAATTGTTTTGATCGGTCCATGAAGAAAGTTGTTTTGAAGGAGAATGCAGCACCTACTATTTTTGAAGGATTCCCTTCTTGCCCACAGAATTAGAGCACTCGAGGCCTAGGGAGTTTTTCATTTTCACGCCCTTCGTGGCGCTTGTCTTCTTTTGGCCGATACCTTCATTTTTCGAAGTGTCGGATCCGTTCCAGTTTTTCCTCCTAATTAGTGTTAATAGAGGATGGTTGCCCAGTTGTACTTCCTCTTAAAACAATAATCACTATCGCCATCTCTAAAATATGTATCCCCCTATGTTTGAGGACGGTGGAATAAGGCACACGGTATCCCCTGCCTGTCGTAAAAGTCCCTGTGGAGGTGGGGGTGGTAGAACAACACCCACGGTATCCCTTGCTTTTCGTAAAAGGCGACTGAAAGGGGCCCTAGGAGCTCTCAATTTGGGAGCGTAGGTTGGCAACCACGGGGCCCTTAGCTGAGTCCTGGCATTGCTTCCACTTACTTGTGCCAAGCTAATTTTAATCTGTCATGCCCGACCTCCGATGGTCAACTCTTGTTCTTTTCCGACCCCGAGTCTAATGAGGATTCGAGAGCTAGGGAGTCTTTCATTTTCTCGCCCTTCATGACCCTTATCATTCTTTGGCCGATGTCTTCATTTCATTTATTAGAGTACTATGTTGCCTAGTTGTACTCTCTCCTAAAATAATAATCACCACTACGTGTCGTAAAAGGCGATTAAGGAGGCCTAATTGGGCTCTTAGCTTCGGGGTGTGGTTTTGCATTCAAGTAGCCTAAGGGGCCCTTAACTTCAGAGTGTGGATTGGTGGCTAAGGGACTCTCAACTGAGTCCTGCATTGTTTCCACTTGTAGCAGAGGTTGGTTTTCGTGACGGTTGTACTTTCTATTAAAACTATAATCACCACCACCACCACCACCACCACTGCAAAATATGTAGTAAGCAATGTTGCTAAGCCCAGTTTGGTGATTTATTGCGCATTCCCCTCAAGCATTCAGATTGCGGTATGCCCCTTATTAATAGCCTACTTCTTATCCTTACTGATATCTGGTGAAGATTTTCATCCCTTGTTTTTAAGATGCTCTGTTTATAGTACCGATAGTCAACTAGCGAGAGAGTAGATTTTAGGCTGAGGGTCATGAGAAACGCTTCCTTAGAGCGTAGTAAAAATAATAATAATAATAATAATAATAATAATAATAATAATAATAATAATAATAATAATAAAAGCATTAACAGGTCTGTTTGCCAGAAAATTTTGTTACAGTTAATCGCAGTGTTATTTTAAAACGATTGTACGTAATCAGTCAAAGAATAAACATTGAAAGTAATGAAAAAGTATGCAAGGTGAGGGTCAGGAAAGGAGTAAGACAGGGGTGTTCGTTATTACCATTTCTATTTAATCTGTACATTGAAGAGGCTATGCAAATTTTTAAATCAAAAACACCCGGCATTAAAATAAATGGAACAACTGTACACTGTATTAGATTTGCCGACGATATTGCACTTCTGGCTGACAATGAGAAGAACATGCAGATCATGCTCAATAAAATAATATCCATCGTAAAAGATTTCCAACTTAACATTAATGTAAATAAAACTAATGTTACGGTTGTAAGCAAATCTGAAATGAAGCCAGAGGCACAGCTCAGAATTGGAAATATTTTAATAAAACAGGTGCACAAGTTCTGCTACTTATACTCCGCACGGCTCTATTTCTAAATTGACGTTTTTGTCAGATTTTGGCTCTGTCTGGTGGTTATGTGTTGAAGCATAGACATCCAACCAATCCCAATCTGCCATTCATATCGATTTATATCGGCAGAGCACGATCTCGAAACCCAGTTGCCAACTCTAATATTTACATTCGCCATGTGGTTAACTATCTCGCTCAGCGTGTATGGTATTCGGTACGCTTTGCGATCTTTTGCATTTTCCTTCAGTAATTAGTGTGTTTTTCATATTGCTGGAGGGTTCAAGTGACTGTGAGATCGGTGGAGTGTTCCCTATGTAAGCCGTAACCTCCTTCCTATGTCAGCCATTGGTGGTGAGTGATGTTTTATTTCCTCATTCTCTTTTATTCTTAATAATATATTCTCTTATTAGTGTCAGATGTTGTTAGTGTAGTTTTTGTGAATTTGTTTTCAATCCATATTCAGTAGTTTTTCTGAGTAGGGTATTGCATTTTACAAGGGCTGTTTACCGGGCTCGTATTGCATCAGCTGTTCTCGCGGGTGGAGCGCGCTGGCAACAGAGGAAAGGCGATACTCATTTGTTTTGCGAAACTTCAATTTAGAAGTAAGGCCGTGCGGACCATAGGATCGGTTATTACCGATTACAACAGATGCACTGTGGAAATAAAAAGAAGAATTTCCCTGTGTAAGAAAGCCTTTGAGAAGAAGAAGCAGCTCTTAATTAATAAATTCTTAGATACTGAACAAAAGAAATTGTTTATCAAAACATTAATATGGAGTGTACTGCTATATGGCTGTGAAGGATGGATTCTCTTGAAGGAGGACGTGAAACGACTAGAGGCAGTGGGAATGTGGCTATGGAGGAAGATGACAAGAACTAGCTGGATTGAGAAGAAAACTAATAAAGCAGTGCTTAGAGAAATAAACACCCAGAAACATTTAATAACAACGATAAAAAGGAGAAAAGCGTCAGTTTTTGGTCACATTCTCCGGCATAATGACTTCATAAAGAACTTGTTGGAAGGCAAGGTGATGGGAAAGAAAGGCAGAGGGAAACCACGGAAGATCATTGAAGAGGTGGTTGAGATGATGGGATGCCAAGGTTATGGAGAGATGAAAAGGATCGCAGAAAGAAGAGATCAATGGTTGCAGCGACAAGGCAAAGCCTTTAGATAATGATGATGTACGTAATTGAGCGATTCGAAGTTTTCCCACTCCCGAGAAAATGTCTTAGTTTGTATATATACACAACGTAAGAATTGCCATGTTTTGTTAACCATGAGGGGCGTGGCCGTTGTCTTCAAGCGATAGCCACAGAGAGTAGTGTTGCGGGCAGCTCCCTGTATTCTTTACTCCCTAGTTCCTATACTATATGGTTAACGACACTGAATCGAACCCAACAGTTAGAAAATAACTAAAAATCACTACCTTCAATATTAACAGGGGAGAGAGAGTAAGGTTGTACCCTTACGTGCCAGGGAGTTTAGGTCGAGACCTACTCTGTAATCGCCGACCTGTACCAGCAAATCTATAGGCTTTTAAACCCGAGAGTTAAGGATGTTGTATGAGGAAAAAAAAAAAACACCAATAAAGAGAGAGTACGAGATACACCCCCGGTACAGAAGTTTTCGTACAGTAAAGGGAAAACGAAGTGAAAAAGCGAGAGATGCTGAATACCAGACAATTCTGGGTGGTAGGCTCTTCTGTGAATATCTCCGACGAGCAATGCTATACCTGTGCCAAGTCGACGTTCAATTGTTTGGCGAGCACCTGTCCTCTCTATCAATTATCTACTCTTACAGGAATGTCTCCGCCTCTTGTACCGATGCCAAATGGACACACTCCTCCTTCATCTCAGACATAATACTCAGCGGGAAGAGGTTATGTTCGTTATTTTTGTTCCAATATAAATCAAGTGAGAAGAACTCGTAAAAAAAGCATGTTGTGTTTTAATATGCTGGAACTACATGCTCTAGGAACTTCAAGTACTCCAACAGCTGAATAGTCCTTTTCTTCTGTAACGAATGTCTCTTCTGTTTGCAGAAAAAATTTAAATGGCGTGTGGCCGAGGACATGTTCGACTCGCTAGGTGCAGGTCTTTTAATTTGACTCCCGTAGGCGACGTGCGCGTAGTGATGATGATGATGATGATGATGATGATGATGATGATGAATACGACACATACACCCAGCCCCCGTGCCAATGAAATTAACCAACGATGGCTAAAATTCCAGACCCTGTCGGGAATCGAACCCCGAACTCCTGTGACCAAAGGCCAGCACGCTAACCATTTAGCCGTGGAGCTGGACTTTGTTGTGGAGTGAAAGCACTAGATAGAGAAGATTTTGTGAGTCTGAGTTTGTTAAGACTGCGGCACTATTGTCATTACTAGGGCTGGGAAATGGAGGAAGAATCGTTTTTTTCCTCGAATGTCCGAAGACGAGACCCAAGTCCGACTCGTTGGCTGAATGGTCAACTTATTGGCCTTCGGTTCAGAGGGTCCCGGGATGGATTCCCGGCCCGGGGATTTTAATCGCGGCTGGGTGTTCGTGTTTGTCCCAACACTCTCCTCATTATATTCAGACAACATACCACACTCCCAACCACTAGAGGAACACGCAGTAGTGATTGCATCCCTCCATATAGGGTTGGCGCCAGGAAGGGTATCCGGCCGTAAAACAGAACTCAACAATCTCTAAAATTAAATCCTTGGAATAAAAACCAGCCAGAAAGGGTATTCATCATGAAGATAAAGAAGTCGGAGTGATGGCAGAGCAATGAAAATAAGTGTAATTGCAGGGAGAATTGTTCGGATTACTTCGATTGTTTGTCCTGTGCTACGCAGCTCGCTCCCGCGACCCCACAGGTGTGGGAAAATGCGGTAGTAAAAGGAGGAGAAGAAGTCCGAAGACGAGGCCCATTGTGGGTCATTGTAGGCCAGAAAATGGCGGGTTTTATTTATCCTTTTTCTCCTTTTTGGGAGTTTTTGGCTTATTGCTCCTTTTCAGCCCCTTTTTTTTAGGTCTTAACGGCTTTTTGATTGAAACTTCACCTCATTTCGACTATATTTCTACTGCCGATTCTCAGTTCGAATCATCATTAGTTCATCCATCACTTCTTTAACATTTGAACCATATCTGAAAAGATAGAAAATGAAATGGAATGGAATGAAAAATGGAACTAGTGCTGAAAAGAACAGGGGTATCAAATTGTGTGCAAGATAAGTAAAATAGTGAAAGGAGAATATTTTGATGTGAGTGCTCTTGCTTCACGTATGACACCTTAACATCCATTGATATGGAGATAAGTTTCCCGATGTTTCGCAATGTGCTGTGTGAAAACCGACGTTCATTTACACCTAAGAACCTGGAGATGAATATTATGATATATATACTTTTTGCTTTACGTCGCACCGACACATAGTTCTTATGGCGAATATGGGATAGGAAAAGCCTAGCAGTGGGAAGGAAGCGCTCGTGGCCTTAGTTACGGCGCTGGGCCCTCGATGGGCTAGTGCGAGTAAAGATCACCGCCCAGTTGAATGTTGGGAGTCGGGAACCCACTTCTACCAGGACTGTAAGGCCCCATTCACAATGCAAACGTAACCGTAAACTTAACGACGTAACGTAACCGTAAAATTAACGTAAAATTTGTGGTATTCACAATGGAGGAACGTAACATTAACGTAAAGAGTACACAGCAGCCAATCAAAACACTGCCATGTTATTTAGTACGGAAGTCAGGTTTTGGGCTATCTCGCAGTTTTATATTTCAATAACTCGATGGAATCAAACAACGAGGTAGCGGAATCCATATTACTTCTAACATATATTGCTTTGCTCCTGGGAGCTGTGTAGGCCTACGGTACCTGAAAAGGCGATCTAAACAACGGTGCAGAAAATGGGTTCATCCCTTGAATCAAAGAAGGTTATCTCAGGGCGATTTCGTTAATCTACTGTAAGAAATGACCCTCATCAGTTCGTTTTGAACATGCGGATGAAACCTGAACTGTTCGCCTTTCTTACGATTCGCTTCCCCTTTTGTAATAAAAAGAAATGTAAAAGGTCTCCTTTACCGACATCTATGACCCTATCTATCACACCCCGATGAGATATTTGGATCTATTTGTTTGGAAGATATCGTTTTCGTAAACTAGTAGTCCGTCATAATGTTAAGAAATATACAGGGACACTGTTTTATTTATGACAGGGATTGTCTCTCGTCCGTTTGCCAGCGCTGCGAGCTTATCTCCCGCCATTTATTGTCAGATTTCATTACTACAGGATTTAATTTCCACCTATTATTTTTCGGTACAGCGTATTTGTAATTCTTTTTCTTTCTATCATACATAGCCTATACACAAAGATTATTTTGAAAGAGAATTACAAGTGTTTCGTCGAAAGAAGTCATTATATCGTGCACAACACACAATGTTTACCTCTGCTCTGATTGGCTGGTTCTTAAAGTTAACGTAAAATTAACCGCAAGAGCTTGGAGTTTGCAATCCCTTAATTTTACGGACTCGCAGTTAAGTTTACGTCGGCGCTTTGTGAATGGATCCATTAGATAAGATGGCCGCTAACTTCTAAATTAACGTTAATTTTAAGTTTACGTTACGTTACATTTGCATTGTGAATGGGGCTTAAGGAGGCAGGTGCACCGCATAGACTTCACCAGCCGACGACCAAGCCGTGCCCCTCCGCTGACACCTGGACACAGAGACCAATGACGTGCATGGGCCCGCGAATATCAGCAATGGACCCTGGAACAATGGCGGTGTATGGTATGGTCCGATGAATCCCGGTTCCAGTTGTATCAAGCTGATGGGTGCGTGAGTGTGTGGTGTATGCTCCATAAAGCTATGGATCCTGCGTGTCAACAAGGTTGTGTTCAGGCGGGAGGTGGCTCAATCTGGGCGGCGTTCTCATGGTCGCATTTAGGTTCTATTGTCTGGCTGCAAGGAGCGCTGACAGGTGCACGTTATGTGGACATTCTTTCAGACAATCTGCATCCCTTTCTAGCTCTAGAGTACTCTGATGGAGATACGATGTTTCAACAGGACAATGCGCCATGTCACGGCTCTATGGTGGCACGCAGGTGGTTGGAGGAACACTCCAGTGAAGTTACTACAATGGATTGGTCTCCAGATCCCCAGATCTTAATCCAATCGAGCATTTACGGGGTGCTGTCGATGCTGGTGAACGGTCCACGAACCCCGCACCAACTACACAAACTAAATTATGGGTGGCAGTGCAAGATGCGTGGATCCAGATCCCTCCTGAACGATTCCAACACCTTGTAGAGTCGATACCTCGCCGTAGTGCTGCCGATTTGAGGAGCAACTCGTTATTAACGTCACATTCAGTGTCTTCCCATGACTTTTGGCCACTCGGTGTATTTTGCTGACCTGTTATTGGTGTACGTACTGTGTAAACGAGAATAATTATTCCTCTCAATCCCAATCCATTTCTCTATTGCAAATACAGTACTCACTTCACTTATGCTTTCTGAACTTTTAACTTTATGCTGTTAATTAACCATGCGGATCTGTGGTAGAGTGTCGGCCTCCGGATCCCAAGATAGCGGGTTCAAACCCGGCAGAGGTAGTCGGATTTTTGAAGGGCGGAAAAAAAGTCCATTCGACACTCCATGTCGTACGATGTCGGCATGTGAAAGATCTCTGGTGATACATTTGGTATTTACCCGACAAAATTAAGTAAATCTCAGCCATAGACGCCCAAGAGAGATCCGGTTTACTCTGTCTGCCATCTAGCGGACCTAGAGTAAATCGGAACGTCGAAATTGACGAGCAGACAGCCAGATGGCGTCAAATCGAAATGTCTGCACACGGTAGCTGCGGCCATACGATTATTATTATTATTATTATTATTATTATTATTATTATTATTATTATTATTATTATTATTATTATTATTATATATAATTCGCTGGGGCCATCAAGGACCACGTTAAGTCTTGTTGCATTTGACACTGAACTTGGCCTTCTTTAGAGCCCAAATTTCCCTCATTCTTTGTGAGTGGGCCTGCTTACGCTCCTCTGTCCATTATTATTATTATTATTATTATTATTATTATTATTATTATTATTATTTTACCATGTAATTGCACGGCCTAAAACTTGCGGATCTGACATTTTTAGTAATAAAATACCGGTTTGTGCGACTACCACCTATAATTACCGTTAATTGACGTTCTGTTCGGTGTAGTTATAAACGGTTTCGAATGTAGATTACAGGATTATACTACAGTCAAGTAGCTATGACGAAGTGTTTCAAGTTGCTCCAGCTCTGGATCTTGGCAGCCGTTCTCAAATATACTTATGGTTGGTAGTGGCGAGCGTACCCCGACAGCTCTTTATAAACACATCTTTATTCAACACCAACCTACCAGGCTACTGAGCATCACTATCTTAAAAGACCAATTTACAAAATATAAATGCTACATAGGCTATATCTTATACGTATTTATGATTACTAGGAACTGCCACCACATATACAAAAGGTAATTGCTGAGTCATGCAGTATATTAGTATTTGTGATGAGGAATGTCAAACCCTTAAACGCCTAAAAACCTGTGTACACCTCGGTATCTCTCACGCCTGGCCCAAAGTACAGTAAAATACGTAAGCGTTGTATGGAATCCAGCAAACAAAATATATATTGCACAGATCGACAAAATCCGAAAGAGATATTTAAAATACTTACATTTAAAAAAAACGGTAATTATGTACACATAGCATACAAGGAAGTTCTCCTAAGTTTTAACATAGAAAGCTTGGAACAGAGGAGACAAAAGAATGCCATGAAGTTTCTGTACAAGACTGCAAATTCTATTGATGACAACCCTGATTTTTTTTATGCCTCTTGAGCTTTCACGTGCCCCGCTTTATTGCGAGGACATACTTTTCATAATAAAAATGTCAGAACAACCGCTCACAAAAATTCCCCACTCTACAGGCTATGCAAAAATAATTCTTTAGATTTCTATGTACCTCTAGACCTGTTTTTTAAACAATTCATCATCTCTGTGAAAACTCTGTAAATAACTTGTAATTCTAATTTGAACCACAACATTTATTTTAAAAATCCTATATTAAGCCCTATCCGATAAATATAATTATACGTGTTAGAACTAGAAGAAAATAATAGTTTAGATATGAATTTACGTTTTTCATTTTTTCATTTACTCTTTCTTGTAAAGATTACATTAGATTAGACATGAAATACGGTTTCTTTCTCATTGTATTACCCGTATGTTATTAGAATAGTTCAGATATTAGGTTATTAGACTAGTTTAGATCTGTAATTGTGTTTTTTTTATACCGGGCGAGTTGGCCGTGCGAGTAAAGGCGCGCAGCTGTGAACTTTCATTCGGAAGATAGTGGATTCGAACCCCACTGCCAGCAGCCCTGAATATGGTTTTCCTTGATTTCCGATTTTCACACAAGGCAAATGGTGGGGCTGTATCTTAATTAAGGCCACGGCCGCTTCCTTCCCACTCCTAGGCCTTTCCTATCCTATCGTCGCCATAAGACCTATCTGTGTCGGTGCGACGTAAAATAAATCGTAAAAAAATGTTATTTATCTACTTGTTTCTTGTAAAGGTTAGATATTAAATATTGTTTCTTTCTCATTGTAAATGTATTAGAGTAGTTTAGATATTAGGTTATTAGACTGATTTGAAACATAGAAAAATAAACGCATGTAAACAATAGCCACTATAATTGGGATTTAAAAGCCTATAGTGCGCAGTGAATAAATAAATAAATAAATAAATAAATAAATATGGAATATCGGGTTATTAGAAGTTCTACCTTGAATATGGCCACACCGTGGTTACAAAGGGAGTAAATTGGGATTTACTGTAAGTCCTGTGGAGACATTCTATTTATTTTGAGAGAAACCGGTTGTTAGTGACCGAAATCTGTCCATGTTCATTTGTTAAATTAATATACTTCAACTTGGAAATGTGGCTGGCGTGAATGAACTGTGCAAGTTGGCACGGCTTCGTTATAATGGCTTTGATGTTAACTTCATACAGAAAGCAATTAGTGTAATATATTATTTGGCACAGATCTTTTGAAAGGAAAAATCAGGAAAATGATACTGGTTTGTTATATCTATGAATTAATGGTGTATTTCATGTTCTTTGAAGTAAGTCACTTAAGGTATCTTCCGCGCCACAGTTGATTAGTCCTAGTACTTCTGTTCGCGAGATAGCAGGTTCCACCATGGCATTTGTGCTAGTATAGATGCAAAAACTCCATGTCATTACTTTCAGACACGTTAAAGAGCTCCTGAGGAGAAAGCTTCCTTAATCTTTCAAAGCCGTTTGCACGTATTACGGGAATTTCAATGATTATTATTATTGTACCGGTTGGTACACTTATACGCCGCACATTTGAATTTTCCGCCTTAAAGTACTCCTCAACAGCTGAAATCTGAACTTTAATACTGAATTAATTCAACCGTTTATCAGAAGATGTCACTGTGTTAATTTCGAATTGTTTTTGTTTACTAATTATCAAGAAGTGTGGACATTCTCTCACAGATGTCTCTACCAAAAACTATGATCATGCACCCTGGTACGAAGTGAAGGAACTTTTCTTGAAGATATTTTGTATTCATAAGTTGTTGTCTTTACTAAATTTCGTTCTTTCGTTGGTGGGTTGGCAATATTAATCCTTTCTTTCCGCCTGTTTTGAATTTACCCAATCAGTAATTTCTGTAATTAATTTCCCTCCAATCACAGGTTTCTTCTTCATTTTTGTCTTGTAACTTTTAGCCGACCAATAAACGCATGTGGGTGTGTCTTAATTATTCATGAAAGGTCTCGAATCTTCCGCGAGGGTATAAAAGCTGCTGATTTTCTGGTCTCTCGACCACTCGTACAACATCTAGCTTAGTATATGGAAGAATAGCAGGAGGCGGGAAGCAGCCCTTCAAAAAGGTAATGGCCGTTTAACATCTTTAATTTCTTGCTAACTCAGCAGTTTAATCCTCGGGGAAGGTCAGAAACCATTTTGATGTAACCTATAGCATTTCCATGTAAAATTTTCATGTAACTTTAACTGTAAATCGGGGATAGAGAGTGCTTTACCCTCTCGAGCTTCCCTGCATTTTGATCTGAGGTGACTACGTTTTCATAACCGATTTTCTTCTCTTTCCTAATGTATTAAAATTTTCTTATACGAGTCACCTCCCTAGTGTGGGAATAGCCCCTGTTGAATTGGCCTAGCGCCACTAAGGTTTTAACTAGTTTCATGTAGGAGTGCAAGTTCTCGCCTCCATTGCTTTTGTATTTTGGGCCGTGTAGATTAACCTTATTTTATTTACGGTCCAGTAGAATGGGTACAAGGTACCCCTGTTCATTTGTAAGTGTGCCTTGAGAGGCAGGCAATGCAAAAGTTTTGTGGCCTTTAATAGGCTTGAAAGATTGAGAGCGGTCAGCTCTTTATGGTGTTTTGGAAAGGTGCCTTTAGGAGGCTTGACATTACTATGTGGGAGCAAGTGCTCCATGTAATGAGGGGTTTTCTGCCCTTTGGTAATTTGTGGTTGTGAGCTGAGAGCTCAGAGATTGTAAAAGGTGGGGCTTGAAGCCTAGATCATTAATTTGTCTCTAAATCCTTGCTTTTCTGGTCTTGTACCTCATTATTGGATAGCTGTTGACTTGTTGTACTCGTTAAGTTTTCAAATTATATGTAACATTTGTTAAATTTTGTTGTCTATTGAAAATATAACCTTTATTTAAATTTTTAATTCATCTTTCGGACTTGTAGTTAGACCCATTCCAGCCCGCACCTTCTTTCACATCTGCTGTTCCACAGATACTTCGGAACAATTATTATTTATCTATTTATTTAGTTTGTTTCGACCCATAAAGGATCACATAAAGCAAATTATGATTTGTTGTTGTTTTTCTTGTTATTCCAGAATTCTTTCATTATGTCGCTATGTTTAGCTCGACGTTCGTCAGTCCATTTCCTCCTAGATCTGCTGGGCTTATCTTCTGGAGCAACTTCCCAAGTGTAGACCTTATGTTTGAAAGTTTCGCGGTCTTTGATATCTGTAGGTGTGATGTTGGCGTTATTGAGATCAGTTTGGACTTGTTTGATCCAAACTGTTGTCGTCCTTAATGTTTGTGAGTACATCAATATTTTCTTTGTTAGTCGCTTGTCATCTAGCCTCATACTGTACTCATAAAATTTCAATCGTCGTTTACGGAAATCTGTTTAAATGTTTGAGTATTTTTCTGTGATCTTGTGCGATTATAGACGATATCCTTCATCTGTAAGTTTTCGGCCAAGGATATTTCGGATGATTTTCCTTTCAGCTTTTTTAATAGTTTCGAGATCCCCTTTATAATTGAGATTTAATGCTTGTGCATTTTTTGTTGTAGATGTTTGCGGTTTTGCCATATGCTATCCGCATTTTGAGTTCACGTGTTTTTGTACTATTCTTTCTGTACCTGTAGGTTCGATTATTTCACCTAAATATTTGAAATGATTAACCTTGTTTATTGTGCCGTATTTTGTTACAGATTATTATTATTATTATTATTATTATTATTATTATTATTATTATTATTATTATTATTAGTATTATTATTATTATTATTATTATTATTATTTGAGAAAATTGACACGATCAAGGCGGTCAGTGAACGTACTTAAAAAAGTTTTAAGTATACTTGAGCTGCTATTGATGTGGAACTGTGGAAAATTGGTGTGGGTGTGGGTGTGTGTGTGTGTGTGTGTGTGTGTGTGTGTGTGTGTGTATATATATCACTGAATGCTAGTTGTATGTTTCTTCAGAAAGCGAGTGTATCAGTACAAATCCAGCTTTGTACAATTAGTGCGTCACTGAGCAGAGTATTTCTGTTCCTCTGTCGTCTACCGGAACGACACTAGGGAAGAGGGAACTCAAACGGAGAGAAGGTATTCCGTTAATAGCAGACACAGGAATCACAAAATAACACCAACAACTTGGTGACTGCCACACCTACTGAAAGAAGTGACTGACCTGTCGCTAAAACTGTTTGAAACTGAAGGAAAAATAGCCTGCCTTTCTCTTTCAATCTGATTGCTGCTCAGGAATCACTGTTTTGTGCTTTTTGTTCGTGTGTGTGTCAGCAATGTTCGGTGCTGATTTACTTCGCACTAAAAATATAAATTTGTGAATATCTCTGTTATCATAACCCGTCTGGTAAAACTGTATGGGACCTAAATGGTCGCATATTGTAGTGCCTATAACTTTTGTAGTGTATAGTTTTTAGATAGAACTAATATTTTCTGAGATATTTCGAAGTTTGTGAAAAATGTAATTATCGCGAATATCTCCTGTTGTAATCTAATAAATATTGCTACGCTACTGTGTACTAATCAAACAGAATATAGCATAGTGCACACTCTAGATTTCCCTACATTTAAATATTGAGTTACAAAAAATTCTATTTATCCGTTTTTCCGCGATATTCACGCAAACAGCCACATTAACAAACATACAAAATTGAAGAGAACCGACGTTCTTCTTTAGTATACCTAATAAAAAATAAAAGCGGTATATGAGACAAAAATCAAGTATGAAGAGAAAATTATAATTTTATGTGCAATATATAGATTGAGAGAACAGGAAATTGCATGCAGAATACTTTTGTCGTAACACGTTTTTCAACTTGGCGTTGGAGGTGCAAAAATCTATGAAGCGCTTTTCATAAAAAATATAACAAAGCGTTACAAATACGGGAATTGTTTATATATTATTATAAAGAAGAAGAAGAAGTCTTAGAAGAAAATGTGATTATTAGGGCTTTGATTCTTGTGTAATTACATATCTCATTCCTTTACTTGTAGACAACTGAAAATTAAAAATTGTCGGTGAACACTTGTGCTTCATTTTACATATGTTTACATATTCTTAGTAATATTACACATTTTTGCATATTAAATGAAGAATGTAACATTTTTGTACATGTCTAACTATTCAAATAAAATGTCAGCTCGTTTAATTTTCAGTCTATAGTAAAATAATTGGTGTACAGTAACCTGAACGCCTCACTTTCCATCAAGCTCCAAAAGGCACATAACGCATGTGTTCGATTTATTTCAGATATACCAAGGTTTAGCCATATTTCTCCCGCATTTGGTAGACTTCCATGGCTACGCTTAAGAGAGCGACGAAATTGACACACTATTTTTCTGTTACATCGTATACTGAACCTTAACATTCTTGATTACCTTGCCACACAATTCCATTACCTTGCATCACCTTCTAGTATTCCTACCAAATCATCGTCCACCTCAGTACTAAACATTCCCATTCCACGCTCAACTGGCTACAGTAGATCATTTGTAATCGCCGCCAGCCGAATTTGGAATTCCCTACCTGCTGAAATTAGGAGCGTGTCAAATCACCTCCCCAATAATAATAATTATTCACAACATAGTTGGATTAGATCATAGCTAAGTTATTAGGTTAATTAAAACATTTAATTGATTCCTTAAGATCTTAAATTGTGATAATTTAGTGTATATTTAACTCTTCATGCAGGTGTATGTATGGTTGGACAGAATAGCAGGCTTCATAGCCTGAGTCCCGCCATATAAAACAAGACAATAAATAAATAAATAAATAAATAAATAAATAAATAAATAAATAAATAAATGAGCCATTTTCGGTACGAGGAGCCATGTTCAGTTCGCAATATCCGGAAGTTTTTGTCTGTCTGTATGTGTGCGATGCCCAGCCAAATGTACGGCGAGCCGAGATCTTAAATGTTTAACGTAGGTGTAATCATTGATGAATCTTTGTACATGTAAAGACGTGAAGCCACCGTCCTGACTGGATTTGCCGCTGGCGAATTAGTATTCATTCCTCAGATTCAAATCACCCCTTCGGATATACCGTTTCAATTTAGACGTCTGCAGTTCCCCGTTTGTTTCAGATTCCCTGTGTGCATCAACAAGGCACAAGGACAGTCGCTTGAAGTTGTAGGACTAGATCTTTGGAAACCGTGCTTTTCCCATGGTCAACTTACGTGGTTTGTTTGAGATTTGAAAAGGCAAACACTCTATACATCTTAACTCCAAAAGGAAGGACAATTAATATAGTTTATCCGGGAGCTCTATAAGGAAAAAGTGTGTTTTAATGTAATCTGGTCTTTTTATATTATTCTGATATTATTTGTACCATCCACCAACCCGGTACCTTAAGCATTGAAAGTAACAATGTAATTTAAAATAGTGTAATTCATGCATTTTATGTAAAAACGGTGTTTGTTAATAAATACAATATTTTCTATTTTGCTTCTAAATAAATGATTTAAAAATATCTTGCGGTAGATTTAATAAACGCGGGCGAAGCCGCGGGTACATACTAATACGTAATAAAAAAAGTACGGAGGTAAATAATGACGTTACTTCAATTCTATCACGAAGTACAATCTAAATGCTAGGCCTATGCACATAAATGCTGTTACATGCTGTTACATGAAATAATGTTAAGAAGAGCTTACATAGTAATGCCATCGATAGATATTGATCACTTGAAGCAAGACACTCCCAGAATTGCCTTCATTACTTTTTTTTTTTTTTTTTTTTTTTTGTAGTGGCTGCCGTCCAGTTAGGAACGACACAACTGACGTCATCGTGTTCCTCAAATATTTAGTCTCTCGTAATGACCCGAACATAGCCTTCCCTGTTGATTTTACACACTCTTAATGTCCCGTTCAATTTACGGCCTGGTAATTCACACGTAAACCTCATGACATATTCTGGACCGCCATGACTCAAGATACCAGGCATGTTAATACCTACGTGAGCAATTTTATGAGCTCTAGCTGGAGACTGTATCCTGTACGCGGATGCGTAAATTCTTAGCTCTTTTTTCGCTGTGGGGCAAAAGTCTTTATTTTTCACGCGTTTGAGATACAGGCTAATCAGTAGGAGCCGAATTCTTAGGTTTTAATCTCATTTTTCGTTGAATTCTAATAAGAAAATTTCAGCTTATGTTTTTGTTTCATATCCCTGCAAGATTCTAACATGAGAATGTTATTAAACCTAAAAAGGGCTAAATTGAACTTTAAGACTAAAACAACTCTTCGCTGAATCCATTAGGAAAATCTTAATATTTTTATCGAACCCTTGTGGAACCAACAGTTACACTGACGGAAAATTAAATCCCAACATGACTAAGCAGTTGTATAGGCAGCATACTTATTAGATTACCCAGCGAGTAGCTGCGCGGTTTGGGTCACGTACTGCCAGCTTGCATTCGGGAGATAGTGGATTCGAACGCCACTGTCGGCGGCCCTGAAGATGGTTTTCCGTGGTTTCCCATTTCCAAACTAGGCAAGTACCGTAATTAAGGCCATGGCCGCTTCCTTCCCACTCCTAACCCTTTCCTACCCCATCGTCTGTATCTGTGCGACTTAATGCAAATTACAGGTTCAAGTACGCGCGAGGAAACGTGTGCCATGATGGTACCTTAATAAGCGCTGTAGTCGTCAGGATTGTGAATGCAAACATGTAACGTTCATGCATTGTGTCATAAGGTTCCGTATGTCATTTTGTAGGATGGAGTTTCACGCCTGTTGTACTTGGTCAGCCAAATCAGCAACGATTTGTGCTGGTATTGAATGGCGCTGGATTTGTCGTCCTATAATGACCCATAAGTGCTCAGTGGGCGAAAGGTCCGGTGATATCGTAGGCCAAAGCAACTGGTCGATACACTTTAGAGCACGTTGGGTGACAGTAGTGGTATGAGGCCCAGTGTTCTCCTGTTGGAAAACAGCCCCTTGAATACTGCGAATGAATGGCAGTACAACCGGTTCGCTCACCAGTCTCACGTACAAATCCGCTGTCAAGTTTCTTGGGATAACGACGAGAGTGCTCCTGATGTCAAAGGAAAACGATCCCCGGACCATAACTCCTGGTGTAGCTCCAGTGTGTCGACGCCTCAGACAGCTTGTTTCCAAGTGCTCAATACAACATATCTCCACTCTGCCCTCCAATAAGCTCTAGCTTGACACAGCTGAAGTCGCAGATGGCAGTAATTCGGGGCTATAGAACGCTGATGTCAGCTGTAGCTCTAATAGCTATTGTAGATTCCGTACGATCCACCACAGCCATACGGCAAATACGGCAGTCTTCCCTTTCCATAGTGGCCCGTGCGCAGCCGGACCACGGCCTTCTTGAGACAGTGCCTTCCCGTAACCATTGCTGTCAACATCGATGGACTGTGGATACATCCCCGCCCAGTCTTTATGCAGTATTGCGGAAACAGCATCCACCTTCTTGCAGTCCTATTACGCGGCCTCGTCCATACTCATTAAGCTGCTGATACTGAAATACTCAGTTTCGACGAAATCAAAAAACTCAGTCAAGGAGTACTCACGTACAGTGTAAATGTGGAAATATGAGTAGATTTTCTGCACTACGCTTTGGGCACAAACTGGAAGTTTTTTGCTAGTGGCTGTACGTCGCACCGACACAGATAGGTCTTATGGCGACGATGGGAGAGGAAAGACGTAGGAGTTGGAAGGAAGCGGCCGTGGCCTTAATTAAGGTACAGTCCCAGCATTTGCCTGGTGTGAAAATGGAAAACCACGGAAAACCATCTTCAGGGCTGCCGACAGTGGCATTCGAACCCACTATCTCCCGGATGCAAGCTCACAGCCGCGTGCCGCTAACCGTACGACCAACTCGCCAGGTCAAACTGGAAGAGAGTCCACAGCAGTTTGTATTGCATTGTTAACAATGTGAGAACTGCCACCAACACCAGCAATCGATTTCTCAAGAGACTTGTGCACGCTGCAATAAACATTTTTAGAACCTTTCCGAGATGAGCCACCGAAGTTAGTATTAGTGTTGTCTGCACAAAGTCCAACCACTTTACTTTCAAGATGAAAATCATTTAGCGTTTTCAGGACAAATGACGAAATAATGTCAGCAGTTTCCCCTACCTGTTCTTCAAAATCTGACAATTTTTCCTGTACCCCCTTGTTGTAAATAAAAAAGCGAACAAGAAGGAGGGAAAGTTTTCGTGGATTTATGATTTGAAGAGTCTATGTAGACCGAGACATAGTTCACATTAGTGACAATAGCTTCACACTTTGTCTTAGCACACGAATATTTTGGTTCGAAACACTTCTGAAGCAGTTTACAAGTGCAGTCTGCCGAGCGAAATGTTTGGTTGTGTTTAACAGTGTGGAATGCAAAACTGCCTTTAGAAGCTGCCAATTTCTGTTCAGCTGAGCCCAGTTCAGCTCCTCGAAGGAAAGTAGTGAGAAATGAGTTGAATGCAGCAGCATTGTCATCGAATTTGTGCTTCTTAGTATCCAAATGCCGTACAATCTCGCTTTTCCCGCCGTTTGCTATTGAAAACAAAGCTGAACATTTGGTGCAGCGAAAGTCGCTTTTCGATCTATCTGGTACTATTAACGGGTAGAAAAACTGCAATTTGGCATTTAGTACACAAATACCTTTAACTTTAGGCATGATTACCACGGCTAGCTTAAACCACACTATCCGATCATCTGGATAATCACCAGTACCGTTGCCTACGTCATACTCAAAGCCGTGAAAGAGCTGTTGTCACAACGCCAGTACACAACTACAATGCTCCAAACTACTCTTCCCGTCGTGAAAGTAACGACCACAACGACAACCGGAAACGAGTGTTTATATTTGAAGCTGTAGCCATCTTAAATTAAATACTCGTTATTTCTCGTCCCCTTTGATTCGTTTAAAACATTAATAATTACATATACCACATTCTGCAAAAGAAATGATACCATTTATAATGCAAGAATATTTCGCAGTATTTTTGCAGGATATTTTATAAAATGCAGGATATTTATACAATTTTCGAGCCTCTTCGCGGACCGCAGGATAGGGTGTTAAAAAAGGAGTATCCTGCGAAAAGCAGGACATCTGGTCACCCTAACTTTAAACCACAACAAAGCAAGTGAAAACGTCCGATTACTCTACCATTAATATGACAACTGAATTCTAAACAAAATGAGACCGAAAATAGCTGTGCAGGACCAAAATCGAGTGCGTAGCGATCAAAAGAAATACAGATTAACATTTTCTAGAAACATTCATGTAATTACTAAACCTTATGTCTCATAACGTCTCGGATCAGTACCCTGTATTTAATAAATGTTTGTTGAAATAATTAATGAATTAATGTAGCCGGGCTAAATGGGTCAGACGGTTGAGGCGCTGGCCCTCTGGCCCCAACTTGGTAGCTTCGATCCTGGCTCAGTCCGATGGTATTTGAAGGTGCTCAAATATGTCAGGTCGTGTCAGTAGATTTACTGACACGTAAAAGAACTCCTATCAGATTAAATTCCGGCAACTCGGCTTCTCCAAAGACCATAAAAGTAGTTGGTGCTACTTAAAGCCAATTAGTTCATTTTAAAATTATTGTTTACAGAAATAAAGAAATATAAATGAATGATGAAATAAAAATTAAATAAGTAACGAAATAAAAATATTTTATGTTAGACCTTTTCACGCCTTTAAAGTTAACAATTTTTTTTCAGGCAGTGCGTGTGGAGTTTATAGTAACATATTCGACTTACCAAAAACGAATCTGACAGGCAGTGGATTGAGGAATACGTTAATTTTACTACTGATAAACAAGCTACATTCTGTCAAGCCTGACAGAATCAAGTAAGTAAATTTTAATAACAATGTTGCATTTTTGCTTCTAGGATCACTTTTACTAATAAACAGCTGTAGCATTTGACCTTCTACACGAAGTTCATAAAATGCCTAAAATGCAAGAAGATATGCTCAGTTGTTATGATGCAAACCGTCCTCATTATGTTGTGTATGTACGCCTTAACTGGAAATTTGTCATAAAATGTCTACAAAAGGCTAATAGGTGATAATAAAAGGCTTACCCTGAAGGAATAAGGCGGGCCGAGTCAAGTTACACATCTCCAGGACGTGACGGCGTTTTCAGTATCCTTCCTCTCCGACATAAATTTTTCATGTCTATTGTGACACTATCTCTATCTCTCTCTTTAAGTCCAACCCTTCGTAAGGGTGTAGTGGCATCACGCGACAAGCCTTTTGGTGATCTGCCTCCAGGAGTCTCTGTTGTGGGCATGGCGACTTGTTTGGTGTAAGCTCATCCTGGTCAAGCTCTTGATTTGGTCCATCCATCGTATCGGTGCACGTCCTCTAGGTCTTCGGCCCTCGACTTTTCCCTCTATGAGTAGTATTTACATTGCCTCCTGTCTTCCGCCAATACGACCAAAATATCTCAGTTGTTTTTGGTTGATAAGGGTCGACAGTCTTGTTCTGATGCCGAGCTGTTGCAGGATCGATTCATTAGTACGGTGTGCTGTCCGTGGTATTCGCAGTAATCTCCTATAGCACCACATTTCTAGAGCATCAATCCTGCGGCGATCCGCCGTCTTCATCGTCCAAGTTTCTGCTGCTGCATAGGTTGCGATAGGGAAGATCAGAGTTCGAATGAGGGTGAGCTTTGCCTTGGAAGTGATGGAGGTGTCCTTCCAGATGCGACTAAGTTTTGCTGTTGAATTTCTCACAATCGCAATGAGCTTACGGATCACAGGTTCACAGTCTCCGGTATTTGTGCCAATAGATCCCAGATACTCGAAGCGACTGACAACCTCATAATCAGCAATCCATGTAATTAATACGGTAGCTACTTGTTCCATGATAAACTGCCAAATAGTGGATGAAAAGGAGGAAGAAAGAAACAAGCAGCGGGTTCAGTCTACATGTGATCGTAGGAGGATTTTTTATTTTGCACAGGGACTTGCTGGACGACGAAGTAAAGAGGAAGAAATACATTAGTGATGGCCGAAAACGTTATTTTCGTGTAACCGTTATCTGTGTCCCAGTTACAAAAATAACGATTATAAATAACACTTTTTACAATGTTGAGTTATAACCAATTATAACCAACGTTTGTTACAGGTGATAACGGACAAGCTCAAATAATGTTATAAATGCCTCATAGTAAAGTTATCGTTACTGAATTGCTCATTATTATTATTATTATTATTATTATTATTATTATTATTATTATTATTATTATTATTATAAAATGAATACTATATTCATATCTTAATTACTAAACAAATCTAAATTTGAAGACACCATAACTTTTGTAACATGATATTGGGACTTGATGAAGAAATTTATTATTAGAAGCCCCTTACGTAGTTTTCACTTGATTTTACTGGTAACCGAAATATTTGTTTAACTAGCTCCAGTTTAAATACTATACATACGAGTTTTTATTTAAAGGTTTTTAGAAGAATGTGATCGGTTATGATTGAGAAGCGGGTTAACATGTTTGCCCCTATGTAGTTGACAATGGACGGTGAAGTGGGGAAAGAACTATTCATAATTTCACTGTTATAAGTCATGACGTGGAAAGACAGTCATATTTTTAGGAATTTATTTTTCATTACGATAAGTAACTAACATGTTACTTTTAAATGTTACAAATATTGTAACGGTGACAAAATAACTGCCATCCCTAAAATACATTCAGCGTAGTGTTGAAGAAGGTGGAAGGTTTATTTGCAAAGAAATAAACACTTTCCTGAGACCCGCAATTGTACCGAAGGAAAAAAATGTTATTGTGTCCACGGGAGGTAAGTTAAAGGACTGTACTAACCTACGGTAGGTTGACCCTACTTCATTGAAATGAGTAACATTGATGTTCATGATACACTTTTATTGTAACGTGGATGTACAAAAGTCCAAAGTAAACGTAAAATTTATTATTTTTAACAGTATTTAAACATATAGGTACAAACAAACTCGATTTTACGGCATCACTTTAATTATAACCCTTATTATACGTGGGTCGAGTCATAAGTCATGGCATTTATTTTTCTTCTCGCTAACAGGAGACAACACGAAAAATCTAAGATATCCATTTGGAAATATGGGGCATGTACTTATGCATAGTGCCTGGAGCACAGGCCATTGGTAAACATTGTTTTATTATGGTATAGACAGAAAATACACAAAACTACGTACAAAGGACGGGTCTCCACTGGTTCCAGACCTTCGAAATAACCACTGAAGGCTTCCACTGTGCGTTGCCAGCGGTGGGGCAGGTGCTGAATACCATTCGCTGCATGTGTATCGCTAACGTGTGACACCTCTCTCCGAAATGCTGTTACGATGTCCTCTTTGTTAGCAAACCGTTGTCCACGTAATGGCTTGTTGACTTTGGGGATTAGATCATAGTCACATGGGCTCAGATCAGGCGAATAAGGCGGGTGTGGAAGAACCTCCCATCCCCACCGTTGTAAGCGACGCTGAACGATGACTGCTGTGTGAGCTGTCGCGTTATCGTGTGGGATTATGGCGTTGTCCAAAAATATGGACGTTTGGTTCGCACTGCACGCCGCAATTGGTACAACAAAAAGGAATTGTAACAAACTGCATTGACAGTGTGCCCCTCACGCAGTGGATAACACACAAGAACACCTGATACTCCTATTTTAATATACGATCGTTGCTCCTGCTTGTTGACTTCCATTTTGTGACGTTCTCACTCACACACTGAACTTGGGGCATGCTTAGAGCCACACTGTTGTTTACGTATACCATCTAGTGGCATCATACGCAGGTACATACCGTACATTTCCAAATGCGTATCTTAGATTTTCCGTGTTATCTCCTGTTCGCGAGAGAAAAAAAAATAGTTGCCATGACTTATGACTCGACCTACCAGTGGCGGCGCGTGACTTTCATCACTGGGGGTTCAAAAGAAGAAAAAATTGCCTCCCCCTACCTCTCCTCTCCCCAACTCCGCCAGCTTCTCTTCCGTCGTGGGCCGTAACCTCCTAAACTAAGATGACATACGTTCTAGAAATGTGATCAAATACGAGAGGAGCAGAAAATACGGTAGGCCTACATGCCGAGTTTTACCACATGCAAAATAAGAAATAACTGCTTCATTGAAGTCCGCAGAGTCTCGAACAAAGTTCCTTTCAATTGACAACATAGCAAGAGCAATAAGTCTATCCTCGGTCATTGTGCTGCGCTAGAAAGTCTTTATTCTCTTCAGGGTAGAGAAACACCTTTCTGCTTCCGATGTAATGGGAATAGTAACAACTATATTTAAAAATGTTCATTGGTATTGCCTTGCCGCTATTCTTTGCCTCAATGATTTTTGAGTTAAGTTTCTCTCCAAAACGTAATTATTCCAAAGAAGGCAAATTAATAGGTGTTTAGTAAGTAATGATATATTTGGGACAAGATATTAATTGGAATTTGACAGTTTAATGTGACTTTTGGTAGTAACGATGCTTTTCAACACTAGCGCTAGTTACGTGCACTATTCTGTTGCCTAGTAAAATTCTCGTAACGCCAACAGATGGCAGGCTCATACCCCAACCCCAACAACACGACTAGCTAGTCTTGAGACAGTGGCCTATTGCGCATGCGTAAAGAACAGAGATCCGTTTCTGCGATATCCTGGTCTTGCCTTAGTGCTGGCTTTCGTCCTCTCGCACCTCGCCACTCCCTTCGCCTATGTACGGACGGAGAGATCGCCTTTGCAAGGGGGTTCATTCCAGACAAGTATCCAGCCACAGACCTTGCGCAGCTCACATGAATTGAAAGCCAGTAGGAGTATATTACGGATAGAGGGATTTAGCAAGAGCTTCGAGATTGACAAGGGAGTTGTGAAAATAACGTAGTTGAGTACAATTTGATATAAACTGGAGGTTCATTGCTCCATTGCGCTATACCAGAAACCGCCACTGCGACCTACGTAGTAACTTTTTAGAAGACAGGATACAGTACATAAAGTAGTGAAACAAGAAATATACCTCCGTTAACATCTTTGGAAAAAATGCGTTAGTCTCTTCTGTTTATTGCTGTTAAACTTATTTTCTTCCACACACTTTTCAACAACGTTTATTGCTGTGAAAACACTGTCAATTACATTCAGCTGACTCTCTATGTAAGATCAAAGAATAGCCACTGCACTTAACGCCTGGTCTGCTGATGGTACAAAAGGAAGCTCCAACACTTCTGGTTGGGAAACATCTTCTTCTTCAGTGTTGACGGTATCTGTGGAAGGCTCGGCCACTGTAACGTCAGAGTCCACGTGTATGTAACCTTCAAAATCAGCTTCGCAGTTAGCAAGCTGCTGATACTCCACCCATTCTTCAGGAACAAGGGTGACTTCCTCCGTGTCGTCTCAAAACTCACGAGTCCCAAAACGCACGAGCAGGGCCAGTTCTTCTTTGAATGGATAAATGTCCACCCTTTTAGTCATGGGATAATGGAATACTGTCAATAATCGAATAACTTCCATCCGATTATTTAAATAATGGAATGAGTTTCAAACATCATTCAGTTATATCGCACAGAATAATCGAATGCGTCATGAGGAATTTTTTTCGGTTTAAGTGTGTCGGTTAGACAATCTATTGAAATAAGCTAATAGATGAACTCTTACGAAACATAGAAATACGCCTTTTTTAGTGTTGAAACTAAATGAGTGAATTAACTGTCTTGATCTTTAATATCTCTAAATAAAATTCCTTATTGAAGTAAATGCCGCCTTCTGGCCGCATAATGGAACTAAGTCCTAGTACTACCAACTAACAGTTTCTTTTAACTAGCAATGGGCAATATACCTACTTTAATTTTATGTCGTCCGTCTGCATACATAAATATTGTTACCTTGCTGGTCTTTGGTCCAAGGGGCCCAGGGGGTACCGGGTTCGATTTGAGGTCGGGCCGGTGATTTTAACTTTCATTACTTAATTCCTATGGCTCGGGGACTGGGTATTCGTGCCGTCTTCAGCATTAGCCTTCATCTTAGGAAAGGCGTCATCCTCACAGACGTACAGGTCACCTATACGGCGTCTACTCCAAAGACCTGCACCAGACCTCCCCGGAGGCCACACGTCATTATTATAAATGTATGTGAAAGTTAAAAAATGCATTATGTTAGCTTTAAGACAACAGCAAAATATTTTGATAATGATGATGCTTGTTGTTTTAAGGGGCCTAACACTGAAGGTCATCGGCCCCGCAAAATATTTTAATAATAATAATAATAATAATAATAATAATAATAATAATAATAATAATAATAATAATGATAATAATAATAATAATAATAATAATAATAATAATAATAATAATAATAATAATAATACACCTCGGTCTCTTTCAAACAACAGCTATTATTCTTCCCCTGTGAGTTGGGATGGCAGAATAACATCCACAGTATCCCCTGCTTGTCGTAAAGTAAGCGTGAGTCACCGGGCACCTCATCCCTCCTGCGGTCATCGCAAGCACCTGCTGTCCGGAATCGTGAATTTTGAGACTCATTAGAATGTTTACTTTAGCAACCAGTTTGTAGTCGTGAGTTTTGATACTATTTGTAACTAATTTTAGCCCGTGAGTTTTGAAACTCGTGGGTTTTGAGACGTAACCGACTTCCTCCTCTTCGTGTTCTGAAGCTCCTGAGTCATCTTTCAAAAATCCTGCTTCGCGGAAGCAGTCTACAATAATAGTTTCCAGCTTCATATTAGCCCGCGACTTACTCAGCATTGTTATGGACTGTAGTAGATTAATGTCCGTTAATGACTCCTCGGATTCAATTCCTCTCAGAATTCTCTTTTTTGCTAGTTGTTTTACGTCGCACCGACACAGATAGGTCTTACGGCGACGATGGGACAGGAAAGGGCTAGGAGTGGGAAGGAAGCGGCCGTGGCCTTAATTAAGGTACAGCCCCAGCATTTGCCTGGTGTGAAAATGGGAAACCACGGAAAACCATTTTCAGAGCTGCCGATAGTGGGATTCGAACCTACTATCTCCCGGATGCAAGCTCACAGCCGCGCGCCTCTACGCGCACGGCCAACTCGCCCGGTCAGAATTCTCTGAACAGCCCTATTCCTATTGAAATGCTTCAAGTTTTTAATCACACATTGGTCCATGGGCTGTAATTGGGATGTTAAGTTCGGTGGCAAGATGACCATGCGCACTGTCTTTTACTCCTGAACGAGCACCTTGGGATGAGCAGGACAGGTGGTGGTGGTGATTATTGTTTTAAGAGGAAGTACAACTGGGCAACCATCCTCTGTATAACACTAATCAGAGAAAAAAATGGAAGGGGTACGACACTTCGAAAAATGAAGGTATCGGCCAAAGGAAGACAAGGGCCACGAAGGGCATGAAAATGAAAGACTCCCTAGGCCTCCATACGCAATACCGTCAGGGTCGGAAAAGAACAAGTGTTGACGAAGGGAGGTCGGATAGGAAAGATGAAAGTGAGGAGCGTGGTCAAGTAAGTGGAAGCAATGCCAGGACTCAGCTGAGGTCCCGTGGTCTTTATGACTATATTATTGTCATTATATTAACTCCCTAAACACAGATCAATGTTCATTGATTGATTGAAGTTATTCTAAAACTAGTGATGTAAACTCAGACGCGATACAGTAAACATCAGCTGTTCAGATTTGAGGTCTGAGCTTCAAGTTTCGTCAGAATGCCACAAACATATTTACACAAGCAACATCGGGCAGTCACCTTCGAAGTCAGTTAACATTTGACGAGGCAATATTTCACGGAATATCGGAGGTAGAGAGGTAATAATTGACACACATGATTGGCATGACATGGGGTTTTATTGACGCTATTAATGAATGCACAAACAGGCCAAGAGATGGCGCTGGACAGCAACACGTCAGTGATGCCGCACGAGACTCGTGTACGGTATAAAAGGAGCTGTCGTGAGGAGGCGTAGAAAACCTTCCCCCAGGCTCACTTCTCACACCAACCCACCTACACTCTCCAAGCCACACAACACATCTTCCTTCTCCCTTGTCACACAATGCTTTAACTGCTTAGAGCTCAACCACTCCGCTGCTTCCTGCACGGAAGGCACTCGCTGCAATAGGTGTGGAGGCCCTCACCGCCTCACCAACTGCACAATACCAAGGGACCAGGCGAGGTGTGCCAACTGTGAAGGCAGTCACGCCGCCTCATATCCTGGATGCCCCTACATCAAACAAGCAGTTAAAGCGCACTACAAACGCTCACGACACATAAACACTACTAAACACCCGCCCCACTTAAACCCTCAAACTCCTCCCTCCTACCATGGTACCATCCCCCCTCCCACTCAGCCCAGCCAAGAAACCATCAATCCCCTCCGTCTACTGATCAATATACTCTCCCCCCCAAGCCAATCAAGTACTTCCTTTCATGCCCAGTAGACAGCTAATCGTTCATTAGCCCACGTACCAAAAATCCCGTCAAGTAACCGTGGTTATCCCCTGCTAAATCGCCCTAATCAGCCCCCTCCCTCCCAGAAATAACTATCATACTCCCTTCCTCCACCTTCTTCTTCAGGAACCGTAACAACTTAGCATCACCGATAGTTGAGCAACATTGGGCGTGGCGTCCATCCGGATGGGTGACCCACGTCACATCTGCTTACTTCTCTAACATAGTTCTGAACAAATCACCAACCATCATCAATGAACTCATGAAACCCTGGTACAACACAGGGTCCCCAAAGTGCGTCGCCCCCTAAACGAAGGGCGCAGGTCATATTCTGACCAATTATGATTCGTGAAACAGGATTCCCCTCCACCATCCTCCATTCAGTCTAGTATTACTCAGTTAAGGAGATAGCTCTCAAGACCTAATCGGTCGATAGCCTAAAATCCTCAACGGAACCAAACCACTGTTAGTGGAGCTTTATTTACTTTATTTTGATGTCAATAAAACCCCATATCACGCCAATCATGTGTATCAATTATTACCCCTCTACCTCCAATATTCCGCGAAGTATTGTCTCGTCAAATGTTACGGACTTTTGGATCATCCTGTATAACCAAAATATGACCTTAAACAACTGAAATGACCAAAAAATGACCAAAACAATAGAAAAGGTAAAAAAATGCATTTATATGCCGTACAAATAAGGCTAAATATGCTTATAAACGTCAAATTCGTGCTTAATTCCAACAAACAGCCAAAGCGCATGACGGGGGGTAAAATATGACATTTCCTTACCATTCGAACCCCAGTCATCACCAGCAGCAGCACCGTTATTTTCATTCCTTGACGAGTCAGAAAACTGCCTTCATTTCATTAATATCAAGAAGGACTGATGATATCTTTCTTTTGGCCTTCAAAGCAACAATTCACACTGACAGCGTATAATATTTGTAGCCCTCTGAAAAGTTAAGCAGCAGATACAAGACACACAGATGTGTGATTCTGAGCTTGTTATGAAAGATGCAACACTAAATCTCGAGGACCTATTTCCAGCTTCGTATACAAGTAGAACAGTGATTATAAAAAGAGAAATAACTTAGATAAATTTTGTTGACAAAATTATGTTTTAATTATTTTTTTTTGAAGGAGCTTAAGGAAAAATACTATTTTATATCAGTGACCCTGAAACACCAATATTCGCAGACTATTCTCAACTCCAGCATGATATGGATAATATTAATATTAATGTAATGGAACGTAGAAAATAAGTTTCATTTTAACATACCCAAGTTCGTGTCGATGTATTTCACTTGTAATAAAAATCCTGTCAGATACTCGTACGAATTAGGAGTGGAATCACTGCAAGCAGTAACGGAAAGAAGAGACATGAGTTAACCTTCATCGCCACATAAACAACAAGATGATTAGTGTTAAGTAACGGGTACCTAGAACTTATAAATCTGTACCTTAGTTCTAAAGGGGCCAATTTAAAAAAAAATCTGTTTTTTCGAGCTATGAGCCATTTGAAGTTTTGCTTATAATTTTCGAACCTTTCTTTCAACAACTAACTTTTAAAAAGTTTACGCTTTCTTTATGGCAACAACTGAATAAATACTTCTTTTTTCTATCGTATTCTTTAAAAATTCCCAGGTCTCAAATCTTTGTCGGTAATCTAGCATTACTGGCAAGGGTTTATTTAATTAAACGTTAACTGTCCGCTTAATAGGGGTATAGTGCGCATTGGTATCACCCAAATATCACTATAAAATTTGTCACAAATGGAACATAATAATTGCTTTTACACATATCAAGTGAAAAATCTTTGGCAAATTAAGAAATAAGTTATTTGATTTTTGGAGAATATTATGTATACGTACTTCCACTTTACAAGTACATTTGGTGTTGTGCTCACAGTGACACACGTATGTCTTTTGTCTTACACTTTCAACAATTTCGTGTGTGATATCTGTGTTCACTGAAGTTCTTTGCTATCGTTTCATTGCTTCACTTGTCAATGACATCATTTCATGAATTGTATCGCGATATACAATATTTAATAGGCGACAAAATGGTATGGCCAATGTACATAAGAAAAATTCAGTGGACTGGTGATGTATTGGTCCAGGGATCGAGCTACTTTCGTTCGAACAGAAATAAAAATATTTATTGGTCCAGGGATCATGCTATTTTTCTGTTGACCTCCATTTTGCTGTTTGAACTGGCCACTCTAGTCATATGGACAAAGATAATGAGAATCTACAGACATAGCACTCCCATTCCACGGTGCTAGCCCTGGATCTGAAGAAAGTAACAAAGACGGCACCAGCAGCGAATGGACAAGGATGAGAATCCACAGACATAGCCCTCGCATTCCTCGGTGCTAGCCCTGGACCTCAAGAAAGTAACAAAGGACGGCATCAGCAGCGGAATATGACATAAACCAGTCCTGTCTAAAGCCTTAAGTATGTTTTCATATTTCTCAAATAACGACGGTATTTCTTAATTTGCCAGAGATTTTTCACTTGATATGTGTAAGAGCAATTGTATGTTCCATTTGTGACAAATTTTATAGTGATATTTGGGTGATACCTATGCGCATCATACCCTAAAATGCGTTTGTATCTTTTACTATCACAATTTCGATTAAAAATGACATTGGCTCTTTTAGAAGCAAACCACAGAAATATTAAGTCTTTCGCGGAAATGAATACATGTATTCATTTGTACAGTCCTATTGTACTGCCAAAACTCGAATATACGAGCCAAATTTGGAATCCGGAGTGCGAAATTAATATTAAGTTCAGGAAGGCTTTCTCAGATTCCTGCATCTCAAAACAACAGGCACTTACCACTTCATGCGCCGTATGAGGATTTACTACTATATTTTTATATGAAAATATTGGAAAATTGAAGACAGATGGGTGATATAAAAGTTGGTGCACGGCATCATTGGCATAACTCATTTCGCGATTGGTTAAACAACGTTGTACCCGACCGCTGGATTGGCCGCAAGGGGCCGGATGACAGAGCTTGTTTCGCATGGCCTCCACTTTCACCCAATCTGGCGCCATGCGATTTTTACCTTTGGGGATTCGTCAAGGATCGTGTATTTGTACCTCCGCTGCCAGCTGACATAACTGATTTAAGAAACAGGATTGAATTAGCTGTTGCAACAATTACTCCTGGCACACTGAGCAAGGTGTGGGAAGAACTCTGCTATGACGAATGGTGCTCACATTGAACACTTGTAGGACAAACTGTTTGAGTTGCTCTTTCACTTGATGTATTACTGGGTATTTACAAATGTTAGTTCAGTGTAACAAACATTACAGTGCCTTAACACTCCACATCCTGTATATAAACAACACCAAGGCGACAGAATGGCCTCCTCCATGGCTGGGGGTGGTTGAATTCATCCACGGAATCCCCTGCCTGTCGTAAGAGGCAACAAGACTGATACACTCTGGTGTGAACGTGACGAAGTATACATCACACACTTTCAAATGTCTATTAGATTTCACTGGCACATTTTCGGGATATAAAAAGTAGTTGTCCTGATTTATATACATAGGTCGAGTCATGAGTCATGGCAACTGTTTTTTTTTTCTCGCAAACAGGAGACAACACGGAAAATCTAAGATATGCATTTGGAAACGTACGGCATGTACTTGCGCATGAAGCTACTAGATGGAGTATGTAAACAACAGTGTGGGTCTAAGCATGCTCCCAAGTTCAGTGTGCGAGTGAGAGCGTCACAAAATGGAAGTCAACAAGCAGGAGCAACGATCGTATACTAAATAGCAGTTCTCCGCGGCAGCTCTGCATGCCAATGCCATGCAGAGCTGCGGGAGCACTAGGTGTTCATGCCATGCCCTATAGAACAGTGGCGAGGTGGGTGCTAAGAAAGAGGACATCGTAACAGCATTTCGGAGAGAGGTGTCACACGTTAGCGATACACATGCAGCGAATAGTATTCAGCGCCTGCCCCACCGCTGGCAACGCACAGTGGAAACCTAAGTTGATTATTTCGAAGGTCTGTAACCAGTGGAGAGCTCTCCTTTGTACGTAGTCTTGTGTATATGCAGTCTATACCATAATAAAAACAATGTTTACCAATGGCCTGTGTTCTGTCACTTTCCTACGAGAATCTCCTGAAGTCAGAATTTGTCTTCAGGCTCTGTGCATAAGTACATGTCCTGTATTTTCAAATGCATATCTTAGATTTTCCGTGCTGTCTCCTGTTCGCGAGAAAAAAAATAGTTGCCATGACTTATGACTCGACCCTCGTATATTATTTTATTATGACTGTAAGTATTCACTCAAGGTAATTGGGCATGATAATTAAGTGTTGATTGACTGTAAACTCTTCAGTAATGTGTTGAGATATAACACAGCCTTGAACTATTTCTAGAAAATAAACTAGTGGAAAAGATGTACATTTCGTTCACACATCTATGATCTGTGTGAGACGTTTCCTCTTCCTAGAGTTATTTTGGAGCCGGTCCGCCACATTCTGTCGTATCAACGGATACTTAGCTTTAATGGATCCACATAAAAATCTCAGTCGTAACTAGATCGTCGGCTGACACCGTGTGGGAGTACTAATGTGTCTTGGAGACGAAATACACCAATCACTGTGTCTCCTTACACGCATCTCCACGCGGTTCTGGCTGACTCTCTCCAAGCTGTACGAACATACCTTCGAACCATGTAGTTAAGGCAAATTTCCAAAAAGAAATCTTCAAGCAAATGGTCTGTACTCGACAAGCTGTCAAAGAAACAGATCAACACTCTTTTTTTCTGTGGAGAATTTTTAGTGATCGCACACAAAGGAGTAGATTATGCGGTCAATAAATACCTAATAAATCCCCCTGTCGATAGGGAAAGCGTTTACGGTTTCCAACTTCAGATTGCATTTCAGCGTTCAGTCTGTAAGTCACTGAGAATTAACTAACCGCCGCCACAATCCTCTATTTGTAACGAGTTCTGTGGCCTCGTTTAATTGATGATTTTGAGTGAGTGAGTGAGTGAGTGAGTGAGTGAGTGAGTGAGTGAGTGAGTGAGTGAGTGAGTGAGTGAGTGAGTGAGTGAGTGAGTGAGTGAGTGAGTGAGTGAGTGAGTGAGTGAGTGAGTGAGTGAGTGAGTGAGTGAGTGAGTGAGTGAGTGAGTGAGTGAGTGAGTGAGTGAGTGAGTGAGTGAGTGAGTGAGTGAGTGAGTGAGTGAGTGAGTGAGTGAGTGAGTGAGTGAGTGAGTGAGTGAGTGAGTGAGTGAGTGAGTGAGTGAGTGAGTGAGTGAGTGAGTGAGTGAGTGAGTGAGTGAGTGAGTGAGTGAGTGAGTGAGTGAGTGAGTGAGTGAGTGAGTGAGTGAGTGAGTGAGTGAGTGAGTGAGTGAGTGAGTGAGTGAGTGAGTGAGTGAGTGAGTGAGTGAGTGAGTGAGTGAGTGAGTGAGTGAGTGAGTGAGTGAGTGAGTGAGTGAGTGAGTGAGTGAGTGAGTGAGTGAGTGAGTGAGTGAGTGAGTGAGTGAGTGAGTGAGTGAGTGAGTGAGTGAGTGAGTGAGTGAGTGAGTGAGTGAGTGAGTGAGTGAGTGAGTGAGTGAGTGAGTGAGTGAGTGAGTGAGTGAGTGAGTGAGTGAGTGAGTGAGTGAGTGAGTGAGTGAGTGAGTGAGTGAGTGAGTGAGTGAGTGAGTGAGTGAGTGAGTGAGTGAGTGAGTGAGTGAGTGAGTGAGTGAGTGAGTGAGTGAGTGAGTGAGTGAGTGAGTGAGTGAGTGAGTGAGTGAGTGAGTGAGTGAGTGAGTGAGTGAGTGAGTGAGTGAGTGAGTGAGTGAGTGAGTGAGTGAGTGAGTGAGTGAGTGAGTGAGTGAGTGAGTGAGTGAGTGAGTGAGTGAGTGAGTGAGTGAGTGAGTGAGTGAGTGAGTGAGTGAGTGAGTGAGTGAGTGAGTGAGTGAGTGAGTGAGTGAGTGAGTGAGTGAGTGAGTGAGTGAGTGAGTGAGTGAGTGAGTGAGTGAGTGAGTGAGTGAGTGAGTGAGTGAGTGAGTGAGTGAGTGAGTGAGTGAGTGAGTGAGTGAGTGAGTGAGTGAGTGAGTGAGTGAGTGAGTGAGTGAGTGAGTGAGTGAGTGAGTGAGTGAGTGAGTGAGTGAGTGAGTGAGTGAGTGAGTGAGTGAGTGAGTGAGTGAGTGAGTGAGTGAGTGAGTGAGTGAGTGAGTGAGTGAGTGAGTGAGTGAGTGAGTGAGTGAGTGAGTGAGTGAGTGAGTGAGTGAGTGAGTGAGTGAGTGAGTGAGTGAGTGAGTGAGTGAGTGAGTGAGTGAGTGAGTGAGTGAGTGAGTGAGTGAGTGAGTGAGTGAGTGAGTGAGTGAGTGAGTGAGTGAGTGAGTGAGTGATACTCCAGTTACAAGTATTACATACGAGTTTCGAGTCATAAGTCATGGCAACTATTTTGTATCTCGTGAACAGGAGACAACACGGAAAACCTAAGATATGCATTTGGAAATATAGGGTATGTACTGAAGACAAATTCTGACTTCAGGAGATACTCATAGGAAAATGACAGAACACAGGCCATTGGTAAATATTCTGTTATTATGGTACTAGCTGACCCTACAGACGTCATTCTGTCAAAAAGAAATGACAATGGGACGAACTGAAGTTCAGTCTGTACTGCACGCAAAAATCAGAATAATGCAAATGACTACATTATCAACATCGAATGAGTTAATTTTCTACTGCTACCAAAAGTTAGTAACAAACTACTGTAAAAACGTGTTTTCATTACCTGCAATATTAATATCTTGATTGTGAATAAGGAGATTATCAAATAGGTCACAGCATATCACTACCCTGAAATAACACTGATTGACTGTAACGTAGATGGGAACTGTTCAGCAGGTCTTCAAATCCCTGACAGAGCCATAATCATATCCCGTTGCAAATGAAGTAATTTGATAAGTTGATGGCGTGAAGATAATGTGGCAAAAGTTACTCCTCTTTCCTCGTAGGAAATAACTATCATAGAAAACACTGATTCCAATGAACACTAAGAAGGTATTATTCACTGTAGGCTAAAGCTTTAAGGTGCCCGATATTTTTTGTTTGATTACCTGGCGCGTAAACAAACAAAGTTGATGGTTTTCCAACACGGGAACAGGCAACATACAATTGGCCATGCGAGAAACATGGGTTTTCAAGATTAATGCCGCAAACACTCAATGAATGCCCCTGGGATTTATTTATGGTCGTAGCAAAAGTGACCCGCACTGGAAACTGCAGTCGTTTAAATTCAAATGGTATATCAGTCGGAATCATAGAGATGCGTGGTATCAAAACGTCTTCTCCTTTATACTTCCCCGTTAGAATGGTTGCTTCGATCACGCTGTTCAGTAATGTTTTCACCGCTAGCCGTGTGCCATTACAAAGACGCGGTTGGTTGATATATTTCGTGATATTATGACCTCTGATCCGACCTTTAATTGAAGAATGTGACCGAGCTCGATAGCTGCAGTCGCTTAAGTGCGGCCACTATCCAGTATTCGGGAGATAGTAGGTTCGAACCCCACTGTCGGCAGCCCTGAAGATGGTTTTCCGTGGTTTCCCATTTTCACACCAGGCAAATGCTGGGGCTGTACCTTAATTAAGGACACGGCCGTTTCGTTCCTTTCCTGTCTGCGTCGTTAAAAGAAAAAAACAAGAACAGTCACCACTATCGTTCAAATACAATCGCCTGTCTCTGAAGTGTCGTACTTGGCTTGTCTGTTCTTTCAAAGCTTGTTTGCCCATTGTATTGGCTTCTATGTATGCCAAGAGAAATTAGCTGACGCTGTTCTGTCACGTGCTTTCAGGAGTTCAACACCTCCATCTAATTCCGGTTTATTTTTATCCTGTTTACCTGATGGTAATGTGGGGAAGGAAATCATACTGGGAAAGAAGAGAGTTCATTATCTCGACATGGAGTACCGTATGATGAATGGTGTAATTAAAATATCTATAAAAAGGACTCCTTCGTTTCTGAAGGCTTCTGTAAATTCCAAATTGATTTTTCCTTTTTCTACTCCTTGAAGGGGGCGAAAAATCTGATTTGTAAAGCACGGCAACTCGTCCCCCCACCCCACCCCGCTGGACAGCCCCACGAAGGACACTCTGCGTCCGGCATTATTTCCACTTACTTGTGCCAGGTTCCGAATTTTAGTCATTCCTGTCCCACCTTCTTTTGTCAACTCTTGCAGGCGTGATAGCTGAGTAAATTCATCACTAGGGCTAGGATTTTGATGACATGTCATCTTTTAATTAGTTCACAACAGGTATTGCAAACTTGTACAGAAATCCTGATCATAGTTCCTACATTATAGAAATGCTAATTTATTAGGTCATCTTTTATATGGAAGTGGCTCACTTACTGTTGTATGTCCGTCGCTCCCTTCTCGATCCGCCAGCCAGCTACACGCGTGCCAGTGTGTTATTCTTCGAGCCTCGACGCGCAGCCCTCAGTGCGCGTGCCTGGAACGTCGTGTGTGCTATATAAAGGAGCTCCTAGCCTGTCCAGACGCCCACTGACCCCGGTGTCCAGCTCCAGAATACACCCTACGTCGAGCACGGAGGCTTCTCCTCTTGAAAATGTGCTTCGGCCAGGTGGACTGAATTTCTGGCAGTAAGAGGTCTCACCTCGGGTCACCGCTCCTCTTGCCTATTCCGCTGTCCATGCCCAGTCTTACCATTATATGCCACTATCATTCCCTAGCTAATGCAAGCTCCCATTATCGACTTAGTTTCGCTAAGTAGGAACTCTTCAGTCATTGAACTTACGTTAATGAACTCAGACACTTCAACAAGGAAGGACTCTCTGAGATATTTACGTCAGTGTTTCTGATAGTTTTCGACTATCAAGAACTTTTCATGTCACAAGGACTATCTTTCCGAATTAGTAGTGAACGTGAATACTCCAACGTGTATATAGTGTACAAAGACAGACTCTTTATCCAAATTCATAGTTCAATTTGCTTCGAGATAAGTTTCAGTTTTGTTAGTGTAAATATTGTAATTTTACATGTGAAGCAAATAAAGAAGTTGTGCTTTTTGTAAACCCAACCTTGTTTACAACACTTACTAAGAAACTGTAAGGAAACAAGAAATGTACAGAGTGTATCCGTGATGATGTTACAAAACTTTCATGGATGATGGAGGACGGCAAATGGATAGGTTTGAGATCAGGAACCGTATTCCGGAAATGTTCGAAACAAAAGTTATTAATAATCCAAGTTTTTTTAACGTGCGTCCGTTCTTAACAGATGCCGAGGTGTCGGAATGTCGTCCCGCAGTAGTTCTTTAACGTGCCGCAAGCCAACGACATGGGGCTGTCACCTTTAAACACCCTTAAAAGTCGGGTTTGGATCCGTTGACTTGGGATTAGTAGACCAACGCCGTATCCACTACACCACTGCGGCCGGGAGTCAAAAGTTAAAGCAAAAATCGGTCTGATACCTCCGACTGTACTGTTTCGTCTTAGGTCTGACACTAGACTCGCCAGAGCAACGCCTGAAAAGCCTTACATCTGATATGTTTTCGACACTTTTGACATGCTCTATTGGTGAAAAATATCGAATTCCCTCCATGGGAATATAGAATTTTCCATTCAGAATTGCTAGGCGGGCAATAATTCCATTGTGGAGATTTATCTCCCGTATGCAGTTATCAGACTGTGCCTCTTATAAGGGCTTCTGATAAGTTCACCTGCATACACCCCAGCGTCAGTGGGTAGGGTCTGACACATCCCACTCTGATGAGTCTAGAGTCAGACCTAAGACGAAACGCTGGGGTTAATAGAGCAAAAGCCTTACATCTGATATGTTTTCGACACCACAGCACTAGTTACAAATATAGTGTTGTGGCGGCATTTTGTAAATTCAGAGGCGTGCAGACTGATCGCTGAAAGGCATAACAGTCTATAATGAAGATGTATGGATGGATGTGAATATATTATTATTATTATTATTATTATTATTATTATTATTATTATTATTATTATTATTATCACGGTACTACAAGTTTGCTTTTAATGACAATTAATGCTATCGATTTTTATGTCCCATTAACTGTTTCTTTACGGAGATGCCGAGGTGCCGGAATGTTGTCCTTCAGGAGTTCATTTATGTGCCAGTAAATCTACGGACACGAGGCTGACGTATTTGAGCACCCTAAAATACCACCAGACTGAAACGGGATCGAACCCGCCAACTTGAGCTCAGTAGGCCAGCGCTCTACCGTTTGAGCTGCCCAGCCCGGAAATAAGTTTGCTTTCGTCACCACCTGTGGGTTGGGGTGGTAGAATGCACTAACTGTGTCCCCTGGCTGTCGTAAGAGGCCACTAAAAGTGAGACCTCGGGCTCTCAACTTGGGAGCGTGGGTTGGCGACCACGTTTCCACTAGCTGAGTCTGCCATTGCTCCCACTTGCTTGTGCTCTTTCGACCCCCACCGTGTTAGTTTTGAGAGGGCTCCCTTCTTGGCCCTTCTCTTTCTTTTGCCGATAACTTCATTTTTCGAAGAGTCGGTTCTTTCCCATCTTCTCTACTGATTATTGTTAATTGCCAAGTTTTACCTTCGCTTAAAACAATAATCACTACCACCACTTTTCCTTCTTCCCGTCTGATTAGTGTTAAAGCCTACCTGATTGCCGTGATCCTTTAGGCGTCAAGTATTTAAAGTCTTACGCCGTGGTTACCTGGTTCGAGTCCCATTGGTGGAAGAAATCACCATCAAAATGTTGGCCGACAGGGAAGGAGGGATGGCTGTGTTTAATTTCTAATCATGAGATTGCGTTTTAAAAGCCTGTATCAAATCCCCCCCGCTCCGGCCGCAATGCATGCCCTTATGCGGTTCGGAATGGTGGCGCACAGCCTTTGGATCCTCTCCTGAGGCAAGTTCATCCACAGTTGTTGCAGCTGTCCTTCCAGATCCGCAAGTTGGTACTGGGACGGAGTCCCCTTCCAGTGTCATCCCCCACGTGTTCAATGACGGAGAGGTCCGGGGATCTTGCTGGCACGGGAGGACCTCAACATGCTCTAGGCAGTCCATAGACATGATGATGATGATGATTGTTATGCTTGTTGTTTAAAGGGGCCTAACATCTAAAGTCATCGGTCCAGTCCATAGACACACGCGCTATGTGTGCACGTGCATTATCTTGTTAAAACACTGTCCCAGAATGCTGTGCCATAAGGTGTAGGACGTGCGAACGCAAAATGTCTGTGATGTGCCGTCAAAGTCTGCCGAAGCACTATTAGAGGTGACCTGAACGCATATCGTATGGATACCCACACCATGATGCCAGGTATTGCGCCTCTGTGTCTTTCCACCAATATGGGCAGGATCTGCCCTCCGCCCTCGACGCCGCCAAATCCGCACACGATGGTCATCGGAGGTTATTGAGAAGCGGAACTCATCACTGTGCATGGCGTGATGCCAGCCATCCTCTGTCCATCCCTCCCGGACAAGGCACCACTCCAAACGCAGACGTTGGTGTTCTGGTGTCAATGGCGACCGACGCATGGGGTGGTAGGACCCCAATCCGGCGGATGCGAGTCGTAGAGACACTGTGCGGGAACTCACACGATGTTGTAGAGTCTCCAGTATATGTTCGCGGATGGCGGGTGCCGAAGTTATGGGATCCCGCACTACTTGGCGTACCATACGACGGTCCTCCCTCGGGGTGGTGTTTCTTGGTTGACCAGAATCTGCACGACGTGATTGGCTGCCCTCATGTACCCATTGAGTCCAACATCGGGCCACTGTGGCATCTGAATGGTCCACATGCCTGGCAGTTTCAGGATACGACCAACCAGCCTCATGCAGTCCCACAATGCGGCTTCTGCCAAATGCTGTCGGTTGGTGGATAGGCTGTCTAACGCGTCTGCTAGGCTTCGCGGGTGCTACGTACTGTACGTAGTCATCTCTGCACGTCTTGCTTAACTGTCTGGATTAACAGCAATTGAGTGATAGATAGATAGATAAAGAATGGGTGAACCCTGCCTTCGCAGGGCTCCACACGTAGGTCTGTGAAGACCCTTTGTGTCCCTTAAACGTGTTTGCCTAGTCCAGACCTAGTGCTCCTATAAAGGATACCAGTGTCCGGATGTTGGCATTCCTGATGTCTTCCAGGCTCACGAAACGTGAGCCAAGATATCGATGTCTAGTGCTTGCAAGAGCCTCGCACTGACATAACACATGCGCGGAGGTCTCCTCCTCCCTTCCGCATCTTCTGCACATCGGATCCTGACTGATTTTCATGATGTGTAGGTGTCTCTGTATGGTATTGTGGCCTGTCAACAGTCCAACTACCATTCGCATTCTGGTCCTATTCAAATTTATCAGGACTTTTTTATAACTTTGGCTAGGCCCTTTGATAAGTTCACGTGCCTGCCTTGCTATAGCTAACCTCTTCCAAATGTCTAAGTGAGACTGGTTTGTCCACTGGGATATTACCAGTTTCACGCTTCGGAGTGACACTCCCAGGAACGGCTCTGGTCCTATGAAAGGACCTTTTGAGCCTTGTTTCGCTAGTCAATTGAGTGACAATAACTTATTCAACAACAGGACGGTGACATCACGAATGCACTCCGGTGGGCGCTCTATACATTACAGATCCTTGTAAATCTAATCATTTACTCACACTTCAATGGTATGCATGTATACCGAAATGGGATAATATAGGACCACTCCTTCTGGGTGTTTAACGTTTTTTGTTAGGCAGTGTACATCCAACAAGAAGTTTCCTGAATGACTTTGTACACATGAAAAATTATTTACAAGCAATAATAGTAACCTAACCTATAATAAGTGATAAATTGTTTTCAGTTATACGCATAACCCAGCTTGTGTCAAGCCTTGAGCAGACTCCTTGGTGTTATTGGACAGGAGTAGGCTATGCTAAGAATTGAAGTACAATAGTATAATTAGGGCACATGTGATCGACATGTTTCTCGAGCACCGAGCTCGATAGCTGCAGTCGCTTAAGTGCGGCCAGTATCCAGTAATCGGGAGATAGTGAGTTCGAGCCCCACTGTCGGCAGCTCGGAAGATGGTTTTCCGTGGTTTCCCATTTTCACACCAGGCAAATGCCGGAGCTGTACCTTAATTAAGGCCACGGCCGCTTCCTTCTACTTCCTAGGCATTTCCTATCCCATCGTCGCCATATGACCTATCTGTGTCGGTGTGACGTAAAGCAAATAGCAAGAAAACAAAAAACGTTCCTCGAGCGTTGCGCAAAGGTTCGTGATCTGTCTATCCTCAGTTTTTTAAATCCTTCTAAAACAGACATATTTTGCAGCAAAATTCCATAAGCGGGAACTGTGTTGCCCGAACCAAGAAAGTTTTTTTTTTGCTATTTTGCTTAATGTCGCACCGACACAGGTAGGTCTTATGGCGACGGTGGGACAGGAAAGACCTAGGAGTGGGAAGGAAGCGACCGTGGCCTTAATTAAGGTTCAGTCCCAGTATTTGCCTGGTGTGAAAATGGGAAACCACGGAAAACCATCCTCAGGGCTGTCGACAGTGGGGTTCGAACCCACTATCTTCCGGATGCGAGCTCACAGCTGCGCTCTCCTAACCGCACGGCCAACTCGCCCGGTCAAGAAAGTCTGAGTTTAGGATAACGCATTGCGTCTTTGGTTTTGGTCCTATAATTTTTCTGTTTGTAACTTCTGATTGCTTCACCAGTAATTTGTATTGGATGTTGATGATGAAAGAGAAAAGTGGCGCATGGCTTCTAGTGCCGGTCCGAGGACAAGTGGGCGATGACACATACACCCAGCCACCGTGACAGAGAAATTAACCTAACCAATTATGGTTAAAATTTCCGCCGCTGCCGGGAATCAAACCCGGGACTCCTGTGACCAAAGGCCAGCATGCCAGCCATTCAGCCATGGAGTCGGATAATACCTCTGACGAGTAGAGTTCTTCTGGTTTGACTACTTTTATAATATAATGTTACATGTAGAACCGTGTGGCATATTTTGTCATTCCTTCATGTCCACTATCGTCTGTTTTTATTTTCGGAACACCCTGTGGAAAGACGAAGAAAACAAATGCTTCAATAAGGCAGATCTTTGTGTTGTTTGTTGTTGTTCTGTTCTTCCAGATCCTGTCGACTTTCTTAATGGCAATGCGCCGTAGGTTGATTTGTCTTATTTCTCCCTCACAGCATCTCATGTTAATGCAACATGGAGAAAGTCGTGCCTTAACTCCAGCTCCCTTAATAATAATAATAATAATAATAATAATAATAATAATAATAATAATAATAATAATAATAATAATAATAATAATAATAAAGCAATACATAGCGCATGCCGATTTAGAAAACACTAATAAAGAACTATAGCCTACATACCTTTGAGATGACTAACAGATAAAAATAATAGTAAGGGAACATAACCTACAAGTGTTAAATAGCCTACATATAACAAATTTTTCTGGATTACCGTCAATTTCTCCATTAGTGTGTCCTTTATCAAACCGTCGGCTTGCAGCTGCAACTTCCACCTTGGATAAGTTCGAGAGGATTTTTAGTTGTTGTGTATGACAAATGTGAAACAGCTGTTTGACAACGCGCCAGCCATCTCGCCCACACCCGCTCGCACACAATCACTGCCTCCAGGATCACATTATCAGCTAAATATACACATCAACCAATCTTTCAGCACGGAGAAAAAATATTTATTTCACTCTTAATCGACGTCAAAATATCTCAAAAACCTTTGTCATTGATTTTTTTTCCCTTGTTAAAAGAATTCTTCTTAATTGATATTCTGACGAGAATGTATTGAAAGTTACGCAAAGCTCCTTGATGATGAATGTTCACGTTCTGTTAGAAATGGATGGAATGTATAAGCACACAAACTAAAAGCTGATGAAATGTACTTATTTTATTCTAAAAGATTCTAGCTATGAGCTTGCATTTTCGGGAGATGGTGGATTTGAATCCCGTCGTCGGCAACTCTGAAGATGGTATTCCATGCTTTCCCAATTTCTCACCAGGCAAATACTGGGGCTGTACCTTAATTATAGCCATGGCTTCTACCTTACCTATCCTAGCCCTTTCCTATCCTTCCGCCATCGAAAACCTTTGATGTGTTAGTGCAACGTTAAACAAGAGGGGGCGGTAGAATAACACCCACGGTATCCCTTGCCTGTCATAAGAGGCCATTAAAAGGGGGCCAGGGGTTCTGGATGTTGGAGCGTAGGTTGGCAACCACGGTGCCTTTAGCTGTGTCCCGGCATTGCCTCCATTTACTTGTGCTAGGCTCCTCACTTTCATCTATCCTATCCGACCTTCCTTGGTCAACTCTTGTTCTTTTACGACCTCGATGCTATTGCGTTTGCGAGGGCTAGGGAGTCTTTAATTTTCACCCCCTTCGTGGCCCTTGTCTTCCTTTGGCCGATACGTTCATATTTCGAAGTGTCGGATCCCTTTCATTTTTCTCTCTGATTAGTGTTTGATAGAGGATTGTTGTACTTCCTCTTAAAACAGTAATCACCACCACCACCACCACCACCAGAGGGGGAAAAACCAAACCTCAGAGTGGAGCAAGATTATGTATCAACAACTGATGGTAGTAACATCGAACAAATGGCCGTACGGTTAGAGTCGCGCAGCTGTGAGCTTGCATTCGGGAGATAGTGGGTTCGAACCCCACTGTCGACAGTCCTGAAGATGGTTTTCCGTGGTTTCCCATTTTCACACCAGGCAAATGCTGGGGCTGTTCCTTAATTAAGGCCACGGTTGCTTCCTTCCCATTCCTAGGCCTTTCCTACCCCATCGTTGCCTTAAGACAATCTGTGTCTTGGAAAGAAAAATAAATAGTAGTAACAGTGTGCATTCCATCTTAACCACCTAAAGCTAGGAATTATTTTTTAAAATGCAATTTATACAAACCCTGTTATCTGTTACCTAATCTTTCTTTTAATTTCCTTAAATATCGAAAAAATACTTCGTGGAAATACGCACAAAATATCATTCGACGCACCTAACAGATTTTTCAGCGCCACAGCATGTAGTGGATACTGGCGCAGCAACGTGTAGAAGTGCGATTAGTATCTCGTGGCACAAAATCTTAGTTGGGCACATGTGTAATTGTTCCTTTGGTGGAAGGGTTATTGTACATAGTCATCATCAACATCATCTGTTTACCCTCCAGTGTCGGCTTTTCCCTCGGACACAGCGAGGTATCCCACCTCTACCGCCTCAAGGGCAGTGTCCTGGAGCTTCAGACGTTTTGTCGGGGATACAACTGGGGAGAATGACCAGTACCTCGCCCAGGCGGCCTCACCTGCTATGCTGAACAGGGGCCTTGTGGAGAGATGGGAAGATTGGAAGGGATAGGCAAGGAAGAGGGAAGGAAGCGGCCGTGGCCTTATGTTAGGTACCATCCCGGCATTCGCCTGGAGGAGAAGTGGGGAAACCACGGAAAACCACTTTCAGGATGGCTGAGGTGGGAATCGAACCCACCTCTACTCATTTGACCTCCCGAGGCTGAGTGGACCCCGTTCCAGCTCTCATACCACTTTTCAAATTTCGTGGCAGAGCCGGGAATCGAACCCGGGCCTCCGGGGGTGGCAGCTAATCACGCTAACCACTACACCACAGAGGCGGACTTTATTGTACATAGTACTGAATGAAAATCAGAAAGAAAAAAAAACTATTATTACCACAGTTAAGTTGGTGAACTGTCAACCTTTACTTCTCTGTCGAAATTAGCTTAGAGAGCATCAAAAACTTGCTGTGTTGTAGCTATTTTGTTTTAATCTTGTTGTCTACCTCTACTATAGTCCCCAGGCTCCCGGTATTTTTTTGTTTTCTATACATTTTTGTGCCACGGCCCCCACAGTTCTATTTCCCAATCGCCGCTACTGAAGATAGTCATCAACCCTGAGACGATAATAGGTACTATCATAGACCCAACCGTAAGAACCGAGTCATACCTCGAGCAGCAATCTGATGTGAACACCGGAAAGTGTTCCATCTGTAATACAACCATTCCTTACTATAAGTCAAAATATCAGTTTGACATCATTAAGGTTTAATGGTCGGTGCGAGAGGTACGATCGCAGGCTTCTTCTCAACGTTCTGCAGTGACTTCCATCTGGTCGATGCCATTGTTCTACGAATTGCAATATTACTGCTCATCAAGGCTCACTTGCAGCATTACGCAATCATTTCAATGAACCCAAACTACAGAGGTTTTAAAATGATTTTCCAAACTCTTCTTCTTCTTTCTTCGTTATGCCCGTTTACAGAGCGCGTTGGAACTTGTTAGCTTGATGATGGTTTTCCTTTCTTCTACTCCTCCCATAATCTCTTCATGAATTCGCTATGCTGTTTCCTGCTTTCTTCCGTCCATTGTTTTGCTGTGGTTCTTTTAGTCTTTTCCGCGAACGTGTGCTTTGCAACCAGAGTAACCAGAGTTCCAAAAGCCTTGTTATCCCTGATGGTATCTTCTGTGATGTTCATATTTTCCAAACTCATTTTAAATTACGAAATCATAAGGTTCAGTCTTATGGCAATCCCTAAATGTGGACAGCATACTGTTTGTTCTCAAGTAAAACAAATAAATAATAAGTATAATATTGGGGTTAGGTTTTTACATGACCTTGCCATCTTATCCAAACACCGAGAAGACGCTCAAAAGATGCTGGAGAGCCTGCATCAAATCGCCAAAAACGTGGGTCTTGAAGTCTCTTATGAAAAGAGTGAATATGTGGAGTACAAGCACCAAAGCGAGATGTATATGGAGATAAAGCATGGCAAGATTAAAAGGAGAGACAAGTTCAAATACCTGGGTGAATGGATCCAACTCAATGGACTGGATAAAGAGGCAAACAAGGCAAGAGCCAGAAAATTAGATCTGGCCTACAAGCTAACACAGAACAGGTATTAAAAAAAACGGGCAGTATCCTACAAGGCCAAAATACGAAATTATAACTGAGTAATAGAACCGGGAATGATGGTACGCTTCAGCATGTCTTGTTTTAAATAAAAGTAAAGAGAGCTGCATGAACTCGAGAAGAAGGAAAGGAAAATTCTGGGCCCGCAGAAGACTTGGATGAAAAGGATAAATTAGAAGCTCTACAAGTACACTGAAAACATCACCGACACAATGCGGAAACGAAAGCTGAAATTCTACGGACACCAGGTAAGAATGGATGACAAACGACTGAGCAAGAAGATATTCAAAAACATCATGGGATTAAAGGCCACCTCGAAATGGGTAGCAGAGGTCAAGAGAGATGCAGAAGTTGGAATTACACTACAGATGATCCACAATAGAAGAGAGTTCAGAAGAAGATTCAACAGTCTGAAGAGAAACCACTAAAGCGGAGACCCGAACGGATCATTTCCGAACCGGAGAGAAAGATGAGAAGAGATTTTGGAAAGAGAAGGGAAGAAAAAGCCGTAAGTTCCATGCGGTATATAATCGGCGAAATTCGTAAAAAAGAAAAGTGTGTCTTATATTTTTGTTTGCTGGCTAAAGTAAAGTGTTATGCCTCAACACATTGCTGTCAATGAATCTAGGTCGAACGCGTGCACGCTCTTTGCAAGGTCAAGAGCTATGCGCGCGCCTCCCGTACAGCTCTTTAGGTCTCCGAGAGTAGAACGCCGCTGGACGGTTTGGGTTTATAAGAGACCCTGTATAGTGCTCTCTACCACTTACAACAGGACTGCACACGCCTTACCATATAACGCGCCTAATTCCAAACTCTTTAACACGGATATGTTTTGGGGCGGGGGTTCTATCTGGAATTAACATAAGCAATTTAGCGTTGACAAAAACCCGACACCGTAACCAGGCAACCAGTGTATTACCCGACCAAGGCGAGTGGATCCGCGGAAAGAATGTGAACTAGTGCTGTGACATTGGCGCAGACAGTGTTGCCAGCTTAGCGGATTTTCCGGAATTAGAAGACTGACGGCGGAGAAATATATCATTTAGCGGACAGCGGATTTTTTTTTTGGCGGAATTCTCGACTTATTATAGCGGAATTTAGTGTTTTATCCACTTTACGTTTTTTTAAAAAACTGTACTCCAGTCTGTCTCCGAGCTATTCCGTATTTCTTGTCAGGAGCTAGCAGTCACATGAGGAAAACTTGTTGTATGGATTTGATGTTATGAGATCATGGTATCATAAATTTGTAATGCGTGGGGAAAGAATACTCATCTCTTAGTTGACGAATGACGACAGATAATTGAAACTTTGAGAGAGTAGCATTTATTTTTATGCTATGAAGGAAAACCGTTTAATGAACTGGCCTGTTCCGTGTGTGGCCCTTGAGGTAGGGGATTCACCTAGTTTGCACCCGGCAGTGAAACGCCTACAATAAAAAAATAAAAAAGTTTTAGCTCGCCGGCTCGCAGGCAGGAGGTTAATCCCAGTGAAACTCACAGATCAGATGAGTCCAGACATTTACTTTTATTATTATTATTATTATTATTATTATTATTATTATTATTATTATTATTATTATTTCCGGCTCCATGGCTAAATGGTTAGCGTGCCGGCCTTTGGTCACAGGGTCCCGGGTTCGATTCACGGCAGGGTCGAGAATTTTAACCATCATTGGTTAATTTCGCTGGGGCTTGGTGTATGTATCGTCATCATCATCATTTCATCATCACGACGCCCAGGTCGCCTACAGAAGTCAAATCAAAAGACCTGCCCCTGGCGAGCTGAACATGTCCTCGGAAACCTAATACCGTCGGGGTAGGAAAAGAACAAGAGTTGACCAAGGGAGGTCGGGTAGGGTATATGAAAGTGAGGAGTCTGGCACAAGTAAGTGGAAGCAATGTCAGGGGAGTGGACCTCGAACCTACCCTCAGATCCAGGTAAAAATCCCTTACCTGTCCACGAATCGAACTCGGGACCTCCGGGCAAGCGGCAGGCACGCTGCCCCTACACCGCGGGGCCGGTCTGATACCTGTATGATGGCTTATAATTATTGGACGGCGTTTTTCGAGCACACTGTATGAGATTCTCTGCACCATATGTCGTCAAGAAGGCTTTGTGATAGCGAGTGGCCCTGTCTGGAATTCAAACACAAGTCTGCATAAAAATCACTCTTTCGCTTGTTTGCATGGATAGATGAAGCACTGTCAATGTGAAGAATCTCTGTTATCTTAGTAGGAGCCAGCCGTCACGTTTATGAGTGTCGAGCCTCTAAAAATAAGAGGAAAGTGAGGGCGCTTTTGTCACTGTCCAGCGAATAAGACATGTTCAAAATAAAATGAGAAGAACTAAAAATAAAAAATAAAATAAAATGTTCTCTCTGTCTCGTATAAAGGACACGTCGACCCCGACCGAGCCAAACGCGTGTCACAGACAAACAAGATAAAAAAACAAGTTATTAGAGTGTACGAGACGGGGAGAAGGGGAAGGGGTAGGGTTAAGTGAAACTCCTGTGAGCTTACTCCGAGCAAAGAGCACCTGCCACAAGATATCACAAGATACGTGCTGCGTATCAACTGTGCGCTTGCTGACTGTTTTATTTTTTCTCCCTCTTTATATGTCTACTATGTTGCATAAGTGTGCAATACTGTTCGTGCCAACGTGTGGGGGGTTGCCATCAAAGAAAATAAATATTGTCTGACTAACTTTGTGTTGCAGTGTAAATAATAGTGTTTATTCTAATTTTTTTAAATAGTAGAACACCTTGTTGAAAACAAATGATAACATTCCTTGTGGATCCTGTTGTGTCTTTGAGCGCTCATTTCAGCTTGTTTCTTTGGCCAAGTTTTGTTTTCTTCTATTATAGGCCACGCCTCATCTTCTCCGCGCAGATGACTAGAGCCCGAATTTCCATGCATTCATGCACTATCAAATGACGGAACATATACACTGACTGACAGTGACAATGCAACACCAAGGAGGAGTGGTTCGAAAGGGATGAAAGTTGGGGAAAAAACAGAGACGGCACGGATGAATAATTGATGTTTATTTCAAACCGATATGCAGGTTACACAATGCGCACGGCATCGACTCAGTAGGATGTAGGACCACCGCGAGCGGCGATGCACGCAGAAACACGTCGAGGTACAGAGTCAATAAGAGTGCGGATGGTGTCCTGAGGGATGGTTCTCCATTCTCTGTCAACCATTTGCCACAGTTGGTCGTCCGTACGAGGCTGGAGCAGAGTTTGCAAACGGCGTCCAATGAGATCCCACACGTGTTCGATTGGTGAGAGATCCGGAGAGTACGCTGGCCACGGAAGCATCTGTACACCTCATAGAGCCTATTGGGAGATGCGAGCAGTGTGTGGGCGGGCATTATCCTGCTGAAACAGAGCATTGGGCAGCCCCTGAAGGTACGGGAGTGCCACCGGCCGCAGCACATGCTGCACGTAGCGGTGGGCATTTAACGTGCCTTGAATACGCACTAGAGGTGACGTGGAATCATACGCAATAGTGCCCCATACCATGATGCCGCGTTGTCTAGCGGTAGGGCGCTCCACAGTTACTGCCGGATTTGACCTTTCTCCACGCCGACGCCACACTCGTCTGCGGTGACTATCACTGACAGAACAGAAGCGTGACTCATCGGAGAACACGACGTTCCGCCATTCCCTCATCCAAGTCGCTCTAGCCCGGCACCATGCCAGGCGTGCACGTCTATGCTGTGGAGTCAATGGTAGTCTTCTGAGCGGACGCCGGGAGTGCAGGCCTCCTTCAACCAATCGACGGGAAATTGTTCTGGTCGATATTGGAACAGCCAGGGTGTCTTGCACATGCTGAAGAATGGCGGTTGACGTGGCGTGCGGGGCTGCCACCGCTTGGCGGCGGATGCGCCGATCCTCGCGTGCTGACGTCACTCGGGCTGCGCCTGGACCCCTCGCACGTGCCACATGTCCCTGCGCCAACCATCTTCGCCACAGGCGCTGCACCATGGACACATCCCTATGGGTATCGGCTGCGATTTGACGAAGCGACCAACCTGCCCTTCTCAGCCCGATCACCATACCCCTCGTAAAGTCGTCTGTCTGCTGGAAATGCCTCCGTTGACGGCGGCCTGGCATTCTTAGCTATACACGTGTCCTGTGGCACACGACAACACGTTCTACAATGACTGTCGGCTGAGAAATCACGGTACGAAGTGGGCCATTCGCCAACGCCGTGTCCCATTTATCGTTCGCTACGTGCGCAGCACAGCGGCGCATTTCACATCATGAGCATACCTCAGTGACGTCAGTCTACCCTGCAATTGGCATAAAGTTCTGACCACTCCTTCTTGGTGTTGCATTTGCTCTGTCAGTCAGTGTATAATAAACTAGAAAATATGCACTATCAAAATTCAGTTCTACATTGTTCTCTTTTCAATTCCTTTTGAAACACTGTACTGCAACTAATTTCTCCACATTTTCTTCATTTGAGTTAATTCGTTTATCTGACAGAACATTCCTGAACACAGAAAATGATATTTCTGCGTCACAAGAAATGATAGGTTCATACTTAAATGAAGACATTTAGGACGAAGTATATCTGAAATTGTCTCTTTTCAGAATTTAACTTAGAAATTCCTTTCCCTCAATCCATTTAGACACGAGGTCTCTTCGTAGACTTCTAACAAGTGGCAAGACACCAACACTTCACAGCACAGTCCAACACTAAATTACAATTTGAAGCTTGTTAGCGTGCTGCTTTACAACTCCCTTCTACACTCAAATATTTTGGCCTCAGATGGGTGAACAGTGAGAGTTCGGAGTTCGAGGTAGGAAATTTCAGGAAAACAAAATAGGATTCAGCGCCAAATCAAGGTTTGTAAGCTGTTGCCGCAGTAACGCGGCGTCACGGAAATGTGATTCAAGTTGTGATTTCTTCGTCTAACGTAGACGAAAAAAAGACATAGCTGTCATTTAGTAATACAAAATTTAGGGTTGAGTTTTTACTGGGACACCTTATTTCTTAGGATTAGAGCGGTCGACACGGAATCTTCCCGCTTATGTCATTGTTTACTCAAGCAGCATATAAGAAAGTGCTTGACTAACTGGATTATAGAACCCCTATGCATCTAAATTTGGATGTCAAGTAGTATGGTGTCCTGATTGCGAACAGTCCAGATTGCGAACAAGTGGGTACCTGAAGGGGATGATTTGGGTTTGACACACATTAATGAGTCCAGATTGCGAACAAGTGGGAAATACCAAGTTGCCCAACCCGCTTGACTAGAAATGTTGACTTGGATATGAACAAAATTCTAATTTGACGGGCTGCAGAAAAATTAACCCTCAGTTAGTACACCAAGTTCTGGTACACACAATTGGAATACTGGGTAATACACACACAAAAAAAGTTAAAAGCATGTGAGAAAAACCCACTTGTTTTCAAATAAACTGACTATTCACTTCTTATGTATTATTTTGAATAATAATAATCTAAAGGCTAATGCCTTGTCGATGCAACCACACACTTCTTTCATTGGCATAATATTAATACTGGGCGAGTTAGTCATGCGACTGTGAGCTTGCATCCGGGAGATAGTGGATTCGAATCCCACTGTCGGCAACCCTGAAGATAGTTTGCCGTGGTTTCCCATTTTCACACGAGGCAAATGCTGAGGCTGTACCACGGCCGCTTCGTTCCAACTCCTGGGCCTTTCCTATCCTGTCGTCGCCATAAGACCTATCTGTGTTGGTGCGACGTAAAGCCACTAGCAAAAAAAGAAATAATAATAGTAATAATAACCTATTAATAATACAACTCTCACTAATCTACTATAAACAACTACCCTTCCAGTTATGTTATACAATAAAAAGATAATTTTCTAAATGGTAAGATTGCCTCAAACTAAATTATTAAACATTTTCAATAAGAAAATATTGTTATCTAAAACATCCCAATACATCAGTTAATGTTAATACTACTAGAACAAAAATTACATATGAGACTGTTTTGAAAATTATATCTGTTTTATGTAACTCACGTCAACACCAATCTCTTGTTCGCAGTCTGGACAGGGTATATTTAGTTGTTGGGAATCTGGAAGGTTTTTGCCTTGTTCGCAATCTGGACTGTTCGCAAACACAGACACAACCAGTAGTACGCCAGGAATAGGTTTTCTCTCCCTCTCAATGATAGACAAATAACGTGGACGTACGGTCCCAAATTCTGCAAACTAATGTTCAAAAAGGGCTCATCATGCAAGTTAACATAATATATGCGTCAAGTCAGAAGAAAAGTCATATAATGCAATACAAATGTCCAATTATTCACTATTAAATCCAAAATTTTCAAAATATGCATTATGCATGAATTTTCTCCCCAAAAAGGGCAAAACTGCAAAGATGCACGGAAAAAGTACGGTTATTTGGAATTGATTAGTCATAAAACGAATATTTGCAAAGTTTCAGAAGTGTAACCAGCTTATTTAGGAATATGCGTTTACATGGAAATCCGGGCTGTACACGCATGCATAGAAATGCTGTCTCGACATAAATAATCAACACTGCCCCACTCCAGTACTGAAAAGGAGGGGAGGGAGTGAAGGGGGTAGTGTTGAAGGTCACTCCGGTACCGAAAAGGCGTTTAAGGGAGTGAACGGGTAGTGCTGAAGGCACAGTGTGTGTATTGCTATATATCACACACTGTGGCCATTTCAAACACAACAGTCTTGTAGCAGGCTGTCTACCTGCAGCAGTGCGTTAAGCAAGGAGGTGGGGGGAAATCATGCTTTGTTTATATCGGGACACCATTTCTGTGCATGTGTGTACACATGACTAGTTCAAATCTCCCTACCCTGAGAGATGGGCTAACCGTCTAGGAGGCCCACCATACTTCGTCCACGTAACGGTACGGAATGAGAACTTTTACCCACCCCCACCCGACGGTATTGGATTGGGAAAGCCTAGGTGTTGGTATTGGTGGTGGATCAGTGGTAGAATGTCAAGCTCTGGATTACAATATAGCGGGTTCAAACACGGTTGAGGTAGTCCGATTTTTTAATGTCGCAAAGTAGTCCATGTCGTACGATGCCCTCATGTAAAATATATCTGGTGACACATATGATGTTTTTTTTTCATTCTTTCTTAATCCCACCAGTGTTGGTTTTTCCCTTGGACTCAGCTAGGGATCCCATCTCTACCGCCTCACGAGCAGTGTCCTGGAGCACGAGACTTTATTTATTTATTTATTTATTTATTTATTTATTTATTTATTTACAAATTTGCTTTGTCGCATCGACAAGGAGGAAGCGGTCGTGGCCTTAATTAAGGTACAATCCCAGCATTTGCCTGGTGTGGAAATGAGAAACGACGGAAAACCAACTTCAGGGCTGGCGATAGTGGGGTTCGAACCCACTATCTCCCGAATGCAAGCTCACAGCCGCGCGCCGCTAACCGCATGAGACTTTAGGTCGGGAGATACACCTGGGGAGGATGACCAGTACCTCGCCGAGGCTATGCTATGTTCAACAGGTGCCTTGTTGAGGGATGGGCAGATGCGGGCGTGGCCTTAAGTTAGGTACCATTCCTGCATTTGCCTGGAGGAGAAGTGGGAAACCACGGAAAACCTTTTCGAGCATGGCTGAGGTGAGAATCGAACCCATCTCTACTCAGTTGACCTCCCGAGGCTGAGTGGACTCCGTTTCAGCCCTCGCACCACTTTTCAAATTTCGTGGCAGAGCCGGCAATCGAGCCCGGCCTCCAGGGGTGGCAGCTAATCATACTAACCACTACACCACGGAGGCGGACATTATTGTCATTACGTGGTGGTGTGGTGGTGGTGATTATTGTTTTACGAGGAAGTGAGTTACAGCTGGAAAACCAAACTCTATTAAAACTAATTGTAGGGGGCAAGAAAGAACGTGAGCTTGCACATTCGGGAGATTGCGGATTCGAATCCCACCGTCAGAAGCTCTGAAGATGGTCTTTCGTGATTTCCCATTTTCCAGGCAAATGCTGGCGCTGTACCTTAATTAAGGCTACGGCCACTACCTTTCCCACCCTTACGTCGCCGGAAACCTTCCATGTGTTAGTCGCAGGGCCTCTCAAACGCCCAAAATCTCACGCGTGCAAACAGCGGTGCAGAGTTCCTGTACACAGTGCATCGGTCCCGCTCGGCTCAGCTCGGACCAAAGCTTTGTCTCTGGGCTACTCGGCTAAGCTCGGCTCGGATTTGGAGCGCTACGGAGCAAGTGAGGAAGAGGGAGACGGGGAGAGCGAGCGGGACAGGCGTGGGGAAAGAGAGAGACAGCGCTATTGGTCCAATTCGAGGAATGGGGGTCTGTACTCTGGTCAACCAAGTGAAGTCGTCTTTTGCACCGTGCATGCACCAGACGCATGCACCCTGAGAGGCCCTGTGTTAGCGCGACGTTAAACTTCTAGCCAAAAATAGTAGAAGGGATCCGACACTTCGAAAATGATGGTATCAGATAAAGAAAAACAAGGGCCCCGAAGGGCGTGAAAATGAACGACTCCCTAGGCGTCACGAAGCGAATACCGTCTGTGTCGAATAAAACAAACAAGAGTTGACCAAGGGGACAGGTGCAATTGAGGAGCCTGGCACAAGTAAGCGGGGAGCAATGCCTGGCCTCAGCGTTGCCAACCGTACGATCTGGATCGTACGTGTACGATAATGCAATGCTGTGTACTATCGGACGATCCAACCTGCGGATCGTACGTCAATTGTACGAACCTATGACGTATCGTAAATTTTGTCCTGTTTTCCTTTTAAAATGCCTAGAGTTTTGGGACACCTTGCTGTTGTGTTATAGGTAATCCGCGGAACATACAGTTTTACATGTGGCCCGAACCAGAGGTACTCGACTTTTCGGAAATTTCATATTATTAACCAAGAATCGAACCAGTCAGCTTCCTGAGAAACAAGCTGCTGCGTAACAGAGCTATTGCGTCTTTAAAGAGACCGAAATAGCGAGTATTTTGATGGTTATTTTAAGTCGTACGATCCTCTCTTGAAAAAATACGATCTTTTCGGTGTTATTGTGCGATCCTGACCATCTCAGATGTTGGCAACGCTGGGCCGCCTACCTGTGCCAGCCTCCCCGCCAATGACCAACAAAATGACTAAAATGAAACATTATTATTATTATTATTATTATTGTTATTATTATTATTATTATTATTATTTCCGCCTCTGCGGTGTAGTGGTTAGTGTGATTAGCTGCCACCCTCTGAGGCCCGGGTTCGATTCCCGGCTCTGTCACGAAATTTGAAAAGTTGTACGAGGGCTAGAACGGGGTACACTCAGCTTCGGGAGGTCAGCAGAGTAGAGGGATGGGGGTCGATTCCCTCCTCAGCCATTCTCGAAGTGGTTTTCCACTTCTCCTCCGGGCAAATGCCGGGATGGTACCTAACTTAAGGCCACGGCCGCTTCCTTTTCTTTTCCTTCCCTTCCGATCTTCCCATCCTCCGTAAGGCACCTGTTCAGCATAGCAGGTGAGGCCATCTGGACGGTGTACTGGCCCTCCTCTCCAGTTGTATCCTCCGACCCAAAGTCTAACGCTCCAGGACACTGCGGTATAGGTAGGATCCCTCGCTGAGTCCGAGGGAAAACCAACCCTCCTAGTAAAAGGGATTAAGAACGAAAGAAATTATTATTATTATTATTATTATTATTATTATTATTATTATTATTATTATTATTATTAAATTGTTCCACAAGCTCTGTTGTATCCTTCTTCTTCTACTAGAGCCGAGCATTTATTTCATATAATTTTTTAAAAATTAGGAATGTGCAGAACTTTTTCAGTTATTCTCCTAATAATGCTAATGGCACTTTGTTCTCCTTTGCGTTAAGACCACCCAAACAATAATCACGTGTGTAACAAATGAAAGTGAGAAATGAACATCAGGCCCTTTGTCTGCTGTATCTTTTGTCCCATTTTATTTGTATCAAATTGGCTGTGGATATGGAACGGAGGCTATTAAAGCGTCTGGGTGTCACGGTCGGTGGAGGTGAGAAGATAGCGTGGGCAGCAAGTCAGGACACTCACTCACATTCCTGTCTCTCTGTGTGGTTGGCAGACCTGGGAAACAGCTGAACGACATCAATATTCTACAGTGACGTCATTCATAGGCACGCTGCTAATGCAATCTAATGCACAGCTTCTTCTTTTCATTCGTCCTCTCCTGTCCTTTTTTTTTTTTTTTTAACGAAGTTTTCGAATGGCTATCTTTGATCCTTCGAACTCTTAATTTTATTTGCGACAAGTAGTAGAGGAATGTCTTATTACATTTTTCATGTCCTCTCTTTGACTGTATTAACTATCTCATCAGAGGCTGTATAATGAACACACAAAAGTGAAAGCCGCCATTATTTTGAGGAAGGATTTCTGTGCGTTCACGCCAAGACCTTTATGAGACGCTAGTAGTAATTACGTGACTGGTAGCTTAAGGCTGCTATGTTAAAAGGGGGAAAATTCGGGACATGTAGGCCTAAACATTTTCTTTTGAAGATAAGCAATGTGAAGAGAGAACAGGTTCTGTAAATGAAACTTGTGGGTATGCCCATAACTTAATTGTTTCTCTTCTACCTTAAAATGTTACTGAGTTAATAATAATAATAATGGTTCAAAAGTCCGGCCCCGCGGTGTAGGGGGCAACGGGTCCGCATGTCACCCGGCGGCTCCGGGTTCGATTCCCGGCCGGGTGAGGGTTTTTAATTGTAATAATTATTATCCCTGGACTGGGGACTGGGTGTTTGCGACGTCCTTAATCTTCCTTTCCTCACACACGCAGATCCATACAATATGGTGCTAGTAGGGGCAAAAGATCCACATTGATCGACGCCCCAAACAAATAGCATTTTTTTAAATGGTTCAAAAACGGCGTGAGTGTCAACTGCCTTGCCTTGGTCGATGACCTGGCAATCCTGTCAAGAAACGTATAGACAGCTGTGGAACAAATAAACATAAACGCAAGTGAATGCCTCAGAATGAAAGAAAAGTCTAGCGTGAGAGAAAGAAGAGAAGGATGAGCTCAAGATCCTTCGCAGAATAATGGGTCCTTAGGAAGAGAAGAGCCATACAATGATAATGAACGGCAGATGGAGTCAATAAGGGAACGAAGACTGAAGTTCTGCAGACATCTGTTCAGGATGGATTCAATCCGACTAACGAAGCAGATATTTGAATAGACGGTGGTGTATAGGAAAACCAGAACAGTTTTCCTCCATATTCCTTTATATTATTGATTTTCTGTAAAATCCGTGGACTGTATTTGAAACGTCTCTTCATTATAAACAACTTTTGTTATGTTCATAATTTAGCTTACTCTTCAAATGACGGAGAAAATTACTATTTTCTGCGGGTGTCATGCTCTGCATTGAGAGACCGACAGACCGACAACGAACCTACAGGTTACCATGGCAACGTCTCTGACTGCTTGCCAGCAGGGAACTGACGTATTGCCATTTTCGTCATCCGTTCCTTTAAACTCGTGGTTGTTCCTTGGGTGGAAAGCAAGAGAGACTTCAATCGGCCATTCTGCGGGATATTGGCGGAATATCGTTGGAGATTATAACCGTCCCCGAATAGCTTAAGTGTTGTTGAGTCATCAGTCCATAGACTGGTTTGATGCAGCTCTCCATGCCACCCTATCCTGTGCTAACCTTTTCATTTCTACGTAACTATTGCATCCTACATCTGCTCTAATCTGTTTGTCATATTCATACCTTGGTCTACCCCTACCGTTCTTGCCACCTACACTTCCTTCAAAAACCAACTGAAAAAGTCCTGGGTGTCTTAAGATGTGTCCTATCATTCTATCTCTTCTTCTCGTCAAATGTAGCCAAATCGATCTCCTCTCACCAATTCGATTCAGTATCTCTTCATTCGTGATTCGATCTATCCATCTCACCTTCAGCATTCTTCTGTAACACCACATTTCAAAAGCTTCTATTCTCTTTCTTTCTGAGCTAGTTATTGTCCATGTTTCACTTCCATACAATGCCACGCTCCTCACAAAAGTCTTCAAAAACATCTTTCTAATTCCGATATCAATGTTTGAAGTGAGCAAATTTCTTTTCTTAAGAAAGCTCTTCCTTGCTTGTGCTAGTCTGCATTTTATAACACCATAAGTGATCTTCTTATCCATTTATCTAAGAATCCCTGCGCCTAAATTTCTCCTCTGTTACCGCCTTGTTATATCCGTAACTCATCCATCGTAATTTATTGAGGGATATTTTATGTTCCAATGCATCCACTTGTTATTTAAATATTTGTCATATTCGGCTGTCCTCAGTTATAATCCTATTTTCTATTAATTTCAACTTTCTTAACTGTATCACTTTCTTCTTTAATTTCTCCACATGTATGCGAGTGCTAATCCCGATACCTGGGCACTCTTTTCTTTGAGGAAAAATTTCAAGCTGTTCAAATGTATAACTTTTGGCCATGGATAGTATCGAAATATGGAAGCATTTTAATGACGGTGCAGACGTTCGTTTCGGGATAATTGGTGGCTAAACGGTAAGTCGTATTACAAAACAGATAGCACAATCGTCGTTCTATTCGGAGAGAACGACAACTTTGGTCTTGTTGTGTCTCGATTGTTGATACGTTAGATAGCGCTGCATTTCTCGATTATAATCGAATCTTTCGAACTCGCTTGTTACTTGCATTAGGAAAAAGGGTCTGTCTTTATAATGAAAACTCTCCATCTCTATTGTGAATGGCAGTTGCTAAGTGAGCCTGCCGTTACAGTAGAAACTCCCGAACTCGATTGTGATTGGCAGTAGGAAATGTGGCCTGCCATTATCCTCAAAACTTTTCCAATGCCTACCTTACATCGGAAACAACGTATGGCGTCCTCTCTGTTTTGTTTTTAGGATAGCGTTAATAGGCATGCTATTTAATATAATCTTACTCACTGCCTTTACAGTAATTTACGGAGAAATCCATATACAATGTAGAATGCCGCAGCGAAGCACTGGTACATTTGCTAGTAATAATAATAATAATAATAATAATAATAATAATAATAATAATAATAATTGAACTTGTGAATTCAAAGACGTCCGAACTCCGGGCTAGAAAATCGTCAACGGGAATATCATGACATTTATTTAAACAGTGATGGAATAAGCTCTCAACGTACCTATTGCATATAGCATTGAATTAAACATATTAGAAATATATGACTGGAGTTGGGTCGCTCTTGAAATGTATAAAAAAAAACAGAGTAAGTCTTATTTGTTTATGTTCGCTGTTTCATTCCTGTTTCATTCGAAATCTTCGCATTCTACGACATTATCTGCAGTCTCTTTCAATTTTGAAAGTAAGAAAAGTGTGTCACGTGTTAAGGAGGCTTTAGTTTTCCTCACTTCGCAGGCGTTTGCTCCTCATAGTCCGGCTTCATGGCTAAATGGCGTGCTGGCCTTTGGTCACAGGGGACCCGGGTTCGATTCTCGGCAGGGTCGGGAATTTTAACCGTAATTGGTTAATTTCGCTGGCACGGGGCCTGGGTGTATGTGTCGTCTTCATCATCATTTCATCCTTATCACGACGCGCAGGTCGCCTACGGGAGTCAAATCGAAAGACCTGCATCTGGCGAGCCGAACTTGTCCTCGGACACTCCCGGCAATAAAAGCCATACGCCATTTCATTTTTTTTTTTTCTCCTCATAACATTTGACTTGAGAAATGAGTTCCGGGAATAACATTTTTTTGCAAAGGAAATATGTACTGTAAATTGAAACAGTGGAAGACATTCCTTTAGAAACTGATACTCCATACTTGTGCAAGTGTTGAAATGTGAGTTTAGTATTCACTCACCAAATTCCTCTTTATTCTAAGTTACACGTTTTTTTTAAAGAACCGTTTGAAGTTATCTTCAAATTATTTTAGTAACATGTTCCCAGTCACTCTGGCAATATAAAATTTGGTTTCAACTATGTACAAATGGTAGCCTGTTGCTCCAGCTTTCTTCCAATGTTTTTATTCCGGTTACTTTTACTTCTTTTCTTGCCGTGAATTTCAGAACAGTTTTCATTCATATCATCACTAGTAGTAGACTCCATTTTACTTGGCAAGCGATGTACTTTCGCGAAATATGGCATTTCCCTTCCCCTGAAAAGTGAGAAAATCGATGACAGTTCCTGTTTCGACCGACTGATTCAATTAAGGCCATGGCCGCTCCCTTCCCAATATTTGATCTTTCCCATTCTTGCATCGCCAAGAATCTTCCTTGTGTTAGTGCGCGGGGGGGGGGGGGTGAACAACAAATTGAAACAGTTTTACACTTGGAATTGGGATATTTCTTCATCATTATTATCATCATCATTGCCCGTTTCCAGTCATAGATCTGGCTGGGCATCGCTCACAGCACACTTTTCCGGATATCACGAACTGAATATGGCTCCTCGTTTCGGGGACCAAAAATGGTTTCCTGTGCCATGGATTTAAAATGGCACCTTGACTGATATATGTATTATTATTCCTTGTTTATTGTTATCATCTATCTTATATGCACTCATGTTCATAAAAACCAGAACACCTTGAAATACTAGAGATAGGAAGTTCATATTCACAGGACATGTGCATTAGTATGTTCTGACTAGCATTTGAACCATGTCGGCTCTCAGGTTCAAGGTCCACATCGATATCTCGGCGCACCACCACCGACTGGTAAAATGTGCCTGCGGCTCTTGTTGTCGCTATAAACCGAAGTTGATGGATCAGTGTGACTTGAGCAGACGTGCAGAATGCCTCGCAGACGTATGCGAGAACCGTACCATCAAATGAGTGAGTTTGAAGGAGGGCGCATTGTTGGCGTGAGAGAACGTGTTCCATCCGGGAAATTGCTGCTCGTATGGGACGAAGTGTGTCGGCAGTGCGACGGGTCTGTACAGAATGGTTCACAGAAGGCCGTAGAACACGACGAGATAGGTGTGGTCGCACCACCCAGCCCCCCCCCCCCCCCTCCAGAAGATCGATATCTCATACGAATGGCATTGCAGGACAGATCTGCGTCCTCCTCGACTCTGGCACAACTGTGGAACAGTGTAACACATCGTACACTATCAGGTGTGACTAATGTGCATAAACATGCTAGACTGCAATGGTGTATGGAACGATGTCACTGGGGACAGGAATGGCAGCAGATAGTGTTTTCGGGCGAATCCAGGTTCTGTTTGTTTTAAAATGTTGGTTCGCCGCGGACGGGGGAGGAGGGATCACATTGACTGCATTCGCACAAGACATTCAGCGCCAACTCAAGGTCTTATGGTGTGGGGGTGCTGTTGGGTACAACCACAAATCACAGTTGGTGCGTGTCCAGGGCACTGTGACCAGTTTGAGCTCCGTGAATGACATCCTGCAACCCGTAGCCCTACTTTTCTTGTACGACACCCCAGACGCTATATTTCAGCAGGACAATGCGCGACCACATGTTGCTGCACGAATACATGCCTTCTTGTTGTCACAGGATGTCAGACTGTTGCCTTGGCCCGCCCGATCACCGGACTTGTCGAAAATGTATGAGATATGGTGCAACGACGGGTACGGCGCTGTGACCCAATGCCAACCACCAAAGATGAACTGTGGAACCAGGTGAATGCAGCATGGAACAAGTTATCAGCACCCATGGAGGACCCAGTGCCTACTAGGCAACAGAACATGTGCTGAACCTAGGTGACTGAAATGCTAATCGTTTCCGGAGAACATACTAATGAACATGTCCTGTGAATATGAACTTCCTACCTCTAGTCTTTCAAGGTGTTCTGTTTGTTTTATTTTTTTATTTTTTTTTTTTTTAATATGAATATCAGTGTACTATATGTTTCCTCTAAATACAAGACTGAGTTAGTTGAAAGAAAGTGTGGTTCGCGTTTTACTGCTGTTATAGCGAAATTCTGGTGTTCCCTACAATTTTAAGTGAATGACATTAACATCGAGTACCGGTAAATAATTAATGAAAGCAGGTCTTTATCTGTATAAAGATTCATCTACGAATACGCCTGCGTTAACAATTTCAGGTCTCTTCGTATCGGAGATTTGGCTGGGCATCCTGCGCATACACCCCGACACTTCCGGATAGCACAAACTGAATATGGCTTCCCATGCCATGGACTTAAGTTGGCTCCTTGACTTGTATTTCTTATCTTATGTGCGTTACCTAGCGACAGTGAATGTATGCATTTAGTACTGATGACAAACACGAATGATTGCCATATCGTAACACACGTTTTCCGCTGATTTGTCGTCCATAACTCACCAACGAACGCGAAAATTAAAAATCACACACCGACAGATACTTGTTTTTATAGACTAGCTGTACTGACCGATGTTGCCCAGCCACTTTATTGATTGTTGACTTTTAGGTATTTTATGACTTGTTAATTATGTGTGAAGGGAATTTTTGTAGATTTCTTTATTGTGACGTTAACTGACATTTTAAGAACTATTTTGTAGGTCGTTAATGTTATGTGTTTAATTTCAAGGCCCAGTTATAGATTTTTTCTCGTTAGTTAAAATAGTTCAGTTTCGATATTTTCTTCATCACCACGCCTACGCAGCTGAACTGGTACTTCAGCGGCATCCAGCGACCATGAAAACTATGGATTCGACGCTAATATTGGTCGTTTCTGATTATTTTTGTATGTTAGTCCCTCCCCTAAGATTTCTAAGGGTGTCTTACACCTCCAGTATCTTTTCGAGATAGTGAATCGTACTTACTCTCGGTCATTTTTTCTTTTACACCTTTTAATTTTAGGATTTGTATTTTTAGATTTAGAAATATTGTTATGTGTATTATTTTACGTTTTAATTTCGCATTAAAGTATTTCCCTGTGGCAGCCCAGATTGTGTGGGAAATAGTTGATCCTTTCAGACAAATCATAAAAATAAGTTATAAAGCGTCGCTTTATAGATATGATGTACAAGATTCCAGCTGTCAATGGGACTGTCACCAGTAGGCCGAGGGACCCCGAAAACTGTGCATTCAACACTAATCTCGATTAATTTGGACATTTTCTTTTTCACCCCTTCTGAATCACCATACCGATGGGTGCTGAACTTGGACTTCAGCGACATCCGGTGTGCCACCGTTTGTCTCAGTGACCCCGAAAACTATGGATTCAGCACTAATATCGGCAATTTTCGATTATTTTACATGTCACCCACACGGGTGTCTTACCCCTACAGTATATTTTGGAGACATTAATTCATATCTGTACCGAGTTTGTTTGAGAGCTATTCTGGAACATGGATACAGCCATAACCTCAGACATTTTTTTTGTCGCAACTTCGCACCCCTTTGCCGACCGGGGATGGCCTTCAACTTAAAGGCATCCGAAGTGTCAGTATTTATCTAATCGACCACGAAAACTATGGACTCGGCAGTAATATTCGTCTTTTTCTATAATTTTGAATGTCGTCCTCTCCGCTAGGAGCGCCTTACCCCACATTATGTTGTTTCTAAATGGTATAGTAAGTTATGTGTTTACCAAGTTTAGTTGACAGCTATGCTAGAAGATAACACACACATCCTTCATTTCGGCCATTTTGGACATTCTTTTTCACCCCTTCTGAACCTCCATTCCGACTGGGCATCCTGAGTGTCACGGTGTTACGTGAGTCCTGCCCCCACAGTCATTTTTTTCAGATAGTACGCCATATGTGTACTGTGTTTGGTTGAGAGCTATGCTGGAACTCACACACATTCATCTAATGTCTGTTATTTTGGACATTTTCTTTCTCACCCCTTTTTTTTCTACTTGTGTTACGTCGCACCGACACAGATAGGCGACGATGGGATAGGAAAGGCCTATGATTGGGAAGGAAGCGGTCGTGGCCTTAATTAAGGTACAGCCCCAGCATTTGCCTGGTGTGAAAATGGGAAACCACGGAAAACCATCTTCAGGGCTATCGACAGTGGGGTTCGAACTCACTATCTCCCGGATGCTTTTTCACCCCTTCTCACCCCCATACCGCTGCGACTGAACTTGGACATACGGAGTGTCACTGTTCCTCTTAGCGACGCCGAAACCCATGGAATCGACAGTATTTTCGATTATTTTTATATGCCAGCCCTTCCCACCTCTCTTACATTTACGAACGTGCCTACTTCGAACTCCAGGCCTTGAGCTGACGTTGTCATGGTTACGGCTGGCCATTTCTTCATACGATTCCTAGAGCGGGATATTATATTTCCATAACAGTTGATTTCCTTTAAAACCGAGTTTTGTTCTTCGCGTCGTGACGTTTAAAACGAGCTTTGTCTCGTCGAACGACAAATTCGATATTTTGCCTTTTCTATGTTAATGTGCCAAAGGGTCTAATTCTAGGGAATGGAGAGGGCTCTTAAGATATCTTGTGGAAAAGGACATACATGTGTACCTGTGTAACATTCCCATTCCTTACTGTTTTGCCGGAGAAAAATGTGTACCGGTGTACCCCACTTATTTTTCAAATGTTTCCAATATTCACGAATTTACCAAACTACTTTCTTTCTTTCTGTCTGAATCTGGTCATCCTCCAGGGTTGGTTTTACCCTCGGACCCACCTTCTACCGCCTCAAGGGCAGTGTCCTGGAGCTTCAGACTCTGGTTCGGGGGATGAAACTGGGGAGGATGACCAGTACCTCGCCCAGGTGGCCTCACCTGCTATGCTGAACAGGGGATGGGAAGATTGGAAGGGATAGACAAGGAAGACTTAGGTACCATCCCGCATCCCGGCATTTGCCTGGAGGAGAAGTGGGAAACCACGGAAAACCACTTCCAGGATGGCTGAGTTGGGAATCGAACCCACGTCTACTCAGTTGACCCCGTTCCATCCCTCTTACCATCTTTTCAAATTTCGTGGCTGAGCCGGGAATCGAACCCGGGTGGCAGCTAATCACACTACACCACAGAGGTGGACACCAAACTACTTTACATTTGGATAAGTCAAACAACATTATCGGGCGTTTGTATATCAATAAGTTACTATTAATTAATGTACCTTTTCTATATGTAATCAATATTATATAAATATATACAACTATTGTAACTGACCAAAATTTCTTGCTAAAAATTATCAACTATTCCAAAAATAATCTCAGATAAATTTCAAAATTGTTACTAATCTTTATCAACTAAATCTATTTTAATTATTCTTTCATCAACCTCAAATTTACCAAAAATGTAAAAATGTGCACTTTTCAAAAAAAATATTTCCCCAAGAAAATTTCCTCCTTTTAATTAACCAAGTTTTTAACAATGAAGTGCCTGATAAAAAGGGTTACTGTGATAGAGTAAATCATGTAATTAATCTAATAGATTTAAACTATTTCCTAAAGTATCAAAAACTTACGTGCTTCATACACCTAGATATACTTATAGACTTCAACAAAAAGGTAAGCTAAATATAAGCCCCGTAAATAGGATTGTCCTTTTTAATGTTCACTACTCCTGCTAAGCTTTTGTTTACTACAGCTTCGTGATGAGCTGTGCAATGGCGCAGCAGTTTTATTTTTTTATTTTTTTGCAAAACTCTCTTTCGAGAGAAACCTCTGAGGGTGAACCCAGGGTGAAAGGGGGGAAAGGGAAAGAAATTACCCCGGGTTCACCGCCCAGAGATTTTTTCACTCACACATTCACACAGGCCAATGAAGAAGGTTATACAACGGCGATTTCCATGAAGGATACATGGCCGCTATATCCGACACGGAAATCTGGAGATTCGAACCTCTGAAGTTCTCACTCCCAGTCGTATAACCAACACCTAAACCACTCGGCCAAAGCAGCTAGGCGATGGGGAGGGGCGAAGCGCAGGTACTTAGCTACAGCCGGTGTCACTTCGTAGTAGCGCTACTAGAGGGCAGGCCATGTATTTCTCCGTCAGTTCTGAAGTGTGATATACAGTATTTTATGTTTCAGGACAAGGGAAATAAGCCTTGGGAAAATAGTTGATTAATTCTTTAACGAAAAGAAAGCTTTATAACAGTATTATTATTTTAGTCGCATGCTCTAGGACACTGCCCTTGAGGCGATGGGATCCCTCGCAGAGTTCAAGGGAAAAACCAACCCTACTTTGTCAACCTAGTCCGCCTCTGTGGTAGACGAAAAAGAAAGAAAGAAGATATATTATTTTAGTAACGAAATATCTTCTTCTTTATCTGTTTACCCGGTTTTTCCCCCGGACGGATCGCACCTCTACCGCCTCAAGTGCAGTGTCCTGGAGCTTCAGACTCTGGGTCGGGGGATACAACTGGGGAGGATTACCAGTACCTCGCCCAGGCGACCTCACCTGCTATGCTGAACAGGCGCCATATGGGGGATGGAAGATTGGAAGGGATAGACAAGGAAGAGGGAAGGAAACGGCAGAGAAGTGGGAAACCACGGAAAACCACTTCCAGGATGGCTACATCACACAGGCGGACAAGAAATATTATCTTTATAAATAAATTGCAACAATATGACATACATACATTATCATTAAAGACTAGTATGCCTTTCAGCGTTCAGTCTGCAAGCCTCTGTGAATTTACTAAACGTCACCACAATCCTCTGTTTGCAACTAGTGCTGTGGCCTCATTTAGTTCTATATCTCTCATCTTTAAATCGTTAGAAACTGAGTCTAACCATCGTCGTCTTAGTCTACCTCTACTTCTCTTACCATCCATAACAGAGTCCATTATTCTGCTAGGTAACCTACATTCGCCTCACATGACCCCACCACCGAAGCCGGTTTATGCGTACAGCTTCATCCATCGAGTTCATTCCTAAATTAGCCTTTATCTCCTCATTCCGAGTACCCTCCTGCCATTGTTCCCACCTGTTTGTACCAGCAATCATTCTCGCTACTTTCATGTCTGTTACTTCTAACTTATGAATACGATATCCTAAATCCACCCAACTTTCTCTCCCGTGAAGCACAGTTGTTCTAAAACAGACCGATGTAAAGATAGTTTCATCCGGGAGCTGACTTCCTTCTTACTGGATACTGTTGATCGTAACTGCGAGCTCACCGCATTAGCTTTACTTCACCTTGATTCAATCTCACTTACTATATTACCATCCTGAACACAACGTAAATACTTGAAATTATCGACCTGTTCTAGCTTTGTATCATCAGATTGGCATTCAGTTTTCTTGGATTTTCTTACCTACTGACATCAATTTAGTCTTCGAAAGGCTTATTTTCATACCATACTCATGGCACCAACATTTTAAACAATATGACGTGTATTTCCAAAAAATCAAATCATGTTTTCATGAATTGTATGGAATGTAAGTATACAGATTTATTATTCTAAATTAGTGTGATTAGCTACCACCGCCCGGAGGACCGGGTTCGATTCCCGGCTCTGCCACGAAATTTGAAAAGTGCTACGAGGGCTGGAACGTTGGGTCAGCTGACTAGAGAGGGGGTTCGATTCCCACCTCAGCCATCCTCGAAATGGTTTTCTGTGGTTTTCCACTTCTCTACCAGTCAAATGCCGGAATGGCACCTAAGTTAAGGCCACGGCCGCTTCCTTCCCTCGTCCTTGTCTATCCCTTCCAATCTTCCGCTCTTCCAACCTTATCGCTTCGAATATATTTTTTTGGTTTTGCGTTTGTATAATAATAATAATAATAATAATAATAATAATAATAATAATAATAATAATAATGATGCACTGGGCTATGCGCTATCCAACTACATTTGATTTTTGTTTATTTTCGGGTTTTCACTGTCTATAGATAGGTTTCATTCGCAAAACGGCAGGTGGACGAATAATATGTGTAATCACTGTAGGCCACGGCCGCCAAACCCCTGACCTTCTCCGAAAATCCCCTTCACTCTATTACATTTCCCTAGCGTGGGAGACGGCGTTACCGTTTAGGAGGCCCGCTGTCCCCTTCAGAGTTGGAATCAAAACGTTTTAGTAGTAATAGTAAACTTAACAGTGTGGTAATAATTTAGTGTGGTTTTGCTATTGACTATTACTTTTAGCAGTATTCCTGTCTCGTCTTTCTTTTCCGACCTTATTTGGTTAGTTCTTGTTTTTCTCCGAACACCAATGGTACACAGTTTGCTAAGCCTAGGATTTCTTGCAATGACCCGCCTTTTATGATCTTTTCATTTCCTTTTTCTCGTAGTCTTTTGAGGAAGATATTCAGGTTATGAAGCGAGCGAAGAAGAATGGTGTCACTGGCTAAAGATCCCCCTGTGCGTGGTGGCGGTAGAATAACACCCACGGTATCCCCTGCCTGTCGTAAGAGGCGACTAAAAGGGGCCCAAGGGCTCTGAACTTTGGAGCGTAGGTTGGTGACCACGGGGCCCTTAGCTGAGTCCTGGCATTGCTTCCATTTACTTGTGCCAGGCTCCGCACGTTCATCTATCCTATCCGACCTCTCTTGGTCAACTCTTTTTCTTTTCCGACCCCGGAGCCGTTAGGTTTGCGAGGGCTAGGGAGTTTTTCATTTTCACGCCCTTCATGGCCCTTGTCTTCGTTTCGCCGATATCTTCATTTTTCGAAGTGTCGGATCCTTTCCATTTTCCCCTCTGATTAGTGTTAAATAGAGGATGGTTGCCTAGTTGTACTTCCTCTTAAAACAATAATCACCACTACCACAACCTCACTGGCCGAATAAACGGAGAAACCGTGAGAGGCAGGAAAATAAAGGACTTTCCAGGCCCGCGATCACACCACTTCCTCTGCATCCTTCAGTATTTATCTTCAGCGTCAGATACTCCTTTTTGCGTCAATTGGCCGATGAGTTCTCCAAGGCGTTCAAAACGTAGCGTCACGCGGTCGCCGTCGTCTCGTGGACAACGCCAGGCTGGGCCGCGCCTGGCTTATTTCTACCGGTTGACCGACAGGGCGGTCGTTTCGAGGCCAAGCTGGATCGCACTGTCTGTTAGTTGCAGTTCAGTGGGGTTGTATGAAAATGTCAAAGACGTGTGATAGAAAGTAGCGGATATTTCTCGTTCAGACGTATCTTTAATTTTACCGCCATTATCCGGAGGCTCCTTCGCCATCGAAAAGTACTATAATGCGGTTTTTAAGAACTGGAAACAGAAGAAGCGATATCCTAAATTAAGTCTCACCGAGGGACAGCTTCAAGATATCCGAGCGAGGATGGGAGTGAGTCCAAAAATGTCCATGCCAGGAATGCGCCATTTTTGTAGGCTCTGTATTAAATGCCTTAAAATGATTAAGTTTCGCTCGTACAAAATTTATGCCGTCATAAATTAAATCGCGCTACTGACCCGGATGCGCGCTCTAAATTTCGCAGGTTTATTTTACAATCCGTACACGACGGAACCGTGGATAGCACACTTCTTTTTATGGGGGCCCGGCGAAGCATGCGCGGCGCTATGTTCTGAACGCCCCGTATGTCAAGTCCCTTTCTAACAAGAATAATCATGACCATTACGATCTAAAAGCTATTACAGCTCTAGTGTACACCAGCTTTTCTTGATTTCCAAAAGCAAGATACATTATCTATAGTACCAGAAGTTTGTGCAGGGAGTTTCAAATAAACCCAAACCGAACGCACGGTGTTCGTACTCTGCGTTATGGCAGCTGCCTCAGCCGAACTTATGTGGCGCGCGGCCGCGCTGCTTTAAGCGTATATACAATCTTATATGCAATCTTACCTTATAAAAGATGCTGGAAGTGAATCACGAGTGACGTTTTACCCCCGATCTCAAGTTTTTAAATAGCCATTCCGAGCGTGTTGAGAAAGGAGAGAGAGGCAGGATACATGTGGAGCTGGGCGCCAGCACCCTTGTGACCTGCCGCCAAACGGAATGGTGAGGATCTAACTTTGTCAACTGTATGCGGGGCAGGACGCGTTGTTCCAGGGAGGGTGGTGCCTTTTTTTCCTCACCAGGGCGAAACAGCACGCCCGGTCAGTAGCTATAGGTGTGGCGCCTCTCATGTGGATTGGTTACCACCTTATAAAAGATGCTGGAAGTGCTGTCCTTCCTGGGTTATACAGGCATTGTATCTGGTAACCACATTCTGGATACCGTGAGTAAGTTCTTCCACTGTAATGTCTCTGATTTCATTCGTAATGTTTTCTTCCAGTTTCTCCAATGCGTGAGAATTTGTTCGACATTCTTTTTCTATCGGTTTACCTCACAAGTGAAATGAAATGAACCCGGGACACCTGTGACCAAAGGCCAGCACGCTAACCATTGAGCCGTGGAGCCGGACACCTCACAAGTAAAAATCACACACTGACCCTGCATTTAGTGTCTAGAAAAAAATAGGCCCAATTATTCGCCATGCTCTAACAGCACACCAAACGTCAATCTTCCTATCATAATGAGCGACTTCATAAACATCATTAGGATTCATTAATGGCAGCAGGTTCATAAGGATTTCAATGCCTTTTTTTTTTTTACCTTCCTCCTCTGTGTTTTGGCTCCATATGCTTCAGGGTTTCTCATTCCTCACATGTATTTTTTAACCCTCGTTTTGACCCACTTTATTGTCACAAGCTGTGATTTCCATGCTGACGGAACACTGAAATGAAAACAAGGATGTTACTAACATTTTCCTTAATACTAAGCTGTGCTGCTTAACATATATGTTTCAGTCATCAAGGAGCCCCGGGTTCGATTCCCGGCCAGGTCGGGGATTTTAACCTTAATTGGTTATTTCCGCTGGCTCGGGGCTGGGTGTGTGTCGTCCTTAAGCAGAAAATGAAACGAAAACAAGGAAAGAATAAGAAAAAAGAAAATATCCTTAAAAATATTTTTTTTATAAAAGTCACTAAATCCATATGCGACACAACACACTTCAATAGATTTCTTTAAGCCTATTTGTTTAATGTTTATGATGTAGAGAGTATAAAGACATATATAGAAAAATACAAGCATGAAAGGGGATACATGATGGTACTTGGTCAATCTGAAAAGAGTGAAAAATAAGGAAGATGGGACAAGGACAAACCTGAAAGCACAGAAGTACCAAGACCGACTCCAATCCTCAGACCTTAATGCTACTCTCGATCGTTCAAAGATGGCCAATCGAGTAGCCGGAATTGTTGGAAATGTGGGTTTGTTTTGGTTTGTTGTTATCGTATGTAGTCGGTGTAATTTTATGAAAGTTGACGATAAATGTTAGTGTCTTTGTAGAATATAAGTGTGCGAGTGTATTTATATGAGTCAGTGGACACATGGGATCTGTACTTATACGCAGTAATGTGAGAATGTGCTTGTTTTGATCGTGTTTTTACCGATTAAAGAACATGAGTGCACTAGGTAGACCAGGCTGCAGTCTAACTACGGCAATGCCTCTCATACAACCATTCTTTAAGTCTCCTACGGAATACAACATTAAGAGAGAAATGGATTAGGAATATACATCGTGATTATTTTGAAGTTCATGACAAAACTGTAGCGTGCATACATCATTTTGAGAATAAGTCTGAGGTGAGGGAGGCCATTTCTGTACTTCCAAACTATTCATGTTCCTCGAAAAATATTAATTTAGATCTGCGCTTTGCCTGCGAAAATGATTGGCTCGATCTTGGAATATAACAAAATTTATAAGTGTGACAGATAGAGCAATCTGTATACTGTTACACAGAATAAATAGTGACTTAGAGAGGGATTAGCTGGGTTTGTAACGTAGGGTTTTACACTACCAACACCTTCCGATTCATGTTGTGGTTATCTGTTATCAACCAGACTGCGCCGAACTGAAGCTCGCCCATGTGATTGTTTAGTCAATAGAGTTTTTGCACTCATGTTCTTTAATGGGTAAAAAAACTGTAATATCTTTAGTGTCTGAACGTTTCATTACTAAGGTTACTATCATTGTGTGATGTGCTGTTAGGCCATATGTCAACATTATGTTAACAATGCCAGGGGCGTTCATTGGGTTAACACAATCATTTCGGGTGTACTTGGGCTGAGTGACTCAGACGGGCTAGGCGCTGGCCTTCTGACCCCAAGTTGGCAGATTCGATCCTGGCTCAGTCCTGAGGTATTTGAAGGTGTTCAAATACGTCACCTCGTGTCGGTAGATTTACTGGCACGTAAAAGAACTATTGCAGGACTAAATTCCAGCACTTCGACGTCTCCAAAAACAAAACAAAAATGATGTAACTTTACCTGTGTGGCCATATACAGCGCCACATCTGGTGTAAACTACTCTTGAGAAGGATGGAATTTATTTCCAGGAAAACCAAGAAGTACACAATAAATAATTTCAGGATACAAGAAAACTTATATTTTCTCTTTAATGATGTTTATCGTATTATTTTGTGCCCAAGAATGAACGGTAAATACACGTATAAACATTTAACATCTCTGAACGATGTTCAAATTTCTAATGATAGCCTATATATAATATATATACCCATTTATAATTATAATATTTGTAATACAATAATTTGGAAACAGAGTTAGATGTTTTAAATCTTTTGTCAAGCTGATTTCATATCGTGTGTTTGCAATTAAGTAGTTACTAGACAACAACTGTATATTGCACAAGTTTTTCAGTCCTCCTTCGTCCCCTCGTTATTAAAAAAAAAGAGAGAAGACCTGTGGCCATTTTCGAGATGAGCAAGTGAGCATCAGAACTCACCGAAATTTATTCTTAACATTACATTGCTATTTACTTACTAATGATCTTGTATATGATCAGGGTGTAGCACTGAGCAGTTCAAGTGAAGCCAATCTTATATTAAAAACCTGGGGAAATAAATCCACAGAGTTCAGCCTGATTCTCTACAATGGAATTCGGTAGGAAATCTCAGTTCTACGAGGGGCGTTCAAAATATAACGCAACACATTTTATTTCTCGGCCAATTTCAATGTAAAATAATTAGAATTTTGTTTGGGATATCTTTGAATATTCTCGCTTCGTCTCGTAGAGTTTCATTAATTTCCGATAGGTGGCAGCGCTATAACTAGCCTTCAAAATGGCGTCTGTAACGGAGGTACGCACGAAACAGAGCAGTTATTGAGTTTCCTTTGGCGGACAACCAGGGCATCACAGATATTCATCCACCCTACAGCTCGGATCTCGCGCCTTCTGACTTCTATCTGCTTGGCCCAATGAAGGATGCACTGCGCGGGAAGCACTACGTGGATGATGGGGAAGTTATCGATGCAGCACGACGTTGGCTCCGACATCGGCCAGTCGAGTGGTACCATGCAGGCATACAGACCCGCACATTACGGTGACATTAAACGGAGATTATAGGTTCTTTCCAACACAGTCCCTGTACCAGTACATGGTCTCCTTGCTCATGCGCAGTACGAAAAATCCTTTCCAACACTGTCAAAATTGCGTTCATGTATTCGTCCGTGAACTGCAGTCAGGCGTTCCAAGTAAATCTTCGCATGGATCCCTGGCGGTCGGAACTAGTCCGCAGTCTGGTCTTACGCCGACGAACGCTGATTTCTTTGGAGTTCCTTAATCAGCTGTTTTTACGCACATTGCGCGCTCTTCTCCAATTAATAAATTAATTTTACTGAGGTTAGGATGGATAGTGACGACAATTTTTTACACTCTTCATCCAGTGAAGAAGAGGAGGTACTATTTTTTGCAAAAATAAAAAGAAATGAAAATTATTTAGGTGACGGTAATTAAACATCTTTCTTTAGTTATATATGTATTGTGTTATGTTAGGCCTATAGTTTATGGAGGCACAAAAGGTATTAGGTGAAACAAAATATAATTGAAAAACGAAGTATTTTTCAGTATAATGAAAATGGGTTTTTCGAGCATTTCCGCATTAGCCGAGGAGTTGCTCAAGATATTACAAATCTATATGAAACAAGTGAGCATCATAAAAGACATTACGGGCAATATGGAAAAATATCGGCATTACACCAAGTTAGTACAGTAATTGCGTTACTCCTATTCCTTGGAGTTCATGAACGAGAATCCATTCGAACACAACCCAATCGTGTATCAATCCCGGAACCGATACGAAGTCAGCGCATGCGTATAGAGCGGCATATATAGATGCGTCCATGTACCGACAGCAAACTGCGTGTTGGAAAGAACCTTATGTTGAACAATAGGGCATTATAGCGAAAGGATTGGGGAATAACATGGTGTATTTGAATCCTACATTAAAACCAATCTGCTTTTAGAAAACAAACGTGTTGCGGTATATATTGAACTTTTTTCGTACACCGTATTTAAATTCGGGGAGACTAGGTGATAAAGTGGCTTCCCTCAATACTGTCAGCTATGGTGCATCCTGATCATCGCACAGATCAACATCATCTATCCACAGAAAAAGACGAGACATATGTTTTCATTTTATCTGCTTTATCTAGTAAACTTATTCACGGTAGTGTGCCAAACAGCATAGAATTTATAACAGGAAAAAAAAAGTTACAATGAATAATTCTTTGTAACCTATGCACCATTGGTTTGCTTACAAGGTTTCCACATAACCAGTACAGATTGTAATGCAATGGTTATCAACAATGTGCTTAATGTTTGAGAAATAAGTTAAATTTTGAGCTTCATTCTTTTACATATATATTCATTAATAAATTATAGCTTAAAAATAAAGTTGTGATAAATATAGCGATGCGTCTACGTTCTCTTTTTCTATATTGCCTCTAGCGGCTTTCCATCCTTTCTACAACTTACATAATAGGAAGCTCATATACCCAATATATGCACATATTTTAATGCTTAACATCTCTGAAATAGAAATTTGGAACACAGCAATATATCCAGGCCCTCTCTTTATATATTTACGCTAGCTTATGTTTGGAGCCTTTTGTGAGGTTACTACAAAACAAAAATGGAATACTTGACTTGTAAGAAGTTAAACTAAGAACCAAATAAATAGATATTGCATCAAAACATTAAAATAGTTAAAGTAATAAGCTAGCTCAATACAAATTGTTACGCTTTTTATCTTTACTGTAATAATTGAGATTTGATTATTCTGATTTATTCTACTCATAGCGTCTGTTAAACAGTTTTTGACTTCAATAAGTTTTGAAGGGATATGCTTAAGGATGGATTTAGATAGTTTATCAAATAAATCAAGATGATGTTGAGTAGTACACAATAATAATAATCGTCTTTATTAATTTTAAGCCGAAGCATGAAAGATATCTACGAAAGACAAAATATTCAGAAATGTGGTTGATAAGATGAGAGAACTACCCATTAGCCCTTCTGATACTTCTCTCAACGTGGTGCGAAAGAAAACAGCGTACAGGAGTGTGAGGATAAGACTCCCATTTAAGAGATAAAAGGAAAGTCTTGGTTTATGATGAGAGCCATAACTTTCAATATTTACTGTTATTTATTTGATATTTATAATTTTAAATAAAATTTTATTAGCTCAAAAAGACAGAGGAAGAGTGCAAAATTAATATTTTCTGATCAAATTTATATAAGTTAAATATTATTTTTGAATTGTTGAGGTGAAGAAAAAAGTTTATATTAAATTAATCATATGTTGAAGTGAGCAGAAAAGCGTTGACAATTCATGAGTATCTTCTTTACAGTGCTAAACTGTTAATTTCAGTTAAAGGACAAATTCCATTCAACTATTGCCAAGACATTGTTAAGAAGGTCAGTTAGTCCTGAGGCATCATCTTTATGCACAGTAATACATACATTGGTGTTTCTAATAATAAAAATGTGTAGTATGATAACATAGCAAATCTCCCTTGTACCATATCAAGCCATCTGAAATTTAACACAAATCGTTAATTCTGGGATGAAAGTTTTATGCATAAAATGTGTTAAGCATCCTGTACGTTCATATTTTTATCGTATTTGGTACTACAAAGCACGTAGATGAATTTGGGATACTGGGCAATGAGGACATATAAATAATGCTGGACATTTATTTATGATGGGCAGGGGAAGAGTGCAAAATTAATATTTTCTGATCAAATTTATATAAGTTAATTATTTTTGAATTGTTGAGGTGAAGAAAAAAGTTTATATTAAATTAATCATATGCTGAAGTGAGCAGAAAAGCGTTAAGGATGGATTTAGATAGTTTATCAAATAAATCAAGATGATGTTGAGTAGTACATAATAATAATCGTCTTTATTAATTTTAAGCCGAAGCATGAAAGATATCTACGAAAGACAAAATATTCAGAAATGTGGTTGATAAGATGAGAGAACTACCCATTAGCCCTTCTGATACTTCTCTCAACGTGGTGCGAAAGAAAACGGCGTACAGGAGCGTAAGGATAGGCCTCCCATGTAAAAGATAAAAGGCAATGGTTTATGATGAGAGAGCCATATCTTTCAATATTTACTGTTATTTATTTATTTATTTGATATTTATAATTTTAAATACAATTTATTTATGATGGGCATTTTTATACCTGTTTCATAAAGACATTGGTTCATTCCTTTAGCACTGGCATTAAATTTTTACAGCAGAATAAAATTGGACATTACTGTAAAGAAGATTTTGTACTGATTCCTTTGACCATTCTTTAATTCATTTAATCTTCTTTACTGGAAGAAATTAAAGTTTCATCTTGCTTAAGCCACGCTCTATAGTAATTCAGAATAAGATTGCCATCTCCGTGCATCTTTCTCGTACGTGAAATAAACTTAAATCGCTGCATAATTATACTAGAATACATAAGCATTTTTTAATCTTACAGTAGTATGTATCTACAGGATGATATATTCATACAACAACATAAAACAACTGGTATATTCTACATGAAGTACTTAGCTGCCCTTCTCAATGAGGGACGGATAATTCAACAATAAAGAAAGATAATATGTACATAGATATTTAACTTGGCAGGTTCAATCATAATATGTACAATCCTGCTAGTTAAATGTGTTTAGGACTAATTTGAATGGCATTTTAGAAAGAGGAACAAGAATAATATATACACAATAAAGAAAGAATTTTCTATGAAACCTATTTTGTTTCGTACCCATACTGTTTGGCACACTTACTATAACTATCTGATATGCTTCTATGTTAGTTATATATATTTCCCTATTGAGCTAAAATGTTTATTTTAAGCATAGATATAGAATGTTATTACTATGTATATATATATAAAATGAATTACATAATAGAATTAATTTGCGCTAGTATAACTTGTATCAGCAGTAAAAGCAAATACTATGTATTTGCCAATAATATACTATATCTTAAAAAGTAAAAAAGAATAATAAACTTATTTGTTTGTTTGTAGATGTATTAGTATAGAATCTATTTACATTGTGCAGATATATAAATATATTTTTCTAGCACGATCTAATGTACAGTACATTATATTAATAAACCACGGCAGAGAGAAAAAAGCACTATTGAAGTTTCTCCTCTCATTTTGTTAGAGGGATGAATTTCTTCCAAAACTTCATCTAAAGTGCTTCTGTTGCACTCTTAACTATAGATTATGAAAATTCCAGAATTTTGGAATGACATAATACTTTCTTATGATTATTATTACATACATTAATAGTTCTATTACAGTTATGTATTTTGGGCAGGAATATATTATGTGCTTCAGTTTTATCTAGCTATAAACTACTAAATATTTATTATAAACATTGATGAGGAAGGACAATATGGAGAATAATGTTGTATAACATATAAATATATTAATAGTAACTTGAAGATAACATTGAACTTAGCTTCTTTACTATAAAGGAAATTTCTTCCCTTTCTGCTCCCTCCATTTTTTCTGTAAGTACATCAAGCCACTCACCACCAGACTAGATTATATGGTATTTTATATTCAAATACTTTTAACATTCTCCAACAACATCCATCTACATAAAATAGTCCTTTCGGTCACTTAATTCCTTCTCATTCATATAATAATTACATTGAATTTTAACAAGTCCTACCACTCAATTCATTCCACATTGCTTGCTTTTTTTTTCCCTCTCACACGAAACTCATTGCATTTGATGATTATTCCATATTCTACCAGAGAATATATATATTACTCATGTATAAATCATATAACTCTTTATACAAATATAACAAAAAATCATCACTCATCATATATAAGTTTCTTTCATTGCAAGACTTGGCTGTAAGTGGCTTCCTCTGTCTTGACTAAAACATATAATCAACTATACTTTCACAACATTTCTATTGAAAGATTCCATTCTTTCACAATGATGGTAACTTGTAGAAGATACCATACAAATTGTCTTATCCATTCACACTTCAGTGCGTCATTATTATTTATATACATTGGCATTAAAAAAAAAAAGAATAGCAGAATTATAAAACTTTTTACTGTTTATTTATTCTAAAAAAATGTTTTAAGGCCTTAATGGTGACTACCAATTCCCTTTAAAAACATTCTAAACTGTTTCTTTATCTACAGTAATAGTGTTATGAACTAGTAAATCTACATTCACTTTCTATGACATGCCTTTTTGTTAAGTGATTGGTTAGTCTCAGTGTTAATAAGGCCTTCTCATTCATTACGATTCCTCTCACGGCACAGCAAATCTTTCTTTGGTATTGAGGATGTAACCGATACATGTAAAACAAATGAGAACTTTTTTTTTCAAATAGTACCAAATCTATACAAATGGTAACAGTTTCCAGTATTGCATTAACACTCTAAAATTTGTCTTCTATGCAATAAATTTCATTCTTAAATTTAATCTTGTAACTAAGCTTTAATGCTGAATAGATACAAAATCTCACCTAGTCTGTGTATAGCTTGATATCATATCTTACTGGTTCTGCAGAGGATTTTTTTTTGAAGTAACACCGGAAGTGATTATGTGGATAAAAAATTTGGACATTAAAATATAAAAGTGAAGTCCTGATGCTGTCACCAACTTGTATATTTGTATATTTTGTATTATGTTTGTATATTTTGATTTGTCATGTACACATCATATGCTAATAATAATAATAATAATAATAATAATAATAATATCTTCTTAGTCAGTGAAGAGCAGGCTCCTACATTAAAGTATACTAAATTATACTGGAACTTTTAAGTGACTGAAAGCTTAAATGATATTTCACAAACCAATATGTTTGAGTCAAAAATATCACAATTCACTGCATGCCACAGATTTGCACTAAGGCTGATTTAATATCTTTTAATAATTTTCTTGGAAAACCACAAAACATATCAAGATTGTTGTTACAATTTTGCAGAATTTTTCTAATAATCATTTCTCACAACTTTCATATTCACAAGAATAAGGTGCATTTTCTAAAAAAAACTACTGCATCAGTACTTTTGCTAGATAGACAGCATGGAATGAAAAGTCAGGTTGTATGTTTCACTAAGAGGAAAAATCCTCCCAGTTTTAATTACTGTATTGATGGGGTGAAAGTAACTCATGGGGATAGCTGTAAGTATTTAGGTGTTAATATAAGGAAAGACCTTGATAGTCCTTGTTGTTTAAAGGGGCGTAGCATCTAGGTCATCGGCCAAGGAAAGATTTTCATTGGGATAATCATATTAACGAGATTGTGGTTACAGATCTCTTCATATCGTTAAGGGAGTATGGTTAAGGTGAGGGCGTCTAAGTCTCTGGTAAGACCCTACTTGCAGTACGGTTCCATTGTATGGGGCACAAGCCGGGATTGCTTGATATGAAAACTGGAAGAGATCAAAAGGAAAGCAGTACGATTTGTTCTGGGTGATTTCCGACAAAAGAGTAGTGTTACGAAAACGTTGCAAACTTTGCGCTGGGAAGACTTGGGAGTTATAAGATGTGCTGCACGCCTAAATGAGATGTTCCGAGCTGTCAGCGGAGAAATGGCATTAGTACACGAATAAACCTGAGCGGATATTTTAACGGTACGAAATATCAGAATATGAAGATTAAGTTGGAATTCAAGAGAACAAATTGGGGCAAATGTTAATTAACAGAAAGAGAAAATAGGGAATGAAATAATTTATCAAGGGAAACAAAGTTCATTGAAATCAAGGACTAGGTAGACAATTGATAGGGAATCTGCCACATGAGACGACAGCCCTATATGCAGATCAACGACGATCGACGGATTGATTGGAATTATTAGATTATGATGTTATTTTGATGTGCATTAATCTGATGAACAGTATTAGCTGCGCTGCTCACAAAACTTGAGAAAAATAGTAACTTGGAATTCTCTTATTATGACGTTTCTGAAATTTTTAAAAGTAAAACTCAAAACACTAGACCAAGAAGATTATTTTGTTGGGTGTAATATGTGCATTCTTCTTTGCGTGTGCCTAACTTGAAATTCCCCCACTTCAGGTTCGACACTGTTGAAGCCCTGAAGTTGGTTTTCCATGGGTTCCCATTTTCACAACAGACAAAGGCTCGGCCTGTATTTGAATTATGGCCTCCTTCCCAATCCTAGCGCATCGTCGCCGTAAAACCTCTCTCATCAGAAGCAATGTGATATAAAGGTGAGTTAGTGCTACCTCAAGAATTTGATAAATAACAATTTCCTACGTTAATAAATGTTTCATTTTTAATGTATGTTCTGTAAAGAATACATTGTAGTTAAGTTTCTCGTTAAGAGAAGTAAAATTAATTTCCTAGTGCTTGCAAAAATAATTTATCAATTCTAGTATTATTTGTCAAATATATCCTCATTTTTATCCAACACAAATACTTTATAGAACAAATATTTGTGGTGCAAAATATCTATATTGTTCCACATATTTTATTTCTTCCTGTGAAATTATACATCTGGTACCATATGAAAAAAAAAAATCTCAAATACCAGGCGAATTATTTCGTGAAACGTACTTGAAACAAAGATACGAGTCTTTTAAAATTATGCGTTGTGTTCAAAATAGAAATATCAAAATTATTTCCCTTAATACGACAATATTTTCACGTTAAGTAAGGATAAACGGTGTCTCTGATAGCTAAATTTCTCTTATCTTTTAGGCACTTCAGACGGATTAAGACCATACGTCAGCTGAAACGGCTTAAAGGAATAAACGAGTTCTGTTCTTTTGTGTTTTAACGTGTATCGATTGATTCCTTTCCGCTTTGACTTCATCAAAAGCATTACCACTTAAAGTCATTAAGTACCTAGCACTTTAACCTTAAGGAAAGTAATTTTAATCATGAAGGGCATATGTCACAACTTCCCCCTTTTTCATTCGAGTTTACGCTAAATTACAGTAATAGAATACTTTTTTTTCCCCCCTATTGGTTGAGTAATCTATAAAACTCGCCTTCGCGTGAGTAACTTGCATAAGGCCATATTTCTTTGAACTACAATCAATAGTTATCAGAATCCTGCGTTCTAACAATACTGATCAGTGACTCGCAACTGCTACAATATAATTATACAGCATGGCTATGTTTTGATCTAGTTCGTAGATATTTAGTTAAAATAATATTAATTTATTTATTTCTATAGGAAAATGTTTCCTGAAGGGGTAAAATTCGTATAAAATATGCATTAAAATGTATTTCAGTTAAAAATTTGAATATAGTTATACTTTGATTTGGTGGGACGGATGCAATGATACAAATTTAATGATTGTATATTATTAAACATTATGTTATAGCTTTGTATTTTTGTAATACTGTATGATTCATGTAGTAGTTTCAGTTACATAATATATTACCGTCAACAAAGCCCTGGTCAGAAAATGTTTAAGCCACATTTTATTCATGATCACATATGTGATTCTAAGTTCTCTTTGCGACAGTGAAAAAAAAAGTATAAATGTAATATATATTGCCTTTGTTAAGAATTAATCTTCCGATCATTCATTCGTTTCTTGGTCCTACAAAAAAACATTACAGCTCTACTCAGACTGGTCTTATAAATTGCTCCGTTGCTATAGTCTATTAATTGTAGCAAAATAAAGAATACAATGAGAACATAGCCTATATACAAAGCCTGTTCAGAAAAAAATACCAAACTTTGAAAACTCTGCGCAAACGCGAAGTCTTAGCGGTTTCCGGTATTTGGCAGCGTATAGTGGGATCCTTCTTGAGTGACTAGTCTTTTCCCGCGCACTTCTAAAACAATTATTGCTCTGTAGCTGGTAGTTTGCGAGTGTGTTGGGTATATAATGCGATTGTCGAGATGTCATCAGAATATCTGAATATTACGAGCAGTGTGCCAACATTTTCTTCTGCTTGAAACTACGTTTCCGGAGACGTACCTGACGATGAAGATAGTTTATGGTGATTAGCCGAAACCGAAGAAAGCGTGTCAGTCCAAGTCTTAACGTGAAAGTGTTGTTGAATGTTTTTTTTTTTATTCAGTACTGCTGTGCACTGTGACATGATGGTGTGAACCGCTGGTATTATCTCGAAGTCTTGAGACGTTTGAGAGAAAATGTCAGACCAGATTTGTGTAGAAACAACGCCTGGACAACGCGCCAGCTCACGCATCGCTGTTGGTTCATGAATTTTGACGAACATTAAGACGGCTTTTGCTTTCTCAACCAGCTTACTCACTTAGCCTAGCCCCGGCTGGCGAGTTTTGTTGTTCCACAAACTGATATTCACCCTGAAATGACGATTATTTCTGTCAGCTGAAGAGATCAAATTAAATCAAATTAAAATCGCAGGCTGAACTTTGTGCAGTACTCCAAATTGTCAACCAAGCCTGCTTTGAAGGAGACTAAACTACCTGCAGGCAAGCACCCCCCCCCCCTCCGCAATAGTTATTTTCGAAGTTTGGTTATTTTATGAACAGGACTTGAAACTAAATATGTCTTCTTAAAATGATATAAGTTTTGGCCAATAATTTACTTTTATAAAATTCTACATAAAAAATGAAATTATGCGATCAAGTAATCTTGATTAATATATTCTTATAAGAACCATTATGAGTATTTTACAAAATAGTCTGCCTTTTCATTATAAAAATACATACCGATTAGCTTGTGTCTTGAAATTTCAAGACAATCTTTCTGTAAATTCTACCTGGATATCCTGAAGACTCGCTGAAAATGGCTTATTATAATGCTCTCTAGAATCCATCAAAACAGACTTTCGAATACAGAGAACTTCCAAAATATCCAAATAATGTTTTTGTACCATTATGAAGGCAATATAGGCAAAATATTAATAATACAGTACTTTTAAAATTTGTTTTCCAGAGTATTTTGTGCTATTCAGAAACATTATACACTCAATGGACGGAAGAGAGGCCCGTTTTAATGTATACGATATACCAATGACGCCTTCTATAGCGCTACTTCAAAACAAGGCAAAAGTTTGATTGGTGATCGCTGTAAATAGAAAAATATAAGATGGCCATGACATAATTTACCTTCACAAACAGGCGCGGCCATATTGGTTGGCCCCCTAAAGCGTTTGCTTGTCTCTTTTCGTTGCTTTCCGAAAGGAGCATTGGTGGTGTATCAGACTTTGTTGCGTGATTTGAAAGGCCCGCAATGCACAACTTTCAGTGCTTTTTTTTTTTTTTTATAAACATGTCCATCTTACAAAGGTATTTTAATTACGTAAGAAACGCCTCTGCTTAAAATATTCAGTAAATCATACAGCAGCTACTAATTTTTTAGCATTGCACAATACCTCAAGTGGTTCCTTATAGCTCTTCATGTAAGCTATCCACTTGTTCTACATTCACCGCTCTCTGAAGCAGTGTTTATAATAAAAGTTTGTAAGCTGTTGAGCGACAATACCAATGTGACTAGGCTAGTTTTCAATTTCTGGTAGAATTTCTCCCTAAGTTTCACGTCTCATAATAACGTAGTAATTATTGTTAGTCAACACATCCACTAAGAGTTGGGCCGCATGTTACTGTAAGCGGGCTTCTTGTAGCGTCGCTTGCGCTGTCGCCGGGTATGGTGACAATCCTGGGAAGGCACCCGCTGCCGCAGCGGCAGCTGCTGTTGGCAATCCTGCTGTTTGTGGAAGAGTGGCGTAAGTGTAAGGTGTCATATAACCCGCAGCTCCTGAAAGGAAGAAAAAAAAATACAATTAGATTTATTACTACAAACACATTAAAATTGGGAGGTATTCCGCTGACAATACTTGAAGTACACTCATGTCCAGATCTTCCAGATCAGCGGAAAATCGTGGGGCACGGCGATGTGTGCACTGAGAGGTGCCCTGTCTGCTCGGCGACCCGCCAGGTGGATTCCCCTCACAAAAAGGCACCGCGTGGCTCGTCGAGATTGGATCCAGGAAAAATAAGGTAGTGCCCTGATCACGGATGAGTCACGGTTTAGCCTGGAGAGTGACTCACCGTCTGATCATCTGGCGTTCCCCTGGGACACTTTACAACCCTGCCAATACTGTGAGAATAGGCCGATATGTCTCGCGCCAGTATTCTCGTCTGGGATGGCATCATGTTAGGAACACGTACCCCACTGCATGTGTTTACTAGGGTACTGTGACGGGTGCTGTCTGCAGGGATGACTTCCTGCAATAGTTTGCGGCTTTTTTGTGGTGCATATGGATGGACCTGGGTTCCATGTGGTGGACGATAATGCCCACCCACAGGGCTGGCCTGGTGGACGAGTTGTCTGCAACATGAGAACGTTACACGTCTAGAGTGGCCAGCTCGCTCTCCGGACTTAAATCCGATTGAACATGCATGGGACGCTCTATGCCGAAGGATTGCAGCCCTAATTACTGCCACCACGGACCATTGTTGACCTCCAAAAAGCGCTTGTCAGCAGTGGGATGCGTTACCGCAGGCCATGTTGGACGGCCTGATCCAGAGTACGGGGAGGCGTTGTGCATCCTGTATTGCTATGCGAGGTCATCACACCCCGTGTTGACGTTTTCTAAGCCACTGGAGGAGGAACACCTGACACGGTCAGTGACGCCCACTGTCTTCGTCCGGTTTTCCTGTATACCTTGCATCAGAATCACTGTTTCACCTGTCACATTGTTGACAAGCGCATCTCTTAATGAACACATCGCTGTGTCCGAAACCGACAGTACACAGTTTGACGGGAGATGTGTGAGCCAAAGGCTGCTGCTAGGACGTCTTCGGGATTTTAAGGCAAGATAACGATTTTAACGCTGGTTTGTAGCACGTGGTCGAACCGTTCAATGTTTCCTCCCTTGAAATCACACTACGGACGACGTTCATCTCCTGACAAACGTGGCGCAGACTGTGGTCGGTTTCTAATCTGTCGATGATCCGATCGCGCGTAATGTCATCCAAATGCGTTCTCTGCGTTATCCTGCTTCCCTACGACTAGAATACAGTGTGCCAGACGCACACAACACGCAGTTAGAACCGCTGTACCCAAGACCTCTGCCCACGCGGTCTGTTTCAGGCACAGTAATCTAGCTCGTACTGAGCTGCCAGGTTTGTCACGTGTTTTCTTGTTGTCCAGCCACAGTTTAGTCGGCACATCATCGCCATGACGCAATGATTTCTCGTGGATCTCGAAGGTCCCTTAACTTATGGACATGAGTGTAGTATGACACGAAATAAAATTAGAACACAACAACAACAACAACAACAGCAACAACAACAACACAACAAACAATTTCCATATCGATATGAGACATTTCACGATAACAAAGAAAAGGAAGTGCATTAAAACAAGAAAAAAAAAAAAACCTGACAAACACGACATACACGAGTTTACTGGGTCTCTCACCTAAGAGTCGTCAGGCGCGTTTTCTCTGGTGTTTCGACATACATTTTCAATTTCGTTTTTGTAATATGTAAGTAGAGTCAGCCCAAATAAAGACTGCTCATCAACAGAAGCACCTGTTTTTCGTGAAGCGCGAATTTTTTACAAATTTGGCTCAAAACGCGAAACCTTTAGGCCTAAGCACAATCGGGAAATAATTGACGAAATGATGTGGAGTCACTCTTCGATTCAAGAGGCATAATGAAAGGTGGTATTTCGTCTAATATAGCTCAAACCAAACCCCATGGCGTAACAGCCCCGAAGGGCCTTGGCCTACCAAGCGACCGCTGCTCAGGACGAAGGCCTGCATATTATGAGGTGTCGTGTGGTCAGCACGACGAATCCTCACAGCCGTTATTCTTGGCTCTCTAGACCGAGGCCGCCATCTCACCGTCAGATATCTCCTCAATTGTAATCACGTAGGCTGAGTGGACCTCGAGCCAGCCCTCAGGACCAGGTAAAAATCCCTGACCTGGCCGGGAATCGAACCCGTAGCCCCCGGGTATGAGGGAAGCACGCTACCCCTACACCGCGGGGCCGGCGCTCTAATATAGCTAATTCCCAAATTTACAGATTTACACATCTAACCCAGTTGGCAGTTCAGGTAGAACAGGTATAAAGATATTGATGTGAATGCCATCAGGGCTGTAGTCCCAACATTTTTACAGGATATACTCTAATGTTTGGCCATGACTAATCCCGATTTTCATATCGCCACTGTCCGTAAAATTAGTGTTCGGCGCTTCATATATGATACAACTGATTATTCCGCAATATGGCGGCTTACTCTTCTTAGTAACATTATCTTAGTTTTCAGGTTTTCTTTTTTTGACTCAAAACTATCCATTTTCAACCAAGGATCCATCTTTCTTCTTAGTAAACAGCGTGTTGTTGGTTTCCATTCGCAAAAGGACTGTTACTAAACGTTAAGGACTCTACCGGGCAGTGTTGCAACCTCAGGGAATAATTTGCATTCTGATGGAAAGAGGTTAGATCGATCCACAGCCACAAAACGGATCAATATACCTGTGTTTTATGATGTCATGCTATATCTATATATATAAAATAAGAGTTTTGTCTGTACATTAAAAAAGAACGTAATTTCTATATAATTCGTGTCCGAAGTAACAAGGAACTGTACTTTTTAATTTTCCGCCATCTCTGTCTGTCTGCTCTGAATGTACAATGACTCGCATCATTATTCGGACAGACATGATTCCTTACATTTTCCTTTGTATTAGTGGTTTCAATAATAATAATAATAATAATAATAATAATAATAATAATAATAATAATAATAATAACGCACAGATATACATTAGATACAAGTTTCTGTAAGGAATACAAAACTAAACGTCCAACATTCTTCTAATGAACACTGTCATTGAAAATATAATACTTAAAAAACAAAATATTCGGACACTTTGTGTTTTACTTATGGTGAGATTTCCTTCCATTTTAATTACTTCCCTGAGTCGTCTTGGGATGCTCTCCACTAATTTCCGGGCGTAATCGGGAGATATCTTCTGCCACTCTTCTTGAAGTCGGTTTTTTAGTTGTTCTCTAGATGTGATTGTTGTTTTCCGTATTTCTTTATCAAGTTTGTCCCAAAGATTCTCAATCATATTCAAGTCTGGTGATTGAGGGGGAGGATGACACACCTTTGGGCAATTAAACAATAACCACATCTTTATATTCCAGGCCGTACTCCTTTGGGTCGTTATCTCGATAAAACTGAAAATGTTCACCAATCCCCATCTTTTCGACACTCTTTTTCATATTATCCCTCCGTATTCTAAGGTACTGAAAGTGGTCCATTTTACCCTCAGTAAAAACCAATTCATTAACTCCATTCGCCGACATGCGCCCCCACGCCATTACATGTCCACCGCCATGCTTCACAGTTGCATTCAGATTTTTCTCCTGGAGCTCAGTATTAGGACGCCGCCAAACTGTTATCCTCCCATCAGACTGAAATATGTTAAATTTACTCTCATCAGCAAATATAACATCATTCCATCACTCATTGCCCTCTCTAACACGCTCTTTGGCAAACAGCATTCTCTTTCTTCGATTTACCTGATTTATGAAGAGTTTCCTTCTTGCAATACGGCCGTGAAAGTTACCTCTTCTGAGCACTCTCCGTATTGTTATGGGATGCACTTTCTTTCCGGTGTCTGCGGCAAGCTCCGTAGCGAGTTTTGGAGCACTTAACTTGGGCTCCTTTTTCGTCCCAACGCGCACCTTACATCGCAAACAAGGTATGGGGAGGGGGGGTGTCCTCCCAATGGTGTTCCTCGGATTATGCTAAGATACATGCAATTTAATATAATCTTACTCTCTGCGTGTGCAGCAATTTACGTAGAAATCCGTATACAATGTGGAATACCGTATCGAAGCACGAGTTCATTTGCTAGTTGTTAATAAGAGTGGCTTCAGCCAGGCGTCAGTTCGTCTTGTGTGTAGTGTATTTTCTTTTGTTATTCTGGACGTGGAAAAGAGAACTGTTAAAATCTTACTAGCTAACAATACACAAATGTGACTTACACTTACACTTACATTTTTGTTCATAATCCAAAACAGATATTTCATTAATATTTTGAATTAAACAAAATCAAACCAAAACCATTATTTAAAAAGATGCTTCATATAACGCAGAATGGTGCTATGATGATCTACTGAAAATATAATATGTACTGTACGCGAAACTTTGAGTGCTACTTCGGCTCCCTAGTGCTGAATCGCTAGACTTCGGTTATCTTCGTATTGGCAACCTCTGATACAAAAAATATGAAACCATTATGCATCGCCGTGAGACATCTGGCGGTATATTGCAACACTCTAAATAATTTTGATATTTACACAGCAAAGTCAAAATACAGGTTAAGCTTGAACATAAGTGAGGAAAATCAAGGTCCATCACAGGAACAAACTAGAAATTCTACACGGAAACGACGGTTTAGAAAATTAATATCGATCGATTACTATCGATTCGATTCAGATTTCATTTCCATTCAGTTGGCAGTATTACCGGGACCGAGGTAGCTCCCTCCTTACTCCTCACCCCCGTAAGAAGTATCACTAAAAGTTTCGCGGACTGTACTATATTTTGGTTTAGCTTTTATTGCTGAAACGTGAAAATAAAATTAAGGAAATTGTTGACAAAATCACTAGAAAACTGCGAAAAACATACAGAAAACTGTTTAAAAATCACGAAATTAGCAAAGTTTCACCGCAAACAGATATCTCTACTGATCAGGTACATCATGCGACACCCAGTGTCAAAAGACAACGTTGTTTGGGTTCTCACTGCAAACAGAATGTTGTTTTATGGGCCCTATCGATAAAGCAGCATCAAAAGAGTGTTTGCAATATTCCATTTAAGGATATTTAATGACGGTGACATCACAACAAGAGGAATGTTCGTATTTCCAGTAATGCCTGACTGAGTCTACTCTAGGACAGCACGGCGCACTACAAGACAGAGTGATCAGCAGGGTGCGGAGTTTTATGTACTAAAAATCCTAAAAAGTATTTGATAAAAAGTTAAAAATATTCTGCTTTAAAATGCATACAATCACACGCGTTTAAGAGGTAAATAAATATAAAGTATTGCATTAAAATATTGTATTACCAAACGTTCTTTTTAAGACAAGGGAGTACTTGCGTATGGAATATTCATTTCCAGACAAATGCTGGGTTACTTGAGAACGTTGCTCTGCATTAACCGTTTTACTACACGGTTGGTAAAATAATATTTTCCATCGGTAGTGAAAATATTTTAAAATTCCTCTACGTATTGTTGAAGACGCGATCTTGTGCTTGACTTCACTTTCGACATTGTTTTGCAGGTTAAGACACAAGTATTTACGGCGAATCACTGTTTCAGTAAAAAAATAAATAGCATTAGACACTGAAGAAAATATTTCTTCTATTCTAGAACTTCAGACAAAATCATACGACCACGGGAATGATAAACGGACCCGAACAACTAACCTTAAGAGTGACACAATCCCACTCTATCTTCTGTTGGGAATTTGGCGGAATTCTAGACTTATTATAGCGGAATTTAGTGTTTTATCCATTTTACGTTTTTTAAAATTTGTACTCCAGTCTGTCTCCGAGCTATTCCGTATTTCTTGTCAGGAGCTAGCAGTCACATGAGGAAAACATGTTATATGGATTTGATGTTATGAGATCATGGTATCATAAATTTGTAATGTGTGGGGAAAGAATACTTATCTCTTAGTTGACGAATGACGACAGATAATGAAACTTTGAGAGAGTAGCATTTATATTTATGCTATGAAGGAAGACCGTTTAATGAACTGGCCTGTTCTGTGTGTGGCCCTTGAGGTAGGGGATTCACCTAGTTTGCACCCGGCAGTTTTAGCTCGCCGGCTCGCAGGCAGGGGGTTAATCCCAGTGAAACTCACAGATCAGATGAGTGCAGACATTTACTTTTATTATTATTATTATTATTATTATTATTATTATTATTATTTCCGGCTCCATGGCCTTTGGTCACAGGGGTCCCGGGTTCGATTCACGGCAGGGTCGAGAATTTTAACCATCATTGGTTAATTTCGCTGGGGCTGGGTGTATGTGTCGTCTTCATCATCATGTCATCTTCATCACGACGCGCAGGTCGCCTACGGGAGTCAAATCAAAAGACCTGTACCTGGCGAGCTGAACATGTTCTCGGACACTCCCGGCACTAAAAGTCATACGCCATTTCATTTGGGAGGAACTTGATTACATATTAGCGAAGATCCCTGATGAGCATATAAAAATCTTACTTGGAGATTTCAATGCTAAAATAGGCAGAGAAAAGAAGTATCGCACAGTTGTAGGAAAATGGCCAGCTCATAAATTAACGAACAAAAATGGCCAAAGATTAATTGAACTTTGTGCAGATCATAGACTCGTTTTGGAAACCACCAGATTCATGAGGCGACCACATAAACTTATGACATGGAAATGCCCTAACGTAAAATTGGGAGAGTTTCAGATTGATCATGTTGCCATGGATAAAGATTATCATAAAGAAATTTATAATGTCAGAGTCCTCCGTGGGGTAGACAATGACTCGGATCATTATATCTCAAAAATAAAAATCAAGTTAACACCAAAAAGGAAACACAAACATAATCATCTCAAAGCAAGGAGAAATTATGATCCCAGTTACTTAATAAATAATAAAATATATTTAGAGAGATCCAAAACACCTTTAAATGACAAATTAGAGACAATGATCAACAAACTTAAAACCATAGCTGAAGAAATTGCCCCAATCAAAAGAAGAAAGAAACATGCGTGGTGGAACGAGGAATGTGACAAAGCAATTCAAGCAAGACACAAGGCATGGATAAATGATCAACAGAGGAAAACGGAAAAATCTCGAGAAGAACTAATTAATGCCAGAAGACAAACAGCTAAAGAAATTAGGACAATTAAAAGGAATTATCAAAAGGAAATGCTTAGCACTATAGAAGAAACATTCAATCAGCATAAAACAAGAGACTATTACAAAACATTCAAGCAATATCAATCTAAATTTACCCCTCCCACACTTATGTTAAGAAATAAAAATGGTAAAATGGCACACAATAATCAGGATAATGCTAACATTCTTGCAGAATACTTTAAAGAGTTACTTAATTGTGAGGATCCTGTGGAACATTTAGAATTTGATCCTAACCCAAAAAATAAAACTCCATTACAAAAGATTATACCACCAGTTTACAATGAAGTGAAAACGGCAATTAATGCACTTAAAAACTACAAAGCAGCAGGAGAGAATCAAATAGTAGCAGAAATATGGAAGAATGCTAATGATCAGACTATTCAAAACCTACATAAATACATCATTGATATTTGGAACACGGAGAAGCTTCCTGAGGAATGGAATACAGCGATAATCCACCCGCTGCACAAGAAAGGTGATCGCTCCGATCCAAATAATTATCGGGGGATATCCTTACTTGATATTACATACAAGATTTTATCCAAGATTATATACACAAGAATCCAAGAACAACTCGACCAAGAACTTGGAGAATATCAGGGAGGATTTCGACCAGGTAGAAGCTGTCCAGATCAAATCATTAGTTTAAAATGGATAATGAAGCACCAAAGAGTTCGAAGTAAGGGTCTGGTCATCACGTTTGTAGATTTTAAAAAAGCATACGACAGTATTCATCGTGACTCATTATTAAAAAGCCTTAAAGAATTTGGCTTACATCAAAAACTTGTTAACCTCATTAATATGACTTTTAAAAATACGAAGGCAAAAGTTAAATTTAGAGGTGAATTATCAGAATCATTCACTATAAGAACTGGACTTCGACAAGGAGACGGACTTTCACCATTGTTATTTAATTGTGCATTGGAGAAGGTTATGCGTGAATGGAACAAGAAATGCCAACCAACTATCAAGATCGGTAGAAATATTAAACTCAACTGCCTTGCTTTTGCGGACGATTTAGCATTACTTGCAAATACAATAGAAGAGGCTAAATTTCAAATTGAACAACTAGAAATTATAGCTAAAAAAATGGGATTACAAATTTCATTTGAAAAAACAGAAATGATGCCAACTTTTAAAGTTGATTTACCAGTTATTCAGCTGAACAGTAATAAAGAGATTAAAATTGTTCAGAAATTCAAATATCTTGGGGAAATAATAACATGGAACACAAATGAAAAAGAAGCAATAGAACACAGAACAACTAAATTTAAACAAGCACAAAGACTTACCTGGCCAACCTATAAAAAAAAATCTCTTTCGATAAACGCTAAGCTGAAACACTATAATTCCATAGTTAAACCAGAGGCAACCTATGCTAGTGAAACTTTATTCAAATTAAATGTAAAATCTACAACAGACAAATTACAGAAAACTGAGAGAAGAATTCTTAGAACAATTATTAATAAAAAACACCAAGTTGATGGACAGTGGAGATTGTTGCCTAACAACATTGTCTATCGTGAATGTGAATCAATAATATCTACAATGCGTAAAAGAAGAATTTCCTTTTTCTGTCACATATCAAGATTAGCAGACACCAGGATATTGAAACAACTATTCGATTACTTTTTGAAGAATAAAATCAATAATAATTGGTTCAAAGAAGTTCAGGACGATTTGGAAGAATTGGGTATAACTCGGCAACAAATCAAAGACAGAAAAGAGAAGAGGATTTTGAAGAACAAAAGCATAAGTCTCAAACTAAAAGCAGTTGAACGGAAACAATATACTATATCGGACACACAAAGGGCTTCCAGGTCGGAGAGGATGAAAAAGTTCTGGGAGAAGAAGAAGAAGAAGAAATTAACTCAAATGTATTGATTTCAGTGCTCCAATGTGGGCGTAAAATATGTAAATAATAAATAATAATTGCTCATTATCTGAGATCGAATTTCTTGGCGGAATTTTAGCGGATTTTTGGCAGTATTTAGCGGATCTTGAAAATATAAGTTGGTAACACCGGTGCGTAGTTCAATCTACGGCATTCCCCGTTACCTTATCTGTCCGCGATTGTCTTTCACTGACATTCTATAAACAGAATCCGATCGGGCTGATTAATACGAACGAGTTAGAATGGTAGCTAACACAGTCATGGAAGGAAACAACTTGTGCAGCAAATCAAATCACTGTCTAAAGATAACCACGTTTCCGGAGGGAAATCCATAAATAGCCACAATATTCAGAAATATGACGTTAGATAACAGCAGCATTTTATGAAACAAAAGCATGTAAAATGTTATTGAGTAGCAAATATTGCCGACTTATGTGCTTATTTTCTTAAAATATGTATTTACATTAAAATTTGTGAAAATATGTGTGTTCACGTGAAATAAGATTAGGTTTTAACATTTGAGGATGCACAATAGGAATAGTAAACTTTGTAAATTGTGTTAAAACGTATGCAAGAAAAATAATTACTCAAAAATCCACACCCTAAATCAGGAAACCTGTACTGTCCCCTTCAATAAATATTCTTGAACGGAATATCACAACAGAGTAATATGAGACTACTCTATCGATTGGGCACATAATATTACAATTTAAACAAAATTTAGTTTTCAGTGAGAACCTAAATGACGTTTTCTATTCGGGCTGATTCCACCTACACATTACAAAAAAACGAACCTGAAAATATCTTCCAAAACACCGGATAACAGGCACCTGACTTAGGTGAGATACCCTGTATAATAACTGAAAGCAATCGTACAATGATAATACTTACAATGCAATCACATATAAATTCACTCACAGAATGAGAGAAGAACTGAACCGTTTGAGCTGTGGATGTGACAATTAGAACGAAAAAGAAAACATCCGCCCAGTGAATACACTTTATTGATGTGATTATATACATAACACTTTGTGGGACTAGTTTCGACTTTAAACCTAGGTCATCTTCAGTCACATCATCTAAAATTGACAATATTCACATATTGTGTTCCTTAAAACAATTATGAAACTCACTCTTAAAATCTAATGGCCCATGTTGTATGAAAACATTACAGTTTATTCCATAAGGAACACAAATTAAAATTCAACTAACGGACCCGTGCTGCTTCTCAGCATTCGTTATAAATAGGTCAGAAAACTGATCTTGATGTGCCTGCCGTAGTCATTTTGTTTTGCCTGCCCTTTTCAATGGTTTTATGCGCATTTAATAAGAGGTGCGTGATGGTATACCGTAGTTCGTGGTCAAAATTCATCCATTCTGACGCCATCTGTTTGGGAAAAATCTATCCATATATTCGCTTTTTTTATCCTTCAGTTCTTGATGTAAAGCTTAGTACAGTGTCGTAGAAGGCGATGATATTTTTAATCGCAGTTATTCTATATAGACCCGGTCACTCCATGTGAGATTTGTGCTGGACAAAACGGAGGCGGGACAGGTTTTTCTCCGGGTACTCCGGTTTTCCCTGTCATCTTTCATTCCAGCAACACTCTCCATTATCATTTCATAGCATTTATCATTCATTAACAAATCACCTTGGGAGTGGCGACCCCATTGTAATACCAGCCTATATATGTTTCATTCATTACATCCCTGACCCGGTCAATGACAGGAAAACAGGTTGTAGGTTTTCATTTATTCTATATAGAACGGTTGTCTTGTGAGCTCTTTTTTTAAGATACATGGCCTTCTCTCTTTCTAGTGTAGCTAGGTTAACCTTCGATAGGTGTTCCCAGATAATGTCTAAGGCGTATGTCATGATGGGGTCTGTTTGTACGTAGACTATTTTTCTCTCAACAGCATGTAAGTTATTAGGAACGCTCTGCCATCTGTTGAATATATTTAGAAGCTGGGAAAGGTTAGAGAATCAAAGAGTACCTAGCAGGGAATAGTATTCTTCCCTGATCAGAACAAGTGTATACTTTCTGGCTTGACGGGTAGTAATCAAACATGGCTGCATGCAATGACGTTACTGAGGATGAAAAACATATTCGGGAATATTAATGAAAGTGTCAGTCTCTTAATAACCTGCCAAGTACAAAATAATTGGAGTGATCATTTAATGATTTGCTTTTATGGTTAATCAAAGTTGGCTGAACGTACAGACCTATCGATGTATCATGATTCACCGGGAGGTAATTCCGGAGATAATAAAACAAAAACTGAAGCAAATCGGTCCAGTAGAACGGACGGGCGAGTTTGCCAGATCTGTTTTTAGTAAACTCTTTTAATACATAAATTCTTCCGTATTAAAATGGCGTCCATTTGACGTCTCATAATATGTTACAATTGTACTGAATGTTGTGACTTATCTCGTCTGGTAAAATCTTAGTTAAACCATAGGAAATATAAGTTTTTTACAGACGGTCTGTTCATAATACGGGTCTTGTTGGAACAACTGAGGTGCCACATATAAAGCACAAACAACCAGATGTAATCGTTGTCGTAACATAAATGTTTAATACAACATGTACCATTAGATTTTAAGCGTGAGTTACATAATTTTTCTAAGGAACACAGTATGTGAATATATTTGACAATGTTAGATTATGTGGCTGAAGATGATCTAGTTTTAAGGTCGAAACTAGTCCCATAACGCGTGATGTATACAGTCCTCCAATAAAGTGTATTGATTAGGTGGATATTCCTTTTCATTCTAATTTTAATTGTTCATCAATAAGGATCGACATGAAGATTATTTCAGATGATGTGATGAAAAAGTAAAATAAACATCAATTGGAGGAAGGAAGATGTGCTGAAGAGAGTTGGAGAGGAAATAAGCATGCCAAAGATCGTGACGAATAGAAAAAGGAACTGGATAGGACACAATTAAAGACGGGAATGTTTGCTAGTGAAGGCGAGAGTTAGAGGATGTAAGCAGAACAGGAGGAGGCTTTGGCGGCGATCAAGCGGAAACCTACCGCTAGACAGAATACTAAAAATGATGACTTCTCAGAGAGACCCAATTTTTCATTGAACGATCTGTGGTAGTAAATTAATAATATCCCTGCTAATAAGTTTACATGTTTGATTAATAAAAAAAAAAGAGTTGTTGCAGAAAAGTCATAAGTGTTGCGAGCTGGCAAGAATTACTGCAGTCTTGGGGGCAAGTTGCCAACTAAATAGTCTGCTTATATAAACAACCAGCTCGTCTCTCTCATTTAACGGACCAGTTTATAATTAACTTTTGCTAATGTGTCTTGGTGACAGTCTCTTCGAAGGCAATGCACTCAGGGACACAAAGGAGTACGGCGCCAATGAACACACATGAGGCAGAACTCCGTTGATTGCTCTCTCCATCTTCAAACTACCACAGCACTATTTTTATTGGCTCCTTTCAAGAAAAGAAAAGCAGTATTTTCTCGTCCTTTCAATCAAAGCGTAATGTAACATTAGAATTCAATAACTTTCTTGAAAAATTCCAATTTCGAGGGCTAGCGTAGAGAATGTGAAATCGCCACTTCCTTTTCTTCTGTTTCTTTGGTGCCATCTCGTCGCAGAAGGTCACATCATGGAGTAATTTGTCACAATTTGCGCCTCTCCAATCAGAGTCGTCGTATTGTAGATGTCGGACCACTGTCGGAGATTCCGCGCCCAGAATGGCCTCCTCCACCCACGTTCACGGCCCCGGCCCCTTTCTACGATATGCGGCAAAACAAATGACATCCTGAAATGATTGCTCCTCTGCCATCTACGTCTCCTTAGCAACGAAGTATTTATTGTATACAGCGTACGGAAAAACTTTATTCCGTGCGTAAATTAAAGGGGTGTTAGTAAGGACACATCCTCCCTTTGAGGCAAAGAAAAATGTGTCCGGGCGGATTTAACAAAAATCTACTAAATATCCCGGTTTTTTTTTTGGCTCCGAGAAAAAAAATGCAAGTTTTGAACGAAGGAAATCAGTCGTCGCTGTAATTAATCGTAAATAAATGCAACTGTAATACATTTGACAAAAAAAAATCTATTTTTGTTTCGTTGACGACATCGTTAGGAAGTTATCTATCCTGTTTTCAAGCGGCATGTTCCGCCTTCCACATTTGTTTTTTGATGTTGCTTCTGCTAGCCTTGCAGGTTGAGATTAAAGTTGCGTTGTTTATTTGAGACAGTGGCTGTATCTTTTGTATCAAATTAAGTTACGAACTTAAATGCAAAATGTCGAAAAGAAAGCCAGTGTTTAATGATGTGCCTATGGGGACATACAAATCATTCAAAAGAAGAAGAAACGAACACTAGGGAGAACGTTGGATTTGCCCTCCTGGAACATACATATCAGTTGCTAATAAAGGTAAGTCGTTTAAGTATCGTAAGGATTGGATCGTATTAATCTAAACGGGTATTTATAATTATAGAGTTTAATACCCTGACGTAATTTTCAGGTGCATTGGATCTAGAAGCCCACGAAAACAGTTCTAAACGAACTAAACATCTATGAATACTTCTTGGAAAAAAAAAAAACCGTTAAGAGAGATTTCCTCATCCTCCAAATATTCGTGGCATAAAATTTAAAAAGACAATAATGAGATAATTGAATATGGTGATGATGAATAAACTGTCAAGACACTGCATATTTAGTGTTAAAATAACAACGGAAAGTCAGTTTTAGTTTATTTTAAGTTGTAAACCGCGTGATTTGATCGATTTTATCGATAAGATATGTCCTCTTTTTATGATGAACTTATGGTAACCCCAGGGTAGAGTTATATTCAGCCTTTTGGTAAAGCGACGTGACACAAAGACACAGAACAGACTTTTCTTACCTTTGCCGATTTAGAAGCTATTTCAATAAAATCAATCAAGACGGATCTGCATTTAGGACAGTCGCCCAGGTGGCAGATTCCCTATCTGTTGTTTTCGTAGCTTTTTCTCAAATGATTGCAAAGAGTTTGTATATTTATTGAACATCTCCCTTGATAAACTATTCCAATCCCTAACTCCCCTATCTATAAACGAATATATGCCCCAATTTGTTCTCTTTCGGAACATACCACTTAATCGAGCAGCTCGTCTCCTTTCTCCCAAGTCTTCCCAGCCCAAACTTAGCAACATTTTCGTAACGCTACTCTTTTATCGGAAATCACCCAGAATATATCGAGCTGCTTTTCTTTGGTTTTTTTCCAGTTCTCAAATCAAGTAATCCTGGTAATGGCACCATACTCTAGTTGGGGTCTTACCATAGATTTATATGCCCTCTCTTTTACATCCTCATAATAATGTGCAGATATCTGTAACATTTATTTACAATCCCATTTATGTGATTACCCCACTGACGATCTTTTCTTTTATGAACGCCTAGGAACTGACAGTGATCCCCATACAGAACATTCACCCCATCAACGCAGTAGTTAAAATTGAGAGGACTTTTCCTATTAGTGAAACTCACAACCTAACTTTTAACCCCGTTTATCATCATACCATTGCCTGCTGTCCATCTCACAACATTGTCAAGGTCTTTTTTTGCAGTAACTTATTTATTACTCTATACAGAATAACATCATCCGCAAAAAGCCTTATCTCTGATTCCACTTCTTTACTCATATAATGTATAATAAGAAAACATAAAGGTCCAATAATACTGCCTTGAGGAAATTTCTTCTTAATGATTACAGGATCAGATAACGCTTCACCTACTCTAAATCTCTGAGTTATATTTTCTAGAAACATAGCCACCTATTCAGTCACTCTTTTGTCTAGTCCAATAGCCCTCATTTTTGCCAGTAATCTCCCATGGTCTACCCTATCAAATGCCTTAGATATGTCAATTGCGATGCTGTCCATTTGATCTCCTGAATCCAAGGTATTGCTATATCTTGCTGGAATCCTACAAGTTGAGCTTCAGTGAAATAACCTTTCCTAAAGACGAACTGCCTTTTATCGAACCAGTTATTAATTTCGCAAACATGTCTAATATAATCAGAAAGAATGCTTTCCCAAAGCTTTCATGCAATGCATGTCAAACTTAATGGCCTGTAATTTTCAGCTTTATGTCTATCACCCTTTTCTTTATACACAGAGGCTACTATAGCAACTCTCCATTCATTTGGTATAGCTCTTCCGTGCAAACAATAGTCAAATAAGTACTTTAAGTAAGATGCACATTATTTAGGTCGTTACAGGTTGACAGGTTTCCGACCAACTTATTCTAGACGAAAGGATTGGCAATCTTAGAGCTGAGTTACCTGCTGCACTCGTGTAGGGGTAAGTTTCAAAGCCGTTAGGGTACTGTCCAGGATACGAGACAGCAGCTGCTGCTGCCGCCGCATTCTGGTACTCGTAGAATTGCGCGGCCGCTGCTACCGTTGCCGCATGTGACAACGGCGTAGGAGGTAACGGGACTATACTTCCAGGAGCGGCCGTCAGATAGGGCGACGGGTACACGTAGCCTGGCGGAACTCTGTAAACAAGAAAAAATACGGTACAAACAGGGAATAAACAAATTTTTAAAAAGACAGAGAATGTAGAAAACTTTAAAAATAAAAGTACGTTGTATGTATTTTCATGCAAATCTAAGCAGAATTCTTAACGGACTGTTGATGATAGCTGTAACTATTGTGGTAGGGTTGCCATATGTCTAGAGTGACAGTGCAGATAGTGAGAAATAACAGGAACAAAGATTAATAATCGGTGTCATGTCATAGATACTTAACGCGAATTCCCTGTCTAATTACCGACTCAGACGCCCACGTCTTTCATATTCATATTCCGCGGGTTCCCTTCTCTGGTCCCTGAGTGTCCACTGCTGTAGTTTCAAAGAACATCGAAATCGGTGTAGAGAACTAGCACTCACGTTCTCCCGGTGTCGGAACAATCAGCCAACTAGAGATGCTTGCGAGGTTCTCAAACATCTAGAACGTGGCAAAGACCGACTCGGTCTTGCCGTGGCGTTGCTAGACCAATCCCGCTGGAGCGCAGAGGCGATTTATTTTGGAACAGGATGTTGCTAAACCAATCCTGCTGGAGTGCAGGCGATACGGAACAGGATATTGCCAGACCAATCCTGCTGGAGTGCAGGCGATACGGAACAGGATATTGCTAGACCAATCCCACTGGAGTGCAGACGATACGGAACAGGATGCCGCTAGATCAATCCCGCTGGAGTGCAAGCGTAACGGAACACGGTCATTTCGGAACAGGATGTTGCTAGACCAATCCCGCTGGGGTGCAGGCGATACAGAACCACTGTTACTTCAGAACAGGATGTTGCCAGACCAATCCCGTTGGAGTACAGGCAATAGGGAACAGGATATTGCTAGACCAATCTCGCTGCAGTGCAGGCGATACGGGACAATGCTATTTCGGAACAGGATGTTACGGCGTACTGTCCATTTTACGAACAGTTCCAAAATACCTCTTTTGTCATTTTTTTGACCATCTCTAGTAAGGGAGGCTGCTCAAGGCTCACCGTCCTCATCTGGCGGACGAATCACCGCTAACTCCACTCCATTGGAACACTGTGGTGAGGCTTTACACTGAACCCAGGCTTTTGGCATGCAATGCACACTGTGATTAAAAAATGTATACGACCACTTCTCCGACGCCGTCGGCCAAAACGTGCGCAGACCATTAAGACCTAACGCTTTAACGATCATGGCCTAATAATAATAATAATAATAATAATAATAATAATAATAATAATAATAATAATAATAATAATAATAGTTCAAGAGGAAAACAGTCCGTCCCCGCGGTGTTGGGGGCAACGCGTCCGCCTGTCACCCGGCGGCCCCGGATTCGATTCCCGGCTGGGCCAGGGGTTTTTGATTGTAAATTATTAATATCCCTGGCCTGGGGACTGGGTGTTTGTGTCGTCCTTAACGTTTGTTTCCTCACATTCAACACTCGACATTTCCTCCATTCCAATTACACGCAGGTTCGTATCACGTGGTGCAAGTAGGGCAAAAGATCTCTATAGGTCGACGCCCCTAACAAATAACATTTTTTTTTTTTAAGAGGTGAACAGCGGACCTCTGCTCATTGACTGATAGGTTCACTGATGCCGTACGCAAGAGACGCCTGAAATTCTATGGCCATATCTATAGAATGGACAGCGACAGACTCAGCAAAAGATGATTTAAAGTAATCAACTCAAAGAAAGTTAAAATAAACTGGCTAGAGGAAACTAAGGCGGAACTCCAAGAAATGAAAATCACGGACGACATTACAGAAGATGGTGGAGCGTTTCATACAATAGAATCAAAGCATAAATTCGTGGAATCTAGACGTGGTAGGAAGTGAGTGGTCCAAAGAACGCAAGATGCAACACAGTGCATTCACGAAGAGAGATTTTGGGAGGATAAGAAGGCCAAAACCTTATGGCCAAACGCGCTCTTTGAATGGGCATAACGAAGAAATAATAATAATAATAATAATAATAATAATAATAATAATAATAATAATAATAATATACTTAGGAAGTCTAAGGTATCTTTCATTTTCTCACAATTCATGAGCCTTAATATTCTGTTGTAAATAATCCCATTTTTTCTATCGTTTTATCGGAATTCGTTTTACTTCCCATGTGGGTCGAGTCAAAGGATGCACTATCTGTAAGAGGCTACTAAGAGGGGAACAAGCAAATAATCTGTACTTGCTCTCGTCTTTCGCGATTCTATGCTTTCCCGTATAGGGGAGAAAGTGTACACGAGCAAAGATTTTTTCCTGTATAAACTTCCTTCATTGTGAAAGTGTTGTGAACGATACTAGTTATTCTGCAATAATGTTGCATATATTTTTCAAGGCCTAGGCAGTCTGGTTTTTTCTTTCTTAAGAACCTTCGTTGTGTCTTTCTTTCACTGATTCCTCCATCCTTTGAATGATCATACCTCCTCTTCTTCCCCCGGCGATTAGATTTAAGAGGGAATGATTTTCACGTTTTACTTTACAATTTGTCTTTTAGTTTGCTTTATTCAAGAAATGTTATATGGGCCATCCCTAGATTGCATTCAACCTGTTATATGAGGCTTTATTGAGTGACTGGGGGGTTGCGCTATAGAAAATGCACAGTGTCTACGCAGGGAACCGAAAAGGATAAAGTCCTTTCTCTGTTGAAAGCTACTGTTCGCGTGATTACTACAGACCAGCTTAGTATTGATCCTGCCTTTTACAACTACTCTATCTCTCTCTTAGTTGAATCCTTTGTCTCCCTGAACAATAATGATTTTTAAAAAAGAAAAAAAAAGTATTAAGCGAGTAATACCTCATTTAACCGTTAAGTGGAGTGCAGGACTGATCTCTACTGTACTTATTTTTCTGACAACACTTTCACCTCACTTAGTGCACAAAGTATTATACAAATGGCCCGGTGCCATTTCTTGATGGATGCAATACAGCAAAACCCCAACCACTTAACCAAACTAAAGCGGGGTAGACACATGTCGGATAAGCCATGGCAACTACTGTTCGAGCGAAAGGGACAAATATTCTACTCATATGTGCATGCAGAATTGTTTAAATTCAAAATATATTTTATTTCAACTTGAAGTACACTGCCGACCCCGTGGTGTAGAGGTAGAGTGTCTGCCTCTTACCCGGAGGCCCCGGGTTCGATTCCCGCCCAGGTCAGGGATTTTTATCTGGACCCGAAGGCTGGTTCGAGGTCCACTCAGCCTACGTGATTAGAATTGGGGAGTTATCTGGCGGTGAGATGACGGCCCCGGTCTAGAAAGCCAAGAATAACGGCCGAGAAGATTCGTCATGCTGACCACACGACACCTCGTAATCTGCAGGCCTTCGGGCTGAGCAGCGGTCACTTGGTAGGCCAAGGCCCTTCAAGGGCTGTAGTGCCATGGGGTTTGGGTTTTTTTTAAAGTACAGTATTTAGACACACGATTTCATAAAATTGGAAATTTTTCAATTTTCTTCTCGCAACGCTTGCGAGCAGCTACAGTTTATCACGCCGCCGCCTGATAAGCATGTTATCAAATAAATAAATAAATAAATAAATAAATAAATCACTCCTGATCTGCATTTAGGACAATCTTCCATGCGGCAGATTCCCTATCTGTTGTTTACATAGCCTTTTCTTAAATATTGAACATCTCCCTCAGTAAAATTCCAATCCCTAACTCCCTTTCTTATCAACGAATAATTTACCCCAATTTATTCTCTTGAATTCCAACTTTATCTTCATTTTGTGATTTTTCCTACTTTTAAAAATACCACTCAAACTTACTCGTCTACTAATGCCATTTCACGCCATCTCTCCACAAACAGCTCGGAACATACCACTTAGTTGAACAGCTCGTCTCCTTTCTCCCAAGTCTTCCCAGCCCAAACTTTCTCCCAAGTCTTCTCAGCCCAAACTTTGCAACATTTTCGTAACGCTACTCCTTTGTCGGAAATCACCCAAAAAATCGAGCTGCTTTTCTTTGGACTTTTTCCAGTTCTTGAATCAAGTAATCCTGGTGAGGATGCCATACTTGTAGGGATCCCTATAAGGAACTTTCACTCCACCAACGCAGTAATTACAACTGAGAGGACTTTTCCTATTAGGGAAACTCACAACCTGTGGTAGGGATTCGCTGTTTTGTTCTTAGGTCCGGATAACGCCATTCCTTTAGCACGTTGCTGGGCAAACCACAGACATAGGGCTTCGCTTAATTTTTCACATTCGTTTTCTTTCATAGGTTGCGTTTTGAAATTCTCGACGAATGTTCCTGAAATTTTGGCTTCGCTCTTATCCAGCCAGATACTGTCGAGATACCGGCAGCATAATCTTCTGCTACGTTTCGTAACACCCTGCCATTTTCCATCAGTCTGACAGCGTCAGTATTCTGTTCAATTGTTATCACAACATGTTTCTTATTCGTTGACATAGTAACCCTCTCCTGTTCATAATCTATATGAATGCTCTCATACGAGAATTTAGAGAAACAAGACATGGTTCCGTTCGCATTAACAGAAATCTACAGCGGGACACATTATTATTTGCAGATTACTTAGTGGTGGTCACCACCTCCGAAGATGATTTACAGCGTTCAATGTACAGATCTAACCTAAACCTAGTCTCAAGTACTCAATGGAAATATCCCCTGAAAAAATTAAGATAATGGCTTTCTGTGGCAAGAAACCAGTAAGAAGCAAGATCCGCTTAAATAACAACATTTTGGAAAGAGTAAATGATTTTTAAATACCTCGGGTACAAACTGTCTTTCTTTGAAGAACTGGACATATCCGAAAAAACCTCCAAATTCAACAGATGTTTGGGAATCATCAATAACGTTTTTATAGGCCATCATTAGTTCAAAAACACACCCGTACAAGAATCTACAAAACCTTGGCAAGACCTGTACTTTGCTATGGAAGTGAAGCGTGGACCCTGAGGAAATGCGACGAGAGAAGAACAACTACAGCTGAAATGAAATGCATGCGACGAACAGCAGGAATCACTAAGTGGGAACCCAAAAGAAATACAGAAGTGCTGAATGACCTTAAAAGCAGACCTCTATTAGAATATATCTATGAATACCAGAGAAATTGGCTAGAACACCTAAACAGGATGGACAGAAGCAGGATCCACAAAGCAGTCATAAAATACTGCCCCGGTGGGAAGAGATCTCTGGGACGACCCAGGAAGAGATGGCGTGAAACTGCAAATCTTTTGTATAGACCATAACAGTTCTTCTATAGGACTAATACACTAAAGGATGATGATGATGATGATGATGATGATGATGATGATGACGACTTTTGTTGCTTAGTCACTGTCAATGCCGAGCACTGCTAACACGGAAATACGGTTATGTAGCGCATACTTATCTACGAAATGTCACTGTAATATTTGTCCCAAATGGAACATAATAATTGCTTTTGCATAAAGGAAGTCGAAAATCTGCGGTAAATTAAGAAATAGTACGAAATATTTTACTTGCAGAGAATGATATGGATACATACTTTACTACCTTACTTCTATTTATTTTGTTTTCTGCTATGTCGCAGCGCTTCCGAATGTGTTGTATTTTTCTAACACTTTCGTGTGTGATTTCTTTGCTCACTGAAGTTGTTTGCATTAATTGGTGTCGTTTTCTTCATGTTGCTCATTCGTTTTGTGCCCTGACTCATTCATTAACTTATATATTTATTGGTCCAGGGATCATGCTATTTTGCTGTATGAACTGCCCGCGCTAGCCATATGGACAAAGATAATGAGAATTCACAGACATAGCACTCCCATTCGTCGGTGCTAGCCCTGGACCTCAAGAAAGAAACACAAGACGGCACAAGCAGAAGAATACAACACAAGGGAGTCCTGTCTACAGCCCGTAAGTACGTATACATATTTCTCTAGTGACGATATTCCTTAAATTATCGCAGATTTTTCACTTGATTTGTGTAAAAGGAATTATTATGTTCCATTTGGAACAAATATTAGAGTGACATTTCGTAGATAGGTATGCGCTACGTAACCCGGAAATACTGTTCAATAGTGTTAACTGGCGATGGATTTTGCCATTGTTGTCTTAAGGTGTAAAAGTACGTGGTTATCGGTCTGTATCGACAAAAAAAAAAAAAAAAAAAAAAAAAAAAAAAAAAAAAAAAAAAAAAAAAAAAAAGCGAAGATGACCATAAAAATGGGAAAGGAACGATCGTGTGAAGAATAAGACTAGAGGGGGTCACGAAAGAACTCACTTTACATTGAATGCCCTAATATCACAGAGTCGGAAGGAAACTAGATGTTAAGGTCTACAATATCGACAGCTCATAAAACATGAACAATAGCATTACACTGAACAGTGCTGTAATGTGCTTTGTCTCTTCTGCTGCCACTCATCTCCGATGGATGGGATTACTGCTGCGTCTTGAGTAAAACAGCCTGTCTGAATATCGTCGGAAAATACACAGTTAAAAAAAATAGGGGAACTAGTTTTGCAACGTCTGGTAGGTGAACGTTAATTTGGTAGATGGGGTTCCAATGGTCGTACAGCATACCTTGACACCTTAGCTACTCAGGGTATGTCAAATCGAAGTTATACTCCATCTGTAGGCGTAGTCATGCATTAAACTGTCAGTGACCTCTCAAAACGCTTCAAAACAAAGTGGATAGCGGTGCGTCCGTGTGTCGTTGTGAGGTACCACTGCGGTCATTTGATCACGTTGTACGTGCACATCCCATGAGACATTTTAAGGAGGTTCAAATCGCAAGGGCCGTCACTTTGATCCAGGAAGGATGGACGTTTCGTCGTGTTGCTGTGGATCTCAATGTCTCTCCGTCAGTTATTCAACGCTTGTGGAATCGCCACAATGAGACAGGCCAGTTCACAAGGAGGGTTCGACAAGGTCGTGGACGCATGACAACCCCACAGAATGACCGATATCTGACCATCTGTGCGTTGCGGCGTCATTTAGCAACTGCCAGAGAACTGCAACAAGACTTCAGGAGGGTCACTGGAGTCACGATGTCTGATCAGACAGCAAGGAACAGGTTAAGAGAAGTGTGCTTACGACCCAGACGTCCTGTTCGAGTGCCCCGTTTAACGCAGCAACATCGCGCAGCTCGCCTTCTGTTTGCCCGTACCCACATCAACTGGCAACTTCGCTAATGGAGACCTGTGTTGTTCACAGACGAGTCCAGATTTCCCCTGACACAGCGTGATGGACGTCAACGTGTATAGAGACGCCGTGGTAAGCAGTACATGCCAAATGTTGTCCAGAAAGCGACTGATTCGGACATGGTTCTGTGACGATGTGGGGTGGCATCAGTATTGATGGCCGTATGGATCTTGTCGTCCGTGGTACATCGATTAGATACTGCTACAGAATGCGTTGGTTGCTGCATACGGTGTTGGCCCTGAATTCGTACTCATGCACGACAATGCCAGGGCTCATGTAGCGCGCATCACCAGAGCTATATTGCGACAACTGGACTTTCAAGAGACCGAATGGCCAGCAGTGAGTCCCGACCGTAATCCCATCGAGCATGTGGGGGATAGGCTTGACAGACGTGTTCGTGGGCGTCCTGTTCCACCACAGACTCTCGAAGACCTCGAACAGGCTCTCATTGAAGAATGGGACCTGATACCGCATCGCGACCTCCGTCGACTTATACGAAGCGTGCCACGTAGGTGCCAAGTTGTGCTAAATGCTCGTGGATGACATACCGTACACCACACTGAAGCTCTCCAACCGTGATAAAAATCACCCTGGAGGACTGTTATCACTTTGTTTTTCGCCCCTATTTGGACATTTCCGTTCGTGTTCTGAAAATGAACGCGAATCCATCGATGTTCTTTTGTATACTTCAACGGTAAAGAATGAAGGTTTAGTTGGTAATATACTTGGGTGTGAGGTATTGTTTTGTGGAGCATGGCATACGTTGAAAAACATATTCGCCTAATTTTTTGAACTGTGTAGCTGGGGAGTTGCATAATTTTGCACATGCTATGCGATTGTCAACGAAGGGTACTACACCTGATATATATAATAAATAAAAAGGCATGTTAGTTAAGCTTAATGTTCACAGGTGACGGCACTAGTTCAGTGGCGTGACGTGAACACTTGTTGGTCGCGCAGGGTGGGTGGCCAAATGGTTGATGGTGTGTGGTGTGCTTGGAATAAGCTCCCTCATCACGCCCTTCCTTCCGGCTGAGGTGGAGGGGTGGAAATTGCCTTTTAGTGCAATACCAAGAACTAGGGAGTGACAGTGATTGATTGTTCTACAAGTGAGACTAGTAAATCAACCAAGGAAGCAGTCATTCTTATGCCCCCGCACTCCAATTCATCGCACAATCAATAGACTGGACCTTAATTCACGTTTCTATACAAAGCTGCCATTTGAAGGCCATGTGTAACAAGGTAGACCTAATAATAATAATAAATAATTCTTTCTTAATCCGTTTACCCTCCAGAGTCGGGTTTTCCCTCGGACTCAGCGAATGATCCCACCTCTACCGCCTCAAGGGCAGTGTCCTGGAGCATGAATGGATGAGGATACAACTGGGAAGGAGGACCAGTAACTCGCCCAGGCGGCTTCACCTGCTATGCTGAACAGGTAGGTAAAATCATTGACCAGAAACTTTGTGTAAAATGTGGATTTCTTCAGTCATCAACTACAAATTTTAAATACACATCTCCACCCGTTCCCGAAAACTCTTCTTACGAGCTTCTATGGGACCGAGAAATCATAACCGATGTCACGCTCAGCAATAATAGGCCAAATATTATTCTAATCGATAAATCAGAAATATTCGCATCCCTTATAGAAATGGCTTGTCCAAACGCCTCCAATCTGCAAACAACAACAGCCACAAAGATAGCAAAATACACCGAACTGGCAATAGAAATAGAACGCTTGTGGAAACTAGAATGTCATCACAGTTCCAGTAGTGATATCATGTAACTTACTGGTGCCATTTCGAAAAGCTTGCAAAGCTCGCTGGCTGAATTGTAACTGCATCACCACACGTATGTTGAACTGCAGAAAGCCACTTTCCTGAGCACCTGCCACACTGTGAGAAAGTTTCTAGGAACTTTTCCTCTGCGTTAAACTAAACAGCATGGAGATCCAGGCCGCAAGTCCCAAAAAGGGTTTAAGGTTCGAGTCCCGCTGGTCGAAAAAAATGTCACTATCAGTATGTTGGCCGGCAGGGTAGGGGAGGTGGTGGTATACAACTTCTAATCACTAGATTGTGTGCCAAACGCCTGGATTAAATTCCGAACCTCTCCGCAGTGTTCATATGGAGTGAGAGCTTATGACGCTGTTGATAGTGATTCGTCCGTCTGATGGGGACGTTAAACCTTGAGCAGACCCCTTGGTGCTATTCGACGGGAGTAGTCTATGTGCCGGCACCAGGTTTCACCCTCTCCCTTCCTACTATTATGCATCATTATGTCATTAACTCATCTGATGAGGTTGACGTCAGGAAGGACATCCGGTCATCAAAACCCGCCACTACAGATTCATCTTCTCCAGGACACTGTCCTTGAGGCGGTAGAGTTGGATCCCTCGCCGAGTCCGAGGGAAAAACCGATCCTGGAGAGTAAACAGATAAAGAAGAAGACAGATTCATCTCACCTCATATCCGACCCCGTAGAGAAACGGGACAAGGCTTGGACAAACAAACAAACAAACAAACAAATTGAGCGAGGGTGACAGTTTATTTCTTTAAGTCCTTATTGACCTTGAAAACCGACTTATGAATATCTTGATTGCTCATTTACTTAGATGTCCGGCTCCATAGCTAAATGGTTAGCGTGCTGACTTTTGGTCCAGAGGGTTCCGAGTTCGATTCCTAACCGGGGGTCGGGAATTTTAATCTTCATTGGTTAATTCCGACAGCTCGGCGGGGGCTTGGTCTGTGTGCCGCCTTCATCATTAGAATTCATCGCATGTATGGCACCATCCTCATAGATGCACAGGGCGCCTATACGGCGTCAACTTGAAAGACCTGCACCAGGACTCTTCGGAGGGCACACGTCATTATTATTATTATTATTATTATTATTATTATTATTATTATTATTATTATTATTATTATTATTATTTGCAAGTTGCTTTACGTCGCACCGACACAGACAGGTCTTACGGTGACGATGGGACAGGCAGGAGCTAGGAGTGGGAAGGAAGCGGCCGTGGCCATAATTAAGGTACAGCCCAGCATTTGCCTGGTGTGAAAATGGGAAACCACGGAAAACCATCTTCAGGGCTGCCGACAGTGGGGTTAGAACCCACTATCTCCCGAATACTGGACACTGGCTGGAATTAAGCGACTGCAGCTGTCGAGCTCGGTGATTATTATTATTATTATTATTATTATTATTATTATTATTATTATTATTATTTAATTAGGTAAGGGAACCTCCATCATTGGAGGTTAGTTTGTTGATGTTTATGTCGATATTTGTTTTTTAATGTATTTAATGTATAGCTTTACGTGCACTTATTTTGAAACAGTTTTATAATATGGTTGACTGTTTCGGCGCCATTCGTTGGGTAAAAATAAACAGCTGTTTTGCCCAGCACTGTCAGTAAGTATCTTGCCTAGAGAGTTCATTTTAGTTCAGAAAATGACCTTTAAGTAAGACGGAGGACGCTGTGGGAGCCATTTGTCTCTCAGTCCAGGCTAAGTATAAGGTGCGAGAGTAAATCGCTCGTGAGAACATAGAAGTCGTAACGTCACTTAAAGAGAACGCCTCCGATGGTAGACACGAGCTATTTTGTGACTTCACGGACGTTATATCTCCGTGAAAATAAAAGAAGTACACAAGAAAGAGTGACGTAGGCCTACTCCTATATGATTTATAGGAATTTCAAGTTGAGAAATAGATACCCTAAAAAACAAAGTTATATTTGTTTTGTTTAAAAAGCGGGCCTGTCAGCATTGCTCAGGATGGGCTGCAGACTTATTGAACTACACAATACGTTAGTATCAGGTATGAAATGTAATACAAATAACGAAAGAAAGATAGAAAGAAAGAAAGAAAGAAAGAAAGAAAGAAAGAAAGAAAGGGAAATGCTCAAGATTCGTCTCCTTCTTTCCTGACAGTATCTGCACCTTTGAATTAGGCACAATCAGTGGTGGATCGTGAGGTATGAATTGAGGGGGTGTCACAGACGAGAGCAGGAGTAAACTAAATAAATACATAAATAAATAAATAAATAAATAAATAAATCGTATCACTCGAGGCGCCACTGAACATTTGCGGTTTTCGGAGACTGATCGTTAAGGCTTTAGAGTCTGACAATGTGGTTAGCTGGTTCAAGTCTGTCGGTGGAAAAAATAAAAGCCATAATTAGAATGTTGCAACGTCGGAAGCAGACCCCTTGCTAATATTCGACAGGAGTAGGTTATGCGCCGACAGCGCGTTTCACCCTCTTACTACCTCCTCCTCCTGCTGCTCATCATCATCATCATCAATTAGAACTTCTAAAAGTTGTCGAGGTCGGCAGGTCTCGTCCTGAGACTAATCTTTTCTTGTACTACCAGATCTTTTCGCGTCCGTTCTTTCTGTCGCTGTTCTAGTACACTTTCTACTTCTGAATATTGTAAAGCGGTTGTGGATTAATAGTAGGGTGAATGACCAATGGCAAGACTCAAACATATCCGGCGAAGAATGACTTTCACAACGTTGTCATGTCACGATGTATACTCAGCAGGGGCTATTATTATTATGTTCGATTTTGGCCACGATAGGCCACCAAGTAACAACTGTGATATACTGGGTCATCTTTTCGCTCCACTCGCTTTGATCTTCTGCCAGTACAGTTTCATTCGTTGGGTTATGTCCTTCCTTGTTTCCTCTGAAAAAAAAAAAACCCCACTTTTGAAGATGTCTCTTCTACTTCTCCTCTGAAGTGGTTCCTATTTTGGATTTCTTCCTGACTAACGCCCAACCTCTCCATATCAGTATGTATCTCCATAAATCTCCTGGGAACAATCGTTTTTACTTCGAAATGTGTAAGGAGCTTTCGAGTCAACCTTTCTTGATTCGTACGTAGATGACTATAGGATTGTGTTAGTCTCTTCTTCATCGACTCTGTAATTCCTTCAGTCTCTTTGTATAACTCATTGTTAGGTTTTAATCATCGTTGTCTACCAACACATCTAGGTCCAAGATTCTTCCTTAGGATCTGTCTTTCTTCTCCAGTTGTTACAGTTATCTCTTTGTGGCTTGATCACAGTGTTAGAGTGCCTTAGTTTCGTTCTCAGAATTAGTGATTTCTTGCTGCACACATCTTTCGTTAACTGGTAGGCTAATTCCACCTTCCTGATTCTTGCAGTGATTGCCTCCTATTCTAAGCCATTAAACTGGATCGTCTCACCAAGATATTTCCGGCTCCATGGCTAAATGGTTAGAATGTTGGCCTTTGGTCACAGGGGTCCCGGGTTCGATTCCCGGCAGGGTCGGGAATTTTAACAATAATTGGTTCATTTCCCTAGCACGGGGGTTGGGTGCGTGTGTCGTCTTCATCATTTCATCCTCATCACGACACGCAGGTCGCCTACGGGAGTCAAATCAAAAGACCCTGCATCTGGCGAGCCGAACATGTCCTCGGACACTCCCGGCACTAAAAGCCATACGCCATTTCATTTCATTTCATTTGAAGCTCTTGACTTTTATATCTATCTTCCTGCACGCACGCACACACACACACACACACACACACACACACACACACACCTTCGTTTCGGCCGTCTATGGACCTTTTTTTATTTTTAGCCTTCTCTGCCAGTATCTTTGAATAATTTCTCCTACTTCTTTCTTTTGTATAGGATTTACCTTTTCTCACTACGTTTTCCCAGTCTCCTGGAAACCGCGGAACGTTCTGACGAGTTGTCTAAATCGATTTCTGTCCATGATGTAACCTTCCGGAATCTCCAACTTCGTCAAGTCCAACCTTACTTCTCGAAACCATGTCTTCCTCTTTCTGAATAATTCCAATATTCTCTACTTCGTCAGTCTGTTACTGTCCAGCCTCAAGAGCCCACAGAACTGTAACCTTCTCTTCTTCATCAATTCAACCACACCTTCTGTCCTTTAACACAATTCTTTGTTAGATTTGAGTCTCCTCATTCCATTGTGCTTTTTGGACCTAGAATTTTTCTATCTCCTTTCCGGATATATTTAATCTCACCTTTTCCAATAATGAGAATTTATTGCAGCCGAAATGTCAAACAAAATAGTTACATCTTATTGTATTCAGTTATTGACATTGTTTTTTTTAGTGCACTTTGTTTCATCCAGTTTCCCTCCATCAATGCGCTTGTAGCGTAGAAGTCTCTCTCAGCCCCTCTTCTCGCCAGATATTTTGTATATTGTTCTGGAGCTGGTAGTTCAGTTTGTTCTTCAGGTCCTCTGCGTAAAATGTATCCTTGGCTAGTATATAAACCATTCTTATTGGTGCTGATTTTCCCGCTCTCAGTGCATTATTTATTAAGTGGGCATTGACCCTTTTTTTTTCTTCCAAAGTTTCTGAGGCTTAGACTGTCCCAGATCAGTTCTAACCCGTAAGTCAGTATTGGAGATATAGTGGTGTTAAAAAGTCTCATTGCTGTATCTAGGGACAGAACTGAAAGATTCTTTATGGTTGGGATTGCTCTTGTGACTGCTGCAGTTTTTTCTTAAATAGTGTATCTAAATGACTTTGCAGTAGTTTGCAGGGTAATTCCAAGATACATAAAATGATTGACAATGTTTAGAGGTTTTATCCAATGTTTCGCTGTTCACAGGCACTCAGGTTTAACAACAGTATTTAGAGGTGGTGGTGATTATTGTTCTAAGAGGAAGTACAACTATACAACCATCCACTATGTAACGTTAATCAGAGAGAAAAAAATGTTGTAGATGTTCCTCGTCAATTGAAATGACATTTCCATTTTTCTCGGCCGATCCTTAATGGCATTCTTTTCCGACACATTCTCGTATTATTATTATTATTATTATTATTATTATTATTATTATTTGCTGATGCATTTGCTCGCGAGACCTAGTGTTCACAATGCACTATGTCTTCTGGTGAGGGCTGGAGCAGTTTTATTACTTTCATTGACCTGTCTCAGTCTCATCCTTGACTTTAACAATATGAAAGTGACCGAGGTATGGGCGATGCTAGTAATACCATTCCTTATGCAGCCAGTTCCTGTTATGAATGGTGTGAAAATATTGCTCATAGGGTCGGTTGGTGCATGAATTTCAGTGGGCTTGGCAGACTGATATGTAATAGCAACTTCTGGCTCAGTGAGGAAAGCAGCGGGGAACTACGTCGCTCCTCATTTCCCTAGTACGCCTCTTCAGTGATGTCTAGGCCTTCTGTGAAAGCTGATGGTGGAGTTGTTGGGGGTTCCAACCAGCCTTCGGGCTGAGGACTGAACATAGGCCTACATTATACTTTTTTCTTTCTTCGCCATGCCCAATTAAAGAGCGAGTTTGAACTTGCTAGCTTGGCATGACAGCTTCTCCTTCTCCAAAAATCTCTTCATGAATTCGCTGTGGTGTTTTTCCCCCGTTCTTATGTCCATTGTTTTCCAGTGGTCCTTTTAGCTTTTTCCACGAATGTGAAATTTGCAACCAGAATTCCAAAGACTGTACGATTTTTTATGGTAGAGTCTGCGGCGTTTATTTCTTGTAAATCCTGCATAATTTCTTCCAGCCAGTTGATCTTGACCTCCTTTGAAGCGATTATAGATAGTTTTTTTTGCCAATCCACTATTGACCATTCTACAGATGTGATAATAGAATGTCAAGCGTCTACGTGTTATTATTATTATTATTTATTATTATTTACTGAACGAGTTGGCTACGAGGTTTGGATCGCGTGGCTGTCAGCTTGTATCCGAGAGATAGCAGGTTCAAACCCCACTGCCCTGAAGAATTTTCGGTGGTTTCCCATTTACGTAGCCTACTAGGCACATTGCAATAATCAAGGCCACTTTCGCTCCTTCCCAACCATAGCAGTTGGTACAACGTAAAACAAATAGGCTATTATTAAAAATCGAATCAAATGTTTCTGAAGTGGCCAAGAATCTTCTTCGTTTCCCCACCCTATTGGATTAGAGAGAAACAGGTCTTGCATAACACCAAGCAATTTTATTGCCTCGAGAGTCGTGCCACGGAACTTACTCGTATCATATTTCCCGTGAGTGATATGTGTGTCGTATATTTGTATTTTTTTGTTTCTCTAAGGTAGTAATTTGTCCTCATACCGGCTCCCATTTGCATGCTCGATTAAGCTCCACCACCTCAGGTGACGCGTGCTTTCAACTTACATTAGGACGTCAAGTCACGTGATCGTGACAATTGCGCAGCGGTCCCTGGCGGCCATCTTGTGCGACGAAGGCGTGGTTAATCCCCACCTTGTGTCCCGACACGTCCATTCTTTCTATTCAGTCAATAATATCCAATGCGAGAGCTTCCTTTCTTTTTATTTCTTTCTAACTTTTACAGTTCTCTATTTGTGTATCAACGATACTCTTCGTGGCTTTTTTTTTTTCTTTCCTTCCTTCCTTTTCAGTGCTTGAGATAATTATTATTAGCCTACTAGCATGTCCTTTCCTTGTATTTTTTTCAGTAGCCTACATCACGATCTTTTAAAAACTGAAGGACTTACTTTTGTTTAATGACACTTAATTGTCCGCCTCTGTAGTGCAGAGGTTAGTGTGATTAGCGGCAAATCCCGGAGGCCCGGGTTCGATTCCCGGCCCTGCCACAAAATTTTAAAAACCTCGGGAGGTCAGCTGAGTAAAGGGGAGTTCGATTTCCACCTCAGCCATCCTCGAAGTGGTTTTCCATGGTTTCCCACTTCTCCTCCAGGCAAATGCCAGAATGGTATCTATCTTAAGGCCACGGCCGCTTCCTTGTCTATCCCTTCCGATCTTCCCATCCTCCCACAAGGTCCCTGTTCAGCATAGCAGGTAAGGCTACCTGAGAGATGCACTGGCCCTCCTCCCCAGCTGTATTCTCCAACCCAAAGTCTCACGCTCCAGGACACTGTCCTTGGGGCGGTAGAGGTGGGATCCCCCGCTCAGTCCGAGCGAAAAAGAACCCTGGAGGGTGAACGAAAGAAGAAAGAATGTAAGAAATATATATATATTGCTATTTGCTTTACGTCGCACCGACACAGATAGATCTTATGGCGACGATGGGACAGGAAAGGCCTAGGAGTGGGGAGAAAGCAGGGCCGTGGCGTTAATTAAGGTACAGCCTCAGCAGTTGCCTGGTGTGAAAATGGGAAACCATGGAAAACCATTTTCAGGGCTGCCGACAGTGGGATTCGAACCCACTATCTCCCGGATGCAAGCTCACAGCTGCGCGACCCTAATCGCACGGCCATCTCGCCCGGTAAGAAAGAAAGAAAGAAAGAAAGAAAGAAAGGAAGAAAGAAAGGGAAAGCACACAATTAGGGTATGAATTGCTCAATATGACTCATGCACAAGCGCTGCAATACAATCTAATTCTCGTACGGAGTAGTCTACAAGGCTACCAAGTAGGGCGAACGCCTATTGGGACAAAAAGTTAGAATAACTTATCTCTGCAATAAGGATCAACTGAGAGCCTCCGTAGCTCAGGCGGCAGCGTGCCGGCCTCTCAAGTCCTGGTGAAATTTGTGCTGGACAAAGTGGAGGCGGGACAGGTTTTTCTCCGGGTAGGCCTACTCCGGATTTCCCTGTCATCTTTCATTTCAGCGATGCTCTGCAATATCATTTCATTTCATCTGCCAGCCATTAATCATTGCCCCAGAGGAGTGCGGCAGGCATCGGCACCTGGCACAATTCCTATCCTCGCCGCTAGATGGAGCTTCATTCTTTCCATTCCTGCCTCCTAGTAGGCCTAGAGTAAAACGGAACGTGGGAACTGACGAGCATACAACCAGATGGCGTCAAATTAAAATGTCTGCGTACGGTAGCTGAGGCCATACGATGATTATTATTATTATTATTATTATTATTATTATTATTATTATTCCTGGCCCGGTCGAATGACTGGAAACAGGCTCAGGATTTTCATTTTCAAGGACCAGCTGAATAGTATCAGGGGAAGTCGCTAAGCCTAGTTACTAGCCTGTTCGTTGTCTTACTTTTCCTCCATCGGCAGTGGCAGAGTGGGCTTCCGCTGGTCCGACGGCTCTGCACTTCCACCGACTAACCGAGCAGAGGAGGGGTGGCCGTGTCTCTACGCCTCTGCTTTCGGGAGACGGAGAGGAACTGGTTCCCACCGTCGGCTGTCCTGAGAATTTCCATTCTCGTGCACTAAGGCGAATACCGGGACAGTTCCTAGTATAGGCCACGGTCGCTAACCCTCTCACCTTCTCCGAGCATCTCCTTCACCGTAACAAATCTCCCGGCCTGAGAGGCGGTGTCACCGTCTAAGAGGCCCGCCTCCCCCTTCAGGGGAGGAATGAAAACATTTTAGTAGTAGTAGTAGTAGTAGTAGTAGTAATGTTTTCTCCGCTATACGGAAAAGCATAGAATCATGGATATAATTTTGGACTTAGAAGACGAAAGGGCGAGTCATCTATAATGCGACGCGTAAATACATTACGTTATAACTTATTTTTATTATTGTTTGAAAGGATCAACTACTTCCCAGACAATCTGGGTTGCCCCAAGGAAATACTTTAAGGCAAAACAAAATAATTTCTAGCTAAAACGTAAAATTATACGCATAACAATATTTCGATTTAAACATTTACAAAAGAGTTCATAAACAATCAAACAAAGTCGCAATTAAGAAAAAACTAAAAACCCACTTGACATAAGCAATACAAATCCTAAAAGTAAAAGGCGTGAAAGAGAAAATTACTTAAATTGTAGATGTACGTGTAGTACAATATCTTCCAGAATAGCTCTTAACCAAACTTCGTACAAATACGAATTACTATAATGAAAAGATACTGCAGGAGTAAAATTCCTTCTAGCAAACCTAAGAGAGGGAATGACGTACAAGAATAATCGAAAACGACCAATATTAGCGTCCAATCCATAGTTTCCGTGGTCGCTGACTTGTATTGTGGCACTCTGAATGCCGTTTAGTAAGTTACCAGTTCAGCTGCGTAGGCATGGCGAAATGTGGTGATGAAGAACATGTCCAAGCTTACCGAGATTCGTTTGATTAACCAGAAAGAAAATAATGTATAAGACTTGAAATTAAACACAACAATAACTTCTAAACTACGATATCACAAAATGTCCGAGCAGCGCCGGGTAATATAGCTAGTAACATGTACGAGCTTACGTTGTTATAGCAACGTACAGGTGACGCTACTGCCCTAGTGTACATACATGACGAACACTGGTTGCCATGGTTACTGTAACCAGTGATAATGCTAATTTCAGATAGATCACCAGCCCAAAATCATATCCATGTTAAAAGGATAGCAGATGCTCACGCACAAAGGGCGTAGCATCTTGGGAAGCGACGAGTCTCGAGACGAATATGAAGCCATTTCTGTGTCGTAGACGTAACCTCTCAAAAAAAAAAAAAAAAAAAAAAAAAAGAGTTAAAAGAAAGAAATAGGTGGTGTCAAAATTGTCTCTGAGAAAACCAAATGGTTGTGCCTTAAATAAGTGAAACTCAAATTGAAAACGATTAATTTATTTGCGTCTTACGACTCGTTTTCGAGAGTCACCTGTATGGAATCTGGAATCGACAAGTGTAGGATTCAGTGCATCTGTAATAATAATAATAATAATAATAATAATAATAATAATAATAAAGTGGACAGTCCGCCTCTGTGGTGTAGTGGTTAGCGTGATTAGCTGCCACCCCCGGAGGCCCGGGTTCGATTCCCGGCTCTGCCACGAAATTTGAAAAGTGGTACGAGGGCTGGAACGGGGTCCACTCAGCCTCGGGAGGTCAACTGAGTAAAGGTGGGTTCGATTCCCACCTCAGCCATCCTGGAAGTGGTTTTCCGTGGTTTCCCACTTCTCCTCCAGGCGAATGCCGGGATGGTACCTAACTTAAGGCCACGGCCGCTTCCTTCCCTCTTCCTTGCCTATCCCTTCCAATCTTCCCATCCCTCCACAAGGCCCCTGTTCAGCATAGCAGGTGAGGCCGCCTGGGTGACGTACTGATCATACTCCTCAGTTGTATCCCCCGACCAAGAGTCTGAAGCTCCAGGACACTGCACTTGAGGCGGTAGAGGTGGGATCCCTCGCTAAGTCTGAGGGAAAAACCGAACCTGGAGGGTAAACAGATGATGATGATGATGATGAAGTGGACAACCATAAGAATGCCATTAAGGAGCGGGCGAAATATAAGTGGCATTTCAAGTGACAAGAAACACCACAACAAAAATATTTGATCTTATAGGGCTAAACTGAGGGATCTTGACACCGTTGTTAAACTGGAGTGCCTGTAACTTACGTAGCGCAAACATTCGACATGAATGGAAAAGGTGGACTTGAACATATCCGGAAGAGAGAAAGAAAAATGCTAAGAAAAATTGTGGACCCAAATGTAAAATATGGGGAGAGGAGAGGAGACTCAAATCTAACGAAGATTTGCATAAAAGAACTGAAGGAGTGGTTGAACTGACGAGAAAGAGAATGTTACAGTTCTATGGACACTTGATGAGGATGGACAGTAACAGACTGACGACGAGAACCTTTGGACTCTTCAGGAAGAAGAAGACAGCGCTGAAATGGTTTCGAGAAGTGAGGTTGGACTTGACGAAGATGGGGGGTTCCGGAAGATGAAATGATGGACAGAAATCAATTTAGACAACCCATCAAAAATTTCTGTGGTGTCCAGGAGACTCTGGTGAGGAAAGGGAGGTCCTATATGGAAGAGCAGAAGAAGGAAGTTGGAGAAAGGATAAAAGACACTGGCAGAGAAGGCTAAAAATACCGCAAAGATGGTCAAAGGACCCATAGACGGCCGAAACGAAAATTAAAAAAAAAAAAAAAAGTAAATAACCAATATCCGAACAGCACCTCAACACCTAACAACAGAGTAAGGTAAAATAGGAAAAGTGGAGAGAGTTTCAGATATCTTGGTGAGACAGTGCAGATGAAAACTAATGAGAAAGAAGCTAACAGCAGCAGGCGAGAGAAGATGGCCGCAGCTTTTTGTACAAGGACAGCTAAACTCAGGCACTAATAACACAGTGATCAAATCCGAATTTCCCTACGCAAGTGAATGCCTCAGAATGACAGGAAAAGCTGGACTGAGAGAAGCAAAGAGCTTGCATCCGGGAGATGGTGGGTTCGAATCCCACTGTCGGCAGACCTGAAGATGGTTGTCCGTGGTTTCCCATTTTCACACCAGGCAAATGCTGGGGCTGTACCTTAATTAAGGCCAAGGCTGCTTTGTTCCCAATCCTAGGCCTTTCCTACTCCACGGTCGCCGTAAGTCCTACCTGTTCCGATGCGACGTAAAGCAAATTTAAACAAAATGGCCTGCATTTTCTAATGCCGCTGTGAATATTGTTTGATTTTCTGTCTGTTTCTAAGATGGCATTGTCCGTAGGCGAGTTTTGGGCCTATAATTTTTCTTATGATTTTGCGTTCCTTTTTCTCATTTTTTGAACGTCTGCTTTCCTCTTGAAATTTAGCGCTTGATCCATAAATACATTCTGGTTTAATGCCTGTATTATAATGTCTTAGTTTTGTGCGCCAGCGTCTTGGAAAGGTGTAGCACTCATACTGATAATCCCACTGCTACACTGGGGCGAAACGCTGGTAATTTCACGATTGAAAAAGCCGAAAGACTCAATGAGTTTAAATGTTTTTATTTTTATTATCATCATTATCATTCGTCGGTAACTCAGCTGCAACATAAGACATTAATCTTTTGATTCGAAACATCCTAAGTATTCAGTGTAATTAAATATGAAGAAACGAATTGTTGATGTTCATTCTACGTAGACCAATGCTTTATATCCAGCATATTCCCTTCCTTCTTTAACGTGTTACGAAATTAAGTCTTTGTTCTGTTGTACTGACCTGTTCTTTTCTTTAATTTCACAAGAGCCGAGGTTAATCGTTACGACATACTGCATCGTGTTGTTTTCTGCTTACTCAAGTACGTCCTATTGCCACTTCTTTGTCTTCACCGATTGCAGCAAACTTCAGTACGCAATATTTCTCAAGAGCATGAAAGCATTTCATTTTGGTGCCGAAATTCATATTTTAGTTAGACCAAGTTTGATTACAGCTGTGTGAGTTTCAAATTAATCTCCTGTGAGTAGGGGGAGGAGAGCGCAGTAGAATACACCCACGTTATACGCTGAATGTCGTAATAGGGAACTAAGGGTAATGAGCGACCACAGGTCTCTTAGCTGAGTCTGACATTGATCTTTTCTTTTTCTATTCGACCTCCATTGTTCTTTTCCGATTCCGACAGTATTACACTTGCGAAGCCCTCTGAGGACGCCTTAATATCATGTTGGAAGCAACAGACATAAAGATAGCGAAATGGATTTCTGGTATAAACAGGTTGGAACCATCCACTTGTCAAGTAAAAAGGTCCATCTATTCAACACTTTTTATATCATACATTTAATTATGTATTATTTTTTATGGAATAGGGCCTACATGTTTCGTCTCCTAAGGTGACATCTTCAGTTCCTTAAAAGACCCAGCATAAAATCACAAGGATAACACTTTAATTTTTTTTTTTTTTTTGCATATACAGTTTTTAAATTGGTTAAGTCTTTAGACTTAACTCGTAGTATCATGAGCACCAAACGTGTCTTTTATATGAAACATACACTTGGAAATAAAACCATTTTTAAAGACATGATCTAAAGTGGGATGAAGTTAAAATATAATTGTGATTCGCCTATGGAGAACACATTAACATCACAAAGAATTTCCGAGATCTTAAATCACCAATACATTTTAACTTCATCCGATTTTAGATAATAGGCCTACCTTAAAAATGGTCTTGTTTCTAAGTGCATGTTTCATATACAAGTTTGGTGGCCTTGATGAGTTACTATTAAGACTAGCGACTTTAACCAGTTTAAAAACTACACTTGCGAAAGTAATTTTAAGTGTTATCCTTGTTATTTTTTTGCTAAGTGTTTTAAAGAACTGAAGATGTCTCCGTAAGAGTTGAAACATGTAAGTTAGGCCTATTCCATACAAACAGACCTAATGCATAATTAAATGTAGGCCTAGTTCATAGAGCTAGTTGCGAATACAGGACTCTACAGGTGCACAGTTCATATGCAGAGCCTTGCAGACTGAATGCTGAAAGGCATAATGCGTGTTGTTGGTTTTTAATTTTTTTTTAATTTTTAGAATTGACTTTCCGTCACACCGACACAGATTGGTCTTATGGCGACGATGGTAGGCTACAGGAAAGGGCCAGGAGTGGGAAGGAAGCGACCGTTGCCTTAAGTAAGGTTTGAAATGGAAAACCACAGAAAAATATCTTCAGGCCTACCGAAAGTGGGGTTCGAACCTGCTATCTCCCAAGTGCAAGCTTACAGCTGCGCCCCTAACCGCATGGCCAACTCTCTCGGTAAGCAACAGTCTACAGGATGGTCGGAAACAACGTTACCCGAGTATTTGCGCGTTAGAGGGTTGGTCATACTGATAAATAACTCGAAAAAATAAATACGTGATACCGTAGTCATTTTATCACCTGCTTTAGTTAGCCAATCTGATCGCTTCGCGGGCGAATTCAAATGGATTTTCAGAGGCGGTGTTGCTGAATCTGTACGTGGCTTAAGAATAAACCATCGCCAGCGGAGGGGTTTGAATACAAACCTCCGAAGTAGAGATTACCCCTGAGCAGTTGAATATGTCATAACAGTTTACACTTTAGTTACCAGATGACAGCAGCAACTTAAACAAATACACTACAGAGTACATTATACACTATAGTGTGTTTGACTTAAAGCAATCTCCTACGAAAGTGTTCTCACTTGGAAGACATGCGTACTATCTGAACTCTGAAGGTAACATTCTATGTCTGTAAGCTGCTACTGGTGACAGTTAGGCCTACCACTTCCCAGTTACAGTTTTCACTAGTACGTTATTCTGTTGTCGTTACTCGGTAACCAGTTATTTTTGTCGTCGTTACATTTGTAACAGTGACGGGCATGTAACTGTGACAAAGTAACTGCTACGTTATTTTCCAGCCATCTGTTACAGGTAGCTTTAGTAACAGTGCCGCGCTAAGTACGTTTGAATTAGCCCGCAAAGTGATCTGATTGGCTAACTTCAGCAGCTGATATAATGACAACAGTGTGAGATATCGAATTATTTCTTTTTAAAATTATTAATGAGGCTGACCAGCCCCCAAACGCTCATAACTTACACGCGGTTCAAATTGCTTCCAACCATCCCGTGTAGCGAAGATGTTGTGACTTCCCCTCTCGGAGAACAATCATCAAATGAGAAATGCAACCAAGCAAGTAAAGGGCGCCAATCTTTAAGTTGAGGACTTAAAGATAAAATTTATAATCAAGCTTGGACAGACTCTTATCACAGGGGTGAGGTGATAGTACACTAATCATTAAGCAGGAGAATTAGAAATCAAAAGGCTAATTAAGGCAGATTAAAGTAAACTAGAAAAATACTATTTATTATATTTAATATGAATGACGACGGTTTAACGAGAACTGAATTTAAATTAGAAAATGAATTTAATAAAAAATTGAATGACTCTACTTCGCGAAAACTTGCAATATCTTTAACTCGCTTGCTCACCATGTCGTCTTGTTCTGCTGGTCCTTGGAAAGCTTCCATCCTTGCAGCTGGAACATCACCGGTCGTCTTTGATATCTCTTCATCTGCAGCTCAGTACCATTCCTGCCTTGCCAATTGCACCCACCACTAATTGGAAGATGACTTCAAAACTAACACTCCCTATTATGCTTTATCCCATAGATTGGAGATAAGCCCTAAGTCATAGTTAGAAGAACCACCTTGGGTTGTATGGAGAGGATACTCAATTAAGAATCCTTCCAACTTTACTGAAAATGTTCTCTGAAGTTTCATTTCTATCTAGATTAAAACTATCTATTGACTTAGACTGGTTCAAACCGGTCTTGCAGCCGTGCTGTACGTACTTCCTCATGAGAGTGGCTATACACACCTCATTCAGAATTTCTAAGTATCGAGACGCAGAATCAAGTAGAAAATCAAGTAGAAGCCTCGTAGAAGATCGTAGAATAATGTAGAGAGACTCGCAGAAGCGAATAAGACGTTGTAGAGAGAGAATAAGTCAGCAGAATAAGTGAATCAGAGAAGCCACGAGCTCCAACACTCCCTTTTATAACTTTCTCTCGCGCTAATTACAGGCCGCTACCACGTGGTCCAATCAGATGACACTTCTCTCCCCACTCCAGAAATTAGAGTTGACGGGCCATATCCATGATATCAACTGTTCTTCTATTCGTCCTTTCACTCAATATCCATGGCAACATGACGCTCCTTTGAAAATATAGGCGTTGATCAGTTCGAATAATTCTGGTCGAAATACGGTAGCTTAAGTTAGGACGCGTGAACACGTGCTCGCTTTTCTCAGAACTTGATGTCTAAATTTGTCCTCCCTTCCTCCTCGGTGATGTGGCAAGATAACTGAAATCTACTGCAAGTTAATTTTAACCAACTGTCGCAAGAATCTAAGTGAATATTAAGATATTCAGCCCTCGTTTATAAGTCGTAGTTACAAAGTAATGAAATGATAGTGAGCAAATGATTAAACATGAATTATAATACAATTACATACCAAAATAAATATCATGACGTTAAATTCCTGAATTAATTACACATAATAAAATTAACATAATTACACTGTAACGTCTGGAACGTTACAATGTATGTAATATTATTCAAGAAGAAATATATGGTGAATCATTTTGGGGTTGAACCTGTTAGTTCGAAAACTATCGAGAGAGCCAGCGAACAGAAGACAGCGAATTTCCTCACTTTTGAAATCGAGTGTTTATGGGAGTGCATGTTCTAAGCGCCCTATAAACCGACTAAGAACAGCTAGATATGTATAGCATATAAAACAATTAGGGCAAGTGTTATCTCCCAATGACAGCCGCTTCCATGTTTAATAATTTCATGAGGTTTGTACTTTATGGTGACGGGCCGCCCATTAAGAGCTCGACCGATAGGTCAGAAGGTTAAAACAGAATCAGATAAACACAGCCATGTTTAATGTGACAAATGTCAGATTCTCACGACCTATAGTTAACATAAATCATTGAAAGTGTTGTTTTCCGCTTTCTTGCTACGCTTTCGCACACGGCAGACGTCTCCCTGATCTAGAAGATTTTGCTACCCCCTTCCTTTAAGAGGCGACTGAAACAGGAACCACCAATTTCTCTGACCTAGGGAGCACAGATAGTGACTACCCGGCCTCTAACTTACTTATGCTAGGCTCCTCACTTTCATCTTTCTTATCAGCGGACACGGGCTCGCCTACAGAAAGCGAAATTGGATTCGCTTAGAGAAATTGTATAATAACTATAGCTCATTCTATGTTAAGAAAACAGTACTGATCTTATGACAACAAGGTTGCCATATCGAACAGTTCTGCTCAACATCATCACGGGAAAACCGTGGCATATAATATATTATATTGGTGATGGTGAAACTCAGTAGCCTACTTAAGTTCAAAATAAACGAAGGAAGGAAAGAAGGAAATAAGCAGCATTTTTTTAAAAAAAATCAAGGTTACAGGGGTTGTAGGGCGGGGCGGGGGCTTATTTACAACAACATGAACAAACTACTGCACATACAAAACGTCAGTACTGAAGTTCAAGGCAAACTGGGAGAAACTAGACAACAAATCATTTTTATAGGATCGGGGTGGGGGATGAAAGTTAATATTACATTTAATAAATTTGCCCAGGCAAAGCCGGGTACTACTGTACCGTTATATCGCCCCGAGAAAAGAATGGTAACAATTAAATGCGCTTGTGAATAAATGGTAAAAATATAGCAAAAATAAAATGCGCTAAAGAAACAAAAGCCAAATAACAAAATCAAGCACAGATTAACATCATAGCGAATTTCGGTATCAGTAGCCATGCCCTGATGTATCGCTGCACACCACAGCAGTATTGCTGTACAGTACAAGAATATTAGAACACATACTAAACAAACATATAACTTCTCTTCAACAGTGATAAGCTGCCGAAGATTTCACAGCGTAACGGATTACGCATAACATGTACCAGGGCCCTGTTTCATAAAACATCTTTCACTAATATTCTTAGTAAGAAACCAATAATATTAACCAATAATATTAGTATTATGTTTCATAAAATTATTAGCTAATAATATTAGTTATTAGTTTATGAGTCGAAATTATTAGTAGATGTAGGAACATATTAGTAAATTGTTTCATAGACAACATGACTAATAAAAGTTACTCATATTATTAGGATTATTTCCATGAGTGTATTTTAACTCATAATTCATATTATTAGTGAAACCAAAGTGAGCGATATTTTAATATTTTGGCATAAAATCATGAAGATCACTGAAATGGTCGACTCTGTTTCAAATAGTGATACGGAACGAGTGTAGGTATTCACCGTTCAATAAATGTTACGTCAAAAACAGCCTGTACTGGAATATAACAAACATATGAATACAATGGGAGATTTAGGTTAGATTACAGAACTACTGAGTATTTGCTTGATAGGATTGGCAATAGAACGTTCCACTGCAAGGAATGAAGCATAAACTTAAAATAGCGGCTTCGCATTGCACTCCACCGGTTGGTAGTGATACACAGTACCATTGTGTTTCTCTAGTGCAGTTCTGCTCGGACACTTCACGTATCCTTTAAAATCTTGGCTTATATCACAAATAAACCAAGGTGATGCTGGTGATGATTATTGTTTTAAGGGGAAGTAGGCTACAACTAGGCAACCATCATCTATAATAACACTAATCAGATAGAAAAATGGAAAGGATCCGACATTTTGAAAAATGAAGGTATCGGCTAAAGAAATAGGAGGGCCACGATGGGCGTGAAAATGAAAGACTCTCTCGGCCTCGTAACCTAATACTGTCAGGGTCGGAAAAGAACAAGAGTTGAACAAGGGAGGTTAGAAGGGTAGATGAAAATGAGCCTGGCAGAACTTATCTCAGTGCCCCATGTTCGCCAACACACGCTCCCAAGTTGAGAGCTCTGGGACCCCTTTTAGTCGCCTCTTACGACAGGCAGGGGATACCGTGGCTGTTATCCTGACGCCCCCACCAATAGGTCGTAGTAAACAAAGATTTTGCTAGTCCATCTCAGAGATTTTTAAGAGTACATGAAATAAAAAAGTAAAAGGAACAAGGAGGGTTATAGTGTGCAAAAGGCTGCGAATAGTTGACGCTTTAACTCAATCACTTTCTGCAAAGTAACTTTCTTCTCTCACATTATTTTCACTTCTTTTATCCATTTTCACACGTATCTAATTCATAACAACGAAAATATCAAATGAGCCTTTTGAACATGTGGATTAATAGTCGGCTGTAGTCAAGCATTAGCCTACTGCGAGGAACAAACCCAAACCAAGAACATATGCAACAGACCGATTCTAACCTCAATTTGTATCAGCTGACTAATGAACTAATATTATTAGTGAAGATATTTTATTAGTCATGTGTAAATCTTTATGAAACAGAATTTGGTTAACTAATAATTATTTTTATGAGTTCTAATATTATTAGCTAATATTATTAGTTAGTTTTATGAAACAGGGCCCAGAGCAACTCAGAAGAAAGAAGAAGGAAAGCAACAAAGTGATGGCTGTTCCCGACATTGTGCTTCCTCCCTGCGAATGTAGCCTATTTATTAAACAGAGAATGTTAAGTAGTTATTTTAATAAGTCACGGGCAAAAACTTGCCCCATCCATTTTCCTTCTTTCATAATACAATATAAAGTACATTATAATACTCAATCACTAGGAATTATGGGTACCGGTACCTGTGAGGGGGTGTGTTCACTCCTTGTAGGTCAATGAGACCACTATTGTTTTCTTAACGTGGAATGAGCTGCAGGTTCGATCCTGATCCAGTCCGGTGGTATTTGAACGTGCCTCGTGTTGATAGATTTACTGGCACGTAAAAGAAAGAAGAAAAAAACTCCCGCGAGACTAAATTTCGACACCGTGGCTTCTCTGAAAACCGTAAAAGTAGTTAGTGGGACGTAAAGCCAATATTATTTTTTTTATTTGTGGATTGACCACTGAGGATCACGCTACAACTTCATTGTTCTTTGTCTAAAGTTTCCTCTTCCTCCACTACTCCTTCATACGGGCGCTATGCTATTTCTTCTGTTCATCCGTCCAGGCTCTTCCCGTCTTTGCAGTTCTCCAAATTTTGATTCATGGTCCGAAATGTTTTCCTGTCTAACATATGAACTTCCTGCACGTTGGACTTCTCTAGAACTTTACGAGCTTTCTTAATCAATCCCGTCTTTGTATTATTATTATTATTATTATTATTATTATTATTATTATTATTACTATTATTATTATTATTATACTGTTAAGAGATGGCCAAGTTCGTTAGCTGAATGTTCAGAGTAGTTGCCCTCGGTCCAGATGGTCCCGGGTTCGATTCACGGCCGATGCTGATTTTAACCACCTCCCGTTAATTCGCCTAGCTCGGGGACCAGGTGTTTGTTCTGATGGACTGCATGTCCATAGATGACTGGGAGGCGCGACCTGTCTTAAGGAAAATAATGGATACGTAGAGCATTGTCAGATATGCGGTATTGTTTCTTAAGCGTCGGTTATTTTTTTAAACCACATACTAACCCTGCTGCCAATCTTTAGTTTCTGGCAGCACAGGCAATCGAACCCGAGTCTGAGGACGCGCCTAATAGCGATAAGCGCTACACTATGGACTCTTGAAACAATCACCACTTGCGTAAGTTTTTCAACACACTCTAAGGGCCGGTTGCATAAAAATCGCTAATTGTAGTTCAGTTTTGATCGAAGATCGGAAATGAACGTTCTTTTCTCTGTGTGAGTTGTATAACACTAACCTGAGATCACTGAACCAAGTTCAATTTTGATTTAAAGTCGACGAAACAGAATTGACAACATCGCTAAACAAGAGAGATAATTGCGATTGTATCGAATCGAGTTGTATCGAACATGCGATTTAGATAGAAACGATCGACAATTCTCGACGCCATTCGACATTCATTTGTCTGCGATACGTAAACAAAGCCGCAAAATGGAGAAGAAACATGAGTAACAAGAAGACAGGTACTGCAAATTTTAAGAAAGAGGAAAAAGATATGTCCTTCTTACTTCACCCTCCTCAGCAGGCATCTTGATGAATTGAGGTTTTAGAGCTGCAATCTCTCTAGTGACTTTGTGTATAGTCCTACTTGCAGTTCCTTTATTTACATTGAACACATCTCCAATTACTATTTGGAAGCTTCCAGTTGCGTAAAATCTTAGTGTGAGAAGGATCATGAACATTGGATTCAGTGCGTGATTTCGTTTAGTTTGTGTCCTTAATTGTAGATGTAATCTTTGTTCTAGTTGTTCAACTACACGTTTTCCTAATCGAAACCGTATTTTAAATTGTCGATCATTTAGTTCTAACGAGGGATTCCTTCTATGTTGAAACACGCGAGGAGCTCTTTGGAGTTCAAACTCTCCATTCTCGGATGAAACGTCAGAGTAATCTGAAATCTGAAAATAGCATAACCTATAGGCCCTACGCATAAAACAGTGGAGAACAAACAACTTGTTAATAGTAGGATTACCGGGCGAGTTGGCCGTGCGCGTAGAGGCGCGCGGCTGTGAGCTTGCATCCGGGAGATAGTAGGTTCGAATCCCACTATCGGCAGCCCTGAAAATGGTTTTCCGTGGTTTCCCATTTTCACACCAGGCAAATGCTGGGGCTGTACCTTAATTAAGGCCACGGCCGCTTCCTTCCAACTCCTAGGCCTTTCCTATCCCATCGTCGCCATAAGACCTATCGGTGTCGGCGCGACGTAAAGCCCCTAGCAAAAAAAAAAGTAGGATTATTGTTCAAATAATTACAATTGGCATTACTTACCATTTTACGTTAATCAACAGTAGGCCTATTTATTATTTTTATTTGTTATTATGTTATAGACACCTAAACAGATTTATTTCTCACAAAAGTAATAATTATATTCCTTCTGCTGAACTTAGTTCAACCAGGTTAATCTGAGAAAATTCACCAGTCAGATTTGATCTTCCATCAAGAAGACATGATCTTGGATTAATGTTTATACAACCAAAATTCTAAGTTCAGCTTGACTGGAGATCAGTTTCAGGTGGTTGAACTCAGATTAACTTTTATACAACTGGCCCTAAGACTGTAAGTAGAATAGTTGAAAGGCTATGAAGACCCTATGGGTTTAAAATTCCGGGTTATGAAGGATTTACACCCCAGACATGCTGCGAGGGTTGATGTAGTATATCCAATATAATTTGCTTCCCTTTTGCATATTAAAAGAAAAAAGATCGATAGTGTATAGGATACAAACGTGTGGCACTCCCTGTAGTCTCACTCCGTCGTGACATTAAATAATGATCCCTTCCCTGGTTTCCAGGTTCTGCCTTCTCCATGTCCAAGCGAGAGGCTTGCGCAATCTCAGAAGCTCAAGATTATCCAATGGCGGGCGCGGATAAAGATTATCCAATGGGACGTGGAGGTACAGAGAAACGCCTCCACCAATGATATCCAGTATGTGGGTAGAGGCATTTTCTTTAATATCCTCTCCCTGTCGGACTTACAGACTTTTTATATAATATTTAATTTCATATGTTCCCCACTTTATTGCAGAAATCTTCTGGCAACTGAAGAGAACGGTAATGGATTATAGAATGATTCTTCTAAGGGGGAAAAGTGTACAAACGGACGTACCAAGCGACCGCAGCTCAGCGGTGTCGTGTGGTCAGTATGACAAATCCTCTCGGCTGTTACTCTTGGCTTTCTAGACCGGGGTCCTCATCTCACAGCTAGACAGCTTCTCATAATAATTGAGCACTTTCAAATACCACCGGACTAAGCCAGGATCGAACCTGCCAAGTTGGCGTTAGAAGGCCAGTGCCTTAACCGTCTGAGCCACTCAGCCCGGCGGACAGCTTCTCAGACGACCTGCTCGACTAAAAGGGGAATGTTCCCATCTGTCAGTACAGAGATGCCATTACAAAGACGAATAAGTTTTTTTTTTTTTTTTGCTAGGGGCTTTACGTCGCACCGACACAGATAGGTCTTATGGCGACGATAGGATGGGAAAGGCCTAGGAGTTGGAAGGAAGCGGCCGGGGCCTTAATTAAGGTACAGCCCCAGCATTTGCCTGGTGTGAAAATGGAAAACCATCTTCAGGGCTGCCGATAGTGGGATTCGAACCTACTATCCCGGATGCAAGCTCACAGCCGCGCGCCTCTACGCGCACGGCCAACTCGCCCGGTACGAATAACTTTGCCTGGAGGTCTTAAAGGTAGGAAATATCATAATATGAAGATAAAGTTGGAATCCAACAGTAGTGATGGTGGTGATTATTGTTTTAAGAGGAAGTAAACTACGCCAACATCCTCTATATAACACTAATCAGAGAGCAAAAATGGAAGTCCGACTCGTTGACTGAACGGTCAGCGTACTGGCCTTCGGTTCAGGGGGGTCACGGGTTCGATTCCCAGCCGAGCCGGGGATTTTAATCGCTTCTGATTAATTCTTCTGGCTCGGGGAATGGGTGGATGTGTCCGTCCCAACACTCTCCTCATCATATTCAGGCAACATGCCACACTACCAACCACCACAAAAACACGCAATAGTGATTACATCCCTCCATATATATACACACACACACACACACACACACACACACACACACACACACACACACACACACACACGGTTGACGTCAGGAAGAGCATCCGGCCGTAAAACAGGACCCAGTCCACATGTTCGACGCAGTTCGCACCCGCGACCCCACAGGTATGGGAAAAGCGGTCTGAAAAGAAGAAGAAGAATACCTAGTTGTAAATCACAGATTCGTGCGAAAAGCTAAAACGACAATTCATCGAACCTGCCAAGTCGGGCTAAGCCGCTTGAGCTACTGAGCGCAGTTTTTTTTTAAATATTTGCTTTAAGTCGCACCGACACAGATAGGTTTTATGGCGACTATGGAATAGGAATGGGAAGGAAGCGGCCAAGGCTTGAATTAAGATACAGCCCCAGCATTTTCTGGTGTGACAATGGGAAACCGCGGAAAACCACCTTCAAGCCTGCCGGCAGTGGGGTTCGAAGTCACTATCTCTCGGATGCAAGTTCACAGCTGCGCGCTCCTAACCGCACGGCCAACTCGCCCGGTCAGCGCAGTATAAGAGAAGGCAAGTTCTTATGAATCACTGTAGGTAGGCCTATGTCAAGGAAGTATTATGTAACACTCGTTCACTTCGAACGAGCTATCGATCTGCTCTCATGACATATTACCTGCGCGGGGAAGGACGGGAACAGATCGTGTTCTGGGTTAGCGTGACTTTCTATCTTGTACAGATCAAAGTACTCTCGCATCTACATTACAATCTGTGCGATTCGGAAGCGGCAATTGTTTCGCTGGCGGTACCTTGCTCTTCGCTCCACGTAAAATCGCGGAAAACTTTTCAGCGACATATCTATATAACCAGTGCAATGTATCGTGTTTCATAACAACAGTTGAACCATATATATCACGTTCTTCAAATGAATGGGTACAATATATTCACCGATATATCTATATATTTTAAAAATATATGAAAACTATACTAGACTTAACTAAAGTTGGCGTCTGACAGGTAAGGTTGGAGGGAGGAGCACTGCACGTGCCATTTCACGATGTTGCCACATTCCAGCATTCCTTTCTACATGCTCTTACCCCTCGCTTCCGGTTCACTTGTTCCCTCCTTCATTCTGACCGCTGTGATCTGTTGTAGACTACCTGGCCAGGCGGTGTCGTCCCATTTGCGATCACTCTTATACAAACAATCAGGTTCTTATCAGAGACACTGACAGGTTTGGCAACTCCCAGCAAGACGAGCTGCCCTGAAGTGTTATCTCCATGGCAACCGCAGTCGCCCCACCCTTGTTTCCATGGCAACCACACAGCCACTCCCTTTATCCCGCCTCGGCAGGCAGTAAACGGACCTCCCTCTAAGAAATGTCAGATGCCAACTCTTATTATTAGCAGTATAAAGTCAGTCAGTCCGCCCATTCTATCCGGTCGATTTCCTTCATTTTTTTAAAACTGAAAGGTATTCATGCCCAGATAACTGTCATCCGCAAACAACAATATTTTCATACCCCCTCTACATGTTGCCTTTGTTTCCTGTAGAATTCCATCCATAACCATTATAAATATAAGCGGAGACAATGCATTTCCCTGTCTTAGTCAGTCAGGTTCCTAAACCAACCTGTTCTCCCCACTGGAGTCTGAACACAACTTGAACATTACCTTCATTAATCTATATATTATTTTTTTAAATGAAAACTAAAGTCAGTCAGTCCGGCCATTCTATCCGGTCGATTACCTTCGTTTTTAAAGAAAAGGTATTCATACACAGATTTGTCATCAGGCACTATATCACTCAACTTCCGCCTTCCTCAAATTATTTGACTTTTTCAACTTTTTGTCTCTTTGAAGCAATCATATATTTGGTTCTAATTATGGTACGGAGTTTGTTTTGGCTTAAGAACACTCAGTGAATCAAGCTCTTTCATTTCAGCTCTTAACTATTCAAATTGGTTGATTCTGAGGAAAGTTATGAGTGCACATCCAATTTGACGTCTCATCTCTTGAACATTTTTTCTCATTGAAGCACTCATATCTTTCGTTCTAACTGAGGTACGCAGTTCGTTTTGGTCTAAAATCACTCAGTGGATCAAGCGCTTTCTTTTGAGGTAATAACTACTTAAATTGGTAGATTCTGAGAAAAGTTACGAGTATATTTGTCTCCATGACGAAGATCTTTGAATGACTTTTTAACAGTTCGGCGCGTAGTGTTGTTTCAAGGAACGTTTAATTCACTTTCTTTGCGTGATGTATTTTCAAGCGTTTTGTTGACATAATATTACATTCTATTACCACAGCAGATCATGTGCTTTATATTCATTAACCCGAAACTTTGCAAATACCTCTGTGAGGATAGTAACGAACAACGCCATACTTTGTACATTGCGGGCGGAAACTGCTAGTTTATACTAAATTTATTAGTACAGTCGAAACCGTTTATTGCTACATTGGATATAACGGTCTCATCTAAATCCTATATATATTTTTTTCTTTTTTGCTATTTACTTTACGTCGCACCGACACAGTTATGTCCTATGGCGACGATGGGATAGGAAAGACCTAGGAATGGGAACGAAGTGGCCGTGGCCTTAATTAAGGTACAGCCCCAGCATTTGCCTGGTGTGAAAATGGGAAACCACGGAAAACCATCTTCAGGGCTGCCGACAGTGGTGTTCGAACCCACTATCTTCCGATTACTGGATACTGGCCGCACTTAAGCGACTGCAGCTATCGAGCTCGGTAATCCCATATAAACACTGTGTTTAAAACAGTAGCTTAGTACAACATCGCTTATTACGAAAACCGTAGGCATACAAAACGACGTATTTATATCACGTTTTTGGAGAAATGTATCGACTATAACCGGTAGCGGCGATTAGCGGGCCGCCACTTTGTGGGGAAAACATTAGATTTTTAATTCCATTTTATCCAGCTGAAACTATGAATTACAGAAATTATTTTTTTAAAAGAGTAGGCTAATTTATACAAGCCCGGATTTTTGTAGGGTAGAAGGAAGTCCATTCGACACTCCATGACCAACGATGTCGGCATGTAAAAGGTCTCTGCTGGCACGTTTGGTGTTTCTACAAAAATATTGATTGAAACTGAGCAATAGTTCGCCACCAAACCGACCCATTTCTCTGTCATCTGGTAGATAAAAACCAGGAACGCCGAAACTGACAGGCAGCAGCCTAAACGGTGTCAAATTCAAGCCCTGTTGTCTTATAAGCTAATTCTTTCCTTTATTTTCTTTCATTATTAACAAAATTATTAGCGGAAATACGCGCATAGCGCCCCAGAAAGTAGCGGAGACTTTGCATGTGCTGTGAAGAAGGGTAACATGGGTATATATATATATACACTGACTGACAGAGCAAATGCAACACCAAGAAGGAGTGGTTCGAAAGGGATGAAAGTTGGGGAAAAAACAGAGACGGCACGGACGAATAATTGATGTTTATTTCAAACCGATATGCAGGTTACACAATGCGCACGGCATCGACTCAGTAGGATGTAGGACCACCGCGAGCGGCGATGCACGCAGAAACACGTCGAGGTACAGAGTCAATAAGAGTGCGGATGGTGTCCTGAGGGATGGTTCTCCATTCTCTGTCAACCATTTGCCACAGTTGGTCGTCCGTACGAGGCTGGGGCAGAGTTTGCAAACGGCGTCCAATGAGATCCCACACGTGTTCGATTGGTGAGAGATCCGGAGAGTACGCTGGCCACGGAAGCATCTGTACATCTCGTAGAGCCTGTTGGGAGATGCGAGCAGTGTGTGGGCGGGCATTATCCTGCTGAAACGGAGCAGTGGGCAGCCCCTGAAGGTACGGGAGTGCCACCGGCCGCAGCACATGCTGCACGTAGCGGTGGGCATTTAACGTGCCTTGAATACGCACTAGAGGTGACGTGGAATCATACGCAATAGCGCCCCAAACCATGATGCCGCGTTGCCTAGCGGTAGGGCGCTCCACAGTTACTGCCGGATTTGACCTTTCTCCACGCCGACGCCACACTCGTCTGCGGTGACTATCACTGACAGAACAGAAGCGTGACTCATCGGAGAACACGACGTTCCGCCATTCCCTCATCCAAGTCGCTCTAGCCCGGCACCATGCCAGGCGTGCACGTCTATGCTGTGGAGTCAATGGTAGTCTTCTGAGCGGACGCCGGGAGTGCAGGCCTCCTTCAACCAATCGACGGGAAATTGTTCTGGTCGATATTGGAACAGCCAGGGTGTCTTGCGCATGCTGAAGAATGGCGGTTGACGTGGCGTGCGGGGCTGCCACCGCTTGGCGGCGGATGCGCCGATCCTCGCGTGCTGACGTCACTCGGGCTGCGCCTGGACCCCTCGCACGTGCCACATGTCCCTGCGCCAACCATCTTCGCCACAGGCGCTGCACCGTGGACACCACCCTATGGGTATCGGCTGCGATTTGGCGAAGCGACCAACCTGCCCTTCTCAGCCCGATCACCATACCCCTCGTAAAGTCGTCTGTCTGCTGGAAATGCCTCCGTTGACGGCGGCCTAGCATTCTTAGCTATACACGTGTCCTGTGGCACACGACAACACGTTCTACAATGACTGTCGGCTGAGAAATCACGGTACGAAGTGGGCCATTCGCCAACGCCGTGTCCCATTTATCGTTCGCAGCAGAGCGGCGCATTTCACATCATGAGCATACCTCAGTGACGTCAGTCTACCCTGCAATTGGCATAAAGTTCTGACCACTCCTTCTTGGTGTTGCATTTGCTCTGTCAGTCAGTGTGTGTATATATATATATATATATATATTTTTTTTGCCAAGGTCATGGACACTGAGGTATGATTCACCCGCTTGTCGTCCGGCTCCATGGCTAAATGGTTAGCGTGCTGGCCTTTGGTCACAGGGGTCCCGGGTTCGATTCTCGGCAGGGTCGGGAATTTTAACCAGATACCCTAATTGGCTAAATCCCCTGATCCGGGGACTGGGTGTATGTGTCGTTTTTATCGCCATTTCATCTTCATCACGACATATCCCGGCAATAAAAGCCATACGCCATTTCATTTCACTGAGGGAGATACTGAACATGAAGGTAAACCAGGACAGAATGAGCCCGGAGACGCCTGTCTTTGGGTGAGAGTTGCAACCATTCTCTACAACATCAAGGCAAACACTCAGCCTACAAATGCGACATTAACTGGAGTTCTCGATCACCTCAAGCTGGTAGTGATCAGACAGAAGTGTTTTCAGGAAGCGTTTGGAAAAAAAAAATAATCTAAAAGTCTTTAAAGACAGAGAACTCTGCCACCCCAGGTCGTCAGAAGAAAATTTCGTCTGTTCACGAAGAAGACTTTTGTCATAATAACGGCCTGAATTTAAGAATACTTTACCGTTTATCTATTGTAAATGGTAGGCTTACTCTCGTTCGTCACGACCCATAAAGACATCAGTCTAAACACCTCTTTAAATTTAGAAGTGCCTTACTATTATGTTTACTGTGTGCCATTTAACAATTTTTATGTTAATGTGACGGGTTTTTAGTGTCTCGTAAAACTGTGAAAAATGCTGTACACTAATAAAATGGTAACGGAGATCCTAGCGTGGAAAGGAATAAAGTGAGTAATTTTCAGTTCGACTGCACAATTAACAACTTGCATTCTTTGCCGGGCTGAGAGGCTCAGACGGTTAAGGCGGGTTCGATCCTGACTCAGTCAGGTGGTGTTTGAAGGTCCTCAAATTCGTCAACCTCGTGTCGGTAGATTTCTTGGCATGTAAACGAAATTCTGCTCCTCTGAAAACCGTAAAAATAGGGTACTTAGTGGGACGTGAAACCAACATTATTATAGGTTTTCTTTTATTTCATTTTTCTTATCTTTCTTCCAGCATATTCAGATTTAAACTTTATAAATTTAATGACAGTGAAATAATAAAGGTTGGCGATTTAAAAATAAAACACTTTACACGTTAGGTTAGGTAAGGTAAGGGTGTATTCTGCCGGAAGGCAGATCTGAACCTCTGCAGAGGTGTGCCTGAGCCGGAGTTTACGTACGGTAGGTGGCCAGTTCCTTTCCGCTCCTCCATTCCCTTACCCCCACCAACAGCGCGTGGCAACCCATCGAAATCTTGACCACGCCCAATGTTGCTTAACTTCGGAGATCTCACGGGATCCGGTGTTTAAACAGGGCTACGGCCGTTGGCACTTTATACATTATGTGTTGATAAATGTTTAATAACATTCAGATTTTTCAATTTTTGCAGATATACGAGGGCTGTTTTGTTTTTCAACCTCCGATGGGCTAAAAGTAGAAACATTGACATCAGTCAATCAATATTCTAAAGGCTAATGCCTGGTCGATGCAACCACTCTCTTCTTTCATTGGCTGTTCGTTTCAGGTCCATGTAATTGTCACAACCTGACCTCTTCTTGATGTCGTCCAAATACTTCATCCTAGGTCTTCCTCTCCCTTTCTTTCCCATCACTTTCCCTTCAAGTATGTTAGTGATGAAAGTATTGTGCCTGAGGACATGTCCAATACATTTTATTTTCCTGTTTTCCATTTCCTGTAAAAATCTTCTCTCTTCTTTAACTTCCCTTAAGACTTCCAGGTTGGTTATTCTTTCCGTCCAGCTCGTTCTGGTCATTTTCCGCCATATCCACATTGACATAACAAGATGATTTTATCACTAAAAGTTTAGTAGTTTCATACTTATTTTTCCACATAATCGCAACAACGATTTAGGCATTTGTCGTATCGTGACACCAGCTTTACGATGCTCTCTGCGGAGAAGTCTACCGCCAGTGAGGTAATGCACGTCTCGACAGCCTCTTGGCGATTATATGGAAGAATAAGTAGGATACTACTGAACTTTTAGTAATAAACAATTTATGTCAATGTGGCTTTTGTTTATAGCCCATCGGAGGCTGGGGAAAAAAAAAAGCCTTCGTATTTAAACAGAGCGCAGTGTTGTTTAAGATGCATGGCATGTGGCTAGTCAAACAGTATACATACTCTAATACAGGGCCTCTCAGGGTGCACGCACCAGCGCATTGCGCTGTACACGGTGCAAAAGACGACTTAGCTTGGTTGACAGGAGTGCAGACCGCCGACTCCCCGATTTGGAGCTAGAGTCCGCGCTCTCTCTCTCTTTCCCCACGCCTGTCTCCCTCTTCTTCACTTGCTCCGTAGCGCTCCAAATCCGAGCCGAGTTGAGCCGAGTCGCCCCGACGCGACGCGCTGTCCGAGTCGAGCCGAATAGGACCGATGCACTGTGCACAGGACCGCTGCGCCTCAGTTTGCACACGTAAGATTTTTGGCGTTTGAGAGGCCCTGCTCTAATATGTTCTGTACAACGTCAAATTACTGACAAATATTTTACATCTGGGCTTTAAATATCCTTCGAGATGTCGAAACAAAATCGCACTCATATATTTTCTCCGCTACACGGAAAAGTATAAAATCATGGATATCTTTGTGGGCTTAAAAGACGAGAGAGCGAGTACAGATTATTTGGCTGCTCCCCTCTTAGTAGCCTCTTACGACATGCAAGTGGTACTGAAAAAGCATCCTTGGACACTACCCACAGGAGAGATGGAAGAGTTCCGATAAATCGAAAGAAAAATTAGAGTATCCACAAAAGAATAGTCAGGATAATGAATTGTGAGAAAATGGAAGACATTCTAAACCATGTAAATATATAACTAATAAGCTTCTTTATCCGTTGGGGTCTTCTAGGGATCACGTGACAAGTTCAATGCTTCATCCTTTGTTGTTCCTTATTTTTCCTCCAATACTCCTTCATCTCCACACTGTGCCTCCTTTTCCTCTCTTCAGACAATTTTGCCAACGGCCGTAGCCGTATTGAAACACCGGATCCCGTGAGATCTCCGAAGTTAAGCAACACTGGGCGTGGTCAAGATTTGGGTGGGTTGCCACGCGCTGTTGGTGGGGGTAAGGGAATGGAGGAGCGGAAAGGAACTGGCCACCCCAAGTAAACTCCGGCTCAGGCACACCTCTGCGGAGGTTCGGACCTGTCTTCGGACAGAATACACCCTTATCTTACCTGACACAATTTTGAGGCTGTTTTCTTTCCCCGCGACTTTAGAATCCTTCCTTATTTAACACTTTCTTTCTAAAAATATATATATCTCTCTCTCTGTGTCGGTGCGACGTAAAGCCACTAGCCCGCCAATCTTTATTGACTTCATAAATCCAGGTTGTTATTGACTTCTTGTTCCAAAGATATTTGAAGATCTGTTTGGTTAACCTGTTGTCATCCATTCTGTATAAATGTCCAAAAAATATCAATAATCTCTTCCGCATTGTATCGTTTATGTTTTCTATGTTACGGCATATTTCGTCATTACTTCTTGATTTCCAAAGTTCTGTAGTTCTTAGCCGACCGAGTATTTTCCGTATAATTTTTCTTTCCAATACTTCTAATTTATTCGGCTTGTAATTCAGTGCTAGATATTCACTCGCGTACAGGCATTCCGGTTTGACTACCGTCTTGTATTTTGAGGTTTTTAGATAAAATACTAAACTATCATTTTTTTTGCTAGGGGCTTTACGTCGCACCGACACAGATAGGTCTTATGGCGACGGTGGGAAAGGAAAGGCCTAGGAGTTGGAAGGAAGCGGCCGTAGCCTTAATTAAGGTACAGCCCCAGCATTTGCCTGGTGTGAAAATGGGAAACTACGGAAAACCATCCTCAGGGCTGCCGATAGTGGGATTCGAACCTACTATCTCCCGGATGCAAGCTCACAGCCGCGCGCCTCTACGCGCACGGCCAACTCGCCCGGTAATCTATCATTATTATTATCATTATTATTCTCGTGGTTTAACCTCGCACTAAACACATCGAAGTGCTACGATTGGAAAGAAAGTGGCCGGGGCCTTAATTAAGACAGAGCGCCAGCCAGCATTTTCCTAGCGTGAAAATGGGAAACCACGGATAAAAATCTTCAGGGCTGCCGGCGGTGGGATTCAAACTCACCATCTCCCGAATTCAAGATGACAGCTACAGGACCCTCGCTCGGTGGTAATTATTATTAGCCAGCCCTGTCACTTATTCCAAGGTCCTGGGTTCGTTTTCCGGCCAGTCCCAGGATTTTAATTCTGGGCTGAAGAGGAGGATGGAATTCAGATGATAAAAACGCTGGTTTTCATAGTCACAATGGCGTCAAGAAATCGAAGACGCTAATTCCAGAGAGAACCCCAGCCCAAAAACATGAAAATGAAAATGCACAGTCTGTTTCCAGTCATTCGACCGGATCAGGAGTGGAATGAATGAAACCCCCATCTGGCGGCGAGGATAGGAATTGTGCCGTATGCCAAAGCCTGCCACTCTCCTCTGGGTCAATGATTAATGACCGACAAATGAAATGATATTGGAGAGTGCTGCTGGAATGAAAAATGACAAGAAAAACCGGAGTACCCGAAGATAAACCTGTCCCGCCTCCGCTTTTTCCAGCACAAATCTCACATGGATTGACATAACCATGTTAAAATTCGAGTAATAGAAGTTCATGATACAGAAAATAGATAGCCTATAATTATACAAATTATCGTCGGGAAACTAAATTACTTCCAAGATATCGAAATTATAGTCACAAAAGTTTCTCTGAATTTCCTTTGAAAGCTGTAATCACCATCACCATCATCATAGTTTACACTGGTAAGATGAAAGCGAAGAGCCTGGCGAAAGTAGGGCATAGGACAGACTCAGCTAGAGTTGCCTACCTACGTTCCCAATCAGAGAGCCCCTGGGGTCTGACTCTTACGCCAGGAGGCTGATACCCGAAATGGAACCAATGCCGCCAATCAGAAAGAGTTTTCCACTCCTCTGAAGGGTCGCCAGCCTATATGATAAACATCACATATATACCTTTATATCCAAAAACTAATGGAATCCATTGTTTCGTGTTCGCTATAAACTGGACTCATACAAAGGTGTAAGCTACCTCCCACTGCGGAAGGTTTATCTCTCTCCCTGAGCGTTCTGCAACCCAGCCAACTGCAGTAGTGTGCGTGTTAGCCTCTCATCATGTCAACAGGTGAAATGTGAGGCAGGGAGATGGTATCTTTTCAGTGCAGGGTTTTAAACTCCTTTTACCGCAGGAAATTTGATAGTCGCTAAATGGCAGCTAGCATGCATACATTGTGAAATCAACGCTGATGGGAACCTCCTACAAATCTTCATCTTCCTCTTTCGAAACTGTGTGCAAACAGTAGTTATTACATACATATTTGTTTCGATTACTTCTTCATAGTATCCAGCTACATGAATGGATTCCAAGCCTCTTCGGCACCTGCATACCTCACGCATAAATGCGCCTTACAGCTATGTGTTAAGATCAATACTTAAAACACTGAATCGGGAGACATCGGGTACATTTTCTTTCTTTTTCCCAATTATTAAATCATTATTAATAATAATAATAATAATAATAATAATAATAATAATAATAACCGGGCTGAGTGGCTCAGACGGTTGAGGCACCGGCCTTCTGACCCAACTTGGCAGGTTCGATTCCGGCTCAGTCCGATGGTATTTGAAGGTGTTCAAATACGACAGCCTCGTGTCGGTAGATTTACTGGCAATTAAAAGAACTGCTGTGGGACTAAATTCCGGCAACTCGGCGTCTCCGAAAACCGTAAAAGTAGTTAGTGGGACGTAAAGCAAATAACATAATAATAGGGTCTAATTATTATTATTATAAATTGATACGGCCATTCATGGGCCACGTTTACTCAACCTAGCTTCCCATCTGTCAGCAGACTAATGCCATTCTCTTTGCACTCTCGCCAGAGATCCTTAAGTGTACGGCTTCTTTCTCGCTCTCCGTCGGAATGTTCCGTGGCTTGACTACTACTGAGTTACTACTACTAGTACTACAGACAAACCAAAAATGTGTAGGCAGATTCATTCCTGGGCGGCATAGGTGACCGGGCGTTGAGCTACCCACTCTACCCCACCAAGTGGCGAGGTTACTTTGGACCCCTCCAGTGACCTTCGTGGCCTGTACGGAGATGCCTTTTATTACTTTTTTCTTTGCGAATAAGCCCATACTACGCAAAGTACTTAGAGCCATTTGTTCGTTTTTCTTCGTGCTCATATTTCATTCATTCCTTTGCTGTGGGTTTCTCTCTTCATGGTCCAAATTGTTCCGTTCGTTTTCTTCGATTTGTCCCGTCGGTCAACTTTCCATTTGTAAATTTTGAACCTCCGGCGAGCTCAGAATGCCCGTATACATTTTGTCTTCAATATTCGTTAAGATTGTCATATAACATCTTACTACAAGACCGTAGAGTGGTTGAAACTCGGCGATACACATCATACTCAACTGCTTGCTTACTGCTGAGAATTTTGAAGTCTAATGCTCTCTCATATTTGGCCACGTAGCCTTCGTGGCTCAGGGGGCAACGCGCCGGCCTCTCACCGCTGGGTTCCGTGGTTCAAATCCTGGTCATACCATGTGGGATTTGAGGTGGATAAAGCGGTGAGGGGGGGGGGGGGGGGACAGGTTTTCCTCCTGGTACTCCGGTTTTCCCTGTCGTATTTCATTCCAGCAACACTCGCCAATATCATTGCCCCAGAAGAGTGCGACAGGCTTCGGCAGCCGGCACTCCTCCTATCCTCGCCGCTAGATGAGGCTTCATTCATTCATTCATTCATTCATTCATTCCATTTCTGACCCGGTCGAATGACTGGAAACAGGATGTGGATTTCCAATTTCCACGTGAATCGAGTGCATGATGGGGACAGAATGTTTACTGGCAATACCCTTCAAGTTCCTCCGCATCTTTAGAGTAAAGTGCAGTAATTTTTTTAGTGCCACCGCCTCTCGCTTACACTATGGCCTTGAACTATATGAAATTAAAGTTAAGTTGTGACATGACTAAGAGTCATAGGTTAGAATGCAAACTTATTGAAGCGGGTAACAGGTATAGTCTACCCTGTACAACGGTTATGTAATGAGTCTTGTATAAACTTTAGGGGTACGGCCCATCAGAACCCCTAGAATTTTGTTATTCTCGCTACAATACTGAAGAGTGGATTAGGCGGCACTTCCTAACAGGCAAATTAGTTTGGATTCTAACCTGTTATTGCTTACAAATCTGGAGTCTAAATGACTCAAGAAAATGCCTCAAATACCGCTATCTCTCTACATAATAAGCCATGTAAGTGAACTTTACCCAATCAACCTACGTGTCTGACATGTTAAAATACATATTACAAACTTCTAGATCAGGGCTTCTTAAAATATCATGCTTGCAAGCCGAGGTGCAGAGGTTCTGTGCACCGTATATCTGCCAGACTCGGCTCTGACCAGTGTTTTGTCTCGGCTAAGCTCGGTTCAACTCTGCTTGGATGGGGGAGGTTGCAGAGCAGGAGAGGAAAGGGGAGACATGCATAGCGAAAGAGAGAGACAGCGCTATTGCTTAAAATCCAGGAGTAGGGGTCTGTACTCAGGCCGCGTAATCACCGGTGCATGCACTCTGAGACGCCCTGTTCTAGATTGTTAGATGACAAAAGTTCTTTTTTTTTTCAATTTTCTTTACGACGCACCGACACAGAGAGGTCTTATAGCGACGATGGGATAGGAAAGGGCAAGGAGTAGGGAGGAAGTGGCCGAGGTCTCAATTAACCATTTGCTTTGTATTACAAGTTTTCAGCTTAATTCATCCTCTGCATGATAATATATCTTTTATGCATTTTCTTCTTAGTTATTAGAATTTCGTATACTAATTGAATTATTTAAGTTGAAGTCCGGCTCCATGGCTAAATGGTTAGCGTGCTGGCCTTTAGTCACAAGGGTTTCGGGATTGATTCCCGGCAGGGTCAGAAATTTTGACGATAATTGGTTAATTTCGCTGGCACGAGGACTGGGTGTATGTGTCGTCTTCATCAACATTTCATCCTCATCACGACGCGCAGGTCGCCTACGGGTTTATTACTTCGATGGGACCAAGTTTTAATCTGCATTTTCTAATGTAACGGTGAATGTCTCTGTATTGTTATTTTTCCGGTCTGTATTGGTTGAGATGGTTGATTTCCTCACCAGGGGAGTGACAGTGAGTGAATGCTGCTGGTTATTATAACATTCAGGAGGGTTTGCGTGTAGGAATTTGCAGAAAATGATGTGGACTTCTCTGAACAGATGCCGTGTTGCTGCACGACAATGCCAGGCCACACGCAGCCAACAACACGCCTGAATTGTTATGGCGCATCCAGTGGGAGGTAATGTACTATCCTCCCTACAACCTCGACCTGGCAACTACGGATTTCGATCTCTCAGGACCGCTGAAGATACGAAGATACGGCCATTCAGCATGACGTGGCTTCGGAAACTGGTTGTAGATTTCTTCCATGTCGACATCGATGCCTTCGTTTACCGTTGGAACAAGTGCTTGGACAGGAATGATGACTGTGTTGAATAGCAATGTGTATCAGTGTCCTACTACTGTGTATCCTTATATCTGTCCGTAAAATACATTTCTCCGTATACAAACTCTTATTATGTTTGCTTCCATCTATGGACTGCGTGAAACTCACAGTTTTCTAGTTAGTCGTATCTTATCTTCTCAGAACTTCCTCTTTTCTCGCTTCTTACCTTTCTCAGCTACTTATCCAGAAATTTATTTGGGACTGTTTCGACTCCGTAACTCATTTCTGTTGTTGATCAGCTCTGCTGTGATTACATCAATGTTTTCTGTGCCCTTTTTGACGTCCTCCACAAAATTCTTAGTTGCCTTTTTCATATTGAAAAAAAAAAAAAAAAACCCAAAATACATTGCAGCCTTCATCCCTCGTTTCCGCACTGTTATCTTTCGAACGCAGGCCTTCTTGAATTGGTCTTACCAGTTTCTTTGCTTTTAAACCATGTCATGTTTGTAATTTCTGTGTGGTCCTAGCAATGTCCTCAGTATGTTCTTTTCCTTCTTCTCGAGTTATTGTAGCGTCCCTCTTTTATTCCTCTAGTTTGACTACTATGTTGTAGCGGTGGATTTTAGCCATCCAAGATATCGCCCGTTCTGTACTGTGTTACTCTAGGCTACCTCCAATTTCCTGGTTCTTTCTTTATCTGTCTCTTCCTCTAATACTTTGGAACTGATCCATTCTCACAGTTATTTGAACTTCTCTGTTCTTATAATCTTCCCACGCTTTCCCTTCAAGTATCTCTCTCTACTTGGTGTGTGTACTTCTTGTAATTTATCTTTTTACTGACACATTTTATCAGCGATTTGCATTCATTCTCCAGCATATTTTGGGCATCTTGTCTGTTTTGAGTTACGATGGCAAGTATTATAAAAAACAATTACTCATTGCAAATTATTCCCCTTCAGCTAGTATTCTTGTTACGTCAAGGTGAGAAACCAGTTTTGCTGATAATACCTTATCGCCTTGGTATTGTTCTAAGTCGGCAGGTGCGTCATGCAGTCATATGCCTTATCAATAGCCTTTTACAAAAACTGTTATCGTAATAAATGAGGACATATCTTTAAAAGAACCAGTATACTCACAATGGTCTCTTTTCACACTCATGGGAAATTTCCAATTGTCATTCTGACGTAGGTTTTATCTTCATAGTTTTGTACCAGTTTGGCAGTGGTGGTGGTGGTGGTAATGATTGTTGTCGAGGGAAAAATGCGACTGTAACAGGAAATCAGATTCCATTCACAGTGACAATAAGCAGTAATGTCAAACCGGAATAATCTAGTAGAAATGGATGATTCCACAATAAACGACGATTTTTGCTTCAACTAAATGTATTAGATTCGGGATCGCAGTATTCTAGTGGATTCTCCCTATCAAGCATAGAATTTCCATAACCTTTTGCATGGAAGACAATGACTCGGAACAATTCCAGATTTTTTCCAGAGTTTTCTTCCTTTTGTTAATAAAATTTTAACTTTTTAACATGTCAGTAAATTCAAATTACATACAGCAACCGCTCTCCAATGGTTTGGTCTCATCAGTATGGCTTCAACTCAGTCATCACATTGGCAACTATTCTGCGGTCACTGGTTTCTACGCAGTGCGATAGTGTTTTCTTTTCTCAAATTCTGTCTATGTGACCATGACAACTTGAGAGTTTGCAAATTCTCACGTTACCGTCTTGCGTTTACATCATGGTTGCGCGTACGTATTTTGTTGTGAACGGTTTCATTAAATAACAAACGTGTAAGGTTACATGTTTATGTTGTGTTCGCGTTTAATGCTCGTTGTGAATGGGTCTTTAATAATAATAATAATAATAATAATAATAATAATAATAATAATAATAATAATAATAATAATAATAATAATAATAATAATAATGTCTGTTAAGTCATCAGCCCAGAGGCTGGTTGGATCCTCAAATAGCACCACCAAAGGTTATGCGGTTATACGGAAACCCCAAAAACCAGTGGAAGCACCAACATGAGGCGTACTAGGCAAGATGAGGAGTGAGGTAGTTTGCCATTGCTTTCCTCACTGGGTCAGAAAGTACTATTGCAGCACGGCTCACCCTATAAGCAGCACCTTTCATAACACTCAGATGTACTAGTCATGCTCCGAATGTCATTACTCACCACTACCCATACCCCAGCAACTTTCATATTGTCACAGCCATGGATGTTGACTGGGACTTCGGTGGAAGCTACACTTTACTCTGGCCTGTGCCAAGAGATGGATGCAAACGTACTGTATCCATCAAGAAATGACAGCAGGGAGATGATAATAATAATAATAATAATAATAATAATAATAATAATAATAATAATAATAATAATGTTCACCTCAAACGAATGGACGGAAATAGGCTGACCAAACAGATCTTTCACTTTAAAAAAAATTTCAAAACCTAAAACCACAATGGCTTGGTTTAGAAACACCAAATGCTACGTCTTTGACAGAGATCTCTTCCGAGAAAAGATTGTGACGAACAGGCTAAACCGAGACGAACAACCGAAAAGGGTGTCCCTTGGACAGAGGAACGCAAGGAAGACCGTTCGGAAAGAATTGAGAGAATTCCGGGCTCAAAAGGAAGAACGTTCGCTGCCAAATGTCACGAGACTTAGCGTGGCCTTCGATGGCTTCAATCATTCAATCAATCAATGCGATGGAAAAGGATTTGGAAGAATTGGGGATCTTGCGCGATGACGTCTTGCAACGTGACCCTTTAAAGAAGAAACGTAAAGGTCTACAGTGTTTTCGAACAAAACTTAAAATGAAGACTGGCAAGACGTAGACCGAAGAACGGTGGGAAGCTCACCGACGGATGCGGCAGTACCTGGCAAGTGTTAAAGCTCAAGGCAGAAACCATTTGAAATAGCATGGTCCATAGTAGGCCGAAACGAAAGAAGAAGAATATGTGATGGTGGTGTATTAAAAATATTAAGTCAATACACCTGCTCAATCTAGAACCATACCTACAGCGAAACATTCACGATCAAAATTTGTTGAATGTCACTCCACAAATTTAGTGGTAAGAGTTCTGTCTTGTGGTGATACATGGAGGTGCTGTCGTTGCATGCCCCAGAATGGTGAGGATTCATTCAACTGTTTACATATATGATGACTATCATTGTATTGTTCTCGGTTCTTGTAACCCATATCCGGTGCCAATTCCAGCCTTCTAAACGTCCTCGGTTTCTTAGAATCGCTGTGGGAGGCAACACAACTCGGAGCACGGCCGACTTTAATGAGTCGCCCTACAAGTCTAGTGTTAGCTCAGCGAATTTCTAGAAGGCCATGACCAGAGATTCGTTGTTCGAACTCATGCCGATAGATGGAGCTGTGCAAACATGATAAAGATGATAGCCTAGAATAAATTCTCTGACAGAAACGTATTTTTTCTTTAAACAATTACAAAAATAGTAGTCTTAAGGGGTTCAATGCATTTTTCTTGGAAAGGGGAGGTAATGAGATACATCTGGCGGCTATTTTAGCTGTTGAAATGCTCTCGCTTTCTGAATATCACTGTGAAAGACAGGAAATGGGATTATATACATATACGCTATTTTTATTGAAATGAAATGGCCTATGACTTTTAGTGCCGGGAGTGTCCGAGGACAAGTTCGGTTCGCCAAATGCATGTCTTTTGATTTGACTCCCATAAGCGACCTGCGCGTCGTGATGAGGATGAAATGATGACGAAGACGTCCCGTACACCCAGCCCCCGTGCCAGCGAAATTAACCAATTATGGTTAAAATTCCCGACCCTGCCGGGAATCGAACCCGGGACCCCTGTGACCAAAGGCCAGCACGCTAACCATTATTTTTATTAAACTCCCTCCATTCACACGACGTATTCATGTACAGAATAAACTTCCGACCGCGCCGTAACAAAGCCTACTCTATTTATTAAGTGAAAAGAACAGCTTACAGGAAAGAAAATTCGGCCTTCGTCTTGTTTTCTACATTCGCTATCTCGCTAGCACTCAGGAAACGTCTATAAAATGCTTGTGTTCTAGTAATGATATTTTTATCTAAGACTTAGGAAGTCGGCAGTAAGTGGTCTCCTTAATGTGAGAGCAGTTTAGATGTGTCGTGGCCATAATTGCTTGCAATAAAAGTGTGCATGTTTGAACAGGCAAGCTGTGCACAATGGCGTTACGTGCATCCCACGTGTTAATGTAGGTGTCTCCTGTCCATTGCGTGCACCAGCAGCACACGTGATACATGCTCTGACTCAGACAAGAGCGAGTACGCATTATGACATGACAGACGATTAGAAATCTTAGGTCCAGTTTCATCAACAGTCCGAGGACAAGTTCGGTTCGCCAGATGCAGGTCATTTGATTTGACTCCCTTAGGCAACCTGCGCGGCGTGATGAAGATGAAATGATGATGAACGACGCAAACACCCAGCCCCCGTGCCAGGGAAATTAACCAATTATGGTTAAAATTCCAGACCCTGCCGGAAAACGTACCCAGGGGCCCTGTGACCAAAGGCCAGCACGCTAACTATATAGTCATGGAGCCGATTATTTAAAGATGAAAACTGGTATCATTTTGGATCTTGCAATTCCTTCTCGAGTTTTGTGGAAGAGTATCATTCTGTCCATTAATCATACCAAATTTGTTAATACATTCACAAGGGCTATGTACTGACATCTGAAATTGTCGCTGTGAATATTTCTTTGGTCTTTTCACAAACGTTTAGAATATGTACTACCGAGCTCGATAGCTGCAGTCGCTTAAGTGCGGCCAGTATCCAGTATTCGGGAGATAGTGGGTTCGAACCCCACTGTCGGCAGCCCTGAAGATGGTTTTCCGTGGTTTCCCATTTTCACACCAGGCAAATGCTGGGGCTGTACCTTAATTAAGGCCACGACCGCTTCCTTCCCACTCCTAGCCCCTTCCTCTCCCATCGTCGCCATAAGACCTATCTGTGTCAGTGCGACGTAAAGCAACTTGCAATATATATATAGATATATATATATACCTTTTTTTTTTCGAGACGGAACCTCCATCTTAAACAGATGTACCAAACTAACCGCAGCAAACCCACTCTCGCAAAACCATTACTACAACAAGTGCATTTCGAGGAATGGAAAAATATGCCATTACAAGACTGCTATGAGACCCCAGTTCTTACATGCTGCGGAGACCTTAACGATGAACAGGAAAATTCATGGGCGAAGAATGCCCCCGCATGGAACCTATGGAATGGAAGCGAACTTTGATCTGCACCAACAGTTGGAAACGGCTAACACTAGCACGCGACGTAGGCGGCTGAAATTTTACGGGCAACTTCTGAGGCTTCCGGAGGAGATCTTCTCACTCATCAAAAGTTACAAGACTGGAATTTCTGATGCTGATGTCTCAGACCGCCCCAAATTTTGTAAAATGGTAAACTCGTGGGCTCGTCCACCACTAGAACTTCACTTCACTAGAACTTTATCGTTTGTTTTAACAGGTCATTTGGGAGCGCACAGGTAAGGCTCGTCAGAGTAATGTAAGACATAATATTAATTCTGTCTGAATGTTGGATACAGAGTTGTAATGCAGCTTGCGACGACTCTTGTTTGTCTCTCGGCAGTGTGGCCTCAGTAAACCTACGCACGATCTATTCTTAAAAAGACGTCCCTCTCTCTCTATGTTGTTGTAGTTTTTAGAATCGGATCTGACGGCCGACAGATAAATGGCAACACAGGTGCCTTCATTATGGTGAGTAGCCCTCCTCGTGGTGCTGGCTGACGCCCAGTAGTCGGGGACGAGGGTTCGTTTCCCTGCCAGCAAACAAGTCTTAACCCTCAAATGGTCAGGCGAAACTTTATGCATGTAAATGGTGAGTTAGGGTCAAAGCTGGTTCAAACATAACAAAATACTCATATTTTTTATTGATAATTTAAGCCCCCTACGGAACGCCTATGAATGGTCCGTTTTGGACGCTAGCTTTCGTTCCCAGTACCTCTTGGACCCCTGCAATTAGTTTTTCCTTCCTTTCCTGCAAAATAAATGAGTGTGGATAATTCTTGAATTTTGAAAGAATTTTGTCATAAAACCCATACTTGTGGAAATAGAATATATTTTAATAGGTTAGACTACATTGCAGATACAAATATAATTATTAAAAATGAAATCAGCAACGTCTGCCCATCATGACAGGAGGTAATAAATCCTCATAAACAAACTCCGCAGCACATTCTGTCTCTGTAGTAGGCCATTGTAAAATACTATCATAAAAGTGTTCATATCCCATCAGGTAACGTTTTTAAGGCATTTAGGTCACGTATATTCTCGATATTGAGTGAGAAATATATAACCTTCTCCTTTTACCTTTGCATTCCGAGTAATATTACGCGTGTGAGTTTGTTTGTCTACCACTCCTCGTTTCCTTTTAGATACAGGTTTGTCTTCTGAACTTTCAGATGTATCACTACGATTGTAAAAAACACTTTTTCAATCAGTTGTTCACAAAACTACGAACATGCGATTCCAGAAACACAACGACAATAAAAACAGCTGAATAGCTGGCTGTTGTGGATTCAGAGCAGAGCGGAAAGGTGCGGCACATCACAAAATGTACCAGCAGCAGTTTACTGCAGAAACCAGCCAAGCGGTGTCACTTAACTGGTTTCTGAACTAAATACGAAATTCAACGTAATGCCTGACCATTATAGGAGGACGTTTCTTGACTGGTTTCAGTACCATAATATGCGCATGCCGTCTTAGGAACATATTCTGCCATTATTTCATTTTTTGGCACTTGACCGCTTCGCTACGGTATTCTACATTGTATTCGAATATCGAAGTAAATACTGTACATACAGTAAATAAGATTGTTTTAAAATGGCATGTCTCTTAGCGTTATCCGAAAAACAGCACAGGTTCCCAATACGGTGTTTCCAATGTAAAGTGCTTGTTACGGATTTGTGATGATAACGGCAGGCTCACTTGCCTACTGCCATTCACAATCGAGTTGGGAAGTTTTCATTATAATTTCAGGCCCCATCGCCTACTGCGCGGTCACAATCGCTACAGAAAAGCCTATCTGAATAAATGCAAAGTTCAAGGGGTAGCAAACAATTATTAAAAATGGCCTTGTATGTAAAATAGTGTATGAGTACTCTAGGTTTTCAAAGTGTTGGTGGTATTTCCGATTTTAGACATGTTTACAGGAAGAAATAGAGAGAGAGAGAGAGAGTGTGTGTGATACAACCCTAGAAGCAAACCTATACTGTGCTACCCTTTCCATTTCTACGGAACTATTACATCCTACATCTGCTTATCACATTCATTTCTTGGTCTGATGATGATGATGATGATGATGATGCTTGTGGTTTTAAGGGGCCTAACATCTAGGTCATCGGCCCCTGATGGTAAGAAATGAGACGAAATGCAATGACAAAATAAAAATCCAAAATCTTCCACTGACCAGACTTCAAAGCGTGAGGACGAAAAATGAACGGATGGATATGAAGTTAAAACAATCAGAAGAACAGGCCCGCAATGCCTCAGTCTCAGAAACCGATGGAAAACAATAGTAATACTGACCAAGGGACTGCTTCTAGAGCTCAATACTGAATTGATGATGCTTGGAAGCTAATGGGGTCCTAAGTATAGGTCATCGGCCTCTCATAATGGTACTTATCGCTTGGAAAGTAGAACCATGGTATTTTACATGGTGCGGTACAAATCAAAAGTATCGTAGACTCGCGGTATTCCACACATTATGGTACTACCCACAGGCAATGAAATTCGCACATATAATACAGACCTATGGTGTTTCACACATAGCGGCACCGTTTACAGGCAACGCAAACCTATGGTTTTCTTCACATAAGCTAGGTGTACTAACCAAAGGGACTCGTACTATCCCGTGGTGTTCCTTATATAGTGGGTAGTAATCATAGGCAAGCCAGAACCCTGGTGTCGCTCATATAGTGCTACTAATCACAGGTACCGTAAAAGCCTGACCGCACGGTGCTCCTGATTGCTACTAATCAAAAACCTATTTGGTACCTAACATAGTGGTACTACGCGCAAGTAATAGCGACCCATGGTGTTCCCCGCGTGGTGGTACAAATCACATGTAGTTTCATGGTTCTAACCCAATCATCCCTTGGTCACCCCTTTTAGTCGCCTCTTACGACAGGCAGGGGATACCGTGGGTGTATTCTTCGTCTGCGTCCCCCACCCACAGGGGGTTGTGTGCTTGGTCCGCGAGAGGTATTTGATTTCTATCAAGTCCGCCGGCAAGCCGGTTAGGACCCCCCTATCCGCCACGTGGGAGTATCACCTCTCTCCCTGCTACGCCAGCGTCGTAGGTTCGTGACCGGGCGAGTTGGCCGTGCGCGTAGAGGCGCGCGGCTGTGAGCTTGCATCCGGGAGATAGTAGGTTCGAATTCCACTATCGGCAGCCCTGAAAATGGTTTTTCCGTGGTTTCCCATTTTCACACCAGGCAAATGCTGGGGCTGTACCTTAATTAAGGCCACGGCCGCTTCCTTCAAACTCCTAGGCCTTTCCTATCCCATCGTCGCCATAAGACCTATCTGTGTCGGTGCGACGTAAAGCCCCTAGCAAAAAAAAAAGTAGGTTCGTGGCATTTCTTGGTCTACCCCTTCTGTTCTTACCGCCTACACTTCTCTCAAAAACCAACTGAAAACGTCCTAGGTGTCTTAAGATGTGCCCTATCATTTTATCTCGGCGTCTGGTCAAATTTTGCCGAATCGTTCCCCTTTTTTTTTTTTTTTCACCAATTCTATTCATTATCTCTTCATTCATGATTCAATCTAATCTACCCCTTCAAAAGCTTATATTCTCTTTCTTTCTGAACTAGTTATCGTCCATGTTTCACTTCCATACAATGCCACACTTCAAAAAACATCTTTCTTATTCCTATATCAATGTTCAAAGTGAGCAAATTTCTTTCTTAAGAAAGGCCGCCCATGCTTGTGCTAGTCTACATTTATTCTTACTTCTGTCATCGTTAGTTATATTACTACCCAAGTAACAATATTCATCTACTTCCTTTAAGACTTCATTTTTTTCCTAAACTAACATTTCCTACATCAGCTGACTAAGATAAAATAAAAATACCATCGCCAAGTCTCAGAGCACTGATTTCCTCTCCTTGGATTGTGATTCCCTTTCCAAATTCCTCTTTGATTTCCTTTATCGCGTGTGTTATATAAACATTGAAAAGGAGAGGGAGGTACTGTGTAGAGATGAGAAGAATGCAAGAATGAGGAATGTGGCCTGCAAGCACGAACTTCCTGTTATGCCTAGACAGATTGGCTCTTATCTGCTCGTATCTGCTACACGAAAACATCGACTCACGCTTTGCAGTTTGCTGGATTACAACTGACAAGACCGAAGAGCTGCCAGTAGAAGATAATATAAAGTCACCTGGATAGTAGCGAAGTTGCTATGGTAACCATTGCGTCACTGGCTCTGCTGGTGAAAACCCCTTCGCCCCGTGCCTCAGCGGGCAAGTGCATTCTTCTGATCTCCCAACAATACAATCTTCAGCCTTGCCTCACTTCTTTCTTTCTGGATTGCTGCTTTTTCTAAGCCCTCGATTCTTGTTATGTGCAGACTGATTTTTGTACAGATTGTAGATAATTCTTCTTGCTCGGTATCTGATTCCGATCACCGTCAGAATCTCAAATAGCTTGGTCAAATCAACATCAACCTATCCAAGCATTAGTTGTAACAAACTTGGAGGAGGAGGAGGATTCCTGAGATCAAAAGAAGAAATCTCTTCGAACGTATGTCCTAAAATGCGTTGGTATTAAGGTACAGGTATAGCCCATGGCCACTGCCTTACTGAAGTTTTGTCGTCCGTAGTCTGTTTTGTTCACGGACGATGCCACATTTGAAAGAGATTGCACCAGTGTCGTTCACAAAGGATGGGGCATAATGTCTTAGGTATTTTACACCGGTGTTAGTCTCCCCCCCCCCCCACCGAACAAAATAAATGGAAAAATAAATAGTAAGTTGACAACCACACATCCATTGCCATTTTTTGTATCTACACATGTTTGTTGAAGTTCTTGTTATTTGTTCTATTTTTAGCCTTGAACACCTTTGAAGTTATAGGAAGTTCTAGTCCTGCTGGACCTAATTTCTATGCAAGTAATCGGTCCTCGCAATTTAGAGTATTACTTTGAAAAATATCTCACCTGATTCATTTCACTTACACATCTGGCACACCATACACAAATAACACTTGTATATTCACAACAACAAGAAACAAGACACTTTCCTAAAACCACGAACCTGCTACGCAGGCGTAGCAGGGGGAGAGGTGATACTCCCACGTGGCGCGTCCCAGGTGGCGGATAGGGGGGTCCTAACCGGCTTGCCGGCGGACTTGAGGGAAATAAAATACCTCTCGCGGACCAAACACACTACCCCCTGCGGGTGGCGGACGCACATGTAGAATACACCCGCGGTATCCCCTGCCTGGCGTAAGAGGCGACTACAAGGGGCGACCAAGGGATGATTGAATTAGAACCATGAAACTAATTTTGAATCGTACCATCACGCGGAGAACACCATAGGTTGCCTGTACTTGCGAGTAGTACCACTAAATTCGGTACGAAATAGGTTTGTGATTAGTAGCAGTAAAAGCCTGGCCTGGTGGATTCCAGTACCCGTGCGTCGTACCCATGTGTGCAGCACCGTGGGTCTGCGTTGCCTGTGATTAGTACCCACTATGTGAGGAACACCACGGGAATACCGGCGCCCGTGTTTAGTACACCTAGGTGGGGAACCTTCTCGGTTTGCGTTGACTCTGAGTTGGGCCATTGTGTGAGACACACCATAGGTCTGCGTTACTTGTACGTATTGCAATACTTGTGAGTAGTACCATCTTTTGTGGAACACCGTGAGTCTTCGCTACTTCTGATTAATACCCCAACATGACACATACCATGGTTCTATTTTACTCGCGACATGTACCATTCTGTGGGGCCTTAGACGTGGATTTTGCACCCCATTTAGACACCAAGCATCATTGTGCTTTATAAGTGGTTCCTTGGTCGGTAATAATGTTATTTTCGATCTGTATTGAGTCCGATCCACTGGTTTTTGTTTGTTTGTTTTGTTGAGTTCCTGTCCATCCATCCATTCATTCTTCATGCCATATTTTATTTTTATTTTGGTCAGTGGATGCCTTTGCAATTTTTGTTCTTTCATTTCGTACCATTAGGGGCCGATGACCTTTGATGTTAGGCCCCTTAAAACAACAAGCATCATCATTATCATCAACTTTCCTAAAACTTACTGACCAGCGACTGAACACTATCAGTAACCATGTGTTTACTTCCCACGTATTACTTGTGTTTGGTTCAACCTGCCTAAAACAACTGCATTGAAAACAGACAACCACTGATCTACAAAGGAGTTTTTCCAGTTTTCCAGTAGGTCGGTGGTTGCAAAGTAGACTTTAAGTGGCCACGGTTGTTTCGTGGTCCGACAGCTCTGCACTCTGACCGTCCAACAGAGCAGAGGAGGGGTGGCCGCGGCTCTGCTGTGGCTCTACGCCTCTGTATTCGGGAAACGGAGAGGGGCTGGTATAGGAGAAGGCTGCCAACCTCCTCACCTCCGAACATCTCCTTCACCATATCATATCTCCAAGGCCTGAGAGACGGCGTTAACGTCTATGAGGCCCGCCGTCCCCTTCAGGGACGGAACGAATACGTTTTAGTAGTAAAACTGAAGTGAAAAATGATATCATTGCCACCACAAATGAATAAGGGATTTTCGAAGTACAAATTTTAATTCATTCGTATTTTAGCTAGATGCTGAAAATATGCTAATATTGCACCATTCATAAAAGAAGTCTACAAAGTTACTACAGAGAGAGAGAGAGAGAGAGAGAGAGAGAGAGAGAGAGATAAAAATTAAGAAAACAAGGCGGGCAAACAAAATACAGTTACTTGGAATACGAAACAGACTAACAAAAAAACTGCACACAGAAAAGACAACATGAAAGCTCCTAGAGTTAAAAAGGAGGAAAGTTCATTCATAATACCACAAGCAAACAACAGAGAAACTTTTGCCGTGCTGTTTTATAGCAGTATAAACGTTTGTGCCATTCACAGCACAAATCTACTTTTAAAAAAACACAAAATTTGTAAGCAAATGAAAATTTCTTTTTCTACCGTGCATTTTCACTGCTGAACCATTTTCTTTATCGAGGCGCTCATAAAATATTACACCACTGCAGTGTCCAAAACTGTAAGGTAAACAAAATTTCAAAATTCGTACAGTGCAAACAAAGCAAACAATAACAAAAAAGATCATAAAATAAGAAAAAAATATATAATTCATGTTGAATAGAATTACGTACATTTTCTGTTCTTTACACCAGTGGTTCTCAATTTTGGAACGAGGGTACGAGTGAGTCTTTCAGTGGGCATGCCAGCAGCTTTCAAGGAAAAATTTGATGAGGAAAAAAATCCACAGTTCTAACCCTTCAGGCAAGCAACTCAATGCTGAAAAACTTCCTACGGACATGAGCTACGAATTTTAGGCAAATAAAATGTAATGAAGTATGAGAATATATTCCTTATTTATTCCGAAAAATTACAATCCTTTTCTTAATCATCGTTATCCGGTTGATTAGATTAGCAGTTTGCTTTTTTCTACCACTACGAGCACTAATGTGAGTCAATGCAGAGTTTCATTTACGCCCTTATAACTACATACGGTGTGGACATTTTTCAAAAAAAAATCGAAAACGCCTAAGGGTATCTTGAACCAAGGAACACATTACAGAAAGAATTATCGTTAATTTGGCTAGGATTTGAATTAAAAAAGAAAACTAGTAAAGAAACAAACGATTCTAGGCTATTTTTCCGGAACTGCATTTAGGCCGGAAGTTATTTACAAAATTTGTTTTCTTAGTTTGATAAAGATATCGAAGACTCATAATTTGAAACCCTTCCGGGTTCTTCATCCCTTCAACTTTCGGCCCCATTGAGGAAATTGCTTAATTTTACGTTTTTCGTAGTATGGGGAGCCGTACTTTGCCTGCTAAGAAATTTCTTTCATCATTAAGCATGTAAAATACATAGTGGTAATATTTACTTGGTTTTAAATACAATTAATCAAATTCTGTTTTAATTTTGCCGTTTCAGTTCGGTCCCAACCTACGGTATTCTTTCACTCGTAATCTTGAACAACATTTCTCAGTGTAACATTGTTAATTTGGAAAACCTTTGTTTATGTTGGCTAGTTTGGAAACGTGATTCCAGAGACGTCTCTTTATTGTGCACAAATGACTATCGATTCACAGCTTTTTAGTGATGGTCGAAAACATTTTCATGCAACCGTTACCTAAGTCTCAGTTACAAAAAATTGTTATAAATAACAGTTAAAAATAACTGTTGCAAATAACCGTTAAAATAACGGTTACGAATAACCGTTAAAAATAACGTTCCACCATTCATTCTTACCATGTTATGAATAATGTAACAAACGTTTGTTACAAGTGATAACAAACAAGTTTGAATACTCTGATAAATACTTTATAGTGAAGTACTGGATACTGAATTGCTTTGTATTATTATTATTATTATTATTATTATTATTATTATTATTATTATTATTATTATTATTATTATAGATCAAGAAACTGGAGGGCACAGAAAGGAAGATTTTGAGAAAGATTTTAGGTCCCGTCCAAGACAATGGGGAGTACAGAAGACGGCATAACGACGAGCTATACAGCCACGTAGAGAAGATTACCGATACCATCCGGAAAAGACGAATTATCTTTTATGGGCATGTGACACGAATGCACCATACAAGACCGACCAACAACGTCATTACCTTCTTTCAGCAGAAGAAAACCAAAGGGGCTTGGTTCACTGAGGTGGATAGAGACCTTGAAGAACTGGAAATCACGCATAATAACATCCAGGAGCTTGTCCTACTTAAGAAGAAACTTCAAGCGTTCCAGAGTTTCCGAGACGAGCCAAAATTAAAAACTGGAAAGGCAAGGACGCAGGAGAGGAAAGAACGACACCGAGAAGGCATGCGGAAGTATTGGGCAGACATCAAGGTCAGAAGTAGCCAGTTGAAATGACGTGGTCCAAAGTTGGCCTAAACAAATCTAAATTTGAAGACACCAGAAATTATCTAACACAAAATTAGATAAGTTTTCTTTTTTTCTTGGTCTGAAGTAATCAAGTACGAAAAGTAACAGTAACACGTTATTTTTATACCTGTTAAAATCACATAACCGTGACAAAATAACTGCTGCGTTATTTTTCAGCCACCCCGAACTGCTTTCCATTATGTCGTTCCTGACATTCTAAAGCGTTTCGTCCTAAACTTATGTTCTTGTTTCCACGCCTCTATGGCCTGCTTCAGCTTTCGCACAACCACTACTAAATTTGTATTTGGAAAACAATTAATTCACGTAGATAAGGGTTAATCCTCTCTCCAACTATGCCCAACTCTTATATAAAATAGAAAGCAAGATAATAGGCCGACTAATTTTAATTTTATTCAACTTGTTAACAAAACTGTAATTTCCTGTTGTTTAGTACAATTAAATCTAGTTTGCCTGTTAAAAAAAAAGACGCGTTGTTCCTAAAGACCAATTTGCAACGCTCTGCTTTCTTATTGACTGTGCGTCTCAGTTCCGGTCTTTCAGGAATGTAAATGAACGATGCTCGAGCCTAATGTGAATCTTGAGCCAAGATTCTTCCTACCTCCTCTTCTTCTTGTAAACACTACTTCAAGTGATATATCGTCCTTTACGTCTTCGTGCTTGTTTGTTTCTTCCCTCAAGTGCATTTCATAATATTGCCAATGAAAGCATCGACTGCTTGTTTTAACAACGCGATTATGATCTGTTTTCTTGAAAGCTGATTTAAAAAAAAAACCCACCTGCATTAAGAACCTGTTCTAGTGCAAATGACAAGTGGCACATAAATAAATGCAATGTCCAAATACTTACTTCACTTTATTCGGAAGAAAAGGAAGATTAACTATGCAATGGATACTGACATATTAACTCGTGTCAAGACGAAAATGGATTTAGGAATAATATTCAATGAAGATTCAACGACCACATTAAAAAAATTACGAATAATGCTCTTAAAATATCAGGCTTCATTATCCGAAATTCATTATCATTTCGTCCAAAGACACTATAAACATTGTTTAACTCATTTATAAGGTCCCCAAACTTGAGTATGGTTCAATTACAGTGGAACCTTGGATTGCGAGCATAATTCGTTCCGGCAACTTGCTTGTAATCCAAAGCGCTCGTATATCAAAGCAAGTTTTCCCATAAGAAACAATTGAAACGCAGATGATTCGTCCACAACACATACCATTTCTGAAACAAATTAAAGTGAACTTTTCCGTGCAGTAGAATCATTGTTGGTGTGAGGGAGATGAGAGATGCCATGAGAAGAGTTACTGTGTAGCATGAATTTCACTAACGGAATCACTGCTATCTGTTGGCTCACTGGAACTGTTTTCTTTTCGTGCAACTTTAACGAGGAACCTGTCCAATGACTGTTGCTTTTGCCTCTTTTTGAGGATTTCACGAAAAATGTGACATTACATTCTCATTGAACTGATTAATCGCTCGCACTGCTACAGCCTTATTCGGGTGGTGATTTTTTTTTTTACAAAATTTTGCACAGTTTCCCACATTTTTCACTTCTCCCGAATCTCAGCTGAAGTGAGAGATTCCACTGACTTTTCCTCCTCCTCTTCCCCGGACGAGATCTCTACAACCTCCTCCTGTTGTTCGCGTTGCAGGTCCATCAGTTCGTTGGTGGTCTGTTCCTGGCTATGTTCTTCCACCAGCTCTTGAATGTCCACATCATTCACCTCCAAACCCATACTCTTACCTAAGGACACAATTTCATCGACAATGGGCGGCTCATTTTGACCAACAATCCCCTCAAAGTCACGTCCAAGAACAGTCAGGCCACAGCTTTCCCCAAGCGGAAGAGAGAGTTTTCTTGGTGACCCCATCTCAGGCTTTATTGATGATCTTCAGGCAGTTCACGATGGGGAAATGATTTCTCCCAAACTCTCGGAGGGTAAGGTTTGTTTCTTAGGTCACTTCGAAGCATCGCTGAAATAGTGCTTTGGTGTATAGCTTCTTGAAGTTCGAAATAACTTGCTGATCCATAGGGTGGAGTAGTGGAGTAGTGTGGGGAGAAAGGAAGTTACCCCTAACGAACTTGAATTCCTCCAGTAAGTCGTCCTGAAGGCCTCAAGGCCTGGAGGATGAGCAGGAGCATTGTCCATAACCAGCAAGACTTTGAGCAGCAGATTATTTTCTGAAAGGTATTTCTTCACTACAGGACCAAAGATCTCATTCATCCATTCAACAAACGACCAGGGGAGGGGAAAACGTAGGCACACGTGATGCTCGTACTGCGGAACCTCACTCGCTTATCAAGTTATAATTTATTTAAAATGTTTGCTCGTCTTGCAAAACACTCGTAGACCAAGTTACTCGCATTCCGAGGTTTCACAAAAAATATCAATCTTATCGAGAGTGCTCAAAACAAGTTTCTAAACTGTATGACATAAAATCACAGGAAATTACCCAACCTTCATAAATTGTTAGGTATACTGAAGGAACATGGTGTGAATAGCTTGCGCCACAGACGAACTTGCAAAGATTTGACTTTCCTGTATAAAATAATTAATTCTGTGATCGATGACTCAATATTCTTTCTATCAAAGGCTAGGACTGAAATGCATAAGAACTTCACAATTAAGAGAGCAATGAGACTCTGCAATAATATTCATCCCTATGTTGATATTTTTAGTATGACCGAAGCTACATTCATTTCGACGTGTAACACTGTACTTCTGAATATAATTTAATAGATTATGAAGATTTTTTTTAAAAAGGAAAACTATTATAAACTAGTATAAATGTTGTAAAACATGTTTTCAAATGTTACACTAATTTTAATTGGAATGTATTAGTACTGTAATGTACTATTAGTTATATTAACTTTTTTTTTTTGTTATGTGAAGTGTAAGTCACGGGTATTAAGTTTTACGATTACTCTAGCTATATACTTGTTTTTGTTTTGATTTGTATTTTTAACGTCTAAGTAACAATTGTCGTGAACAGTGTAATTCGAACTCATGACCTGTTATGTTCACAATAAAGTAAACAAGTAAATAAATAATAGTAATCTATATAAATAAAATCGTAACGAGCGTGTGTCTGTACATTCACTATTTTGGCGAAATTTTCATTCAGTTATTTGTTTCAGGTGTAATAATGACTATCTGCATATTTTATGAGGCTCAATGTCTCTTTTGTCTGTTTGTGTGAGTTCTTATAACTTGAAAAATCCTGGATATATTTCTACTAAACTTCATATTTAGAATTCACCTGTCCTTGGGTAGGTTTTAGGGCCAATATTGTTTCTAAATCCCTGAATTGACTGAGGGTTTATGCGAAACCGAAACCGTGATTTTGCACTCCCACAAAATATACACAACCAAAATTAATGGAAATCTACCTACAGTAATGGAAATACATTTCTAAAATTGTTTTCCTCATGTGTACCTTTTCGATAGGAGGATAGCAAGGGAATTACCATTACTGGACTCTCTTACAGGATGTCATGTATTATCAAGTTGGGTTAAATGGTTTATTTAAAGAGTCATTTTGCCCTTTTCGATAGAACACATAATAAGGGAGATTATCATCAACGATTGGTTTCATGAGTCTTCAGCTACAACGAACCGAGAAACAGGGAGAATTACGCACAACTTCGGACTCGGGAACTCTATCGTTCAATAAACTCTGTGATCTGTTTACCCCATTCTGTTGCCACTTTGTTCAGCTTTATCTTACTTCGCGTTACTGCCATGTGCTTTCGTAGAAGAATATCAACATACAGGCGTGTAACTTCGCATAAATTAATTAAGGAATCGTGGAATCGATTACCAATTTCCGTGAGAAGAACGGGTACATATGCTAGTAATAATAATTTTAAAAAATATTGAAGAAGGTGGACATGGCTTATAAACTCACTCAACCCCGTTACATCGATATCGTTCCAGGCAAAAAGAAGGCACTGCACAACTGTAATCAAACCATAGATGTTATATGGACCAGAATGTTTAGTGCTGAATAAAAGAGGTGAACAAGATGACCTGGAAAAGAAAAGGAACATTTTGGGACCCTAAAGATATTTGGATGAAGGAAAAACTGAAGACCTCTACCGCGATATAAAGAAAATGACAGCCACAATTAAAAGACGAAGACTACAGTTTCATTGTTGCCTTCACACAATGACTAATCATTATTTATTCCGCTTGCCCGAGAAATATTACGTGTCGAACATTGCGAAATGCTCACTAGTGATGGCAATTTTTAATGATTTTTACACACTCTTGGAAGCGTCTTATGGCTGGGGGTGTTATCTGAAAATTTGCGTCACGAAATTTAGCGTGACGGAATTGTAACCTAGCAACCGTGCAGGCTGTCATGTAAGACATTGATGGATGTGCAGCCACTGCTACCTAGCAACCGTGATTTCTTTTACCACAGATCATGGCCCTCTTTAACTTCTTAAAAAAAAGGTGATAAATTTATCTTCAACTTCGTACCTTGGAATATTTTTAGATAGTTTCAATTATATACACAAATTAAAATAAAAGGACTTAAGTTACATTATATTGCAGTAAATCGATCTTAGTGACAATAAAAATCACAATCGACTTCAGTTACATTAAATCGACCTCATTACGGTGAAATAAATTTAAAATGACTTTAGTTATGGTGATATAAGAGTAAATCGATTCGAGTTTATTAAATCACAGTAAATCGACCTTAGTTACAAAATGTAACAATTGTTATTTTTATAGCTCGCATGAATGCCATTATCCTTACTGTCCGGCAATTTGGTTATCCAGTTCGAATCCCGATGGTGGAAAACATTTTTACCATCAGAATGTTGGCCGGCAGAGTAGGAGAGGAGGTGGTATACAATTTCTAATCACTAGGCTGCGTGCCAAACGCCTACGTTCAATTCTAAACTTCTCCGCAATCTTCATGTGTAGTGAGAGCATATGACGCTGTTGGTGGCGGTTCGTTCGTCGGATGGCGACGTTAAGCCTTGAGCATACCCGTTGGTGTTATTCAGTATTAGTAGGCTACGTGCCGACACCAGAATTCACTGTCTTCCTAGCTCATTGTGATCATCACACGCAGAAGCGCAGGCTGCCCATCGGCGTCAACTTGAAAGACCTGCACCAGGCCTCTAGGCATGCCATACGTCATCATTATCATCATCATCATCACAATCAATCAATCAATCAATCAATCAATCAATCAATCAATCAATCAATAATAAACATAAATTTTAGTTGTGCTAAAGAACAATAAAACTGGTTTAGTTATATTGAATTACAATAAAATTATCTTAGTTACTGTAAAATCTGAATTAAATAATTTTAGTTGCATTACATGACAAAAATCGACCTTAATTTCAGTAAAATAACAATAAAACTACAAATAATATTGTTAATAAAGGAACAGTTCGTGGTCTTGAGGCACGTAATAAATAGCTAATTAACTATGACATTGTAATATGACGGAATGTAAAACAAGAAAGTACATATGAAATTAGTAAATGATTTATTTTTTTGTGCTTAAAATATTCCTTGATAATTATTTCCAAGAGTAACCACGCCTTAGTCTAAAAGAGAAATTGGTTTGACTGTTCGAAGTATCAGGCTATGGAATAATAACCATCATTATATTGGGTGGGGAAATAAGTTAATCTGTGTACCCACGGATATTCGACTGATGTAGCTGCCCGCCCGCTATACAGCCGAGACAGAGATGTTGCCGATATCATAACAAAGGTACACCACTGTCAGGGTTTATAACAGTTGTGCCAGATTCCAAGTTTGTCACCATGGAAAGTTTAAAGAAGCCTTTTCGGCATTTTGCTCTCTTTTAGCATAACAAGGGCAAAACCGTACACAAACCCACAGGATGATTTGTGCTGTTTATGGCGAACTGATAGGACATGCCACAGGTGAATTTTCTAAGATTTCGGTCTGATTTTTTTTAAATTTGAAAGATATACCTTGTACCAGCAGACTTACAAATATTGACGTAGAAAGTCTGAATGAGTTACGGTACTTAAAAAAACAATAACAACGAAGGAACTAGCACCATAAATGAATGTATTATCCCGTAATATGAAGAACCATATGAAGAGGCTTGGTTCTTCGCTGCGATATTCCGGAACCATATCAATTGAGTGAACATAAATTGGTTCAGTACGTGTCTATCTGTGATTCTTTATTAAGCCACAATCAACATGATCCCTTCCTGAAACAACTGGTGACGAGGAGTGGATTCTCTATGATAATATGGCGAAAAATAAATAATGGCGAAAGAGAATTGATACGTGTGATATCACACTTATAAACCGAATTAACGGGCTGATTATATTGTTGTACCCTTCACAGTTGTCTTCTCGGCAATTTCTTTGTCTCGGCTATATGGCGGGTGTGCAGCTTCATCAGGCGTTGAGCGAAATAAACGTACTTCCCCACCTAATATTTTCGTCTAGTTTACCAGAAGTTTGTCTCGTTTTATACATTCGATAAATTACTCGAAGGAGGACTTTCGCCAATATAACCATTTTTTTTAATGTAAGGAAAAAGTAAAGAATAATTTCCCTTGGTTCTACTGTACTCTGTGCAAGGAAACACCACGAGGTGCCCATGACTTCCTTCTCCTTACTTCATATTCCACCTTGCTACTTTCTATGGCTTAGAATTGGCACTTTTACTTCAGGGTACTTATAAAAAGGACGATCGCCGCCCACCATCAGTTTACAAGCTTTACCGGAAATGTTAGGCCTAGACATCTCACCAAGTACTCAGCATGGCCCTTATAGAAAACACCAGTCCGCGTTGAAGAACACGGCTTGAACCTACTCCAGGTGGAAGATACGGTTTACTACACTCGCTCTAACCTCTTCACTACGCTTGTTTATGCCGACTATTAAAGATGAAAGCGAAGGGAAGAGGTAACTACCGTCTTCCCTGATAGCCAACACATACTGAGGGACCCCTATTCTGTGAATAAACATACATTGCATAGGCAAGTTATAACAATCTATATAGAATTATCTCATTTTGAGTCATCAAACAGGTAAAATCCTCCACACTCAACCAACAGAATAAAACAAGAAGCAGACCTGTCAATCGCAGTACTCTATCTCAAAATATATTCTATCTGTCACAACAAAGAAAAACCCACGCAGAGGGATACGGCCGTTACCAAGAGCGACATATCACTTTGAAATATGGCTCATTTTTTTTTGTATTAATGCCAAAATTCACTCTCATTTATACATTAATTGAAATATGGATAGGGAAACAGACAAGCAGTGAAGCAAAAAGATTGTTACATCTACCAATAATACTACATTATTACATTTTCTAACGTTACTCACGTTTCTGACGTCAAGATTTATTCTGCAGACCTCTACATACATCTCAGGAATGAATAAATTGAATAGGCTTATTCTAAAAGCTAAGTTTATAAAATTATATTTCTCAATTACGATCTTACTACAACGTAACAATGAAAAAATCTTATAAACTGATCTTATTTTCACTGGATTATTTCAACATAACTACAAGAATGTAACAAATTACTTTTTTCAAAATGTTTGAACCGAGAAGTAGGTTCTTTCAACAACTAATTACCCAAGATACTGCTACACCTTCTAAATTTAACTACAGAAGAATAGAATTTTGTGAACAGGTTGTTATTAAACTGGAGTAAGAAACTGGATTGATAGCAGGAGAGTGCCCTTCTATTCAACTGAAGAAGACAATCCTACCGATAGTGTGACGTGTGTTTCGACCAGCAGCCATGTTGTTGGACTTATAACATTAAAAATGACGTCTAAAGCTGATTCCTACCTTAACTTAACCTCATCAGTCTTTGACTTTCCTAGAATCATTGGTTGGGTGTTACGATCTTCGTGGAAGCACCTGTATGTGTGTGTATATAATTCGGAAGTATCTACATTTTCGTTGCATTGTTCCACAATATCGAATGCATACATTCGTGCTCTGATAAAAATACAAGTTATAAGGAATCCAGTGTTTTCGTTACTGAACCTTTCACTGCAGATGACATTGGAACACATTCCAGTAAAGCAGAATGCAGACGAGAAAAAAAATCGAATGAATGAATGCGTGCTATTGTAATGTCAATGCATACAAATTTAAATGAGCTTCTTTACGTAGATCTTTATAAGTTTAAACGCCCTGCATAACTTAAAAATCTCAACAGCGAATGAGCCTGGTCTTTTTCTCTCTACCGATGCTGACCTACCATTATGTATATCGTATTCAATCTCACGTCAGTTACATGTTAAGTATGAGACTGTATGAGGAACAGAAATGTTCCCATACACATATGTCGGAAGATATAAGAAAATAATAGGATTGATGATATGCATTATGTTGGCACAGGCTTTATAAAATTTATTTCAAGATACGTTTGACTGTGTGGAATGGTTTTCAGGTTCTTCGGAGTACAGGAGGAAGCGCGATCAAATCCTGAGAAGACTTATTCAAGATAGCAACTGACGATAACACAGTTCGAACCTTGGATATCAAACTGAGCGAGTTGGTTGCGGGTCGCGTAGTTGCAACCCTGGATTTGGGAGATGATAGATTCGAATCCTGCCATTCTCAATCACCACTGATCTGCATTTAAGGCAGTTTCTCAGGTGGTAGATTCCCTATATGTTGTTTCCCTAGACTTTTATTAAATCACTGCAAAGAATTTGGAAATTTATCGAACATCCCCCTTGGTGAATTATTCCAATCCCTAACTTCCTTTCTTATAAAGGAATATATGTTCCAATTTTTCCCCTTGAATTCCAACTGTGTCTTCATATCGTGAACTTTCCTACTTTTAAAAACACCAGTCGAACTTATTCGTCTACTAATGTCATTCCATGCCATCTTCCCACTGACACCTCGGAACATACTACTTAGCCGAGCAGCTGGTCTCCTTTCTCCCAAGTCTTTCCAGCCCAAACATTGAAACATTTTTGTAACGCTACTCTTTTGTCGGAAATCACCCAGAACAAATCGAGCTGCTTTTCTTTGATTTTTTTTTTTCAGTTCTTGAATCAAGTAATCCTGGTGAGGGTCCCATACACTGGAACCATACTCTAGTTGTGGTCTCACCAGAGACTTATATGCCCTCTCCTTTACATCCTTACTACAACCCCTACCTCATAACCATGTGCACAGATCTGTACCCTTTATTTACAATCCCATTTATGTGATCACCCCAATGAAGATCTCTCCTTATACTAATCCCCATAAGGAACTTTCACCCCATCAACACAGTAATTAAAACTAGTGATGTGCGCGAATGATGCCTGGAATCGCGAGAATCGGTTCCTACGACTCCGGGTTCGCACTCAATGTAGCGTGCGAGGAATCGGTTCCCGATGACGTCACCAGAGTGTGCTGAGCGTACTCACTAGAGTGAGTCTTCCGTATATACGTGGGGCAAATTCGAACGTGCAATATTTGCTATTTCTTTTGTATACAGTGAAATGTTTTATTGGTTGTCATGAATGAATTATGCCACATAATAATGAAATAACAATTTATCCTGGTTGTCTGGAAATCACATTTCACAGTTCGATACTGGGTGTAGCAATCAACATTGTTTTATGCTTAGGCTTATACTGTATTTTTCGAATGTGGTTTTCAAAAATAGCGAGTATAAACGTATAAAGTCTGTGGAATTAAGTCACATTTTTAAGTACACAACTTGTTTCACAGCATACCTGTCTTCCGTTACATTTAATTTGCAATTAACATTTCGGGCTATTGTGCGACTCATTGGCTGAATGGTCAGCGTTAAGGCTTTCAGTTCAGAGGGTACTGGGTTGCATTCTCGGGCGGGTGGGGTATTTTAATCGCCTCCGATTAGTTATTTTGGCCCGGAGACTGAGTGTTTGTGTTTGTCCCAATATTTTCCTCTTCATATTCAGACAACGTATTATCAACCACCACAGAAACACTCAATAGTGATTACATCCCTCCATATATGGTTGAAGTCAGAAAGGGTATCCGGTTGTAAAACAGGGCCAAATCAATATGTGCGATACAGTTCGCACCCGCGACCCCACACGAGTGGGAAAAGTGGTAGAAAAAGAAGAACAACATATCATACTACCGCTAAATATAATTATGAGAAACTGTTGGAATAACTATTTTTGTTTTCATCACTGCATAAGAGTAGGTAAGGTTGACTCTTTAGGACAAGTGTATTTTCGTGAAATACTAGTACTAATATAGTATGTCATAATCCCCGTACAAGTTCTGTATATTTACGTCAGTAATCCATACAATGTGATTAGTTTCAAACAAAGAATCATATACTGTGATCAAATTACAGTCGTATTAAAGTAAATAACTCCAGAACTCTCTAATGAGATCAGGCATGGCTTGGAGAGTGACTTGGTTATAAAACAAAACGAGCTCACGTTACAGAACACATTCGTGCTGCACGTGTTTCGGCATCTGCATCATAGATGGTGCTACTAGCTCCTCGGAATCGGGTAACCCGATTCCCAAGGCTTATGGAATCGATTCGTCGCGATTCCACTCGTAACCCATTACTAATTAAAACTGGAGGGCTTTTCCTATTTGTGAAACTCACAACCTGACTTTTAACCCCTCAGGTTGGCAGCCCTGAAGATGCTTCTCTGTGGTTTCCCATTTTCACACAAGGTAAATGTGAAACCATGGCCGCTTCCATTCCAGTCCTATCTATAGTCACCGATACCTTCTTTGAGTTTGTGTGATGTTAAAACTACCGGTACTTTAAAAATACTATTATTTCCCTTTCGAAGAGTGGGTTTAATCACTTGAAAACGATAGTCGGGTAGTGACGATCAATCAATCAATCAATCAATCAATCAATCAATCAATCAATCAATACTGATCTGCATTTAGGGCAGCCGCCCAGGTGGCAGATTCCCTATCTGTTGCTTTCCTAGCCTTTTCCTAAATGATTTCAAAGAAATTGGAAATTTATTGAACATCTCCCTTGGTAAGTTATTCCAATCCCTAACTCCCCTTCCTATAAATGAATATTTGTCCCAGTTTGTCCTCTTGAATTCCAACTTTATCTTCATATTGTGATCTTTCCTACTTTTATAAACGCCATTCAAACTTATTCGTCTACTAATGTCATTCCACGCCATCTCTCCGCTGACAGCTTGGAACATACCACTTAGTCGAGCAGCTCTTCTTCTTTCTCTCAATTCTTCCCAACCCAAACATTGCAACATTTTTGTAACGCTACTCTTTTGTCGGAAATCACCCAGAACAAATCGAGCTGCTTTTCTTTGGATTTTTTCCAGTTCTTGAATCAGGTAATCCTGGTGAGGGTCCCATACACTGGAACCATACTCTAGTTGTGGTCTCACCAGAGACTTATATGCCCTCTCCTTTACATCCTTACTACAACCCCTAAACACCCTCATAACCATGTGCAGAGATCGGTACCCTTTATTTACAATCTCATTTATGTGATTACCCCAGTGAAGATCTTTCCTTATATTAACACCTAGATACTTACAATGATCCCCAAAAGGAACTTTCACCCCATCAACGCAGTAATTAAAACTGAGAGGACTTTTCCTATTTGTGAAACGATTCACGTGTGAGTGCCAATCTCGCGTTCGCCTGTACCGCGCACCCAACACGGCCCTTCAAGGCGGCAGTTTCCGAATACTCCTCCCTACTCTAAAGTGGAATCTAAACCTGAGGTAAGATATTAATTATATGGAACATGCCAGATAAACAGTTTGCCGCTGATTTTGTTTATCAGCCTAAAATAGGCTTATGGTCATTCAATGAGTAGTGTCTAAGAAAAGAAAAGATAAAACAGGAAATTAAAAAAAACTGGTGGTAGGTGAAAAGTTACAGGAAACAGGTTGCTTTTAAATACAGAGCGATTCATGAAGAGTTGCCGCCATTCACTAAAGCTGATTCCTGAGAACATTTTGAGCAAAAATTGTCATACAAACCTGTGTGCTATTCTCAGTACTCACAGAGTTACAATATTTTTAAGTTCTTTGTAAAACAAACCTGTCTTGAGTTTGTGTCGTTTGAAGGGTAAAAAAGAAATTAAATTAACTCCTCAAAAACAATCCTTGATTTAACTGGCTCGGGTTCTGAAGCTTCAAATTCAAAGACAGCCGACGCGCGACGTTCACAACAAGCGGACGGTGGCCTTTTTGTAAGTGTAGTGCAAAACTGTGTAAGATTAATGATGCAAAATGCAACTAATGCAGAGAGTGGCTAAAATTGGCGCATTATGTAATAATTGCTATTATATCAGGATGAATATGGATAGAATGACGAAAAGAGTATGGGAAACAACAGCGAGGACACGAGGAAAGACAGGAACCAAGTGGGTAGTTGAACTCCGGAAAGATTGGTCAGAATTGGGGATCAAGGTGGAAGAAAAGGAAAATTGGAAAAGGAAGTACATACCGACTAATATGCCAGAGATCAACGATAGGGATGGATACAGGAAAAGGATTGAGAGTCACCAGTGGAGTAGACAAGAGAAGAGGATACTGAATATCTCGGAAGAAGAGCGGGAGAGAAGAAGAGAAAGGATGAAGAGGTTCTGGGAGGAGAAGAAGAAAATGCAATCCATGAAGGAGCTGTCCGTGGTCCTACAGAGGCCGTAACGCAAGAAGAAGAAGAAGAAGAAGAATTGCTATTATTCCTTAACGCGCTCGTGCGCACAAATCTCATATGAGGTCCTTACTATACAGTGATATTCATGTAACTGTTATCTACCTTAGTTACAAAAAAAATATAAATAACAGGTGAAAGTAACGTTCCAGCATTGACTACACTTCCTACAGTGTTATAAGTTAAATAACGAAAGAGATAGAAAACTATTAAATGCCTCATGGTAAATTTCTCAATACTTAATTGATGGGTATTGTTATTATTATTATTATTATTATTATTATTATTATTATCCGACTCGTTGGCTGAATGCTCAGCGTACTGGCCTTGGTTCAAAGGGTCCCGGGTTCAATTCCCGGCCGGGAAATGGTTAATTCCAATGGCTCGGGGTCTGGGAGTGTGTGGCGTATTCAACATTAGAAATCATCCTAGGTAGGGCCCTCATCTTCATAGACATACAGGTCGCCTAATAGGTCGTCTACTAGAAAAAGACCATACGCCATTATTATTATTATTATTATTATTATTATTATTATTATTATTATTATTATAAATGAATTCGATTTTTGTATCTTAATGAGTAAACAAATCTAAATTACAGACGTCACAAATTTTCTAACATGAAATTACTTTTTTCCTTGGTCGGGTCTTCACTAGGGACTTGATTAGGACATTTATTATTGGAATCCCCTCATATAGTTTTCACTGGCCGGGCTGAATGGCTCAGACGGTTGAGGCGCTGGCCCTCTGACCCCAACCTGGCAGATTCGATTCTGGCTCAGTCCGGTGATATTTGAAGGTGCTCAAATACGTCAACCTCGTGTCGGTAGATTTACTGTCACGTAAAAGAACTCCTGCGGGATTAAATTCTAGCACACTGCGTCTCCGAAAACTGCAAAAGTAGTTAGTGGGACGTAAAGTTATTATTATTATTTTTTTTTTCACTAAATTCTACTGAGAACTGAAATATTCCTCTAACTAGCTCCATTTTAAATCCCATACATTTGAGTTTTTGTTCGGAGTTGTATTTAAAAACAATATGATCGTTATGACTGAGAAGGGGGTTAAAAATGTTGCTCCTAGAAGGTAGTTGGCAATGAACAGTGAAGTGGAGGAAGACTGTTACATTTAAGAAAGTTATTTTAACCTTACGAAAAGTAACAGTAACACGTTATTTGTATGTCTGTTACAAACGTGAACTGTTACGATTATATAACCACCGAGCTCGATAGCTGCAGTCGCTTAAGTGCGGCCAGTATCCAGTATTCGGGAGAAAGTAGGTTCGAACCCCACTGTCGGCAGCCCTGAAAATATTTTTTTGCTATTTGCTTTACGTCGCACTGACACAGATAGGTCTTATGGCGACGATGGAACAGGGAAGGGCTAGGAGTGGGAAGGAAGCGACCGTGGCCTTAATTAAGGTACAGGCCCAGCTTTGCCTGGTGTGAAAATGGGAAACCACGGAAAACCATCTTCAGGGCTGCCAACAGTGGGGTTCGAACCTACTATCTCCCGAATACTGGATACTGGCCGCACTTAAGCGACTGCAGCTATCGAGCTCGGTGCCCTGAAAATAGTTTTCCGTGGTTTCCCATTTTCACACCAGGCAAATGCTGGAGCTGTACCTTAATTAAGGCCACGGCCGCTTCCTTCCCGCTCCTAGGCCTTTCCCGTCCCATCGTCGCCATAAGACCTATCTGTGTCGGTGCGACGTAAAACAACTAGCAAAAATATATATATATAAGTGACAAAATAACTGCTCCATTGTTTTTCAGCCACCCCTAGTCCCTACTAAGTGTGTTATTCAGTGCATCGTTTTGTATTTCCCTTTAAGAATGTATGGAAAATAATGAATCCGTACTTCACTTCAGACCTCACGTGAAATGTGTTATTTAGATGATCTGAATCCAAGAGATGGAAGCGGAAAACGTTGCTGAGGCCTCTCTATCAGTTGTTGTTGTTGTTGTTAATGTGACATACCGTACATGCTGAGTTACTGAACTTAATGCCGCTACACAAAGTAATTTTAATATGAGAGTAAAAGTTTGTTATAGTAGAAATGCGTGTTCTTTCCAGTGAAAATCCTCAGCCTGTTTCCAGGCATTCGACCGGGTCAGGAATGGAATGAATGAAGCCTCCCATCTAGCGGCGAGGATAGGAAATGTGCCGGCTGCCGAACGCCTGTCGCACTTCTCTGGGGCAAAGATGAAATGATATTGGAGTGTGTCGCTGGAATGAGATGACAGGGAAAACCGGAGTATCCAGAGAAAAACCTGTCCCGCCACCGCTTTGTGCAGCACAAATCTCACATGGGGTAACCGGGATTTGAAGCACGGAACCCAGCGGTGAGTAGCCGGAGCGCTGTCGCCTGAGCTAAGGACGCTCTGCTGTTCTTTAGAATTATATTACTCTTTGTAACGTGCATACAATATATTACTATTATGTTCTCGAAAAATGTAGAGGCTTCATTCATATGAGGTCCTTACAATTTTGAAGGAAAATGGACCTGTTATTTTTTTTTTTTTAGAAAACGTGATTGTATTTTGTAAAAAATTAATTAAAAATTAATTTAGAATATTTTTTGCTTCTAAATGAAAATACGTGTACGAAAGGGAAAAGGAACATAATGCACTTTTGTGATTAAAAATTTACAAATTTCTTTACGAAACAAGTAAGGAGTTCAAAATACAGGTTGAGCTTTAGAACACGAGCAAATTAAATAAAGGTTTATTTTGAAGAGTTATTTTTAAAGCCCGGATTTTCATGCTCTAATAGGTTAGACTGCAAACTAATTTGGTTAGTAGGAAATGTCGGCCACCCGCTCTTCCACAATGTAGAAAGAGTAACATAAATTATAGGGGTTCTGATGGGCCGTACCCCTAACGTTTATGCAAACCCCATAGCATAATGGTTGTGAAGGTAGACTATACTTGCTTCTCGCTTCAGTAAGTTTGCATTCTAACCTATTAATGCATAAAATTCCGGGCTCTAGTTATTTTCATTACCCTTTCAACAAACGGAACTCAAGAAAAATATGTTTTACAAAAACTTGTAAATTAGTGTAACTTTGTAGGTATGGACACCGGTTCATATGACATTCTTTACTCAAAATATCTTCAGCAAGTAGCTCTGTAAGTGGCTGTAATTCCTCATCAATCACCTTGTATGTTTAATAATACACACGTGTGAAAAGTAGAAAATAAATAAAATAAAAACACTACCCAAGGAAAAAAATAAGAAACCAAAAATAAAATAAAACAGCCCAACCAACCAAGTAACCAACCGCCACAGCAAACCAACGACACCACCGTGCATTGTAATAACAACTAATGTATAAGACACACGAAACACGCACACTCGCACACATGATAGATATGGCGTACTGCGAGCTGGAAGAATCCTCGGTAGGTAGCTGTTCAGCGTGCGTGGCTCATGTCAGCTCTCACAAACTATACTCCTACAAGCAGAGAACACCCCAGCTTCAAATTCAGATACTTCAGAGCACTCATTTAATAGTGCAAATATAACAATATATAATAAGAAAAGAAAACATATTTCTCTACATGGCCTTTGTGCTTGATATGAAAGTAAATAGAGAAAATATTGTTAGGCACTAATACAGTGTCAGAAAAAAAGTTTGATCACCCACTTCAAATCAGTTTATTTGCTCCCGGTTTTATACTTATTTCTATTTCACTTTTGTGTTAATCAGGCAATAAGAGACATTACAATAAATGATTTTTGTACAAGGAGAAATATCAAGAGTTTTTTGCGGCATATCTCGACATGTTACAACACATCATTGATGACATAACTATGAAGAATATTTAACACATCATGCTGTCAATTACGTAATTTCTCTTATTTATTAATCAAATAATTAGTTTATTTATTTCTTTATAGGAGATTTTTGCGGCATATCTCGACATGTTACGACACATCATTGATGACGTAACCTTCAAGAATATTTAAAACACTGCAGTACTCAATTGTCGTTTCTCTCATTAATTAATTAATATACTTACACTGTGTAACTGCCTTAGGCCTCTTCATAAATTTCTGAACTACATGTATGAGCAAAGCACTAGGCTTGTTCAACGGGTTTTAAGTTTTAATTTTTTTTCCAAAATTCTTTTTTTTCCCGGGAAGCTTTGATCTGAATCGAGTTTTTGTCTTTGTAAATATGCTAAAAATAGTCTCAGAGTCGGCATTGTTATGTGGAAATGATAAAATAAAAAGCATTACGTTAGAGAATCTGTCATATTTAAGAACACCACCAGCTGCTTGCATCTGTCTTGCCAGTGCCCAATTTCCTCCACCTACTTAAAGATGAAAACCTTGGATTTTCTAAAGGAATGTTAAATCTGCTCTCAAAATCGGAAGATAAGGCTATGAGATCAGCAGAGATGGAGGAAGGGCCAAAATAGGGAGTCTCCCGCTTAAATCGAGGGAGTTGGCATGTCTGTTCTTGAAATAAACTTAATACGTAGAAATGAAAAGGTTAGCGCAGGATAGAGTGGCATGGAGAGCTGCATCAAACCAGTCTATGGACTGATGACTCAAACAACAACAGTTGAAAAATAGGATAAAATAAAACTATGATTTTTTTTGTTTTTTCCTAATAGATCTCACCAAGGGTATATTTCAATGCAAGTGATGGAAAAAATTACAAAAAATATTAAATTCATTTTTGGGGGTTTAATGTTTTGAAAATTAGGCCTATAAAAGAGGCAATGTTGGAGTTTCTCTGTTGTGCATTTCAAAATGATAACTGGTGAAGCAGGTGTGTTAAACTAACTTACACAGAGTTTATAAAATCATAAGGAACATATTTTGTCAACCTATATGGAAGGTGGCAATTTTCAAATGTACTAGAAGTATAATTTTGATATTTTCCTTTTTTAGTCTCAATTTCAAAAATATTAAACTCAAAAAAATTCAGTTGCTACCTTCTTGTTTTTTATTCATTCCTTGCACTGAAATACCCTTTCTACGATCTCTTAGAAAAACAAATTACATAGTTTTATTTTATCCTATTTTTAGAACTACTTCATTTCAAGAGGAAGTGTGCAGTTTTATGATATTTTTTTAAATTTAAAAGAATATAACTTTTGTGCCATTTCAGCTGGATTATTTTTCCTTGTACCAAAATCATTGTATTGTAATGTAGATTATTGCTTATTTAATAGAGTAGTGAAATAGACAGAAGTAATAAAAACGGCAGCTAATAAACTGATTTTAGAAGGGGTGGTCTTAAAAGCTTTTTTCTGACACTGTAGGTTAGAAAGCAAACCTATTTGAACAAGGCTCAAGTATCGGCAACCCGCTCTACAGTTATGTAGGTGAGTTGCATAAATTTTAGGGGTTCTGATAGTTTAGATCGCTGATATTTATGTAAATCTCATCTGCAGAACCGTTGTGCGGGCTAGGATACACTTGCGCCTTGGATAAATACGTTTGCATTCTAACCTAGACCTACCTGAAAATCCGTTTCCTAGAAATACAATTTGGCTATAAGGGACAGTCAAATAAAAATGGGTTACCTGCAAAAAAGTATAGTCGAAACTTTCATATCTCAAAAGTAATTACCAAAACTGTCACATTGGTTGATGAGACGGGCATGCTTGAAAAAGGTGGCGGGCTGTCAACGGAAACACATCTATACCCAGTCAGCTTCCCAAAGCTGTGAAAATCGCATAGGGGAAGATCAGAGCAGTACGGAGGTTGTTTCTCACTCAAATCTCTGATGAACCGTATTCCTGACAAGAGTTGGGGGGGGGGGGGGGATGCGGGCGTTGTTATTAAGAAAGATAATGCCGTTCCATAGCATGGCGGGCGGTTTGACTTAATGTCTATTTATTGTGGCCCCATGCTCAAACAGAAGAAAGACACTTGTGTTGGGCACAAATTTGCATCGGACGATGAACGTGTACGACTGGGTACTGAAGTGATTCCGTCGAAAGTGCGACAGCTTTTTCAAGAATGGGATTGATTACCTCATCAAACAGTTCTGGCGATCAGTTTTGCGGTACGAAGTGTTTTTTACCATACTTTCTGGCTGGATTTTATTTCACTGCGCTTGACAAATCAGCACACACAATTATTGGCCTGTGTTGTTTACACACTGGTTTATTGTTTCACTGCGGATACATTTAATTATTAGGGATGATTCAAAACAGTGGAGATAAACTTCAGACCGTGAGTCCTTAATAAGGACAACACATGTTTCTATAAATACGTATATGTCAGAAAATACACACTGAACTAACAAAATAACACTCATAATCTTGTATAACAATACAGGAATGTATACAGCATATAAGGGCTGCTTCAAATTAAACAGACAAAGTTGGCAACACTGAAAATAACTGACGGGAGAGCCAAGAGTTGGTGGCATTACCTGATTTGATGGTCGTAGTAGCAGCTCAGAATGTGGTCAGTCTGAGTCGTGCGTCCGCTAATTAGAGGGGAAAAAAAGAAGCAACATTCATGTTTAATAGTTTCGTTCATAGCAGTACAGCGTGGCATTCATATATTAAAAAATTAAGTTCCCAGAAAGGAACCACAATTTAATTTCACCAGTTAAATTAAATTACAATGGGACAGGAAAGGGTTAGGAGAGGGAAGGAACTAACCGTGGCCTTGATTAAGGTACAGCTCCAGCATCTGCCGGGTGCGAAAATAGGAAACCGCGGGAAAAACCATCTTAAGGGCTACCGTCAGTGGGGTTCGAACCCACTATCTCCCGAATGCAGCTGATGAATATGATATTCTAAACGTTTTTCCAAAAGGATGGGTAACATTAAAAGGGAAATCCATTAATTACTTTTGGATGTATTTGTTGCGTTAAGCTTTCCCTGAAGGGGTAAGGCGGGCCACCGTCTCTCTGACCAGAAGATGTGTGTCGTTGAGGAGAGGTGAAGGGTGAGAAGTGTGGTAAAGGAGTGGCTACGGTCTATGAATTGGAACTGTCGCAGCATTTGCCTGAGGGTGAGATTTGCATGACAGCAGACGGTGGAACCAAGCCATCGCCTCCCGAATGCAGAGCCGTAGCCACTCTGCTCCATGGACATACTGTAGTTCATGATTGTTGGGAGCATTTGATGTTTTATAATGTAAAACATCTGTTAGTTCCAACATTATAATGTTCGATAGTCTACCGTGTTTACTGGGTGAAAAATACAGTTGTGAATTATTACACACAAAAGATCAGTATTCCCTAGTTTAACCCTGAACTGGTGTTGTGGAGTACTGCCACACCCCGTAGACAATAATGCAGATCGTTTATTGCCGTATCGAGTAATCTCCAGTCTAGTAGAGAAGAATTTTTTTTTTTTTTTTTTTTTTTTTTTGCTAGGGGCTTTACGTCGCACCGACACAAATAGGTCTTATGGCGACGATGGGACAGGAAATGCCTAGGAGTTGGAAGGAAGCGGCCGTGGCCTTAATTAAGGTACAGCCCCAGCATTTGCCTGGTGTGAAAATGGGAAACCACGGAAAACCATCTTCAGGGCTGCCGATAGTGGGATTCGAACCTACTATCTCCCGGATGCAAGCTCACAGCCGCGCGCCTCTACGCGCACGGCCAACTCGCCCGGTAGAGAATTAGTGGCCCGGAGCAGATGTTAGTGACTAGAGTTGTGTCGTGAAAATTGTCTGTTTTGGGGTGCAGTGTCACCCCACAAAACCAGTACGTGAGTTTAAACTGTCACGGCCATGGTGCATTATTTGCCACAAATTGAGTTAGAACATTATGCCGGACACTGAAGTGAAATACGTAGTGACCACGAAGGCCCTAATCTAGGATTAAATAATGAACAAGGTAGTGATTTCAGTGACGGAGAGAGTTTTCATAGTGACTGAATCTAATTTTGAATTGTCGGAAGAAGGTGATGAGGCACAGAGTGAATCAATCGGGTCCACGGGTAGGTACTTACATGGAAAAGGTAGATATAAGTGGATAAAAGCCGCACCAGTTCCGTTACGAATTCGTAAACATAATTTAGGGGACTATCCAGGGCTAAAAGTGAACGCAGTCGCAAGAAGCCTGGTCGCTGCTCATCACGTAATACTGGAGCACACAAATGCTAAAATTACGGATATGAGTGCTAGGTATGGGATATCTGGTACGTTTGAAGACCATGTTGATGAAACTAAACCCAAGTCCTTGAAATCTAGTTATGGAAGGACCAGCTTCAAAGCAAAAGAGACGCCATTTTTGTCCAAGAATGAAAGGCCGGAAAGTCAAAACCCAATCTGTAAGGAACACTCCGTTTCACAAGTGGTGTGTGTCAAATGTTTTGAAAGGGACGTTACGCTACATTCAGCAGCACCTCATATACTTCTCGAATAATTTATGCTTGCAAGAATTTTTACTAAGCTGCGTTTCTCTGTCCTTTTATTACAGAAACTAAGGGCAGATGTCACTGGATTATGTGCTATATGGAAATTGTGCTGGAGTTAGTAATACAGTTACAACGCTAATTTATGTTGGTACCATTATTTTTTAAAAATCCGAATTAACAATTGTGCTGTAATCAGTGTCTCGTTTTGAAACTCAATACTTTTTGTTTCTTTATATTATAATTTTGTATATATATATCCAAAACATTTTAATATACACATTTACATTGCAAAGAAAAAATATCTCTTAATTTGGGATGAGCCAACACCCCAGGACACCAGTTAAGTGAGTCTAAATCAATTACACCATTAATTACTATAAGTTCATGATGAGAAAGCGAAAACTGTTTCCTTAAGAAGGAAATAAACCAGCTTTATCCATATTCCACATGGTGTTCGGACATTTCGTGTCAGGGATATCTCGTACCACTTAGGTCGTTAACTATACTGCTAATAATGAGAGTTGGTGTCTGACATTTCTTAGAGGGAGGTCCGTTTACCGCCTGCCGAGGCGGGATAAAGGGAGTTGCTGTGTGGTTGCCATGGAAACGAGGGTGGGGCGACTGCGGTTGCCATGGAGATAACACTTCAGGGCAGCTCGTCTTTCTGGGAGTTGCCAAACCTCTGTCACTGATAAGAACCGGATTGTTTGTATAAGAGTGATCGCAAATGGGACGACACCGCCTGGCCAGGTGTTTACAACAGATCACAGCGGTCAGAATGAAGGAGGGAACAAGTGAGTCGGAAGCGAGGGGCAGGAGCATGTAGAAAGGAATGCTGGAATGTGGCAACATCGTGAAATGGCACGTGCAGTGCTCCTCCCTCCAACCTTACCTGTCAGACGCCAACTTTAGTTAAGTCTATACTGCTAATAATAAGAGTTGGTGACTGACATTTCTTAGAGGGAGGTCCGTTTACTGCCTGCCGAGGCGGGATAAAGGGAGTGGCTGTGTGGTTGCCATGGAAACGAGGGTGGGGCGACTGCGGTTGCCATGGAAATAACACTTCAGGGCAGCTCGTCTTGCTGGGAGTTGCCAAACCTGTCACTGTCACTGATAAGAACCTGATTGTTTGTATAAGAGTATAAATGGGACGACACCGCCTGGCCAGGTAGTCTACAACAGATCACAGCGGCCAGAATGAAGGAGGGAACAAGTGAGCCGGAAGCGAGCGGTAAGAGCATGTAGAAAGGAATGCTGGAAAGTGGCAACATTGTGAAATGGCACGTGCAGTGCTCCTCCCTCCAACTTTACCTGTCAGACGCCAACTCTTATTATTAGCAGTATAGTATAGGCTACCTGTGAAGGGTGTTCCCGTAATTCCGAAATGTGTACGCCGGGGCAATCCGCGCTGCTTGATGTCAGATGACTAATACGAAACGTAGGACGGGAATACTTCCCCGAGCCAGCCAACTGTATGTATTCGCTTTATAATTCTGCAAAATATCGGTTTCCCCAGTTTAACATAAACAGCTGTGTTAACGGATTTTGTTTAGTGCCACGTCCAATCTTTTTTTTTTTTTTTGACATGAATATGTCTTGCATGGCTAGGGATTATCTGAAAATTTGCGTTACCTAAGTTAGCGTGATGGACGTGTGACCCTAGCAACCGTGCAGGCTGTGATGTATTATCTGCTCTTGACAAGAAGTCGCGGCAGCTTGTATGTAGGTGCGGCACGAGTTACAGACACTACACTAAGCTACAAAGATTAGTCCGTGATAGACAGTGCGAGCTCTCTGAAACAGATGCATGTTCATTATTACAGTAAATGTGAAACGAAACCACAATTGCCCTACCACTTTGGAAACATCACAGCAGTACCACAATTCGAAAGAGTCACCGTGGAAGGAACAGATGTTTATTGTCATGCCTCGAGACTTGAGATGAGCGCATGGGCAAAATCTTACCCCTCACCACGCATCCACACGACTTCTCGTCAGACGAACCACAGTATGGTATGGATGGATGGTCAGACAATGTTACCTAGCAACCGTGCAGGCTGTGCCTTATGACCGATTGTTATCTGAAATTAGCAGCCGTTGATGGATGGCCATGACTGTGAGACATACTATTTATGAGCACTTGATTCTCGCAAAGGGAAAAGTGGTTTCTTTTATTTATTACTATTTCTCAACAAGTTAACTGTTCAAGAACTTAATCGACATCCAACTTCTAAATCACCCACACTATTGCCATGCAAAATTTAACAACAGTCCTATCAGCAGTTTTCGAGAGAAAAGATTATAACACTATTGTGGCCAACATAAGATTACAAAAAATACCAAAGAGTTTTCACTACCGTTCAACTCAATATACCACTATTTCTGTCTCCGCGATCTCGGCACCAGTAAATTGTAATTGCCCTCAGTATACCCCTAAGGTCTATAGCAGTGGCATTCAAACATTTTGGTTGACGGACCCCCAAAATCCAACTGTTTTACCGTCGCAACCCCGAAGTAAGAGTATACTGTGACCGGATGCCAAATAATAATAATAATATGGATGCAAAAAAAGGTCGGAAGAACTCTTAGGCATTAACTGAGCGATTCACTTCAGTCGCACGCAAACGGCGTATGAAATTTTATGGACATTTAGCACGAATGGATGACTCACGACTGACTAAGAAAATACTTCTTATTATCAATGGAAACCGACGAACGCTGGTTAGTGGATACACAAAAGGACCTCGCAAAAGTCGACGTTGATACAATGGCAACCACAAGCAATAAATACAGACAAGAGATCATAAATTTGCACCCAAGAATCCATATGAGAAAAGTTTGAAACTCAAAAACTCATGGACACAAGAAAGACGGCAGACCCATAGTGAACGTTTTGGGAAGATAAGAAGAACAAGAAGATGAAGAATACCAGTGCTATTTAATGGTTCTATGTGCTCCCTAGAGTGCTAAACGAATGTATGTGTATATAATAATAATAATAATAATAATAATAATAATAATAGGAATTACAACTATCTTCTATTAACACTAATCAGTGGGAAAAAGAAGATGGAAGGGATACGACACTCGAAAAATTAAGATATTGGCCAAAGAAAGACAAGGGCCACGAAGGGCATGAAAATGAAAGACTCCCTAGACCTGGGAACCTAATAGCATCGGGGTTGGAAAAGAGAAGACCAACATCCAGAAAGTTCAGATATTAGACAGGAAAACATTTCTGACCATGATTCAAAATTTGGAAGGGTTTCAAGTCGAAAGAACTGCAAAGACTGGAAGACCCAGGGCGGATGAACAAAAGAAACACATAGCGCCCATATGAAGGAGTACTGGAGGAAGAGGAAACTTCAGACAAAGAAAAAATGAAATTGTAGTGTGATCCTCAGTGGCCACTTCGTTAATTAATTAATTAATTTATTAATTAATTAATAATCTTCCGCACTTTATCCCGCTTGATCAAGGTCCCTTCATGCACTGAGGCATGAGCGTTGTGGCCGAGGATTTAAGATCACTTGCCCTTCCCGACACCACGGAATTTTCAACTGAAAATCCCACCACAGCAACAATGGGAATCAAACCAAGGTCGCCGAGATGAAGTAGCTACACCACCCTGTTCGCCAATAATAACAATAATGTATTGTATCATCGTTGGGCGAAAGAAACCTCGTAACTCCTTCGGAGTAAAATTTAGAGAAGAAACCCAAAACAGCGGTGGGCGGAGAACTGTTCCTGGCATTTTAATTTCTTAACGACAGCCCAATTATTCGACCATTGGAGTCTTCTGTCCCCTTCTCAGATGGAGAAACGTGGCTTTCCCGTAAGTGTTTTTACACGAGGTTACCATTGCCTTGGAACGATATAAAATATATATACACACACAAGTATAATTACAACCTGTGACAATAAAGTTCGGTGATTGTCCTGCACTATCAACATAGATGAACAATACACGACAGTGACCTTATTGTCCTTCGAAATAGTCGCCTCCCATAATTATGCACTGCTGAGGTCGGCGATACATGTCCTGGAAACTTTGCAAGAAGGCTTCCCTTGGGATGGTGTTCAAAAGCCTCATTACGTTTCGTTGGCTGTCAGAAATATTGTCAAATCTCTGTCCTTTCAAAGCGAGTTTGATGCGTGACTTTTCGGCTCTAGCCTTTTTCCGACGACGGGATCCCGGAGAACGCCATTCCATATGCTTTGCCATTCCGTTTCAGGGTCGTACCTGAGACACCAGGTTTCATCCTCAGTGACAATACATTTCAAGAAATTTGGTGTCGCATCCGCCGTTTCGACAGAATTCTGTGAAGCCTCTAAACGTGTCTGCTTCTGATCGTCAGTCAAGTGATGTGGCACAAGACGAGAACACGTTTTCCCCTTCCCTAACTTCTGGGTAACAATTTGTCGCACGGATTCGCGGTTAATCTGCAGTTCATCCGCTATCATGCGCACAGTTAATCGTCGATCGTTCGTGATTAATGTTCTCACCTTCTCAATGTTTTCGTCACTGACGGCGGTCGCCGGTCTTTCGCTACAGGGGTTGTCAGAAACACTTTCCCGGCCTCCTCGAAAACGGGCGAACCAGTCGTACACACACGTCAAGGACAGTGCTTGATCTTCATAAACACGTACCAGCATCGCATGCGTTTCTTTCGGTGTCTTGCCAAGCTTAAAACAAAACTGTACATTGATCTTTTGGTCGTTCATGTTCCTGTTCGCAGTTCAGAACCAACGCACTAAACACGCACTGTGTCAAACAGTTCTCACACAGCATTCATACGATGCTCAACTGAACAACGTAGGAAGCAGGTGGTCAAAACCTGCTGCTACGCAGCGTTTTGTGTCGCCAGTGTTGCCGGATCGTCCGTTCCTACTTCATTCACCGAAATTCATTGTTACAGGTTGTATTAATGCAACAATTACTACTGGACTATATACATTGCTGCTGAAAAAATTGAAGTGAATGAGTGGATTTCGAAACACAAAAGAAAAAAAAGAGCAATGCGGCACGCGTAAGCATTTTTACATACCTAGTCAGTGAGAGGTACAAACTGATACATATTTTTGAATGAATAGTTCGGAAAGGGGACTGCGTAGTGGTAGACAAAAAAAAAAACCTAAATCACAAGATTTTATTGAAAATGAGCAGGCGAAACTCTTCTCCGAATTGCTCATTGAAAACAGAAACTACAATAAATTTGCGTACTCCTAAGTCAAGGCCTCTCAAAAGCCCAAAATCTCACGCGTGCAAACAGCGGCGCAGAGTTGCTGTGCACAGTGCATCGGTCCCACTCGGCTCGGTTCGGACCAACGCTTCGTCTCGAGGCTACTCGGCTCAACTCAGCTCGGATTTGGAGCGCTACGGAGCAAGTAAGGAAGAGGGAGACAGACGTGGGGTAAGAGAGAGACAGCGCTATTGCTCCAAATCGAGGAGTGGGGGTCTGCACTCTGGTCAACCAAGCGAAGTCGTCTTTTGCACCGTGCACAGTGCATGCACCCTGAGAGGCCCTGCCCTAGTGGAAATTTTGTCGCATAAATGAATAACTTAATATTATGTTGGCGCATATTTTATTAAAAGCAAAGCAAAGTCACCTCCGTACTGGCCACGAAGGCCCTTGGAGGAGTGGAAGGTAAAGGCTTCCACTATCCTTAACCTCGGCACTTGATGGGGGTAGAGTGGTTAGCCCGGCCGCCTTTGCCCCCAGGAAATAACCTGGATGCACCTCCGGAAGTGGAAACCTCGTTTCTTAAATTTTACGTCTTCCTGAGGGGGATTCGAACCCACGTCCTTCCGGGCGAACCGAGCACGCATTTACCGCCTCGGACAGGCAGCCCCTGCATGTTTTATTAAGACTTAAATAATGCCGTAAAGCACCCACAACATATCTACTTCTTCCAGTGTCCTATCCTAAATATTTTAAAGTGATTAGCTGGCTCTTCGCAGGTAGTCAAACGGTACGGAATGTCCGGTATTCAGCCCGGTATGAAATTGAAATTAAATCAGTTCCGTGCCTTACCCAACGTTGTCGAGTAATATCAGCTTTGCCCACTCCTCTATTTAGACGTATTAATTAGCAACTCCTCTTCCCGGAGTGTGGTGTAGCTACGGCTCGTGGACTCTAGGACGCTCTAGCTACACTCCAACTTTGATCTCTCGCCTGCCTATTTAATTTACGAGTAGCTGCAGCGTGCCAAATTGCTTCTCTCACTTCCCACTTCATAACTTGCGTCTTCTATTTTTTTTTAAATATACATACAAATATCTTTTACTCGTGCTTTTATTTGAGTTAAGTCGAGGCAAAGTAGATATCGTACAAGCCTCGTCGTGTTGGGTGTGGGTTTGGGTCATACCCACGTTGTATCCTACTCGCTATTTAAAACGATCAATGTCGTGGAGTGCTGCGCAATATTAGGAAAATTCCGTGTGTAAATAGGTGTTGGATAACAGTCACTGCCACTTAGTAAGCTCACTATTGTTCACAATTAGAGCAACAACAATTAAAAAAACCTATATCGGCACATCTCGGAAGTAACGTCGGTATTTAGTAGTGGCGGTTCGAAACAATATAGGAGCAGCATGAAGCAACCATAGCACGCCACAGCTGACGTATGCGTCAAGATATGGTAAACTGACAGTCTTATTTCCAGGATAACCCATAGCATATTTCGATAAGGAAGAGCAAGTAGTACAAAAATTGGATTCTAATATTTGTGAAGACCTATAAAATTTATAGTTGGTTGCAGTTCATTTCTTAATCTGTTTGCCCTCCAGGGTTGGTTTTTTCCTTCGGACTCAGCGAGGGATTCCATCTCTACCGCTTCAAGGGCAGTGTCCTGCAACGTGAGCCTTTTGAGTCGTGGGATACAACTGGGGAGGAGGACTAGTACCTCGCCCAGGTGGCCTCACCTGCTAAGCTGAACAAGGGGCCTTGTGGGGGAATGGGAAGATTGGAAGGGATGGACAAGGGAAGGAAGTGACTGTGGCCTTAAGCTTGGTACCATCCCGGCATTTGCCTGGAGAAGTGGAAAACCAAGGAAACCCACTTCCAGGATGGTTGAGGAAGGAATCTACCCCCCAATCCCTCTACTTAGTTGACCTTCCGAGGCTGAATGGACCCCCTTCCAGACCTCGTACCACTTTTCAAACTTCATGCCAGAGCCGAGAATCGAACCCGGACCTCCAGGGGTGGCAGCTAATCATGCTAACCACTAAACCACAGAGGCGGGCACATCTTAAATGTATAAGTGTAAATTTTAAATTCTGAAAATAAGATAAAGGAAGTTGTGTGCGTGTGTGTTGATTGCGTCATACTAAAATAAATTAGTTCTAAAGAATTCTCATTCGTACACGAAAAAGCATAGGATTATGAGTATTTTTTGGGCTTCGAAGACGAGAGGAGTGCAGATTCTTTGGTTGCCCCCCTCTTAGTAGCCTTTTACGACACGCGGGAGTACAGATAATGCATCCTTTGACTTCACCCATACCGGGCGAGTTGCCGTGCGCGTAGAGGCGCGCGGCTGTGAACTTGCATCCGGGAGATAGTAGGTTCGAATCCCACTATCGGCAGCCCTGAAAATGGTTTTCCGTGGTTTCCCATTTTCACACCAGGCAAATGCTGGAGCTGTACCTTAATTAAGGCCACGGCCGCTTCCTTCCAACTCCTAAGCCTTTCCTATCCCATCGTCGCCATAAGACCTATCTGTGTCGGTGCGACGTAAAGCCCCTAGCAAAAAAGACTTCACCCACAGGGGAGATACAGAGTTCCGATAAATCGAGAGAAAAATGAGTGTATCCACAAAAGGCTCATCAATTGTGAGAAAAGAAAAGACATTATAGACCTCGTAAATACGGAGTAGTTCACCAGCCCCTTGCGATTTGGTTTTATGCATCCCCTCACGTTTACTACAATTTTGAAATACTTCAGTCTCTCTCCCTACAGCGCGATAATATAACGAGATGTGTCGTTACGGGCTAAAAACCTGCAGGAATCGTGAGCGCTATTAAATTCATTGCGAGGCCTGAATGAACCCGTAAAACGAGCACAGATATGAAGAACATGTATCTTACGACAGGAGGTGCAAGCACAGATCAGGGCCACGTATTGTATATGCTGGAAACTGGGCGCTGCATGTCAAGCCTCGCAATAGCTCACTTGGCAGAGGCGCGTTACTCTAAGATTCGAATCCCACGCAAGTATATGTTTTATTTTGCCACCAATTGCCTGAGATGTGGTAAGGTAGCATACTTGATAGCTTCCACAGACTGATTTATTTATACCCTCCAGGGTTCGTTTTTCCTTCGGCCTCAGCGAGGGATCCCACCTCAACCGCCTCAAGGGCAGTGTTCTGGACGGTGAGACATTTGGTCGGGGATGAAAATTGGGGAAGAGGACCAATACCTCGCCCAGGCGGTCTCGTCTGCTAAGCAGGGGCCTTGCGGGGGATGGGAAGTTTTTATATTACCACGGTTTAGAAAAAGGAACCGATGTATTTCAGAATTGTAGTAAACGCAACGGGATGCATAAAACTAAATCGCAAGAGGCTGATGAATCACCCACTATTATACTAATCTAATTATTATTATTATTGTTATTATTCGCCAGTCCTGTAATGTAGAGGTAGCGTCTGTCTCTTATTCCAAGGCCCTGGGTTCATTTTCCGGCCAGTTGAAGGGTTTTAGTTCTAGACTGAAGAGTAGAAGAGGGTTCACTTGACACGAGATTTCCTCAACCTCTTAGTTACAGGAAGAAAGCACACAGTGAGAAGATGACGCTGATGACGTAGTAGTGTATACATAGACGAACACCGGTTGCCATGGTTACAATGGTGTCGCTAATTCCAGATAGACCACCAGTCCAAAAACATATCCATGTTAGCAACAGACATTTTGCCAGGCAACGCCAGCGTAAATCACGTTTTGGAAAATACTGTAGCTGTTCATATGTTAAAGGTTGCCTACTCCTGCTGCATAGCCTCGCTGGAAGTTAATAACCACCCTTGTTAGTAGCAATATTCGTACAACATGATACATATCTATATACGATTAAGAGCCGTTTGTTTTAATCTGGGTCACCTCATTCGATCCAACATGGTCTGCAGAGCAAGTGGCGTGTTATGTTTCCTGTTAGAAGAGGTAATTACGATATTGTTATTTAGGTCATATCCTTATCGCACTCACTCACTTTCCTATAACCTTGTCTCTGTGTTTGACGTGTTTTCGACGATGTTGGGGAATTGACAGCCGTGGCATTTACTAGGAACTGTCCGGGCATTCTCCTTACTGGAGGAGAATGGAAAACCAGGGAAAACCATTCTCAGGACAGCCGGCGGTGGGGACCAGCCCCTCTCCGTCTCCCAAATATAGAGGCGTAGAGCCACGGTAGAGCTGTGGTCACCCCTCCTCTCTTCGTGACTATTTGTGGGCCGAGATCCATTCTGCATCCGCCCATCCTCCGCTTGTATTCTTTTCTTGAAGGCTAGTAAATAAGAGTCTCGGGGCGAAAACTATGCGTTCCGAGAAGTACCAATGAGTCGGAAAAATCTTTGATTTTACATTCATCATCATCATCATCATCATAATCATCATTGGCACGACAGCCCTCTGCGGGCCTTGGCCTTCCGAAGAAGTTTTCCCCATTCTTTACTGTTAACTGCAGAGCTCTTCCAATTCTTGACTCCAATTATCTTTACATCCTCTCTCACCCCTTATTCCCACCTTAACTTTGGTCTACCAACTTTCCTGATTCCTTCTGGTACTCCATTAAATATCTTCTTTATCATTCTGTCATTAGCACGTAACACATGTCCTGCCCACTCCAACCTTCTGATCTTTATACAGTTAACAATGTTTGGTTCGTTATATTAAGTATACAATTCATGATTATATCTTCTTCTCTAGACACTATTTTCTTCCACTGGCCCAAAACTTTGCCTCAAAATCCTTCTTTCAAATATACCGAGCTGTCTTTCATCAGATTTTGAGAGTGTCCAGGTCTCAGCACCATATGTTAATGCAGGCTTTACTAAAACTTTATACATCAGGACTTTAGTTTTTCTAAACAGCAACTTAGACTTCAGAAGTTTTCTGAGGCCATGATAGTACTTGTTAGCAGATCTGATTTTACACTGGCAGGGGAAAATCGATCTAGCTGAGATGCGGTATTTGGCCTCCCGTCAGAGAAGAAACCCCTCATCGCTAAGCCACTGTATTAAAATTTTGACGGAGATTTTTAAGGGGTGTAGGGGAGAGGCCTCCCTTCGTAACAAACGGCCCCTTTCAGAGGTTTAATTATGCGTTAAGTTAGTGAGAGAGTAGCTTGAATTAGGAAAAGGCCGAACAAATTTCTATTTCCTGTTTAAAACCGGTCCTAAGTGAGCCAAAGGCCACGGTGTTTCAAACGTGTGTTTGGCTTTTTGGTCCTTACGACCCTTTTTAAGGGTAGGATGTCAGGGTCGGTTGAGTGGCTTAGAAGGATTCTAGATTTGGTCATCTTTACTATTTTGTTGATGTGAGATTTGACAGAGTACGAAGTTTGCTTCGTATCTTTTTATTAGATGTCAGTCTAGGTGCATCATATATATCATTTCAGTAGTATAAATCTAGGGTTGCCATACGTCCCGGAAAACCGGGACTGTCCCGCATTAGAGTGGTATAAATAATGTCCCGTCCGGCTGGCTATAAGACCCAGATTTTTAAAAAGTAATCCCTTTACTCCTAAAGGAAATGCAATTTAAACGCCCGTCCAATCTCTTAAAACTTCGAGTAAACTGAATGGTCAAGACTCAAGAAGAAGTACCCATTAAATTTTACCTTATCGATCTTATCCATGAAGTAGTCAAAGTAAACTATCGAATTATCGCTTCTTTCTACTACGTACTTCCGGTGTTACAGATTGTTTTCAACTAGAATACTGGAAAGAATCTTGTTCTATTCTATGTTCGAAGAAGAAGAATCTATAGGAATCGATTAAATTCCGTGTGATATTCTGAGTGAGTGAATATTTAACATTTTTCAGCATGGCATCGATACATTTTTTTATTTTTTTTGCTAGTTGCTTTACGTCGCACCGACACAGATAGGTCTTATGGCGACGATGGGACAGGGAACGGCTAGGAGTGGGAAGGAAGCGGCCGTGGCCTTAATTAAGGTACAGCCCCAGCATTTTGCCTGGTGTGAAAATGGGAAACCATGGAAAACCATCTTCAGGGCTGCCGACAGTGGGGTTCGAACCTACTATCTCCCGAATACTGGATACTGGCCGCACTTAAGCGACTGCAGCTATCGAGCTCGGTGGCATCGATACAGAAAACGAAATTTAAAGATGAATACGCCAAATATTTTCCTTCAATAAAACGAGGTACAAGTGAATATGAGGCGGAATGTAAACTATGCAAGTAAGTTTCTTTTATTTTTTTATATAAGGAATAGAACAAATGATTTATGAAAAAATTTCGTTTACGGTTTACCATTTATCTGAAGTCAGACTTGGTAATTTAAAAATAATATTTTTTAATATTTTTCTTTACGTAGGTACAGTGAAGCACAGGAATTATTTGCTAATATGTATTTGTCCCGGTTTTGTGGCAGACAATTATGGCAACCCAATAATAGATCCCTTTTGCGGCACTCACAAGTAACCGATCGTGACAAACGAGCATTCAAAAGAAAGAGAATAGACATTATCAGTGACGAATTGCACTCTCATTTCATAAATACTGATAATTTCTTTAAGAAATGACTTTAAAGAAATTGTACGAAGTGTGCGATTTACAAATACTGTTGCTGTAGGAAAATACGCGCCATCATTGGTGTCCATTTCACATTTAGCAGGCCAAAAACCAAAAATTTCTTCCGGAACATTCGTCAATATAATAATGCACATGTATTTGTTTCCGTTCAAGTGGATACCATAAATGTTAAAAATCAAAGATTACATTAACTGTTAAGTAAGACCGTCTAATATTGTAACTGATTTGTGTATTTCTTAGTTCACCAGGGGGCTACTCCACCATATATTTAATGAACCTGCGAGATTTCTCGCACGGGTGCTCTAGTTAGTCATTATTCTCAGGGTCTTATTCTGGAAAACTTGCAATTTTGAAAGAGGAATTTTAGGAATATAGCCCCAGGCCTCACAATCATACAGCAAGATGGGTCTGACACACGCTAAGTAAATATTTCTCTGGATATTTGAAGAGAGATATTTATCCCATAGCAGAGGTCTCAGAGCTACCGCCCGTCCTGTAGAACGATGTATGGCCTGTTCTACAGTCGAATCTCTATATCTCGAACTTCTATTAGTCGAATTTTCAGTATCTCGAAGTAACTTAAATTTCCCGACCGTTTCTCCTATTCTTCATGTGTATTTATTCCTCTATCACTCGAAATTCGGTTACACGAATTTCTCGAAGAAAACATTTCCTCCCTTGAAGCAAAAAAACTCTGTAACTCGAATTTTGTGCAACATTAACTGTGAAATACGGCATTTGTGGTTTGTGAGGAACAGTTAACAAGTACAGAAAGGGTTACAGTGATGCTGGGGGCTAATATGACGGGAACCGCAAAACTAAAACTTACAGTGATCGGAAAATCGGCCACGAACCTGCTACGCAGGCGTAGTAGGGGGAGAGGTGATACTCCCACGTGGCGCGTCCCAGGTGGCGGATAGGGGGGTCCTAACCAGCTTGCCCGCGGACTTGAGGGAAATAAAATACCTCTCGCGGACCAAACACACTACCCCCTGCGGGTGGGGGACGCACATGTAGAATACACCGCGGTATCCCCTGCCTGTCGTAAGAGGCGACTACAAGGGGCGACCAAGGGATGATTGAATTAGAACCATGAAACTACTCTTGATTCGTACCATCATGCGGGGAACACCACGGGTTGCATGTACTTGCGAGTAGTATCACTAAATTGGTACGAAATAGGTTTGTGATTAGTTGCAGTGAAAAGCCTGGCCTGGTGGATTCCAGTACCCGTGCGTTGTACCCATGTGGGCAACACCGCGGGTCTGGGCGTAGCCTGTGAGTTGTACCGCTATATGAGCGGCTCCGTGGGTCAGCGTTGCCTGTGATTGGTACCCACTATGTGAGGAACAGCACGGGAATACCGGCACCCGTGACTAGTACACCTAGGTGAGGAACCTTACCGGTTTGCGTTGGCTATGAGTGGCGCCATTGTGTGAGAAACACCATAGGTCTGCGTTCCCTGTACGAATTGCAATACTTGTGAGTAGTACCATCTTGTGTGGAACACCGTGAGTCTTCGCTATTGATCAGTACCCCAATATAACAAATACCATGGTTCTACTTTACTCGCGACATGTACCATTCTGTGGGGCCTTAGAGACGTGAATTTAGCACTCCTTCAGACATCAAGCATCATTGTGCTTTATAAATGGTCCCTTGGTCAGTAATACTCTAATTAACTACCTTTTTTTTTAGTCTGATCCACTGTTTTTGTTTGTTTGTTTGCTTGTTTTTGTTTTTTGTAGGGTTCATGTCCATCCATTCATTCTTCATGGCATTTTTATTTTATTTTAGTGGATGAATTTGATTTTTTTTGTAATTTCATTTCGTACCCTTAGGGGCCGATGACCTCGATCTTAGGCCCATTGAAACAACAAGCATCATCATCATCATCATCATCATCATCATCGGAAAATCGACGAAGCGTCGCTGTTTCTCGGGTGTGGTTTAATTACCGGTCACGTACGAAAGCAACCCTCCCGAAGTCGCGGACGACAAGCTCCATTTACGTATCTCGGCTGCGTGGTATTGACGAGAAGTTTCAACGTGAAGGGAAGAAAGGTTAACCGTAACAAACAGAAATGACTAATGAATTTCTTCCAAAGGGTGGTAACCGAGGAGTTTCTTGTTTCACTAATGTATGTACTGTATCCTGTCTTCTAAAAAGTTACTATAATAAGGGTGAGAAGTAAATTCATGCCGTTTAGACAGCCTGCTTACCAATTCCGAAGTTTGTATTGTGCTCCCATCTACCAGTGGATCGAAACTTTACCGATTTTATTTTGCCGAGAAGGCTTGAAGATGCCAACAAAACGACACATGGAGTGTCAAGATTCTTGTTCGAGCTTTAACAACGAGACAGCTGAAAGGAGGAATGCCCTCTTTTCACTTTCTTCCTCAGTAGATTTCGCGGTTGACGCTGAAGGATATCCATAGACTCCATAGACATGACGCGCACATGACAACTGTCATTCTGCAAGACAGCTGAGTTTAGTCACACATGTGATTCGACTGTGAAATAACACCGTCTGTTCCGACTGATTCACAGGTGAGAGTAATGAACCGTGTGACGGATGTTCATGCGACAACTCAACTTTAAGAAGATTAGTATCTGTGCTAAAATTGTAAAATTGTCTGTGACACCCAAGTCAGTGTGGGGGAAAACAGACGGGATTATTAGAGAGAAGGTGAAAAATATGTCCAATGAATCAATGAGACGACAGTCATCTCCTACATGTTCAGCAGGGAAACACGCTTCGTTTGTGTCTCGTAACAGCCTGTTTCTTGTGGTTGATATTTAAGAAGTACATCTTTATGGACCAAAAATTGATTTTTTTAGATAGAATCATAACAGCAATTCTATTATTTTATATTGAAATGCCTATACTCTAAGGCTGCCTTCACACGTGCTACTTCTCAATCACAAAACGGTGGTTCAGCTGCGGCTACAATCGACCACTCTCAATCACAATTAAGTGGGTTTTTTTTTGCTAGGGGCTTTACGTCGCACCGACACAGATAGGTCTTATGGCGACGATGAGATAGGAAAGGCCTAGGAGTTGGAAGGAAGCGGCCGTGGCCTTAATTAAGGAACAGCCCCAGCATTTGCCTGGTGTGAAAATGGGAAACCACGGAAAACCATCTTCAGGGCTGCCGATAGTGGGATTCGAACCTACTATCTCCCGGATGCAAGCTCACAGCCGCGCGCCTCTACGCGCACGGCCAACTCGCCCGGTCAATTAAGTGGTTCTTTGTGGTGGTTTGAAGTTCGCATCGGCCACAATCTTTCCAACCAGTTTACACCCTTAAAAAAAAGTACACAGTACTGAGATGGATTTCGAAGAGGAAGCATTGCTGTGGCTTTTGTTACGTCGACGAAGACGAAATAGAATTCCTATTATTAGAAAAGAGGAGAGAAAGTCAGTTTCACTTACCGTATCATTGTTTGAGAATGTACAATGATAAGTTTTTTATTATTTTAGAATGACCCAGGATACACTCGATTATTTGTTATTCCAATTGAAAGACTATTTACAACGGAAGAGCACACCAATGAGGGAAAGTTTATCGCCAGAAGAACGCCTCGCAATCACGATCACAGGTGTGCGCGACAGCAGAGTGTGTGATACATGTGAAAGCAATACTGCGCTTCCATAAGAGCTTGAGGCCGTCCACAGCCAACCACTGTCGTGTGGTTGGCAAAGTGGTACGTGTGAAGGCAGCCTAAGACTGATTTATTAATCAGACCGGCCGGGAATCGAAATGAGGACCCTATTTAACGGAGGCTGTGATGCTGATCGTTCAGCTAAAGGGCAGGGTACTGTCATAATATGAACATAAAGCTGGAATTCAAGGTAACAAATTGGGACAAATATTCATTAAGGGACTGGAAAAATTTATCGAGAGAAATGTTCCATAGATTTCCAAGTTGTGTGAAAACGTCATCTGGGCAACAGCCCTAAAAGCATAGCATTGATGACTGATATTTAAAATGCAAAATATTTCCAGATTATCTACACAAGAGAGCGTAAGCGAATGTAAGGACAAGGCTTGCGAGGGGAACCCGCCAATGTAACACCCGATTTCGCAGAAACTTCGCCCAATGAAAGAAGTCCAAAATAAGCGAACACATGTTTCGGCTTATCCGTGGGCACTCGACCGTTACGGAGAAAATGACGGTCGAAGTTTTCGACGTGCTGTTCGTGCCTATTAGCGCGTAGCAAGTTTAACCGACGCGGGGGCTCAGTGGCTTTAGCCGTGGCTTCACACGCCTCCCACCCACATAGGCATATGCAGTCCATCAGTACAATTTTCGCTGGGTTCATTTTCCTATGCAAATGTGTAAAGAAAAATGAACCATATATACATTATACTGTAAGAGTGCGTAAATACGTCACGTAATCATACATTTCTACATCGCGGCACGTTAAGCTTCACTTTTCTTAAGGGATAACCATAGGAAAAATGAATACAACGAACGTTGTGCTTATGGACTGCATATCCATCTATGTGGCTGGGAAGTGTGACCAGTCTTAAGACAAATAATGGATAGAAAGAGCATTGGGAGATACACGAGGTTTCGCTGTAACAGCGACGATATTATTATCTTATAAACACTTTTCCATGAGGCTGTGTCTCAAATAAAGAATGAAAGCCTGATTATGAACAGTTTCACACGTTCTTTGATCTTTTGCAAACCATCCACTTCATCGTCCGTATCGATGAAATCTATATATATAAAATAAAGAGTTTTGTCTGTACATTGCTCAGAATTTGAAAAGAATGGTATTTCTGTATCGGTCATATCCACAGTAATAAGGAAATGTATTTTTTACTTTTCCATAATTTCCGTCTGTCTGTCTGTCTGTCTGTCTGTATGTATGTATGTATGTATGTACACGCATCACGAGAAAACGGCTGAAGAGAATTTAATGAAAATCGATATGTACAGTCGGGTGATGAACCACTACAATCTAGGCTATAAATTATTTTATTCACGCTGAGTGAAATGGTAGTTTAGGGGAAGGCCTGAAATTTAATTCTCAAATATTTATGCTATTAGTGGTCGTGTCTTAAAATGAAAATAGATATGCAAAAGTCGGTGTAATAAGTCGCTATAATCTAGGCCATCAATAATTTTATTCACACTGACTTAAATGGTAGTTTAGGGGAAGGCCTGAAATGTAATTCTCAAATAAGTTATTTATGTTATTAGTGGTCGTATCGATAAATACAACATAACTAACATAACTTTAGTTATGTCGAAAGTTAGTGTAGTTATGTAAGAAGTTATTAATTTTCCTATCACTTATACTGACGTTTTTGTAATGACCTATGTTGAATTCAGTTAGGAAAACCACCAAGTCAGTCTTTCTGAGAATCCCATAGCGAAGCACGGGTACATCAGCTAGTTAATCAATAAATCAAGCAGAGAAATTCTTCCACCTAATCTATACTTTTTATTTTGTCTTTGACAAATTTAAATTTGTAAGTAGTAGGGAACAGGTTTCGTTTAAATTGATTAAACATCAGCAGCTACACTTTTATGGTTTAGGTAGAAATTTGTAAGAGTACAGAGACATATTATTCCATGTGAATCTTAAAACAATCTCTAGCAAACGTTGAACCTTTGAAAACGTGGGAGGAGACGAGGCAGTGGGTGGAGAATAGGCGTAAGAACTTACTTATGTCTACCTTGGTTGACACTTACGGCTAATAAACATTTATAAAAACATGTTATAATTGATGACTAGAAATGTTTCGATAACATGGAACGTAGAAATATAAACCATCTTCTTATAACACTGTGTTTGAACTGGAAATTCCTAGTTGCGTCTTGTATGTTGAGGCTAATGATATTTGTGGTGTAATTTAATGTTACTCCGTGTGTTGTGTTAACACAAGTTAACCAAAGGAAGAAGGTTAAATATTAACACCTACACTCCCATTTTCTCTCTCTTTTGGTTGCAAATCAACTAACCATTCAATGCACAAACAGGTGTTGCACAAACGTATGAATTCTCGGAGTAACATTAAATACCCCAACAAATATCATTAGCCTCAACATAGAAGACGCAACGAGGAATTTCCAGTTCAAGCACAGTGTTATAAGAAGATAGTTTACATTTCTACGTTACATGTTATGAGAACACAAAAAAAAAAAAAAACGCAGACATTTTCTAGTTATTAATTATAACATGTTTTTAGAAATGTTTATTAGCCATAAGTTTTAACCAAAATAGACATAGCTAAGTTCTTAACCGCCTCCCCCTTTCCCCCTCCCACGTTTCCAAAGGTTCAACCTTTAATTTTTTAATATGTTAGAGATTGTTTTAAGATTTACATGGAATAATATGTCTTTGTACTTGTATGCATTTCTACCTAAACCAGAAAATGTACCTGATGATGTTTAGTCAATCTAAACGAAACATGTAGGCCTACTACTTGTAAGTCAAATTTGCCAAAGGCAAAACAAAAAGTATCGATTAGGTGGAACAATTTATCTTCTTGATTTATTGACGTTCTTTGATCTGTCAAATTAGGTCACTTTCGTAGAAAAATTAGTATGTAATGCCTATTGCTCACGGTAAGATGTTTGTAAAATTTGTTGTACAATTAATTTTATAAAAATTTGGTGAAAACAAGTTGTGTTGCTCACGGTAAAATTATTTTATAAAATCCGGGGAAGCATCAGGATGGCCATCTATGAACTCACTTCTGAAATAAGATGTGTATGTCCTGCCATCTATCGATAAATTTTAAACCAAGAATCAGCTGTTCAACTTAGTTTGTTTGAGAGTATGGCTCCAACAAACAAAGCAAAACTTGCTGCTTTAGCTGCAATTATATGTTGTACAGTGGTAAAAAGGAAGAAAAGAAATGCCAGGAAATGCTGGAAACGGAATTGGATCAAAAGAAGAGAAGAAGGTAGAGGATTACTGTCCTTGGTCGAAAATTAGTTGAGGTTAGAGTTCGGCGATTGTGTTTTCTGACTCTCTTCTTGCATTTCTGTTGTGGTAAAGTGGTGTTTTAACTTCGTAAAAACAAAGATATTTCTGGTATTCGTCCAGTAAAGCACTAACAGCTTCCTTAATCCACCCGCACCCTGCCATTTTAGAAAGAAGTGTTTGTTTACAATCGAGCTTCACAATCTTCTCACGACGTAGCGCCAGGCAACATCATCATCATCGCGATGTCAGCTTCGCTGATTGGTTCGTTCCATAAAATTAATTTTACGGAACAGAACATGTCCTATTTTATGAAAATTTTATCAAATGTTTTATAAAACTACGGATGGAACCTGAAAAAAAAAGGAAAAACAAGGATCTTTATAAACATACGGAAAAGATCCCAGACACAATGAGGAAGCGAAGGTTGAACTTCTACGGACATCTAGTAAGAATGGATGAAAGCAGACTGACCAAAAAGATCTTTAAGTACATTGTAGGATTGAAGGCCACCACTAAGTGGGTAGAAGAGGTCAAAAGAGATGCAGAAGAAGTTGGAATTACACTAGAAGTGATCAATAAAAGGAAAGAGTTTAGAAACATAATCAACAAAATCAAATTTTTTGAGGACAAACCACCTAAAAAGAAGCCCAACCGGATAATCTCTGAGCAGGAGAGAAAAATACGAAGCGAGAGAATGAAAAGGTTCTGGGAAGAGAAGAGAAGAAAGGCCAACACGCCTTAAGTTCTATGCGGTCCACAGTTGGCCAAATTCGGAAGAAGAAGAAGAAGAAGAAAACTTGAATTTGACCCTGAGCATCAGAAATTTTATAAAATTCAATTATTGTACAATAAATTTGACAGAAAATTTTACCGTGAGCAACAGGCATAACAATGCAACACACTCGCGTGATTGGTCTTCATTTTACAATAGAGCCCATTCGGCACGTACATTACAGTATAATATTTATTATTGTTAAATATTCCACAATGCGTGACAAAGTAAGCCTCGGTAGCGTTCGATACTTATCCAATTACTATTTAAAGAGGACTGATATAAAAAGTTGCAGTATGGCAGACTATACTTCCTGACGCATTCTGGTTTGACGCATCATGCATTTTTAACTGATGTCCACTCGCGTGGCGTGACTTCGTCCACCGGCCGCTATTACTGCTGTAATTGATCACCACGTCTCGCACCACCATACCTGTCACACTTTCCTTCACATCTTTACGACCACTTACACATTTGTCTTCATCATCATTTTGTGCCTTTCGCAATCATTAAGCTCGAGTAATCTCATACAAAGTTAGTCGAGGGAGAAAAGCCTAAAACATCGATAGAACGTTTTCACGAAATTCTGAACTATTTGTTTAAATCTATTTTTAAATTATATTAGAGCAGTGGTTTTCAAACGTTTTGGTTGGCGTACCCACTTGATTTACCTTCGTACCACCGAAGTACGAGTATACTATTACAGGCTACCAGAAATAACAAATGATTGTTGCTGGATGCCAAATAATATTAACTAAAACCATCATAATTCTATCTCTGCACGCAATGAGGCATGAAAGAGTTGCGGCCAGGAATGTAAGGTCACATTACTTTCCTGACACTACGGGATTTTCAATTGAAACTCCCACCTCAGCAACACGAAAAATCAAACCACGCTGGCACGGTAGCATTGTAGCCAACTTATATTTTCAAGATCCGCTAAATACTACCAAAAATCCGCTAAAATTCCGCCAAGAAATTCGATCTCAAATAATAATAAATGTTGCAGTCAAAACAGGGTTAAGAATCTCTTTCGAGAAAACAGCATTCATGGATTCTATAAAAAAAGGCGACACGGACAGACTTGTTACATTGTATGGGGATATCCAGCGTGTGCAAAAATTTAAATACCTGGGAGAAATACTCACCCCCAATGGAGATGAAAAGGAGGGATTAAAGGAGAGGGTGAGAAGGATGGAGCTGGCATTCAGACTATGTCATGACACCTATAAGTCCAAGTCTCTCTCAATTCAGGCCAAGTTAAAACATTACTGCACAGTGGTTAGAACAGAGTGCCTTTATGGAGCAGAAACCTTGACGAGGATGGCTGACCCAGTCCTTGAAAAAAGAGAAAGAAGATTCTTGCGAAAAATCTTAGGCCCTAGAAAGTCGACGAGTGACCCAAACACATTCCGGTTAAGATCGAATTTGGAGCTCTACAAGACAGTAGAAAGAATCACGACTGTGATGAGAAAAAGGAGACTGACGTTTTATGGACATATCAAAAGAATGAACCCCGAGAGATTGACCAACAGGATACTTCTTCTGCAGGAAAGGTGGAAAAAACAACCGGGATGGCTTACACACGTGCACAATGACTTGGCAGAAATAGGTATCAAGGAGGAGGATATAAAAGAAAGGACATCATTTAGGAAGAAGGTTGCGGGATTGAGGGATGCGTCTGAAGAGCAACATGCGAAGCCACGGAACATCTCGGTGGAAGAACGAGCAAGAAGAAGTCAAAGACTCAAGAATCTTTGGCGAGAGTGTAAAGAGAAGGGTATCAGTCTGCGTGACAGAAGGAAGATTGTGTAAACGTGGCCCACAGGTGGCCGTATCGACTAATAATAATAATAATAATAATAATAATAATAATAATAATAATAATAATAATAATAATAATAAAATAAAATGGCGTATGGCTTTTAGTGCCGGGAGTGTCCGAGAACATGCTCAGCTCGCCAGGTGCAGGTCTTTTGATTTGATTCCCGTAGGCGACCTGCGCGTCGTGATGAAGATGAAATGATGATGAAGACGACACATGCACCCAGCCCCAGCGAAATTAACCAATGATGGTTAAAATTCTCGACCCTGCCGTGAATCGAACCCAGGACCCCTGTGACCAAGGGCCAGCACGCTAACCATTTAGCCATGGAGCCGGAAATAATAATAATAATAATAATAATAATAATAATAATAATAATAAAAGTAAATGTGTGCACTCATGTGATCTGTGAGTTTCACTGGGATTAACCCCCTGCCTGCGAGCCGACGAGCTAAAACTTGTAGGCGTTTCACTGCCGGGTGCAAACTAGGTGAATCCCCTACCTCAAGGGCCACACACGGAACAGGCCAGTTCATTAAACGGTCTTCCTTCATAGCATAAATATAAATGCTACACTCTCAAAGTTTCATTATCTGTCGTCATTCGTCAACTAAGACATAAGTATTCTTTCCCCACTCATTACATTTTTTTATTTTTTATTTTTTTTTTTTTGCTAGGGGCTTTACGTCGCGCCGACACAGATAGTTCTTATGGCGACGATTACAAATTTATGATACCATGATCTCATAACATCAAATCCATATAACATGTTTTCCTCATGTGACTGCTAGCTCCTGACAAGAAATACGGAATAGCTTGGAGACAGACTGGAGTACAAATTTTTAAAAACGTAAAATGGATAAAACACTAAATTCCGCTATAATAAATCTAGAATTCCGCCAAAAAATCTGCTGTCCGCTAAATGATATATTTCTCCGCCATCAGTCTTCTAATTCCGCCAAATTTAGCGGAAAATCCGCTAAGTTGGCAACACTGCACGGTAGCTAAGCCGCTACACCACCCTGTTACCCAGTGTATTGTTTATAATATTACATATACAGTATAATTACTAATGCAACAATTACCATTGTACGGTGTCAATATAACCCCATGTCATGTGTGTCGATTATTACCTCTCTACTTCCAATATTTCGTCAAGTATTGCCGCGATAAATGTTAACGGACTTTTGGATCACCCTATATTTTGGATAATTTTACAGAATTCCAATCATATTCTTCTAAGAGTATTGAATTTTCACGACCGCATTGTAATCGAAACCGTGTTACGTACACTGGTGTCTGGTTGGCCATTTTTGTTCTGTACTTAACATCTCTCCAACACGTACTAAATGTACGTAACACGACCTAATAGGTTGAAAGTCTGTTTCGATTTCGATCATATTCTTCTACTAGTCTCACGTTCTGCCATAATCATCTGTGTCTCAATATCTTTCACTCTTATCACAACTTCCCAACTGAATTTCTTATCTTTGCTCTAAATCTCTTTATATATTATTAGGCCACGGCCGCTTCCTTCACACTCCTAGGCCTTTCCTGTCCCATCATCGCCATAAGACCTATCTGTGTCGGTGCGACGTAAAGCAAAAAAAAAAAACCCTCTTTATTCCAGTAGTCTCCCATTTCTATTCTGTCGAGCATCCTTTTCACTTTCGTTAGCCAGTAATTATTTCATACGTCCTGCATTTATATAACCTACAGTGGTCATTTGCTGACTAGCAAATTAGCTCTGTCTCCACCGAGAATACAAAGTACGATTATTTTTGTAGGTACGCTGGAACGTATAAACTAAAGTTTTACAAAAATGACACACTTTGAAAGCCAAACCTTCAACTGCAGTCTGGCACAGCAAGGATAAATTAATTATACCACTTAAAAAAAGAAGAAGAAGGAAATTACTGCAATCTACGTAGCACTCGTTTTATCCTGGGTAATCCTCACGCGACAATTCTTATTGGCTGACACTTCTGTTGGCAACGGTTCTACAAGGTTAGAGTAGACAGCTGTCCTACATATTAGTCAACCTCGTTTCCCAATCACTAAATTCTTTCTGCAACTCTTTTGCAAAACAGACACATGTTATTCTTTCTCCGCATTTGTATCGAAAGTTTATTTCGCAATAACTCAAAACACAAAGAGGTTGTGTCCAGCAGTCCAAGAAATTGTTTCTTTGTGAAACCCTCTTACTAATCTGTACTTGGCTCGCTGATGTAGCCGTAAGTTATACGCAAAAATAAACATCATTAAATATCTTGACCACTCTACCTACATGATATAGTCTCCCAGAACGTAAATTATATATACACTTCATACCGGTTGTATTACGCAAATTGCTTAGGTACTTAAAAGTTGCAGAATATTATGAATTAAAAAAAAAATTATTGCAAACTACAGATACTTTGTACAGAATAAATGAATAAATTATGGGCTTCGTCTTACGGATATTGGCCAAAATAATATGTTTATAGTTCCTGACATGTTAGCGTGTACACTAAGGGTACAACCTAACTCTTTCTCTCCAGGAGGGAAAGGGAATTGTCTGTTTGTTATTTTCTGTCCTCCGTGGCTCAGGCGGCAGCGCGCCGGTCTCCCACCGCTGGGTTCCGTAATTCAAATCCCGGTCACTCCATATGAGATTTGTGCTGGACAAAGCCGAGGCGGGACAGGTTTTTCTCAGGGTACTCTGGTTTTCCCTGTCATCTTTCATTCCAGAAACACTCACCAATATCCATTCATCTGTTAGTCATTAATCATTGCCCCAGAGGTGTGCGACAGGCTTCGGCTGCCGGTACAATTCCTATCTTCGCCGCTAGATGGAGGGCTTCATTCATTTCATTCCTGATCCGGTCGAATGACTAGAAACAGGCTGTGGATTTACATTTCATTATTCTATTCGTCCGACTCCTTTGCTGAAACGTCAGCATTGAGGCTTTCTGTTCAGAAGTTCCCGGGTTCGATTCCTGGCCGGGTCGAAGATTTTGATTGCTTCGGATTAATTCTTCTGGCTCGAGGACTGGGTCTTTGTGTTGGTCCCAACACCTTCCTCTTCATATTCAGACAACGCACTACACTACCAACTACCACAGAAACACGCAATGGTGATTACATGCCTTCATATAGGGTTGGCGGCAGGGAGGGCATCCGGCCGTAAAACAGGGCCAAACCCACATGTACGACAGAGTTCGCACCCGCGACCGCACAGTTGTGGGAAAAGCGGCAGAAGAAGAAGAAGAATGTCCCTTAGTTCCGCTTCTTGATACTGGATCGGGGATGGGGTAAGATGAATCTATATGCCATACTACATGTTACTTGCGGCCGGATGCCCTTCCTGACGCCCTATCGGTTGAGGAGCTAATGATAGAGGGTGAAAAGAATCGGCTGTGGACTTCGAATGGGAACTGTCTCGGCATAAAACCATTCTCAGGACAGCAGACAGTGGGGTTCGAACCCGCGCGTCTTCCGAATAGAGAGCTTTGGCTCCATAGCCGTAGGGCGGGAACAAGCGCGGCCACACCACTCGGTTGGCCTTTGTTTTGAATAATGAATGCAAAGTACTGTATTTCGAGCTCGGAAGCTCCAGTCCGCAAGTTTCATGTTTGTTGTGAAAGATCCGGCCCTTAATGTGACTGAAGTTCAGCTCGAAGCGCCCCCAGTATACACAGTGTAATTTGTATATTGATTGATATCCTAGCACGCTGCAACAAAAAGTGTCAAATGACAGGTTTTGCTTCCTCGTACGTATGAGCTAGCGGCATACGCCATAATGGAGCTGTAATTTTCAGGAATCATTCTTGCGACTGTTACAGGCGGTGTAAGTTCATGCAATACGTTACATTAAATTGCACCTTGTCACACCAGAAAGCGTGATATCCTTTTATCCGCATGTCTGAAGGAAATGAACGTTGTGTCTATGCGAACGACAGGGTGCAATTTAGATAACAGCATACGGAAGATAACCCATTTTCGCAACAACTTTGAAGGACATCACGCTTTAAAGTAGTTTAACCCACGGCACGACACATCCCGTATGCCATAACGCCTAAAATTATTTATTTGACGCCTGATTTCTTGAGCTGAGTATGATCTGCTATTTATACATTTAATTCCCAGTTTGGTGTCGCTGAACTATTGTAACGCGCGTGTAATAATAAAACACACAAACAACCCCTTAACACTAGATACGATTCCTCAAACTCGCTTGATCAAGAGAATGAAGTTAGGCCGCATTATACAAGCAATAGAAGAAAAAAGAATGTATAAGAAGTTATACGAACGTTTGGTTGTCGAGGAAACCTCTCGTAAAGGAAGTATTGCCAACATAGAAATAACTCAAACATACTTATCATGTAACTGACATGAATAGTATCCGACTATGCTCCTTACTATCGAAATAGAATCTCTTTCCTATTAAACTGAGTACTCAACCTTTGTCTAGTCGCGCGAAAATGATTACGTTACTAGTCGCGCACGGAGGTAACCTTCGGGGTTAAAAATGCGCGTCATTTTCGTCCTTTGAGATGTTGTTTTGGCATGTTCGTTTGCAGTATTCTTCGGTATAATTTCGACTCGTTGGATGAACGGTCAGCGTACTGGCCTTCTGTTCAGAGGGTCCCGGGTTCGATTCTGGCTGGGTCGGGGATTTTAACCTTAATTGGTTAATTCCAATGACACGGGGCTGGGTGTATGTGTTGTGTTCATCATCATCATTTCATCATCACGACGCGCAGGTCGCCTACACCCGTCAATTAGAAAGACCTGCACCTGGCGAGCAGAACCCGTCCTGGGATATCCTGGCACTAAAAGCCATACGACATTTCATTTCGGTATAATTAAAAGAAAGCCTTTTAAGTACTTGTCGGTTATTTTTACACAGTTTGATCTAAAAGCAGAATACTGTAGACCCTAACTATGTCGAATGATCTTATGATATTAAATTCGTGAGACCCGCCATTACCTACGATGAACACATCATAATTATGAAATATGAAATAATATTTTTCTGAAATAAGTTTAGAAGAACAAAACAACAAGGCCATCGACCTGCAAAATAAAAAATTATGCACTAAAATATAAGGTAATTTACTTAAGCGCACACGGAGGAAACGTCCAGGCGATGTCACTCGAATGATCTCACACTCGCACACGGAATGCACGATCGTGCCGAAATGTTCACAGGACGAGTCCAAATGAACAAGGGATGGGGAGACCCACAGTTCAACTGGGAAGTTCAGTACCGTGCAAAATGTAATCGGCCCAGAGGAAATCTCCGTGAGTGACTAATTAAAGGTTAACAGAGCTGTTATTGTATTATAAATTGAAATAGAACATATTCTCGCGGAATTTATTTCCGTATGTTGGCAGCACACGAAGCTCCTAGGCATGTGCATGGATACAAAAGGCACAATAAGGATGTCTTGTAAAGTATGGGGTGTATTGTTAAATCGATTTTTTTTAAGTGTTGAACAGATTTTACCAAACTCATATAGGTGTGAGCCTGATATCCTTGATAATTTCGTCGATGCTCTAGACCAGAGCCTCTCAAACGCCCAAAATCTCACGCGTGCAAATCGAGGCGCAAGAGCTCCGTGCACTGTGCATCGGTCGCGCTCGGCTTGTCTCGGACCAACGCTTCGTCTCTGGGATACTCGGCTAAGCTCGGCTCTACTCGGCGCAACTCAGCTCGGATTTGGAGCGCTACGCAGCAAGTGTGGAAAGGGAGACAGGGGGAGCGAGCGAGACAGGCGTGGGGAAAGGGAGAGACAGCGCTATTGCTCCAAATCGAGGAGTGGGAGTCTGCACTCCGGTCAACCAAGCGAAGTCGTCTTTTGCACCGTGCACAGTGCATGCACCAAGCGCATGCACCCTGAGAGGCCCTGGTCTACACGATGACGGAAATGAACTTTGTTGAAGATGATGTTGTAGAAAGTATATTTTCCCTTCGTGTTTCAGATGAACATATTTTCACGTTGGCAGAATTTGGTGTTTACAACCCCTATAATCTCCTACCTGCGTGACACTTCTTTGAACCTCGTATTCCCTCAGCTCGTGCCCTAATTCTAACGAGTGACGACTGCTTGTACATCAAAACACAATAGAACAATTATTAGAGACGATCCAGGTTATCCCTTTTAACAGAGGAGGAGATCGTTGAAAGCGTGATCACTGCAAAAACGGATGAATATGACCAGGATGAAGCAGGTGATATTTATTAACTCTTAAGCCAAAACTTAGTGAAATTAACGACCATCTAAACATTGTCATTAACTCATTGTTGAAGACAACAACGAAACACATGTCTGCATATTACGGACATTTGAGGCATCTGCGTGAGTTAATTATTAAAAAATTAATGTCAGGCAACAAAAGATCCAACAGTTCATTCAAACTAGTAAGCGTGTTCATTGTGTCAATGAAGGTGTGCCTTGATTGCCATGTTCTAATTCTGTACAGCACTTGTTGTTCTGTATTTTGTAGGGCCAAATACTGTATTGCACTATATATTGTGTACTAAATAACCTATGTATTTCTTAAATTTACAATACTCTACTGTACATGTTCTTTTTACTGAACAGAGTGTTTAAATATGTACCCACCTTGGATCATTTCATAAATTATTTTGTTTAATCCGGATTTTCATTAATTCGGACAACCTAGAGTCCCAGTTAATCCGGATTAATGCGGTTCTACTGCATATGTTTGGGACGTACAGTTCCCCGCTGTACGGCTAATGAAACTTCATTTCTTTGTAGTCAATTTGGTTTTTCGTAATTTTTAACATGTACCTTTGTGCTCTGTGTTAACCTTTGTACTTTGTGTTAAAGAGTGTTTGAAAGCGATTGCTCTGAAAGTGGTGAACAGATTTTACCAAATCATATAGGTGTGAGCCTGATATCCTTGATAATTTCGTCGATGCTCTAGAGTCTAGACGATGACTGAAATACACTGACTTAGCAAATATCATAGGATAGTCACCTAATAGCGTGTGGGGCCTCCTCTGGCCCTGCAAACTGCAGTGAGACGCCGTGGAAGTGAGTCGACAAGTCCCTGGTAGTCCTCTGGACGCAGCTGAGACCAAACCGTTTGCAGAGCGGCCGCCAATGCTGGTCTGTTAGTGGGTGCAGGATCCATGGCATGGAGCCTGCGTTCCAGGACATCCCAGATATGCTCGATAGGGTTCATATCGGGGCTCCTCGGTGGCCATGGCAGTCGTTGGACCTCCGCTGCATGTTCCTGAAAACATTCTCGGGCGACGTGGGAGCGATGTGGCGGCGCGTTATCATCTTGAAACACCGCAGAACCGTCTGGGCGCTGGAAGACCAAAACTGGGTGGAGATGGTCTCCGAGCAGCTCAACATACCGCGTACCAGTCAAAGTCTCTTCCAGAACAACTAGGAGGCCCATTCCATACCAGGAAAATGCACCGCAGATCATAACAGAGACACCAGCGCCCTGGTCCACACCTTCGAGGCAGGAGGGATCCATCGCTTCATGGGGTCTGCGCCATACACGGTGCCTCCCATCGGCATGGTGCAGTTGAAATCGTGATTCATCCGACCATATCACGTTACGCCATTGTTCCAGTGTCCATCTCTGGTGACTGACGACAAATGCGCGTCGTTGTGCCCGATGACTTTTGGTTAACATTGGCACCCGTGTGCGGCGCCAGCTCCCATACCCCATAGAACTCATGTTCCTACCGATTGTCCACTACGAGACGTGTCTAGCACGGCCTGTGTTGAACTAAGCCGTGATTTGTTGCACTGTTGCCCGTCTGTCACTACTGACAATCCGTCTCAGATGTCGCTGGTCACGGTCATCGAGGGTGGCTGGACGACCGGTCGTTCGTCTGCTGTGCATGGTAACACCCGCATTCAACCATTCACGATACACCCTGGACACGGTTAATTGTGTGAAGCCGAATTCCCGCACCACTTCCGAAATCGCACTTCCCATCCGTCGGGCACCGACCACCATACCCCATTCGAACGATGTCAGTTCACGACGACGTTCCATGTTACACCTGTCACGTGTACATCCACTGCTCACAAGGTCTCCTATACAACTACCGCTGGCACAGGGGGCGTGTGGTGCGCAGACAAGACACCTGCGCATCAGTGCTCCCCTATCCCATGACATTTGCTCAATCAGTGTAAACTTTGTTGAGGAAGATGATGTGATATAATATATATTTTCCTTTCGTGTTTCAGATGAACTTATTTTCACGTTGGCAGAAGAATTAATGTGATCCTGGGTAGGAGAAAGACCGGAAATCCCATCAACACGCAGAGGAATTCGTCTTTCTATTGCCTAAAAAATAAAATTGTATTTACGATACCCTGTTAGCCAACACCAGTCTGTCTCAGGTCTGGAATATGTAATATGTCTAAAGAGTCAAAAATAATTATTATTTGCAGTGAACGAAAGATATTCGTATGCAAAACATATGCTGGAGTTGTATCCATTTTTTTAAAAGTGAACCTTGTACTAGTACCAAGAAAACTTAAGACATTTCTTTTCTTAAATGTGACCTTTTAATTTCATATCATTACCAGTCATTAGAGTGCTGTTCTAATTTGCAAAAGAATACGTATCAAGTATTGAAAATAATGTATTTCACTGATTTGATGATCTTTTAAAATAAATCGTAAGTCTGAATATGTAAAAGACATGTTTCTTTTGTGGAGTACCCAGTGCCCCGGTGTACAGTCAGTGTCCCTGAAAAATAGGTGAACGGCTCCAGGGTTAATGAATGTATAATGACTAGAAATGTCTCCTTGTCTCCTATTTTTTACGAAACTGACTTTGCATTTCAAACAGCCAAAATATTATTTTTTATTTTTATTTTTTAAATGTTATGACACACCCTCCCTGCAAAAGTCCTGTTCTTGATGATTGGATTGCAATTGTTACTATTCGAAAGGATGGTCGCGTGTCTGTGACTTACAGTCTCTCTTAGAGGAAGAGGTATTCAAGATTGATTCTTTCAGGTATGTTAAATATAGCATATTTAAAGTCTTGGTTGATTTATTAGCATAATCAAATTCGCCTGTTTCTTATACCTATTGCGCCCTTGCTACACTGCCTTAAAATGCCACTTTAGTGAAACCTTGATTGTGTGTTGAAAATTTGCTCATTCCAAATAAAAGTATATCTATACATATTTTAGGCTGTGTATTTATTTCGACTTTCGGCAATTCAGGATAATACAATAAAACAAGAGAAATGTTAAAAGTAATTGTGAGGAGTTGATTACATAATGATTGGGTAGTTTATTTGATATATGGGGTTTCTTTAAAAATTTTGGGAGATATGATTCTTCAGAATACAGATTGAATATTTCAAAGGAGTTATTGTAACTTCTCTTCTCTGATAATGTGCAGAACTTGAGAAAGAAGAGAGGACTGGTTCCTCTAGCGCCAACCACTAATCCGATGACTTAGATATCCTCTAACTGGTACTCTTGTTGATGGAATGGGATGATTGGTTCATACGTTTCTTCCTTTTCCTCGTCAACCTCATTGGGTTCTATTACATAAGTTTTAAATCTGATCGGCGGATTTATTCTAAATCTCTTTCAATAGTCTTCGAAGGCTATCATGTCAACTACTACCGGTTTGTCGTTAATTACGTATGTGATGGAGACGAACTGGACAGTGTTCTATGAGCCCCTTAAAACAATTTATGAATTTGAAAACAGAATGTATATATCTTTCTTTAACGAATCAGAAGACATTTTAGGCGGACAACTTAGCTGAAATGAAAACGGGCCATCTATCAAGAAGTGTAGTAAACCAATTCGTAACTCAAAGGTAATCACCAGAACTCTTAAGACATTTATCCCAGTGAGTGATGAGACTGTCATATCCAATCTTGAAAATGCTCGCGAGCTGTCAACGGAACCACATCTGCACCCAATCAGACACGCCGTCGTCCGAAGCAAAATGATGTTCACGAACGCCAGCGGTAGAGTTCCGTGTTCAAGTCTAGGCATTCGCAGAGCATGTCATACATAACGACGCTGAAATCAGTTTGGATGCAACGTCTATTTGTACGGGGAAACGTTTTACATCTGGAATCACTCGTGAGGCGATAGAAATTGCTGAACACCCGAGTCTTTCATTTTAACAAATGGGACAGGTAAGTCGGTAGATGCAGAGTGGGTCTCGGCCCGTAAGTGGTCACGGCTGGTCCGCGGTCCAACACCTCTGCACTCTGACCGGACAACCGAGCAGAGGAAGGATGGCCACGGGTCTACCGTGGCTCTACGCCTCTGCATTCGGGAGACGTGACAGGGACGGACCTCACGGTTGGCCCCAACCGTCGGCTGTCCTGAGAATGGTTTTCCATTTTCCTGCACTCAGGCGAATGCCGGGACAGTTCTTAGTATAGGCCACGGCCGCCAACCCCGTCACTTTTTTTAAAATGCTATTTGTTCGGGGCGTCGACGTAGAAAGATCTTTTGCCCTTATTTGCACCATAAATATGTGAGGAACCTGCGTGTATTTTGTAAATGGCGGGAGTGTAAAGTGTTGAATGTAAGGAAAGGAACGTCAAGAAAGACACGAACACCCAGTCCCCAGGCCAGGGATATTAATAATTTACAATTAAAAACTCCTGACCCGACCGGGAATCGAACCCTTGACTTGGGATGGTAATGGTGATTGTTGTTTTAAGTAGAAGTACAACTAGGTAACCGTCCTGTCTGAACAATTTAAGTGGAAACAAAAATGAAAATAAATTTAAAACTATGAGGAATCGGAAAAATATATGTTTTTAAATAGTACATTTTATCAAGCCGAAAAGGACACTGATAACTTGAAATTAAGAACTACTTGATTAATCCACTCTCACACATAATGACGAGATCACCAGTATTCTCGTCAAGGGCTAGTATGAGTTCGAGTTTCCGTCTTAGGCCAGAGAGATCGGTACACTCTGTGAAAATATGGGCCACGGTGAAGTCGGCACCACAAGAACACACTGGGAGTGGGGGGGGGGGGGGGCGGGCGGGGGAGTCTTCCTCTTCAGGAGTTAAGAATATATCTTCCATGATCTATCCTCAGCCTACATAAAACTGCGGCCTCTCTCCGTGTCTTCTCAATAGCTCTCAGCTAGTTGAGAGTTTAGCTACACCGATTCCCAGGACGCCAAGATGGTTCGACGTAGGTGAGAACAAAAATCCGTAGCAGCTAAGATCATAGATCTAGGTGGTAGGAGTACCGCTTCTTTTGCAGCTTCATCCGCAAGTTCCTTTCCCGCAATCCCAACGTGGCTGGGAAGCCATGCGAAAGTGATTCCGGTCATGAACCCGCCGCACCAGTGGATGATGTAGGAAACAGATGTCAATAGACTGCAGAGACCTTAACAAGTCGGTGCATGCGAAAGAATGGTCTCTTTCGTCACCCAGTGCAAGCTTCTAAGATGGCGAAAACCTCCGCAGTATACACGCTACACACATTGGGAAGCGAGATCTTCGTGCTAATATCATCGAAGACGAAAGAGCATCCTACATTTTTCCCATCCGCAAAGATATGTCGTGCGGCAGGATACTGGTGAACGAAGTCCTGGAAATACCACCGATGAGCAGAGGCGTCCGTGTTCACCTTGGGTCCACGGAGTAGATCTAGCCGTATATCCGGGAACGGAACTAGCCAAGGAGGTACTTCGCTATGGGTCAGCTCAAGACAACCACCGATAGCCACTCACGACACAAGCTATCAATTCGAATCCCAATCGGCCGTGTGGCATTCGGGCGGTTTTGGTACCTCTGGTGGTATCGGGTACTAAAGATGCATTGATAACCTGGATGTTGCAGCGTTTCCCGAATTTTGGCAGCGTACGTGAGGAGTATCTGGAGGCCTTGGAATGAACTACACTTCCAACAAGGTACTTCTACCTTGAGACCAGTTACTATGGAATGGCAATTGCGTTTAATTGCTTTCATTCTTTGTTGTTATTGTTCTGAAGACGAGGTTGACAGCAAGATCGAAACGCGTCAACCTACAATAATACGATCTAATATCCCAAAATACTAGGCTATTATGTCACTGAGTGATCGTGAAAGTGTACGTTCTTAAGACTCTCAATTTCAACCGTAGTGGAATCCAAAGCCATCTGAAATACCAAATTCTAGCATCATACATGTTGTTTTCAGACCCGCATTTTATGGCCAAGTGCATCAACCTTGTTTAAGATTTGGCTAACCAGTGTCCGTAAACATGTTTTAAATTTAAAGATTGGTTACGAAGAATCGTGGAGCACCATTCTTAATCAAAGATTACTTAAGCACGTTTAGTTGACAGTGGAATTAGACACTGCCGTTAAGTTTTGCTTACGAACGGAGAATTATGAACGCGCTACGACGATTTCGTATTTCCTTTGTTAGTCGGAAGAATATTAATTTCTTCATTGCTGAAAGCACTTATGAGCAACATAGGAAAACCAAAGAGAAAAATGTCGCCTAATTTTTCCGCTTCTGAAACCGACATTGTAGCAACATTAATTAATAATAATAATAATAATAATAATAATAATAATAATGTCGTATGGCTTTTAGTGCCGGGATATACCAGGACGGGTTCGGCTCGTCAGGTGCAGGTCTTTCTATTTGACTCCCGTAGGCGACCTGCGCGTCGTGATGAGGATGAAATGATGATGAAGACAGCACATACACCCAGCCCCCGTGCCATTGGAATTAACCAATTAAGGTTAAAATCCCCGACCAGGCCGGGAATCGAACCCGGGACCCTCTGAACAGAAGGCCAGTACGCTGACCGTTCAATAATAATAATAATAATAATAATAATAATAATAATAATGTTATTCTCTTTCTATCCCTCAGGAGTTCTTTTACGTGCCTGTAAATCTACCGAGATGAGGTTGACGTATTTGAGCACATTCAAATATCTCCGGACTGAGCCAGGTTCGAACCTGCAAAATTGGGGTCAGATGGCCAGTGCCTCAAAGCCACTCATCCCGGTAGAATGAGATCAGACACAACCATGTCACTGGAAATAAAAAGACAGAAGGAGTCACCATAGGGCTACAACAGAAAGAAAAAACGTGAAATAAAATCGCAGACTGCTAGCAGAAACAGGATGATTTCGCTGCTTTAGGTTAATTTGCGTCGTTTCCAAAAGAAATGAAATTGTTTGTTTGGAAAAAGCCTTTCCACAAATTTTATATTACGAAGTTATTCAAAAGGATCGCCTCTTTCCACTGTTACGCCTTTGCGCTCATTCTGTTCCAGATATTCCAGATGCAGCAGTTCATCTTCAAAATCAACTTCAAATCTGGCAGCCATTTTATGTTCACCGCGAATTACTGTTTATGTTTGTAACCGCTCAAACTTTAACTTTAACCGGCAATAATCAGGAATGATAATCCGCAGATTAATTTAACCAAGGTTTAGGAAGAATCTTTAAACGCTGATTACACTAAACAGGGTGAGTGTATTAGGTCATTAGTGTTGTAGCATTGGAGGCACCAGTAAAGTACACAATAATAAAATATTCCAGTTGCAGTGCAAGAGACCAGGTTGAAATGAACAAATTCAAGCTCTCATTTATCCGATCAGTCATCTTGAAGGACGAACCATAATAACAACATAAATCCCATGAGATGTTTATAATGTTTACTAGTAACAACTACTGCCCATTTGTCTTGAGAATCGTGACAGAGTCAACTTCGTTCTGTGTGCTGTGAAGGCTCTTAAGACACTGGAAGATGTTATGAGTAGGATACGCCATTAGTTACCAGAACAAAGGGAAGTGCTGACAGGACTTATGTGTGAAGTCTCGTGGGATCACCAACGCCATTACTTTCTAACAGACTGTTCTGTTTGGAAATGGAACTTGTTTACAGAAATAGCTACAGATAACCAGCAGAGAAATGTTGAAAAATCAGATTAATATTGCTCAGGGATTACATAACACCTAATTTTACGTCCATGATAATTTATTCGCTTCCTCTCACCACGTCAACATGGATATGTTTCTGGACTGAGGGTTTATTAGAATTAAGCGGCATCAATTTCCGGACACGACTGTAACGAATATATATTTTCTTTCGATTCGCTATGCCCAAGTAATGAGTGCATCTGAATTTAATAGCACTTTTTTTGTTTTTTCTCATTATCTTCCCAATATCTCTTCATCCTCTCGCTGTGTTCCATTTTACGTCGTTCAATCAATCCTGTATTTAGTCGGGTGTGCTTTACAGAAAATTGGAGTTTGTGAATTAAGGTTCTGAATGTTTCTATTTTGAATGGTTTCTTTATTAATGCTAATTTCATTTAGGTCTTCACTGATATCTTTTAGCCCCGGGCTGAGTGGCTAAGACGGTTGAGGCGCTGGTCATCTGACCATAACTTGGCAATCCGGTGGTACTTGAAGGTGCTCAAATATGCCAGCCTCGTGTCGGTAGATTTACTGGAACGTTAAAGAACTCCTACGGGACTAAATTGCGGCACCTCGGCGTCTCCGAAAACCGTAAAAGTAGTTAGTTCGACGGGAAAACAATAACATTTAAAAATTATTATTTCTTTTAGTCAGTCATTGTTATTTTTTCATTGATAAGGCTAAATTTAACGTGTTCTTTGTGAGCCTGTTTTTATCCATTCTATATAAGTGACCATAATATTGTATTCGCTGTTTGCTGATGGTATCTGAATTTTTTTAATGTAAGTTGATAGATTTTATTATTATTATTATTATTATTATATTATTATTATTATTATTATTATTATTATTATTATTATTGCTAGTGGCTTTACGTCGAACAGACACAGATAGCTCTTATGGCGACGATGAGATAGGAAAGGCCTAGGAGTTGGAAGGAAGCGGCCGCGACCTTAATTAAGGTGCCCACTATCTCTCGGATGCGCACCTCTAACTGCACGGCCAGCTCGCCCGGTATTATTATTATTATTATTATTATTATTATTATTATTATTATTAGATTAATATTATTATTAATGAGGTCAACAATGTATTTCATTTTCTTACGGAGAAGCACAGAATAATGGATATATGCTTTTGGGCGTAGAAGACAAGAAATCGATTACAGATACTTGGGTTGTCTCCCCTCTTAGTAGCTTCTTACGACATGCTGGGGGGGTACAGACAATGCATCCTTTGACCCAGCCCACAAGGTATTTCAAGAGTTCCGATAAATCGAACGAACAATCTAGATCTAAAAATTACATGCCGAATTCAGGCTGCCTGGTCTAACTAGAAAATGTTATCTGGTGTCCTCTGTGACAGTAGACTACATATCCGAACCAAGGGGAAAGCCTATAAACGTGCGGTGAATCCTGCAATGCTATATGGTGCAGAAACTTGGCCAACAATGCAATATAAGCGGCTGGACGTGTCTGAAATGGAGATGCTGACATGGATGTGTGGGGGTAACGAGGAAAGACCACATCAAGAACACCTTTATACGAGGCAGCGTTATAAAGTGACCGAAATATCTAGAAATGTCCAAGAAATACGATTTCTCTGATAGGGCCACATTAAGTGCAGGGATAACAATTATCAGAGAAGGAGAATGTTTGACACATGGAGGTGGAAGGTACAAAGGAGAGAAGTAGACACAGAAAAAGATGGATTGTCTGCGGGAGGATCTCAGCGAAAATAAGAGAAAATCCCGTTCGAAACCGAGGGAAATGGAAACGACTTGCCAGAAACGTCGACCCCGCATACAAGGAATAATAATAATAATAATAATAATAATAATAATAAACAATTGGGAAACTACTGTACATCAGAGCAACCACAACAAAAACAGTACAGACCAAAGTGATCGGCAAAACACAAACAAACCTTCTTAGAAAGAATGAAAGCCTATTGGAACAAGAAGAAGAACCCACAGAGGAATTGATTGAGTCATTTGCTTAACGTCTTCAAATAATGGGAGAATTCGCTAAGAAGAAAAAGAAGAAGACCACTACAGTGCACCAAATGCATCAGCAAATTTGATGTAAATCGACTGAAATTAACAAATGCAGAAAATTCGGTACGATACCCCCGTTTAAATGCGTTCGTGTTCAGACTGAGTATCGTTGCGTGGTTGCGTGTGAGTGATACTTATTGGGTAACCTGTAGGGTGGGTGGAAGAGGAGGGAGGGTTTCCCAACACCTAATGACATTTCCGATAGTCGTGTAAGTGTACCGCACTCCGGCCATTATCTCGGCAGTTACACCGCGTGTGTGTGTGTGTGTGTCCAGCACCCCACTGCTCTATTAAATGCATATATGGAACTTCGTAACTTCATAGGCGAATGGAACAAGACATGTTCCTGATAAGACCTGGTACCCACTAACCGCGCACTAATAGCCAGCTGATCTCTATGGCGCAGATTGTTTGTCGTCGTTCTTCTAATCTTAATATAGCGGGTTCGATTCCAGATGAGGTCGATGACATTCGAGGGTGTTTAAAATGTGACAACCGACAGGCCGGGATGAGTGGTTCAGGGAGATGATCAACCCCCTGTGGGTTGGAGGTTGTACAATAAATAAAAACCAAACCCCATGGCACTACAAGCCTTGCAGGGCCTTGGTCTACCAAGCGACCGCTGCTCAGCCCGAAGGCCTGCAGATTACGAGGTGTCGTGTGGTCAGCACGACGAATCCTCTCGGCCGTTATTCTTGGCTTCCTTGACCAGGGCCGCCATCTCACCGTCAGATAGTTCTTCAATTCTAATCACGTAGGTTGAGTGGACCTCGAACCAGCCCACAGGTCCAGGTAAAAATCTCTGACCTGGCCGGGAATCGAAGCCGGGGTCTCCGGTTAAGAGGCAGGCACACTACCCCTTCACCACGGGGCCGGCGGTGGTACAATAACATCCACGGTATTCCCTCCCGGTCGTAAGAGGCGAATAAAAGGGGCTCCAGGGGCACTGGACTTGAGAGCATGGGACCACGTGGCCCAGAGCTGAGTCCTGGCATTGTTTGCACTTACCTGTGTCAGGCTCCTCACTTTGAACTATCCTATCCAACCTCCCTTAGTCAACTCTTGCTCTTTTCCGACCCCGACGGCATTACAGCACTCGAGGCCTAGTTTTTCATTTTCACGCCCTTCGTGGCCCTTGTCTTTTTTGAGCGATAACTTCATTTTTCAAAGTGTCGGACCCTTTCCATTTTTTCTCTCTGATTAGTGATATATAGAGGATGGTTGCCTAATTGTACTTCCTCTTAAAACAATAATCACCACCACCACATGAGACGGTTGAGGCGCTGACCCCAACTTGGCAGGTTCGATCCTGCCTCAGTACGGTGGGATAAGAAGGTGCTCAAATACGTCAGCCTCGAGTCTATCCCCCTGTGGGTGGGGGCGGTAGAATAACACCCATGGTATCCCCTGCCTTTCGTAAGAGGCGACTAAAAGGGGCCCTATTGGCTCCAAATTGGGAGTATGGGTTGGCGACCACGGGGCCCATGGCTGAATCCTGGTATTACTTCCACTTACTGGTGACAGGCTTCTCACTGTATTTCGTAAGGTATGCACTATTGTATTTTATGACTAAAAATTCCATTTTAGGGTTTGTTTTCTTTTTTGTTTTGGTTGCTACTTGTTTAATGTCGAACTAACACATCGAAGGTTCACGGCAACGGAGGGATGGGAATGCAAGCTCACAGCTGCGCGACCCTAACCGCACGGCCAATTTGCTCGGTGTAGTTTAGGTTTTTCATTAACTGCACATGGACGCCTTATTTCTCTCCTTCAGAATAACATACTTCATGTCGATATTCCACCTGTAAGTAGTTTAAAAACGAAATTAATGGGGCTCGTGCACGTATATTTAGGGGGGGGGGCATAGCATCTCGCTTGCATCTCAGTATTTCAAATTTCCCGGTATACCTCAGCTTTCTTCCCGATCATATAGTTCACAAGTCTCTGCAACAGATAGCACTACTCTGCTGGATTCTGATACAAAGTCAAGAAAATCGCTAAGATGGGATGTGTGGGACCATAAGGAATGGAATTCGTGGAATTTAATTCAAAATTTAAAATAAGACTAAGCATTTCAGATAAATGGCAAAAAGTTACCATTAATTACGGATTAAAAAAGAAAATTATATTAATATACTGAATTAGCAAGGTAACTAGAATATAAATAATACATACACCATAATCAATTGGAGAAATCAAAGGACTATGTCGAAAATTCTTACCACGGTTTGAAAATAAGTTTAACATAGAAGGGCCACAACATTTGAAACAGGTACGGCTAACTATAGCCCTTCCTGTAATTTTAATGTCATTCTTTAATCCACATTTTTGCAATCCGATGTAAAATCTTCTAAAATAATAAAGGCGTATGGCCTCCGGAGAGGCCTGGTGCAGGTCTTTTTCTAGTAGACGGCCTATTAGACGACCTGCATGTCTGTGAGGATGAGGGCCCTACCTAGAATGATTTCTAATGTTGAATACGCCACATACACCCAGCCCCCGGCCGCGAATCGAACCCGGGACTATCTGAACCGAAGGCCAGTACGCTGACCATTCAACCAACGAATCGGACATCTTTTAAATGACATCATTATATAGTCTAAAATTGTGTTTTGGGGCATATTTTAATTCAATATTTTCTGGGAGAAGACTCCCGAACTCACCCTTCTTGGTGGGTATGCAAGATCCCCAATAGCCTGCGCCCCCGTACCGGACCATCCGTCGCACTTTCGGGGCACCCAGTATGCCACTGCCGAGGAATGACTATTGTCCACATGCAATACGAATTTCACACAAAGGGCCATGCAAGAACGTAAAACAGGTAAAAGAGCGTTAGAAGGTTGGTCATACTGATAAATAATTTGAAAAAAAAATAATTTGATATCTCTCTCCGCTGTTATTTTTATCAGCTGCTGAAATTAGCAAATTAGATCGCTTCGCGGGCGAATTCAAATGGGCTTTGCGAGGCGGTGTTGCTAAATCTGTACGTGGACTTAGGACCGGCTTGAAATAACCAATCGAAGAAAAAAACGTTTGTCAGGGAAGGAATTTGAATACGGAGCTTCGAGCTAACAGAATCGCGCCATAGCAAGTATCTATCGCACGTTGACACATGTTAAAACCCACGGTGTGTTTGTATTTCACGCAGATTCCTCGGCGTGGATTTCAAGCCGGTCTTAGGATACAGGACACGTACAACTTTAGCAACATCGCCTCGTAAAGCCCACTGAATAGGAATGTAGTGAAACACTACCAACAAATGTCTCACGGGCAGTTGACGGTATGCGCTTGTTTTTCATAAGTTTTTAATGGAAGTTGTCCAGTTAATTTTTGAAGTTAAAGTTTTATTATATCGTAATGACAGCAAAAAAAAAAAAAAAGTGATGGCTGACTGTTGCAGCATTCCAATGTGCCAAAATCAAGGCTAATCCTATTCATACCATCAATTTCCTAAGCATTAGCCCTTCCATAAGAAGTAGTTGCAAGCGCTTCATCGGCAGGACCAAAGAAATACAAGTGTGACTCGTAATATCACGGTCTGCTCGAAGCATGTTGCAATAATGACGATTTACTCATTACAGAAACGGGTAAATAAGCTAATTAGTTGTAATTCATCATCATCATCTGTTTACCCTCCAGGTTCGGTTTTTCCCTCGGACTTAGCGAGGGATCCCACCTCTACCGCCTCAAGGGCAGTGTCCTGGAGCTTCAGACTCTTGGTCGGGGATACAACTGGGGAGAATGACCAGTACCTCGCCCAGGCGGCCCCACCTGCTATGCTGAACAGGGGGCTTGTGGAGGGATGGGAAGATTGGAAGGGATAGACAAGGAAGAGGGAAGGAAGCGGCCGTGGCCTTATGTTAGGTACCATCCCGGCATTCGCCTGGAGGAGAAATGGGAAACCACGGAAAACCACTTCGAGGATGGCTGAGGTGGGAATTGAACACACCTCTACTCAGTTGACCTCCCGAGGCTGAGTGGACCCCGTTCCAGCTCTCATACCACTTTTCAAATTTCGTGGCAGAGCCGAGAATCGAACCCGGGCCTCCGGGGGTGGCAGCTAATCACACTAACCACTACACCACAGAGGCGGACTAGTTGTAATTAAGAAATAATTTTACAATGAGTAAGTGATATTCTGAGTAGTTAATATGACCTACTTCAATAATTTTAGGTGAAAAATGAAGACTTAAGGAGAACGCTGTACCTTCGATATTTTCACGCAGTGACACCGTTAGGCCTACCTTGGAAAAGCTCCTAGAACAAGAAGATTTAGAGAAGTAGGGAAGCAGCCATAACACCGCGTGTGGGAGGGGGATGCCCTGAATCACAAAGTGACCTATAGTTTAACACTGGAGCACCATCAATTTCAGACTTTCCGAATACGAAATTTGAAATATGTATAGCATTTGCACTTATAGAATTCCATCTTAATAAAAACACTAAAAAGAAAACGTTGCTACATTTAGTTATTATTTTTCTATCAACCGTTTCCTTCAATTCCGCTTTCAAATCCGCAATCGTCATTGCACCTATATTATTTCAATCTCTTTCAAAACATCAGTAGAATATGGTCATTCCATTTCCATGCATTTAAAGTAACAGTTTTGTTTCCATGATCATAATGTAGAAATACTCCGGGTAAGTCGAATGTAAAACAACTGAGAAGCGGAAAGCGCATACTGTCTGTTACCATCACGCTACCTAGCGGACACCGGGCGAGTTGGCCGTGTGGTTAGGGGCACGCGGCTGTGAGCTTGCATCCGGGAGATAGTGGGTTGGAACCCTACTGTCGGCAGCCCTGAAGATGGTTTTCTGTGGTTTCCCATTTTTCACACCAGGCAAATGCTGCGGCTGTACCTTAATTAATGCCACGGCAACTTCCTTCCCACTCCTAGGCCTTTCCTGTACCATTGTCGCCATAAGTCCTATCTGTGTCGATGCGACGTAAAGCAAATTGAAAAAAAAAAACTACCTAGCGAACAAGTTTTGCGTGATACATTCCTATTCGCCGTCAAAGCCATTTCATTGGCTAAATTCAGCAGCTTATAAAAAGACAACCCCCCCTTTTTTTTTTCAAATTATAGTTCAGTACGACCTATCCTCCAACCAGAATACCGTACGTAATGTCCGGCTTCATGACTAAATGGTTAGCGTGATGGCCTTTGGCCACAGGGGTCCCGGGTTCGATTCCCGGCAGGGTCGGGAATTTTAACTTTAATTGGTTAATTTTGCTGACACGGGGGCTGGGTGTATGTGTCGTTTCCATCATCATTTCATCCTCATTACGACGCGCAGGTCGCCTACGGGGGTCAAATCAAAAGACCTGCATCTGGCGAGCCGAACTTGTCCTCGGACACTCCCGGCACTAAAAGCCATACGCCATTTCATTCCATTTTACCGCAGGTACGTAATAGTAGTCTGAGGTAATACTCCGCTTGTCACGTTTACATGGCACATATTATTATCTAGTCTAAGTATTTCGAAACGAAGCCAATACATTTGTCTTTCTTCCGTGACCTGATTGCGCAAACAAATAGCCTGGGCGGTCTAGCGAATGCGTTACTCAACTTTTGACGTGTCTCAATGTGACATTCGCTATCCATTATTCTACGAAATCCATATTTTATGAATTTGACCTAATTATACACAAGAAAAACCTTTTGAATAATGAGATTGTTTGAAATACTGTTTGCTTACTTGACCCAGTCCGTTCGATATGATATTGCGAACTTTAATACCGTTAGAACAGGCTGCAGCAAGGGGCGGCATTTGGTGATGCTTGACCACGCGAATTAGCGGATGACAAATGCACGAAATGAACAATGGACACGGCCGTCCACCGTAGATTGCAACAAGAAGAGGCACCAAGAAGACATTGTAAATTCTAAATGGGATTGTAAATAAAGGGTAGTCTACATATCTCTGCACATGGTATTAGGGTATTTAGGGGTTGTAGTAAGAATGTAAAAGAGAAGGTATGTAAGTCTCTGGAAGTCCGACTCGTTGGCTGAATGGTCAGCGTACTGGCCTTCGGTTCAGAGGGTCCCGGGTTCGATTCCCGGCCAGGTCGGGGATTTTAACCTTCATTGGTTAATTCCAATGGCTCGGGGACTGGGTGTTTGTGCTGTCCCCAACATCCCTGCAACTCTCACACCACACATAACACTATCCTCCACCACAATAATACGCAGTCACCTACACATTGCAGACGCCGCCCACCCTCATCGGAGGGTCTGCCTTACAAGGGCTGCACTCGGCTAGAAATAGCCACACGAAATTATTATTAGTCTCTGGAAGACCCCATCTACAGTATTGTTCCAGTGTATGGGACCCTCACCGGGATCATTTGATTCGAGAACTGGGAAAAATCCAAAGAAAAGCAGCTCGATTTGTTCTGGGTGATTTCTGACAGAATAGTAGCGTTACGGAAATGTTGCAAAGTTTGAGCTGGGAGGACTTGGAAGAAAGGAGACGAGCTACTCAACTAAGTGGTATGTTCCGAGCTGTCAGTGGAAAGCATGGAATGCCATTAGTAGACGAGTAACTCTGAGTGGTGTTTTTAAAACTAAGAAAGATCACAATATAAAGTTGGAATTCAAGAGGACAAATTGGGGCAAAAATTCGTTTACTGGAAGAGGAGTTAGGGATTGAAATGATTTACCAAAGGAGATGTTCAATAAATTTCATTTCCAAATTATTTGGAATTATTTAAGAAAATACTAGGTAAGCGACAGATAGGGAATCTGCCACCTGATTAGGGGCTGCCTGACCGAGGCGGTAAAGGCGTGCTCGGTTCGCCCGGAAAGACGTGGGTTCGAATCCCCGTCAGGAAGTCGTAAAATTTAAGAAACGAGATTTCCACTTCCGGAGGTGCATATGGCCCTGATGTTCACTCAGCCTACACCAAAAATGAGTACCAGGTTAATTCCTGGGGGCAAAGGCGGCCGGGAGTAGAGCTTACCCCTCTACCCCATCACGTGCCGAGGTTAACATTGGTAGAAGTCTTTACCTTCCACTCCTCCAAGGGCCTTCAAGGCCTGTACGGAGATGACTTTTTTACCTTGAATGATTTTCGGGTATTCTTTTACTTCAGGGGAAAATAACATAATGCCTTGTCAATGCTGCAATGGCAGCAGGAATTCTTTGCAGAAATCTACACACTCTCTTCTTGCACTTATCAACACAGACGCCTACAATTACATGAAAAGTGTCTGCGTATCTAAGAATTATAAGCAACTGATGTACTGGACACACTGATAAGTTTCAATCAGTGGGAAACTCTAACCTATTTTCAATTTCTTCTAGTACCTTGTTCATTATAACTTTGGTAATTCGGTATCTTTGTAGAAAACTTTCTTCTGATATATCTAAAAAGTCATTTTTTTTGTATGGTTGTCCTTTGCCTTCTTCAGTTTATAAAAATTCTTGATACATCAGTAAAGCTGCAAACTTACGTCTTCTAGAAGCTACCATTTTGTAATTTTAACTGGTCTTAAGAGGTTTAACACAGGGTTGCTGCGATGTTAATTTAACATAAGCATTAACAACTCTTGATGAGACGACCATTTTGTTAAATTATGTGTTAAGTCTCCTTAACAGCAGTGTTAATACTTAACATTCGTCGGTGGGACGCAAAGCAAACTGTAAATAAGGTCACAGCCAGCTATACGTGGCGTATTCTCGATTGTCGAGGAGGCATAACCTATATATTTATGTACCCGAAGAGAAGGTAGAAAATATTGCCGACAAAAGCGTGTTGTAAGACACACATTATTGCTGATAAATCCGTACAAAGAACCGGTAATTTAGCTAGTTTTTATGTACCGTATATAAATTAGTTGCTAGTTGAATGATGTGTACATTTATTGATTGTGTAGGCCTATATGTGTGAGCAAGATTGCTAGATTATGGATATTTATATTGGTTGATGTATACTATTTACACTCTTCTACGCCTATGTGACTGTATGAATGACCAGTTTAATGTAACCCTGTTAGATTATAAGTTAATGTATCTGTAGGTAGCAGTTGGAAAATAAAATGCTTTGATTTGGTTAAATATCAGAGAAGACAAGGCCTTAACTTCGCCACCTGGAAGAAATCATACCTAACAGTAGGCTTTATGTCGCACCGACACATGTTGGTCTTATGGCGACGATGGGACAGGAAAGGGCCAAGACCGGGAAGGAAGCGTGGCCTTAATTAAGGTACAGCCCCAGCATTTGCCTGGTGTAAAAATGGGAAACCAAGGAAAAGCATCTTCAGGACTGTCTCAGCGTGGTTAGAAATCATACCAAATAAATGTTAATTCTGTGGGTGGTAGGTCAACCCTAGAGTAGTGAAACTTCTCATATGCTATCGGAAAACCACCACGTGCACCAATATGGAAACCGATTAAACTTACGCTTAATAATAATAATAATAATAATAATAATAATAATAATAATATCATTTCTCGGACATTTGTACAGAATGGACCCGGCCCCGTGGTGTAGGGGTAGCGTGCCTCACTCTCGCCCGGAGGCCCCGGGTTCGATTACCGGCTCGACCTGAGGGCTGGTTCGAGGTCCACTCAGCCTACTTGATTAGAATTGAGGAGCTATCTGAAGGTGAGATGGCCCGGGTCTCGAAAGCCCAGAATAACGGCCGAGAGGGTGCGTCCTGCTGACCACACGACCCCTCGTAATCTTCCGACCTTCGGGATGAGCAGTGGTCGCTGGGCAGGCCAAGGCCCTTTCAAGGGCGTTACGTGCCGTGGGGTTTGGGTTTGGTTTTGTGGAACAAGAAGACAACGACGGCGTGGATTAAGGACGTTCGTAAATGTGAGGAGAATATCGGAACCTCGCAGTTTGGCTTCAGGCATGGTTTTGGTACTAGAGAGGCATTATTCAGTCTGCAGGTGTCGGGATGTCAATATCGATGTTTTTGCTTGTTTCATCGATTACGAAAAGGCTTTCGATACAGTCCGCCATGATGAACTTATGAACATTCTTCGGGAATTAGGACTTGATGGACGGGACATTCGTATTATTGGTAATCTCTACTGGAACCAGTGTGCTGGCATAAGAGTTGATGGTCTTGTCTCGGAAGAAGTCTCAATTATGAAAGGAGTTCGACAAGGCTGTATTCTTTCCCCCATGCTTTTCAACATCTATTCAGAAAAGATTTTTCGAGATGCTCTTTACGGAAAGACTCAAGGAATTGTGGTTAATGGTTTCATCATAAATAACATCAGGTACGCCGATGACACTGTGCTACTTGCAACCAATCTCCAGGATCTACAGGAACTACTTAATGCTGTCACTGAAGCCAGCAGCGCAATGGGCTTGAAGCTTAATGTAAAGAAGACCAAGTGGATGGTTATAAGTAGGAATGAAGATGGCATTCGAGGTAATCTCACAACAGCGAAGGAACAAATCGCGAGAGTGGCAACATTTAAATACCTGGGATGTCACATCAATGATGACTGGGAACTTACTCACGAGATCCGATGCAGAATTGAGCAGGCCAGAACTTCTTTTCAGAGACTTAGGAAACTTTTGACAAGCCGTGACCTTTCCATTTCACTACGGACACGACTACTCCGGTGCTACGTTTTCAGCATTCTGTTGTACGGCGTTGAGGCATGGACACTAACTGAGACCATGTGCAAGAGATTGCAAGCATTTGAAATGTGGACGTACCGAAGGATGCTTAAGATACCTTGGACAGCTAAAATGACCAATATAGTCGTTTTGCACCGTATGAACAAAGAACCAGAAATTCTCACTACCATCAAGAGAAGGAAGCTAGAATACTTTGGTCATATGATGCGGAACTCTAAATACCACCTTCTGCAAGTAATACTCCAAGGAAAAATTAATGGAAAACGTGGTCCGGGGAGAAGTAGGACAGCATGGCTCGGCAACTTGAGCCAGTGGTTTGGGGTAACAAAGCTTACTCTGTTCGGAACAGCTATGAACAAACAATAGATCATGCTACTGATCGCCAACGTTCTGCGAGGACATGGCACATGAAGAAGAAGAAGAGTAAAGATCTAGAGAAGTGCGACATCCAGGAAGTTCAGATGTTAGACACGAAAACATTTCGGACCATGATTCAAAATTTGGTGGGGTTTGAAGTCGAAAGAACTGCATAGACGGGAACAACCTGAGCGGATGGACAAAAGAAACAGCATAGCGCCCATATGAAGGAGTAGTGGAGGAAGAGGAAACTTCAGACAAAGAAAAAATGAAATTTTAGCGTGATCCTCAGTGGTCAATTCACAAATAAAATAATAATAGTAATAATAATATGGAAAGATTGGAAGTGATAGGCAAGGAAGAGGAAAGGAAACGGTTGTGGCCTTAAGTTAGGAACCATCCCAGCATTTGCCTGGAGAAGAAGTGGGAAACCATGGAAAACGCCTTCGAGGTTGACTGAGGTGGGTATCGAACACCCCTCTACTCATGTGACCTCACGAGGCTGAGTGGACCACGTTCCAGTCTTCGTAGCACTTTTCAAATTTCGTGGCAGAGCCAGGAATCGAACCCGGGTCTCCGGGAATGGCAACAAATGGTGCTAACAACTGCACCGCAGAGGTGGACTACATATGGTGTTTACCCGATAAAATTAATTAAATTCCAGCAACAGGTTGCATACAATTCTCTCTTATCTGGTGGAGTGCAACGAAACGTGGAAACTGAGACAGCCTAAATGACGTAAAATCAAAATGTGTGCACACGGTAGCTGAAACCATACGATTATTATTATTATTATTACTATTATTATTATTATTATTCATCTGCTTACCCTCCAGGGTTGGTTTTTCCCTCGGACTCATGCGAGGGATCCTACCTCTACCGCTTCAAGGGCAGTGTCCTGGAGCTTCAGGCTCTGGGTCGGGGGATACAACTGGGGAGGATGACTAGTACCTCGCCCAGGCAGCCTCACCTACTATGCTGAACAGGGGCCTTGCAGGGGGATGGGAAGATTGGAGGGAGAGGGAAGGAAGCGGCCGTGGCCTTAAGTTGGGTACCATCCCGGCATTTGCCTGGAGGAGAAGTCTGAAACCACGGGAAACCACTTCCAGGATGGCTGAGGAAGGAATCGAACACCCCTCTACTCAGCTACTCAAGTGGTACGGGCCTCCGGGGGTGGCAGCTAATCACACTAACCACTACACCACAGAGGCGGATAACATTATAATTACGACTATGGAGCCCAGCTCTACATTCGAGAGAAGAGGAGTTTGTTCGGACCCCACCGCTATACTGAGAATGGTTTTCTCTGGTCTCCCATTTTGACTTCAGGTAAATGCCGGGGCAGTTCCTAATCATTGGCCACAGCCAAATCCTTCCGCCTCCTTAGGTGGTGGTGGTGATTATTGTTTTAAGAGGAAGTACAACTAGGCAACCATCCTCTATATAACACTAATCAGATAGAAAAAATGGAAGGGACCGACGCTTCGAAAAATGAAGATATCGGCCAAAGGAAGACAAGGGCCACGAAGGGCGAGAAAATGAAAGACTCCCTAGCCCTCGCAAACCTAATAGCGTCGGGGTCGGAAAAGAACAAGAGTTGACCAAGTGAGGTCGGATAGGATAGATGAAAGTGAGGAGCCTGGCACAAGTAAGTGGAAGCAATGACAGGACTCAGCTCAGGGCCCCGTGGTCGCCAACCCACGCTCCAAAGTTCAGAACCCCTGGGCCCCTTCTAGTCGCCTCTTACGACAGGCAGGGGATACCCCACCCACAGGGGGATCCGCCTCCTTACCCTCATTCATTTCATCTTCGTTAGTACCTCAACAGAGGCTTGCGTCGGGAAGGGCATCTGGCCGTAAAAGATGTATATAATTTCATCTCACTTTATCTCCGAACCCGTATCAGAAAACGGAACTAGGGAACAGACAAACCATAATGGGTAACGTCAAATGACGGAGGAAGTTTTCAGAACAAAAATACTGTATTTATTAAGAATTCCTTTGATATTCGCGAATTCTTTCACAGGTTAGGCATTAAAAACTCGTTTCCATTTTTAAGAAACCGATACAATGTTATAACTGGTCCCCAATCCCGCCGTAAGTTTTGAGACTTCCAAGCGACAATCTTGGGCGATGCACTTAGTACATGCTCCCGCCACTAGATGCCATGCGGGTGCGTAACTGGAAGGCAGCAAAGCTGTCTACACTCTACTACATTGCAGTAGAAATTATTTAGCTTGAAGATATAAAAGAAAGGGCGTAAATAAAAAAGACTGCACCATTACTGAGTAATGGAGACATTTCATCTCACCAGCAACATAACAGAATTGTGGTTAGAAAACTAGTGGCGAATATACAGTAGTTTGTTTTTCAACCGACGGAAAGTGCACGAAGTTTTTCCAGCCATCTTCGATAATCTATAGAACAAAAGTTCCAACCTCCTCTAAGAAAGATAGGGACGGGCCGTAGAAGGCGGCAAAATGAAGCATTAATTGCAAAATAAATAAATAAATAAATAAATAAATAAATAAATAAATAAATAAATAAATAAATTTAAAAAATGTACAACAGTCCCGAAAGGCCTTGGCCTACCAAGCGACCGCTGCTCAGCGCGAAAGCCTCCAGATTACGAGGTGTCGTGTGGTCGGCATGACGAATCCTCTCGACTGTTATATTCTTGACTTTCTAGAGCGGAACTGCTATCTCGCCGTCAGAGAGCTGTTCAACTGTAACCTAGTAGGCTGAGTGGACCTCGAACCAGCCCTCAGACACAGGTAAAAGTCCTTAACCTGTCCGGGAATCGAACTCGGGACCTCCAGGCACGCTACCCGTACACCACGGGGCCGGCACTAAACATTAACTGTACCGAGCGAGTTGGCCGTGCGGTTAGGGGCGCTCAGCTGTGAGCTTACATCCGGGAGATAGTGGGTTCGAATCCCACTGTCGACAGCCCTGAAGACAGTTTTCAGTGGTTTCCCATCTTCACACCAGGCAAATGCTGGGGCTGTACCCTATTTAATGTTAATGGTTTTGCATCCCACTAAGTACTTTTAGGGTTTTTGGAGACGCCCAGGTGCCAAAATTTTCACTCACAGGATTTATTTTGCGTGCCGATAAATCTACCGACAAGAAGGTGGCGTATTTGACCACCTTCAAGTTCAATCGGACTGACCGGGGATACCTAGATCTGATGCTTTTTAGTGACGCCGAAGTGCCGGAGTTTTGGTCCCGCGGGAGTTATTTTACGTGCTGGTAAATCTACAGACACAATGCTACTGTACTTGAACATCTTTAGATCGCACCAGACTGAGCCGGGATCAAGCCGGCCTATTTGTTCTCTAAAAGCCAGAGCACTGCCGTGCATATGTATGTATGTATGTATGTATGTATGTATGTATGTAAGCTCATTAGTCCCGTTTCTTGATGCTGGATCGAGAATGAGGCGAGATAAAATTATATCGCATGTATTTTACGGCCGGATGCCCTTCCAGACACCAACTTCAGTTGAGGAGCTAATGAGATTAAATGAAAGATGACAAAACTGATGAAAATTGGAACTTCATTTCCAACCAGTGAGTCAGTTCTTCCTGCCAACCAGAGAGTGTATATGATAGTAGCCGAATTTCTCAAAAATAGTGATCTAAATATATAATTTGTGTCTTTTTTATCTCTCTTATTTAATGGGACATTTGTATTGATTTTAGTCATGTTAACAAAAAGTGCAAATCATGAATTGTGAATGTCAGAGCATCCAGGGAGTTTGTGGTGTGAAAGATTCTGTTTCAGATGATATTTTTTGTCTGCCATTTATGTTATTTCTTTCCTGTGTCCGTCATATGTGTAGATATACATTGCCGTGTGATTTGTAAATGTTTAATGTTTTACTGGCTGTATGGTTGATGGGGCCAAAAGCCATTTTTTTAAAATGAATGATGAATGAAATACGAGAAACGAGAATAAGAAAGGATCCAAAGGAAAGCAGCACGATTTGTTGTGTACGATTTCCGATAAAAGAGTAGTGTTATGAAAATGTTGCAAACTTGGAAATAAGGAGACGAGCTGCTCGACTAAGTGGTATGTTCCGAGCTGTCAGTGGAGAGTTGGCGTGGAATGACATTAGTAGACGAATAAACTTAAGCGAAGCTTTTAAAATGAGGAAAGATCACAACATGAAAATAAAGCTGAAATTCAAGAGGACACACTGGGGCAAATATTCACGTATAGGATAATAAGAAGTTAATAATGTTATTTGCTTTACGTTCCACTAACTACTTCGAAGGTTTTCGGAGACGCCGAGGTGCCGGAATGTAAGCCCCACAGGAGTTCTTTCATGTGCCAGCAATTGTACCGACACGAGGCTGACATATCTGAGCAACTTCAAATACCACCGGACTGAGCCAGGATCGAACCTGCCAAGTAGAGACAAAAGGCCAGCGCCTCAACCGTCTGAGCCACTCAGCCCGGCAGTAAGCAACTGAAAGGGAATCTGCCACCTGGGCAATAGCCCTATATGCAAATCACTGACGATTGATTTATTGAAATTGGCCTATGAATAGGAACGCAATCGATATTTGCTTTGAAGTGAAAATGAGAAACCACCGAAAAGTATTCTCAAAACAGCCGACAGTGGGGTTCGAACCCACGCTTCTCACGAACGCAGAGCTTGCTCTTTCGCCGCAGCGCGTGAACACTCGCGGCCACTTCACTCAGTCCCTCTACCGTATTATTACTCGTATTATTATAACCAAGCGAGTTGGCCATGAGGTTCGTGTCGCGCAGCTGTCAGCTTGTATTCGGAGGTAGTGGGTTCGGACCCCACTGTCGGCAGCCCAGAAGATGGTTTTCCGTGGTTTCCCGTTTTCACACGAGGCAAATATCCCTATTATTAAGGCCACGGCTGCTTCCTTCCCACTCCTAGCTTGACAGCACCAATCGAAAACTTCACCCAGGATGCGTTTCCGTTTGATGCTGATTTCGCTCAAGCCGGTTTTCAGCACCATGCAGATTTAGCAACACTGCCTAGCAAAAATAATTTGAATTCTTCCATGAAGCGATCTGATTGGCTAACTTGAGCAGCTGATAAAATGAGAACGGCGCGAGATTTCGAATACTTTTTTAAAAAATCTAACGTGACAAACGGTTATTTTTGTGTAACTGCTACATCTGCCACTGCTACAATGAAGTGATTGTGAAAAGTAGCAGTTAAAAATAACGTCCAACGTTACTCACCTTTTATTGGTCACGGCTTCAAGCTTGTCTTCTTACAGCTGTGTTGCCAGGTCCCATTCATTTGCTCGCACATGCGCGCACGCATCGCTACACTACTGAAAGTCGGTGCAGCAAAATACGCATTCCTATTTGCTATAAAGTTAACGATAGGCAGGCAACGGATGAAATGAGAAGACAACATAGCGTATTTTCTGAAATCTAGAGGAGTGAGTTTGACAATGCCCCGATCAAGGATAGAAAAGATGATGATCTGTCTGCCAAAGCTCGACACAAACCGGTACAAGAGAACTGATTAAGTAAAATAAAGGAATGTTATGTTATCTATAATATAAATATGGAAAGTTAGCATACTAATTTATTTATGGTACCGTAAAAATTATACGGGTAAAACTTATAATAATATAATAATGTACGTAGCCCGCAACGATTACCCCTGAGTAGCTGAATGTGTCATAAGAGTTTACAGTTTAGTTACCAGATGACAGCAGCAACTTAAACAGATACACTATAAAGTATATTATGCACTATAGTGTATTTGACTTAAAGCAATCTCGTACGAAAGCGCTCTCACTTGGAAGACATGCGTAGTATCTGAACGCTGAAGGTCACATTCTCTGTCTGTAAGCTGCTACAAGTGACAGTTACCACTTCCCAGTTACTGTTTTCACCAGTATGTTATTCTGTTGTCGTTACTCGGTAACCTGTTACTTTTTGTTCTCGTTAACAGTGACAGGTATGTAACTGCTACAAAGTAACTGCTACGTTATTTTTCAGCCATTCCTAGTTTCCGACTACCCTGTATAGGAATAAAATGTCCTATGCTTAAAGCCGAAAAACAAGCAGCTTTTTTGATTCCCCAGTGCTGTCGCTGTAGATGTGCAGGCGATTCGAACCGTGCTCTTTTATGGCAATTAAGGTGTCGTACAAGAACAGGCCAAGATGAATTATGACTCTACGGTTAGCTGTCTTCATTATCATATCCACGTTCACTTGTCATAAAACATAATATTAATGGCGCTCAATTAAGAGAACATGAAATAGATAGCCTACATCCAGGTGTCGCAGTAAGCGACTTGATATTTTAAGAGAGAGAGAGAGAGAGAGAGGAGGGGGGGAGGGGGAAGAGTGATAATATCTTTAGGCAGCAATTGAAGGGCTCAGTGGAAAAGAGACACATGCCACATGACTGTGATTTTGAAATATGTGTATACAGAGTGTAACAATAACTTCTTCTTCTTCTTTACCTGGTTAGCCTCCAAGGTGAGTATTTCCCTCGGACTCGGGGGGGGGGGGGGAGGGGACTCCCAACTCTACCACCTCACGTGCAGTGTCCTGGAGCTTCAGACTCTGGGTCGGAGATACAACTGGGGAGGATGACCAGTATCTCGCCCAGGCGGCCTCACCTGCTATACTGAACAGGGGCCTTGCGGGGGCGGGGATGGGAAGATTTTTTTTTTTGCTAGGGGCTTTACGTCGCACCGACACAGATAGGTCTTATGGCGACGATGGGATAGGAAAGGCCTAGGAGTTGGAAGGAAGCGGCCGTGGCCTTAATTAAGGTACAGCCCCAGCATTTGCCTGGTGTGAAAATGGGAAACCACGGAAAACCATCTTCAGGGCTGCCGATAGTGGGATTCGAACCTACTATCTCCCGGATGCAAGCTCACAGCCGCGCGCCTCTACGCGCACGGCCAACTCGCCCGGTGATGGGAAGATTGGAAGGGATGGACAAGGAAGGGGGTAGGAAGCGGCCGTGGCCTTAAGTTAGGTACGTCCCAGCATTTGCCTGGAGGAGAAGTGGGAAACCACGGAAAACCACTTCCTGGGTGGCTGCAGTGGGAATCGAACCCACCTCTACTCAGTTGACTCCCGAGGCTGAGTGGACGCCTTTCCAGCCCTCGTACCACTTTTCAAATTTCGTGGCAGAGCCGGGAATCGAACCCGGACCTCTGGGGGTGCCAACTAATCACGCTAACCACTACACCACAGAGGCGCACCATTTTATTCAAGCTGAGTGAAATGGTAGTTTAGGGGAAGGCCTAAAATGTAATTCTCAAATATTTATATTATTAGCGGTCTTATCTTTAAATACTGCATAACTATAGTTATATAGAATTAAATTTCCGATCAATTATGTCTTATACACTTTTACCGTACCGGCTCTGATAACGCAGATATTAATAGTATTTGTATTTTTGTTGCTTAAATCCATATCAACGCCGAGCCTCGAGAAAAAGGGTTAACATACTTTAATGAAATCGGTATATAGAGTGGGGAATAAGAAACTACAGACTAGGCTATAAATAAATTTATTCGCCTTACATGATATGTGCCTGGCCGAGGCGGTAATGGCGTGCTCGGTTCGCCCGGAAGGGCGTGGGTTCGAATCCCCGTCAGGAAGTCGTGAAATTTAAGAAACGAGATTTCCACTTCCGGAGGTGCATATGGCCCTGAGGTTCACTCAGCCTACACCAAAAATGAGTACCAGGTTAATTCCTGGGGGGAAAGGCGGCCGGGCGTAAAGCTAACCACGTTTCCATCACGTGCCGAGGTTAACAATGGTGGGAGCCTTTACCTTCCACTCCTCCAAGGGCATTCATGGCATGTACGGAGGTGACTTTGCTACATGAAATGGTAGTTTAGGGGAAGGCTGCTAAAATTTAATTTTTAAATACCGGTACCTATGTTATTGGTGCTATCGAAAAGTACTACATAACAAAAGTTATAGAGGATACGATTTCCGATCATTTATGTTTTATTCAGTTTTACCGTACCGACAATTATAAGAGTGGTATTTCAGAGTCGGAAGAAAAATAAATGTGAAGGCCTACAATATCGAAAACGCATAACAATGAACACCAATAACATTACATTGACCATTATTTGTTGTGATGTTCTTTTGTCTCTTATGGTGCCACTCAACTTCGATAGATGGGACTACTGCTGCGTACCGCGTATAATAGCCTGACTGAATACTGGCGGGAAATAGTTGGGGAGTTAGACATCTTTAGCATGTCATTCCTCTGGTTCATCATAGTATTTCAGCTAATCGATCCCTACTCTGATGCGCTGTTTTGACTGAGCTGTATGCACACTTACGGCAGAGGCTCACTTAGCAGCAGCAGTAGTAGTAGTAGTATGGCGTGGTCTAGAATTACAATTTAAACCTATTCCAAATTATAGCACCACAATTCACTAAATAACTCAAAAGTCAACCCTGAAGAGAGCCGTTTCTTAAGAAAAACTTCTTCCTCTTCACTTTTATTAAATTCTACATTCATTTTATTCCAAATTAGCAGTGAAGAGGGCGTTTCTCCTCTGACTTGGAGGGAAAAAATGCCTCCATGTCAGATAGATTTTCCGCCGCCAGTGTAGTGAATGGGTTCTTCGACTCATCAGGTACTCCTAGGAAACATATTAGTAAAAGGGCATAGTTTTTGCCCTGCGACTCTCCATTGTTCGACCCCCCCCCCCCCCGGAAAAAAGACGAGTGTTCACGGATCACGGCTGTCTGCGGCTCGGTCATTCCAGCTCTGGAACTTTGGACTGTTAGATCGGCAGCATAGTACTGTTCGTTAAAAGAGAGAAAATGTGTGGTCTTCCATTTGATAGAGTATTTTATATAAAGGCATTACTTTTAATCCCGCCATTCGTACTGACGTCATTGTAATGACCTATGTTCACTTCAGTTGGGGAAACCATTAAGAGAGTCTTTCTGAGGATGCAAAAAGGCTGGCGGAGAGTGAGTGTCTTGACATTTTAATGAAAACTCTCCAACCTGATTGTGACTGACGGTAGGCAAGCGGGCGTGCCATTGCATTAAAATTCCCTGACCCAGTCTTCATATGAGAAAATACGTTTTGTGACTTCCCCGTCACGTTTCTAGGGTAACGTTAAGAGCTATGCAAGTTAATACAGTCTTGCTCACAACCTGTACACTACCTAACCTAGAATTCTGTATACAGTGTAGAATTCCGTAGCGAAGCACGGATACATCAGCTATACTGTTAATAAAAAGAGTTGGCATCTGACATTTCTTAGAGGGAGGTCCGTTTACGGCCTGCCGAGGCGGGATAAAGGGAGTGGCTGTGTGGTTGCCATGGAAACGAGTGTGGGGCGACTGCGGTTGCCATGGAGATAAAACTTCAGGGCTGCTCGTCTTGCTGAGAGTTGCCAAACCTCTCACTGTCACTGATAAGAACCTGATTGTTTGTATAAGAGTGATCGCAAATGGGACGACACCGCCTGGCCAGGTAGTCTACAACAGGTCACAGCGGTCAGAATGAAGGAGGGAACAAGTGAGCCGAAAGCGAGGGGTAAGAGTATGTAGAAAGGAATGCTGGAATGTGGCAACATCGTGAAATGGCACGTGCAGTGCTCCTCCCTCCGACCTTACCTGTCAGACGCCAACTTTAGTTAAGTCTAGTATAGTCATTTGATAATAGGAACTGGCAATTCTTCCCTTCACTGAAAGAAAATTTTCAAAACAAACCTTTGGCTAATTATGTTTTTATCGGCTGACAGGAGAAGTAAATGACATTCATAGATTACGAAGGTAGGGTGACGAAGGCAAGCCAACACAAACACGCGCACCTTTACGAGCGCCAGACTGACAGACATGCACAACACATCTGTTCACCTGATGCTACTCCACAGTCGAGTGACGAGACACATAAAATCTCTCTACACAGCCGCTACTTGAAGTGCGTTACTCTCTAAGCCAGAAAGAACTGATACAACACAATTTCGAGCCACAGCGAGTCATTATTTGCGGTAAAAATTATATATATTTTTTTGAAATATTTGGATTACTTTGTTTTAGGGGCGCGCAGGTGTGAGCTTGCATCCAGGACATAGTGGGTTCCAACCCCGCTGTCGGCAGCACTGAAGATGGGTTTCCGCGGTTTCCCATTTCTCCACCAGGCAAATGCTGGGGCTGTGCCTTAATTAAGGCTACGGCTCCTTCCTTCCCACTAACAGGCCTTTCCTACCCCACAGTCGCCATAAGACTTATCTGTGTCGGTGCGACGTAAAACATTTTTTTTTTAACTCGACCAACATAAAGTAAACCTCGCAGATGCCATCAGAGGAAGACTGCTGGCTTTCTACGGACACCTGCATAGAATACATTGCTTCCCACAGGTTGTCCTGTAAGATCTTCAAAGTAGCCAGCAAGGGTGAAGTCGCTGGATCCCTGTGGATCAAGCAGGTAGAGTAGGATCTTGCAGAACTTACTGTCTTGGTGGATCATAGCAAGTACCTAGCTGTTAATATACACAAGGAAGGATCGTCTTTGCGGTAATCACACACACGAAATTGTAAATAAAGATTACAAACCTCTTCATATGGTTATGAGGATATTTAGGAGTTGTTAAAGGATGTAAAAATGCCTACGAGGCTCCGACGGCAGCGCGCCGCCTCTCGCAGCTTGGTTCCTTGGTACAAATCTCAAGTCACTCCATGTGAAATTTGTGCTGGACAAAGCGAAGGCAGGACAGGTTTTTCTCCGTTTTCTCCGGTTTTCCTTGTCATCTTTCATTCCAGCAACACTCTCCAACATAATTTCATTTCATCTGTCAGTCACTAATCATTGCATCAGAGGAGTAGTGTGACAGGCTTCGGCAGCCGGCACAATTCCAAACCTTGCCGCTAGATGGGGCTTCATTCATTCCATTACAGACCTGATCAAATTACTGGAAACAGGCTATGAATTTTAATTTTCAATAATACAGTTTTTACCAAACATTTAAGGACATCTGCATATTTCATAAACATGATTCCTGTCCTTAAATGTTAGTTTTAGGCATAGCCTACGACTTTTTATACATATTTAGAGGAACATCTGCTGATATTACCATTGAAATATTACTCTTTGTTTTGAAGTTACTGAACTTTTTACTCCAAAGAAAATAGCTATTTTTTTAATACTTGAGGAGATCTGGAATGTACAATATAGGAATTACATAATTATCTTTGCTATGGAGAAACAAAGATACCTGTATAATATTTATAACTGTAATAGAGAAACAGGGTATGTTCCCATTTTTTTAAAAAAACCTGCTTTATAGCTCGCAATAGAACCACGGAAAGTGGTAGAAAGAACCATTTCTTGACCTTGGTTGAAAAGGTGACCTCTGAAGCAACCGAGATCGTTTGTATGTTACGTTGTAGTGTAAATGTCCCCCTGCAACGTAACATACAAACGATCCCTAGATCTTCAGAGGTCTCCTGTCCAGCCAATGTCAAGGAATGGTTTATTTACCATCTTCTGTGATTCTATTGCGAGCTATAAAAACGGAGGATATTTTTAAATGGAAACATATTCTGTTGCTCAGTTGCAATTATAAATATTCTACAGGGATCTGTGTTTCTCCAAAACAAAGATTATTAATGTAATCCCCAAATTGTACATTCCAGATCTCCTCAAGTATTAAAGAATACATATTTTCTTTTCAATTATTATAAACAAACAACTTTAATAACTTCAAAGCAAAGAGTGATATTTTAAAGAAAATTTCAGCAAATGTTTTCTAAATATGTGCTATTTCCTAGTAAAAGAATCGCATGTCTGAGACCAAAGATTTAAGGGCAGGTATCATGCTCATGGTCCGCCTCTGTGGTGTAGTGGTTAGCGTGATTAGCTGCCACCCCCGGAGGCCCGGGTTCGATTCCCGGCTCAGCCACGAAATTTGAAAAGTGGTACGAGGGCTGGAACGGGGTCCACTCAGCCTCGGGAGGTCAACTGAGTAGAGGTGGGTTCGATTCCCACCTCAGCCATCCTGGAAGCGGTTTTCTGTGGTTTCCCACTTCTCCTCCAGGCGAATGCCGGGATGGTACCTAACTTAACGCCACGGCCGCTTCCTTCCCTCTTCCTTGCCTATCCCTCCACAAGGCCCCTGTTCAGCATAGCAGGTGAGGCCGCCTGGGCGAGGTACTGGTCATACTCCCCAGTTGTATCCCCCGACCAAGAGTCTGAAGCTCCAGGACACTGCCCTTGAGGCGGTAGAGGTGGGATCCCTCGCTAAGTCCGAGGGAAAAACCGAACCTGGAGGGTAAACAGATGATGATGATGATGATAATTTTAGTCACCGCAGATAAAACCATGCTTAACCTGTATTTTCTATGGAAAGAATATAAAGAAAAAATGTCATGTCATAAACATTTGGGCTCTACTCATAAGCCTACGTCATGCCCAGCACTCTGCTGCAAAACTGTAATCGAGCTCGCTCATACATTTCTGCCAGAAACTGAGCAACTTGAATGGGGTATAAAGACGCGGATCCACAGTAAACTTCGTGTAGATCGGAATACAGAAGGTCGTTCGGGATCTCTGGTGACGAGTTTGAAGGCCGCTGGCAGGGCTGTTATCAATTTGAGCACGTCAAAACGGGGAGTGATGATTCACCTCAGTACTGACTACGTGTGTGTTAGTGATGAGCGATACCGTGATTTGTGAGTCACAGCGTGATTTGATATCGTGATTTTCTGATATCAGTGATTTTTAGTCGTGACGTGATCACAATCACCGCATCGTCCGTGCTGCTTGTTATTTGTAGCTTGTGATCAATGTGCTCAATTCCTACAAATACATTATATACTGAACGATATGTTGACGTCCTTAAAAAATGAAATCAACAAATGTCCATACTGTTGGTAATCATGGCGATTACGCATCGCTTCGCGTGGATACCGTTACGGCAGCACATGTCGTAATATCACGACTGATCACAACATCGATCACAGCCACAGTTTAGGTAGCAACATTTTAGTTCGGTATATGGAGTTAAGAGGGCGTACGGTGATCACTTGAAGTGAAATCTTGAAATCACGGCTGATCACAGTGATATCGTAGAAAGTAACAGTCGTTACTCGTGATTTATTGATATTAAGAACGGGATTGGTGCTGTAAACGGGAAAGGACGTCTGGGGTTGATTCCAAAGGGGAAAAAACAGGCACATCCACGAACAGCTATCAGCCGTACACCAGAAGTGGTGAGAAAAGTGAAGGCTCTTGTCTCAGATGGTAACCCTGTCCCCAAAGGATCACCAGCCATACTCTAATTAGGGCCTTACAAGAGACTTATACTGTATGCCCTCTCCTTTACATCCTTACTACGACCTCTAAGTACCCTCATAACCATGTGAAGAGATCTGCAAACTTTCTTTACAATCTCATTAATGTGATCATTCCAATCATGATATTTCCTGCCCGGCTGAGTGGCTCAGACGGTTGAGACGCTGGCCTTCTGACCCCAACTTGGCAAGTTCGATCCTAGCTCAGTCCGGTGGTATTTGAAAGAGGTCAAATACGTCAGTCTCGTTTCGGTAGATTTACTGGCACGTAAAAGATGTCCACCGGGACAATATTTCAGCACCTCGGCGTATCCGAAAACCGTAAAATTAGTTGGTGGGATGTAAAGCCAAGGACATTAACATTATTAATTAAGACGTTTCCTTATATTGCCATCTAGGTACTTAGAGTGATCCCCTTAAGGAATTTTCACCCCATCATGGCAGTAATTAAAAATGAGATGACTTTTCCTATTTGTCAAAGTCACAACCCAACTTTTCACTCCGTTTATTACCATACCATTGCCTGCTGTCCATCTCGCAACACTGCCGAGGTCTGTCTGCTATACTGTTTAATATAATTTGCAAAAAGCTTTACCTCTAACACCAAAGACAGAAGCATTTTTGGCATAAATCTGTGTTGTGCATCTGAACTAACACACAAGTATTCTCAAATAATGTTTTAAGAATGTTTACACTTGAGAAACTCTCTCAATACCTATTTAGGGGTGTTAAAAATGTAACGGAAGAAGACTCCGTGGCTCAGACGGCAGCGCGTCGGCCTCTCACCGCTGGATACCGTGGTTCAAATCCCGATCGTTCCATGTGAGATTTGTGCTGGACAAAGCGGAGGCGGGACAGGTTTTTCTCCGGGTACTCCGGTTTTCCCTGTCATCTTTCATTCCAGCAACACTCTCCATTCTCATTTCGTCGCATCTATCAGTCATTAATATACATCACTTTGGGAGTGGCGACCCCATCGTAAAAATAGCCTATATATAATTCATTCATTACATCCCTGACCCGGTCAATGACTGGAAAACAGGTTGTAGGTTTTTCATTTTCAAAAATGTAACGGAATAAGGAAACAGATGGTGTTTAGAGAAACAAAAGCACTTGTCTGACAAGCACATTACCAGTAATGGAAACTACAGACGGTCATTTATGGCTGCCACGCAGTTCTGTGTAAGTTCGCATATTAGAAACATAATGGATCGCGGAATGAAACTTGCTCCGAGCTCCCATTTGTTACAAATACATTACCATGTACTGGGTATGGTAGAGGTAGCTCTAGCTAATGGCAAGGTTGCCAGATTCAGAGTGAGCCTCGGCCCACAAGTGGCCACGGCTGGTCCGTGGTCCGACAGCTTTGCACTTCGACCAGCCAACCAACCAGAAGTGGGGTGGCCATGGCTCTAACGCCTCTGTATTCGGGAGACGGAGAGGGGCTTGTCTCCACCGTCGACTGTCCTGAGAATGTTTTTCCGTGGTTTTCCATTCTCCACCATTCAGGCGAATGCCGTGACATTTGCAAGTATAAGCCACGGCCACCAATCATCTCACCTTCTCCGCACATCTCCTTCAACGATAGAAATCTCCTGGCGTGAGAGACGGCGTTACCGTCTAGGAACAGTGTTGACAACTTAGCGGATTTTCCGCTAAATTTGGCGGAATTAGAAGACTGTCGGCGGAGAAATAGGTCATTTAGCGGACAGCGGATTTTTTTTGGCGGAATTCTAGATTTATTATAGCGGAATTTAGTGTTTTATCCGTTTTACGTTTTTTAAAAATTTGAACTCTAGTCTTTCTCCGAGCTATTCCGTATTTCTTGTCAGGAGCTAGCAGTCACATGAGGAAAACATGTTATTTGGATTTGATGTTATGAGATCATGGTATCGTAAATTTGTATTGCGTGGGGAAAGGGTACTTATCTCTTAGTTGACGAATGACGACATATAATGAAACTGTGAGAGAGTAGCTTTTATATTTATGCTATGAAGGAAGACCGTTTAATGAACTGGCCTGTTCTGTGTGTGACCCTTGAGGTAGGGGATTCACCAAGTTCGCACCCGGCAGTAAAACGCCTACAAGTTTAATCTCGCCGGCTTCGAGGCATGGGGTTAATCCCGGTTAAACTCACAGATCGGGTGAGTGCAGACATTTACTTACATTATTTGAGATTGGATTTCTTAGCGGAATTTTAGCGGATTTTTATTAGTATTTAGAGGATCTTGAAAATACAAGTTGGCAACACTGTCTAGGAACCCCGCCTACCACTTCACTGAGCAAGTTGGCCATGCGTGTTAGATGCACGTAGTTAACAGCTTGCAATCGGGAGATACTGGGCTCGAACCCCGATGTCGGCAGCCCTGAAGATGGTTTTCCGTTGTTTCCATTTTCACACCAAGCAAAGGCTGAGGCTGTGCCTTAATTGAGGCCACATCCTACCTATTCCTAGCCCTTCCCTATCCCATCGTCGCCTTAAGACCTACCTGTGTCGGAGCGACGTAAAGCAAATTGCTTACTACTTCCACAGCTAGTTATTCTACTGCCCAACGTAACAATATTAATCTACTTCTTTGAAGACTCATTTCCTAAGCTATTATTTCCTTCAACACCTGACTTCGTTCGATGCCCTCCATTACTTTTGTTTTGGAAATACGGGAATATGATAATGACGACGATAGTGATGATAACGAGTACATATAAGCCTGAAAATAAGAATTTTCGTAAATAAAAGTTTTACAGAGTTGAGACACAAAGAAATTGGCAGAAGGAGCATGTGGGGCATTTCAAGAACTGTGCTTGGTATGTGTAATTTGAAATTGATGCGGTTGTGATAGACAGTATTTTGTCTTGTTATGAAGGATTTTCTTGGCAGCCCTGCTCTGAAACAGTCTGAAGTGTCAAACAGTCGCTGCGCGGGCAGTGGAAGGAACGCTTGTATTCGTAGCAATCATGTGTTAAAAATCGAGCAATTTTAATGTGATTGCACTGCTGACATCGAAGTAAATCATGTGTTTATAAGTGTTATACAAAACAAAGTAAAGAGGAAGCATTTTAACACTGGAAATGCTTGTGATTCGAGCATTTAACAGATATGGAATTATACTATTTCATGTAAGTGTGCGAAGTATTTTATCTATTTTCTTTTCTCATAAGATAATATCACGGTTTAGTCCTGCAAGACGAAATTTAGTACGGAAGGTTCTTAGGGGATTTGGAATACAATCTCCATTAGACGATTTCTCTCAGTAATATAAACACTGATCTCTCTGCTTAAAACATTCAATTAAATTTTTAATGAAAAATATTTGTTGTTAAAGTGGGGAATATTTATTACGTTATGTGTCTACAAAGTTTTGGATTATCGTCATCGGAGTTCAGAGAAAACTTATTCAAATGAAAACTGAATTTATTAAATTTTTTGCATGCATGTGTTGAAAACTAATAGTACTGTTTTAATCACTGTTTTTTGCTTTTCTTCTTTTTGAATAAGGTCAGAATATTATAGTCTTTTTAAAGAGTAGAACAATTTGCATTATTACATTCATCTGGCACATTTCCCGTTCGTTTATATGGCTTGTTTATTATTATCTCATTATACCTACGATACGGTCTTATTTATATATTTGAACGTAAAACTGTAAAATTATTACTAAGATTCGGCTACTTTATACGGATTTTAGAGATAAATTATCACGTATGTAGCCATGTAAACGTGGTAAAATGCAAAGAAGGAATAATACAAGGCGGTTTAAAAATATTTCTAATTTCAAACGAGTCTTTTGACCTTACCAATACAATGACATGTTGACAGTTAAAAGTCCGTACTAACATGTGAAGACTATTTATTCACTGTGTCATGTGGTAAATTTGGAAGCTTTTTACGGTTATTTTGTGGTAGCGGAATGGGGATCTATTAGTTTCAAGTGGCGACTACTCGCCATTAGACTTCCGAGGGCTGCAAGTCCGGTCTAAACTATTATAAATACATCGACTGGTGTTTCCTAAAGACATTAGTGCTGTAGATTAGAAAGCATCTTCTATGAGTGAACGTGTCTCTGTACAGAAGTAGAAGCCTAGTTTCTCAATATTTCGTCTTCCTAACGGGGGTGTAGAGAGAAGCGAGTTGGCCGAGAGTGCTGTCAAGGAGGCGATCACATTCTCAGCTTAGACATTTGGTGATGTCGCATTGGGAGCCGGAGTGGCAGGCCACTCTTTTCCAAATAATCTGAGAGCGATAAAAAGAACTACGGAAGGTATGGATGACTTCCCTTCGGGTTTTATTCGAAGAGAAGCAGTGGCATTATGTCTTTTTTTTAATTTGTTTTACGTTGCATCGACACAGATAGGTCTTATGACGACGAAGGGATAGGAAAGGCCTAGGAGTGGGAAGGAAGCGGCCGTGGCCTTAAGGTACAGCCCCAGCATTTGCCTGGTGTGAAAATGGGAAGCCACGGAAAACCCTTTTCAGGACTGCCGACAGTGGGGTTCGAACCCACTATCTCCCGGATGCAAGCTCACAGCCGCACGCTCCTAACCACACGACCAACTCGCCCGGTGTATTATGTCTTCTTCGGATCGGCCACGGTATAGCAACGCACTCCTTACTGGAGGGAGAAGCCTCCCGGGTGTGTACTTGAGGCGGTCATCTAACCGTGGTACACATCCTTACGGAGTGCATGGAGCTGGCCGACGATGGATAGAAAAGAGCTAGCAGCGGGAAGGAAGCGCTCTTAATTAAGGTACAGCCCAATCATTTGCCTGCGGTGAAAATGGGGAACCGCAGAAAACCATCTTCAGGACTGCCGAAAGTAGGGTACGAACCCAGTATCTCCCGAATGCAAGCTCATAGCTGCGCGCCTCTAATCGCACGGCCAACTAGCTCGGTTTATTTTAATATGTTCTTTAAACGTTTAATTTGAATTATATATATGATTTCACTCCAGAGGCAATGTCTTATTCTATTTTAATCTATATGTATATATTTCTTTAAAAAATAAGGCATTGCGAATAAGATCTACTGATTATTTTAAATTCTAGTCTGTGGATGCATTTTAAAATTTTAATTATTATTACATTACGTTTCACTCGTACCATCAGGGTTCGATGATCTAGATGTTAACCCTCTTTAAACAACACGCACCATCATCTTCCTTTTTTGTTTTTTTTTGTTTTACGTCGCACCGACGCAGACAGGTCTTATGGCGACGATGAGACAGGAAAGGCCTAGAAATGGGAAGGAAGGGGCCGTGGCCTTAATTAAGGTACAGCCCCAGCATTTGCCATCATCTTCCTAACGGGGAATCGAACCCCATTTCTTTCGGGCGAACAGCGCCCCTAATAACAAGCAAATAGTCGTTCGAAATTCAATTTTAGTTTTGAAAAATGAAACAAGAATATTCCTAACGTTTTCCGAGTCGAATATCTAAAAGAGTGCAAGGAACTTGTACAGGATATCAGCGTGGTGCGCCGCATCATTACCGACAGCCTGTCCCAGTGCGTGACGCTCAGCTCAGCACATGCATCATTTTAGACACACTGATTCATGTTCGAGAGCGAAGCACCCACAGATTCCACTAATTTAAGACTCCGGAAACGTCATCACAGACGGATATATCACCGGGAAGTACGTTGAGGAAAAATAGTACTCTGTAATTATAGTCCAAACCGTTTATATCCATATCGCTTTTAATGAAGTATTGGATATAACGGCAAAAATCTAACGGTCCCGTCAAAATCCTATATAAACACCGTATTTAAAAAATCGCTTAGCACGACATCTTCTTTATGGAATATGAACCTGCAACACGATATTGTGAGAAAAATGCAATACTAATGTCATGTGTTAAACATCTCAGGATTACTAGAAAAAATATTAATTTCATTAAGTCCTTTATTTGCGAATACTATTAATTTATTCGAACAATATGATGCTTAGGTCTATGGAAGTTGTTGCCGCTAATCTTTCTATGCCAGCCTGATAGAGGGCTCTGTGAAAAGTTATCTATGCAGACCTTTCTATGTTAGTCCGATATATGGATCTTGAAATCAAGTTATCACCAGAATGCCAGAATGTTAGTTTTTGTTCCACGTTGGTTCTAATACTATCTGTGCACTTTTTAGCGATATAGATTTGTGTACGGTTTTGAGGAGTAAGGGGAGGGAGCTCTTCCTGTTCCGTTAGTACTGCCAACTGAATGGAAATGAAATCTGAATTGAATCGATACTATGATCGATCGATTTGAATTTTCTAAACTTTTGTTATTTGAAGCTAACAACTGTGTCACACGCACATTATATAGCATTTCTCGATGCGAATCTTATTCCTAGAGTGAATTCTATAGTTTGGCTTTGCTGTGTAAATAACAACAGTACTAGTACGTAAAGTGTACGCCAGACGTCGCACAGCGATGCATAAGCGATTCATAGTTTGTGTTTCAAAGATTGCCGAGGTCGACCGCTTCAGCACTAGGGTGTCAATCTATCGCTAAAAAGTGCGCAGATAGTAAGTAAGAAACAGAAAGAAATCCATCTCAGGATTATTCCATATTTCAAAAAGTCCTTTAATGAATGAATTATTCAGTGTAGGGTTATTAAATGAAATCTCTATGCATTTGCGGAAATGGTGAAATGGACATTTTAATTCGTTTTGCCACAATGGTTTGGTTTATTTTCCACAACGTCAAGTAAACGACATACTTAAAGGTATGATGTTAGTGATTTCATGAACCATGTAAGGTAGAACGTTCTATGCATCCCTCTCTACTAAGCATAGCAACATTCCAGGACTAGGTCCTTATTGTTTTAAGATTCAGGAGATGATTCACACGTACATTTCAGACTTATTGCCTAGTGAAAACTACCCGAGCATTATACGACTAGGTATATGTGATAGATAAGTCTTGCGAACATAATTCCTTGTGAAAATTCTATAAATTGCCAAGTTTTAAAAAAAATCCCATATGTATAGTCACAACTAAAGTGTAATATATGGACTTCCGGAGTTAGGTATATTTTCCGTTACTTTCCTGACGTTTCCTTTATCATCAGTTTCATTTTTAGTCTTTGCTGCGACGGGCCACTAGTATCATATAAAACGGCGTGTGTTTATATCAAATTTTTGAAGAAATGTATCGACTATAACAACCAATGTTGAGTTTTGTTTGTCACACGTTTGAGGATTGCTGACACCAAAGTAAAGCTTATTTTCAAACTCTTGTTTTCAGTACACTGTATTGTAGAATTCAAGTCAGTCTGTCAAATAGTCAAGGCTGTGAAGTTTCCGCAAAAGAAAAGAAAAGAAAAGAAAAGAAAAGAAAAGAAAAGAAAAGAAAAGAAAAGTATTTAATACTGAAGAAAAGTCACAAATAATATGGCAATTACAAAATGGGGAAACGAACGTCAAGCAATTGAATGCATTACACTCAACGATTTCTGCAATTTGGAAGAACAGAGGGAACACCTCCTTTATTAGCCAAGACCGTGTGCGACATTACTTATCAATTTTCATTGATGATGATGCTTGTTATTTAAAGGGGCCTAACATCCAGGTGATTGGTCCTAATTTACTTTGTTGCCACTTCATTCTTCAATCATTACCTTGCCTCCGTTGCTCAGGCGGCGACTCGCCCGCCTCTCATCGCTGGGTTCCGTGGTTCAAATCCCGGTCACTCCATGTGAGATTTGTGCTGGACAAAGCAGAGTACGGGACAGGTTTATCTCCGGGTACTCCGGCTTCCCCTGTCATCTTTCATTCCAGCAACACTCTGTAATATCATTTCATTAATCATTGCCCCAGAAGAGTGCGACAGGCTTCGGCAGCCGGCATAATTACCTAATCTCGCCGCTAGATGGGGGCTTTATTCATTCCATTCCTGACCCGGTCGAACGACCGGAAACAGGCTGTGGATTTTCACTTTGCTGATATATTATTGCTGTACGTACTGTGTACTAGAGATGGCTGAAAATTAACGTAGCAGTTACTTTGTCCCAGTTACATGTCTGTCACTGTTACAAATGTAACGAGGACGAGAAATAACAGGTTATCGAGTAACGACAACAGAAAAACATACTAGTGAAAACAGTAACTGGGAAGTGGGGACCAGTCACTAGTAGCAGCTTGCACACTAGTAGCACCTTACAGACACAGAATGTGACCTTCAGATAGTACGCATGTCTTCCAAGTGAGAGCGGTTTCGTAGGAGATTGCTTTAAGTTCCTGCTGTCATCTGGTAGTGGTAACTAAAGTGTAAACTGTTATCACACATTCAACTGTTCGTGCAAGGCTACCTACATTATAATATTATAAGTTTCACCCGTATAATTTTTCTTGTACCATAAATAAATTATTATGCTAACTTTCCATACTGAACTGATATTATAGAATGAACGTAGATAAAATGCATTTTGTAATACTATTTTACTTTGACATCATTATAATTGAATAAACCTGACCCCGCCGGGAATCGAGCCCGGGACCGCCAGGTGACAGGCGGGCGCGTTGCCCCCTACACCGTGGAACACAATGAGCACAATTGTTTGAATATTCATAACAAGTACAATAAACATTTCAGATTGTCATGAATGAAACGAACGTGATAACGTCTCTTCACCCACTTAAGTTTTTATTAATTCATTTCACACAATCCATTATAACAAAATAACACATTGCCGGTTCTTCATTTTACTTAAACGATCCTCTTGTACCGGTTTGTGCAAGGTTTGGCAGACAGATCATCATGTTTTCTTGTCTTCCATCCTTAACTGGGGCATTGTCAAACTCACTCCTCTAGATTTCAGAAAAAGAGGCTATGTTGTCTTCTCATTTCATCCCCTGTCTGCCTCTTGATAACTTTATAGCAAATTGGAATGCGTGTTTTGCTGTTCAACAGTGTGTGTAGTGATGCGTGCGCGCATGTGTGAGTGAATGAATGGCAATTTGCAACACAGCTGTAAGGGGACAAGCTTGAAGCCGTGACCAGGCTGTGACCAGTAAAAGGTGAGTAACGTTGGACGTTAAACGGGTACAAGCTTGAAGCCGTGACCAGGCTGTGACCGGTAGAAGGTGAGTAACGTTGGACGTTAAACGGGTACAAGCTTGAAGCCGTGACCAGGCTGTGACCAGTAAAAGGTGAGTAACGTTGGACGTTAAACGGGTACAAGCTTGAAGCCGTGACCAGGCTGTGACCGCACAGAACACCAATGTGTGACCGGTAAAAGGTGAGTAACGTTGGACGTTAAACGGGGACAAGCTTGAAGCCGTGACCAGGCTGTGACCAGTAAAAGGTGAGTAACGTTGGACGTTAAACGGGTACAAGCTTGAAGCCGTGACCAGGCTGTGACCGCACAGAACACCAATGTGTGACCGGTAAAAGGTGAGTAACGTTGGACGTTAAACGGGGACAAGCTTGAAGCCGTGACCAGGCTGTGACCAGTAAAAGGTGAGTAACGTTGGACGTTAAACGGGGACAAGCTTGAAGCCGTGACCAGGCTGTGACCGGTAGAAGGTGAGTAACGGTGGACGTTATTTTTCACTGATACTTTTCACAATTACTTTATTATAGCAGTGACAGATGTAGCAGTTACACAAAAATAACCGTTTGTCACACCTCTACTGTGTACGTCTCGGTTTCACTCCACAAATACTGAACTGCATATCTAAAACTTACAGAATGACATGTTTAGCAACAAAAAAACCGGCTTGTGCGACTATCGCCTATAAGCGGTCCCTTCCGAGTCATTATAACTGGTTTCGACTGTATTTACTCAGCGTAAGGCAAATGCATGGGCAGTAACGCATTATGACACGATGATGGTGATTAGTTCCCGTATGTTAATGAATGCTAGAAATATGCAAGCATTTATGACCTAAAAATGTATTAACATATGACAATAAATATGACGTAAAAAGTTTTTGGAAACATTTTCGAAATATTCAAAATTTTGCCGCTGTTTTAAATGAACATTATATTGAAAATATGCTTTTAAAATCTAGAACATTTAATAATAATAAATAAGTAATTATATTAATTTTATTATATTTTGAATTTATTTAATTACTCACGCCAAAGGTAACTCTCGACTCTGTACACAGTGAAATAAATGTCACATTTTGATGGGCGATCAGAAAGAATGACAACAGTAAATTACATATATAAATTTTTAAAGTTTTCAAATGAGAACGATCTTCTATTTTCACGCAACACTGACTTGTAACGGGAAACAGACGCTCAACGTTGCAGGATTTTTTTATTGGGCCATATTTGAAACACGTCAAATCATTAAGAGTTTAATTGAGGCTCGCCTTTCTGTTGCTTTCTACTCATCATCTGTCTCTTTCTGTACAGCTTCCCTCCTAATTCAAATAAATAAATAAATATATCTCTAAGAAAGATAATGTAAGAAATTACAGACAACAATTGTGAGATGTGAAAAATCCGTATTATAGACGATTGAAATCAGGTATGCGAAAATGGAATAAAAATATGACAAATTCACACAAATTCACGGAGAAATATGGCCATAATAAGAAAAGTTACCAGAAAATGACAAAAAAACCTTTAAAAGAGCCCAAATATGACTTAATATGACCCATGAAAATTGCATCATTTTAGTCACCCTAGATAAAATCATGCCTAACTTGTATTTTCCATGGGAATAATTTACAGAAAAATATGAGATTTCATCAACATCCGGACCCGAGTGATGATGATGATGATGATGATGATGATGATGATGATGATTGCTGGTTAAAGGGGCCTAACATATAGATCATCAGCCCTTGATGGTATGAGATGAAACTAAAAATATATATTCTTCTTCTTCTACAGCTTTTCCGACACCTGTGAGGTGCGAACAGTGGATTAGGCCCTGTTTTACGGCCGGATGCCCTTCCTGCACCTATTCTATATGTAGGGATGTATTCTGTGGTGGTTGGTAGTGTGGTGGGTTGTCCGAATATGAAGAGTAGAGTGTTGCCACAAACTAATACAAATATCCAGTCCCCGAGCCAGAAGAATAAATCAGATGCGATTAAGATCTCCGACCTAAACACCAACCGAACCCAGGACACTGAACCGAAGGCCTTAACGCTGACCATTCAGCCAAGTAATCGGATATATAAAATTATGTATTAAAATCGACAAAAGAATGGTAAGGCTGTTGAACTGTGAGAACATGAAGGACTACCTAGGCCTCATAAATATATTATTATTATTATTATTATTATTATTATTATTATTATTATTATTATTATTATTATTATTATTATCCCTCCAAGTATTGGGCCATGTATCCCGTTAAGGTCTTGCATTTTCCCTCCATCTCTTCATCGGACGTCCCACAGATCTTTTTCCTCTGGGTTTGTATCGAAGAATCTCTTTTGACAATCTACCAGGTCCCATTCTTTGTATATGACGTTTCCAGCTTTCCTGATAACTGTAGATGTAGTCAGTTACCGGTTGTACTTGCAGTTCTTTTATCCCCTCTTCGTTCCTTTTATGGTCTCATTTTGTATACCCTGCTGTACGACGTATGAATGCCATTTCTCGTGCTGTAATTCGTGACAAGTCTTGAGATCTTAATGTCCACGCCTCACATCCATAGCAAAGTGTTGGTTTAGCTAGAGTATCATAAAGGCGCAATCGAGTGAGTTTCTGAACAAGTGATGGTTTCATGATGCTGCTTATTACTCCTGTAGTTTTTATGAATTTATTAATTTTTTTCTGGTATATCTAATTCTGATTGGTATGATAAGTTGTACCCGAGATAACTGAAGACATTTACTCTTTCCAATGTTGTATTATCTAAACATATTTTACTAGGAATCGGTTCTCTTCCCTTGAAGACCATTAATTTTGTCTTTTCTGTTGTAATAATATTAAAATCTGAGGAAACATTTTTTTTAGATTGAAAACTGATCTTTTTACGTCATCTTCCGTCGTAGCCAGTAATGCAACATTATCAGCATATAATATGGCGTCTACGTGTTCGAGGCGTCTATTTATTGATATTGATCCATGCCGTCATTGTTTCCAAGTTTCCATTATTGCATTGATATATATTATGAAAAGTAGAGGAGAGAGTCCGCAACCTACCTTTTCTTACACCATCATTTATTGATTTCCACTCGGTCTGGTTCTTGTTCAATTTTACAGATATGAGATTGGATTTGTAGATGTTGTAGATATTATTCTTATCATTTCCTCAAGCTCTTAGTTACAGGAAGAAAGCGCACAGTGAAAAGATGACGCTACTGACCTAGTGTACATAGACGAACACTGGCTGCCATGGCAACAATGGTGTTGGGAAGTTGATGATTCTAATTCCAGACAGACCCGCAGCTCAAGAACGTATCCATGTTAAAAATGAAGTTGATAATTTGATGTTTGTAGCTCAGGTAGTATGTAATGATGTAGGCCTACATTACAATATTTTCCAGTGTGGCATTTCGCTTTTTGTACGTAGAACATTTCCATAAATCTTAAACAAGCATACTACCTGTAGCTGCAGTGCAGTGATGTACTTAGATTTGCGTCTTGCACATTATGCATGCGTACTGCCTGAAGCATGGTACGGCGGGTAGTATAAGGCAAGGGGCAAACGAAGCTACTACCTACTTCACAAACATCACACTGCTTCAAGCTCCTCATTCGGACAAATCATTTGCTAAATTAAAAACCACCATTTTACGAACTGTAGACATCCATATCTTCTGTAAGGTTTTTTGTACATCTCCCAAAAATCCTGTATAACATCTTATTTCCCATCGAGAAGCAGATAACAAGACGCACATTTTGTCCACTAATATTGCTAAACACATACTACAGCGCGTATGTTTACTAAGCCTGCAATGCAGATCCTTTCAAAACAGAACGTTAAAATAAACCCACGGGAACCGTATGGAGACGAGATTCTATTCGTGAATCAGAAGCTTGTGAAGCGGAGAGCTGTAGTCCAAATACTTAGTTCACTGTCTTTTAACTCGCTCGTTGGCAGGTTGTGTTCAACCACTGCGTAGAGCGCTTAGCACAATGTGTTGACGAAGACTGGGCAGCAAGGGGAGTGCAGTGTTGCCAACTCCTAAGTTCAAATTTCCCCACATCACTTCAAAAATCCCTCTAAATAAGCCAATAACCCCCAAATAATAATAATAATAATAAGAAGAAGAAGAATAGCACCGCTATCATTTATAAAACAATAAATCACTCCACAGAATTATTCACACATCACGGATATCACCTTACTTTGTTAACATATTACGCAAATGGCCTTACAACTGCATGAACTGCACAGTTACCTTGAAAACTGCATCAAGTTACGCGATTAGACGCTACATTTATCTACCGCGGGGATTTCCCTCCTGCATAACGTTGACAACTGATAACATTTGCTCTACAAATGGACCAACGAACTATGAGCGAGACCTGAAGTGAGTGATTCTCCTCAGCATCTACCAAAAAGAACAAATGCTGCTGCGGTTACCGAGGAGAAGAAGGGACAGAGAGAGAAGGCAAGAGATATGCATGTCTCCAGTGTTTTAATTTAAAATTAAATTTTTTAAATTTAAAAATTCAGTCGATTTTATATACATAGACCTATTTGCTGGTAGTCAATAAAAAACATAAAGAATAAGGGGAGTGCTGTGTCCATAAAAGAGACGAGAAGAGGGAATCCCAAGGCATGTGAAGGGATTGTACGTTAAAACCTTCTAGAAAAGAACATAATGACGTTAATTGCAGTGTCTAAGACTTAAACATCAAGATAAATCCAACACACTGGCGGAACTAAGCATGCTATTGCAATGAAATAAATAATTATGGGACCCCTATAGCCCCTCAAAATTTCTCAAGAAATAATTTCCCCCTAAAAGTCCCCCTGACTCTTCTATCCCCCAATTTTCCCTCTAGGACGATAAAATCCCCCTAAATTTAGGGGTAAAATCCCTAAGTTGGCAACGCTGGGGGGAGTGTGCACTAGAGGCAGTCCTCCTCGACCCTTCCCACATGCGCGGTCGATTCCCGCGCAGGACATTTACTAAGTATTTGGACTATAGCTCGTTGATATGTGCGTTCTTGTGAGAATGTATCGCGTGCTGGTCTTGCGAAGCACTCTCGAATTATTCAAATTCCATTCTATTATAACTGGGTGTGAGTTGCCCCTTATACATTGGCTAAGCCTGCTTTTAAATCGAGGAAGAAGAAACACAATGTTAAGGTCATTCCGTTCCAACGAGAACTCGATCGTCGTCCTTCCATCCTGTTCGGTTTCATTCCTTCAAATCAGTCATAACAAATCATATGCAAAATACATCAAGAAATGATAAGCAAATCACTCAAATAACTTGCGTGATGATGCAGGAACGGTGCTACAAAGGGGGGCAACAACAATTAGATTTGGGGGTGGTGGTGGTCTATGCTTAAAAATACACAACTCGGTTAAGATAAAGCTAGCTTCTCAATGGAAACAAATCATATACACAGACGAAACGTGCAGGACACACGTAGAATAAACCACACACATAGTACATTTCAAACAGACCAAAAAAAAATTCCTGAAAGTTTTTATATCATTCCTATGTCCCTTATGGTTAATTCCAGATAAGAAGTTCGCAGGGGCCAACTTAAGAAAACTAAGTTTTCTAAATCTGTTTCAAAACTCTTGTTAATGTACTACGAAAGAATTAAAGAAGTTGCATTACTGATGGTGATGATACGGTGGGAAGCTGCTTGGTACAGACATTGAAATTGAATTTTCCAACATTTCTCCAGACATATTGGCACTGATGCAAAAGTCGAGAACTTTCAATAAACAGTAAATATTTTCTGAAAATCAATAAGGACCATCATGAATCCTTCCCAGTCACAAAGTCTTATTGTACCCTCATTTCTTTTTCAATAATTCCAGTACAGCCTAATATAGTATTTTGAAACTCTCCAAGCAAGGAGACTGTATAACTGTGGCTGTACGAAGCTCAAACTAAATGCTAGGTACATATTGTTTTCCGCACCGCATTACCACTTTGACAAACAGCCATATTTCTAAAATTTAAGAAGGCTATGCTTTCCATGTCAGAGAAATTTTGATACAGCTGCACTGAGCTTAGCAGTCCTGATCATGTGTGCAATATTTGTGAAGGAATTGTTGATAATCAAATATCAGTCTAAGAGGGATGTTTTACCGTTATAATTCCAACTAACATATTTTTTCCTTAATGTTGGTAGCGCCGTTCCCACATTATCACTGCTAGACGTAAGTTTTATTGAGGCCAATTGGGTAAGTAAATGTAACTTAAGATAAAAACTTAAATAATAATATATAGCTTTTATTTCGGACCTAAAATATTTTCAATTATTCTGAGGGCTATTGTTATGTTGATTGCAATCATTGGAATAGCTCGATTTTAATTTTTTTAAAGAGTGTTTGTTGTGTGAGAATGAACTACTGTAGATTTAAATGTATTTTAGCTTACTAAATTTGGAAAAATAATTAGGAGCCAATAAGAATTACAACTCTCTGAATAATTATATCGTTATGAAATTATTTAATACAGTAGTAACATTAAACTGTAACCTCTGTATTTTAGGAGTGTGTTCCGTGTCATAATTACCATCTAATGGTAAAGATCTGACTAGTGTGGATATTTTAAAAACCAGGAACAAAGCATCAATTGTACACATTGGTGCACTTCAATGTTCACGGGTATTTATTCTTGTCCTACGTTTGGCGCCGTGCTCTGGTAGAATCAGAAACTACGTAAGATTAATACATGTAATGAATTATGACCAAAGAACATACCAGTGAAGATATAGACCAACAGAATGCAAACGAAACGGCTTCAAAATTTTCAGACATCTAAGAAACTTACCGCTCTAATTATGAAATTCCTTTACAGTCTATATATAGTTGAACAAGTTGTACGTAAATTTAGATTAAAATATTGAGAGATATTTTACGGAAGTTACCTTTATGATTTAATTCCACGAGTTATTTTCCCCTGAAGATTCTGATCGAATAAGTGTTATCGTTTACAACTGTAAAATGAACCGTTTCACTACATCTTTCGTATTACAATAAGGGTGTAATTGGGGTGAAAAAAATCATGTTTTACGTGGTAGAAAAGTTTAAGTAGCCCCGCCCCCCTAAATGTGTTTGTTATAATTCTGATTTCAGTTATAACATGTTCTTTACTATAATCGGGAAGAAATCCCCTAAATAATAAAAACCAGTCTTGACGTCAAATTGCGCTATCTTGGGTAAGAAACGTGAATCAAATGACGTGAAAATACGCCATAAAGCTGAATCCAGGACTTAAAAAAAAGGCGTGTATATGAGTGTGACAGAAAAAAGACAATTTTGAACACAATTCTTTATTTATCAAATATTTTTTTAAATGGTACACTACATATTTCCTCAGATTATAACAACCCTTTTTCGGACGAATATGCAGGGAACAATGACGAAACAAAATGTAGAATGTATTGATTCATAATTTAACACATGTTAAACCTGTACTCTGTTTTAGGAAAAACCACCCAAAATAAATCAGAAGGGAAAGAAAAAGGAAGTACATTGTTGGTCACTAGTACACTTACTACATATACTGTATCTTCAAAGTTTAGTTCAGTTTGTCGATGTGATTGTATTTATTTTTTGTTCTGTTTTGGATCTGATGAATTAGTCATAGGAAGGGAATTATTTGTTGTACAAAGCTAAACATATGGACGTTTTCAAACCAATTTAAAAAAAAGGTTGATTCAGGTGACAGATTGAAGCAATTAAAGAAATTGAAATTATTACTGCGTAACTAAATAGGAGTTGGTAGTTTGTACAAGTTATGTGCGGAGAATTAAAAAGAAGAGCATTTAAAACATTTGTCTTCCTCAAGGAAATGTCCGAATCTGTTTATTTTACTTATTCAAGTATGTCGGTCCTAGATCTGAGAAAATCAGTAAAGAAGTTAATATCCCCCTTTTAGTTGAACATAATCTGGTGTGTGATCTTCTATCGTGACCCCAACAGTTAATAGGAACATCTGTTGTTTGATTGTACTGTAATATTACAGGGCTGTAAGTCCAGTAGGAGCACTTCGGCTATTGGTGCGGAGTTTATATGGGCTAATAAATGTGTTTATGGAATTCTGTTCCAGTTTGTGTAAGAGTTCATTTCACCTCATTTGAAATACACGGCAGCTATTAATAGCCTCACTGAGAATGGCTTGGGGCTTAAGTTAGTTCAGTGTAACTCATTCTGAATGGAGCGGAAGGAAACAGTTATATGTGGGTTTAGTTTCTTATTCCATTGAAGCACGTCGCATGTAATGCCATCAAATTGCAGTTCAAATGTTATGTTCGTGTATTGCGAAACAATATTGAAGTTATTCTGTAACTCAATGTAGAACATAGAACTAAAGTGTTGGAATGTGTTTTAAAACGTAGAATACGTTTTCTAGAAGGACCTAGTTGGTCAAAAGTGGCACAGGGCCAGTGTTATCAACAACATGCGTGTAAACTGCCGTGGTAGAAGTTACCATAAACAACTCCTGGGTAGCCTATAACTTAACACTGTGAAAAGTAAGTAAAGGCCTAGGCCTATTCATATGGATGTTTCGGTTATCAGTTTAAGACCGGGCGAGTTGGCCGTGCGGTTAGGGGCGCGCGGCTGTGAGCTTGCATCCGGGAGAGAGTGGGTTCGAATCCCACTGTCGGCAGCTCTGAAGATGGTTTTCCGTGGTTTCCCATTTTCACACCAGGAAAATGCTGGGGCTATACCTTAATTAATAGGGGTAATGAAGCTAACAAGGTATAAATAATAAATATACCCCAGCCTATAAACGGCAGATTCCATTCCACTCCAAGCCCTTTCCTATCCTATCGTCCCCATAAGACCCGTCTGTGTCGGTGCGACGTAAAACAAATTCTAAAATATATGTATATCTTTAAGAGCAAGTAATAATTGTATATAATAATAATATCGTGGATTTCCATTTTCACACCAGGCAAATGCTGGGGCAGTACCTTTATTTAAGGCCACGGCCGCTTCCTTCCAACTAATAAGCCTTCCCTACTCCATCGTCACCATAAGACCTATCTGTGTCGGTGCCACGTAAAGCAACTTGTAAAATAATAATAATAATAATAATAATAATAATAATAATAATAATAATAATAATAATAATAATAATGAAAACCTACAACCTGTTTTCCAGTCACTGACCGGGTCAGGGATGGAATGAATGAAGCAGATATACTGTAGGCTATTTGTACGATGGAGTCGCCACTCCCAAAATGATTTATTAATGACTGATAGATGCTATGAAATGAGAATGGAGAATGTTGCTGGAATGAAAGATGACAGGGAAAGCCGGAGTACCCGGAGAAAAACCTGCCCCGCCTCCGCTTTGTCCAGCACAAATTTCACATGGAGTGACCGGGATTTGAACCAAGGTATCCAGCGGTGAGAGGCCGACGCGCTGCCGTCTGAGCCACGGAGGCTCAATAATAATAATAATAATAATAATAATAATAATAATAATAATAATAATAATAATGGAGCGTGACCTCCAGAGAGGTCTGGTGCAGATGTTTCGTGCTGATGCTCTTGGGCGACCTGCGTCTCTGTAAGGGTTAGGCCCTACGTAGGATGAAATATAATGTTGGAAGCCGGCACAAACAATCAGTCTTTTAGCCATAGGAAATAAGCCATGAAGGTGAAAATCCTCGTCGCGACCGGGAATTGAACGCATGACTCCTTGGACTAGTCAGCAACGGAGCCAAATATGAAGAGCAGTAATAATTATTTTAGAAATGCGCCAAGTGTAATTTTTTAAAACTTTTTTTGCTAGAAATGTGCAAAGGGCTAGGTCCAGAGAAGTGAATATAAAGGGTTCTTATGGCTGCCAAAAGATGGCAGCGGTGCTAAGTCCCCAAGCTCCCCTTCCTCTGGCAGCAAATAGGTTATTTGTAAGTATAGAATAACTGTTTCTTGTTAATTGGCATATTAAAAGTGACAGCATATGAAATGTTTGTAGGACTTAGCTAGCACCTTTTATAAATTGTGATTTGTGTTTATTTCTTAGTGCACCGACCTCGATAGCTGCAGTCGCTTAAGTGCGACCAGTATCCAGTATCCGGGAGATAGTGGGTTCGAACCCCACTGTCGGCAGCCCTGAAGATGGTTTTCTGTGGTTTCCCATTTTCACACCAAGCAAATGCTGGGGCTTTACCTTAATTAAGGCCATGGACGCTTCCCTCCCACTCCTAGCCCTTTCCTGTCCCATCGTCGCCATAAGACTTATCTGAGTCGGTGCCACGTAAAGTAACTTGCAAAATATATATTTATTAGTGCAGTAACTTTAACTTTATCGTCAATCTATTGTTGAAAATTGATCAGAAGTTCCCAATTTTTCCCTTTAACTTTCACAAATAAATCGCTTAAAAGTTCACCAGTTACAATTTCGTATCAATAACTTACTGTTCATAAATGTGTCACTTTTCTTCTTTTTATTATAAGAATCCAATTATAAACATACAAATGGTTACGTAATAATAGAACAATAACGTCGAAGCTTGGAGGTGCAAGTTGTTCTAAAAATGAACGAGTTAAAGTCGTATAATAAAATATTACAAAGATAATATTACACTGAAATGTTTTTGTCGTTTGTAATTATTTCAAAAAACGTATTCTACGCATCATTTTTTATGACTGTTTTCAAAAATGTCTGTGTGTTCGATTCGATAAAAGTGATGTGATAAATCCTTACTTCTGTTTTTACAAAGTCTTTCGTGTAGTGTAGGATTTCTAGGCTGGCCTCTGCCTTTCATAAAGAATTGAACCTTATCTTCTTATCTGGAATAAACCATACCTTGCATACGGCAATAGCCGGTGTCTTGCTAGTTCTTTTCCCTCCCGCTTCAAAGGCTGTGAAGTTGACGACACACTTGCAGTCGTAGTAGTAGGATATCCGTTAAATACCGCCAATTCAGGTATCCTGAAGAACAACATACAATTAATTGAAATATAAGCTCAATGTTAAAATGCAAGAATAAGAGCATTGCACCTTGATAGGGTCCTAGGAGGAAATAAGGGGCATTCAAAGATATGAGGACTACAATACTACGTCTACGGAAAGGTATTAAACTTTGAAAGATGATATTTTCATGTAGACAGAGTAGGTATGAAGGAATCGTATCAAATGGGTCTGTAAACAAATCAAAAAAGGTACACTGGCTACAAAATAAAACTTTTTTTCTTTCACAACTACAAAATTAACTGAATCATGCTGAGCTCAAATATGCTTTGATTTTCTTTCCCATCGGGCAGGGCTTTTTTTTTTTTTTTTTTTTTTTGTAGTATTGATACTAAAGTAACACGAAATGATAAACAGGGGAGAAGCTAGGCTGGTGCAACCATTGCACTGCAGCGGAGCCCCGACTGAGGAACCCCAATGAAGGAACGGTTCTGTTTACAAAGATGTTGAAGGTATCCCGTGGTAATATCTATTACAAATCACGCGTCAAACGACTATATGATTAAGATTGCTGCAATAGCAAGCGAGATAATTATTTCGAAAAACAACCTAATATACTGGCAAAACAGTGTTTGAGAGAGAGACAGAGAGAACGAGAGAGATGGAGGAGGAGGGGAGGGGTTTCAGAGCCGCGTCGTCTGAATGTGAAAAGTTAGGTATGATACTTCGATGAGCTTTTTGTCAAGATCAAAGACTCACTGACCCTATGTCATATTTTAAGGTGACAAAACTCGACAAAAGGTTCAAGGGCATGAAGTCAGTAGCAGACGCATAAAGGGCAATTCAATCCGGGTTTTTTTTTTCTTCTCTTGATGATCAAGTGGAAAAATCGCAGTTAGGGTCGCATTTGTACCTCCTGCACCGGGGTTATATGCGCCAAGATTCTGTCGGTCAATTTACTGGTACGTAAAAAAACTAGTACGGGACAAAATTCCGGCACCTCGGAGTCTCAGAAAACCGTGAAAGTAGTTAGTGGAGCTTAAAAGCAATTATATTATTACTATAAATTATTGGAAGGTATAAGAGATTGTAATCAGAATGAACATTCTTTTAAAATTACACAAGTATTAAGAAAAGCAATTCAGAAGTTGTAAATAATATAAAACTGAACTGAAGATTTCTGTTTCGAAACATGGACATACTTTCATTCGTAGCTATTATTTTATTACAATTTGCTTTACACCGCACCGACACAGATAGGTCTTAAGGCAACGATGGTATAGGAAAGGCCTAGGAGTGGGAAAGAAGCGGCCATGGCCTTAAGGTACAGCCCCAGCATTTGCCTGGTGTGAAAATGGGAAACCATCTTCAGGGCTGCCGACAGTTGGGTTCGAATCCACTATCTCCCGGATGCAAGCTCACAGCTGCGCGCCCCTAACCGCACGGCCAACTTGGCCGGTCCATTCGTAGCTAAGTAAGGTCTTGTGGATGAAGGGAATTCTGAGGGCCATGGTCGGTGATTTATTTTAGTGGATGATGAAAGTTTCAGTTGCCAAAACGATGCCCCCTCTTGCAGTGTGAGCGACACTTGAGGCCGTATTAATGTGATGACGTAGCAGTGGTGTATGCTGGCCGTCGTCCATGCTACGTCACATCAACTGATTTAGCCGTCAAACAAGCGAATGAGCGATAAACATCCGCGCCCCTGCTGTCTACGTCACAGCTCCCCATTCCTATACACTTACATCAGGCCATGATGCTCAGGTTTGAGTTCTATTCATCATAAATATCGAACTACATGTTACACAGCCATATGGTACGACCTGACGTGTAGACTAATTTCAGCGGGAACTTCAAAATCTACTTATATATACATCAATAAAACAATATTTTAATATTTCATCTCGTAAAATATAAATTGCTTTAATATAATGATCGTATTTATTTATTTATTTATTTATTTATTTATTTATTTATTTTTTCTTTGCGTTTAGGCCATCTGTGGACCACGGTGCTTGTGTTCTAGCTGTGTTTTTGTCTTCGTCTGATTTATTTATTTATTTATTTATTTATTTATTTATTTATTTATTTATTTATTTATTTTAAAACAAGATTTTGTTTGTACACTTAAAATTGTTCATTCCTTTCCCGGTTAAGGAATACAAAATTTGAAAATTGTAGTATACGTTTTCTGTTTGCTTGTTTTAATTTATTATATCACAGGGAAACGAGTAAACCCAATTCCCTCATACGAAGAAAAGCTGGCATACGCGTGTGTAGTCTAGAATCTTCACTTCCTCAATTCAGTTAATAAAATACAATAGTCTAGAATAAAATACAAAATATATTTCTATGGTATCATTATATAAAATGCAAGCATTTATTATACATAGAAATAATTTCTTATATTAACTGATTTTTATTACATGTCATTAACAAATCTATAGCCCAACAGATACTAATATATAGCGACTGTGAGTTTGTATGTATGAGAGGGGTAATCCCTAAGTGATCGGAAGATTACCATCATGATTGCCTCTTCGAGGAGGCGTATCACTGTATGTTCTATATTTCATTCCCGTCCTGAGGACGTTACATCTGCGCGGGTTGTTTCTGCAGTGTGCGATGAGTGATTCTCAGTCCACCACTTCATAAAAACCTCATTGTATTCTTGGAACTTTTACTGTTTTATCCCGAAGTAATCAGGAAGGTGACTTTCAGATTTTTCTCGTTGTGGAAGTGCACTGTTATATATTTCACCCTTGCACAATTTCTATATGTATGTGTTTTAATCGACCTAGCGTATCACAGGGCTTGAACCAAATGTGTATGACGTCTCAGTGGATAACTCGTATAAGGTTAGTGATCTCTGAAAAAAAAAAATTCCTACGTCTTTCCACTCTTGCCTTATCTTCTCTGTTCTTGTCCACTGTTAGCAGACAGTATTTAATCATTTGATATCTTTCTGTTATTGTCCACACACTATTCATCCCATAATTTGTTGATCAATAGTAATCTTATTAATAGTATTACTGTTACTCCCTATCTGAATTACTCGTCTTATCTCATGAACTGTAATTGATTACCATATTATTTTAAATTAATGATGTAAAAGTCTAAAAATTGTATGTGGTTAAGTATAAGAGAAGGCCGAGAGCCGTAACTTAGCCGCTTTATAACGACGCAAATAAATAAAATCATCATCGAGGTACAAGAAAGAAAGTTCCTGAGACGGATAGTGGGACCAAGAATTTTACCAGATTGAAGCCGATGGTATCAGCCAAATCGTGAGCTATATAAACACCAAGAAAATCTCATAGATGCCATCAGAAGAAGGCGACTGGCTTTTCAGGGACACCTATCCAGAATGGACTCAAATAGGTTATCCCATAGGATCTTCAAGGCTGCTAACAAGGGCAAAGCTACTGGATTCGTGTGGATGAACTCCATATAAATCAAAAAGACATAGCTGATCGGAGTAACTATCATACAACTGTTAAAACTAAATCCTTTGTAACATCCCTCACAGAAGTTACCCACTGACCAAAAGACGAGACCAGGAAATGGCCTGAGGAACGTAAGATTGAATTTAACCGGAAAATGAAGGACTACTGGGCCATCAGAAAAGCTCGAGGTACCAACAAGAAAACAGCTGCCAAACCAACCGCTAAGAACACCAATTGTGGCAAACGACGGCGATGACATAAAGAAACAGCTAAAACACAAGCACCGTGGTCCATAGATGGCCCTTACAAACATCAAGGATGCCTCCCAACATATGACAATATGTAAAACAAATTGCTTTAAATGCTTAGGAAAATGGATAACGAACAACACACAAGAAAAGACAGCCATAGAAGCCAGAGTACACAAAATGGAAAGGATGTTTCATATGACAAAGAAATGTATAAAACAAAAAATCCTTATCCTGGAACACGAAATTAAGACACTACAAAACAGTGGTCAGGCCCGAAACTCTATATGCAGCAGAGACACTTAAACTAACTAGAACTGAAGATCTCGAAAAACTAGAGAAAGTTGAAAGAAGAATTTTGAGAAAAATACTAGGAGTTAAAACAAATAATAAGGCGGAATACAAGTTAAGGCCAAACAGAGAGCTATATTTGAAAATTGAAAAAGTAACTGATGTAATAAGGAAGAGAAGACTACAGTTTTCTGGACATCTTTATACAATGGAAAGCAACAGACTAACTAAACAGATCTTCAATTAATTGAACAGTTACAAATCAAAACCCACATGGTTTGCTGATATTGAAAAAGATATGAAGAATGCTGGTATTAAAACAGACACAATAGAAAACAGAAAACTCCACGAACCTACTACGCTGGCGTAGCAGGGGAAGAGGTGATCCTCCCACGTGGCGCGTCCCAGGTGGAGGATAGGGGAAATAAAATACCTCTCGCAGACCAAACACACAACCCCCTGTGGATGGGGGGGGGGGGGCGCGCAGACGAAGAATTCACCCACGGTATCCCTTGCCTGTCGTAAGAGGCAACTAAAAGGGGCGACCAAGGGATGATTATATTAGAACCATGAAACTACTTGTGATCAGTACCGCGCGGGGAACACCATGGGTAGCTTTTCCTTGCGCGTAGTACCACTAAGTTTGTGATTAGTAGCAAACGAGAGCGCGACGGCTTTTACAGTACCTGTGATTAGTAGCATTATATGAGCGACAACATTAACCCATGGTTCTGGCCTGCCTATGATTAGTACCCACTATATGAGGAACACCACGGGATAGTACGAGTCCCTGTGGTTAGTACACTTAGGTGATGAACACCATAGGTTTGCGTTGCCTGTCAATGGCGCCGCAATGTCCGAAACACCCTAGGTCAGTGATACATGTGCGAATTTCATTACCTGTGAGTAGTACCATAATGTGTGGAATACCGCGAGTCTACGCTACTCTTGATTAGTACCGCAACATGACAGATATCATGGTTCTATTTTTCTAGCGATAAGTACCATTATGAGGGGCCGATGACTTGGATTTTGGACTCCTTTCGACTACAAGCATCATCAATTCAGTATCGTGCTATAGAAGCAGTCACTTGGTCAGTAATACTATTGTTTTGTGCCAGCTTCTGTACTTGTGAGGCACTGTGGGTTGGTTCCACTAATCGTTTTAAATTCATATCCATCCATCCATTCATTTTTCGTCCTCACGTTTTGAATTGTGGTCAGTGGAGGACTTTGGGTTTTAAATTTGTCATTTCATTTCGTCTCATTTCGTACCATTAGGGGACGATGACCTAGATGTTAGACCTCTTGAAACAACAAGCATCAAAAAAACTTTTTAGAGAAGTAACTCAAAATGCAGGATTTCAGGAGAGGAAGAAACCGACAACTAAAAGAAAAAGAGAAAGAACGACACACTCCAAGGATGAAGGAAATTTGGAAGCAAAAGAAATCGAATACAATAAAAAATATCCAAAGTTGATATATTGTACCCTCTAAATGGATTAATCGGAAGAATAATAAGAATAGTAAATAAATAAATAAAATACATCATATTTCCAAATTTGACTTAGATTGCAGATTTAGCCCAGTCTCTTCGATACGAAGAATTTGGGTTTATAGAATCAAAATCAATATACGCACGCAGTAAGGCATCTCTGACTGGCAGAAATAACCACAATGTGTGGAATAAAAATGTAAACCTTGTGCCAAGAGCAACAATGGGAACACAGCAGAGCGCTTCAGGAAAAGAACAGATCAGTATTTGTCATTCTTGGCAGACGTTCAACGGAATGTCAGCACACTTCATAATACAGTTGACATCCTCCGAAATGAATGCCTACGCATTTGCTCAATATTACTGTACGCTGCCAACTTCTTAAGAAAACTCGTGATACTTTGAGAAATGAAACTAAAATATAGTGAACAGAGATTAGAGTATCTCCTCTGTGATTTGAAAGAAATAAACCTACCGACACGCTCATTCCAATATACAATGTTTTGTCTTGTTTAGTAACCTCATCAACAGGAGGTGGATGTTGTTGAAATGTCATTTTTCCTCCCTTTGAATTAGGATGTTGCTCAGTAGTATGGAAATCCATTCTGCGATATTACAAACGATAATAACACGTTTTAATTTTGCACTTTTTGCCGATTCCGGATGATCACTCATTATTTTAACTTTCAAAAGGTTGCTAGTGCGTGCTTGACTATTGAGCGAGATTGTGCCGACTTACTACAAAGCAATAAAAAGAGTATTCAATGTGATTTTTCAAGAACGCGACGGGAGTTGTTAATCCGTGCTGTTTTTAATTGAAGTCGCACCAGTGTTGATCGGTTTGGGTTGTACTCAACATGGTATAAAGAAAGGGGTGCACAATCCAACGGGTCATGTGACTCACTTAATTATAAGCGACGAAGGACATGATAAATATAGCCTGAATTACTGGCAAGATTTTGGAGGTATCATCTGTCAACGTTTCAGTTTATGATTTAGGAAAGTTGAAAGAAGTTGTATTTACTCATATCAAATCAAGTTTTACACTTAATGATTGGTTTTATGTTAGCCACACAGAATGAGTTGCAGATGTGAGACTTCGTCAGACGGTAGACAAATAGATAATAAAATCCAGACCGGGGGTTTCCCAATGGCGGCCCCCTGGCCGCATGCGGCCCGCAAAGGCTTTTTAAAAACATCTTTTAAGAAATGCGAAGAAAATTTACCCAAAGAAATGTTTCATAGCTCGTTCAAAAATGTATACCGTTTATAGACGCAAGTCAGAACTAATACATTATTGAATATTATTTCCTGTTTTTAATTATTCACTTTTAATCTGAATAGATTATTATTTTCTATTTTAAACAATTTTAAATCCCAACTTTCGCGGAAAATAAGCCCTCACAAATATCAGTGCTACGTCTCAACCATTATAAAAATGGCTATGGGACCCATGCCAACCTCTCTGTGGACATGTTATGCAACATAGCATGCAATGAATACCAAGAAATATTTTAATTGCCATTGGTCGCTATACTGGGGGACTATGGAATTAAAGGTAGATTATTAAAATCAATCAAAGGCATTTATGTTGACAATTGGGCTTCAGTGAGAATTGATGGTAGAATGAGTTCTTGGTTCAGGGTACTTACAGGAGTTAGACAAGGCTGTAATCTTTCACCTTTGCTGTTTGTAGTTTACATCGATCATATGCTGAAAGGTATAAAATGGCAGGGAGGGATTCAGTTAGGTGGAAATGTAGTAAGCAGCCTGGCCTATGCTGACGACTTGGTCTTAATGGCAGACTGTGCCGAAAGCCTGCAGTCTAACATCTTGGAACTTGAAAATAGGTGCAATGAGTATGGTATGAAAATTAGCCTCTCGAAGACTAAATTGATGTCAGTAGGTAAGAAATTCAACAGAATTGAATGTCAGATTGGTGATACAAAGCTAGAACAGGTCGATAATTTCAAGTATTTAGGTTGTGTGTTTTCCCGGGATGGTAATATAGTAACTGAGATTGAATCAAGGTGTCGTAAAGCTAATGCAGTGAGCTCGCAGTTGCGATGAGCAGTATTCTGTAAGAAGGAAGTCAGCTCCCAGACGAAACTATCTTCACATCGGTCTGTTTTCAGACCAACTTTGCTTTATGGGAGCGAAAGCTGGGTGGACTCAGGATATCTTATTCATAAGTTAGAAGTAACAGACATGAAAGTAGCAAGAATGATTGCTGGTACAAACAGGTGGGAACAATGGCAGGAGGGAACTCGGAATGAGGAGATAAAGGCTAATTTAGGAATGAACTCGATGGATGAAGCTGTACGCATAAACCGGCTTCGGTGGTGGGGTCATGTGAGGCGAATGGAGGAGGATAGGTTACCTAGGAGAATAATGGACTCTGTTATGGAGGGTAAGAGAAGTAGAGGGAGACCAAGACGACGATGGTTAGACTCTGTTTCTAACGATTTAAAGATAAGAGGTATAGAACTAAATGAAGCCACAACACTAGTTGCAAATCGAGGATTGTGGCGACGTTTAGTAAATTCTCAGAGGCTTGCAGACTGAACGCTGTAAGGCATAACAGTCTATAATGATAATGTATGTATGTATGTATGTATGTATGTATGTATGTATGTATGGTGTAAGAAGCATTTTCAATTCTTCATCCTTCTCTCATTGGTCCACAGTGCAGCACACTCCTAGACATTTTCCAGGATGTACTCCTGGAAGTACATTTCTAGGATTTTAGGCTTCTTACAACTGTATATCATTGCTCCCTTTACAATACTCCCACCAAATTGTTCTTCTTTTTAAGTTTTGTTCTGACTACATTATTAATTTAAGTTTGGTTTTAGGCACTTTTTTTTTCTTTTTGTCATTTGTCGAATATTAATTCAAATGAACTGACATTGCTGGGTGCTCTTCTTCAAAATTCAATTGTACTGGGTAGAATAGTGTTTCTTTTTAATTTCACTCTTTTATGCAATTGTCCCCCATAAACCCAACCCCTCGGCCACGTCGTGGGGGACGGACAACGGTACGAAGTAGGGGATAGCCTGTAAGGGTAAAGTCCTTAACGGCAACTGAGGCGGAGAACGAGACATTTGGTACGCCAAAGTTGGCAACCCTTCCTCTTGGTGTAAAATAAAGAGGAAAACCACCGCCTTGTGGTGAAGAGGGATCTTCAAAGGCTAAGGGAGACAACCCCAACAGAAAACAGTAGCCTTGGAGGAGCAGGTGGCAGCCTCACCACCAAGCTCGGGTGCTGTGGGCCAATAACTCGCACAACCTTAAATTACCTTATTACAGAAACATCAACAACGAGAAACCGAACTGATCCAAAGATGACGACCTTTGGCTTGAAAAGGCTAACGAAAATTGGGTTATGGAATGTGAGGACTCTGCGGGAAAGTGGAAGGCAACGACAAGCAGTGGCCTGGATTGGAACCCGCAGGGTAAAAAGGAGGAGAGGAAACCCCAAACAAACGTGGCGAAGATCTGTACTCATGGAGGCAATGGAAGAAGGCAAGACCTGGAGAGTGGTGAAGAGGTTGGCTGGCAACAGGATCAGATGGAGATGCTTTGTTGAACGCCTATGTTCCACAAGGAATAACACGAATTAAGTAAGTTTATGCAATTGTAAAATAGCGTTTGAAATAATTAAAATGATCAAAGCTTCATTTCAATTGAACTATGCATATTATTTCGTAATGGTACGTCTGTTCTATTTGAGGAATTTTACGAAAATTGGCCTATTATTAGAGTGCGGTCCGCGATCGAACCTAAGGTTGTTAACGTGGTCCTCGACCGCTTACAAATTGGAAACCCCTGATCTAGACCAACACTTCAGAACTACAGGTTCCCTAGTTTGTCACTTTCGCTAGTTTGCCATAGTGGCGATGATATCAACTTTCAGTGTATAGCCACATAAACTGATACATCAACTTTACTCTACAATATAACTTTTTAACGTCATACAGTACGCGCAACGATTCCATGTTTTAGTATCAATATTCATGTAATTATGTGTTTCCTAGAATATGACAAATTTTACTTGTGATGTTTAACAACAACAACAACAACAACATTAATAATAATATTTGCACCGGTCGAGTTGGCCGTGCGGTAAGGAGCGCGCAGCTGTGAGATCACATCCGGGAGATAGTGGGTTCGAACCCCACTGTCGGCAGCCCTGAAGATGGTTTTCCGTGGTTTCTTGTTTTCACACCAGGCAAATGCTGGGGCTGTACCTTAATTAAGGCCACGGCCGCTTCCTTCAATTTCCTAGGCCTTTCCTGTCCCATCGTCGCCATAAGACCTTTGGTGTCAGAAGGCTAGCTCCTCAACCGTCTGAGCCACTCAGCCCGTCAGTTGTGATGTTTATTCGCTGAAGAAGAGAATGGCAGCTCTCGAATCATGTACGAAAATTAAATATTGAATTAATGAGAATATTAAATATTGTCAGGGCGGACCTAACAACAACCCCTTGTGTTATTCTATGAGATCGTCAATACGGACTAATTTATAAACCAATATGGTTAAATTTGTTAGGAAAAACATTGGTCAAAGAAAGTGCAGGACAGACAACGGTAAAAAGAACTCTGAAAAAATCTGCGAAAACAGGTTAAGTATAGCGTAAACATTGGAACAGTGTTAAGAAAAACATGCCATGTAATTTCATGTCACACCATCTCTGGCCCCGTATCAGGAAACAGGACATACATAGAGTCAATACTACGAGTATATATTATTTTCTGACTGTAGGAGCCCATCCTTCTCGTTAGAAGTCATGTTTAAAACAAACACAGTGCGGCGGTTAAAACTACAATGACATAACTAATAACATTCCCTCGATGTTTGGCGTTTCATGTGTACACGCAGCGAGTCAGTGAATTTAGTTTCAAGATTTGTCTCTAGGTAAAAATGTATACTTCTCTCGCTTTTCCAATTGAATCGGTAAAACCAAGAAGGGAAGGATTCCACTTTTTTTGACAAAATGAGTTGAAGTAGCCATGTTGTTGTTCGCTTTAAAACGCATCTCTTGAGTTGAAAAAGGAAAACATTCCACCAATCATCATGGGCCAATGACCCGGTAAATATCTCACCATTATTGTCCATTACTACCCTGTCTGGCCAACGGCCGTAGCCGTGTTGAAACACCGGATCCCGTGAGATCTCCGAAGTTAAGCAACATTGGGCGTGGTCAGGAGTTGGATGGGTTGCCACGCGCTGTTGGTGGGGGGTAAGGGAATGAAGGAGCGGAAAGGAACTGGCCACCCTACCGCACGTAAACTCCGGCTCAGGAATACCTCTGCGGAAATGAACACTCAGGTTCGAAAGAATTGGAGCAAACTCTGGCATTTTAGATTACACGTTCCACTCATGCGTAATGGTGGTGGCATATGCACAAGGCGCATCTTGCCCCATCTCGAGTTCGAATAACGCCCCTAGTATCCACACAATTCGGGGACAACGCTCTCGAGATGTTTCGAAATTTCTCGCGAGGAACAGTGACTGCGGTAGTCTCGAGTCTCAGACTGCCTATCAATAGCTACCACTAGTCAGACTGAAGATGATGACAGTAAGGACTAAAAAACTCTGTAAAGTTTAAAAGGTAAAAGAATTGATGTCTTCTCTAAAATGTATATACGCTTATGACTTATATAAACTTTTTTTTTTTGTTTTAAGGCAATACAGTCTTTTGATTAAGAGTGAAAAAAATGTTTGTGTATTACCCTTACTATTTTACTCAGTTGAGACCTAGAAAGGAAAAATTCCACCAACTTTGAAAACATATCGGAGCAGAAATAAAGATTTGAAAAACAAACCACTAGTGGAATATTGCTATTGTGGTTATTATGCATAAGTTTGTAATATAAGTTTCTTCATCCAACTTTTAGTTTGGTTGCTACGAAGTTTCTTTTTGATTTCCCAAAAGTATGGTTAAGTAGAATATTTCCCTTCTTGGTCTCACCGGTTCAATTTCATATCCCGTAGGGAGGTCGGTTTACTACCTGCCTGGTAGGACACAAGGGAGCAAGGGTATGGATGCCATGGAAACGTGGGCGTACCCACTGCGGTTACCATGGAGATGAACCTGCTGTCCACTTGGAGTTGTGCTTCTCAACGACGGCTCTCCAGCTGTCAAAACGCTTCTTTTGATGTTAGGACTATAGTTCTCTCAATTTCTTCGGCGGCTCAAACGTTAAGCAGTACCACCCCCCGATAATAACCAGCTATACGACTGTGTACAGACGCCTCCCTTTTGACCAATAGTATGCTTGCCTTTTTCAATGACAGGCTCTTCGAGGAGTGAATTTCAAAATTGCAAGAACGTTCCAAAAGCAACTGGTAGATTGCGATTTGCCTACGCGGACCAAGATAGACGTGGACTCTTCGACTTATGCCAGCCCCTGTGGGTGGGGGACGCAGACGAAGAATACATCCACGGTACCCCCTCCTGTCGTACGATGCGGCTAAAAAGGGCGACCAAGGGATGATTGTATTAGAACCATGAAACTACTTACCATCACGCGGGGAACATCGTGGGTCGCCTTTACTTGCGAGTAGTACCACTATGTTATATACACAATAGGTTTGTGATTAGTAGCAGCAGAGAGTGATTCACTGTGAGTTTCCAGTACCCGTGATTAGTACCATTGTGAGAAATACCACGGGTCTGGGCGTTGCCTGTGATTAGTACCACTATATAAGCGACGCCGTGGGTCTGCGTTGCCTGTGATTACTACCCACTATATGAGCAACATCACGGGAATACCGGTGCCCGTGATTAGTACACCTAGGCGAGGAACACCATGGGTTTGCGTTGCCTATGAGTGACGCCATTATGTGTGAAACACCGTGAGTCTACGCTACTTTTGATTAGTACCGCAACATCACAAATACCATGGTTCTACTTTACTAGCGATAAGTACCATTATGAGGGGCCGTTGACCTGAATTTTGGACCCCCCTTTAGACAACAAGTATCCTCGATTCAGGTTTGTACTTTAGAAGCAGTCCCTTGGTGATTAATACTATTGTTTATGATAGTTTCTGGCTCGGAGGTCGAATTCACTGATCGTTTTAAATTCATATCCATCCATTCATTCTTCATCATCACATTTTTTATTCGGTCAGTGCATGATTTTGAACTTTTAAATTGCCATTTCATTTCGTCTCATTTCGTACCATTAGGGGCAGATGGCCTAGATGTTAGGCCCCTTTAAACAACAAGCATCATCATCATCATCATCGACTTATGCCTGTATGATACAGAAGAGGAGTTAGACAAGCAATATTTATTACCAAAGACCAAACCGCAGGGATGAGTTATATGAAGATCGAGTCTGATTCTTCTGTACAAGAGTCCGCTCGCTGTTTGTTGCCAAGAAGCGTACACGATCAAATTTTTGTCAAATCTCTTGTAATGTTTGAGAAGTCTTCAAACATCTTGCAAGTGAATTACACCATGTTCTAATCAATCAAAGAATTGCCAAGTCTTTGACCAATGGAATTCGATTATTAATGGTGCGCGCTAAAACGCTAGGCATGCAGGGATTGCCGTTAATCAAAACAACAAAAATGGCTTCGTCTTCATGACCGAAGGTTGTTGTGGGTGTGTTAACTGCTAAGTATGAGGCACATCCATGCCTATATTCAGTGGACTTCATAGACAATAACATGAATAAAACGGCGGCGTACGAGGAGAATGCAAGAGAAATAAGGACAGTGGACAGCCTTCATGTTTATTACAGGACATTATCCTATAAGTAAATACATTCAACAATCTTCGATTTATGATGATCTTCGCATATTATTATCATATATTTTTATTAAATTCTTAATATGTTTTAATGTAATAAGATATGCATTTGTGTTGCACTGTTATCATTTTTATTCAATTAATGTGGTTAAATGCAATATAACATAACCTTTGCAAAACATGTTATGGCAGCGAATACAAAGTTATGTTGAAGATAACCACATTAATATTTTCCCCGTGGTTTATTGCGCGTTTCTCTTCTTTTTTTTAACCCAGTCCAAGAACCACAACTGCTGTTTGCTTTTCCTCCATGTTAAAACAAACTGCTATCACACCTTGCCAAAATAATTTCAAATCTTATCAAACCTTCAGCAGTATTCGAGAATCTTGGACAAGATTTGACTTTTTTTTTTCTTGTGAAGCACTGAATTGAAAGAACAATTTGAAGGTGTACAATAGGCATTAGTCTATCTTGCAACGACCACAGCATCTCTGAGTCACAGAAATACATTCTCAGTACACTTCATTCTCACCACGCATCTGTTCCTTCGTTACGTATTCCATTTCACTTTTTAGAAAATTCTAAAGGTCAGGGTCTGTCGTTGGCGCCATTCATTCTTACGATACTCTTTTCTAATGGTAGAATGTATTTTTCTGTCTCGTTCCCTCTCCCCTTGCAGTTTATATGCAGAACTCATGAAAATAGCGCCGCAGCCGTAGAAGAACGAGTAAAATTTACTGTCTTACATCGTTGAACTGTCTCGTTAAATCAGCATCCCAGCAAGAATTTATCCTGGAGTTGAACTTCATATTACTCATCGCTCTAAATGTAGCTACAGGGGTCATTCGCTATCTTTCTAAGATTCCTCTCTCCTTTCAGGGGAGGTATGACTGAAATTTCAAACTTGTACAGTTTTCAAGTTATTGTAATGAAATATATGTCGCATACATAGACACTAGTGAGCTCTTAACTAAATTTTATTCATTTAGGTCACTTTGTTTTGAATGTATTCTTCTTTTTATACAATTTTTGACGCGCAATTTAAAAAACGCTCCTCGGGACACAATTTTATGAGAAATGAAACCAAATGTACCATATGGATGTACAAATAAATGTTGCTACACATTGTATAATTCTGTAAAGATTATTGCACTCAACATATTTTTAATCCTTTATATTTGAATGTTATCATTTTGAAGGGCATGGCCCTAATTAAATGTAAAAAAAATAACACTGTTACAAATAATGAACATAAAAAATCACTAGCAAATTTTGATCCTGACATATAACAAAGCTTGTAAATAAATTTTCTGCATATTACGAGGAAAACTCTATCAGGAGGATCATTTTGTACACAACTACTAAAATGTGAAACTGAGAGAACACTTAAGAAAGAGAAAACCATGTCCTCACCTCAGATCTTTTTTGTTATGGTTGTTATTAGCATTATCTATGTCGGATTGGATACTGATTTATTATTTTCTGGTACAGCTTGGACTGGAGGCTATTTTATTATGCAAAAAAAAAGGAAAATTGGTGTTTTTCGCCAAAATCCTTCAAATTTCAGTCATACTTACCCTTAATGTTACAACTACTTGTTGAAGCCTTGTACAATATATTCTCCAAAAAAATGGTTGACAACATACCTTGAATTTCACGATGAATAGGCCTATAAACTTCATTAAACACCACAACGTCCGTTTGGTTCAATCAAGAGGACATTGTTGAAATACAGTAAGTTTTTTAGGAGAACCTATTTGGTCGAAAGACACGCACGGATAGTGTTATCAACAGCCGTATTGAGCACGGTCATAGTGATTAATATAGTCCGGATTTTTAGGCAGTAATAGTTCAGAATACAAACTTACTGAAGCGAGTAACAAGTATACACTATCCTGCACAACAGTTATGCTATGAGTTTTGCATAAATATTAGGGGTTCGGCCCATCAGAACCCCTAGAATTTATGTTACTCTCACTACATTACGGAAGAGCGACCTAGTCGACATTTGCTATTAACCAATACAATAATATTAGTTTTCATTCTAACCTATTACTGCATTAAAAAACTGGGGTCTAGTAATAAATCAATCAATCGATCGATCAATCAATCATCGATCTGCATTTAGGGTTCTTAAATGATTTCAAAGAACGGGGAAATGTATCTTACCTTTCAATTGAAAAATCATTGCATTCCATACTTCCTCTTCCAATAAATGAATATATGCCCCAAATTTGTCTTCTTGGATTTCTGCCATTATTTTCATATAAAATAATCTTTCCTACTTTTCAAAGCTCCTACTCAACCTTATTCGTCTACTAGTGTCATTCTACACCATTTCTCTACCTACAGCTCGGAACATACTGCTTAGTCGTGCAGCACTTCTCCTTACTCTCAAATCTTTACAGCCCAAAGTTTGCAACATTTGTCGAAAATCACCGCGAACAAATCTTGCTACTTTCCTTTCGATCTTCTCCAGTTAATATATGAAGTAATCCTGGTGAGGGTCCGATATATTTGAACCATACTCTAATTGGGGGCTTACAAGAGAACTTACATCCCCTTCTCCTTTACACTGCAGTAGACTGAACGACGTGGAAAGTTTTTCCCTACGAGCTTCCCTTTTGAGGGGATATTTCCTCTTTCTGTTCCGTCCTAAACAAAGAACATCAAAGCTCAAGTAGTTCGGTTTGGGTGTCCCGGGCAGGAGCGGTGGGAATGTTTGTAGGAACCCTAGTAGAACAGTGTGTACACTTCTCCTATCACGCACCGCGCGGTAAAGCTGCCCGGAGCCATAAGCTTGGAGGGGAAGGAAGGTAGTGAAGGTGTTGCAATTTCCTCGTTAACGACCTGCACGCTTTTAAGGTCTAGCTGGTCGGCTGAGTTCGCATTCCTTGTCCGCGAGGTGCTAGGAGTTCCCCAACTCGAGACACGCTAGCAGCGAGACTGGACAGAACTGCGTGCAGCTGTGCAACAATGGAGACCTGACAAGCGAGTCAGCTTCAGGACCGGCACACTTTTGAAGTACTCCACGTGGACTGTCATTGACAAAGCAAGCGTGCTATTGGTCATGATAGAGGCGACTGTAGCAGTCGTAAATCGGGTTACTGTCGTTGGAAGGGGGGGGGGGTGATACTGCTTAACGTTTGAGTAGCCAGTCGTAAACGAGGAAACTGACAGGACTATAACTATTGCTGTGCTGCTCCCTTGAGATGTTAACCCGCAATACAATTACAATTACGTGGAGCCGACATGAACTCTTCCGTAGCAACGTTCCTCTCACGCTGCAAGACATGGAATCGTGCGCATAAGAAACTGATTTTGAAGCAGCTAAGGTGTGGTACTATCAAACAGTAACCTAGCTCTACATTTACTTGGATCGAGTTCTATTCATGGGCAGCCCCTCTCCCCGCTCGCCGCCAGTCGATCGAGCAGGGAAGGCTGAGTTGTCACATATTCAAAATGTGGCACTTGGAAGAAGAGGCTCTAGTGTTTGCTTATCGCAGTGTGTAGAGGACAGCGAGGTGAGCAACGGGCACGTCAGTGGACCGAGTGCAGTCATCACATGAGTCCCGCATTACCGAGATGACAAGATTAATAATGTCAGAGTGCTACAGATGCAAAAACAATAGGACGAATTCAGGATGGAAGGTGTGTTGATCGTTCGGTGGCTAGCAGCGTTAGAGCGAAAGAAACCACTGTATTGCCGAGGTCTGGCCAACTGAGTAGTCAAAGATTTAGCGCGTTACGGTAGCTGGTGACAGGGCAGCCGACATAAAGAAGCAGTAGTTCCTGACATGGCCGAGTGCAATCACATTTTGAATGCTCAATACCTTCACTGCATGCTTCCTAGGTACAGCTCCCAGCTTTCAATAGCATTTTAAATATTGTAAAATATTTACTTTTCTTTCTTCAGAACATTTTAAGAAAAGCTTAGCTACACTGTCTACTCCAGGGATGGCGAACCTTTTCCAATAAGTGTGCCATTTTAAGTCTGGTTTATTATTCTCAACTGTTGACTGTGCCACTTATTTTCCATTAAGGAATGTCTACAGCCTGGAACACCCCGCGACTTCCTTTCTAAATTTCCCATTATGCTTCATAATACTCGTATGTTATTTATTTACTCATTAATTCATTTATTAGATAGATATCTTGTAAACGCATTTGATTGCATGTTCCGTAATCGTATCTTGCAAATACTGAAAACAAAAATTTACGTAAGTTTCGAGAATACCTAATATTATTATTTTGTAAAAAGATAATAAGCTCCCACTGTAACACACTTCGTCATTAAATATTATCACCGGGCGAGTTGACCGCGCGGTCAGGTGTGCGCGGCTGTGAGTTAGTGGGTTCCAACCCCACTGTCGGCAGCCCTGAAGATGGTTTTCCGTGATTTCCCATTTTCACATCAGGTAAATTCTGATGGCATACGGCAATTAAGGCCACGGCGGTTTCCTTCACAGTCGTAAGCCTTTCCTGTCCCATCGCCGCCATAAGACCTATCTGTGTCGGTGCGACGTAAAGCAAATTATTTAATAAATTAGATACCTATATATTATGTTCATGTGGCGTGCCACCGAAATCGTGTTCGCGTGTCACTAAGTGACACGCGTGGCATAGGTTCGCCATCCCTGGTCTACTCTGAAGCTTCGCTTTTAACTGCAATAAAATGCTGACGCTGGGGGGTGGGGTGGAGTGAGGCATAAGTCACACTAACATTTAATGTTAATCCGTGTTTTGTTGGAGCGTTTATCGGACCTTATTTTTTTAACGGACTGTTTACCCTAGAAATTCTTTATGAAGTGTTTCTGACGTGCAAAACAGTGCAATAATAGAACATATGCAAGCAAGTCGAGAACGGCACTTTTTTAAATGATACATTTCGTAGATAGTGGTAGATGTGGAACCGCGTTCCCCAGATCTAAACTCAATTGATTTTTCAGTGTGGGGCATAACGAAGGATGGAGTTTATTACGATAAAAGTCGGGATATGGAGCACCTGAAAAAAGGTACTGAGTCTGAATTAATTAAAGTAAGATCCCAACGCATTACTGACCACGTACGTCCCTCTGTAATTAAACTATGTTGCTTAACGCACTGTAAATGAAAGATATTTTAAGCATCTAACGTTAGTGGGCTGACTCCATATTATCATGTTGCATACAACTATCTTTTTGTGCTAATTATTTGACATTCAAATGCTATTTTGTCAAACGACTTATCAAAATAAACCTCTTTTATTCTTATTTGCGTTAAGGGGATGTTGCAAAAACAAATTAACAAATCAAACAGTACTTAGCAATACCCAAATATCTCCCCAAAAAACTGCCAGGCATAGCTTTCAACTGTTAGGCAGATTAGACTGGAAGATATTACTAGACGCTGTACACCCTTCTACCCCACCTACCCCTATGAATTTGCATTAACCAAAACAAAAGCAAAGGAACCTATCTCAGTTCTCTGATTCATAAGTCTAGCAGTAATACTGCACACAGTTTATTTTTGCTGCTCTGGATACATCTCAACAAGATCAATACAAAATATGTATATATATCATCTTGAACTACTGTCATTATTGTCAATAATAATATGTTTCCTATAAAACAGCCTAACTACATCAAGCGAAAATTAGACAAGCATAACAAAGAAAATACAAGAACTAAACTAAAATAAAAACACATGTGAATACAAATCAGGATGCAAATAGTAGGTAGACACTCACCCATACTGGCTGGGCAAGACGGCAGGGTAACCGGTTCTGATCCCTGGGAACGGGAACCCTGAAACAAAGAATAATAAATTATTTAAGCGGGTAAAGAGCATTTTCATTTCCAATATACTTGCTCTTAAGAAATGTTATCAAGATATATTCATTAACTAGCGGTATCTGCAATGAGATTTTAAATGTTCAACGATAAATGTGGAATGAGCAGTGTTATTACAATAGCTATATATTTATAATATTGTTACATGCCAGCCCTGAAAGGGATTAGTCAGTCAGATCGGAGCCCTTTCTGTATGGCTCTCCTCGTCTGATTCCCCCGTGCGAGAAACTTCCCTTTCTAGCAGCATCGCGTATATTTCGGTACTCATCACCCGAGCTATAAACAAGAGGCTAGCTCTAGTGCCTCTGGTTTGATGACTGTATTGTAGTGTCGTAATTTTGCATTTTTTTAATATACATCTTTTGTTGTATCTGTTCCATGTGATTTTGTAAGCCCTTTGTAGTTTAGCCGTTCTTTCTTTGTTAGCTTCCTGATTTAACCCTGCTGGCTGAATAATTTCACCTACATACTTGAATTTGTCTAGTTGGGAAATTATTCCACATTTGGTGATTAATGGTTGATTGTCGAATCTTGATTTAGTTCCTTCCATAAACTGCGTCTTTTCAAATGAAATTTGAAGTCCGGTTTTTGCGGCTATTTCATGCAATTTTTCTATGGAGTGGATTGCTTCTTGCTGTTGTTCGAAAGGATCGCAAGGTCATCTGCGAAAGCTACGCAATCAAGGTCTTTAAGAAGTCTGCCAATGTTTATACCTTTAGTTTCTTTTCTCCATTCACGAATCTCTTTTTCCAAAACTAAATTGAATAGTAGTGGGGATAGTCTATCTCCCTGTTGGACACCAGTTCTGATTTCGAACGGTTCAGAAATTTCTCCCAAGAACTTAACTTTTGATGTTGTGTTGGTCAGAGTTTGTTTAATCAATTCCCTCGTTTTCCTGTCGACTTGAAATTCTTCTAGTATGTTGAACAGGGTCTGCCAATCTATGGAATCATATGCCTTTTTGAAGTCAACAAAGGTGATTACTGTTTGTTTGGTTTTGCGAATCTGTAGTATGGTTTTTAGGTTTAGGGTTTCTTCTGCGCAGGAAGGAAAAAATATCAAATGTTGGACAATATCCAAGGAAATAAATATTCGGACATGAAAAACTTGGCGCAGGACAGGCAACAGTGGAAGAGGTTCATCTCAGACAGAATACCTAGATGATGATTACCAGTAATTAATACCATCATGAGGGGCCGGTGACCTGGATTATGGACCCCTTTGGACAACAAGCATCATCTTTGAAAATAAGGAATTGTGAACTGAATCCAATAATTGTTTTTGGATTCACGGTCGTTTTGACATAGTCATTCGTTTTAGATTCTAGTCAGTGAATACATTTTGAAGTTTTAATTATCGTGTCATTTCGTTGCACCTCACACAATTAGGGGCCGATGACCTAGCTGTTAGGCTCCTTTAAATAACAATCATCATCAATAATGATAATATTGTAAGGAGGAAATACTTTGCGGTGCGTTTCGGTCCAACTAAACCATTGCGACAGAGCGTATGCAAATAATAAGTGTTTTCTCTCTCTTCTTACTTTGGCACGAAGTTTGTTTGTGACAGGGACTCAGCTCAAAGGGACAGACATTCTTGGAATAACCGTCTTAAAGATGAGGCAGGCTAGTTTCACGGCCATTTCACACTTTATTCAGGCTTAAAGAAACACATCACAAATACTGGTGCCAACTTCCTTGATCTCAGGCATGGAGGCACAAGGTAAGAGAGGTGGTGCTGATATTTCAAACATCACGACACGTATACTTGGCCAGCGCAACTACAACTGTGGCATGCGTCGTCTGGCTCGCGATCTATAATAACAAACAGAAGAGATGATGGCTTTCTACTGTGTTTCTCTAAAATTCTTCTACCGCAAGCCTTTTCAATAAACCCAAACTGTAAAACATTCCATTTCTGCCACTGAACTTCTTAACTGTGTATAGAAAGAGCTACCAGCGGAGAAAATGGATAGAGTCGGTTTCCGGATTTCTATCAGATATCTGTCGAGAAAATATACGTGTAGGTCCTATGTTAACAACAACAACAACAACAACAGTAATAATGGATATCGACTTTCAACTTATTAGGACGTGTTACGTGCTTGTAATACGTCTTGAATAGATGTTAAGTACGGAACAAAAATGGCCATCCGGACACCAATAGGATCCGAAGCCACAACCTCCCAATTTCGCGTCGGTTGCTCTACCAATTGAGCTATGGTGACCTAGGTCATCCTTGTTCTGTTGGAAAGGATCTAAGCTGCAAGTCTGGCTCTACCGCCATCACACTGTAGTAGAGTGCGTGCAAGTCGCCCACTGTGGGCCAAGTCAATGAATACTGAATTTTCACGACCGCATTGTTCCCACTGGTGTCCGGTTGGCCATTTTTGTTCGGTACTTAACATGTCTTCAACACGTACTACATGTACGTAACACGACCTGATAGGTTGAAAATCGATTTCGATTACAATGCGGTCGTGAAAATTCAATATCCAATAATAATAATAATAATAATAATAATAATAATAATAATAATAATAATAATAATATAATGTCCGGCTCCATGGCTAAATGGTTAGCGTCCTGGCCTTTGGTCAGAGGGGTCCCGGGTTCGATTCCTGGCAGGGTCGGGAATTTTAACCATAATTGCTTAATTCCGCTGGCACTGGGACTGGGTGTATGTGTCGTCTTCATCATCATTTCATCCTCATCACGACGCGCGGGTCGCCTACGGGAGTCGAATCAAAAGACCTGCATCTGGCGAACCGAACTTGTCCTTGGGCACTTCCGGCACTAAAAGCCATACGCCATTTCATTATTATTATCATAATAATAACAATAATAATAATCAGCCGAGTACCACACTTCAAGTACTCGGGAGAAATACTTGAACCAACGGGAGGCGAGAAAGCTGCCCAGAAAACTCGCCTACAAAAATTTCGGAAAGCCTACGGTAGGGTTCACAACATATACAATAAAAAGTGCTTGTCCCGCCATGCAAAGATCAGACACTATAATACAGTAATCAAGCCCGAAGTCTTATATGCCAGTGAGACCCTTACACTAAATGGGAAAGGTGACCTAGAAAACATTTTAAAAGAAGAAAGAAGAATCCTGAGGAAAATTCTCGGCCCCCGAAAAACAGATAGACAGAGGTCACGCAAAGTGACAGAAGAGCTTTCCAACATTGCAGCAGACATCCGCAAAAGACGTCTGAAATTTTATGGGCACGTTCGCAGACTGCCGGCAAGTAGACTGACACACAAGATTCTCACCTACATAGAACATCTAAAAAAATATTCCATGGGTACTGGAAGTGAAGAAGGATCTGGAAAAAGCCCATATGGACTCAACTGACACCGCGGACAGAAACCTCTACAGGAAAAAAATTAATGGATGGAAAGTGCAACCAGAGAACGAAGTGAAAAAGAAGACTGGAGCAAAGTGGACAGAAGAACGAAAAAGGATCCACGGAGAAAGGATGAGAGCTGTTTGGCAACTCAGAAAACAGAATCGTTAGAGCTTTGCGTGATCCATTGGGTCCATACGCACATAATAATAATAATAATAATAATAATAATAATAATAATAATAATAATAATAATAATAATAATAATAATAATAATAATAATAATGTCCGCCTCTGTGGTGCAGTGGTTAGTGTTATTAGCCACGAAATTTGAAAAGTGGTACGAGGGCTGGAACGGGGTCCATTCGGCCTCGGGAGGTCAACTGAGTAGAGGTAAGTTCGATTCCCACCTCAGCCATCCTGGAAGTAGTTTTTCGTGGTTTCCCACTTCTCCAGGCAAATGCTGGGATGGTACCTACCCAACTTAAGGCCACAGCCACGTCCTTCCCTCTTCCTTGCCTACCCCTTCCAAACTCCCCATTCCCCTACAAGGCCCCTGTTCAGCATAGCAGATGAGACAGCCTGAACGAGGCACTGGTCCTCCTCCCCAGCTGTATACCCAAGCTCCAGGACGCTGCCCTTGAGGCGGTAGAGGTGGGTTCCCTCGCTGAATTCGAGGGAAAAACCAACCCTGCAAGGTAAACAGATTAAGAAAATAATAATATCAAATATGCTTACTAATATTATTAAAAATCTACAGAACCTATGGTGGTGTGAAGTGCCGTATTGGTTTCGTTATTAACTCAAGAATTGAACAAAAATAAAAAATGAATGTAATATTTAGTTATATATATTTTTTTAAATCGAGTTTAACAGCGATATGAAGACCACAAGGAAGCGAAGTGTTTTGTCCCTCCATTCGTAACAGGTGACGGGCGAGTTAGCCGTGCGGTTAGGGGCACGCAGCTGTGAGCTTGCATCCGGGAGATAGAGGTTCGAATCCCACTGTCGGCAGCCCTGAAAATGGTTTTCCGTGATTTCCCATTTTCACACCAGGCAAATGCTGGCGCTGTACCTTAACTAACGCCACGGCCGCTTCCTTCCAACTCCTAGCCCTTTCCTATCCCATCGTCGCCAAAAGACCTATCTGTGTCGGTGCAACGTAAAGCCACTAGCAAAAATAAAAGCGTAATAGATGAGTCTGTTGTTTAAACAGTGAACCTGACAAACTAGTTCGCAGTGCAAATTACTTTTTTTATTTCACCGGGCTGAATGGCTCAGACAGTAGAACGCTGGCTTTCTGAGCCCAACGTGGCAGTCCGGTTGTATTTTAAGGTGCTCAAGTACGTCGTCCTTGTATCGGTAGATCTACTGTCACGTTAAAGAACTCCTGCGGGACTAAATACCGGCACCTCGGCGTCTACGAAAATCGTAAAAGTACTTTTAGTGGGACGTAAAAACAATAACATTGTTATTAGTTTTATCTCGGATCGTCAGCCTGAAGCGTTTGTTATGTGATTCTCCCTGCTGGCATCAATTTCTCCGTAACAAAAGTAGCGTAGTGCATAATAAGTAGGGTTATGGGACCGGGCGAGTTGGCCGTGCGCGTAGAGGCGCGTGGCTGTGAGCTTGCATCCGGGAGATAGTAGGTTCGAATCCCACTATCGGCAGCCCTGAAGATGGTTTTCCGTGGTTTCCCATTTTCACACCAGGCAAATGCTAGGGCTGTACCTTAATTAAGGCCACGGCCGCTTCCTTCCAACTCCTAGGCCTTTCCTATCCCATCGTCGCCATAAGACCTATCTGTGTCGGTGCGACGTAAAGCCCCTAGCAAAAAAAAAAAGTTATGGGAAGACCACGAAGACGAGGTCGCATGTTTCCAAATGTACGAGACAGACAACATTTTGATGACAGACGAGCTGCAGATAACTGTAACGATTTCAAATTCAGAAAAATCGTATTGGGCGAAAATGTACAATTACTCTATGTTTTCATTTTTCTCCTTCAGGGGCGTCTTATACGGTGACGCCGTCTCTCAGGTCAGGAGATTTGTTAGCGTGGAGATGCTCGGAGAACGAGTGCGGGTTAGCGGTCGTGGCCTATATTGTTGGGAGATGAGAAGAATGCACATGCCAGGTGAAGCACGGGGCGAAGGGGTTTTCACCAGCAGAGCCAGTGACGCAATGGTTACCATAGCAACTCCGCTACTACCCAGGCGACTTTATATTATTTTCTACTGGCAGATCTTCGCTCTTGTCAGTTGTAATCCAGCACACTGCAAATTGTGAGTCAGTGTTTTCGTGTAGTAGATATAAGCAGATAAGAGCCGATCTGTCTGGGCAGAACAGGAACTTCGTACTTGCAGGCCACATTCCTCATTCTTGCATTTTTCTCATCTCTACACAGTACTAGGAACTGTCCCGGCATTCGTATTAGTGCAGGAGAATGGAAAACCACGGAGAACCATTCTCAGGACAGCCGACAGTGGGGGACCAGCCCCTCTCCGTGTCCTGAATACGGTAGAACCGTGGCCACTCCTCTGCAGCCTCAGTCCAGTTGCTGGTTAATTCCCTGCGCCGTGTCTGGGCGAGCGGATGATACAATAGCCCGCCTAACTCATAGGGTCAAGTCTTGTACAACGGCCGCTCTTGTAAAACGGCCATATTTCGTTCTTTCAAATCTACCGCCTTCCTATCTGGAGAGGAACTCGACAGAGTGTGTTAACCCTCTACTGCATGAATTATTTTTCGTTTCCGTTTGGTGAAGAAAATTTCAAGCTTTAATGTTCTACATACGCTCAGTGGTTTACATATACCAGCAATTCTTAACTGGGCCTAATAACTTAACACTCGTATGTGATGTGGATTGCCATATTGGAATATATATATATATACGATTTTCCACGATTTTACGCTACGCTTTTAACATTCAAAGACCGAACATTACTGCCTACTGGCCATGGGTACGTATTGCAAGGCGCAAGTACAATGTCTTTGAGGTTGAGCCAGAGGTACTCCTGAAGCCTGTGGTAATATGATGGGGAGGGCCCACGTAAAATAAACGGTGGTTGGTTCGCGTGCATGTTGACGGGGTGGAAGGAGAACATACCTTTGAGAACATACCTTTGGCTGTATGTTATGTGTAAAAAATAACAAGGCATCACTGGGATATGTGTTTAATTGACTATACAGTTGAACGTGTGCCGTAAAACTACCTCTGTCTATAATATTTATCCATTTACACAGGTGAAAAGTTATTTGTTGCCTAACGGCAACAGTATGCAGTAGAGGGTTAAAATTATTGCCATACTTGTTCGGCATCCGTTCAGTTGACTGCTATTGTCACATGTCTGTGTTGTGCTTTTCTACGAGTGAATATTTAACATCCACATTCTAAAGGTAAGTCTGACGAAGCCATTTTTATTTTTCGTGTTCTTGAAATATAATTCACTGTAGCAGTATGAGTTGTAAATTATAAAAGGTGAACATTGCCTGTTAAAGCATGGCCATCACTGAAGAGAAGCGTAGTTCGTTACGGTAGATTAGTGCTGCCATATATGAGATAGGTGGTGAATTATTTGGAAGTGTATAATCTTGTAACAAAGTCGGCAGCCCTACGCCTTCTGTACCAAGGAAGAAAAATACAGGCAGAAGTAAAAAAGCCACAATTTTGACTTCCCCACAACACATAAGGGAACGAAGAGCAAAGAAAATGGCGAAAATGAACCCGAAAGCGAAAAATGGATCCGCACGAAACACATGATAGCAGGTGTGGATATTATGATGGACTCTTCAGCGAAGACCACGACGGGCAAATCTGGGTGTGTTGTGTGAAGTGCACTATGTGGTGTCATGAAAAATCTGCAAATACTCATGGTGTAAAAGATTTTGAGTGTGAAAAGTGTTCATAAATAGAATTTTTCACAGACGGCCATCTTACAAGACTGTCTTCTAACACGGCCGTTTTGCAATGATCCTAAATAAGTTCAAGAAAATTAATCTATAATACAGTTGTTTTGAATTCCTGCATACTAAACATTTAGTAGTTATGTACCTTTCATTTCCACTTTAATTTGTCTTTGTACTCCTTTTCACCTTCGAATAAAATATACGAATATACTTTGGTGGCCGTATTTGAGAACCTGACCCTACAGTTCGTTCAGTAATGTCATGGTCTCAGCTAGTCTGCGATAAGCTTCCTTACAGCGTACAGCGTGATAGCTTTCTAATACAGTAGTAATTGATCAGTTTATAAATGTTTAAGAGCGTACTTTCCAGCGTGATAGCTTTCTAATACAGTAGTAATTGATCGGTTTATAAATGTTTAAGAGCGTACTTTCCTGCGCTGTAGATTTTAAATGCAATTTGTGCCAAAATTTTGAAAATTCACGAGTCTGATTTGGGAAGGGTGAGTGAGAACTGGAGTATCATGACATAGTACAACGATTGTCTACTGGCTGAGGGGGAGCATTTTCAACACTTAATATAATGGCGTAAGTTTTCCTGTTTTTCAATCTGACTGTTCATTCGTCGAAGTTGATGGGTTTGTTGCGGACGAACGTAAACGATGTGACGGCGACCGTTCTTCCGTTTACCGACACGCGGCAAACAGGAAGTAAGGTAACTCTTGCGGGACTCGCCCTGCAGTAACTGAACACAGCATAAGAGCAATGGATATCCAGCGTGTGCACTGTCATGCTTTCCATTATGCAAATGAGCCCGGTCCGCTGTTATAAAAATTAATTCTGACACCAACACGGGTTTGCCAAAGGACACGGAACACAAGTTCTTTGAACAAAATAACTGAATTGTTGGTTTCGCAAAAAAGAAATCAATTTATTGAAGAATATGAACATTTTTTTATGCTGCCGTGAGGAAATTAAATATTATGTTTTCCATACAAATGGTTCCGCATTATTGGCACTGAGAATTTTATAATCGTGGTAACAATTTTGTCTTCAATATTCCTGTCCAGTCTCTACGATTACCGTCATTCGACAACATTTCTGAGGATGATCTTGAAAACATCAAATATGACACCCGGTGCGGCACCGGGTTCGATTCTCGGCTGGGTCAGGAGTTTTTAGATGTAAATGATTAATATCCCTGGCCTGCGGATTGGGTGTTTGTGTAGTCCTTAACGTTCCTTTCCTCACATTCAATACTCTACATTTCCTCCATTCCAATTACAGGCAGGTTCATATGACATGGCGCAAGTAGGGGCAAAAGATCTCTATAGGTCGACGCCCCGAACAAACGGCATTTTAACAAATATGACATCCGAATTGGCTATTCTGCCTCCATTTCTAAATACCACCTATACCGTTTTACTACTATTAATCGTAAAAAGACATTTTAACCTCTGTTAATTCATTCGCTCATCTATTCATGCATGAACGAATGCATGCATCAAATATACTTGATACTTGTCCATTTACGCTACAATTAATGCCGTCTAGGATGCACTGAAACTAATCTCGCAATCTCCTAAAATTGTTTGATTTCCTGACAGACCTATTGATCCACTTCTATGTAGTACAATAGATGTGCTGATAAAAATTGCATTCAACCACAAACATCAAGCGGTAAACCAAACATTCAAGTTCACTGACATTGTAAAGCGGTGGTTGCGTTATGATAAAAGTTTTCTGTAAACAAGCTCTCCAGCTTACCTCGCTGGTCGATATACTATTGAAGGAGGTGAGAATAAAGAAGACTAGGCTGTGAAGAATCAGACATGGGTTCATGTTAACTACCGCAGAGCTGGAAATCTTTAATGCAGTCGGAACTAGTTTCTACGTATTTCAGGGGGATTATTGTTCATAATCCCGAATTATGCACCAAGCCTTATAATTTTCATACGAGAGTTTCAATTACCACTACGGAAAATATGTTTTTGTTTGACTATAATTAAACGTTTAAATTTTTTGAGTTTTTACAATATATCTTACCTTGTTACTTTATTAGTTACTAACTGTTACCCGCGGCTTCGCTCGCATGGATTTCGTAATTTAATAAAAGTAATCGTTTGTCGGTACTGCACTAAGACAATATATGCAAATTTCTAAAGTATAAAAACTACCGAATAATTGAGTTTCAGAGCTAACTCTGGGACATAGAACGTAAGTATGAGAAAAAATCGAAAAAAGGTACCTGTTTTCTTATTTTTAAAGAAGATTCCAAATACCAGTCTTGACGTCTGTAACACTTCGGTTTTTTAAATATAAATATCCTCATAAACAGAATTCAACTCGTTTTTTTTTCTTTCACTTATTTGACCACACTCCCCTTCTATAAGCCGATTTTCCGAAAACGAAAAATACGTGTTTCTTTACATCGAGAGGAGATACCAAGTATCAGTTTTAATGTGGCTGTAACATGTTCAGTTTTGAGATATAAGTATCCTCATAAAAAACATTTGGGTCTTTTTCATCCCCTTGTATGGATTTTCCGAAAACAAAAACAAAAATACGTGTTTCTTTATTTTCAAAGAAGATTCCAAATACCATCTTCGCGTCTATAACATGTTCAGTGTCTCAGTTTTTGAGATATCAATTAAAGGATTATACCCATTTTTCAGTCCTTGTCACCCCCCTTGGGTGGATTTTCTGAAAACAAAATGTACAGGTTTCTTTATTTTGAAAGAATAATGCAAATACTAATGTTCACGTCTGGTACATGTTGCATTTCTTAAATATACCCAGTTTAAAAATGTATCCCCCTTTTTACCCCCTTACCGACGTAATATCAAAACATCTTCCTTTTTTTTAAATGCTACTTGTTCGGGGCGTCGACCTATAGAGATCTTTTGCCTCTACTTGCACCATGTGATATGAACCTGCGTGTAATTGGAAAGGAATAAGTGTAGAGTATTGAATGTGAGGAAAGGGACGTTAAGGGCGACACAAACACCCAGTCCCCAGGCCAAGGATATTAATCATTTACAATTAAAAACCACTGACCCAGCCCTACACCGCGGGGCCGGACAAAATCTTCCTGACTGTAATATAAATGTATCGCTAAAATTTCATTTCTTTATTTTGGACATATTCTTTTCCACACCTTCTACCCCCGTGCCAATGGGGCTGGTCTTGTACTTAAATTATATCTGGAGTGTGACTATTCCCCTCAGCAACCGTAAAAACTATGGATTCTACATTAATGTAGGCCGTTTTCTATTATTGTTATACTTCACCCACTTTCCATCCCCGCCCAAAGGATTCCTGTGTAGTGGCGGTTAGTGCAGAAAATCAGTTGTGTGCTGTAACCCCCCCATCCCTCCAAAAAATGAAAATATTGAGAAACATACCGATATGCGGTTTTCAAGAAGCTCTCCACTGAGTTTTCCACACTGAACAAACGCGCAAACAACTCCAACACATATACACATTCCTCATTTTTTTTAAAAAACTATAAAACTATATAATTAAACACACAATAACACCTGCAATGGCAAAATATTCACGAACTAAATCAAGTGGTGTGAGCGCGCAAAAACAGAACTTACCAATGTTACCAAAATCATTGAAATAAAAGCAGCAACGTCATAATGCAAAATTACATTTTATGTTCTTATGGTGACATTTATAAACTAGACATTTTTATTAAGGAAAATCACAATATCGTGTCCTTATTTTGACAACAAAAAAAAGTACAATTTTTACAAAGGTGGCTATGGAATAGGCAAGTTGGGAGTATTCTATCCTCTCTGGTATTAAAAGACCTGGCGGGAACAGCTCTACAGTATTTTGTTTTCCCGTTGCTTTGAGCCATCCCCTCTTAAATACTACCGCTGAGTCAAGAGGGTGCCACCTACCACGTTCTCATTTCGGTCGTAATGTAAGTGTGACTACAGTAGTACTGCCTCTCTGTGGTCGAACGAAGACTCCCTGTGAAGTGATGTCTTGGCGGTCTTGGCTGTTGTTTCCACAGCCTATCGGAAAAGTTGGATACGCATGCGCAAATGGCAGAGTTCCTGCTTTCTGGCAAAAAGCTTAGAAATTCTCGCGGAGCTGTGATCGCACAGCCCCCAGCACTGCCGCTCAGCGTGGAGAACACGACTAGCTACCTGGTTGTGAGGGAAGTTGAACAATTTCCTATAATTTCGCATAGTCGCTTCCCGGCCCCGGTAGGCTGCACAAACTGACTACTGACCCCCTAGAAAGAGAAGATAAACTTGCACCAAGAAGACAGGCAGCTTTCCAAGTCGTTCGCGACACACCACACATTCTGAACAGAGTCCAAAAGTCACTACTACACCGTTTGAATTGTGCATCGAAGTAATCAAACCATTGGGCTGTAGTATTGTCAGTGAATGTCCTAGGTCCTTCGTTGTTGTTTGGCTCTGAGAAGAAGGAATGCTTAAAATGTACCGCAAATACACTCTTGCCAATTCATCAGGACTGCAACCCTCAGAAGCATGGATGATGAAAATCTCGACATCCATCGTGGCAACTAGGGAAAAGGTTGGTTGAATTACAGTACAACATGAATAATGCCTGGAGGGAAGAGTGGGCTGCTTCAAACCCTGACCAGCTAGAGTTGATATCTGACCTCTGTGGGGAAACTTGCTGGATTCAACTTGCCAAGAAGAATCTGGGCTTCGTTGAACAGAGTGCGGACCGGTCTTGGAAGATGCAACTTCTGGCTCCACAAGTGGGGAAAAATTTCCAGCCATCACTGCGATTGCGCTGACGCGGCTCAGACAGTCCACCATGTTGTGATGATGTGCCCACTTCGGAGTTTCCCAGGATACCACGAACTTCATGCGGCAAGTGAAGAGGCAGTGAACTGGCTAAATTCTCTGGACATTAAACTATAAGTTATATTACCATCCATTGATCCTTTGTCCGATTCTTGTTCTATCTGCTTTAAGTGTATATAGTGTGTGTGTATATATGTATATATAGTTTCTCTGTACCCTCTATATGCCATACGAAATAAATAAACCATTGGGCGTACTGTTTCCTTCGTTCAGTATTTCTTTCTATTTACAACGTTATGAGCGAAGGAATACACAAGCGTGGGGCGATAGCGTTGCATCTTCGAGCATGTTAAATAATAACGAACGAGAGGAGAAATTATCCGGTGCATTCCTTTACTAACAAGAATGTCTTAATTACATTGTGTTCTTGTACTGCGTGTGTCTGTTTAATAAACGAACTGTGGATATTGCCTGTAAGAGATAAGGACAATCCTATGCGAGTCGAACGAGGAAACTTGTGCATACGGGTGGAACATTATCTCTGTGTCCACCATACACCCCACTTCCCCTCCCTCCCCTTGTCTTCCCTGAAGTACGGCAGCGGCTTGTGCTCTGGCATAGCAAATACGACGAATTCGTCGATTTGAATCGCGCACCCGAAAAGAAAAATGTTCCTCGCCAATCCCATTACACCATTGTTCTTAACATAACACGAAGAACATACCTAATTTGTTTGTTGGTATAGTTCTGATACAACCTGTAAATAATACTTGTTTTAGACTATAATATTTTGAAGTGTTTGGTGAAAAGTGCCATATCGAATTTTCCGTTGAGACCCTTTTTAACTCCAATCTGAAAGACCACGACCAATCGCTCTCTTTTCGTTCGCAACTTTATTTTCGTATATTAGTCCCCGTTAATGTCGCAGCGAACGCTTTTATGTGGAAAGGGGGGAAAAAAAATAACACCACGGCCGCGTTGGCAAGAGATGCAGTTTTATTATCCCATAAAGCGATCTCAAATGTATACAAAGAAAGAGACAGTCTCGTCAGAAAAGTAAATTAATTGTAACGGTCACGTCGTATGTGAGGATATACGTCAGATTGTATTTAGATGTCGCCTGATGGACCACCCAGTCAGTACCTTTGACTACAAGAGTAGATGTAATCTCTTGTTTTAATTATACTTGTCGATCTGGCACGGAGCCTAGCAGTAATGCTGAATGTTGAGGGACATCAAGTGACATCTGATTTTTTATCATGGCTATGTTTTCGGGCTGGAGGTCTATCTGGAATTAGCGTCATCAACTTGTCGACACTATTGTAACCATGGCAACCAACGTTCGTGTTATGTACACAAGGTCAGTAGCGCCATCTTCGCAATGCGCGCTATGTTCCTGTATCTAAGAGCTGCAAAGGAAGTACAATCGAACCTCGATATCTCGAAGTTAATTAAATTTCCCGGCCATTTGTCCTATTCTTCACGTGTATTTTTTTTTTTCTATTACTCGAAATTCGGTTACACGAATTTCTCGATTTCTCGAAGCACATACTGTATTTCCTCCCTTGCAGCAAAAAAAAACTCTGTTATTCGAATTTTGTGCAACATCAACTTTGCAATACGGCATTTGTGGTTTGTGAGGAACAGTTAACAAGTAAAGAAAGGGTTACTGGGCGCTAATATAACGGGAAAAACTAAAAACTTCTCGAGATCGGAAAATCGGGGAAGCCTCGCTGTTTCTCGGGTGTGAATTAATTACCGGTCACGTACGAAAGCAACTCCCGAAGTCGCGGACGACAAGCTCAATTTACGTATCTCGGCTGCGTGGTATTGACGAGAAGTTTCAACGTGAAGGAAGGAAAGCTTAACCGTAACAAACAGAAGAGACTAACGGATGTTTTCTAAAGGTGTTAACGGAGGTATGTTTCTTGTTTCACTAATGTATGCACTGTATCCTGTCTTCTAAAAAACTGCTATAATAAGGGTTATAATTAAAACGATGCCGTGATATAGAGTTTGTATACTTTTAACTAGTGCTAACTAGTTGGAGGTAAGAGAATTGAATGTATAAGATTTGCTGATGATGTGGCAGTAATAGCTGAAAATGTGAAGGACCAAATTCATGATACTGTACTTGGAGGTAAAGGTGAATAAGCGACAATCAAGATAGGGGGAGAAATTATTGAACAGGTTAATAAGTTTAAGTATCTTGGAAGTATTGTGACTGAAGACCTTCACTCTATAACAGATTGAACTGCTTTAGCCAAGGAAAGCTTCAACAAGAAGAAAAAACTGTTTTGTGGCCCGCTAGAGAAAGATCTGAGGAAGAGACTTGCAAGGTGGTTACGTATGAAACCCTGGACATTAAGGAAGGAAGAAATGAGGAGAATAGAGGCATTAGAGATGTGGATTTAGCGAAGAATTGAAGGAGTAAAGTGGGAAGATAAAATATCAAATGAAGAAGTTCTGAAGAGAGTGGGATAAGTGACCGTAATCCAAAATAGGAAGAAAAACTGGATAGGGCATAATCTACGACATAACACTTTACTACGAGTAGCAATTGAAGGGATGATAAAAGGAAAACGAGAAAGTTACTAGACAGCATTAGAAAAAGAAAGGAAGGTTATGAAGAAGTGAAGAAAAGGGTACAAGATCGAGAGATATGGAGGTCACAGCCATGATTGGACCTGCTGGATGGCAGAACAACCTATGATGATGATGATGATGATGATGATGATGATGATTAAAAAATAATGTATTCAGTATAAGTTCGTAGAAACATATGATTCTATTATGAGCTATAAAGCTCAAAAACTGTATTATCTCTAACACATCTCGAGATATCGAGATTCCACTGCAATATACAGACTCGAAGCTGTACAACTTTGTTTTCCAACTTCTTACAAGTTTTAGATTAGATTTACGTTTGTCGACAATGGATACATGGAAAGAAAAAAAATAAGACGCTTTTAGTGTTTGGATAGAACGCGTGTATATCCGAGAGTATTTAAATTACGATTATGTTTAAAGTTTCAATTAACAGATAAAAGAGGAGGCAATCACTAGCAAAAAAAGAAAAAAAAAGAAATCTGAGACATTGCCTAGTTTTCATGAAATAGCGCTTCAAAGTAAGGAGAAAAATTGTGCTAAATGCTATGGTTGTCTGATGAAGCCTCCGTGGCTCAGGGAGCAGCGCGTCGGCCTCTCACCGCTGGGTTCCGTGGTTCAAATCTCCGTCACTCCATGTGAGATTTGTGCTGGACAAAGCGGAGGCGGGACAGCGTTTTTCTCCGGATACTCCGGTTTTCCCGGCCATCTTTCATTCCAGTAACACTCTCCAATCCGTTAATAAACTTAACCATGATAGGTTAATATTGTGTTTGGTCCGTATTGACTGGTCTGAATGTATAATATAACTATTTATAATAGTTTATTTAAATCCGCCTTGATCAATACACTCATTAAATGAAAGAAACACTATTTATTAAACCATACATGTTTCGGGAAATCTCAACCATTCCCTTCATCAGTGGTTAGATCAAAGAATAACACAATTTGACACAATCTTTTGTTTTACAATTTGAAGGAGTATAGTGTCCCAATACATCATATCAAAGAGTAAAGAGAACTTATGAAATATTATAAAAATGATCAATACATACAATTTTGGTTGAACTGAATGAGAATACTATATAAATTTAGGATCTTCAAGTTTTTCTTCTTTTCTTCTTCTTTTTGTTCGTTAAATGATTATATGCTAGCCTAAACAGTGGGTTATCTTCTGCACTTTTCTCATTTAAACTTGATTCAGAATTACATTTTTGTGTAAGGTAAATTTCTAAATTTTCCAAAACATTCATCAGTTTTCCCTTTTTGGTCGAATGTAATAATTTCATGCTGAATATTCAGCAATGGGAGAACATATGGTTGAAATGAATCATAAATTTACAGACATTTCCAATGACATAAAATTATCAGTCATTATCTGTCAGTCATTAATCATTGCCCCACAGGAGAGCGTCAGGCCTCGGCAGCCGGCACAATTCTTATCCTCGCCGCAGGATGGGGGCTTCATTCATTCCATCCCTGACTCGGTCACTGACTGGAAAACAAGTTTTCATTCACTGTGGTTTTCTGACGAGAACTCGCGTGCATGCGGGGTGAGGAGAGCGGAAGGTAAGCATGTCTGCTGCGCACGCTCCATTTCTCAAGTCTCAAGGACTGACAATAAACACTAGTTCTGTCCGCGGTGATTCTTGTGAACTAAGATGCTGCTGTGTGTGAAGTTTTGAATTTGTAGTACAATTGCGCTTTAGTTACACAATTACTGTAAGTACTGCATAGTGAAAATCCACAGATTCATTATCCTATAAAAAAAGAAAATATGCTTTACTTATACCCGCGAAATGTAACACTAGTAATTTTGACAATATCGTGGGTCCAACACTATAACTAGATAACTCCAATGTTATCACTTTTGAGTTATCTACATCTTTGCGATGCCAGAAATGGATAACAGAACAATGCACCTTGAGTCATTAATGCGCCATTTTCAAAACTAGACAAGTGCAAATGAAGGATATATTTAGTGTAATGAATGAATGAATGAATACTGATCTGCATTTAGGGCAGTCGCCCAGGTGGCAGATTCCCTATCTGTTGCTTTCCTAGCCTTTTCCTAAATGATTTCAAAGTAATTGGAAATTTATTGAACGTCTCCCATGGCAAGTTATTTCAATCCCTAACTCCCCTTCCTATAAATGAATATTTGCCCCAGTTTGTCCTCTTGAATTCCAACTTTATCTTCATATTGTGATCTTTCCTACTTTTAAATGTTAATGCAATTCATATAACGCCCATACTTGCCTAAATCACGATCTAACATAACCTCATTCTTTCGTTCGTTGAACCCTTCCCACGACTTTTATGTATGGGAATGGAAAACACGAGGAGGAAAGGAAGAAGTAAAACGCAGCATAATGCACACAGTTTATATTTTGAATTTATTTATTCCAAACAGCAGGTAAGAAGCATAATCACACAGACGTTTACTCGCAACAGCTAGGTAGTTCAATGTGAAGTACGTTCATGATCATAATACTAATTCTTCACACTAAGGACGCGTATAATTATAATTTCACACCATACTCTCAAAAAACTGGATCAAAAAATCTCGTTCAGTGCGAAAGAATCTCAACAAATTTTCGTCTAACAAGCACTATTACATACCGTACGACTTCGCGCGCAACGATAACGGTGTTGTGTTTTGAATTTGCTGTACCGCGCAACTGAATGTGTAATGCCAACCTCTGCCTTCTAAATTAACCCTCTAAAAGAGAATTTTAGTTCTCACTAGTTGGCGGAGATTGAGTGGCACATCTCGGAACTGCTTCGGACGCTCCCTATGAAGTGTCACCCCCCTGTTTTGTAAATCTCGCAATTGTAAGACGTCGCATACTGTAGGCAAGCAGGGTCCCTAAACTGTATTGTTAGCGACAGATAGAAAAATAACTATAAATCACTACCTCCAGTGTTGGCAGGGAAGAAAGAGTAACTTATTTGGCGAGCTCTTCGCTGTCATGGCGTCCTTGAAGAGTATGTAAGCTGGGTGCAACTTCTGTATCGCAATTCCACTAGTGTCGTCCCGAGTCCTGCTGGAATCTCTCCGCCTTTCGATATCACTGTGGGTATTCATCAAGGTTCTGCCCTTTCACCATTGCTATTCATCCTCTGCATGAATACGGCAACAGCTGACATACAGACTTCACATCCCTGGACCCTTCTTTATGCCGATGATGTGCTACTTGCACAAGAAACCCGTCCTGAACTCCAGCATCAGGTTCAAACGTGGAAGGACAGACGGGCTGAAAATGGACTGCACCTCAATATCCAGAAGACAGAATACCTGGAATGTGGCCCCCAAACCAGAGGTACCATAAGTATCAGTGAAGAAGACCTGCAGAAGACCATGCAATTTAAGTACTTGGGATCCGTCATCACCTCAAACTGTGACACCACTCCTGATACTCGGATGAGGGTAAATGCAGCTTGGCTCAAGTGGAGACATGTCACTGGAGTCCTCTGTGATAAAAAGGTGCCTCAATATCTAAAGGCAAAAGTTTATAAGAGTGTGGTACGGCCAGCAGCGATCTATGGGACTGAATGTCGCCCCATGACGAAACAACAGGAGCAAATGTTGACAACCATGGAGATGAAGATGCTTCGATGGTCCATGGGGCTGACCCGATGTGACCACATAAGGAACACGGACGTCCGGCAAAGGTTTGGTGTCGCGCCCATCATAGACAAAGTGAGGAAAGCCCGTCTCCGCTGGTACGGCCACGTCATGAGAAAACAGGACGACTCAGTTGCCAAAACAGCGCTCCACATCAACCCAGAGGGAACAAGACCACGAGGAAGACCGGCAAAGAGATGGACTGACAACATCAGGGCAGACATGCACAGTGTTGGCTTAACACCAGAAGATGTCAACGACAGACAGAAATGGAGGAGATGTAGCAAAGCAGCAGACCCTGCAAGTCGGGATTAATGCTAAGAAAGAGAGAGAGAGAGAGAGAGTGTGTACCACGTTCTGTTAAATAAAATGTATTATCCACATAATATTTGTCTTTTATTTCTAATAAGAAAGCCTATGAAATCATCAAAAACTTGCGACCATTAAAATAGTGACAACCTACCGCCAATTATTTTTCTTCCACTCATTCCTTTCCGTGACATTTCCCCTCAACGCAGTTGTAGGGTGGACTGCTGTTTAATATTTAAGAGACCTACAGACACATCTTTCACATTCGTAATGTTATTTGAAGAAATGAGATTATCTCCTAAAAATAACTAAGATACTTGTTCTATTTTAGCGTACATAAAATACACCTTTTTATGTCTTGTCTCCGTTCTTGCTGAGTCCAAGTAGGCCAAATGTTAGACATATACATTTTTATTGCCTGAATAAATAAAACAAGATATTATATGAAGAAATCTCTTTATTTATTTTGTTTTTATTTCCTTTCAGTCTGCTGAATGTTGGCAAGTACCGTTAACCCATCTGGTCCCATTGTTATGGCGTAAGAACAGCATACGATTTCAGATAAAGATAAAGAACACACGTACATTTCTTGTAATCTCCTTAATAAATAAAAGGCTTTCTTTTAGGGAGCGTGATAGCCGAGTGGCATAGCCGCTGCCTTCTCACCTGGTTCGTGATATTTTTCAAATGAAGAGTCATGTCCGTGATGTTCGAACTGCACGCAAAAGTGGAGAACGCCTGGTTCTGATCACGACACAAACAGATACGTATAAATACAAGCGTGTTATTTTATTTTATTTTATTTTCATATTTTATTCAGAGCTCGTTTCCAAATATTAAGGGGGCCCCTTTTACTTTCGTAGAAATAACACCAGTTAATAAAATGTGTCTTGCAATCATTTAAATTGTTGTAAAAACAACTGAAAACACGCTAGGTTATGATTATGATCCATGATTCTTGATACAAATCATGTCAGTCAAGAAGGACTTTTTTAAGAGACTATTCAACTTCCTATCTGTCTTATTTCTGGAGTCGCTGCAGTTCAAAATTCCCTGGCATTTGGACAGGAATTTAAGGCGAGCTGCCCATCCTTGAGCCTCGTGAATTTTCAAGTGAAAATATCGTCGGACATACATTTGACTATAAACCTGTGTCGTCTAAGTGAAAACCTGCAGGTATTTTTTTTTTTTTTTTTTTTTTTTATTCTCGTTGCAGTCGTCTTATGGACCACGTTTGACAATCTTTCCGGTATGTTTAGCCTTCTCTGTCTTCACTCTCTACCAGTAACTTGTCGTCATTTCTCCTACTTCCTTTGTCTGCTCTTCTGTATAGGATCTACCTTCTCTCACTAACGTTTCCCTAGTCTCCTAGAAACCGCGGAACTTTTCGACGAGTTGTCTAAATCGATTTTTGTCAATGATACGATCTTCCGGAACCCCCATCTTCGTCAAGTCTGTTTTATGGGATTACGGGATCCAGTGGTGAGAGGCGGCACGCTCCCGCCTGAGCCACGGGGGCTTATAATTAACAAATAATACAAATCCTAAAAGTGAACAATCACTGGGCCAGATGGCCGAGCGGTTAGGGGCGCGCAGTTGTGAGCTTGCATCCGAGAGATAGTGGGTTCGAATCTCATTGTAGACAGCCCTGAAGATGGTTTTCCGTGGTTTCCCATTTTCACACCAGACAAATGTTGTGGCTGTACATTAATTAAGGCCACAGCAGCTTCCTTCGCATTCCTAGCTAGGCCTGTGACGTAAAGCAAATAGCAAAATTAAAAAAAGGTGAACATTAAAGAAAGTACCGGGGCAGCGTCGGGTACTAAAGCTAGCATTCTATGATTAACTTCTCCATGTACCACTCGAAAGCTGGGTGGACTCAGGATATCCTATTCATATGTTAGAAGTAACAGACATGAAAGTAGCGTGAACGATTGCTGGTACAAACAGGTGGGAACAATGCCAGGAGGGTAATCGGAATGAGGAGATAAAGGCTAATTTAGGAATGAACTTGATGGAAGAAGTTTTACGCATAAACCGGCTTCGGTGGTGGGCTCATGTGAGGCGAATGGAGGAGGATAGGTTACCTAGGGGAATAATGGACTCTGTTATGGAGGGTAGGAGAAGTAGACGGAGACCAAGTCGCCGATGGTTAGACTCAGTTTCTAACGAGTTAAAGATAAGAGGTGGTGTTGTTTGAGTCATCAGTCCATAGACTGGTTTGATGCAGCTCTCCATGCCACCCTATCATGTGCTAACCTTTTCATTTCTACGTAACTAATGCATCCTACATCTGCTCTAATCTGCTTGTCATATTCATACCTTGGTCTACCCCTACCGTTCTTACCCCCTACACTTCCTTCAAAAACCAACTGAACAAGTCCTGGGTGTCTTAAGATGTGTCCTATCATTCTATCTCTTCTTCTCGTCAAATTTAGCCAAACTGATCTCCTCTCACCAATTCGATTCATTATCTCTTCATTCGTGATTCGATCTATCCATCTCACCTTCAGCATTCTTCTGTAACACCACATTTCAAAAGCTTCTATTCTCTTTCTTTCTGAGCTAGTTATCGTCCATGTTTCACTTCCATACAATGCCACGCTCCACACGAAAGTCTTCAAAAACATCTTTCTAATTCCGATATCAATGTTTGAAGTGAGCAAATTTCTTTTCTTAAGAAAGCTCTTCCTTGCTTGTGCTAGTCTGCATTTTATGTCCTCCTTACTTCTGCCATCGTTAGTTATTTTACTACCCAAGTAACAATATTCATCTACTTCCTTTAAGACTTCATTTCCTAATCTAATATTTCCTGCATCACCTGTCTTCGTTCGACTGCACTCCATTACTTTTGTTTTGGACTTATTTATTTTCATCTTGTACTCCTAACCCAAGACTTCATCCATACCATTCAGCAACTTCTCGAGATCTTCTGCAGTCTCAGATAAAATAACAATATCATCGGCAAATCTCAAGGTTTTGATTTCTTCTCCTTGGACTGTGATTCCCTTTCCAAATTTCTCTTTGATTTCCTTTACTGCCTGTTCTATGTAAACATTGAAAAGAAGAGGGGACAAACTGCAGCCTTGTCTCACTCCTTTCTGCATTGCTGCTTCTTTTTCACAAAGCCCTCGATTCTTATCACTGCAGACTGATTTTTATACAGATTGTAGATAATTCTTCGTTCTCGGTATCTGATCCCTATCATCTTCAGAATCATAAATAGCTTGGTCCAATCAACGTTATCGAATGCCTTTTCTAGATCTACGAATGCCATGTATGTGGACTTGTCCTTCTTGATTCGATCCTCTAAGATCAGACGTAGAGTCAGGATAGCTTCACGTGTTCCTACATTTCTTCTGAAGCCAAATTGATCTTCTCCCAACTCAGCTTCAACTTGTTTTTCCATTCTTCTGTAAATAATACGTGTTAAAATTTTGCAGGCATGAGATACTAAACTAATGGTGCGGTAGTTTTCACACCTGTCAGCACCGGCTTTCTTGGGAATAGGTATAACAACAAGATAAGAGGTATAGAACTAAATGAGGCCACAGCACTAGTTGCAAATAGAGGATTGTGGCGACGTTTAGTAAATTCACAGAGGCTTGCAGAATGAACGCTGAAAGGCATAATATTCTATAATAATTATGTATGTATATACCACTCGTTCCTTTGCAGGCAAGACCTAGTGTTTACAGTGCACTATGACTCCTCATATGTTACTTTCATTGTCTGTCTCAGTCTCATAGTTGGCTTTGACAATATGAAAGTGACCGAGGTATCAGCGAGGCTCATGCAGCCAGTCCCTGTTATGAAGGGTGTGAAAATATCGTTCATAGGGTCGGTTGGTGCATACATTTCAGTGGGCTTGGCAGACTGGTATGTAATAGTAACTTCTGGTTGTGGGAGGAAAGCAACGGGAAATAGCTCACTCCTCATTTCAAGAGTACGCCTCTTTAGTGACACCTAGGTTACCTATGACAGGTGTAGGCGGAGCTGTGGAGGATCAAACCAGCCTTCGGGCTGAGCACACAACACACATATAACACTCATATCATGTTTTGAATAGTTCTATTATGAGGGCGTTTGTGTTGTGGATATGGGCTTGATTGTTGTGGTCTTCTACGTCAATATGGATGAAAGCACCTTCGTTATATCTATAACCTATGCATAGAATGCATTATTATTCATAGCTGCCAACTTTTCCGATTTAGGCGGGCGAATCCCGATTTTCGACAGTTTTTCCCACCTCCCGATTATTCTATTATTTCTCCCGATTTTGGCTTATTTCTTTGGTGTATTTCAAACATTTGTTTCCAAATCTCGCCATTTCAGCTTTGTACGCCAGTGGCCGGAAATCCTTCGCTCATTGTCCGCTTTGAAATGAAATATCGACCTTTATTAATACGAGAAATGCGCGCGAATGTGTGATATTTATTGAAACCTGTATATCGATTGTCAATCTCTCGTTCTCGCGTACTTTCTTCATGTTCGTTCACATTAGTCGATTCTAGAGACTAGTCGCTAGATTAGGAGTCTTTTTTTAGTAATTTAGAGACAGAATTCCAAAGACAGTGATTAGTGACTTCTTAAAAAAGATTTTAGGAGTCATTTAGAGAAAATTCTGGACAATTGTAATTTATTGCATAATCGCGCGGGCGCGTGATGCAATGTATCAATCTATGCATTTGCTAAGTAATGGCATTGATTCACACATGTGGAGCATCAACTCATACTATTTTTGGAAGGCTTATCGGATGCCGATCATCTCATTCACATACTTCCTGTGAGGGAATTGAAATGTGTAATTTGTAGCTTTGTAGCCTCGTATAGCAACATTCGGACTTGGAGACAGGAAGTGTTATAAACCACAGTACTCCTGTATTGCGCAAGACATATAGAATAAGCAGTTTTGACCAATTGCATCTCCTGATTATTCCTTATTTTCATATCAAAATCTCTTGATTTTTGGTTTTGTAAAGTTGGCGGGTATGATTATTAGAGCCCAGATTATATTTAATATAAAAAGGAGAAATATTATTGTTGTACAATCTTCCTGGAACAGCTGCAGGTTGCCCAAAGACAAAGAGTACCTTAACAGCAATATATGGATATCGTATGATGTTATGTGTAGCTGAAAATGACAAAATATATAGTTAAATATGTAAGAAATAAAAAAAATATGTAACGTAATGTTTAAGCTTTATTTGATGTATTCTTGTACATAGAAAAGGAAACAAAGCCGTAAAAATTTTATAAAACTCCACAGGTTATTCAACATCTAATTTTCATCTGGAGGCACAATTAATAACTATTTTCCAAATTTTCTGCGATAATCGAATGTGGTCTGTTTACTGGGATGTTCTTACTTGTATAATTATAAAGACCTTTCAACTTCACATAAAGTGATAGGCGCGTATTTCAAACTGCCCGGCAAAGAAATGTGTAATTTAGACTTGCTCAAGCAAGGAAGGTCCTTATTACGAGAGAATAAATTTGATCTCATCAAAAACAAATATGCTTATTAGACAAATGTTTCTGAAGATTTTTGTATGTAGTGTAGCCTTTTATGAAAGTGAATCATGGGCAATAACCGAAGAACGAACAAACAAACGAAAGAAAGAATGAAAGTAAGAGAAAGGGCGCTTTTGACATCTGACATTACACCGAGGACCGGCGAAGGGATCACAAAAGAAATGTGACAAAGTATGTGCAAGGGAAGATTGATAGATACAGCTCGTGACATCCAAGACTTCCACCGTACACATAGCTAAGGGATGCGATTCTCTGACAGATTACCACATTTAAGTTATTTAAACTATTTTTAGATGTTAGAGACGTACAGGCTTTCAAAACTATTTTCAAGTGTTTAATTAAAATACTTAATTAAAAAACTTAAAAAACTTAGTTATTAATTGTGCCTCCAGATGAAAATTAGATGTTGAATAACCTGTGGAGTTTTATAAAATTTTTACGGCTTTGTTTCCTTTTCTATGTACAAGAATACATCAAATAAAGCTTAAACATTACGTTACATATTTCTTTATTTGCCTTACAAATAATTGTGTTTATTTTCAAATGCGCTACATCCTTCAAATTTAAAATATGCAATATTTATCAAGATATTTAATATGCATCAACATCTATGTAAAAATATGTAACTTTAAACTCCTGGAATAATGATTCTTTTAGTGTGATACGCCGACATTGTAGCTTTTCTTGCAGCTACATGTATGGGAAGAATATGTAATTACATATAATCCGGGATCTAATTACTATGCATATAATTCTCTTGTGGGGGCCGTATAAGACCTACTGTATAGTAGATCATACGTACTTGCACTTTACTGAAATAATTCTAATATTAATAATATTGTTATTGTTTTTAGGTTCCGCTAACCCTTCTTAACGGTTCTGGAAGACACCGAGGTGCCGAAATGTTGTCTAGCAGGAGTTCTTTTACGTGCCCGTAAGTCTATAAACATGAGGCTGACGTTCTGAGCACCTTCAAATACCACCGGACGGAATCAGGTTGGGGCCAGAAAGCCAGCGCCTCAACCATCTGAGCCACTCAACCCAGCGGAAATAATGCTAACCCCCTGTAGGTAGGGGACGCAGACGAAGAATACACCCACGGTATCCCCTACCTTCATAAGAGGCGGCTAAAAAGGGCGACCAAGGAATGATCGAATTAGAACCATGAGACTACTTGCAATTAGTACCATCACGCGGAGAACACCATTGGTCGCCTTTACTTGCGAGTAGTACCACTATGTTAGGTACGCAATAGATTTGTGCTTAATAGCAAGAGTGTGAATCAGGATGGATTTTACAGTACCCGTGATTGGTACCACTACATGCGGAACACCACGGGCTTACGTTGCCTGTGATTAGTACCATTATGTGAGAAACACCATGCGTGTGGGTGTTGCCTGTGATTAGTACCACTATATCAGCGACACTGTGGGTCTGCGTTGCCTGTGATTAGTACCCCCACTATGTGAGGAACACCACGGGATAGTACGAGTCCCTGTGATTAGTACACGAATGTGAGGTGCACCATAGGTTTGCGTCGCCTGTAAGTGACGCCGCAATGTAAGAAACACCACAGGTTTGCGTTACATGTGCGCATTTCATTACCTGTCCTGCTCCATGACTAAATGGTTAGCGTGCTGGCCTTTGGTCCAGAGGGTCCCGGGTTCGATTCCCCGCCGGGTCAGGGAGTTTAACCTTAATTGGTCAGTTCCAAAGCCTCGGGGACCGGATGTCTGTGCTGTCCCCAACATCCCTGCTACTCACACACCACACATAACACTATCTCCACCACAATAACACGCGGTTACCTACATATGGCAGATGCCGCCCACCCTCGTCGGAGGGTCTGCCTTACAAGGGCTGCAACCGGCTAGAAATAGTCACACGAAATTATTATTATTATTATTATTATTATTATTATTATTATTTCATTACCTGTGAGTAGTACCATAATGTGTGGAATACCGCGAGCCTAAGCTACTTTTGATTAGTACCACAACATGACAAATAGCATGGTTCTACTTTACTAGCGATAAGTACCATTATGAGAGGCCCATGATCTGGATTTTGGACCCCCTTTAGACAACGAGCATCATCGATTCAGGATGTGCTTTCAGAGCAGTCCCTTGGTCAGTAATACTACCGCTTTACGATCGTTTTTGTAAATGTGGGGCATTGCGGGTCGGATCGACCGATTGTTTTAAATTCGTATTTATACATTCATTCTTCGTCATCACGTTTTGAATTCTGGTCAGTGGAGGATTTGGGACTTTTCATTTGTCATTCCCATTTCGTCTCGTTTCGTACCATAAGGGGCCGATGACCTCGATGTTAGGCCCCTTTAAACAAGCACCATCATCATCATCATCATTATCGAAATAATGCTAAGGATAGTATCATATATAGCCTGTGCCCTCATACTGTGTAATTATATACGTAAGGTTATCCTTGCAAAACATTTCTTTGCTTCGACATAATGAACTGATAATACATTATTAAAATACTGCATAACGTGTTGACCAACTGACTATAAACACAAGATATTACAGTATTTATTTTGGGCTTTATGGCGATGTTTTGATTTGGAAATGGGCGGTTACTGTGTGTGCGGTGTGGTTTTTGTTAGCTATGCTGTGTTAATGCCCACAAGATGTCTGTTGTATTGGTCTGTCCTCCATTCATCATAGTCCTCTCTCCCTGTGTCCGGTCGATATGGCTGTCGCTTTATCTATGTCGTGCGTCTAAGCGGAGGTCGGCTCGAACACACCGGACGATGTAGGTCTCTCTCTCTCTGCTACCGCCATTGCTTCATCAACACACATCACTGAATTCAGAGTCTCTTTCAGTATTTACAGACCGCAGGATCTAATAAACCTAATTCTTTGACCTGTAGGAACAGTGTGTGGGTTGTTTTTGATCTGTCTTTCCTTCAATCCTCCTTGACTCAATGTGTAATAATAATAATAATAATAATAATAATAATAATAATCCAAAATTTGAACACGACATATGGGCAAATCAACCGAGTACCACACTTCAAGTACTTGGGAGAAATACTTGAACCAACGGGATGCCAGAAAGCTGCCCAGAAAATTCGCCTACAAAAACTTCGGAAAGCCTACGGTAGGGTTCACAACATATACAATAAAAAGTGCTTGTCCCGCCATGCAAAGATCAGACACTATAATACAGTAATCCAGCCCAAAGTTGTTGGTTTTTTTTTTTTTTTTTTTTTTTTTTTTTTTTTTTTTTTTTTTTTTTTTTTTAAAGATAGGTCTTATGGCGACGATGGGACAGGGAAGGAAGCGGCCGTGGCCTCACTTAAGGTACAGCCCCAGCATTTGCCTGGTGTGAAAATGGGAAACCACGGAAAACCATCTTCAAGGCTGCCGACAGTGGGGTTCGAACCAACTATCTCCCGAATACTGGCCGCACTTAAGCGACTGCAGCTATCGAGCTCGGTGCCCAAAGTCTTATATGCCAGCGAGACTCTTACTCTAATCGGGGAATGGTGACCTAGAAATCATTTTAAAAGAAGAATCCTGAGGAAAATTCTCGGCCCCCGAAACACAGAAGATGGTTATAGACTGAGGTCACGCCAAGTGACAGAAGAGATCTCCAACATTACAGCAGACATCCGCAAAAGACATCTGAAATTTTATGGGCACGTTCGCAGACTGCAGGAAAGTAGACTCTGCCACACAAAATTCTCACCTATATAGAACATCTAAAAAATATTCCATGAGTACTGGAAGTGAAGAAGGATCTGGAAAAAGCCCAGATGAACTCAACTGACACCGCGGACAGAAACCTCTATAGGAAAAAAATTAACGGATGGAAAGTGCAACCAGAGAACGAAGTGAAAAAAGAAGACTCGAGCAAAGTGGCCAGAAGAACGGAAAAAGGATCCAAGGAGAAAGGATGAGAGCTGTCTGGCAACTCAGAAAACAGAATCGTTAGAGCTTTGCGTGATCCACTGGGTCCATGCGCTCATAATAATAATAATAATAATAATAATAAACATGCATACGCCTTAATCCATTGTTATAACTTTCAGCGTTCAGTATTCAAGCCTCTGTGATTATTTTTCTTCTTCTTCTTCTTGTTTTCGAATAGGTCTACTATGGACCACGTTAAGCATCATTCATTTACGGTTCTTCCTCTTTCGATCGGCCCAGTACTTCTTCATCCTTTCGGAGTGGGCTTCTTTACGTTCTCGTGACCAGTTGTTGCCGGTCCGTTTTTTGCTACTTATTATTATTATTATTATTATTATTATTATTACAAGTTTCTTTACATCGCACCGACACAGATAGGATTTATGGCGACAAGTGGTGGTGGTGGTGGTGGTGGTGGTGGTGGTGGTGGTGGTGGTGGTGGTGGTGGTAGTGATTATTGCTTTAAGACTAAGTACAACGGTATCCCCTGCCTGTCGTAAGAGGTAACTAAAAGGGGCGACCAAGAGATGATTGTATTAGAACCATGAAACTACTTGTGATTAGTACCACCACGCAGGGAACACCATGGGTCGCTTTTCCTTGCGCGTAGTACCATGTTAGGTACAAAATAAAATTCTCTATATAACACTATATTAATCAGATAGACAAAATGGAAGGGAACCGACACTTCGAAAAATGAAGGTATCGGCCAAAGGGAGATGAGGACCATGGAGGGCGTGAAAATGAGACTCCCTAGGCTTCGAGTGCTGTGACACCGTCGAGGTCGGAAAAGAACAAGAGTTCACCAGGGGAGGTCGGATAAGATAGATGAAAATGAGGAGCCTGACGAGTAAATGGAAGCCATGCCAGGACTCAGCTAAGGGCCCTATGGTCGGCAATCCACGCTCCCAAGTTGAGAGCTCCTGGGGCCCCTTTTAATCGCTTCTTACGACAGGCAAGGGATACCGTGGGTGTTAATCTCTCACCCCAACCCACACGGGGATTATGGCGACAATGGGAGAGGAAAGGCCTAGGAGTAGCAAGGAAGTGGTCGTGGCCTTAATTAAAGTACAGCCCCAGCATTTGCCTGGTGTGAAAACGGGAAACCACGAAAAACTATCTTAAGGGCTGCTGAGAGTGGGGTTCGAACCCACTATCTCCCGGATGCTAGCTCACAGCTGCGCGCCCATAACCACACGGCCAACTCGCTCGGTAATTTCACATCCAATCAATCAAGATAGATACGCATGACTTCAGAAAACTATTTATTTATTTATTTATTTATTTATTTATTTATTTATTTATTTATTTATTTTGCTTTAGGTCGAACCAACCCCTGTGGGTGGGGGACGCAGACGAAGAATACACCCACGGTATCCCCTGCCTGTCGTAAGAGGTAAGGAAAAGGGGCGACCAAGGGATGATTGTATTAGAACCATGAAACTACTTGTGATTAGTACTAGCACGCAAGGAACACCATGGGTCGCTTTTCCTTGCGCGTAGTACCACTATGTTAGGTACAAAATAAGTTTGTGATTAGTAGCAATAGAGTGCGTTGCCGGCTTCTACAGTACCTGTGATTAATACCCACTATATGCGGAACACCACGGGATAGTGCAAGTCCGTGTGGTTAGTACACGTATGTGATGAACACCATAGGTTTGCGTTGCATGTAAATGGCACCGCAATGTGCGAAACACCATACGTGTGTGTTATATGTGCGATTTTCATTACCTGTGAGTAGTACCAGAATGTGTGGGATACCGCGACTCTACGCTACTTTTGATTAGTGTTGTAACCAAGGTTGAGATTTACAAAACACAACTTTATTATTCGCTTCAAATGCAAAATACACTATTTACACAAATAAAAATGAAATTTAACTTGAAGCAAATGAATTAGGAATCTTGAGAAAGAGTCTATCTTTTGTACACTATATACAAGTTTACAGTATTTACATCCACCTCTATCTCGAAAAGATAGTCCTTGATATGAAAAGTCGATAGTCGAAAACTATCAGAAGTACTGACATAAATGTTTTGGAAAGTCCTTCCTTGTTGAGTTCATAAAGGCAAGTTCAATGTTGGAAGAATTCTTACTTGGCGAAACCAAGGGAGCTTGCATCAATTAAGGAAATATGACGGTATGTAATACTATGACTGGATATGGGCAGCGGAAGAGGAGCGGTGACCAGAGGTGAGACCTCGTACTGCCAGAAATTCAGTCCACCTGGTCGAAGCACATTTTCAAGAGGAGTAGCCTCCGTGCTCGACGTAGGGTGTATTCTGGAGCTGGACACCGGGGCAAGTGGGCATCTGGACAGGCTGGGAGTTCCTCTTTATAGTACACACACGACTGTTCAGGCACGCGCACTGAGGGCTGCGCGTCGAGGCTAGAAGAATGACACTTGGCGCGCGTGTAGCTGGCTGGCGGAGCGAGAAGGGAGCGCCGGACATACAACAATTAGTACCGCAACATGACAAATACCATGGTTCTACTTGCTTAGCGATAAGTACCATTATGAGGAGCCGATGACTTGGATTTTGGACTCCTTTAGACTACAAGCATCATCGATTCAGTATTGTGCTATGGAAGCAGTCCCTTGGTCAGTAATACTATTGTTTTATGTCAGTTTCTGTGAATCCATTCATTCTTCGTCCTCACGTTTTGAATTCTGGTCAGTGGAGGATTTTGGACTTTCGTCTCAATTCGTACCATTAGGGGCCGATGACCAAGATGTTAGGCCCCTTTAAACAACAAGCATCATCATCATTAGGTCGAACCGACACAGATAGGTCTTTCGGCGACGATGGGATGGGGAAGGCCTAGGAGTGGAAAGGAAGCGTTCGTGGCCTTACTTAAGGTACAGCCCCAGCATTTTCCTTGGTGTGAAAATGAGAAACCACGGAAAACCATGTTCAAGGATGCTGAAAGTTGGATTCGTACCCACTATCTCCCGAATGCAACTTCACAATTGCGCACCCCTAAGCGCACGGCCAAATCGTTCGGTACTGTTTAAAATTGTGTTCTTACTACGTATATTCTCAACACTATCAAAATTATTTGGCGGTCTGGAAAACAAAAATTCAGAAACGGACTAAAAACAGAAGTGAGATACATAAATGCTCCCGAATGTTTGTCTATGCCACCAGTAAATCGCTCAAGAGAGCGGGCACTAAAATCTGTTACGGACTAATAGGAAGGCACAGCTGGCGCTTAATGAGGGAGCCCGATAATGAATGAACTTCCACTTTTTTGTCGTAGAAGATGGTGTCAAGGTCGTAAGTCCTCTTACGCGGGAAGTCGAGGCATGAGATCTCATCGTATCCCGTCTAGTCTTCTCCCGCCCTCGCTTTTTTTAATACCCATATGTACTGTGTACTTCTCCCGAGAATGTTATCACGGTCACTTTGAAACCTTGAACCTTAAAATAACAAGAGAACATTTACTGTAGCTATGGCCCTAATAGAATACACCATTCTTAACTTATCTGATGGTATCGATGTGAACAGTCTATCCTACACCAAACAAGTCAACCCTTTTCTTCTTATGCTCTCCTACGACACCGTTAAGTAACTCAGTGCATCCAGCGCGTTTTTTGTTTCACATTTCCTTTCTCGCTTTCTGGTAGCTCTTCATTTTTTCACTTCTTCTCCAACGCTGCTCCATCCAGATGTTGCTTCGTTCCTCACTCCTGGATATACAGTCGAACTTCTATATCTCGGAAGAGGCTGCGGAGGGTGAAAATACTTCGAGTTATCGAAAATTCCGAGCTTTACCAAAGCGTACACAACTACGGCTAAATAAATAAATAAATAAATAAATAAATAAATAAATAAATAAATAAATAAATAAATAAATAAACCCAAACAGCAGTAGGTCCACTGTTATTTACTTCCTAATTTTTGACACTTTTCTTTTCTCAACATCTACAATTTTAATATTATTCGTTTACCGGGCGAGTTAGCCGTATGGTTTCGGGGGGCGCAACTGTGAGCTTGCATTCGGGAGATAGTGGGTTCGAACCCCACTGTCGGCAGCCCTGAAGATGATTTTTTTTCCGTGGTTTCCCATTTTCACACCTGGCAAATTCTATAGCCTCCCGCCGGGCTGAGTGGCTCAGATGGTTAAGGCGCTGGCCTTCTGACCCCAACTTGGCAGGTTCGATCCTGGCTCAGACCGGTGGTATTTGAAGGTGCTCAAATACGTCAGCCTCATGTCGGTAGATTTACTGGAAAGAACGCCTGCGGGATTACATTCCGGCTCTTCGGCGTCTACGAAAACCGTAAAAGTAGTTAGTGGGACGTAAAGCCAATAATAATATTATTCTCTAGCCTACGTTTGCTCAGGCGGCAGCGCGCCGGCTTCTCACCGCTGGATTCCGTGATCCAAATCCCGGTCACACCATGTGAGATTTGTGCTGGACAAAGCGGAGACGGGTACTTCAGCTTTTCCTGTCATCTTTCATTCCAGTAACACTCTTCAGTATCATTTCATCTGTCAGTCATTAATCATTATCCTAGAGTAGTGCGACCAGCTTCGGCAGCCGGCACAATTCCTATCCTCGCCGCTGGATGGGGCAACCCTGTCGAATGGCTGGAAACAGGCCGTGAATTTTCATACCTGGAAATTTCTGGGCCTGTAATTTAAGGCCACGAGCGCTTCCTTCCCACTCCTAGGCCTTTCCTATCCCATCGGCGCCGTAAAATCTATCTGTGTTGGTTCGACGTAAAACAGATTCTAAATTTTAATACGTAGACTTTCACGACCACTAAATGACATTGTGATAATTATTTGGGGATATTAGGTCGTGTAATAATAAATAAATACCAGCTGACGCGTTTCAATCCTACGACCAGGATCGTCTTCAGAGCAACAACAAAGCAAAATGGCTACGGTCTCTCCATAGTAACCAGACTCAAGATAGAGAGACCCTGTTAGAAATATAGTTCATTCCAGGGCCTCCAGAGTCACGGAGAAACATGTTGACGAGTTAACTATGGAGGGTAGCCATGATCTACTCAGTATAGTCGCAGGATTGAAACGCGTCAGCTGGTATTTATTTATTATTACACGACCTAATATCCCCAAATAATTATCATAATGAGATTCTAAATTGGTTAATATCATCAGATTATCTATGTTCCAAAGTGATCATAGTAAGGGGAGTGCGCTGTAGGGCTAAATAAGATTACATTATCATAAAGTGAGAGGTTCACTGCGACTGTTTGCTCCACCTCTTTCCTAGTGAGAGTATCGAACCTATACATTCTTAGGAAGGTGCTGTGTCCGTTCTTGACCTAGCATAATACAGTATTCGATATTGTATTAAAATTTTATTTTGCCATAAGAAGTAACATTCCCATTTTAGAAGACTTACAAATTCATATTTTTAAAGAGAAACCTGCAATTTTCCTGCGTTGATTTCTCTGTAACCGTGTACTCTCTGCAACATTCTCTAACAGGTTAACAGCACCATATGCGTCCTCGCCAACTGAGGATTGTAACCCCATACTGTAAACCGCCTGCTCGAGGTTGTGAAGCGGCCTAAAGGAGGATTTTAAGTTACTGTGGTACATCTTCATCTAGTGAATGCATACGATAATGTTAATACAGAAAAGGTGTGGGAAACGCTGAAAAGAAAAGGATGTGGAAAGCAATCAAGGGAATTAATGTTTAAATTGTGTTCAGACTCCAGTGGGGGAGAACAGGTTGGTTTAGAAACCCGACTGACTAAGACAGGGAAATGCATTGTCTCCAGTTATATTTATGAAATGGCGTATGGCCTTTAGTTCCGGGAGTGTCTGAGGACATGTTCGGCTCTCCAGGTGCAGGTCTTTTGATTTGACGCCCATAGACGACTTGCGCGTCGTGATGAGGATGAAATGATGATGAAGACAACACATACACCCAGCCCCCATGCCAGAGAAATTAACCAATTACGGTTAAAATTCCCGACCCTGCCGGGAATCGAAACCGGGACCCCTGTGACCAGAGGCCAGCACGCTAACCGCTTAGCCATGGAGCTGGACACTTATATTTATAATGGTTATGGTAGGAATTCTAAAGGAAACAATGGCAACATATAGAGGGGAGTATGAAAATATTGTTGTTTGCGGATGACAGTGATCTGGGGAGTCAACAAAACAGACGTGCAAATCCAACTAGAGGCTTTACATTATATGGTATGAAAATTAGTGTGGAGAAGAACAAAACAGTGGTGATGACATGAGGAGAAACAGAAGGGAAATTTGAATATTTCAAATATTTGGAAAGTGAAATAATGCAAGATGCAAGGTTGGACAAGGAGATCAGCAGTGAAGGATACATGTGTCAAATACGTTATACGAGAATATAAGGAACTTGGTGTGGAACAGAGAAGTTCCTATGAAATATAAAGAGATAATGTACAAATTGTACCATATCCCTATATGAATGTATGCATCAGAGAGCAAGAGATAGACGAGAGTAAAATTCAGACCAGTGAGATGAAGTTCCTGAGGAGTATGTTATGGAAGACAAGGAGAAACAGAGTAAGAAATGTTGAGGTCAGAAAAGAGATAGGGGCAGAAAAACCGAGTGGTAGGATGGAGAAAAATAAGTTGACATGGTTTTGACATGTTATGAGGAAGCAGGAGAGAAGGATACCAAAACAAATGTTGGAGGCTAAGATGGAAGGAAAGAGGGCAAGATGGATAGACTCTGTCAAGAACAGTACAGTAAAAGAAAACGAAGAGTCGAATGGAATACAATTACTGGAGAGGGGTGGTGGAAGGAGAGGCAATGGTGAAGAAGTGCCATCAACACCTCGACCTGGTAAGGGGAAATTAAAATGATGAGTACGGATATTCAGCCTGGTCTTCCAGTGAAACACGGTTCCAGTTCTAGTGTTAGTGATGTTGAAGTCTCTGCTTCGTGGTAGTCTTATTCCACTTTGCCCAGTTCCTACAGAAGCTATCATGCAATAACGATGGTGCTAGATAAAGCTGTCTACCAGTCCAGCCCACAGCAGAACCTCCCAAAGATCGATACCTGACATACTAACAGCTCTCAGCCCAGCTGACAGATTAGAGATATCCATTCACAATAGTGCACGCATTATTTATTATCTGCACTCAGATTTCGCAGTACAATAACTAATTACCTCACTTTGTAACATATGAGTGTCTTATTCACCATTAAATGACATCACCATTCTCCCAGTATCGATGCAGAATATTACGGGTAGATTTCGCTAATGTTTTAATGGAAGTAGGCCTACATTAAAAACACATACATACAAATGTTGATGGCCTCTCCTTCCAACACTCTACTTCAGTAATTGTATTCCATTCCAGTCTTTCTTCTTCTTTAAGACGCCGTCTCCGACCGGAGGTTGGCGATCCACGTAACTAGCTCTGTTCTTGACAGCGCAGAATGGAATGCCATTTCTGAAGTACAGCAGTGCCATCTTCGAAGGTCTTTCAGCCATGAATTTATTCTTCTCCCAACAGATCTCTTCCCCTGTATCTTCCCTTCGATAATAACCTGTAATAACTGATACCTCTCACCTCTCATGATATGTCCGAGATATTGCGTTTTCCTCTGTTTTATGGTGCGCAGTAGTTCTTTTTGCTTTTTCATCCGACGAAGGACCTCGGCATTAGAGATTTTCATTACCCAGGATATCCGCAAGAGACGGCGATACAGGAACATTTCGAAGGCATCAATACGTTTCTCTATGGTTGGATCCAGAGTCCAGCTTTCACATCCATATAGGAGAACAGAAAATATATAGCAGCGGATCATACGAATTCGTAGTTGGAGACTGAGATCTGACCTCACAAAGAATTTCTTCATGGTAATGAATTGTTTCCTGGCCTGCTCAATTCTAGATATTATCTCCCGTTTGGAGTTACATTGGTCATCCAAGATGGTACCCAGATATTTGAGAGACGACACTTGCTCAACTATTTTATCTTTTATTGTCTTTAGTCTTCTTATACTGTTCTTGATAGTCTATCAATCTTGCCCTGGGCCTCCCTCTTGGCCTCTTTCCCTGTATCTTAACCTCCAACATTTGTTCTGGTATCCTTCCCTCATTCATCCTCATACACATGTCCAAACCATCTCAATTTATGACTGATTGATTGATGGATACTCTTCATTATAGACTGATATACCTTTCAGCGTTCAGACTACTGCCCTCCGTGAACTTACTAAATGCCGCCACAATCCTCTATTTGTAACTAATTATGAGGCCTCGTTTACTTCTATACCTGTTATCTTTATATAATTAGAAACTGAATCAAACCTTCCTCTCCTGTTCCCTCTACTTCTCTTACCATCGATGGTCGAGTCCATTACTCTCTTAAGTAACACATTCACCACCGTTCGCCTGTCCGGCTCCATGGCTAAATGGTTAGCGTGCTGGCCTTTGGTCACAGGGGTACCGAGTTCGATTTCCGGCAGCGTCGGAAATTTTAACCATCATTGGTTAATTTCGCTGGCACGGGGACTAGTTGCATGCGTCGTCTTCATCATCATTTCATCCTCATCACGACGGACATGTCGCCTACGGCCGTCAAATCAAAAGAACTGCACCTGGCGAGCCGAACATGTCCTCGGACACAGCCGGCACTAAAAGCCATACGCCATTTCATTTCAGATTACTTGTTCCTCAGATAGATTTTGAAAGTTATTCCCCTTTACAGGCCTATTTATATTAGGAACACCATTTGCAAAATGAAAATCCACACCTGCTTCCAGTTTCAATCCAGTCAGGAATGGAATGAATGAAGCCCCCATCTAGCGGCGAAGATAGGAACTGTGCCGGCTGCCAAAGCCTGTCGCACTCCTCTGGGGTAATGATTAATGACTGACAGATGAAATTATATTGGAGAGTGTTGCTGGAATAACAGGGAAAACCGAAGTACCCGGAGAAAAACCTGTCCCGCCTTCGCTTTGTCCAGCACAAATCTCACATGTGATGACCGGGATTTGAACCATGGAACCCAGCGATGAGAGACCGGCACGCTGCCACCTGACCCACGGAGGCTTACTCTAAATGACGCGGTCATTTTGCTTTTAACCGCAAGTTAAGTTTAACCTAGGCGAAAGGAGGTGTTAAGTTAACCTTAATCTTAACCCCGAGTTAAAACTAACCCTCCTTGATGAAACAGAATGTATAGTCAAATTCAGAGTTAAAATTTTGGAACACTGGGTTAACGTTTAACCCACGCTGATGAAGCCGGGCTTTAGCGATACTTCCTTTTACGGAGGGGGGATAGGCAAAGAGGAAGCTTTATCGGTTCCGATAGTACATCCAACCGAATGGAACTGACAACTGAATTGAAGGGACAATATGATCGATCGATAAGCTCTCCTTACCATTTCCGCACTCATCTCCATGCCATTCTTAGCGGTCAACTGTTCGTCTGCGTGCATGGAATGGCGTCTGGTTCTACAAGTTATCATAGTTAATGGTCGGGGAACGGATGTCTATATAAATACATAGGGCCTGTTTATTTACGAAGCGGGCGAGCTGGCCGTACGGTTAAGGGCGCGCAACTGTGAGCTTGCATCCGGGAGATAGTGGGTTCGAACCTCACTAATCACAGCTCCAGGAGGCCGAAGTATCATTAAAAGTTTCGCGTGCAGTACCATCATCTCTCCTACCCTGCTAGCCAACATTCCGATGGTGAAAATTTGTCCCACCAATGGGGCTGCTAATCATTATGTCAGACTAAAGACGACTTGATGCATTAACGATCATGTCCACGACTAAATAAACATTCGGGATCATTATTTGAGGATTTCTTTCTAAATTTTTGTATGTTAGGTTTTGTTTTGACATTTCTTATGTCACCAATAGAGATGGCTGAAAAATAACGTAGCAGTTACTTTGTCACAGTTATATGCGTGTCACTGTTACAAATGTAACGAGGACAAAAAATAACAGGTTACCTAGTAACGACAACAAAATAACGTACTAGTGAAAACAACAACTGGGAAGTGAGAACTGTCACTAGTAGCAGCTTACAGACACAGAATGTGACCTTCAGATTTCAGATAGTCTTCCAAGTGAGAGCGCTTTCGTAGAAGATTACTTTAAGTAGTGTATTTGTTTAAGTTGCTGCTGTCATTTGGTAACTAAAGCGTAAACTGTTATGGAGTTATGCCATATTCAACTGCTCAGGGGTAATCGTTGACTCAGATAACTTACATTACAATAATATTATAAGTTCTACACGTATATTTTTTTGGTACCATAAATCAATTAGTATGCTAACTTTACTTATTGATATTATAGATAACATAACATCACTTCATTTTACTTAATCGATCCTCTTATACCGGTTTGTGTCGAGGTGTGGGAGACAGAACATCATGTTTTCTTGTCTTCTATCCTTGATCGGGGAACTCACTCCTCTAGATTTCAGAAAAGACGCCATGTTCTCCTCTCATTTCATGCGTTGTCTGTCTCTCGTTAACTTTTTAGCAAATAGGAATGTGTGTTTTGCTGCTCCGACTTTCAACAGTGTAGTGATGCGTGCGCGCATGTGCGAGTGAATGAATGGGACTTCGCAATACAGCAGTAAGGAGACAAGCTTGAAGCCGTAACCGGGCTGTGACCAATAAGAAGTGTTTAACGTTAGACATTATTAACTGTTACTTTGCACAGTTACTTTATTGTAGCAGTGACAGGTGTAGCAGTTACACAAAAATAACCGTTTTTCACACCTCTAGTCACCAAAATGAGTAACGTGGTGGGGGGGGGGGGACAAAAATGTAGATACGGTAACAAAAAGTACCGGGCAAGGGCTGGGGGTATACCGTGGGTATACATCAAATATGAAAAAGAATACTACAAAAATAGTAAGTTGTTTGATAGTCTCTGAGCGAATTACGACAGAGGGGTAAAGGTCTACCAATCTAAGTCCAGTAATATTAGTTTCTTGACATACTGATTCAATCTACTATACTATACTGCTAATAATAAGAGTTGGCGTCTGACATTTCTTAGAGGGAGGTCCGTTTACCGCCTGCCGAGGCGGGATAAAGGGAGTGGCTGTGTGGTTGCCATGGAAACGAGGGTGGGGCGACTGCGGTTGCCATGGAGATAAAACTTCAAGGCAGCTCGTCTTTCTGGGAGTTGCCAAACCTCTCACTGTCACTGATAAGAACCGGATTGTTTGTATAAGAGTGATCGCAAATGGGACGACACCGCCTGGCCAGGTAGTCTACAACAGATCACAGCGGTCAGAATGAAGGACGGAACAAATGAGCCGGAAGCGAAGGGTAAGAGCATGTAGAAAGGAATGCTGGAATGTGGCAACATCGTGAAATGGCACGTGCAGTGCTCCTCCCTCCAACCTTACCTGTCAGACGCCAACTTTAGTTAAGTCTAGTATAGTATAGACTTAACTAAAGTTAACCGCAGTCGCCCCACCCTCGTTTCCATGGTAACCACACAGCCACTCCCTTTATCCCGCCTCGGCAGGCAGTAAACGGACCTCCCTCTAAGAAATGTCAGACACCAACTCTTATTATTAGCAGTATAGAGTAGGAAAGATCATAAAGTTGGAAATCAAGAGGTCAAATTGGGGAAAATAGTAATTTATAGAAAGAGGAATTACGGATTGGAAAAACTAGTCAAGGACAGTGGTCGATAAACATCTAAGTTCTTTGAAATCATTTACGTCCCATTAACTACTTTGACGGTTTTTGGAGACGCCGAGGTGCCGGAATTTCGTCCTGCAGGAGTTCTTTTACGTGTCAGTAAATCTACCGACACAAGGCTGACGTATTTCAGCACCTTGAAACACAACACGACTGAGGCAGGGTCGAACCTGTCAAGTAAGGGTGGAAAGACCAGCGCTTCAACCGGCTGAGCCACTCAGCCCGACTTTAAGAAAAGACTAGATGAACAACTGATAGGGAATCTGCCACCTGAGCGACTGATGATTGATTAATTTGACTGATACTACTTATTTTAGCAGCGAATTTCTAAGTATTACTCGTGATTGTTATCCTTCAATTAATCTCTCAGCTAAAGTTGTCATTTTGAGAAACAAGTAGGAAGTACGTAAGTAATTCTTTATTTGTGGCGAAGTTAGGGCTGAAGGCCCTCCTCTTACACTTATTATTACAATTATTTAAAATAATTAACATACATATCATTTTTTAAATACAACAAAACTTTTTTTTAAATAATATAGTAGGCTACTAATAGCAAATATGGAGGTAGTAATAAAATAAATAATTATAGAACGTACAACATGACAATATAAATGAACATGACAATAGCTTTAAAACTAACACTAGTAATAATAAAAGAACGAAACACAGTAAATACATTTCTAATTTTTATGAAAATAAGCTCATTCACACAACGCACATCGAAAAAGTCAGCTAGAGGTATTCAGCAAGTGATTTCGGCAATCGATCTTAAATCTCCTATGAGAACGTAAATCCCTAATGGTAGCAGGGAGGGTATTCCACAGCCTAGCGGCAGTGACTACAGAGGAGAGGTTGTAAGTCCTGGAGTGACTGAGAGATATTGTTAAACAGGAGCCAGATCGTGTACAGTGGTTATGATAGGAGGAGAGGTAATTAAAGTTTGATGAGAGATACTTCACCTCAGTTTAGAACTTCATGCAGAAGGGACAACATGTGGAGACTGCGACGCTCATGAACACGAAGCCATGACAACTCCCTATAATAAGGTGAAATGTGAGAATCATATCGCAGCTTAAATATAAATCGAATACAGGTGTTTAAACTCCGTTCGAGCATCTTGTTACTGTCTTGAGTTATGTCTGTAAGTACATTGTCGCAGTAGTCTAGAATTGGTAAGATTAGGGATTTTACCAGTTGTATTTTAAGATGTTTCGGAGATATGGTAGAGTAGCGTTTGAGAGGAAAAGGAGATTTCTGCACTTAACGGCAGGTATTTGTCACTTGTTCAGTCCAATTTAGTGTCTCAGTCATTGTAACACCTAAGTTTCTTACTGACGTACAATAGGGCACGACATTATTATTTAAAATAATTGGGTGTAGGCTACATGTCTACTTTTTAACAAGTTAAGGTTCCTTTTGGTACCAAATATAATAGTCTGAGTTTTGTTAGGATTTATTAAGAAGCTGTTATTTTTGGCATAGTCACTCAGTTGTCGTAAGTCAAAATTTACTCTGTCAATGGCTACATCTATGTCTTGTGGATATGAGTGGCAATAAATCTGAAGATCATCTGCATAGATATGGTACTTGCTATATTTCAATACGTCCCCTATGTCGTTCACTCTAACAACAAATAAAAGTGGGCCCAAAACCGACCCCTGCGGGACACCTATTGACTTGTTATGCCATCCTGAGTACATTGTTCCCACTGATACTCGTTGCCGACGGTCAGTAAGGTAGGAGCTAAAAAATTTAAGAGATGTCTCATTTAAGTTGCGACTACGGAGTTTTAGCAGTAGTAACCAAGGACTAACTGTGTCAAAGGCGCTGCGTGAGTTTCATGTTATGGCAATCGATTTATTTGAAGCTATGTATCCATACTTTAATTTCAGTTGTTCTTACTAGCACCTGATGCTATAAAATATGGCCGCTATGAAGGTTGCGTGTCGTGTTGCTGCCCTCCTCCCGTTCAGCATGCAGGTAGCTCGTCCAATGAAGCGCGGTCTCCACATTCATTGGTCCGAGCAACAGACCAGGCACCCAACTACCTTACCTGGCCGCGAAGAAAAGCTCTGTCGTGGATCCGATCTCGTCACGCTACAATCACAGCGAAAGGAGTGGAACAAGCCTCTTGGGATAGCCGACATGTCATGGCGGGTATGCAGCCATCCAGGGATCACAGACCATCAGCCTAAAAGATTCTTAGTTCTCACTACTTAGTAACGGAATAATAGAAAAAAAATCCACAGTTCTACTAGCCATTCAGTCATGATAAATGCACAGCGTTACTTTCCGTGGTCCTTAGATGACCAAAATCGAAAAGAAGAATAATTAAAATGAATGCAAATAACTGCAGATAATCTTGCAAGGTTTTCTCTGATTCCCTAGATACCGCTGCAAAACAAATCAAGCAACCTAAATCCCAAGCAGCAAAGGCTGGCATCCAAATCACTCCAGATCCCCTCCTTGTTACTTCTTGAAATGAAAACCTACGACCTGTTTTCCAGTCATTGACCGGGTCAGGGATGTAATGAATGAAACATATATAGGCTGTTATTACAATGGGGTCGCCACTCCCAAGGGGATTTTATTAATGAGTGATAAATGCTATGAAATGATAATGGAGAGTGTTGCTGGAATGAAAGATGACAGGGGAAACTGGAGTACCCGGAGAAAAACCTGTCCGCCTCCGCTCTGCCCAGCACAAATCTCACATGGAGTGACCGGGATTTGAACCACGGTATCCAGCGGTGAGAGGCCGACGCGCTGCTGTCTGAGCCACGGAGGCTCACCCTTGTTACCTCTTATTTATTATTATTATTTAATCCCTTTTCCCTCCAGGGTTGGTTTCTCCCTCGAACTCAGCGAGGGACCCCACCCCTACCGCCTCAAGGGCAGTGTCCTGGAGCGTGAGGCTTTGGGTCGGGGATATAACTTGCGAGGGCGGACAAGTACCTCACTCAAGCGGCCTCGTCTGTTATGCTGAACCTTGTGGGGGAATGGGAAGATCGGAAGAGATAGACAAAGAAGAGGGAAGGAAGCAGTCGAGGCATTAAGTTATAACCGGAACCAATAATATCAAGTAGACTCCTAGAGAGAACAGGGAAAAATCAAACGAGCAGAAAAGTTTAGGCACGTGGATAGTAGGCTACCTAACAACTGTGAGAAAGAAGCGTTCACGTCTAGGATCAACTAGGTAGAAGTGCCATACCAATTAACTGGATAGACAGATCTTATGGCGACAATAGGATAGGAAAGGGCTAGGAGGGGGAAGGAAGCGCCCGTGGGCTCAATTAAGGTACAACCCCAGCATTTGTCTGGTGTGATAATGGGAAACCACGGAAAACCATCTTGAGGGCCGCCGACAGTGGGGTTCGAACTCACTATCTCCCGAATGCAAGCTCACGGCCTGCGTGACTGTTTTATTGCCAGATGCCCTTCATGACAACCCTCTGCAGAGGGATGTATTTACTACTCCGTATTTCGGTGGTGATTGATAGTTTAGTGTGATGTGTGTAGATGAAGAGAAGAAGAAAGCAAGATGGATTAACCAGAGCTTACTCAGTTTAAAATCCCCAGCCCGGCCGGGAATCGCACCCAGAATCCTCTGAACAGAAGACCAGTATGCAGGCCGTTCAGCTATGGAACCGGACAGCAAACAGAAAATCACTCTGGATGAAAACACTATTGAACAGGAGTCACACTTCAAGTATCTAGGATGCTGGCTGTTACTCCATTTCCTGTCGCATGTTCATCCACGTAGAATCCAAAACAGAGCACTGCTCCATGTTTCTTGCGTGCGCCGAACACTCCAACAACGCTCCATATTTTACAGACTTCCAGCATCAACGAATTTTCGGCACGAAATTGATATCTTCAATCTCTACAAACTTTTCAAAACCGAACTGAAATGTGTAATAATTAAAGCGCAAGCTCTCGATTTTCTGTAGACAACACTAACAGAACGTCGTTAATGATGCGGACATGATTATACAAAAAGAACTTCTTAACATTAAGTCCCCTCCTTGTTACCTATTATTATTATTAATATTATTATTATTTAATCCCTTTACCCTCCAGGGTTAGTTTTCCCCTCGGACTCAGCGAAGGATCTCACCCCTGCCGCCTCAAGGGCAGGTTTTTTTTTTTTTTTTTTTTTTTTTTTTTTTTTTTTTTTGCTAGGGGCTTTACGTCGCACCGACACAGATAGGTCTTATGGCGACGATGGGAAGGAAAGGCCTAGGAGTTGGAAGGAAGCGGCCGTGGCCTTAATTAAGGTACAGCCCCAGCATTTGCCTGGTGTGAAAATGGGAAACCACGGAAAACCATTTTCAGGGCTGCCGATAGTGGGATTCGAACCTACTATCTCCAGGATGCAAGCTCACAGCCGCGCGCCTCTACGCGCACGGCCAACTCGCCCGGTCTCAAGGGCAGTGTCCTGGAGCATGAGGCTTTGGGTTGGCGATATAACTTGGGGGGAGGAAGAGTATCTTGCCCAAGCGGCCTCGCCTGCTGTGCTGAACCTTGTGGGGAAACGGGAAGATCGGAAGGGATAGACAAAGAAGAGGGAAGGAAGCGGTTGTGGCACTAAGTTAGCTACCATCCCGGCATTTGCGTGAACAAGTAGGAATCCACGGAAAACAACTTCGAGGATGGCTGAGGTGGAAATCGAATCCCCTCTACTTAGCTGACCTCCCGAGGCTGAGTGAACCACGATCGAATACCACTTTTCAAATTTTGTGGCAGCTAATCATACTCACCACTACACCACACAGACGGACATTGTTACCTCTTACTGTCTATTTTTCTAATTGTTAGTATTTAATAGCTATTGTTGTGCAATGAATGTACCTGTCCCGCAGTATAGGGGTAGCGAGCCTGCATCTCACCTGGAGGCCCCACGTTCGATTACCGGCCAGGTTAGGGATTTTACCTGGATCTGTGGGCTGGTTCGAGGTCCACTCAGCCTTCGTGATTACAATTAAGGAGCGCTCTGACGGTGAGACAGCGGCCCCGATCTAGAAAACCAAGAATAACGGCCGAGAAGATTCGTCATGCTGACCACACGACACCTCGTAATGTGCAGGCCAAGACCCATCAGAGCTGGGAAGGCTAGCGCATAGCGAGCCATCTAGTGATGAAAGAAAGTACCACTTACTATAAGACCAACGGTAAATTCAAAACGTCATTATTAGTGAAGTCTTGCTCATGAACAGGCGAGATTTTCTTCTGAAGACGTAGAGGGAAGTTCTTTGAGAAATGTAAAAAAAAACCTCGCCTTGTTTTTTGCCATGGCAAAAACACAAACGCGTATTATCGTCTCCATAATAATAATAATAATAATAATAATAATAATAATAATAATAATAATAATCTCAGACATATTTAGGAAAATACTTTTGAAATTTTAGGGACATATTCCCAGAATGAGTAATCAAACATTGACCAAAAGAATTCTGAACCTTACCCTATCAATGAAAGTTTAAAATAAATGTCTGCTCGAAGTTAGAAAAGATCTTCAGGAAACAAGCATCAGTGATCAAATTGTATTACTGTAGATAGATATAAGTTCAGAAAAATTAGTCGACAATCGCCGCTTTACACACCATCCAAGCACTACCTCCAACAAAACCTGGTCAGAAGATCGCAAGAAAAGCCACAGCGAGAAGATGAAGACATTTTGGGAGAAGAAAAAGGCTAGTGGCTTTACGTCGCACCGACACAGATAGGTTTTATGGCGACGATGGGATAGGAAAGGGCTAGGAATTGGAAGGAAACAGTCGTGGCCTTAATTACGGTACAGCCCCAGCATTTGCCTGGTGTGAAAATGGGAAACCACGGAAAACCCTCTTCAGGGCTGCCGACAGTGGGATTCGAACCCACTATCTCCCGGATGCAAGCTCACAGCCGCACAATGATAATAATAACAACATGCATACATACATTATCATTATAGACTGTTATGCCTTTCAGCGTTCAGTCTGCAAGCCTCTGTGAATTTACTAAACGTCGCCATAATCCTCGATTTGCAACTAGTGTTGTGGCCTCATTTAGTTCTATACCTCTTATCTTTAAATCGTTAGAAACCGAGTCTAACCATCATCGTCTTGGTCTCCCTCTATTTCTCTTACCCTCCATAGCAGAGTCCATTATTCTCCTAGGTAACCTATCCTCCTCCATTCGCCTCACATGACCCCACCACCGAAGCCGGTTTATGCGTACAGCTTCATCCATCGCGTTCATTCCTAAATTAGCCTTTATCTCCTCATTCCGAGTACCCTGCCATTGTTCCCACCTGTTTGTACCAGCAATCATTCTTGCTACTTTCATGTCTGTTACTTCTAACTTATGAATAAGATATCCCGAGTCCACCCAGCTTTCGCTCCCGTAAAGCAAAGTTGGTCTGAAAACAGACCGATGTAAAGATAGTTTCGTCTGGGAGCTGACTTCCTTCTTACAGAATACTGTTGATCGCAGCTGCGAGCTCACTGCATTAGCTTTACGACACCTTGATTCAATCTCACTTACTATATTACTATCCTGGGAGAACACACAACCTAAATACTTGAAATTATCGACCTGTTCTAGCTTTGTATCACCAATCTGACATTGAATTCTGTTGAATTTCTTGCCTACTGACATCAATTTAGTCTTCGGGAGGCTAAATAATAATAATAATAATAATAATAATAATAATAATAATAATAATAATAATAATAATAATAATAATACCCGTGTGGGGATTTACCGGTTACCTCCATCGGGCGCGTCCCATTGGAATTGGGGAAGCTCGCTGGCTCTGCCGCCAGCAGAGTCAGAGGGTAGTAGGGAAATAAAATACCACCGTAAAAAAAACTGGTCCCTTGCCAGGGTTACGGCGAAGACTGGTAAATGACCAGAAGCCAGAAAACATCTTGAGGCGACCTCTAGGGCTAACAACTCTAGTTGTAAAAGGATGGGTACCCGTCCAAAGCAAAGTCAAGTCAAAAAGCATGATGGCACAACATTTCAAGAAACATACCCCAGGGGGTAAATCTTCGGATAAATCCCTCGTCGTGAACGCCACGGCGCACGAGTCTCGTTCGGATTCTGGGGGAGACTCGACATCATGCAAGAGACGAGTCGGAGCGTCTCGGTGTACCCCGAAGAGTCAAAAACTCAGGCCAAAATCTAAAACCTTTCTATCAACTTTCAACATCAATTCACTTACACAAACTGGCAAGCTGAAAACCCTCACCAAAGCTCTTCACGAAAATCAGATATCCATAGTGGCCCTACAGGAAACAAGGTACCCAGATGAAGAGATTTTTGAATCTGAAGGCTACCGATTTTTCAAGAGCAAAGCGCAAAGAGGAATCCTCAATGGAGCTGTGATGCTTGGAACCGCGTTTGCTGTTAGAACCAAGATCCTTAAATCGGTTGCAAATTTCGAACCTGTGAATGACAGATTGTCTATACTCACAATTAAATGCGCGAATAAAACCTACGCCCTAGTTAACGCACATGCTCCTACAAACGATAAGAACAAGTCTGATCCAGACGAAGTTGATAATTTCTGGGACCTACTGGATGAAAAATTAAACAAAATCCCCAAACACCATGTCAAGCTTCTTTTGGGTGACTTCAATGCCCAACTAGGTCGTGAGCAGAAGTACAAGAAAGTTACAGGAAATTACCCTGCTCACAAAAGAACCAATCCCAACGGCAAAAGACTGGTGACCATTTGCGAAAATCACAACCTGCAGGTCATGTCGACCCACTTTCGCCATCTACCCAGAAAGCAAATGACTTGGCGTTCTCCCGTCCAAGCTCTCGGAGAGTTCCAAATTGATCATGTTGCAATCTCCAGGAGAAACAGCCCTGAGATTATGAATGCCAAGGTAAAGAAAGGCATCAATGTGGCCTCAGATCATCATATGTCTCTTATCAAATTCAAACCAATTCCCGCAAACACAAGGAAGACAACCAAACAGATCACACGCTTCGACAATGATAAACTTCGGCAAAGGGTCGGGGAGTTCCAGGAGAAGGCTAGACCAAATTACTGTGACGTTAATAACGCCAAAAGTCTCCTTGTTGAGGCCGCCAAAGACGTTGCAGAAATCAAGAGAAGCAAAAAGCATGCCTGGTGGAATAGTACCTGCGAATCAGTCCTCCAAGAAAGACTCAATGCGTGGAAACAGTACAACTCTACGAAATCAGAAAATGATTAGGAAACCTACAAAACCCAACGTGCCCAAGCAGCTAGGATGTTCAGAACTGAGAAACGTAAATATGAAAAATCTCTCATTGAAAAGATAGAACAAAACTTTAGGAAGAATGAAAGCAGAGAGAACTACAGAGCCTTCAAACGCAAACTCACTGGCTATAAACCATCATCTCTATGCTTTGAGCGAACGGACAGCACACTGGCGACGTCAAATGAAGAAAATTGCAGCATTCTGGCAGATTACTTCAAGAATTTACTTAATTGCTCTAAACCGCAAAGCGCCACTGAGACCAAGGAACCCTTACCCAGGTACCCAGATTCCAGACCACCCGACAGAGATGAAATCAAGCGCCACATTGCCCGTCTCAAAAATAACAAAGCCCCGGTGGAAGACTCAGTAGTAGCAGAACTATGGAAATATGGCCCAGAAGAATCACTTGATATCTTGCAAAAGCAAATAGAAGAAATTTGGAACAAGGAGACCCTACCCGAAGATTGGAAAATAGCTTTGATCCATCCATTACATAAAAAAGGCAGCATGAAGAACATCAACAATTACAGAGGAATATCTTTGCTACCCGTGACTTACAAAATTCTATCACTTGCCATCCTGGAGCGTTTGGAAGCACAAGTCGAACATCAAATAGGTGAATACCAAGGAGAGTTCAGAAAAGGTCGCTCAACAGCTGAACAGATCCAAAATCTCAAAACTATCATCAGATATTGTACACTAAGGTCCAAGCAGTATGTGTCTGTCTTTGTGGACTTTAAGAAAGCGTACGACTCCATTGACCGGGAAGTCCTGCTAAACATCTTAAATGAATCTGGAGTTGATTTGAAACTGCTGGCATTAATTAGAGCCACCCTGACCGATACAAAATCCAAGGTGAAGTTTCACGGATGTCTCTCGCATTCCTTTGACATCAAAACAGGAGTCCGACAAAGTGATAGGCTATCCCCGATACTCTTCAACTGTGTTCTTGAAAAGATCATCAGAACCTGGCGGGTGAGATTACAGGAAACCAACTACAGTCCATTGAGAATAGGAACCAAATCCAAGGGGATCGCAACAGACTGCTTAGCATTTGCCGATGATATTGCTGTTCTCTCAAACGACATAGAAACCGCTAGAGCTCAAGTTGAAATTTTAAAGGAAATTGCCGAACAAACTGGTTTGCAGATATCGTTTGAGAAAACAGAAGTAATGACTAACATCAAAGAGGCTCCACCAAAACTCCATACAAAATACGGGGACATCACCCGAGTAGACAAATTCAAATACCTGGGTGAGATCATCATGAAAAATGAACTGGACAAAGAAGCACTTCAGGAGCGAGTACGCAAACTGGAAATAGCCTACCAAACATCCCGCACAATCTACAACAAAAAATGCCTTTCCCAAAACACAAAGATACGTCACTATGAAACAGTTCTGAAGCCATTAGTTCTATATGCAGCCGAAACCCTGTCTCTAAATGCCAACAAAGAACTCCTTGCAGAACTGGAGAAAAGAGAACGCAAAATTGTGAGAGGAATCTTGGGATCAAAGTACAGAAATGGAATCCATCAAAAGAGATCCAACAAGGAAGTCTACAGCAAAATAGAGAAAATTGCCGACACAATCAGAAAAAGACGGGCACGATTTTACGGTCATCTGAAAAGAATGGACGGAAGAAAGTTAACTAAAGAAATCTTTCACTTTTTTGATTCAAACCCCAAAACCACAATTCCCTGGTTTAGAAATACCAAAGAAGCCCTGCAAATGCTACATATCTCAGCTGAAGACGCTTTTAACAGAGATCTCTTCCGCAAGAAAATATTGACGAACGGGCTAAACCGAGACGAGCAACCGAAGAGAAGACACGGTGCCCCTTGGACAGAGGAGCGTAAGCAGACCCACTCACAAAGAATGAGGGAAATTTGGGCTCTAAAGAAGGCCAAGTTCAGTGTCAAATGCAACAAGACTTAACGTGGTCCTTGATGGCCCCAGCGAATTATATAATAATAATAATAATAATAATAATAATAATAATAATAATAGCCTAATAACGGTTTTACGTCTCAGTAACTACCTACATTTACACGGTTTTCCGAGACACCGAGATACCGGACTTTTGTCCCGCAGGAGTTCTTTACCTTGCCAGAAAGTCTACCAACAGGGGGCTGGCGTATGTGTGCACCTTCAAATATCACCGGACTGAGGTAGGGTCGAACTCGCTAAGTTACAGTATGCTCAAGTCAGCGTTCCAAGGCTCGGCGAACAAACTTTCTTCCATGACACAGAGCAGGTAGTATCCTCTCTTCTATCCTGGCGGAGGAATGGGATGGGATAGGTTTGTCAGGGCACGTCACAGAGTATAAAATCCACCCTGCACGGTATTTCCACATCTGCTGAACATCTGGGCTATTCTGCCGCTCCTCTTAAGGTCTTAGGAATAGGTACAGTATTAACAATGTGTTTTACAATCGGTTGTATTTTATGAGGGAGTGAATTCACTTTATAATAAGCTTTAAATATTTGGCAAATTCGAACGTGACACAGTGACAAGCAGAGGAATTATTTTGAAGGCAGAGGACAGAGGGCCGTGTCTTTACTGTGGTCTCGACGGGCGGTACCCAGAGTCTGTTACAATGGGCATCCTTTGACTGCAACTACTTAGCAGCTAGGCTCAGCAAGAATTAGCCTACATGTACCCATGTTTAATGTTCGTCTCCCTGCTAGTTAGTGATGGGATAATCGAATACTATTAATATTCGAATAACCATCCGATTATTTAGATAATCCAGTGAAATAACTGAATGAGTTTCAAGTATCTCATACAATATTCGGATGCGTCATGAATCAATTTTTCGGTTTAAGTGCGCCGGATGGATAATCGACTGAAATAAACGAATGGATGAACTCTTATGAAAAATAGAAATACGCCTTTTTCCAAACGTAGGTCCAAATATTGAAACTGAATGAGTTAATAACAACACTTTTCATTCGAGTATTTCGAAAGCATTCACTATTCACTTGCCTCATTCATTCGAATGGAGTTTCAAATGAATAATCGAAAAAATAGTTGGATGGAAAAAATATTCACTATTCGAGTGCCTCATTGATTCCAATGGAGTTTCGAATGAATAATCGATAAAATAGTCGGATGGAAAAATATTCACTATTCGAGTGCCTCATTCACTCGAATGGAGTTTCGAATGAATAATCGATAAAATAGTTGGATGGAAAAATATTCACTATTCGAGTGCCTCATTGATTCCAATGGAGTTTCGAATGAATAATCGAAAAAATAGTCGGATGGAAAAATATTCACTATTCGAGTGCCTCATTCACTCGAATGGAGTTTCGAATGAATAATCGAAAAAATAGTCGGATGGAAAAATATTCACTATTCGAGTGCCTCATTCACTCGAATGGAGTTTCGAATGAATAATCGAAAAAATAGTCGGATGAAAAAATCACTATTCGAGTGCCTCATTGATTCCAATGGAGTTTCGAATGAATAATCGAAAAAAATAATCGGATGGAAAAAATATTCACTATTCGAGTGCCTCATTGATTCCAATGGAGTTTCGAATGAATAATCGAAAAAATAGTCGGATGAAAAAATCACTATTCGAGTGCCTCATTGATTCCAATGGAGTTTCGAATGAATAATCGAAAAAAATAATCGGATGGAAAAAATATTCACTATTCGAGTGCCTCATTGATTCCAATGGAGTTTCGAATGAATAATCGAAAAAATAGTCGGATGGAAAAAATATTCACTATTCGAGTGCCTCATTGATTCCAATGGAGTTTCGAATGAATAATCGAAAAAATAGTCGGATGGAAAAATATTCACTATTCGAGTGCCTCATTCACTCGAATGGAGTTTCGAATGAATAATCGAAAAAATAGTCGGATGGAAAAATATTCACTATTCGAGTGCCTCATTCACTCGAATGGAGTTTCGAATGAATAATCGAAAAAATAGTCGGATGAAAAAATCACTATTCGAGTGCCTCATTGATTCCAATGGAGTTTCGAATGAATAATCGAAAAAAATAATCGGATGGAAAAAATATTCACTATTCGAGTGCCTCATTGATTCCAATGGAGTTTCGAATGAATAATCGAAAAAATAGTCGGATGAAAAAATCACTATTCGAGTGCCTCATTGATTCCAATGGAGTTTCGAATGAATAATCGAAAAAAATAATCGGATGGAAAAAATATTCACTATTCGAGTGCCTCATTGATTCCAATGGAGTTTCGAATGAATAATCGAAAAAATAGTCGGATGGAAAAAATATTCACTATTCGAGTGCCTCATTGATTCCAATGGAGTTTCGAATGAATAATCGAAAAAATAGTTGTATGGAAAAAATATTCACTATTCGAGTGCCTCATTGATTCCAGTGGAAGTTTCGAATGAACAATCGAAAAAATAGTCGGATGGAAAAAATCTCTATTCGAGTGCCTCACTGATTCCAATGGAGTTTCGAATGAATAATCGAAAAAATAGTCTGATGGAAAAAATTGGAGTGCCTCATTCATTCGAATGGAGTTTGGAATGAACAATTGAAAAAATAATCGGATGTAAAAACTATTCACTATTTGATTACCTCATTCATTCGAATGAATAATCGGAGAATAATCGAATGGGAAATATAATCGAATAAAGTGAAATAATCGAATAAGCTATTATTTTGTATTTTATTATCCCATCAGTACTGCTAGCAGCCGTGCTGAGAGGGTTTGATTCCTCCGATACTGCGAGAATTGTAAGAATGGCACGAGAGCTGGTATATGGTTAAAATGGTACATGCAGCTCACATTCAATGGGGGTGTACCTGAAAAGAGCAGCTCCAGCTCGGGATGAGGACACGGAGTTTACTTTGTCCGGCTCCGTGCTGGGCCTTCGTTTTAAGGGATCCTCGGTTCGATTCCCGGTAGGGACGGGTATTTAACCTCCATAGGTTAATTTCCCTTGATCGGGAGCTGGATATTTGGGTCGTCCTCAACATTAGAATAAATTCATCTTAGGTACAGACGTGCAGGTCACCTACAGGTCGTCAATTCGAAAGACCTGCCTGCACGCCGCGCCTTTGTTCTAAGGGATCCTCGGTTCGAAATCCGGTAGGGACGGGTATTTAACCTCCATAGGTTAATTTCTCTCGATCGGGAACTGGATGTTTGAGTCGTCTTCAACATTAGAATACATTCATCTTAGGTACAGACGTGCAGGTCACCTATAGGTCGTCAATTCGAAAGACCTGCCTGCAAGTCCGGAGACCACACACCATTACTAGTGTTTAACATGTTCACTGAAAATTTACAAGAATTCGTGGCTATATTTTCAGCATTACAGGATATTAGAATCATTCCGTATTGACGGTTTTCACTTTACATAGCAAACAATTAAATGTATCCTCCTAATTCAATTTTTTTTTGTCCAACCCTTGTCCCGTTTCCCTACGGGGTCGGGTATGAGGTGAGATGAATTTGTCGTGGCGGTTTTTTTATGACCGGATGCCCTTCCTGACGTCAACCTCATCAGAGGAGTTAATGAGAGATGAAATGAATGACGTGATATGTGATAGTAGGGAGAGGGTGAAACCCGGTGCCGGCACATAGCCTACTCCTGTCGAATAGCACCAAGGGGTCTGCTCAAGGCTTAACGTCTCCATCCGACGGACGAATCACCATCAACAGCGTCGTATGAGCACTGCGGAGAGGTTTGGAATTTAATCCAGGCTTTTGGCACGCAATCTAGTGATCAGAAATTGTATACCACCACCTCCCCTACCCTGCCGGTCAACATTCTGATGGTGAAATTTTTTTCGACCAATGGGACTCGAACCGGCTAACCTCGGTGTTAGACCGTTTTAGCGCCTTAACGATCATGGCCACCAGGCGGGCTATCCTCCTAATTCAATACAAAACCTAATTCCATCATCAGATGGAGCAATAAAATTCACACATGTTTCGACTAGTTTGAACCATCTTCAGTGAAATAAGGGGCGGAGGGGGATTAAAGTAAGTTGCATAATATAAGCTAAAATGCGCTAAAACATGATGAATGAACAAATGAAAAACAAAAGAGACAGATGGAAATAAAAACAATAACAATACTTACATCACTAGTTGGAGCAATACCACATGAATTCTTAGTGAGTTATTTATTGCTCCATCTAGTGATGTAAATATTAGTCGACCGTCAGCAAAACCTGGTCAGAAGATAGCAAGAAAAGCCACAGCGAGAAGGTGAATAGATTTTGGGGAAGAAAAAGGCAACAACATCAGCAAAATACGTTCAATAGGGTTCGTTAGTCGGGTATAACGAACAAACTTAAAAATGAGGCACGAAAACCTACGTTCATTAACACTGTTTGAGTCTTCAACCACTGGGTAGCGAAAAGACCATCGCGCGGCCAAGTGAGGGTTAATAATCATCAAACAATCTCACTGTCATCAGTACTAAGTCTAACACAAAAGTTACAAGACACTTTGCTGTCAAATGTTTGCAAGCATTTTTGCAGAGGTAATGATTCTGTCACGACATGTCACAATACAGGGTAGGCTTCCGAGCCGGAAACTGGCCGGTAATATGGCGGAAGTCCGGAGGCGTGATGGGGCAATTGTCACGAGAATGGGCTGGCAGTGGTGCGTGAGTTATGATAAATGTATGTGTGTAGGGTATGCATGACACGCAAAGCGACCACATATAAAACATGCAATTTTCTTTCGCTTACATTCAGCTTTAAAAAAAAAAAACTCACGCCGCGCTATTTTAAGTGTAGCGGTTTATATTATCACGTGATATCTATATATCTTTCCCCCACTAGCCTTCCATCACCGTTCGTGTGCGGAATCAGCTGTCAAAAACGCGTTGCTTTTGGTCTTCATTAGGGATGCTACTTTTTAATACGCCGGGCTGAGTGGCTCAGACGGTTAAGGCGCTGGCCTTCTGACCCCAACTTGGCAATTCGATCCTGGCTCAGTTCGGTGGTACTTGAAGGTGCTTCAAATACGTCAGCCTCGTGTCGGTAGATTTACTGGCACGTAAAAGGAACTCCTGCGGGACTAAATTCCGGCACCTCTGCGTCTCCGAAAACCGTAAAAGAGTAGTTAGTGAGACGTAAAACAAATAACATTATTATTATTATTATTATTATTATTATTATTATTATTATTATTATTATTATTATTATTACTTTTTAATCCAGTAACTTATTCACGGTAAGGACCTTAGAACAAGCAAAGAATTTTGTAAAAACAGTCATAAACTCAATGCATTTAAGAGAGTCTCCACTAATGCTACAGTAAATGGAATTACAGCATTTTACTGTGGCTTTCCTCCATCGTAGAGAAGACTGGCCGGCTTATTACGTCCTATAAAAATCTATTACTCTGATGGTAAAACTAGCCAGAAGTCTAAAAAAAGTATTAGTGTGGATCTGTTATTATTTTTAACTATTGTTAGGGTTGTATGGAGGACATTAATACCCAATTCACCTCAACCCTCAACTTAATGAACTTGAAGTTAGGGGTTCTTAAATCATCATCATTATCACCTCAGCCTTCGGTACATACACTCCATATGAAATTACAACGGTATTGCCTTAATACACTTTTTTTTTTAATGTTTTGTCTTTCAGGTCATGTCTCAGTGCTCAACACAGATGGTGAGGTTGAGATGGATGCTATCATCATGGAAGGGAAGAATTTACATACAGGTGAGAGAGCTTTCTTTCTTTCTTTCTTTCTTTCTTTCTTTATACATTTGTTCTCGGTCAGAATGTTCAGCTATTGAGGATATTGATGTACCAGGTATCCGAAAATGTTCATGCCGTATTTTTCAATGATAAATAAGACTCTCGCAAATCCATTTTATTCAGTAAAATAATCTCCTTGGCTTCAATGACATGTTCCCAATGAGATACAACAGATCCCGTTTACTATGTTCGAAAAACAGGTGAGTACTTCTACAATATCTGGCCTGTATACAGTCGGAGATAAGTCTTCATACACCCTCTTACCCCACAACCTCCTGGAAAACCCTTACTACAGGTTGATCGTTTTGATAGCCGCGTTTTCGTGATGTCCTCCCAAACAACGAATACTTCTGGCATTGATTTCAGTGTGATGGAAAGCAGAGAGTAAGGAGAAAATCTAAGGAAACCCTCCAAAAGAAAAAGAACATCTTCTTTCCATCAGTGAAACATGGAGGCAGGAACGTTCTTGTTAGGAGTCGCATGACTGGTGTATACAGAGTGTATCCGTGATCTTACAAACACTCAGGGATGGTGGAGGACAGCAAATGGATCAATTTGAGTTAAGGAACCGTAGTGCGGAAACGATCGAGTCAAAAGTTAAGCAAAATTCTACTCATTTAAGTCCGTTTACCTGCACAAGTTTCAAAACCTGCTCCTTTTACAACAAATGTTCGAAATGGCGTCCCCTTGCGTCAATGCAGCCATGGCATCGTCGCACAAAGTTCTGTTGTACCCGTTCGAATATCCCCGGTCTCGTTTGAATAGCGCAGCGTTAACGGGTTCAACCACGACTGAGGTCGGTGGCTTTTAAGGGTGTTTAAAGGTGACAATCGCAACACAGAAAGAAACAGCATAGTGAAAAGATGAAAGAATATTGGAAGGAACGGGAGAGAAAACAACGAAGTATGAAGAAATGAATTGAAACTGGCAAGTGGTCCTCAGCAGGCCTCATCGGAAAGAAGAAGACATATATCGACATATATGACGCATTCAGTTGCTACGTAAACCATTAAACAACCCAAAAGTACGTTTCCTATCACCGTCCATTACCGAGTATAACTGTCCGGCTCCATGGCTAAATGGTCAGCGTGCTGGCCTTTGGTCACAGGGGTCCCGGGTTCGATTCCCGGCAGGGTCGGGAATTTTAACCTTAATTGGTTAATTTCGCTGGCACGGGGTCTGGGTGTGTGTGTGCTGTCTTCATCATCATTTCATCCTCATCACGACGCGCAGGTCGCCTACGGGAGTCAAATCAAAAGACCTGCATCTGGCGAGCTCAACTTGTCCTCGGACACTCCCGGCACTAAAAGCCATACGCCATTTCATTTTTTATTTTATTTTTTGCTTTACGTCGCACCGACACAGACAGGTCTTACGGCGACGATGAGATAGCAAAGGCCTAGGAGTTGGAAGGAAGCAGCCATGGCCTTAATTAAGGTACAGCCCCAGCATTTGCCTGGTGTGAAAATGGGAAACCACGGAAAACCATCTTCAGGGCTGCCGACAGTGGGGCTCGAACCCACGATCTCCCGGATGCAGGCTCACAGCCGCGTGCCTCTACGCGCACGGCCAACTCGCCCGGTTTTCATTTCATTTACCGAGTATAACTAATGTACGCAAACCTATGTGTGTACATCTATGTGCAAATACGTTTTTGTTTCTCGCTATCCCAGGGCACTACAGCCCTTGAAGGGCCTTGGCCTACCAAGCGACCCCTGTTCAGCCCGAAGGCCTGCAGATTACGAGGTGTCGTGTGGTTAGCACGACGAATCCTCTCGGCCGTTATTCTAGACCGGGGCCGCTATCTCACCGTCAGATAGTTTCTCAATTCTAATCACGTAGGCTGAGGGGACCTCGAACCAGCCCTCAGGTCCAGGTAAAAATCCCTGACCTGGCCGGGAATCGAACTCGCGGCCTCCGGGTAAGAGGCAGGCACGCTACCACTACACCACGGTTCTTACGATCAGTCTTGTATTTTAATTCGCGAAAAACACTTAACTGAACCTCTCCACTCCTATACTCTATTACAGACAGGCATAGAATTGTCTCTCTCTCTGGTCTTCTGAGCCCAAAGACATATGCAAGATTCTATACTTTTCAGTGCAGCGGAGAAAATGTACTACGAATCCAAAGTGTTTCTCGCAATGCCACGAACCTACTACGCTGGCGCAGCAGGGGAGAGGTGATACTCCCACGTGGCGCGTCCCAGGTGGGAGATAGGGGGGTCCTAACCGGCTTGCCGGCGGACTTGAGCGAAATAAAATCGCTCTTCGTGGACCAAATGCACAACCCTCTGTGGGTGGGGGTCACAGACGAAGAGTACACCCACGGTATCCCCTACCTGTCATAAGAGACCAATAAAAGGGGCGACCAAGGGATGATTGAATTAGAACCATAAAATTATTTGTAATTAGTACCATCACGCGAGGAACTCCATGGGTCGCTTTTACTTGTGAGTAGTACCACTATGTTAGGTACACAATAGTTTGTGATTAGTAGCAACAGAGTGTGAATCAGTATGGGTTTTACGGTACCCGTGATTAGTACCACTATATGAGCGACACCGTAGGTCTGCGTTGCCTGTGATTAGTACCCACTATGTGAGGAACACAACGGAATAGTACGGATCCCTGTGATTAGTACCCACTATTTGAGGGACACCAGACAATAGTACGAGTCCCTGTGATTAATACACCTATGTGCAGAACACCACGGGTGTACGTTACCTATGAGTGGCGCCGTAATGTGAGAAATAACATATGTCTGCGGTTCCTGTGCATATTACATTACCTGTGAGAAGTACCATAATGTGTGGTCTACGTTACTTATGATTACTACATGAGAAATATCGTGGTTTTTCTTTACCATCGATAATTACCATTATGATGGGCCGATGACCTGGATTTTGGACCCCTTTAGACTACAAACATCAACGATTCAAGATTGTGCTTTGGAAGCAGCCCTTTGGTCAGTATATACCATTGTTTTAATATACAGTAGTTTCTGGGAAGGTGCGGTAATGCGGGTCGAATCCACTGATTGTTGTAAGTTCATAATCATTGTTCATCGTCTCTGTTTTTGAATACTAGTTAGTGGATCGATTTTCGAATTAGTTTTAACTTTCAATATTGCGAGTTGGAGGCGCTGATTATTTTAAATCCATATAAATCTATTCATTCTCGCCATCGCGTTTTGAATTCTGGCCAGTGGATGAGTTTTGGACTTTTAAATTGCCATTACATTTCGTACCATTAGAGGCCGATGACCTGGATGTTAGGCCCCTTTAATCAACAAGAATCATCATCACCATCATCATTATTCTCGCAATGTACATACACATATACACGACGGAAATTTAAAAATAATATTCCCTTCTTATTCCGGCATGATCGACTCACTCTGATCGAAGTAGCCTACAGAGAAATTTCTTCTTTTTAATAATATAGGTTGAGCAAACGTACCTATAGGAGGAATCAATAATTTATAAAACATTTATCATTGAGTAGCCTAGTGGTGTAAATTACATTGTTCCTGATGAAGAAATTAGGGCAAATTATTACGTAAAATGTTGCTGGGTGAATTTGAGAGAAAAACTTACCAAGTAATGGCTAAGGGCTTGTCTGCTTCTCTCCCCAGTAATCGTGTGATTGAGATAGATCATACCAACAGATTAGAGTGGACACAAAGGCTGGTCGCTCACTCTAATATTCAGAGTGCGGGGGCGTTGAGGGGTGGGGGAACGATCACACACTTCAATAATGCACGCAGGGTGGCGGGCCGGCTGCTGTTTACACGCGAAGGCAATATGCTCGGCCCTAACTTAGAGCCTTGCGGAGCCCCATGAGACGTAATTATGGCACTGCCATATACCTGAAGGCTTTCAAGGTTGCAGGTCGTTATCAGGATATACCGCACTTCTCAGTAAATTATTTTCAGCTGGAATTACTTGACAGTTCAACGGAGTTATCTGAAGCACTCCTTTATGGCCGTAATTTATTGTGCCCGATTTATTGGTTCTGATTCATGCTACAAGTGATATCAGTTTTTTGTTGTCTATCGCCTTGGTAGCACACAGTACTAGTCAACACTTATACCCAGAGGTTAAGTAATGACGAATCGAGGAAGGTGTCCTGTCTCCGTTTTCTGTCTATAGATCATTTCATGTTAACAAAAAAGTACTGCTCTCATGGATCTACAAGGAGTGAATACACACCCTCTTAGACACCCATAATTCCTCGTAATTAAGGAATATTATAATGTACTTTATATTGTATTATGAAAGAAAGAAAAAAGGTTGAAGTATTCTTTGCCCGTGCGTTATTAAAATAACGACTGAAGCGTTTCTATTTCATAAATACATTCGCAGGGAGGAGACACAATGGCGGAAACAGCCATCGCTTTGTTGCTTTCCTTCGTTTTCTTTGTGTGTCGCTCTGGCATGTGTAACGCGTAATCCGTTACTCAGTGAATCCTGGTTCTTATTATTCTCGTAGATAAATAGTCATTTTACGTGATGCGTACTTGTGTGCCTACTTGTCATGTATTTAGTGAGCATTATGTGATTAATTGGCAAACGTGTGGGATTTCTTCCTTTTAACACTTTCACACTAATACAGTGATTGATTAACTTCATGGATGAGGCTGAGGAAGAAACAAAAGTAAACCGAGATTAATTTGAAGCCTATTTTCTTCTCCTTTTTATCTTGAACTTAAAAAATTAGTTTCACAAATGTATGCCCCGTTGTTTTCCCGTTATCCTATGAACACAAAAATAAGTCCCTCTACACACTCGCTACCCCCCCTCCCCCAACCCCTAGAGTTCATGAATGTAACCTTTTTTTCTCTTAAAAACTGAGTTTCACGAATGTATGTGCCGCCCTTTTCCCTTTATGCTGTGACTACCAAAATGAGTCCCCCTCTTAACCCCTATTCCCCTTGAGTTCATAAAAACATTTTTCAGGTTAGTGTCTTCCCCCAGCTTATCTTAAAAACTGAATTTCACAAATTTACGTGCCACCGTTTGACCGTGAAACAGCGCCGTAAGAGCAATAATTTTTTTTTTTTTCTTAAGATGGAATGAACTATATTAATCTTACTAGAAGGGACAATATTTTAAACGTACTATATATCTAGATTTACTATACAGTGTGTCTCACCTAAGAGTCATCATGCGCTTTTTTTCTCTGGTGTTTTGGAAGATATTTTCAATTTCGTTTTGTGTAATGTGTAGGTAGAGTCTACTCAAATAAAGACCGCTGATCAGGTACCTCTCCAGTATCAACGGAAAAACATCGTCTAGGGCAGGGATGGCGAACCTTTTCCAACTAGTGTGCCATTTTAACTCTGGTTTATTATTCTCATCTGTTGACTGTGTCACTTGTTGTTTTCCGTTTCCATTACGGGATGTCTACAACCTACACCCCCCCCCCCCTTCGCAACTTCCTTTCAATTTCCCGATTATGTTTCATAATATGTTATTTATTTATTCATTTAATGAGTCATTTATTTATTTATTATAAATATTTGCATAACGGGTGCAATACATATTGTAAATACTTCCTCCATTAGCTTCATTATCTTCCCATGTTGTAGTTTGTACGCTCAACAATTAAACTAATTTCTCCCTCATCACATTTCCATAAGGAAATCTAAAAAACAGCTATCCCTGTTTGTAAGGTCACATTCATGCTTTCATCAAAACATACATGTGGGAGTTATCCAAATTAGCTTTCAACTGCTCCGAAACTTCTTCACTCATTTTTATTATTCTATCCTTGACAGCAGTTCAGCTGGCTGGGATTCCTTTAATCTTGTTAATTATTAGTTGTTTGTTGGGGAAGTTTTCAAATGATGTGTCGGACGTCAATAAGAAACTTTCTTTCAACAACTCACCGTCAGAAATCTGTTTCACATGCATGTTGTACTATGCAGTGAGACAGATAGAAACAGCCGCACTGATATTATTACCTGGCCGGAAAGATAATACAAAAGAACTAGTTTGTTTGTGTAATGTTGGATATTTTGTGACACGAACTCTCTTCTTTCTTCATTTGAAATGCAACAAACATTTGAATGACCAGTCTCAAAATTGCGCTTTACATTAAATATGGGGGATACAACTGTTTTCGAACACAGGCAACACATCTTTTTAACAGTCCAAATTCCCTTGGCCAGAGTTCTTGAAAAATACGGTCACCACCTTTGTTAAGTTTCTGTTTTTTTCGGCACCGAAAACATATTTGCGATATCCGTATAGATAGATAGATAGATAGATAGATAGATAAGAAATGGGTGAACCCTGTTTTCGCAGAGCTCCACACGTACAGTAGGTCTATGAAGACCCTTTGTGCCCCTTGAACGGGTTTGCCTAGTCCAGCCCTAGTGCTCCTATAAAGGATACCAGTGTCCGGATTTTGGCATTCCTGATGTCCTCCAGGCTCACAAAATGTGAGCCCAGGTATCGATGTCTAGTGCTTGCAAAAGCCACGCACTGACATAACACATGCGCGGAGGTCTCCTCCTGCTTACCGCATCTTCTACACGTCGGATCCTGGGTGATTTTCATGATGTGTAGGTGTCTCTGTAAGGTATTGTGGCCTGTTAACAGTCCAACTACCATTCTCATTCTGGTCCTATTCAAATTCATTAGGACCTTTTTATAGCTTTGACTAGGCCCTTTGATAAGTTCACGTGCCTGTCTTGCTATGGTTAACCTCTTCCAAATATCTAGGTGAGACTGGTTTATCCATTGGGATATTGCCAGTCTCACACTTCGGAGTGACACTCCCAGGAAGGGCTCTGGTCCTGTGAAGGAACCCATTGAGCCCTGTTTCGCTAGTTTGTCAGCTTCTTCATTTCCACTGATACCTGTGTGCCCAGGAACCCATAATAGGGTAACTGAGCTAAGCTCACACAGCTGATCTAACATCCTTTGGCATTCCCATACCAGTTTTGATGTTGTTTTAACTGCACATAGTGCTTTTAGCGCTGCCTGGCTATCACTACAAATAGTGATGTGTCTTCTGTGTCCAGGCATATTCCATATATTTACAGCACAGGCTAGTATTGCGTATGCTTCAGCCTGGAAAACAGTAGCATATTTACCCATAGGAAGGGAGAGCCTTGACTTAGGCCCCCAAACCCCGGCGCCTGTGCCCGTCTCCGTCCGCGAGCCATCTGTGTACCATGTACAGCCCCCAGACTTAAGACGGGCCGCGATATCCGTATACAAAACCACCAGAAAACGACACTATCTCACTTGACTTTCGGACCTATCAGTGTAGCAGTGTTGCCATATTGCACGTCCGAATGGAACTAGTATTTAGATTTTCGATATTTATTTCTTACACGTGAAACACTGTAAGATATGCACTGTCTGTAGGACGAGACGTATACTGTATCTATATATATAAAATAAGAGTTTTGTCTGTACATTGCTCAGAATTTGAAAATAATGGTATTTCAGTATCGGTCATGTCCATAGTAACAAGAAAATGCACTTTTTACTTTTCCGTAATTTCTGTCTGTCTGTCTGTATGTATGTATGTATGTATGTATGTATGTATGTATGTATGTATGTACACGCATCACGAGAAAACGGTTGAAGAGAATTTAATGAAAATCGGTATGTGAAGTCGGGGGATAAGCCTCTACCATCTAGGCTATAAATCATTTTGCTCACGCTGAGTGAAATGGTAGTTTAGGGGAAGGCCTAAAATTGAATTCTCAACTATTTATGTTATTAGTGGTCTAATGAAAATCGGTATGTGAAGTCGGGGGATGAGCCTCTACAATCTAGGCTATAAATCATTTTACTCACGCTGAGTGAATGGTAGTTTAGGGGAAGGCCTAAAAAGCACTGATTGGAATGAACAGTGTGCATATTTAGCGGAATAATGGCAGATGAGTGTTCATGGCAATCTGCGGCCTGGTCATCCCAGCTCTAGAACTTCCCAGCCAAGAACAGATTAACAGCACGTTGGTCCTGTTTGGACGCATCTGATAGTAGTTCACTTGGACTATTAGATTGGCACCGCAATCTAACCGCAGCTCTGTTCGTTAAAAGTGATAAAACGTGCGGCTTTCCATTTGATGGAGTATTTTATATGATAGCATTCATACTACATTCATACTACATTCATACTTACGTTTTTGTAATGGCCTATGTTGATTTCAGGTTAGGAAAACCACAAAGTCAGTCTTTCTGAGAATCCCGTAGTGAAGCACGGGTACATCAGCTAGTATAAAAATAATATTATGTTCATGTGACGTGCCACCGAAATCGTGTCCGCGTGTCACCTAGTGTAACCTTCCGTATACCAAGCGGGGTACAAGTGTGCCACAGTTATCATTTTTAATTATTATAAGGGGCGATCAAAACGTTTCCCTTCGACGGTCGTACAGTCCTAAATCGGGATGCCAATCAGGCAAAATAGCCGTGAGCATTGAGACACTCATCCCACCGACGCACCAGGTTGAAGATCCCCGTGTCCTGCTGCGTGAAGAAGTCCGTAACTGCCTGCTGCTCATCCTCGTCCGACAGGATGCGTCGATCCTGCAGGGACTTTTTGAGGGGACCGAAGGTGTGATAGTCGTATGGGGAAGGGTCAGGACTATAGGGCGGGTGCTCGAGTATCTCCTGTCGTGACCCTAAGGGATGTACAACAGGCTGAGGACTTGGGTTCGGAGTTCTGGGAGCGTATAGTCAGATTGGCAAAGTTTAAACACTAATTATATTCTACACCCAGGATATCCACACATCAATATATACAATAATACATACAATATAAAATATCTAACACCATTTACTCTCAATCCCTTCTCAACTTCAGATCTATGAGAATGTCTTTAGGTCTTGTTCCTAGTACACACAAGAATACTTATAATGCATATATTTACTGTTGAATACTTAACTACGGAGTATAGCTGATTCTTGTACAGCTGACGTCTTCACTCTTCTCTTGTCTTCTCCTCTTCTGCGTAGGTATCCCTGGAACTCGTTAATCTTCACGGCTACGTGAATTCTCCCAATTACAATTGAGCTGCTAGTCTATAAGCTTATATTCCAACACCTACTTTGACAATCGGTGTGGAGAATCTTTGTGATTGTTCAGCAACAAGTCACACTCAGTTCAAGAGCCTGATACCCCTCTATCTTACTATCACTTTACTGCGTCTGCGACTGAATGCTAAGTCTACCAGTACTACAACAGTTCTCCCTAACTAACTATTCACTCTTCTGCGCGATACTGCCTACCGTCGAAAAGCCTCCTTTGAGGTCTGCTAGTCCAAAAGTCTTCTTCGAGGGATCACAGTCAAAAAGCCTTCTTCGAGTGTCGTGAGTCAAAAAGTCCTGTTGTTTACAAGTTACCCAGTTATATAATTTCTTCTATTCTTTCTCGAATAATCCTACTGATTTCATATACCACCACCACAAGTCACTAGTTCACGTCACAACTGCACTGTTCTCCGATTGGTTGTTGCGCACGGAACCACCCTGTCACGTTGCATTACACACATTGTTCTAGAACATTTGGAAGCTGTTTCTACGTCTCTTACACGTGACTCTATATATTTCTAACCCAAAAGAAGTGCGCATTTGACTTACACAATGTTTCACAATATTGAGACACAAAGCTCTTGACTTACGAGCTCCCAAAGCAACATCGAATATTCTAAATCCTTCTTTGAAATATTCTGTTATTTCTCTTATTATTACTGTCATTTATGAATTATGAGTTATGAATATACACAAACTCTCCTATCATTTCCCTTCATATATACATGCGTTCATATGCCTGCTACTTTTAAATCACAGGCTTTCTACCCTGGAGTTCGCGGATTCGAATCCCATTCGAACCCGTTCGCTCTCTCGTTAATACGCGGAAGGCGCGTCGTGAGCCGCCGTTCACGACACTCCCACTTGAATTGGCGTACCTTCTACATTCAACGCTCGGGGTATCCACTGGCTGCAGACCTTCCGGTAGTCTAACCCCTACCGGATAATGTGTTGCACGCTACCAAAGCTGATGCTGAGATCCATTACCAGTGTACGAATGGCTATGCGCCGGTCCACTCTTATCGCCTCATCCACCGCCCGCTTGTTATTGTCCGTAATGGATGAGACTGGCCTCCCAGATCGACCGGCGTCTTGAATAGAAACGCGACCCACACGGAACTTTTCGACGGACATGCTGCCCCATACACAGTCTTCATTCTCCGATGGATATTCACCGGTGTTTGTCCTACGGCAGCCAAGAACAGATTAACAGCACGTTGGTCCTGTTTGGACGCATCTGATAGTAGTTCACTTGGCAGTATTTAACGCATCCACCTCAGAACGATACGACTGCCACACTAATCCCTTTGCGTACATGTCCGTGCTTACCCGCATTGGAGTCGCGCTACGTTGCATGTCCGCTGCAGCAACGCCCTCAAACGGGAACTTTCTGATCACGCCTTATATATTGTACCGGTTACGACCTGTACATAAGTATTTTTTGAGCATAAGTTACGTTTATTTACCACGCGTAATGTTCCGAGCGCGTCTGGTTTGTTTACCAGCAGCGAGGACCTGCTAGCGAGTGTGTGACGACTGTGAGCTGTGACGTAGCCACAGGGGCTAGCTAGACCGCCCTCTCGTCTCAACACGTGTTACCAGCCTTGACTGGTATTTTCTGGATTCCACGTCACTTGTTCTAGAGAGTTCGATTGAGAAAATTTTGAAATTTCTATAATAATTGTGCTAGCGAATTGAGCGATATGTCATCTTGTTTGGGATCACCTAAACGTCCCAATGCTCGAGTTTCAAGCAAATCCATCGAGGGATTCGGGAGATATTCAATCAAACCGTATTATGACGTAGACATCCCGGATTGAATAAAAAGGGGACCTACTGTAGCCTATTCACACAGTCTCAGCTGAGTAGTCAGCGGGGACACTCTTGCTGCTACTATCATCGTGGAACACTGTCATTATACAAGTGTGGGAGGACGATTCTTCCAAGTTTTATAAAGTGGACTCATAAGACTTCGAGTGTTGTAGAAATTTTTCTAAGTCTTCGTAATTGAACTTAGCATATTTACAAGTGTTCATTGAATGGACTTGTATTATTTACGTGTCATCGAAGCTGGAATTTTTCTAAGTGTTCACTAAATGGACTTGTATTATTTACGTGTCTTCGAAGCTGGAATTTTTCTAAGTGTTCACTAAATGGACTTGTATTATTTACGTGTCTTCGAAGTTGGAACTTTTCTAAGTGTTCACTAAATGGACTTGTATTATTTACGCGTCTCCGAAGCTGGAATTTTTCTAAGTGTTCACTGAATGGACTTGTATTATTTACGAGTATTCGAGATTGAAACTTTTCGAAGTGTTCGTAAAATGGACTTGTGTTATTTACGTGGAATATTTGCAACTGTTGAGGAACTCATTCTTCTAATAGACAGTGATTGATTAACATTGCTAGTGATGAACTTTAACTTCCCAACGGCTTTGAACAAAGTTAGGATTTCACTTGCATTTACTCAAAGACTTGTACATTTGCCAGTGTTGGTTTAAAAGACTTATAAATTTCGTCAGTGAATTTATTTATGTGAATGGACTTGTGTTTTCGTCAGTGGTCACTCAAAGACTTTATGAATTTCACCAGTGATTAACTTTAAATATATTTAGACTTCCAAGTGAATGGACTTGTGTTTTTTCGTTCGAGTTTAGGCAAAGACTTGCACCTTTGCCAGTAATGAACTTTGAGTTTAACTATAATTTCACAAGAAGGGACTTGTATTTTTGTTGCCAAACGTTATTCAGAGACGAAGATTTTCCTAGTGATGAACTCTAAAATTATTAATACCACTCATATCATTTTAGGAGTGTTGGAAGTCTTGATGTACAATTATCAAGATCTCTGCTTATAAGTTGATCATCCAAGGTGTTCATGGACTCAGTGCTACTAGTGACCTTGGGAACATCAATCCTCTCAGTCTCATTGGGCTGAGGTAGTACATGACTATCTACAACATCGCCTGGATCATCGGGGTTCAACCCGGGCCTCAGAGTTCGAGACGACTCTACTTGCCGTCAATCCAGACAGTCCAGCTGCCTCTGTCTGGAGTATCTGGAGTCCCCGGAATCCCTGGAGTCTTCTGGAACGTGCTTTAACCAGCTTGGCTTGGTGAGCTGGAGAACCCGAGCCATACTATTGGAATACGAGGAAGACAGTCCATTCCTATTTAGAGGTGATGTGCAAACTCATGACTTATTTGAATAAACTCTTATACAATCAGAGTCAAAGTTTTTCTGTAGATAGGACCCTACCTCCTGTACCGAGCCCTAGCTACAGTTAATCCAGTTTTTCGCCCTGAGAACTCTATTTCATGCCACTTTAAAATTTAACCTGAGAGTCGGGCTCTTTTACTGGTACAATATGCATTAACATTTTTGTAGGGTTTTTTTATGCTAGATGGCACAGTGAAGGGCTAGGAGTGGAAAGGAAGCGACCGTGGCCTTAATTAAGGTAACATTTGCCTGGTGTGAAAATGGGAAACCACAGGAAACTATCTTCACGGCTGCCGGTAGTGGGATTCAAACCCACTATCTCACTAGCTCACAGCTGCGCGTCCCTAATCGCACGGCCAACTCGCTCAGTCATTATTGTATCGTCGTATTGAACTTCCACGCTCATTTTATACCTTTCTGTAAGCCAGCCGTCATTGTTTTTTTTTTTTGGATAAAGGGGCCCATAGACGTGCAATAGTATTGCGCAAAATGGATTGTACAATACATTGTTAGCTGCCCACAGACATACAATATTATTGCACAACAATCGGGTCTGTGCAATAAATAGAGTCGTGTGGAGATAATATTGCTGGTTGTGCAATATATTGTGCAAACGCGGTCACAGACGTACAATATGCGTGGCATTATATAGTCAGTCCATGCCGGTCTTTTGTTTGGTGAACACTCTTTTCTGTATCACGAAGCCGCTTCACTTCCTTCCGGAAGTTCGTACGCAGAGAACTGTTTTTTTTAATAACTTCTTGCTTGTCGGCGTTCGGGTATTTTTCGAGATATTTCTCAATTAGCACCTCGTTCTGTTCGACTTTTTAACGCGATTGCTGTATGTAATCTTTGCTCTTAACGTCCCATAGAGCCGGAGGGCTTCGATAAACTCAAAAATAAACTTTTACACCACCTGTTTTTCTGCCATCACGATACGTTCTCCCCACCACTTGTTGATACCAACTGGCGGGAGGACGCGATATTGCACAATATTGCCAACACACGGCACAGTATTTTGCGATTTGCGCAATATATTTCAAACGTTTTTGATTTCGTACAATATATTGCACAACCCTTCAACATTAAATACACACTATCAATTATATTGCACAAACCCCGATATGGACTCATTTAAAGTGTAAAGATACATCAGGTGCATTTTCTCTGATGTTTCGGGGGATATTTTCAATTTCGTTTCTGATATAAATATGTCTCATCCGAAAACTTGTGTAAAGCAATATTATTGACGCAATATTGGTAAAAAAAAGCTGTAGTCCTCACACGACTCAATAATATTGATCAATAAAGTGTCAGTTTCAATTGTGCAGTCAGGGAAGATGGATCTACCGGTTCTAATCGCGTCTGCTTTGGTCATCAAGAAGAGGAAAAGAAGGAGGCAAAAAGCTGGTTAAATAGATGTACGAGTCATGGATATGGGAAATTGCTTCGAGGACTCAACAGTGAGCCAGATAACTACAGAATTTTTTTTAAAAAAGAATGGATGAACAACTGTTTCAACACCTAGTTGCATTGGTTTCACCATTTATAATTAAGCAGGATACAGTCATGAGGAAGGCCATTTCACCAGCGGATCGACTTGCAGTCACATTAAGATTTCTAGCAACAGGCAACAGCTTTGAAGTTTTGAAATTTTCATCTTACATGGCTGCAACTACCATAAGTGAAATAGTTGAAGAAACCTGTGATGCACGAAATAGAAACAACCTCTACAGACTAACTGACGTTTTATTGCACCATATGGCAATATACACCTCACACGTGGCAATAATATTGGAGCCAGTATCCAGTAATCGGGAGATCATGGGTTCGAGCCCCACTGTCGGCAGCCCTGAAGATGGTTTTCCGTGGTTTCCCATTTTCACACCAGGCAAATGCCGGGGCTGTACCTTAATTAAGGCCACGGCCGCATCCTTCCACTTCCTAGGCATTTCCCATTCCATCGTCGCCATAAGACCTATCTGTGTCGGTGCGACGTAAATCAAATAGCAAATATATATATATAATATTGGACGGATTTTATTCTCTTCAATATTATTGCCATCAATATTATTGTTTCAATATACTCCTTACACGGTCAATATATTGGCCATTACCCGGGAGACGTATTTATGAACATTTGATTTTCGCTCGGGGTTCGATTCCCCCAGGTCAGGGATTTTTACCTGGATCTAAGGGCTGCTTTGAGGTCCATTCACCCTTCGTGATTACAACTGAGGAGCAATTTGACGGTGAGATAGCAGCTGCGGTATAGAAAGACGAGAAAGAATAAGGGACAAAGTGGATTCGTCGTATTGACCACACGACACCTCGTAATCTGCAGGCCTTCGGGCTGAGCAGCGGTCGCTGGGCAGGCCAAGGCCTTTTCAAGGGCGTTAAGTGCCGTGGGGTTTGGTTTGGTTTGTCTAGAAATTATTTCTTTCTTTCTTTCTTTCTTTCTTTCTTAATCTGTTTTACCATCCAGGGACTCAGCGCGGGATTTCACCTCTACCGCATCAAGGAAAGTCCATTAAGGGCCGATGACCTAGCTGTTAGGATCCTTTAAACAACAATCATCATCATCAGCAACAGCAATAGAAGCCTTCTACTCAGTTTACTTCCCGCGGATGTGTGAACCCCGTTCCAGACTTCGTACCACCGAGCTCGATAGCTGCAGTCGCTTAAGTGCGGCCAGTATCCAGTATTCGGGAGATAGTAGGTTCGAATCCCACTATCGGCAGCCCTGAAGATGGTTTTCCGTGGTTTCCCATTTTCACACCAGGCAAATGCTGGTGCTGTACCTTAATTAAGGCCACGGCCGCTTCCTTCCCGCTCCTAGCCATTCCCTGTCCCATCGTCGCCATAAGACCTATCTGTGTCGGTGCGACGTAAAGCAACTAGCAAAAAAAAAAAAAAGACTTCGTACCACGTTTCAAATTTTGTGGCAGAGCCGTGAATCGTACCCGGGCCCCTGGAGGTTGGCAGCTAATAACATTAACACTACACCACAGAGGCGTTAGAAATAATTTCGATGTTGAAACTCCATGTTTATTATTATTATTATTATTATTATTATTATTATTATTATTATTATTATTATTATTATTATTATTATATGCCTTTGCTGGCGAGATGTAGTGTTTACAGTGCACTATGTCTTCTGGTATGGGCTATATCAAATTTGTTACTTTCATTGACCTGTCAAAGTCTCATCCTTGGCTTTGACAATATGAAAGTGACTGAGGTATGAGTGATGCTAGTAATACCATTCCTTATGCAGCCAGTCCCTGTTATGAATGGTGTGAAAATATCGCTCATAGGGTCAGTTGGTGCATACATTTCAGTGGGCTTGGCAGACTGATATGTAAGAGCAACTGCTGGCTCGGTGAGGAAAGCAACGGGAAACTACCTCACTCCTCGTTTCCCTAGTACGCCTCTTCAGTGACGCCTAGGCTATTTATGACAGCTGTTGGCGAAGCTGCAGAGGATCAAACCAGCCTTCGGGCTGATTACCCAACATACATACATTATTATTATGTAATTCCCACCAACGAAAGGTCTGTACGGCAATAAAGAAAGTTCCGTGTGGAGGCGTAGGTTGGAGTATTTTATTATTATTATTATTATTATTATTATTATTATTATTATTATTATTATTATTATGTAATTCCCACCAACGAAAGGTCTGTACGGCAATAAAGAAAGTTCCGTGTGGAGGCGTAGGTTGGAGATAGAGTTTCATACGGCTGGGACTTCTAGGTTAAGGAAGTACGACCGACTACAGATTGCCATTCTCCAATGAATGATTCTCACGTCTAGCTTGTAAAAGAGTCTTTACGAGCCAGCGAGCGAGCAAGCAAGCAAGCAGGCAGGCCATGCGCTACCGCGAGTATTTTAAGCATCACGACTCTGCTACTTCTACAATAGCCTGTTCTCTTCTCAAACATTCTGCTTGCTCGAGTTCGGTTTGTGTATTGACACCATGTGTGACCAGCATTACAGACGGGCTAAAAATTACAACAACCTTCATCCACAACCAGGAGAAGATTTATTAACATTTCAATTGCTCTACAGACGCCGAAGGGTCGGAATTTTTATCTCAAATGTTTCTTTAACATGTACAAATTGTTGTTTGAGTCATCAGTCCATAGACTGGTTTGATGGAGCTCTCCATGCCTCCCTGCCCTGTGCTAACTTTATCATGTCTACGTAACTGCCACATCCTACATCTGCTTGTCATATTCATACCTTGGTCTACCCCTACCGTTCTTACATCTTAAGATGTCTCCTATCATTGTATCCCTTCTTCTCGTCAAATTTAGCCAAATAGATCTCCTCTCACGAATTCGATTCAGCACGTCTTCATTCGTGATTCGATCTATCCATCCCACCTTCAGCATTTTTCTGTAACACCACATTTCAAATGCTTCTATTCTCTTTCTTGCTCAGCTACGGTAGTTATCGTCCATGTTTCACTTGCATACAATACCACGTTCCATACAACAGTTTTCAAAAACATCTTTCTAATTCCTATATCAATGTTCGAAGTAAGCAAAATTTCTTTTCTTCAGAAAGACCTTCCTTGCTTGTACTAGTCTGCATTGTATGCCCTCCTTACTTCTGCCATCATTAGTTAATTTTACTACCCAAGTAACAATATCCATCTACTTTCTTTAAGACATTTCATAATCTAATATTTCCTGTATCACCTGACTTCAACTGCACTGCATAACTTTTGTTAATTTTCATCTTTCATCGTGTACTCTTTTCCCAAGACCGTGTCCATTTCATTCAGCAATTTATCCAGATCTGCTGGAGACTCAGATAAAATAACAATATCGTCGGCAAATATCAGGGCGTTGATTTCCTCTCCTTGGATTGTGATTCCCTTTCCAAATTCCTCTTTGATTTCCTTCACCGCCTGTTCTACACAAACACTGAAAAGGAGGGGGAAAACTGCACCCTTGCCTCACTCGTTTCTGAATTACTGTTTCTTTTTCTGTAGAAATTATCTATATTTATATTATAAGAAGAGAAAATCTGAGAGTTCGTGAATGGAGAACTAATCTTGGGGAGCAGTCGATTTCGGTAATTCTTTCGCCATTAGAAAGATTATTTCCTCAAGATAATCATAGGCTATCTACGAGGCTATCAGCGCTATAGTTTTGCTGCGATGCCGGCCTATAACAGCCCTTTATGGTATAAAAAAGGGAACTCCAAAATAAGGTCTACGAAGGAACTTAAATCAGAACACTCACCCCCTCCCCCCGTACTGTGACCTTTACTCTCATCACCCTGCCAGTGCTAAATCATGATACGTGCAAATGTTTCCAATTCTGCTTCTTTTTTTCTTAAACCAGTTGGTGTATATTACTGTGATATTCAATGAAAAAGTGAGAAAATTGCTAAATGTATAACATTGGGCCCTCGAAATAAAATAGATGTTGTTGGAGGTACCTGGTGATTTTTTCTATGTGTTTTTTCCTAATCTGTAAGCCTGCATTAATAACCATACCGTTTTTAAAATTTTAAGAGACCTTTTTTTGTGCTGCCATGCATCGAGGCTGCCGTGTTGATAAGTTTTTTATTTCTCTTTTTGTTGAAAAATTTGGAAATAAATGTAAACTGTGATATATTCAACCACGCCCCATTTCCAATAAATATGCAGTAATAGCTTGAAATTCTAGCGGAATTTGGAGAAAATTTGCAGGTTATTGATAACTCTGTCGCTTAGTCGAGAAAAAGCTATTCAGTGCAATGTCTGTCTCTTTGCAGCTCTCCCTGTATTTGCTAGCTTTGAAGTGATGTCGGAGAAATGTAGAAGTCCTTTTCTCCATGTCGTAATTTTAACACTACGGCTGTGAACCTCTTCAACTCCCGTAGAAAAGTGAGTCGATTTTCCGTGTCATAATTTACGGTCATGGAAACCCGAAGGACTGTACCTTTACTACGAGCAAACTGCTAATGTGCCTATTTTCAACTCTGATTTGGCCGGCATTGTGCTCATACCAAACCAGGAGCCCAGTGAACTGTATATTCGAAACGTCCATTTTCTTGTAAGTGGCATCAATTTCCAATTCGCTCGGCGTTTTGTATCACAATCAGTAAAGCAAATGGGGAAACATTGGAACGTGCAGGTTTCAATTTACCTCAGCCAATTTTCACAGCCATGATGTAAGTTACAATGTCCGACTCGTTGGCTGAATGGTCAGCGTACTGGTCTTCGGTTCAGAGGGTCCCGGGTTCGATTCCCGGCCGGGTCGGGGATTTTAACCTTAATTTGTTAATTCCAATGGGCCCAGGGGCTGGGTGTTTGTGCTGTCCACAACATTCCTCCAACTCACACACCATACATAACACTATCCTCCACCACAATAACATGCAGTTATGGCAGATGCCGCCCACCCTCATCGGAGGGTCTGCCTTACAAGGGCTGCACTCGGCTAGAAATAGCCACACGAAATTATTATAGTTACAATATCAAGAGTGCGAACTTTTGACGACCTTAAAGTTCTAATTCTGTCAAAAAGTAATTGTACGAAGACCGTCTCATACATGGAAATCCTTCACTAAATATTTATGCCATTGGCCGTCATGTTTTGACGGGTTTCGGCTAGCAATAAGGTACAATTAATTTACGATTTTATGACCAACTAACTACCTTTATGGTTTTCAGAAAATCGGAGGTGCTGGAATTTTGTCCCGCAAGAGCTTTTTACGTATGTGGTGTAGTGGTTAGCGTGATTAGCTGCCACCGCTGGAGATCCGGATTCGATTCCCGGCTCTGCCACGAAATTTGAAAAGTGGTATGAGGGCTGGAACGGGATACACTCAGCGTCGGGAGGTCAACTTAGTATAGGTGGGTTCGATCCCCACCTCAGCCATCCTGGAAGTGGTTTTCCGTGGTTTCCCATTTCTCCTCCAGGCAAATGCCGGGATGGTACCTAACTTAAGGCCACGGCCGCTTCCTTCCCTCCTCCTTGTCTATCCCTCCCAAACTTCCCATGCCCCACCAAGGCCACTGTTCAGCATAGCAGGTGAGGCAGCCTGGGCGAGGTACTGGTAATATGATATACTTTAGAATAGATAGCCTGGTGTGAAAATGGGAAGAAAATAAAAAAAACATCTTCAGGGCTGCCGACAGCGGGGTTCGAACCCACCATCTCCCGAATGCAAGCTCATGGCTGCGCGACCCTAACCGCGCGGCCAACTCGCTGTGTGAGGAAAGTTCGTATTCATAGGCCACATCCGATTCCTTTCACCTCCTTACCCCTTGTCATTCACAGTCATTCATTAGCTCCTTAACTGAGGGAAGGGCATCCGGCCGTAAAAATATGCCATAAACTATCATTCCACCTCATCCCCAACACCGTATCAAGAAACGGGTGGGGTAGACATATATTTATTTAATCTCACCCAATTAATTTTACTTTTTAGCACATGTTCACTGATTAGCCCTCCTTTCTACATGTAGGATATTAGCTGTAAGAATTTATCCTTTTATTATATCTAATTTATTTCATCTTAATTTAATCTCATCATTTTGCTTTATTAATTATTATTAATGTAATTTGTATTAAATCTAATTATTGTAAAGTAATAAAATGTAATACATGTATATTTCAGTGCCTGAAAAGGCCTTAATCCTGCCAAGTAAAAACAATACTTACTTCCTTACTAGCCCAAGCTAAGGACAATCTTCAAGTCAGTATGCACAGAGCGACTTCAGTTTTAGCAGTACACCACCGGGTGGTACACCTCCACGCCGCTAATTCAACCTTTGCGCCAGTTGAAACTCCTCTACTGGAGGAAGTCTGAACTTTATCTACTGTGTTAATTCTCAAGTTTCTCAGAAGATGTCACTACTTGTAAATTTTGAAGTTTCTGAACTGGGTCGTTTTCGATGTATTTTTGTTTTGCCTGTAGTAAGAAGTGTGGACATTCTCTTCCAGATGGCACTACTGAAGACCTACAATTGTGCACCCTAGTGCGAAGTGAAAGAACTATGTTTTTGGAGGAATTTTGTGTTCATAAGTTTGTTCTTCGTTAAATTTCTTTCAGTTATTGTTTAAGTTGGCAATATTAACCCTTTCTTTCCACCAGTTTTGAATTTAACCAATAAGGAATTTCTGTAATTAATTTTCCACCAATAATGTGTTTCTTCTTCATCTTGTGTAGGGGTTTTCGTGGTTAGCCAATAAAATGATTGTGGGCGGGTGTTCTCATTCCTGAAACGCCTCGAAATTTCCCCGAGGGTATATAAACTGCTGATTTTCGGGCCTCCAGGCCACTTCAGTAACATCTATCAGTGTGTAAAGTACGTAGCAGGGGGCGGGAAGCGCCTCTTTCTTCGGGCAGCAGTTCAGCCACCAGGTAATGGCCGTTTAATAACTTCTTTTCTTGCTAGCTCAGCAGTTTAACTCTCGGGGCAGGTCCGAAGCCTTTCTACCATGTAACTTTTCCCCTAAAATGTAAAGACACCTAGTATCAATTCTATCTTTTAAACTACATATTGGGATAGAGAGTGCTTAACCCTCTCGAGCTCCCACTCATATTGCGTTGAGGTGAACTTATTTTCTCAACCGTTTCTTCCTTAATGTAATGTAAATTGTCTTCTTCTGTAAGTCACCTCTCTAGTATGGGATTAGCCCTTGCAGTAACGGCCTAGTGCCAAGTAGGTTTTATATAAAGTGTATTAGGAGTGCAAGAACGCCTCCTCTCAAGTTGGTATTTTAGAGGCCATGTAATTGACCTGTTTCTTTACTTAATAGGCCTCAGTAGGTTGGGTATTTTTACCCCTGTTTTCATGTCCTTGGAGGACAACTTGAAAGTGGAGTTTGGTGTGGCCTTTGATAGGCTCGAACTTAAAAGCAGGTTGCTCTTTCTAAAATTTTGTTTTCTGCGCGCCTCGAGGAGGCTTTACTGTGTAATTGGGAGCAAGTGCTCCTGGGCATGATAGGGGTCTTCTGCCCCTTTGTTGAACTCTATATATCGTAAGGTTGGGCTTATAGCTCAAGAATTGTGTGTCTGGCTATCGCAGCCCAAATCCTGTAATCACTGTAATTGTACATTTTCGAATTGTGTTTCGGCTACTGAGTACCTGTTCTATTTGTTATTTCTTAATCTTGAAAAGAAAATATAGCCTTGTTAAATTTTATCTTAACTTTAATTTCGTATTTTGAGACCTGTTCACCCCCGCACCTTCTTTCACCTCTGCACATCCACTATACTCCGTAACAATTAATGTAATTTGTATTAAATCTAATTATTGTAAAGTAATAAAATGTAATACATGTATATTTCAGTGCCTGAAAAGGCCTTAATCCTGCCAGGTAAAAACAATACTTACTTCCTTACTAGCCCAAGCTAAGGACAATCTTCAAGTCAGTATGCACAGAGCGACTTCAGTTTTAGCAGTACACCAGCGCTTCCAGTGGGTCTAATTGATACTAATTCTATTTGATATGAGCACATAGAAGAATCCAACAAATGGTTCTCAATCTTCATTTGTACATTGTCCATGCAAAGAAATTATTGGAGTCGCCCCTGCTTTCCATGACAATAAGCCTTTGTGCGACTGGAAGACGCAATATGCATGTCACCAAAACCAGTTTCAGGGGTTGGGATGAGGGGACTACGTTGAATGTGGGGAATGCTGCCACAAGCGCAGTATTTTCTAATTAAACCTCATCGGCAGTTGGCCGTGATTCACGGAGAACAGACGAGCTATTCCTGACCCAGACGGTAGGAGATGTGACTCTGTGTGGGGCGTATGACTGTACAGAGTAGGAGAGATAGGATGATTTTTATAGCCTTAATTCAACGACAAAGATGCATTTTATTAACCTTTAAGGTGTTCTCTATCGGAAGCGATAAGCATTCTTTCTTTCTTTCAGATATGTCTTATGGCGACGATGGAATGGGAAAGGCCTAGGAAGTGGAATGAAGCGGCCGTGGCCTTAATTAAGGTACAGCCCCGGCATTTGCCTGGTGTGAATGATAAGCATTCAACCACCACATAATTGTAACTCCTTCATTCTTTTCAGTATATTTTATTTCCTGGAGACATACAACATTTAACTTGCATTCGAGAGATGATGGGTTCGAATTTCAGCGTCGTTTGCCACTTTCGCACCAGACCAATTCCGGGACTGTATCTTAATCGAGGCCATGGCGATTACATTCTTCTCTACATAGACTTTATCCCCATTATCCGCAAAAAGCTGACAGAGAATGGTCAGCGGAATGGACTATAAAGGATCTGCACAAAGGACGATCCTATGCTGCACTTCAAGCTAATATTCTTAAAAAACCACGGTTCGACAACACCAAAATCGCCAGACGTCACCTTGCATCACTAATACGCACGAGACTCGGCCACAGATGTTATGCCAACCATCTCCACCGTGCATATGACCCCTCGTGTGTCGCAGATTTGATCCATCTTGTATTTATTTGTAGAAAATACAGTGCATCATGAATGTTGATTATCACAAAACTAATTAAAATCGGAACTCCACTTCCAACAAGCGTGCCAGTTCTACCTTATCCTGTCAACCAGAATCTATCTCTATACTATATAAAATAAGAGTTTTGTCTGTACATTGCTCAGAATTTGAAAATAATGGTATTTCTGTATCGGTCATGTCCACAGTAACAAGGAAATGCACTTTTTACTTTTCCGTAATTTCTGTCTGTCTGTACACACATCACGAGAAAACGGCTTAAGGGAATTTAATGAAAATAGGTATGTAAAGTCGGAGGATGAACCACTACAACCAAGGCTATAAATTATTTTGTTCATGCTGAGTGAAATAGTAGTTTAGGGGAAGGCCTGAAATTTAATTCTCAAATATTTATATTATTAGTGGTCCTATCGATGAATATTACATAACTAAAGTTATATAAAATTGAATTTCCTATAATTTATAAACATTTTTACGGTACTGGCTATGATAACAGATATATTCGTGAATTTGTATTTTTGTTGCCAAGTCCATATCAACGCCGAGCCAAGAGAAAATGGGTGAACAGAATTTAATGAAAATCGATATATACATTCGGGGAACAAGAAACTACTGTACGGTCTAAGCTATAAACAATGTTATTCACCCTGGATGAAATTGTAGTTTAGGGGAAGGCATCAAATATTTAAGTTCCTATGTTATTGGTCCTATCGAAAAGTACTACATAACAAAAGTTAGGGAGAATACAATTGCCGATCATTTATGTTTTATTCAATTTTACCATACCGACTATGATAAGAGTGGTATTTCGGAGTCGGAAGAAAACTAAATGTGAACGGCTACAATATCGAAAGTTCTTAAAATTGATCAACAATAACATTATATTGACCATTGTTGTGATGTTCAGTGTCTCTTATGCTGCCACTGAACTCCGATAGATGGGACTACAGCTGCGTATCGAGTATAACAGCCTGACTGAATACTGGCAGGAAATAGCTGGGGAGTTAGAAAAATTTCTTCTTTTGTATCCCTTCCCTCTGGTTCATACATTTCCTGATACTGCTGGTACGTAACACACTGGTTCATCATAGTATTCCAGCTACTCGATCCCTACTCTGACGCGCTGTTTTGAATAAGCAGTCTAAGCTATAAACAATTTTATTCACCCACCTTACAAATTCCACTGGCGCCGCCCGAAGGGCGCTAGAGGGCAGCAAATGAGTTCGGATCGGATGGATGAAATTGTAGAATTCCGTAGCGAAGCACGGGCACATCAGCTAGTGTGTATATAATATTATATCTGAATTCCTCAGAAATAGTAGGTTTAAAATACAGTTTATAATGTTTTTTTAAATTTTACTTCTTTTATTTTATCAAACAAATGTGTATTGATGTTATGTCAAGAGAAAATACAAAATCATGAACTGTGAATGTCGGAAACATCAAGGGAATGTGTGTTTTTAAAGAGACTGTAACACACATCAAAACTGGCCCTGATAAAATTGAACAAGTGAAACAGTTTTGCTGCCTGGTGACCCTAACCACGAGTGATAATCGGAACATATCAGAAGTCACGACAAGGATAGCAATAACAGGGAGAACATTCCATGAAAAAAAAAAAAAAAAGCATTTGCTGGCCAACAAACTTATAAATATTCACCAGCCTTTGCAAAAACCTTTGTATGGAGCGTGCTGCTGTACGGTTGCGAAAAATGGACATTAGGAGAGCAGGAAAAGAAAAGACTCGAGGCAACAGAAATCTGGATCTGGAGAAGAATGCAGAGGGTAAATTGGACTGAAATGAAGGCCAATACCGAAGTCCTTAGAGAGATAGGAGAAAAACGAGGTCTGGTAACTATAATAATAATAATAATAATAATAATAATAATAATAATAATAATAATAATAATCGTATGGCCTCAGCTACCGTGTGCAGACATTTTAATTTGACGCCATCTGGTTGTCTGTTTGTCAATTTCGACGTTCCGTTTTACTCTAGGCCCACTAGATGGCAGACCAAGTAAACCGAAACTCTCTTGGGCGTCTTTGGCTGTGATTTAATTAATTTTGTCAAGTAAGCACCAAATGTGTCACCAGAGATCTTTAACATGCCGACATCGTAAGACATGGAGTGTCGAATGGACTTTTTAGCGCCCTTCAAAAAATCCGACCCTCACTGCCGGGTTTCAACCCGCTATCTTGGGATCCGGAGGCCAACACTCTACCATTGATCTACAGAGACAGCTGGTAACTGAAATTGAAAAACGGGAAATAAAATGTTTTGGTCACATTCTGAGGCAGGAGTACCTTTATAACATTACTGAAGGAAGAATTGCAGGGGGGGAAAAAAAAAAGTAAGAAGACGATACAGAGTGTCTTATTTCAGGAACCTGTTTCTGAAGATGAACTGCAAGACCTATGTCGTCTTATGACGCCGTCTCCCTCCGAAGGTTGGCGATCCAATTGATTATGATTACACGCGAAACGGCAGCACGGAAGATTTATATCGACCACCGCTGCAAGTCTTTCAACCAGGAATTTCTCCGTCTTCCCACAAATTTTTTCCCATCAATCTTCCCTTGAATGATCAGTCGGAGAAGTTCATGTCGTTCACCTCTCATGATGTGCCCGAGGTAGCTGAGCTTACGCTCCTTGATGGTTATCAGAAGCTCTTTCTTCTTGTTCAAGGTGTTGAGGACTTATTCATTTGTCTTCTTTTCTATCCAAGATATTTGGAGTATTCTTCTGTATAAGTACATTTCAAAAGATTCAATCTGCTTCTCCAATAAAGGGCTGAGCGTCCACCCTTCGAAACCATACAGAAGGACAGGAAAGACATAACAACGTATCATTCGAACTCTGAGCTGGAGGTTGAGTTCTCGGCTGGTGAATAAGGTCCTCATGGTAGTGAACATATTTTTTGCTTGTCCAATCCTGGATTAGATTTCACAATGCTGGTTCACTAGAGTTCCAAGATATTTGATGGAAGATACTTGTTGGACTATGTTGTTGTTGATGTAAAGGGAGGCCTGTTTTGGTGTTTTCGAGAATGCAATCAGCTTGGTCTTGTTAATATTCAAGGATAAACCGTAGGTTTCACTGGTCCTCACGATGTTGTTTATAATGATTTGAAGATCACTAGGGTTACTGACTAACACAATCGTGTCATCAGCAAATTGGATGTTATTAAAGACACAGCCATTGATCTTGATACCTAGATTAACATCTTCCATGGCCTCCCTGAATACAGCTTCAGAATAGATGTCGAAAAGGAGTGGGGACAAGACACATCCCTGGCGGACACCTCTTCGTATAGCTATGTCCTCAATAGTACTTCCTTCTATTTTGACCTCTGCCGTTTGATTCCAGTACAAATGGGTAATTATACGAAAATCATCAACATCTACACCAGTAGATTTTAAAATCTCAACCAGTTTTGCATGAGATACGCAATCGAAAGCTTTTCGGTAGTCGATGGAGCAAGCGTGCACATCTACATTCACTTACGCTGAATTGAAAAGACTGGCTCAAGATAAACGTCTATGACTGCCGTGACAATGCTTAGCCTTTATAATACGATGATGATGATGATGATAATGATGATGATGTAGCACGAGATGCTTTCTATCTACTTTCCTCGACAGTCTTATTATAGAACTGCAATTTCTTTCAGGTGTCTGTCATATGTATATATGCATTGCAAATTTTTAATAGTTTGCTAGCTGTATGGCTGATACGGCCAAGAAAAAACAACCTGTCAGTGATTATAGAATAGATTTCACTACTTCTTCACATCCCCACTTCATTTCGCAAACTCAGTAACGGATCAATACATTTATGATCTCAAAATTACCAGTTTAGTTTAACGAAAAGTTGAAATTCGCGCATGCGTATTCAAATAAAAGCTAGTTGCGAAACCTAGTGTCATCGTGCGAACTAACCTTTAAGAATCACAGTGCCATCTTCATAGCGGATGGTGTTTAATCCCTTCCCGCTGATTCTGAAACATCTGCATAAAGGACGATTTGATAAAACTGCTTCAGAATATAAGTTGGTTGGTAAAGTATTAAAATGCTGCGTTAATTATAATGAACACCGGATGCGAATGGGTTAATCCCTTCCTTTTTCAGTTTCTACATAGAGGGTGGACAAATATGCGTGAAAATAGTCCAAAACCCAGCGAATAAACAGCGTATCAAAAACCTTGATAAATACTCAGTCTTCGATTAACCTCTAATTACCATGAACTAAAACAACATTATGCTTGGAACAAAAGCAGCAACCTGCAGCTCAGACCACAAGAAGGGTCCTAACAAGTTAATTAATTGGTATTCCCACAGTGTAGTTAATAACTTCAAGCCCTGTTGCTTCCCCCACTCAATATTCTCATTTTTATATAACGCCAGCTCTCCCCTACTTGGGGTAAGAATTGTTTCCGATGTCATTGTCTTCCCTCGTATTGTTTCGATGTCGTTACCTGTCTGCAAGAATTTTGAAAAATGTACCTCTGGTATTGGTTTGTCAAGGTAAGTTTTACGTTGCGCAGCAGGGCTAGGAAGTGGCCTATTATCAGAGGAACCGGGCACTGCTGTCACAGCTGCCACTGTAAAGAATTCAAATATAACATTTAAAGGGACATCTCTCAAACATCACGGATCATGTAAGATTACAAGATTGAGCAGGTCAGTCTGGATTCAAAAGAAATGTAGGAAGATGTGAAGCAATGCTGACTTTATGTCTGATCTTCCTCATATGGCATTCGTAGATCAAGAAAAGGCATTCGATAATGTTGACTGGACCAACGTATAAACCAAACCCCATGGCACTACAGCCCTTGAAGGGTTTTGGACTACCAAGCGACAGCTGCTCATCCCGAAGGCCTGCAGATTACGAGGTGTTGTGTGGTCAGCACGACGAATCCTTTATTCTTGGCTTTCTAGACCGGGGCCGCCATCTCACCGTCAGATAGCTCCTCAATTCTAATCACGTAGGCTGAGTGGACCTCGAACCAGCCCGCAGGTCCAGGTAAAAATCCCAGACCTGGCCGGGAATCGAACCCGGGGCCTCCGGGTAAGAGGGAGGCACGCTACCCCTACACCACGGGGCCGGTTCATTCTTTATAAGTGACCATAAAATTGTAATCGTCGATTCCTAATTGTATATGATATTTTTTCTGTAACTTGATATATTTCATGTGATTTCTTTTTCGTCCAAATTCCATTTTCACATTTTGGTCCTCAGATTTTCCTCAGGACTTTTCTTTCTTGTTGTCCGATCATCTTTAGTCGCGATCTGCCACCAATTATAATAGTTTTAGTTACGTAAAGTGCTTCTGTTTTAACTACTGTGTTATAATGGCGTAACTGTGCCCTTTTTGATATAGTTATTATCTTGTATCTGTTCAAAGTAATTTTTTGAAGTTTTGAAATTCTGTCTTTGTTAGCTAGCTGATTTAACCCTACTGGTTTCAATAATTTCACCTAGATACTTATTATTTATTATTATTATTATTATTATTATTATTATTATTCCAATGCGAGCAAACACTGACTACAGCATTCAGACTACTTGCGAACGTGTGCCTAAATGGTCCAACTTGGGGCACTTTCGAAGAGGACTCACACCACGGCAAGAGGGAAGAGATTAAGGAGACAAGTTAGTAAGCAGCATTAAAAAATTACTGTATTTCTTTAACGTGTTGGGGTTGTAAGAATGGACTTGCCACCTGCAGGAAAAAGCCATTACTGCCGACAAAACACGCACACGCTCACCAGTTGCATCCCCTATCCCCTTCTGTGTGAAAGGTGTATTAATTATCTTCAATTTCCGTACCTTGGGTATGGACGTGGTTAAATCGCAAACACTGCTCCACGAGGGGCGACAGAGGAATACGAAAGAAAGTGGTGATTACACGTGATTTATTTATACTCTTTGGACAACACGAGAGGAGGGGAAGAGGCAATTAAAAGTGCATTTACACAGAGACAAGACACGGAATTCTACCAAAATCGATCCCCAGTACTGACGTCATTAGTTATTTTTCCACCAACAAATTATCAAAACCCTTCAAGTTTCTGCGCGATTTTATTCGCAGATAATTATAATGTCATTGGTATTACGTCCCACTAACTACTTTCTGACGGTTTTCGGAGACGCCGAGGTACCGGAATTTTGCCCCGCAGCAGGAGTTTTTACATGCCATTAAATCTACCAACACGAGGCTGACGCATTTGAGAACATTCAAATACCACCGGACTGAGCAGGATCGAACTTGCCAAATTCGGATCAGAAGGTCAGCGCTCTATCGTTCGAGCTACTCAGCCCGGCTTAATAATAATAATAATAATAATAATAATAATAATAATAATAATAATAATAATAATAATGCTACTCATAGGTTGCAGAATTAATAAAAGAAGGTTTAAGCTAGAAAATCAAACACATTTGCAAGACAGCACAAATAATATATATATATGAGCAAATCGCGGAAAGCTTGTGCAGCGTAACCAATAATTATAACAGAAAGATGAAATAAGGTTTCCAGGAACAAAAAAATATAGTTTGTTTCTTGGAATTCTGTGATTACTTTTCTTTTTATTCTTTTTTTAATTCTTTTTTGCGACCGATGGCAGAAGTAAATAGGGCATAAAATGCAGACTAGTACAAGCAAGAAAGGCCTTTCTTAAGAAAAGAAACTTGCTCACATCTAACATTGAAAAGTTATAGGAATTAGAAAGATGTTTTAAAGACTTTCTTCAGGAGAGTGGCATTGTATGGAAGTGGACGATAACTAGCTCAGAAAGAAAGAGAATGGAAGCTTTTGTGGCGTTACAGAAGAGTGCTGAAGGTGAGATGGGAAGATCGAATCACAAATGACGAGATACTGAAACTAATTGGTAAGAGGAGATCGATTTGGCTAAATCTGACGAGAAGAAAGAGATGGAATGATAGGACACATCTTAAAGACACCCAGGACTTGTACAGTTGGTTTTTGAGGGAAGTGTAAACGGTAAGAACGGTAGAGGTAGACCATGGTATGAATATGACAAGCAGATTAGAGCAGATGCAGGATGCAGCAGTTACGTAGAAATGAAGAGGTTAGCACAGGATAGGGTGGCATGGAGAGGTGGAAGGTAAAGGCTTTCACTATCCGTAACCTCGGCACTTGAAGCGGAAGAGAGGTTAGCTCTAGCCCCCAGGAATTAACCTGGTACTCATTTTCTGTATAGGCTGAGTGAACCTCAGGCTCATGTGCACCTCCGGAAGTGGAAATTTCGTTTCTTAAATTCTACCTTATTTTCTTGACACGGCAAAAGCCCGAAAGCCTGTATCATGCCTATAAGTACAGGCCGTGAAAGCATCAATTGCAAACACGGAATTCCTTTTTTAAAATTATTTTAAACAAAAAAATATAGTGTCTGAAAGAAGTATTACACTCATTTAATTTTACGCTGTACAGGGTGAAGCAAAATTCGCGCACTCGGGCGTCGCAGCGTGACTCCTCACATGCCAGCAATAAAAAAATGTCTCACAAAAGTTCGTCCTGCGATTATATCCGACAGAAAAAGAACATTGAAGAGTGGCAATCTGGCAACACTGTAACCACATGTAGGGTAAGTATCTCTGTCAGCACGTACTTCTCGTGATGTACAGTTGGTGCAGTGGACTGACCCCTCAACCTCCTGCATGCTAACCCAAAACACTATCCACTGCGCCAACTGTACAGCACGTCTCAGATGTTCTGACAGAGGTAGTTACCCTACATGTGGTTACAGTGTTGCCATATTGCCACTCTTCAACGTCCTTTTACTCCCGGATATACTCGCAGGACGAACTTTTGTGACATACTTTTTTTTTTTTATTGCTGGCATGTGAGGAGTCGCGCTGCGACGCCCGAGTGCGCGAATTTCGCTTCAGCCTGTATATTGCATACCATCAGAATTTTTCATCTTAAAACATTGTATGAAAAAAAAAAGCAAAGTCATCTCCGTACAGGCCATGAAGGCCAGGCAGCCCCTTAAAAGAGGGAATTTATTTATGTGTACGCTGAGAGGGAGTTGAGGGTTGTACAAGGTACTGCATTATTAGGGAGGGTCAAGAGAAGAATGGCAACTCGAATGGCATCATCGCTTTTTTTTTTTTTTTTTTCACTGTAAGTTTGTGCATATTAGAAGTCGAACACCAAAATGCAACGAATGCGATTTTGGCTTATACATTGCTATAAAGAAATCCAAGAAACGCACAACGGAGGGACGATTAGGAATACAATTCACGCCACCGCATGAAGGAGGGAATGAGTGCGCACCCTAAAATGAGGGTGATACAGAACTACAGGCGTCTTCATAAATCGACGGCTCAAATCTGCTTTATACCGAAGAGCATTACTTTCAAGATAGAACCCAGACTCTATATACAGGTCCTCCCAAAAGTTTAAGGACACCTGCACATTTTACGAACATGATACCCGCCCGTAAGCCTTTGGTCTCAGGCATACGATTCTTTTACAGGGAACTACCGTATACTTAGAAAAACATTTGCTGAAATGTTCATTAAAATATCACCCTTTGGTTTGAAGTTGTGTGTTTATAATAACTGAAAAGAAAATAGTTCAGAAGATCTGGAGAGTACAATATGGGGATTACATTCATGATCTTCGTTATAGAGAAACACAGATTCCTGTAGAATATTTATAACTGCAATAAAGCAACAGAATATGTTTCCATTTAAAAATATCCCCCGCTTTTATAGCTCGCAAAAGAATCACAAAAAGTGGTTAAAAAGACATTCCTTGGCATTGGCTGAACAGGAGACCCCTGAAGCTACCAAGGTCATTTGCATGTTACGTTGTAGCGGGACATTAATACTACAATGTAATATACAAACGATCTCGGGAACTTTAAGGGTCTCCTGTTCAGCCAAGATCAAGAAATGGTTCTATTGCGAGCTATCAAGCGGGGGATATTTTAAAACGGAAACATATTCTGTTTCTCTATTACAGTTATACATATTTACTGGTGTCTTTGTTTCTCCATAACAAAGATTATTAATGTAATTCCTATATTGTACTCCCCAGATATCTTCAAGTATTTTTAAAAAAATAGCCATTTTCTTTGAGACTATTATGAGTGAAAAGTTCAGTAACTTCAAAACAAAGAGTAATATTATAATGACAATATCAGACGTTCCTCTAAATATGCATTAGTTCCATTTAAAAAGTTGTAGGCTACAGGCCTACCTGGGACCAAAATTTAATGACAGGAATCGCGTTTATGAAATATGCAGGTGTCCTTAAATTTCTGGTAGGACCTGTATGTGGCTGTTTGATCAACAAGCAAAACCCACTTGTTTTCGAAATTAAGGTGTTGACACAATTGGATTATTTTTAAAAATGTGCTTTACGTCGCACCGGCTCTTATGGCGACTATGGGATAGGAAAAGCCTAGGAGTGGGAAGGAAGTGGCCGTGGCTTTAATTAAGGTACAGCCCCAGCATTTGCCTGCTGTGAAAATGGGAAACCACAGAAAACCATTTTCAGGGCTGCCGACAGTGGGATTCGAACCCACTATCTCCCGGATGCAAGCTCACAGCTGCGTGCCCAACTCGCCCGGTAAATTCAACTATTAGGCCTCCACAGAATATTTTTGCTGTTGTTCTTATTGGCAAAAATGAAAATATCCCACGGTTTAAGTCTTTTTTTATTATTATTACTATTATTATTATTATTATTATTATTATTATTATTATTATTATTATTATTATTATTATTATTATTATTATTATTATAACAGAATAATCCCCATACTCTGTTGGAATCAACCAGGAATATTCCAACAGGGCGCTCCCATTCTAGTCATGTGACCGCTGACATTTTGTGATAATTCGAGGATATTCTAAGCTTGCCCTATTTGTATCTGGTGACTTTTCTTTAAAGTATTCACTTAAGTCAATTTTATTAACATGGGGAATTCTGTCGTTATTCTTCTCCATGAAACTGGATTCCCTTCTCGCAGTTTTCACTGAATAAGTGTTGTTGTCTACAATTCTTTAATTGTTGACATTTTAATTTCATGACGTATTCACAAGAACCATTAATGACAGTTTAGAGGTATTTATTTAACTCATAAAGAATGTCCATATATCCTTTCAAAATGAATGTAATTCAGAGTCTTATTTTTAATATTCGTACTTCACATTTTATTATTATTCACAAGTTGCACCGACACAAATAGGTCTTACGGCGACGATGGAACAGGAAAGGGCTAGGAGTGGGAAGGAAGCAGCCGTGGCCTTAATTAAGGTACAGCTACAGCAATTATCTGCTGTGAAAATGGGAAACCACGGAAAACCATTTTCAGGGCTGCCGACAGTGGGGTTCGAACCTACTATCTCCCGAATACTGGATACTGGCCGTACTTAAGCGACTGCAGCTATCGAGCTCGGTACCTTACATTTTATCAGCCGAATGAGTTGATGTCAAATGACTCAATTCCCAAAAAATTAGCCCTTCTCTACTATAAGTAGGTAAATGATAATCCGAATATTGAGAAAAAGATGGTTTAAACATGTATCTACCTCTTGCAAGGAATAGTATTTTCATACTAAGTGTTCCTGTCTTCAGAAAAGCAAACAACTTCACTCGACAGCTAAATCACGTGCCGTATATTGTGCTGTCCTCTGACAGATTGGTATCAAGGTGCCCCTGTTGTGTTATTTCTGTTAACTAGTCCTATCAAAAACGGTTCTTGTAAAGTAAAAAACCTGTGTGTGTGTGTTTAAGAGCAGACCATGCTTTCCTTGGCTACTAAAACCAGATTTTTTTAGTTTTGAAGAATACCGGCCTCTATTTATAACACACTTCAAGACTATTTCTCACATTGCCTCGTCAACAAGAAGGCACTGTGTACAGTTTATGTATCATGTATGTGTTATGCTCATTATCAGTGTATTTTACTGTGTTTTAAGAAATGTATCTGAGCTAGCCGTATGGCAATCCCCAGGCCGAAAACCATAAATAAATTTTAAAAAAATAAAACCAGGTGTAGGGCTGTTTCTGTTGAAATGGGCCTAACGCTGATGGCTGGTATTCAAGCCCTATTCTCATCTCCACAGAACATGAGCGTCAAAATAGTTCCCTGTTAAACTCTGGAAGGATGTATGGACTTTATCCGGTTCCTATTGAAATAGGGGATGTCATCCCCAGGGTTACGTAAAAACATCTCCAGTAGATCTATTATGAACCGTTGATGTCTGTCCGTATGAAGAACTCAAACCTAATTAGTAGAGTGAAAATCACTGAGCTAGTTGGCCTTGCGGTTAAGATCGCGCAGCTGTGAACTTGTATTCGGGAGATAGTGGGTTCGAACCCCACTGTCGGCAGCCCTGAGATGGTTTTCCGGGATATCCAATTTTCACACCAGGCAAACGCTGGGGCTAGACCTTATTTAAGGCCACAGCGTTCCCGAACGCAAATTGAAGAAAAATGGAATATTACAAAAAGGCAACGGGGAACACAGTACGCTGCAGTCCAACCATACCCTTCTCACACACCTTGGTTCTCCAAATGGAATGCTTCTCACTTCTCTTATTCGCATGAGGTTCAATCACGGCAGTTTTCCAAATCATCGCTACCGGAGAGGAGTCCTAAACTCGCGTTACTGTTTCAGTGACTGTCAAGCAATCGCTGACTTCTACCACATTTTCTTCGCGTGCCATATTTATAATGTACACCGGAAAAATCATAATAACTTTACTTTCATTGAGCTTCCAACAACCACTCAACATACAGTGCGTGTTATTATCGCAGCAACCAGAGGTGTATAATGCAATCCAAAGCACCGATTTAAAACTACAGTATAAAGTTTGACGTAATACAACATCGGGCGGAAAAAATAAACATACTACAATTAATATTGAATTTTCACGACCGCATTGTAATCGAAATAGACTTTCAACCTATTAGGTCGTGTTACGTACATTTAGTACGTGTTGAAGAGATGTTAAGTACAGAACAATTGGTAGAGCAATTGACGCGAAATCGGGAGGTTGTGGGTTCGGATCCCACTGGTGTCCGATTGGCAGATGGGTCTTCTGGCGACGATGGGTAAGGAAAGGGCTAGCAGTGGGAAGTTAATAATAATGTTATTTCCTTTACGTCCCACTAACTACTCTTTTACGGTTTTAGGAGACGCCGAGGTGCCGGAATTTAGTCCCGCAGGAGTTCTTTTACGTGCCAATAAATATACCGACACGAGGCTGACGTATTTGAGCACCTTCTAGCTGGCTGTTCGGTCTAGGATCTAAAGCTAATTTAAAAAATATATAAATAAATAAATAAAAATAAATAAATAAATTAATAAATAATATTTAAGGCCACGCCCGCTTCCTTTCCACTCCCAGCCCTTCCTACCCCATCCTCTCCAGAGGACCTATCTATGTCGGTGCGACGTAAAGCAACCGGTAAAAAAAATATTAAAAAGTAAAAATCGAAATCAGAAGGGGGCTCTTCTTGAAATGTAATGAATGTTCCTTGCACCTGGTAGGGTGTTATACACCCGCAATAAGAGCCGGAAATAGTGTTCATGTGAGCGATAACAAGTGACGTGGTGTGACTTGCTATCACTAGTTTATCACGAACAACAAGTGTCTGAGAAACGAGCAACACGTTTATATGGCACAGTACAGTAATTATGATAAAACCCAAGTGCTGTGTGGAAAGAAACGTGGCAATCTGAATCATGCACGAAAACGCACGACTTTGCTGTCATTCACATAATTTAAAAATTCGTGATTTCATTATTCCTAAATACAGCGACGTCTGTCAATCTGTTACATTCTGAAACATTACATCTAAACAGTTGTAAGTAATTTAATGTCCGGCTCCATAGCTAAATGGTTAGCGTGCTGGCCTTTGGTCACAGGGGTCCCGGGTTCGATTCCCGGCAGGGTCGAGAATTTTAACCATCATTGGTTAATTTCACTGGCACTGGGGCTGGGTGTATGTGTCGTCTTCATCATCATTTCATCCTCATCACGACGCGCACGTCACCTACGGGTGTCAAATCGAAAGACCTGCACCTGGCGAGCCGAACATGTCCTCGGACACTCCCGGCACTAAAAGCCATACGCCATTTCAATTTTTTCAGTAATTTAATGAGAATTTGCTCTACGTCGCCCGACACAGATGGGTCTTACGGCGACGATAGGAAAGGAAAGGGCTAGCAGTGGGAAGGAAGTGACGTTGGGCTTAATTAAGGTACAGACCCAGCATTTTCCTGGTGTGAAAATGGGAAACCATGGAAAACCATTTTCACGGCTGCCGACAGTGGGGTTCAAACCAACTACCTCCCAAATGAAAGCTGGCTCGGCAGAAAAATTATTATTATTAATGACAAATGAAAATCCACAGCCTGTTGCCAATCATTCGGCCAGGTCAGAAATGGAATGAATGAAGTCCCATTTAGTGGCGAGGATAGGAATTGGTCCGGCTCCCGAAGCCTTTCGCACTCCTAATTATTATTATTATTATTATTATTATTATTATTATTATTATTAACCCCTTAAGTGGGGTCCTGCACGTGAATTGGCTTTCCGTGGTTTCCCATTTTCGCACCAGGAAAATGCTGGGGCTGTACCTTAGTGAAGGCCACGGCCGCTTCCTTCCCACTCCTAACACTTTCCTATCCCATCGTCGCCCTAAGACCTATCTGTGTCGGTGCGACGTCAAGCAAATAGTAAAAAAACGACCAGCTTAGATGGTGGGGTCATGTGAGGCGAATGGAGGAGGATAGGTTACCTAGGAAGATAATGGACTCTGTCATGGAGGGTAAGAGGGGTAGAAGAAGAGCAAGACAACGAGGATTAGACTCAGTTTCCAATGATTTAAAGATAAAAGCTACAGAACTAAATGAGGCGACTGAACTTATAAATTAGTAAATTCACAGGGGCTTGCAGACTGAACGCTGAAAGGTATAACAGTCTATAATGAAGATATATGCATTTATTATTATTATTATTATTATTATTATTATTATTATTATTATTATTATTATTATTATTATTATTAAATCTTTTTATCCTCCAGGGTTGGTTTTTCCCTCGAACTCAGCGAGGGATCCCACCTCTTCCGCCTCAAGGGCAGTGTTCTGGAGCTTGAAACATTTGGTTGGGGATACAAACGGAAAGGAGGACCAGTACCTCACCCAGGCGGTCTCACGTGCTATGCTGAATAAGGGACCTTGTGGGGAGGGGGGGGGATTGGAAAGGATGTGCAAGAAAGAGGGAAGGAAATGACCGTGGCCTCAAGACAGGTACCACCCCGGCAATTGCCTGGAGGAGAAGTGGGAAACCACGGAAAACCACTTCGAGAATGGCTGAGGTGGGAATCGAAACCCCGTCTACTCAAATGACCTCCCGAGGCTGAGTGAGTGGACCCCGTTAAATTTCGTGACAGAGTTGGGAATCGAACCCGGGCCTCCACGGGTGGCAGCTAAACACACTAACCACACTACACACAGAGGCGGATTATTATTATTATTATTATTAAGCCATTCCTTGAATTACCTGACAACTTTGAAATAGATTTAAATTACTGTAAGTTTGAAGTAAGCAGTCTAATAGACTGATTACAAACCAGGCTATTCTGGTTTTCCTTTTGGACTGATAGTCCTATATCCCTTCCTTTCCAACACCCACATACTAACAGCTGCACAGCTCTTCCATCGTTAGTTGGAGGGGTAAGCTGTATAAGTGGTACCCCATTCCGACTAAATGCTTTTGAACCAGTCTAGAGAAAGGTATGTATGATTTGTAATCGTTCTCGCCCCGTTTTAAAAGAAACCGTCTTGCTTAGCTTAGCTTAGCTACTCATATGGATAATGCTTCACACTTACAAAGGACTTAGCTCTTGATCTTCGGTCAAAGTCGCCATGTTTACTAGCTGATTTACAAGGCATTTACCATATACTTCAGGCTTATTGTTCCACTACTTCACTGGTATAATCAAAACAAGAGCTTTCTCCTCTCCCCACATTTGGCAACACTGACTGAATTGTCCCCATGTCTCCCTGCTCTTGCGGTGACGTCACCCCCAACAGCTGTGAAGGAAGGGAGGGAGTGAGTGAGTGTCACTTCACTCTTCGCTGGCTGCCACCGCCTTTAGCCCTCCTGCTCAACTCAATGAATGAACAGCAACATGCCAGCCCACAACCCCGACGCGACAATTCTCTCTTCTGTCGGTATTGAGTAGTGCCTAAAAGCCGGTTTACATTATGGTAGTATATGGGGTAGTGGCAACCTGTTCAGTGACAAAGATAGCTACATCCGTACGTTAACCCTTGGAATAGTACTACATAATTCTGAGCCCGTCCGACCCCGCGGTGTAGGGCGCAATGCGTCCGCTTGTCCGGCGGCCCCTCGATTCCCGGCCGGATCAGGGTTTTTTAATTGTAATGATTAATATCCTTGGCCTGGGGACTAGGTGTTTGTGACGTCCTTAATATTCCCTTCCTCACACACATTCCACACTACCGCCATTCCAATTACACATACAATATGGTGCCAGTAGGGGCAGAAGATCCACATGGGTCGACGCCCCGAACAAATAGCATTTAAAAAAGAAGCCATGTGCCCAGTTTTACTGTAGGCTTAAGTTCCTCGGCAAAGGATACATGGAAAGAAAAAATTATGACTTTTTAGTGTTTGGGTAGATCGCGTATATTGCCGAGAGCAGTTAACTTACGATTATATTTAATGTTTTAATTGACACATAAAAGAGAAGGATACCTTGTTTGTCCAACCCGTGTCCCGTTTCTCTACGAGGTCGAGTATGAGGTGAGATGAATCTGTCGTGGCAGGTTTTTATGGCCGGGTGTCCTTCCTGACGTTAACATCATCAGAGGAGTTACTATTTTAATAAACAAACAGCAAAGTAAGCAGAATGTTGCATATATTCATGAAATGTGAAACAGTGAAAATGTCCAAATGCCTGTTTGGAGCTTTATGACTCTCCTTAATCTATAATAATAAAAGGAAGTGTTTGGGTCCATCTGTTGGTGCGCGATGTCCAGCCAAATCTATGGCACACACTGATGTGAAATTATGAACGAAGGTAGATGGATGAGATACAACTGCACCTGAAAGCTGGATGTTTAAGTAAGGGGGGATGTAGCCGGTTGAGGTCAAAAGTTTACAAAATTGTTTTGTTGTTGTTGTTGTTGTTTTACGTCGCTTATTACGTTTTCTTCAAGGTGTGAATATTTGAAAATGATATAGTAACTGGAAGCTATTGAAAATAAATAATGTATCAGTGCGTAGGTACTCCCACACCACATTTTATGTCACACAAGATTCGACGCTCCATGTAATCTATATATAGAAAATAAGAGTTTTGTCTGTACATTGCTCAGAATTTGAAAAGAATGGTATTTCTGTATCGATCATGTCCACAGTAACAAGAAAATGCAGTTTTTAATTTTTCGTAATTTCTGTATGTATGTATGTATGTATGTATGTATGCATGTATGTACACGCATCAAGACAAAACGGCTGAAGAGAATTTAATAAAAATCGGTATGTAGAGTCGGGGGGTGAACAGCTACAATCTAGGCTATAAATTATTTTATTCACGCTAAGTGAAATGGTAGTTTAGGGGAAGGCCTAAAATTCAATTCTCAAGTATTTATATTATAAGTGGTCATATCGAAAAATACTACAAAACTAAAGTTATATAGAATTAAATTTCAGGTCATTTACGTCTTATGCATTTTTACCGTACCGGCTATGATAACACAGATATTCATGAATTTGGATTTTTTTGTTGCCAAGTCCATATCAACGCCGAGCCCCGGCAAAATGGGTAAACAGAATTTAATGAAAATCGGTATATAGAGTCGGGGAATAAGAAACTACAGTTTAAGCTATAAACAATGTTATTCACCCTGGGTGAAATGGTAGTTTAGGGGAAGGCACCTAAAATTTAATTTTTAAATACCTATGTTCTTGGTCCTATGGAAAAGTACTATTTCCGATCATTTATGTTTTATTCAGTTTTACCGTACCGACTATAATAATAATTTCGTGTGGCTATTTCTAGCCGAGTACAGCCCTTGTCTATACATACAATCCTATCACTTACTGAACCGTTTTCATGGTCTATCTTACTCCATACTTTCATTCTCTATATTGTGAAGTACACTTTCGTATCCCCAGATGGCTCTAGTATCGCAAACTATGTCAAAATATGGTAAAACGCAAAATACTAACGAAAGTTTCAACAATTTAGTATGGATCAGATGTCTTAAAACCACATTTTGTGGCTTAAAGGTGTTGAAAATTGCTGTGTATGATGCTGTACTCTGGTATAATGAAGGGAATCATGGTAGGATTCAGGTGTTGCAGAAGGCTGGATAGCGAAAGCAGACTCAAACACACAGAAACTGCAACAGAAAGCAAGGCGGGACAGAAGATATAAAAGGAAGAGCCAGGAAGACAACGAGAAATATGCATATGGTGGACACTGAGGCTTTCTACCATCTGTAGGAGTACCCGATGTGTAGGAAAATATCAATTCACTATACTGGCGGCGGAAAAATCTATCTGAATGTAGAATTTAATAAAAGTGAAGAGGAAGAACAGTGGTGTAGGGGGAACGTGCCTGCCTCTTACCCGGAGGCCCCGGGTTCGATTCCCGGCCAGGTCAGGGATTTTTACCTGGACCTGAGGGCTGGTTCGAGGTCCACTCAGCCTACGTGATTAGAATTGAGGAGCTATCTGACGGTGAGATAGCGGGCTCGGTCTAGAATGCCAAGAATAACGGCCGAGAGGATTCGTCGTGCTGACCACACGAGCAGCGGTCGCTTGGTAGGCCAAGGCCCTTCAAGAGCTGTAGTGTCATGGGGTTTGGTTTGGAAGAGGAAGAAGATTTTCTTAAAGAGCGGCTCTTTTCAGGGTTGAATTTTGAGTTATTTAGTGAATTGTGGTGCTATAGTTTGGAACAGGCCTAAATTGTTATTCTAGACCAAGCCATACTACTACTACTACTACTGAGTCAGCCTCTGCCTTAAGTATGCACACTGCTCATTCAAAACAGCGCGTCAGAGTAGGGATCGAATAACTGGAATACTATGAAGAACCAGGGTGTTACGTACCAGCTGTATCAGAAAATGTATAAACCAGAGGAATGGCAATCTAAAGAAGAAAGTTTTCTAACTCCCCTGCTATTTCCCGCCAATATTCAGTCAGGCTATTATACTCGGTATGCAGCAGTAATCCCATCTATCGAAGTTCGAGAGGCAGCATAAGAGACAAATAACACCACAACAAACAATGGTCAGTGTTATTGTTGATCAATGTTATGAGCCTTCGATATTGTAGGCCTTCACATTTAGTTTTCTTCCGACTCTGAAATACCACTCATCATAGTCGGTACGGTAAAACTGAATAAAACATAAATGAACGGAAATTGTATTCTCCGTAACTTTTGCTATGTAGTACTTTTCGATAGGACCAAAAACATAGGTATTTAAAAATTAAAATTTAGGCGCCTTCCCCTAAACTACAATTTCATCCAGGGTGAATAAAACTGTTTACAGCTTAGACTGTAGTTTCTTATTCCCTGACTCCATATACCGTTTTTCAGTAAATTCTGTTAACCCATTTTCTCGTGGCTCGGCGTCGATATGGACTTAGCAAAAAAATTTAAAAAAATAAAAATTCATGAATATCTGTGTTATCATAGCCGGTACGGTAAGAATGTATGAGACAACAATGGTTGGAAATTTAATTCTAAACAACTTTGGTTATGTATTATTTATCGATACTACCTCTAATAATATAAATATTTGAGAATTAAATTTTAGGCCTTCCCCTAAACTACAATTCAGCGTGAATAAAATGATTTATATCCTAGATTATAGTGACTTATTTCCCGACTTTGCATACCAATTTTTATTAAGATAGGACCACTAATAACATAAATATTTGAACATTAAATTTTAAGCCTTCCCCTAAACTACCAATTCTATCAGCGTGAATAAAATTATTTATGGCTTAGATTGTAGCGACTTATTCCCCGACGGGGAAGTCACCAACGTCTTTTCTCATATGAAGACTGGGTTAGGGAATTTTCATTGTAATGGTAGGCCAGCTTGCCTACCGTCAGTCACAATCAGATTGGGGAGTTTTCATTATAATGGCACACACTCTCCGCCTGCCTTTGTAGATTCTCATAAAGATTCTCTAAGTGGTTTTCCCAACTGAAATGAACATGGGTCATTACAATTACGTCAGTAGGAATGGCGCGATTCAGAGCAATGCTTTCATATGAAATAAATGTGGGCGAAGCCGAGAGTACATGCTACATAGAGTACTGGGATTATTCCGATACACACTCCACTCACGAATCTCTCACGCTAGTAATTTTAAAAAAATGTACGTTTTTCTTCATGAGTTAAACCAAGAGATAGTCCATAGTGTATTTCCCCTAAATATCACTCGGCAAATCTAGTTCGTGACCAACTGAACTATCGCACTTCCCGCATATACAGAATGCTTTTCTCAACAATTTACTGGGAAGTGCAAGGTGACAACGGAAGAACGTGTCTCTCTCTCTCTCTCTCTCTCTCTCTCTCTCTCTCTCTCACTGTATGCTGGTGGTCTGACATGCCAGAACACTGACCGTGTCGGCACAACACCCCTATCCGGAAGTAAGGTTCGTTCACTAACCCTTCCCATCATATGGTATAAGAATAGTCACATGTCTTTACTTGTTCATCGTATAAAGGCTAACGAAACAGGGAACCATAATATTGTTGATATGGGTAGTTAAAGTGTCACACAACATCTATAATACGTATGCGCAAAATTGCAATCCAATATTTGTAAGAAAGAGTATGACGGCAGCATGGGCTCTTTGAAAATGTGCCGGGACCCTCATTTCACAGAGGTCCCTGATGTAAAATGAGCGTCTATTTTAAAACTAACAATAGCAAGAATTTTGATGGCAGGATGTAGTGTTTACAGTGCACTATGTCTTCTGGTGTGGGCTAAAATAAATGTATTACTTTCATTGATCCTTGGCTTTGAAAATATGAAAGTGACCGAGGTATGAGCAATGCTAGTAGTGTTGGCTACTGAATGCATGATTCGAAGCAGTGTATCGATTCATCCAAGTGTCCGAGTACCGAGCTCGATAGCTGCAGTCGCTTAAGTGCGGTCAGTATCCAGTAATCAGGAGATAGTGGGTTCGAGCCCCACTGTCGGCAGCCCCGAACATGGTTTTCCGTGGTTTCCCATTTTCATATCAGGCAAATGCCGGGGCTGTACCTTAATTAAGGCCACGGCCGCTTCCTTCCAATTCCTAGGCCTTTCCTATCCCATCGTCGCCATAAGACTTATCTGTGTCGGTGCGACGTAAAGCAAAAAAAATTGTGTTCGAGTGAAACGATTCACAGGAACGGCGAGCTCACGGCACACGATTCAGCTAACTCCCAGCGGATAGTGCTGAGTGGCGCAGTCACTGGACGTTGACGGGGACTCGAGATTCCGCTGCAGCGAGACAGTGAATCATGGCACATCGAAAGAATCGTGAACGAGCACGGCTCAGTGAGACACAAGATACACACGGCTCCTTAGCGGCTCACTGGACACTGGCGAATAGCCGAGCTTCCGCTGCAACGAGACACTGGTACACTGAAAGAATCGTATGCTATGATGGACTCTCGAGCTCAGCTCATTTGAAAATAATACCCACTTGCATTCATTGTCCTCTTCTTACAGGGAGGTTTAAATAATAGATGGATTTATTTGCAGTGTTAAAAATTCTGAAGTAGCTAGTAAGTAGGTAGGCTACCTTAGGTTATACTATTTATTAGTTTAATGAATCTTAGTATTATAACTTAGTTGACATTTGACAATTAAACTGGACTCTAGCCTGCCCTATGACTATGAGTCATGCTCATGACCACTCAAAAGTACCTGTTTTATATTGGGAAGAACGGCTCAGTATTCTCTCAGTTCACATGTCACATCGTTGCAAAATACGTCAATCATATGTGGACAGTAAGTGAGCCGACTGATGCAATAACTTAACCAATAGTATGTTGAATCAGAAAACCAGCGGGCTAGTGAACATCTCGGGCAGCCTATACAAAATATGAAGATTTTTAAAAAATCCTCAGCTGATAGAAAAATACATATTTTCAAAAATGACTGAACGAGTTGGACGTGCGGTTAGGATCGCGTAGTTATGCGCTTGCATTCGAGGGATGGTGGGTTCGAATTCCACCGTCGGCAGCTGTTAAGATGGTTTTCCGTAGTTTCCCCATTTTCACGCCAGGAAATGCTGGGACTGTACCTTAATTAAGGCCATGGCTGCTACCTTCCTAATCCTAGACCTTTCCCATCCTGCGTCGCCGGAAACCTTCGATGTATTAGACTAGCATTTTTTTTTTCTAAGAAAGGAGTTCATAGTATGAAGACCAGATGGCAGCTGCAAGCACTGAATGCTGTTGCTGCTGCCTTACCAGTACATACTACACAGATGCAGTAGGAGCGGTGACTGATGTGCCTTGAATCGGATCACTGTATCGATTCAGTAACGTGAACGGAATCAAATGAATCGATTCAGTAAAATGAATCGAATGTCCCATCACTGGATGCTAGTAATGCCATTCCATAATGCAGCCAGTCCCTGTTATGAATGGAGTGAAAATATCGCGCATAGGGTCAGTTGGTGCATGCATTTCAGTGGGCTTGGTAGGCTCTTATGTATTAGCAACCTCTGGCTCGGTGAGGAAAGCAACGTGAAACTACCTCATTTCTCATTTCCCTAGTATGCATCTTCAGTGACGCCTAGGCTATCTATGACAGATTTTGGCGGAGCTATGGAGGATCAAACCAGCCTTCGAGCTGAATACTCAACATACAAATAGTATGTTATCTTGTATGATTAATTTCTAATTCCTAATGAATATTAACAATAATAAATCCAAAACAAAAGTAATGGGGTGCAGTCGAACGAAGGCAGATGATGCAGGAAATATAAGAATAGGATATGAAGTCTTAAAGGAAGTAAATGAATATTGTTACTTGGGTAACAAAATAACTAAGGATGGCACAAGTAAAGAGAACATAAAATACAGACTAACACAAGCAAGGAAAATAAATTTTCTCACGTCGAACACTGATATAGTAGGTAATTAGAAAGATTTTTTTGAAGACTTTCGTTTGGAACGTGGCACTGTACGGAAATAAAACATGGACGATAACTAGCTGAGAAAGAAAAAGAATAGAAGCCTTTGAAATGTGGTGTTACAAAAAGATGATGGTGAGATGGGTAGATCGAATTATGAATCTAAGATACTGAATAGAATTGGTCAGAGAACGATTTGGCGAAATTTGACCAGAAGAAGAGCCAGAATGATAGGATACATTTTAAGACACCCAATGGCAAACAGTTTAGATAATAATAATAAGAAGAATAATGTTATTTGCTTTACGTGACTTCAGTTAGGCAAACCACAAAGCCAGTCTTTCTGAGAATCCCGTTACGTCCCACTAACTACTTTTGACGGTTTTCGGAGACGCCGAGGTGCCAAAATTTAGTCCCGCAGGAGTTCTTTCACGTGCCAGCAATTCTATCGACACGAGGCTGACGTATCTGAGCACCTTCAAATACCACCGGACTGAGTCAGGATCGAACCTGCCAAGTTGGGGTCAGAGGGCCAGCGCCTCAACCGTCTGAGCCACTCAGCGCGGCAAAACAGATTAGAGCAGATGTAGGATGTAGAAGGAACGTAGAAACGAAAATGTTAGCACAGGATAGGTTTCGGTCACGTAGCCGTCAGTTTGCATTCGGGAGGTAGTGGGTTCGAACTTCAATATCGGCAGCCCTGAAGATGGTTTTACGTGGTTTCCCCATTCCCATACCAGGCAAATATCAGTGCTGTATCTTAATTAAGACCACGCTTTCTTCGCACTCCTAGTCCATTCCTATCCCATCATCGCCATAAGACGAATCTGTGTTGGTGCGACGTAAAGCAGAATATTAATATTAATAATAATAATAATAATGATGATGATGAAAACCTACAACCTGTTTTCCAGTCATTGACCGGGTCAGATATGGAATGAATGAAGCAGATACAGGCTATTAGTACGATGGGGTCGCCACTCCCAAAGTGATTTATTAATGACTGACAGATGCTATGAAATGAGCATGGACAGTGTTGCTGGAATGAAAGATGACAGGGAAAACCGGAATACCCGGAGAAAAACCTGTCCCGCCTCCGCTTTGACCAGCACAAAAATCTCACATGGAACGGCCGGGATTTGAACCACGGTATCCAGCGGTGAGAGGCCGACGCGCTGCCGTCTGAGCCACGGAGGCTCAGCAATAATAATAATAATAATAATAATAATAATAATAATAATAATAATAATAATAATAATAATAATAATAATAAATTACAAAAAAGCACACAACATTGTCTGGAGCAAGTACAACAAAAAAATCTATATCCCTAAACGCAGAATTACGACACTAAAACACAGAAGCCCTTTATGCATCAGAAACTCTGATAACTGGTAGCAGATCAGAAATTAAAAATATCGAAAAACAAGAGAGGAAAATTGTAGGACCTAAATTTGGATGAAAAGGAAATCACAGGAAATCTATCAAGTAACAGAAAAAATAGACACCATTAGAAAAAGAACATTAAAATTCTATGGTTACCTGATCAGGGTGGATAACAATAGGCTAACAAAGAAAATACTAAATCTCGCAGTATGTCTAAAAAATCACAACTGGCTTACAGAAATAAACAAAGATCTTCAGGAAATTGGTATAAATGAAGAAATCTTGCCAGACAGAAGATAATTCAGAAATCTCATAAACAAACATAAATGTAGTGATCAACCTAAAAGACAAGCTACAGGATGGACGGAAGAACGCAACAAGAAGCACAACGAAAGGGTGAAGAGATTTTTGTAAGATAAGAAGAAACGTTAAGCTAAATAAGTTCACAGGCGCTCCTTAGTTGTGCATAACGAATAATAATAATAATAATAATAATAATAATAATAATAATAATAATAATAATAATAATAATAATAATAATAATACAAAAACTTTATGTCCTGACTCACACACAGAGAAAACCCATTGCTCACGACAGTTTCTCTTTTTTAATATTATATGATAACATTTTGGTGAAGTTGATCGAACAGCACAGTCAGTATAATGGGATGTTCCATATTATTTGTAAAAAGGAAAATGTGGAGAATAACGACGAAAAAAATCTTGGAATAAAATATTACTAATTGTGCACACAAAATACTCAGTTTACCACTATTTACATATCTTGTGTTAGTTACGCACACACTTAACTTCGGATTGAAAGCAACAATCCACGTAGCACATTATTATTTTTTCCTCCTCAGTGGTAGTTCATTCCGATCCTGTTTGGGAGTCTATTCCAACAGTAGCGAAGTGTCCTCAATGTAGTTTGCAGTGAAGAAGACGGTAAACACGTGATCTGTGTAGGCAAACATTAGGGGAGAAGGGAAGATGCGTAAAAATAAAGGAGGAACCCCGCTAGCTTAGCCTAGCTTCGCCTATATCGATTAGCGGTAAAGAGCATCATCACCTGTATGAATCGACACACATTCTCGTTACGTCATTTCATAAGCTCTGGGTGTAACTGGGAGTCTCCCATTATGATGCGTTATTTTATACATAGAAAGACAGGAATATAAAAAGAGATTTATAACAGAATAAAAACAGTGACAGGTGTTGTGATTACAAGTAAGCATGTTCATATTGGTCCGTATTGACTATATAACTTCAGAAAAATATAAAATAATACAGTTTCACCACCTAATCAATATATGATATTATAATCCAAAAAGGTTATTTATGGAACAAAAGTGGACAGGTTTCGGCTCTTGAAGTCATCATCAGCACATAAACACTTAAATAAGAATAAAAACACATTAGAATACAGATGTGTAAAACGATTTTAAACGAAATATATTTGAAAGAAAGATCACGAATGCAGTATTGATACTTGAGACAATTGAAAACAGAATACTTGAGTTCATTGATAAAAAGTTCGTCAAGTCACCACATGATGGCTAAATCTATAAATCTATAACATTAACGTGTGTTTGTATATATGTATCGAATGGACTCAAAAACTACTGGAGCGATCTGGATGAAAATTTCAAAATTAGTTCTTATTACTCCTGGGAGGGTTTAGGAAGTGATTCGAACGAAATCTTAAGGGTAGTCCGGCACGGGTGGTGAGAAGGGTAAAAAAAAAAAAAAGAAATAGGGGAAGGTAAGTAAACCGCCTTACAAGTCTGATTAGTGGGTTGCCTAACCAACGGTATGTGAAGATTATGACGTATTTCTTAAAACTTTTAATTTTTATATACCGTTCATAGAAGAAGAAAAGTCCAAGTTCAGTCCCCACTGCATAGGGGGTGAAAAGGAGTGAAGAAAGAAAATGTCGAAAATGACAAGAGATTACGGGTGAATGTGTCTGTATGTTTTAGCACAGCTCTCGTCCGGCTTTGGTCACTGGGGTCCCGGGTTCGATTCCCGGCAGGGTCGGGAATTTTAACCATAATTGGTTAATTTCGCTGGCACGGGGGCTAGGTTTATGTATCGTCTTCATCATCATTTCATTCTCATCATGATGCGCAGGTCGCCTACGGGCGTCAAATCAAAAGACCAACATCTGGCGAGCCGAACATGTACACGGACACTGCCGGCACTAAAAGCCATACGCCATTTCATTTCAGTTCATTTCAGCCAAACTAGACATATATATAATTTACTATCTAGAAAAATTACTGTAAGGGCAAGAAGTCCCTAGCAGCCGTAAAGAAGGGGGTGAAATGTAAAAATCCGAAAAATGACCGACATTAGTGGCGAGTTCCTAGTCTTTGGGGTAGCTGAGATGAACCGTGACGCTCTGGTTGTTAAATGAATGTCCAAAATTACCGAGATCATGGATGTGTGCATATACCAACATAGCTCTCAACCAAACATTATACTCATATGACTTAGTGTTCGGGAAAGAAAACTGTAGGGTAAGACGCCCCTACGGGCGGAGGTTGAAAGGGAGTGTAATGTTAAAATAATAGGAAACGACCAATATTAAAAGTGAAACAATGTATGTTAATATAGGTTTCCTTTTGCATTTAATTAACTGGTTTAGAAAAATCGACACGGTTGAATTAACAAACGCGGGCGAAGTCGCGGACACCTGCTAGTATATAATGTTAAGGTTAAATACACCAAAGATTAGAACTTCACACTTCAGCTGCTGCAAGGCATCACGCACTAATCTCGTCGAGAAGAATGTAAAGTTCATAGGTGAAAACTAACTGCATCAAAAAAAAAAAAAGTTGTATCCTCTCGTCTTCACATGTTCATCGTATTATTTATATATATATATGGAAAAGAATGAATGGTTTAAGGGTATTTATAATAAAAATAATCGAATATGAAAATTAAAGAATGTGACTGGAGGGCCAAGGCCGTTTCCTTCCCACTCATAGGCCTTTCCTACCCCATCGTCGCCATAAGAACGAACTGTGTCGGTGCGACGTAATACAAACTGTAATGAATAAAATGTATTATCCATATAATATTTGCATTTTATTTCTAATATGTACGGTTACGAAGCCCTCAAAACCCTGCGGCAGTTAGTGACAGCCTACCGCCATTGTTTTAAAGTGAACATCTAACCTGGAAGAACGAATCCGGCTTTTATACAGGGTCTTTCACAAAGAACGAACCGATTTCGAAGGCTTATTGCGCCGTACTCAAGCCACGCAGCGGAGCAAGTCGCATATCGTTACAAAGGGCGTGGCTTCACATTTCTATCAGTAGTCGGTAGAGTGCTCCGCGCTTTCCTCCCCTCATCCCGGCACCATTCAACACTGCTACGGATCGTGCTCTACTCGCATGGCCTGCCAGATTCCCAGACCTCACTCCTTGCGGCTTACTCCTGTGGGGATACGTCAAGGACAAAGTTTATGTTCCGCCACTAACCATTACACTGGATGTCATTCAAGAGCGGATAACACGTGTGATCAACTCAGTGGATCGTGATATGCTGCAACGCGTTTGGAAGGAATTGTCCTATCGTCTTGATGTGGTCATACTGAACACTTGTAGGACTAAACTTGAACATCAGTCAAATACATGTGTACATGTGTCTTGGTTTAATCTTGTACTACTGACTGTTGGGAAAATATAGCTTGATGAAATCGGTTCATTCTTTATGAAAGAAACTATAATACTTCATTTTAGAAAACAGCTGTTCACACAGCTACCGAACATCCTAAAGACCTTAGCAGCCATTCTGTGTAAGCGCGGAAAACTTTCTCTAGAAGAATTTAGTAGAAATCGTGAAATTTTCGCACGATCGTTGATTTGCATTGTTACTTTGTAGAATTGTGGATCTTGCATTCGGTCAGCTGAGAGGAAGGGGCTTCACGATTGCTATGAGGAGGCACAATGACGTAGCCGCAGAAGCAAATGTAGTAACGTACAGCGAGAATGTAGTGGCTCAGCGCTTACTCTAGGCAGCCTAAGGCCCACGTAACTTGCTATCAGCCAATTATTGTTCAGTAAGGATAGCTGAAAAGTAACGTAGCAGTTATTTTGTCACTGTTACATCATTGTAACAGTTACAATTTGTAACGCATTACCGTTGTTCTTCGTAACGCAAAACAAATTCCACGACATCTTATGACAGTGACAGACAAAATCACATATTGTTTAGACATAATACATCATGCACAAAGAGTTAGAGATAAAGATGAACTAAATTCCGTACCGTACTCACCGGGTTGCACATTTCCTCGTGGCTTGGCACCCAAGATGGCGAGGTTCACATTGGCTTTACGGCCATCAATAATGGGGTTAGGATCCTTGCACGCCCTCTCGGCGGCAGGACGATCTCCCATAATAACCTGAAACAAAAGAAATCGAAAGTTATATTGAGGATATAGGTGATCAAATAATAATACCGGGTGACTCAAAACTCCGCTAACATTTGACGAGCCAATACTGCACGGAACAGTGAAGGTAGAGATTGGCATGACATGGGGTTTTATTGACACCAAAATAAAGTACACAAGAAGTAGCAAGTCTGCCGTGATCCTCCGACCTCATTAGGGATGCTAAAAGACAACATCCGACGGCAATTTCTCACCATACCCACGGATATGCTGTGCAGTGCTGTTCACAACATTGTCCCTAGACTACAGGCATTGTTGATGAATGACGGGCGATATGTGTTATAAATAAAGCCAGGATTTGTATGCAGTAACAGGTTAGATTGCAAAATAATTTGGTTAGTATAATGTCTTCGCCACCCGTTCTTTCATAATGTAATTATACAGTAGGGGTTCTGATGGGCCGTACCCCTAATGCTTATGCAATCCCCATAGCATAATCGTTGTGAAGGTAGACTATACTTGCTGCTCGCTTCAGTAACTTACATGCTAACTTACAGTATTAACGCATGAAAGTCCGGACTCTAGTTATAAAGAACATCGTCTTTGCTAAACTTCAATTGTTTGCTAATTATTGTTTGTGTAACGTATGAAGCGCCATCTGTTGGTCATTTTGTGTAGCCTACTTTATTTTGATGCTTAGAGCAAGTTTCGGTGCCAATAAAACCCCATGTCATGTCAATATGAAAAAACTGAAAACCTAAAACCTGTTTTCTAGTCAGTGACCGGGTCAGGGATGCAATGAATGAAGACCTCATCTAGTGGCGCGGATAGGAATTGTGCCGACTGCCAAAGACTCCTCTGGGGCAATGATTAATGACTGACAGATGAAATGAAATTATAGTGAAGAGTGTTGCTGGAATGAAAGGTGACAGGGAAAACTCTAGTACCCGGAGAAAAACCTGTCCCGCATCCGCTTTGTCCAGCACAAATCTCATATGGAGTGACCGGGATTTGAACCACGGAACCCAGCGGTGAGAGGCCGACGCCCTGCTGCCTGAGCCACGGAGGCTACCCATGCCATGCCAATAATGTGTGTCTATTACCTCGCTGCCTGTATATCTTACGAAAAAGCGCAATACATGGACTCTAATAGCCCAAACATGGCATCACTTGCAACAAAATATGGCAACATCACAGACGTTAAATATTGTAGGAACTCAGGTGAAATCCTCAGGAGTATTGGCAATGAAAGAGTAGCTAACAAAAATAGCGCAGAAAAACTATGTAAAGCCTATACAATCACCTGGAACGTCTACAATAAAAAGTAACTTTCTACCAAAGCCGAACATCGACATCAAGGATATCGAGAAAATGGAACGGCAAGATACTAAGAAAAATATTCAAACCCAACGGTTTTTTTTTCATTCGCAATTTGCTTTACGTCGCACCGACACAGATATATCTTAAGGCGATGAGAGGATAGAAAAGGGCTAGGAGTAAAAAGGAAGCGACCGTGGCCTTAATTAAGATACAGTCCTGGCATTTGGCTGGTGTGAAAATGGGAAACCACAGAAAACCATTCTCGGGACAGCCGACGACGGGATTCGAACCCACTTAATTAACAGGCGCGGCCTCTCCCATCGTTTGTAAAACCAAGTATTACGAATGCAAAATTGTTTATATAGGGTAAAATCTAATTTAGCCAGACTGAGCGGGGATTGAGGCGGTGGACTCCTAACCGCAACTTGGCAGGTTCGATCCTGGCTCAGTCCGGTGGAATTTGCAGGTAATAATAATAATAATAATAATAATAATAATAATAATAATAATAATGGCGTATGACCTCCGGAGAGGCCTGGTGCAGGTCTTTTTCTCGTAGACGGCCTATTAGGCGACCTGCATGTCTGTGAAGATGAGGGCCCTACCTAGGATGATTTCTAATGCTGAATACGCCACACACACACCCAGCCCCCGAGCCATTGGAATTAACCAATTAAAGTTAAAATCCCAGACCCGGCCGGGAATCGAACCCGGGACCCTCTGAACCGAAGGCCAGTGCGCTGATCATTCAGCCAACGAGTCAGACTATTTGCAGGTGCTCAAACACGTCAGCCTCGTGTCGGTAGATTTACTGGCACGTAAAAGAACTCCTGCGGTACTTCCAAAATGTTGGCACCTCGGCGTCTCCGAAAACCGTCAAAATGAGTGGAACGTAAAAATAATAACATTATTAAATCTATTTTACAATATAACTAACTGATGTACCCGTGCTTCGCTACGGGATTCTCAGAAAGACTGGCTTTGTGGTTTTCCTAACTGAAGTCAACATAGGACATTACAAAAATGTCAGGAGGAATGTAGCCATTAAAAGCAATGTAATCAAATAAAATACTCGATCAAATCAAAAACCGCACATTTTATCACTTTTAACGAACAGTACTACGGTGCCAATCTAACAGTCCAAAGTTTCAGAGCTGGAATGACCAGGCCGCAGACAGCCGTGAACACTCCTCTGCCATTATTCCGTTAAATATGCACACTGCTCATTCCAATCAGTGCCTCAGAGTAGGGGTTGAATAGCTCGAATGCTATGATCAACCAGTGTGTTACGTCCCAGTAGTATCAGAAAATTTATGAACCAGAGGAATGGCATGCTAAAGAAGAAAGTTATCTAACTCCCCAGCTACTTCCCGTCAATATTCAGGCAGGCTGTTACACTCTGTTCGACCGGGCGAGTTGGCCGTGTGGTTAGGGGCGCGTAGATGTGAGCTTGCATCCGGGAGGTAGTGGATTCGAACCCCACTGCCGGCAGCGCTGAAGATGGTATTCCGTGGTTTCTCACTTCCACACTAGGCAAATGCTGGAAATGTACCTTAAATAAGGCCAGGGCCGCTTCCTTTCTACACCTAGGCTTTTCCTATCCCATCGTCACCATAAGACCTATGTGTATCGGTGCGACGTAAAGCAAATAAAAAAAATACTCGGTACGCAGCAGTAAGCGTATCTACCGGAGATAAGTAGCAACAAAAGACACAAAGCACACTACAACAAACAATGGTCAATGTAATGTTATTGTTGATCGATGTTACGAGCTTTCAATGTTGTAGGCCTTCACATTTAATTTTATTTCGATTCTGTGATTTGTAAAATTATTTATAGCGTAGACTGTAGGTCCTTATTCTCCGATTTTACATACCGATGTTCATTAAATTCTGTTTAACCACTTTCTCGTGACTTGGCGCTGATATGGACTTAGTAACAAAAATCCAAATTAATGAATATCTTTGTGATCATAGACGGCACGGTAACAATGTATAAGGCATAAGTGATCGGAAATTTAATACTAGTATTTATCGATACGACCTCTAATAACAAATATTTGAGAATTAAATTTTAAGCCTTCCCATAAACTACCATTTCGCTCAGCGTGAATAAAATTATTTATGGCCTAGATTATAGCATCTTATTCCCCGACTTTGCACACCGATTTTTAAAGACAGGACCACTAATAACATAAATATTTGAGAATTAAATTTTAGGCCTTCCCCTAAACTACCATGTTTCTCAATGTAAATAGAAGTATTTATATCCTAGATTGTAGCAACTTATTCCCCGACTTTGCATACCGATTTTCATTAAACTACGACCACTAATAACAAATATTTGAGCATGAAATTTTAGGCCTTCCCCTAAACTACCATTTCACTCAGTGAATACAATTATTTATGGCCTAGATTGTAGCGGCTTATTCCCCAACTTTGCATACCGATTTTCATTAGATTCTCTTCAGCCGTCTTCTCGTGATGCGTGCACATACATACATACATACATACATACATACATACATACATACATACATAGAGACAGACAGAAATTACGGAAAATTAAAAAGTGCATTTCCTTGTTACTGTGGACATGACTTATACATAAATGCCATCCTTTTAAAATTCTGAGCAATGTACAGACAAAACTCTTATTATATATATATATGGATGCGTATATAAATTAGAAACTCCTGAATTAACAATTGGCAATCGCAGTTAGGGGCCCAATTTAGATATTCTGCAGCGGGGTCTCGCAAAACCTAGCTACACCACTGCTTCTTCTAGCCCATACCAGAAGACGGAGTGCACTGTAGCTCAACACTACCTCATCAGACGCGGATCTGGACTTGTCTCTTCAGTTACCAACGTAGGTTTAAACATGCCGTGTGAATTGGTAATTTGCTACTAACAGGCCACGTGCATCGTCTATGCGCCATGTTGTTGGTTTTATCGTACGGACATGCTATAAACGACCGTTCCTTCTGATGGCATCATGACCCACTTCCGTTGATCCACGTGAGATAGCCATTTATATTTAATTTCATCTCACTCAATGACAGATGTAGTAATTGGTATGCTAAAACTCATGCGTTTTAAGTAGCAGAGTCACAGCTGGTCCTCAATGAAAATCACATACTAGTGGACTAGGACAGAGCCTTCTTGTATGCATACAGTACAGTAAATCCACTTAAAAACCAGTACGGTAGAACAATATTCTAAACGTCGGAAATAAACTATCGTAAATGCAAAAACGACTATTTTGAGTTTTGTAACATTGAAAAGTTTTCTCTCCAATCGCACAGAAAAAACGTAAAGTTAAGCTATTTCACTTAATTGTGACCAAAGTATTGAAGTTACAGAAATGTTGAAGGTGTCAAAACGCGTGTTTTGGAGAGCTCTATCAAATGGAAAAATAAAATGTTGGAAATCATATCCGATCCAAATGTTATTCAATAAAAACCCGTAAAAAGGGCAATATTTTAAAATGAACTTGTTCCACAATTATTATCCGATGTTAGCCAGGCTGAGTAGCTCAGACAGTTGAGGCGCTGGCCTTCTGACCCCAACTTGGCAGGTTCGATTCTGGCTCAGTCCGCTGGTATTTGAAGGCGCTCAAATACGTCAGCTTCGTGTCGGTAGATTTCCTGGTACGCAAAAGAACTCCTGCGGGACTATATTCCGGCACCTCAGCATCTCAATAGTCAGTGGGACGTAAAGCCAATAACATTATTATTATTATTATTATTATTATTATTATTATTATTATTATTATTATTATTATTATCCGATGGGCATTTTTAACATTTCAATAAATAGATTGATCCCTTGTTAAAAAGTTTGTTAGCCAGATTTTTGAATTTCGCAAAACTAAGGTCTCCAGTACGATTTGAAAAGGGTCGCGTATGATGTGACAATAGCGTTACTAGCGGTAGAGTTAGTCACCCTATGCGTTTCCGGTTTGAGGTTATGCTATCTAACAATGAAATCACGTGAGTATGACGTGCGCCAATATGCCCCCAACATGTAAACGTCGTTTGGTTGCAAATAATAAGTTAGAGCAGTGGAAAACATATTCTAGACGTCGGTAAATATTTTATTATTATTGTTATTTCTTTCTTCTTTCTTAATCCGTTTACCCTGCATGGTTGGTTTTTTCCTCAGACTCAGCGAGGGATCCCACCTCTACCGCCTCAAAGGCAGTGTCCAGGATCGTGAGACTTTGGGTCGGAGGATACAACTGTGGAGGAGGACCTTGCCCAGGTGGCCTCCCCTGCTATGATGAACAGGGGCCTTGTAGAGGGATGGGAAGTTTGGAAGGGATAGACAAGGAAGAGGAAGGAAGCGGCCGTGGCCTTAAGTTCGGCATTTGCTAGGAGGAAAAGTAGGAAACCACGGAAAACCACTTCAAGGATAGCTGAAGTGGGATCGAATCCTCTCTACTCAGCTGACCTCCCGAGGCTGAGTGGACCTCGTTTCAGCCCTCATACCATTTTTCAAACTTCGAACCCGGGCCTCCGGAGGTGACAGCTAATCACACTAACCAATACACTACAGAGGTGGACCTATTATTATTAGTAGTATTATTGATGAAGGACTTGCTTAAAGGATAACCTAAATTTTGAGATTGGGTAGGAGACATTTCACAGTAAAAGAGCGGACCAATTTGTTTCTCGTCGCACCGACACGTATAGTTCTTATGGCGACGATGGGATAGGAAAGGGCTGGGAGTGGGAAGGAGGCGGTTGTGGCCTTAATTATGGTACAACTCCAGCATTTGCCTGGTGTTAAAATGGGAAACCACGGAAAGCCATCTTCAGGGCTGCCGACAGTGGGTTTCGAACTCACTATCTCCTGGATGCAAGCTCTACCTGCGCGTCCCTAACCGCACAGCCAACTCACCCCGTCACAGAGAAAGATGTTTGTCAAATGTCCAGCTGAATCGCGTCCAGGACTGGCTGTTTGGCCACAGTAAGAAACAGTCTGAATTGGGGGGGGGGGATGAATGTTGGGAACCACTTGATAACCAATTCGTATTTACTAACGGTTTTAGAATGTGTTAGTATCGTCTGCCAGCAGCCGAAATTAACATGCGTGGATGAAAAGCTAACAAAAGACTTCAAAACAATTCTAGAAGTCTGTAAGTGTGTGGACTCTTTATTAATGAAACACAGTTTAAAGTAAAACTATTCTTGTGTTAAAATACATCTCTGCTGCTTTTCTTTGTCGTGAAAAATATGTTGGCACATTCACAACCATCCTGCGTATGGGATTAACGGCGACATTTTGATGTACAGGTAGACCTCGTTATACACGATAGTTACGTTCCGCCGACACCAGAATCAAGTTTATGTGGCTCCCAAGCCACATGGGTGTAGAGGGAAATGAATTAGCAGATCAGGCTGCCAAGGAGGCAGTTACACTGCCCCCGTTGCCTTTCAAGGTTCCAGCAAGTGATATTCGCACTCAGCTGCGACATCTGGTTATGTCCCATTGGGAGATGTAATGGCAGGCCATTCCACTTCCAAATAAGCTGAGAGCGATAAAAGGAGCAACGAAGGTATGGAGGACTTCCTTTCGGGTTTCGCGGAGGGAAGCTGTGGTATTATGTCGTCTTCGGATCGGCCACGGTGACCTGACTCACTCTCATCTTTTGAAAGGAGAACCTCCTCCGGTGTGTACCTGCGGCGATCATCTTACCTTACGTAGTGTATGGACCTGGTCGATCTTCGTCGTAGTCTTAACCTCCCGAGTACAATCTCCCATATCTTGCGAGATGACGAGCAGTCAAACAGACCTCGTCATCCGCTTTATGAGGGACAGTGGTCTGTTTTATCGTATGTAATGATGTCCTTTGTGCTAGTGTCTTTGTGTCAATTGCGCTTTTATCCTATTGACTTCATTTTAGTTTTATTGCGTATTTTAATGTGTTATTTTAACGTCTAACGTAAATTATATATATATATATATCTGTAGTAGCAGGCAATGCCTTATTCCTTTGCCTCCTGTATTTTCTCTTATTTTATTAGAAAATAAGGCATTGCGAATTAGATCCACTGATTGTTTTAATCTCATACTCATTTTTCATCAACATTTTTTAAAATTCTAGTCAGTGGATACGTTTTAAAATTTTAACTGTCATATCATGTGTCGTCCATCTCGTTTCATTAGGGGCCGATGACCTTCGATGTTAGGCCCCTTAAAACAACAACCATCATCATCATCATCATCATCAGTTACGTGCCGCGGAATTTCCGCGCATACCGAATTAGCGTAAATCGAGTCATTTTATATGTACAGTACAGGGTTAGGTTTCAGTTTACTCACTTATTAAGTCTAAAATAGCAGAGATTCTTAGTATTTTTACAAAAAGTAACCATTATCATGTTTCTGCAACGCATTTTAATGCAAAATTTATACACTTAAAACTGTAACGCTGAAACACGCAGTAATAAATTAAACTCTACATATAAGCTTTTGGCTTAAGCTTGAACAGCAGTTTCAGAGAGAAGCATGTGCTATTGGTTGTGATGCTCAATCCAATCCATTCTTTCCATCGCTTCCGAGCGAGATTTGGTCACTCTAGTCACACTTAAGTTAGAAGAAGATTGATCAGTTTTTCGAATTAATTCCACATTGTTACGAATAGTTCTCACAGTTGATTCACTGAGCCCCAAAGCACGCTGAATGCCAACAATACGCTCACCTTTCTCACATCGATCCAACACTTCTAATTTTGTTTCTAACGACTTTGGTACACGCTTCTTTCCTTCGACAGGCACACTTTCTTTCCTCTTAACCGGCATTTTAAATGCGAAACCTGTCCAGTGCATTTCCACAGCTCTACTGACCGGAAATGACGATTCACATCTCGACAAACACGACAGAAGATCCGCGTAGAGATGTGCTTGCCCCGTTCAATCTTGGCGCGCGTAGTGTACGTTACAGAGTTCGGCACGCATGTCTGCACCCCCTCCCCCCCCCCCCGCCGCTCACTTAAGGCATTACAGCTTCTACGTTCTGTTAACAGATGGCAGCACTAGACTTAAAACCAAAATCGCGTATATGCGAAATCGCGGATAATGAATCCGCGTATAACGGGGTTTACCTGAATTTTCAGGCATGCTCTTTAAAATACTAGACTGTGTCAATGGTAGGACTTCACAGTACAGGGAAGTATAATGACTTGAACACTCAACAGCGAGAACACACAACTCTGTAGTCTAATACTGATGATGATGATGACCGAGCTGTGACCTTGCATTCGGGAGATAGCGTGTTCTATCGACAGTGTTGAAGATGGTTTTCCATCGTTTTCCATTTTCAAAGCGGGAAAATGCTGGGACTGTACCTTAAGGCTACGGCCGCTCCCATCCCACTCCTAGCCCTTTCATATCCCATCGTCGCCATGAGACCTATCTGCTTTGTTGGTGTGGCGTAAAGCAGACTGTAAAAAGAATTAATGATTCAGACCTCTCTCTTTCCTTTTTACAATTTGTTTTACATCACACCGACACAGATAGACCTTACGACGATGGGATAGGAAAGGGCTAGCAGCGGGAAGGAAGCGAACGTAGCCTTAATTACGGTACAGCCCCAGCATTTGCCTGGTGTGAAAATGGGAAACAACGGAAAACCATCTCCAGGGGTGCCGACAGAGGGGGTTCGATTCGAACCCAATATCTCTCGAGTGCAAGCTCACATTGCGCGGCCTTAACCGCACGGCTAACTTGCTCCGTCAAACATTAATTATTAGTAGCAGTCACTCGCATACAAAATTCCGCGTTTCTCAGGTAGGATCGCATAACAAATGCTTCCCCAATAACGGTATTAGACTCATATCCACTGAAGACAGCCAAGCATGGCCAGTATCTTGTGGTCTCTTGAGACAATACCAGCGACCAGCTCCGAGCTTCGAACGGACATAATTTTGAATTTATGGCGACAGGCCTTATAAGATTTCCTTGTAGATGACGTAAGTTGTTTTCCTCCTCATATGTGTACAGTACCAGATTATTATTATTATTATAATTATTATTATTATTATTATTATTATTATTATTATTATTATTGTTGTTTTTACGCCACACTACGTTTTATGGTCTTCGAAGACGCCGTGGTGCCGAAATTTAGTCCCACATGAGTTGTTCTACGTGCTAGTAAATCTACCGACACGAGGCTGACGTATGAGCACCTTGAAATACCACCGGACTGAGCCAGGTTCGAACCTGCCAAGTTGGAGTCATAAGAGCAGCGCCTCAACCCGGCTGTCGTAAGATACACTAAACGGAGTAACCTCTATGGGAGGTTCTCTACGTATTGGACACCACAGGTCCCCCAGTTGAGTCTAGCACTACTTCCATTTAACATTACAGCTATGAAACTTTGCAGTTGGTATTTTTTTTTTTTTTTTTTTTGCTATGGGCTTTACGTCGCACCGACACAGATAGGTCTTATGGCGACGATGGGATAGGAAAGGCCTAGGAGTTGGAAGGAAGCGGCCGTGGCCTTAATTAAGGTACAGCCCCAGCATTTGCCTGGTGTGAAAATGGGAAACCACGGAAAACCATCTTCAGGGCTGCCGATAGTGGGATTCGAACCTACTATCTCCCGGATGCACAGTTGGTATTTAATACTGCTGTTGAAAGATGATAACGTAAATATTTGAAAATGCATATCTGGAATACATTCCGTTCAGCTGAAAGGAAGCACGAATATTGTGATTTATATTTTGAGGTAAATTATGGGAAAAACTGTGAAAAGATGTTCTTTGGTGTGTGTAATAAGAACCTCATTTAAACCACTCGATCAATTCCCAAAAAATATCCTCATGACTTAAGTCTATTTATCACACTCTTTTTTTTTTGCTAGGGGCTTTACGTCGCACCGACACAGATAGGTCTTATGGCGACGATGGGATGGGAAAGGCCTAGGAGTTGGAAGGAAGCGGCCGTGGCCTTAATTAAGGTACAGCCCCAGCATTTGCCTGGTGTGAAAATGGGAAACCACGGAAAACCATCTTCAGGGCTGCCGATAGTGGGATTCGAACCTACTATCTCCCGGATGCAAGCTCACAGCCGCGCGCCTCTACGCGCACGGCCAACTCGCCCGGTATCACACTCTTCGTTAATTATTAGTGATCATACAGCAAGAACTATTGCCCATGATATCTATCGCTCTCGAATATACAAACATCTACATTGTTTATACATTCCACCGCATTGGTTGACGCTGTCACGAAATCACTATAGTTGCCATATGTCGCGTTTTTACATCTCAACGGTTTGCTCGTCAATGAAGTTTCGCGTCCACAGCATTCCTTAAGCTGAGTGATGTTAAAGAACAGTCACTTCAAGGGAAATATATAAAACCTAGTAGTTTCGACAGCCAGATAATCCCAGAAATTGTCTGGCTAAAAATGTCACCTCATATATTCGATATGGAACAGAGTAACTACGATTTTTTTTTTTTTTTTTTTGCTTTACGTCGCACCGACACATACTGTATAGGTCGTATGGCGACGATGGGATAGGAATGGGTAGGAATGGGAAGGAAGGGGCCGTGGCCTTAATTATGGTGTGAAAATATGTCTCATTTATCGGTCAAGCAAACTATCAACCACCATAGACCATAGAACACAATGTCAGGATTCTGCCAATGTTGTCCGTAGACTGGTCTGATGAAGCTCTCCATGCCACCCTAAACTTTTCATTTCTACGTACCTTCTACACCCTACATCTGCTCTAACCTGCTTGTCACGTTCATACCTTGCACTGCCTCTACCGTTCTTACCGCCTACACTTCCCTCAAAAACTAACTAAGCAAGTCCTGGATGTCTTAAGGTGCCCTATCTTTCTCTCCCTTCTTCTGATCGAATTTAACCAAATCGACCTCCTCTCACCAATTCGATATTGGTGATTCATTCGTGATTCGATCTAGCAATCTCACCTTCTGCTTCCTTCTGTAAGAAAACATTTTAAAAGCTTTTGCTATCTTCCTTTCTGAGCTAGTTATCGTCTATGTTTCACTTCCATACAATGCCACGTTCCAGGCGAAAGTCTTCAAAAACTTCTTTCTAATTCCTATATCAATGCTCGAAGTGAGCAAATTTGTTTCTTTAAAAAAAAAAAAGCCTTCCTTGCTTGTGATAGTCTGCACTTAATGCCCTCCTTACTTACTTCTCCCATCGTTAGTTATTTTACTGCCCATGTAACAATATTCATCTACTGCCTTCAAGATTTCATCATTTCCTCATGCCTCGATGTCACCTCCTGGTAACACAAACACAGTTTTAAATGGAACAGTTCATGTCAAAGATGCTCGCTTCCATTCACCATCGCGATTTACCGGGAGGTCTAGCGCGATGACAAGAAAGTTTGTGTTCTCATCGCTGTAGAACGGGAGGCATCGATGTTGCTTGCTCCTGATTGGCTTATCCGGATTGTGATCACGTGATATATCCCCCCGTTCTACTATGCCCTTGATCCAGGTGTTCACAGAGCCCGCGTGTGTATTCGTGTGGTAGTTATTGTACTTCACAGTATCAATTTTTGATTCCACATTGTTGTATATGTATCGGAACGTCTCAAGGGACATTCTCATGTATGAATGGAATCTGTCCGGGTGGTGTTTCAGTTCTTCAAATAAGTTGTGATATTCCCCCAGCGCCACCCTTCTTTGATTTATAGGATGAGCATTCCACTGGCGGGCTGACTGATTTGAAGGTAGCCACCATCGTGTGCTTATGCACAATGAATCACTATCTCCACTCTCACTTGAATACATACTATATACTCGTAAAAGCTCAGCAATAGAGGATAAATTATCTTTAACTTGAACGCAGAAATCTAAACATTACGTCCACTCACTGTAAACAAATCTCAGAACACTGAAAGGTAAACCTCCCCGGTATGTTCACCCTCCATCGACCGCGACGTAAACCTCGACCGCGACCGCGAGCTGCGATGCATCTTCGGTATGTTCGTACCCTAACTTAATATTACCTGCATCACCTATCCTGCATTCCATTACTTTTGTTTTGGACTTATTTATTTTTCATCTCGTACACCTTCTCAAAGATTCTGTCCATACCGTTCAGCAATTTCTTCCGATATTCTGCGGACTCAGAAAAAAATAACAATATCATCGGCAAATCTCAAAGTTTTGATTTTCTAACCTTGGACTGAGATTCACTTCTTCCACCGTTTGGTTAGCAGCACACGCACAGGGGTCAACGCATGCACTTGCCATAGCCATTTCATAATGCCACTGTCAGCGTAGGAGCAGACAACATGGAAAGCAACCGTCACGGACAGCGCTGTACGACTTGGTTCCTATGGAAAGAAGGCGTGCCCACTGCAGAAATTCATCGGCGCTTGGTGGCAGTCTGTGGAGAACGTGCACAACTGGGTGGAAGGTTGGAAAACGGGACGCACATCGGTGGACAAGGGAACCATATCTGGAAGGAATGTGACAGTGTCAACACCAGCCAAGATTGCCCGGGTCGAACAGGCCATCCAAGGAAACAAATTCGTCACTTTTACCGAAATGGAGGCAGCCACGAGAATTAGCCGAAACACCCTGCAGCGGATCATGCACGGCCACTTACAGTCGGGGAAGGTGTCATCCACGTGGGTGCCTAGACTCTTGTCTGCCGACGAAAAGCAGAAGCATGTGGGCGTGTGCAGAGAACTTTCGCAACGCCATGATCAATATCCAGCCGACTTCATGGCTAGGCTTGTGACTGATGATGAGACATGGCTCCATTACCATGAGCCCTGTTTTCCAACCTTCCACCCAGTTGTAAACTGTTTTTCGTGACGGCGCATGTTCTTTGGTGGTTGCATTCCATGTTGTCTGCTCCTACGCTGACAAGTGTTGTTATGAAATGGCTATGACGAGTGCATTCGTTGGCCCCTGTGCGTGTGCTGCTAACCAAACAGTGGAATAAGACACTAGTTGCACGTCACCACTTTCAAAAGTGAAATGTGAACCATATGCGGACGAACAAATAATAAAGTGTAAAACAATATGGTAAAATAAATAATAATAATAATAATAATAATAATAATCGTATGGCCTCAGCTACCGTTTGCAGACATTTCGATTTGACGCCATCTGGCTGTCTGCTCGTCAGTTTCGACGTTCCGTTTTACTCTAGGTCCGCTAGATGGCAGACAGAGTAAACCGGATCTCTCTTGGGCGTCTATGGCTGAGATTTAATTAATTTTGTCGGGTAAATACCAAATGTATCACCAGAGATCTTTTACATGTCGACATCGTACAACATGGAGTGTCGAATGGACATTTTTCCGCCCTTCAACAATCCGACTACCTCTGCCGGGTTTGAACCCGCTATCTTGGGATCCGGAAGCCGACACTCTACTGAGGCAGCTAAACAGCTATGTTTCTGTAATGCCAGAAAAAAGATTAAATTTGATCAAAATCCTAGCACTGGACTATGTATTTCGTTTCTTTCTTTAAAATGAATTTCAATTTGTACATATAAACAAGTCCGCCTCTGTGGTGTAGTGGTTAGTGTGATTAGCTGCCACCCCCGGAGGTCTGGGTTCGATTCCCGGCTCTGCCACGAAATTTGAAAAGTGGTACGAGGGCTGGTACGGGGTCCTCTCAGCCTCGGGAGGTCAATTGAGTAGAGGTGGGTTCGATTCCCATCTCAGCCATCCTGGAAGTGGTTTCCCGTGGTTTCCCACTTCTCCTCCAGGCAAATGCCGGGATGGTACCTAACTTAAGGCCACGGCCGCTTCCTTCCCTCTTCCTTGTCTATCTCATGTTCAGCATAGCAGGTGAGGCCGCCTGGGCGAGGTACTGGTCATTCTCCCCAGTTGTATCCCCCGACCAAGAATCTGAAGCTCCAGGACACTGCCCTTGAGGCGGTAGAGGTGGTATCCCTCGCTGAGTCCGAGGGAAAAACCGAACCTGGAGGGTAAACAGATGATGATGATGATGATGATGATGATGACTTATAAGCAAGCGCATACGTCCCGCTAGTTAATTACAGTATTACTGTATGTCTCCTACGCTAATTCTAACAATATTTTGAAGAGAAAGAAAGACATCCTGTGTGACAACAGAATCGTTCCATTAAACCTCCAAACTCCCATTACCCTATAACCACAGGCCGATAGTGATAAGGTTCTTGTCTAAAGTCACGCCACCATTCAATCATCAGCATTAGACCATGTCCACTATCGATATATCTGGTTAATGTCTTCGTTACGTGATTAAGTCTATTTTGAGAACAAATCATTAACAGAAACAGTTAGTACATGAGTAATTAATATAACATATCAGGTCATTTAGAGTAGATCAAGGTGGTGATGGTAAATGACTGTTATTCAGAGGGGGAAATGAGATCACCATCCCCTCTATATTAGTCCGGGAGGTGGGATAGGAAAAATGACAGAGAAGAGCTAAATACTTTTTTCTGGAGATGCTTATTTATTTATTTATTTATTTATTTATTTATTTATTTATTTATTTATTTATTTATTTATTGGAAGACATTATCATGATCATTAGCTTTTCGCAAAGGGATTACTTAATTTTATTTTTCTACTGTATTTTTTTTAACTTGCTTTACATCGCACCGACACAGATAGGTCTTATGGCGACGATGGGACAGGGAAGGGCTAGGAGTGGGAAGGAAGCGGCCGTGGCCTTAAGGTACAGCCCCAGCATTTGCCTGGAGTGAAAATGTGAACAACCATCTCCAGGGCTACCAATTGTGGGATTCGAACCCACTATCTACCGGATGCAAGTTCACTGCTGCGCGCCCCTCACCGCATGACCAACTCGCCCGATGCAGCAGTCCTTTGTTGGCATTGCTTGAGGATGTTTTCTATACTAATCTTAAACCAACTTGTCTAACGAGCAACTGCTAGACTGTGCAAACTAACTTCTTTATGTAAGGTCAATCAATAATATGTAAAATTACATTTCAGTATATCGACAATAATACGTATAGATCTCTAATATGTAGACAGATGGACTGAAATGAATAGAATATTATTAAAAAGATAAATATCCTAGCCCTAGTTATAAACAACAAAACCGACGGCGACTGCTAAGGACAAGAGAAGCAGGAGAAGAATTAGGCAACGATGAATATGTTCGGTAGTAAAATAAAATGTACCAGACTTGCTTTCAACACATGGAGCGTGAAATAAATACGAGTTTATACTGTTGTTCTCAATGGCCCCCAACCCCCTGTCTGAAGGCTGGTTCACACTAGGCCACTAATTTAATCCAGTGGCGAATGATTTAGTGGTTTCACTAAACGAGAAAACAGCAAGTGGGAAGGGACTGTTCTGACACGGTTTAGTTGGTGAACAAGTGTAGACTACTGTGCAGTGTGGACTGCCCGGTCTACCTGAAACTAATATAGGCCTAAACGTTCTCATAAAATCATAAGACCTATGAGTCGGTGCGACTTGTAAGAAAATATAGCTGCGACGAGACTCGAATTCACGTCGTCGAAGCTCGCAGACAAGTACGGTGACGGAGATGTCACTGTTCCGGTTGACTGCGGTGTAACTCTCGAAGTATATATATACCTATGCGTTGAATTGGAATCGGGAATTCACACATTTTTCCGGAAATTTTTAGGTTGCGGACCTGATGTCTACACTAATATTATAAAGAGGAAAAATTCGTATATTTGTTTGTAACGGATATACTCAAAAACTAATGAACCGATTTTAAAAATTACTTGCCTACAGAAAGCTACATTGCCAGTAACATGGGCTGTATTTTATTTTCAAAACAATTCGAAGGGGGCGGGAGCGGGGAGATATAAAATATAAAAATAACAGGCTAATATAGGCGAAATCGAATTTGTCGCACAAGGACAAGACAAAGTTCATTTTAAGCCCCTTGACGCAAAGAACAAAACTCGGTAAGCCCTACGGGCCCGAAAACTATGTTTTAAGGCCCTAAAACCAACAGTTATGGAGATATTGGCACCACACTACCCCTGTTCTTGGAATTGGATAAAGAAAAGAACTGCCGTAACCATGGCAACGTCAGCTCCAGTATTCTTACAGCAGCGAGATTATCTACAATATATCACAAAAACCTAACATGTTACAGACATGAAAATTGGTATTTGGAATCTCCTTTACAAATAAAAGAACACAAATATTTGTTTTCAAAAAATCCACTTAATGGGGGGGGGGGGTGAAAAGAAGTGAGGAAGGAGTTGAATTCTTTATATGAGGATACATATATCTCAGAAACTGAAGAAGTTACAGACGTTAAAACTGGTACTTGAAATAACTTGTTTATATATAATGTTATTTGCTTTACGTCCCACTAACTAATTTTTAAGGTCTTCGGAGACGCCGAGGTGCCGGAATTTAGTCCCGCAGGAGTTCTTTTACGTGCCAGTAAATTTACCGACACGAGGTTGTCGTATTTGAGCACCTTCAAATACCACCGGACTGAGCCAGGATCGAACCTGCCAAAATAACTTTTTAAAATAAATGAACGCTTTTTTTTTTTTTTGAAAATCCACTTAAGAGAGTGAAATAATAAAATTGCGGGTGATTTTTTAAAATGAGTATCTTCTTCTTCTACCGCGTTTCCCACACCTGTGCGGTTGCTGGTGCGAACTGTGTCGAACATGTCGATTAGATCCTGTTTTACGGCTGGATGCCCTTCCTGACGCCAACCCCATGTGTAGGGATGTAATTACTATTGCGTGTTCCTGTTATGGTTGGTAATGTGGATATGAAGAGGAGAGTGTTGAGACAAACACAAACAATCTGTCCCCGAGCCAGATGAATTAATCACACGCGATTAAAATCCCTGACCCAGCCCGGAATCGAACCTGGAACCCTGCGAACCGAAGGCCTCAACGCCGCTCACTCAGCCAAAGAGTGGGGCAGTTTTTAAAATGAGTGTATCTACAGTATATCTCATAACTTAACAGTTACAGACGTGAAGATTGGTATTTGTAATCCCATTTAAAAACAAAGAAACACGTACTTCATATTTTCGGAAAATCAACTTAAATTATAGATCAAAAATAAGTGAAGAAGGAGAATTATCTTTATGAGGGTACTTATATCTCAAAAACTAAGATGTTACAGACGTGAAAATCGGTATTTGGAATCTCCTTTAGAAATAAATAAACCCTTTTCTTCGGCTTAAAAAAAGGACTGTTTCTCACGTGTAGAATTCCATGTCGCATGTTCCAGATTTAGCTCTGCCATTAGCCTGGTCATCTTAGCCCCAAAAAGGCAATGCCACAAACGTGGTTTACAAAAAGATTCTGGGGTAAATGAAGTGCAATTTTTCCGTGAGTTTTTATATTTAGGCAATTTCGGATAATGTCTTAGTGCAGTACCGAGGAACAATTAATTTTTATCAACTTACTAAATCCTCGCGAGCGAAGCCGTGGGTAACAGCTAGTGTTTAAATAAAATTTGTTCGCCTTTTTAGAGTTCTATCACCTCCATTTTGTCCGAAGCGAATCGTGCGTCATGACATTTGATCTCATTTATTTCGAAAACGAGAGCGTATTGACTTACACCCTTCTACAAAAGTTACTGTTGAGGGTCCCCCAAGAGGTACATTGAAACTCGTTGAAATTGGTTGGACGCAGAGTTTGGTCTCGCCTTGTTAGATTTCCTGTTTTACCAGCCAACCTTTCTCCGGTAATATTTTAAACCGAGATAATGTTGTTAGCGATATACAAATATAACTGTTATCTCGGTTTTCGTAGATTTAAACCAAGATAAAAACATTTACTCGCGATGATAAATACGGAATGAGAGTAAACTACTAATGAACTCTACTGAACAGATGGTGTTCAGACCTGTCTAGTGGTGGGCTAGTAGTGAGGTAGGGTGGGAGATGCTACTCGATTGCCAACGAGCCTATTAGATCATTTCATTAAACTCTGCCAACGGCCGTAGCCGTGTTGAAACACCGGATCCCGTAAGATCTCCGAAGTTAAGCAAAAATGGGCGTGGTCAAGATTTGGATAGGTTGCCACGCGCTGTTGGTGGAGGGGGGTAAGGGAATGGAGGAGCGGAAAGGAACTGGCCACTCTACCGTACGTAAACTCCGGCTCATGCACACCAGTGATACATACTCATCGCTATAACACAACCAGCCCACATCCTTGCATATGCTATCTACAAAATGTCAGGTTTTACATGTAGGTATCTTTCTATTTCCGCCCATGTGGTTTTGTCCTGACCCTTACTACCCGATTACACCGCTATTTGATACCCATCACCACATCTGGCCTGGTAACATGCTGAGCATGGGGACAGGCAGATACTCCTGTAGTATCACACTCCCACTACTCCCTGCTATCTTTCTCGTCTTAGAACTAATAGCATGTCGGAGGCAATGTAGAATAGGACGACTGCCACGCAGGGGGAGCGGGCTTCGCCCCCCTTCCCCCCGAAAAAAGGGGAAAAACACCTCCGCGGAGGTTCGGACCTGCCGTCGGGCAGAATACACCCTTACCTCACTCGGCTAAAGAGGTTTTTTTTCGAACACGTTTAGTATACAACTAAACCACTTGCCGCTGGACTAATGCGAACCAGCCTTGAGTGCCTTAGCTTCCTGCCGGATGTCCTCATCCCACCACTGTTGTTATCTACCTAGATCACGACCTCAAATCAGCGAAGGTCAACCAGGTAACGCAGACGGACACACAATGCGGTAGCTCTAAAACTGTAGCTTCGACAGCTATATTTTTACTACTTCGTCTGCACCTGTTTCTTGACGGATGACTACTTTTGCATCTGCCTCTTGGCTAGGGTTACCATATTACCCTTTTTTTTTTTTTTTACTGGGGACCACCCGCTGTCCTGTTGAAAACATTTCATAGCAAAGTGGGGGTCCCCTTAATACGAAAAACATAAAATTAAGCATTTTCCTCAATTATGCCTAAAGGGCCCAGAAAAGTTTCAAATTGTAAGGCTTGGATAGCTCTACCAATCTAAAAAAAATCGAAAATCACTTTCAGCCTGCATGCAGTTCTGAAAAAACAGCTTAAAATCGCTTGATTCTTTACCCGTTTTTTTTTCAAGTCCGAGCCAAATTAACGTATTTACATAGTTCTTTCTGTAATGTGTTCCTTGGTTCAACAGCATCAGGCGTTTTTAGATGTCCACACCAAATGTAGTCAAAAGGAGTAGTGAAACTCTGCATTGACTCACATTAACGCTCGTAATGGTAGAAAAAGGCAAACTGCTAATCCAATTGAGCGCATAACAATGAATACCACAAGACAAGAATTGTAATTTTTAGGAGTGTGTTGTGTGTATGTTGGGTATACAGCCCGAAGGCTGGTTTGATCCTCCACAGTTCCGCCAACAGCTGTCATAGATAGCCTAGGCGTCAGTGAAGAGGCATACTACGGAAATGAGTGGTGACGTAGTTTCCCGTTGCTTTCCTCATAGAGCCAGACGTTGCTATTACATATCAGTCTGCCACGCCCACTGAAAAGCATGCACCAACAAACTCTATGAGTGACATTTTCACACCTTTCATAACAGGGACTAGCTGCATAAGGAATGGTATTACTAGCATCGCTCATACCTCAGTCACTTTTCATGTTGTCAAAGCCAAGGATGAGACAAATTTGTTCTAGCCCATATCAGAAGACATAGTGCAGTGTAAACACTACATCTTGCCAGCAAAGACATTTTAGGAATAAATAAAGAATATATTCTCATACATTTAACTTGCCTAAAATTCTTAGGATGTTTTCAACACTGAGTTGCTTGCCTGAAGTGCTAGAACTGTGAATGAGACCCTTCCCCCATACCCACTTCAGTTGGCTAAGTGGTTAGCGTGCTGGTCTTTGGTCACAGGGGTCCCGGGTTCGATTCCCAGCAGGGTCGGGAATTTTAACCATCATTGGTTAATTTCGCTGGCACGGGGGGCTGGGTGTATGTGTCGTCTTAATCATCATTTCATCCTCATCACGACGCGCAGGTCGTCTACGGGCGTCATTAAAAAAGACCTGCACCTGGCGAGCCGAACATGTCCTCCGACACTCCCGGCACTAAAAGCCATACGCCATTTCGTTTCATCTAACCTATCCGATACCCCTTGTTCAACTCTTGCCACGGCCGCTTCCTTCCCATTTATATCCCTTTCCTACCCCATCGTTGCCACAATACCTATCTGTGTCATTGCGACATAAAACAAACAGTAAAAAAAGAAGCGTCCTCTTGGAGCTTAATATTTGTTAGCCAATCAGAAACTCCTTTCTCTTTTCTTCCCTTTGTTTCGCTGAGACAGTTACTTTTGTATTAGGTTCTCCGGTGGAACATAATATTTCAGGAACAGGATATATTATCATGTTACGATATTTAACTCCCATCTCTACCCCGGAGAATGGAGCACTCTACGAGAGGACATGGTAGAGACAATGAATCATATGACAGGTGTTTCGTGTCCCGCCGAGTACAACAGCTGGAAGCACACCCTCCATTTTCCCTCTCTCTTTAAAGATTACTGTTTATCAGTGGTGAGCACGTTCAGTTTATTTTCACTGAAAGCATTTAGCCCGCCGCTGGAAACCGACGCCGCCGTACGTGACGTCACACATAATGCTTTTCTCCTCCCCCCCCCCCCTCCCTCCTTCTCCTTCTCCACCTACTCACCACGTGGTCAAGAGAACTGACGCCGCATGAAACCAGAGCTCAGTTGAAAAGCACGATTCTGAACTATAACAGCTGACGTACAGATGAAAGGTAGGAACATATGGGACGCAAACATGTCCTGGAGTCATCTCCTCAGCAATAGTGTACCATCGTTTATTACGAGCACATGCAAGGTCTTGAATATGCACACGAGAAACAGTCCCCAAACAGTTAAGACCCCCATACATCGAAAGCTACGCTTAAGCTAAGCAATCCTAAGCTATTGTGCGATGACACGAATTAGGGCCGGTATTATAATGAGGGTTTAAACTGAAGATTGAGTTAAACTGTAACTTGAGTTTAAACCGATGTTGAGTCTTATAATGGCCGGCCTAAGTTAAACTGTGTTGAAGAAGGAAATATACGATCTTGGTAGCAGTGACTTGCGAGAAAAGATGGCTCTCAATAATGTTTTGCAGTGACTTGCAAGAAAAGATGACTATCGATAATGTTTTGTTTACTTCTTGTAAGTAAAATGGCGGATAAAAGCAATAAACGTTGTCCTAATTTTACTTGTAAGGAATTAGAATTGCTTGCACAATTAGTTAAGAAATATCTATATAGTCCGTGAAACAGTGGCCTTATGAATTCCTTCGAAATTCCCATTTTAATAAACATACTACGGGAGGCATAAAACCGCAATGCTATTAGTAGCTGACTGAGGGGTTCTACAGCATGATTTCTGAAATAGAAGGAAGTTACTTTATTTTCTAAAATTTACACTTTCGACATTCAAACGGTTCAAAAAAGTCATTTTTACATTCTTACCTTTTTGTTGCGTGTTTAATTCTAGCACCAATTTGCTAAAATAGGGTTATGACAGTCTGTTTTGTAAGCCTAAACCTATTTAAAAGCCATTTTTCATTCCACGTATGAAAGTGACGTCCCCTTGCTCGGAAAACTCGTAGTGCCCGTGGTCGCTCAATAATTTGAACCACTTCTTCGACATCGCTCAGTATTTCTTCAAACACCTCAAACATATCTTCGAGATCCATTCGTTCTGCCATGTTGTAATGTTATGTATTCAAACTTCAGTTTAAACGGTAGATGAGTGGCAGTAAAATTAATCTCTAGGTAAGGTTAAGTTTTATAATACAGGACTAACAGATAAACCGAAGTTTAAACTGAAGCAACAGTTTAAACCTCTATTATAATACCGGCCCTTAAACGCATAAGCTAAACTATGCTGGGCAGCTGTTTAAAGATGGCTGGATCAATTGGAGAGGAGGCAAATTTTTATCGGCTGCTGTCTTGGAAGATGAAGAAAAGAGAAATGGGAAGAGGATGCGTTTCTAGATACGTGAAATTGAAATAATAATAATAATAATAATAATAATAATAATAATAATAATAATAATAATAATAATAATAATAATAATAATAATACATGGCGAATCCCATCATTTGATTCAAATATTGTATGGAAATGATGTAGACTTTAAAAATGACTTTCGTCTAAATTAGGAACAGTTTCATGAACTTTTATTAAAAATAGTTGTTGTATTCGTGCTTCGCTACGGTATTCTACAGAACTGTATACAGAATTCTAGATGAAGTCCTGTGTGCGATGCGTTATTAAAATGTGTAACGAAATAGGTATTTGAAACAATTTTAGGTTCCTTCCCCTAAACTACTATTTCATCTAGCGTGATTAAATTTATTTATAGCCTAGACTGCAGTGCTTTATTTACAGACTTTACATACCAATTTTTATTAAATGCCGTTAACCCATTTTCTCGTGGCTCGACATTGATATGGATTTAGCAACAGAAATCGAACTTCATCAATATCTGTGTTATCATAGCCGGTACGGTAAAAATTATAAGACATAAATGATCAGAAATGTAATTCTATATAACTTTAGTTATGTAGTATTTATCGATAGGACCACTAATAACATAGATTTTTGAGAACTGACTGTTAGGCCTTCCCCTAAACTACCATTTCATTCAGCGTGAATATAATTATTTATAGCCTAGATTGTAAGTGCCTTACTCCCCGACTTTTCGTACCGATTTTCTTAAATTCCCTTCAGCCATTTTTTTCGTGACGCGCGTACAGTCATACAGCCAGAAATTACGGAAAATTAAAAAGGGCATTTCCCCGTTACTACTGACACGACCGATATAGAAATACCATTGTTTTAAATTCTGAGCGATGTACAGACAAAACTCTTATTTTATACATATATGAAAAATAAATACATATTATATCTGGATAATAATAATTTCGTGTGGCTATTTCTAGCCGGGTGCAGCCCTTGTAAGGCACACCCTCCGATGAGGGTGGGCGGCATCTGCCATGTGTAGGTAACTGCGTGTTATTGTGGTGGACGATAGTGTTGTGTGGTGTGAGTTGGAAGGATGTTGGGGACAGCACAAACACCCAATCTATGAACCAAGGGAATTAACCATTTAAGGTTAAAATCTCCGGCCGGGAATCGAACCCAGGACCCTCTGGACCAAGGCCCAGTACGCTAACCATTTAGCCATGGAGCCAGACATATCTGGATTAAAGCCACTTTCTTCTTCTTCTTCTTCTTCTTCTTCTTCTTCTTCTTCTTAATCTTCTTGCGTTCCGGCCTTCTAAGGACCACGTTACAATTTCAATTGTTCCTCCTTAGTTATTATTTCCTTTTCTTCCAGTATTCTTTCATTGTTTCACTGTGTTTCTTTTTCCTGTCTTCAGTCCACGTTGTGCCTGTTTTCTTTTCCTTCCTCCCTTGGAATCCTTCCATTTGTAAGACTTTCTTCCTAAAAATCTTTCTTTTCAATAATTCTTCTTCTCGTATGTTGTTCCTTTCCAGGTCTTTCTTGACTTCTTGAATCCAGGTGGTAGTTGATTTCTTTTCCCAAAGGTACTTGAAGATTCGTTTAGTTAGTCTATTGCCATCCATTCTGTAAATGTGTCCAAGAAATAGCAATCTCCTTTTTCTTATTGTTTCTGATGTGTTTTCTACGTTCTGGTAAATTTCATTGTTACTTCTTAATTTCCAAAACTCTGCAATTCTTGGAGGACCTAATATTTTCCTTATAATTCTTCTTTCTAATATTTCTAATTTATCAAGCTTGTAGTTCAGTGCTAGACATTCACTGGCATAAAGGCATTCTGGTTTCACTACTGTGTTGTAGTGCTTTATTTTAAGTTTTCTTGATAAGCACTTTTTGTTGTAAGTATTCTTAGTTATACCGTACGCTCTTTCCATCTTTTGTATCTTCTCCTCTATACCAGATTTTTCTAAACCATGTTCTTGAATTGTCTCACCCAAAAATTTGAATTTCTTTACCTTTTCTATTTGACCAATATCCGTTACTAAAAACTTTGGGGCACTTTTTATATTCGTCAAAAATTTTGTTTTCTCGGCAGAGATTCTCAAGCCTGTCATGTTGGCTGTCTTTTCAAGGAGATTGACTTGCATTGCTGCATCTGTAAGGCTTTCTGAAAGTATGGCAAAGTCATCTGCAAACGCTAGGCAATTTATTGCAACACCTTTGTTCTTCTTCCCCAGCATGAGTGGCAATATTTTAGATTCTTTCAATTTTTCAAAGCCACTTTATATTAACGAGTCTAACAGAATACAGGAAACCTACACATTTTGAAAGATACCTTCATAAGTCCTCACAATACCCCACCCCTGAAAAAAAGCAGCTCTCTTTCGAACGCTATTCACTAGAGTGAATGACGTTTCAGAGGCTGATAAACCCCCGAGTGAATTAAGAGAAATGGCAACATCATGAACAAAAACGGCTATAGGCTACATCAGGCGACATAGCACGAGCTGTGAAGATCAAGAACCTGACAGAGATAGTACAAACAAGGACTGGAGGAAAACATAAAAATAAAGTTTTCCACTTCCTTACGTGGAAGGTATAACTGACAGAATAGGGCGCATACTTAGAAAAATCCATGGCTCAACAGCCCCGATGGGCCATGGCCTCCCAAGCGACCCACTGCTCAGCCCGAAGGCCTGCAGATTACGAGGTGTCGTGTGGTCAGCACGACGGATCCTCTCCGCCGTTATTCTTGGCTTTCTAGAACGGCGCCGGCATCTCGCCGTCGGATAGCTCCTCAATTGTAATCACGTAGGTTGAATGGACCTCGAACCAGCCCTCAGATGAAGGTCAAAATCCTTGACCTGGCCGGGAATCGAACCCGGGGCCTCCGGGTAAGAGACAGGCACGCTACCCCTACACCGCGGAGCCGGCCGCATTCTTAGAAAGTACAATATAATTCCAGTTTTCACCACAGACCGGAAGCTCAAATCTCTGTTTCGACCACCTCTTGAAACACCAGACGTCTATGAACTTCTATAAACGATAAAGGCGACAAAAAATATACTTAGAAGCGGTTTTGAGATACCTGAACGAATCATTTTATTCTAGTTAAGAAAACAGCGATTTTGTGGTGACGATTTACAGCGAATTAAAGCGATAAGGCGGCTTTAAAGCGAAATTTACTTATTCTGCGAAAATGCAGCAAAATTTGTGGAAAATAACGATTCTGAAATTGTATTCCAATATCACGTGTGTGAAGGGAAACAGAAGACAGAATAAGGATTTCTTAATTCGACGGTATGGCCATAGAAGATGAATGGGCAATTTATTATGTTATCTTGATTGGGACTACATACGGTTCAGTATTTATAATAATAATAATGTTATTTGCTTTACGTCCCACTAACTACTTTTACGGTCTTCGGAGACGCCGAGGTGCCGGAATTTAGTCCCGCAGGAGTTCTTTTACGTGCCGGTAAATCTACCGACACGAGGCTGTCGTATTTGAGCACCTTCAAATACCACCGGACTGAGCCAGGATCGAACCTGCCAAGTTGGGGTCAGAAGGCCAGCGCCTTAACCGTCTGAGCCACTCAGCCCGGCGTTCAGTATTTATATATCTTCCTCATAAATAATTCACAAATCACACGAATGAAACTTTTTTGTGAATAATATTAGTAAACGATGACAGCGAAATTCAAGCGATGGGTTAAGACCTATTTCGCGAAATAATGCGAAATCGTACAAAAGTTAATGTGAAAAATCATGTTTCTATCCTGTGGTTGTGGTGAAAGAACACATCAGGTCAGTATAGAACCTAGGTCGATCACTCCTTACTGTTTCAGCTGGAGATACTCTTCTACCTATGCAAATCTAACGGAACTTAGGTCTTGAGGCTAACATCAGAAACAACTGGAGAAGTGAAATTACGGTCCGCTACTGGGATAAGTTATTTAGTGGTTCACTTTGCGTCCCCTCGGAACATACGGCTTGCGAAACATTGTGCAATGAAGCCAACTTCTGTTCCCCTTCTGCTCGCAGATCAATGAACGAAGGAACATATTGTATTCTAATGACGAAGAGGACCAACGTTTTCAAGAAACTGCAAGTTTCCCTGTAATTAGTGTCATCCGAAATAATATCGTTATAAATAAAATGTTATTTTCTCTTTACAGACATTGCGAAAATAATAACTCTGTTTGACTAAGAAAATTGTCTATGTCAAATAAAGACCCTCGAGTACAGTAGTAGAACCAGAAGGACTGTCCTGCTTCATGGCTAAATGGTTAGCGTGTTGGCCTTTGGTCATGGGCGTCCCGGGTTCGATTCAACCGCGATACAGGCTACAACCTCAGTGAATCATGGCTACCTATTATCAGAACCATTAGAGAGTAATGCTTTACTGTTGCCATTCGTTGTCATTATCTGGGGCTAAAATGGCGTCCCGTTTACATCTTAGGGCACCACTTCAAGTTCCTTGTTGCTTTCTCCAAGCAACCTGTTATGCGTCGTTTCATTTTCTCTGTGTCTCCTGATGAAGAAAGGCAAGGTTCCTTTCGAAACGCGTTGAGTGCGTTTTTATCATTAATTACTCGGCATAAGCCCAAAAATATACCTCATGAATAGTTTCACGGGCCGAGAAAGTCTAAATGATAATTTTAACCATCATTGGTTAATTCCACTGGGTGCATGTGTCGCCTTCATCATCACCATCATCATCACAACGCGCAGGTCGCATATGGGCGTCAGATCTGCACCTGGAGGGCCAAACATGTCCTCGGACACTCCCAGCACTAAAACCCATACGCCATTTCATTTCAGTCACAATGCGGTTAGGTTAGTTGCAATATAGGATGGTCGGAAACAGCAGCCGATAAAAAGACAACGGCTCGAGGTGTCAAATTATTATTATTTTTTTCAATTATTTATCAGTAGGGTTCAGATGTTTAGGAAAAGTCATATTTTTTTCTTTGTCTCCATTTTCTTGCACGATTGGATTTTGGTGTAAATCAGGTGATTATCGTCACAATTAAGTGATTTTTAAGTGTCATGTAAATGCAGATTTTGGCTATTTTTTGTCATAAGGTCATATTTTTGAGCTGTTTTCGTAGAAACGTCATATTTCGGTCATAATTCGGCGGTTTAACGATAGCTTCAACGAATGCGAACTAGCATTCACAAAACTGCTTCTCGGTATCACATCTGCAGTTAATATCAAGTGGAATACTCTGCTTCTTCTATCAACATTGCGCAGGAATTGTTTTCCAACAGTTTGTCAGAAAGTCTGGCATATATTAAGTCGAATTTCGGAATTATATCAAGTGCAATTACTTATTTAGAAGCTGCTACCTTAGACATTCATGCAAGTATTGAAATTGTGAGAAGTGTGGAACTTTCAGTACAACAATCACATGGACTTGGACTTACAGTGGATATGGTTCACAACAGAAAAGAATTTAGAAGTCGAGTGGACAGCATCAAAACATTCCAGGGGAAACACCAAAATATAGACCCAAACTGGTCATATCTGAGAAAGAAAGGAAGATCGGAAGTGAAAGAATGAAGAGGTTCTGGGAGGAGGAGGAGAAGAAGAAGACGAAGAAGAAGAGAAAGCCTTAAGTTCAATGCGATCCATAGGCGGCCAAATTCGGAAACAAGAAGAATCACGTGGACTTGATAAAATATTGTGTGATTTGATAATCTTACCGAACTTAGTGCTTTATAGGCGGTCTAGAAAGCTAAGAGTAACGGCCGAGGGGATTCGTCGTGCTGAGCACACGACACCTCGCAATCTGCAGGCCTTCGGGCTGAGCAGCGGTCGCTTGATAGGCCACGGCCCTTCAAGGGCTCAATCAATCAATCAATACTAATCTGCATTTAGGGCAGTCGCCCAGGTGGCAGATTCCCTATCTGTTGCTTTCCTAGCCTTTTCCTAAATGATTTCAAAGAAATTGGAAATTTATTGAACATCTCCCTTGGTAAGTTATTCCAATTCCTAACTCCCCTTCCTATAAATGAATATTTGCCCCAGTTTGTCCTTTTGAATTCCAACTTTATCTTCATATTGTGATCTTTCCTACTTTTATAGACGCCATTCAAACCTATTCGTCTACTAATGTCATTCCACGCCATCTCTCCGCTGACAGCTCGGAACATACCACTTAGTCGAGCAGCTCTTCTTCTTTCTCTCAATTCTTCCCAACCCAAACATTGCAACATCTTTGTAACGCTACTCTTTTGTCGGAAATCACCCAGAACAAATCGAGCTGCTTTTCTTTGGATTTTTTCCAGTTCTTGAATCAGGTAATCCTGGTGAGGGTCCCATACACTGGAACCATACTCTAGTTGGTATCTTACCAGAGACTTATATGCACTCTCCTTTACATCCTTACTACAACCCCTAAACACCCTCATAACCATGTGCAGAGATCGGTACCCTTTATTTACAATCCCATTTATGTGATTACCCCAGTGAAGATCTTTCCTTGTATTAACACCTAGATACTTACAATGATCCCCAAAAGGAACTTTCACCCCATCAACGCAGTAATTAAAACTGAGAGGACTTTTCCTATTTGTGAAACTCACAACCTGACTTTTAGCCCCGTTTATCAACATACCATTGCCTGCTGTCCATCTCACAATATTTTCGAGGTCACGTTGCAGTTGCTCACAATCTTGTAACTTATTTATCACTCTATAGAGAATAACATCATCCGCAAAAAGCCTTACCTCCGATTCCACTCCTTTACTCATATCATTTATATATATATAAGAAAACATAAAGGTCCGATAACACTGCCCTGAGGAACTCCCCTCTCAACTATTACAGGGTCAGACAAAGCTTCACCTACTCTAACTCTCTGAGATCTATTTTCTAGAAATATAGCAACCCATTCAGTCACTCTTTTGTCTAGTCCAATTGCACTCATTTTTGCCAGTAGTCTCCCATGATCCACCCTATCAAATACTTTAGACATGTCAATCGCGATACAGTCCATTTGACCTCCAGAATCCAAGATATCTGCTATATCTTGCTGGAATCCTACAAGTTGAGCTTCAGTGGAATAACCTTTCCTAAAACCGAATTGCCTTCTATCGAACCAGTTATTTATTTATTTATTTTTTTGCTAAGGGCTTTACGTCGCACCGACACAGATAGGTCTTATGGCGACGATTGAACCAGTTATTAATTTCACAAACATGTCTAATATAATCAGAAAGAATGCCTTCCCAAAGCTTACATACAATGCATGTCAAACTTACTGGCCTGTAATTTTCAGCTTTATGTCTATCACCCTTTCCTTTATACACAGGGGCTACTATAGCAACTCTCCATTCATCTGGTATAGCTCCTTCGGCCAAACAATAATCAAATAAGTACTTCAGATATGGTACTATATCCCAACCCATTGTCTTTAGTATATCCCCAGAAATCTGATCAATTCCAGCCGCTTTTCTAGTTTTCAACTTTTGTATCTTATTGTAAATGTCATTGTTATCATATGTAAATTTTATTACTTCTTTGGCCTTAGTCTCTTCCTCTATCTCGACATTATCCTTGTAACCAACAATCTTTACATACTGCTGACTGAATACTTCTGCCTTTTGAAGATCCTCACATACACACTCCCCTTGTTCATTAATAATTCCTGGAATGTCCTTCTTGGAACCTGTTTCTGCCTTAAAATACCTATACATAGCCTTCCATTTTTCACTAAAATTTGTATGACTGCCAATTATGCTTGCCATCATGTTATCCTTAGCTGCCTTCTTTGCTAGATTCAATTTTCTAGTAAGTTCCTTCAATTTCTCCTTACTTCCACAGCCATTTCTAACTCTTATTTCTTTCCAGTCTGCACCTCCTTCTTAGTCTCTTTATTTCTCTATTATAATAAGGTGGGTCTTTACCATTCCTTACCACCCTTAAAGGTACAAACCTGTTTTCGCATTCCTCAACAATTTCTTTAAACCCATCCCAAAGTCTGTTTACATTTTTATTTACCGTTTTCCACCGATCATAGTTACTTTTTAGAAACTGCCTCATACCTGCTTTATCAGCCATATGGCACTGCCTAACAGTCCTACTTTTAAGACCTTCCTTTCTATCACATTTATTTTTAACTACCACAAAAACAGCTTCATGATCACTAATACCATCTATTACTTTAGTTTCCCTATAGAGCTCATCTGGTTTTATCAGCACCACATCCAAAATATTTTTCCCTCTGGTTGGTTCCATCACTTTCTGAATCAGCTGTCCTTCCCATATTAACTTATATGCCATTTGTTGGTCATGCTTCCTGTCGTTCGCATTTCCTTCCCAATTGACATCTGGCAAATTCAGATCTCCCGCTACAATCACATTTCTTTCCATGTCGTTTCCCACATAGCTGACTATCCTATCAAATAATTCCGAATCCGCATCAGTGCTACCCTTTCCCGATCTGTACACTCCAAATATATCAAGTTGCCTATTATCTTTAGAAATGAGCCTTACACCTAGAATTTCATGTGTCTCATCTTTAACTTTTTCGTAGCTTACAAATTCTTCTTTCACCAGGATGAAAACTCCCCCTCCCACCTTTCCTATCCTATCTCTACGATACACACTCCAGTGCCGTGAGAAAATTTCTGCATCCATTATATCATTTCTCAGCCATGATTCAACTCCTATTACAATATCTGGTAAATATATATCTATTAAATTACTTAATTCTATTCATTTCTTTACAATACTTCTACAGTTCAACACTAACAATTTTATGTCATCCCTACTTGATTTCCAGTTCCCTGTTCCCTTATCACCGCTCCCTAGGCCATCCCGTTTCCCTGAATGTACCTCCCTATTACCCTTCCAAACAAATTTCCTAACTTATACGTACCACTGCGGTTTAAATGAAGGCCATCCGAGCGCAGATCCCTTTCTCCTACCCACCCATTAGGATCTAGAAATTTCACTCCCAGTTTCCCAAATACCCACTCCATAGTCTCATTTAAATCCCCAATCACCCTCCAGTCAGTATCCCTCCTACACAGTATTCCACTAATAACAATATCCGCTTTCTTAAACTTCACCCGTGCTGCATTTACCAGATCCCACACATCTCCAACTATGTTGGTACTTATATCAGCTTGCCTTACGTTGTTGGTACCAACGTGAAACACTACCACCTTCTCCTTCCCCTCCTCCCTCTCTTCTACTTTCCTCAACATCTGCCTCAACCTAATTCCTGGATAACATTCTAGGGTTTGGTTTTTTTTTTCAGGTACCTATGTATTCACAAATGTTTGATAAGTGAATGAAGGACGATGGACTATGAATAACTACTAAACATGTATATTCATAAAATTAATATGAAAGTAAGAATAAAGAATTTAGTTAACAAATATGTATCGAAGGAATTGTCGTTTCGATTTATAACATTATAAAATTGTCATATTTAGATTAATCATTTTCGGGTCAAATTTTGTAATTTTTACATCATATTTCGTCACTTTTAAGGTAATATTTGCTTGCTTATTTGGGCTAATTGTAGGTCTTAAACATTCGAGTCCTATTTTTCAGTATGGCCAACCCTCTAACGCTCATTCAGCAGGTGCACGTTGTTTCCAAGACCACCCTGTATTTCCCATTGCGCTTTGAGAGAAAATAATCGTTCTTCTTTCGCGTCAGTGTTATCGATGACAAATCCGAGCAAGGTCGGGACAATTTCTCAAATGCGGGATATCTGTTTGTCTCGCCAGACGTTTTGGGGGAGACGGGGCACTGGCTCAAAAAAATCGGGACATACGGCCACATTAGCCATGACCCCGACACGCCCAGTTCGAATTTTAATGTTAAAAACATTTCTATGAAAAACGTAAAATTAAGCAATGTTCTCAATTGTGACGAAAGATGAAGGACTCGGAAAGTTTTCATATTGTGAGTCTTGCATATCTCTATCAAACTAAAAACTAAATTTCGAAAATCATTTCCGGCTTAAAAGCAGTTCCGAATAAACAGCCTAAAATGCAACGAAAGAACAAATTAGAAAAATACAAAGCACCATGAATTCCTGCATCAAATTTATATTTTCGTTACGCTACGACACTCATGTCACACCTTATTACAAGAAACTTTCCCTCCTGAAATTTGAAGAACTCAGAAATCTTCATGTAGTCCTGTTGGTGTACAGATCACTAACTGAGAGAACTCCCCTGTACTTGTCATCAAACTTTACATACCTTTCCTCTTTTCACCAACATAATACACGCTCTGTTACTACACTTGCCATTCCCTTTAGCAGGTTAGCTGCCTATAATCGCTCATTTATTGTTGCGACGGGAAGTAGACTATGGAACTCTGTTCCAAATAACATCCAAAGTAGTAACTCACTAGAGTCGTTCAAGTCTTCCTACAGAAGGTATCTCTTAGATGCATAAGCCCACGGTGTGAATCTTGATGGGTGAATGGTGATGTATGAATGTGTGTATAATTTCGTTAATTTTTCTTTAAATTAATTTAAGTTTAAATATCTTGGTGAAGTTATAACTTGGAACACCAATGAACAATCATCCATAGAAAGCAGAACATTTAAGTTAAAAAAAGCACAACGAATTACATGGCCAACGTACAAGAAAAAAATCTCTTTCAATAAATGCTAAACTTCAACATTACTGTTCCGTCATTAAACCTGAAGCGACTTATGCTTGTGAAACACTATTTAAATTGAACACCAAAGCAACAACTGATACACTGCAAAAGGTTGACAGAAGGATACTCAGAACAATCATTAATGAAAAACATCAGGTGGATGGACAATGGAGATTATTGCCTAATGCAGTGGTTTATAGGGAAAGTGAATCTATAATAGATACGATGAGAAAAAGAAGAATTGCCTTTTTCTGTCATCTTTCTAGATTAAATGATAATAGGATAATAAAACAACTATTTAATTACTTTTGGAAAAGTAAAACAAAAAATAATTGGTTTAAAGAAGCTCAGAATGATTTAGAAGAGCTGAATATTACAATGAAGCAAATTGAAAATAGAGAAGAAAAAAGGATTCTCAAGAACAAACAAATAAGATTGTCATTAAAAACTGTACAACACAAAAACAATATGTCATATCTGATGAAGAAAGGGCAGCCAGGTCAGCCAGAATGAAGAGGTTTTGGGAAAGGAAGAAGATGATGCAAGCTAAATCTTCAGTTAATTCTTTGTTAACGTAAATGTATTTGGGTTTGATTTAAGTGCTCCAATGTGGGGGTAAACTATGTAAATAAATAAATAAATAAAACTTATTTATCATTAAATTTCATTTAGTAGTTTGACAAATGATATGTTCATATTGGTATAATTATGATGATATATTTATTTTGAATTTATGATACAAATTAGTTTCTTTTAAAATATTTAATATTCTCTACGGGTTTTTTTTTTTGTGTACAATGACGTGGTTAAGTGTAAGAGAGGACCAAGAGTCCTAACTTCGCCACTATTAAAGACAAATAAATAAATAAATAAATAAATAAATAAATAAATAAATCGCTTGTTTCTTTACTCTTTCTCTTTTTTACTCAAGTCCTAGCCAAATTAAGTTATTTACATCATTATTTCTGTAATGTGTTCCTTGTTTCAATACCCTCAGGCGTTTTCATATTTTTTTAAAAATGTCCACACCGAATGTAGTTATAAGGGCTTACGTGAAACAATGCATTAACTCACAACAACACTCGCAGTTGTAGAAAAAGGCAAACTGCCAATCTTATCGGAATCCTCTAGATTCAAAACCCCCTAAAGACCATTTAAAAAAAAAAACATTGAGATAAGCATAGCAGTAATTTCCAAAGATGAATTCGATCGGTTGGTGAACCTCTGAGTCTCAAAACTCGGTAAGTTACATAGAACGAGGTGCTTGAAAATCACTGTTAAATTGAAAATCCTCTATATCCACCACCAGTTACATTCAAAAGCCTCTTTGGGTATCAACCAATGAGAAATTTCAGGTATATTGAGGAATAAGAACGACGTCACTTGTTTAGCAGTGCAGCCAACTCTTGCGATCTTCTCTTAACTACAGATTTTCGTATACTAATGGACCTGAATGAAGACAAAACAGTGTGATTGTCAGAGGATAATTTGAACCTATTCACGGGGATTTTGATTAGAGTAAAAGCCTTAATCACTGGAGAAAGGGCAAGTGGTCCGTTCTTTCTACCTCGGACAGGAGAATTCTAAAGCAGTATGTTGGCAATATGCGTTACTCTGATAGTAGGTGGCTTCCTAGTGCATTAAGGAGAAAGCGATTTGTTGTCCATTTCCTTGGCATCATTTGTTGAAAAATGAGGGACGAAACTTTTCTTGTTGCTAAAGCAACTCCAGGAAGAGGACGAAAAAGGTTGCGGCTGGTGGATACATGGAAAAGGTCTAGGGAGAAGCGAGAAAGGTGAATAATATTTAGCGATTAAAGTATTATTGAAGTGCTTGAAGTTGACTGTGATATAGAAGTTTGTATTCATGATTACTAGGCCAAGAATGCAAAACAGTTGTATAAAAATGTGATTCAGTGATCTTATAATTATTGTTTAACATCATTTTCGTGACAAGAGCTGAAGTAAAGTGAGTTAGTTTCAAAGTGCTCCATATCCAGTAGTATTCATGATTATGAATTTCAAAATCCTCTATGTTAGTATTCGAGATTCAAAACCCCCTACGTTCATATTTAACACTGATTTTACTGCATATTAATATCTCTTAATGTATTTTATATAACTTATAATTGCTTCTGGATCGTATTTGCATGTTTAGATAACACAAATTGTTCGATAACATTTCAAGAATAACCTGTCAAAGAAAAAGTCACTTCCTGAACAATTTATAGAAGTGGATATAGAGGATTTTGAAATTAGAGGATTTATCGACCGGTTAACTATGATTAAAAAAAGGATGATAAATTTCAGGAATAAAGAATATATTCACATACTTTATTATATTTTATTTACCTAAAATTCGTAGCTCATACCTCTAGGATGTTTTCAACATTGATTTGCTTGCCTGAAGGGCTAGCTAGAACTGTGGATATTTTCCATCATTATTTCAAATTAGTAGCGAATTTACTAACAATTTGAATGGTAACTCGTGGCTTCTGCACTATGTGCACAGGAGATGAAATCTGTAATATGATATGAACTCCTCCCTCCCTTGAGGTCCCTGCATCCTGCCTGATGGACCACTACTATAGACATATGGTTTAAAATAGCATGTCAATGAAACTGACTAAGTTCGCGCATGCTAGAAGAATGTTCGTTCCTTCATAACAAATAGCTCGGGAAACGCCGTTCAATAAAAGAAGCGTTGTTCTTCCCCTTCCTGATCGCAGATCAATGGACGTATTAGATGTGTTCCAGGTAGAAGATAGCTGTGATAACCCAGTTCTCGAGAGATAATTCAAACAGGCAAGTCTTCCAGGGAGGTCTCGGCTATATAAACAAACATGTCTGGAACTGCTGGACGTCTTGACGCTGCCTTCGGCGTCGTAAATCTGACTTCCCTTTTAACAAGTCTGGCATTCTCGATAACGGAACGTTGTATCCGAACGTAATAAAACAACAGTTACAGCAATTCCAATACAAGAAAAGAAGGCTATAAACTATTTCTTATACTGAGAGTGGCGTAAGGCGCAAAGCCGTTGTTTTAACTAGGATTTTATTTTTAACATGTTTACATCATGTATCTGTCATGTTGCAGAATTTTCATTTGCAGCATTAGTATATAAAAGGAGAAGAGTGAGATTACTGTAAGGAGCAGATGTTGATGACCTACAGAATTACTGAAAATGAACAATAAAATACCCTTAATTTACGAGGAAAAAGCTATAAAATCTGTAAAAAATGATTTCAAAATATTTGACCAAACTGAATTCTGACGACTCTGTAACAATGGTTTTACAAGCAGTTATGTCCTTGTTCTATTCACTGCACAGCAGTAGTGGCGCTAAGAAGCACGCTCCCCCCCCCTCCCCCAATAATAAAAAATGGGCCTCTCGTTCCCTGATAAGTTGCAAGTTAATTTCGTAGTATAAGACTGTATATTATTACATTAAACAGCAACGACGATAATAATAATAATAATAATAATAATAATAATAATAATAATAATAATAATAATAATAATAAGTTACACAATTTACTTTTCAAATCCGAAGAAATTAAAATAATACGCTTGTACGGTACGAACACACACACACACACACACACACACACACACACACACACACACACACACACACATATATATCATTCTCCTCAACCTGATGGTTGGTGGGTAGCATGACTGTCCTCGTCCAACGACCTATCCTGAGCCAGCTGCTTGATTAGTTGATATGGACGTCGCCCTTTAATGCCATCGGAGGAACCCTGCTCTAGGTCGTCCTCTTCTAGTCTTTCCTTCCAGTTTCCCTTCAAGCAGTGTGGTGCACCATGATGTATGCCGGAGTAAATGACCTGTCCAACTACATCTTCTTTTCGCGATCATTTTCTCTAGACTGATGGTTTCTTCAGCTCTCTTGAGAACTTCTTCATTTGTTAGCCTGTGAGTCCAGGGAATTCGTAACATTCGACGCCAGCACCATATTTCAAGTGCATTTATTCTTTTCTTATCAGCCTGTAATAGAGTCCAGGTTTCAGAGCCATAGGTCGCAATGCTCCAAATGAAGCTTTTAATGAAATGCTTTCTTACTGGTAGTGATATTGCCTTGGAGGTCAATAGGCTTCTTTTTTTATTGAAAGCTTCTTTAGCCTGGGCTATTCGAGAACGGACGTCCTTTTCATACCTCCCATCAGATGTAATGATGCTTCCCAAATAACTGAACTGATTTACTTGAGTCAATTTATCTCCTTCCAACCAAACATTAACATCCTGTTTACCATCCGGAGTACATTTCATTATCTTGGTTTTTGTTTTGTTAACCTTCATATTACATTTTAGTTTTAGTAGATCATTCAGTTTCTTTAGTGAGGTCTCTATCTCTTTCTCAGTTTCAGGTATGAGGGCAATATCATCCGCGAAACGTATTGTTTGGTATAGTTGGCCATTTATTTTTATTCCATGGGTGGAGGTGGCTGAAAACTCTTTCATTGCTTCTTCTAAATACACATTGAATAATAGCGGCGACAGACCACATCCTTGTCTTACTCCTTTTCTTATTTTCGCGTTGATTTGCTCCTTTCCTATAAGCGCTGTCTGGTTCTTGTACAGCTGATAGATGATTTTCCGATCTCTGTAGTCCACTTTCAGACTTCTAAGGGCTTTAAACATAATATATATACCACACAAAAGACATGCATATTCCAATATAGTAACCAAAACACGCTGACCGTCACAATATTAAGAAATAATCTCGTCCCCAGGACCAAATAATTTACTAGGTACTATTTACAACTCAACCGTTCACCGTAGGTCTACTTAGCTACACTGACTGCCGAGAGGTAGGTATAAACCGGCTCGCAACTTCAGTATTTACAGTTTAGATAAGGAGGATGTCTTTGTTATCGCATCTTCGCTAACTACTGAGTTCTCAGATCTGGCTAATTACTTCAAAAGCCTTGTTGTGTTATGAGTGGCAGCAAGGGATGGTTATTATTGGAACAGGTTGGGAAATACACATATTCTTTCAGAAATAACTACCGTACTCCTATTGACGAAAGAAGCTCTACACTACGACGGCCAAAGTTTGGAATAACCCCCAGTAATACAAATAATATTGTCTTGTGTGCTGTATCTTCAGCTACTGAAGCAAGAAACAAGCCCCGCGGGGTCCTTATCGCCCCCACTGCTACTAGCTATTGTTTATACAGAAATATGAAAATGAAAACCTACAACCTGTTTTCCAGTCAGTGACCGGGTCAGGGATGTAATGAATGAATCATATATAGGCTGTTATTACGATGGGGTCGCCACTCCCAAAGTGATATACTGTATTCATGAATGATAGATGCTACGAAATGAGAATGGAGAGTGTTGCTGGAATGAAAGATGACAGGGAAAACCGGAGTACCCGGAGAAAAACCTGTCCCGCCTCCGCTTTATCCAGCACAAATCTCACATGGAATGACCGGGATTTGAACCACGGTATCCAGCGGTGAGAGGCCGACGCGCTGCCGTCTGAGCCACGGAGGCTCCTTATACAGAAATAATTATCTCTTAATGTACTTGAAAGTGTATATACATATGGATGCAATGATTTGCTGGATGTAATTCTAGCACTTTGCCCCTACGAAGAACCTGAGGACACTTGTTCTTCGCACTAGTTACGGTTTTCATATGTTTTTTCACGTTTAATGTGCTGTTGTACAACAACCTTTCTTTCCATACTTACCTTAACAGTACACAATTTTCAAAATAAAACACGCCCATCTGTTGTAAACACTTCTTTTCCAAATTAATTAACTAGCGGAATTGCAAATAAACTTTTTTTTTTTTTTTGCTAGGGGCTTTACGTCGCACCGACACAGATAGGTCTTATGGCGACGATGGGAGAGGAAAGGCCTAGGAGTTGGAAGGAAGCGACCGTGGCCTTAATTAAGGTACAGCCCCAGCATTTGCCTGGTGTGAAAATGGGAAACCACGGAAAACCATCTTCAGGGCTGCCGATAGTGGGACTCGAACCTACTATCTCCCGGATGCAAGCTCACAGCCGCGCGCCTCTACGCGCACGGCCAGCTCGCCCAGTCAAATACACTTTGTGGTGGTTCAACTTTAGGCAGTTTTCTTGCACAGAACTAGTTGGGAGGATAATACTGTACTGAAGTGGAAAGTTATACAAATGTTTCCACTCCATTCTCGTTTCTATTTGTTCTAGGCCTTAAGGTACGCGGGTTGAATGATTGGCTGTAGAGGCGGGTGCGAAGGCTGGTGAATTGCTTGAGACACGTTAGAAAATACTTTCTCTTAATTATCAGAGTTCTGTATTGTGTTCCTGCACATTTCTTGGAAACGCAAGTATCACAGGATTTTATAAATCCTTTCTTTACCCATTTTTTGCTTGGTCATGGAAGATATATAGCAAATTTAACCACATGTAAGGAAAAAAGTATCTTTTTTTAATGTTGTCAGTTGTGGACTTTTATAAGTATGACAATAAAGAATACATGCATGCTTCTTCTTTTCCTACCGCTTTTGTCGCACATGTGGATTTGGCCCTGTTTTACGGCCGGATGCCCTTCCTGACGCCAACCCTATAATGGAGGGATGTAATCACTATTGCGTGTTTCTGTGGTGCTTGGTAGTGTCGTGCGTTGTGGGAATATGAAGAGGAGAGTGTTGGGACTGTCACAAAACACCCAGTCCCCGAGGCAGAAGTATTAATCAGAAGCGATTAAAATCCCCGACTCGGCCGGGAATCGACCCTACCGAAGGTCAGTACGCTGACCATTCAGCCAACGAGTCGGACAAAGAATACATGAATACATTTTTTTTTAAATCTAAAAATCCACAGTTCCAGGCCATTCATGCAAGCAAATCAAGTGTTGAAAACATCCAATGGATATGAGTTACGAATTTTAGGTAAATAAAATATAATAAAGTATGATAATATATTATTTATTTATTTCTAAAAATTACAATCCTTTATTAATCGTCGTTAAATGGTCGATTAGATTAGCAGTTTGCCTTTTTCTACCACTACGAGCGCTGATACGAGTCAATGCATTGTTCCACTTAAACCGTTATAACTACATTCGGTGTGGATCTTTTTCAAAAAATTAATAAAAAAACACCTGAGGGTATTGAACCAAGGAACACATTACAGAAAGAATGATTTAATTTGGCTAGGGTTTGAATCAAAAAGAAAACTAGTAAATAAACAATCGATTATAGGCTGGTTTTCCATAACTGCACTTAGGCCCGAAGTGATTTTCGAAGTTCGTTTACTTGATAGGAACTATCCAAAACTCACAATCTGAAACCTTTCCGGACCGTTTAGCCCTTCAACTTCCGGGAAAAAATGTTCTTAATTTTACGTTTTTCGTAGTATGGAGACCTCTACTTTGTCTGCTAAGAATTTTTTTCAACACAAAATTCTTTAAAATGCTACATTATATCGATCTAAAACCTTTTGAAAGTTGAAAGAATGACTGATCATCCCAAATCGGAAAAAAATGCAACGGAATGCTAAATAGAAACATAGCGCTGTGCAACGTCCCGGGAGCCATCTGGTGACGAATGAACGTACCATTTCCACTTCTATTATAACGCCTAATTTCAAAAAGTCATAGTTTAAGAAGCCTTTCTCGTGGACAGTCGAGATTTTCTTCGGATGACACAGAGCACAGTTCTCTGCGAAACGTAAAGAATTTCACCTTATTTTTCTTGACACGGCATAAGCCCAAAAGCAGGGGCGGTGCGTGGTACTGTTGCACGGTTGCACAACTCCCAATAATTTTGCACTTCATTTGCAGTCTTTTCTTCTAATGTTTTAGTTTAATAAACCTAACTTGTATTCGAAAACATGTTAAAATCAACCATCTTCGGTCGTTCGCTGTACTAATGCTTCGTAACGGACCAACAAACGCTGCTGGCATCGAATCAAACTCAGGGGGTTTGCTTGCCTACGGCAACTCCCTAGGAGAGAGCACGGCGCAATGTACCTCAGCAGGGACGAGCCTAAGCCTGCATAGCATCTGGTAGCATGCTCGCCAGTATCGGTCTTAAGGGAGTTGCACGACACTAGAAAGTCCCCTATCGAGAAACAGTTCCAAACGTCCCCGTTAGATTGCGCCACTCTGCGGTGATGAATTCATTCCTACTTTCCTCTCACAAAGTTTTCCTTTTCCCTTTTTTAAATTAACAAATTTCATTTACGTTGCACAGATGCAGATAGGTCTTACGGCGACGATGGAATAAGAAAGGGCTAGGAGTTGGAAGGAAGCGACCGTGGATTTAATTAAGACACACCCACGGCATTTGCCTGGTGTATAATGGGAAACCGCGGAAAACCATCTTCAAGGCTTCCAACAGTGGTGTTCGAACCCACTATACCCCGAATGTAAGCTCAGAGCTACTCGACTCTAACCGCACGGCCAACATGATGGATAATTTCTTTTCCACGTCATACCAGACCACCCACAATATTACCAACATCTTGCTTCAATGGAAAACAGGACGGCAAATTTTCAATTCAAATGAAGCAAAAGTAACTGTGCCAGGCTGAGTGGCTCAGACGGTCGAGGCACTGGCCTTCTGACCCCAATGCGGCAGGTTCGATCCTGGCTCAGTCCGATGGTATTTGAAGGTGCTCAAATACGACAGCCTCGTGTCAGTAGATTTACTGGCATGTAAAAGAACTTCGGCACCTCGGCGTCTCCGAAAACCGTAAAAAGTCATTAGTGGGACGTAAAGCCAATAACATTATTATTAAGAGTAACTGTAGTTACAGTGTATAATTAGCCTCTTATTTCCTGGGTTGTAATTGCCAGATTTATTTCAGTTTTAGTAGGAATTTAGTTCATTAATTAACGATAATAGAGTTTCTTGTTATTTCTGTAAGCTATAAAACTGTGACACTGAAAATGTTAGTGCAACACCCAGCTTCAGATACCACCAGTACCGGGCGAGTTGGCCGTGCGGTTAGGGGCGCGCAGCTGTGAGCTCGCATCCGGGAGATAGTGGGTTCGAAACCCACTGTCGGCAGCCCTGAAGATGGTTTTCCGTGGTTTCCCATTTTCACATCAGGAAAATGCTGGGGCTGTACCTTAATTAGGGCCACGGGCGCTTCCTTCCCATTCCTAGGCCTTTCCTGTCCCATCGCCGCCGTAAGACCTATCTGTGTCGGTGCGACGCAAAGCAAATCTATATATTAAAAAAATCTATCCAGTCGATTTCCTTCATTTTTGTTTTAACTTAACGGTATTCATGCACAAATGTGTCATCAGGTACTATAAATCACTTACCTTCCACCTTCCTCAAATTATTTCATTTTTTCCATTTTTTTTTTGTATCTTTGAAGCAATCATATCTTTGGTTCTATTTGAGGTACGGAGTTCGTTTTGGCCTAAGAACACTCAGTGGATCAGGTTCTTTCATTTCAGCTCTTAACTATTCAAATTGGTTCATTCTGAGGAAAGTTATGAGTGCACATTAAATATGACGTCTCATTTCTTCAACATTTTTTCTCATTGAAGCAATCATATATTTCGTTCTAATTGAGGTACGCAGTTCGTTTTAGTCTAAAAACGCTCAGTGGATCAAGCGCTTTCTTTTGAGGTAATAACTACTTAAATTGGTAGATTATGAGAATAGTTATGAATACATTTATCTCCATGACGAAGATCTTTGAAGGACTTTTTAATAGTTCGGCGCGTAGTGTTGTTGTTCCAAGGAACGTTTAATTCAATTTCTTTGTGTAATGTACTTTCAAGTGTTTTCTTGACACAATATTACATTCTATTACCGCAGCAGATCATGTGCTTTATTTCATTAAGTCGGAACTTTGCAAATACATGCGTGAGGATAGTAACGAACAACACCATACATTGTACACTGCGGGCGGAGCCAGCGGGAAACTGCTAGTAGCAATTAAAAAAAGATACCACCAGCCGCCACTGCCCAAAAGCCTATACAGTATCAAGTCTATAAGTACGGGTTGTGAAAGCATCAATAGTAACATGTTGTTATAGTTTGTTATATTGTGAAATTAATTTCTATAGTACTGACCAACGTCCTAATGCAAAGGGAAGAAAGATGACATTTCAGAATCATCAGCCCTTTAGTGATTAGTTCAGTGGCTGAGCTGGTGACTTCCCACCCGAAAGGCTAATATTCGAATCCCGGTCGCTCCTGGGTTGAGATTTCCATGTCAAAAGTCATATGGCATCAGGAAAGACATCCCTTGCCGAAAGCAAAATCAGCCTTGGTAGCTCCAGCGACTTCAGAAATAATTGGGACAAGCGTACCCGTAAGAGAACTGTCGCTTGTGGACAAACCCCCCCCCCCACACACACACACCCAACGCACATCCGTTTGAAGGGTAAAAGATATCAGCGAAATATGTTTATGTGTCGAAACAGAATATAAACCTTACCTTCTATTTACTTATGGAATCAATATAATGAAGTACATTAGCAAAACTTTATTTTTCATTAAAAAAAGTACTGAGATTATAATGTATTTGAAACAATGTTTTCACAAACGCTTATTTTTCTTCTCCTTCTTTCCGATGAGGCCTGCTAAGGACCATGTGCCAATTTCAATTCAGTTCTTCATACTTTGTTGTTTTCTCTTTCGCTCCTTCCAATTTCTTTAATCCTTTCACTATGCTGTTTCCTTCTGTCCTCGGACCACCTCGCACCAGGCTTCTTGTTCAATCTTAATTGGAATCATTCCATACTTACTACCCTCTTTCTAAAAAATTATCTGTCCATAGTTTCTTCTTCTCTTATATTATTTCTTTCTAAATCTTTCTTTACTTCTTGGATCCAGCTAGTTGTTGCCTTTTCGTCCCAAAGGTACTTGAAAATCCTGTTGGTTAATCTGGAATCATCCATTCTGTAAATACGTCCGAAAATTTGTAATCTCCTCTTTCTTATGGTTACTGTTATGTTTCCTATGTTCCTGTGTATTTCATCATTAGATCTTAATCTCCATACTTCTGTTGTTTTCACAGGGCCTAAGATTTTTTTTATGATTCTCCTTTCTAGTACCTCAAATTTATCTAAGCACCAGGCATTCACTTGCAAACACTTATTCAGTATTATTTTAATAAGTTCTTGGAGACAATAGTTCATAACACTTCCTGAAAAAACAACACTGGAAGTAATGATACAGGCTTCCATGGGAGTTTGTTTTTCGCTTTCCCTAAACTGGGGTTGTACCTTAATTAAGGCCACGGGCGCTTCCTTCCCATTCCTAGGCCTTTCCTGTCCCATCGCCGCCGTAAGACCTATCTGTGTCGGTGCGACGTAAAGCAAATAGCAATTAAAAAAAGATACCACCAGCCGCCACTGCCCAAAAGCCTATGTATTTTTATACAGTCGAACCTCGATATCTCGAACTTCCATTACTTGAATTTTCAGTATCTCGAAGTAACTTAAATTTCCCGGCCATTTGTCCTATTCTTCAGGTGTATTTTTTTCTCTATTACTCTCGAAATTCAGTTACACGAATTTTTCGATTTCTGGAAGCAAACACTTCTTCACTTGTAGCAAAAAAAAAAAAAAAAAAAAAAATACCCTGTAACTCGAATTTTGTGCAACATTAACTATGCAATAACGCATTTATGGTTTGTGAGGAGCAGTTAACAAGTAAAGAAAGGCTTACAATGATGATGGGAGCCAATATGACAGGAACCGAAAAACTAAAACTTCCAGTGATCGGAAAATCGGCGAAGGCTCGCTGTTTCTCGGATGTGAAAATTACCGGTCACGTTCGAAAGCAACCCCTGATGTTGTGGATGAACTAGTATCATTTACGAACCTCGGCTGCGTGGTATTGACAAGAAGTTTCTACGTGAAGGGAGGAAAGGTTAACAGTAACAAACAGAAGAGACTGACGAATTTGTTTCAAAGGTGTTAACCGAGGTACGTTTCTTGTTTCATTATTGTATGTACCATATCCTGTCTTATAAAAAGTGACTATAATACGGGTTATAATTAAAGTTAAAAAAATTAAATGCGTATGGCTTTTAGTACCGGGAGTGTCCGAGGACAAGTTCGACTCCCCAGATGCAGGTCTTCTGATTTGACGCCCTGCGCGTCGTGATAAGGATGAAATGATGATGAGGACGACACATACAACCAGCCCCCGTGCCAGCGAAATTAACCAACTATGGTTAAAATTCCCGACCCTGCCGGGAATCGAACCCGGGACACCTGTAACCAAAGGCCAGCACGCTAACCATTTAGCCATGGAGCCGGACTATAATTAAAGTGATGCCGTAAAATAGAGTTTGTATATTTTTAAATATTGTTAAAAATAATGTAATCAGTATAAGCCCGTAGATACAGTACATGTGATTCAATTATGCTACACGCGCTCATCAACTGTATTCTCTATATCTCTTCATTTCGATAACAAACCAAAAATAGCCCCTGTAAATTCCCCGTCCCCTTTAGTTCATAAAAATGATTTGTACCTTAGTTTCTTCCGCTTTTTGTCTTGAACTTAAATACTGAATTTCACAAATTTATGTGCCGCCGTTCTCCCGTGATGGTGTTGAGCAGAGTCGTTCGATATGCCAACCCTGCTGTCATAAGAGCAGTATTGTTTTCTTAATGCGGAATGAGCTATAGTGCATTAAAACATGGATGTCTGATTTGTCATCTTAAAATGTCTACTCAAACTGAATGTAGAAAAAACAGTGTCCATGACGTTTAGAAGAAGGGGACCTCATGGAATCTTCTATTATGAAGACCAAGAACTTAAGTCCGTAAAGCATTTTAAATACTTGGGTGTAATTTTTCAAACCCAAGGTAATGTTTTCACCCTCCATCTCATAGACCGTCTAAATGCATCTATGAAAGCAATATCTGACATTAAGCACCTGAGAAACTTGTCTTTAGAAACGGCCATAAAACTCTTTCATCTAAAAATCAACCCTATAGCAACATATGGCTTGGAAAACATTTGGGGACATTTGAGTATGAAACAGATAAAATCGAGAAGTTGAAGGCAATCTACTTGAAACGGGCTCTGTGCCTCTCCAAATATTCTCCTTCCCGGCTCGTGTATGAGCTATCCAGAGAGGGATTTTATGTGGAAGAGCTAAGGTTACAGTTGTTACTTCCAGCAACAACACCCTATATACATCTGCTTCGAGACCTACGATCGAAGAAGGCTGACATCTGGGAAGATTTCTACTCTACCGATGCCATGCTAAATCGCGAGTGGGTTCAAGGTGGATATGAACTGCGACACCTGCTGACAAGGTTCTCCGTTCATGGTTTCCATTATAAACTGTGTAATATAAAGCGTTATCATGAACCAGGTTTGAACTGTGTATGTTTAAGATGTGGTGCACACTGTACTAGGTACCATGTTTTAAATTGTAAACAGCGATCAGAATCACTGGTGAAATTTTGCAACGAAGACTAATGTTTTATATAGTAATTCTTTGCACATTGTGCGCGTTAAATAAATTATTAAAATGTCTACTATATGCCTATTGTGTGCCAAATTGAGGGAACTTTGTTGTAATCCACTAATTTTCAACATCAGTGTGGTTTTGCCTCCGCGATTTGTCATCCCCTGCCTTAGAGAGAAGTTTGGGCGCTGTATAATTGCACTTCACGCTTGTATATATTCTCCGCATCACGGAAAGCACAGGATTGTGGATACGAACTCTTCTACGCCCAAAAACACATCCGTAATAACATGCTTTTCCGCCTAGTAAAAGAAAATGTACGAGTGGTTTTATTTATTCTACGGATCACTGACAGGGAAATGTTCTTTGAAATCCAGTGGCCCCCGTCTGGTCGTTTTCTTCAGTTCACAAGAGTTCAAGAACATGAGAACGTTTTACGCGCCACTACTGCCGGGAACTAGAGCCATTAATCTATTTTGGCTCCTCTACTAGTCAGCAATAGTAACAGACACACAATTCTCCTCGAGCCAGATAGATTTTTCCTATTACAAGTAGTTGTATTTTCAGATGCTGTACGCTAGCCAATGTCATTATAAAATCCCACACTAGCATCTCACCTTAAATTAAGTGGCCTTGGTTGAAATAAAATTGATGGTGTTACGGCAATTTATTACGTCATGTGGCCGAAACAATCGGAACGACCTGGCAAGCCACACACCGAAAAGTGTGGCAGTGTAATAAAGGAGCCTGTTCTAAATCGCATGTCTGTCTGTCTATTGTAATCCATAAAGAATTGTTACCAGGAATTCTCGAACCTGATTTCTCTTACTACCATACATTTCCGCCGATGAGCCAAATCGTTATAGAAAAACAATGTGTATATAGGCTATATATATAGTATATAAAGTTCAAAAAATCAGGGGAACATATTTTTGAAGGTATGCCAAGCTCCACAAAACAATATCTCATACCCAGGCATATTACCAACTAAATCTTTATTCTTTACCGTTGCAGTATACAAAATAACATCGCTGGATTCGCGTTTCTTTCACAACACAAACGGAAATGTCCAAATAGGGGCGAAAACAAAGTGATAACAGTCCTCCAGGGTGGATTTCGATCACAGTTGGAGAGCTTCAGTACGGCGTATGTCCTCCAAAAACATTTATCACAGCTTGGTACCTACGTGGCATGCTTCGTATAAGTCGACGGAGGTCACGTTGCGGTATCAGGTCCCATTCTTCAATGACAGCCTCTGCGAGGTCTTGGACAGTCTGTGGTGGAACAGGACGCCCACGAACACTTCTGTCAAGCCTATTCTACACATGCTCGATGGACGAAAAGTCCATTCCATCTCTTGAATGTCCAGTTCTCGCAAGACAGCTCTGGTGATGCGCGCTATATGAGCCCTGGCATGGTCGTGCATAAATACGAATTCAGGGCCAACACCATATGCAGCAATCAACACATGCTGTAGCAGTATCTGCTCGATGTACCCCGCAGCGGTAAGATTACCCCGGACGACGACAAGATCCGTACGGCCATCAATACTGATGCCACCCCAAACCATCACAGAACCTTGTCCGAATCGGTCGCCTTCCTGGACAATATTTGGCATGCACTGCTCACCACGGCGTCTCCATACATGTTGACGTCCATTACGCTGTGTCACGGGAAATCTGGACTCGTCTGTGAACAACACAGGTCTCCACTGGCAAAGTTGCCAGTTGATGTGGGTACGGGCAAACAGAAGGCGAGCTGCGCGATGTTGCTGCGTTAAACGGGGAACTCGAACAGGACGTCTGGGTCGTAAGGACACTTCTCTTAACCTGTTCCTTACTGTCTGGTCAGACACCGTGACTCCACTGACCTTTCTGAGGTCTTGTTGCAGTTCTTTGGCAGTTGCTGAACGACGCCGCAACGCACAAATGGTCAGATATCGGTCATCCTGTGGGGTTGTCATGCGTCCGCGACCTTGTCAAACCCTCCTTGAGAACTGGTCTGTCTCACTGTAGCGATTCCACAAGCGTTGAATAACTGACGGAGATACTTTGAGATCCACAGCAACACGACGCAAAGTCCATCCTTCCTGGTTCAAAGTGCGACTTGAACCGTTTAAGATGTCTCATGGGATGTGCTGGTTGACGTACAACGTGCTGAAATGACCGCAGTAGTCTGTGTACCTCACGTCGACACACGGACGCACCGCTATTCACTTTGTTTTGAGGGGTCACCTGACAGTTTAATGCATGGCTACGCCTACAGATGTAGTATAACTTCGATTTGACACGCCCTGAGTAGCTAACGTCTCAAGGTACGCTGTACAACCATTGAAACCCATCTACCAAATTAACGTTCACATACCAGACGTTACAAAGCATGTTCTCCTATCTTTTTTTTAACGGTGTATATATATTCAGTGTTTAGAGGTGTCTGATAAATATTTTACTCTGTTACAATGACGTATATTTTTTCTAAATAACAACTCAAACTACCAGTGTCTTACCTCAAAAAAAACAGGACTCAACTCTAGTAAGTTCACCCCTCATTCAGGAATTCCACAAGGACCGCATTTGGGACCATTATTATTTTTATTGTTTTTGAACGATCTCCCCGAAAGAGTAAGATTTTCGAAGATCTATGGTTTGCCTACGGCGTAAAGTTATTTAAATCAATCGGAAGTAATAATAATTATGACTGCATCAAACTTCAAATGGACTTGAATGAACTAAATATGTGGAACAAAGCTAATAACCTATCTTTCAATATTAATAAATACACAACAATGAGTTTCACTCGATGAAAATCTAGCATCAAATATCAATATGAAATCGACGGTAAACCAACACGCGTACTTAGTGAAGTATGTGATCTAGGTGTTACATTTATCTGCGACCTAAATTTAAAAATTTATATAGAAAATATTGTCAGCAAATATATGGCAGATGTCACAAAAGTATGGGATTTTTTATCAGGAATTCCTCAAGTTTTTCTTATAGGACCTTTGTACCAATGCTCTTTTAAGATCAAGACTAGACATATTTGGAACCCGTACACAGTGAAATACATCGATCTAATTGAGAAAGTTCAAAGAAAATTTCTCAGATACGTTTATTAGAAGAGGTTTGATTATTGTCCCTATTACGAATCGTACGCTGTAATACTATGGAACTATCTCACAGAAGAAATTGTCAGGGTATGCATTTTCTCCATAAAGTAATAAATAACAAAATGACAATAGTAAAAGCAGAAAAAGGAACTGACATACACAGTATGTTCCAAATGTAACTTCCAATAGATTACAGAATATATTTTTCATACCGAAAAAAAAGAAAGCAGACCCACACAAGGACTCCCCATCATACAGAATGTGAAGATACTCAGTGATTCACAAGCAGCGTTAAACTCCACTGACAACAAGTACAATATGAATCCGATAGCCGTTAGTACAAGAGCAGAAGCTAAAGAATGTCCACACATCTTGGATTCGTGGTTATACAGAATTTGATGGGAATGAAAGAGCATATACTTTGGCAAAATTAGACGCCACATCAAACATCGGAATTACGTATGATGAACCTCCAATGCACTATGTTAAGCAACAAATCACGAAATATATTATACATCAATGGAACAATAGCTGGACTTCTAGCTTGAAAGGATCTGTTACAAGAGAACTAGTCTTCCCCGCAGTTACAGATCGACTTCAGAGTAAAGTATTAGTGCCTAACTTTGTCCTCACGCAATTTCTATCGGGACATTGAAGATTTAAATCTTACCTTGAGCGATTTAAAATCCAAATTACAGATGGGTACTTATGCTTTTGTGGTTCAGCTCAAGCAGTGGATCATCTACTTTTCTCCTGCCCCATGTTTGGAGTGAAAAGACTTATATCTGAGTACCACCTGATCTTGTATTTCCTAAACCATTGCGTGATTTTTTTTTTTTTTGCTAGGGGCTTTACGTCGCGCCGACACAGATAGGTCTTATGGCGACGATGGGATAGGAAAGATCTAGGAGTTGGAAGGAAGCGGCCGTGGCCTTAATTAAGGTACAGCCCCAGCATTTGCCTGGTGTGAAAATGGGAAACCACGGAAAACCATTTTCAGGGCTGCCGATAGTGGGATTCGAACCTACTATCTCCCGGATGCAAGCTCACAGCCGCGCGCCTCTACGCGTGATATTTTCAAGAAGCCTTGTTGTTATAAGCAATTCTTAACATTCATTTTGCACATCTTTAACAAATTGAACTCTTAATCTTTCATTTTAAAATATTTTAAGATTATAAACTACAGCCCTAATGTACTCTTGTGAAATAGGGCTACATGCTGTACTGGATAATAATATACAGAATTATGGCTCAATATAATCTAATACACTATATTGATTTGGAAATGTTTAGCATCTCGGAAAAGGAGTTTTCTACATGCTGTCTTAAAGTGCTACAGCCTTTGCAAGACAAATGGCATATTGATGTAACTGAATGTATCCAATATTAATATTAGTTCCTCTTCCTCTGTCTCTTTCTTTAGTAATTACGTTCTGTTATTAGTTCAAACTATTGATTTACTATATTACTTGCTGATAATATATATAAAAAATAAGTGAACAGTGCAACTGGGGAAACCTGTAATGTTCACAACAATGCTTTAATAAATAAATAACAAATTACTTTTTCAACAAGTAATCAGTAAAATTAGGAGTACAATTACTTTACAGAACTTCACAGGAAATCGCTGACATTTTCTCCCGCATAATGCAAAATTTGAAAGGAAAAGTATTACTGTACTTTATTTTGTGTGTGTGCGCGCGCGCGTTTTTTAAAGCATAGATACATTGCACCTGACCACTCCACTCAATAAAAAGATGACATGTCACCAACATCCGGGCGCTAGTGATAACTGCCGTAAACAGCCTGTGTATGTGTTCTTCATGCTTCTCTCACAGTAAGTCTGTCAGTGCACTGTCATGTCACCGTGTAACAGCTGACAAGCGGCATGAGATAACGGGGGAAGTAAGGAAGTTAGCCTGAGCGCGGGAGAATATTGTATTATATAGGTTTTTGACTTCTAGTACTGGTAGGATGAGGAATGAGGTACAGGTTGTCTAATTACGGATGGGTTTTGATATTTGGACAATGCGATCAGTTCGGCCAGTCAGTCCCCACCTCTATCTACTTCCCGCCGCTCACTCCTGCCTACGCGGTACTTAAATGAGCAATCTTTGACACCCGAGAACAGGTGCTAAATATACGATTGGGCATCTAATTTTGATATGGCTGAATAAAGCGTTCCTACTGAACTTGTTGTATCAAATCTCAATCAGATTGGAGACTTGCAGTTGGAAGGGTTTCCTTGCGAGTACCATCCATACCACAAAATACCTATAAATTTCATGTTTTCACTTTGGCAGATAAACTAAAAATTATCATAAACAATTATTATAATACGCATTTTTCAGGAAGTGTAACGTTCAAACTTTCGATACACGTTGTTCCTACTCGTTAAAATACATACAGAAATTTTCTCGAATAATTTTTGCTTTTTCTAAAACTTAACCTCCTGAACGTCGCACTTCAGTACTTCGTCCATCGCAACAACAGCTGACTGCGTTGTACCGCGGTCGACAATAAATATTGGACAAGACATCGCTGCGTGTAAACAGTACTCACTCTTTCGATTTATTTATAACAATGGATTTATACAATCACATCGTCACGATTTATAGTAGCGTGTAAACCCGCCTTAACAGACTAATCTTTGAGTCACTATAACTGATTTCTTATTAAACGATATCCTCCTTATTCAGCTATGCACTAAGTATTGAATAAGGAGGGTATCAATATACTAAAAAATTTATGAAAACTAAAGTCGGTCAGTCCGGCCAGTCTATCTGGTCGATTTCCTTCATTTTTTTTTAAACTGAAAGGTATTCATGCACAGATTTGTTATCAGGTACTATAAATCACTTAGCTTCCGTCTTCCTCAAATTATTTGATTTTATCTTTTTTTTGTATCTTTGAAACAATCGTATATTTGTTTCTAATTGAGGTACAGAGTTCGTTTTGGCCTCAGAACACTCAGTGGATTAAGCTCTTTCATTTCAGCTCTAAAATATTCACACTGGTTGATTCTGAGGAAAGTTATGAGTGCACATTCAATTTGACGTCTCATTTCTTCAACATATTTTCTCATTGAAGCAATCAGATCTTTCGTTCTAATTGAGATACGGAGTTCGGTTTGGACTAAAAACACTCAGTGGATCAAGCGCTTTCTTTTGAGGTAATAACTACTTAAATTAGTAGATTCTGAGAAAAGTTATGAGTACATTTGTCTCCGTGATGAAGATCTTTGAAGGGCTTTTTAACATTCGGCGCGTAGTGTTGTTCCAAGGAACGTTTAAATCAATTTCTTTGTGTGATGTATTTTCAAGTGTTTTGTTGACATAATATTACATTCTATTACCACAGCAGATCATGTGCTTTATTTCATTAACTCGAAACTTTGCAAATACATCTGTGAGGATAGTAACGAACAACACCACACTTTGTACATTGCGGGGGGAGCCAGCGGGAAACTGCTAGTTGTTTAATAATAAATCATTGTTACAGTGATTTAAAGATTATTAGTTGTCATCCATACCCCAAAAGTTTTCATGCTGGCATAGCTATAAATGAGACTGGGAGTTCAGTGCAGGTTTATGTTTTGCTATGGCGTGTGACAAGAGACAGATTCAAAAATAGCATTACTACAATCATTTAAAAGATGGCAGCAGGCATAGGCCTATCACTGCTCCACAGGCAGTGAATTGATACTCCATTCCCTTTGCCTCATGTGGAAGTGGGCACTTGATACATAGCTGAGTGGGAGAGTCAAATTTTACATGCGAGATTCTCAAAAGATTTACACAAGTGTCTATTAATCACGGGTAGTTTTATAAGCCTCTATTCTTTGAAGACACTATAAAGTTAAAAATAAATTAGGAGCAATAGATCATGTCCTGGTGTTGTAGACAGCCGGACGCGAGCTTGCTGCTATAAATACGATCTCCCGCCTTCCCTTCCAAACGACACGCTATCTTAATAAACGACCTGTTAATGTACTTCTAAGGGAATAGGGAGACTTGGTGCACGGCGCGAAGAACTAGCTGAAGCAGGTCCAAATTTCTCAAAAGGCTTAATCGTCCTAAGCCTAGGGATGTCGCGATATTATCGATATGAGTAAACATCGATACTAATTGAATATTGAATTTTCGCGACAGCATTGTAATCGAAACAGGCTTTCAACCTATTAGGTCTTGTTACGTACATTTAGTACGTGTTGAAGAGATGTTAAGTACAGAACAAAAATGGCCAACCGGACACCAGTGGGATCCGAACCTACAACCACCCGATTTCGCATCGGTTGCTCTACCAGTTGAGCTATGGTGGCCTAGGCCATCGTTCTGTTGGAAAGGACCTAAGCTACAGGTCTGGCACTACCGCCATCACACTGTAGAGTGCGTTTAAGTCGCCCGTTGAGGGCCAAGTCAATGAATATTGAATTTTCACGACCGCGTTGTAATCGAAACAGACTTTCAACCTATTAGGTCGTGTTACGTACATTTAGTACGTGCTGAAGAGATGTTAAGTACAAAATTCAACTCTTTCGTCATCTTCAAATCGTTGCCCTCCTAGAGCTTCTTTAAGCGGTCCGGACGGTAAGTCCGGGCTGTAAGGACGATGATGAAACCTTGCTGTAAGCCTATGACAGACCTCCAAACGTGTCAACTTCATATTTTCGATCAAAAGGCGAGGGACCTATCTGGAACACACTTTACGGAACTGTACGTCGTTCTGTGATGACTGCTTGACACACCTATGTCTGATAATTGATAACGAGAGTTCATCACCTAGTCTACTATAGCCTGGATGGTGAATTCAGGTGTTTTAATCTTCTTTATGAAGTCCAGATACTCTTTATCTTATTATATGAAAGAACTGAAATAAAATTTAGTGATGTCAAAATTTGTTATACAACTAAATCTTTCAATTCAGAGACAACCTTGGGTTGCTTGTTCCAGCATTTCCGACTCATCACACACCGTTTATAGCAAGGGGGAGCAGCTATGTATGACCTGACTATATTCACATTTAAATGTTGTTAATGTATACATTTTCATAAAGTACATGTCATTTCGTGTTTTGGCAGTAGAGTTTATTATTAACGTCCATAAGTCACAAACTTTCAAATGTTACAACATTCCAATCGAACTAAGCAACGTAGATCTGAATTAGTGAAGAATTAATCGATAAGTGGCATCGTTTCTGGAGTGATATGGACCAATTTGTTCATCTCCAGATTATTGTACATGCAATCGTTAATATTTTCGAGTTCGTATTTATTTATTCACGGAACACAAGATAAAGCTAAACCGAGCGCATTTCACTTGTAGGCCTACTGCCAACAGGCTAATTAACAAATGTAAACTTTCATAATAAAATATAACAGGTACACTGCCTAGTAATAACAATTGTCCAACTGAAGATGGCGTTATAATAACTTAATATCAACTTACCCTGAAGAGATTATTTACACCCCCTCTGGAATATACTTTTATTTGATACTATATCAAACTCTTACCTCCTATTAATAGTGTTAAAGAGAAAGGTGGAAGGCGGATTAGAAAAGATCGTTGAACTAATGAGTGCCGAGTGTTGGGAATATGGAGAAGTTCTTAAGAGTCTGGTGGAGCGGGAAGGTACGCGCAGAAAGAAGAGTGAGAAAAGATGTTCCGAGAGGAAATGCCCTTTGTAATAAATCTTCGATACCTTTGACTAATACAAATCTACAGTATTTTATATAAAACTGTTGAAATTTCGTGTGATTTAAGAATATTACTTAGTTTTAGTGTAATTCTGAATTTACTCTTTGTGTTTGACGAATGAGTACCTACCTCTATTTCATGGTCAAGCAAAAAATACACACTCGGCTGCCCCTCCTGAGTCAACGAGATCGTTCACGTGAAAATCTCAACCCCGACTCACAGGTACTCGAAGCCCGGCCGTCTGGATAGGAAGCTAGCAACAAAGCGGCTGTGTTACCATTCCTCCCACATTATTAGTATCTTACAATTGGCTTTTTTTTTTTTTACGTCGCACCGACACAATAGGTCTCATGGCGACGATGGGATAGGAAAGGGCTAGGAGTGGGAAGGAAGCGGCCGTGGCCTTAATTAACATACAACTCTAGCATTTTCCTGGTGTGAAAATGAATTATTAATATTATTATACTGATAGTCACCAACAGAAGGACAGTGTGGAGCAAGGAAGAATAAAGGGGGGCTAAAGCAATTTTATGTTCCAGAAGGGGGATGCGACATAAAAAATGTGTCGACCACTGGTGTATAGGAGTAGTTCCTCAATACCTGTAGTTTTACAGGGCAGAAAGACACTGTGAATTGTGTAAACTTAGTAACATCAATTTCGATAAGGCAGTTTTGAAATAAGCCGGGCTGAGTGGCTCAGACGATTGAGGCGCTGGTCTTCTGACCCCAACTTGACAGGTTCGATCCTGGCTCAGTCTGCCCCTATGGGTGGGGGGTGGTAGAATAACACCCACGGTAGTCTCTGCCTGTCGTAAGGGGCCACTAAAAGGGGCCCCCAGGGGCTGTCAACTTGCGAGCGTGGGTTGGCACCACGGGGCCCTCAGCTGAGTTCTGGCATTGCTTCCACTTACTTGTATCAGGCTCCTCATTTTCATCTATCCTAGCCGACCTTCCTTGATCAATTCTTGTTCTTTTCCGGCCCCACAGTATTAGAGCACTCGAGGCCTAGGGAGTGTCTCATTTTCACGCCATTTGTGGCTTTTGTCTTTCTTTGGCCGACACCTTCATTTTTGAAAGTGTCGGATACATTCCATTATTCCTCTCTGATTAGTGTTATACAGAGGATGGTTGCCTAGTTGTATTTCCTCTTCAAGCAATAATGACCACTACCACCTGGCTCAGTCCGGTGGTATTTGAAGGTGCTCAAATACGTCAGCCTCGAGTCGGTAAATTGACAGGCACGTAAAAGAACTCCTACCGGACTAAATTCCGGCACCTCTGCATCTCCGAAAACCGTACAAGTAGTTAGTGGGACGAAAACCAAATTATTATTATTATTATTTGTATTATTATTATTATTATTATTAATTTTGAAATGAACCATTCCCAGTTAGAAGAATAAGGCTAACTTCTTTGCAAATACAGTAGTTTCAGATGGATAAGGCAGAGTACTGGAGCAAAACACTGATGGTATAAGGAGTGTTTTGAAGCCAAACTTATACTTGAAACTCGTTTTTATAGAATAGAAATAGAAATATATTTATTTAAAGTTAATTACAAGTAGGACCAGAGGTCCCTTTGGCTGTAACTAACTGCCACTTTAACTTAAATGTATCACCTAACATACAAAATCTAATGAAAGAATACATAAAAAGCGTAAGATACATTTTCCTACTGAGGATATAAGAATAAGATTAAAAACTAAACATCTAGGAGGTTACAATAATACTTTAACATTTCATAAACATACGCTATACTAACAAGGAACAGAAGACGAAACAGAAACCTAAGATTTTTAAAGCCGAGGATGAATTAAGAATAAGACTGAGCATCTAAAATGTATCTAGGGGATTATGATATTTCGTACTATTTAATTAATTTGGTGAAAATTCATTTACATGGCTTAATAAGTGGAAAGGTAGCGGTATTTAAGATATTTTTTCTGAGTTCCAACACTACTTTGCTGAATTTCATATAGTTTAAGATCGTTGTATAATTGAGAGGCAGTGACAATGAACGACTTACTGCACTTTACCGTACGATGCTGTGGAACCTGAAGGGTGTTAGCTGTAAACCTATTGTCCCGGTCGTGCACTTGACTCATCTGAACAAAGGACTTGGTCAAATATGAGGGAGCATTAGATTTTAAAATTCTCAGAAGTAAACAAGCAGCTGAGTATGATCGTCTATCCCTGAGTTTCAACCACTCTGCGGCTTTGTAGTAAGATGTTACGTGACAGTCTTTACGAATATTGAAGACGAATCGAACACAGGCATTCTGAATACGTTGGAGTTTGCTATTATATTTCTCATGAAGGACACTATCCGAGTTAATTTTCAGCTCCAGAGATACCAACTTACTAGGAATCCACAATTATCGAATGTTTCAATTTATGGATAAGGATGGTTAGTTTTTGATTCTCAGTGCCTCAAATGTAATTTATGTGGTTCACGAACTAGCTTGTTGCTCAGCGTCACGAAAGAAAAATCGGATCAGATGTTTCTCTCAACATTTCGGAAAGAAATCTTTCGATATCTCGCACCACGAACTGTTTCTTTATTGGAAGTATGTAGTAAGCCCCTCCTCCTCCGGCATTTCATTGGCTGATGGAAGAAGTATTTTACCTCCCTGTCCCACATTCCTTCCCCCCATAATTTGGCGGCGCCTTGTGTATCGATCCTGAGCCCACTTAAAGCTTCCACGAATTATTAACCATTGTTTCGCCCCTCTCCGTTCACAGGCATTCATTTGTAATACCGGTATGTGTAGCATTCCGAGTAGTTCGATCAAATAAACAAACAAAACCAGGCTGAGATTGAAAAAAAAAAAACAGCGCACATGAAAATACTGTTATATTGTTACTGCTTCTTCGTATGAAGGTGTTGTCGGGTATCGTGGCCATTAACTTAGTGATCTACCGAGCGAATTGGCTGCGCGGTGTTTATATTCTGTAGTTCAGCGCTTTGCCACTCAACTGTCAGTCTCCAACTTGGGAAGAAATGAGTGTACTTATTTCTTCTTCTTCTTCTTCTTCTTCTTCTGCGCGAATGGGTGACTTAGTAGCACGCGGAATCAACATTTTTTTAAAAGCTTTCTTTCTTAATGTTCATCGATTGTTGTAATTTATTGTATTTTCTGTTCCTCCGACTGAGTACGTCGTGTTGTTTTCTTCTCGTCATCCTCAAATCCCTTGTGTGAACAATTTTCTTCATTACATTCCTATCATGCAGATTTAGTGATCCGAATTCAGTGAAATCTTTCTCTATTTGCTTATACCATTTCAATCTCGTAAGTTTGATTTGCAGAAAAATTGTGTATTCGATAGGTTTCCAAATGGCTTAAAAATTGAATTCGTCGCAGTCTCACTGCATCAGTAATTTCAGAAATTTTGAAATATATTTCCGAATTGGATTTGGGGTAATGTATTCCATTTTTAATTCTCAGCTCTACGATTTCTCTCATGAATATCCTTTCTTTAATCTCTAGTTGTTCCTTTAAATTTGTATTATGTAAATTGAGTGTTTCTGAAGTATAAATACCTTCAGGTTTGATCACTGTTAAGTATTGACGAATTTTACAGTTCCAGGAGAAGCCTCTTTTGTTATAAACATTCTTTTCGTGTTGAATAAGCGATTTCTATTTTCTTATTAATTAATTTATTTATATATTTTTGACTTTAGCATTAGCGAAGTTAGGACTGGTGGCCCTCTCTTACACTTAACCACGTAAATTACAAGATAATACATACACGTATAAAAGAAATCTATTATTGTATTATAAAATCAAAAATAACTAAGCTAAAAAATAAATTTCATCAACATAATGTCTGTCTTGAGCCAGTCTTTTCAAATCGGCGTTAAGTCTTTCAGTTCTTTCTCTGAAGCAGGTTCTTGAAATAAGACAGGCTGTGGGTCGTCTTGTTCCTCTTTCTCCTACAATCCTTCCTTCAATGATGTTACAAAAGGAACTCTTCATGCCGCAAAATGTGACGAATAAATTTTATTTTCAGTTTTTCAATTTCAATTAGCAAACTCCATTTTTCTCCTCTCTCTCTAAAGACTTCGGTATTGCTCTTCATTTCAGTCCAACTTATTCTCTGCATTATTCTCCAGATCCACACTTCAGTTACATCTTGTCTTTTCTTTTCCTGCTCTCCTTAATGTCCAGCTTTCGCAACCGTACAGAAGCACGCTCTATACATAGGTTTTTGCAAAGGTCTTTCGAGTTTGAATATCTATATGTTTGTTGGCCAACAGATGCTTATTATCATGGAAAACTCTCTTTACCATTGCCATCGTTTTCGTGACTTCCGATATGCTCCGATTATCACTCGTAATAAGGTTTCCTAGGTAGCAAAACTGTTTCACTCGTTCCATTTTATCAGGGCCAGTTTTGATGTGTTTTATATGTATTTTCTTGGATTTACATATTTATTTATTTATTTATTTATTTATTTATTTATTTATTTATTTATTTATTTAATCTCCAAAGTGCTGTGAACCCTATTTTACCATAAGGTATGTTAGGGTTGTAGTTTATACAAAATATACAATTTCTCTGATAAAATTCAAAATACATAAACAGCAAAATAGACTGTCATGGTTTTTTGTTTTCCATGCCTTCATTTTGAGGTTCCATCTGTTTAAAGTTTCTGCTAAGTATGTTGATCATTCTCTGCATACTTTTGCCTGTTTCTGCTAATATGGGTATTATCATCAGCAAATCTTATAACAGCTTTGGAGAACATTAATTGAAGAAATTAAAGTTTTTACTTAACAAATGAAAAAAAAAGTCTTATATATAAAAGACTTTTTCATTTGCAAAGTGATAACCGTCAGTAAGGAACGAGATTTATAACACGCAAAGAAAGCAAAGCTCAACAAATAAAATAAAAATAAATTTGGAACATAAAAGTTAAGAAAAAGAAGTCATGATGAAAAAAGTAACATACAAAAGTGAAAAATATAAGCCAATGCATAAACAGAACACAATACATAATTGGGTAACGGAAATGCAAGTCTGGCAAGAAACAGTGAGCTATGTTAATGAGTTAAAAGTTATACGGGGATTTTACAGGGATATGTCCCAAATTTGGGCAATATTTGCCCTACATCAAGGAAAATCAGGGGTAAACGGTTGAACCTATCGGAAAATGATGGTGAACCATATGACCTTGAAATTACATTTTCTACAAGAAACTTCATTACACATTTTCTTGGTAACTAACGTTTTTCGAGAAAATTGAGCGTTCTTGTGTTTTTGGCTGTGGTCGACTTCACTGATGAACTGGCCAATTAATTCGCGCGTAAGTCGCTGTTCGTTTGTTAACATGCCAGCTGAAGAATGAGGATACCGGCAAAAGCAAGACAGGGGCGTGAATGCCCCCCCCCCCCAGGCCTCAGGGTTGGAAGAGACCAAGAACTGACTAAGGGGGGTCGGGTAAGACACATGAAAGTGAGGAACCTGGCATAAGTGGAAGCAATCCTACACTCAGCTAGGTGAATCGTGATCAACAACCCAAGCTGAGAGACTCTGTCCCCCTTTTGGTAGCCTCTTACCGAGCTTGATAGCTGCAGTCGCTGAAGTTCGTCCAGTATCCAGTATACGGAAGATAGTGGGTTCGAATCCCACTCTCAGCAGCCCTGAAGATGGTTTTCCGTGCTTTCCCATTTTCACACATGGCAAATGCTGGAGCTGTACCTTAATTAAGGCTCTTCCCTGTCCTAAAAAAATAGTCGTCTCTTACGACTTATATTCTACCGCCCGCCACCCAAAGGAGGTGACAAAGAGGAACAGCAAAGGCCCTCATCTAGGGACCTGAGTAGTGACCATGGGTCCGCTTGCTCAGTCTGGCTTCTTTTTTTAGACTCCGTACTTTCATCTTTACTATCCAACCTCTTGGTCGAATCGTGTTCTCTTCGGAGCCAACGGTATTAGATTCACGAGGCCTAGGATGGCTCTCATTTTCACACCCTTCACAGCCTTTGGGTCGGACCTTCTCCATTCTTTCTCTAGTTAGTGGTAAGAGATAATGATTCCCCAGTTGTACTTTACCTTCTTCAGCTTTTCCCTTTTTTTAATTAGGGATCGCAGTTTTTCCATCTCTTCTTCGGTTTCCCTCTTGCTCGTCTATCCAAATAGTCGTCTTTTCTTATAATATTGTGTCCAAACCATAGCAGTCTTTTCCCTTGCAACTTCCTGGATGCTTCCACAACACCGCACCGTTTCATTTCCGCTACCATCAATTATTAGTGGTTTAAGCCTCTTAGGGAGCTCTTACGTCTAGTTCTTTTTGGATGCTCACTATCGTTCTCAATACCTCTTGATTCCTGCTATTACGTTTTCCTTTCTTTCCTGTGAAAGAGGTTTGCGAGATTTAATAACTTTTGGTAGAGGAGACCACAAATTTACCAATTTACGAAATTTAGGGTGGACTGAGACATCAGTATCAGAAATCCCAGCGAAAGCTAAGTCTCTTTTTACTTCATTGAGCCACATGCTTCCAGACTTGTAACTTTTGATGAGTGGAAAGATGTTCTTCGTAAGCCTGCCGTTGTCCATTCACAGAAGCTGCCCGTTAAACTTCAGCCGCTTACGTCGCATGCTAGTATTAGCCGTTTCCAACTAATGGAACAGTTCAAAGTTCGCTTTCAGGCGGTAGGTTCCATCTGGGAACACTCTTAGCCCATGTATTTTCGCGAGGATACGTCTTTCGACTTTTTCCAGGTCTTCCATGGTGCCTTTCCTGTTCATCGGTAAGGTCTCCGCAACATATAAGAAGTGGGGGTCTGACAACCGTTTTGTAATGGCATATTCTGTCGCTCTTCGAAAAGCCCTTCTTGTTGTAACAGTTTTGCGACAGTTTGTATGCTGCGTTGAGTTTGGCACATCTAAGATGGAGGTTCCGTCTCTACCACTGGGTTGGACCTATTCGCCAAGATACCGGAATCGATTAACTTTTCCTATCTTTCCATAGATGGTCGTTAAAGGGGCTTTCCCGTAGTGCTTACTCTCGAAGTAATTGGTCTACCTTCACCATATGCATTTAATCAACTAAAACCTTCTACATTTCTCGGCCAATGGACTCCCAGTCTTACTAATAAACGGTGTATAACTTTTATACAAGGTTTATACACCGTTTATGTGAAATTCGTTACTAATAAACCGTGTATAAGCCTCCTGTGTATACATCTGTTATAGTTATTCATCGAATTGCTTATACAGACCAGGACCCTTGTATAAGCGTTGTATAGCAGTGAGTAGCGGAAAAAGAAATGAGTGAGCAGTTTATTTTCGTGGTATTGATTGTCTACAGTAATATAATCGTGGTGAAATATTCGACTTAGTAAAACACTTTAAAGAGACGGAATGACATTGAATAACTATAAAAGAAATGATGGTTGGGTCTATTTTTGTGTAATAATGTGTTACTGCTAAATAGACTTTTGATATTGTGAGTTTATTATACATTATCTGCCCCTACAAAGATCTTTCTCAAATTTGAGTACCTATAAAATGGGACATATTCCTCGAGATAAAAAATGGCATAACTTGAAAAGCATACGTAAAATTATTTCCATACTTTGTAGTTGAATACGCAGAAATATGATGTATAAATGCCTAATAGAAACTTTTTAAATCAAACCTTTCTTTTAAGCTACAAAACAGTTTTTCCTTTCTCCTGAAAAGTAAGGATTTTGGAATGTGTACCCTTTTCAACTCGCCGATTCAATTACAATTGCTTACGTTTTCCGTACTACCCCAGTTAGGAGCTTTTGATCTTTTCTTAGCTTTTCCATTTCTTTCTTGGCGTTCATTACATAAGCAAGCTGAAGAAATGTTGATATCAGTATAAGTCAATTTCCAGCTGTCTCACGGAGTGACAATGAATAACTACGTTATAAAAGAAGTGATGGTTGGGCGTATGTTTGTGTAATAATGTGTTACTGCTTAATAGACTTTTGAAATTGCGAGTTTATTATACATTATCTGCATCTACAAAGATCTTATATCTTTCTCAAATTTGAGTACCGGTATAAAAAGGGACATATTCCTTGACATAAAAAATGGTATAACTTGAAAACCGTATGTAAAATGATTTCCATACTTTGTAGTTGAACACGCAGAAATATGATGTATAAATGCCTTTAGCTACAAAACAGATTTTCCTTTCTCCTGAAAAGTAAGGATTTTGGAATGTGTACCCTTTTCAACTCGCCGATTCAATTACAATTGCTCACGTTTTCCGTACTATCCCAGTTAGGAGCTATTGCTCTTTTTCTTAAGCCTTTCCATTTCTTTTTTTGGAGTTCATTACACAAGCAAGCTGAAGAAATGTTGATATCATTATAAGCCAATTTCCAGCTGTCTCACTTAGTGCTGCCACTGCCTTTTCGATATGCCGTGCTACTGTGCGATTTTCCGGAAAGTTTTGCTCGTAGATAACCAGCAGAAGCGATCATAAAGGCGGTGAACGTGCGAAATACGTCAGTGAACTGCAGGAAGAGATTCCTACGCCTTGGAACGAGTGTATACGTGCTGTATAGTAATACAATGCGTATACCTCGTTTATTAGTAAGAAAAATGTAAAACGCTTATACAGTGTTTATTCACTGTATAACTAAACAAGAGTTAAACAACTGTATAAGGACTTTTTATTAGTAAGACGGTAAAAGTTCAATGTCCAGAAGGTGGAAGAGCACGTGGTAGGTAGGCAGGTATATAATCAACATATCCCGTGTCTCCCTTCCACAAGCCCCTATGGCTTCAGGTAACTTGAGAAACGGTCGCCAAGATGCGGGCAAACGGACCGGTGTTAAGACAATGTAAACAGGGTCAGTAATCTAATTCCCTAACATACTAAAAGATTGTAAAGAGACCAGAAGAATCAGAAGATAAGAAATATACATAATATGTAAACTGCAAACCAACCAAAACTTTGAAGACAGAGAATGGAGCATATCACTGAAATTTATTTATTTATTTATTTATTTATTTATTTATTTATTTATTTATTTATTTATTTGAGTTATTGTTCAACAGGCATTTCTGCCCACTTACAGAACATTCCCATTTCTTATTTCTAATTTTATAAATATAGTTCTTTTAGATTCGTTATGCCCAACCAAGGACCGTGTTTGAACTTATTACCACTATTGTTTTTATTCTTCTCTTCCCAATATCTCTTCATCCTCTCGCTGTGTTCCTAATTTACGTTGTTCAGTCCATCCTGTATTTAGTCGGGTGGGCTTAACAGAAAATGTGTGTTTTTGAATTAAGGTTCTGAATTTTATTCTATCTTGAATAGTTTCGTCATTAATGCCAATTGCATTTAGGTCTTCACTGATTTACTTTAGCCAATTATTGTAATTTTTCATTGACACGCCTGTTATTATCCATTCTATGTAAGTGACCATAATATTGTAATCGCCGTTTCCCGATTGTATCTGTGATTTCGTTTTCAACCAAATACCACTTTCGCAATTTGGTCCTAAGATTTCCCCGAGGATTTTTCTTTGTTTTTCGATCATCTTTATTCGAGATTGTCCACCAATTATAATAGTTTCAGATGCATAAAGTGCTTCTGTTTTAACTACTGTGTTATAATTTCGTAATTTTGCCTTTTTTGATATAGTTCTTTTATTGTGTCCGTTCCAAGCAACCTGTATTCTCTTTGACGTTTTGCAATTCTTTCTTTGTTAGCTTACTGATTTAACCCTGCTGGTTCAAAATTTTCACCTAGATACTTAAATTTGTCTACTTGAGCGATATTATTATGTAATTTCAACAGAAATAAAAAACCGTGCTGTCAAACGTAGGAACACCGGGCGAGTTGGCCGTGCGCGTAGAGGCGCGCGGCTGTGAGCTTGCATCCGGGAGATAGTAGGTTCGAATCCCACTATCGGCAGCCCTGAAAATGGTTTTCCGTGGTTTCCCATTTTCACACCAGGCAAATGCTGGGGCTGTACCTTAATTAAGGCCACGGCCGCTTCCTTCCAACTCCTAGGCCTTTCCTATCCCATCGTCGCCATAAGACCTATCTGTGTCGGTGCGACGTAAAGCCCCTACCAAAAAAAAAACACGTAGGAACATGTCCCTTTGCGTACGGATTTTTAAAAACTTATTTTCCCTATATTGTTGGGTCGTAGGGATGGATTACTGAATCCGCCTAAAAACGTAGAGAATCATTCGGCCAAATAATGAGGCCTACCCCAAAAATTGAGTACAAGTCCAACTCCATATAGCATTTGTGTCGATATGTTGGTGGGTGGAGATTTGTACTAGGTGAATTCTCTCGGGTTTTTTTCACCTTTCTTCACCCCCTGTGGGTGGGGACGATAGAATAACATCCACAGTACCCCCCTGCCTGTCGTGTAAGAGGCGAATAAAAGGGGCCCCAGAGGCTCTTTAACTTGGGAGCGCGGGCTGGCGATAACGACGACCTCAGTTGAGTTCTCACATTCCTTTCATTTACTTGCGACAAGCTCCTAACTCCCGACTTCCCTTGTTTAACTCTTATTCTTGCCGATCTCGACAGTATTAGGCTTTTGAATCTTAGAGAGTCTTTCATTTTCAAGCCCTACGTGGCCCTTGTCTTTCTTCGGCCGAGATTGGAAAGAAGAAATTTAAGACGCTTTCACTGTTTGGATATAACACGTATAGCGCCGAGAGCATTTAATTTCTGTATGTATGTATGTATGTATGTATGTATGTATGTATGTATGTATGTATGTATGTATGTATGTATGTTCACTCCTCAGCCCGAAGGCTGGTTGGATCCTCAACAGCTCCACCATTACCTGTCATAGATAGCCTAGGTATCACTGAAGCGGCGCACTAGGAAAATGGGTGAGGTAGTTTCCCGTTGCTTTCCTCGCTGCTCCAGAAGTTGCTATTAAATATCAGTCTGCCAAGCCCACTGAAATGCATGCACCAACCGACCCTATGAGCAACATTTTCACACCGTTCATAAAAGGGACTGGCTGCACAAGGAATGGCATTACTAACACCACTCTCATACCTCAGTCACTTTCATATCGTCAAAGCCAAGGATGAGACGAGACGGATCGATGAAAGTAACAAAACGAGTCTGTTTAATGTCTCAATTGACAGATAAAAGAGGGGGCTACCTGTTGCAAGAAAAGAAAAAGAATATTTAAACGTAATTTTCGTGAAATAGCACTTCAAAGTAAGTGCAAATCTCTGTGCTAAATATGGAGACGCCACACACATACTCTGTTATAAGATGGCGCTGTGTTCACTCGCGCGCTTAGTTACAGGTTAGCTGTCGTTGTGAATACACCGTGGTCAGCTGTATAGAGTAACAAATTAAATAATGGGAAATAAAGATTGCGGCCACTATCCAGTATTCGGGAGATAGTGGGTTCGAGCCCCACTATCGGTAGCACTGAAGATGGTTTTCCGTGGTTTCCCATTTTCACACTAGGCAAAGGCTGTACCTTAAAAAAGGCCACGGCCGCTTCCTTCCCACCTCTAGCCCTTTCCTGTCCCATCGTCGCCATAAGACCTAACTGTGTCAGTGGGACGTAAAGCAACTTGCAAAAAAGAAAGATTTGATTAGGATTCGGGAAAAATGTGCAAAAGAAAGACATGAAAGTAGCGAGGAATGATCTTTGGTACAAACAAGTGGGAACAATGCCAGGAGGTTACTAGGAATTAGGAGATTAAAGGATAATTTAAGAATGAACTCTATTAACGAAGTTGTATGCATAAACCGACTCGGCAGTGGGGCCATGTGAGACGAATGGAGAGGATAGGTTACCAAGGAGAATAGTGGAGTCGGTCATGGAAGGAAAGAGAAGTAGAGGGAGACGAAGACGACGAGGGTTAGACTGTTTATAATGAGTTAAGGATATGATGTATAGAACTAAAACGGGAACATAGAGCTAGTTACAAGTAGAGAATTGTTACTAACAGACTGAATGCTAGAAGGCATAACGGTCTATAATGAAAGTGTATGTAGGTATACAGATAAGAAATTCATTGGTTTATGTACGAACTTCATAATGCAGAACAGCGTTGAATAGGCAGAATGTACATAAAATTGTCCAAAAAAATAATCATCGGTTGAAGTGTCTGGTCGGGGTACTACTGGATACAAACAGTACAGAGCTCCAAGTAGAAGGATTTAGCAGTAAAGGGAGCCATTAGACTGAGTTTTAATTGTGAGTTGTTTCCAATTTCCATTATCCTTTAATTTTATGTTTGTACTTAAAGGTTTAATCTTCTTCGTAAGTATTCAATCCATGGATTGGTTTGCGGCAGTTCTCCAGTCGGCTCTATTCACAGCTTTCCTCTTCATCTCCTCATAGCTTCTGCATCCTACATCAGACATGATTTGCTGTAAATATTGTAGGCGTAACCTTCCTCGACATCTTTTGCCTTCAACCCTTCCCTCCAATACCGTTTTTTTTTTTTTTTCCGCCGGGCTGAGTGGCTCAGATGGTTAAGGCGCTGGCCTTCTGACCCCAACTTGGCAGGTTCGATCCTGACTCAGTCCGGTGGTATTTGAAGGTGCTCAAATACGTCAGCCTCGTGTCGGTAGATTTACTGGCACGTAAAAAGAACTCCTGCGGGACTAAATTCCGGCACCTCGGCGTCTCCGGAAACCGTAAAAGAGTAGTTAGTGGGACGTAAAATAAATATTATTATTATTATTATTATTATTATTATTATTATTATTATTATTATTATTAATACCGTTTTCAACATTCAATCGTGTCTCAGAATATGTCCTATCAATCTAGTCGTCCTCCTCTTTATACTTTTCCATAAGGTATAACTTTCCTCCACCTTCTTAAATACTTCAGCATTCGTTATTTCTTCTGTCCAGCTAATCTTTAGCATTCTTCTATAACACCATTGTTCAGAAGAATTTAACCTCCTTTTTTTCTTCTTTTCCAGTTGTCCACGTTTCACAACCATAAAGGGCAAGGTTTAATATCAAGATTTAATTTAAAATCAATCCCATCTTCTCCCCAATACTTATTGTCGTTGTTTCTTCGTATGGCATTACGGGCAGGCGGAGGCGGCATAATACACTGGGGGAGCGGGGTGGGGCTCCCCAAACCACACAACACCTCAGAGGTATTGTGTGTGATTCTCTATATGTCAGTTTATAGTGGAAGAATACTTGTTGCTACCTTCGATTAACCCTTGAGGAGTCACGAAGAATACAAATATCTCCAAAGACATAAACCAAATGTTTTATTCTAGTTAGACCTAAGATATGTTGCAGATATCTTCAATATTCTGATAGTAAAGTTCACTTTATAGCATAAACAAATGTCTTTTTATTTTGTGAATGATCTCATTTTGCCAATGGCCGTAGCCGTGTTGAAACACCGGATCCCGTGAGATCTCCGAAGTTAAGCAACATTGGGCGTGGTCAAGATTTGGATGGATTGCCACGCGCTCTTTGTGGGGGGTAAGGGAATAGAGGAGCGGAAAGGAACTGACCACCCTACCACACGTAAACTCCGGCTCAGGCACACCTCTGCGGAGGTTCGGACCTGCCTTCGGGCAGAATACAACCTTACCTTACCGTCCTTATATCATTTTAGTGTGTAATGAACTCTTAAGTAGAATATTACATTTCCAGTTTCAAGAAAATTGGTGCTAACCAAAGAATATAAATACATAATGCGATATGCTGAATGAACAGGTTCAAAAAAAATGTTACTGAATTATTAAAACTGAATCTTTCTTTCTTAATTCGTTTACCCTCCAGGGTTGGTTATTCTCTCGAACTCAGCGAGGGATCCCACCTCTACCGCCTCAAGGGCAGTATCCTAAAGCGTGAAACTTTGGGTCGGGGAAACAACTGCGGAGGAAGACCAGTACCTAGCCCAGGCGGCCTCACCTGGTATGCTGAACACGGGCCTTGTGGGGGATGGGAAATTTGGAAGGGATAGACACGGAAGAGGGAAGGAAGCGGCCGTGGCCTTAAGTTAGGTACCATCCCGGCATTTGCCTGGAGCAGAAGTGGGAAACCACAAAAAACCACTTCAAGGATGGCTGAGGTGGGAATCGAACCCCTTCTACTCAGTTGATCTCTCGAGGCTGAGTGGACCCTGTTCCAGCCCTCGTACCAGTTTTCAAATTTCGTGGCAGATCCGGAAATCGAACCCGAGCCTCCGGGGGTGGCAGCTAATTACACTAACCACTACACCACAGAGGCAGACATTAAGGTCACTAGGTGACACGCGAACACGATTTCGGTGGCACGCCACATGAACATAATAATGTTTTTATATACGTCTTATACTGCAGACAATACATATCTTATAGTGTTTCACGTGTAAGAAATAAATATCGAAAATCTAAATACTAGTTCAATTCGGATGTGCAATATGGCAACACCACTACACTGATAGGTACGAAAGTCAAGTGAGGTAGTGTCGTTTCCTGGTGGTTTTTTGTATACGGACATCGCAAACATGTTTTCGGTGCCGAAAAGAACTTAGCAAAGGTGGTGGCCGTACTCTTCAAGACCTCTGGACAAGGGAATTCGGACTGATAGAAAGATGTGTTGCCTGTGTTCGAAAACAATTGTATCCCTCACATTTAATGTAAAGCTCAATTTCGAGACTAATCATTCAAATGTTTGTTCCATTTCAAATGAAGAAAGGAGTGAGTTCGTTTCACAAAATACCGAACATTAGACAAAACGAACTAGTTCTTTTGTATCATCTTTCCGGCCCAGGAATAATATCAGTGCGGCTGTTTCCATCTGTCTCACTGCATAGTACAGCATGTATGGCAAACCGATTTCTCAAGGTGAGTTGTTGAAAGAAACTGTCTAATTGACGTCTGACACATTATTTGAAAACTTCCCTAACAAACAACTAATAATTAACAGAATTAAAGGAATGTCAGCCAGCTGAACTGCTGTCGGGGGTAAAATAATAAAAAAAAAAAAGGAGTGAAGAAGTTTCCGAGCTAATTTGGAAAACTCCCACATGTATGTTTTGATAAAAGCATGAATGTGACCTTACAAGCAAGGATAGCTGTGATGAAGACGAAATTAGTTTAATTGTTGAGCATACAAACTACAACATGGAAAGATAATGAAGCTAATGGAGGAAGAAGTCCATTCGCAATATTACTACTTTTGATTTTTTTTTTTTTTTTTTTTTTTTTTTTGCAAGCTGCTTTACGTCGCACCGACACAGATAGGTCTTACGGCGACGATGGGATGGGAAGGAAATCGCCATGGCCTTAATTGAGGTACAGCCCCACGGAACATGCAATGAAATGTATTTACAAGATATATGTGTAATAAATAAATGAATCAGTAAATAGATGAATAAATAAATAAATAAATAAATAACATATTATGAAACATAATGGGGAATTTAGAAAGGAAGTCGCGGTGTGGAGGGTTGTAGGTTGTGGACATTCCTTAATGGAAAACAAGTGGCACAGTCAAGAGTTGAGAATAATAAACCAGACTTAAAATGGCACACTAGTTGGAAAAGGTTCGCCATCCCTCCTATAGGTAAATCTATGAGTGAATACATGCTTCGAAAAGAGTGGGAATTCACGGATATTTACAGTATAAAAGAGATTTCACTTCCATCATAAAATCAATTCAGCTGCAGTCGCTTAAGTGCGGCCAGTATTCAGTATTCGGGAGAGAGTAGGTTCGAACCCCACTGTCGGCAGCCCTGAAGATGGTTTTCCGTGGTTTCCCATTTTCACACCAGGCAAATGCTGGGGCTGTGCCTTAATTAAGGCCACGGCCGCTTCCTTCACAGTCCTAACCATTTCCTGTCCCATCGTCGCCATAAGACATGTCTGTGTCGGTGCGACGTAAAGTGAATAGCAAATAATAATAATAATAATAATAATAATAATAACATCAATTCGACTTTTCAGTTTCTCTTACTCTGATTAATTTGAGGTACAGCAGTATACGAGTGAACTGTGCATTCCTGGTCATTCATTGATTGTGCTATTACATTATTGTTATTTAGCCTGTTTATTTATTAACTTTATTTCGTTTCGGCTGTCTATGGACCACGCTTGACAATCTTTGCAATCTTCTCCATCTTCACTCTCTCCCACTCTTTTCATCCTTTCTCTTACTTCATTCTTCTGCTCTTCTGTATAGGACCCCACCTTTCTTATTACCGTTTCCTCAGCCTCCTGGAAACCGTGAAACTTTTTGACGAGTTGTCTGTATTGATTTCTGTCCATGATATAATGTTCCGGAACCCCCCCATCTTCGTCAAGTTCTACCACACTTCTCGAAACCATTTCAGCGCTGTCTTCCCCTTGCTGAAGAATTGCTTGCCCAGCAAGTGACCGTGCGGTTAGGGTCGCACAGCTGTAAGCTTTTATTCGGGAGATAGTGGCTTCGAATCCCACTGTCGGCAGCCCTGAAGATGGCTTTCCGTGGTTTCCCATTTTCACACAAGGCTGTACCTTAATTAAGGCCACGGCCGCTTCCTTCCCACTCCTAGCGCTTTCCTATCCCATCGTCGCTTTGCAAAGTAAAGCAAATTGAAAAAATATCTTCGTTAGTCTAGTACTGTCCATCCTCAACAAGTGTCCAGAGAATTGTAACCTCGTCAGTTCAACCACTCTTATTCTTTGATACAATTCTTTGTTAGATTTGAGTCTCATCTCCCCATTTTTTACATTTGGGCCAAAAAAAATTCTTAGAATTTTTCTTTCTCTCTTCCGGATATATTCAAGTCTACCTTTTCCATCATGTCTAATATTTCCGCTGCATACAGGTACTCAGGTTTAACAACGGTGCCTAGATACCTCAATTTAGCCCTGTAAGATATAACATTATATATATAATTCGCTGGGGCCATCAAGGACCACGTTAAGTCTTGTTGCATTTGACACTGAACTTGGCCTTCTTTAGAGTCCAAATTTCCCTCACTCTTTGCGAGTGGGTCTGCTTACGCTCCTCTGTCCAAGGGGCACCGTGTCTTCTCTTCGATTGCTCGTCTCGGTTTAGTCCGTTCGTCAATATTTTCTTACGGAAGCGATCTCTGTTAAGGGCGTCTTCAGCTGAGATATGTAGCATTTGCAGGTCTTCTTTGGTATTTCTAAACCAGGGAAATGTGGTTTTGGGGTTTGAATCAAAAAAAGTGAAAGATCTCTTTAGTTAACTTTCTTCCGTCCATTCTTTTCAGATGACCCTAAAATCGTGCCTCTTTTTGTGATTGTATCGGTAATTTTCTCTATTTTGCTGTAGACTTCCTCGTTGGATCTCTTTTGATGGATTCCATTTCTGTACTTTGATCCCAAGATTCCTCTCACAATTTTGCGCTCTTTTTTCTTCAGTTCTTCAAGGAGTCCTTTGTTGGAATTTAGAGACGGGTTATTATTATTATTATTAGACCTATTATTATTCTTTCTTTCTCAATCTGTTTACCCTCCAGGATTGGTGTCCGGCTCCATGGCTAGCAAGCTGGCCTTCACATGGGACCCGGCAGGGTCAGGAATTTTAACCATCATTGGTTAATTCCGCTGGCACGGAGGCTGGGTGTATGTGTTGTCTTCATCATCATTTCATCCTCATCACGACGCGCAGGTCGCCTACGGGAGTTAAATCAAAAGACCTGCACCTGGCGAGCCGAGCATGTCCTTGGACACACCCGGCACTAAAAGCCATACACCATTTCATTCTTTCCAGGGTTGGTCCCCCCCCCCCGGTCTGAGCGAGGGCAGTGTCCTGGAGCGTGAGACTTTGGGTCGGGAGGATACACCTGGGAAGGAGGACCAGTACCTCGCTCAGGCGACCTCATCTGCTATGCGGAAAGCGGCCTTGGAGGGGGATGCGAAGACAAAGGCAGAGACAAAAGGAAGAGGGAAGGAAGCGGACGTGGCCTTAAGTTAGGTACCATACCGGCATTTACCTGGAGGAGAAGTGGGAATCCACGGAAAACCACTTCGAAGATGGCTGAATAGGGAATCGAACCCCCTCTACTCAGCTGAACTCCCGAGGCTGAGTGGACCCCGTTCCAGGCCTCGTACCATTTTTGAAATTTCATAGCTGAGCCGGGAATCGAACACGGGCCTCCGGGTGTGGCAGCTAATCACACTAACCACCACACCACAGAGGCAGACACTATTATTAGACTATCATAAGTATGTATGTCTCACTGGGGTGGAATTTTATTTCAGTTATAAAATATTTTGATTGTGTTGAAGTGTGCTTTGTTTAGTACTAATTACGGTAGTGTTAATTATGATTCTCATGTGTAATAACTGGTTTAGTGTAAGAGAAGGCCTAATGGCCATGTCCGCCTCTGTGGTGTAGTGGTTAGAGTGTGATTAGCTGCCACCCGCGGAGGCTCGGGTTCGATTCCCAGCTATGCCACGAAATTTGAAAAGTGGTAAGAGGGCTGGAACGGGGTCCGCTAAGCCTCGGGCAGTCAAATGAGTAAAGGGAGGGGGGGGGGTCCGATTCCTTCCTCAGCCATCCTCAAAGTGGTTTTTCGTGGTTTTCCACTTCTCCTCCAGGCAAATGCCGGGATGGTACCTAACTATAAAGGCCATGGCCGCTTCCTTCCCTCTTCCTAGCCTATCCCTTCCGATCTTCCCATCCACCGCAAGGCCCCTGTTCAGCATAGCAGGTGAGGCCGCCTAGGCGAGGTACTGGTCATCCTTCCCAGTTGTATCCACCAGATCAAACGTTGCATGCTCCAGGACGCTGCCCTTGAAGCGTTAGAGGTTTGATCTCTCGTGGAGTCCGAGGGAAAAACCAACCCTGATCGGTAAACGGATTAAATATTAATAAAATAATAATATAACCGTATAGCTATACCAATAACTAACTAGTAACTCGTACACTTGCTTGAGGATTATAATATGAGTGAATGTTAAGAGAACATTATTCCTGTCACGACTCTGGTTGACGTTTTACTAAAGCAAAGCTGTCGTGTTGTTACTGAACAGACCAACAGTACAGAATGTTTACTTTTACCCCCCTAACGATATTACGGTAAAAGGGCTAGGACACTCTCTTCCCTTCACAAAGGCAATAAAGCCATTATTTCTGAGGACAAAGACCAAACTGAGGCTTGCTTTATCGCAAACCGTTACCCTTCAAGTCCAGTCAAAGCTGGCGAACAGTTTGGCTGTCGCTTCACGGCTTAATGCTCTGTGGACAAACTGAAAACTTGTAGTGAAATATTTAACAGCACAGCACAAACATTCCTTAGCCAGCCATGGACTAGAAGTAGTGACAGTGCTAGCAGACCCCCTGTGGGTGGGAACCGTAGAATAACACTCACGGTGGCCCCTGCCTGTCGTAAGAGGCGACTAAAAGGGACCCGAGGGTCTCTCAACTTCGGAGCGTAGGTTGGCGACTACGGGGCCCTTAGCTGAATCCTGGCATTGCTTCCACTTACTTGTGTACGGCGCCCCACTTTCATCTATGCTATCCGACCTCACTTGGTCAACTCATGTTCTTTTCCGACCCCGATGCTATTAGGTACCGAGGGCTAGGAAGTCTTTCATTTTCACGACCTTCGTGGTTCTTGTCTTTCTTCATTTTTCGAAGTGTCGTACCCCTGCCTCTTAAAACAATCACCACCACCATCATCACTAGTAGTAGTATCTTCAGGAGGATTATGCAGTGATTGAAGCATTTCAATCCCAAGTTCTCTCATCGATTAGCCCCAGGGGCAAACTAAAGAGCGTGGGTTCGCGACCACGGGGCCCTTAGCTGAGTCCTGGCATTGCTTCCACTTACTTGTGCCAGGCTCCACACTTTCATCTATCCTATCCGAGCCTCCTTGGTTGACTTATTCTTTTCCGACTCCGACGCTATTAGGTACCGACAGCTAGAGAATCTTTCAGCTTCACGCCGTTCATGGTTCTTGCCTTTATTTGGCGCCTGCCTGAGTGGCTCAGACGGTTGAGGCGCTGGCCTTCTGGCCCCAACTTGGCAGGTTCGATCCTGGCTCAGTCCGGTGGTATTTGCAGGTGCTCAAACATGACAGCCTCGTGTTCGGTAGATTTACTGACACGTAAAAGAACTCTTGCACCTTCAAATACCACCGAACTGAGCCAGGATCGAACCTGCCAAGCTGGGGTTAGAAGGCCAGCGCCTCAACCGTCTGAGCCACTCTGCCCGGCGATACATTTATTATTTCTGTAAAGTGTAATGCCGTGTGCATGGCAAATGCAGATAATTTGCATCATTACTGAACAAGTCCTGTAAATATAGGCCTACATAACTCTTGAGTACTTGTAACCCATAACGTGGCAACCAAGCATTTCACGACACATGCGGAGATAACCTCTTTTATTTTTCTACTATACAAATGACGAATCCATATCTGAAGATTTGTCCTCCTACCTTTTTGTTACATCTTGTATTCTGGCAAGAGTATTTGTATTTTAATAAGATTATCGAGGTGAAGAAACAATACGTAATACTTCTCAAAATATGGTTCCAAATTTTAAGGTCGTTAAATATGGCAAAGCGCATTTATAGATAAGTATATACCATCACTGACTTTTTAAAATAACTTTTTATATTCAACAACTCTTACACACACGCACTTAGGGTAAATCGTCGATAGTTTATGGAACGTATGCCATGAGAGCGCTCGTGTAACATATTTTTTCAAATTTCTTCCCTAAAACCTCCACTGCTTCGCTGTCTTCTGGCGTGCATTAAAGTTTCCTACCGGGCGAGTTGGCCGTGCGCGTAGAGGCGCGCGGCTGTGAGCTTGCATCCGGGAGATAGTAGGTTCGAATCCCACTATCGGCAGCCCTGAAGATGGTTTTCCGTGGTTTCCCATTTTCACACCAGGCAAATGCTTGGGCTGTACCTTAATTAAGGCCACGGCCGCTTCCTTCCAACTCCTAGGCCTTTCCTCTCCCATCGTCGCTATAAGACCTATCTGTGTCGGTGCGACGTAAAGCCCCTAGCAAAATTAAAGTTTCCTACTCCTAAATATTCCTCAATAAATGCTGTATAAATCAGTAAAAAACCGCACCGAAGTTTGTACATGGTTCTGGAGATTCTGCACAAAACGAAAACGCACACAAACACACAGGTATACACTAAGGACTTTATGATATGTACAGATTTGATATACTGTAGAGATGATGCTTAGACTCAGTTTCCAATAATTTAAAGATAAGAACTATAGAACTAAACGAGGTGACAGAGCTAGTTACAAATAGAGGATTGTGGAGGCATTTAGTAAATTCACAGAAGCTTGCAGACCGAACGTTGAAATGTACTGCCGCACGGGATGGTTACTTAGTTGTATGTCCTCTTAAAGAAAAAAATCATCACCACCGTCACCACATCCACTACTATTAGGCCTACTACTCAACCCAATCAATCAATCAATCAATCAATCAATCAATCAATCAATCAATCAATCAATCAATCAATCAATCAATCATCAATGATCTGCATTTAGGGCTGTCACCTATGTGGTAGATTCCCTACCGCTTTTGTTTACCTAGCCTTTTCTTAAACAATGACAAAGAAGTTGGAACATCTCCCTTGGTAGCCTAAATTACTGTATTACAATCGCTAATTCCTGTTCCTGTCAGCGAGTATCCACCCCCAATTTGTCCCTGTGAATTTAAACTGTGTCCTCATACTAGCTGACTTAGTGGTTTTCCCAACCGAAATCAGCATAGGTCATTACAATTACGCCAGTAGTAATGTAGCGATTACATTTTTTTTTTTGCTAGGGGCTTTACGTCGCACCGACACAGATAGGTCTTATAGCGACGATGGGATAGGAAAGGCCTAGGAGTTGGAAGGAAGCGGCCATGGCCTTAATTAAGGTACAGCCCCAGCATTTGCCTGGTGTGAAAATGGGAAACCACGGAAATCCATCTTCAGGGCTGCCGATAGTGGGATTCGAACCTACTATCTCCCGGATGTAAGCTCACAGCCGCGCGCCTCTACGCGCATGGCCAACTCGCCCGGTGCGATTAAATGCAATGTTATATAAAATAAGCGATCAAATGAAAAACCACACATTTTCTCACTTCTAACGAACAGTAGTACGCTACCGATTTAAGAGTAAGTTCCAGAGATGGAATGACTAGGCCGCAGACAGCCGTGAACACACCTCTGCCACTGTTTCCAAAAATGTGCACATTACTCATTCCGATCAGAGCCTCCGAGTAGGAAGTGAACAGCTGGAATGCTATGATGAACCAGTGTGTTACGTACCAGTAGCATCAGACAATTCATGAACCAGAGGAATGACATGCTAAAGAAGACATAGATCTAATTCCCCGCCTACTTCCCGCCAATATTCAGGCAGGCTGATATATTCGGTACGTAGCAGTAATCCCATATATCGGAGATGAGTGGCAACATAAGACACATAGCACATCACAACAAACAATGATCAATGTAATGTTATTGTTGATCAATTTTATGAGTTTTCTATATTGTAGGCCTTAATATAGGATAGTTTTATTTTGACTGTGACATTAGCGCTTCTTATAAAATTATTTATAGCGTAAACTGTAGTTCCTTATTCCCGGACTTTACATTCCGATTTCACCCATTTTCTCATGACTCGGCGCTGATATGAACTTAGCAACAAAAATCCAAATTTATGAATATCTCTGTTACCATGGCCGGTACGGTAAAAATGTATATGAAATAAATGATCGGAAAGTAAATACTACATAACTTTAATCATATAGTATATATCGATAGGAGCACTAATAACATAAATATCTGAGAATTAAATTTTAGGCGTTCCCCTAAACTACCATTTCACTCAGCGTGAATAAAATTATTTATATCCTAGATTGTAGCAACTTATATACCGATTTTCATTAAATTCTCTTTAGCCGTTTTCTCGTGATGCGCGTGCATACATACGTTTATACATACAGAAATTACGGAAAATTAAAAATTGCATTTCCTTGTTACATTGGACACGACCGATATATAAATACCATTCTTTTTAAATTCTGAGCAAAGTACAGAAAAAACTCTTATTATATATATATATATATATATATATATATATATATATATATATATATATATATATATCACTTTTTAAAATCTCCACTCAGATTTATTTGTCTACTAATGTCATTCGAAGTCATCTCTTCACTGACAGCTCGGGACATTCCGAGTACTGCTGCAAAGAACAAGGTATTCAACCATATGTTGTTTTGTAGGCCTATATGCCACGTGTCCTTGATCTGAATGCTGGATAAAGGGGCTGTCTGGAAATACAGTAGGGGTTGCAGTGGTCTCTCCCCATTACGCATCCCCACCCTTACACAGCTTGTCTGGAAATGAAACGTGCCCAGCTGTCCATAACCAGAAATATATACAATAGAAAGTTAATCAGCATTCGTCTACGGGAAACCACGATGTATAAACACAATTTACAGCTGATTCCTTCATTAAATTGAAGACTCATTCCTCAAAGTTCCTCGCTCTTAGCTACGTGCAAATTGCAATAAGCTCTGAAGTTAACAATAGGTGTAAGATATGTCTACGAATAAAATAAGAGCTTTGTTTGTTCATTGCTCTGAAATTAAAAAAGAATGATATTTCTGTATCGGTCGCCTCCACAGTAAGACGGAAGTGCACTTTTTAATTTTCCATAATGTATGTATGTATGTTTGGGCATCAAGATAAAATGGCTGTAGAGAATTTAATGAAAATCGGTATGTAAAGTCGGGGAATGAGGGACTACAATCTAGGGTTCTAGGCTATAAATCACCCACTTTAATTTTCGGCAGTGAAACAAAGGCTCCATCGTGTCAAAAGCAAAAAATATTTATATTTGTGCGAAAAACATGTAAGGAACAGTGGGATGCTCCGCGACAAATTGAGGGCAATAGCACGTACTGTCAGAAAAGAAATAGATTTTCCCCATCATAATAATGAAATAATTCACGTTGTGACGATCCAGCAAGGGGCTATGTAGGTTGTTCATGAAAAACAATGCGCGGGATTTAAAGCATGGCATACGGGGATACGTAACTTTAAGAAGCGCAATGGCATTGTGTCGCGGAAAATAACATCTGTAACGACGAAAAAGCAGACCAACAACGAAATAGTGGCAAGTAGCAGAAATGTTCGTAGAAGAAGTCCCTCAACGAGTGAACCCAACATGTGCCGTAGTCCTGCGTAGCCAAGGGCGCCAATTCAAACATGCGAAATTTAGTCTAATGCTCTCTGTAGATCGCATAAGTTAATTTCCGAACGAAATGTTTTGGCTGTTGTGTTATTCTTGGCTCTTTTAAATTGTGTGTGCAAAACTTACGTAAGATCCGCGATTCCCCGGTATGCGCCCTTCCCTTGCGAGATAATAAATAAACAATTAATTACTTAACTGATTGATTAATTAATGTTGTACCTGTTATTTCTTTCTTTTACAATCTGCTTTACGCCGCACCGACACAGATAGGTCTTATCGCGACGATGGGATAGGAAAGGGCTAGGAGTGGGAAGGAAGTGGCCGTGGCCTTAATTAAGTCACAGCCCCAGCACTTGCCTGGTATAAAAATTGGAAACCAGGCAAAACCATTTTTCGGGCTGCCGACAGTGGGGTTCGGGGTTCGAGCCCACTATGACTTTTCGTTGTTTCCAATTTACACACCAGGCAAATGCTGGGGTTGTACCTTTATTAAGGCTACGGCCGCTTCCTTCCCATTCCTAACCCTTTCCTATCCTTCCGTCACCGAAAACTGTCGATGTGTTAGTGCGACGTTAAACCATTAGGAAAAAAACACGACCGGCTAACATCCACCGAACACTTCAAAGAAGTTCAATTCAATTACTACTGGTCTGCACTTAAGGCAGTCGCCCAGGTGGGAAATTCCCTATCTGTTTCTTCTAGATTTTTCTTAAATGATTTCAAAGAAATTTGAAATTTATTGAACATCTCCCTTGTTAAATTATTCCAATTCCTAACTCTCCTTCCTATAAACGAATATTTGTCCCTATTTGTCCTCTTGACTTCCAACTTCATCTTCATATTATGATCTTTCTTACTTTTAAAGACACCACTCGAACTTATTCGTCTACAAATGTCATTCCACGCCATCTCTCCACTGACAGCTCGGAACATACCACTTAATCGAGCAGCTCGTCTCCTTTCTCCCAAGTCTTCCCAGCCCAAACTTTGCAATATTTTTGTAACGCTACTCTTTTGTCGGCAATCACCCAGAACTTTTTTTTTTTTTTTTGCTATTTGCTTTACGTCGCACCGACACAGATAGGTCTTATGGCGACGATGTGACAGGAAAGGGCTAGGAGTGGGAAGGAAGCGGCCGTGGCCTTAATTAAGGTACAGCCCCAGTATTTGCCTGGTGTGAAAATGGGAAACCACGGAAAACAATTTTCCGGGCTGACGACAGTGGGGTTCGAACCTACTATCTCCCGAATACTGGATACTGGCCGCACTTAAGCGACTGCAGCTATCGAGCTCGGTCACCCAGAACAAATCGAGCTGCTCTTCTTTGGATTTTTTCCTGTTCTTGAATCAAGTAATCCTGGTGAAGGTTCCATACACTGGAACCATACTGTAGTTGGGGTCTTACCAGAGACTGGTATGCTCTCTCCTTTGAATCCTTACTACAATCCCTAAACACAGCCATAACCCTTTATTTACAATCTCATTTATGTGATTACCCCAATGAAGATCATTCCTTCAACTACAAGAACAGAACAGAACAGGATCACTACGAAATTAGAGAACATCCTGATCGGGTAAGACACAAGAAACCTCCTTAACCATAGATGGACCAAAGGAAATGGGTAGAGGGGGGGGGGTGTGGAGGAGGAGAAGATGTCCACCTTTTTCCTAATATTCTTGGCATTTTCATGATGTAGTAATTACAGGTCTGCAATGCCTGCATTGTACGTTTAAATGAGTGTGTTTTGTTATTTGTTTAGAAACATGCCTTGATGTGCCATGGAAAATCAATAATATTCCTCTCAGAATCGTAATGGGCATAAACTAGCCCCCGCCCCTCTCCCCCTGTGGTTGGGAACGAAAGAATAACACCCACGCTATCCTATGCCTATCATAAGAGACGACTAAAAGAGGCTTCCGGGGCTCATAACTTGGGAGCGTGGGTTGGCAACCACAAGGCCCTTAGCTGAGTCCTGGCATTGCTTCCACTTACTTGTGTCAGACTCCTCGCTTTCATCTGTGCTTACCGATCGTCTTGTTCTTTTCCGATCCTGACAGTATTAGGTTGCGAGGCCAAGGGAATACTTCATTTAAACTCCTTTCTTTGGCCAACACCTTCATTTTTCGAAGTGTCGGGGCCCTTTCTCTTGTTTCCTCTGATTAATGTTAATAGAGGATGGTTGCCCAGTTGAACTACCTCTTAAAATAATAATCAATACCATCACCAGGCCCCTCCACTTGTCCACATGTTTGTCTTCAGTTATTTCAAGTATTGGCTTGACTCAATGTGGTACACAATCCGGTATTATTTTGTCACAAAGTTGGCAAAAACAAGAATGGTTGCTTTATCAACAATGGATAGTTAGTACACCCATGCATAATCTTGTGTCAGTAGTTTCCCCATACAAAATGAGCGACAATGTTTCTCCAAGGCGTATAGTTGTATACGGATTTCAATCATTGTTGAATACATTAATTACTATCGTTTATGTGCTTCAAAATTATAGCATATACCGTAACATGATATCAAGTTTATTTGTCGTGAATATTTTTTGAGCCACGTCGGTTCACAATGTTACAGATTCTGGCTTGGGGCTGCGAGGATTAACGGATTGGTTTTTACAAAATAACTTCGTGTATTTTAATAATCACTTTCTGTCAACTGTTATCAACGCTAACATCGATTCAATAATATCCTTAACCAGCAGATGTTTGTGGAATAGTCCTCGAACTCTAAGGGGAAGATGGCAGAAAAGGATAAGATAATAACAGCATGAACAATTATAAATCTCCAACTTGTTGATATTTGTAACTTCAATTAAAACTGTAACCTGATTGTATTCCGGATCCGAAAGGTCACCCTCGCTAGAGGACGGACGAATTATTATTTCTTAAATAAATCTTTATCTCTAAGATTAGGTCTAACCTGTTTACTAACGAGTGTCTCAGACGGCGTTAGAGCACTAACTTTCTGAGCCCAAGCAGATGGCGTCGATCATGGCTCAGTTCGATGATAGGTATGTGAAGATACTTAAAGACATCAGCCTCGTGTTGGTAATTTACTGGCTCGTAATCGAATTCCTGCGGGACAAAATCCCGGCACCTCGGCGTCTCCGAGAACTGTAAAACTAGTGAGTGGGACTTTAACCCAATATTATTATCATTATTAATTTAAAAAAATACGATTGGCTTTACGTCGCACCCACACAGATAGGTCTTATGGCTACGATGGGACACGAAAAGGCTAGAAGTGGACAAAAAACGGCCGTGGCCTTAATTTACAGTCCCAGTATTTGCCTGGTATGAAAATGGTAAACCACAGAAAACTATCTTCAGAGCTGCCGACGTTGGGGTTCGAGCCCACTATCTCCCGAATGCAAGCTCACAGTTGCGCGCCCCTAACCGCAAAACCAAGTCCCTCAATTATTATTATTATTATTATTATTATTATTATTATTATTATTATTATTATTATTATAGCTATGGAGCTAAACTCTGCATTCTGGGGGCGAGTGGGTTCGACCTCCACCATCAGCTGTCCTGAGAATGGTTTTCTGTGGTTTTCTATTTTCGCTTCAAGGCAAATACCGAGACAGTTCCTAATCATAGGTTTTAACCGATTCCCTTTCACCTCCTTACCCATTTTCATTCATCTTTATTGATTTCATCTTCGTTAGCTCCTCAACTGAGGTTGGAGTCAGGACGGACATCCGGCCGTAAAAACATGTCTTATAATTTCATCTTAACTTATCCCCAAACCCGTATCAGTAAACGGAACAAAGAGGTAGACATGCATACACTTCTTCTTCTTCTTCTTCTTCTTCTTCTTCTTCTTCTTCTTCTTCTTCTTCTTGCGTTCCGGCCTTCTAAGAACGACGTTAATTTCAATTCTGAGCTTCTTTTTCCTGTCTTCAGTCCACTTTGTGCCTGTTTTTTTTTTCTTCCTCCCTTGGAATCCTTCCATTTGTAAGACTTTCTTCCTAAAAATCTTTCTTTCCAATAATTCTTTTTCTCGTATGTTGTTGCTTTCCAGGTCTTTCTTGACTTCTTCAATCCACGTGGTGGTTGATTTCTTTTCCCAAAGGTACTCGAAGATTTGTTTAGTTAGTCTATTGTCATCCATTCTGTAAATGTATCCAAGAAATAGCAATCTCCTTTTTCTTATTGTTTCTGATATGTTTCCTATGTTCTAGTAAATTTCACTGTTACTTCTTAATTTCCAAAACTCTGCAATTCTTAAAGGACCTAATATTTTCCTTATAATTCCTCTTTCTAATATTTCTAATTTATCAAGCTTGTAGTTCAGTGCTAGACATTCGCTGGCATAAAGGCATTCTGGTTTCACTACTGTGTTGTAGAGCTTTATTTCAAGTTTTGTTGATAAGCACTTTTTGTTGTAAGCATTCTTAGTTATACCGTAAGCTCTTTCCATCTTTTGTATTCTCTCCTCTATAGCAGATTTTTCTAAACCATTTCCTTGAATTGTCTCACCTAAATATTTGAATTTCTTTACCTTGTCTATTTGATCAATATCTGTTACTAAAAACTTCGGGGCACTTTTTATATTCATCAAAAATTTTGTTTTCTCGGCAGAGATTCTCAAGCCTGTCATGTTGGCTGTCTTTTCAAGGAGACTGACTTGTATTGCTGCATCTGTAAGGCTTATTATTATTATTATTATTATTATTATTATTATTATTATTATTATAAATAAGGGTGTATTAACGAAAATTAAAGGCCATGAATGAGAAGATAAAGTAGTACCTAAACCTAAGAATACCGGGCGAGTTGGCCGTGCGCGTAGAGGCGCGCGGCTGTGAGGCTTGCATCCGGGAGATAGTAGGTTCGAATCCCACTATCGGCAGCCCTGAAGATGGTTTTCCGTGGTTTCCTATTTTCACACCAGGCAAATGCTGGGGCTGTACCTTAATTAAGGCCACGGCCGCTTCCTTCCAACTCCTAGGCCTGTCCTATCCTATCGTCGCCATAAGACCTATCTGTGTCGGTGCGACGTAAAGCCCCTAGCAAAAAAAAAACCTAAGAATACAGATAGGGCCTATACAGAGCAAGTGGCTGTCAGCTATTAGCTTGCATTCGAAAGACAGTGAGTTCGAACCCCACAGTCGACAGCCCTGAAGATGGTTTTCCGTGGTTTCCTATTTTCACACCAGGCAAATGCTGGGGTTGTATCTTATTCAAGGCAACGGCCACTTCCTCCTCACTCCTAGTCGTTTCCCATCCCATCGTCGCTATAAGATCTTTCTATGTGGCCGCGACGTAAAGAAAATTATTTAAAAAGAACTACATCCTGGTTTGAAAAAAGAAAGAGTTGATCAAGGGAAATGCACGAGGGTTGAATCGAAGCCAGACTCAGCTTGAGGAGTACGAATGATTTACAAGTTCTGAGTATTTAATCCAGTCTCTTTTCCCTGTGAGGATATCAAGCTCAACGTCACAAGGGCACAACTTGTAGTAATACCGGTAATAAAACAATATTATTATTAAATTATCCCTTACTATTGATACATACTAAATCAGAGTTGCCACAATGGCCAGGCATATTTTCTACCTAAATCTTGTGGAAGATTTAAAACTCGAGTTAGATTACAGACATTACTGAATGTATTCCCCCCACCCCCAACCGGTACCGCACCCTCTTGGATTCAAAACTGTAATTTCTACGCGCTGAGACTCATGCAGATAAAGAACACGAATATGGTCTATGAAATAGCACTGGACTAAACCAATTTCTCAGTGCACAACATGGTGCTTACCGTCTTCACTAGACCTGCCATATTTGTGTACAGAATTGTGGTAAATAATAATAATTGCCGAAACAAATTTTGATTCGTCTTTTGACCGTGCAACTGAAAATGGCTCGATGCAGCTGTATATTCCGCTGTGATGATTAAAAGCCAAATTTAAACCATCACCGGTGAATGTTGAAGGTAGTAGGCAAAACCCTTTAAGGTTTCAATGAAGTTATTATAATGAAAATCACGCAGGAACCTAGAAAATATTCGAACATGAGAACGAACTCGGGAAAATGACCTTCACCAAAATTATGTCGACACTATTATAAAAGGGATCGATTTAACTTTAAAAATACTGCGCTCTGGGAGAAGTCCACGACTTGACCAGATTTTTTTAAACGAAGAAATGTCCTGTATCTTCAAGGCTTAGTTGGAGGAAAAATTGAAAATTTGGTGAACCTGTAAACAAGAAGAGTGGCAGTTACATCGGTAGTAGGTCTACACAAGCTTCACTTCTAAAAAAGAAAATGAATTTTTAAGGAAAGAAATAGTCCGGCCCCCGGTGTAGGGGGCAATGCATCCGCCTGTCACCTGGCGGCCTCGGGTTCGATTCCAGGCTGGTTCATGGGTTTTTATTTTAAATAATTAATATCCCTGGACTGGGGACTGGGTGTTTGTGTCGTCCTTAACGTTCCTTTCCTCACATTCAACACTCTACACTTCCTCAATTCCAATTACACATAGGTTCATATCACATGGTGCAAATAGGGGCAAAAGATCTCTATAGGTCGACGCCCCGAACAAATAGCATTTAAAAAGGGAAATAAATATCATTTCATAAGGTTTTTTTTTTCCACCTTCTTGTTTACAAGTAAACAAAAACATCGAATGCCATCGATTACCTAACTCTACCAAGGTATGGGAAAACTAGGAAAGCTGATTGAATGTTATTTTTCAGAACTATGGTATAATCCTACTTATCAGTTTATTGAAATGAAATGGCGTATGGTTTTTGGTGCCGGGAGTGTCCGACGCCATGTTCGACTCGCCAGATGCATGTCTTTTGATTTGACTCCCGTAGGCGACATGCGCGTCGTGATGAGGATGAAATGATGATGAAGACAACACATACACCCAGCCCCCGTGCAGCGAAATTAACCAAAGATGGTTAAAATTCCCGACCCTGCAGGGAATCGAACCCGGGACCCCTGTGACCAAAGGCCAGCATGCTAATCATTTAGCCATGGAGCCGGATATCAGTTTTTTTTTTTTCATTAATGAGCAAAATTTATAAGGAATTTCCGCAGTAAATTTCCGCGGGATCGAAAATGCTTGCACCTCTAATCTTACGTGCCTGAATGAAATAAAATGGCCTAGTGAACTGCATGTACTATCTTCTGTGTTAATTCGTAGCTCCATAGTGTTTTCCAGCTGAAAAGAATCCCGATATACAGGCTTATGAATGTAGGAAAATGTGTTATTTTGTGAACACCCATTTCAGAAACGGGCATACAAGATGTTCATCAATCTCACATATACTACAATAATATTATGGTCATACGGTGTGAAATTATCTTTGTTTGATGAGAACCGGGCGAGTTGGCCGTGCGGTTAGGAGCGCGAAGCTGTTTGTATCCGGGAGATAGTAGGTTTGAAGCCCACTGTCGGCAGCCCTGAAAATGGTTTTCCGTGGTTTCCTCTTTAAACACCAGTCAAATGCTGGGGCTGTACCTTAATTAAGGCCACGGCCCCTTCCTTCCCACTCCTAGCCCTTTCCTATCCCATCGTCACCATAAGACCTCTGTGTCGATGCGACGTAAAGAAAATAATTATGTTTGATGAGGGAAGAGGATAGAAAATAATTTAAAAATCGTACCTCATACATTCCTAGATAATAATGAAGAGACATAACTTACGTGGCTTTGCAGATCATTAAGACTTTCCGATACGTTCACCATCTCCAGGAGTGCCCAGTGAATACTCAGGAGTGCTGATAAGTCTATCCTTTCCGACTGTGTAACTATAGGGGAGCCTTGACGAAGATTTATTTATTTATTTATTTATTTATTTATTTATTTATTTATTTATTTATTTATTTATTTATTATCAGGTCGGCGAGTGTTTCATGACCTTGCGTTTTGTTCTATCAGCAAACCACTCTAAACAAACTCCGACCTAGAAAACTTTTCTCAAAATTAGACTAATTTTCGCGTTATATTTATGTGCTAAAAGCTAACAAACAGATGGTTGCAAAAGTATCCGTCCACCAGATAGTGTGATAAACACTTCGGTAACAGGGCATCCAAATGCCTTCACAAAGCCTATCTAGCTAAGTAACATGAAGGCGGAATATAATGGTATTCATAATATAATATGTGTACCTCCGTTTCTGTTAATAATCCATTAATGTACGAACGTTGTGTTACAAAAGGTAACGCAAAAGTATTCGCCCGCTATGTTATCTGTGATGAGTAGAGCCCGGATTTCCATGCAAATACATGTTTTTAAATACGATAGTTACACTTCTCAAACTTTGCAAATATGCGTTTTATGGTTTAACAATTCCAAATAACCGTTCTTTTTCCGTGCATGTTTGCATGTTTCAGCCTTTTTAGGACAAAATTCATGCATAATGCATATTTTGAAGATTTTGGATTTAATAGCGAATATTTGAACGTTTAATATTGCATAATATGAGTTTTCTTCTGACTTTGGCGCATATATAATGGTAACTTGCATGATAGTGCCTTTTATGAATGTTGGTTTTCCATGTCATACAGTATGTCTATTGCTGGGAGACGGAGAGAATGTATTCCTGGTATACTATGTTACAACCAAAGTTAGTACATACGGTAGATATCCTATAATCCAATTTAACCAAGCACTTTCTTATCCGTTGCTTGAATAAACATTGACGTAAGCCGGAAGGCTCCACGTCGATCTCTGTAATTTCTAGGAATAAGGTGTCCCAGTTATACATTGCTATAAATTGAACCGCAAATTGTGCATTACTCATTGACGGCTCATTTTTTCGTTTATGTTAGACGAACAAAACAGAACTTGTATCGCTCTTCTGTGGTGCCGCTTTACTGAGATGTTAGCTTACAAACCTTGGTTTTGCATTGAATCCTCTTCTGTTGTTATCCTGGAATTTTCTACCCGGAACTCTCAATTGCCACACGTCTTTGTTATCGCAGCATACAATCGTTACCAGTTATTGAGGACATTCAAATGTGTCTGCAATCATCGCACGTAGAAGTAGCTGCGGCAGGTACAGTTAGGTTGAACAAAGTGATCCGTTCAAGTTCTGATTTTGAATTCGTCAAGCCTATAAAAGACGTATTGTGGTGAAAGTGCAAAAGACGTACAATTTGACCTCACTTTGTCCCAAAAGTCCACAATTAAGTTCACTTCTTGTGACGTAGAAAGGTCATTTTCTGTGCTTAAGGATGTGCTGACATATAAACGGATGAGCTTAAATCAAGAAAATTTGGAGAAATTAGTTGTTGTACAATGTTTCGAAAGGAACTGAATTTTGATAGTGCATATTTTCCAGTTTATTGTGCATGTTTTCCCGTATGATCGTGCATGAATGCATGCATATTTTGAGATTTGATAGTGCATGGAAATCCGGGATCTAGTGATGACTAACATCATAACATGGGAAAATACATGAGTCAGGTTTCTTGCGAGCAGAGCGTGCTGATCGAGCAAGACGTAGGCCTAAACATCACGTTCAGAGCTAGAATGGGGAGGACAATGGAAAGCACTCTTTGAACGGGAGCGAATTCTTGAAATCTATAAAGAAGGATATTTGCAACGGCTAATTGCTGAGAAGACAGGAATACCAAGATCAACAGTAGAACGTAGTATACGAAGGTTCAAAACAACTTCGACTGTGATAAATAAATCACGAACAGGACGCCCTAGTAAGTTCACACAACGTGAAGAGAGACCCAGCCTTACGCACCATACCCCACAATTCGCATGTTTCTAGTCCTGTATTGTGAGCAGATGTAGAATCGTGAAGTGGGAAGAACATCAGTGGTTGGAGTTTCCAAAAGAATCAACTAGCAAGCCACTTAATTCTGGAAACGAGTGTTATTTATGGATGAATGTAAATTCGGCTTGTTTGATACGTCCGCAGAGCGTCGAGGAAATCCGCGGTAAAAACCTTCAGTCTACAATTAAACATAGGAGAGACCCATCATGATATCGGAGTGTACGTCGGAGGCTAGTGTATGCAACTTCTGCCGAACACCTGCAACAATTTAAAGCAGCATCTGAATCCCAGTGACGAAAAATTAGGGACTACTGCTGACTACTATGTTCAATAAGATAATGACCCGAAACATACTGCCTGGGTCGTTAAGCACTGGTCGCTTTACAATACACCTAATGTGTTGCAAACACCCCTTCAGTTGCCAGATTTAAACCCCATACAGCACTTATTGGCGGAACTAAAACAGAGACGGCAGCAAAAGAGGAGAAAGTAAAGAAACATGGAAGGGGCAAAACTAGCCCAGTCCATACCGAAAATGTTTCAGTCTGTCATTGCTGCCAAAGTAAATTCGACTGGATACTGAAGAGTTATTTGTTTTGCGAGTCAAGTGAATGTAAAGCAGAAGCGGACGAATACTTTTGCTACACTCTTGGAACAGACAGCTACAGGAGCCACTATTTTTAAACATGTTGTATTCTTATTTGATTTTTGTATATTATCACGTTGTCATTCTCAAATAAAAGGCAACTGAGTATTACGACATGGATTTCCTTGCTGTATTTCCACTACTGACTCACGCCAGAGACTGGACGGATACTTTTGCGGCTACCTGTACATGTACTGACAGTGGACAGCGGTTCGACGTACGAGCTCATCTAAAATTCAAATGTCTTTGCGAATGCATCTAATGCTACAAGAAGATGGTAATTTTAGTCATCCTGCAATGAAGTTATCATTCATTTTTTAAGAATATTTCGCCGAAAGAGACTCTTTATCCCTCAGTGTACCCTACTCAAAATATCAATTCCCATTGCAATCCCGTAAGTGTGCAGTTTCCCAGTAATTACAGTAGATTCAGAACTTGCGCAATGAACTGCAAGTGAAAGATGCGACTATGCACCAATATTATTTTGAAAATGTGCATTTTACAAGATGTATACGATACAACCAGACATATTTATGTAACAATACAAACGTTCTAGGCACTACATTTAATTAGTTGATATAATTGAGATTTTATGGTAGAATCATAGCGTGTAAAGTGCAACGCCAGTTGGAATATTCGTCGTTTACGTCGCTACAATTCTAAGATTTACTCACTTACATGTTGTAAAGTTTAATATTATTCTTTGACTTTGCGTTGGACACTTTAATCCCCCAGTAAAAAAAATACTTCAATCCCCGAAGGAATAATATTTAAAACGACATTGTGGATCAAAATGTAAATGTTTTAGAACATTTCTGGCAATAATTTAAAGGTTGTTGCTTCTGCTCCCTACAATATGTCCATTGTAAATTCCACCTCCTCACGAAAATCAACATTTTCCATTTTTTCATGAAACAAATTGATATTTATATTAATGATCCTTGGCTGAATGGTCAGCGTTGAGGCCTTCGGTTCAGAGGGTCCCGGGTTCGATTCCCGGCCGGATCAGGGAATTTAATCACGTGTTCTTCTGTCTCGGGGACTGGTTGTTTGTGTTTGTCCCAACACATTCCACTTCATATTTAGACAAAACACCACAATGCCAACCGCCACAGAAACACGCAATAGTGATTACATCCCTCCACAAAGGGTTGGCGTCAGGAAGGGCATCCGGCCGTAAAACAGGGCCAAATCCACATATGTGACACAATAGCACCCGCGACCCCACAAAGTTTGGGAAAAGCGGTAGAATAAGAAAAAGAAAGAAAGATTAATGATTATTACTTATTTACAAATAAGTGGATCAGAGGTACTGTGTCGGCTTCCGGATCCGAAGATAGTGTGTTCAAACCCGGCGGAGTTAGTCGGACTTTTAATGGACGGAAAATAGTCCATTAGACACTCCATGTCATACGATATCGGGATGTAAAAGATATCTGATGATGATCAACCGCAGATCATCCAAACGAGATCCGATTTATTCTGCCATCTAGAACGTCCAAATTGAGGCGAAGGTAGTCTAAATGGCATCACTTACAATATGCTTTACGTCGCTGCGCCACAGGCAGGTCTTGGGGCGACGATGGGATAGGTAAGGGCTAGGAGTAGAAAGGAAGCGACCGTGGCCTTAATTATGGTACGGCCCCGTCATTTGTCTGGTGTGAAAATGGGAAACCACGGAAAACTATCTTTAGGGCTGCCGACAGTGGGTTGCAAACCCACTATCTCCCGAATGCAAGCTGATAGCTACGTGACCCTAACCGCACGGCCAACTCACTCGGAGCTTAGTCTTATTTTCCTAAATCTAATAACTTCTCGGTATTTGACATTAATGAACTGACGGCGAGAGAACACCGCGGGCTCCATGAGAGGAAGGGTCCCGGTAGGCCAGCACGCCCCTACACCGGGTTCGATTCCCGACTGGGTAGAGATTCGAGCCACCTTTGGTGTATTCCTCCTGTAGGGGGCTGTTGTCAGGATGGGCATCCGGCTGTAAAACTGAGCCAACTCCGCACGAAGTACCCACTCCAAGAAATCAGGAAATAGCCAGAAAGAACCAGTAGAAATAATTTACAAGCAAGAAATGCATATAATGATTATTACTTTTAAAAAAGTTTTACGTCGCACCGACACAGATAGGTCTTACGGCGACGTTAGGACAGGAAAGGCCCAGGAGTGGGAAGGAAACGGCCGTGGTCTTAATTAAGGCGCAGCCCCAGCATTTGCCTGGTGTGAAAACGGGAAAACGCGGAAAACCATCTTCAGGACTGCCGACAGCGGGATTCGAACCCTCTATCTCCCGGATGCAAGCTCACACCGCGCGCCCCTAACCGCACGGCCAACTCGCCCCGTATAGAAAGATGTTAATATGGCCTGTAAATATTGTAACATTTAATTGTAAATCCGAAGTCATTGGTACCGTGGTGTTGTTTATCATTTAGGCCTATGTATAAAATAAATAAATACACCCAATTGAATATTTTGTTTTCTCAACCAAGGCCCGCCTGATAAAGTGCCAAGTCTGACACCGCGGTTAGCCGATTCGAGTCCCGTAGGTGAAAACATTCTCAAGATCAGAATGTTGGCCAGCAGGGTAGGAGAGGTGGTGGTTTACAATTTCTAATCGCTAGATTGCACGCCAAAAGCCTGGACTCAATTCCAAACTTCTGTGCATTGTTTATATGGTGGTAGGGCATACGGCGTTGTTGAAAGTGATTCGTCCGTTGGATGGGGAAGGGAGTAGACCCCTCGGTGCTATTTGACAGGAGTAGTCTATGTGCCGGCTCCAGTTTTCACCCTCTCCCTTCTTACTATCACATATCACGACATTAATTTCATCTCATCTGATGAGATTCACGTCAGGAAGAGCATCCGGTCGTAAAAACTCGCTACGAAGTTCATGCCCGACCTCGCAGTGAAATGGGACAAGGATTGGACACCCACACATTTAGTTTTCTGAACCACATTGTGCTCAAAACATATTTCCAGCTTATTAAGTTTTGTTAGGTACATTTAGTCGATGCAGAAGAAATGTCAAGTAGGTACAAAACAAAAATGGCCATCCGGACACCATTGTTAATGAAAGGATCCTTTTCAACATAACAAATATGACCCAGAACACCTTAGCTCAATCGAAAAGTTGTACAACTAAAGTTGAATATGTATTTAATAAATAAATAGTTTTTAGTAACTGTTGCTAAAATACCGATACTCGTGGCAATATTTCTAATACAACAGATGCCATTTTATTCATATATAAAATAAAATGAAAAATCCACAGCCTGTTTCCAGTCATTCGACCGGGTCACGAATGGAATTAAGCTCCCATCAAGCGGCGAGTATAGGAATTGTGCCGGCTGTCGAAGCCTATCGCACTCCTCTGAGGCAATGATTAATGACTCACAAATGAAATTATGATATTGGAGAGTGTTGCTGGAATGAAACAATATGACAGGAAAAACCGGAGTACCCAGATAAAAACTTGTCCCGCCTCCGCTTTGTCCAGCACAAATCTCACATGGAGTGACCGGGATTTGAACCGCGGAACCCGGCGGTGAGAGATCGGTACGCTACCGCCTGAGCCACGGAGGCTGATACAGAAAATAAATTCATAAAATATAAAATGCATAAGGGAATGAAAAATTGCAGATATCAAGGGATCAAACTGAGCTTTATGCTTTCGGGAGATCAAATAATTTCTTCCTCAAACGTAAGGCTCAACTTTACAGGGAGCTGATCGCTGACGACATTTTGAGCAAAAAGTATCATATGAAACTGTGTCCTTTTCTCAATATTTGCAGTTGCAATAATATAAAAATCGTTAGCAAAACATTCTTGTAGATTCTCTTTCGATGGAAGAGTAAAAAATATTAAATGAACTCTTTGACAAATAATCCTTTAACAAATGGACTTGTCTTCTGAAGCTCAACGTGTGTTTTGAATTCTGCTTCATAATATTGTCGTTAAAAATGCTTAACATTTCTGTACGAAGCAAGTAAGGAATTCAGCACATATTCTGAGCTACAGAATACGAGCCAATTTAATGTAGGATTCTTTGCGAAGAGTTCATTTAACTTTATTTCATTAAAAATCCTTGCATGACACTAAAAACAATTTACAAGAATTAACATCTCAGCATGAATCAGCAGAACATCTATTTCTTATATCTGAGCATTTCACATTTATGTGCGGAAACATCCTCTCGGCAAAAGCATCAGAGATGTGTTCGAATAATAATAATAGTCCGCCTCTGTGGTGTAGTGGTTAGCGTGATTAGCTGCCACCCCCGGAGGTCCGGGTTCGATTCCCGGCTCTGCCACGAAATTTGAACAGTGGTGCGAGGGCTGGAACGGGGTCCAACTCAGCCTCGGGAGGTCAACTGAGTAGAGATGGGTTCGATTCCCACCTCAGCCATCCTGGAAGTGGTTTTCCGTGGTTTCCCACTTCTCCTCCAGGCGAATGCCGGGATGGTACCTAACTTAAGGCCACGGCCGCTTCCTTCACTCGTCCTTGCCTATCCCTTCCAATCTTCCCATCCCTCCACAAGGCCCCTGTTCATCATAACAGGTGAGGCCGCCTGGGCGAGGTACTGGTCATTCTCCCCAGTTGTATCCTCCGACCCAAAGTCTGAAGCTCCAGGACACTGCCCTTGAGGCGGTAGAGATGGGATCCCCCGCTGAGGCCGAGGGAAAAATCGACCCTGGAGGATAAACAGATTAATAATAATAATAATAATAATAATAATAATAATAATAACAATAATAATAATAATAATCAGTCAATCATCACTGATCTGCGAAGAACAAAAACAAGAACAATTATATCCTGTTTGAAAGAAAAAAAGCCGTTGGTATTTATCAGAGGTGGAAACATTGCCATGTAGTAGAATTTGGTTAAAATGACATTCAGGGGGCCTGAAAAATTCTGTTGTTATAAACGATTATAGTTATAACCGAGACTTATACTATCACACGTGTGAGGTGGAAAATGATAGAGCTCAGAACTTAATTGGGCTTATTTAGATTTACGTTACGTAGGCCTACTGTACTTCTAGGCCTGACATTAAAGTGGAAAATCAACTCAAGTACAACATAATACACAGTTGCAATTGATGCTTTCAGGCCCTGTACTTCCTCTGATGACACAGAGCACAATTCTCTGCGAAACGTAAAGAATCTCACCTTATTTTCTTGACACGGCATAAGCCCAAAAGCCTATACAGTATCATGTCTATAATACACAATCTTCAACATCATAATAATTATTATTATTTATTCAACTTCATAAAAAGGACCGGGGGGGGGGGGAGAGGGGCGGAAGGAGAGCTTGCCTGCAGCGATTTCCAAAGGTCATTGACAGAACGGGGATTTGTCTAACCGCCAACTTCAACCCCGACTTACGAATGTTCAGCAGACAAGACATGGACATTTTGGTTCTTATAAAATCCTTATCCAAATTGCTGTTTAAAATTACGTTATAATACAAGGTGGACGCTTATGTTTATCGTTTTAAGCAAGGCTGAAAAATACTCTCTTTATAAGGATTATGCTGGTACCACGGAATACCTGAAGCCATGTGCGAAATACGTGACAACTGCCGTCCCGAAAATGAATCGCCCGGGATATGGGACACTTAGCACGAATACTGTACTGTCCTGTGAAATCTGGCAACCCTGTAAGTACACATTGACAAACAACAGAGTACATGCAAGAAATGTAAATAAGAATTTGTTACTTACGAATCCATATCCTCTGCTTTTCCCCGTCTGTCTGTCAGTGATGACAACTGCTTCTTCAATGTCTCCATACACTGCGAAATGTTCCCTGAGAGATTTATCTGTAGTGTGATAGGGCAATCCTCCGACGAAGAGCTTGGTCCACGTGGTATCTTTCTGCTGAACCCCTGCTGCGGCTGCCGCTGCAGCCCCCGCCGCCAGTCCTAAGCCCCCTACGCCTCCTAGGCCTGCGGTCACAAGGCCATCTGCGCCACCCAGCACAGCCGCCGCATCGGCACCGGCCGCTAAACTCGCCCCAGGCATCAACATGGTAGACAGAATGGTGATGCTTTTTGAATGAACTTCTTTGGGGAAAATATCACGAATATGTGGGTGTGTGGATGGTGTTCACTGAATGCTCTTCAAGTTTGTGGTTATGATACTTCTGCAAATCGTAAGTCTTGAAACTTGATTCTTAAGGATAATTGTATAAATGTTTATATAATCAGCTAACAACAATACTGACTGAACGCAAACTGTTCTTCGTAACAATGAATCGTAATTACTCAACAGCTGAGGTTATGTTCCTGCGTAGCGATTCCACGTGGACGTAGAGTTGTTAATATTACACCTCAATGCAGCAGACGACTATTTTTATTACTCGAATGTTCAATAATGCCTCCTTAGATGTGTTAAACCGAAACACATGTAATAATCAAGTAAAGTAAATGTTTATCCACCGTTTTAAAAACGTTCTATTTATGGCTACTTCACCGGCATCAGATTTCATCCAAACACTGATTCTTGTTTGACTCTTTCTAAACAGTTATCACCAAAGCGAACTCTTTTTATGTCTTATTTTTCACAGTATATCACTGAACAAACAATTTTATAAGTCCTCTTATTGCACAAAATGTGTACGTATTTATAGGTTATACAAAAGTATATCGGTAACTTCTTCAAATATAACAACAGGTACAGTTTTTTGATGATACCCAAAACAATATACTCAAATGTAGATATAGTATTTACAAAAGAAGTAACGTATAAGAATTAGCTCTAAAACAAGCTAATAATGTATATGATTCAGTTCTGAGACCGTATTACTTACAATAACAGTATCACTTTTTACGCACAACCCTTGAGTAGAATATAAAATCTGAAATTCTTCGCTATTCTTCAAAAGAAAAGAACTTTTAATAACACTGTCTTGAATAAGTTTCACTTGCGAATTCATGTACGTTGCCTGCCAATAAATCGCATCACACCAAACTCTTTTCAATCTCCTGTATCAGTATTGGGAGGGTACTTATTCACAGATGGTGGCGAACTATTTACGAATACTTTTCCTATTGTTATGTCCCGGTTTAGAACATTGTTGTTTCAGCGATTCTGTCCTTCCTCGCTTGTGCGTGCTTTACTGCTGATGTTATTCTCATGCACCTTCTACGAGTACTGAAGTCCGCTAGTCGTTGAGGCCGCCGCCACCGTCACCACCACACGTTCGCTTCAAATCTATATTTAGTGGTTCCCCCCGCAGTCACCACACTTCTACTACGACTACTTCTTCACTTGCAGCTGTTCGAAATTTAAAATCCTTTCGGAAGAAAGAAGACGGAGAGAGAAAGAGAGAAAAAAATATGACAAACAAAAAAGAGGGGGCGTAAAAATAAAATAAGTGAGATAGCCAACTGAGACAGAACTCACTAACCAAGCACCACCACTACAGCTGTACCACTCGCACTTACAAGCTGAATATAATGTTTCCCGCGATTTCTTATCCGTCACTGTCACCACAACTGATATTGAAATTATTGCTTCTTTATTTCCACGCTCCGTTGTCCCATTATGTTACACAGATCACTTTGAACACGGCAGTTTAGGAACTCACGCGTACGATTCGTTCGACAGCCCCTCGCGGTGTATGTTCTGTGCAGGTTTTCTGGCCTACACAATACGTATATAATGCCTGCGTGCTCGCTTGCTTGCCTTCCTGCCCTCGTCCCCTTCCCCCTCCGCTCATAGACCCTTCTTTGCGCACATGGTTCCGGAGCTGCAGGCTAGCCAACCGCCACAAAAACACGCTATATTCCCATGCAGAGAACACCTATCATCAGAGCATGAGTACCGTACCGCTGCATAATTAAATTCCTTCATTCAAGAATGATGATAAACTTTTATCTTAATCTCGAGAATACATACTGTGTATACTTCATATAGGCGGTCTGAGCTGGCTTTATTAACCTACGCTGGGGAGTTCGACCCTAGCTCAGACCAGTGGTACTGAAAGATGTTCACATATGCTAGCCTCCTACCGATACTTAAAAGAACTCCTGCAGAACGGAATTCTGGCACTTCGGCGTCTCCGAAAACTGTTAACTGTTCTTGACGTTCGGATATTGCGAACAAAGATACCAGAATTCCATTTGACTCGTCAGATTTTCTTCCACACACAGTGGATTTTTGTTTCGCGGTTTCTACATGCTGCGATATATAGCACGTTTTTCCGTATTCACCGACGTTTTACACACTTTACAGAAGTGACCCGTTAGTTTCTCATCGCCGAAATATTTAACGAATTCATTTAGTTGTCTTTTTTTCTTCTTTTTTTGCTAGTTGCTTTACGTCGCACCGACACAGATAGGTCTTATGGCGACGATGGGAAGGTCTAGGAGTGGAAAGGAAGCTGCCGTGGCCTTAATTAAGGTACGGCACCAGCATTTGCCTGGTGTGAAAATGGGAAACCACGGAAAACCATTTTCAGGGCTGCCGACAGTGGGGTTCGAGCCTACTATCTCCCGAATACTGGATATTGGCCGCACTTCAGCAACTGCAGCTATCGAGCTCGGTAGTTCAGTCTTTAACGTTGCCAGTTCTTTAGGCATGATGATTAATAGACTACCATGTAAATATCAAGAAGAAACTTTTGAACGCTATCGCACAATGTGCAGAAAAAGCGCTGGAAGAAAAGTTTGAAATTTTATTTTATTGAGATTTTACTGTTGTCCTTGATTACAGGACGTGAGAAAATATATGCTGTATTTTATCTGTTTCCCGAAATTCTTATGAATGAAGGTTATTTAAATCGTCCGTTCTTTCTGACAAAAATGGGGATAAAGACGCAGATACTAACTTCTGTAAGACGGAACACAGGTCAACGACACTCGACCGCCTCTTCGAATATGACAGTGCAAACAGAGCTTCAAGAACAGAGAAGTCCCATTTTTCTGCATGAGGGTATGTCGCGTAATTTCGAATGTTTATTTCGTAATTTAAAAAAAAAAAGACAAGAAGGCATTTATAGGTATTATACCCTGAAATAGATAAACATAAGTAAAATTATATTTTGTGTATACAACTCTAAAGGGGCTGCCTGGCCGAGGCGGTAAAGGCGTGCTCGGTTCGCCCGGAAGGACGTGGGTTTCAATTTAAGAAACGAGATTTCCACTTCCGGAGGTGCATATGGCCCTGAGGTTCACTTAGCCTACATCAAAAATGAGTACCAGGTTAATTCCTGGGGGCAAAGGCGGCCGGGCGTAGAGCTAACCACTCTACCCCATCACGTGCCGCGGTTAACAGTGGTGGAAGCCTTTACCTTCCACTCCTCCAAGGGCCTTCATGGCCTGAATGGAGGTGTCTTCTTTGTATACAACTGTAAAGTCCTGAACTGAAGTTATACTGAATCGTTTGCATTAGATTAGGTACGTATGTGATTATACCTATACTGAGAGGGAAGTAAATGCAGCGTGGTGACAAAAAAATGTATGCTACGACTGAAATACTCCAGAAAAGTTCATTCATGCTCTGGTAGTGACGGTGGAGATAATTATTATCTCAAGGAGCAAAGCATTAAGCGTTTAAGCCCCCGTGGCATAAATCGTAGTAGGGGAATGATGAGCTTCAACCTCTAGAAGAATGCAGGCTGTGGGGAGTTAAATGCGGGAGCTAGAATCAGGACTGGATTTACACTATCTTGTCGCCGCCCATAGACAAAACTGGTTTTGCTGCTCCCTGTCACGTAAAAAAAAAAAAAAAAAAAAAAAAAATCACTTCTCTACTATTAATAGCATGCAGCGGCAAGGGGCTATGAATTTCCGTGAATGATTGTTACATAATATAAGGCCCGCAAAATATAGGAAAGTGATACGACATACAGTAAATATGTTGTGTATGTGTGTGGTTTTTTTTTTTTTTTTTAGCCCTTGTCCCGTTTTCTACGGGGTCCGGTATGAACTGAGATGAATCTTCATAGTTTTTATGATCGGATGCCCTTCCTGATGTCAACCTCATCGGAGGAGTTTCAATGACATAAAATGAATCACGTGATGTATGACAGTAGGAAGGGAGAGGGTAAAACCCGATCCCGGCACGTAGCCTAAACCTGTCGAATAGCATCAAGGAGTCAGCTCAAAGCGTAACGTCTCCATCCGACAGACGAATCACTACCAACAACGTCATACGCCCTCACTCCATATGAGCACTGCGGAGAGGTTTGGAATTGAATCCATGCTTTTGGCACGCAATCTAGTGATTAGAAATTGTATACCATCACCTCTCTTACCCTACCAACTAATATTCGGATGGTGATTTTTTTTTTACCAACGGGACTCGAACCGGAAAACAACGGTGCCTTGCCATGTAGACTTAGCGCCGTAACGATCATAGCCATTCAGGCGGGCAAATAAATAAATAAATAAATAAATAAATAAATAAATAAATAAATAAAATGCAGCTATTTCTTCAACGACCTTTCAGTTACTGAAGATTTTGAGAGATCCCAGGGTGGCAGAATATTGACCCGCAATAGTTCTTTGACGTGCTACAAGCCAACGAGATATGAGTGGATGGTTTCCTAGTTTCCCTTTCTCTCAGTCAACGACATATTGTTATATTTATACACACTTGATTACTATTGACCTCAATCGGGATCGAACCCTTTATGTTACGAGAAGAGCAACAACTATTGGTGATGATTATTGTTTTAAGAGGAAGTATAGCTAACTAACCATCCTCTATTAAAACTAATCAGAAGGAAAAATCGAGCGAGTTGGCCGTGCGGTTAGGGGCGCGCAGCTGTGAGCTTGAATTCAGGAGATCGTGGGTTTGAACCCCACTATCGGCAGCCCTGAAGATGGTTTTCCATTTTCACACCAGGGAAATGCTGGGGCTGTACATTACTTAAGGCCACGGCCGCTTCCTTCCCACTCCTCGCCCTTCCCTATCCGATCGTCGCCATAAGACCTAGTATACCTGTGTTGGCGACGTAAAGCAATTTTTTTTTAAATCAGAGGGAAAATGGAAAGGGTCCGACACTTCGAAAAATAAAGATATCGGAAAAAAGAAAGACAAGGGCCACGAAGGGCGTAAAAATGAAAGACTCCCTAGGATTCACAAACCTAATACCGCCGGGGTCGGAAAAGAACAAGAGCTGACCAAGGCAGGTCGGATACGATAGATGAAAGAGGGGATTCTGGCGCAAGTGGAAGCAATGCCAGGACTCAGCTAAGGACCTTGTGTTCGCCAACCGACGCTCCTAGGTTAAGAGCCCCTGAAGCCACTTTTAAAAAGGTCCGCTCCCACCTAGTGGAATCGAATCGAACCGAACAGTCGAAATTTCCGCTCGGCCGCTCACATCTAGCAGCCAGCAGCGGAATAGAATCGAACGGGATTCTACGCGGGAAATATAAGGCACGCAATGGACAGTTTAATAGCGCTAGCACTTTTGTGTGAAGAGGCGGAAAATGAAGATAATGAGAGGAAAAGAGATCGGAGAAGATTCTGGGTACATGAAATTAATTTAACAAGAGAGCCGAAAGGAGAGTATGCAACTTTATTTGAATATTTATTGCGCGATGAAGCTAAGTTTCGGCAGTACTTCAGAATGAGTGTGTTGAAATTTCAACAACTATTTCAGATGGCAGAACCACATTTAACGAAACAGTTTACAAGATTTCGTGCACCAGTACCTCCTCTTCTGAGAATGATCGTCTGCTTGAGGTAAGTTGTAAAATTTTTAAGCCAAAACCGAATATATATATACATATATATCATAATGTATGATAATGACAATTATGTGGGTAGGCCTATGTTTAGACACTTCGTTATCAATCCTGTTGAGTGTTTCCGGCAAGTGAGCTTGTTGTGGGCAAGTTTTATTACAAATTATTGACGAAATTCTAGCGAGCTGTTACGGAGAATGTTAATTTCTCCATAGCAGTACCGATATTATTTTAACGTCAACTCGAACGTGAAGCCTAACCAGTCGTCAGCTGACTGGGAAATTTGATAGCAATAGAAGTAAATAAAAGCAATAATTGTTATATAATTACTGCAGTAGAAATGCAAACTAGCTCCATCACTTCACCGTGAAATAATCATCGCATGCATCTCTACCGGTACCTACCTTGTAGAAATTTACTGGAAAGAGCAAGCTGGCGTAATCCCGCCGTGATCTTCTAATTTTACTTATTTGTTCTATTCCCTGTCGAATAAGAGTTTTGTGAAGTTCGAAAGCTACTCGGTGTGAACTTATAAGATAAATGACTTATCCTTATTCATATATTCGTTATTAATGGCTACAAATAGGTTTTTCTGCTGCATTCAAACTTTGAGTTTTAGGCCTAAATTCTAATAACAGCCTATATCGAAATAAAATCTTGATCATGACCTTTTAGAGCATTATAAAACTTTGCATTTGTTATTCTGGCTACTGACAACCTATAGCTATTCTGTTCTACTTTTTTGAATTCCTACAACACAGCAAATTTAAATTAGTGTGGTGCTTTCCAAGTATTAGTGGGCTATTATGTTCTGTAAAATTAGGACTATAGATTGTAAGAGTGGAACTTGAACTCACATAAAAATATCAAAGGAAATTTGTTCAAACTTAAAAAAAAGAATAAGGAACGTAAAATACTTTCAACACCAACAACTGAATTACCCCCAGAATATCAGAAAAAGTTGAATGAGAGAAAATTGTTCATTTCATACTAGGCCTATTGGTAGACAGATAGGAATAGTCCTGCATAGAATCCTCATTAGAATAATAATTTAAATCCTCTAAGTTTATAGCATTAGGCTTGACAGCAGCTTTATTAAACATTATTAAATTTAAATTTGCTGTCCTGTGGAAAATCAAAAGTCAAACAGTATAGCTGTAGGGTGTCAGTAGCCAGAATAACAAATGAAAGGTTTTATAATGCTTTAAAAGGTCATGATCAAGATTTTATTATAATATAGGCTGTAGGCCTAATTAGAATTTAGGCCTAAAACTCAAAGCTTGAATTACTTAAATTTAAATTTTCACCGAATAACTAGGGCTACTAATTTTTAATTGCACTCTGGTTGTACCTGATAATGAAGGTGCCCCAAGTCCTTATTGGAACTAAAACAAATTTTATTTTGTTTTTAGTTCTTGTTTGAGGTTGTTCCCAATAAGTTGGCCTACTAATTGTTAACCTAATTTGAATGATATTTGTACCAGTAGTATTAACATGGTTGATGAAAGTAGATTTGTCTCCAGTACCTATGTTAAAACATTATTAATGGGAGACCTTGTAATAAATATACAGGCAGGTCTCTTAGCAAACTTTTTACAACCTGTCAGTAAGATATTTTCTAATTTCTTGATTCATTGGGACCAGGTCATATGAGTTATAGGAAGCAGTTGATATTAATTTTGAATAACTCGTAACAGGTCGAAGGTAGATACCACTACAGAGAGATTAAAAGTAGCATTCATTGATAACACATGTGATATACAGGAAGGTTTCTTGGAATACACCATAATATGAGGGACTAATGTATATTTTAAGAAAAAGTTTACCCAGTTTTGAAGTTTCTGAGAATAATTACTTGAGGTAAGCTGCAATAATTTTAAATTTAATAAAAACAGTAATTGAATCTTAAAATAATCTATTTTATTACAACTTATAGCAGTGAACAGAACAACAACAAAATCATGTACTTTTTGTACTCTTCATTGATAACCCTGTCGGTTGACTGCTTCCATCTCAGCATCTGTCACAGCTTCTAGTACCCTTCTCTTCGTAGCAATTTGAAGGTCCAGAGGCAAAGATTTTACAGTCTCTGCCATACTTAAAAAGAAGTGTGTTATTGCATCAGTTTTGTTTGTTTCAAGAGGGTTCACCTTTTCCAGATAATTAGACAAAACTGTAGCTACAGATGTGGATGGAGGTGTCTGGGATCGTTTCCTTTTAAAACCAGAATGCACTGTTTTTGTTGATGGTGAGTTTGTTGCCTGTGAAGTAGATGGTTTTTCTTGTGTGAACTGGTTAGGATCTGCAGCACAAGTTCCTTCAGTGGTTTCTGGCTCAATATACACTACAGACTCAGGTGTTACAGGTTCGGTTGATATAATGGTGTCATTGTCATTCAAAAGAAAATATTGAGTTGGTTCTATTATTAAATTCTGGGATGTGTTTTCTGTGGAAATATTGGATAACTGTGGGGAAATTGGTGCAAGGTATGGCTTCAAGAATGACAGCTCATTCTGAAATCTCCAGTCTTTTTTTACCCCTCCCTGACTTCCACTTTTCTCTTTCTTGATCAGAGATTTCCTGTAGCATTCTCTCAAACGCTTCCAGGATTCTTTACATTCAGTTGCTGGAAAAGAAAACAGGCCCATAAGTACCATAATTTAAATTTGTAACATAAATACTATATAAGGCAAAATATAGTGAACTGTTCTCTATTTTGTTTCAGGTTCCTTGCTACAGGGGATAGCTTGCGAACAATTTCGTTCAGCTACAGGTTAGGACATTCCACAGTCGTCAAAATTGTTAATGAAACATGTGAAATTTTATCGAACATTCTTCATCCTATATACATGCCAAAACCGACTGAAGAAAAATGGAAAAGTGTTGAGAAGGGATTTCAAGAACGATGGCACTTCCCAAACTGTATAGGTTCCATTGATGGGAAACATGTCATCATACAAGCACCAAATAAAAGTGGTTCTTTGTTTTATAATTACAAGGGCACATTTTCTATTGTTCTTTTGGCATTGGTGGACTCGAACTATAAATTCATAGCCGTGGATATTGGAGCATTTGGTTCTAATAGTGATGGAGGAATTTTTCAAAATTCAAATTTAGGAAAAGCGCTGGAAACAAAAAACTTGAATATTCCGGAAAAGAAAAATCTACCTGGTACGGATATCCATTTACCCCATGTTATTGTAGGGGATGAAGCATTCCCCTTAAAGACTTATTTGATGCGACCTTACTCCAAAGCTCAATTAAATGGCAACAAAGAAAAGAAAATATTTAATTACAGACTCAGTAGAGCGCGAAATGTAGTAGAGAACACATTCGGAATAATGGCTCAAAAGTTTAGACTGTATCAAAGACGTTTGCAGCAAACTCCTCAACATGTAAAGAACATAGTTTTCACAACTTGTGTACTGCACAATTTCTTGAGAGACGATGTAATTTCGTTCGTTGAAGAGGAATCGTTAAATTCAACTTCAGCAGCTCTGCAGCGGTTGCATTTTACAGGAGGAAATGCTACTTCTGTTGCAATGGGAGTACGTGATGAATTTAAAACTTATTTTAATGCAGTAGGTTGCGTACCATGGCAAAACGACATCATTAATAGAGGTAGACTGAACACAAATTAAAATCTGTGAAGTGTTTGTTGTCCGCAGCAAAATGTAGGACTTATGAAATTGTTCAATGTAAATATATATTTTTTATTGTAAATACTGTAAATATAATAAATATAGGCCTAAGTGATGTCAATTATCGTACTAGTATACTATATGTGTACTTCAACATGATACAATTTTATAGTAAGGTCAACAACAATTATGAAATAACTTGTATATAATCTTTCTAACCTGTTTGATTTTTTATTTCCTTGCTTATTTCCTCCCAGGCATTGTCTCTTACGTTGTTGTTACAGTAGTGCTTGTGGGACTTGTCATAAAGAAAACTGTATTTCTGAACTAAACTGATCAGCTTTTCTGTGTCCATTATTATAAATAAAGCAAATTAACTATCGCAAATTAAAACGTCTCATCAATCTGTAGGAAACAGCTGACTTCCACCTGATACACATTTGCCGCCAAATCCCCGACCGAAAGATGCCGATCGTTTACGAAGTTGCACGAATGTTGATAATTCTGTTCGATTCCGCTCCGCTAGTCGAAAAATATTCTTGGCAGAGAATCCTGTTCCGTTCGGTTCGATTCGATTCGACTCGTGGCGATCGCCATCTCTATCTCCCATTTAAACACACGTTAAAAAAAAATTCTGTTCGGCTCGATTCGATTCCATTCCACTAGGTGGGAGCGGGCCTTTTTAGTCGCCTCTTACGACAGGCAGGGGATGCCGTGAGTGTATTCTACCGTCCCAGCCCATTGGTTGGTGGGGTGGGGGGGGGCAGGACAGGACAACTACTGAGCTCGCCGAATTGGCTTACCTGCTAATAATGAAAGGTACAAAATAAAAATGACCTTAAAGTGACATATTAGCCAGGCCTAATTATAATCATGATGAGAACAAAAGTCCTGTATTTTATTCGTATTTTGCAATGCTTGCCTGACATATACAGTAGGCCTACACCTTGTCCAGTAACTTATTGTTGATTAGAATGTTATTTTTATCACTTTGAATTTTAAAAATCATGAACACAACTTTCAAAACCTTAGCGGGTACACATTTTCATTGATCTACAGTAATTATTAATCTTCAAAAGGAAACTACTTTCTACAGATGAATGCTTTCTTTATGACATTTTCACAACCAAGAGAAAAAATAAAAATAAATGGGGAAAACCTCCGGGAGAGCATCAAGGAGAAAAACGGAAATAAATGCCAGTCTGTCGTAGATCAAAGAGAATAGGCCGCCAAGTCAATGTAACACTGCTGTTGCAGAGTCTTCTCGATCCTATACACATCGCAGTTGATTGCGCAGCAACTTCTATGATTTACTAAGCGAATATAAAACGACCTTAAATTACGATTTTTACCACAAGACCAACGCCATATCAATTCTGAACAAAAATATCATTAACAATTTGGTTGTAAAATTCTATACACCGAAGTTTTTAGTAAAATATAATTCAGAGAATAACATTCTATTCAGTGGAATAAGTTAGTAAACGAATAAGCTTGAGTGGAACTTCTAGAAATAGGAAAGATCATAATATGTAGATTCTTCTTCTTTTCTTCATGGGGCCTTTAAATATTAGTTCCTAATTAGTGTCGACCTCTTAAGATCTTTTGCTACCATGTTATTCTTTCATTCCCACCTAGATATACCTGCTCCTTTCACAAAGCTGAATGTTGTTCTTATTGGGTCTTCTTGAATTTTTTTCTCTCTTCACCTAGTAGTCCTAGAGTGGAGAGTCTGATTGTAACCAGCGCCTTACATTCCAAAAGTATGTGTTCAGCTGATTCCTCTGCTTCATTGCATTTCCTACATATGTTGTCTCTTATTACTCTAATTTTATGTAGGTGTTTTTTTTCAGATGGCAGTGTCCTGTCAACAGTCCTGCTACCCATCTTATATTTTCTGAGTTTCAACAGTTCTTTAGTAAGGTTCTTGTTTGGCCATTTTATCATTTCCTTTGCAAGCCTGCATCCTGGAGTATTTTTCCAGTTTTCCATTTGTTTCTTTTATTTTTTTTATTTTTTTATTTTTTCCAGTTTTCCATTTGTTTCTTTTGTACCCATTTTCTTATGTAGTATCAATAAACTTAATAGAAACATCATATCGTCGAAACTAGATTCTCTTGTAGAGGACAAGGCGCTCACTCTTTTGATTCATAACATGTTGATAAATAACACTGTCATCATCTCAGACAATATAACCTCATCGAGGGAGATCACGCAGACAAATGGCGTTCTACAGGGTGACCCTCTCAGTCCTCTATTGTTTAATGTAGCCACCTATGATGTGGTCCAAGCGATAAAAGAGGTGACAAACGAAGTAACCACGTATTTATATGCCGATGATATGGTTCTAGGATCACACGATGTTAAAAGAGTTACAAAAAGCACTGGATGCACTGGAGAAGTGGGCAGATATAAATGAATTGCAGGTAAACATCGAAAAGACTGTCTACATGATTTTCAGGAAGGGTGGACGAACATCCTCAAGTGACAAAGTGACGTACAAAGCAGAAACATTAAACGACGTGAACAGTTTCAAATATCTGGGCTTGACGATGCAGACGACAGCAAACTCCTTTAGACTTCATATTAGACTACGCGCTGCGGCAGCTATGAAAGCGATATTTGACATCAAGAATCTAAACAGACTATCTCTCAAGACGGCCATTACCCTGTTTGACGCAAAAATAATCCCTATTTTAACATATGGGCTGGAAATCATTTGGGATAAGCTAACAAAGAATGACCTACACATTCTAGAAAAAGTCAAAGCCAGATTCTTAAAGACAACCCTGTGTGTGTCTAGATTCACTAGATCAAGACTGGTTTATGAACTCGCAAGGGAGTCTTTCCTAATTGAAGATTTGAGATTCAAGCTTGCTCTACCTTATACAGACCAATGGAAGAAACTCCTGGACGAAAGAGTGGCCAAAAGGAATGATATTTGTCCCGAATTCTATACGACTGAAGCAATGACGAACAGAACATGGACCAATACAAACCAGGACCTCCGACATTTTATCAATTCTATGGCAATTCATGGATACCACTACAAACTCTGCAAAACCAGGATCTTTCATGAACCGGACGAGAGTTGTGTGTGTACACTGTGTAATTTGACTTGTTCTCGTTACCATGTCGTGGAATGCTCTAAGAGAAATAGGCCTATAATTGACTTATGTTTAAATGACATGTAATCGCTTTATATACACAAATTGTGTGCTATTATTATGTAGTATCAGGCTTATCCATAGGAATTCCCGCATATAGGTTCTGGGCCCACAAAATGTGTTTCTGCCCCTTTCCTGGTCAGTTTATCTGCCTTTTCATTTCCTTCTATACCTGCTTGCCCTGGTACCCATATTATTTTGACAATGTTGTACTTTGAGAGCTTCAGGAGAAGTGAATGGCTATACCAGACAATTCTGGATATTATCCGGACTGCCTCCAATGGCTTAATAGCCGTTTGGCTGTCCGTAAAAATGTTCTTCTTCCTATTAATACATAGATAAAGTTGGATTTCTAGAGGACAAATTGGGGCAAATATTACCTTAATTTATAGGACAAGAAATATGGGATTAGAATAATTTATCAAGGGAGATGTTCGATAATTTCGAAGTTCTTTGAAAACATTTAAGGAAAAGCTAAGTAATCAATTGATATGGAATCTGCAACCTAGGTGACAGCCCTAAATGCACATGATTGATTGATTGATTGATTGATTGATTAATCGCTCCGCATTCTGAAAATCATCTGTTCGGCACTCACTAGGAAAGGCGTCCGGGTCCATCGTTAGCGGGCTGGGGCTTTGATCCAAAGGGACCCGGGTTCAATTTCTGGCTGGGTCTGGGAATATAACCTTTATTGGTTCATTCTGACGGCTCGGGAGCTCTGCATTTGCCCTTTCAATATTAGAAATCACCATATGTAGGGCCCTATCCTCACAGACCCGCAGGTGGCCTAAAATGGGTCAACTCGAAAGACCTGCACCAGGCCTCTCCATAGGTCGTACTCCATTACTGTTATTGTTATTTTTTATATATTTTTTTTCTAGTTGCTTTACGTCGCACCGACACAGATAGGTCTTATGGCGACGATGGGACAGGGAAGGGCTAGGAGTGGGAAGGAAGCGGTCGTAGGCTTAATTAAGGTACAGCCCCAGCATTTGCCTGGTGTGAAAATGGGAAACCACGGAAAACCATTTTCAGGGCTGCCGACACTGGGGTACGATGATGATAATGATGATGATGATGATTATTATTGTTATTATTATTATTATTATTAGTAGTAGTAGTAGTAGTAGTAGTAGTAGTAGTAGCATGAGGGGGAGGAAGAGGAGGAAAGGTCACCCAATAATTTATCAGTTGTTCAGGTCTGCAAATTTTATGTTTAGAAAACCATTTTTTTTCTTGTCATTTATAATAAATGTCTTTCATGTTTATGTATCCTTGAATGTCTTCTTTTCTGAATCTAGACCGGAGCCGCTATCTCACCGTCAGATAGCTCCTCAATTCTAATCACGTAGGCTGAGTGGACCTCGAACCAGCCCTCAGGTCCAGGTAAAAATCCCTGACCTGGCCGGGAATCGAACCCGGGGGCCTCCGGGTGAGAGGCAGGCACGCTACCCCTACACCACGGGGCCGGCGGAAGTGTATAAAAGTGACGTAAATATCAAAGAACGGGATCAAGGTAATATTAGGAGGGGAGTAATTAAAATCAATATGGAGGGAGCTAGGAAGATATGGAGATCAAAGAGGCTGTGAAAGGATGTTGCAAGAGAAGAGACGAGGCGAAGAAGACTGATAGAAGGCGACGTTTGAGACGTAGGAATGTGAAATAGACGCCAGAAACGCTGATCCCAATTGAACGGGAAAAGGTGGAGTAAATGCAGAAGAAATGTTAGTAATATGATACAGAGGAGATTTCCTTTTCAAAACAGATTTCGATAATAGTATCAAACTGAACTAATTAAATACAATGCATAACAGCAAACGTTCATGGTACCGTGCAGTTATTGAAACGCAGATAAATCCTGTATTTTCAAAGATAAGCTATAGGATTTATTATCTAAATGCGGGGTTGAAATTAAAATTCCGCGTGGCTTGATCTCGAATCCCGACAAGTTAGAGAGGGAGTTTGAATAGGACTTGTGCTTGGTGACAGAAGAGGACATTCTTAAATCCCCAGCTTAATTCTGAATTTCAACCTTCCACGCAAGTGGTAAAGAAAAAGCATTCAGAAGAAAAGAAATGAAGCTGGCCTGTAATGAAGCAGTGACGGTAGTATTCTTTGCTTCTGGATTACTGAGACGTTTTTGACGCAAGATATGCCTAGCGCTTTGGTAACTTGGTTCGGAGCGTGTATATGTGAGGTTACATTCGGGACATAAAGGGTTCGAACATTAATATCGGCACCCTGAAGATGGTTTTCCGTGGTTGTTTGCCCCTATTGTTTGCCCAAATTATTCCCCTTGAATTCCAACTTTATCTTCAAATTGTGATATTTCCTACTTTAAAAAACACCGCTCAGACTTGTTCGTCTACTGATGTAAACAACGCCATTTCTCCTCTGACAGCTCGGAACTTACCACTTAGTCGAACAGCTCGTCTCCTTTCTCCGAAGTCTTCCCAGCCCAAAGTTTGCAACATTTCCTTAACGCTATTGTTTTGTCGTAAATCATCCAGAACAAATCTTGCTACTTTTCTTTGGATTTTTTTTTTGTTTTCCAATTTTTTAGTAATCCTGGGGTGGGTTCTATACATTGGAACCATAATCTGATCGGGATCTTACCAGAAACTTGTACGCCCTCTCCTATTCATCCATACTGAAAATCCACAGCCTGTTTCCAGTCATTCGACCGGGTCAGGAATGGAATGAATGAAGCTTCTATCTAGCGGCGAGAATAGGAATTGTGCCGGCTGCCGAAGCCTGTCGCACTCCTCTGGGGCAATAATTAATGACTGACAGATGAAATGAAAGATGACGGGGAAAACCGGAGTACCGGGTGAAAAACCTGTCCCGCCTCCGCTTTGTCCAGCACGAATCTCACATGGAGTGACCGGGATTTGAACCATGGAACCTAGCGGTGAGAGGCCGGCGTACTTCCGCCTGAGCCACAAGGGCTCATCACTTTTCATCCTTACTACAACCACTAAATACTCTCATAACTACATGACGAGACGTGTAACATGTATGTACAACCTTTGTTTGTTTGCTGGTAAAACATCTCTCTGGTAGCTCATTTTGCAAAACACATACGGAAGACAATTAATACTAATTTATTAACCATATTTACATCAAATACTTAAGAAGTTTAGACACACGAAAAGCCCGTGGCGATCACTGCTAACTGCGCGATAAGCGAAACATAGTAAAGTAGCTCAAGTTCAAATCTACAATCAACCATTGTTGCCAAGAAAAGTCCAACAGTCTCTCCGGCCCACTGTTAAGGGCGTCCAACAGAGCAGCCAAGCAGAACACACAAAAATCACTTCAATAATACAAATACCACAACAAATGCAATAAATAAACGTATAAGAAAATCACTGTCCCAATAACCTCTTTAATGTTATTACCACCGGTCCACCGGGCGAGTTAGCTGTGCGGTTAGGAGCTCGCATCCGGGAGATGGTGGGTTCGAACCCCACTGTCGCCAGCCCTTAAGATGGTTTTCAATGGTTTCCCATTTCACACCAGTCAAATGCTGGGAGTGTACCTTAATTAAGGCCACGGTCGCTTCCTTCCCATTCCTAGGCCTATCCTGTCCCATCGTCGCCATAAGACTTATCTGTGTCGGTGCGACGTAAAGCAAGTAGCAATAATAATAATAACAATAATAATAATAATAATAATAATAATAATAATAATAATAGCCGGGCTGAGTGGCTCAGACGCTTAAGGCGCTGGCCTTCTGACCCCAACTTGGCAGGTTCGATCCTGGCTCAGTCCGGTGGTATTTGAAGGTGCTCAAATACGTCAGCCTCGTGTCGATAGATTTACTGGCACGTAAAAGAACTTCTGCGGGACTAAATTCCGGCACCTCGGCGTCTCCGACAACCGTAAAAGAGTAGTTAATGGGACGAAAAACAAATAACATTATTATAAATAATAATAATAATAATAATAATAATAATAATAATGTTATTACCCCAATGAAGATGTATTTTCTTATATTAACACGTAGGTACTTACAGTGATCCCCATGAGGTACTATGACCCCCATCAACAGAGTAATTAAAACTGAGAGAACTTTTCTTATTAGAGAAACTTACAACCTGACTTTTCGTCCCGTCTATTGTGTACTGTCCATCTCACATTGTCGAGATCTCTTTGCAGTTGCCCTCATTCCTGCAACGTATTTACTACTCTATACAGTATATCGTCATCTGCAAAACAGCTTGATTAGTGATTCTCGTTCTTTACTCATAACATTTATATATTTTACATAAGAAAAAGTAAAGATCCAGTATTTGAATTATAAGCTAGCTAGCACACAGGCAAGCTTGTAGGGATAAGTGAATGTTCATGTCGCGATCATAACCATGGGACCCCTAGTTTTACATGGAATCGGAAATAGAGGGAAGTGAATTTTCATTTAAAAAGTGCCATGTGCCTTCAAGTGCGTTTTTCTTCGCAAGAGTGTTTGCTATTCTTTTCTTGAAATCATCGCTACGCTTTCCACCACCTGCGTCCACTCTTTTGATGGCAGCAGAATCAAGCACCTTCTCACTTCCAGAAATCTCCAACCCCTGTGTTTCCAGTTGCTCGATGCTATTGCCCAGAATATGAAAATTCAATTTTATATGCGCAGTGTTACCACATTACCACAGCATTACCACCCTACAATGAAAGGTGTAAGTTATGTTCTTTACCGAAGCCCAAAAATCCCAAAAAAAGGGTATTCGCCACAAGAAATTTTAAATATCCATTAAATACGCTCGTAACTTCAAAACGTTCGGCTCCATGGCTAAATGTTTAGCGACCGGGCGAGTTGACCGTGCGCGTAGAGGCGCGCGGCTTCGAGCTTGCATCCGGGAGATAGTAGGTTCGAATCCCACTATCGGCAGCCCTGAAGATGGTTTTCCGTGGTTTCCTATTTTCACACCAGGCAAATGCTGGGGCTGTACCTTAATTAAGGCCACGGCCGCTTCCTTCCAACTCTTAGGCCTTTCCTATCCCATCGTCGCCATAAGACCTATCTGTGTCGGTGCGACGTAAAGCCCCTAGCAAAAAAAAAATGTTTAGCGTGCTAGCCTTTAGTCCAGAGGGTCCCGGGTGCGATTCCCGGCCGGGTCGGGGATTTTAACCTTCATTAGTTAATTCCATTGGCTCGGGGGGGGGGGGGGGTGTTTGTGCTCTCCCCAACATCCCTGCAACTCACACATAACACTATCTTCCACCACAATAACACGCAGTTACCTACATATGGCAGATGCCACCCACCCTCATCGGAGGGTCTGCCTTACAAGGCTAGAAATAGCCACACGAAATCAATATTATACTTAAAAATATGCACAGCCGTCTAAAATATGCAAATATATGCATAAATACGCTACTGCATTAAAATATGCATTTGTATATATTTCTCAGTACTAGTGATCATAATTAGGACTGTAAAAGTAATTCACAAAACAAGTCAATGAAGGTCTTTATGAACAATTTTAGTGAATTGTCGAAGCGATTATAAGCGATAGGGCAAGATATTGTTCATGAAATAACGCGACAAATGATGATTTACCAATTCGCAAAGCGTTCGTACATAATGCAAAAAATCATGCCTCTGTCTACTATAGTGTCCACATCGCAAAATTTTGAGAAATTCTGGTACGGGAAAGTTATCCCAATGGAAATTGCGGATTATTTTATAGATATGTTTTATTCTGAAGTAAAGATGAGAAAACAGGATGGTTTCAAATTGAAACTAGACTTATTAGGGGAAAATGCATAGTTGCCTTCACTGTTTGTAATAATTGTGATGGATGGTATCATGAGGGCAACAGAAGCAGCTTATGCAGGTGCAAGGAAGAACGCAGTGTATTTGCTGCGGGTATTGTGATTTTTAGGAAATGTGTGAGAGAGGTCCAAGAAGACGTTGACGTTGTAAATGGGAATACGGCACATTGGTGATGACAAGCGAAGGAGATACGTAAATATATATATATATCAAAATCAGATAAAAGGATTCTCGACGCAGTTGAGAATTACAAGTGCGTAAGGCGACAACTGAAGGATAATTCACTATTGGGTATGCAACACAGGGTGTATAAAAATCCTGTCCAGTAAGCATGGTGGTATGAACAGGATTAGGACGATTAAACTGAAGATAAATAACCAATCTCTCTACCTCGCAATATTCATCCAATTTTCAATAGCGAGACCATTCTTCTTAGTCTCACTTAGATCTTTACTTTTAAGCGACGGCACGAGTGAAGGAGTATTGCATTCGTGAAAAAATTCGACGTTCAGTTTTTGACGTTTGAACCACCGAAAGAGTGAGTTTCGCAACATAACAGTGTGGGCTATTGGGAAAGAAGTGATTAAATGGGTGGCTACATTTCTAGGAAATAGAACTTATAGAACTACAGTGAAGCGTTATCTGATACTGTAATGATTAAGAGGGGGTTCCGCAAGGCATTATAATTGGACCTTTAAGGTGCGTACACACTTGCGAGCATCTTGCGAGCCGAGCGCCTCGCGAGCCGCTCACACTACGATGCTCGCAAGTGTGTACGGGGTAACGAGCGTAAAGCGAGCATGTTTTGAGCCGCTCGCTGCCGAGCCGACTGGAGTCGGTTTTCTAGGCGAGCACAAAGGGATGCTCGCGTTCAGTGTGGACGGCCAAGGAACGTGCTCGCAAGTGTGTACGGCTACAGTGAGCATCCCGCGAGCATGGCGGCCTGGTCGGATGAAGATGTGCTTACGCTAATAGACACTTATCGGACACATTCTGTTTTGTGGGACCCGAAAAATGGCGATCACTTTAAAAAGAATGTGAAAGAGGATGCATGGCGGGATATTGGCACAACAATTGGACGACCCGTGGATGAATGTAAAAAGAAAATTGTTTCTTTGTGGGCATCACTCCGGAGGGAAAGGAGCAAAGAGAAAAGCAGTCGCACTACTGGAAAAGGTAAGTTCTCGTGTTTAAATAAAATGAAGCTTGAACTTCCTTTTTGTACATGATTTATTATCTGTTTAAAATAATAACTGTAGTAAACAAGTAATGATATAATAATCAATAAATATCAAAAGTGAACACAGGTTGCAATTGAACAGGTAGTACCTATACAATACCGTATTCAATCACATTTTGTACAATTATCTTTTTCTTTTAAAGGAGCTACGGAAATTTACGGAAATTTGCATGTAATTCACAGACTGATCCTGCTTCCAAATGGCGAGCAATCGGCGAGCAAATGGCTCAAGCAGTGCTCGCGAGCCGCTCGGACATTTAATTTTTTCACGAGCGGCTCATGAGCGGCTCGCGAGGCGCTCGGCTCGCAAGATGCTCGCAAGTGTGTACGCACCTTAATATTTCTGATATATAAATGATATGAGTAAAGAACTGGAATAACAGATAAGGCTTTTTGCGCGTGATATTATACTGTCTGATAATTCAACAACCCAGAGGCTGGTTGGATCTTCAAATAGCGCCACCGAAAACCGAAGGTGCTATTGCAGCACGACTGACCCTATGAGAAACACCTTTTATAACACTCAGACACGCTGGTCGTGCTCTGAATGTCATTACTCAGCACTACCTATACCCAAGCAGCTTCCATATTGTCGCAGCCGGATGAGACTGGGTCTTCAGTGGAAGCTACACTTTGCTCTGGCCAATGTCAAGAGACAAGATGAAAAAGTACTGCATCCCCCAAGAAATGGTAACAGGCGGATAAAGTAATAAATAAATTACAGGATTGTGAGCCACTCCAAAAATACAAAGATGCAAGTTGCTTTACGTCGCACCGACACAGATAGGTCTTATGGTGACGATGGGACAGGGAAGGGCTAGGAGTGGGAAGGAAGCAGCTGTGGCCTTAATTAAGGTACAGCCCCAGCATTTTCCTGGTGTGAAAATGGGAAACCACGGAAAACCATTTTCAGGGCTGCCGACAGTGGGGTTCGAATCTACTGTCTCCCGAATACTGGATAATGGGCCGCACTTAAGCGATTGCAGCTATCGATCTCGGTGAATACAAAGATGTGAGATAGTATGCTGATAAACGGGGTGACCAGTCAGGTTGTACATTTCACAACGAGAAGGAGCCACCTCAGTTTTTATTAATGTGTTGATGGAGTGAAAGTACTTCTTCAGGACTGCTGCAAATACGTAAGTATTAATATTAGGAAAGATCTTCATCGGGGTAGTCACGTTAACGAGGAAGTTAAAAAGGGTCAAGGCTCGCTACCTAAAGACAACTTTGGGCGTATCTAAACACACAGGATCAAGGCTCGTCTACGAACTCGCCGGAGAACTTTTTCTAATCGCGACGCTGAGACTAAAGTTCTCCTTACCATCAGTTGATAGCTGGAAGAGGCTACTGGAGGAGAGGGAAGACAAGAAGAAAGAAATCTGGTTAGAGTTTTACTCCACTGAGGCCATGGTGAACAAGACTTGGGCGGATACAAACCAGGCACTACGACACTTTGTGACCTCAATGGCTGTACATTAATTCCATCACAGGGTTTGCAAGTTGAAGACTTTCCACGACCCAACTAACATGTGCTTGTGTGAACCAAATACAGTAGAGACAATACGCGCGACACTTACGCATTTAGCCTTGCTAAAATGGGAGACAATTCGACGGTGGGGCTCCTAGTGACTTGACCTGAAAAAATCGCGCTAAATTCAAATATCAATGGAAATGTATATACGGAAATGGATAAATAAATTACGTCTAGAAAGAAAGTGTTATTGAGATATTAACTTCGAAGTTGCTAAAGCAATTCTGGATAAATGAATGAAGAATTATATAAAAGGTTATTTACTCAAAGACTGAAATTAGACATATAAACAAGATGTGAAATGGACTGCTGTGAAATGGCTTGATCTTTCATTTATGCATTACTTTTTTAGCTTTAGCATTCCTGACTGAACTTTTACGGTTGGATTTGTCTTTTTTCTCATTTAAAAACATTTTATCATCACATTAAGACACTTGTCAATAAAAATATCAGCACATTCCTTACACAAATGATGCAATGAATTAACAATTAAAATCTGGACAATTTTCCTCTTAACATGAAGCCTACTAACAGAAAGAAAATCTATAAAATGCTAGCTTTAATCTGAGAAGAGGGATAAAAGAAAGAAAAGTATGAAAATGTTGTCGATAGTGGTGCTTTGAGGAATATTTACGTACAATAAGAGTAAAAAATGTAACATACCCTTGGCTGTATAGTCGAGGATTTTTAAAGTCGCTGGCCTGGAAATGATCTGAATAGATCTTATAATTCTTATATAAGCACAACGTCCCTTCTTTTTTGTACACCTTATCCAAATCACTTCTGTGACATTTCAAAACCCACAGATCACACCGACAACAACACATCGGTATTGAAGGTTAACTGCTGCACTAGACAATAAAATATGCGTATTATATTTTAAGCCAGTTAAAATATGGGTCGAGCAGGTCAGAAGATTATGAAGTACTATAAAAATCTCTTTGTCACTGGAATACATGCAAGAACAATATTGCTTACATTTTCTTGTCACGAGGGAACCTGAAGAACGACCGCGCATTCTTCTCTACTTCATAGTTACTGCAGCCAAACACAGCACATACCTTTCCCCTCATGTTGAAAGGAGATATCAAGGAATGACACACGCTCACTGAAAACGCATAAATAACACCAAAAACTGCATACAAAAATAGACGTGCTCTTATGACAGAATCAGTAGTTTTCAGGTCTACTCGCTAGAGAGAGCTCCAATAGCTGTGCCTCGATATCTCGCTCAGTGTCGCGTATTGTCTCCACTGTATTTGTGTGAACTCTGCGATAATCATTGTAATCGTTATCACGTTGTTAAATGCAAAAGGCTAACTAAGTTTCTCATTGGGTTCTGTATGACTGATTCTCTTGTATGACTGATGCACTATAATAATAATAATTAACGAGGTTGTAAATACAGGTTGCAGATATCTTCATAAATAAGAAAATGCGTCAGACGCATCTCCAATGGTATGGACACATCATGCTCGCAGCACCTCACACCGTCGCCAGTACTGTTTACCACCTTAAAGTCAGCGAAACTCGATCAATCGGAAGGCCAAAACAACGATGGCAAGGTGCTATTAACGCCGACATAAGATCACTCCACCTACAGCGTAATGACGTTTAGCATCGCGGGAAATGGCGTTCCTTGATCCATCAAGCGGACCCTTATTTTACTCCAATATTTAAAACGCTTAGAAGAGGAGGAAGAAGAATACATCTTCATATGGCTGTAAGGGTGTAAAGGAGACGGGGTGTAAGTCATTGGTAAGACCATAGCCATCTTGATATAGAAGCCTGCTACCAAAAGTTGTGACGTCACACGCTTAGTGCTAAGTCTTCGTTGTCGCGTGTAATTCCGATACTACTGATAAGATACTTATTATAATATAGCAAAAGAAATGCAATAATAAGCCTACAAACACATAAAATTGAGAAGCATTATCAAAAGAAATTACATACAAAACAGGAAATATATGCACTCAACATATGTTTCATATTAAAAATATTCGAATGAAGGCTACTCAACTGGACTGTACGATTGTAGTCACTAAGTCAATTATTCTCTCCAAAAATAATGCCATTGTTTTATGCTTGTTCGAGCACATGATGATGTTGTTAATTATTTATGAATAACTGTTAAAACGTATTTCCCAAAATATGACAGATCTTAGACACAACACTAATTCATTCTACACAACATACCCACTCTTGTCACCGAAATTGGCCAGGTTCTTCAACTTTAAGTTTCAAAACTTCCCTATGCTTTCCACTGTATTGCGACATATAATTATGACGATTACCCAGCATCATCAGTTAATTTTGGTTTTACCCTGGGCACAGTTGAAACGAAAACGTCTCGCCTTTTCGCCGTGTCTACCCGAATTATGTGATTTTCAGAAAATTCATAATTAAATAATTAAACGACAAGCTTTAAAGTAATTATTATTATAGTTCAGTGGTTTCACGTAACCTATCACATACCCTAGCAATGCTTTCTGACATCAGGCTGCTCAAATTACAATGCTGTAGTAGCAAACACATACTGCCTTACTGATATTTTTTTCGTACAGTTATCCCTTGAAAACAACAACGAACACCTTTAATAATGTTGAAATAACAACAACGTGCTAGCAAACTATCATGAAAACAAGACTCATGCTTCCATATCGAAGCACTACAAGTGTGACGTCATCCTGTGAACTGTCAAGTGTAGCAGGCCGGAACTACCTATCGAGTTGGCCATGGTTAAGACCCCATTTAGAATATGGTTCCAGTACATTGAACCCTCACCAGGATTACTTGATTCGAGAGCTGGAAGAGATCAAAAGGAAGCAGCGCGATTTGTTCTGGATGATTTCCGACAAAAGAAGAATAGTGTTACAAAAACAACGAACTGCTCGACTAAGCAGTATGTTACAAGATGATGTTTTAAGATTAAATCAGGCTGATGATGCCCACTAAAAGAAGGGCGAAACATGTCCTTTTAAAATTTAGTAATTTCTATGTTTAATTAACCACATAACCGTAGAATTAATTGTATTGACTAGGTGGGGTAATAAAAATACTCCTTTTATAAACTTAGTGAGATAAGCAGTATGTTCCGAGCTGGAATGACATAGTAGACGAATTTTCTTGTGTGGAGTTTTTAAAAGTAGGAAGATCGTAATATAAAGTTGGAATTCGAGAGGACAAATTAGCGCAAATGTTCGTTTATAGAAAGAGGAATTACAGACTGAATTAGTTTACCAAGGGAGATATTCAATAAATTTCCAACTTTTTGAAATCATTTAAGGCGTAACTCCGGAGATAAGAAGATATTTTTACCTAAAGCATGGATTTTCACGAAACTTTGTGGGAATGTCACCCACATAAAAGTAGAGATATCACGAACATTTCTTTAATATACAGTTAATAGTTTTTACAAAATATTTTTTTGAAATGCTTAAATCTATTTTTTCATGAAATTTAATTTACATCTTAATGTAAATTCGTAATTAGGTACACAATACTTCTTTTAAAAGCATTACGTATCGATTTTTCTGTACATAATTTATATAAGGAGGTATATCGTACTAAAGTTTGTGCAATTTTTACGTTCTAAAATTTTGGACTTAAAAATCCCTACTACTTGAAAAAATTCTGCAATTAAAAATTCCATACGCAGGTTTCTTAATATAGCTGTGATACATATACCATACAAATTTTGTTACATTTGGCAGAATATTATTGGAGAAAAATTGAATTTAAATGTAAAATTACAAATGGCAAACAAAGCATTATTACAGTGATAAATTGTTTGAATTAAGCGGAATAACTTCGTGACAAGAAAAAATAAACTCAATCCTTTCAATTTCGGTCATTAAAAATTTCACAAAAATATCGATTATTATCTCCGGAGTGTCGCCTTAAGAAAAGACTAGGTAAACAACTGATATAGGCCTACACCGGGCGAGTTGGCCGTGCGGTTAGGGGCGCGCAGCTGTGAGCTTGCATCCGGGAGATAGTGGGTTCGAACTGTCGGCAGCCCTGAAAATGGTTTTTCGTGGTTTCCCATTTTCACACCAGGCAAATGCTGGGCTGTACCTTAATTAAGACCACGACCGCTTCCTTCCACTCCTACCCCTTTCCTATCCCATCGTCGCCATAAGACTTATCTGTGTCGGTGCGACGTAAAGCAGCTTGCAAAAAAAACCGATAGAGAATCTACCATTGATTGATTGATTGATTGATTGATTGATTGATTGATTGATTGATTGATTGATTGATTGATTGATTGATTGATTGATTGATACTCGTAGTGGATGTTATTGTTGGCATTCTATTTGAGAATGTGTTTGGCGGGCATAATGGGAATACAGAACTTCAAATTACTTAATCTCCATTGCTAGTGAAATACGGGAGAATTAAAATATCAATACGGGAGCCTGGAGGATTCAGAAGTATGAATTTTAATACGGGGGAGTTGATCACTCCGTTATGCAGTCTTCTTCATGAAGTTTTTAGAGAGCTGTGACATTTGAGTTAGTAAAGTTTTGTACCAATGTCGATCGATTTTCTTATGAAAGACATCATATTCCCTAGTCCAGTGCTTTGTTGACCGTTCTCCCGTCTGGTCTTCAATATAATTTGAGCGTATGATTACTTCATCAGGGAAGCCATTAACCTACCTTTATTATTTTACTAACGACTCTCGTTATGGAGGCGGTCTCTTTGCTCAAGTATTGAATGACGTTATTAATCCGCCAAAGTAAGAGTGCGCTGCTGTTGTTACGTACGAAGTGGAGAATGGTGCGTATATAAATATTTTTGTCTTCGTTTACTGAATGGCCAGCATCAAGGCCTTTAATTATTTTGAGGGATCCGGGTTCGATTCTCGTTCGGGCCATGGATTTTAGCCACACCTGATTAATTCCGCTGATTCGAGGTCAGAATTGGCATCAGGAAAGGCACTCGACTGTAAAACATGCCCTTACCCATATGTGCAGCACAGGTCAAACCAAAGACTCTACCAGAGAATGGAATTAACATTGGAAAAAGAAGAATTTCAGCTGTTCCCTAGGGATCTTTCTTTGAATAACTAAATCAAAAAACTCCCTGAGATTTTCATCGTAATGTGTGTATGTGGCAGTCATGGTGGCGTGGTGGTGATGATTTTTTGGGCCTGGATTTTATGTACTTTCAAAGTGCGAAATATGTAATTAAATATGTAATATTCATAAAATATGGAATGGTATTAACGCACTGTATCTTGAAAATAATTCATAGGCCTATAAACCTACTCTACTTATTATAAATTACGGTTATGATACGAGACAATAACATTGTTTTCAATACCTCCAATTTTTTTATTTTGTTAAGTTAGCGTGATTAGCTGCCACCCTTGTAGGCCCGGGTTCCATTCCCGGCTCTGCCACGAAATTTGAAAAGTGGTACGAGGGCTGGAACGGGGTCCACTCAGCCTCGGGAGGTCAACTGAGTAGAGGTGGGTTCGATTCCCACCTCAGCCACCCTCGAAGTGGTTTTCCGTGGTTTCCCACTTCTCCTCCAGGCGAATGCCGGGATGGTACCTAACTTGAGGCCACAGATGCTTCCTTCCCTCTTCCTTGCCTATCCTTCCCAATCTTCCCATCCCTCCACAAGGCCCCTGTTCAGCATAGCAGGTGAGGCCGCCTGGTCGAGGTACTGGTCATCCTCCTCAGTTGTATCCCCCGACCAAGAGTCTGAAGTTCCAGGACACTGCCCTTGAGGCGGTAGAGGTTTGATCCTTCGCCGAGTCCGAGGGAAACATTCGCTGAGCTTCATTCATAACTAATATTTTTATAAAAATCCGCAGTTCTAGCCATTCAGGCAAGCAACTCAGTCTTGAACACATCCTAGGAATATGCGCTATGAATTTTAGGTAAATAAAATATAATAAAGTATGAGAATATATTCGTTTTATATTCCAAAAATTACAATCTTTTTCTTGATCATCGTTATCTGATCGATTAGATTAGCAGTTTGCCCTTTTCTACCACTACAAGCGCCAATGTGAGTCAATGCAGAGTTTCACTTAAGCCCTTACGTGAAAGTGTAAATATCAAAATAATAAGAGAAGAGAAATATAGCTGAGGCTAGCGCTTGGACAAGGAAGTTTTTCAAAGAAGTTTCAGTCGATATAATATTATTTGTGTTAGTTATTAAAGGGATGAAGGATAGAAAAAACTACCCTCTGTGTGGACATTAAAAAAAACGGACTGAAGATATTGAATCAAGGAACATTAAAAAAAAAGTTTGATAGAGCTGCCAACGGCCGTATCCGTGTTGAAACACCGGATCCCGTGAGATCTCCGAAGTTAAGCAACATTGTGCGTGGTCGAGAAGTGGATGGGTTACCACGCGCTGTTGGTGGTGGGTAAGGGAATGGTGGAGTGGAAAGGAACTGGCCACCCTAGCGTACGTAAAACTCCGGCTCAGTCACACCTCTGCGGAGGTTCGGACCTGCCTTCGGGCAGAACACACCCCTGATAGAGCTATCGAAGACTCACAATTTGAAACCTTTATGGCCCCTTTAACCCTTCAACTTTCGGTACAATTGTGGAAATTGCTTAATTTTACGTTGTTCGTGGTATGGGGATCCCCTACTTTGCTAAGAAATGTTTTCAACACAAAAATGGACTTCAAACAGTATGGTTCTTCAGACCATCGATTTCTCGCCTCTACCACTGCGCTGTGAGGTTTCTTTGTTACACTTGCCACGTGTCTTGAGTACGTGCCTTTCCCTAACATTTCGGGAATTAGCAAAACTTTCCCTTTATTTGATTATGTTTTACTAAGTGTTCCTGTTTGAGAGTGTCCCTTCAAATTTATGACTTTCTTTCTGCGCAGAGGCACCCGTCAATTGCTGTGCCCTTCCTCCGTTTGACTAGAGTTCCTTCCTCTTACGGTCAGTGTTGCCAACTTATATTCTCAAGATCCGCTAAATACTACAAAAAATCCGCTAAAATTCCGCCAAGAAATCCGCTCTCAAATAATGAGCCAAAAATGAGTAATAATAATAATAGAAAACAAAATTTTTGACGAATATAAAAAGTTCCCCAAAGTTTTCAGTAACGGATATTGGTCAAATAGAAAAGGTAAAGAAATTCAAATATTTGGGCGAGACAATTCAAGAAAATGGTTTAGAAAAATCTGCTATAGAGGAGAGGATGCAAAAGATGGAAAGAGCGTACGGTATAACTAAGAATACTTACAACAAAAAGTGCTTATCAAGAAAACTTAAAATAAAGCACTACAACACAGTAGTGAAACCAGAATGCCTTTAGGCTAGCGAATGTCTAGCACTGAACTACAAGCTTGATAAATTAGAAATATTAGAAAGAAGAATTATAAGGAAAATATTAGGTCCTCTAAGAATTGCAGAGTTTTGGAAATTAAGAAGTAACAATGAAATTTACCAGAACATAAAAAACATATCAGAAACAATAAGAAAAATGAGATTACTATTTCACTGACACATTTACAGAATGGATGACAATAGACTAACTAAACGAATCTTCAAGTACCTTTGGGAAAAGAAATCAACTACCACCTGGATTCAAGAAGTCAAGAAAGACCTGGAAAGGAACAACATACGAGAAGAAGAATTATTGGAAAGAAAGATTTTTAGGAAGAAAGTCTTACAAAAGGAAGGATTCCAAGGGAGGAAGGAAAAGAAAACAGGCACAAAGTGGACTGAAGACAGGAAAAAGAAACACAGTGAAACAATGAAAGAATACTGGAAGAAAAAGAACAACTAAGGAGGAACAATTGAAATTGTAACGTGGTCTTTAGAAGGCCGGAACGCAAGAATAATAATAATAATAATAATAATAATAATAATAATAATAAACGTAAATGTCTGCACTCACCTGATCTATGAGTTTCACTGGGATTAACCCCCTGCCTGCGAGCCGGCGAACTGAAACTTGCAGGCGTTTTAGTGCCGGGTGCAAACTACTGTAGGTGAATCCCCTACCTCAAGGGCCACACACAAAACAGGCCATTTCATTAAACGGTCTTCCTTCATAGCATAAATATAAATGCTACTCTCTCACAGTTTCATTATCTGTCGTCATTCGTCAACTAAGAGATAAGTACCCTTTCCCCACTCATTACAAATTTATGATACCATGATCTCATAACATCAAATCCAAATAACATGTTTTCCTCATGCGATTACTAGCTCCTGATAAGAAATACGGAATAGCTCGGACACAGACTGGAGTACAATTTTTTTTAAACTTAAAATTGATAAAACACTAAATTCCGCTATAATAAATCTAGAATTACTGGGCGAGTTGGCCGTGCGCGTAGAGGCGCGCGGCTGTGAGCTTGCATCCGGGAGATAGTAGGTTCGAATCCCACTATCGGCAGCCCTGAAAATGGTTTTCCGTGGTTTCCCATTTTCACACCAGGCAAATGCTGGGGCTGTACCTTAATTAAGGCCACGGCCGCTTCTTTCCAACTCCTAGGCCTTTCCTATCCCATCGTAGCCATAAGACCTATCTGTGTCGGTGCGACGTAAAGCCCCTAGCAAAAAAAAAAAAATCTAGAATTCCGCCAAAAAATCCGCTGTCCGCTAAATTATATTTTCTCCGCCGATAGTCTTCTAATTCCGCCAAATTTAGCAGGAAATCCCCTAAGTTGGCAACACTGCTTACGGTCATTTGAATTCAGCTTTGCTGTGAAGTAATCTGAAAGTTGTGATTGCGTACTGTTTTCCATTACTATTAAAGTCATTTGTTTGCTGATTTGAAATGTCGTTTAAATTGGGATCGGCGATCTCCGTCAAAAAATGCATTTGACATTTTTCATGTCACGCAAACAGTGATCATACGACGTATTTCGTATGAAACCCGACTGCTTGCCTGCGGCTGAGCAAGGCTGACGGCTGGCTTCTCGCACACCTGTGGCCCACCTGGCCACAACCAGCCTGCACTCTGCATCTGTAAATCTGCAGACACAGTGTAAGAAACTACACTATGATGATGATGATGCTTGTTGTTTTAAGGGGCCCAACATCGAAGGTCATCGGCCCCTAATGGTACGAAATGAAATAACCAAAATTTTAAAGGCATCCACTGTTGTGTTGTTTGAGTCATCAGTCCATAGAGTGGTTTGATGCAGCTCTCCATGCCACCCTATCCTGTGCTAACCTTTTCATTTCTACGTAACTATTGCATCCTACATCTGCTCTAATCTGTTTGTCATATTCATACCTTGGTCTACCCCTACCGTTCTTGCCACCTACACTTCCTTCAAAAACCAACTGAACAAGTCCTGGGTGTCTTAAGATGTGTCCTATCATTCTATCTCTTCTTCTCGTCAAATTTAGCCAAATCGATCTCCTCTCACCAATTCGATTCAGTATCTCTTCATTCGTGATTCGATCTATCCATCTCACCTTCAGCATTCTTCTATAACACCACATTTCAAAAGCTTCTATTCTCTTTCTTTCTGAGCTAGTTATCGTCCATGTTTCACTTCCATACAATGCCACGCTCCACACAAAAGTCTTCAAAAACATCTTTCTAATTCCGATATCAATGTTTGAAGTGAGCAAATTTCTTTTCTTAAGAAAGCTCTTCCTTGCTTGTGCTAGTCTGCATTTTATGTCCTCCTTACTTCTGCCATCGTTGGTTATTTTACTACCCAAGTAACAATATTCATCTACTTCCTTTAAGACTTCGTTTCCTAATCTAATATTTCCTATATCACCTGCCTTCGTTCGACTGCACTCCATTACTTTTGTTTTGGACTTATTTATTTTCATCTTGTACTCCTTACCTAAGACTTCATCCATACCATTCAGCAACTTCTCGAGATCTTCTGCAGTCTCAGATAAAATAACAATATCATCGGCAAATCTCAAGGTTTTGATTTCCTCTCCTTGGAATGTGATTCCCTTTCCAAATTTCTCTTTGATTTCCTTTACTGCCTGTTCTATGTAAACATAGAAAAGGAGAGGGGCCAAACTGCAGCCTTGCCTCACTCCTTTCTGGATTGCTGCTTCTTTTTCAAAGCCCTCGATTCTTATCACTGCAGACTGATTTTTATACAGGTTGTAGATAATTCTTCGTTCTCGGTATCTGATCCCTATCATCTTCAGAATCATAAATAGCCTGGTCCAATTAACATTATCGAATGCCTTTTCTAGATCTACGAATGCCATGTACGTGGGCTTGTCCTTCTTGATTCGATCCTCTAAGATCAGACGTAAAGTCAGGATTGCTGACCAAAATAAAAATAAAAAATGTCATAAGAATGAATGGATGGATGGACAGGAACCCAACAAAACAAAAATAAACAAAAAACTAACAAAAACCAGTGGATCAGACTCAAAACAGATCGAAAATAACATTATTACCGACCAAGGAACCACTTATAAAGCAAACTGATGCTTGGTGTCTAAAGGGGTGCAAAATCCACGTCTAAGGCCCCGCAGAATGGTACATGTCGCGAGTAAAAGAGAACCATGGTATGTGTCATGTTGGGGTATTAATCAGAAGTAGCGAAGACTCACGGTGTTCCACAAAAGATGGTACTACTCACAAGTATTGCAATACGTACAAGTAACGCAGACCTATGGTGTTTCTCACACAATGGCGCAACTCATAGCCAACGCAAACCGAGAAGGTTCCCCACCTAGGTGTACTAAACACGGGCGCCGGTATTCCCGTGGTGTTCCTCACATAGTGGGTACTAATCACAGGCAACGCAGACCCACGGTGCTGCTCATATAGTGGTACAACTCACAGGCTACGCCCAGACCCGCGGTGTTGCTCACATGGGTACGACGCGCGGGTACTGGAATCCACCAGGCCAGGCCTTTACTGCTACTAATCACAAACCTATTTCGTACCGAATTTAGTGGTCCTACTCGCAAGTACAGGCAACCTATGGTGTTCCCCGCGTGATGGTACGATTCAAAATTAGTTTCATGGTTCTAATTCAGTCAGCCCTTGGTCGCCCCTTTTAGTCGCCTCGTACGACAGGCAGGGGATACCGTGGGTGAATTCTTCGTCTGCCTCCCCCACCCACAGGGGATGTGTGTTTGGTCCGCGAGAGATATTTTATTTCCCTCAAGTCCGCCGGCAAGCCGGTTAGGACCCCTCTATCCGCCACATGGGACGCGCCACGTGGGAGAATCACCTCTCCCCCTGCTAGCCTGCGTAGCAGGTTCGTGGAAACTACACTAGATTAACCTCTTACCTCAGCAAATGCTGGAACTGTCGTCCTTCCGCAGCTAAACAGCCATACTTTAAATAACTGGGGATTCACGCCCGGGAGCACCATTCTCGGTAAATATCAGGCGTTACGGAAACGTGGTACAACTCTTACCGTGGTATTGTCATTAACAGTGGCAGCTGGTGGTATCTGAAGCTGGGTGTTGCACCAAGATTTTCAGTGTCATATTTTTATAGCTTACAGAAGTATTAAGAAACTTTATTATCGTTAAGTAATGAAGTACATTCCTACTAAAATTGAAATCTATCTGGCAATTACATTCCAGAAAATAAGAGGCTAATTATGCACTGTAACTATAGTTATTCTTAATAATAATGTTATTGGCTTTACCTCTCACTAACGAATTTTTACGATTTTCGGAGACACCGAGGTGCCGGAATATAGTCCCGCAGGAGTTCTTTTACATGCCAGTAAATCTACTGACACGGGGCTGACGTATTTGAGCACCTTAAAATACCACCGGACTGTGTCAGGATCGAACCTGCCACGTTGGGGTCCGAAGGGCTCGAACATCACTGTCGGAAGCCCTGAAGATGATTTTCCGCTGTTTCCCATTTTCACACCAGGCAAATGCTGTGGCTGTGCCTTAATTAAAGCCACGGTCGCTTACTTCCAACTCGCTATACCGTCGTCGCCGTAGGACCTATCTGCGTCGGTGCAACGTAAAGCAAAAATTGTAAATTAAAAAACAGTGGAAGTGAAATTACTTTTGCGAGAGGAGAGAAAGTAGGAATGAAGTAATCTCCGCAGAGTGGCGCGCGCTAACGGGGACATTTGGAACTGTTTCTCGACTTGCTGAAATGAAAGGAAATGGCGTATGGCTTTTAGTGCCGGGAGTGTCCGAGGACATGTTCGGCTCGCAAGGTGCAGGTCTTTTGATTTGACGCCCGGGATTTGACCCTGCCGGGAATCGAACCGGGGACCCCTGTGACCAAAGGCCAGCACGCTAACCATTTAGCCATGGAACCGGACAGGGGACTTGCTAGTCTCGTGCAAATCCCTGAGACCGATACTGCCAAGCATGCTATAAGTTACCTGATATTATGCGGGCTCGTCCCTGCTGAGGTACATTGCGCCGCGCTGTCCGCCAGGGAGTTGCCGTAGGAAATCAAACCCCCTGAGTATGATTCGAAGCCGGCAGCGTTTATTGGTCCGTTTCGAAGCATTAATACAGCGAACGACCAAATGTGGTCGATTTTAACATGTTTTAGGCAAGATCAAGAGATAGGTAATTTCCCATTGCTTTCCACACTGGACTAGACAGTGAGTGCTATGAGTAACACCGTACAACAATAAACTTCTTCGGACACGTTACGCGACGAGGAAAATGACAGCATAGAAAAACTTACCATTCCTGGAAATGTTCCCGGCAAGAGAGATCATGGTCTTCCCGCTTGGTGGTCGAACATTATCAAGAGGATTTCTTTTTTCTTTTGACAGCAAGTAGGTCTACATGAGATTCCCAGGGCAAAAACTATACCCTTCTACTCACCTGTTTCCGCGAAACGCCGATGAGTCGGAAAATCTCCATCACGTACAATGGCGGGAGAAAAACGATCTGCCATGGAGGGAAAAGTTTACCCCCATGTCAGGAAAAAACCCTCTTCTCTAAAACTGTTGATAATGTTTTGTTTTTTTAATTTTGAAGCAGAAGAAGAATATTTTTTTTGCTAGTTGCTTTACGTCGCACCGACACAGATAGGTCTTATGGCGACGATGGAACAGGAAAGGCCTTGGAATGGGAAGAAAGCGGCCGTGGCCTTAAATAAGGTACAGCCCCAGCATTTGCCTGGTGTGAAAATGGGAAACCACGAAAACCATCTTCAGGGCTGCCGACAGTGGGGTTCGAACCCACTATCTCCTGGATGCGAGCTCACAGCTGCGCGCTGCTAACCGCACGGTCAACTCGCCCGGTAGAAGAGGAAGTGTCTGGGTTGGGGGGACGATTCACTTCTTAACAAACGGTCCTTTTCAGGGGGATTTAATTTAGATTTTTAGTGACTTAATGTTTTAATTTGGAATAGGCCGAAAAGTGGCGAGGTAACCAGTTAAAAAGATCGTAAGTTAGCCAACGGCCGCGGTGTCTGAAACGGGTGTTCGGCTTCTAGGTCCTTACGACCCGTTTTAAGAGTAGGGTGCCTGGGTCTGTAGACTGACCAAGGAGGATTCTAGACTTGGTCATCTTGACTATTTTATTTACCTGAGATCTAATAATCGGAATGCGAAGTCCGGTTCGTAACTTTTTATTAGATCTCAGGAGTGAGGCTTGGTGTGATTGGGTTGAACATCTTTGGTGAAGCACGCCTGGCTGAGGACTGCAAGAGATGGAAACAACTGACCAGTGGCCTCCTCGGAGATCACGATCCTCACCATTATGGCAACGATAAGAGAGACTGATATTGTGGAATGCTACTGTAAGTTAATGTTGTTAGCAAAAATGGCCAGGTCATCCCCAAAGGCTAAGCAGGCAATGTATTGTTGGGAGATCAGAAGAATGTACATGCCCGGTGAGGCACGGGGCGAAGGGGTTTTCACCAGCAGAGTCAGTGACGCAATGGTTACCATAGCAACTCCGCTACTACCCAGGCGACTCTTTATATTATCTTCTACTGGCAGCTCTTCGCCCTTGACAGTTGTAATCCACCAAACTGCAAAGTGTGAGTCAATGTTTTCGCGTAACAGATAAGAGCCGATCTGTCTGGGCAGAACAGGAAGTTCGTGCTTGCAGGCCACATTCCTCATTCTGGCATTTTTCTCATATCTACACAGTACTCCCCTTTGAGTTTAGGACCAAGTCTGAACCGATCTTCGTTTGTTTATTCTTTGCCTAACAACTTACTCCGTAATTGCAGAATTGACAAAACACATTATGTTACCAATATCTGTGAGGAAACAGACCACCATCACAAGCTAAATGAAACATGTGACCTTTACAAGAAGATTAATAGCATCACCCGAGAGTTCATACCACATGGGTGATTGAAGACGCACAGGGAAATGTAATTGGTGACAAGAAAGAAGCAATATCCAGGTGGAAACAACACTGCGAAACCTTATACTGCAAAGGTAATAGCATAAGAGAAGAGAACAATTGCATGGAATGTGACACAGAGTGAAATTGAAAACGCCATCAAACATTTGAAAAACAACAAAGTCCCAGGCATAGATGGTATTCCTGGAGAAATACTGAAAGTAATGGGAGAAGAAGGCCTCCATGCTTTACATTCAATATGTAATAGTGTGGAAAACTGGAGAATGGCCTAAAGACTGGGCTACATCTGTTCTCATCCCCCTTCACAACAGAGGATCAGTTAGGGACAGTTCTAATTACCATACCATAGCATTAATATCACATGCTAGCAAAGCACTGTTGTACATAATGAATCAACGACTAAAAACTTTCTTGCAATTTCAGATTTCTGCTGAACAAGCAGGTTTTGTTCGTACTAATAGCCTATATCAGCTTCATTTATTCCATTCCTGACCCGGTCAATGACTGGAAAACAGGTTGTAGGTTTTCATTTAGAAAAGGAGCCTCCGTGGCTCAGACGGCAGCGCGTCGGCCTCTCACCGCTGGATACCGTGGTTCAAATCCCGGTCACTCCATGTGAGATTTTTGCTGGACAAAGCGGAGGCGGGACAGGTTTTTCTCCTGGTACTCCGATTTTCCCTGTCATCTCTCATTCCAGCAACACTGTCCATTCTCATTTCATAGCATCTATCAGCCATTAATAAATAACTTTGGGAGTGGCGACACCATCGTACTAATAGCCTATATCAGCTTAATTCATTCCATCCATCCCTGACCCGGTCAATGACTGTAGGTTTTCATTTTCATTTCATTTTCAAGCAGATTTTGTGGCAGGTAAAGGTACACGAGAGTCAATTACAAACATGAGGCAGATAATCGAAAAATGCCGTAAGTTCTGTGTCCCTGCCTATATTTGTTTCCTTGATTATAAAATGGCCTTCGATTGTGTCAAGTGGGACAAGTTGTGTAAAGTGCTCAATGAATGTTGAGTCCCAAAACACTTAACGTCATTATTGAAACGTCTTTGTAATTGTCGTAATGCAACCGTAAGGGTGGATGGTGAATGTTCAGAATTTTTCAATGTGACAAATGGAATCAGGCAAGGTTGCATATTGTCATTGTCACCCCAACTCTACAACATCTACGCAGAGTATGTAATGAGAAGAGCACTGGATGGCTGGATAGTGGAATTTCAATCGGTGGCAGGAAAATCAACAATTTACGCTTCGCTGATGATACTACACTCAAGTGGACAAGAACTTGATGAATTGCTCTCTAGAGTGAAAATCATTAGTTCGGATTTTGGTCTAGAAATTAACATGTAAAAGACCATACTGATGGTTATCAACCGACAAAGTTAAATCCTAATCCAAATGAAAGGATGCCTGAAAGATCTGGAGTTGATGCATGATTGTGTATATCTGGGCTCCGTAATCAGTAACGCGGGAAATTGTGATAAAGAAATAAAACAACGGATTGTGCTCGGTCGTGTCGCAATGGTTAAACTTACAAAGATCTGGCAGAACCGGGCATTATCCAAAACAGTGAAAATACGATTGGTGGAATCTCTGGTGTTTTCTGTTTTCCTGTACGGATGTGAGACCTGGACTGTGAAGGCTAGTGACAAGAACCGAATAGATGCCTTTGATATGTGGCGTTGGCGGAAAATTCTCCGTATACCAAGGACAGAAAGAAGAACAAGTGCCTCCATTATAGAAGAACTGATCATCGCAAAAGGTTTATCTTCCCGCGTTAGTGAAAGTTACCTCCAGTTCCTGGTACACAGTTTGAGGACAGAAGGAGACAATTTAGAAAAGACCATTCTAAAAGGCAAAATTCGAGGCACCAGACCAAGAGGCAGAACAACAAGTAGATGGTTAAACCAAGCAAAGAAGATCGCTGGTCTACCTCTTCACAATATCTTAAGAAGAGCTGAAGACCGCTCAGGATGGAAAAATCTCGTTAAGGATGCAGTTACTAATGAAGTAAAGAAATGAGGTCACGAGCTCAGCAATGAGTAAACCGACTGCTGAGAGAACAACTTACTCCGCTCATGAACAACCTTATCCAGAGCACGTGATAGTCCGTCACTTTGTCTATCGCCAGTTTTGATCTTAAACGGTTCTGAGATCTCGCCCATAAATTTCACATTTGACACTTTGTTGGTGAGAGTCTGTTTGATCAGGTTTCTGGACTACAATCCACTCCAAACTCCTCTAAAATATTCATTAATGACTCCTGGTCGATGGAGTAGTATGCTTTCTTAAAATCGATAAACATGACCACGTAATTATGTCTTCGTATCTTTTTGTACCTGATGATGCTTTTCAAAGTGGTTTTTTTTTTGCTAGGGGCTTTACGTCGCACCGACACAGATAGGTCTTATGGCGACGATGGGATAGGAAAGGCCTAGGAGTTGGAAGGAAGCGGCCGTGGCCTTAATTAAGGTACAGCCCCAGCATTTGCCTGGTGTGAAAATGGGAAACCACGGAAAACCATCTTCAGGGCTGCCGATAGTGGGATTCGAACCTACTATCTCCCGGATTGCCTGCTGCCATTTCTTGAAGGATACAGTACTTTTGTATCCATCTCTTGGCACAGGCCAGAGTAAAGTGTAGCTTTCACCGAAGTCCCAGTCTCATCCATGGCTGTGACAATATGGAAGCTGCTGGGGTATGGGTGGTGCTGAGTAATGACATTCAGAGCACGACTAGTGCATCTGAGTGTTATGAAAGGTGTTGCTCATAGGGTCAGTCGTGCTGCAATAGCACTTTCTGACACAGTGAGGAAAGCAATGGCAAACTACCTCACTCCTCGTCTTGCCTAGTATGCCTCATTTTGGTGCTGCCATTGGTTTTTGCGGTTTCCTTATAACCGCATAACCTTTGGTGGTGCTATTTGAGGATCCAACCAGCCTCTGGGCTGATGACCTAACAGACAGACATCTCCCGGATGCAAGCTCACAGCCGCGCGCCTCTACGCCCACGGCCAACTCGCCCGGTAAAGTGGTTTGTTAGAAGGCAGTTCGGATTTAGGAAACGTTATTCCATTGAGGCTCAACTAGTAGGATTCTAGCAAGATATAGCAGATATTTTAGAATTCAGGAGGTCAAACTGACCCATCCATGGTTTTTGATAGGGTGGAGGATGAAAGACTACTGACAACAAATGAGGGCAATTGGACTAGACAAAACAGTGGTTATATTTCTAGAAAATAAAAGTCAGAGAATTAAAGAAGGTGACGATTTATCTGTCCGCCTCTGTGGTGTAGTGGTTAGCGTGATTAGCTGCCACCCCCGGAGGCCCGGGTTCGATTCCCGGCTCTGCCACGAAATTTGAAAAGTGGTACGAGGGCTGGAACGGGGTCCACTCAGCCTCGGGAGGTCAACTGAGTAGAGGTGGGTTCGATTCCCACCTCAGCCATCCTGGAAGTGGTTTTCCGTGGTTTCCCACTTCTCCTCCAGGCGAATGCCGGGATGGTACCTAACTTAAGGCCACGGCCGCTTCCTTCCCTCTTCCTTGCCTATCCCTTCCAATCTTCCCATCCCTCCACAAGGCCCCTGTTCAGCATAGGAGGTGAGGCCGCCTGGGCGAGGTACTGGTCATACTCCCCAGTTGTATCCCCCGACCAAGAGTCTGAAGCTCCAGGACACTGCCCTTGAGGCGGTAGAGGTGGGATCCCTCGCTAAGTCTGAGGGAAAAACCGAACCTGGAGGGTAAACAGATGATGATGATGATGATGACGATTTATCTGATCCTGTAATCATTATGAGGGGATTTCCTCAAGGCAGTATTATTGGACCTTTACATTTCCTTATACACATAAATGTGCTGAGTAAAGAACTAAAATCAAACATAAGGCTTTTTGCGGATGATGTTATTCTGAATAGAGTAATAAATAAAATACAAGATTGTAAACAACTGCAAAACTACCTCGATAATATTGTGAGATGGACAACAGGCAATGGTGTGATTATAAAAGGGGTAAATGAAATGTCGTATGGCTTTTAGTGCCGGGATATCCCAGGACGGGTTCGGCTCGCCAGGTGCAGGTCTTTCTATTTGACTCCCGTAGGCGACCTGCGCGTCGTGATGAGGATGGAGTGATGATGAAGACAACACATACACCCAGCCCCCGTGCCGTTGGAATTAACCAATTAAGGTTAAAATCCCCGACCCGGCCGGGAATCGAACCCGGAACCCTCTGAACCGAAGGCCTGTACGCTGACCGTTCAGCCAACGAGTCGGACATAAAAGGGGTTAAAAGTATGGTTGTTTCACTAATTACTGCGTTGATCAGGGAGACAAGAAGAAAAGAAACGTAAGCCAGCGTTAAATTTAAAGGACATATGGGCAAAGAAAGGATTGACAAGGTCTGAGGAAGCTAGAGGGTCAGAGGAGGAAATAATTAGTTCCCCAAGTGGTTCTATTATACAAATAGAAAAACCACGAACAACGAGAAGCAAGGCCCTGGTAGCATCAAATATACCTATGAAAAAATAACTAGACTGGGTAGTGGGATTAATTAACATAGAGGGTATATTAAGTAAACTGGGAAATGATGAGTTTATAGATTTAATGAGAGAGAGTGAGATTATTGGTATAGTAGAGACATGGTTGCCGCCTAGTAAAAATGTGATAATACCGGGATTTAAGGTCTGGAGTAAAACAAAACATAAAAGGAGTACGAAAGGGCGTCACCCAGGAGGGATAACAGTTATCGCAAAAGATGAAATTAGCAAACAAGTGGAAATATGGGAATCAGGATGTGAGGAAATGATCTGGGTCAAAATAAAAAAAGGAAATCAAAAGGGGAGAGATATGTTTATTGGCTTTGGCTACAACCATCCATCGGGGTCCCCGTTTGAAAAGGAAAATTTCTTTGAAGAACTCGTCGACGCAGTAAATCAGATAAAATTACTAAATGAAGAAGCAGGAATAATTATAATGGGGGATTTTAACTCAAGGGTGGGCCTAAATAATCCATTATACGACAAAGAAATCGGGGAAATATTAATAGAAAAAAGGAGCAGCAAAGACAAAGAGTGTAATAAAAATGGAGAGAAATTATTAGAAATATGCGCGATAGAGGAATTGTACATTTTAAATGGGGGATGGCCGGGAGATGAATCAGGCAACCTAACATATATAGTTGAGTCAGGAGGGAGTGTTATAGACCTAGTACTGGCATCTAGAGAGGCTTTAACTCTTATTAAAGAAATCCAGGTAAAAAATTGGACAGCGTCTCATCATTTCCCAGTTGCTATTCGGCTACAGAGAGAGGAAGATAATAAAGTAGACAAACAATTCTTTAACTATGAACAGAGAAAATTAGTAAGATATAGGTGGAATGAGGAAAAGAGAGAACAATTTAGAGATTACTATAGGGGTAAAACCTTTGAAATTCTGAGAATAGGCATGGAGTATATGATAGAGGATAATAACCTAGATGAGGCAATAAGAATGCTTGAAAGATCAATAGAAGTAGCTGGTAAAAAAATGGTTGTGAGTAAGAGTAGACAATATAAAAGAAATGTATGGTATACGGAGGAGTGTAAGGAGAAGAAAAATCAAGTGATTAAGGCTTTAAAAAGGTATAGAAATGAGGGATCTCAGGCCTTACGAGTAGATTTTTGTAACCAGAGGAAAGAATACAAAGATTTAATAAGCGATAAGAAAAGTAAATGGCAGGACAAAGAATCAAAAATATTACTAAAGTACTGTAAGGAAAATGAAACAAAGAAAGTATGGAACAAAATTAGCACAATATGTAAGGGTTATAAAAGCTATGATCAAGTAAAAATATCTAATGAGGAATGGTTAACGTATTTTAAGGGATTATTAGGGGGTAAGGACACATGGGTAGAGAACAGAAACGAAATTGGTATACTGAGACAAATGGAGTGTACGCTGCCTATACTAGACGATATAATAACCACAGACGAGGTACTAGATGTAATGAAAAAAGGGAAGGGCGGAAAATCAGGTGCTGCTAATGGAATTACGCATGAATTCTGGAAAGAGATAGGTAAAAACGGTCAGATGATTGAAATAATAACTAAAATATTCAATAAAATATTTGAGGGGAAAAAAATTCCAAGATCTTGGCAGGAAGGAGTAATTTGCCCGATCTACAAAAGAAAGGGAGAAAGGACGAATACGAACAACTACAGGGGGATTACATTGTTGGACTCACTAAGTAAGATCTACACTGGGATTTTAGCGAAAAGAATTATGAAATGGGCGGACGATTACTCTATTCTCTCGGTATATCAATCAGGATTTAGGAAAAGAATGAGAACTACTGACAATGTATTTATAATCAAAACGTTAATGGATAAGTACATAAGAAAGAAAGGTGGTAGACTATACATTGCAGCAATAGACCTACAAAAAGCTTTTGATTCAGTCAGCAGACGGGCTGTCGTTGTGAAGCTGGCCGGAATAGGAATGTCAATGAAAATGATTAAAGCCATAGAAGAACTATATGCCGAAGTAATATGTTCAGTTAAAGTCAAAGAAGATGTAATGATAGGAAAGATACACTCGAACATTGGACTTAAGCAAGGATGTAAACTATCACCAATACTGTTTTTGCTCTTTATTAATGACGTAATAGAATGCTTAGCAAAAGAGAATAATACTAGCCCTTGCTTACACAATAAAGAGATCCCCGGTCTAGTCTTCGCAGACGACATCCTGCTGCTCTCACTAACAACAGCAGGTATGCGAAGTAACCTCAAAAAATTGGTGGAATACTGTAATACATGGAATTTGAAAATAAATACCAAAAAAACAAAAGTAATGGTTTGCAAAAGAGGTAATAAATTAAAAAGAAATGAAAGGCGATGGCTGTTGGATGGTGTTGAATTGGAAGTTGTAAATAAATTAGAATATTTAGGAATAATATTAACAAAGAATGGGTTGTGGAAGGAACAGATACGCCATGCAAAAATAAAAGGTGTGGCCGCCCTATCAAGTATAAAGGCCTTAGAAAAGAAGATGCCTAATTTGCAATACAAAGTACATAAAAATGTTTTTAATGCACTTGTGGTATCAAAAGCACTGTATGGGGTTGAAATATGGGGTATAGAAGTTGATAAAAAAGAACTAGATATCATAAGTAACAAATTTTGTAAAATAATAATGGGCCTACCAGAATGTGCAGCAAATAGTGGAGTGAGAACTATATGTGGAGATATCAACATCCAAGCAGACATAAGTAAGAAAATAGTAAAATATTGGTTAAGATTAAAAAGAGGAGAGGGGAGGGAAATATTAAATCTAGCCTACCAGCACCAGATGAGACACTTGGATGAGAATTATTGGTTATCGAAAGTAAAAGGTATGCTAGACAAAATAGGAATGGGGCTATATTGGGATAAGGAGATGAACGGTAAAGAAAACAACTTCATTAAAATACTAACGATTAGGGTAAAGGACATAGACAAACAGACGATCAGAGCAGAATGTGAAACCAAAAAAACACTAGTAGAATTCTGTGGCATTATCCAATATATGTCAATAAGAAAAAATAGAATCACAAATAGGGAACTAAGAGGTGTGTTGTGGTGGCTTTTGGGTTTATACAAAAATAAGGGAATAAGTGAGAACCATAACGTAAATCAGTGTGTATTTTGTGACGACATTATGGGAGAAGCTCATTTACTGAGAACATGTAAGGGAACGGAGGCACTGAGAACTAAATACCTTGGAGATGAATATAAATTAAAAATAGAAAGAGAGAAAGAATTTTATACAATAACCAAACTGTTAAATAGAGAATGGATCACCCCAGGAAAACTAGCTAAATTTTTCTGTATTCTAAGAAGCATGTGGAAGAAAGAAAGCAAAATGAGATTTGTAATAACAGAAAGTAATAACAGTACAGGTAAATGATAGTAAATGTAATATACATGAGCACGATGATGACTGTACAACAAGAGACCTCGGAATGCTATAGTTATAAGTTTAGGACTATGTTTCTCTTGTAGTTGTTCAGTGTTCATTTATATTAGATATTGTATATTGCTAAGTAACAGATTTAATTCAGCAACATGCTAACAGTAATGAGTTCCTTTCAATGAGCTCATTTAAGAAATTAAAATGAGATTAGCAATAACTCAAAGTAACACCAGTGTTAGTAAATGATAGTAAATGTAATGTAGATGAGCACGAGGATAGATAAGTAATTTGTAACTATAAGTATTATAAGAGGAATGAGAGGTAGTATGGAAATAGAAAAATGTAAGAAGCAAAACATAATGGCAATGTGTTTGTTAGCCTGTTTTTAGTTTGCTTTGGGATTGTTAGTTTGTTTTGACTGCTGCAGTGTATTAAACCAGAGAAAACAAGTTGTCAACCAGTCAGCGAAATATGAGCCGAGTATGGATTCCGTCTCGGCAGTGGAATACAGGTGAGGCAGCCTACATGTTGAGCTAGGTCATCCGCACACATGTGGGCTGTCACATGAAGGAGTGGAGAGGAAACAATATTGACAACTTAAGGGGTCTACGAGGTTTCGATTTCGGAGCCTCATGAGACGGGTCTGGTCGTGACATCCCTGGGAAGGGTGGTAGAAGTTCCTCACCAGGGGGGATGTCGTAACCAGACAGATTTAGGTTAGATGTAGTATATATTCAATGTAAATTTGTCATTTTGATTCTAACTTTTCTTTTAATGTTATAACGTAATATTTCTAATTAGTAGATTTAGTTTATTAATATGTTAGCAGTAATGTGTTCCTTACAATGAGGTTGTTTGTTAGCCTGTTTTTAGTTTGCTCTGGGATTGTTAGTTGGTTTTGGCTGCTGTAGTATAGTAGAGTTGGGAGAGGAGGAGATAGGCCCACCTATCTCAAGCATAGTGTTGACTCAGTACTTCTGCACGTGTAGATTAGAGTAAGGTGTGAACAGTATTAAACCAGAGAAAACAAGTTGACAATCAGTCAGCGAAATATGAGCCGAGTATGGATTCCGTCTCGGCAGTGGAATGCAGGCGAGACAGCCTACATGTTGAGCTAGGTCATCCGCACACATGTGGGCTGTCACACGAAGGAGTGGTGAGGAAACAATATCGACAACTTAAGGGGTCTACGAGGTTTCGATTTCGGAGCCTCATGAGACGGGTCTGGTCGTGACATCCCTGGGAAGGGTGGTAGGAGTTCCTCACCAGGGGGGATGTCGTGACCAGACAGATTTAGGTTAGATGTAGTATATATTCAATGTAAATTTGTCATTTTGATTCTAACTTTTCTTTTAATGTTATAACGTAATAAATAATAATTCGTTCAGTTAGTAAGATAAGGTAGGGAAGATACATGTTGTCCTAGACTATATAATATTGTTAATGTCTAGGACAAAATAATTCATATTCAGTATAGTAACAGCCAACAATTGTAAGAGGGTATTGTAAGTCATGTATCATAATTCAAGGAATTGCAATAAACGAATGCTCTCTCCCCAGCTCTAGGCGATCCGGAATTGGAGGATGGGAGTATTCTATTCTATTCTATTCTATTCTATTCTATTCTACTGCGTTGATGGGGTGAAAGTTCCTTTTGGGGATCACTGTAAGAACCTAGATGTTTATATAAAGAAAGATCTTCATTGTAGTAATCACACAAACGGGATTGTAAACAAAGAATACAAATCTCTGCACCTGGTTATGAGGGTATTTAGGGGTTGTAGTAAGGATGTAAAGGGGAGGGTATATAAGTCTCTTGTAAGACCCCAACTGGAGTATGGTTCCAGTGCATGGCACCTTAACCAGGATTACTTGATTCGAGAACTCGAAAAAGTCCAAAGAAAAGCAGCTCGATTTGTTCTGGGTGATTTCGGGCAAAAGAGTAAAGTTACGAAAATGTTGCAAAGTTTGGGCTGGGAAGACTTGGGAGAAAGAAGACAACCTGCCTTACTAAGTGGTATGTTACGAACTGTCAGTGGAGAGATGGCGTGGAATGACATTAGTGGTGTTTTTAAAAATAGTTAAGTTCACACTAAGAAGATAAAGTTGGAATTCAAGAAGAGAAGTTGTGGCAAATATTCGTTTATAGGAAAGGAGTTGGGGATTGGAATAATTTACCAAAGTAGATGTTCAATAAATTTCCAAACAACTAATAGGGAATCTGCCACGTGGGCGACTGCCCTAAATGCAGATCAGTGGTGAGTGATTAATTGAACCTAATGATTGTAGTGACTTCAGGTACGACGTGTGTGGGGACACAACTTACTGAAATGTACATAAACTGCTCGTCTAGTAGGTAAAGATGTATAAGCTAGTTGTTGACAATGGAAACAAGTTTGTAGGACGCGTGGCATTGAGCAGAGGATATCCCCCCTGTTGGCGAGTGTTTTTTTGTTCCGATGCCCTCACGCGGCTTATAATATAACAGTGCAGCAGAAGCAGAAGCAGCAGCAGCAGCTGGGGCGGGCGACCACGCGACACAGCATTGTGCGTAATGTGCGTAGAGGGGAGAGGGTTTGCTACATCACACGCATACCAACATCAGCATCACACAAGGACCTACTGAGTAGAGCCCTCACTTTATGCACTCTTCTGGACAGTATTAGGTAGCCCACGGAGTGTTAGGTGCTAAAAATGAAATTTTAGTTGTCTAAAATACACTCTCAAATATAAACAAAACTAAAATACATGTAGCCTCCGTGGCTTAGGCGACTCTCACCGCTGGGTTCAAATCCCGGTCACTCCATGTGAGATTTGTGCCGGACAAAGTGGAGGCGGGACATGTTTTTCTCCGGGTACTCCGGTTTTCCCTGTCATATTTCATTCCAGCAACACCCTCTATATCATTTCATGTCATCAATCATTCATTAATCATTGCCCCAGAGGAGTGCGACAGGCTTCGGCAGCCGGCACAATTCGTATCCTCGCCGCCAGATGGGGGCTTCATTCATTCATTCATTCATTCATTCATTCATTCATTCATTCATTCATTCATTCATTCATTCATTCATTCATTCCATTCCATTCCATTCCTGACCGGGTTGATTGACTGGAAACAGGCTGTGGATTCGCTTGTTCGTATTTTAATAAGCATTTAACAATGACAATAGCTTACCTATGTCCAACTTAGAAGACCGCACTAAGAGGCCTCAGAGTACAAGAAAGGGAGTTCCCGAGAAAGATAGTAGGACCAAGGATCCTATCAGATGGAAGGCGATGGTATAAAGCAAACCCAACACCATGAAACCCTCAGAGAAGCCATCAGAAGAAAACAGCTGGCTTTCTACGAACACCCGTATAGAATGGACTCCCACAGCCTGTCCTATAAGATTTTCAAAATAGGTAAGGTAATGGTGTATTCTGCCCGAAGGCAGGTCCGAACCTCCGCAGAGGTGTGTCTGACCCGGAGTTTACGTACGGTAGGGTGGCTTGTTCCTTTCCGTTCTAGTGTTGGCTACTGAATGCATGATTCGAAGCAGTGTATCGATTCATTCAAGTGTCCGAGTGAATCGATTCACAGGAACGGCGAGCTCACGGCACACGATTCAGCTTACTCCCAGTGGACAGTGCTGAGTGGCGCACTCGCTGGACATTGACGGGGAGCCGAGCTTCCGCTGCAGCGAGACAGTGAATCATGGCACATCGAAAGAATCGTGAACGAGCGCGGCTCAGTGAGACACAAGATACACACGGCTCCTTCGGCTCACTGGACACGCGGAGAGCCGAGCTTCCGCTGCAGCGAGACACAGTGAGCCATGCTACACTGAAAGAATCGTATGCTATAATGGACTCTCGAGCTCAGCTCATTTGAAAATAATACCCATTTGCATTCACTGTCCTCTTCTTACAGGGAGGTTTAAATAATAGATGGATTTATTTACAGTGTTAAAAAGGTAGTCACAACATAATTCTGAAGTAGCTAGTAAGTAGGTAGGCTATTAGGTTATACTATTTATTAGTTTAATGAATCTTAGTATTATAACTTAGTTGACATTTGACAATTAAACTCTACTCTAGCCTGCCCTATGATTATGAGTCATGCTCATGACCACTCAAAAGTACCTGTTTTATATTGGGAAGAACGGCTCAGTATTTTCTCAGTTCATATGTTACATCGTTGTACAAGACTTCAATCATATGTGGACAGACGCAATAACAGTATGTTGAATCAGAAAACCAGCGGGCTTCTGTACATCTCGGGTAGCCTATACAAAATATGATGATTTAAAAAAATCCTCAGCTGATAGAAAAATACATATTTTCAAAAATGACTGAGCGAGTTGTCGTGCGGTTAATATCGCGTGGCTATGCGCTTGCATTCGGGGGATGGTGGGTTCGAATCCCACCGTCGGCAGCCATAAAGATGGTTTTCCGTAGTTTCCCCATTTTCACACCAGGAAATGCTGGGACTGTACCTTAATTCAGGCCATGGCTGCTACCTTCCTAATCCTAACCTTTCCCACCCTGCGTCGCCAGAAACCTTCGATGTATTAGAGTAACTAGCATTTTTTCTAAGAAAGGAGTTCGGCCGATGACCTTCGATGTTAGGCCCCTTTAAACAACAAGCAACAAACAACAACAAGAAAGGAGTTCATAGTATGAAGACCAGATGGCAGCTGCGAGCACTGAATGCTGTTGCTGCTGTCTTACCAGCACATACTACACAGATGCAGTAGGAGCGGTGACCTATGAGCCGTGAATCGGATCACTGTATCGATTCAATAACGTGAACGGAATCAAATGAATCGATTCAGTAAAATGAATCGAATGTCCCATCACTATTCCGTTCCCCCATTCCATTTTCGCAAAGGGAAAAGTTATTTCTTTTTCTTTCTTACTAGTGTTAATAGAAGATGGTTGTTTTAGTTGTACTTCCTCTTAAAACAACAATTACCACCACCACGACCACTTTCTTTTTGACCCCCTTGGGTGACCTACATGTCTTTGTGTAGGATGATGATGTCATAATGAGGTGAGGACAGAGTATAACCCGGTATAGCCACAGAGTCTAGTCTTGACGAATAACACCATGGGACCTGCTGAAGGCTTAACGTCTCCATCCGATGGAGGAATCACCAGCGTCATATGCCTTCACTCTATATTATCACTGCGCAGAAGTTTGGAATTCAGTCCATCCTTTTGACACGCAATCTAGTAATTAGAACTTGTATACCATCACCTTTCCTACCCTGTTGATAATTTTTTCCACCAACAGGCTCGGCTAACCACGGCGCCAGACCATTAAATAGCTGACGCCTAACGATTGCGGCCACCAGGCGGTTTTTTAATTCATCATATCAGTGTCACTAAATACATCATAATACTATGCATTTGCTTTTTTCTGCAGTCGTGTTCAACCTCTCCTTGCGCTATCTATTTATTTCTTGCCACATAAAGCAAACATCGTCACGATCTCTTTACCAGACCCAAGATAAAAATAATTTTAAAACGCAAGGACGAAAACGAAGAAAAAATCATCCAAAGTAGATACATCTTCATTATAGACCGTATTGCCTTTCAGCATTCACTCTGCAAGTCTTTGTTAATTTACTAAACATCGCCAAAATCCTCCGTTTGCAATTAGTTCTTTGTCCTCCTTCAGTTCTATGCATCTTACCTTTAAATCGTTCGAAACTGAGTCTAACCATCGACGTCTTGGTCTCCCTCTACTTTTCTCACCCTCCATAGCAGAGTCCATTATTCTCCTAGGTAACCAATCCTCCTCCATTTGTCTCACACGACCACACAACCGAAACCGGTTTATGCGTAGGCCTACAGTTTGATCCATCGAGTTCATTCCTAAGCCTCTATCTCCTCATTCCTAATAACCTCCTGCCACTTTTCCCACCTGTTGTACTAGCAATCATTCTCGCTACGTTCATGTCCGTTACTTCTAACTTCTGAATAAGATATCCTGAGTCTACCCAGCTTTCGTTTCCATAAAACAAAGTTGGTCTAAAAACAGACCGATGTAAAAGTAGTTTCGTCCTGGGAGAAAACATCCTAAATACGGTACTTGAAATTATCTACCTGTTCCAGATTTGTATCCCCAATCTGGTATTCAATTATCTTGGATTTTTTACCTACTGACATCAATTTAGTCTTTGAAAGGCTAATTTTCATACCATACTCATTGCACCTGTTTTCATGTTCCAAGAGATTAGACTGCAGGCTTTCGGAACAATCTACCGTTAAGACCAAGTCGTCAGCATAGGCCAAACTGCTTACTACATCTCCACCTAACTGAAGTCCGACTCGTTGGCTGAATGATCAGCATACTGGTCTTCGGTTCAGAGAGTACCGGGTTCGATCCCCGGCCGGGTCGGGGATTTTAACCTTCATTGCTTAACTCCAGTGGTTCGTGGGCTGGGTGATTGTGCTGTCCCCAACATCCCTGCAACTCACACACCACACATAACACTATCCTCCACCACATTAACACGCAGTTACCTACACATGGCAGATGCCAACCGTCCTCATTGGAGGGTATGCCTTACAAGGGCTGCACTCGGCTAGAAATAGCCACTCGAAATTATTATTATTATACCTAAATGAATCCCTCCCTGCCACTTTATACCTTTCAGCAGATGGCCCATGTAAATTATGAACAACAAAGGCGAAATATTACAGCCTTGTCTAACTCCTGTGAGTACTTTGAACCAAGAACTCATTCTACCATCAATTCTCACTGCACCCTAATTGTCAACACAAATTCCTTTGATTCATTTTAATAACCTAACCTTAATTCCATAGTCCCTCAGTACAGCGAAGATCTTTTCCCTCGGTACAATGTCATAATTATGCTTCCTCTAGATCTACGAAACATAGACAAACGTGTATATTCCTCCCGTAGCATTTTCCATTTACCTGGCGCATACTGAAAATATGATCCTGACAGCCCCTCTGTGGTCTGAAACCACACAGGTTTGCATTCACCTTCCTCATTACGGCCTTATAATTTACATTTATAAGAGTCAAAGTACAGATAAACATTTTAAAGTTCTTTTCCGCTACACGATAAAGTTGAAAGTCATGGATATGTTTGCCTAAAAGGTTAGAGAGGGAGTTCGTATCGACAAAGCTATGCTTTTCTGTGTAGTACGAGTGTCCGGGGTGTAGAGGTTCAGTGAAATATATTTCGCGAAGAAGTGAGTTTCCCTTCTTACAGCGATGTTATGCCACTGACCTAATTTACTGTACGCAGATCACGAAGGCTGATTGATTCGGGGATTTGTTGCGACCTAAATAGACGAAACACCAGTCAAAGACAATGGAAACTCCTTTAGAACACGGCACCATGTGTACCTTTTTTATCTGTAAAATCAGTGTGGAGAAAGAGCAAAACAGTGGTGAAGACAAGATAAGGAAAAGGAATCGTTGGTATCAGGGGACAAAACCTTGAGGTTGTTAAATTTGGGAAGTGAAATAATGTAAGATGCGAGGCTGGATAAGGAGATCAGCAGGAAATAAAGGTTTACCAGAATGTAAGGAACTTGGTGTAGAACAGAGAAGTTCCTATGAAATGTAAAGTGACAATGTACCAGATGAGAATAAAATTCAGGCTAGTGAGATGAAGTTACTGAGGAGTATGGTGGGGAAGACAAGGAGGGGCAGAGTGAGAAATGTTGAGGTCAGAAAAGAAATACCTGGGGAGTTGGCCGTGCGGTTAGGGGCGCGCGGCTGAAAATGGTTTTCTGTGGTTTCCCATTTTCACACTAGTCAAATGCTGGGGCTGTACCTTAATTAAGGCCACGGCTGCTTCCTTCCCACTCCTAGGCCTTTCCTATCCCATCGTCGCCATAAGACCTATCTTAGTCGGTGCGACGTAAAGCAAATAAAAATAAAGAAGAAAAGAAATAGGGGTTAGAAAAGCGGAGTAATAGGATGGAGAAGAATAAATTGAGATGGTTTCGACATGTTATGAGGATGGAAGGATACCAAAACAAGTGCTGGAGGCCAAGATAGAGGGCAAGAGGGAGGCCCAGAACAAGATGGATAGACTGACAAGAACACTATGAGAAAAATAAGACTGGACTGGAATAGTGTTATTACTAGGGCTCGGAAGTGGAAGACTTATAAATTGCCAAAAAACCCTACAAAAAGACCTAAAAACAACAAAAGAACTGTCAAAAAGGTCGTAAAAATGCGATCCAAATTTATTCATAATTTCAGTTTTAATTGTGTAATTAATGAAGGAATATAAAGTTTAAAAATGCAAAATTCTGGTGGTATGCAACATATAGCGCAATAATAAATGAGTGAAATACTTCTTCTTTCAGACATTATAAATATATTTTTAGATTAACATAATTTAAAAAGGAATTCCGTGTTTGTTAAAAAAAGTACTTGCAGAATTTAGAATGAAACATTTTTTCCGCCTAGAATGAATTCAGCGAACCTGGAATGGACACACTAGGGTTACAGAAATTGGAATTCGGAAACCTCATTTCAGTTACCCTTACAGTATACCACAATAGTCGTCTCTAGGTTCTTAGTTGTACAGGATCGTGGGGTTTCAGAGGGCACGTTGTGAAACATTGAGAAACTTCTCTCCACATGAACGGATGTTAAGGGTTTATACGTGAAGCAAAAACACTCACATCAAAATGTTCTCCTTTGAATTGGATGTCAGATTGGTGATACAAAGCTAGAACAGGTCGATAATTTCAAGTATTTAGGTTGTGTGTTCTCCCAGGATGGTAATATAGTAAGTGAGATTGAATCAATGTGTAGTAAAGCTAATGCAGTGAGCTCGCAGTTGCGATCAACAGTATTCTGTAAGAAGGAAGTCAGCTCCCAGACAAAACTATCTTTACATCGGTCTGTTTTTAGACCAACTTTGCTTTACGGGAGCGAAAGCTGGGTGGATTCAGGATATCTTCTCCATAAGTTAGAAGTAACAGACATGAAAGTAGCAGGAATGATTGCTGGTACAAACAGGTGGGAACAATGGCAGGAGGGTACTCGGAATTAGGAGATAAAGGCTAATTTAGGAATGAACTTGATGTATGAAGCTGTACGCATAAACCGGCTTCGGTGGTGGGGTCATGTGATGCGAATGGAGGATGATAGGTTACCTAGGAGAATAATGGACTCTGCTATGGAGGTTAAGAGAAGTAGAGGGAGACCAAGACGACGATGGTTAGACTCGGTTTCTAACGATTTAAAGATAAGAGGTATAGAACTAAATGAGGCCACAGCACTAGTAGCAAATCGAAGATTGTGGCGACGTTTAGTAAATTCTCAGAGGCTTGCAGACTGAACGCTGAAAGGCATAACAGTCTATAATGATAATGTATGTATATATGTTTCATTTTCATACTCTCTCTGTCAGATGTGGGTCAGTTACATGTATTTACTAGAGAAATGTTAAAGAGATGAGGGGTGAAATAATGATGATGATGATGAGCAATGAAAATGTAGTCGAAAAGAGGTGAAATTGCAATAAAAGTCGTGAATACCTAAAAAAAAGGTTAAAAATGGACCAGCATGCCAACAAAACGTGAAAAAAGCAAAAAGGACAAATAGGTTTTTTTTTTTGCTATTGGCTTTACGTCGCACCGACACAGGTAGGTCTTATGGCGACGATGGGAGAGGAAGGGGCTAGGACTGGGAAGGAAGCAGCCGTGGCCTTAATTAAGGTACAGCCCCAGCATTTACCTGGTGTGAAAATGGGAAACCACGGAAAACCATCTTCAGGGCTGCCTATAGTGGAGTTCGAACCCACTATCTCCCGAATACTGGATACTGGCCACACTTAAGCGACTGCAGCTATCGAGCTCGGTACAAGGACAAATAAAACCCACCATTTTCTGGCTTGCAATGGCCCAGAATGAAATATATTATGTTAGGCCTGTCGTAAGAGGCGACTAAGAGGGACTCTGAATTTCGGAGCTTGGTTTGGTGACCATGGGGTCCTTCGCTGAGTCCTGACATTGCTTCCACTTACTTGTGCCACGCTCCTCAGTTTCATCTATCCTATCCGACCTCCCTTGGTCAACTCTTGTTCTTTTCAGACCCCGACGGTATTAGAGCACTCGAGGCCTAGGGAGTCTTTCATTTTCACGCCCTTCGAGGCCCTTGTCTTCTTCTTTTGGCCGATGCCTTCATTTTTGGAAGTGTTGGATCCCTTCCATATTTTCTCTCTGATTAGTGTTGTATAGAGGATAGTTGCCTAGTCCGACTCGTTGGCTGAATGGTCAGCGTACTGGCCTTCAGTTCAGAGGGTCCGATTCCCGGCCGGGTCGGGGATTTTAATCGCCTCTGATTAATTCTTCTGGCTCTGGGACTGGGTCTTTGTGTTCGTCCCAACACTCTCCTCTTCATATTCACACAACACACTACACTGCCAACCAGCACAGAAACACGCAATAGTGATTAAATCCCTCCATATAGGGTTGCCGGCAGGAAGGGCATCCGACCGTAAAACAGGGCCAAATCCACATGGGTGCTACGCAGTTCGCACCCGCGACCCCACACGTGTTGGAAAAGCGGCAAGAAGAAGAAGAAGAAGAAGAAGAAGAAGAAGAAGAAGAAGAAGAAGAAGAAGAAGAAGAGGATGATTGCCTAGTTGTTCTTCCTCTTAAAACAATAATCACCACCACCTCGTCTTCGGACACCCGAGAAAACATTTTCCTCAACTTCGTACCCTAGTTATTGCTGCAGAGGAGTGTTGGAAGGAGAGGCAAATGTGGAAAACTACCATGAACACTTCGACCTGGCAGCTGGACGGGGAGAAATGAAAATACCGAGCTCGATAGCTGTAGTGGCTTAAGTGCGGCCAGTATCCAGTAATCGGGAGATCGTGGGTTCGAGCCCCACTGTCGGCAGCCCTGAAGATGGTTTTCCGTGGTTTCCCATTTTCACACCAGGAAAATGCTGGGGCTGTACCTTAATTAAGGCCACGGTCACTTCCTTCCCACTCTTAGGCCTTTCCTATCCCATCGTCGCCATAAGACGTATCTGTGTCGGTGCGACGTAAAGCAAAAAAAAAAAAAAAAAAAAAAAAAAAAAAAAAAAAAAAAAAAACGAAAATGATATAGAAGGCAGTGCTCTAACATATGGTAATAACGCGAGGAAGAAGATGACGAAAACTTAGTAGGCCTATAGATGACGAACACCGGTTTTCATTGTTACCACGGTGTCGGTTTTCTGTCCACGCTAATTCCAGATAGATTCGCAGCCCAAAAACATGTTAAATTGGAGTCTCAAGTGGCTGTTTATATCTTTGTCATAGGTGCGAAACTTTTCATTTAAAAACTCCCAGATGCACTGGTTAGGAATTGATTCGCGCCCTGGTGAGAAGGCTGTGAGAAGGCCCTCCAAACCCAATATGGCTGCCCTTTTTTGTTGGTCACGTACTGAACAGACTACATGTGTCGTCACTCCGCGGAGGAAACATTACGTTACATATTATTATAGCGGCAGTATAATAACATGTATCGTGTGTAGAAGGGGAACATCGAGTATGAACAGCTGCTCATTCTGTTGTACTCAAGTACTTCCGGCGAGTGTGTCTCAGCATGTCACCTGGATTCCACCCAAGGCCATCCCCCTCTCTGTATGCGGTATGTGACCCTCTGAAAATGAATTATGTACGCCTATTTAGCTTGTTACCTTATTCTACAGCGAGTTTTATCTATCCCTTGCTTTATGGACAGTAGCGGTACAATGAACAACGACGCAACGATTATTATTATTATTATTATTATTATTATTATTATTATTATTATTATTATTATTATGATCTCGCGATCCTTGCAACAAACGAACAACAGGCAATCAGCCAAATCGAAACCCTCAAGAATTGCTCAGAAAAATTCGGCCTACAAATCTCCTTCTCAAAAACCAAACCAAGGTCATGTGCAACCACTGCAGCCTCCAGAATTTGAACACGAAATTTGGCACAATCGAAAAAGTAACTGAGTTCCGATATCTCGGAGGAATTATAGTACCAACAGGGAAAGAACAGAAGGCCCTCGAGGTCCGCATCCAGAAAATGAAGAGAGCCCTCGGCCGAACGCAAAACATTTACAACAAAAAATGCCTTTCAATCTTCACCAAAATTCGACAATACAACACTGTGATCAAACCTGAAATACTATACGCGAGTGAAACACTGGATCTCCACAGGAAAACAATACTCGAAGACATCCTGAAAGAGGAACGTAAAATCGTCAGAAAAATTCTCGGCCCGAAACTGACTGACGAAGGATATAGACTGCAATCTCGTACAAAAACCGAGGAGTTCTCAAACCTTGCGGCCGACATCAGAAAAAGACGCCTGAAATTTTACGGACACATCAAACGCCTTCCAGAAAACAGACTGACAAGAATCTTACTTGAGGCAACAGAAAACATCAAAACAAATAGGTGGACAACGGAAATCCGCCATTATTATTATTATTATTATTATTATTATTATTATTATTATTATTATTATGATTATTATTATTATTATTATTTTTTGCTAGTTGCTTTACGTCGCACCGACACAGATAGGTCTTATGGCGACGATGGGACAGGTAAGGGCTAGGAGTGGGAAGGAAGCGGCCGTGGCCTTAATTAAGGTACAGCCCCAGCATTTGCCTGGTGTGAAAATGGGAAACCACAGAAAACCATTTTCAGGGCTGCCGACAGTGGGGTTCGAACCTACTATCTCCCGAATACTGGATACTGGCTGCACTTAAGCCACTGCAGCTATCGAGCTCGGTATTATTATTATTATTATTATTATTATTATTATTATTATTATTATTATTACTCAAATCCGAAGGAATTAAAATAATATACTTCTATGGTACGAACACACAAGAAATGCATACTCCAATTATAGTAACTAAAACACGCTGACCGTTACACTATTAAGAAATAATCTCGTTCCTAGGACCGAACAATTTACAACTCAACCGTTCATCGTAAGCCTACTTAGCTACTCTGACTGCCGATGCTCGAAACTTCAGTATTTACAGTTTAGATAAGGAAGATGTCTAGTCATCGCATCTTCGTTGACTACTGAGTTCTCAGAACTGGCTAATTACTTCAGTAGCCTTCTTGATTGTTGTGAGTGGCAGCAAGAGATGGTTATCAATCAATCACTTCTGATCTGCATTTAGGGGAGTCGCCCAGGTGGCAGATTCTCTTTCTGTTGCATTTCTAACCTTTTCTTAAATTATTTCAAAGAAATTGGAAATTTATTGAACATCTCCCTTGGTAAGTTATTCCAATCACTAACTCCCCTTCCTACAAACGTATATTTGCCCCAATTTGTCCTCTTCAATTCCAGCTTTATCTTCATATTGTGATATTTCCTACTTTTAAAGACACCACTCAAACTTATTCGTCTACTGATGTCATTCCACGCCATTTCTCCACTGACAGCTCGGAACATACCACTTAATCGAGCAGCTCGTCTCCTTTCGCCCCAAGTCTACCCAGCCCAAACTTTGCAACACTTTTGTAACGCTACTCTTTTTTCGGAAAGCACTCAGTACAAATCAAGCTGCTTTTCTTTGGATTTTTTTTTTTCCAGTTCTTGAATCAAGTAATCCTGGTGAGGGTCCCATACACTGGGGTCATACAAGGCCAACTAGATATACAGGCCATAAGGCTCCCCCTCCACTTCGGGCGCTACGTCACACTAGTCGCCAGCCGCTTCACTTCTCGCCAGTGACTTATAAGCTGATCTGAACTTCGCAGCAGTGAGGCTATCGATGGTGTTGAATGATTTAAACGTGTGTGAACATTGTGAATTATGGCCACGTCGTGTTGTATACCTGGTTGTAGAATAAACTACAGTTCAAAACAGCCTAATATTTCAGTGTTTAAATTTCCTACTGGCGTGTTTCGGAAACAAAAGTGGATCATAGCTATCCATCGAACCGAATTCATCCCTTCAGCAAGCTCAGTTGTGTGCATAAAACAATTCGACGAAGTTTCATAATTATTGACGATTCCGTTAAGACCTGATGAGTCTCTTTTAACTGTAAAACCACCGGGCGAGTTGGCCGTGCGCGTTGAGGCGCGCGGCTGTGGACTTGCATCCGGGAGATAGTAGGTTCGAATCCCACTATCGGCAGCCCTGAAGATGGTTTTCCGTGGTTTCCCATTTTCACACCAGGCAAATGCTGGGGCTGTACCTTAATTAAGGCCACGGCCGCTTCCTTCCAACTCCTAGGCCTTTCCTATCCCATCGTCGCCATAAGACCTATCTGTGTCGGTGCGACGTAAAGCCCCTAGCAAAAAAAAAAAATTAACTGTAAAACCTAACCATTTAAAACTCTCAAACGATGCTATTCCTAAGTTTTAAAATGTGCCTGCCTATCTGTATAAAAAATCTTCCAACAACGAGCAAAAATCGTATTCAAAGGCAAGAAGAAATTGAAAAACGGGAAGAGGAAGGAAAGAAAGAAAGCTGAGGAAGAATATGACAGAATCAAGGACTTCGACGACGTTCAGGGTAATTTCAGTATTAAACGCAAATTAGAATTGGACAAAGTTTCCGTCAACTTTAACAGCCAAAGTCTGTATTTTCAAAATGTATGTGACTGAGGAAAATATTCCGAAAATTGGTACTTCCTTAACATTAAACGAGGCTCTTGATTTTAAATCCATTAAACATGATATTTTCATGAGTTATAACCCTGATGTACGTGCATTAGGTGATGGGGGCAAGATATTAAAATGGTCAAATTAGAAAAGTATTTATAACTTCCTGTTTAGACCTGCTCGTAACTCAAAAGTGACTGTCCACGACAAAATAGAATCTGTACACAAAATAATCGATGAAATTGAAAGTGAAGTTAATGAGTGTATCATTACTGATAAATTATATACTTTTTTTAAGGAACAGTTAAATATAGCCTTTGCAAAGAAAGTATCTTACTCCTGTATTCTAATAACATGGTTCACTTCAATATTTTTCGCATTTCCTGGGGCGTAAAAGAAGATAAGACAGTTAACGTTTCTTACAATGCCCCACTTGGTTATTCACAGTCTTTTACTGCAAAACTAGGCACGGGAAATTCGGGTATTGATGATTCACATTGGAATTACTTGAAAAAAGAAACTATAATTGTTAAAGGAGCATGAAATATTTTGTAACTTGTTGAATGGAGTCTACATAAAACGTGAGCTGAACTATAAAGGAGGAAAGGTTTTATTTTTGTTTTTGCCAGTGGCTTTACGTCGCACCGACACAGATAGGTCTTATGGCGACGATGGGATAGGAGAGGCATAACAGCTGGAGGGAAGCGGCCATGGCCTTAATTAAGGTACAGCCCCAGCATTTGCCTGGTGTGAAAATGGGGAAACTACGGAAAAACTTCTTCAGGGCTGCCGACAGTGAGATTCGAACCCACTATCTCCCGATGCACGTTCACAGCCGCACGCCCCTAACCGCACGGCCAGATCGCCCGCTAGGAGGAAAGGTAGAGGGAGTTGCTTTTAGTAGTAAAAGCGGAGAAAATAACACTACATTAGCTACAACTGCACAAACTTTTATGTTGTCATCCAGTCTTTAAAAAAATAAAGACGTTGTTGATTTGTTTCCATGTAAGAACCTAATATGACATTTCTTAGAAGAACTAACTTTGCAAGTCTTTAAAGTATTAACAGATAGTCCTATAGCTTATAAGGTAGCATGCATAATTTCTAATAATAAACAGGAAAATGTTTGAAAAGCTGTGCAAAAGCAATTTACAAACCACTTTTCAAAATCCATTTGACGAAACACACACACACACACACACACACAAAATTGTTTGATACTGGTCATTTATTTAAAATCTTAATAAATAACTGGCTTAATCAAGCTGACAACTTATCCTGACTTTGACAACTCTGAGTCAGACAAAAAAATGTCTGAGTCTATCTAGTGCGGCCTTGGCTTGCTCCTGCCCTGTACCAAAAGGTGTTGTACCAGACTCTTTTAGAGCTACAAAATGTAAACCTGTATACTAATGTTTTTACGTGAGGATTCTCAGAGAAAAATTCTGACTTCGCTTGTCAACAATGTTCTGGAAAACGAAAATGTTTAAACATGCTGTGATTAAATAAATAGTTTTAAACATTTCGTTGACAGATGTATATACATCTTTTGTAATATATTATTGAATAACAATAGAAAAGTTACCGTAGATAAACTCATCGCTGAGAAGAAGAAATCCTCAGGAAAATAAAAATGTACAAACTGAAACCTTAGGAATTCTTAGGTAAGTTTTAAGTTGCAGCTTAATTTCTAAGAAAGGTTTCAGACTTTTGTTGTGAATTGCCATCATGCATTTTCCTAGTAACATTAAAACTTTTTGTATATGTATTATGCGTTCTAATCTTTTAAAGATACCGTGTTGAGTTACAAGTGACAGATGTCATCATAATTTTACGTAAAGAAATGTACATGTACTGCCCTTCCAGTTTTCTCCCCGCATAAAACTCGTGTAGTATACAAGCCTAAGTAAAGCCACAATTGAAGGAGTGTTCAATTTTATCGTTAAGGTTGAATAAATGAACAATATCATGGTGAAAGTGAGAGCGGGCCCTACACTGCCATGCTGAACGCCAGCCACTAGCGTGACGTCACTGTCCGAGCCTTGTGGCCTGTCTATCTAGTGCGGCCTTGGGTCATACCAGAGACTTATATGCCCTCTCCTTTACATCCTTACTACAACCCCTAAATACCCTCATAACCATGTGCAGAAATCTGTACCTTTATTTACAATCGTATTTATGTGATTACCCCAATGAAGATCTTTTCTTATATTAACACCTAGGTACTTACAATGATCCCTAAAAGGAACTTTTACCCCATTAACGCAGTAATGAAAATTGAGAGGACTTTTCCTACTTGTGAGACTCACAACTTGACTTTCATCCCCGTTTATCATTATACCGTTGCCTACTGTTAACCTCACAACATTATCAAGGTCATTTTGCAGTTGCTCACAATCTTGTAACTTAACAGAATAATACCACCTGCAAAAAGCCTTAGCTCTGAATCCACTTCTTTACACATAATATTGAAATCCATGACTCCACTATAACACTAACTGGATTTAATCTCGCTGGGGCTTTCTGGTCTCGGCTGAACAGAATTCGATGTGGCATTGCCCGAACCAGTGCAACCTTACATCAGTGGGACTGGATAGATTCTCTTCGTTGTGACTATGGATATGTAGTACAAACCATCAAGCATATCGTACAGGAGTGCCCTCTGTGTCCGAGCGGGACCGATGCACTGTGCACAGGAACTCTGCGCCGCTGTTTGCACGCGTGAGACTTTGGGCGTTTGAGAGGCTCTGGGGTAGAAGGAACAGGAAAAGACATGAAGGAAGTTGGTATCAATCCAAAAGAAATCTATGTTTCGAGCTGAAATTGATAAATTCAAGGGCTTTCAGGAAAAGCAAAATGATAAGTCCAAGAATATATGGTCAGAAGAGAGGAAGACGTACCACAGCGAAATGATGATGAAGTTCTGGAAGAAGAAAAAAGAACTAACCAGTAAGTCAATTGTTTACCGTGGTCGAAAGTAGCTCAAAATCGAAGAAAGAATAAGAAAGTAATACTAATAATACAGTATTAATAATGGCATGTGGCTTTCCGAGATGCCTGGTGTAAAGACCAGTATGATCTGGAGCTGTATCATATCACATATCGACACAGAAGAAAGGGAAAATGTGGATGATGGCTAAATAGGATGTTGGAACAGGTTGACTGACCTAAGCCATAAAACAGATAATTTATTTCTTCTTCTTTACGATGAGGCCTGCTAGAGATCACATGGCAATATTTCAGTTCATCCTTCCTTGTTGTTTCCTGCTCCGTTCTTTCCAGTATTCCTTCATCAATACACTATGCTTTATTCTTCTTCTCTCAGACCACTTTGAACCGGGTCTTTTTCATTCTTCAACTCTTCCCTTCTAATTAAAAGAAGGTTTCTTTCTATATGGTGGTGGTGATTATTGTTTTAAGAGGAAGTACAACTAGGCAACCATCCTCTATATAACACTAATCAGAGGGAAAAATGGAAGGGATCCGACACTTCGAAAAATGAAGATATCGGCCAAAGGAAGACAAGGGCCACGAAGGGCGTGAAAATGAAAGACTCCCTAGCCCTCGTAAACCTAATGGCGTCGGGGTCGGAAAAGAACAAGAGTTGACCAAGAGAGGTCGGATAGGACAGATGAAAGTGAGGAGCCTGGCACAAGTAAGTGGAAGCAATGCCAGGACTCAGCTAAGGGCCCCGTGCTCGCCAACCCACGCTCCAAAATTCAGAGCCCCTGGGGCCCCTTTTAGTCGCCTCTTACGACAGGCAGGGGATACCGTGTGTGTTATTCTACCGCCCCCACCCACAGGGGGAGTTTCTTTCTATAGTTTTCTGTTATCTTATTTTCTTTTTCTAAATCTTCAATCTGTTTCCAGTCATTCGACCTGATCAAGAATGAAAGGAAGCCTCCATCTAGCGTCGAGGATAGGAATTGTGCCGGCTGCTGAAGTCCGTCGCACTCCTCTGGGGCGATGATTAATGAAGAACAGATGAAATGAAATGATATTGGAGTGTGTTGTGGAATGAACGATGGCAGAGAAAACTGGAGAATCCGAAGGAAAACTTGTTCCACCTCCGTTTTGTCCGCCACAAATCTCACATGGAGTGACCGGTGTTTGAACCACGGAATCCAGCGGTGAGAGGCTGGCGCGCTGCCGCCTGAGCCACGGAGTCTCTCAGATTATTACAAACAATCAAAACCAATTATGCTGACAATCATACAGCAATGAGATGTGATGAAAGAATGAGTTATTGCTTCCAAGTAGTAATGGGGATTACACAAGGCTCTGACCTTTCTCCCTTATTGTTTGTAGTATACATAGATCGTTAACTTAAAGGTATAAAGTGGCAAGGGGATATTCGGGTGTGCGGAAATGTAGCAAGAACGACGACTTGGTCCGTGCTGAAAGTCTGCAAATCAATATCTTGGAACTTGAAAAGAAATGCCGCGAGTGTGATATATATAAGAAATTTAGCATTTCCAAGACTAAAGTGAGCTCACCGCAATCATAAAGGAATTCCCAATGGAGGAAAGATTCGGAGTAAGAAGGTACCTACAAGAGTGGAATATATTGAGAATCAAACGATCATGTCGGAATGTTTTCCTTGGCTAGTTGTTTTACGTCGTCGGACAGAGGGGAAGCGACCATGGTAAGGTAAGGTATATGCCTGGTGTGAAAATAGGAAACCATGAAAACTTATGGGATTCGAGCCCTCTATCTCCCTAGCCAAGTAGCTACTCGCTGGGTCCTATATTTTAATATGTCAGAATATCGTTACGAATACTACACTGTCTGTTTTACTGATGTAATCTAATTTAGGGAGACACAATTAGTACACACACACACACACACATATATATATATATATACAAAGTTATAATTGACAATGAAGGGTAACAGTTCGCTAATGAATGGCTATTTCCAAAGTCTCTTGCCCTCATAGCAAGTCTCCAGCTTGCCGGTATTTACCTGGAACGGGCGATCCCTCCGTAATTTTGATTGTCATTTCTCACTTTTCACTTAGCACACACCACCGACACATTACCTAGCAGCTCCCTGTAGTTGGGTTCAAATGCAAGCCTGTTGACTGTTACGCAGCATGACGATTGTACACTTGGCTCGACTCCAGACAAGACCAATAACTCACACAATAAATTCACGTGTCTGCTCAACACAGTGAACTTCTTAACACATAACAGTCGACAATAAGGCAGCACCGATTCAGGTACTCCTCCAACACTCTTCAAGACTACACACTCTCAACACTACTCTCCAACAACACGGTATTGAACATAGACTTTCAGCGTGTTAGGTTGTTGTTAATCTATACAGTACATATCGAAGAGATGTTATGTACAGAATAAAAATGGCCAACCGGACACCAGTTGAATCCCAACCTACACCCTTCTGATTTCCTGTCGGATGCTCTTACCAGTCAAGCTATGGTGACATAGGTCATATTTTTTCTATTGGGAAGGTTATGAATTCATTATCATCGACGACAATGCTCACCCTCATTGCGGTGCATCAGTGAGGAACTTCACGAGAGAGGCGGATTGGCCGGCTAATTCATGGATATGAACTCCACTGAACATGCGTGGGACAGGTTGAAATGAATTATTTTTGATCGTCCACATTAAACAACATTCTGTAAATTGTATTGCAATGAGACTTCAAATACGAGGCGTGTTCTTTTAAGTAAGGGCTGTTGGAAAATAACTACACAACGAAAGATTGTTTTCAAACCCCACATGTATTTGCATATTCTGTATCCTTTACTCTATTTTTCAACATAGTCGCCAAGTTTGTTTAAATACTTATCATACCTTACAACTAAGTTTTGAAAACCCTTTTCATAGAAACTTGCCGCCTGCTCCGATAACAAAAGAGATCTTGATTTTGTTCTGGGACAGAGTCTGTTTGGCCTGCACCTTTCCAGGCGAATGTGTATGTCCCCATTGCATGCTTTCTTGCCTCGATTCGGGCGTGATATGCGAAACCCGTGTTTCGTCTCCCGTTACGATCTGACTCAACATGTCGTCACCTTCTTCGGCATAACGAGTCAACACATAAAGCCGGCTTTACATTTACGAGTAACTCGTTTAAGAGCGCTCGTATACGAGTAGGAAACGCGTTTACATTTATGGTGCTTACTCGTATAAGAGTACAGTTTCCAATATGGCTCCAAGCAGACGAAAACGTCTTGCTATGGCTGGTATCTTGCTGTTGTGTTTTAAAACAAGACAACAGAATGAAGCGAAAAAAGTCAGGAGCTTTTGGGTTAAAGAATCCTTGAAGAAAAGACCCGTTTTTGGAATACAGGTACATTTACTAGTTGATTTATTAAACGAGGGAGATGGTTATAGAGACTTCTTAAGGATGGATTTTTAGTACATTTGAAATGTTGTACCTTTTGGTAAGTGGACTAAATGACTTTTATAATACCGGTACCGATATGCTAAATACTGGCATCTGTGAGCTTGCATCCGGGAAATAGTAGGTTCGAATCCCACTATCGGTAGCCCTGAAAATGGTTTTCCGTGGTTTCCCATTTTCACACCAGGCAAATGCTGGGGCTGTACCTTAATTAAGGCCACGGCCGCTTCCTTCCAACTCCTAGGCCTTTCCTATCCCATCGTCGCCATAAGACCTATCTGTGTCGGTGCGACGTAAAACCCCTAGCAAAAAAAAAAAAACTGGCATATTATTAGTAATTAATTTTTTCTAGGTTGCCCCTCATATCCCCAAAGAAAACACTCAGTTGAGAAGTTGTATCAATTCTCAGCTGCAACTGGCAGTGACTCAGATTTTTAGCTACTAGAGATAGCTTCAAATCATTAGAATTCTTGACGCGTATATCAGCCTCAACTATTTCCTTGTTCATTCCAAAAGTTGTTGATTTTCTTTTTAACTAGATCCGTAGTTGTTTAACTTCATAGGCCTTATTTCTCGCATTGATGTCCCGATATTGAGAAAACTTAACATTTCACAGGCACTCCGCTCTGTAGTATAAATTAATGAACTCCTCCAGATTTTCACGAGACATCCTGCAGTATTTAGTCTCCACCATTTTTAAAACAGTCTAACTCGGATGCAAGTCGGAAGCCTCTCTACTTTGATTGCTATTCGTATACGAGCTACGAGTACGTACGAGTCATCGTTTACATTTACGATTTCTTATCCGAGTCAGTCCGAGTAGCCTACTCGTATAAGAGTTACTCGTAAATGTAAAGCTGGCTTAACACATACTCTACAAGTAGGGTTACAGTACGTAGTCTCAGATAATAAACTGTTTGGTAGCTGAATCAACGAATAATTATCATGTTTAAATAAGTGTGCATATTCTGAAAACTGATATGAAAATAACATGTATAAAGAATTAGGTTAATAAATAAATGTCAAAGCCTTGACTAAGAAATGAACTTCAAAATCTTTGCAGGTAGGCCTCTCGTTGTGAATTTTTAGAACAAGTTGTGTTAAGTGCATTTTTGGTTCATATTCCTTTATTCTTCTGAATGATGTGTTGTCATTTTATAGGTCATATTTCCTTACATATTTGCGCGATTTTTAGTTCTTGAACATCGGAAACCTAGTTACAATGTAGATGCCATACGGCAAAATAAAAACTACAATTAATGGAGGCCCCTCTAAATGCCATGTGTTTGATCGATCGGCGGTCTCTTTCTGAAGAGGAAACACATGCGACCTCATTTAGGTGATTTGCTAGTGATAATACGTGACAGGTGAAAGATGATTGTGGAGAAAACGTGAGAATGGTAGGATATCGTCATATAGTTCCTTTTTATCATGCGAATACTTCCGCTGCTGTAAGAATACAACCTGTATAATTATCCGCTATCAGTTGCGGAGCAATCGTCTGTGACAATCTTTACAACGGAACCGGTTACGACTGATAACGTAATCATGTGAAGCCACGTTGTTGTGCCATAAATGTTGTCACGCGTATTTAACCCTTTAAAGTCAAGTAAAGCTAAGCCATCTTCCCAGAGCCGCCCAAAAGGGGGAGGCAAGGGAGCACGTGTCGGTGGCTCCGCGTTTTCAAGAGACCCAGAAGATTATATATACATATTACGATTTTGCTTTACGTCGCATAGACACAGATAGGTCTTATGGCGACGGTGGGATAGGAAAGGGCTAGGAGTGGGAAGGAAGCGTCCGCGGCCTTAGTTAAGGTAAAGCCCCAGCATTTGCCTGTTTTGGGCTGCGGGTATCTGTAATTCTTCTTCTTCTTCTTCTTCAGACAGAGGTTTGCAATCCATTTAGCCCGATCTGATTTTGACAATGCAGCTTGAAACGCTTCTTCTGATGTACATCTTTTCCACTTTTGAATGCGTTTTAGCCATGAATTTCCCTCAGCTGAGTCCTGGCATTGCTTCCACTTACTTGTGCCAGACTCCTCACTTCCATCTGTCCAATCCGACCTTCCTTGGTCAGCTCCTGTTATTTTCCTATCCCGATGCTATTAGGTTGGGAGGGCTTTCTTTGGCCAATATCTTCATTTTTCGAAGTGTCGGACCCCTTCCATTTTCTAATAATAATGTTATTGGCTTTACGTCCCATTAACTACATTTTAACGATTTTCGGAGATGCCGAGGTACCGGAATTTAGTTCCACGGGAGTTATTTTACGTACCAGTAAATCTACCGACACGAGGCTGTCGTATTTGAGTACCTTCAAATACCACCGGACTGAGCCAGGATCGATCCCTTCAAATTAGGGTCAGAAGGCCAGCGCCTCAACCATCTGAGCCACTCAGCGCGGCTCTTCCATTATTCCACCCCCCCCCCCCCGATTAGTTTTATGTAGAGGATGTTTGCCCAGTTGTACTTCCTCTTAAAACAGTAATCACCACCATCACCATGTTAATTGATACTTTGTCCGGCCCCGCGGTGTAGGGGGCAACGCGTCCGCCTGTCATCCGGCGGCCCCGAGTTCGATTCCCGGAAGGAACAGGGGTTTTTAATTGTAAATGATTAATATCCCTGGCCTGGGGACTGGGTATTTATGTCGTCCTTAGCGTTCCTTTCCTCACATTCAACACTGTACACTTCCGCAGTTCCAATTACATATGGTGCAAGTAGGGGCAAAAGATCTCTATTAGGTCGACGCCCCGAACAAATAGCATTAATAAAAATTGATACCTTTTGCCTTTCATAACATGTCCTAAGCATTCAGTTTTCCTTTACTTTATAGTAAGCAGCAGTACTTTTTGCTTTTCCAGCCAATGAAGGACCTCAAAATTGGACATTTTCAATATCCAAGGTATGTGCAAGTGACGGCAACAGTGCCGTGGATAAGGGGGACGGGATAAGAGATATTTATACGGTACCCCATGAGGCGCCTGTACTCATTATTATAAATAGATAACTTACATGTATTATTCTTGTATGTTGGATATTCAGCCAGAAGGCTGGTCTGATCCTCTACAGCTCCACCAACAGCTGTCATAGATAGCCTAGGTTTCACTGAAGGGGCATACTGGGGAAATGAGGAGTAAGGTAGTTTCCCTTTGCTTTCCTCACCGAGCCAGAAGTTGCTATTACGTATCAGTCTGCCAAGCCCACTGAAATGCATGCACCAACCGACGCTATGAGCGATATTTTCACACCATTCATAGCAGGGACTGGCTGCATAAGGAACGGTATTACTAGAATCGCTCATACCTCGCTCACTTTCATATTGTCAAAGCCAAGGATGAGATTGAGAGAGGTCAATGAAAGGAACAAATTTGTTCTAGTCCATACCAGAAGACATAGTGCACTGTAAACACTACATCCCGCCAGCAAAGGTATTTATGATTCTTACGAAGGTAAAAATATTTAATAAAAACACGCATTTGAAAAATTATCTATTTAAAATGTGCTTATTATTATTATTATTATTATTATTATTATTATTATTATTATTATTATTATTATTATTATTATTATTCTTTATTTCTTTCTTTCTTCGTTGGGCCCAATTAAAGAGCACTTTTGAACTTATTAGCTTGGTCTGACGGCTTCTTCTTCTTCTTCTTCTTCTTCTCCCAAAATCTGTTCATTATTCGCTGTGGTGCTCTTTCCGTTCCTCTATCCATTGTTTTCCAGTGGTGTTTTTAGCTTTTTTCACGAATATGTGATTTGCAACCAGAATTCCGAAGACTTCACGATTTTGTATGATTTCGTCTGTAGCGCTTACAGTTTAGAATTTGTTTTACGTCGCACTGACACAGGTAGGTCTTATGGCGACGATGGGATAGGAAGGGGCTAGGAGTGGGAAGGAAGCGTCCGTGGCCTTAATTAAGGTACAGCCCTAGCATTTGCCTGGTGTGAAAATGGGAAACCACGGAAAACCATCTTCAGGGCTGCCGACAGTGGGATTCGAACTCACTATCTCCCGATTACTGGATACTGACCGCACTTAAGCGACTGTAGCTATCGAGCTCGGTCATAAAAAATTAATAATAAAACTAATTGTATACTGTGGCGGCGATAAGGACCCCGCGGGGCGGGGGCGCCCATGGCTTGTGAGGGGCCCATGACTGTTTCTTAATTAAGTAGCTGAAGAGTGAATTTACCTATTGATAAAGCTACAGCACACAACACAGTATTATTTGTATTACAGAGGGTTATTCCGTCGTAGTGCTGAGCTTCTTCCGTCAATAGGAGTACGGTAGTTATTTCTGAAAGAATGTGGGTTTCCCAACCTGTTCCAATAATAACCATCCCTTGCTGCCACTCACAACAATCAACAAGGCTTTTGAAGTAATTAGCCAGATCTGAGAACCCAATAGTCAGCGAAGATGTGATAACAAAGACATCCTCCTTATCTAAACTATAAATACTGAAGTTTCGAGCCTGTTTATAACTCTCGGCAGTAGGTGTAGCTAAGTAGGCTTACGATGGACGGTTGAGTAGTAAATTATTTGGTCCTAGGAACGAGATTATTTCTTAATATTGTGTCGGTCAGCGTGTTTTGGTTACTATAATTGGAATATGCATTTCTTGTGTGTGTGTGTGTGTGTGTTCGTACCATATACGTGTATTATTTTAATTCTTTCGGATATGAAAACTAAATTATTATTATTATTATTATTATTATTATTATTATTATTATTATTATTATTATTATTATTATTGTTACCGTGTTTTGGTGGTAGGTAGAGGTGTAAGAAGGTGCGGGCGTGAATGGGTCTCAAACTACGGAATCAAAATTAATGTAAAATTTAACAAGGTTATATTTTCTTTTCAATATTAAGTAATAACAAAGAACAGGTACTTAGTAGCCGAAACACAATTTGAAATGTACAATTACAGGGATTACAGAGTTTGGGCTTCGAGCCCTGAGTTCACAATTTTTGAGCAACTAGCCCAACTTTCCGATATACAAAATTTAACAAAGGGGCAGAAGACCCCAATCAAACCCTGGAGCACTTGCTCCAAATTACACAGTAAAGCCTCCTCGAGGCATACAACACTCCGTTTCCAAAAGAGCCACACGCTCTTTAATTTAAGCCTCTCCCAGGCCACACCAAACTCAACCTTCAAGTTGTCCTCAACGGACATAAACACAGGGGTAAAATACCCAATCTACTGAGGTCTATTAAATGAAAAGCAGGTTAATTAAATGACCTCTAAAACAATTTGAGAGGCGAACTTGCACTCCTAATACACTTTGATTTTAAAACCTACTTTGACACTAGGCCGTTATTACAAGGGCTAATCCCATACTACAGAGGTGACTTAATAGCAATTTACACTACATTACGGAAGAATTGGTTGAGAGAATAAGTTCACCTCAAGACGATGTGAGTGGGAGCTCGAGAGGGTTAAGCACTCTCTATCCCGATATGTCGTTTTAAAATAGAATAGATACCAGTTGTTTTTACATTCTAGGAAAAGGTTACATGGTTGAACGCTTAGAACCCGCCCCGAAAGTTAAACTGCTGAGCAAGAAAAGAAAGAATTTATTAATCGGCCATTACCTTATTGTTGACCGCTGCCGAAGAAAGAGGCGCTTCCCGCCTCCTGCTATGTACTTAATACACTGAAAGATGGAACAGAAGTGGCCCGGAGACCCTAAAATCAGCAGTTTATATACTCTCGCGGAAGTTTCTAGGCGTTAGGAGAATGAAAACACCCGCCCACAATGTTTTTATTGGATAGGACCCCGCAACAGATACAAGTTGGGGGAAGATACACTAGATTGGTCAGAAATTACTAAAAGAAATTCGGGATTGGATAAATCTAAAACAAGGGGAAAAAGAGGGGTATACAGCCAACTTAAACAATAACAGAAAGAAATTTAACAAAACACAAACTTTTGAAATAAAAATTTCTCCAACAAAATAGTTCTTTGACTCCGCACTAGGGTGCACTATTGTTGATCTTCAGTAGTGTCCTCTAGAAGAGAAAGTTCACACTTCTTACTTCAAGCGAAACAAAAACACATCAAAAGTGACACAGTTCAAAAACTCAAAATTTTCCACGTGGTGACATCTTCTGAGAAAGTAGAGAATTAATAGAGTAGATAAAGTTCAACCTTCCTCCAGAAGAGGAGTTTCAACTGGCGCAACTTTTAAATAAACGGTGTAGAGGTGTACCGCCCGGTACAGACCTCCCCCCCCCCCAAAAGTTCCTCCAGGGGTGACACATGAAATCAGTTTGAAACAAAGTCCAAGTAATGATGTTGATACGAAGATAGATAGCAGAAGCATTTACAAGATTTCTTAATTCAGTTTCAAAATGTTGTTGTTGCAGGTGAATGAAAGTCTTTAAGTTTGTAAAATTTGAATTTCTGAAGATAACTTTTAATACTTAGAAGTGAAGAAAAAATTTTTTGCACGGTCCACCAAATATTGCTGTTGAATTCCCAAATGTAGTTATCTCTTATAGTAACTGTCCATGTAGTTGATGTTGATGAAGTTGGATGGCCGGACCGGCCGTTGCAGCTTGCGTCCAAAAGGAGGCCGCTCGGACCCCTCAAGTACCCTGAGATACCGCTCGCCCGCACTATGAGGGGAGCAGAGGTGTTGAAGCACGCCGCGCCCGCGGTGAACATATACAGGCTGCGGGCAAGTAGCAGGTCGTGCGCCGCACGTCAGCCTTGGCCGGGAGGAGAGCTCCGGCTCGCCGTGCACATGTCGTCCTCGCTGGGGCCGAGGGGGCCTGACCTTGGCTCCAGTTGCTGCACGGCGCCGCGCGGCTGCGGGGGCACTGAAACATTAAGCTAGGCGGCAGAATTGTGTTGGACCATCATGTTTCTTTTAAGGGCACAGGCATGTAAAGAGATTGAGGGGCCAGCGGCGTGCAGATATCCATGGCATTTCATCTAAGCCAGCCACTGAGTGTGGTGGAGCAGGAGACGGGAGCGTGGTAATGGCCGTGACAAGGACAGGATGGCAGTTTAACAATCGGGGGAGGTTTACAAGAAATGCTTGCATATAAAATAAAATAGAAGGAGCAGAATGCCTTAAGAGTTGAACTCAAAAAAAAAATATAACCTTCATATCCTTTCAAATTATACGAAGCAAGTTGAAACTAAATTTACACCGGTTTCACCTGGGACAGGTGAACCCTAAATATCCTCTCGGTAGCTGGATTGCTTACTAACAACGTAACCGGCGTAAGGAAATCAAGAATAATGCATGGCCCATGGAATCTGGGGGCAAGCTTGCCCGCGGGAACAAAATTCTTGACCATAACCTGGTCACCTACCTTCAAAGGGGTGGGTCTCCGTCCACGATCATACTTTTCCCTAACCTTTTCATGAGACACTTTAAGATTGGCTTTAGCCTTCTTCCAAAGATCTTTAATATTGTCCGGATCTATTGTCTCGGGTAGAATGTCACTCAGAGACCAGAGGTTAGAGAGCGGCGTGTTGGGAACAAACTTGAACATCAATGAAGCTGGAGTGAACTTATGAGATTCATGAATTGCCGAATTCAAAGCAAAAGCTAACCAATGCAGGGACGTGTCCCACCTGGAAGGATCTTCATGATGATAGGCGATAAGTGCGGACCTGAGATTACGATTAACCCGTTCAGCCAGAGATGGTTGAGGGTAATAAGCAGAAGTGGTTACATGAGAGATGGACAAGTCAAAACAGAATTTACGAAAAAGATTTGATGTGAACGCCTTAGCATTATCAGATACAATATATTGGCACGGACCAAAAGAAGCAAAAATAGAATTTAGACAGGTAATGGTGGACTGAGCGGTAGCCAGCTTAGTCGGAAATAACCAAGAAAATCTGGTAAAACCATCTACACATACAAAGATGAATTTGTTGGCATTTCCCTTCGACTGGGGGAAGGGTCCTACATAATCAATATACAGGCGTTCCATGGGGCGCGACGCTTGATGAGAAGACAAAAGGCCTACTTTAGTGGACATGGTGGGTTTACTGATCAAACAAGATTTACAAGCTTTTACAAGTTCCCGAATTTCACCGTCCATACCTTTCCATATGAACATTTCACGAATCTTTTCACGAGTTTTAAAGATTCCAAGATGCCCCCCCAATGGGGTCTCATGATAGTATTTGAAGATCATAGGTACAAGAACCGCTGGAACAACAACTTTCATCAACTTATCATGCCTCGAAGGGCAACATAGAACACCATTCCTCAGAACATAAGGGACAGCATGTTCCCCAGAAGAAAGGGTTTCCATTATCGGAGCCAGCGTCGGATCTTCACGTTGGTATTTCTCAATATCCCTAAAAAGCATGGGAGCATCTGTTAAGATGGCATTAACACCAGATAGTATGGACTCGGAAGGTGATGAACTGTCGACCGGTTCGTGGGTCTCTACGTCGTTATGAAACATACGGCTGAGTCCATCAGCAACAACATTTTCGGTACCTCTGATATGTCTAACATCAAACTGGAAGGCGGAAATACGAATAGCCCAGCGGGCTATACGACCAGTACGACGCGGCCTACCTAAGACCCAGCTTAAGGCTAGATTATCTGTCTCCAGGTCGAATTTAACGTGTTCCAGATAGAGACGGAACTTTTCTAAGGCAAATAAGACTGCCAAACCTTCGAGCTCATAGATGGAATACTTGGCTTCTTGAGCCGACAATGTCCTAGACGCATAGGCGATGGGTCGCCTCCCTAGTTCAGTCTCTTGAAGAAGGACTGCCGCTACTGCTGACGACGATGCGTCGGTTTGTACAATGAATTTCTTCGAGAAATCAGGCATAGCAAGGACAGGGGCATTACAGAGAGCTAATTTCAGATCTTCAAAAGCGGCTTGTTGAGAAGGTCCCCACTCGAATTTGATGCCTTTCCTACGAAGAAGGTTTAAGGGCGCCGCTCTATTAGCAAAGTTAGGAATGAACTTTCTGAAGAAATTCACCATACCAATGAACCTGGCGATACCTTTAATGTCCTTGGGAGGTTTAAAATCACGGATGGCCTGTGTTCTAGAATGATCAACTGCTACACCATCGGGTGACACAATATGCCCTAGGAAAGACATAGAGGGCTTAGCGAAGGCAACCTTGGACAACTTAACAGTTAACCCAGCCTTACGAAGGCGATCGAGAACTTCTCGCAGATGATCTAGGTGTTCTTCAAAAGTCTCTGAAAATACTACGACATCATCTAAGTAGTGATATAAGTACTCGAATTTGATGTCGGAGAAGACCCTGTCTAGTAGCCTAGTGAGCACAGCTGCCCCCGTGGGGAGCCCGAAAGGCACGCGGTTGTATTCGTATAAATTCCAGTCCGTGGCAAACGCTGTAAGGTGTTTAGACTCTTCGGCAAGGGGAATTTGATTATAGGCCTGATTTAAGTCCAAGATGGTGAAGAACTTGGCCTTACGAAACCATGAAAAACAAGAATGAAGGTCGGGAAGGGGCACAGATTGTAACACCACCTTCCGATTGAGAGCCCTGTAATCAATGACAGGCCTGAAGCCTCCTTGGGGTTTCGGTACTAGAAAAATAGGCGAAGAATACGCTGACTTAGAGGGCCTAATAATACCGTCCTTCAACATCTGATCGATGATTTCCTTCAGAGCCTTCATTTTAGGTGGAGATAGCCTATACGGTGGAAAACGGACAGGAATCGAATCCGTAACCTCAATTTTGTATTCAATAAGGTCAGTAACACCAAGAGTATCAGAGAACACCTCGGGAAACGACTGACACAGTTTGCGAATACTATCAGCCTGCTCCTCAGGTAGATGTCTAAGGTCTAACAACATCTCATCCTGGGTAGGCGAAATAGAAGAACATGACACAGAATTACACTTTAATAGTGGGATCTTACAACTAGAAGCAAATTTGAATGTGCACGACCTAGACTGCAGATCGAGCACAAGACCAGTGTGAGAAATAAAGTCAGCTCCCAATATAATGGGGCAAGACAATTGCTTGGCCACAAACAATTTAACTTTCCATGTAAACTTAAAAACACGAATTTTGACCAGTAAGGAACCTAGAATTTCTAATGGAGATGAATTAGCCGAAACGTATTGAACAGGAGAAGAGACATAGTCAGGAAGTTTACAAACCGATTTCAATTTAGAATACCATTCAGCCGCAATAATCGAACAAACACTACCTGAATCTAAGAGAGCTGTTATAGGCTCGTTATTTACCTCAATCTTAAGAAAAGGAACAGGTGCGGGAGTATCCGCCGCAATCCTAAGACATTCTTTAGGGCATTCAAAAGATGAATTTGAAGGCTGATCGTTCTCTGCATTTACAACCTGTTTACTAGGGGCTGAGTCTCGGGAAGATGGATTAGTCGACTCAACCGAAGCCACTAGTCACCTTTTATTATTGGCATAGGTGGAATTTGCACCAGAAGTTGAGCAGGAGGGGGTGCTATTTGAGTTGGGACAATTCTTGGCAATATGTGAGAAAGCTCCACATTTAAAACAGCCTTGTGCTGAACCAGCTCCATTATTTGCCCTACTACTTTTGACTAATGGACATTTATTGCGAAGATGGTCAGGCGACCCGCAAGCATAACATTTACGGGGCGTGACTGGTCGGCGAGGTGGAGGCCGAGTGTTACTAAAGGAAGGCGGGGGTTCTTTCGCTACACGCAAAGAATCGGCGTATCTAACTCCTTCCGCTGAGACGGCCAACGCTTCAAGTTCAGAGAAAGTTTGCGGGCACGCCGCAAAACACAAGTATGACCTATAAGATGGTGAAATGCCTTCCACAATAGCTTGTACAATTTGATCCTCAGGGAAGTGAAGAGCAAACACCCTGGTATAAAACTTAATGTCTTGTATGAAATCAGCCAAGTTTTCATCCAACCTCTGTACTCGATAATAGTACTTTTGAATCAGAGATGACCTCGCGCGGGCGGGAATAAAGTTTGCAAGCAAGTGTGCATGAAAATCTTCAATAGATGACTGTTCAGCTATGGCTCTTACTATTTTGTCGGAGAGAATACCAATAGCATACGGATAGATAATTTGCAAGATTTGACATGGAGACAGAGAAAAAACAAGGGCATGATCCTGAAATTCCACTAGAAATCTTAAAAATGAAATTACGTCACTGGTGGTATTAACAGAAAACTTGGATATACCTCTGAGCGACATTGCCAATGGATGAGGCAAGCTACTAAATCCGGGTGACATAGTAGGTAAAGGTTTCAATGGCAAGGAAGTCAATTCAGAACGGATGTTACTCAATGATGCACGACGTTCAGATTCGTTGTCCAATGGGGTAGGGATAGTTTGAGCAGCAACGGTTATCCTATTAACTTCTCCCTTGGGAGGCGCTTCCTCACTACCTGGATTCACTATGGTGGGTTGATCAGATTTGGGAGGAACTTCCCCAGTTAACAATTGAGTGACCTTACTAGATAACTCGGAAATATTTTCCAGGAGCGTACTAGCTTCCTTCCTCTGAACGTCATTCAGTTTTAGAGACAACAGATCGTTAACCCTATTCGAAAAATGATATAGCCTGCCTTGTACACGCTTAATTTGATTAGGAGACGGATCATTTTCGTCAAAAAAACTAACTACAGAAGTTAGCCCAGTAATATTCTCCGTGATCGTGGAAAGAGAGTCGTCAATTTCTTTCTCTCCCAAATTGGGGATGGAAATGGGCAAATCAAGGGACTCTCTAAGCTTGTTTGTGTCTACTGCAACCGTGCCTCCAGATTGTACATTTCTAATAGTCAATTCATAGATCAACTCCTCCTTGCGCAAATAGTTAAGAAGGAGAACATCGCGAGGGCCAGGCATGATGACAGAACAATTTGGAAAAAATAAAAAATTTCCAGCAACTGAGAAAATGGTTAGAGTTCGGAACAAACAATGTTTAGCCGTCAAAAGGGGCTAAATTGAGACCCATTCAACCACGCTCTGCTACCACTTGTTACCGTGTTTTGGTGGTAGGTAGAGGTGTAAGAAGGTGCGGGCGTGAATGGGTCTCAAACTACGGAATCAAAATTAATGTAAAATTTAACAAGGTTATATTTTCTTTTCAATATTAAGTAATAACAAAGAACAGGTACTTAGTAGCCGAAACACAATTTGAAATGTACAATTACAGGGATTACAGAGTTTGGGCTTCGAGCCCTGAGTTCACAATTTTTGAGCAACTAGCCCAACTTTCCGATATACAAAATTTAACAAAGGGGCAGAAGACCCCAATCAAACCCTGGAGCACTTGCTCCAAATTACACAGTAAAGCCTCCTCGAGGCATACAACACTCCGTTTCCAAAAGAGCCACACGCTCTTTAATTTAAGCCTCTCCCAGGCCACACCAAACTCAACCTTCAAGTTGTCCTCAACGGACATAAACACAGGGGTAAAATACCCAATCTACTGAGGTCTATTAAATGAAAAGCAGGTTAATTAAATGACCTCTAAAACAATTTGAGAGGCGAACTTGCACTCCTAATACACTTTGATTTTAAAACCTACTTTGGCACTAGGCCGTTATTACAAGGGCTAATCCCATACTACAGAGGTGACTTAATAGCAATTTACACTACATTACGGAAGACTTGGTTGAGAGAATAAGTTCACCTCAAGACGATGTGAGTGGGAGCTCGAGAGGGTTAAGCACTCTCTATCCCGATATGTCGTTTTAAAATAGAATAGATACCAGTTGTTTTTACATTCTAGGAAAAGGTTACATGGTTGAACGCTTAGAACCCGCCCCGAAAGTTAAACTGCTGAGCAAGAAAAGAAAGAATTTATTAATCGGCCATTACCTTATTGTTGACCGCTGCCGAAGAAAGAGGCGCTTCCCGCCTCCTGCTATGTACTTAATACACTGAAAGATGGAACAGAAGTGGCCCGGAGACCCTAAAATCAGCAGTTTATATACTCTCGCGGAAGTTTCTAGGCGTTAGGGGAATGAAAACACCCGCCCACAATGTTTTTATTGGATAGGACCCCGCAACAGATACAAGTTGGGGGAAGATACACTAGATTGGTCAGAAATTACTAAAAGAAATTCGGGATTGGATAAATCTAAAACAAGGGGAAAAAGAGGGGTATACAGCCAACTTAAACAATAACAGAAAGAAATTTAACAAAACACAAACTTTTGAAATAAAAATTTCTCCAACAAAATAGTTCTTTGACTCCGCACTAGGGTGCACTATTGTTGATCTTCAGTAGTGTCCTCTAGAAGAGAAAGTTCACACTTCTTACTTCAAGCGAAACAAAAACACATCAAAAGTGACACAGTTCAAAAACTCAAAATTTTCCACGTGGTGACATCTTCTGAGAAAGTAGAGAATTAATAGAGTAGATAAAGTTCAACCTTCCTCCAGAAGAGGAGTTTCAACTGGCGCAACTTTTAAATAAACGGTGTAGAGGTGTACCGCCCGGTACAATTATTATTATTATTATTATTATTATTATTATTATTACATCGTTGATGTTCATTGTAATAATATACAACCTTGTACTACGAAACAAACTTGTAACTTTCCTTATCAGAAAACGAGTGGCCCATTTTGAAATATTGCGGGGTGGAGGCCGATATTCTTAGCGCCAGTACTGATTGTAGAGGCTGTTATATATGGTACACCAAATATATTGTGCAGTCAAATTTATATATAATGTTACAGTAATATGCACAATCATTTATTGAAGATTATTAAATTAGGATTCAGTAAGTTACATCTGGTAAGACTACAACTAGAGTATGGTTCCAGTGTATGGGAACATCACCAGGAACACTTGATTCCAGAACTGGAAAAAAAATCCAAAGAAAAGCAGCTCGATTTGTTCCGGGTGATTTCCGACAAAAGAGTAGCGTTACAAAAATGTTGTAAAGTTTGGACTGGGAAGTCTTGGGAGAAAGGAGACGAGCTGCTCAACTAAGTGGTATGTTCCGAGTTGTCAGTGGAGAGATGACGTGTAATGACATCAGTAGACAAATAAGTTTGAGTGGTGTCTTTACAAGTATGAAAGATCACAATATGAAGATAAAGTTGGAGTTCAAGAGGACCATTTGGGGCAAACATTCGTTTATAGGAAGGGGAGTTAGGGATTGGAATAACTTAGCAAGGGAGATATTCAGTAAATTTCCAATTTCTTTGCAATCATTTAAGAAAAGACTAGGAAACAACAGATAGGAAATCAGCCACCTGGGCGACTACCTTAAATGCAGATCAGTAGTGATTGATTGATTGATTGATTGATTGATTGATTGATTGATTGATTGATTGATTGATTGATACAGTCATATATAATGTTACATTAACATGCGCAATAATTTATAGATCATTAAATTAAGATTCAGTGTCTGTTAGGTCATCAGCCCAGAGGCTGGTTGGATCCTCAAATAGCACCACCAAAGGCTATGCAGTTATAGGGAAACCACAAAAACCAATGGCAGTACCAAAATGAGGCATACTAGGCAAGATGAGGAGCGAGGTAGTTTGCCATTGCTTTCCTCACGGGGCCAGACAGTGCTATTGTAGCACAAGTAACCCTATGAGCAACACCTTTCATGACACTCAGACGCACTGGTTGTGCTCTGAATGTCATTACTCAGCACCACCCATACCCCAGGAGCTTCCATATTGTCACAGCCATTAAGCTACATATATTATCTTTACAGCCATGCTCATATTGGTAACAAGGAACAAAAGTAGAAACACCTCTCTTAACAGAACATTTATAAAACTGAAATGAAATAAATCTACAAATTGTGACATTCGGATTATATATTCTGAACAGTTCTTTGATCAAAACAAGAAATTTTGAATTTGTAAAATCAAAGTCAATGCCTGTGCCCTTTAATATCAAACTATTAAATGCTCCGCACATTCTCTGCAGTGGGGAATTTTTATGGGAGAGAGTTTTGCTTCGCTTACAGTAGACAAAAAATCCTTAGACGTAAGCTAGATGTTTTTACAATAAAATTTAACTGGTCAAGCAAAACTCTATTGTCCACATTTGTGTACAAAAATCATTCTTTAAGGAATCAAAATTAAAATCACGTAAGAGGTTACTGTGTGATATAATATCCAAATGAGAAGAACGACTATATCGTTTAAAGGATACGAATCTTATTTTGTGTTTTCTTCAGTTTATCAATATGTTATTTATAATATGGTATCCAAACAACAGATGCATATTAATGACGACTTGTTATAAAGAATAAAAAAGAGTTGAAATTGAGGTCGGGTCTTGTAGGCCTAAATCTCTGCTATTTGTTAATCTTGCGAATCGGATGCCATCACTCGGCGATTGCGTTACCCGTTACAATCCTTCCTCTTGTAGCGATACGTATACTACTACGACTTGATAGAAAGAAAGTCCAGAGTCACGGCATGGTTATTAAGAAATAATTGACTGGGGGTGCTTTTTAATAGTAATAGTTGGTAACCCTGCTTGACATCACTATTGTAGAAAGAGGCTGGTTTAATTGAGCCACACCGGGAAGTTGGTCCATAATGACACACACACACTGTTTAAGTAATGACCATGGTGACGTCATGTTTGCACGACAATGAAGCTTATGGAACAGAATTTCTTTTTTGTAATGCCAGAGCAGTTAAGCTTGTGAGACCATCCAGCAAACGGGTTTCCGGTAAACTCATTCTAATGGGACAGCTTCACGAGGGTCGACATCTGTAGGTGTGTGTGACTGGTAACATTTATGCCAATAAAAAGGACGGGAGATTGTCCTTCTCCTCTGTAGAGTGGTTGGCGTTTGGTTCAGAGAGCTCCGGCTTCGATTTCCGACCGGCCTGCGGAATTTAAGGGGAGTCATGTCTGAAATGTTGAACTTTTGATTAGCTGCCACCCCCGAAGACCCGGCTTCGATTCCCGGATCTGCGACGAAATTTGTAAAGTGATACGAGGACTAGAACGGGGTCCACTCAGCAACTTCTCTGGGATGGTACACGTACCTAACTTACGGCCATGGTCACTTCCTTCAACCTTCCTTGCCTATCCTTTCCAATCTTCCCATCCTGCACAAGACCCCTGTTCAGTATACGAGGTGAGGCCACCTGGGCGAGCTACTGGTTCTCCTCCCCAGTCGTATCCCAGATAAAATGCCTCACGCTCCAGGACACTGCTCTTTATGAGACAAAGGTAGGATCCGTCGCTGTGGGTGGGGCGAGGGGAACCAACCCTCTACGGTAAATGGATTAAATAAATAAATAAATAAATAAATAAATAAATAAATAAATAAATAAATAAATTATTGTTATTACTGGCATCCGGTGAGAAATGGAACAGTAACCCGACCCACGTCAGGTGAAACGTACACGATACTCGGGTTTGTGTCTTACCTTATGATACTGACTATACCATGCCATTATATTACATTGAGGATGCTGTCTTTTTTTATGTAGGCCTCTTGTCCCCTTAGAAATGTTACGTGCATTTTTGTGATATAGCGGAAATGATATTTACATCCGGATGGTCTGAACTATTTTCAGCGAGGTCACCAATTTTTATCTGCAATTATCATCTGACACGTCACAGCTGCATGATCTTTACAATGAACACAATATGTAACCAGTTTATTGGTGTTCTGTATAACAACTATAGAGTATTAGATACTTGGGACAGTGTTATTGTCAGGTGGGTTATCAGGTTCAGAATTCCGAAGACATGTTTATCTTGCAACTGGTGCTTTTCTAAGCAGTATGTTCCGAGCTGTCAGTGGCGGGCCCGTGAAACTCGAATGGGGTTTTTAGTACCAATTTGTAGCTAGCTTCAGGTAGTTCACGTCTTTCTTGTTAGATTGCGCTAGAGGTCGTTCAGTGTGTAAAGAGTTGTAGACAAGTTCTACAGATGATAGGATCGAGCCAATGGGTGTGCGGTTTGTGTCGCATAGCTATCAGCTTGCGTTAGAGAGAGAGTGGGTTCGAACCCCACTGTCGGCAGCCCTGAAGACGGTTTTCAGCGGTTTTTCATTTTCACACCAGGCAAATGCTGGAGCTGTACCTTATCAATCAATCAATCAACCAATCATTCCCTACTGATCTGTATTTAGGGCAGTCGTCCAGGTGGTGGTTTCCCTATCTGGCGTTATCCTAGCTGTTATTAAATTATACCAAAGAAATTGGAAACTCATTGAACATCTCCCTTGGTAAATTATTCCAATCCCTAACTCCCCTTCCTATAAATGAATATTTGCCCCAATTTTTCCTCTTGAATTCCAACTTTATCTTCATATTGTGGACTTTCCTACTGTTAAAGACACCACTCAAACTTATTCGTCTTCTGATGTCATTCCATGCCATCTCTCCATTGATAGGTCGGAACATACCACTTAGTTGAGCAACTCGCCTCTTTTCTCCCAAGTCTTCCAAGTCCAAATTTTGCAACATTTTTGTAACGCTACTCTTTTGTCGAAAATCGCCCAGAAGAAATCGAGCTGCTTTTCTTGGGACTTTTTCCAGTTCTTGAATCAAGTAATCCTGGTGAGGGTCCCATACACTGGAATCATACTCTATTTCGGGTCTTACCAGAGACGTATATGCCCTCTTCTTTGCATCCTTACTACAACCCCACGGTCGCTTCCTTCCCACTCCTAGCCCTTTCCTATCCCACCGTCGCCATAAGACCTATCGGTGTCGGCGAGACTTAAAGAAAATAATAAAATATAGATGGCAGCCAAGGAAGCATGAAAAGAGGGATTTTAATAATGAGCGGCTGTTTGATCACTGGGTCCTTCTGATAAAGAATTAGTCATTTATAACATCAAGAATTGTTGAGATAATGCTGTCGGATTGTACTCAATCCGACTTTACCTATTTGATGAAATTTGTTCGGACCTGTCGGTGGATGCAGAGTGGATTACGGCCTGCAATTGGCGACGGCTGGTCCGTGGTTCGAGCAGAGGATACGGAGAGGGGCTGATACCCACTGTCGGCTGTAATGAGAATTTTCCGCGGTTTTCCTTTCTCCTGCGCTAAGGCGAATGGCGGGTAGGCAACGGCCGTCAACCCTCTCACCTTCTCCGATACAGATCTGAAATCTCGTGTTCTGAAAGACGGCGTCATCATCTATGAGGCCTGCCTCCCCATTCAGGGGTGGAATGAAAACATGTAGTAATAACTCACTCATATCGAATTTAAGCGATAGTTCGCATGGTGCTATAAGTGTTGTTTGAATTCCATGGGCCCACGAGACCACGAGCATGTACTATTTGAACTTGTAAACGTTGTAATTCTTTGTTCCCTGTGCTTGTTCGGTAGAAATATATCTTTACCAGTCGTCCTGAAATCCTGTAAAAAAGGGTACTAGGAAAGTTTTGCACTACGCAAAAACGGTTGGCTGGACACCGCTGTATTGGTGAGGGATGAAAAGAGGGGTGAAAACCGGTCTAGAAGACAGCAAGGCGCGACCTTCACACCAGTTGTTACCAAGCAGTGGGATCGAAAGCAAGTTAAGATGTCAGTGTGGTCTAAAGGTGATTATCGCGCAATTATCCGCTACAATTTTGCTCGGGGATTAACTGTTGACCAGTGCCTGGAGGAAATGACTCCTGTGCTGGGGAAAGACTGTCCACATCGGACAACAATTTTCCTCTGGTACAAAGAGTTCCAGAGGGGAAATTTTGGAGTTGAAGACGATCCTCGTTCTGGGCGACCATCTGAATCAGTGACTGAGGAAAACATTGAAGCTGTGAGGAAAATGTTGCAGCAAGAGAGGCGGTTGACATATCGGCAGGTAGAAGAGACCCTCCACATCCCTGCACCAGCTATTCATTCAATTCTACACGACCACCTCCATCTTACAAAGGTTTGTTCCCTTTGGGTGCCCCATTCACTTTCAGAGGAACAAAGGGCACATCGAGTGAAATGGTGCCGAAGAATGCTAAAACAGTTTGAAAATGGGACTTGGCGTAACGTCAGTGGCATCGTTACAGGTGAAGAATTAGGGATTTGAATAATTTCTCTCTCTTTTGAGTCCAAGGGTGTAGTGGAATCACGCGACAAGCCTTTTTGTGATCTGCCTCCAGGAGTCTCTGTTTTGGGCATGGTGAATTGCTTGCTGTAAGCTCATCCTGGTCAAGATCTTGATCTGGTCCATCCATCGTATCGGTGCACGTCCTCTAGGTCTTCGGCCCTCGACTTTTCCCTCTATGAAAAGTATTTCCATTGCCTCCTGTCAACATGACCAAAATATTCGAGTTGATTTTGGTTGATAAGGGTCGACAGTCTTGTTCTGATGCCGAACTGTTGCAGGATCGATTCATTAGTACGGTGTGCTGGCCATGGTATTCTCAGTAATCTCCTATAGCACCACATTTCTAGAGAATTATCCTGCAGCGATCCGCCATCTTCATCGTCCAAGTTTCTGCTGCATAGGTCGCTATAGGGAAGATCAGAGTTCGAATCATTTATCAAGGGAAATGTTCGATAAATTTCCAAGTTTTTCGAAATAATTTTAGAAAAGACTAGGTAAACCAATTGATCGAGAAACTGCTACCTGGGCGACAGCACTAAATGCAGATCTTCTTGAACATGACGGTGACATTCCTTATTTTTGTTTTTTTCATCGTTTGACAGATTGGTACGATATATATTGGTAATTACAAAAGCCCAGATTTTCATGCCGTAACAGGTTAGAGTGAATACTAAATTTGGTTAATAGGAAGTGTCGGCCACTCGCTCTTCCATAATGTAGCAAGAGTAACATCAATATTATAGGAGTTCTGATGGGCCGTGCCCCTAATGTTTATGCAAACCCCACAGCATTATCGTTGTGAAGGTAGACTATACTTGCTGCTCGCTTCAGAAACTTTGCATTCTAACCTATTAATGCATAAAAATCCGGCCTCGTAATTACTAACACCTTCACCCTTCTTTGCAAGTGGATCAGCTCGTTCACCACCTTCGATTCGGCAGTGTCCTGGTATCCAATGACTGTTCTACCCTCTGCTTCGTGTTGTTGTGCGAGAAGTTGACGTTCCCAGGCTTCTACTGCTGTTGTGTTTACTTACCGAGCGAGTGGCTGCGTGGTTTGCGTCACGCAGCTGCCAGCTTGCATTGGGTGGGTTCGAACCCCACTGTCGGCAGCTCTGAATATGGTTTTCCGTGATTTCCCATTTTCACACCAGGTAAATGGCTTAACGTCCCACTAACTACTTTTACGGCTTTTCGGAGACGCTGAGGTGACGGAATTTAGTCCCGCAGGAGTTCTTTTACGTGCCAGTAAATCTACCGACACGAGGCTGATGTATTTCAGCACCTTCAGATACCACCGACTGTTCCTTAAGTAAGGTCACGGTCGCTTCCTTACCACTCCTAACCCCCTGTGGGTGGGGGCTGTAGAATAACACCCACGGTATCCCCTGCCTGACGTAAGAGGCGACTAAAAGGGCCCCAGGGCTCTTAATTTTTGTTGCGTGGGTTGGCGACCACGGGGCCCTCAGCTGAGACCTGGCATTGCTTCCACTTACTTGTGCCAGGCTCCTCACTTTCATCTGTCCTATCCGACCTCCCTTGGTCAACTCTTGTTCTTTTCCGACCCCGATGCTATTAGGTTTCCGAGGGCTAGGGAGTCCTTAATTTTCACGCCCTTCGTGGCCCTTGTCTTTCTTTGGCCGATACCTTCATTTTTCGAAGTGTCGAATCCCTTCCATTTTTTTTTCTCTGATTAGTGTTATATAGAGGATGGTTGCCTAGTTGTACTTCTTCTTAAAACAATAATCACCACCACCACCTCACTCATGTTCAAGCTTAACCTATATTTTGACTTTGCTGTGTAAATAACAACAGTGTTTGAAGTGTCGCAATTATACGGCGATGCATAATGGGTTTTTTTTGTGTGTGTGTGTGTCAGAGGTTGCCAATACGAATGACGAAGATAAGCGAGGTCTACCGATTCAGCACTAGGGAGCCGAAGAATCACTAACAGTTTTGCGTACTGTACTATGATGTCTGACAGGAGAAGAGCTCTATCACTGTGTTTTTCAAACTGATGTGTAGATTTTATGTACATAGGCTACGCTCTACGCCTTATTAAAGTGACAGTTTTTTTTTTTCCAAGTTTTGATATTTTGTGTTTTCAGCACAAGCATAAATCTCATGTTTCTTGTACATATGTAAAAAACTGATTTTCTTTTTGTTGAAAATATGCTACAGTATTAACTACCTTTTGGTTTCTGAAATGTGAAAACAAAATGTAGCCAAATTATTGACGAAATCGAATCAACATAGCGAAAAGAAGATACCAAAATAACTTTAAAAAATGACGAAATTAGGCAAAATGGAATCACCACAAACAGGTGCCTCTAATCATCACTGCTACCCGAACTTAAGAAGATTTCTATCACTTTCTCATGACTGACTTTACCGAAAGCTTTCTGGAAGTAGGGCCTACATCATGTCCCACTTCTCTGCCAATCGTTGAAATTACATTCTGCCACATTAGCTTGCAGTTGTGTCACGCTGGTTGCAGGTGTATCCAGTATGCCCGTCAGCAAGCCATCTGTACAAATAGCAAACATCTGTACCAACAGTAATTTAAATAAAAGGTAAAATTATCTGCATGATTGGGTAGCTGGAGCGATATCCTCTCGGAAACGTAATTAAATTCCTTGTTCTGAAAGATTATCTTCTTCTTCATCTGTTTACCCTCCAGGGTCGGTTTTTCCCTCGGACTCAGCGAGGGATCCCACCTCTACCGCCTCAAGGGCAGTGTTCTGGAGCGTCAGACAATCGGGTCGGCGTAAAACTGGGGAGGAGGACCAGTACCTCGCACAGACTGACTCACCTGCTATGCTGAACAGGGGCCTTGTGCGGGGGGGGGGGATGGGAAGATTGGAAGGGATAGGCAGAGAAGATGGAAGGAAGCGGCTGTGGCCTTAAGTTAGTTACCATCCCGGCATTTGTCTGGAGGAGAAGTGGGAAACCACGGAAAACCACTTCGAGGATGGCTGAGGTGGGAATCGAACCCACCTCCACTCAGTTGACCTCCCGAGGCTAAGTGGACCCCGTTCCAGCCCTCGTATCACTTTTCAAATTTCGTGGCAGAGCCGGGAATCAAACCCGGGCCTCGGGGGTGGGGGCTTGTCAGCTAATCACGCTAACCACTAAACCACAGAGGCGGACAAAGATATTATTACCGAGCAAATTGGCCGAGTTTTTATTTGAAGTTCTTTTTAAAATGTGATCGGTTATGATTGAGAAGGGAAAATTATTTTTAAAATGTGACCGGTTATGATTGAGAAGGGGGTTAAACTCTTTGCCCCTAGTAGGTACCTGACAATGAACAGTGAGATGTGGGAAAAACTGTTCATAATTTTACCGTAAGAAGTCCCGACGGGGAAAAAAGAGTTACATTTTTAGGAATATATTTTTCGTTAAGAAAAGTAACAGTAAGACATTCTTATATCTGTTACATATTGTAACCGTTAAAAATAACTGTGTAATGCCGGGTAGAATATTGAGAAGCACTAGCTGTAATGTTAGAGACTGATAGCCAATGTCTGGGAGACTGGGTATGGAACATGGAATAAGAATAAATGGCAAGTTTTTAGGTCATATGTATCTTTGCTGGCGAGACCTAGAGTTTACAGTGCACTGAGTCTTCTGGTATGGGCTAGAACAGTTTTGTTACTTCCATTTTACCTGTCTGAGTCTTACCCTTAGCTTTGACAATATGAAAGTGACTGAGGTACGAGCGATGCTAGTAATGCAGCCAGTCCATGCTATGAATGATGAGAAAATGTTGCTCATAGGGTCGGTTGGTGCGGGCATTTCAGTGGGCCTTGTAGTGATATGTAATAGCAACTTCTGGCTCGATGAGGAAAGCAACGGAAAACTATCGCACTCATTTCCCTAGTATGCCACTTCAGTGAAGCATTATAAATTGCGTCATATATTTAGTTACCTTTTACTCATATTTTTTTTCATTTTTAAGGTCGTACTTGCTTCCATATTTAGACAACTTTAGTTGATCAGTCACCACTGATATGCAGGTAGGGAAATCGCCCAGGTGGAAGATGTTGCTTACCTAATCTTTTCTTAAATTATTGCAAAAGATTTGGGAATTTAATGAACATCTACTTTGATTAACTATTCCAATCGCTGCCTCCTCTACTTATAAACGAATATTTGCCACAATTTGTCCTCTTGAAGTGCAGTGAACAGTGACGATGTCCTGCAAGTTTTCTGCTCCAAGGCGCTGTAAATGCGGTGTAATTGGTGTAAAAGTAATCCAGAATATGTGTCCAACCTTTATCCCGTCTCTTTACGTGCTCGGTATGAAGTGAGATTAATCTTTGTAGCGAGTATTTACGATCGCAACCGGACGAGTTGGCCATGCGGTTAAGGGTCGCGCAGCTGTGGGCTTCCGTCCGGGAGATAGTGGGTTCGAACCCCACTGTCGGCAGCCCTGAAGATGGTTTTCCGTGGTTTCCCATTTTCACACCAGGCAAATGCTGGAGCTGTGCCTTAATTAACGCCACGGCCGTTTCCTTCCAACTCCTAGGCCTTCCCTGTCCCAACGTCACCATAAGACCTATTTCTGTCGGTGCGACGTAAAGCAAAATAGCAATTTACGATCGCATTCCCTTCCTGACGTAAGTCTCATTAGAGGAGTGAGTGAGATGATATGAATAACGTGAAGGGAGAGGTGAAACCCGATGCCGGCACATAGCCTGCTCTTAATGAATAGCACTAAGGGGTCTGGTCAAGGCAGTGTGTCTCAATCAGACGGAAGAATCACCATCTACAGCATCATGGTCTCACTCCACTTGGTATAGGTTTGGAAATGAATCCAGGCTTTTGGCACACAGTCTGGTGACTATAAATTGTAGGTATACCACCGGCCAATATTCTGACGGTGAAAGTTTTTCCGACCAACGGGAGTCGAACCGGCTAACCAAAATCTCAGACCATATAGACTTGATCCCTTAACGATCAGGGCCACCAGGCGGGCTGTAAAAGTAATCCAGATTAATCTTCGGAAAATGGGCAAGAATCTGGCAACCTTAAAGCAACCCTAGTGATCATGATCGAGGTGTCAAGTCTACATTATGGTCTGACACCGTGATTCGCTCATTCGATTCCAGTTGGCAAAAAAAAAAAAAAAAAAAAAAAAAAAAAAAAAAAAAAAAAAAAAAACAACCCAGAATGTTGGCGGTCAGGTATTAGAAGTGATGGTACACAATTTTCCAATCACTGGATTGCGTGCCAGAAGCCTCGATTCAATTCCAAACGTCTTCGCAGTGCTCATATGGAGTGAGGCCATGATGCTGTTGATGGTTTTTTAAGTGTCTTCGTTCCCAACCCTGAAGGGGTGGGGTGGGCCACCTAAAGGATAACGCCCTCTCTCTCTCTGGCCAGGACTGTTGATGGTGATTCGTCCGTCGGATGGAGACGTTAAGTCTTCAGCAGATTCGCTTTGTGCTATTTTACAGGAATAGTCTATGTGCCGACACCGTATATCATTCTCTTCCTACCTCATCATAATCTCACATCCAGGCACACAGGTCACCCATGGCCGTCAAATAGAAAGACATGCATCAGGTGAGCCGAACATATCCTCGTACACACCCGACGCTAAAAACCATACGCTTAAAAATGGTAACCATATTATAGGTTGTTGAAATTATTTGTTTGTTACTGGTATATTGTGTCAGCGATTTGCAAGCTGCTTTACGTCGCACCGACACAGATAGGTCTTATGGCGACGATGGGACAGGGAAGAGCTAAAAGTGGGAAGGAAGCGGCCGTGGCCTTATTTAAGGTACAGCCCCAGCATTTGCCTGGTGTGAAAATGGAAAACCATGGACAACCATCTTCAGGACTGCCGACAGTGGGGCCCGAACCCACTATCTCCCGAATACTGGATACTGGCCGCACTTAAGCGACTGCAGCTATCGAGCTCGGTGTCAGCGATTTGGAAAGGATTCGAAAATTAAAAAAAAAACGGATATAAAAATGGGCCGTAATGACTCGTTTGTTGAAGCCATGCTTTTCACTGTTCCACTAACACACACGGTCTTCGACTCTAAAATGGCTTAGGACTAGGAATGCATAGCCGCCAAATTTACATAACCAAAAATCATGAGATTTTGATATCAAAATCAAGAAAAATCAGGAGACACAATTGATCAAAACGTCTTATTCTACATCTTGCGTAATACAAGATTATTACGGTATATAACACTTATTGTCTCAAAACCAGACTGTTGCTAGACGCGGCTACAAGGCTAAAAATTACACATCTCTGTCTCCTCACAGGAAGTATGCGAGTGAGATGATCGGTCTCTATTAAGCCTTCCGAAAATAATATGAATTCATGCTCAGCATCTGTGCATCAGTCATGCACTTAGATGCCATTACTTACCAAATACATAGACTAGTGTATTGCATCACGCGCCCGGGCGATTATGCGAAGCGCAATGCTATTTTTTTTAAATCAAGTAATAAATTAAAATTCGCAAGAATTGTCTTTAAAATTTCCACAAAAGCCACTAGTCGCTATCTTTGAAATCCTGTCATAAATTACTAAAACAGACTCCAAATCTAGCAACTAGTCTCTAGAATCGACTAGACTGGTATGAACAAACACGAACATAGCACGCGAGAACGAAAGATTTACAATCGATTTACACCTTGCGATATACAGGTTTCAAAATATCGCACATTCGCCCATATTTCTCATATTCAATAAACTTCGATAGGCCTATTTCATTTGAAAGCGGCCAATGAGCGAAGGGCTTCCGGCCACTGGCGTACAATGTTGAAATGGCGGCATTTGAAAACAAGTGTTTCAAATTCACCCAAAAATAAGCTAAAGTCGGAAGAAATAATAAAATAATGGGAAGGCGGGAAAAACTGTTGAAAATCGGGAATATCCCGCCTAAATCGGGTAAGTTGGCAGGTATGCAATGTAGCGACCGTGACCTTGTTGAAGACCTGATATGAAAATGTTATTCAATTTCCTGTTGGGCAAATCAAATTATCATAAATATGTCGTTCAATAAAGTGTGTGAAGCGTTGTTACCTAGCAACCGTGCAAGCTGTGATGTGAAGTATTAATAAGTGGGTATAACATACGGACGTATGACCTGTGCAGCTCTCAAGGTACTGTTGCTAGGTAACACCGCGTCTCACATTTTGTTACATGACACTATTTTGTTACAGGAGTTTTTGGATGACTTCCAGGTCTGACATATTTATGTCAAAACGGGAAACCTTTACAATTTCTAACAGTGGGGGTTCCAACTTACAATTTTTCGAACGATATAATAGTTGCTCCACCAGCAATGCTGAGTTTTTAGATATTTACGTGTTAACAGAGCAAATAGCAATTTCGATTTTTATGTTTTATTTGGTCACGTTAGGCAGGTCTTTTTTGTATCTGTACGTTTCGAGATAGTTCACCCTTTATAATACCGAACAGGAAAAATAGACTAATTCGAATATTACATGTTGCTTGTTTGTTTTTTAATTTATTGCTTTTTTTCTCGCATATATTGTGAATCAGTAAAATCACCTCTTTGCACCTCTACTTTCAGGAGGTGATTTTACCCCTTCTGGGGCTGTACCTGAATTGAGACCACAGTCGCTTTCTTTCCAGGCCTAGTCCTGTTCTTTCCCACCGTCGCCTTAAGATCTGTGTGAGTCAGTGGGACGGGAAACCAGTCGTGATAAAACTAAATTTTTTAGAAAAAAATTCCTTGTGAGTCTAACATAGGGTTGCCAGATTTCCGGATACTAAATAAGGAACAGTCGCCCGATTCCAGAGAGCAAATAAGGAACATCTCGATTTCCTTGCCATATAGCGCTGAATTAAGGCACCATAGCCATGATTAAGAGAAGAGACCAGGGTTATATTAACAAATAAATACGGTAATAATATAAAAGCGTCAGCGTGAAATATGTAGGTACTTAATTTATTATGAACTAATAATGCATTAGTCTTTACATTGAAATTAACATTTCACAAGTACTTGTCATTTGAGGAAGCAATTTGTAACAGTTTCGTATTCAACAATACTTTCTTGAGAAATTCTTTACAATTCTCATCATAGCTGAAGTACACAAGAAGTTGATTTTTTATTAAATCTACTGAGTATGTGTTTCTGTCGTCTCTCCATTTTATTGCCATTACTGAAAAATGCTCTTTTAGTATATGCATTCGATAGAAATATGTTTAAGACAAACTTAAGTGCCCTCAGAAAGTTCTTCAGTTTTTCTGGGCCAATTAAACCGGTGATATATACCCACCTATCTGGCATTGTTTAACTTAGAAGGGTTAGTTTTAGCTTTTCACCAGCACCACAGCTTTTCCTGTAAACCTTGTGTCTCCACTAACTTTCAAATCTTACTGAACTGAGGTTAGTTTTCTAGAGTTATGCAACTCATCAGTGAAAAAACTTTAGAATCATCACTAAAATCAAGCCATTTACATAGATAATTAACACAAACCTCATAGACATGTATAAAATCATTTTCCCACACCTTAACTTCCCCCGTAAACAAATCATTCAATTTACTGTAATGTGCAAGTCACTTTGTAACAAAAAAATGATTCCCCCTTCTCTGTTCCAGTTGCATTTTCAAATTTTTCATAACAGTATATACCTCACAGACTGTCAGATCACCCTTTTCAAGACTAAGAACTGCCTTATTGAAAACATCTGCTGAATGTAATGAAAATGTAGATACAATTCTACTAGAAGTGTTTGCTTACCAGAATCTGATTCTGAGGAACCTAACAAATATTTCTTAATGCATACTGGACAGTCATCAACACTTGAGAAATAAGATACTAACGCTGGGAAGGTTCTCAACAGTCTTTCAATAGCAGGCTTTATAGAAGGCCATCTTGTTGGCACATATTAAGACAGTTGCAAATTACAATACAATACAAATTAGTGTATTTAATATTAAAAAAACAGAAAGAATTCTCTCAAGTGTGAAACTCTTTTTGCTGAATTTGAAAAGTAATTGAATACTTTAACTATCAACATTTCGATATATATTTACATAGAATTCATCCCAGCTTTACACGAATTGTGAACAACATGGTGCACAACAATTAGACTTAACTGCCTTTATGTGTGGATATACATTCCCCCCCCCCCAAATTAGAATTTGTGTTGTCAGCAGTATAGCTTGAAATCTGGGAGAACATTAAACCATGCTCCGAAATTCTGTTATAAATCTGTTGAGACATTTTTCTAGAACTTTCTTCCGCATCTTCATAGAAGTCTATAATTCTGTTACAAATACCTAGTTTTTCGTCGAAATACCTCACAGCTATTGGGAAAAAATGATGGCTTCCTTTATTTGAAGTATCAAAACCCACACCGAAAAAGATGTGTTCTCTTAATTCTATTGTTGCACATTCCATACTATATGGACCGAATACAGCTTTCACTAGAGCCTCACACTTGGTCTTCTCACATGATATTTTATTTGCTAGGGAATAATCCAGAATCAGTTCTGACAGAAGTTTGATATTGCAGTCTGTGCTGACGTAACTTAGGTGGTGTTTTACAGCATGGTATACAAGCGTAAGTTCCGATGCACTCTTCTGGAAAAAATAGGCCAACATTAGAGTCTTGTCGATTAAAAAATGTACGCTGGCCCATCTCTGACAATAAAAATGTTGACTTATCTTTTCTGACTCGGAAGAATTTTTCTGAAAGTAGCTTTTCAATACAGTTGCATGCCGTGCTGAATTCTGCTTCTCAGTATGCGAAGCACTGTTGAAATGTTGCCGTACCGTACATCCGTTATTCCGCCATGACTAATAGATAAGCCTTCTTCAGCTATTCCAGTACACACTGCTTTGTTCTTATTACCCACGACGTCCTGTAATTCTGGGAAAACTTTTTCCCAGAGGGAACAATACTGCTGCACCCTCCTTTTCTTTGTGTCTTTCTTTTCAACTTCATCGATCTCTTCCCGTTCTAGTTTATTTATAAATTTATCCATTACGGTAATCATTCAAAATATCCCATGTGGTTAATGTAGCTGTCGTTTACATAACACACTATGCGAAAGCAATTTCTTGTTTACCGCACACGCCCTGCGTCCGCTCACAATGCACCTCAAGAATAAAATGGAGGAGACTCGTGCTCTACATGCCCGCTATAGAACCTCTAGCACACTGCCAGAGGAGCTGTTCTCAACTGTGATGGCTGATCATTGGTCAGAAATCAGAATGTTTTGATCATAACCGCACACTTTTTCGATACTATACTATTGTCTAAACCGCGACATTTAAAAAAATGGAACATTGAGCGTACGGTGTAAAGGGTGCACCGTACACGGAACAAATTGAGAAAAAACCGTATTGTTCCGGGCAAAACCGTACATCTGGCAACCCTAAACATTACCTTCACTTAACTTGTAACAGACTCTGCATTCTCGTATCTGTCCCAATGGCCCAACTCTTCTGAGTCTGATGTTACTGGGTTTCCAAAGCGTTGACAGTCTTTCGTTTAGGTGTCTTGAAGCGTGTCAACGGGATTTTAAAATTAAATATTTTTATAAGGTTACAAATACAGCGCCTTCAACTATTCTCTCCGCAGAGTAATGCGTGCTTGTAAGGTCTCGGCGGCCTGCCTCGCTGTTCCACCAGAGCAATACCCCTCCCTACCTGCAAGATTGTGAAATGCTTTTCAAAAACGCATCCACTTATAGGCCAACTAACGGAAGATGAAACTTTCAACAGGTATTTTTAACAAGATAATGCTACTACCCACACAACACACTCTTCAATGGATTTACTGAAAGATATTTTAGGTGATCAAAATGTTATTATTTGTAATCTTGTTCGTGTGTGTTTGGAGAATGGAAGAAAACAATTTCATTATTTCTGGTGAAAGGTAAGCTTTATAACACTTAAAATGTTTTAAAATGAACATTATAAAACTAAAATCACAAAAATATTGCATCATATTGGTAATTGAAATATCTCGCTTGCACGTAACCCGCGAGGCTCGTTGCTTTAGACGGAGTGGCATGCGACCGGCTTGACATCTTATGAGCCTTACGCATGGATTTCTCACTGCGGAGAGAATAATTGAAGGCACTATACTTCAAAGGCGCAAGTGAAAAGTCTTGCACTTGCATCAATCAAAATCAGAACAAGACAATAAAAACACACAACACACAATTTTATCTGTAATTTACAAAAAAAATTATTGAACATAATAAGATACTGTATTATGCAAATTACAAAATCACATCTGGACATAAGACTATGAAAAAAGAAAAAGAAAACATATTGCTGAGTGCTCCTTGAATATCATGAATATTATTTCATGCTATGATTATAAGTATTTTTGAAAAGATTTGCGAATTTGTATTTGTCACTGTTTAGTTCACATTTTAAATATTATTTGTACTCTTCCAGGGCATATGGAGCTAAATAATCGAAGAATTCTTTGCGTAAGGCAAGGGAAACCCAGGATAAGTGAGTAGTAAAAATGCTCTCTCTGAAAGTTTCATTTAGGTAGTTTACTATTAAGTTAACCATAAATACTTAATACACATTTAAATTTAAGATAACAAACCATTGATCAAGATGCTAAACAATGCTATAATTCACAAAAATCATTCTGTTCAATCTCATATTATACTGCTGTAGTTCTTTGCTTACTTGAACTGTCATCTTTTCTTTTCTCTTGAGAGTCTAATACTTCCTCTTTCTTATAGAAATAAATTACCTTGAAATTCTTCACATTCCAGCATATTCTCCTTAACTATAAGAAAGGAGAGCTGCTATACACATCTGGAAAACGTTACAAAGCTTGGAAACTAAACTAATTGATTCAATAATACTCTCATATTTACCCATTGGCTATCGGAAAAAATTGGAGTCTTCAGTCATACTGGGCACCCTGCATTCTATATACACAATGTCTACTGGAAATCATTGCTTGCTAGATATACACAAACTAAATAAAATAATGATTAGTATTGCACACAGAGCATACTTTACGTTAAGTACATTATTCCAGTTCCTACTTATATACAGTACAAAATTTCAATCATTTAGTGCCATTGTTATATAATACATTTCCTCTTGAACATTTTCCAAACTGCTATAGTTCGTTTGAAAAGTTTATGGATTCTTCCTTTAAAATTATTGGAAAATATTTCTCTCCAAGGGGATAGGAAATAGAAGGTGTAAAACCTTGCAAAACTTTGAAGTTTTCACAGTATTCTAAACAAACCATTTTAAACATATTTCACTTTAACTTGCCCCGTGTGCATTAATCTGCGTTAAACAGTGATAAATGGAATCATTTTCGGGCACTTTCAACTCGTGCAGTTGTTATGAATTGAACCCTATAAAGTTTATAAGAACAGAAGTAAAAGGCACTGTAAGGGAAATTATTAAATTATTTGCTATGATACACGAATTATTAATGTATTAAGAAAAGGATTAATTCAAGTTACCTTACGGGTAGAATAGTGAACTAGTGAAACAAAGGATTTCAGTTTTTAATGAGATCAGTTAAGGGGGAAGACCCAGCTTAACAAAGGAAAAAAATAGGTTAATATTCATTCGATTGTTAAATATGCTACAATTGTTGTTGACAATTGCTGCACATATCCCAGTATTGGCATGCTTCCTGGCAACCAGAAGCAACTTCAATAATGTCAGAATTTTAATAATTTTAATATTTTAAAATAAAATATTAAAAATTTCCCGCCTTTTTAACAATGTATCGCTGTTTTCCTTATAAATTCCAAGTTTATAAGAATTTTCGTACTTTTCCTTTTTTAAAGTGTGTATCAAAACTCCAGCTACAAAATGAATCTCAGTCATTAACATAGACGGTGATTTGGATTTTTGTCGTGTTTTTATTCCGAGCACCAGAAAATATTAATAGCTTTTTAAGTAAAAATGTTATATAAAATCGAATTTAAATCCTACTGATCCGAATGAGGTACAGATTGTAGTACAACATTATGGGAGGAAACTCTGAAAAAAATCATAATTATCCGTGAATCAGTAAGAGAGTTATGAAGGAAACCGTGATATATTGTTAAAAAGGCGGGACATTTTGAACATTTGACTTTAAAATGTTATAATTAGAATTTTGACATTATTGAAGTTGCTTCTGATTGCTCTGAAGCATGCCAATCCTGGGGTATGTGCAGCATTTGCAACAACGTTTGTAGCATATATAACAATCGAATGAATATTGGCCAATTTTCCCCGTGTTGAGCTAGGTCTGGCCCCTTAAACGATGCAGCCACCGATCTTTAAATTTATCTGCTGTTTCCGAGCAGAATACTGTGAAAGATGAAAACCGTCAGTACTGTGATAGACTAGTGGGTAGCACAGAAACGTAAAGCCCAGAAGTCATTTATATGTGTTTAAAATTGTGATTAATCTTAACGATCTGAGACTGTTTCACTTTATAATTCTGCATGTCCTACAAATAGCAACAGAGTCAGTGAACTTTGAGTGATTAATAGCAGATAGAACGAAGCTGTCACGTGTATTATTTAATAATACATTTTGCAAACAGTCTGCGATTATTTTGCAATTAAAAAACAGCAAGATACCCAAATAACTATGCAGAACGCAGAGATGCATAATGAGGCTTAGGTTCCACAAAGTTCTCATCCCTCCACTAATTCAACAACAGAATCCATCAATTCGACAAACAAAGTATTTGCAACTGTACAAAAATCTTGCAAGAAGTACAATATATCACAGTTCTTACAAAAAATGAGATCAAAAAAGCATTAACTAATCATAATTGTGCAAACAAATATAAATACTTTGCTGAGATATCAGACATAAAATATAGACAGATTTGAATTCCAGTCGTTATAGTATATAAGTGAGTACATCAAAAGTAGGCCAAAGCAGCCATACTGCTTTCCTTTTACGTTTTTATTTTACAGTAATAAGAGATTAATCAGTTTTATCATAGTATTACATAATATATTTACAAAGTCTTAGATCGTAACAAAATTTGTAACAAGGTGTGATGTAACCGGGCTGCCGTGGGAAATGTCGCCGGCACCTGAAACAAAATATAAGATTTAGATTTTTCATGTACCACTTGTGACAAAACCTGAGAGGAATATTACAATCAAGGTATTCATAGAAAGTCTCCCGATCCCCTGAATAAATCACTCAAATTTATCTCCTTCGATTCCCAAGTCAAGCCATCTATTTTTATGAAGGAAGAATGCTACTTATTCGTCGAAGATCTAAGCTAATAACAACACTTTCTAAAACATGTGGAAGTAATTGGGGGATGCACAATACGCTCCAGAACAAGACAGAAAGTCCCTATGAACATATGACCTACGATTAATCGTTTACGAGAGACATGAGATGTACCAGTACTAAGTTGGAAAGTCTGTAACTCGTAAATAACTGACCGCAGGCCATGTGATCATAGGGACTGTTTGTGATGTTTTGGGGTGTACTATCCACCCCTCGTTAACTATGCAGAACGCAGAGATGCATAATAAGCCTTAGGTTCCACAAAGTTCTCATCCCTCCACTAATTTAACAACAGAATCCATCAATTGGGCAAACAAAGTATTTGCAACTGTAGAAAATCTTGCAAGAAGAACAATATCACAGTTCTTTACCCTGTAGAAACATCTTCTAAACGTTTCACTTAAAACATTTAATTTGAAATCAGATTAGCTCAATGCTATGAACATTAAAGTTATGTTTGCAACTGCGGTATGCCTACATTTCAAATAAGTAAACCTTTTATAACATTCCATATACACTTTTTTATAAAATAAGGGGACATATCACATGATCTTAAATTATTCATCGAAGGTTGACCTAACTTTTGTCAATCAATCAATCAATCAATCAATCAATCAATCAATCAATCAATCAATCAATCAATCAATCAATCAATCAATCAATCAATCAATCAATCAATCAATCAATCAATCAATCACTACTGATCTGCATTTAGGACAGCCGCCCAGGTGACAGATTCGCTATCTGTTGTTTTCCTGGTCTTTTCTTAAATGATTGCAAAGAAATTGGAAATTTATTGAACATCTCCCTTGGTAAGTTATTCCAATCCCTAACTCCTCTTCCTATAAACGAATATTTGCCCCAATTTGTCCTCTTGAATTCCAACTTTATCTTCATATTGTGATCTTTCTTACTTTTAAAGACACCACTCAAACTTATTCATCTACTAATGTCATTCCACGCCATCTATCCACTGTCAGCTCGGAACATACCACTTAGTCGAACAGCTCGTCTCCTTCCTCCCAAGTCTTCCCAGCCTAAATTTTGCAACATTTTTGTAACGCTACTCTTTTGTAGCCCACCCCACCCGACCTCAAAAAAAAAAAAAAAAAAAAAAAGAAACAACTTGAGATTATGGTACAAAACACTACACTAACAAATTTGTGAAATCACAAGAATATGTAACTTATTAATCCAAAGTATGGGAGACTTAAAAACAAGACTGATTAAATTGGGTGAACCAGTTCCTTCTAGTAAACATACAGGGTGCTCCAAACATGAGGGGATTAACCGGGGGGAAGGAGGGGAATTGTACACCCCAAAATAACACGAAAAGTCACTATGAACATATATCCTACGTTTGACTGTTTACGAGTACCAGACTTTGCACACTTTGCACGGGAAATATTGGCAATACAGTTACCTGGTACATCCCATGCCGAGTAGCTGTCACCATGTTGGTGTACCAGCAGGCATACTGCATTCTAATACAAGAAGTGCTCAAAATGCGCCTGAATGCACGCCACGTCGGACATGTTCAAACACTCCAGATCAAGGCCTCCCAGGGGGTGAGGTTAAGGGGGTTCATACCCACTACGAAATAAAAGTGTACATGACAAATTTTATCAACATATATGGGTTTTGAGATAGCCTACAGAGCTTACACCCGGGAGATCGTGGGTTCGAATCCCACTGTCGGCAGGCCTGAAGATGGTTCTCCGTTGTTTCCCATTTTCACAACAGGCAAGTGCTGGGGCTGTACTTTCATTAAGGCCACAGGCGTTTCCTTCCCACTCCTAACCCTTTCTTGCCCATCGTCGCTATTAGACCTATCTGTATCGGTGCGACGTAAAGCAACTTGTAAAAAATAGCCTACAATAAATTAGAAATATACAAAATAAGCATTTGAATTTACTTGATGTAATATGCAAATTTTGCACACTGTGCGCAATAAAATTTATTATTATTTGCAAACTAAACAAATGAATTTAACATATAAAATGTGTGCCACCTTTAAATTTTTCTCTATGAATATAGTGAACAAATTTACTGAAAACATAAATTGAAATTTTAATTTTTTTTATATTCTTAATACATTTTGCACCATAAAAATCAATTTCAGTTACCATATAGAAATATTTTCATGTTATCGAACCGCTAGAAGATTTTTTAAAAAATTAATAAAACCTCTAAATATTTTAATACTTACCGTGAAACATATTGTTACCTCCATTTCTGTCCGGCCCCATTACTAAATGGTTAGCGTGCTGGCCTTTGGCCACAGGCGTCCTGGGTTCGATTCCCGGTAGGGTCGGGAATTTTAACCTTAATTGGTTAATTTATCTGGCACAGGGACTGGGTATATGTGTCGTCTTCATCTTCATTTCATCCTCATCACGACGCGCAGGTCGCCTACGGGAGTCAAGTCAAAAGACCTACACCTGGCGAGCCGAACATGTCCTCGGACACTCCCGGCACTAAAAGCCATACGCCATTTCATTTACCTCCATTTCTAAACAAATCCTCGTGTCGCACTGCACGCCCATGTTAAAGCGTGTTCTGACCACCAGACCGCTCTGAATTTACCTTTATACTTTACCCTTTGAGTTCTAAAAGGTACTGCTCTAAAACTATTTCAAACTTTTTAAATATAAAATATATTTGGAAGTTAAAAAAAAGTTCCTGGACACGGCCTTGTTTCAGAGACGGCAATCTTGTTTCACAACCTGTCAAAGTACTGCAATGTCCATAACGACATCTCTGACTCCGTAATTAATCCTAAATACGAACTATTCACCCATTCCAGCTAATAATAAAACGGTGTAAATCATGAACGACCGGAAACTTCGTGCTGTTTTGGGGTATACTATCCCCCCCCCCCCAGATTACTTCCTACATGATTGGATACACCTATATAAACTGTATTGCTCAACGTAGGCCAAGAAAACTGGAGACATCCTACGGAAATAACAGTGTAGGATGTAATCATATGAAACAGAATTGCCAAACTGATATTGTAGGACAGACAAATAGTTTGTCAGGAAGAAAAGTGGGCCGATAACATAGATGTTAGGCCCCTTTAAACAACAAGCAACAAGGCATAAAAGCTTAAGAATACTTACTTTGGCACTTAGATGGTCACAAAATCACCTGACGTAGGCCTAGTCTTCTCGTGGTTTGGGTGGGTCTGGAAGAATGGCCAGGAGGTCCGCGATCTTGCCATCGTCCTCGCTGTAGTCGTCATCGTAAGATGGCTCGTACTCATCGCCAACTTCCGTGTCGTCTTCGCTGTTGGGGAAAGGGAGATATTTCTGCCGGGGTATTGATGTATCGTATGTAGCCTCTGCCTCTGAATGTCCGCTACCATCGGTATCGCGTTCCCCTCTGAAATACTCACTGCCGGAAAGGATGTCCCATAACATTAGCCAAGTATCCAGCTTGATATTCTTAAGTCTACGGATGATATTTCTTGTTTCCTGTGTTTCCAAGTCTGATGGTTGAACATTTTGCTTCCGTGGGACAGTACGACCTATAGGTCTGGGAGGAAATATCCGTGTTATTCCATTACCTCCTGGAAGCGGTCTCCAGCTTTGTACCTTACTGTTACGATTACTTAATAATGCTGTAAGGAATGGACTGTAATTTTTTTCAAAATTATGTTGGTTTCTCCTATGCCTTTCAGCCATTAACTCCTGCATTTCTTGATCTTCCCTGATCTTGGAAAGCATTTCTCCAATTCCTGGTTGCCCATTATGTTCCCTTTCTGAACTCCCTTTAGCTTCCGCCACCAATACTGGCCACAAGTCACCGAAGATCTCGCCGAACACCTCATATTCCTCTTCTGTTATGTGTCCATTTCTCAACTCCTCAATGATGACTGGGATTAGTTCGAGTAAGTCCCAGACGCTAAAAGTTGGTTTATGATCGTTTGGATTAGGTTCTTCATCAGAAGACTGTGAGTTCTCCAGTGTGTTGAGATGAGCCGTTGAAATATGATTCAGTTTTAATCTTTCAGTCGTAGATGTCTCTCCTGTTGATGTCGGTGACATTGTAGAAGGCTCTTCAAAAACTAAATCTGTATCTTCCTGGGAAATTTCGAATAAACCATCATATGGCTGAATTTCTGCAACAGGCATCTGAAGTTCGGAATCTGGGTTGTAAATCGCTGTAGAATCAGTCTCATTTTGGTAATATACAGAGTCATCGTTTTCTATTGTTGAAGATTCCAAAATAATTTTCTCTTCTTGGAAAAGCTTGTCTTTTCTTCCGTTGTAATTGGATATCAGAGTTCGTCCGGAACGTTCATCGATATCTTCATAATTTGTAGTCAAGTGCTGAAGCGTTGAGATACGTACATCAATGTCGTCAATATTTGCGTTATTTTCTGTTGTAAAAGGAATTATTTTCTCGGTACTGGATGGCATACCGTGGAACATCACCTGCAATAAATCTTGATACGGATAGAAATCGCCGTGATGATTGTCGTTATCAATTTCTATATCAGAACGCCGTAAATTATCTGCATTAGAACTTAATACACTTGATCTCGTAGATGCTTCCGCTGGCTCCACGGGTGGATTAAAGTCAAGGATCGTGTGCGCCTCGTAGGTCGCAGTCACTGTTTCGATAAACTCAGTTGTTGTCTCAATGTCTGGCGTACTTGTTTCTTCATCCGGGAAGACTGTAGTAGTAGTAGTAGTAGTAGTAGTAGTAGTAAGAGTTTCGAATTCTGGTTCTTCTTCCGTGGTAGATGTTTCTTCACCGTCAGGAGTTGTGGTTGTAGTTTTAAAATCCTCTTCAATTGTGGGTGTCATTTCTTCGATGTCCTCTTCAGTTCTCAGTTCCGGAACAGTCTCGGTAGTGAGAGATTCCTCCCTAGAAATTGGCTGTGAAGCAGTTTCCAATTCTAGTATAATGGTTGTTGGATTTGTCCGTGTTAAAACCTTAATGTCAGGAGAAATAGTGTTCTCTTCTTCGGTTAATTTCTTCGTTGTCATGTCTTTTTCTTCTGTTACTGTATGTGATTCATCTTGCTCTTGAACAGTGTTCTGCATTGTAGTCTTAAACTCTTGTGTCGTCAGGTCTACATCTTCTTGGACAGTTGTTGAGTCTTCTACAATACCAACAGTCGACGTTGGGAAGTAGTTCTCAGTGGAGGTATCGATGTTTTCTGTTCCTATATTTGTAGTAGATTTCTGGTCATTTCCTACCGTCGGCGTCTCTTCCTCTGAGGTATGTGTTGTGATTTCCTTGTATTCTTCGGTAATGGAGGTGTCTTTCCCACTCGTTGAACTAGGTGTGATGTTTAGTCCTTGTTGAACAGTTGCAGTCTCTGCCGAAGGACTTTGTCCCGTGAACTGATGATTCTGCTCAACTGTAGATATGCCATTGCCGAGAGGGGAATTTGTAGTAACAGTTCTTTCTCCTGGTATCAATGGCTCCTCGCTGTCTTGCGTTGTGAGTTTCATATCTTCATCAGAAGTAGTTGTTTCTTCTAAAATAGCGCGCGTCGTAAGTTCTAATTCATCCCTGTTAGACAGTTCATCATCTGCAGTCTGTGCGGTATTTTGTTCATCCCGTTCAGTAGTTTCTGCAGCAATTGTCATCTGCGTTGATAACAAAGATTCTGTGCTGGATGGCTCCTTTACAGTAGTTGCCAATATCAATCCATCATCATTTCTCGGAAGAGGTTCTTCGTGGTGGATTGTGGAAATCTCTTCATTAACAGGAATCTGAGTCTTTACTTCCTGATTATCAACAATGTTCGTGGAACCTCTTTCTGTTGTCAATCCCACAACTTCTTGAACTACAGTGGTATGCTCTACTGATGTATATGGTAAGGATTCATCATCCGACAAACCTCTGATGGGTGATACTAGTGTTGAATATTCTTGCATCTCTACGGTGCTGATCATTTCCTTTTCAATTGTAAACTCGAACGGTTCATTGGTAGATATTTCTTCAACAATATTTCGTGCAGTTTGTGGTATGATTGTCCCTTCATCGTTGTCCGATGATTTTTCTTCAGCTCCTGTTTGGGTTGTACCTTCTGTTGCAAGTGTTTCCCCTATCTCTTCATAAACCGTTGAAAATTCAAGGCTTTCTTCAACGTCGACATTCTGCCATTCATTTACAACTGCCGGTGTATGATCTGTGCTCTTGGTGTTTCCTTTCCTTGTATTCTCTACAGAAAGATCTTGCCAGCCTTCAACGCTGGATACGGTCTGCAATTCTTCCGTCGTATACACGTCATTGTATGCATTCTGGGTTGTAATCTTAGGTATTGATACTTCCAGTTCCCATCCTTCTGTTAATGTGACGTCGCCTTCAACTGGTTGTGGTGTAGGGCCTGTTTGATCCACAGGTGAAAGAATGTATGTCCCTTCTGTTCCTGGTACATTGTTCTCTTGTTGGAACGTTACCTCCTCTCCTGTAAGAGCATCGTCTTTGCCATTAACGTCATTTGATGAGATCAGTTCCTTAGATTCACGCTCCGTACTCGATTCACTATCGTGGTTTTCTCCTTCTGTACCGAGATTATTAGTAAATCCCAGAGTAGAAGTTGGGTTTACGTCATAAACACCATCTAACCCTGGATACGTCGTTGGATATGAGGTTGTATTCAAATCATTATCTTCTGTAGAGTGCGTCGTTCCTTCCCCATCAGCAAAGGTATCGTGCGTCAGCTGTACTGTTGAGTCTGTTTCTTCGTAAAAAGGCATTGTACTGTCTTTAACAGTTGTATATATTTCAGTTAGATATTCTGTTCCTGTTCTTTCTTCAACAGCAGGATTTTTAAATGTTGTCGGAACGATCTGTGATGTTGACTCAGATGTTCGCTTAGTTACTGCATTTTCTTTACCCATTTCTTCGAATGCAGTAGTAGTTTCTTCAGTTTCTCCGGTTATACTTATAAGTCCAACGTCTTCATCATCCGGTAAGGAATCAGTAACTATTGTTTTTGGTAGATAGGTAGAAAGTTCTTCATCTGGCGTGACATTTTGAGCCTGCCCCATATCCATGTCGGCAGTAACTTCAGTTATTTCTGTGACTGAGTCGTTAGTTCCGTGAGTTTCTGTGCTGGTGAAATACTCGGTCGTATTTATTGTTCCTTCACCGTGAGCAGTTGATAGCTTGATTATTATACCGCCATCATTAACCTCAGTTTCCATAACTTGCGTTGTATACTCAAGAGACTGCCCTTGGCTGGTAAATTCAGTGGTGGAATTTATCCAGATTTCAGTTGTATATTCTGGTGCAATATTTGTAGTAAACTCATTTGCATAATTTATTGTAGTACTCAGATCTTCATCATATTCTACATTCACATTACCCTCCTTGGGCTGCTGAGGAGTTATTGCACTTGTCGTGTTGGCGAGGATATAAGACTCAGTTTCGACTTCGACATCTTCGGCAGGCGTGCTTCCTTCTTGTGTTGTTTGATCGGAATGTTTCGTGTTGTCTGTAATCGAATCAGTTGTTCCTTCCTTCCACATTTCTTCATAGTGTTCTGTGCTGACTGTAACACCTTCAGTAATAGTTACTCCTATCAGTTCAGTGTCTCTTTCTTTCCCTAAATTCTCATCATGTTCAGTCGTGATTCTGACATCTTCAATCGTTACTTCATCCAGGCGAGTTAGTTCTTCCTCTCCCTGATGATGGCGTTCAGTAGTAACTATGGAATCTTCAGTAAAAGTAACTGTGGCATACTCAGGAACTATTATTCCAATCGGGATAGTTATTCCATCTTGTCCTACTCGTTCTTGACCTTCAGTGGTGTATGTCACATCTTCAGTAAAAAATACTCCTTTTAGCATAGGTATTCCTTCTCGTTCTGTTTGATAATAAGGCTCAGTACTAATTGTGACGTCCTCAGGAACAGTTATTCCACTCAGGACATTTTTTCCAGAGCCCTCGGCGGTAACTGTGACATATTCCTCAAGGGTGGTTACAGCGGCAGGTTCAGTTCGTGTATCATGTCCTGCTGTACCCATCTGAGTGGTTTTTGTTACTGTCTCAGTAGACGCCAAACTCGCTGTCGTTGCGCCGAACTCTTTTGTCACACCTAGTTCACTTGGAAATATTTTGATCTGTTTAGTATTGCTCAGAGTTGTGATGTGTTTTGTTGCGTTTTCACTTGGCAATTGCCTATCACTGTCTTCATCATAATACAGCATAGTATTTGATTCAGTACTGAACTCGATGTTATGACCATCGTAATCTGTATCGTTTCTAAAATTTACGGTGGTTGGTTCATCCATGGATGATGTATCTGAAGACGGCTTCACATCATCAGTCAGCACGATGCCTCGTGAGGAGTTTCCATAGCTCTCCTTATTGACACTATCATAATATACAGATGATACTTCTGTTCTGCCTTCCACTGTACTTCCAGGTTTGCTGTCGGTCCAATTTTTTCTTTGTGTAATAACATCTTGACTGCCATTCTCAAACAGTCCTTTCAACAACTTCAAGATACCAGACATGGTGTTACCCTGTTCGTTACCAACTTCCTTCACATTCTGACCATCGCTGTCCTTGCCGTAAGCTGCGTCTGGAAATTCAATATAAATACTTTCTCCTTTGCTAATAAATCCGCTTTTGTCTTCATCTCCCTCATTTACACCAGGTTTTAGACTTTCTATAATTTTCAAATCTTCTCCGGAGAGAGAAATTACGGGAATATGTGGATTTTCTGTTTCTGAAGCATGTTCCAAAGTAGATTTCTCCGTTCCTTCTCCAAAATCAATTGGAATCGTATGAACAATCTCTTCCTTCGTAGTAGTTGTCTCTTTAACGATGGGAGAAGCGGTGATCAAATTCTTATCACTCACCACTGTATAATTTTTAACTTCTGGTCCACGAAATCCAGTGTCCTTTCCTGGAAATGTGGACGGCGGAGTATCTGTCGATTTCTCCTCCAATTGTGTTGTTGGGGATGATGCGTTTTGATTTCCTGCAAGCAGAGATGTTCTTGAGGTCGTGGTCTTGATGACAAATTTCGGTGATTCACTTGATTTTAACTTCCAGTCAAATGAAGTGTTTGCTGTCGATGGAGTGGCCTCCACATTTCGTGATATTTCTGTCGATAATGTCGGTACAGCTGTAGTTGTTAAAGGTCTATGTTTCTCTCTTTCCCCGAAGCCATCATATTTGGGAACTATTGCGGGTTTCTCGTTCGCGGGAGTGACTTCCAGAATCATATAATGTGGTAAAGACCCCAGAATCTTCTTCCTTCCTCCATCAAGATCATTGTCGAAAACTCCTGCTTGTGGCATATGCTGATGGGGATTGACTGCTGATGCTGGTCTAATATGATCGGGCCCCATCTGCGATGGTTGGATGAATGGTACTTTGGGACGATACGGATGCCGATGGTGGTCAACTGACTTTCCCCCATGCCATCCCATGGCCGCCAGACGGTCTCTGAGATGAGAAGACGTTTGCATGTACGCTGAAAGTCTCTGGTTGATGGAGTTCAACAACGGGATGTTAACATCAGCCACCTTATCCGTATCGTAGGGTAAGTTCCATTGAGGATAGCCCCTGTGAAGACGGTATTCGACATCCCCGGTGTGTACAGGTCGACCTTCCTGCAGGTAGTGAACGTTTGTTCTGGAGCTGTAGGCGGGAACACCATATTGACCTGAAAAGGGGAAGAAATAATATTACATACATACATTGTCATTATAGACTGTTATGCTTTTCAGTGTTCAGTCTGCAAGCCTCTGTGAATTTACTAAACGTCGCCACAATCCTCGATTTGCAACTAATGTTGTGGCCTCATTTAGTTCTATACCTCTCATCTTTAAATCGTTAGAAGCCGAGTCGAACCATCGTCGTCTTAGTCTACCTCTACTTGTCTTACCCTCCATAACAGAGTCCATTATTCTCCTCGGTAACCTATCCTCCTCCATTCGCCTCACATGGCCCCACCACCGAAGCCGGTTTATGCGTACAGCTTCATCCATCGAGTTCATTCCTAAATTAGCCTGCGGTGGGTCGAGGGGAGACGGACGAGAGTCTGGGGTGCAATATCTGTCTCCGATGCCTTGCTTTCAGAAATAAGTGTGACGCTTTTCTCACTGTTTACGAGTTTTATGGAACAATGTGTCAGTTGCTTAAATTATAATGGCTTTAGATTTCCATCATTCTCAACTGAGATTTGGGCTTCACCGATAGCCTTGGTACGACTGAGTATATGCCACTGCTACAACAGTAGTAAACTGCCAGGTTTACGGAGTAACAGATTATTCCTTACATTTCATTACCTGCGAGTAGTACCATAATGTGTGGAATACCGCGAGTCTACGCTACTCTTAATTAGTACCGCAACATGACAAATACCATGGTTCTAAGTACCATTATGAGGGGCCGATGACTTGGATTTTGGACTCCTTTCGACTACAAGCATCATCGATTCAGTATCGTGCTATAGAAGCAGTCACTTGGTCAGTAATACCGTTGTTTCACGTCAGTCTCTGTTGTAAATTTTTGATGATAATAATAAATAAAATCATGAATAAAATATATAAATAAAATTACTCAAAAACTTAATAAAATTAATAAGCATAATTAACCGAAATGTCCGTAGTATGGGCGCCAGAGTTCACCAGAATGGATCCCTCGAATTTAGATAAGAGCATGATAAACTGTATATCCCAGGGCGTGTACATAATGCTGCGTACTGGTACATCTGCTGCAGGCCTTACCTAACCTCCTGAAAACGACTAATTAGGTAGGAACTGCACCTAGGTTCATCAATAACACTGATTCTAAACTAGCTAACTATATTCTTAACAAATTCCGTGCATGAGCACCTCATCAACATACAACATTATACATATAATACACACATAAAATATTGCTGGAAGACTCCATATTTACAACAACAACAAAAATAATGAAAATCGTGGGAAAACGAAAGCGAGAACTAAGTTACCATTTGTAAATAGTCCGATGAACAATGTACATGTATGAAGATAAATACCCTTCACTGTCTCTATATCAATTCGACTTACCGATTCTCATAATCGGCAGTTATCACATCACACAGATACTGTACCTTGTAATACTGTGTTCACATATTTTAACACTTGTTGTAAAGATGTATACACACGTCTGTCGATCCTCAACATAAATTATGGAAAGTCTGAGATAGCTTTCACCGACATAAAATGCTAGACCTCCACAAGTACAACAATACTTAATGCGCAAGCACTCTCCACAATCAGTCACTTTCCACGAACATAACAAGACTACGCTCCACGAACGTTTGAAGTCCAGTCCATTGCTGCCGTGTCACTCCAGTACCGACTATCAGCACCACTTCCTTCCCGTACAGTGCGTCAGTTGTAGTTCTCTTATACAATGTCACTGGTTGTAGTTATCTTCCTTCTCGTTCCTTTACAATCACCTCTACAATCACCCTTACAATGTTCCTGGTTGCCGCCGTATGATCAACCTTTACAGACATCAACATCCCCCTTCTCTCAGATGATACGTCTGGATTGGTGCTTGCCAGCCAATCATGGGTGGTCCTCTTCTCAAGCCCAAGCCCTGAACTACTTCTTCCTCCCAAGACAATAACAAACTCTGGGGTTTGCCTCGGATGAGTCAACGAACTTTCCTAATACAACAACAAGCTCATCTCATCAGGCTGGGATATATACATGACTCATGAATTTCCCGACACAAGTACATCACAACAGACACTGGGGTAGCCATATGACTCATTCAAATTACCAGAGTTATTAATGCAATGTTTTCCCATTCGTGCAAAACAAATTACTCATACCTACATATGTGGATATATTCCAGCTTACCAATATAAATGGCAAAATATACAAATGAAATACTGATAATAATAATGATAATAATAATAATAATAATAATAATAATAATAATAATAAATCGAATACTGACAATAATATCTCTAACTTCTACATATAATTCGGGGGTGTGATATATGTACTATCACACTGTGAATGTGAGGTATTTCGGGTCGGATCCACTGATTGTTTTAAATTCATAGTCATCCATTCATTCTTTGTCTTCACGGTTTGAATTCTGGTCAGTGGAGGATTTTGGGTTTTTAATTTGTCATTTCATTCCGTCTCATTTCGTACCATTAGGGACCGATGACCTAGATGTTAGACCCCTTTAAACAACAACCATCAATCATCAGAGTTCCGGGTAGTGTCTTCCAGGATAACAACTGAAGATGATTAAGTGCAAAACCAAGTTTGTAAGGTTCTATCTCAGTAACGCAGCGTAACAAAAGTGTGATAGGAGTTTTGTTTTGTTCGTCTGAAATAGACGGAAAAATGAGCCTTCATTTTGTAATACACTATATACGGTTAAATTTATAACTGGGACACATTATTCCTAAGAATTACAAAGATCAGCTTGGAACCTTCCGGTTTACGTCAATGTTTACTCAAGCAACAGACAAGAAACTGCTTGTTAATTGGTGTATAGGACCTCTACCGTATGTGCTAACATAGGATGCTAGGAATACGTTCTCTCCGTCTCTCAATAATAGGCATACTGTATAACGTGGAAGAGCGGTCCCAAATTCTGCAAACCGACATTCATAAAAGGCACTATCGTGCAAATTAACATTATATATGCGCTAAATCAGAAGAAAAGTAATATTATGCAATATAAACTTCCAAATATTCGCTATTAAATCCAAAGGTGGTGGTGGTGATTATTGTTTTAAGAGGAAGTACAACTAGGCAACCATCCTCTACATATTAAATCCAAAGTCTTTAAAATATGCAGTACCGAGCTCGATAGCTGCAGTCACTTAAGTGCGGCCAGTATCCAGCATTCGGGAGATAGTAGGTTCGACACCCACTGTCGGCAGCCCTGAAGATGGTTTTCCGTGGTTTCCCATTTTCACACCAGGCAAATGCTGGGGCTGTACCTTAATTAAGGCCACGGCCGCTTCCTTCCCCCTTCCAGCCCTCTTCCGTCCCATCGTCGCCATAAGACCTATCTGTGTCGGTGCGACGTAAAACAAATAGCAAAAACAAAAAGATATGCAGTGTGCATGAATTTTCTCCTAAAAAGGCCAAAACATGCAAACATGCAAGGAAAAAGAACGGTTATTTGGAACCGTTAAGTCATAAAACGAAGTGTAACCAGCTTATTTAAAGAAATGCATTTGGATGGAAATCCGGGCTCTAGTGGTAACATACATACATACATCAACATTATAGACCGTTATGCCTTTCAGCGTTCAGTCTGCAGGCCTCTGTGAATTTACTAACGTCGCCACAGTACTCTATTTGCAACTAGTGCTGTGACCTCATTTAGTTCTATACCTCTTACCTTTAAATCGTTAGAAACCGAGTCTAGCCATCGTCGTCTTGGTCTACCTCTACTTCTCTTACCCTCCATAGCAGAGTCCATTATTCTCCTAGGTAAACTATCCTCCTCCATTCGCCTCATATGACCCTGCCACCGAAGCCGGTTTATGCGTACAGCTTCGTCCATCGAGTTCAGTCCTAACTTACCCTTTATCACCTCATTCCGAGTACCATCCTGCCATTGTTCCCATCTGTTTGTGCCAGCAATCATTTCCGCTACTTTCATGTCTGTTACTTCTAACTTATGAATAAGATATCCAATACCGGCGAATTGGCCGTGCGGTTAGGGGCGCGTAGCTGTGAGCTTGCATCCGGGAGATAGTGGGTTCGAATTCGACTGCCGGCAGCCCTGAAGATGGTTTTCTGTTTCCCATTTTCACACCAGGCAAATGCTGGAGCTGTACCTTAATTAAGGCCATGAACGCTTCCTTCCCACTCCTAGCCCTTTCCTGTCCTATCGTCTCCATAAGACCTATCTGTGTCGGTGCGACGTAAAGCAAATTTTAAAATACTCGGTACGCAGCATTATCCCATCTATCCGAGATGAGTGGCAACGGAAAACACAAAGCACATAACAAACAATGGACAATTTAATGTTATTGTTGAACAATTTTATGGGTTTTCTATATTGTAGGCTTTCACGTTTAGTTTTCTTTCAACTCTTTGATGTTAGGGCGTCGTATAAAATTATTCATAGCGTAGACTGTAGTTCCTTATTTCCGACTTTACATACCGACTTTCATTAGATTCTGTTTACCCATTTTCTCGTGACTGAGCGCTGATATGGACTCAACAACAAAAGTCCGAATTTATGAATATCTCTGTTATCATAGCCGGTAGGGTAAAAATGTATACGACATAAATGATTGGAAATTGAATAGTATATAACTTTAGTTATGTAGTATTCTCGATAGCACCAGTAATAACATAAATATTTGAGAATTACATTTTTAAGCCTTCCCCTAAACTGCCATTTCACTCAGCGAGAGTAAAATTATTTATGGCCTGGATTGTAGCGACTTATCCATCGAATTTGCATACCGATTTTCATTAATGTAGGACCACTAATAACATAATAATTTTAGAATTAAAATGTTAGGCCTTCCCCTAAACTACAATTTCTCTCAGAGTGAATATAATTATTTATGGCCTAGATCGTAGTGACTTATTCATCGACATTGCATACCGATTTTCATTGAAGTAGGACCACTAATAACATAAATATCTGAGAATTAAATTTTAGCTCTTTCTCTAAACTACCATTTCTCTCAGAGTGAATACAATTATTTATGGCCTGGATTGTAGCGGCTTATTCATCGACTTTGCATACCGATTTTCATTTATTATCTTCAGCCGTTTTCTCGTGATGCGTGTACATAAATACAGACAGAAATTACGGAAAATGAAAAAGTGCATTTCCTTGTTACTGTGGACACGGCCGATGCAAAAATACCATCCGTTGTAAATTCTGAGCAATGTACAGACAAAACTCTTATTTTATATAGATACTAGCCAGTGGCGTATCCTGGAATCTCCACTGAGGCATGCAACTAGTAACAATGCAGTTAACACAACGTATTAAGTAAATTTCAATTCTACTCACCCTAATTACATGTAGGTGAACTCGAGCCAAACAGTTTTACTGTAAGTTTCTGGATTGAACATGCGTACACAATTCTTGTTTTCTGTTTTTAAATTTACGAGGGTCCGCCTCTGTGGTGTAGTGGTTAGTGTAATTAGCTGCCACCCCCGGAGGCCCGGGTTCGATTCCCGGCTCTGCCACGAAATTTGAAAAGTGGTACGAGGGCTGGAACGGAGACCACTCAGCCTCCCGAGGTCAACTGAGTAGAGGTAGGTTCGATTCCCACCTCAGCCATCCTCGAAGTGGTTTTCCGTGGTTTCCCACTTCTCCTTCAGGCAAATGTCGGGATGGTACCTAACTTCAGGCCACGGCCGCTTCCTTCCCTCTTCCTTGTCTATCCCTTCCAATCTTCCCATCCCCCGCAAGGCCCCTGTTCAGCACAGCAGGTGAGGCGAAGTACTGGTCATCCTCCCCAGTTGTATCCCCCGACCCAGAGTCTGAAGCTCCAGTACACTGCCCTTGAGGAGGTAGAGGAGGGATCCCTCACTGAGTCCGAGGGAAAAGCCAAGGGTCTCCCGGCTTTTCAAACTGATTTACAATTATATACGTTTTAGACTCATCCATCGTTAATACCACATCTGCGCAAGATATAATAAAACACCGAAAATACAATGAATTAACTCATTAGTTAGCCACAACTCAAGCACTGGAGGTAAGTCACCCTAGTGGCATTGGTCAGTTTCGTCACGTTGGGTTCTCGCTGGGAAGTAATCTGTGGGTCCCGTTCGCTGTAAAGATGCCGACTTTCTCCAAGTTGCTAACAGATGGCAGAGGGTAGCACGGATATAGGGTGACAAATTCTGACCAAGTTTCAATTGCAGCGACATCGTTCGGAGGGTTTCAGAACTACGTCTGCCACCGAATGCAATTTTAAGATTGAATGCCTTTCTTCCTGAACTCGTCCATTCGCTGTCTCTTTCTTCCTAGAGTGGTGTAGACGGCGAGACTACACCAGCACCACACGTAGTCAAGCAACGGAACCAGTACAGTTGCGCGGACCTTTTGAACTTCTGAGAGATGAAGTCGTTAATATTCGACTTGAAACAACCTAAAATCGTACACCAGACAGTTCTTTGTGTTATCATAACGCATGCAATGAATGCCTTGCATTCAAGGAGAATACGCCCCTGATACTAGCTGATGTACCCGTGCTTCGCTACGGGATTCTCAGAAAGACTGACTTGGTGGTTTTCCTAACTGAATTCAACATAGGTCATTACACAAACGTCAGTAGGAATGTAGCGATTGAGAGCAATCTTATCATATAAAATACTCGATCAAATGAAAAACCGAACACTTTCTCACTTTCAACGAACTGTACTACGGTGCCGATCTAACAGTCCAAAGTTCCAGAGCTGGAACAACCAGGTCGCAGACTGCCATGAACACTCCTCTGTCATTATTCCGTTAAATATACACACTACTCATTCCAATCAGTGCCTCAGAGTAGGGATTGAATAGCTCGAATGCTATGATGCGTTTTTTTTTTTTTACTTTACGTCGCACCGACACAGATATGTCTTATGGCGATGATGGGTTAGGAAAGGCCTAGAAAGTGGAAGGAAGCGGCCGTGGCCTTAATTAAGGTACAGCCCCGGCATTTGCCTGGTGTGAAAATGGGAAACCACGGAAAACCATTTTCAGGGCTACCGACAGTGGGGCTCGAACCCACTATCTCCCGATTACTGGATACTGGTGAATGATATGATGAACCAGTGTGTTACGTACCTGCAGTATCAGAAAATGTATGAACCAGAGGAATGGCATGCTAAAGAAGAAAGTTTCCCAACTCCCCAGCTATTTCCCGCCAAAGTTCAGTCAGGCTGTTATACTCGGTATGCAGTAGTAATCCCATCTATCGGAGTTGAGCGGCACCATAAGAAACGAAGAACATCACAACAAACAATGGTCAATGTAAAGTAATTGTTGATCAGTGTTAAGCGCTTTGGATATTGTAGGCCTTCTGAAATACCGCACTTATCATAGTCGGTACAGTAAAACTGAATGAAACATAAATGATCGGAAATTGTATTGTCTATAACTTTTGTTGTGTAGTACCGTACTTTTCTATAGCACCAATAACATAGGTACCGGTATTTAAAATTAAATTTTAGGCGCCTTCCCCCAAACTACCATTTCATCTCGGGGAAAATAAAATTATTTCCAGCCTAGACTGTAGTTTCTTATCCCCGACTCTATATAGCAGTTTTCATTAAATTCTGTTAACCCATTTTCTCGTGGCTCGGCGTTGATATGGACTTAGCAACAAAAATACAAATTCATTAATATCTGTGTTACAGAGCCGGTACGGTAAAAATGTATAAGACATAAATGACTGGAAATTGAATTCTGTATAACTTTAGTTATACAGTATTTATCGATAGGACCGCTAATAATATAAATATTCGATAATTAAATTTAAGGCCTTCCCCTAAATTACCATTTCACTCAGCGTGAATAAAATGATTTATAGCCTAGATTGTAGCGGCTCATCCCCCGACTTTACATACCGATTTTCATTAAATTCTCTTCAGCCGTTTTCTCGTGATGCGTGTACATACATACAGACAGAAATTACGGAAAAGTAAAAATTACATTTTCTTGTTACTATGGATATGATCGATACAGAAATACCATTCTTTTCAAATTCTGAGCAATGTACAGACAAAACTCTTATTTTATATATATAGATATGAAATATGTTAATACAATATTTTACAGTATCGATCAGAAACATAACGGTTGCCTGCCTAAAGTACAAATTAAGTGATCACATACCAACAGGTAGCCTCCTTTTCCTTATCTGTCAATTGAGACATTAAGCATAATCGTAAGTTAAATACTCTCCGGTGATATACGCGTTGTACCCAAACACTAAAAGTGTCTCAACTTTTTCTTTCCATGTATCCGTCGTTGAGGAGCGTAAGTATACGTTTATTTACTGATTTAGCGTCTGGATACAATATAAGTTAAAAAGAATAAGCGAATGGGAGGATGCGGGAGAATGGCGGCCATCTACTGGAACTTCTAGATAACTGATTCAGGATAGTTTGTATTTTGCACCGCCGTCTTGATCCTCGTATACTGCCTGCTCTATACACGGCCGACTGGATCCCTCGCTTCGCTCCTAGCTAGAGCGACGCATCAAGTCGGCCGTGTCTATGCCATCTCCTGCATGATAATAATAATAATAATAATAATAATAATAATAATAATAATTTTTATAAAAATATATTTGTAATAATGAATTTATTGAAATTGTGCTGGACAAAGCGGAGATGGGACAGGTTTTCGCCTGGATCCCCAACTTCATCTGTCAGTTTCAAGTTAATTCCAGTACGAGTACATAATCCTCACTTCTCTCGCTTATTCAAAAATCGCCCGTGAGGAATCAGGCCATACATTTAGATAATAATAGTTAATAATAAATAATAAAATAAAATAAAAAATAAAAATGGTAATAATTTAATGAATGTAATACTTACTGTTTTTGTCAAAAGAATTCGTTCGCAATGCTTTGATCGTGAAATTATAGTTAGTACATTAAAACTGTGAAAGCCTCCGTTGCTCAGGTGGCAGCGTGTCGGCCTCTCAACGCTGGGTTCCGTGGTTCAAATCCCGGTCAATCCATGTGAGATTTGTGCTGGACAAAGCGGAAGCGGGACAGGTTTTCTCCGGGTACTCCGGTTTTCTCTGTCACCTTTCATTCCAGCATCATTCTCCAGTATAATTGAATTTCATCTGTCAGTCATTAATCATTGCCCCAGAGGAGTGCGACAGGCTTCGGCAGCCGGCTCAATTCCTATCCTCTCCGCAAGATGGGGCTTCATTTATTCCATCCCTAACCCGGTCATTGACTGGAAAACAGATTGTAGGTTTTCACATTTAAAATTTAATTCAGTAAATTAATTGTTTAAAGATGTAAGCCGTTAAAAAAAAACTGTATGGGATTCTAACACGCAGGCGTTAGTGTATTAATTCTTTTAAATTCATTCGAGGTTCAATCCGTGAGCTGTGCTGTATTATAGTGGTGGAGTACAACTTTGAATGGCGCGCCGGCTCGTTTGGCAACCACGGCGAGTGTGACGAGACAATGACGTCACATCGCTTTAGTCTGCTCAAAAGGTGGTCCGGAGAATAGTTTAACCGTAGGCAACGAGTTTAAGCCACCGCCGTCTCAATCTCTATATGGTTTAACCATTGCCTACGCTATAATATTTCTTAAAGTCGCCGTAAAAGCGCAGTCGTAGGCGCACTATCGCCTGTATTATTGATGCATGCATGTGTGTGAAAAGCTGAGTTATTTAGTACAATGGACAAACGTGCCTGTATACTTCCGTTTGTACAAGTGATATTTTGTATAGAAATGTGAAATAAATTAATCATGTTATGCTTATAGATATTTTAAAATTTCTTTCAAAGTGTAGTTGTTTTCTTCCTTTTGTGCAAGTTACATGGTTTTGTGGACCTGAAACTTCTGATTTTTCTCCAAAATATTCAACTGTTGTGTACCATTTTGCAAATCTCGGCAAGGTGGTTCGCAGCCAGAAGAGATACGATTCTATAAAATGCCGTCTAGAAGGGAATTAAGAGAAAAATGGCTGTCGGATAAATTTTGGCAAGGTCGTTATAAAAGAAGTAGTTTAATATTCTCAGATTACTATCGCATCCGTAACCTTTACACCTTATTTGAGAAGGTGGTTACAGCCGTAGAGGAAAGTGGATTCCTTGTGATAAGAATTGTGACGGATAAACACAAAACAATCGTCTTCATGTTTCGACATTTTGGGCAACCTCAAATATCTAAATGATAATGTCCCAGTCAATCTAGAAACAGAAAATCAAATCCTAATTTGCGGGGGTACTTGGCTCGTGTTGTTGAAGAAAGGATGGAGTGTGTCATTTGCTTCAGCAACATCTCACTGCCTAGAGCGTCGACATCACTAAATGGAACTGATTATGCATCAGGACAGAGAAGGACTTTGATACCCAAAATCTTGATTTGTTGCTCTGATGAAGCATCTGCAGGAGTTTGTAGAAGCTGCAGTGCCCTACGGTCGGAAGTCCTTCAAACTTGCATGCGTAATACGAGGACTTGCTACTTCTTCCCTTTCAGAATGTGTCCTGTTACAGTGTGAGGTCAAATAAGTAATATCAGCAAACAGTTAGTGATATTATCCTAACTACTACTTCATACAGATAATATTATCGATATTTAATGTTACTGATGTAATATCCGAGCTTCAGTGAACATATAACTAAGGTTCGGATATTAAGGAAAAATCATATTTCTCTCCTGAGCTCATTTTATCCAAAATCTGAAAAATAACCGAGTGTGATGGGTCCCTGGCCCCGTTTAAACCAATTTAAAATAGCATATAATTGCATTCGGCCATTTTTATTGTTTTGGTCATATTTTGATCAGTTTGGTGATATAAGGTCATATCTTCATAATTTGTGTTTAAACTGAGGCGTTGTTTTAAACAAGGTGCGTGTTATCTGTGTCTATTTTCAAACAGAGGATTTCAAAATAATGTATTTTGATTTCTTTTCCCGAAACAGGTAGCAGGTTTAGAAGATGTGATTCCTAGAAAATTATATTGGACGAACGTACGCCGACAGATACCATAAAGCATGATAATACTCCGATCTTTTTGGTCTTTCTGTAGAAGTACAGAGCGAAAACTGCGCCTCAGGGCCATGATAACTTAATGAATGTATGAAGTTTTAACGTATGTACTGTAGCTTTGTGCCTGCTATATCATCGCTGATCACATATTGGCATATTTAATATTAGTAATACTCTAATACTTGCTACCTATCCCTAAAACGCTTAAGTCACATTTTACCTTCGTTAGGTCATATTTTAATAGTTTTTAGGGCGTATTTGCTTGCATATTTTGTACTGCTTTAGGTCATAAACTTCCGAACCTTACATACAACTATACAGCATAGTGTTTTGTAGGCTGTCGTTATAATAACGCGTTAAGAACGTTGTGCGTCTATGCCTGCCATCTAGCGAAGAATTTTTGTCGCAGCCTATTCGCAAAAGGCCTCGCATATAGGCAGGCAATATAGGAGGATCGAGCGGCGGTCGTATTTTGATGTTGGTACTACTATTTAAATAATAATAATAATAATAATAATAATAATAATAATAATAATAATAATAATAATAAAGAACCGGGAGGTACACCTCAACCCCGCACATTTAAAACAAGCGCCTTAAGAAACTCTGTCTATCGAACAACTCTTGAAATAGCTAATGCATAAAGTTAGGACATTGATCAGAAGATGTCACTACGGAATAACTGAGTAATGTTATTTTAAAGTTTCCTAAACTGATTGGATTTATTTGTTTTGTTTTCGTGTACATCAAGAAGTTTGAACTTTTCACCATAGATGTCTCTACAAAAAAAAAAAAAAAAAAAAAAAACAACAACACTGAAGTCATGCACTCTGGTGCAAGGTGGAATAATTAGGAATTGGAAGAAGTTTTGTGTTTATAGATTTTCTCAACACAATTGACTTTCATTTATTTTGGTACTTCAAGGTTTGCAATACTTCCTTCTCATCCCGCCAGCTTTTGAATCTGGACAATAACAATTTTCTCTAACTATGTTTCAGCCAATTACAGGCTTCTTGTAGGGTTTTTGGTTTATCCAATAAAATGAGAGAGTGTGTCCGGATTTAGTCCAGAGCCTTCTCGAACCCTCCCCTCGGGTATATAAGCTGCGGCTTTTCCAAGCTGCCTTGTCTTATTGATCGTCGGATTTCTGAGTGTGTGTATTAAGACAGGAGGCCGGGTGCCTCATTCTTCAGCAGGCAGAACATCAGTCCAGGTACTAACCACCAGTTTTATATCTCTGTAGCTATCTCCGCAGACTTACCCGAGGGGAAGTTTCTAATTTCTAACTATGTAACCATCCGTTTCCTAAGAATGTAAACTTTTTCTTCTCATGTAAAATTTCATAAAGTCTTAAGCTGTAAAATCGGGGATAGAGAGTGCGTTACCCTCTTGAGTTCCCCTTCAATTTATCTGGAGGTGACTGGGAATTTGTAACTGTTTTTATCATGTAAATCATAAATTAACTTGTCCTTCGAGTCACCTCATTAGTTTGGGATTAGCTTCTGCATCATCGGGCCACTAGCCTAAGTAGGGTTTTAAAACTTGGTTTTCAAGGAGCTCAAGTGTACGCCTCCATACATTTTGAGTTTGGGCCAGTAATATTAACCTGTTCTTTCTTTTCACGAAGGCCCAGTAGCATGGGTACTAGATACCAGGTATTGTAAATTGTAAGTGGTAGGTTGTGCCTAGAGAGGCTAGAGATTATAAGTTGCCTTGAGTAGGCTGTAAGAAATTGGGAGCCAGTCTCCTTTGTTGAATTCGAAGAGCTTGTAAATTCTTTCTGGTTTTTGTGTAATACTGAGTGGTGCCTTTGGAAGGCCGTAAATTGTAACGGTTAGAGCACAGTGCTCTGGAAGTTTGTGTCTAATTAAACGCTACATTGCGTGTAGAGGCGCGTGGCTGTGAGCTTGCATCCGGGAGATAGTAGGTTCGAATACCACTATCGGCAGCCCTGAAAATGGTTTTCCGTGGTTTCCCATTTTCACACCAGGCAAATGCTGGGGCTGTACCTTAATTAAGGCCACGGCCGCTTCCTTCCAACTCCTAGGCCTTTCCTATCCCATCGTCGCCATAAGACCTAACTGTGTCGGTGCGACGTAAAGCCCCTAGCAAAAAAAAAAAAACCCGCCACATTAGCGTCATTGTTAACTTGTAAATTTGGGGCTTGATGCCCAAAACTGTTAAATTCCCTATTCTGGGTTTTTCTGTTATGGTATCAAAATTGTCATTGTACCTGATACATTGGTTTCTCTTCACTAAGTGAAGAATGTTGTTAAGTTTGAGATCTCAAAATAAATATAAACTTTATTTAAAGTTTTAAATTAATTTTTGATATCGTAGTTAGACCCATTCAAGCCCACACCTTCTTTCACCTCTCTGCGTTCCACCGATAACCCAGGGACAATAATAATAAAGCGGGAGATGGTGTGTATACGATAGATATTCATGTGTGTTCTTGTAAGCTCTCATAACATTGCTCCTCGCATTTAATATATATTTTTCAGACTTAATTTTAATTGTTGTTTGAGTCATCAGTCCATAGACTGGTTTGATGCAGCTCTCCATGCCACCCTATCATGTGCTACTAACCTTTTCATTTCTACGTAACTATTGCATCCTACATCTGCTCTAATCTGCTTGTCATATTCATACCGTTCTTACCACCTACACTTCCTTCAAAAACCAACTGAACAAGTCCCGGGTGTCTTAAGATGTGTCCTATCATTCTATCTCTTCTTCTCGTCAAATTTAGCCAAATCGATCTCCTCTCACCAATTCTATTCAGTATCTCTTCATTCGTGATTCGATCTATCCATCTCACCTTCAGCATTCTTCTGTAACACCACATTTCAAAAGCTTCTATTCTCTTTCTTTCTGAGCTACTTATCGTCCATGTTTCACGTCCATACAATGCCACGCTCCACACGAAAGTCTTCAAAAACTTCTTTCTAATTCCGATATCAATGTTTGAAGTGAGCAAATTTATTTTCTTAACCCTGGACAGCGCGCGCCACTCCGTATCACGCTACTGTGCGCGCGGCGGTGTTTGGACCGCACAACGTAGTTGGCCTACTTTCTCGCACATTATGTGAATTTTATCGTTCTTAGGTTAAGAAAATTTATTGAAATAATTGAAAGATGTCATGTGTATTCTAAAAAGGCAAACATATATACACTTCATGAAATTGAACATGTTTTAGAGAACACACAAATACAAGTCAAGAAATTCAAACACGGGACTCCTCTACATAGGGTTATGAAATCAAATAGCAGATTACTGTTCCCAATGAAATGAAGCACATTTAGTTTTCATCTTCAGCTTCTTGACGGCACTTTTCACAGGTAACCGTATGCTGACTATGATTGCGGCACACATTTCGACGACATAGGTCACAGGTAACATCAGTCTTCGTATTTTTGTGCGTTCCACAAATGAAGCAGATTTTCTTTTGTGATGCACACTTCGTAGTTTCCTTGGCTTCACGAAACTTAGATAAGAATAACTTACCTGTAAATCACTTGGAAGGGACAGAAGCTGAGCTCTTTCTCGGAGATTTGCCTCCATCAGACTCAATCCCAATTCAGTGAGATATTTCCTTCTCACGCAATCCTTTGATGGGCTGTTGGCCAGAAATATCTTGTACGAGTTTATACCTGCAATATCGAGTTCACGAAGAAACACTACAAGAGGCCATCGCCTGGTTTTCCTTGCTGTTGAATATGTAGAACACATCTGATCAACAGTATCAGTGCCACCCTTGGTCCCATTATAGTCAACGATGACGAATGGTTTATTAGTTGTGGGATCGATTTCATCTGTGTCGTGCATAGTTGAGAGAAGAAGGACAACTGTCTTCTTTTTCGTCACATAGGACACTAGTGTCATATCAGGTTGGAATCCAAACATGCTAGAGGCCACCTGGCGAGATTTGTCCATTTGAAATTCGGGAGGTATTTCCCTTTCTTTTTTTTTTTAGTGTCCCGATGAATGTCAGTCCTTGCTCCAATAGGTATTCGGCTAATGAAATGCTACTATAGTAATTATCAGTGGTAACATTCCTATGTGAATTCTTTATTGGGTCAGTTAGTCTTTTGACGATGTCCATCGGTTTGTTGGAACAACTGTAAGGACCTTCGGCTTGTTTGCCACAGTAGAGTTCCAAATTGAACGTGTAAAATGTTCTACTGTCGCACAGAGCGTAGAATTTGAGCCCATACTTAGCTGGTTTTAGAGGCATATACTGGATAAATCCACAGCGGCCACGGAAAGCTACCAACATCTCATCAATTGTTACAAACTCCCCTGGAGAGTAGGAAGCCTGACAATTAGCAACAAACTTCAGATGGAATTCCCTGATGGCTGCTAATCTGTCTGTCGCAATTCATACGTTTCTAGTACTTACGTCAACAAAACGCAAACATCTCATCAAAAACAGAAAACGCCTGGAGCTAAAATTTGCTCTCAGGATTATCATTCCAGTACCATCTCGTGACCAAAGTTCTAAAGTATATGCACGGTTGCCCTTTTTAGTTGCAATAACAAATAATGCCCCCAAAAGTGCCATAATCTCGGTACGTGTAGTATCCTTGTAGTCCCTACTTCGCGATTCCGGATTCTTTGCCCGACACTTGGTAACGTAAATGTTAGTATATCTTACGATATTAGGGAAATTATTTGCAGGAAAGCATCCATCGGTGTTGCAGTGTTTCGTGCACGTGCTTTTGGCCCGGGAAATGTCTTCACGATATTTTTCGAACGGGTTCTAGAATCATTCAGAACCACAGGAGTATTTTTCCAGATCGTTTCACCACCTTTTCCAATATAAAATCTGACGTCGTTGCACCCCGTGTCCTCCTCCATTGGAATATCACTCGTAATAGATTGTGCGGAGTCACTAGAATGATCATCATCTACGAACCCCTCTCCTTCAAAATCGATGTCACTTTCGAAATCACAGTCACTGTCTACTCCGTCTTGCTCCGAGAGTTCCATAAGACACTGTTGGATGTCATCAGGTTGCATATATCTTCTTCGATCCCTGTAGCGAAAAAAATAAAAACAGATTACTATATTTATATACGTACAATACTTCATACCTGCAATCATATACATAATGAAGTCTCCACCTCAATTAGTCACTAAAATATTCTGCAAGGACGTTGTTACAGCGGAAATAATGTACAACACCGCTTGGAACAATAAACGTAAACTCAAAAATATACTTACATTTCTGTGCGCGTTGCGGTGTTAGGACCGCTGCCGGCAAGCTGAACGGTGGAGGCTGTCTTCACAACTGTTCCCACGCTGAACTGAAGCATTACACAACTTATCAGTAGCGCTGTCTGATGCTTAGCAGAGTAAGCAAAGATTAGCAGTGGACGTAATCGGCCTGAGTTCGCATTAATCGATAATACAAATCAATAATTCAAGAGTGCGGTCCAAATACCGCCTGCGCGCGCGGTCCAGGGTTAAGAAAGCTCTTCCTGGTTTGTGCTAGTCTGCATTTTATGTCCTCCTTACTTCTGCCATCGTTAAGTTATTTTACTACCCAAGTAACAATATTCATCTACTTCCTTTAAGACTACATTTCCTAATCTAATACTTCCTACATCACCTGCCTTCGTTCGACTGCACTCATTACTTTTGTTTTGGACTTATTTATTTTCATCTTATACTCCTTACCCAAGACTTTATCTATACCATTCAGCAACTTCTCGAGATCTTCTGCAGTCTCATATAAAATAACAATATCATCGGCAAATCTCAAGGTTTTGATTTCCTCTCCTTGGACTGTGATTTCCTTTCCATTTTAATTATCAAACTATAATGTTTACCTCCGATGTAGATATAAAACCCTGTGCAAACCCACAACAAATATTATACCCACAGGTACACAGTTGTTTATGAGAAAAGTGTACCTGTGAGGAACTTACACAACACTATGCCATGTACAAAATCATAAATCGTCTACTACATGGCGGGTAATTGTAGTTCAGTCAAAGGTGACTAATATGTATAAATACCAGGAAAAGTGAAAACACAGGAAGTGACCGGATATCCCCAATCAGCAAAGGATTGCGCAAGTTCTAGTTAAGTGAGGTGTCTGGTCAATTCCGTGAAGGCACATCACTGATATTATTTCTTAGAACAGAAAACTATAGAACGAAGTGCGCCGAAAGGCAGTTGGACGAGTTGACCCACGGTCAAAACATTCCCCTGTCAAAATTACATTTTTATATCAATTATGATGATGATGCTTGTTGTTTTAAGGGGCCTAACATCGAAGGTCATCGGCCCTTTACATCAATTAAAGACAAAGTCTCCTCCGTACAGGCCATGATGGCCCTTGGAGGAGTGGAAGGTAAAGGCTTCCACCATTGTTAACCTCGGCACGTGATGGGGTAGAGTGGTTAGCTCTACGCCCGGCCACCTTTGCCCCCAGGAATTAACCTGATACTTATTTTTTTCTGTAGGCTGAGTGAACCTCAGGGCCATATATCAATTAAAGGCAATACTTAAATGATTACATCCCCATTTAATTACCATAATATAGTTTTAATTAAAACGTGGTCTTAACAAGCATGAAATGAAGTTAAAAAAAATTAATTTGTGCTTACTTAATCACTAAACCTAACCTAGTTTTGAATACGGACTCTACACCGCATTTTGAAACGTGTTTTAACTGTATATTTTCACTGATTTCCAAACGTATTTTAACTGTATATTTTCACTGATTTCCAAACGTATTTTAACTGTATATTTTCACGATTTCCAAACGTATTTTAACTGTATATTTTAACTGATTACCAAACGTATTTTAACTATATATTTTAACTGATTTCCAAACGTTTTTTAACTGTTTATTTTAACAGATTTACCAACGTATTTTAACTGATTTCCAAACGTATTTTAACTGTATATATCAACTGATTTCCAAACGTATTTTAACTGTATATTTTCACGATTTCCAAACGTATTTTAACTGTATACTTTAACTGGTTTCCAAACATATTTTAACTATATGTTCACTGATTTCCAGAAGTTGTGACTACTAGGAGCAGTTCCATGGGGTCATTTCAACCATCACTCCGAACTGACCATGGACTCAACTCAACCATCGTTTTATGGACATTACCGTCCGTCGACCCAACTCAACATCCCCCATGGCTGTTAAACGTTTGTAAAATGAATCCCTCTGTTCGTCCCGACGGGATTCAATTCTCTTGAGGAATGAACTTAACTTTATATTTTCCTGCCCTCTTCAATTCCTGGCAATTTCGCGAATCGAACCCCGATCCCCACGGATGGCAGCCAACGGCGCTAATCGTTACACTATAGACGGGGAGAAAAAGCAGTTCGTATTGGAATCAGCAAATGGCAATAGTCCGTAGGTCATGATCGTGAAGTCTCATCAAGTCTATATGGTTTGACACCGCGGTTAGCCACAATCACTAGTTTGTGTGCCAAAAGCCGGATTCAATTCCAAACCTCTCTGCAGTGTTCGTATGGAGTAAGGGCATATGACGCTCTCCGTCGGATGGAGACGTTAAATATTGACCGGAACCTCTGGTATTATTCGACAGGAGTAGGCTACGTGCCGACACAGGGTTTACCCTCTTCCTGCATCGTTACCATCACCACACACACACACACACACACACACACACACAAAACCAGACGCGCAGGTCGCCCGTGAGCGTCATATGGAAAGACCTGTACCAGGCGAGTCTAACATGTCTTCGGACAATCCCGGCATTAAAAACCATACGATAAATATCAATCAATTAATCACCACTGATCTACACCTACATTAGGGCAAACACCAAGATGGCAGATCCTTGTCAGTTGTTACCTAGTATTTTCTTAAATAATAATTTCAGAGAACCTGGACAGGGTAGCGTTGACGTTGATTCATAATTTTTTGATAAGATAATTAGCTTCGAGAGAAATGGCATGGAAAGGAATGTGTTTGTAGCGGTAGATCTCAATTTACCAAATGTCAATCGGGAAGGTAATACAAATGACAGGAAGCATGGTCAAGAAATGGCAAAAATAAGTTAATATGGGAAGGACAGCTGATTCAGAAAGTGATGAACCCAACTAGAGGAAAGAATATTCCGGACGTGGTGCTGGTAAAACCAGATGAGCTCTATAGAGAAACCGAAGTAATAGATGGTATTAGTGATCATGAAGCTGTTTTGTCGTAATTAAAAATAAATGTGACAGAAAAGAAGGTCTTAAAAGTAGGACTATTAGGCAGTACCATACGGCTGATAAAGCAGGCGTGAGGAAGTTTTTAAAATGTAACTGTGATCGGTGGAAAATGGTAAATAAAAATGTAAACGGAATTTGCGATACGTTTGAAGCAACTGTTGAGTAATTTGAGGACAGGTTTGTACCTTTAAAGGTGGTAAGGAATAGTAAAAGCAGAGAAGTAAAGAGACTAAGAAGGAGGTGCAGATTGGAAAGAAATAGAAATGGCTGTGGAAGTAAGGAGAAATTGAAGGAACTTACTAGGAATTTGAATCTAACAAAGAAGTCAGCCAAGGATAACATGGACCGAGCTCGATAGCTGCATTCGCTTAAGTGTGACCAGTATCCAGTATTAGAGAAATGGCGTGTTCGAACCCCACCGTCGGTAGCCCTAAAGGTGGTTTTACCGGGTGAGTCGGCCGTGCGGTTAGGGCCGCGCAGCTGTGAGCTCGCATCCGGGAGATAGGGTTCGAATCCCACTGTCGGCAGCCCTGAAGACGGTTTTCCGTGGTTTCCCATTTTCAGACCAGGCAAATGCTGGAGCTGTGCCTTAATTAAGGCCACGGCCGCTTCCTTCCCATTCCTAGGCTGTTCCTGTCCCATCGTCGCCATAAGATCTATCTGTGTCGGTGCGACGTACAGCAAATTGCAAAAATATATATGGTTTTCCGTGGTTTCCCATTTTCACGCCAGGAAAATGCTGGGACTGTACCTTAATTAAGGCCACGGCTGCTTCCTTCCCACTCCTAGCCCGTAAGACCTATCTATATAGGTGCGACGTAAAGCAATTGTAAGAAAAAAATATATATAACACGATGGCAAGCACAATTGGCAGTCATACAAATTTTAGGGGAAAATGGAAATGTATGTATATGTACTTGAAGGCAGAAAGAGGTTCCAAGAAGGGCATTCCAGGAATCATTAATGAACAAGGGGAGTGTGTATGAGAGGATCTTCAAAAGGCAGAAGTATTCAGTCAGTTTAAAACTAGAAAAGCGGCTGGAATTGATAAAATTTCGGGCGACATGCTAACGTCAATGGGTTGGGATATAGTACCATATCTGAAGTAATTATTTGATTATTGTTTGCATAAAGGAGATATACCAAATGAATGGAGAGTTGCTAGAGTAACAGCTGTGTATAAAGGAAAGGGTGATAGGCACAAAGCGGAAAATTACAGGTCAGTCAGTTTGAAATGCATTGCGTGTAAGCTTTGGATTCAGGAGGTTAAATGGGTTGTATCGTGACTGACCTGTCTAAGGCATTTCATAGGGTGGATCATGTGAGACTACTGGCAAAAATGAGTGCAACAGGACTAGACAAAAAAAGTAACTGAATGGGTGGTTATATTTCTAAAAAATAGATCTCAGAAAATTAGAATAGGTAATGCTTTCTCTAACCCTGTAATAATTAAGAGAGGATTTATCAAGGCAGTATTATTGGACCTTTGTTTTATTTATATATATATAAATGATATGAGCAAAGAGGTGGAATCAGAGGTAAGGCTTTTTGCGGATGATGTTATTCTGTGCAGAGTAATAAAAAAGTTACACAAGATTGTGAGCAACTGCAAAATGACCTCGATAATGTTATGAGATGGACAGCAGGCAATGGTATGGTGATAAACGGGGTAAAAAGTCAGATTGTGAGTTTCACAAATAGGAAAAGTCCTGTCGGATTTAATTACTGTTAATATAAGAAAATATCTTCATTGGAGTAATCGCAGAAATGGGATTGTAAATAAAGGATACAGATCTCTGCACATGGTTATCAGGATGTTTAGGGGTTGAAGTAAGGATGTAAAGGAGAGGGCATATAAGTCTCTGGTATGAACCCAACTAGAGTATGGTTCCAGCGTATGGGGACCCTCACCAGGATTACTTGATTCGAGAACTGGAAAAAAATCCAAGGAAAAGCAGCTCGATTTGTTCTGGGTGATTTCCGACAAAAGAGTAGCGTTACAAAAATGTTGCAAAGACTTGGGAGAAAGAAGACGAGCTGCTCGACTAAGCGGTATGTTCCGAGCTCAGTGGAGAGATGGCGTGGAATAAGTAGACGAATAAGTTTGAGTGGTGTCTTTAAAAGTATGAACGATCACAATATGAAGATAATAGTCGCCTACTTTTAGAAATCAAAATTAGGAATATTTTTTATTCTTCCTTTTCAACACGTATATTGGGCTACGGTGTTGTAAAAAAAGGACAAGATAAAAGGCATACATGCCTACAGTTTAAATGGAATTGACCATTAAATTTAAAATCCTAAACCAAGGAAACATATAAATGTTCACAAGAAAGTGTAACAAACACGGAATAAAATGCATAGCAGTTTCCTTAATTAAACTGTAAAACGGACGGAAATTCAATTGTATAGGTGTACCTGGACCAGGGGCGTATATAAGGTGGGGCCAGGGGGCCTGGGCCCCCCCGAAAAAATGTATAAGCCTTGAAGAACTGGACCACAATGATGGGAATTTTTGATCGTTGTTGAGATACCGAGCCAACAGTGGAGATAATATTCTTAAAGACCAATTAACGACAGTGGTGGGAAGACGATGTACACAAGTTCTTTCATTCAAAACGAACTTATTAACACATTCGGTCACTTAATGCAATCTAAAATTGTAGAAAATGTCAGAAAGTCTGTTTTTATTCGATTTTAGGAGATGAAACCACTGACATCAGCCAAATCAAACCGTTTTCTCTCCGTGTATGTTATGTAGAGGAACAAACTTTCAAAATCAGAGATTTTTTGACATTCGTCCCCGTTTATGACGTCACTGGAGCAGGTTTGGCCAACACAATACTGGAGACCTTGTCAACATTAGGGCTTGACCTAAACAAAATGAGAGACCAAGGGTACGATGGTGCTGCTACGATGAGCGGGCAATTCGGAGGAGTACAAGCTTCCATCAGAGAAAAACTACCGTTGACCCTGTGTACACATTGTTCTTCACACACTCTAAATTTATGTTTGTCAGATGCGAAAAAAGTACCCTCTATAAGAATCTGTATGGGTGTCATAAAAGAAGTCTGTGGATTCTTTCATATATCAGCCAAAAGAACCGAAATATTGAAATCAATGATTTCTGAATGTTGTTCAGAACAAAAGAAACAGAAACTTATTTCAATGTGCGAAACCCGATGGGTAGAAAGGCACGACTCAGTAATTTTATTTAAAGACTTTTCGGAGCCTTTCTCTCCCTTTGCAATATAGAAGAGGAATTAAGTGATTCAGCATCTAAGGCTCACACTCTAAGCAGTGCTATTAGTCAATTTGCATTTCTTATTAATCTTTTTGTTTTGAGCTGGATGCTATCAACCATGCATAACTTATCTGAGCAGTTTCAAAACAACAATATAGATCTTCAACAGGCCTTGACTAACGTCATGAGTGTCTTCCACCTTCTATCGAAGGAGAGGGCAAATGCTGATGACTCATTTAAAGCCTTGTATAATCAAGCAAAGTCATTCGCTGCCAAACTTGACATTAAAGAAGAGATTCCAAGAATTTGCTGCCTTCAAACAGCACGTAGCAACGTCCCTTACACCACAGAAGAAGAATACTATCGAGTAGCTGTTTATGTGCCATACCTGGACGATTTTTGTAACTCACTAAAAGAACGCTTTGAATCTCACAAGAAAATAGTTGCATCCTTACGAAACATCCTTCCACAATTGTGTAACGTAACAGATTTCGGTTCACTGGAGGCTGCTTTTAGTTTCTACGAAGAAAGTCTGTCACATAAAGAGATTGTGCAAAGTGAGTTTATGTTGTGGAAAGAAAAGTGGAGTCAGGAAAATCCTTCAAATCTTCCCAAAATGGCTGTAAGTACTCTAGAAAAATGTGACAAGACTTTCTTCCCCAACATTTATACCCTTCTCAAATTACTCGTAGTTCTTCCTGTTTCTATCGCAACCGTAGAAAGAACTTTCTTTAGCCTAAGGAGAGCACATCTGAAAGTAGGCTTAACGGGCTTGCTTTACTCGCTATCAACAGAGACATTATAGTTAGTGACGAAGAAGTTCTTGATAAGTTTGCAAGTGTACCAAAACATGGACTTCGTTTTGTAACCATTGGTGTACTGTATGTATGTATGTATGTATGTATGTATGTATGAATCAGCCCAAATCAATGTTTCCTTTTTCCTTTCTAAAGTCTTTGAAATCGTCTGACCTCTTAAAAATACTTAACCTGACCTTACATCAATCTTGCCCCCCCCCCCCCAAAATATATTCTATATTCGCCACTGATCTGGACACTTGGAGATAACGTTTGTTATGATCTGTGGCGATAATGTGAAGAGGAAATACCAGAAACTCACCGACACAACTGTCTGAAATACACGAAAAAGAGAGAACCGCAAGAACAAACACGTGACGTACAACTCCAATGGAACTACGAACAGAAACGATGTTAAAAGGGCGCGAACCACACAAAAACTAATACTTTCGTCTCGATTAACGGAATTGCTAGCGCGCACCAGTGTCTTGCTTGTAGGACAATTGCCGTCCCGAATTTCCAGCTACCGAGCTCGATAGCTGCAGTCGCTTAAGTGCGGCCAGTATCCAGGAGATAATGGGTTCGAACCCCTCTGTCGACAGCCCTGAAGATGGTTTCCCGTGGTTTCCCATTTTCACACCAGGCTGTACCTTAATTAAGACCACGGACGCTTCCTTCCCACTCCTAGCCCTTTCCTATCCCATCGTCGCCACAAGACCTATGTGTGTCGGTGCGACGTAGAGCAACTTGAAAAACAAAGAAGAATTCCCAGCTGTAAATCACACACGCTGCTGCAGCGAGCGAGAACCACGACACACTTGCGAAATAAAGTATCAAATAAGTACGTTTGGAGGTTGCGTAAATTACACAAGCACATAAGAATTTATCCAAGAGGAAGAGTATTGACCGTACTAGAGATTATATTGGTCAAATATAGGAAGAAGTAAAAATAAAACCGGGCGAGTTGGCCGTGCGTGTAGAGGCGCGCGGCTGTGAGCTTGCATCCGGTAGATAGTAGGTTCGAATCCCACTATCGGCAGCCCTGAAGATGGTTTTCCGTGGTTTCCCCATTTTCACACCAGGCAAATGCTGGGGCTGTACCTTAATTAAGGCCACGGCCGCTTCCTTCCAACTCCTAGGCCTTTCCTATCCCATCGTCGCCATAAGACCTATCTGTGTCTGTGCGACGTAAAGCCCCTAGTAAAAAAAAGTAAAAATAAATCGGAAAATCGAGAAACGAGGTGACAAAACGGAAAGTTTTCGGGTAAATCGGAAAGGTTGGCAGGTATGTGTAGGAATTCAACAGGCCAAATTGGGGCAACTACTCGTTTATAGGAAGGGGAATTAGGGATTGGAACAACTTACAAGGGAGATGTTTAGTAAATTTCCAATTCCTTTGCAGTCATTTAAAAAAGGCTAGGAAAACAACAGATAGGAAATCTGCCACTTGGGCGACTGCCCTAAATGAAGCTCAGTAGAGATTGATGATGACTGATTGATGATTGATAAATCATTCGAATCCCTAACTCCCCTTCCACGGAGGCTCTATATAAATGTATACAATTTAGTTTTTAACAATTAACAGTAATTGGTGTTTTAGGTCAATTTTTGTTAGTTTTTGGATATTATTTCAGAATGAAAATCCTATTATTGGCCCCCAGATTACAGTAATGTATATTATTATTATTATTATTATTATTATTATTATTATTATTATTATTATTATATTGAATCCATTTACCCTCGAGGATTAGTTTCCACCTCTGCCGGACTCGGCGAGGGATCCCCACGTCTACCGCCTCAAGGGCAGTGTTTTGGAACGTGAGACACTAGGTCGGGAATACAACTGGGAAGGGGAATAAATACCCAGCCCCGGCCTCACCTGCTATACTGAACAGGGGCCCTGTGAAGGATGGGAAGATGGGAAGGGATAGGGAAAGAAGCGGCCGTGTCCTTAAGTTAGGTACCATCACGACATTTGCCTGTAAAATTGGGAAACTACGGAAAACCACTTCGAGGATGGCCGAGGTGGTAATCGAACCCCGTTCCAGTCCTCGTACCACGTTTACAATTTCGTGGCAGAGTGGGGAAATGAACCCGGGCCTCTAGGGGTGGCAGCTAATCACACTAACCACTACAACACAGAGCCGGACGAAATGCATATTTATTAAGTATTTTCTTTTGTCATTTTTGTATTTTATACTGTGGTCATTTTTCGCTTTTTTGTGTAATTACTTTGTCATTTTTAATGGTATGCTTTTCCTTATTGTTAATTTTTAAGTTTTTATCCATCTTTTATGTCATTATCCAACCACTTTCTCTGTCTTCGTTCTAGGAAGTTTATAGTGAATGTTCATCTTCGGAACATTCGGAACAATTTTACCCCCCAACAGAAGGTTATCGTGATTTTGCTAATCGCAAGGGCTGGTTTTAATATGATTGCAGTTGCTGATCATTTATAAGTACAGGTATATATATTTACTGGCGTATTATATTTGTTATTTCGACAGAACTTTAATGACGATGATTTTGTCAGAACGAACATGGAGTGTGTGCGCAGTCGTTTTCAATACGATCTCAGTACGATCCGCGTTTACATGGAACTCAATTCGAACCGACTACGATACGATCCCAGATTTTACCGTATCGACCTTGGGACTCAATCCGAACTGAGTCCACGTTTACATGGCGTTTTCAATACGGGAAGTGTACTCAGATCGATCTGAATCTTGCATGTAAACGTTCTACTGAATTTAAAATAGGAGACAACAAATTACTATGCTACTGTGCTCTCCTACTGTCCATAAAATATCTATTGTAAAACACAATATAAATTAACATGTCATTTCCGAAGTATAATAATATAATATCTACGAAAAAATTAACATACAACGAATTTCAATAATAATAATAATAATAATAATAATAATAATAATAATAATAATAATAATAATAATAATAATAATAATAATAATAATAGGAAGAAGAAGAAAGGTCAGGATGAGAAGAAGAAGAAGAAGAAATCTGTCGCACTACTGAGATCTTCCTAGCTCGCTGACTAACTTTTGAAACATATAAATCTGCATTTAAAATGGAAAATCTGAAAATTAACATTCATTAAATAAATTACACACTCGTCGAACCCTGTACTCACACTTACTTGTTACCTGCTTACTTACACATACGTTATTTGAAGGGCGCCAGCTGTCACTCAGTACAGCACTAATATAATGAGACTCTTGACTATCTCTAGGGTGTGGGGTAATAAGCTTACTTTTGACAACATACCATATACGTTCTGGGAAAAGGAGATTGGCGTTCGGTTTCCCCATTAATTTTGAGGTTAAGATATTTTACTTTCAATGAAATGAAACTATGAATTCGTTTGATAGAACAATATATATTCTTTAAATAATATATCAAAAAATAGTGAGTCTTGTTGCGATAAAACAGATGAGAATATGAAATTATGACATTGCAATTGAAAGAAACTAGGCATGAATTTGAATTCTTCTTGACAGGACATTTAACAATTTATACGAAATATTTCCCTCACTGATTCACTTGACTGTACCTTTAACACTTTGAGTGTAATTATGACGTAATCCATTGCTCTGGTGTTTACTGTAGATGTGTCACGCCTAACGTGGTGATACATCCTTGAGACTGCTTCTTCTCCATATCATCTGACTTCTTTGTAAGTCAATATGGTATGACCTCTTGGTAGGTCCAGGGTTGCCCTCTCTGACTTCTTGGTAAGCCTTGCGTCCGCGTCTTCCACTAAGTGACGGACCAACCATTTGGTCTCACTCTCTCAATGACCAATAATGGCTCACTGAGTCTTCACCATCTCTCGTTCACTGGCCAACTAAGGCCTCTTGATCTAGTAGACTTGTTCACTGTACTGCATCCGTATAACTAATGACTGACGCTACAATGTGCATCCACCTTATATAGAAGTTGGTTGACACAACTACGTAATCTCCAGAAATAACAATGACATACTCCCACCTACGCGACAGATATTACATACAGTGGTGAAATAGCCCCGCGGCGATGACACCGTGCGCGCATATTCTAAATAAATACGATGACATAGCCAAGGCGCGGCGATGACTTGGCAGAATCGCCAACAATATTGCACAATGCACCAACGTCACATCCCATCCCTGATATATACAACAATTCTCACTGTACAGGTATTGAATGTTATACTACACATACGTATATATGTATACATCTAAGTGCAATCTTGCAAGCAACAGGCAATTGCAAAATTGAATAAAACGGATAATTACAATAATAGTACAATATCACAGATAAAATAATAATAATGCTGACATAATAATAATAATAATAATAATAATAATAATAATAATAATAATAAAATACAGATAAAGTCATACAATAATAAAAATACAGATATCATCTTGTAACGGGATTTGAACCGTTACACTACGAGCTCGTTTCATGTATATATTGTGAGCACATACAATCGTGCGTGGTTTGATATCCCTCTGACCTCCTGCGAAAGGAAATTCCATTCACGGCTGGCCACAACAGTGGAAGAATTGTTGTAGGTTGAGGATTGGGCAGTGTAATATAATAATGTTATTGATTTTACGTTCCACTACTTTTTTTACGGTTTTCTGGGACACCGAGATGCCGAAATTTCGTCCTGCAGGAATTATTTTTCGTGCCAGTAAATCTGCCGACACGAGGGTGCCGTATTTGAGCACCTTCGTCAAATACCACCGGACTGAGCCAGGATCGAACCTGTCCAGTTGGGGTGAGAAGGCCAGCGCCTCAACCGTCTGAGCCACTCAGCCCGGCCTGCTTATCAGTCCGGCTGAATTTATGCCTCTTAACCGAACTTTTCGAAAATGAGTCATGGCCCATGGCCTCCCCGTGTACTTAGGCAAAACCTCTTGGTTTATTCGATGTTTTATCTTCAGGCCGTTGATAAAGTACTGGACTCGGCTGGATATACCCCAGGTGACCAACCTACAAAGTAAGTTGTACACACAAAAAGGGTCCAATAATACTGCCTTGAGGAATTCCCCTCTTAATTATTACAGGGTCAGAGAAAGCTTCACCTATTCTAATTATCTGAGATCTATCTTCTAGAAATATAGCCACCCTTTCACTCAATCTTTCGTCTAGTCCTATTGCAGTCTTACCGGGCGAGTTAGCCGTGCGCTTAGGAGCGCGCAGCTATGAACTTGCATCCGGGAGATAGTGGCTTCGAACCTCACTGTCGGCAGTCCTAAAGATGATTTTCCGTGGTTTCCCATTTTCACACCAGACAAATGCTAGGGCTGTACCTTAATTAAGGCCACGGCCGCATCCTACCCACTCCTCTCCCTTTCCTGTCCTATCGTCGTCATAAGACCTATCTGTGTCGGTATGACGTAAAGCCACTAGCAAAAAAAAAAAATCCCTTTGACCTCCTGAATCCAAGATATAGCATATATCTTGCTGGAATTCTACAAGTTGAGCTTCAGTGGAATAACCTAATCTCATAAAAGCATTTTTTTGCTTTGTCTGAATAACTTTGTCGTTTTTTCTATTAATTATTCACGTATAATTTTAGGCTTACAGCCAAAGGTCGTAGCCGTACTGAAACACCGGATCCCGTGAGATCTCCGAAGTTAAGCAACATTAGGCGTGCTCAAAATTTGGATGGGTTGCACGCGCTGTTGGTGGGCGGTAAGAGAATGGAGAAGCGGAAAGGAACTGGCCACCCTACCGCACGTAAACTCCGGTTCAGGCACACTTCTGCGGAAGTTCGGACCTGCTTTCGGGCAGAATACACCCTTACCTTAGGCTTATAATTATTTCTCATATAATATGTATACTAACGTTCTGTATGACAACTAGAGCTGAACTGGATTGGTAAGACGAATGGAAGAGGAGTGGAAAGGAAAACCCTGGAACGAGCTGCCACTCTTTCCAAATATTTTGTGTCCACAATCAACACACAACCGTTACGCTCCTTGGCTGTCAGCGTACTGGTCTTCGTTTAAGAGGGCCCCGGGTTCGATTCTTGGCACGGGATATTTTTTGCAACTGACTTGTGTACTGGGCGTTTGTGTTCGTCGGAGTACAACTCTTCTACACACACCACATTACACTACTAAACACCAGAGACACGCTATAGAGAATGCATCTTTGCACATAGATTTGGCGGCGGGAAGGAAGGGCATCAGGCCGTAAAAACTGGGCCAATTTCACAAAGTGCCGACTGCAATGAACTGACGGAAAGGGTAGGTATTTGCTTTTTGTTGAGGGCAAGTAAATGAGAGTCCCAGGGCGAAAACTATGCCCTTTTACTCGTCTATTTCCGAGTGAGAAAATCCGATCAATGGAAAAAATCTCTCTTTAATGTACTGGCGGGGGAAAATCGATCTGGCTGAGAGGGGGGTCTTAGCTCCCCGTCAGAGAAGAAACCCTCTCGTCGCATAATTTTGTTTTGAAATCTTCATGTCGGAAAATGCAAGGGGAGACTTCCTTCTTAACAAACGGACCCTTTCGGGGCTAAATTTTGATGCTCATTAGTGAAAAGAAAAAATGTTTCATAAAATTGAAATACCCCCTGCAGGTGGGGGACGCACATGTAGAATACACCCGCGGTATCCCCTGCCTGTCGTAAGATGCGACTAAGAGGGGCGACCAAGGGATGCTGGTATTAGAACCATGAAACTACTATTGATTAGTACCATCACGCGGGGAACACCATGGGTCGCCTTTACTTACGAGTAGTACCACTATATTTGGTACGAAATAGGTTTGTGATTAGTAGCAGTATAGAGTCTGGCCTGGTGGTTTTCCAGTACCCGTGCGTCGTACCCATGTGAGCAACACCGCGGGTCTGGGCGTTGCCTGTGAGTTGTATCGCTATATGAGCAGCACCGTGGGTCTGGGCGTTGCATGTGAGTTGTACCACTATATGAGCGACACCGTGGGTCTGCGTTGCCTGTGATTAGTACCCACTATGTGAGGAACACCACGGGGCCCGTGGGACCGGCACCCGTGCCTAGTACACCTATAGTGCTATTAAAACAATGTGCGTGTTCTGACAGTTCTCAGCGTGGTAGTAGGAGGTGGCAGTTACTATGACAACCAGTACATGCCTCCCGTTTCAGCCAATCCCAGCTCGACATGCACTCTCCCTTTTCCTACCCCCGCTGTAAGATAGCTTCTAGGGGCGGTCGGTCCGAGTTCCACGTTGCCAATATAGTATACCTTAGCACATGTGACTGGGCTATATAACAATGTCTACTTTGAGTGACATTATCTGTAGGCTATATTGTGTTTTTGAAATCAGCTAAATATTATAGTGCTTTTGTGTTCGTGTTAATAAGTGTATCGTTATCGAGGCTGGAATTCTAGTGTAGTGTAAATTTGATATAGTATTGTGTAGTATAGTGTCATTTTAACACCATCTTATTTACAGAACTCAAAATGTTGCAACCCGTTCAGAGCGCCGCTAAACCAAGAATTCATTCACCTAGAAAAAAGGCAAGGGTAATGGGGAGGCATGGCTTCGCTATTCGTGGTCAAGCTCGCGATATGGTATGTGCCTTACGGGAATATTTTGAGGCTGAAAGGGAAAATGGAGGCCCACTGATAGAAGTTAACGAAGTTGTAGAAAGAACAGCAGCAGCTTTAAAAAATTCTCAAGCTACAGTAATTACAATAGGGAAATAAAAATAAAAGAAATAAAAGGAGATCTGAACCCAGAACGTTGAGCAGGCCTGTCAAAATGCTATTCTGATACTGAAATCTACCTAAAATTAAAATCAATCTTCCGGAGATAGACTGATCAAAGCCTATGAGGAAGGGGAATGAGGAGTTTGTCTTACGATATTTGAGCTGATAAAATTACTGCTGAGCCAGCAACGGTATTTAATGTTTTTGTAACGCTTTCATGATCGCCGTTAATGGATATTATTTTCCGCAGAGCCTAGCGCAGAACGAGAGATGTTAACTGTGATGTAGTAACTCCTGCCGGATCATGTGGCAACACAGCTCTCCCACTCCTTTGTTCGGCGCCACGTGCTGCGACCTGTCAGAACACGCACATTGTTTTAATAGCACAATAGGTGAGGAAACTCATCGGTTTGCGTTGGTTGTAAGTGGTGCCATTGTGTGCGAAACACCATAGGTCTGCGTTACCTGTACGAAGTACAATACTTGTGAGTAGTACCATCTTGTGTGGAGCACCGTGAGTCTTCGCTACTTTTGATTAGGACCCCAACATGACAAATACCATGGTTCTACTTTACTCGCGACATGTACCATTCTGTGGGGCTTTAGTCGTGGATTTTGCACCCCTATAGACATCAAGCATCATTGTGCTTTATAAGTGGTCCCTTGGTCAGTAATACTATTATTCACGATCTTTTTTGTGTCTGATCCACTGTTTTTGTTTTTTGTTTTTTTGTAGGGTTCATGTCCATCCATTCATTCTTCATGACATTTTTTATTTTATTTTAGTCAGTGGATGAATTTGAATTTTTTGTTATTTCATTTCGTACCGTTAGGGGCCGATGACCTCGATGTTAGGCCCGTTTAAACAACAAGCATCATCATCAAATTAAAAAAGCAGAAAGATGAGTGGTTTTCTTATTTAAAAAGGTCGTAAGTGAGCCAAGGGCCTCCATGTTTTGTATCGCGTGTTCGGCACCTTGGTCCTTACGACCCGTTTCAAGAGTAAGGTGCCAGGGTCGGTTGAGTGGCTAAGGAGGATTCTAGACCGCTCGAATTGGCCGTGCGGTTAGGAACGCGCAGCTGTGAGTTTGCATCCGGGAGGTAGTGGGTTTGAATCCCACTGTCCGCAGCCTTGAAGATGGTTTCCCGTGGTTTCCCATTTTCACACCAGGCAAATGCTGGGGCTGTACCTTAACCAAGGCCACGGCCGCTTCCCTCCCACTCTTAGCCTTTTCCCATCCCATCGTCGCCATAAGAGCTTTGTGTGTCGGTGAGACGTAAAGCAAATTGAAAAAAAAGAAAGAGGATTCTAGATTTCGTCACCTTTACTATTTTGTTTATCTGAGATTTAATAAGGGAAATACGAAGCTCGGTTCGTATCTTTTTATTAGATTTCATTAATAGGGCACTGGTCATCATTCGTAGAGTTTTGTTTTGGAAAACTTATCATTTTGAAAGTAGGGTTTTAGGAATATAGCCTCAGACCTCATAACCATACAGCAGGATGGGTCTGACACATGCTAGTTAAATGTTTCTCTTAATATTTGTAGAGATATGTTTATATCCCAGCAGAGAAACCATCCGTGCCGCAGCTCGCTGTAAGTCTAAGCTCTATATCGTGTCTCTAGGATAAACCACGGTCCATTATTAGGCCGAGATAGTTTATTTTGTTGGCCCAAGACAATGGGACATGACGAAATTTAGGCCGAAGCTTGGTGAAAATAATTGCCTGAGATGTATAGGGTTTACTTTCAGCTTGCTTCGGACGCACCACTCCCAGAATGACATGATCCATTGTTGCAGCAGGCGATAGCATGCGCAATTTTCCTCCTAGAGGTGTAAATGGTAATGCCTTCTGCGTACTTCTGGACCTTTACTACTTGACGGGTTGGAAAATCGTTCTCATATAGGCCGTAGGGAGCAGAATTCCATCCTGTGAAGTAGGAGTGGATTTCTTCCCCTCACGGAAATCATAAAATTTCCTGTTCGTCAAATATGATGGAATAATGTCGATTAAATAGTTAGGGACATAATAGGTTTAACACTGAAATTTTGTGCGTCTCTAGACGTGAGCTTGTTGCGCGGTTTTGATTTTCCTTGCCTTGTGCTGCACCAATAACAGCTGGACTCAAGCTACACCAGTGAGAGCTCTGTGATATCCAATGAAACCCTACGAACGCTGAATGACAGTTTCTTGTCAACTCCACGTGGAGTGGCGTGCTGGATTGCGATATATTGTGCTAGTTCGCTTCAGAACTTGTGTACTGTTATTAGAAAAGGAAGCAGGAAGAAAACTTGACAACTCTGCTTCCCATCCCACTCACTTCCAGGCAGCTCTTTGAGTTGTTGGTTGTTAACCCACAGAGAAGCACAGCAATGTAAGAAGTTTTAACATGCTAAGAAAATGAGAAGCAGCATTCAGAGCACGTTGGAGGGAATATTATCATTTAAATTTGTTCTCAAAGTGCAGAAGAGCTCCCTTTGATAAGCTAAGTGAACATAAATGGCTATGTATTAAGGGGAGGTTGTAAGCTGCTTTGGGTAAAAAAATCGAATTTTATATTTTATGTTATTTTGATAGCCCGAAGTCCAATTTACAATGTACATATGCTTCTTTGCTGAAAATATTTACTGAACGCCATTTGTAGGTCATTTAAATTCGATGTGTCTTGAAAGCCACTCCCCCTTTTAATATCTCTTCCTGAGATCCGGCATATTTTCGGTTTCTTGGGCTAGTTCCTTTCTCTTTCAGAGGTTTGTGGTTTGCATGGGAGTTTTGAGTGTTGGTAAGAATGGAAGACGCCTTGCGACATTAATTTGCTGGCTTGTGAACAACCAAATTCAGTAACTTTTCCTCGTGTCTAGAAGTTTTATTTTCGTGTGCTAACACAATGCCAAGATCTCAGATAATATTCAAGAAGAGAAAAGTAAAAGCCGGACCTGGCAGAGGACGTACTGAAAATATATGATGCTGTGCTGGCATTCAATGAGGGTAACAATGATAGCATTAAAGTATTAAAAAAACTGGGTATAGAACCACAAGTGAACATGATTGGTGCGTGATGTGAAATGGACAATTTCCGTATGAAAAAGTCTGATACCAAATTTCAAGCAAGTTATAAAGAAGCTAGGCAGTTTAAAAGAAACCTGAAAAGGGGCAGAGAAGATGAAGACAACCCAGATGATCCTGAATATGGGCCTGGTGCACATTAACCTAACACTTGTCTTTAACAGCATTTCTCTTCACTTTTTTTTTTTCGAGACAAATGTTCCTTTTTCTCAGAAAGTATTAACAATAGCGCTCTGAATTTTTCTTCAGTAAGTCAATATGATCAACTAAAAGATTTTGTTTTCTTGTGATTTTATCATAAATAAAAAATAATATTTTATGTTTTCGTAGAGAAATAAGTTGAAAAATTTAACATTTGGAAAAAAAATACTAAAAATATTATTTACAAACACGCACGTTTCCAAAAACAACCATTTAAAGATAAAATATAGATCTAAATATCTGTGAGATTTTGTTTCAATAGATTAAATACTTAATGAGAAATTGGAACATGAAGTTGACAAATTTAACATGGCGTAGATAGGGCTTACAACCTCCCCTTAACTAGCCAAGTATACTTGGGGACAAAACATTACGACTTCGCCGAACACCACTACTCTACAGCGGCAGTCCGGTGTCTATTAGCGGAATATAGGATTTACTATGTCTACTGTAGCCGGAGTTGCCAAATCGTCTACTATGCTCGACACGAAGAAAGGGTAAAGGCTGAAGAGTGTGTGTGCAAGAAAGTGGTTTGGCAACCTCTCCACACCAAAAAAAAAAAAAAAAATTCACTTGGAACTCGTTAACTCAGCAGGCTGCAGAGTGTGATTGACTGCTGGTTTCCAGCTCGCTTCCAGGAAGAGGCAGTCTTGTATATAGAATATCTATGACTGCAGTTCTGATGGAAATTCCGTCAACTTCACAATGCTGCTCCAGACTGCAAAGACACCTGTGGAATGCAGGTAAATCCCACCGCAGTGCCATCTGTCCGGCTAGAAGAAGATTACACAAACGAGAGCCCCTTTTAATTAGGAATAAATTCCCCCAGATGATAACCCTGCGCGCTGTTAATCTCACGGTCCGGCGCGCACACAACTTCCTATCTATACAACTCTTCATAAATTCAGTATCACACTGCACGGTTACAGTGATAACCTTGAGTGAGTGCTTCAAAACAACCTCTATTCCATGTTTATCCTGGGCTGAGAAAATATTGCCGTAGAAAAATGATAAGAACTTTCTTAGGGGCGGTTGAAGAAAAAGAGTTTAACTTGAGTATTACATCATGAATACATGTGGCTATAACATATAAAAATGGCATTACCATCAGATAAGTAGTTTTCCATGTATATCTTTTTAAGTGAACGGTTTCTAGAGAAGCAGCCAAAAACCCTATTTGGTACAATCCCAAATAAAAAACAATTAATGAACTTCAAAAACAATTTGTTTTATACTGTACTCTGTAGTGCATAATTAAACAAGGACAATATTGGTATAACTTATTTTGAAATAGGCCTATCGGTCCGTTAGTAATTAAAGCCTAAACTCGAGTGTCCATAATTTAAAAAACCGACAGTAGACGTAATGTTTCGTACCTGCCACTAATTACTTCTGTGGTTTTCGAAGAGGCGTGATGTTCACAGATATTATAATATCAGACAACTGAACCAAGTCGATGTACGTCGTTATGGGTTATAAAAGACTGATTCAAGTTATTTCATTGTCATTTTAAAATGTTTAATAAACAACGTTCATATCTAAAAGAACTACCCTTCAATATATCCATCTTTAACAGTTTTTAATCATGCATCCCTTTTAATCAATGGAGGAATTAACGAGTTCGTTGTATCAAAAATTAAGTTCCCAGGAGACCATAATTAAATTTAATCTAATCCGAAGTCCGGCTCCATGGTTAAATGGTTAGCGTGCTGGCCTTTGGTCGCAGGGGTCCCGAGTTCGATTCCCGGCAGGGCCGGGAATTTTAACAATAATTGGTTAATTTCCCTGGCATGGGGGCTGGGTGTATGTGTCGTCTTCATCATCATTTCATCCTCATCACGACGCGCAGGTCGCCTACGGGAGTTAAATCAAAAGACCTGCATCTGGCGAGCCGAACATGTCCTCGGACACTCCCGGCACTAAAAGCCATACGCCATTTCATTTCATCTAATCCGAATATTATTTTACCTGGCACAGAAATCCATGTACAATGTGATGACTATTAACAAATGGATAATAAAAACTGTCTTGAAAGAGGAAACATTGCTTTAAACTAATATCCTGTATGTACAAAAATAGGTAGTGCATGAAATGTAATACATTTGATAAAAAGGATTAAGAATGTTATTCTACCAGGACGTCCGTGACAATAGAATGGTTATGAGCCTTTGCTGGAAGGATGTAGTGTTTACAGTGCACTATGTCTTCTGGTATGGGCTAGAATAAATTTGTTACTTTCATTGATCTGTCTCAGTCTCATCCTTGGCTTTGACAATATGAAAGTGACCGAGGTATGAGCGCCGCCAGCAATGCCATTCCTTATGCAGCCAGTTCCTGCTATGAATGGTGTGAAAATATCGCTCATAGGGTCGGTTGGTGCATGCATTTCAGTGGGCTTGGCAGACTGATATGCAATAGCAACTTCTGGCTCAGTGAGGAAAGCAATGGGAAACTACCTCACTCCTCATTTCCCTAGTATGCCTCTTCAGTGACACCTAGGCTATTTATGACAGCTGTTGGTGGAGCTGTAGAGGATCAAACCAGCCTTCGGGCTGAATACCCAACATACATACACATGATTTTTCAATTTGTTCATTTCATATCGGCAGCTAACCAACGAGACTGCTGGAAAAAAAAAAAAAAAAAGGAAAAAAAATCTCCTGTCCTGGGAATTCGAATGAGGTCTACTGTAGCAGATCCGTTTGCATAATAGCGAACACAAACTTTACTAATCAGAACTACCGAAATAAATCTCTTTGAACTCGTGTAAGTTTCGTATTAGAAGAGTTACCAAATTCTCAATCGCCATCTTAATCTACACATCTAGGTGTTGTTTAGCGATATATTTGTGCCACACTCTTTAGTTTATTGTTTATTTATCTTACATTCTTCGTACAACATCTGCAGGCTGCCACCTTACAAATGTTGGTTAGGCATGAACCTATTTCTTACAAAAATGTAATAATCACAGAAAGACATTTTCACAATTTGCTTTACGTCGCACCGACACAGGTATTAATAGCAACGATGGGACAGGAAAGGGCTGGGAGTGGGAAGGAAGTGGCCGTGACCTTAATTTAGGTATAGTGTGTGTGAAAATGGGAAACCATGGAAAACCATATTTAGGGCTGTCGACAGTGGGGTTCGAATCCACTATCTCCCGAATGCTGGATACTGGCCGTATTCAAGCGACTGCAGCTATCGAGCTCAGTGCTACTAAAAGAAACAGCAACACTTTATTTTATATCTGTTACAAATGATAAAGAAACCGAACCCAAACCAAACCCCATGGCATTACAGCCCTTGAAGGGCCTTGGCCTGCCAAGCGACCGCTGCTCAGCCCGAAGGCCTGCAGATTACGAGGTGTTGTGTGTTCAGTACGACGAATCCTCTCGGTCGTTATTCTTAGCTTTCTAGACCGGGGCCGCTATCTCACCGTCAGATAGGTCCTCAATTCTAATCACGTAGGCTGAGTGGACCTCGAACCAGCCCTCAGGCCTAGGTAAAAATCCTTGACCTGGCCGGGAATCGAACCCGGGACCTCCGGGTAAGAGGCAAGCACGCTACCCCTACACCACGGGGCCGGCGTTACAAATTATAATCGTCATAATTACGCAAACGTGAGGAAAAAACTGCTAAGTAATTCGGATTATCACATTCTTACGAGACGAAATCGTGGCAAATTTTAGTCCATCGCATACAAAAATAAAACAAAAATTGTACATAATTCATAGTGAAAATTTTTTGAGAGGATACTGAGTCGGACGGGACTACCTCCAATGCGAGACAGTTTTCAAATAATAATAATAATAATAATAATAATAATAATAATAATAATAATAATAATAATAATAATAATAATTGTACCGGGCGGTACACCTCCACGCCGGGAATTTAAAATGTGCGCCAATTGAAACTCCTCTGCTGGAGGAAGTCTGAACTTTATCTACGGTATTAATTTTCTACCTTCTCAGAAGATGTCACTACCTGGAAATTTTGGAGTTTTTGAACCGTTGCCTACGCTATAATACAAGGCCTTGAAATGCACTCGTGGAAACGGGTTGCTTCCTAGTTCACCATTCAGCCGCTAGGATCACGGTCTTGCCCCCTTGTATTCGCATGGCCGTATATGTCAATAAGTGAAGTATATCCTAAATAAAAATAACTGAATGTTTTTGCGAGTATTGACAGTACTTTATTTATAGAGCGGTGCTGCATTGGCTTGGATATGTCATTGAAGTTTCAAAACTTTCCTTCTGAGGGGCTTTTTATTAAGTTTCAAAACTTTTTCTCTTCTACTTGAGTGGCTCAAAGCAATGTTGTCTAACAGAGGTCTCAGAAATGTTCATAGTAGAAAAAGAGGTGGTTTGTCGCCTTTACACTTTCCACACTTAATTTCACTGTTGAACATGTCTTTCGAAAAAATAAACGTACACCTTTTAGTAACTCTTTTCGGGACAAGTACTGCGTAGCGGAAGTGACAATTTCCGTCGTTCACTGCAGAAGTGCCACAGACGATTTTCGGTATCTGAGGGCTCCTCGATCTTGAAAACGAATAAGACACAATGTTGGACTCTAGTAGCTGGAGAACAGATATGTTCTAAACAGCCTTTACAGTCTGTTTTTTTCTTTTGCCACACGAACCATAATGTCATTGTATTCCGCTTGGCGTCTTAGGTAGCTGAAGAAGAGCTCGATGTCATAGCTCGTTAGGTTCCTCATCAATGCATAATGAAAAATGTATACTTATGAGGTATTTTACGCAGGCCACAGTGGACTGGGTAGTCAATATCTATGCCTGATACATTTCTCTCATGATTCCTTTTTACTTTCTCTGAATGCATTTTAAGTTTCTTAATATATGACAGGAAATCATTAATTAACCAACTGAGAAGTTCATCTTCAGTACTAAAAGTTGCTTTTTTTTCTTTGCTAGTGACTTTACATCGCACCGACACAGATAGGTATTATGGCGACGATGGGATAGGAAAGGCCTAGGAGTTGGAAGGAAGCGGCCATGGCCTTAATTAAGGTACAGCCCCAGCATTTGCCTGGTGTCAAAATGGGAAACCACAGAAAACCATCTTCAGGGCTGCCGACAGTGGGATTCGAGCCCACTATCTCCCAGATGCAAGCTCACAGCCGCGCACCCCTAACCGTACGACCAACTCGCCCGGTTAAAAGATGCTCGTTTGTTCTCGTTCCTGAATATGTCCCATGTGAGGTGTTGCAGACGTTATGCGCATTGAACAATTTAATAAAATGCTCCATAAAACAAATGGCTTATTTTAAACTGTATTTTATGCTCTCGGGACAAAACCACCTCCATACTTTACAAACCAGAGATTGTTACCGGGGAAAATACAATATTTTTAGCTCTTGCTGCATTCATTTTCGTGAAATTTGTTGGGCAAATTATTTTCCTCGTTGGTTTCCTAATTTATTTCTGAGTTTGAAGATGCCTCTCAAATGATTGCCGGTCACGGTAGCATAGTTTAAAAAAAGTCCAGTGACAAATTTTGGGATCGCCCGATTCTTATGAGGTAACTCGGATCAAAACTTAGGAACATTCACTGGAAACTTGTGAAACGAAATTCCACTACCTTTAATTTCTCGTGAATAAACCATGACTGGAACTGCGAATGCTTAACATCAGACAAATACATAATGCATTCACAACCAACTCAGTTAATGAACACGTTTAAAGACGCGAGCCTGGTAGACAGGGGGCAAGATAGCGATCCTAGCGGCCTGGCATTGAACTTCAGTGTAACCACTTCCATAGCGTTTTACGGGCTCTATTTCCAGGCCTTGTATTATAACGTAGGCAACGTTTTGAACTGTGTCATTTTCGACGTATTTTTGTTTTGCTTGTAGTAAGAAGTGTGAACTTTCTCTTCTAGAGGACACTACTGAAGATCAACAATAGTGCACCCTAGTGCGGAGTGAAAGAACTGTTTTTTTGGAGAAATTTTGAATTCATAAGTTTGTTCTTTGTTAAATTTCTTTCTGTTATTGTTTAAGTTGGCTGTATACCCCTCTCTTTTCCCCTTGTTTTGTATTTAGCCAATCCCGAATTTCTTTAATTAATTTCTGACCAATCCGATGTATCTTCCCCCAACTGGGATATGTTGCTGTACCCTACCCAATAAAGTGATTGTGGGCAGGTGTTTTCTTCCCTAAAACGCCTCGAACTTTCCGCGAGAGTATATAAACTGCTGATTTTGGGGTCTCTGCGCCACTTCTGTTCCATCTTTCAGTGTGTAAAGTACATAGCAGGGAGCGGGAAGCGCCTCTTTCTCCGGCAGCGGTCAACAACAAGGTAATGGCCGATTAATTACTTCTTTTCTTGCTTGCTCAGCAGTTTAACTCTCGGGGCGGGTCCGAAGTTTTTCCATTATGTAACCTTCCTTAAAATGTAAAGAAACTTGTATCTATTCTATCTTTTAAACTACATATTGGGATAGAGAGTGCTTAACCCTCTCGAGCTCCCACTCATATTGTTTTGAGGTGAACTTATTTTTTTCTCTACCTATTCTTCTTCAACGTAATGTAAATTGTTTCCTTCTTAAGTCACCTCTGTAGTATGGGATTAGCCCTTGTATTAGTGGCCTAGAGCCAAATTCGGTTTTGAAACAAATACATTAGGAGTGCAGATCGCCTCCTCTCAAATTGTTATTGTAGAGGTCATGTAATTACCCTTTTTCATTTAATAGACCTCAGTAGGTTGGGTATGTTCCCCCTGTGTCTATGTCCTAAGGGGACAACTTGAAGGTGGAGTTTGGTGTGGCCTTTGAGAGGCTTAAAGTTTGAGAGCATGTGGCTCTTCCTTGAAAATTAAGTGTTGTATGCCTCGAGGAGGCTTTTCTGTGTAATTTGGAGCAAGTGCTCTTGAACATGAATGGGGTTTTCTGCCCCTCTGGTAAAACTTATTTTGGAGTAAAGTTGGGCTAATTGCCCTAGAAGTGTGAATTCGGGGCTCGAAGCCCAAATACTGTAAATACTGTAATTGCACCTTTTGTTGCCTTGCTACTCTGTACCTGCCGTACTTGTTATTTCTTAATTTTGAAAAGAAAATATAACCTTGTTAAATTTTAAATTAATTTTACTTTCGTAGCTTGAGACCTGTTCACCACCCCGCACCTTCTTTCACGCATAACTACCGCAAAAACACGGTAACAATAATAATAATAATAATAATAATAATAATAATAATAATAATAATAATAATAATAATAATAATAATAATAATAATTTAATCTACATAAAAGATGAAATCGCACAAAGCGTGTCTGTAAATTTATAGAAAGAATCAGACTGTGGACTATTTGGTTTTCATTCTTATATATGTACTTTGCACTGACAATTTATATTTTTGTATGTGTTATGCGTGTAAATGTTGTTCCAACAATGGTCAATTAAAAAGTCCGCCTCTGTGGCGTAGTGGTTAGTGTGAGTAGCTGCCACCCCCGGAGGTCCGGGCTCTATTCTCGGCTCTGCCACGACATTTGAAAAGTGGTACGAGGGCTGGAAACGGGTTTACTCAGCCTCGGGAGGTCAACTGAGTAGAGGTGGGTTCGATTCCCACCTCAGCCATCCTGGAAGTGGTCTTCCGTGGTTACCGACTTCTCCTCAAGGCAAATGCCGGGATGGTACCTAACTTAAGGCCACGGCCGCTTCCTTCCCTCTTCCTTGTCTATCCCTTCCAATCTACCCATCCACCCGCAAGGCTCCTGTTCAGCATAGCAGGTGAGGCCGCCTGGGCGAGGTACTTGTCATCCTCCACAGTTGTACCCCCCCGACCCAAAGTCTGAAGCCCTTGAGGCGGTAGAGGGTAGTAGATTAAGAATAAGAAATAAATAAAAAGGTAGAATCAAAACTAATTTTATTTATTATGTATTTTTCTAACTTATTATCTTGTTTACCTATCTAGGTCTATAATAGTATTTCTTTATTATATTGTAATTATGTGGTTTAAGTGTAAGAGAGGGCCACGAACCCTAACTTCGCCAGCGCTAAAAAAAAATTAAAAAATACATATTCACGAAAAATCCGATTCTTAGTCTAAGTCCTGTGGGACTAGGATTTTTAACTAAGAAGCGGAGGCAATTTCGCACAAGTTTGGACAAGAAACTGATCCATACTCTAGGCCTACACTCGAATTCTGTGTCGATTTGGTTCAGATTTAACGTACTTCATATTAGTACCACATGCTTCCGGAGAAAAGTATCAGTTTAATGCCCCGTAATTAACGTGCGAATTGGGCCAGGGAACTTGCCGTTTATTCAAAATTAAATCGTATCTTCCACTGCAAATTTATGTTCGAAATATAGGTACAATTGCTAGTACACAGACTTATCACCCCAATAAATTAACATATCACGCAATTACAGTGTTTTCTGAGATGCTCAGACGATTGAAGCGCGGGCCTGTGACCCTATCTTGGCAGGTTCGATCCTAGCTCAGTCCGATGTTATTTGAAGGTGCTGGCACGTAAAAGAACTCCTGCGGGAGTAAATTGCGGCTCCTCGGCGTCTCCGAAAACCGTAAAAAGTTAGCAAATACTAGTTACAATTTTTTTTCTGTTTTTCAACATTGACGAGCCACGGAGTTTTCTTTCTTTCTTAATCTGCTTACCCTCCAGGGTTGGTTTTCCCCTCGGACTCAGCGAATGATCCCACCTTTTCCGCCTCAAGGGCAGTGTCCTGGAGCGTGATACTTTGGGTCGGGGATACAACTGGGGAGGGTGACCAGTACCTCTCCCAGGTGGCCTCACCTGCTATGCTGAACAGGGGCCTTGGTGGGGGATGGGAAGACGTGAAGGGATAGACACGGAAGAGGGAGGGAAGCGGCCGTGGCCTTAAGTTAGGTACCATCCCGGCATTTGCCTACAGGAGAAGTGGGAAACCACGGAAAACCACTTCCAGGATGACTGAGGTGGGAATCGAACCCACCTCTACTCAGTTGACCTCCCGAGGCTGAGTGGACCCCGTTCCAGCCTTCGTACCACTTTTCAAATTTTCGTGGCAGAGCCGGAAATCGAACCCAGGCTTCCGTGGGTGGCAGCCAATCACACTAACCACTACACCACAGAGGCGGCACTGAGTTTTAGATATTATAATCTATGGCTGACACAAGTTACTATACTATTGAACGTACTGTAACAAGCACTTTGGTTCATGAGAGACCAAGAATAGGAATAAAGTTGGAACAGGTGCATTCAAACTTCCAGATGCGATTCGGACGAGAGCCTCCTCCAAAAAGAACAGTTTTGCGTTGAGAACAGAAACTGTTTGTTACTGGTGGCGTGAAGGATAAACCAAGAAGTGGTAGACTATCAACAAGAGGGGTACAATGGAAATATTTCTAAACGATCTGCGGAACTGGGTATACCCCGGTCAATTCTGTGTAAACACATCAGACGGATTACACAAGCAATGTTGAGAATAGTGTCCACAGAACCTGGCGACGTATTTTTTGTGTTCTGAACACAATGGATTGCATACCAGCCTTACATCAACAGATGTTCATTAAACATCGAAACTTACACCTATAGTGTGTATAATTACAGTTATATTCAAAGTTTGCATAGTTTGTGCCCACTTGTAGGTAATACATAAATTAGACGGTGAATAAGATCATAATCATTATCATCACCTGTTTACCCTCCAGGTTCGGTTTTTCCCTCGGACTTAGCGAGGGATCCCACCTCTACCGCCTCAAGGGCAGTGTCCTGGAGCTTCAGACTCTTGGTCGGGGGATACAACTGGGGAGTATGACCAGTACCTCGCCCAGGCGGCCTCACCTGCTATGCTGAACAGGGGCCTTGTGGAGGGATGGGAAGATTGGAAGGGTTACACAAGGAAGAGGGAAGGAAGCGGCCGTGGCCTTAAGTTAGGTACCATCCCGGCATTCGCCTGGAGGAGAAGTGGGAAAACACGGAAAACCACTTCCAGGATGGCTGAGGTGGGAATCGAACCCACCTCTACTCAGTTGACCTCCCGAGACTGAGTGGACCCCGTTCCAGCCCTCGTACGACTTTTCAAATTTCGTGGCAGAGCCGGGAATCGAACCCGGGCCTCCGGGGGTGGCAGCTAACCACTACACCACAGAGGCTGACAAAACACTGGCCAAGCCTGGAAGCGAACCCGTGGCCGTCGGGTGACAGGTGAACTCGTTGCCCCCTACACCGCGGGGCCAGACGTGAGTAAGATCGATAACGCAAAAAAGTAAGAAATGTCCTTAAGAATTCACTTGACAGGAACAGGAAAAATTCTAAATACGTAACAATTTATGTGTAATATATGATAAACGGTATGCACATTAAAGTACATGGTTTGGCAGATTAGCAGGATTTATAGCCTGAGTCAGGCCATATAAATAAAGGCATAATAATAATAATAGTAATAATAATATGTTCAAGCAGGTACGTTGTCAAAGGAGGGTATAGGGGTTCCAGACCCTCCACGAAATTTCTTCATAAAGTTTAAAATTGTTATTATTTATTATTGTCCGACTAAAAACCTCCGTGGGCCAGGCGGCAGCGCGCCGGCCTCTCACCGCTGAGTTCCGTGGTTCAAATCTCGGTCACTCCATGTGAGATTTGTGCTGGACAAAGCGGAGGCGGGAGAGGTTTTTCAACGGGTAATCCGATATTCCTCGTCATCTTTCATTCCAGCAACACTCTCCATTATCATTTCATTTCATCTGTCAGGCATTAATCATTGCCCCAGAGGAGTGCGACAAGCTGATCCGGTCGAATGACTCGAAACAGGTTGTGGATTTTCAATTTTTTCATTATTATCAGACTCCGTGACTGAATGGTCAGCAATAAGGCCTTCGGTTCGGAGAGTTTCAGGTTCGATTCCCGACCGGATCGGGGATTTTAATCGCGTTGGGTTAATTCTTCTGGCTCGGGGACTAGGTGTATGTGCCAACACTTTTCTTTTCATATTCACACACCACAACACACCACACTACCAACCACCACAGAAACACGCAATAATGATTACATCCCTCCACATAGGGTACGCGTCAGGAAGAGCATCCGGTCGTAAAACAGGGGCAAATCTACATGTACAACACAGTTCGCAGCCGCGACGCCACATGTGTGAGAAAAGCGGGAGATTATTATTATTATTATTATTATTATTATTATTATTCCTAACCTATTTTATTAATTTGTTCGAGTTGGCACTTAATGTGTTATAGTTACAAAACAATGGCATAACCTAAGGAAGATGCTTGTGCGTGTGTGGCGCGCGCATGCGTGAGTGTCATTATAAGGACACTAATACAAGTGAATTATGTTGAGATTCAGATTGCAGTACACTTTTTTTTTACTTTACGCCGCACCGACACAGATAGGTCTTATGGCGACGATGGGGCAGGAAAGGCCTAGGAATGGGAAGGAAGCGGCCGTGGCCTTAATTAAGGTACAACCCAGCATTTGCCTGGTGTGAAACTGGGAAACCACGGAAAACCATCTTCAGGGCTGTTGAAAGTGGGGTTCGAACCCACTATCTTCCGGATGCAAGCTCACAGCTACGCGCCCCTAACCTCACGACCAAACTCACCCGGTGCTTCCAGAACACTACAAAATCTTACATTAAAACACAGAACAAGAACAACACGAGTAAGGTCAACAGTTTTAAGCGAATGGCATGTTCAGATTACAATCTAAAATCCAACTTTCGAGGCTTCTTAGAAAATAATTACCGAGCTCGACAGCTGCAGTCACTTAGGTGCGGCCAGTATCCAGTATTCGGGAGATAGTGAGTTCGAATCCCACTGTCTGCAGCCCTGAAGATGGTTTTCCGTGGTTTCCTATTTTCACACTAGGCGAATGCTGGGGCTGTACCTTAATTAAAGCCACGGCCGCTTCCTTCAAACTCCTAGCACTTTCTTGTCCCATATAGTACGTTTACATGCAGGATTCAGATCGATCTGAGTACACTTCCCGTATTGAAAACGCCATGTAAACAGGGACTCAGTTCGGATTGAGTCTCAAGGTAGATACGGTAAAATATGGTATCGTATCGTACTCCGTTCGAATTGAGTTCCATGTAAACGCGGATCGTATTGAGATCGTATGGAAAACGACTGCGCACACACTCCATGTTTGTTCTGATGAAATCATCATCGCCAAAGTTCTGTCAAAATAACAAATATAATAAGCCAGTAAATATATTTACCTGCATAAATGATTATCAACTGCAATCATATTATAAAACGGTCAGCCCTTGCGATTAACAAAACGATAACTTTCTGTTGGGGGTAAAATATTGGAATGTGCGTTCCATCTACTGCACCAATTATATTTGGAATACAACACATACGTTTTTAAATTCTACGTTTAAATTCTAAGAGGTGATATCGATGTTACTACAATTCTGAATCGTTCGCATACGTTGGTTGATGTTGCCTGGCGGATTCAAGGCGATACTCAAATAGCCTACTCCATGTAAACTGGGATCGTATTTTCATTACGGTAAGTGTACTCAGATCGATCTCAATCCCCATGTAAACGTAACTAACTGTCGGCAGCCCTGAAGATGGTTTTCCGTGGTTTCCTATTTCCACACTAAGCGAATGCGGGGCTGTACCTTAATTAAAGCCACGGCTGCTTCCTTCCAACTCCTAGCACTTTCCTGTCCCATTATCGCCATAAGACCTATCTGTGTCGGTGCGACGTAAAGCAACTCGTAAATTATATAAATTCAAGAGATCTGTTGGTTTTACAATTATGTCTCTGTGAATGTTCAAAAGAGCCAACATTTTGAGTCGACTTTCACTTATTTATTCTCAATTATGTTTATATTCATTGTAAAAAAATTATGGGAGAAGGATTCTAACCCCCAGTATTCCTCCCCCACCCGGCTACGCCCCCGAATTAAAGGACGACGCATATCGTCCCGTATATTTTAAAATTCCGTATTTAAACCTTCGTTAAAAAAAAAGCTCTGCTGTATATTTCTCATTGTGTAATTACAGTTTGTTTGGTTGGCACTAAATGTTACAAACCAGTGAGATGGTGGTGTTGGTGTGGTGGCGATTATTGTTTTAAGAGGAAGTACAACTGGGCATCCATCCTCTATTAGCGCTAATCATAAGGAAAATTGGAAGGGATCTGACACTTAGAAAAATGAAGGTATCGGACAAAGAAAGGCAAGGGCCACGAAGGGCGTGAAAATGAAGGACTCTCTAGGTCTCCATAGGTAATACCGTCGGGGTCAGAAAAGAACAAGTTGACCAAGGGAGGTCGGATAGGATAGATGAAAGTGAGGAGCCTGGCATAAGTAAGCTAAAGCAAACCCATGTCTCAGCTAAGGGCCCTATGGTTGATAACCCACGGCCTCAAGTTAAGACCCCCTGGGTTCCCTTTTAGTACCGTCTTACGTCAGGCAGGGGATACCGTGGGTGTTATTCTACCGCCCCCACCGCCAGGGGATAAACCAGTAAGACAGACGTTTATAATATACAGTATATATATGGCAACTTATAATCCTGCATAGTGAACATTTTTTTTAAACACCTGATGTACTTGGAATTGGGCCGCTTCCATTTTTAATAATAATAATAATAATAATAATAATAATAATAATAATAATAATAATAATAATAATAATAATAATAATAATCCCACTGTCGGCAGCCCTGAAGATGGTTTTCCGTGGTTTCCCATTTTCACACCAGGCAAATGCTGGGGCTGTACCTTAATTAACGCCACGGCCGCTTCCTTCCCACTCATAGCACTTTCCTGTCCCATCGTCGCCATAAGACCTATCTGTGTCGGTGTGACATAAATCAGCTTGTAAAAAAATAGTAATAATATTAATAACAAAAATGACTGGTTTTCTATAAATAAATGGCTCTCTCTGTGAGTTCTTGTGCTCATGTTAAGAAATTCTAATCTTAAATAGGGCCTAATAATCAACAGCAGTCGATGAGTCTCGTATTTTCATGCTTGTAATCTGGTCATCCAATGTTGAACAACAAACCGCGTGAAAAAACATTCACTCCGTATTTACATATTACTCTCACTTTCTGTCATAAAAATAGAGAGTTACAGCATCTTGCACTGCCCTTCGACGCATCCATACTCTTGATGTTTTTCTTTTATTTCCCAAAGCGTGAACAGTCATCGCGTTCTCCATACTGAACAATCACATTTGCATGTTCCACAGAATACATGTTTCGGTGAAATTCTCGATGGCCCTAGACATGAAAACTCTTAATAATAATAATAATAATAATAATAATAATAATAATAATAATAATAATAATAATAATAATGTTACAATGTGAAAGACCGAGCTCGATAGCTGCAGTCGCTTAAGCGCGGCCAGTATCCGGTATTCGGGAGATAGTACGTTCGAACCTCACTGTCGGCAGCCCTGAAGATGGTTTTCCGTGGTTTCCCATTTTCAACCCCGCACAAGTGCTGGGGCTGTACCTTAATTAAGACCACGGCCGCTTCCTTCCAACTCCTAGACCTTTCCTATCCCATCGTCACCGTAAGACCAATCTGTGTCGGTGAGACGTAAAGCCCCTAGCAAAATAATAATAATAATAATAATAATAATAATAATAATAATAATAATAATAATAATAATAATATTTTTGTAACAAGAAGTCAGTCAACAATCACCTCGATCCAAGAAGTCAAGAAAGATTTGGAAACAAACCTATAAGAGAAGAAGAAGCGACAGAGAGGGAGATTTTTAGGAAGAAAGTGTTCAAAATGAAAGGATTCCAAGGTCTTGTAGTGAGCAGATGGATTATTGGATTAGAAGGAACAACAAAGGATGAAGCATTCAAATTGCCATATAGTCCCTAGAAGACCCGAACAGTGAAAGAAAAAATAATGGTATTGTTTTTACGTCCCACTAACTACTTTTGACGATTTTGGGAGAAGCTGGGGTGCCGAAATTTAGTCCCGCAGGAGTTCTTTTACGTGCCAGTAAAACTACCAACACGAGGCTGACGTATTTGAGCACCTTCAAATACCACAGGACAGAGCCAGAATAAAACCTGAAAACTCTTCTGTATACTGCTTACGGTGAAACTGATTCGCTGCTGATCACGATCACTGGTGGTGGTGATTATTGTTTTAAGAGGAAGTACAACTAAGCAACAATCCTCTATAGCCTAAAACACTAATTTGAGGAAAAAAATTGAAGGGATCCGACACTTCGAAAAATGAAAATATCGGCCAAAGGAAGACAAGGGCCACGAAGGGCGTGAAAATGAAAGACTCCCTAGGCCTCGGGAACCTAATACCGTCGGGGTCGGAAAAGAACAAGAGTTGACCAAGAGAGGTCGGGTAGGATAGATGAAAGTGAGGAGCCTGGCACAAGTAAGTGGAAGCAGTGTGAAGACTCAGCTAAGGGCTCCGTGGTCACCAACCCACGCTCCAAAGTTCAGAGCTCCTGGGGCCCTTTTAGTCGCCTCTTACGATCACTCGGCTCTTCATTGTTCTTACGTTTACACAACTTATTATTTTAGTTTGTGTTGGTTATTCTTAACTTTACCAGAATAAATACTTGTACTACACGACATAAATTTGCAGCTAAAGCAAATCACAGATAAACAGAACCCGAGCACATATGCTAGGAATTTACGAAGATGTTACGCCGGCTGTTAAAGGTTCAAATGTAGCTATCACATCATTTTTTCATAAGCTAATTTCTAACACGTATGAAACATTTTTTTCATGTTCGTGGGAGAATTTATAAAGAACGTTTCGATTTCGTGAAATCCGTAATAATCATTTCCACTTCCCATATTATGTGAGAAAATCGTAGAAACTATGGAAAACTCTGTATGTGTATTCCAAGCCCAGAGTCAACTCAATCAATCTAAATAATAAAATAATCTTGTATTTTACTTACCATTGTGATGGTACCATGTTGGGTAGGACTGCACCAGTGGTTGTAATACACTCAACAGCAAGCAGATAGTAACCTTTGTCGTCAACATACTTCAACACTGCACACGATATGATACTCCAGAGGAGACTGGACTAAACGGCGTCTTCTTGGTACTTCTATGACCCCTACTTACCACCCCTTACCTCCTTTCCTCTCCTCCTAGAACATTACCTGTCACTTTCTAGGAATTAGCCATCACGTCATGCTCTCTCACTCACACATGGTCTCATCTTTCTCTCCTCCTTCCCCTTCAACCCGTCTAACAAGTTGCAAAACAAAGAAAATACTCCCTGTTAAATTTCTGGACTACACAGAAAAGTATAGAATCGTGGATATATATTTTTGGGCTTACAAGACGAAGGAGAGAGTACAGATTATTTGGTAGTTTCCCTCTTACGATATGCAGGGTGTTCAGATAATGCATTCCTTGACACCACCCACAGGAGAGATAACACATAAATCGAAAGAACTTTAGTGTATCAACAAAACAATGGCTAGGCTAATGCATTGTGAGAAAAAGAAAAACTATCTAACCCTCATAAATATACTATTATTATTATTATTATTATTATTATTATTATTATTATTATTATTCACTGATATCTTGGAAGGTAGAGTGCGATCAGTGGTTGAGAGGAAGTTAGTTGAAAACCAGTGTGGTTTCAGACCACAGAGGGGCTGTCAGGATCACATTTTCAGTTTATGTTTCGTAGATCTAGAGAAAGCATGTGACAGGTTGCAGGTGGCAGATTCCCTATCTGTTGTTGTCGTAGCCTTTTCTATGATTGCAAAGAAATTGGAAATTTATGTAACATCTCCCTTGGTAAGTTATACCAATCCCTAACTCCCCTTCTTATAAACGGATATTTGCCCCAATTTGTCCTCTTGAATTCCAACTTTATCTTCATATTGTGATCTTTCCTACTTTTAAAGACACCACTCAAAATTACTCGTCTACTGATGTCATTCCACGCCATCTCTCCACTGACAGCTCGGATCATACCACTTAGTCGAGCAGCTCGTCTCCTTTCTCCCAAGTCTTCCTAGCACAAACTTTGCAACATTCTTGTAACGCTACTCTTTTGTCGGAAATCACCCAGAACAAATCGAACTGCTTTTCTTTGGATTTTTTCCAGTTCTTGAATCGAGTAATCCTGGTGAGGGTCCCATACACTGGAACCATACTCTAGTTGGGGTCTTAACAGAAACTTATATGCCCTCTACTTTACATCGTTACTACAACACCTAAATACCCTCATAACCATGTGCAGAGATCTGTACCCTTTATTTACAATCATATTTATGTGATTGCCCCAATGAGAATCTTTCCTTATATAACGACCTAGGTACTTACAATGATCCCCAAAGGGAACTTTCGTCCCATGAACGCAGTAATTAAAACTGACAGGACTTTTCTTGTTTGTGAAACTCACAACCTGACTTTTAACCCCGTTTATCATCATACCATTGCCTGCTGTCCATCTCACATTATCGAGGTCATTTTTCAGTTGCTCACAATCTGGTAACTTATTTATTACTCTGTACAGAATAACATCATCTGCAAACAACCTTATCTCCGATTCCACTTCTTTACACATATCATTGATATATATAAGAAAACATATAGGTTCAAAAATACTGCCTTGAGGAATTCCCCTCGTACTTATTACAGTTAGATGTTCGCCATACTTGGAGATTATGGGATTAAGGGTAGATTATTAAAATCAATCAAAGGCATTTATGTTGACAGTTGGGCTGCAGTGAGAATTGATGGTAGAATGAGTTCTTGGTTCAGGGTACTTACAGGGGTTAGAGAAGGCTGTAATCTTTCACCTTTGTTTTTTCATAGTTTACATGGATCATCTGCTGAAAGGTATAAAGTGGCAGGGAGGGATTCGGTTAGGTAGTAATGTAGTAAGCAGTCTGGCCTATGCTGATTTTTTTAAAAAAAATTCGTGTGGCTAATTCTAGCCGAGTGCAGCCCTCCGATGAGGGTGGGCGGCATCTGCCATGTGTAGGTAACTGCGTGTTATTGTGGTGGAGGATAGTGTTGTGTGTGGTGTGTGAGTTGCAGGGATGTTGGGGACAACACAAATGCCCAGCCCCCGAGCCATTGGAATTAACCAGTGAAGGTTAAAATCCCCGACCCGTGACCCTGTGAACCGAAGGCCAGTACGCTGACCATTCAGCCAACGAGTCGAACGCCTATGCTGATGACTTGGTTTTAATGGGAGATTGTGCCGAAACCTGCAGTCATTAGACTGTTCCAATGAATATGGTATGAAAATTAGCCTTTCGAAGACTAAATTGATGTCAGTAGGTAAGACATCCAACAGAACTGAATGTCAGATTGGGGATACAAAGCTGGAACTGGTAGATATTTTCATGTATTTAGCACACGCGATCTCCCAGGCTGGTAATATAGTAAGTGAAATCGAATCAAAGTGCAGTAAAGCTATGCGGTGAGCTCGCAGTTGCGATAAGAAGGAAGTCAGCTCCCGGCCGAAACTATCTTTATATCGGTCTGTTTTAAGACCAACTTTGCTTTACCAGAGTGAGAGTTAAATGGACTCAGGATATCTTCTTCATGAGTTAGAAGTAACAGACATGAAAGTTGCGAGAATGATTGCTGGTACAAACAGGTGGGAACAATGGCAGGAGGGTACTCGGAATGAAGAGATAAAGGCTAAGTTAAGAATGAATTCGATGGATGAAGCTGTACGCATAAACCGGCTTCGGTAGTGGGGTCATGTGAGGCGAATGGAGGAGGATAGTTACTTCGGAGAATAATATACTCTATTATAGAGGGTAAGAGAAGTAGAGGGAGACCAAGACCAAAATTATATGACTCACTTTCTAACGATTTAAAGATAAGAGGTATAGAACTAAATGAGGCCACAACACTAGTTGCAAATAGAGGATGTGGTGACGTTTTGTAAATTAACAGAGGCTTGCAGACTGAACGCTGAAAGGCATAACGATCTATAACGATGATGTAGTCCGCCTCGGTGGTGTAGTGGTTAGTGTGATTAGCTGCCACCCCCGGAGGCCCGGGTTCGATTCTCGGCTCTGCCACGAAATTTGAAAAGTGGTACGAGGGCTGGAACGGGGTCCACTCAGTCCCGGGAGGTCAACTGAGTAGAGGTGGGTTCGATTCCCACCTCAGCCATCCTGGAAGTGGTTTTCCGTGGTTTCCCACCTCCCCTCCAGGCAAAAGCCAGGATGGTATCTTACATAAGGCCACGGCCGCTTCCTTCCCTCTTCCTTGTCTATCCCTTTCAATCTTCCCGTCCCCCACTAAAGCCCCTGTTCAGCATAGCAGCTGAGGCCGCCTGGGCGAGGTACTGGTCATTCTCCTCAGTTGTATCCCCGACCCAATGTCTCACGCTCCAGGACACTGCCCTTGAGGTGGTAGAGGTGGGATCCCTCGCTGAGTCCGAGGGAAAAACCAACCCTGGAGGGTAAACAGATTAAGAAAAAAATTTAAAATTTGTTCTGAACAAGACCTTCCATTTCTAAATCCTGCTCGATACTCTCGTAATTGTGGGTCTAATATTTTTTTCAGCTCCCAGTAGCGTAACGGTTAGTATTATTAGCTGCCGTCGTCGATGGCCTGGGTTCGATTCCCGGTAATGCCAGAAATTTAAGACTGGCAGGAGGGCTGGTATGTGGTTGAAATGGTACATGCAGCGCACCTCCATTGGGGGTGTGTGTGAAAAGAGCTGCGCCACCTCAGGATGAGGACACGAGTTTACTTTACTTAGCTCTTTTTAAGATTGCCTTGGACAAAATCGTACATGTAATTAGTAAAAGGGAAATTCCCCTATAGTTGTTAGGGTCTGATTTATTCCCCTTTTTGAGTAGTGGATGTATTATTATTATTATTATTATTATTATTATTATTATTATTATTATTATTATTATTATTATTTATTCTTTCTTCGTTATACCTAATTAAAGAACGCGTTTGAACTTGTTAGCTTCTTCTTTTTCTTTTTCTTTCTCTTCTTTTTAGTCTTCTCCCAAAAATCGCTTTATGAATTCGCTGTGGTGTCGGTTCTGTCCACTGTTTTCCAGTGGTCCTTTTAATTTTTTCCACAAATCTGTGATTTGCAACCAGAGTTCTAAAGCATTTGCTATTTTTTAAGGTATCCTCTGTAGAGTTTATTTCTTGTAAATCCTGCGTAATTTCTTCCAACCAGTTGATCTTGACCTTCTTTGAATTGATTATAGTAAACAGTTTTTTAGTAAATCTATTATTATCCATTCTACAGATGTGATCATAGAATTTCCAGCGTTTCCTGCGAACGGCATCACTAAACTTACCCGTTTCTCTGTACAAGTCTGTAGTTTTTCTTTTAATTGCCTTTGCCATTTACATGAGTGGGATCGAAGAATTTCCTAAGTTTTCCGTTCTTGCAGCTATTGCCTTCTCATAACTGGGAGACATTTCACAGAAAGAAGTGAATCTGAAGACTCAAATTCCAATGTTGAGCACTTCCTTCAGTTTTCCAATGAATCAAGACGTGAAAGACTCTTCCGCGAAATGCCACATCCCTCCCGAGCAGCGACAGTAGGAGGAAGACCTAGCAAGGCTGATGTTGAATTATTGATTCCTGGACATTCAGGTGTATGAAAATGAAATGAAATAGCTTATGGCTTTTAGTGCCGGGAGTGCCCGAGGACAAGTTCGGCCTGTAGGCGACCTGCGCGTCGTGGTGAGGATGAAATGATGATGAAGATGACAAATACCACCAGTCCCCGTGCCAGCGAAATTAACCAATTATGGTTAAAATTCCTGACCCTGTCGGGAATCGAACCCGGGAGGGTTGACCAAAAGCCATCACGCTAACCATTTAGCCATGGAGCCGGACATTCAGATGTAAAGTTAGATGATGATTGGATATGTGTCATATTTATTTATGTATGTATGCATGTATGTATGTATTTATTTATTTATTTATTTATTTATTTATTTATCTATCAATCTATCAATCTATCAATCTATCTATCTATCTATCTATCTATCTATCTATCTATCTATCTATCTATCTATCTATCTATCTATCTATTTATCTATCTGTTTGGGAAACCAAAACAGCGAGAAGCCGAATTACAGAGTTCCACAAAGGAAAAATATATTTATAGTGGAGTAGCACAAGGCAAACATAAAAAAATAAGTGTACGAACAATGAGGAAATAACATCTAATGATAAAAATAGAGGTCCACCTCTGTGGTGTAGTGGTTAGCGTGATTAGCCGCCACCCCCGGAGGCCCGGGTTCGATTCCCGGCTCTGCCACGAAATTTGAAAAGTGGTATGAGAGCTGGAACGGGGTCCACTCAGCCTCGGGAGGTCAACTGAGTAGAGGTGGGTTCGATTCCCACCTCAGCCATCCTGGAAGTGGTTTTCCGTGGTTTCCCACTTCTCCCCCAGGCGAATGCCGGGATGGTACCTAACATCAGGCCACGGCCGCTTCCTTCCCTCTTCCTTGCCTATCTCTTCCAATCTTCCCATCCCTCCACAAGGCCTCTGTTCAGCATAGCAGGTGAGGCCGCCTGGGCGAGGTACTGATCATTCTCCCCAGTTTCATCCCCGACCAAGAGTCTGAAGCTCCAGGACACTGCCCTTGAGGCGGTAGAGGTGGGATCCCTCGCTGTGTCCGAGGGAAAAGCCGACCCTGGAGGGTAAACAGATGATGATGATGATGATGATGATGATGATAAAAATAGAGGAAAAAATTAAGAACTAAGAAAATAACAAAATAACTGTAGAGACAGAACAATTAAGAACAAAATCTAAAGGCAAAAGGGTATTCTAATGATTCAAAACGCAAAACTGAAGCAAAGTAGATTCCGTGCAGCTCTTGTTCACATACTATGCATGAAGATTGGCAATAGCAACATACTGATGACGACATAATCGTGTATAGGCCTATGTGTCACGTGTGTTCTGAAGACTCATCATAAGACGAAAAATCATGTGAAAGGTAATTATACAACTCTCGAAAGTAAAAAGTGTTCTGAAGTAACTATCACCAAATAACCTGACTCCATTGAGTTGCACAAAATCATATAAGAGTTGAAGACGGAGTAATTGCAAGAAAACATTCATGATCAAAAACCATAGCTAATGTTCTGTTCTATATGATACATGTAATTTTTTGTTGTTGTTATTGTTGTTTGAGTCATCAGTCCATAGACTGGTTTGATGCAGCTTCCATGACACCCTATCCTGTGTTAACCTTTTCATTTCTACGTAACTATTGCATCCTACATCTGCTCTAATCTGCTTGTCATATTCATACCTTGGTCTACCCCTACCGTTCTTACCACCTACACTTCCTTCAAAAACCAACTGAACAAGTCCTGGGTGTCTTAAGATGTGTCCTATCATTCTATCTCTTCTTCTCGTCAAATTTAGCCAAATCGATCTCCTCTCAGCAATTCTATTCAGTATCTCTTCATTCGTGATTCGATCTATCTATCTCACCTTCAGCCAGCATTCTTCTGTAACATCGCATTTCCAAAGGTACTAGTCTCTTTCATTCTGAGCTAATTATCGTCCATGTTTCACTTCCATACAATGCCACGCTCCACACGAAAGTCTTCAAAAACATCTTTCTAATTCCGATATCAATGTTTGAAGTGAGCAAATTTCTTTTCTTAAGAAAGCTGTTCCTTGCTTGTGTCAGTCTGCATTTTATGTCCTTCTTACTTCTGCTTAGTTATTTTACTTCCCAAGTATCAATATTCGTCTACTTCCTTTAAGACATCATTTCGTAACCTAATATTTCTTGCATCACCTGCCTTCGTTCGACTGCACTCCATTACTTTTGTTTTGGACTTACTTATTTTCATCTTGTACTCCTTACGCAAGACTTCATCCCTACCATTCAGCAGCTTCTCGAGATCTTCTGCAGTCTCAGATAAAATAACAATATCATCGGTAAATCTCAAGGTTTTGATTTCCTCTCCTTGGATTGTGATTCCCTTTCCAAATTCCTCTTTGATTTCCTTCACTGCCTGTTCTATGTAAACATTGAAAAGGAGGGGGGACAAAACGCAGCCTTTCCTCACTCCTTTCTGGATTGCTGCTTCTTTTTCAAAGCCCTCGATTGTTATCACTGCAGACTGATTTTTATAGATTGTAGATAATTCTTCGTTCTCGGTATCTGATCTCAATCATCTTCAGAATCTTAAATAGCTTGGTCCAATCAAAATTATCAAATGCCTTTCTAGATCTACGAATGCCATGTACGTGAGCTCGTCCTTCTTAATTAGATCCTCTAAGATCAGACGTAAAGTCAGGATTGCTTCACGTGTTCCTACATTTCTTCTGAAGCCAAACTGATCTTCTCCCAACTCAGCTTCAACTTGTCTTTCCATTCTTCTGTAAATAATACGTGTTCAAATTTTGCAGGCATGAGATATTAAACCAATGATGCTGTAGTTTTCACACTTGTCGGCACCGGCTTTCTTAGGAATAGATATCATACATCTTACACACTAAATGGAATAACCTTGCCATGCTTGTTTCTCCTAAGGCAGTCAGTAATTCAGAGGGAATGTCATCAATTTCAGGTAGCTTGTTCCCATTTAGGTCTCTCACATCTCTGCCAAACTCTGACCTCAAAATTTGGTCTCCCATTTCATCAGTAGCAACAGCCTCTTCTTGTTCCAGAACCAAATTATCTACATCTTTACCTTGATACTAATCGTCTTTATTCTTTGCTGTTTTCTTCATTTCTAGCATTCTTGTATTTTCGTCGTTCATCAATCAGGTCTCGTATCTCTTAACCCTTTACTGCAAGTAAAGTGAAAAGTTGTATGTTGCCTGAGGGCAACAGTATGCAGTGAAGGGTTAAGTTACCTACTGATTCTTAGTTGATCTTTTCTTCCTTCCTAACAATTCTTAAGCAGCCCTACTGACTTCATTTTTCATGACTATCCACTCTTCCTCTATTGTGTTTCCTTCAGCCTTTTCATTTAGTCCTTGTGCAACATGTTCCTTGAAACAATCCTTCACACTCTTTTCTTTCAACTTGTCTAGATCCCATCTCCTTGCATTCCTTCCTTTCTTCAATTTCTTCAACTTGAGATGGCATTTCATGACCAACAAGTTTTGGTCAGAGTCCACGTCTGCTCCTGGGAAAGTTTTGCAATCCAACACCTGGTATATGAATCTCTGTGTAATCATAATGTAGTCTATTTGATTCCTTCTAGTGTTTCCAGGTCTCGTCCACGTATACAGACGTCGTTTGTGGTGTTTGAATCAAGTACTGGCAAGGAATAAATTTTGATCAGTGCAGAATTCAACCAGCCGACTTCCTCTTTCGTTCCTTTGTCCCAATCCGAATTATCCAACTGTATTACCTTCTCTTCCTTGGCCTACCACTGCATTCCAGTCTCCCATCACAATTAGATCCTCATCAGCTTTTACATATTGTGTTAAATCTTCTATCTCTTCATATATTCTTTCGATTTCCTCATCATCCGCTAAAGAAGTAGGCATATAGACCTGCACTATTGTGGTGGGGCATTGGTTTAGTGTCTATCTTGACGACAATAAGTCTTTCACTATGCTTGTCGTAGTAGCTTACCCGCTGCCCTATTTTCTTATTCATTATTAAACCAACTCCTGCATTTTCCCTGTTTGATTTTGTGTTGATAATTCTGTCCATGCTCCGACTCGCAGAATGCCAGTATCCATCTTCCTGATGATATGGACTTAACAGCATAAATACAAATTCATGAATATCTTTGTTATCACAGCCGGTACGGTAAAAATGTGTAAGACGTAAATGATCGAAAATTTAATTCTATATAACTTTAGTTATGTAGTATTTATCGATAGGACCACTAATAACAAATATTTGAGAATTACATTTTAGGGCTTCCCTTAAACTACCATTTCACTCAACGTGAATAAAATGATCTATAGCCTAGATTGTAGTGGTTCATTCCCTGACTTTACATACCGATTTTCATTAAATTCTCTTCAGCCGTTTTCTCGTGATGCATGTACATACATACATACAGTACATACATACATACATACAGACAGACAGACAGGCAGGACTGAAAATTAAAAAGTGCATTTTCCTGTTACTGTGGATTCGCCCGATACAGCAAAACCATTATTTTTAAATTCTGAGGAATGTACAGACAAAACTCTTATTTTATATATACAGTATAGATTTTGCCAATTTGCGAACTAAGATTCGAATACATCCGGATCGCTAATGGAGTCCCATTCAGCCGTCAAGATAAATGTATGTATATGCCATGATAAGAGTAGAGATTGCCTAAAGGAAGTTTTGAAACAACATTGTTTCCTTCCTTTGTGAAGGCGGCTCAATTTAGAGAATCGAAGTCCTCACAGCAGGCCTTCCCCACGTGAAGCTCGCTGATGGGCAGGGGCGATAAGAATCTATAAATATGGCTAGTAACCTGCTCGCTTACTCACACCTTGACAGGGCTGAGGAATCTATCACTGGGTAAGAACAAGAGCATTTGTCGTTAAAACTACCTGTTTCTCTTGGCCCGGTCACGTACACGGCAACCTCTTTAATCTCTACCACCTTCCTTGCAAGAATCCCTCACCCCATGTAAACTATGCAGCGATCACAGCTGACTTTACTGAATAATGATGTGTAGTCGAGTGATGGCCGAAAACATTATTTTCAAGTTACCGTCACCTGTGTCTCTGTTACAAAATATAACTTATAAATAACAGGTAAAAAATCAACGTTCCGCCATTCATTCACACTCCTTACAGTGTAACGAGTTATATAACGAACGGTTGTTACAAGTGGTAACGAAGAAACTCAAATACGGTTATAAATGTCTTATAGTAAAGGTATCAATACTGAATTGCTTTGTATTATTATTATTATTATTATTATTATGAGCAAAGCAACGGGAAACTACCTCACTCCTCATTTCCCTAGTACGCCTCTTCAGTTATCCCTAGGTCATCTGTGACAGCTGATGGCAGACCTGTTGAGGATTCAACCAGCCTTAGGGCTGAGGACTGAATATGCATATTATTATTATTATTATTATTATTATTATTATTATTATTATTATTATTATTATTATTATTATTATTATTATTAAACAATGAATACTACCTTCATATCTTAATGGGTAAACAAATTTGAATTTGAAGAGAACCAAATTTTGTAACACGAAGAGAATTCAGTGTCAGGTTGAGAATACAAACCTGGAACACATAGATCATTTCAAGTAGACTATTTAGAATGTGTACTTTCCCAGGATATAGTAAGTGTGATTGAATCAAGGTGCAGTAAAGCTAATGCAGCGAGCTCTCTGTTGCGATGGACAGTACAGTATTCTGTTAGAAGTGAGTCAGCTCCCGGACGAAACTATCTTTACATCCGTCAGTTTCCAGACCAACTTTGCTTTACAGGAGTGAAAGCTGGATGGAGTCAAGATATCTTATTCATAAGCTAGAAGTAACAGAAGAGCCTCTGTGGCTCAGGTGGCAGTGCGCCGGCCTCTCTTCGCTGGGTTCCTTGCTTCGTATCCCGGTCACTTCATGTGAGATTTGTGCTGGACAAACCGGAGGCGGGACAGGCTTTTCTCCGGGTACTCCGGTTTTCCCTGTCATCTTTCATTCCAGCAACACTCTGCAATATCATTGTTGACATTTTCAAATACCTAGGGAATTAACTACGGTAATGCAGAATACTAGGCTGGGCATGGAGATTAGAAAGAAGGTGCAGCAGGACAATGCATTATGCTAGAGAGTGTAAGAAACACTGTCTGTTATAAAGAAGTGCAAAGGGATAACGTACAAAATGTACGGGCTTCGGCAGCCGGCATAATTCATATCCTCGCCGCTAGATGGGGCTTCATTCATTTCATTCCTGACCCTGTCGAATGACTGGAAAACAGGCTGTGGATTATTATTATTATTATTATTATTATTATTATTATTATTATTATTATTAGCTAGAAGTAACAGACATGAAAGTAGCGAGAATGATTGCTGGTACAAACACGTTGGAACAATGGCAGGAGGGTAGTAGGTATAAAAAGACAAATGGATAAGTTCAGAATGAACTCGATTGATGAAGCTGTACGCATAGGCCGGCTTCGGTAATGGGGTCATATGAGGCGAATGGAGGAGGATAGGTTTCCTGCGAGAATATGTATAACTTATTTGCTATTTGCTTTACGTCGCACCGACACAGATAGGTTTTATGGCGACGATGGGATAGGAAAGTCCTAGGAGTGGGAAGGAAGCGGCCGTGGCCTTAATCAAAGTACAGTCCAAGCATTTGCCTGGTGTGAAAATGGGAAACCACGGAAAACCATCTTCAGGGCTGCCGACATTGGGATTCGAACCCACTATCTCCCGGATGCAAGCTCACAGCTGCGCGACTCTAACCGCACGGCCTACTTGCCCGGTCCTGGGAGAATAATGAACTCTGTTATGGAGGGTAAGATAAGTAGAAGGAGACTAAGACGAAGATGGTTAGATTCAGTTTCTAATTATTTAAATATAAGAGTTATAGGCTTTACGTCCCGCTAACTACTTTTGCGACTTTGGGAGACACCGAGATGCTGGGATTTAGTCACGCAGTAGTTATTTTATGTGCTAGTAAATTTACTGACACGAGCTGACGTATTTGAGCACCTTCAAATACCACCGGACTGCCAAGTTGGGGTCAGAAGGCCAGCGCCTCAACCGTCTGAGCCACGTCTCATATTCGACAAGTATAATTTTTTTCTTGGTCTGGAGTAATGAAGTAAATATATATTATTTTCACCAGGGACTTGATTAGGAAATTTATTATTAGAATACAAGCCCCTCAGGTAGTTTTCACTTAGTTCTACTGGTAACTGAAATATTGGGTTAACTAGCTCCAGTTATCCTATAGATGTGATTTTGTTTGAATTTTTCCTTCAAATGTGATCGATTGTGATTGACCAGGGAGTTAAAATTGTTGCCCCTGAAAGGTTGTTGTCAATGAACGGTGAAGTGGGGAAAGATCTATTCATAATTTCACTGTCAGAAGACAGTGGAGAGACAATTACATTTTTAGGAATATATTTTTCGTTACGAAAAGTAACAGTAGCACGTTGTTGTATGTATGTATGTTTAGTCCTCAGCCCGAAGGCTGGTTGGATCCTCAACAGCTCTGCCATCAGCTGTCATAGATGGCCTAGGCATCACTGAAGAGGCATACTAGGGAAATGAGGAGTGATGTAGTTTCCCGTTGCTTTCCTCACCGGGCCAGAAGTTGCTATTACATATCAGTCTGCCAAGCCCACTGAAATGCATGCACCAACCGACCCTATGAGCAATATTTTCACACCATTCAGAGCAGGGACTGGCTGCAGAAGGAATGGCATTACTAGCATCACTCATACCTCAGTCACTTTCATTTTGTCAAAGCCAAGGATAAAGCTGAGACAGATCAATGAAAGTAACAAGATTGCTCTAGCCCATACCAGAAGACATAGTGCACTGTAAACACTAGGTCCCGCCAGCAAAGGCATCGTTGTTGTATATTTCTTACAAATTATAGTCGTTAAAATTACTGCTACGTTACCTTTCACTTTTACCTTTCGTTATTTGATTTTTTGTAACCGAGACACAGGTAACGGTAAAATGAAAATAACTTTTCTGAAAATTACTAGTCTGCATACGTTTTATGCAGCAACCCCCTTTCGGAACATACAACCAGTGCGTATCAAAAAAAAAAAAAAAAAAAAAAAAAAAAAAGAAAGAAAAAGGATCACCTGACCAGAACTGTCTAACTTACATAAGGCAATAAATAATCTAAATAAATAATCTAAAAATATAATTCATACATCATCATCGTAATTTATTTATTTATTTATTTATTTATTTATTTATTTATTTATTTATTTATTTATTTATTTATTTATTCACGAAGCACAAGCTACACTGAGCAAATTTCACTTGCACTGTCAACAGACTATTTAACAAACGTAAACTTTCATAATAAAATACAACAAACATAACAAAATATAACAAGATCAGGTACACAGCCTACTAATAACAACTGTCCGAATCGAAAACCATAAGAATGTCCATATTCATAGCCAAGTCGTCGTGGGTCAAGATGGCGGTTTAATCCCTTCACATCAACTTATCTTTAAGAGGCTATTTACACACCTCTCGAATACACTTTTATTTGATGCTATATCAAGTTCTTGTCTCCTGTTAATATTGTTAAAGAGTGTTTGGAGGCGGATTAGGAAAGATCGTTGAAGTATTGAGTGATGAGTGTGGGGAATGTGGAGAAGGTGTTTGATTCTGGTGGAGCGGGAAGGAACACGGAGAGAGAAGAGTGAGACTATGGGCCGATTGCAGAAACGATGACTAGTTTTAAGCCTTAGACACCGTCTACCTAAACAACGTCTAAATCATTCACGATCTTCCATTGCATAAACAGTGTTCAGTCGATGTTTAACTAGACATCCCTTAAAGTTTCAATTTTGGTTTGAAATTGGAGACAGAAGTATCTTTCATGCAACTCTTTGCTTGTCGCAACCAATGAAATTCGTCGGTGAGCGCGCCGAACGTCAGTCAGCTGTTTGTCTTCCTACACATTACTCAAATATGGCTGAGCATGACTTGCCCACAGATAAGAGTATCGCTTTCGATGCAAATTAAATCTCATAATATTATCGACACTAATGCGACACGCCACCGTACGGGGAAGTGTAGCTTTCATTATAGCGTTGTTATAGTGAGTGTAATTTACTCATAAATGCAGTAGCTACGACGAAGAGAAATTGAAGCAATAGTAATGTGTAACCGAGTGTGTTGTACGGGCCATATAGAAGTAGCTTGCATTCTGGAGATCGTAGGTTCGAAACGCATCATCGGCAGCCGTGAAGATTGTTTTCCGTAGTTTCCCTATTTTTACACCAGGTAAATACTAGGGCTGTTATTACGGCCACGGCACTTCTTCCCCAGTCCTCTTTAAACGATAATCACCACCACTTGCCTTTTCCTGTCTGATAGTTGCCGGAAACCTATGCGATTATATATATATAAATCCCATACAACCTACTTTTTAGTTTTCACAATCATGTGTGTTTACTTGGCAGTAAATATAAGTGAATCTCTCCCCGTTGATGTATGTGACAGCCCTCAGACGATCGGGACACGTAATTGCGGTATGTATGGAGTCGAAGTGACCTATAATCCCATGGAAATTACCCCATGTATATAATAAAATACAAGAATTGTATTCAAGTTGACAGTTACCGGGCTGTCACTTCGTCAGTCTCAAGAAACAAGTCTCTCGTAAAGCGAAACCTTATTTTATGATTATCTCCATTATCTCCCCGTGCATGTCAAACGAATTGCTGCGATTTAGCAGCGAGCGACCCACAGAGAGGCCGTCGGACTAACCTTTCTTCCCGGAATCGTCTCAACATAATAAAAATTACATATTTCATGGTACATAACCTCTGATTGTGATTCACTCCTGTCATTTGAGGTTAAACAGTGCTCTCGGCAGTGTTTAAACATGACCGGTTGAACATCAGTTTTAGACAGTGTCTAAGTGATAAATAACGTCTCTGCAATGCGGCAGCCATACTTAGGCATTGTTTAACCATAGACATCGTCTAATTGCCGTTTCTGCAATCGGCCCAAGATGTTCCGAGCGGTAATGCCCATTTAAGATCCCGTGGAGGAAGCTCAGGTTAGCTACCTGTCGCCTGATGTGCAGCGGTGACATATTAATTGCCATTAATACCTGCTGCGTAGACAGATTTCTGAGCTTGGGGTTTCTGTTCCTTACAATTGCAGCAAAGACGGACACTGCTCTGTCTAACTGCTTAGTATTGGAGGGGGAGGCTGTTGTCCAAATCGGAGAACAGTAGTTTAAGAGAGGTTGAATGATCGTGAGGAAGAAGTGACGAATCATCATCATCATCCTGTACTCGTATCCAGCTCTTGCCGGGTCGGGGCATTCATGGTACAGTGGAGCCTCGACATCTCGACTCACCTCGGGAGCTACATTTTATTCCAAATTATCGAAATGTCGAGATATAGAGAATACCGTTTTTGAGCATATATAGCCCATAATTAAATCACATGTATCTACGGGCTTGTAAGGAATACAATTATTTTTCCAGTATTTAAAATCTTACAAAAACACTCGTATTTTACGGCATCCCTTTAATTATGAACCTACGCCGATTTTCCGATCTCTAGAAGTTTGTTTTTCGGTTCGCGTCATATTAGCTCCCAGCATCACTGGAATCCTTTCTTTCCTTGTTAACTGTTCCTCACAAACTACAAATGCTGTATTGCACAGTCAATGTTGTAGTCTGCAAAATTCAAGTCACGCCAGGCAAATTAATTAAGCCCACGACCGTTTTCTTCCCATTCCTAGCCCTTTCCTATCCCATCGTCGCCATAAGACCTATCTGTGTCGGTGCGACTTAAAACAAGTAGCAAAATTCAAGTTACAACAAAGTAGTTTTTGCTTCAAGGGAGGAAAGCTTTGCTTCGAGAAATCGAGAAATTCATGTAACCGAATTGCGAGTAATAGATAAATAAATACACCTGAAGAATACGACAAACGGCAGGGAAATTGAAGTTACTTCGAGATACTGAAAATCCTGTAACCGAGATATCGAGTTTCGACTGTACTTCTCCACCTTCCTCTCACCTTCCATCATTTAGTTACAGTCCAGGTTTTTTCTTCTTGCACTCCTGGGTACTGAATCGATCCGCCTTGTTCTAGGTCTTCCTCTCGCTCACTTTCTCTCGAACTTCATCTCCATCATCTGTTTTGGTATACCTACCTCCTCCATCCTCTTTATAGGTCCAAACATTCTTAGTTTACTCCTATCAATTCTCTCATGTAGATTTTCTATTCCGACTTCCTTTCAGACATCTTAGTTTCTCAGTTTGTCTTTCCTATCATACTTCGTGGGTATTTCACTTCGCTGGCTTGAATTCTACTCTCCTCCCTACTTGTCATTATCCAGTTCTCAGCTGCATAAGTCAATATGGGTGCATAATACATTTCGTACGTTATCTCCAAAGCCCGGATTTTCATGTCGTAACAGGTTAGACTGCAAGCTAAATATGGTTAATAGGAAGTGTCGGCCATCCGCTTTTCCATAATGTAGCAAGAGTAACATGAATTAAAGGAGTTCTGATGGGCCGTACCCCTAATGTTTATGCAAACCCCATAGCATAATCGTTGTGAAGGTAGACTATACTTGTTGCTCGCTTCAGAAACTTTGCATTCTAACCTATTACTGCATAAAAATTCGGGCTCTAGTAGGGCCCGGATGTTTATGCAGTAATAGGTTAGAATGCAAAGTTTCTGAAGCGAGCAACAAGTATAGTCTACCTTCACAACGATTATGCTATGGGGTTTGCATAAACAATAGGGGTACGGCCCATCAAAACCCCTATAATTTATGTTACTCTTGCTACATTATGGAAGAGCAGGTGGCCGACACTTCGTACTAACCAAATTAGTTTGCAATCTAAGCGGTTACTGCATAAAAATCCGGGCCCTATATCTCTTTACACCTCCTTATTTCAGACAAGGTAGAATGCATTGCCCTGTTGCACCCTCTTGCTTATCTCCATGTCCAGTCTAGTGTTCTGCATTAATTCACTCTTTAGGTATTTGGAAATGTCAACAATTTTGAGGCTTTGACCACCAGTTTTCACAATGCCTTTCCGTTGTGTTCCTCCTCTTGATATCACTATGGTCTTGCTTTTCTCTGCGCTGATTTTCATACCATATTTTTCAATTTCAGGGCCCATCAAGTTGTTCTTGTACTTCCTTTTCTGTTTGTTCCCCAGATCACAATCTTCTTCTTATTCTTTTTTTCCTACCGCTTTTCCCCCACATGTGTGGGGTCGCGGGTGCGAACTGAGTTCCACATGTAGATTTGGCCCTGTTTTATGGCCGGATGCCCTTCCTGCCGCCAACCCTATATGGGGGGATGTAATCACTATTGAGTGTTTCTGTAATGGTTGGTAGTGTAGTGTGTTGTGTGAACATGAAGAGGAGAGTGTTGGCACGGACACAAACAACCAGTCCCCGAGCCAGAAGAATTAATCAGAAGCGATTAAAATCCCCGACCCGGCCGGGAATCGAACCCGAGACCCTGTGAACCGAAGGCCAGTACACTGACCGTTCAGTCAACGAGTAAGACGTTCCCCAGACCGCAATATCTTCTGCAAATAGTAATAACTTCATCTCCCTATTACCATTAGCTTCCTTTGTCTCATTTACAATTTCAAATTATTATTATTATTAATAATTATGATTTAATTGATAGAAATACTCTATTTGATATTTTAAAGGAATTTGGACTTGATAATAAAACAATTGAAATAATTAAAGCAACATTATCAAACACAACATCCAAGGTAAATTTTTTGGGAGCTCTCTCAAAACCATTTGAAATAAGATCAGGGAGATGGTTTGTCACCTCTACTCTTCAGTTGTGCATTAGAGAAGTCAGAAGGTGGTTCGAGAATGGAGGAAAGCCATCAATACTAAAGGTGTTCAACTAGGAAGAAATCCAAATAGAATCATTAAAGATTGTTCAGCTTTCGCAGATAACATGGCACTAATTACAGACACATTAGATAATGCTCAAGAACAAATACGAGAATTACAGAAACAATCGGCCAAAATAGGATTGCAAATATAATTTGAAAAAAAAAACGGAAGTTCATGACAAACATCATTAATTCCCCTCAAAGTATCACAATTAACAATAACATAATATCTCGGACAGATTGCTTTAAATAACTGGGAGAATGCATAACAAACACACAAAAGAAAAGGTGGCTATAGATATAAGAGTAAACAAAACGGAAAAGATGTTTCATATGACAAAAAATATATACAGTAAGAAATCCCTATCCTGGAACTTAAAATTAAGACATTCTTATTATCAAACCGTGGCCCGGCCAGAAATTGTATATGCAGCAGAAACTCTTAAACTTACAAGAATTGGGGATCTTGAACAATTAGAAAAGTTGAAAGAAGAATTTTGAGACAAATACTGGGACCTATAAGAAACAATAATGCTGAATTTAGACTAAGATCAAACAGAGAGCTAGCTAATTTAAAAGTTGAAAAACTGACAACTGTAATGAGAAAAAGAAGACTCCAGTTTTTTGGACACATTTATAGAATGAATAACAATAGACTAACTAAAAAAATCTTCAATTTATTGAACAGTTACAAATCCAAGCCAACATGGTTCGTTGAAATTGAAAAGGACATGAAAAACGCTGGAATTAAAATAGATTCCATAGAAAGCAGAACACGTTTCAGAGAAGTAACACGAAAGGCACGATTTCAGGAGAGAATGAAATTAACAACTGGAAGAAAATGGACTCAAGAGGAAAAGGAACAACATTCTCAGAAAATGAAGGAAGTTTGGAAACGAAGAAAGTTAAATGCAAAGAAAAGTAACCAAAGTTGATTTATCGTACCCTAAAAAAGGGCTATTCGAATAATAATAATAATAATAATAATAATAATAATAATAATAATAATAATAATAATAATAATAATAATAATAATAATAGTCCGTCTCTGCAAGAAAAATGGAAGACTCAACCTATGTGGCTGAGGCAGAAACACCAGAGGAGGGTGTCGAAGAGGGAGAGGTACAGGAAAGATCCGTCTTTAGGAAGAAAATTGTGAGAAGGAGGGATGAATCCGAGAAACAATTTGCTAGGCAAAAAACATCTCGATGGAAGAGCGAGAAAGAAGTCTAAGACTTAAAGACATTTAAAAAGTGAAAAGTAATCGAAAATTCACATTTCGGTTTTACACTTCTGTGAACAGAGTAAGCATTCGTAAATATGTAAATGCCGGGAGAATCATGTGGACCTATTTTTTCTTGAACATAATGTAAACCTGCTAAAAATTAATAGGTGGTATGTGGATGTTTTTGAAACAAAAGTATAGTTTTAATACGTACAGGCCGCTGATCTAGATGTTAGACTCTTTTAACAAGAAGCGTATAAATACTTTCGGACTTTCAAGAAATACTGATATGGATTATGATATTCATCTCCGTCCTCTGCCAAATGCATCCTCAACAGCAGACGAGCAGTGATATCGATGAGTGTGTTATAAAAGGTATATGTAGTAGCCGCGGTTTTGAGAACTACTTAACGTGGAGTTGTCCTTCGAGCGTTCTGAACGGTAATTAGCAAGATACTACCTTGCAGGGGGCTTTGTCATTACTTTTACTCTAGATACTGTAGCTTGCCGACATTTAGAGCCACGTTCCTGGAAACAGCTAAAGTATACCTGGGGACAAAACTTGACGGCCTCAGTTCCTGGAAGCGAGCTGGAAGCTAGCCGTGAATCACACCCTGCGGAGTTAACGTGTTCGAAGTGATCATTGTTTGGGGTGGCGAGGTTGCCAGACCACTTTCTTCCACACTCTCTTCAGTCTGTACTCTTTCTTCGTGTCGAGTACTGTAGATGATTTGGCAACTGCGGCTACAGTAGACGTAATAAATCCTACAAGTTGCTAACAGACACCGGCCTGGTGTGAGGTGAGGTCGTCGTGTGTTGTCGGCAAAAGTATACTTACCATACCTTGAAGGCTTTCGGGCTAAATACACTTGACCATTTATTGAGCTGCATTGTGATAAAATTCTCTGGCATGATACAGTGGAACATCGGTATCTCGAATCACCTCGAGTTATCGAAATTTCGAGATATAGAGAATACCGTTTTTAAGCATGTATAGCACATAATCGAATAATATGTATCTACGGGATTATACTGAACACATTATTTTTAACAGTACCGGTATTTAAAATTTAATTATAACCCTTATTATAGCAACTTTTTAGAAGACAGGGTACAGTACATACAGTAGTGAAACAAGAAACTCCTCGGTTACCACCTTTGGAAGAAATTCATTAGTCTTTTCTGTTAGTTACTGTTAACCTTTCCTCCCTTCACGTTGAAACTTCTCGTCACTACCACGCAGCCGAGATTCGTAAATTGAGCTTGTCATCCACGACTTCGGGGGTTGTTTTCGTACGTGGCCGGTAATTAATTCACACCCGAAAAACAGCGAGGCTTCGCCGATTTTCCGATCATTAGAAGTTTTAGTTTTTCGATTCCCGTCATATTAGGTCCCAGCATCACTGTAACCCTTTCCTTACTTGTTAACTGTTCCTCACAGACCACAAATGCCGTATTGCACAGTTAATGTTGCAGAGAATTCGAGTTACAGAGTATTTTTTTGTTTCAAGGGAGAAAATGTTTGCAAATAAATACACGTGAAGAATAGGACAAATGACCGGGAAATTTAAGTTACTTCGAGATACTGAAAATTCGAGTAATGGAGGTTCGAGATATCGAGGTTCCACTGTACTATAAATTTGCTATATTATTTGATAATTAATTCCTTTAAAGGTTGCTAGGTCATTGCTTTATGGGGGAGTACGCAAGCATATTATTAGTGTTTTTATTAGGGACTGGAAAAATTAGCGTCTATTTTGACATAAATACGTCTTACGACGGGGGATCATCCGAAAATTTGTGTAACATGATGTGACAAAATTTATGCCGGAAGTGTAACAATAGCAACCGTGCAGGCTTCATATTAAGATCTTTAAAAGCTCCATTCAAGCTTATTCGTGTACTAATATCATTCCACGCCTACTCTCCACAGACAGCTCGGAACATACTACATGGTCGAGCAGCTCGTCTCCTTACTCCCAACTCTTCCCTGCGCAAAGTTTGCACCATAATCGTGACACTACTTTTTTTTTTTTTTTTTTGTCGGAAATCACCCAGAACAAATCTTGGTGTTTTCCGTTGGGTCTTTTCCAGTTCTCGTATCAAGTAGTCCTATTGAAGTTCCCATCTACTGGAACTACACTATAATTGGGGTCTTATACGCCATCTCCTTTATGTCCTTACTAAAACCCCTAAATACTCTCGGAACCATAAGAAGAGATCTGTAACCTTTATTCATGTGATTACTAGAGCCCGGATTATATATGATATAACAATGAGGAATATGTACATAAATATGTAGCTAAAATTGACAAAATATGTAGTTAAATATGTAATCAATAAAAATATGTAACTTAAAATCTAACCTGTATTTGATGTATTTTGGTACATAGAAGTGGAAACAAAACCGAAAAAAGTTAAAACTGCAGATGCTATTTAAACTCTAATTTTCATTTGGAGGCACAATTAATAATTAAATATTTTTCCAAATTTTCTGCGGTCATTGAATGCTGTCTGTCCGCTAGGATGTTCTTACTCGTATAATATAGAAAAAACCTTTAATATTTAATTGTAGATTTGCTCAAGAAAGGAAGATCCTTAATAAGAGAGAAGTAAGTTGATCTCATCAAACACAAATATGCTTATTAGAAACATGTTTCTGAAGACTTGTATGTAGCTTAGCCGTTTGTGGAAGTGAAGCATGGGGAATGACCGAAGAAGAAAGAAAGAAAGAAAGATAGAAAGAAAGAAAGAAAGGGAAAGGGGGCTTTTGACATATAACATTAAAACGAGGACTGGCAAAGGGATCACAAATCAAATCTGAGGGGAGAACAATGCGACAAAGTTTTGTGCGAGGGCAGATTGATAGACACAGTTCGAGACACCTAAGACTTGCATCGTCAATATCATCATCATCATCTGTTTACCCTCCAGATTCGGCTTTTCCCTCGGACTCAGCGAGGGATCCCACCTCTACCGCCTCAAGGGCAGTGTCCCGGAGCTTCAGACTCTTGGTCGGGGGATACAACTGGGGAGAATGACCAGTACCTCGCCCAGGCGGCCTCACCTGCTATGCTGAACAGGGGCCTTGTGGAGGGATGGGAAGATTGGAAGGGATAGACAAGGAAAAGGGAAGGAAACGGCCGTGGCCTTATGTTAGGTACCATCCCGGCATTCGCCTGGAGGAGAAGTGGGAAACCACGGAAAACCACTTCCAGGATGGCTGAGGTGAGAATCGAACCCACCTCTACTCAGTTGACCTCCCGAGGCTGAGTGGACCCCGTTCCAGCCCTCGTACCACTTTTCAAATTTCGTGGCAGAGCCGGGAATCGAACCCGGACCTCCGGGGGTGGCAGCTAATCACGCTAACCACTACACCACAGAGGCGGACATCGTCAATATACTGTAGCTAAAGGATGCGATTCTTTGACAGAATACCTCGCTTTCATTTTAAAAATTATTTTTAGATGTTAGAGACGTAAAGTTTTTAAAAACTATTTTCAAGTGTTTAATAAAAAAATTTAAATCAATGTAAAATTAGTGAAAAAAGAATTGTGTTTTCTTTCAAATGCGTTATATCGTTCAAAATAGTTAAAATATATAATATTTATCAAGACATTTATTATGCATCGAAATAGGTAAGAATATGTAACTTCAAACTCCTGGAATAATGGCCCTTTTAGTGTGATTCGCCGACATTTTAGCTTTTCTTTTAGCTACATATATGGGAACAGAATATGTAATTACGTATAATCCGGGCTCTAGTGATTAGTCTAAGGAAGATATCTCTTTATATAAACACCCTAGTACTTAAAGTGAACTTGTGAGGCATGTTCACCCCGTCAGCACAGTAATTAGAACTCAGAGGCATTTTCCTCTTGGTGAAATTTACAACCTGCCTTTTCATCCCGTTACCATCATACTATTGTCTGTTTTCCATCTCACAACATTCTTTTTCTTTCTTTCTTTCTTTCTTTCTTTCTTTCTTTCTTTCTTAATCTGTTTACCCTCCAGGGTTGGTTTGTCCCTCGGACTCAGCGATGGATCCCACCTCAAGGGCAGTGTTCTGGAGCTTCAGACTCTGGGTCGGGGGATACAACTGGGGAGGCTGACCAGTACCTCGCCCAGGCGGCCTCACCTGCTATGCTGAACAGAGGCCTTGCGGGGGGCGGGGGGATGGGAAGATTGATAGGGATAGACTAGGGAGAGGGAAGAAACCGGCCGTGGCCTTAAGTTAGGTACCATCCCGGCATTTGCCTGGGGGAGAAGTGGGAAACCACGGAAAACCACTTCCAGGATGGCTGAGGTGGGAATCGAACCCACCTCTACTCAGTTGACCTCCTGAGGCTGAGTGGACTCCGTTTCAGCCCTTGTACCACTTTTCAAATTTCGTTGCAGAGCCAGGAATCGAACCCGGGCCTCCGGGGGTGGCAGCTAATCACACTAACCACTACACCACAGAGGCGGACCAAAACATTCTCGAGGTTTTCTTTTTTGTTTGCAGTCGCTCACAATTCTTTGGGCTCATTTCACAGAACCCCCTGTGGGTGGGGGATGCAGACGAAGAATACACCCACGGTATACCCTGCTTGTCGTAAGAGGCGACTAAAAGGGGCGACCAAGGGATGATTGTATTAGAACCATGAAACTACTTGTGATTAGTACCACCACGCGGGGAACACCATGGGTCACTTTTACTTGCGCGTAGTGCCACTGTGTTAGGTACCAAATAATATGTTTGCGATTAGTAGCACGTAGGAGCACCGTGCGGTCTGCCACCCCCACTTAGAGTGCACTGTCGGCTTTTACAGTACCTGTGATTAGTACCACTATGTGAGCGACACCATGGTTCTGGCTTGCCTATACTATAAGGAGCACTACGGGATAGTACGAGTCCCTGTGGTTAGTACACTTATGTGATGAAAACCATAGGTTTGCGTTGCCTGTAAATGGCGCCGCTATGTGCGGAACACCATAGGTCTGTATTACATGTGTGAATTTCATTACCTGTAAGTAGTACCATAATGTGTGGAATACCGCGAGTCTACGCTACTTTTGATTAGTACCGCACCATGACAAATACCATGGTTCTACTTTCGTACCAATAAGTACCATTATGAGGGGCCGATGACCTGGATTTTTGACCCCTTTAGACTGGAGCATCATCGATTCAGTATTATGCTATAGAAGCAGTCCCTTTGTCAGTAATACTATTATTTCACGTCAGTTTCTGTACATGTGAGGCATTGCGGGTCGGATCCACTGGTTGTTTTAAATTCATATCCATCCATTCATTCTTCGTCCTCACGTTTTGAATTCTGGTCAGTGGAAGATTTTGGACTTTTATTTTGTCATTGCATTTCGTACCATTAGGGGCCGATGACCTAGATGTTATACCACTTAAAATAAGAAGCATCATCATCATCATTTCACAGAAAGTAGCTGCTGAGTCCTTAACACAGGCAATATGTTTATTCTTCTAAATAAATGATGTGTCAGTCGCGGACTCGATCACAGTTACAAATGAGGGGACATTTCGCAAGCTACCGATAAGACCAACTCTGCTGCTAAATTTTTGTAAATTCCTAATTTGATCGAACAGGGAAAGGAAATGTTGCCGACTTTTTTTCTCGTGTACCTTCGTAGTTTCCCGTTATTTCTCTTTCAGTGATGTCGTTGACCCGACACAAGAGGATACGAAAGAGGATTAAAACTACAAAGGTTTGTCACTTCCCGTTTTGTCTCAAGGTTTGTCTCCAGACTAATAGCTTTCGGTCTGCGACTCTTAACTACCTGCATTCCAGCAACATAACTAGAGGAGAACCTGGAAATGAATTTATAATGCGAACGACGTAGAACACATAATTAATATACTTTTCTTTTTTAAATGAAAATCATACCACCTCCCTCTCCTCGAATGACCCATGCTGCTCCAAAACATTCAATTCAGACAGATAAGGCGAATATCTAAGCTCAAAACCACATATCCAGCCAAGGTTTCTATCCGTTCACTGCCGGACTGAATAGCTCGGACGGTGGAGCGCTGGTCTTCTGACCCAAACGTGGCAGGGTCGATCCTGGCTCAGTTCGGTGGTATTTGAAGGCGCTCAAATAAATCAGCCTCGTGTCGGTAGATTTACTGGCACGTAAAAGAAATCCTACGGGGCAATATTTCGGCGTCTCTCAAAACCGCAAAAGTAGTTAATGGGACTTAAAAACGTCATTATTATTATTATTATTTGCTCCGTTAGGGTATTCTAAGGACCACGTGACAATTTCAAAGCTTCATCCTTCTTCCTCCAATACTCCTCCATCTGCTCACTGTCTCATTTTTCTCTCCTTCGATAATTTTCAGCCTGTTTTTCTTTCCCTCCCGACCTTGGAATCCTTCCATTTTTAACACTATTATTATTTAGGATTGTTTCAACCTCATATGGGTTACGATTTCAACTTCCTTCACTGTTGATGTTCTTTAATTTTACGCCAATACTCTTTCATTCTCTGGCTCGCGTTTGCTCGTTCCCCATTTGAGAACAACCTTTTTGTTCTCCTGGGTTTTTCTACGAACAGATCAGTCACCTTCGCAATTTTCCTTCTCAACACTGTTCTGTTTATATCTCCCTCCTCAGTGCCACATTTTTTAAGATCCTGATGATCTTCTTTCAGCTATGGTACTTGGATCTTTATTCTTCCCTAGAAGGTGAGGATCTTATTTGCTAGGCGTTCCAGTGCCATTCTTCTCAGGTGTCCATAGAAAGGCAGTCGCCTTTTTCTTATCGAGGTTGAAATCTTTTCGCATTCTTCATACAGCACTTGATTTAATCTCAAACGGAAGGTAAACAAATTTCCTGTTAATCACAGGAATAGAACCAGCTTTTGGGTGGTTAGGCCGTGTGCATTATGCAGAGTTTCGTCCAGACGTGCCATTTGGACTCATCAGCTGGAATGGCACGCCCCTCCAGGACTCTGCTTAGCAGTGGCAGACCAAACTGTGTGGCCCCGCCGTGTTAGCAAATCAAGTTTGCTAACCTGCTACTGTGTAGAGATGAGAAGAATGCAAGAATGAGGAATGTGGCCTGCAAGCACGAACTTCCTGTTCTGCCCAGACAGATCGGCTCTTATCTGCTACAAGAGAACATTGATTCACACTTTGCAGTTTGCTGGATTACAACTAACGAGAGCGAAGAGCTGCCAGTAGAAGATAATACAAAGTCGCCTGGGTAGTAGTGGAGTTGCCATGGTAAACATTGCGTCACTGGCTCTACTGGTGAAAATCCCTTCGCCCCGTGCCTCACCGGGCGAATGCATTCTTCTGATCTCCCAACAGTAAAGAAGAAATGACTTCTCCGTTTAAAAAATGCACACGGCCTAACCACCCAAAAAGCTGGTTCTATTCCTGTGATTATAAGATCTGCGGCCGTGAAAGCCTTTTTTGATAATTTCCTGTTGCTTTCTTGGGTCACAGAATTTTCCTTAGAAATTTACGCTCTTTCTTTTCTATTTCTCTAATCGCCTTTCTGGCAGTTGTCTTTGCTGCATCGAAGTATTCAGGTTTCACCACGGTATTACAGTGTCTGAGTTTGGCTTGATAGGAGAGTGATTTGGCATAGTCTGAATGCAATCTCCATCTTCTTTGCTCTTTCTTCGATAGCTGGCTTCTCGTTGTTGTTAGGAGTCACTATTATATTTATTTATTTATTTATTTATTATTCGCTAATAGGCCCGCTAGTGACCACGATAAGTCTCATTATGCATTCTGGTGTTTACTCGGTTTTCGATTGACCCAGTAGGTTTCCATTAGGTTGCTGTATCGAGCAAGGCGTTCATCCGACCACTTTGCACCAGATGTCCACTTCACATCCCGGAAAGTCCCAAAAGTCTTCTTCTGAAAAGGTCTCGTTTGTGCCCGTAATCTGGTCGTAGGCGTACCATGGAAATGTTGTTCTTGGTTTAGAGGCAAAATAGTTAAAAATGCGTTTTTTGTCCAACGACAGTCGTCGTCGTAAGTGACCGAAGAAGTGAGGCCTGCGTTTGCATATTGTGCCCGTGATCTCTGTCTTAGGGCCGGTTTCATCAACGTGGATTAAACCTTAACCTCGAGTTACACAGTTTTAACTCTGAGTTTGACTGTTCATTCCGTTTCATCAAGGAGGGTTATTTTTAACTCTAGGTTAAGACCGGAGTTAAGTTAACCCCGCCTTTCACCTGGGTTAAACTGTTTATTCGAGGTTAAAAGCAATATGGCCACAGTAAATCATACATTTGATGCAAAGTTGCTTTATTTAGATTTGTTAAACGGTGTTCCTAACAGAAATAGGCCTATAATAAGAAGGAAAGACTTTGAAAATCTATCTGAGGAATAATTTCTGAAGAGATAGACTTCAAAAACCGTCGTCAGAAAATTCGCCGATGAAGTTCGCGAGAGGTTAGAATACACAGCTGATCGAAACAAACTTGGGCTTGCGAACTAAAAGAAACTACATTGACCGTAATAGTAGCAACAGCGGTATTACACAATAATGCTGTGGAGACCCGAGATTAACTTCCCCCACAGGACTTGACTCTGCGTCAGTATCTCACAGGAAGGAGAAGGAACAGGAATGTTGGAATTGAGAATGACATCATTCTTCACATTGATAACGACAGGACTGCAGTGGCATATAAGAATGCAACTGCAAACCACCACTTCAATAGTACAACTCTTAAGAACATTATACTGTGTATTACGTAGTGGTTATACAGAAGAGCACTTTGAAATTAAACTGTATATTTACTTCCGTGTAGCTAAAATTTTTATAGAACTGTTTTAGTTGTTTCGTAGATCGCACTGTAACGTGGGCAATATTATTAAATTCCCCTGTTATTCTTTTCCATGTATCCTCCTTTTCTTTTAATTTTATACCGTCAATCTTCTTGCATTCTATAATACTTCGGTACTCGGTGGCTAATTCAATAAGTAATGATTTTTCTAAAGCAGAAAAATTCGTGCCACTATTTTTCTTCTGCACTTCTTCCATTTTTCGTTCAAGATCACGAAAGAATAATATCTACCATGGACCTGAGGAAGAAAACGAAATACCGCGCAAGAAATAAACAAAAGAACCACGCAAGAAGTGTGTTCATGATCTCTGATTTTTAGTCACTGCCTCCTTGATTATTAGGACAGCTGTTTCCTGTTAGTTAACCCTATGCCGAAATAGCGTGGTGAAACGCGTGACTTGTAAGAATGAGTTAAAATATTAACCCTAAGTTAACAAACCCAGGGTTAGAGAATATTTAACCCACGTTGATGAAACCAGGCCTTAGAGAGTAGATTTCTTGTCTGCAGTTTCTTATGTAGACTACATTGCTATTTTGTAGTTTGGGCCAAGAATGTTGTGGAGAATCTTAGGAGTCACATTTTTGAGAGGATAAGACGTGGTGCAGGTCTTTCGAGTTGACGCCGTATAGGTGACCTCCGCGTCTGTGAGGAAAGGGCCCTACCTAGGATGAATTCGAATGTTTAAATGACACAAATACCCAGCCCCCGAGCCAGGGGAAGCCATGGAGACAGACAACGCACGGAATAATCTACCTAACCTAACCTTGGCCTACCAAGCGACCGCTGCTCAGCCCGAAGGCCTGCAGATTACGAGGTGTCGAGTGGTCAGCACGACGAATCCTCCTGGCCGTTATTCTTGGCTTTCTAGACCGGGGCCGCTATCACACAGTCAGATAGCTCCTCAATTCTAATCACGTAGGTTGAGTGGATAAAAATCCCTGACCTGGCTGGCAATCGAACCCGGGCCCTCTGGGTAAGAGGCAGGCACGCTGCCCCTACACCACCGGGCCGGCCGGAATAATCTACTATTACTTATACACTGACTGACAGTGACAATGCAACACCAAGGAGGAGTGGTTCGAAAGGGATGAAAGTTGGGGAAAAAACAGAGACGGCACGGACGAATAATTGATGTTTATTTCAAACCGATATGCAGGTTACACAATGCGCACGGCATCGACTCAGTAGGATGTAGGACCACCGCGAGCGGCGATGCACGCAGAAACACGTCGAGGTACAGAGTCAATAAGAGTGCGGATGGTGTCCTGAGGGATGGTTCTCCATTCTCTGTCAACCATTTGCCACAGTTGGTCGTCCGTACGAGGCTGGGGCAGAGTTTGCAAACGGCGTCCAATGAGATCCCACACGTGTTCGATTGGTTCTGTATGAGTTGCGCCGAGTAAAAGTTGCGCCGAGTATAATTTGCGCCGTGGAGATTCCCCGCCGGGAGTAGAAGTGGTTTGACAGCTGTCTGTGAATATCTGTAGTACTGAGATTTTGAAATTAATATATAAAAAATACCATTCACTCTATCTTTTTTTTTGCTAGTTGTTTTACGTCGCACCGACACAGATAGGTCTTACGGCGTCGATGGGACAGGAAAGGGCTAGGAGTGGGAAGGAAGCGGCCGTGACCTTAATTAAGGTACAGCCCCAGCATTTGCCTGGTGTGAAGATGGGAAACCACGGAAAACCATTTTCAGGGCTGCCGACAGTGGGGTTCGAACCTACTATCTTCCGTATACTGGATACTGGCCGCACTTAAGCGACTGCAGCTATCGAGCTCAGTATTCACTCTATCAATGTTGGTTTCTTGCATATTTAGAAAACCTGCATCGTATTTATATCAGTGGGTGAAATGTGTATAACTGCGTAGTTTGACTTAATTTACAAACCAAGTGTGGAAACATGTAATCAGTCTTTCAGTCTTATGAAGAATATCCACAGCCTGTTTGTAGCTAACTGATAGGGTCAGGAATAGAATGAATGAAGGATGAAATACCGCTAAAGGAAGAAAATACTGCCGAATGCGAGATCTGACGTGCTTTTGCGGACAAAGATTAATGGATGGCAAATGGAATGTAACGAATTTGTTGAATAAAGAATGACCAGTGAAAACAGAAAATCTGTCTCACCCTACGTTTCCCCGACATGCACCCCTCATGAAGTGATAGGGCTCAAGAATGAACCATAGCTACTAACAAAGAAAGGAAATTGTGTGCCCTGGTGAGTCCTGTCGCATTCCACTGGGTATGAAAGATTAATAAATGACAAATGAAATTGTTTCAAACAGTGATGCTGATATAAATATGAAGAAATCAGAAATAATATTTTGAACGCCAGCTTTGTCCAGCATAAACGCTATCTAAAGTTATCGTAGATTTAACCCCCGGAGCAGTGATGGGAAGCCTACGTTCCATCAGCGTCATGAAGAAGCTTTTTTAATCTTAACAATAACTGAAATTTACAGTTTTCCGTCGCAAATGTTCATTCTATCAGCGTTTTTTCGAATGATTCGACATTATTTAACAAACCAAGTCTAGCAATACAGAAAGCGGCCGTTCGGCCTTGTCATCCTTATGAAAACGAATGCCTATATACACGATTTAAATTTTCGGTAGGCCTATAACCTTGTCAGTGTCTTAAACCTAATATTTACATTGCATATTTACAAAGTAAGCACCGTTGAATGAACGGTTCAGTACTAAATGTCTAATCCAGTTGGAGGATATAAGACATGTTTCTGATGAATTTCTTTACATTACCGCTTTCCAAATAGACCTCCGTTGCTCTCAAGATCATTTGGTCTAATTGCACGTAACTTCTTTTTCTTCTTTTGCCCTCAAGATGAAGTTCATTCCTGGCAATCTTAAAATTCGAGCTTTCTGCTTCGGATTTGAGACACAAAATGAGATCTTTAACTCGTGGTTGCGGTCTCCCTAGAATACTGTTAATTTCGTGGTGCCACCCTTCAACAGCATTTGTTGTTCTGTGGCGTCTTCCGTGACAGTTTCAGATTGCTTGTGGTACATTATGATTTTCAAGCCATTCTTCCACAAAATAGTCCAAAAACTGGACAAGTTTTGGATTCTGTAGCGCATCTTCGTGGATATAGAGCCAGCCCTCTTCCACATCTTCAGGCTTCAAGAAGGCAAGAGCCCCGCACTTCCGAATTGTCAGCCTCAGTTCTTGACATTCTTTGTAGAGTTTTGTCAGTCCGATTTCCTGTACCTTTCTCCAAATGCACTGGAGAAAATGAAAGAAACATCCTTGTATTTCAGCTAATGAAAATGACTGTTTCAAAGCACAAATGCTGGCAGACTCAAAATCAATGATCACCCTTTCGGGTTTCCAGTCGGGAATTCTCTCCTTCAACATTCCCAACATTTTATTGTAATGTTTCTGCCCTTTTGTTAGGTAAAAGTGCGAATATAATTGGAGTGATATTCGTCTCTTCCTGTGTGCTGCCTAAATCCACGTGGATAGTGTATAGCTGCGCAAATTGCCTGCAACAGCTCTTGAAAGTGCCCTCCATGACGAAAGTCTTATTTTCTTTCATAATCTCTTTCCCCCTTTCAGTACAAAAAATCATTATTCTTTCCTCGCCATCCACATAGTCAGCCAAAAGAAAAGAACTTCCATCAGACATTTTAAGAATGTTTTCGTCAAGGCATATATCATCCGAACGTTCTGGTTCCCTGAGGATTCCTTGCTCCTTCCTTCGAAGTGAATACAACGTCGCTTTTATGGTCTCATACTTCTTCTTCTTCTTCTTCTTCTACTTCTTCATTCTTCTTTGAATATCTGAAAAGGAGACGTTAATTTTCAAAATTCAACTTTCACTCAAATTTCATTCAACTTTCACTAACATGTTATGTACACAATACATTATAAGTAACTATTGGTTGTTTCGATCTACTATAATCTGATATAATATTAAAGACAGATTACGAAAATAGCATAATTAGAATACGTAAGAAATAATCAACATTTACGTACCTGAGGAATTGAAGTGCTGGCATCTTCTCTGGCTCTTTTCTTGGCTTTTGAGACTGCAACGCGCACATCCACGGCAGCTTCGTTCGGAACACACACATGTTCTTTTACTGTGATTGCTTGATCTTTTAGGCTCACTACTGCCCCCTTACAACATTTGGTTTTCTCGTGGACACATTGCCATACAATGGAATTATCTTTATTTGTTCTTCGTTTTCGGTAGCAAAAACCTTCCAAAACTAAACTTGTTTTTCCCTTTGTGGTCTCGATGAACTCCATCGCTCGCGTTCTTCAAGTAAACGATGCACAACGAGATCCAGGTAAGAAATTACGAATAGTTTTATGCGTGCGTGACGAGTATTTGTGACGAGGCTGGAAAACCCTGATGAGGGGTAAGTAGGGAGTGGACACTGTCACATTCTGAAACACGAAACTTCCCTGTGGAATTCCCAAACAAGACCTCTAGTTCCTAGAATGATTAATGACCACGGCGCAAGTTATACTGATTTTAACACGGCGCAACTTATACTCGGCGCAATTCATACGACACCGTTCGATTGGTGAGAGATCCGGAGAGTACGCTGGCCACGGAAGCATCTGTACACCTCGTAGAGCCTGTTGGGAGATGCGAGCAGTGTGTGGGCGGGCATTATCCTGCTGAAACAGAGCATTGGGCAGCCCCTGAAGGTACGGGAGTGTCACCGGCCACAGCACATGCTGCACGTAGCGGTGGGCATTTAACGTGCCTTGAATACGCACTAGAGGTGACGTGGAATCATACGCAATAGCGCCCCAAACCATGATGCCGCGTTGTCTAGCGGTAGGGCGCTCCACAGTTACTGCCGGATTTGACCTTTCTCCACGCCGACGCCACACTCGTCTGCGGTGACTATCACTGACAGAACAGAAGCGTGACTCATCGGAGAACACGACGTTCCGCCATTCCCTCATCGAAGTCGCTCTAGCCCGGCACCATGCCAGGCGTGCACGTCTATGCTGTGGAGTCAATGGTAGTCTTCTGAGCGGACGCCGGGAGTGCAGGCCTCCTTCACCAATCGACGGGAAATTGTTCTGGTCGATATTGGAACAGCCAGGGTGTCTTGCACATGCTGAAGAATGGCGGCTGACGTGGCGTGCGGGGCTGCCACCGCTTGGCGGCGGATGCGCCGATCCTCGCGTGCTGACGTCACTCGGGCTGCGCCTGGACCCCTCGCACGTGCCACATGTCCCTGCGCCAACCATCTTCGCCACAGGCGCTGCACCGTGGACACATCCCTATGGGTACCGGCTGCGATTTGACGAAGCGACCAACCTGCCCTTCTCAGCCCGATCACCATACCCCTCGTAAAGTCGTCTGTCTGCTGGAAATGCCTCCGTTGACGGCGGCCTGGCATTCTTAGCTATACACGTGTCCTGTGGCACACGACAACACGTTCTACAATGACTGTCGGCTGAGAAATCACGGTACGAAGTGGGCCATTCGCCAACGCCGTGTCCCATTTATCGTTCGCTACGTGCGCAGCACAGCGGCGCATTTCACATCATAAGCATACCTCAGTGACGTCAGTCTACCCTGCAATTGGCATAAAGTTCTGACCACTCCTTCTTGGTGTTGCATTTGCTCTGTCAGTCAGTGTATATCAGCTCGGTTCTCCTATCATGAACTGCAAAGAATAGTATAGTTTCTTTCGAGTAATACTCCATGTTTAGTCGACAAAATTAAATAAAACTCTTTTAGTAAGTTTTGGTTTCTCTGCCGTCTGTTGCAGTAAAACGGAACGTCGAAATCGATATACAGGCAGCATAAATATTGTCAAATCAAAATCTCTTCATACGGTAAAAGAAGAAACGTCGATTTTAAAAACAAAACAAAACAAAAAATAAATACATATTTTCAAAATTATAATTTTTTATTTTTTTTTAGAAAATTTTACATTCTTAGAATGGTTTAAAATTCACAGTACAAATTTGAGAGATTAGGAATTCAAGTATATATTACCAAGGTCATGATTAATAATAATATTACCGGGCGAGTTGGCCGCGCGCGTAGAGGCGCGCGGCTGTGAGCTTGCATCCGGGAGATAGTAGGTTCGAATCCCACTATCGGCAGCCCTGAAGATGGTTTTCCGTGGTTTCCCATTTTCACACCAGGCATATGCTGGGGCTGTACCTTAATTAAGGCCACGGCCGCTTCCTTCCAACTCCTAGGCCTTTCCCATCCCATCGTCGCCATAAGACCTATCTGTGTCAGTGCGACGTAAATCCCCTAGCAATATATATATATATATATATATATATATATATATATATTATTAATACTAAATCGTGAGATAAAGTAAGAATAATTTATAAATTACAAAAAGCCGATAGAATCACATGGAACAGGTACAACAAAAAGCCAATATCTCGGAACATTAAAACTCTGTAACACGGTAATTAAGCCTTAAACATTATACGAATCACAAACCCTCCTGGTCAATGGAGGCAGATCACTAACTAAAAGTTTAGAAAAACATGAAAGGAAAATCCTTTGGAAGATCTCTGGCCCAGTATGCATAAAAGGAGTGTGGAAGAAAAGGTCTCCTGATTTATACTGGCATTCTTAGAAAATAAGAGTATTGAAATTCTGTGGCCATTTAAAAAAAATGGATAGTGAAAGGTTTATTAAAGGATATTTAATTATGCCGCCTCACCAATCGTCAAGAATAATTGAGTAATCGAAATTGAGAAAAATCTTCAACAAACCAGAAGAAACTATATGCAACAGGCCTAGGTTTAGAACTGTGGTGAATGAACATAATTTTCCTGGAAAACTCAAAAGATGAGAACACTACATGGACAGAAGAACGAAAGAAAAATCATAGCTAAACGATGAAGAGATTCTGGAAAGAGAAGAAAAAACAAATTCATCCGCCTAATAACATCAATCGCGCTCCTTAACGTTGTGAAATAATAATAATAATAATAATAATAATAATAATAATAATAATAATAATAATAATAATAATAATAATAATAATAATCTAAAATCAACTCTAAATTGTATAATAAAAAACTTCTAGGCTATTATGCCGTGAAAGCCTTCATACTCTAAATTGTATTTCATTGTATTCTTCAGTTTGTATTTTATTTGTTTGTATTTGATTAACGTTTAGTTTCGAAATCCTTATTTGTGTATTGTGACATTGTAACTGGGCGAAAGCCTGTTAAGATAAATAAATAAATAAATAAATAAATAAATAAATAAATAAATCAATAAATAAATAAATAAATAAATAAATAAATAAATAAATAAATTCTTTCTTTCTTTCTTTCTTTCTTTCTTTCTTTCTTTCTTTCTTTCTTTCTTTCTTTCATGATTGTCAAGAAAAGTCCCAAACAGTTTGGAATTGAAAGAACGAAGGCTCGTTCAATAGAGCGAAGTGCTTCAAGTACTTGAGGGACAGAATATAAAGTAGCGGATAGGAAAAATTGCAAGTTACTTTACGTCGCCCCGACACAGACAGGTCTTATGGCGACGATGGGACAGGAAGGAGCTAGGAGTGGGAAGGAAGCGGCTGTGGCCTTAATTAGGTACAGGCCCAGCATTTGCCTGGTGTGAAAATGGGAAACCACGGAAAACCATCTTCAGGGCTGCCGACAGTGGGGCTCGAACCCACTATCTCACGAATACTGGATACTGGCCGCAATAGGGAACATGCATGATCCGGGGTTTTAATTAAAAATATGCTAATCTGATTCAAAATTTCACGCAGAATTCAGAAATGTGATCAGAATGTACAAATAATACCTCCAAACATGATAAAAATCTAAATTAATGTACGAAAATGTCACGTCACGCAAGTACGCGATCTCATTGGTCTGACGTCATCGTACAGGTTGACTGAATTAGCAGACGAAATACCACATATGTGCTGTGAGAAGCAGGATACACTTAGCGTATTTTTACTTTATGTTAGTGTCTGGTTTGGTTAAATTCGAAGTCTATACATTGGATAATAATCTGAGTGGTATATTTTAGACTTAAAATGAATCCCGCGCAAACAGTGAGGCAGAAAACTGATAAATGGTGTATAGTTCCGATGAGCAATAGCACATCGCATACCATCCCAAACAAATTGTTTATGAATGTTCCAAAGACGCTAAAACTAGGGAGAAATGGATTTTGGCGAGCCGGAGAAATGGTGGTGATATATCGGAAAAGTCTACAGTTTATGTTTTTAAAGATCATTTTAACGTAAGTTGAACTTGTTTGAATTTTCAATCACTTTTCCATGTCAGCTGTTCTAGTGGTAACACTTTGAATTTTAATGTATGATGCTTTAGTTAAATACTTCATTTACATCTTGGAATATGAAAGTAATAAACAGTGCATTCATGAATGCTGATTATTAAAGTATTCTCCAAACCTAACCTATGTTTTGGGTGATCCATGTCTAGGCAATAAACCAAAGGGGTTATGAACCACATTGACAGCTCTAATTATACCAATTTATCGTGGCATGCGACAGTTATTTATGTCTTTATTGAAGAGCTTACATTTGTAAAGAAATTTAGGCTATAGCTAAATACTCTATAATATAACGAAAAATAGGCGAGTACGTCATGAAAGAAAACAACGTGAATTTAACAAATATATATCTCTACACAAAACCAATGCTTGTCTGTTGGGGTCTTATAAGTTAACATTGCTCAATTAAATTAATTATCATAATATTAGTGAAATAAATAACATAATTGCACACGGTGAAAATAGTGATGTTCGTGTTTAAAATATTATCCAACTTAGCCTAAGTTTTAGGGTATACAAGCCAAGTCAATAAACATAAGGATAAAAATACCGGGCGAATTGACCGTGAGGTTAGGAGCACGCAGCTGTGAGCTCGCATCCGGGAGATAGTGGGTTCGAACCCCACTGTCGGCAGCCCTGAAGATGGTTTTCCGTAGTTTACCATTTTCACACCAGGCAAATGCTGGGGCTGTACCTTAATTAAGGCCACGGCCGCTTCCTTCCCATTCCTAGGCCTTTCCTGTCCCAACGTCACCATAAGACCTATCTGTGACTGTGCGATGTAAACAAACAAAAAAAAAAAAAAAAAGGAAAAGTCACAGTACCCAAAGACATTCCTGTATTGAACGACTAAATTGTCACCAAGACACTTTTCTTGCCTGATCTCGGGTTGTTAAAAGCCAAACGTAATTAATGTTATTGGCATTACGCCCGCTAACTACTTCTACGGTTTTCGGAGACGCCGATGTGTTGGAATTCAGTCCTGCAGGAGTTCTTTTACGTGCCAGTAAATCTACCGACACGAGGCTGACGTATTTGAGCACCTTCAACTACCACCGGACTGAACCAGGATCGAACCTTCCAAGTTGGGGTCAGAAGGCCATCACTTCAACCGTCTGAACCACTCAGCCCGACTTGTGAAAACTAGATGAAGTTATATTTATCTTTATCTTTATCATGTTTAACCTTTTCCCTCCACCAAGATATTTAATGTTTCTCTTTCATGGGTCCCGGAAGTGGGTAGGACAGTTGCCCCAACCATAAATATATATTTTATCGGGAATTATAGATTATAGACCTATAGTACTATGATCTTACTTTCTTTCTTTCTTTCTTTCTTTCTTTCTTTCTTTCTTTCTTTCTTTCTTTCTTTCTTTCATAATCAGTTTATCCTTCAGGTTTGGTTTTTCCCTCGCACTCGGCGAGGGATTTCACCTCTACCGCTTCAAGGGCAGTGTACTGGAGCGTGAGACTTTGGGTATGATGATACAACTGGTGAAGAGGGTCATTACCTCGCCCAGGCGGCCTCACCTGCTATGCTCAACAGGGGCCTTGTTGGAGGATGGGAAGATCAGAAGGGATAGACAAGGACGAGGGAAGGAAACGGGCGTGGCCTTAGGTGCCTGGAGCAGAAGTGGGAAAATACGAGAAACCACTTCGAGGATGGCTGAGGTGGGATTCGAAACTCCTCTACTCAGTTGACCTCCCGAGGCTGAGTAGACACCGATCCAGCCCTCGTACTATTTGTTTTCAACTTACATGGCAGAGCCGGGAATCGAAACCGGGCCTCCGGGGGTGGCAGCTAATCACATTTACCACTACACCACAGAGGCGGACTAGTACTATAATGTTACCTATATGTTTATGTTAGTACTGAAATCCGATTTCTTACTTTACTAATGCTGAAAGCCCGAAAATGTAATGTTATTCTTTAATATGGGAATCAGTCTAGAAGGAAATGTTGAAAGTGATGTGATATCTATCCAGGTTCGTTGTTATCCTAATACTATGAGTTGCAATACATTGCACGTATATAAAAGATGCCACTTACAAACTTGCTTTTTATCCGCAGACATCTACACATGATAGATTGTCTGACTGTGCTGTTTTGAACCTTTCTTCTGTCATTTTGAAGTTATTCGCGATCACGAATAATAAACAATCGGCTTTTAGTAACGGCTGATGCACAATGACTGGTAGAGCTGCATGCGGTACTGGATCGTGACGTCACAGCGCGCCGCTTACGTCAAAGGCTGTTTTACTCGCCTTGCGGAAAAGCACTTTTGAACATTTTTTTAATGGTAGAAAACAAGGCAACTTACCTCACTATAATACGTTTACGTACTATTTCATTGGTGTACTTTTCAAAAAAAAATATTTTTGAAAATTATGCATGTTCCCTATTAAGCGACTGCAGCTATCGAGCTCGGTGGATAGGAAAAAAAAATGTAATTCAAGAGCCGATTAGAAGAATGGAGTGCGGCCAGTACCCAGTATTCGGGAGATAGTAGGTTCGAACCTCACTGTCGACAGCCCTGAAAATTGTTTTCCGTGGTTTCCCATTTTCACACCAGCCAATTGCTGGGGCTGTACCTTAATTAAGGCCACAGCCGTTTCCTATATGTGTCGGTGTGACGTAAAGCAACTAGCAAAAAAAGAAGAAGAAGAATGGAACTCGTCTATCAGTTGAAGAAGGACACCTCCAAGAAGGTGGCACTGTCCTATGGGGCAAAATGAATACACCAAGAAACATTTTTGAAACCCGAATTTTTTGTACGCAGCAGAATAATTGGATATGACTAGCAAAAGTGGAGTGGAAGATATTAGAAATATCCCAATTAAAACTGTGGGCTCAAAGATGAAAAAAGGGGAGAGGAGACTCGGACCTAACAAAGAAACGTAGGCCTACTCAGGAGATAGAGGGAGTGGTTGAACTGGTGAGCTGTTGAGGAAGAGAAGAGTCTAGTTCTATGGCCACTTACGGAGGATGGGCAGGAACCGGCTGATGAAAAGCATTTTTTTATTTCTTCAGATAGCGGAAAACAGATTCAAAATCGTTTCGCGACGTGAGAATTGACCCGGCCAAATTTGGGATGAAAGAGGAAGACATTGCGGGCAGAGATAGTTGGTACAACAAATCAGAGAGTTCAGAGGTTTTCAGGAGACAAGGGGGGAGCTATTTTTTTTAAAAAAAAGGTTCTACACATAAGAGCGACGTAGGAAAAAAAGTGAAAAAAATACTGGCTTAAAGTTAAGGTAGAGACGCGGAAACATGAAGTAAAGACTGTCAAGTGTGGTCCATAGAGGGCCAAAATGAAAACGGAGAAGAATACACTTGACCAACGATCAATTGCACCAGAAGCAAAACATGACTTGTACAAATACTCCACGCCTTGCCAATGTCCTTAACTTGTAATTTTAAATACCGCAAGCTATTTACTAAGTTTTTATTTTTAGATTGGTAACAAATCTGCACCGTAAGTCCGTCGTACCAACTTCTCACTTCCCTCTGCCAGCTACTCTACGTTTTTGCAGTTGTGAATTGAACTTCATAACAGCCATGTTGTGCTGCTTGAGGAAATGCTCACGTTGCTCTCTGAACTTAGTTCGTGGATAGACAGGTTTCTTCGTCGTTGGTCTTTGTGTTGTTGTAGTGGCGGTGGTGGTTGTTGTTGTTGTGATGGGTTCCACATCAGCAGGGTAGTCCTCAAATTCCGCCCGGCTCTTGTCTTGACGTGCAACTCCGTCACCTTCGATCTGTTCAGCTTCGTCGTTTGCTGCAGCAGCTCCGGCTCCAGGGAATACCCCTGGGTTGGGAAATGGACCAGGAATTGGGAAAGGTCCTGAACCTGGAAAGGGACCAGGTCCTGGGAAAGGACCGGTTGGTCCTGTTGGAGGTAGGTAGGCATCCCCGTACGAGACAGACAGGGCATAGTTCACAACCTTACCCAAGATCCGAAAACTGTTACTCGTTGTTAAGGTACCAACACCTTCAGTACTTCCCAGCTTCAGACCTGAAAACAAGAAAATTCAAAGTCATATTTTGCTTTTTCGCTTGTTTGAATAGATCATGCATAATGTGACTGTAGTTGGTTTTGGCCAAAATTATTGATTTTTAAAATTTTGATATTTTTATAAGTGTTGATCTTCCTTTACAAATACAGGCTATCCATAAAAGAACTGCTCGATAGCTGCAGTCGCTTAAGTGCGGCCAGTATCCAGTATTCGGGAGATAGTAGGTTCGAACCCCACTGTCGGCAGCCCTGAAAATGGTTTTCCGTGGTTTCCCATTTTCACACCAGGCAAATGCTGGGGCTGTACCTTAATTAAGGCCACGGCCGCTTCCTTCCCACTCCTAGCCCTTCCCTCTCCCTTCGTCGCCGTAAGACCTATCTGTGTCGGTGCGACGTAAAACAACTAGCAAAAAAAAAAAAAGAACAATTATTGAACAAACCCTAAGAATCAATAAGAACATCCTAATTGCTTTCATTGATATAGAGAAAGCGTTTGATAATGTTAACTGGAATATTATTTTTAAAGCCCTTAGAAGTCTGAAAGTGGACTACAGAGATCGGAAAATCATCTATCAGCTGTACAAGAACCAGACAGCGCTTATAAGAAAGGAGCAAATCAACGCGAAAATAAGAAAAGGAGTAAGGCAAGGATGTGGTCTGTCGCCCCTATTATTCAATGTGTATTTAGAAGAAGCAATGAAAGAGTTTTCAGCCACCTCCACCCATGAAATAAAAATAAATGGCCAACTATACCAAACAATACGTTTCGCTGATGATATTGCCCTCATAGCTGAAACTGAGAAAGAGATAGAGACCTCACTAAAGATACTGAATGATCTACCAAAACTAAAATGTAATATGAAGGTTAACAAAACAAAAACCAAGATAATGAAATGTACTCCGGATGGTAAACAGGATGTTAATGTTTGGTTGGAAGGAGAAAAATTGACTCAAGTAAATCCGTTCAGTTATTTGGGAAGCATCATTACATCTGATGGGAGGTGTGAAAAGGACGTCCGTTCTCGAATAGCCCAGGCTAAAGAAGCTTTCAATAAAAAAAAGAAGCCTATTGACCTCCAAGGCAATATCACTACCAGTAAGAAAGCATTTCATTAAGAGCTTCATTTGGAGCATTGCAACCTATGGCTCTGAAACCTGGACTCTGTTACAGGCTGATAAGAAAAGAATAAATGCATTTAAAATGTGGTGCTGGCGTCGAATGTTACGAATTCCCTGGACTCACAGGCTAACAAATGAAGAAGTTCTCAAGAGAGCTGAAGAAACCATCAGTCTAGAGAAAATGATCGCGAAAAGAAGATGTAGTTGGACAGGTCATTTACTCCGGCATTCATCATGGTGAACCACACTGCTTGAAGGGAAACTGGAAGGAAAGACTAGAAGAGGACGACCTATACTAGACTTAACTAAAGTTGGCGTCTGACAGGTAAGGTCGGAGGGAGGAGCACTGCACGTGCCATTTCACGATGTTGCCACATTCCAGCATTCCTTTCTACATACTCTTACCCCTCGCTTTCGGCTCACTTGTTCCCTCCTTCATTCTGACCGCTGTGACCTGTTGTAGACTACCTGGCCAGGCGGTGTCGTCCCATTTGCGATCACTCTTATACAAACAATCAGGTTCTTATCAGTGACAGTGAGAGGTTTGGCAACTCTCAGCAAGACGAGCTGCCCTGAAGTTTTATCTCCATGGCAACCGCAGTCGCCCCACACTCGTTTCCATGGCAACCACACAGCCACTCCCTTTATCCCGCCTCGGCAGGCAGTAAACGGACCTCCCTCTAAGAAATGTCAGACGCCAACTCTTTTTATTAACAGTATAGAGCAGGGTTCCTCGATGACATTAAAGGACGACGATCAACTAATCAAGCATCTGGCTCAGGATAGAAGGTCGTTGGACGAGGACAGTCATGCTACCCACCAACCATCAGGTTGAGGAGAATGAGAGAGAGATGTGCCTCATTTGAGACACGTCGTACATCCTAACGGTAATCGACCTCTTGCCACATCCTGGCCAGCATGTCAGCGGTGATAGTGAGCAAGCGGTATTAGTTAACTCAGATTAGATGATAACAATAACAATTAAATCCGTATCTCTAAACGTTTTATGCACGACGCGATGTAAGCGCTGCGGAGCGTTGACCTTGAAGTGACCGAGCAGCGGCCTGAGCCTGTCAGTGCAGTGCAGTGGGGAAGCCACAGCAGAAGACTTAAGACCGGTTTCATCAACCACTATTTAATAATCCGTTAATGGAGCGTTAGCTAACACCTTCTTTAGATTTTAACGTGGCGTTACGGAAACCGCGTTTCACAGAACACTGTAACAAGCTCGTTACCTAACGTGGCGTTAACGAACGACCAAGTCAGCAATATGTAGCTTTAACATTATTTTGCTCCTCTGAACGGTGCCGGACATAATGTTATTAATTTTTTCACCTTTCCCCTGTACTCCTTTTGCACGGAGTAAGAGGTTCCATTTGAAATACTTGTACGACAACTTAAGAAAGAAGCGCAAAAATGAAAATTATTCGAAGAACGAGTTGGAGTGATCCAAGACCGGAGGGGGTATTTATTCCAGCATTTAAATAGATGACTTCGATGATTATTACATTAATCGCTGACGAAGTTGAACCTCTTCGTAATAACGCCGACTTGTGATGCAGAGTATCACGGACGTTTTTAAGCAAAATTTTATTAACTGGACAGATCATTAATAACTACAGTAGCACAATCATTCCGGCCCCGTGGTGTAGGGGTAGCGTGCCTGCCTCTTACCCGGACGCCCCAGGTTCGATTCCCGGCCAGGTCAGGGATTTTTACCTGGGTCTGAGGGCTGGTTCGAGGTCCGCTCAGCCTACGTAATAACACTTAAGGAGCTATCTGACAGTGAGATGGCGGCCCCGATCTAGAGAGGCAAGAATAACGGCCGAGAGGATTCGTCGTGCTGATCATATGGCACCTCGTAATCTGCAGGCCTTCGTGCTGGGCAGCGGTCGCTTGGTAGGCCATGGCCCTTCAGGGCTGTTGCGCCATGGTGTTTGATTTGGTAGCACAATCATATTCGAAATTAGACCTACCATGTTATACATGGTGTAGGGTACATGTTATTAGCTTATTACGATCCTCCTTCCTTTGAATTTACATTTGAATACAAAATACAATGTTTGTTACAACCTAACTCTCTTCTATGAAATGAAAAGCATTCTTTCCTGTTCTATTTGCTTTACGTCGCAGCGACACAGGTAAGTCTTATGGCGAGGATGGGATAGGAAAGGCCTAGGAGTGGGAAGGAAGCGGCCATGGCCTCAATCAAGGCACAGCCCCAGGATTTGCCTGGCGTGAAATGAAAAACCACGGAAAACCGTATTCAGGGCTGCCGACAGTGGGGTTCGAACCCACTATCTCCCGGATGCAAGCTCACAGCTGCGCGACCCTAACCGCACTGCCAACTCGCCCGGTAAAAGCATTCTTGTTATTGTGTGGGACATCCCTTTCGTATTACCATTCAGAGGTTTTAAGCTGAATTCTATTAACTGGACACATCATTGATAACCCTTCTAAACGTGTACAAGGATTTGATCTTCCAAGGCGACAGTGGAGAATCATCAATCGTATAAGAAGAGGACAAGGCAGATGTGGTTGTCTAATGTGCAAATGAGTTGGACTAACTGCAAATTGTGATTGTGATTGTGCCCCTTCTCAGTCAATCCACCACATTGTTGTTGACTGCCCAATTCGAGCTTTCCAAGGAAAGGTAATGGACCACACATCGGATGAAGCAGTTGATTGGGTCAGAAAAGTAGACCTAGAGTTGTAGTATTGTACGGACTTGTGACTACGCACATTTATCCTAAAACTGTGTATATATGTACATGCATTCATCATACAATAAATAATAATAGTCTAAATAAATTAATAATTACAGTAGTACAATCATATTAGAACTTAAGCCTACCAGGTTATACATGGTGTAGGCTACATTTGATTGTGAACCCTCTTACTTTGAATTTATATTTCAACTCAATGTCTCTTACGTATGATTAAGTTAATAGAATATTAGTTTAAGTACCTATCTCTCTTCTACAGTTTACAATACTGATATCTCCCGTAACGATCTGAATGACTCCGTTGCATAATATCTCACAGCAATCAGCAATTGCTGCATTGGGAACAGGGGAGAATTTCATTCTGTACGGTATTCTATCCTCTCTTCTATCTCTTCGAGTACTTTCTTCGCGACAGGTTTAGATAACCTACACCCCTCTAAAAAGTGCATTTCTGTTAGTTCAAGTATGTCATTTCTTCCGCGTGATACATCCTGTCTCTCAGCATTTTGAAGGTAATCTAAATAGAGCACCTGAACACCAAATCTCTTCCAGCCATTTTTATTTTAACACGACGTTAAGCGCTACTTTAAATTAACAGAGAGTTTAACGGAGCGTTAGTGTTAACGAAGGTTGATGAAACAGCCATTCTGTTAGCTATCCAGTTAAAACAGTTTAACGTGACGTGAAATCCTTAACGGAGTTAGATGAAACCGGCCCTCATTGTGTTATATGGCTCATAGAAATTGGATCAGTTGTTATGGTACAGCAGAACTTTCGAGACGCGCCTACGGACAAAACCAGTCGTCAATGGTTTCGTGCTTTTAAAGAAGCTGGAAGTGTTTTGAAACAAAAGTCGCCACGTAGGATGGATGTATGGCATGCCACCCTGGGACACACATTGAACTGTATTAATATGTTTAAAAAGAGCTTGGCGATATTACCTTTAAAACCATGTGTAACACATCTTCCTTAATTTGTTATTTACCGGGCGAGTTGGCCGTGCGCGTAGAGGCGCGCGGCTGTGAGCTTGCATCCGGGAGATAGTAGGTTCGAATCCCACTATCGGCAGCCCTGAAGATGGTTTTCCGTGGTTTCCCATTTTCACACCAGGCAAATGCTGGGGCTGTACCTTAATTAAGGCCACGGCCGCTTCCTTCCAACTCCTAGGCCTTTCCTATCCCATCGTCGCCATAAGACCTATCTCTGTCGGTGCGACGTAAAACCCCTAGCAAAAAAAATTGTTATTTCATTAAAATATTTAACTTCAAAACCCCGGAGTTCTTTTATGGATATCCTGCATATGACATTTTTCTCCTAATACATCACTAAATGCTTCAAATCAATATTTAAATATCCTACTACACTCCATGCCACACCCACCTTATTTGTGTTTACTCGAATGTTTTCAGTCAATCAGTCCATCACCACTGATCTGCATTTAGGGCTGTCACCCAAGTGGCAGATATCCTATTAGTTGTTACGTATTATTTTCTTAAATTATTTCAAGGAAGCTGGAAATGTATCGGACATCTTCCTGGGTAAATGATTCAAATCCATAATTTCTCTTCCTTCCTTCCTTCCTTTCTTTCTTTCTTTCTTTCTTTCTTTCTTTCTTTCTTCCTTTCTTTCTTTCTCCTCGGACTCAGCGAGGGGTCCCACCACTACCTCAAGTGCAGTGTCCTGGAGCGTGAGACTTTGAATCGGTATAAAACTTGGAAGGAGGACCAGTACCTCGCCCAGGCGGCCTCGCCTGCTGTGCTCAACAGGTTCTTGTGTGGGGATGGGAAGAGGCAGGAAGCGGCCGTAGTCTTAGTTAGGTACCATCCCGGCATTTGCATGGAAGAAAAGTGGGAAACCACAGAAAACCACTTCGAGGATGGTTGAGGTGGAAATCGAACCCCCCTCTACTCAGTTGACCTCCCGAGGCTGAGTGGAGCCAGTTCTAACCCTCGTACCAGTTTTCAAATTTCGTGGCAGAGTCGGGAATCGAACTCGGGCTTCCGGGGCAGGTTTTCCTCCGGGTACTCCGGTTTTTCTGTCATATTTCATTCCATCATTTCATCTGTCATTCATTAATCATTGGCCCAGGGGAGTGCAACAGGCTTCGGCAGCCGGCACAACTCCAATCCTCGCCGCTAGATGTAGGCTTCATTCCATTCCTGACCCGATCGAATGACTGGAAACAGGCTATGGATTTTCATTTTCATTTACAAAGGGTTGAGACTAGATAGATAACGTTTTTATTCCTGGTGAAGTTAGGGCTCGAGTCTCACTTTTACACTTAACCATAACATTAAAATTATATACTTATGTAATATATTTTATTTATTTATTTATTTAATTAATTAATTTATTTATTTACCGTCCAGGGTAAATACCGGTGTCATGTGGTCAGCACGACGACTCCTCTCGGCCGTTATTCTTGGCTTTCCTGACCGGGGTCGCCATTTCAGAGAGCTCCTCAATTGTAATCACGTAGGCTGAATGGACCTCGAACCAGCCCTCAGATGCAGGTAAAACTCCCTAACCTGGCCGGGAATCGAGCCCCTACACCGCGGGGCAGGCCACTTGTGACAAATGTTTGTTATATAACTCATAAGATTGTAAGAAGTGTAATGAATAGTGGAACGTTATTTTTAACTGATATTTATAATAGTTATTTTTGTGACTGAGTTACAGGTAACGGTTACATGAAAATAACGCTTTCGGTCATCGCTAGTTTCGACTTAGTTATTACATATAACTGTAAGATTCTTCAGTCTGTCAAAACTAATTTAGGATAAATCAAACGAAACCCCGTGGTGCAACAATCTTGAAGGGCCTTGGCCTACCAAGCGACCACTACTCAGCCCGAGGGTTTGCACATTACGAGGTGTCGTGTACTGTAGAATGTGAACTGCGTCGCACAGTAACTTTTGTAGTGACGTAAGCTAGTACGGAAGTGTCATATGAACATTATTTATTATCTTTCTTTTTCTTGTATGGCCATTGGCTGAAAAAAAAATACAAATAAGCCTAAATTGCCATTCTCGAAGCACGACAGTTATATGTTTGTTAGGACAATCTTGATTGAAAAGAAAATAACAAATGAGCATATACACGTTCAGATACCTGATAGGAAACCAAAAACCCGTCCTTCTCGGGACACATTTTCGCGGGATCCTGATTCTGGGAACGTCCATGAACTTGTGGAAACGGTCGTATTTCGCTTCTCCAGTTCCTCTGCTCCTGCAACAGAAGAATAGTAAGACAATTGTATCACACTGAATAACTCTCCACAGCATGTGATCCTTGATTGCGTACTTTGCTATAATAATAATAATAATAATAATAATAATAATAATAATAATAATAATAATAATAATAATAATAATAATAATAATAATAATAATAATAATAATAATAATAATAATAATAATAATAATAATAATAATAATCTTTCTTTCTTTTTTTGCTAGTTGTTTTACGTCGCACCGACACAGATAGGTCTTACGGCGACGATGGGACAGGAAAGGGCTAGGAGTGGGAAGGACGCGGCCGTGGCCTTAATTAAGGTACAGCCCCAGCATTTGCCTGGTGTGAAAATGGGAAACCACGGAAAACAATTTTCAGGGCTGCTGACAGTGGGGTTCGAACCTACTATCTCCCGAATACTGGATACTGGCCGCACTTAAGCGACTGCAGCTATCGAGCTCGGTTTTCTTTCTTTCTTTTCTTAGTCTGCTTACCCTGCAGGGTTGGCTTTTCCCTCGGACTCAGCGAGGGATCCCACCTCTATCACCTCAAGGGCAGTGTCCTGGAGCTTCAGATTCAGGGTCAGGGATACAACTGGGGAGAATGACCAGTACCTCGTCTAGGTGGCCTCACCTGCTATGCTGAACAGGGGCTTTGCGGGAGATAGGATGATTGGAAGGGATAGACAAGGAAGCGGCCGTGGCATTACGTTAGGTACCATCCCGGCATTTGCCTAGAGGAGAAGTGGGAAACCACGGAAAACCAGGATTGCTGAGGTGGGAATCGAACCCACCTCTACCCAGTTGACCTCCCGAGGCTGAGTGGGCCCCGTTCCAGTCCTCGTACCACGTTTCAAATTTTGTAACAGAGCCGGGAATCGAACTTTTTTCTTTTTGCTAGGGGCTTTACGTCGCACGGACACAGATAGGTCTTACGGCGACGATGGGATAGGAAAGGCCTAGGAGTTGGAAGGAAGCGGTCGTGGCCTTAATTAAGGTACAGCCCCAGCATTTGCCTGGTGTGAAAATGGGAAACCATGGAAAACCATGGAAAACCATCTTCAGGGCTGCCGATAGTGGGATTCGAACCTACTATCTCCCGGATGCAAGCTCACAGCCACGCGCCTCTACGCGCACGGCCAACTCGCCCGCTGGGAATCAAACTCTGGCTTTCTAGGCGGGGATGGGGGGAGGGCTGGGAAGTGGGGTAGCTACTAATCACACTAATTACTACACCACAGAGGTGGACCATGTTTTAGTTTTGTTTTTCCAAGTAATCAAGATAAATTCCCCAAGATGCCAAAGCCCAAGTGAACGTTTAACGACGACCTACAATGTCTGTTACACAAATACTCTCACCTCGCATGCGCCTTAGTGCCTAGCATCCGCGTTTACGATTAATTATTGTAATTGCCGGCCTCGTGGTGTTAAGGGTAGCGTGCCTGCCTTTCACCCGGCGGCTTCGGGTTCGATTCCCAGTCAGGTCAGGGATTTTTACCTGTATTTGAGGCCTGGTTCGAGGTCCGCTCAACCTAAGCGATTACAATTTAGGAGCTATCTGACGGTGAGATAGTGGCTCCGATCTAGAAAGCCAAGAATAACTTTCGAGAGGATTCGTCGTGCTGTCCACAAAACACCTCGTAATCTGCAGGCCTTCAGGATGAGCAGCGGTCGCTTGGCAGGCCAAGGCCCTTCAAGGGCTGTAGTGCCATGGGGTTTGGTTTTTTTTATAATTTGTGACAGATATAAAATAAGGTGCTCTTGATCTTAATTAATGTTCGGTAATTATTTTGTACGATAGTTTTTAAGTATTTCCGAGTTACTGTAAATTGTATGTTTCATCTATTGTTAATTTTGGTTCAGTGTATTAGAAGGCTTCATAGCCTTAACTACGTAAAGCAAATAAAAATAAATAAATAAATAAATAAATAAATAAATAAATAAATAAATAAATAAATAAATAAATAAATAAATAAATCTTATTTTTATTCTTCTTCTACCGCTTTTCCCACACCTTGTGGGGTCGCGGCTTCAAACTGTGTCGCACATGTGCATTTGGTCCTGTTTAACGGCCGGATGCCCTTCTTGACGCTAACCCTATGTGGAGGGATATATCCACTCTTGCGTGTTTCTGTGATGGTTGTTAGTGTGGTGTGTTGTCTGAATATGAAGAAGAGTGTGTTGAGCCAAACACAAACAACCACTCCCCGAGCCAGAAGTATTAATCATGCGCGATTAAAATCCCCGACCCGGCCGGGAAACGAACCCGAGTGCCTCTAAACCGAAGGCTTCAACGCTGACAATTCAGCCAAGGAGTCGGATAAATAAATAAATAAATAAATAAATAAATAAATAAATAAATAAATAAATAAATAAATACATAAATAAATAAATAAATAAATAAATTTAGAAGACGAGCGAACCAAGAACTGTACACCAAGAAAGAGAAATTTTCGGACATCACACAGAAAAGAAGGAAGGTGTTCTTCGGACACATCCTGAGAATGGACCAATATAATCAGTAAATCACTACTGATCTGCGTTTAGGGCAGTCGCCCAGGTGGCCTTTTCTTAAATGATCGCAAAGAAATTGGAAAATTATTGAACATTTTCCTTGGTAAGTTATTCCAGTCCCTAACTCCCCTTCCTATAAACGAATATTTGCCCCAATTTGTCCTCTTGAATTCCAACTTTATCTTCATATTGTGATCTTTCCTACTTTTAAAGACACCACTCAAACTTATTCGTCTACTGATGTCCTCCCACGCCATCTCTCCACTGACAGCTCGGAACATACCACTTAATCGAGCAGCTCGTCTCCTTTCTTCCAAGTCTTCTTAGCCCAAACTTTGCAACATTTTTGTAACGCTACTCTTTTGTCGGAAATCACCCAGAACAAATCGAGCTGCTTTTCTTTGGATTTTTTCCAGTTCTTGAATCGAGTAATCCTGGTGAGGGTTCCATACACTGGAACCATACTCTAGTTGGTGTCTTACCAGAGACTTATATGCCCTCTCCTTTACATCCTTGGGGAGGTTAACACTGCAAATAATACAGTTTCTTGCGAACAAGAGAACCAAAGTGCAATGGGTCCAAGGGGTACAAAGGGATCTAGAAGAAATGGGAATACATGAACCAGATATATATACAACAAAGTGAGTTTTAAATAAAAAAATCAGGCTAGCACAGGTTTTCAAAACAGAACTAAGCCCAGAACAAAATCATCATGACCAGAAGAGCGAAGAATGTTTCGAAGTATGAGAATGAATGAGTATTGGACAAGAACAAAGACCAGAAGAAAGGAAGCTAATGCGAATTAACGTTATCCTCAGACAGCCTAAACGAAAAGAAGAAAATAAATAAATAAATAAATAAATAAATAAATAAATAAATAAATAAATAAATAAATAAATAAATAAATAAATAAATAAATAATTTCGGTATTTCGTTGTCATTATCCGAAAACTTGTTTTCAAGGAAAAGTGTGTGGGATCATGCCGCGCGAATTGCTCCCATAAGATGGAAAGACCAGACTCAAGACGCAATTCATGCAACTCTTCGAGTGACCATCCGGAAAGCACTTGACCGTAGAGCATAGACAATGATGACTGGCGGTGAACTTCATTGAATAGTGTAAATTAAGTATGGAAGCACGATACTCAGACACAAATTATGCGACTGAGAAGAAGATCAATATGCTATACTGTTGTTGATTAATCAAGTAACTTTATCTATTGTTTGATTATCTCGTTACTCTTAAGACCTTCAGCCCAGAGCTTTCGTCAGACCTTGTGTTCATGGCCCCCCTATACTCACCCGCATTTCGCTTAACTACTGCTAGCTGCTTCAATTTCAATTGTGAAAGGAGCATTCGAAAACACCGCGCCAGTATCAGCTACGATGGAAACCAGATGTGAGGTAGTTTCCCGTGGTGTTACTCACTAAGCCAGAAGGTGTTGTTCCATAATACCCTGTCTGGCCCAATTAAAATACACCAACCGACCCTATGATTAACATTTCCACACAATTTATCACAGGGACTGGCTTCATCGAATGGTGTTACCATTATTGCACAGTAGAGTATGGGATCCATGCAAGGATTCCTGGATACGAGAAACGTTACAAAGGATTCTAGAAGATTTTCGACAAAAGAGTAGCGTTACGAAAATGTTGCAAAATTTGGGCTGGGAAGACTTGGGAGTAAAGAGATGAGCTGCTCAACTCAGCGGTATGTTCCGAGCTGTCAGTGGAAATATAAATAGAAATATATTCATTTAAAGTTTATTACAAGTAGGGCCAAAGGTCCCATTGGCTGTAACTAACTGCCACTTTAATTTGAATGTATCAATTAATATACACAATCTAATACAAATACATAAAAAACGTAAGGATACTAAGGATATAAGAACTAATCATCTAAGAGATAAATTCACCATTTCATAAACATAGACTATACTAACAAGGAAGAGAAGACATAAGAGATACCTTTTTCTTCTTATTATTAATCTGTTTATCCTCAGGGTCGGTTTTTCCCTGGGGCTCAGCGAGGGATCCCATCTCTACCGCCTCAAGGGCAGTGTCCTGGAGCTTCCGACTTTGGGTCGGGGGATACAACTGGGGAGAATGACCACTACCTTGCCCAGGTGGCCTCACCTGCTATGCTGAACAGGGGCCTTGTGGAGGGATGGGAAGATTGGATGGGGTAGGCAAGGAAGAGGGAAGGAAGCGGCCGTGGCCTTAAGTTAGGGACCATCCCGGCATTTGCCTGGAGGAGAAGTGGTAAACCACGGAAAACCACTTCCAAGATGGCTGAGGTGGGAATCGAACCCACCTCTCCTCAGTTGACCTCTCGAGGCTGAGTGGGCCCCGTTCCAGCCCTCGTACCACTTTCCAAATTTCGTGGCAGAGCCGGGAATCGAACCCGGACCTCCGGGGGTGGCAGCTAATCACGCTAACCTCTACACCACAGAGGCGGACATAAGAGAAACCTAAGAATTTTAATGCAGTGGATGATTTAAGAATAAAACTGAGCATCTAAAATGTATCTAGGAGATTATGATATTCGGTACTATATAATTAATTTGGCGAAAAATCACTTACATGGCTCAGTAAGTGAGCGGTATTTAAGACATTTTTCTGAATTCCGACACTACTTTGTTGTATTTCATATAGTTTAATATCATTGTATAATTGAGAGGCAATGCCAATTAACGACTTACTGCACTTTACCGTACGATGCTGTGGAACCTGAAGGGTGTTAGCTGTAAATCTATTGTCCCGATCATGCACTTGACTCATTTGAACAATGGACTTGGTCAAATATGAGGGAGCATTAGATTTTTAAAATTCTCAGCAATAAGCAAGCAGCTGAGTATGATCGTCTATCCCTGTCCGGCTCCATGGCTCAATGGTTAGCGTGCTGGCAGTTCGTTACAGGGGTCCCGGGTTCGATTCCAGGCAGGTCGGGAATTTTAACAATCATTGGTTAATTTCCGTCCGCCTCTGTGGTGTAGTGGTTAGCGTGATTAGCTGCCACCCCCAGAGGTCCGGGTTCGATTCCCGGCTCTGCCACGAAATTTGAAAAGTGGTACGAGGGCTGGAACGGGGTCCACTCAGCCTCGGGAGGTCAACTGAGTAGACGTGGGTTCGATTCCCACCTCAGCCATCCTCGAAGTGGTTTTCCGTGGTTTCCCACTTCTCCTCCAGGCGAATGCCGGGATGGTACCTAACTTAAGGCCACGGCCGCTTCCTTCCCTCTTCCTTGCCTATCCCTTCCAATCTTCCCATCCCTCCACAAGGCCCCTGTTCAGCATAGCAGGTGAGGCCGCCTGGGCGAGGTACTGGTCATACTCCCCAGTTGTATCCCCCGACCAAGAGTCTGAAGCTCCAGGACACTGCCCTTGAGGCGGTAGAGGTGGGATCCCTCGCTAAGTCCGAGGGAAAAACCGAACCTGGAGGGTATACAGATGATGATGATGATGGTTTATTTCCCTGGCATGGGGGTTGCCTGTATGTGTCTTATTCATCATCATTTCACCCTCATCACGACGCGCAGGCAGAGTATTCCACTTGTATTAACTGCAGATGTGATACCGAGAAACAGTTTTGTGAATGCTACTTCGCATTCGATAAGTTGAAGATGAATCTGCACAGCTACAATAATCGTCAAACCGCCAAAATATGACGTTTCTACAAAAATAGCTCAAACCATGCATTTATATGACAAATAAAAATCACTTAATTGTGACGATAACCACCTGATTTGCACCAACATCCAATCAGGCAAGAAAATAGAGACAAAGAAAAAATACTATGACTTTTCCTAAACATCCGAGTTCTATACAAGAGCTACAAACAAAAAAATATTCAATTTCATTTTTGACATAGGACATTATTTTGACGTCATATTACCAGCAATATTGTTTAAAGAGAAAGCAGAACTGTTCCAACCATTGTCTATTAACACTAATCAGAAGGAAAGTGGAAGAGGTCCGACACTTCGAAAAATGACGGTATCGGCAAAAGAAAGATCCATGAAGGGCGTTAAAATGGAAGACTCCGTAGGACTCCCAAACCTAAGAACAAGAGTTGACCAAGGGAGGTCGGATAGGAAAGATGAAAGTGAGGAGCCTGTCACAAGTAAGTGAAAGCAGAGAGCCCCTGGTCTCACTAGCAATATCAAGAAGTACTGACTTCGAGAGATGAATAGGTTCGAACTCTGTGGTTCTCTGGTTTCCCATTTTCACGTTCAGGCAACGCAATAGCGGGAACGTTTCCGCACTGGAAAATATTCTAATGTATGCCAGTATAGCCCCAAGTCGTTCGACATTAAATACTACCTGAGCTACAAACATCAAATATTCAACTTCAGATTCAATTTTTGAAATATTCACGGCTAGCGTTAAAATATAGCACTGTATGTTCAGTATATGAAACCATATTACAACAAAAACTTGAAAGCCCAAGCCCACAATAACGGGAGAGATAGGATTAGATTAATTATATTAGATTACTGTAGTTTAGATTAGATTTAATTAACTTAGGCTTGGTAATCTTTTTCTTCTTATTCTTCTTCTTCTTCTTATTATTATTATACCTGTGGGGTCACGTCGCGCTTGTGGTTTTGGCCCTGTTTAACGGTCGGATGCCCTTCCTGACGCCAACTCTATATGGAGGGATGTAATCACTATTGCATATTTCTGTGGTGGTTGGTAGGGTAGTGTGTTAGTACAATTTACGAACTTCATCGTGTAGATCCGTATTGATACAGTTAAAATTAAGAAACAGTGTTAGGTTTTGGTCCACCCAATCAATACACATCACTTTACATATTTCGTCTCTATTTGAGACTTCATCAGTCATAAAATCACGTGGTAAATTACAAAACTCAAAATCAGTAAATGAAAAAGTTGGAAGAACCCAATGCCTTCTTAAGGACAATTTGAGAAATGCAAAAGATATAAATATATATACATTACTTACACAAACTGATCTCACTTCTTTAATGTGTTTTTATTTAAATAGTTCACTTGTAAAGTGATGTGTATCAATAGGGTAGACCAAAACCTAACACTGTTTCTTAGTGTAGCGTGTCTGAATATGAAGAAGGAAGTGTTGGGAGGAACACAAACCCCCAGTCCCTGGGTCAGAATAATTAATCAAGGTGATTAAAATCCCAGAACCGACCGGGAATCGAACCCGGCATCCTCTGAACCGAAGGCCTCAACGCTGACCATTCAGCCAATGAGTCGGATTAAGTTAGGCTAGGTAATATTAATTACCAATTGTTTGTAATTTCACTTTATATCAAAAATAACCTTTCTTTCTTTCTCAATCCGTTTACCCTCCAGGGTTGGTTTTTCCCTCCGACTTAGCGAGGGACCCCACATCTACCGCCTCAAGGCCAGTGTCTTGGAGCGTGAGGCTTTGAGTCGGATGATACAACTCGGGAGGAGAACCACTACCTCGCCCGGGCGGCCTCATCTGCTATGCTGAACAGGGGCGTTGTACGGTGATGGGAAGATTGGAAGGGATAGACAAGGAAGAGGGAAAGAAGCGGCCGTGGCCTTAGGTTAGGTACCATCCCAGCATTTGCCTGGAGGAGAAGTGGGAAACCACAGAAAACCATTTCGAGCATGGCTGAGGTGGAATCGAACCCCCTCTACTCAGTTGACCTCCCGGAGGCTGAGTGGACCCCATTCCAGTCTTCGTACCACGTGTCAAATTTCGTGGCAGAGCCGGGAATTGAACCTGGACCTCCGGGAGTGGCAGCTAACCACTAACCACTTCATCACAGAAATTAAATGAAATGAAATGGCGTACGGCTTTTAGTGCCGGGAGTGTCCGAGGACACGTTCGGCTCGCCAGGTGCAGGTCTTTCGATTTGACTGCCATAGGCGACCTGCGCGTCGTGATGAAGGTGAAATGGTTATGAAGACGACATATACACCCAGCCCCCGTGCTAGAGAAATTAACCAATGATTGTTAAAATTCCCGACCCTGCCGGGAATCGAACTCGGGACCCCTGTGACCAAAGGCCAGCACGCTAACCATTTAGCCACGGAGCCGGACTTCATCACAGAAGCGGGCATCAATTAAAATATTAAATTATTTTGACCTCATATGTATTCAGGGCCGTACCAATAACAACCAGAAAAAATAATTGTATTTATCTCCCAATCACTCACCCCCCTGTGGGTGGGGGAGGTAGAATAACGTATACGGTATCCTCTGCCTATCGTAAGAGGAGACTTAAAAAGGGTCCCCAGGGTCTCACAACTTGGGAGCACCGAGCTCGATAGCTGCAGTCGCTTAAGTGCGGCCAGTATCCAGTATTCGAACCCCACTGTCGGCAGCCCTGAAAATGGTTTTCCGTGGTTTCCCATTTTCACACCAGGCAAATGCTGGGGCTGTACCTTAATTAAGGCCACGGCCGCTTCCTTCTCACTCCTAGACCTTTCCCGTCCCATCGTCGCCATTAGACCTATCTGTGTCGGTGCGACGTAAAGCAACTAGAAAAAAAACATGCCCTTCGTGACTCCTGTCTTTCTTTGGCCAATATCTTCATTTTTCGTAGTGTCGGATCCCTTCCATTATTTCTCCCGGACTAGTAATAATAGAGCATGGTTGCCTAATTGAACTTCTTCTTAAAACAATAATCACCACCACATCCCAAACACTCTGTAAACATCATTATTATTGACTGCATATTGTTGTTAGATGAGGAGTGCTTTGACTTATCTAACACGTCAATAGCTAGTTGTTTCCAAAACAGTCGATCTTATTTCTTTGAAGATTGAGATATCGTGCACCAACCTGCTATCAAAAGTACTCCAAGAAGACAGAACACCACTGAACTGTTTAAAGTCGTCATGATGACTGAACTCTTTGATGCAATAGGCCCTCATCTCCTACACTGCATGCGGGCAGGAAAAAGAATGCAAATAGCGAGTCGGAAACTTTCAGAGGAAGTGAAAGTTCGTATTTTACAACTAACACTTTCTCTGCTTACTACTACCTCAGTTGCTGCTACTGTTGATGTATTGGTAAATTTACGAGAAAAAAATCATATAAACGCGAGATCTATTTTAGATATTTACTTAGTTACCCCAATTTGAACGCAGTTTGTAAAACGTACTTTTACTTTTCAGGATAATTAATCAAATAATAATGGGAATAAATTAATATTCTCTTCAGAAATAACCTTTTCTTAATTGGCTAATATTCTGAAATGGGAAATTTATTTTGTATTTCGTAATTCCCCGTAAAAACGTATTCAAATCTCTGTTGGTCAAGTCTTATTTCATAATGTCAGTGATAAAAAATCGAGTGCTCACATTAAAGGGAGTTTTGATTTAAATATTTGATATGATTTTTGGACCAAAAATAGTTCTTGTTTTATTCGATAAAATATAGTTCATTCCTTCGTCTATCAGGTGATGGTATCAATTAAGTCGCTCAGCCATTTTTAAAGCCCTTAGGGAGAGTTTAAAAGCAGAGTGCAATGTATTTAAAGGCTCTGAAGCAGCACAATATATTAAGTCCTTGTGGCTCAGGGCGTAAAGAGAAACCGTGATCTAGAGAAAATGAGAAGAAGACATCAGAAGTGGCAAGAAAATATCCAAGGAAAAAATAATTAGGAGGTCTGAAGGGGAGACATGTGGTGCAGGGTAGTTCTGAAATGAGTAGACATTCCTTTGCCTTTTTTTACTCACTTTGCAATTTTTCAATATTTTAATAATAATAATGCTATTGGCTTTACGTCCCACTAACTTCTATTTAGGTTTCCGGAGACGCCGAGGTGCCGGAATTTCGTCCCGCAGGAGTTCTTTTACGTGCCAGTAAATCTACCGACACGAGGCTGTCGTATTTGAGCACCTGCAAATACTACCGGACTGAGCCAGGATCGAACCTGCCAAGTTGGGGTCAGAAGGCCAGCGCCTCAACCGTCTGAGCCACTCAGCCCGGCTTTCAATATTTTCCTCTGTACAAAATGTTCCTTGCGGTGCTATTCTTATCAGAATTTAACGTGGTGAGATTGTTCTGAAGGGTACAAGTATTTATATTTGTAATGGGTTTTAATAATAATAATAATAATAATAATAATAATAATAATAATAATAATAATAATAATAATAATAATAATAATCATAATGTTATTTGCTTTACGTCCCACGAACTACTTTTACGGTTTTTGGAGACGCCGAGGTGCCGGAATTTTGTTCCGCAGGAGTTCTTTTACGTGCCAGTAAATCTACCGACACGAGGCTGAGGTATCTGAGCACCTTCAAATACCACGGGACTGAGCCAGGATCGAACCTGCCAAGTTGGGGTCAGAAGGCCAGCCCTCAACCGTCTGAGCCACTCAGCTCGACCCTAATGGGTTTTAAAACAACTTTAAATTTTAATATGAATTTAATGTTCGGTGTTGGATTAATTAGAAATTTGAAGCATCATTTAAACATTTGTGGATAGAATAGTATTCATCTGATACTATAACACATTACTATTTCTACATACATTAGGTAAATGTCAATAACATTTCAGCTTGATAAAACGAAAACTGTTACGGAAGGGACTTTTTACGGGACTACTTTCCTTTTCAGTGTTTACATAGAACAGGCAGTAAAGGAAATCAAAGAGAAATTTGGAAAGGGAATCCTAAGCCAAGGAGAGGAAATCAAAAACTTGAGATTTGCTGATGATATTGTTATTTTATCTGAGACTGCAAAATATCTCGAGAAGTTGCTGAATGGTATAGATGAAGTCTTGGGTAAGGGGTACAAGATGAAAATAAATAAGTCCAAAACAAAAGTAATGGAGTGCAGTCGAACGAAGGCAGGTGATGTAGGATATATTAGATTAGGAAATGAAGTCTTAAAGGAAGTAGATGAATATTGTTACTTGGGTAGAAAAATAACTAACGATGGCAGAAGTAAGGAGGACATAAAATGCAGATTAGCACAAGCAAGGAAGAACTCTCTTAAGAAAAGATATATGCTCACTTCAAACATTGATATCGGAATTAGAAAGATGTTTTTGAAGACTTTCATCTGGAGCGTGGCATTGTATGGAAGTGAAACATGGACGATAACTAACTCAGAAAGAAAGAGAATAGAAGCTTTTGAAATGTGGTGTTACAGAAGAATGCTGAAGGTGAGATGGATAGATCGAATCACGAATGAAGAGATACTGAATAGAATTGGTGAGAGGAAATCGATTTGGCTAAATTTGACGAGAAGAAGAGATAGAATGATAGGACACTTCTTAAGACACCCAGGACTTGTTCAGTTGGTTTTTGAAAGAAGTGTAGGTGGTAAGAATGGTAGGGGTAGACCAAGGTATGAATATGACAAGCAGATTAGAGCAGATGTAGGATGCAATAGTTACGTAGAAATGAAAAGGTTAGCACAGGATAGGGTGGCATGGAGGGCTGCTTCAAACCAGTCTATGGACTGACGACTCAAATACAATACATACTTTTTAAGTATAACAATTTAAATGAGATATGAACCAATGGAGTTACCTCTAATTTTTTAAAATATGTGTTTATTTGTACCTAAATGCAACAACTAAATTTGGTAAAAAAATCGTATAAAAACCGTAGAAGTTTCAAAATTCAGTGCTAATTTCCCTTAAGGGCACTATTTACGGAAACACGTTCTGACTTCAACTAAAAGTCGCACTCCCACACTACGCAAACTTACCTTCCTTCACTCTTGAAATCCCAACAAGTAGCTATACCAAGACTGAACAGTTTAGTTCAGTTTAATATCAGTATAGATAAAAAAGTAGCCCCGTTCTCAGCCCTTGACAAACGGAATGTTGAAACAACAACAACAACAACAACACATTAACCTTCTTCTTCTCCTGTTTTTAGCAGAGAAAAGACGTCGAGAAATTTAGAAACGTGACTTCCCTGCTGAAGAGGCGCGTAACTCTAGGGTTCACTGACCCTGCAACAGAAATGATTAGCCTACCAGGAAACAAGGAGGCTAGGCGTAGAGCTAACTTATATCCGAGCCTATGAATAGACGAATCTTTCCCAGTTATCCAGGGGTTCTCATTGTCTGTATGGAGATATCTCTAATACGTATTTACTTACCTGAACAATTACAAGTCATATCGATTCTACCGACTAGAGTATTTTCAATTCAACTTTGTATTAAAATTTAGTCTCAGGATAGCTTACAAAACATTTTCACTAATGCCATCGTGTGCGCTTCGATGTACAGTGCTTTGCCGCCGGTAATTTCAACATAAGCAGGATACGCTACAGCAAGTCATTTCCGCTGGGTCTGTATTAGTGGAAGTATTATTTTAATTCATTGTAAATAATAAAGCTATATCTTTCCATTAAAAATCCTTTTTCCTTTTCTTCCATGTGTTGTTACTGGTTTTACGTCCTACTAGAGTAGAACGCAGCCCGGAAGGCGGTTTCGTTGCGCAGAGAGAGACAGAAGTATGAGGTGCGGTGATGACAATTTGCCTACTCATAACAGCATGTATGTGTAAACATTTTTTCATCCAGTTATATCTTTAATTCCAAAGCGATGACCTATATTTTTTGTGGGCTTAAAAGTTTCGTGAAAGTCCAAATTAATTTTTAACATCAAACCCCGAGAAAGTGTTGAGGGAAATTTTCGAGATATTAAAGAAGTTAAATGGAAGTTGAGAGAAATGAAGGCGAAGTGCAGAGAGCATAACAGCATGAATGTGTAAATATTTTTTCTTCCAGTTACTTGACGGGTGTTAGAAAGGGAAGGGCAGAGTCTGGGGTAGGGCTCTTTATCAGGAATACCATTGCACGCAACATAGTTTCTGTTAGGCACGTAAGTGAGCGAATGATGTGGGTAGATTTGTCAGTGGGAGGAATTAGGACAAGAATTGTGTCCGTGTATTCACCATGTGAGGGTGCAGATGAGGATGAAGTTGACAAGTTTTATGAAGCATTGAGTGACATCGTGGTCAGGGTGAACAGCAAGGATAGAATAGTGCTAATGGGCGATTTCAATGCGAGAGTTGGGAATAGAACTGAAGGATACGAAAGGGTGATTGGTAAATGTGGGGAAGATATGGAAGCTAATGGGAATGGGAAGCGTTTGCTGGACTTCTGTGCTAGTATGGGTTTAGCTGCTACGAATACATTCTTCAAGCATAAGGCTATTCACCGCTACACATGGGAGGCTAGGGGTACCAGATCCATAATAGACTATATCTTAACATACTTTGAATTCAGGAAATCTTTTAGGAATGTACGAGTTTTTCGGGGATTTTTCGATGATACAGAGTGAACTAAGTATCTCTAGGCCTAGGGTAGAGAAAGTGAAATCTGTCTGCAAACGAATAAGGGTAGAAAATCTCCAGGACGAGGAAATTAGACAGAAGTACATGGATATGATTAGTGAGAAGTTTCGAACAGTAGACAGTAAGCAGGTTCAGGATATAGAAAGTGAATGGGTGGCATACAGGGATGCTGTAGTAGAAACAGCAAGGGAATGCCTAGGAACAACTGTGTGTAAAGATGGGAAAAGGCGAACATCTTGGTGGAATGATGAAGTGAGAGCAGCCTGTAAACGTAAAAAGAAGGCTTATCAGAAATGGCTCCAAACAAGGGCCGAGGCAGACAGGGATTTGTACGTAGATGAAAGAAACAGAGCGAAACAAATAGTTGTTGAATCCAAAAAGAAGTCATGGGAAGATTTTGGTAATAACCTGGAAAGGCTAGGTCAAGCAGCAGGGAAACCTTTCTGGACAGTAATAAAGAATCTTAGGAAGGGAGGGAAAAAGGAAATGAACAGTGTTTTGAGTAATTCAGGTGAACTTATAACAGATCCCAGGGAATCACTGGAGAGGTGGAGGGAATATTTTGAACATCTTCTCAATGTAAAAGGAAATCATCATGGTGGTGTTGCAAACAGTCAAGCTCATGGGGAGGAGGAAAATGATGTTGGTGAAATTATGCTTGAGGAAGTGGAAAGGATAGTAAATAAACTCCATTGTCATAAGGCAGCAGGAATAGATGAAATTAGACCTGAAATGGTGAAGTATAGTGGGAAGGCAGGGATGAAATGGCTTCATAGAGTAGTAAAATTAGCGTGGAGTGTTGGTAAGGTACCTTCAGATTGGACAAAAGCAGTAATTGCACCTATCTATAAGCAAGGGAACAGGAAGGATTGCAACAACTATCGAGGTATCTCATTGATTAGTATACCAGGCAAAGTATTCACAGGCATCTTGGAAGGGAGGGTGCGATCAGTCGTTGAGAGGAAGTTGGATGAAAACCAGTGTGGTTTCAGACCACAGAGAGGCTGTCAGGATCAGATTTTCAGTATGCGCCAGGTAATTGAAAAATGCTACGAGAGGAATAGGCAGTTGTGTTTATGTTTCGTAGATCTAGAGAAAGCATATGACAGGGTACCGAGGGAAAAGATGTTCGCTATACTGGGGGACTATGGAATTAAAGGTAGATTATTAAAATCAATCAAAGGCATTTATGTTGACAATTGGGCTTCAGTGAGAATTGATGGTAGAATGAGTTCTTGGTTCAGGGTACTTACAGGAGTTAGACAAGGCTGTAATCTTTCACCTTTGCTGTTTGTAGTTTACATGGATCATATGCTGAAAGGTATAAAATGGCAGGGAGGGATTCAGTTAGGTGGAAATGTAGTAAGCAGCCTGGCCTATGCTGACGACTTGGTCTTAATGGCAGACTGTGCCGAAAGCCTGCAGTCTAACAGCTTAGAACTTGAAAATAGGTGCAATGAGTATGGTATGCAAATTAGCCTCTCGAAGACTAAATTGATGTCAGTAGGTAAGAAATCCAACAGAACTGAATGTCAGATTGGTGATACAAAGCTAGAACAGGTCGATAATTTCAAGTATTTAGGTTGTGTGTTTTCCCAGGATGGTAATATAGTAAGTGAGATTGAATCAAGGTGTAGTAAAGCTAATGCAGTGAGCTCGCAGTTGCGATCAGCAGTATTCTGTAAGAAGGAAGTGAGCTCCCAGACGAAACTATCTTTACATCGGTCTGTTTTCAGACCGACTTTGCTTTATGGGAGCGAAAGCTGGGTGGACTCAGGATATCTTATTCATAAGTTAGAAGTAACAGACATGAAAGTAGCAAGAATGATTGCTGGTACAAACAGGTGGGAACAATGGCAGGAGGGAACTCGGAATGAGGAGATAAAGGCTAATTTAGGAATGAACTCGATGGATGAAGCTGTACGCATAAACCGGCTTCGGTGGTGGGGTCATGTGAGGCGAATGGCGGAGGATAGGTTACCTAGGAGAATAATGGACTCTGCTATGGAGGGTAAGAGAAGTAGAGGGAGACCAAGACGACGATGGTTAGACTCTGTTTCTAACGATTTAAAGATAAGAGGTATAGAACTAAATGAGGCCACAACACTAGTTGCAAATCGAGGATTGTGGCGACGTTTAGTAAATTCTCAGAGGCTTGCAGACTGAACGCTGAAAGGCGTAACAGTCTATAATGATAATGTATGTATGTATGTATGTAGTTATATCTTGAATTCCAAAGCGATGACCTATATTTTTCGTGGGCTTAAACGTTTCCTAAAAGTCCAAATTAATTTTTAACATCAAAACCCGCGAAAGTGTTGAGGAAAGTTTTCGAGATATTAAGGAAGGTAAATTGGACGGTCCAGTTTCAATGCCTTAGGATATTCGCCGTTTTTATACATATCAAATATTGTTGTACGCAGAATATTTTTATTGAAATCATCGAGGACCGTCACTGGCTTCTTCCTCTAAGGGTTCTTCTCTGGCGACCTGAACACCGCATTATTTTTATTTCCGAAGCTTGTTTTATCCTCTGTATTGTTCGCAGGCCGATACCACACGCGAGTGCTGTCTTCTTTTGAAGCGTGGCAGCATGGCGTTCCTCACCTTCTCCGCCTATGAACGCCTGATGCTGCATGCTTACAAAATACAAATACACTTTAAATAATATTTCCCTCGCCTGTCGACGGTATACTTGTCTTTTTGCTCTTCCTGGATCTATCGTACACACGCAAATAGTTCCCAAAATTCGTTGATTATGATATTTGCAAATAATACTCGAAACATTCACTCGTGACCCGCACAAACAGGCACCTCTTACTGAAATGATTCTATTGGCCCAGCGGAAAGCACGTCATACTACAAAGCGCGCGAATGTTACTGCGCAACCCTCTTCAAACCGCCTTCCGGGCTGCGTTCTTACTTACTTACTTACTTACTTACTCCATGGCTCTACGGTCCTTTAAGGACCGTGGCCTCCTTGACCACAGCTCTCCAGTCGTCCCGGTCTTCAGCACACCTACGCCACCTCCTGACTCCAACGGTCCTAGATCTCCAATATATCCGTATCGTTGCCATTTAGCGCGCTTTAGTCGTCGTAAGTTTGGGACCGTCCGGTTATCTCGATTTGGTTTCTGAACAATATGTAGTTTTGTGGTAGTGGAGTTGTTAGCCCCACGTACCAACCCCCCAACCTGGAGGACCAGGGTATCACTCTTAGTCTGGATCATCACCTTAGACCTGTCCGGCTTGGGTGGCCCTTCCAGGAGCATATGCTCCCGCCGGCATAGCTCTAAGGATCATTTGAACACGCAAGCCTCCAAAACACCCGGTAAAATGTATTTTGCCTTCGTCAAGGTGGTGATACCATCGGGAGGCCGGGCTGCGTTCTACTCTAACTAATTTTATGGTTTGCGGAGACGCCGGGTTGCCGGAATTTTGTCTCCTTACCCGTAAATCTACCAGCCTAAGGCCGACGTATTTGAGTACCATCAAATACCATCGGACTAAGCCAGGATTGATTCTGCCAATTTGGGCTTGAGAACGCCAGCGCTCTGGAAAGACCTCAGCAAATAGCGTAGATAGAATATTAATTATTGTACCATGTAGAGTATTCTCTCAGTTTACAGTAGGCCTATATTGGAACGGGCAGAATCAACGTTTAGTAGAACTAATTCTTCAACAGATCATATGGGGTCTTTTTGTATTTTGCAACGATTTATTATTATTATTATTATTATTATTATTATTATTATTATTATTATTATTATTATTATTATTATCTGACTCATTGGCTGAATGGTCAGCGTTGCGGCCTTCGGTTCAGAAGGCCCCGGGTTGGGGATATTAATCGCCTCTGATTAATTCTTCTGGCCCGGGGATTGGGTGTTTGTGTTTGTCCCAACACTTTCCTCTTCATATTCACTCAACACACTAGACTATGAACCACCACATAAACACGCAATATTGATTACATCCCTCCATATAGGGTTGGCGTCAGGAAGGGCATCCGGCCGTAAAACAGGGCCAAATCCACATGTGCGACGCAGTTCGCACCCGCGACTCCACAGATGTGGGAAAAGCTATAGATTATTATTATTATTATTATTATTATTATTATTATTATTATTATTATTATTATTATTATTATTATTATTATTATTATTATTATTATTATTATTATCGTCGTCAGAATATCGACTGGGAGTGGAAAAAAGTGTCATATTCAAGTTAAAGAATGAAGCAAACTGTAATCATAGTAATCAAGTAGGTTACAAGGATATAATTTTGTGATTTGAAATTTGTAGATGGGTTGGCAGCTTTGCTTTGAGAACTTCCTTTTGTTTGAGTTGGTTATCCTGAGAACAAAAACAACGCGTTTCTACTCCATAAATGAAAACAATATGGCTCCAATGTTATTTATTTGTGGGAATTTTAAGGCGTAACAGTTTCTTTTTAAAACGAAAGAATGGAATCTCCTCAACCCGGAGATGTAACGAGTGATGTAGCTGATGAAGAAAAACAAGAAGCGAGAGCATACCTCAGGGAGAGATTTTTGAGAGCTATAACAGGGCTAGTAGGTAGGTAAAATATGTGCAAATGTACAATTTTTGGTTATGTTTAAAAATCATTCTTTTATTTGCCTGTCATTATATTAATTATAATCCTCCATGAAACACATTCGTTTTAGGTAGGTCGTGTAAAGTCAACATGTTCGAGAACACGACGGTAACGGCAGAATTTCGTGGATCAGATATTGATGTGATGCATTTCTTCGTTGCAAAACTTGCTACCCCGATGGGAGTTTTTCCTGAAGCTTTACTGAGGACTAACGATATTATCAACGTACATTTTCCCGATGTTGGACCATCGTGATAGTGTGGAACATTTGTTTTCAATCGTGACATGTGTTGTGTCTATTGACAGTGAGTGTTTTAGCTTAAATTGCAAGAGGTTAAAGCAAAATACTTGATGACGTGTTAGAAAGACAGAAATGACGTCAGTTGAAGGATTTAAAAAAACCCAGTGCATTGATTTGTTCATCATAGTTGTGTGTTCATTGAATTATCTTCAATTTTTTTTGTTGAAATTGTGTTTTACCTAGCCTTGTAATTTTTAAATTCTTTGATCTTAAATGGGCTTTGAATAAGCATGATTTTGTTGCTTATTGTCAGGTCATCAATGACTTATAACGTTCAGTTTGCGAGACATGATTGCTCTTTGCAAGGTAGGTGGTTTCACTCGAGTATCTTTCTGGTCTGACTTATTGTTTGATACCCTCAGTTTTTTTTAATCTTCAGCTTTGAAGCTTTGTAATCTATTCCTTCACTCATGGAAAGGATAATGCATATGTTGAAGGTCAGGGTCATTTAAATCTTAGCCTATATTCTGTTAGCGTTTAGTTTCATCTTCAGCCGTCAGACTTATAAACAGGTTTTAATATGTGAAGTTGTGACATTTTCTTTAAAATAATTTTGAAGCCTTAAGATTACAACATTGGGTAAAACTCTCAAATGCAGAGTTACATGTTTCGAGTAACACATCTTACTTCAATCTTAACTTCTTTTATCAAGTAAATGGTGATAAAAATTAATTAGATCTATATACACAATCCTGATTACTTAGCTCAGCGTATAATATATGCACACACACACACACACACACACCCAAATGCAAAGTCTAACTACTTATTAAGTTAGGCCTATACTGAAAAGAGGCATGTAATTGGCCACTTCACATTAATTGACCATCATAGTTTGTATGACTGGTACCCAACATTAACAAGATTGAATTGGCACCCACTGTCTGAGAGTTTTACCCAGCATTGTTTTAATACTGGACAGATAAAAACTAAAGACATTCTTGGTTTCATAAGTTCAATATGGAGTAATAGTGAGACCCCAAGGTTTTTTAATTTTCTGTTTGGGAAGGAGAAGGCTTGATTCTCAATAAGTGATGCAATGTACCGGTACCAAAACATTTCAGACCATTGTCAACATAAGTTAAATTTGGATCGATACTTGTTTTGGAATTTTTGGTTGTTAGCCCCTTAACATTCTTGTAAGTCAAAGAATTTCTGATCTTTATACTGAAATGTCTGGCTTCTTGGCCATGTGGTCAGCATACTGGCCTTGGGTTAGATTCTTAGCTGATTCAGTATTTTAATCTTGCTTGGTTAATTTCCATGGTTCGAGGATTGGGTGTTTCGCAATATTGGCTTTAAGTTGCACTGACACAGGTACTGGCAAGTCTTATGGCGATGAAGAGATAGGAAAGGGCTAGGAGTGGGGAGGAAGTGGCCATGCCTTAATTAAGGTACAGCCCCAGCGTTTGCCTGGTTGAAAATTCGAAACCATGGAAAACTATAGTCAGGGCTGTCACTTCTTACAACGAAAATTTTAAGTTGTTCGATATCAAATGGTAATAAAGATATGTTAGCTGAAACAATTCTTTTACTTTTTCAGTCGTTCCATTTCCTTGTAAATGAAAATGATCAAATTCAATAAAACTTGCAATAACGCTCACCGAAACGTAACTTTAAATAACTGGCTTTGAGTGGCACGTCTTCGAGACGTATGGTGTGACTAAAGCGATATTTATAGACGTGTTACTATCAGGGTTAAGGGAGCCCGCAGACTTCTCGCAAAATAATATACAGTATATCTTGCCTAATTTCACTCTGAACGTAATCATGGAGGTTTTGTAAAATCAATCAAAATAATTAGTTTTTTCAATTTGTGCGTAGAGAAATTGCCGCCTGGTTGCATCTAGTAGCAGTCGTCGTGTATGACCTGAACCAAATTATTTCAAAATCATTATAGCAATTAAAATTTATACACACCGTGCCAGTGTTCTGTGAGACTCGCATGGTCAGGGTCACCACTCCCTGAGTAGTGTTGCCTCAAAAGAGGGTCTATGCCTGCTATATACAGTAGGTTATGGAGGATTATAATTTTTATTTTATAAAAAAGTTAAACATCTTTTAAAACAGTAGTTCTCAAACTTTTCCGGCCGACACCCCACTTTGTAAACTTGCATGCATGTCCATACTCTCTCTATATTACTTCTTGGCATTTTCCCATCACCGCCAGTCTACACTGGGCCTTCCACTTTGTCTAGTCTTTGACATCAGCAGGTTATATGCCCACATGCGGTGTATCCTCACGTATGTGGTCCATCCAGTGTTTTATTTGCTGTCCTCAGGTTCTCTGTCTATCTAGGTTAAATGTAAGAGCTTGCTGCACGAGGATGTTGGATTGGCTTGGGCCATGTGCCCATACTAGCAAAGCCTTGTCCTGTATTGAGGCAATATTCCTGCTGTGATAGAGTCTTGCGACTCCTAGCGACCAACTTAGCATTCTCATTTCCACGGTATGAAGCATCTGCTTGTATCAAAGGCCAACACTGTCCCATAGAGAGCTACTGGGTGGTATTCATTTGACTTCAGATGCAGAGATATCTTCATGTCACAGAGTACACCTGTGACTAGCTGCCATTTAACCCATTGGGGTCCAGTTAATTTCTTGCCTGCATCTTGCACAGGTCAAATTTAGCATTAGGCAAATATGGGAAGGAAATACAAACATAAGTAAAATGATGGATTTTTACACTTAAAACGTGAACTTCAGTTTTCTGTATTATCTATCATGCTAACAAAATTACCGGAAATATTTTGTGAAGGTGTGGTACTTCCAGAGGCATTTATTTGGGTGCAGTCATGGGTTCCCTGGACAGGTCTCACCATAAAATGATGTCTCATTTCTGCCTCCTTTCACTTTCCTGTCAGAACATGCGGTACAGTCCTTATAACTCACAAGCGTCTATAATTGGTAGCTTCCCATTCAGACAAAGTTCTTCTTTACAGCTGCTTCACCGGCCGTGCTTATGGGTATTTTGTTTCGTAATGCCCCCCATAAGTCCCATGATAATTTGATCCCTGAAAGATTGTGACTTATTTCAGGCTTTTTATCTGCCTTTTAATGCATATAATATATTTGAAAACTGTTGACTAAAGCTACCAGCTTCTTTCCTGTATTAGGAGGCATGTATTCCATAGCATTGTTATGAGAATACTTTGAAAAATTAGAAGTCGCCTTGTTCATTCTTCACCCCCTACATGGCCGTTGTCGCCACTTTCTTCCAACTCAGTTTCCTACTTCTCACTCGAAAAATTGTTTCCAGATTCGGAGATACTAATTTCTCTTTCAGAATTGGTTAACAAACCCATGTCAATATCGCCATTGTCAAACAACTGTCCGTAAATGTCATCAGGTTCCATGCTGCCACAGGTGGACGCCATCTTGATAAAAAATATAAACCCAACAACAATGAACTATCTCCACAGTATAAGCAACTCAGTTAAAACAAATTAACACTAAATGGCAGCATGGAACAGAGAAATGTCAAGGCTAAATACTGCATAAAGCTCGACGCTATTATCGTTCCAAAATACAAAAGCTATAACCTTAAAGTTGTGTCGGACTAAAGGCCAGTCTCCACTGATTAACATTTAACACCAACATGTTAAATTTAACATATTACAATTGACATGTATATTGTGATTGTGTCTTCCAATTGACTTTGCATGTTAACTCAGAATGTTGAGGTTAACACTTTTAACATGTTGGCGTGTTTTCCGCTCCAAGTGGAAAACATGTCAAGTCAATTCATTGTTGGTGAGATGTTGGCACAGCTTCGGCAACTTCTTTGCCGTTTCCATGTCAACAGATAGCCAAAGGACGCAAACGACGTGCTTCTCGTGAAGTAGGATTATAGTTACAACACTCCGCTACACTCATTCTCTTTGTTATAAGCTACAAATACAGTACCGGTATGCACACGTGTGTCATTCTCTCTGCACTATACTAAAATTTATAGTCAGAAATGGAGTGGAGCAAGATTATTTTGGACTTAATTAATGATATAATAGAAAGGCCTTGTTTGTGGGATGCCTCATCAAAGGAATACAGAGATAAAGCGAAGAAAGCCGATAGTTTCCACAAACTCTAAATTATATATAATTGTTCCCGCGAGTGCACTGGAAGAAAAACCTAGCGCCCTCCACTCGCAGTACAGTCGAGTATTGCAAAAAATATCAGAAGTCGGGTGCGGGAGCGGACAAAGTTTTTACTTCAGAGTGGTATGCTTTTGAAGCAATAAGCAGGATGAGGGGAAATATGTCTAATAAAACTGCATTTCCCAAGTCATAACAAGAAGCAACATTGGCAATAACAAAGGGCCAAATCCTCTTCATCCAAGTCCATTGTCCTTATTTGAAAATACTAGACACCACCTAAATGTATTACTAAAAATTGATATGATGAACTACTTAGGACCTATATATAAACAAAGAAAGTCAAGTTTAACATGTTTATTAAGTGTGGACACAATGTTAAATGAAACTGTATTCAACATTTAACATTGAAAATGTTGATGGTGTCACCAGTTAACATTTAACATGTTGCTGTTAAATGTTAATCAGTGGAGACCAGCCTTAAGGCCGACATAGGATCGGAACGTAAAATTAATGTTGTCGGACTGAATCCGACATTGGACCTCAAAGGGTTAAACCAGGCAGCATTTGCTGGAGCTCTCTCCCCCTCCTCCGTTATTATAATAATAAATCATACAGTTCTTCAATGAAATGTCAGTATCATGCTGCTGCTTTAAATCCAAAGTGTTGATAGGGGCCGATGACCTTCGATGTTAGGCCCCTTAAAACAACAAGCATCATCATCATCAACCAAAGTGTTGACCTGAAGAGAAGTTTAAACAAACATGCAACTAAATTAATTATCGTAACTTAACACACCAACACAGGCAGCTCTTATGACGACAATGAGACAGGAAAGGGCTAGGAGTGGGAAAGATGCAGCCATGGCCCCAATCAAGGCACAGCCCCAGCATTTGCCTGGTGTGAAAATGGGAAACCACGGAAAACAATTGGTAAGGCTGCTGACAGTGCGGTTCGAAATCACAATCTCCCAAATACATGCTAACAGCAGCTAACCCTGACCTTACGGCTAACTTGCTCGGTCTTTTAAGAATTGAACCTGTGCTTCAGTACATAGATTTCTTATTTGTGACTTATAATTCAGCCATCTAGCTGATGAACCATACTCTGCGATTCTTTTCTATCCAAAGCCTTCAGTATGGTTACTGTTCGACTCATTCGCTGAATGGTCAGCGTACTGGCCTTCGGTTCAGAGGGTGCTGGGTTTGATTCCTGGCCGGGTTGGGTATTTTAAACTTAATTGGTTAATTCCATTGGCTTGGGGACTGGGTGTGTGTGTGGCATATTCAGCATTAGAAATTATCCTAGGTAGGGCTCTCATCTTCACAGTATTGGATGGCTCAAGGAGCCTACAGTTGCATATGCGCCCGCTATAAAGTGTGAGCGAAGCGTTCGCAATCAATTTCAGCCCATACCAGAAAATGTGTGCTTTTCCACACTAAGAGAAACTGTCGTAGTGCTTGCAGACACTAGAACACCAACTGAAGTTCGGGAGAACTTCTACAAACATAATCCCATACCAGGAACTATTTGGCAGGGCGCACCAAGAAAACCCATCCTAATAAACGCTGAGGACATCATGCCGGCTGGATATGGTTCAGCAGGGTTAAGGGATGACATAAGTGATATCACAGCTTATCTCGAGTTCTTGGGTTGGAAGTACCCGAAGTACATGTCTTCAACCATCGACTTCGAATCTGAAGGGTCAAGGAGCCTGTTGGTGAGTAACGAAATGGAAGATCTTCGTGCACTGGACCACAGACCAGGAAAAGACCTGCTGATATATTATAAGCATGCCCGTATTGAAGGAGATATCCGTACCTCCTATCTCTGTCATTTATTCTACTGGTGATCTAGTGAATGGCATGCTAAATCTGCTTGGGGAGCAGAGCGAGGATGGGGATCTTCAATATCCTTTCTATAGCTTGAAGGATATACGATTCAACCTGTTCATCAGTACACTAAGCTATCGGTTTGCTTATTGAAAACAAGATGGCTGACAAACTGCTGGAACAAATGACTGTAGAGTTGCCAGCAGTTGATGAAAATAGGTTATGTTACACTGTACCCCTTCTTTCCTTCCACAGCCTTCCTTATTGCTTGATCTAATATGAATGAGGAAAATGTTGGTGAGAAGATGCAACCTTGGTGAACACCTGAGCTGGTATATTTTCTGTTTTAGCTTGAATAATTTTTACATTTAAGTAACGATGTATATGCACCATTTTTTCCCATTGGTGTGGCAGAACAGGGCATATGACACATTTTGAGAGGAATGAGATCATTTTTAAGATTATAAATGCAGATTTAATTAGACCCTGTTTTGTTTTCCTTTTCTCCTTTCCTACTTTCCTGCCTTTCATGGGGAGAGTTCGTATAGTTGATGTTTTTCCTTTCCTTCTCTTATTTTGCATAACTTACACAGGAATAAATGTATCTTTTGTATTACCTCACATGGGAATAAATGTATCTGTATTATAATAATTAGCGTAAGGAATTTCATGTTTTTATCCTTATTGAACTGAGATCACAATTAAATAAGCATATAGTAGGTTCCACCTTTTCAATACATTTACAATGTTTTTATCTGATGTTCACAACATTATTTATTACAAATTACAGGACATATTTTGGTGTACAATTTTTAACACCATCATCAGCTGCATGAAAAGTGTATAGAAACTTGGTGGTCAAAACAATGAACAGCATATTATCATACTTAACTCCTTATATACAGGCAATAGAATATAGTTATAATTAAATTTAACATCTTATTATGCTAGGTTAAAACTAATTTGTGTGACAAGGAGATTCTTGCAGATCAAATTACAAATGTAAGTGTATTGAAAAGGTGGAACCTACTATATGCTTATTTAATTGTTATAATAATTATGCATTTATTTAATGACACAAAACTGCTGCACCTTATCCTGCTTTACAAATAACAGAGTAGTAATTGAGTTGGGAGGTAATAGGGTATATACAGTGGAACCTCAGATTGTGAGTAACTTGGTCTACAAGTGTTTTGCAACACGAGCAAATATTTTAAATAAATTGTGACTTGATAAGCGAGTGAGGTTTCGCAATACGAGCGTCATGATTACGTACGTTTTCACCTCCCCTATGCCTCTGTTTTCCTCTCCCTCTGCCACTCTCTTTCCTGGGAAGGTGTGTGTAATCATTTCCCGCGCTGGACTTCAGTTGGCGTGCCTCGCTCGCATAGTCAACACCGTACGAGTGTACATGTTTTGTTTCTGTCATCTGTGATATAACTGTTCTGCAACAATGGGCCCTGTGAACGAAAAGAAGGTTAAAAAGGAATTCGGTCAGAAGAAGGAGATCATTACAGTGGATGAATCTGTTCAGTGACAATGCAATGTCACATTTTTGTGAAATCCTCAAAAAGAGGCAAAAGCAACACTCATTGGACAGGTTCCTCGTTAAAGTTGCACGAAAAGAAAACACTTCCAATGAGCCAACCAATAGCAGTGATTCCGTTAGTGAAATTCGTGCTACACAGTAACTCTTCTCATGTCATCTCTCGTCTCCCTCACACCAACAATTATTCTATTGTAAGGTAAAGTGCAGTTTAATTGTTTTACGTTATATTTTGTTTTAGAAATGTTTTTGTGTTGTGGACGAATCATCCGAATTTCAATAGTTTCTTATGGGAAAATTTGCTTTGATATACGAGCGATTTGGATTATGAGCATGTTGCCGGAACGAATTATGCTCACAATCCAAGGTTCCACTGTATAAGTAATTGAATTACTTGTAAAGAATACCTTTTACGTAATGTTTTGTTGTAGGCTAAAAGGACTTTTTACAAATTGCAATTGTTACATAGCGCTGAAGTTGAAAAGTTGGTTGACCGTTCTGAGAAATGTTTACAGTCTATTGGGGACTAAGTGGAAGAGTGAACTTACCTGGTATGTTGTCATAGCTAGAGCCCTGCGCGGATATACAAAATAATATCCACTCTGCATATGCACGTCCTTCATCCGCATCCGCGAATTGTTATCCGCGGGTATTGTAAATATGTAACTACAGTGTATTACGCTCAAGGTATTGAAACTGACAGATCTGTTATAACATAATATAATAGGCCTGACACCTGGCACCAGTACCCCTACAGTCACAAATTTATGAGGGATTTTCTCTTGCGACAACTACCGACATATTGACCTCTGTTCCTTCCTTCCATTAATTGCGGGCAGAAGCCAGGTAGGCTCAGGTCAGATTTACGGCTTTATAGTCTCAAGGCTCACTGGGCGAGTTGGCCGTGCGCGTAGAGGCGCGCGGCTGTGAGCTTGCATGTGGGAGATAGTAGGTTCGAATCCCACTATCGGCAGCCCTGAAGATGGTTTTCCGTGGTTTCCCATTTTCACACCAGGCAAATGCTGGGGATGTACCTTAATTAAGGCCACGGCCGCTTCCTTCCAACTCCGAGGCCTTTCCTCTCCCATCATCGCCAAAAGACCTATCTGTGTCGGTGCGACGTAAAGCCCCTAGCAAAAAAAGTCTCAAGGCTCTTTATATAGCACCATTCCCCCATACCACTGTCAAGGGTCGCCTAATCACCAGGAAAAATAAGAGTATACCTGAGTGAAAATCAATAAACGTCATTATTTAGAAATTATCAGAAAATGATCTACACTGCCATACAGTTTGTATCCGCCAAGACACTAAATTCGCAGATATCCGCATCCGTGCAGGGCTCTAGTCATAGCCATGTTGCCTATGTGTAGGTGGTTTCATAAATGGCCATAACTTGGAAGTGCAACTTACTTTCTGATTTGTCCTCGTAGTATCCTTGATGGTCTTACATTAGCGTGGTCAGCCTGTGTGCTGCCTTGACTGCTGCTGCTGCTAGGTAACATCATGTCACAATTTCCTTACACAGATTTTCGGATAACCCCCAGCTCTTAGATATATTTCTGTCAAAACATATGATCTAATCTGTTAAGAATCTGTTTTTGAAAGTTCTTGATGTAGGAATTATAGGATGAGGAGAAAGCCAGAAAAATACGGAAGTGGGGGGGGGGAAGGAGCGGAAAATTTAATTTGCACAGAACAACATTTGTACAAAATTAATTTTTTATTTAGCCTTTTCTTTTTCTATACAATTAAATAGTTACCAGTTTTCTTTTAAGACTGAGCAGCAAACATTTTGTTATATCAGTTGTACAATTTTTTGTGTGGATTTTCATGGGTCCTTGTACTAGACAGGTTTGTTACTGTTATCATTTAGACATTTCAATAATACTTGTTACACTTTTCTACCCTTGCAAGATGTCCCAAACACTTAAATTTAAGCAACTACTATTAACGGGCCACATTACGACTTGGAGACAAGATGGTAAGCTTGCCCACCCCAAAAGCCATTGGGAACTCACCTTTACGAGCTGGTTAACACAGAGTGACTGTTGGTGGCCAATATGTGACACAACTGCTGGCCACATTTAGAAATACCTGATTTATATGGTGCTACAGCAAGTAGCGGCAAGCCCTTAAGGACTCCTGGATGGTGTCCTCCCTAGAGAACGAATAGGTTCATTTTCTCTCAACATTTGAGGTCAAACACTGGACTCGAATAATGCTAAGAAAATTGCATTTCATTGTAAAGCTGTAAATTCTCATGAAGAAGGAAGACTGTTCGGTAAGACAATTAAGTGCCTGGCTGACTGACTGACTTTTAGCGTGCAGTTCACTGGTAAATGTTTTCAGATTGAAGATAAGGCACAGACTCTTGAGCTTCCGTCCAAGAAGAGGAGAGGTTTTGAGATTTAAGGGGGGGAAGCGTGCTTGTGGATGGTTTTGGGAGAGGAAGGGTGCAAGAAGAGTCTTTCACTTGGGCAGAGTCCGTAGCAGTAAAGATGTCCTCACAAACCCCTATACGAGCATGCACCAGCCAAATCTCCATCGTCAGATACAATAAAATTGAATAATAATTTATGACCTTGTTTGCTCTTTTATTTATATTTTAAGAGGAAAAATAATAAATAATTGTATTGAAATGTAACATTTGAGACCACTAATTTTGGTTCAAATTGGTCCTCTCGCTTGCATCCCACGTTTTGTGAGGGTTGGCAACAGTGAATTAGTTTGTTTGCACATGGAAGATTTGAACGAGTGCGGTGGTACTGGTCAGTAGCAAAGAAAGTGTTGTGAGAAAAAGTACTGTGGCCGCTCCCTTAACCTGAGCATCCACTGGCTGCCACTGACTACAGCAGTGGGCTGGGTATGTGTTAGTGGCTAGGCAGTAATTCATCCTCGGTACCGATCGTGCAATCAAGCTTCTGAGGTGCTAATAGCAGACCATTGTATAGCATTGATGCATTGTGACAGCACTCCAACCACTGCCCATTGGAGCCATTTTCTTGTTGTTGTCCTGGTATCTTAAGCAGTACTACAGTTATGTCGATAGAAAAGAAAACCACTCTGGTGTGGTTTGTATGTTTATTATATTAATTAAACATTGAAAATTTCATATCAAATCTTGAGGCCCATCGTGCCATTTGGAACTCGGCAACACCGGAATATAGTGATAACATAAGTATAGAATGAGTATGGTGATCCATTGTGTCAACTTGACCCCAGTTTTGAGAATAGATGCGAATGAAAAGAACATGCATATTAGATAAGTTTATAACTTGTTGTTGAGAGAGCAAAGCAAAGTTATCTTTGTAAAGGCCCATGGAGGATTGGAAGGTGAAGGTTTCCATTTTGTGTAACCTCAGCACTTAATGGGTGGGATAGAGTGGTGAGCTCTATGTCCCGTCACCTTTGCTCCCAGGAATTAATGTGGTACTTATATTTTCATGTAGGAGGCCATGTGCCGCTCCAGAAGGGGAAATCTAGTTTCATGAATTTTTCGACTTCCTTCAAGGGGTATCAAGCACGCCTTTACTGCCTCAGCTAGGCTGTTCTTAAGGTAGGATAATTATTAATGTATTGTTTTCTTAGGATATTAATATTAAGTAGGACTAAATGGTAGACATAAAATATTTGTTTTAATACTGTTATTAATATATAATTATAAGGGTTGACGGGTAGGTTCAATTAAGGTCCAAGAAAGAATTATACAGCAAGTTAGAACCAGTAATAAAAGATATTAAAAAGAGAAGACTGCTGTTTTAATGGCATATCTTCCGTAAGAATAATGAGTGCCTCACGAAGAAAATCTGAAGTTTTCAGAATAATAAGGCGTCCGAGTTAAGATGGTTCCAAGAGTGCGAGAAAGATCTGTGAGATATAGACATTGCGGAGGATAAAATCAGTTTGAGGTGGATTTTGAAAAGTCAGCATGGCTTTACGGTGGAGTCAGAACCCAGAAGACGGGCTCAAGAGATACTGGTAAGGCGTCAAAGCAGGCAAACGAACAAGATCTACTAGACGGTGAAAATGAGATTGGTTGTTAATATGCAGTCCATAGAGGCTTAATTTGAATCTTAAAAATATATGATAATAATAATAATGATGAAGAGGAGGAGAAACTTTGGACTTCTTTTAATCATCTTTCGACCAAGAAAGGATGAATATGAATTGTTTGGTTTTATGAGCACTTTTTCCCTTGCAGTATACAAAGCAACATCATCTCACAATCCTCGTGGATGCAGCTGACATACGTCACGCTAGTTGCTGTCATGCGCAGCGGCAGTGGCTGTGTTGTGCGTAGGCCACTAAAAGTGGTTCCGTGTAAACCAGCTGTAATTTATACATTATACTACTTCTTGTATTATTCAGTGGAACTAGGCATGTTTTTAAATGATCATTTATTCAGTACACTTGTAGGTGCACAGTTTTACACCTCATAATTGTATACAACAGAAATTAGGTGAGAGGATACATGCAAATAAAAAAATAAAGTGGGGGGTTTCTAAGGTGTACCTAAGTTCTTCCATCATTTGCTAATGACAGCTACATTGAAGACACCTTCATGAGTGGTAGATTTGTGGGTTCATGTCTTGCAAACAAAACAAAGTGCCCTAAAAGTTGACATTTCCAAAGATGTTAGCTTTTCAGAACACTGAGGCAGGGCATTTTAAAATGAAACAATAATGTGTTTCACCTTACATTAGAAAGCTGGTTATCTAAGATGAAGATCGTAGACCAATTTGTATGTGAAAAATTCCAGGTAACCCAAAACACTTTAGAAATTCAACATACTGTAGGTCTGTTAGTAAAAGAACATTTATGAAACTGTGTGATAGTCAAAATGTATCAGTCGTTAAAAGTTAGTATAAAGATGATAATAGACGTGAATTCATGAGGCACTTCCAGGCACAGCAGAAAATTGAAACTTGGCTAGCGGAGAGCCTCGCACCCTCAAGTTTCCTGGTTGGGGGAGGGGGAGTATTCAGCAATGAATACATGTTAGATGTATTACAGGTAAAAAAAAAAAAGGCAGACGTGTAGAATTCTCTTTTGAAAAATATTTGAAAAGGCATGGTCATACGTAGACTTCTGGTTTCATTTATGATAACAATTTCTTTCAAAAAATTTTTGACCTTACTGTTCATTAAATTGACCTTAAAGATCATGATAGGTAAAAAGGCCAGAAGTGTTATTCCCCTCTTTGAAAACTAAATATATTTTCAAGAATATCTTGATTTTAAATACTACTAAAAATGGTCTACTAATGTAACCTAACCCCATGGCACAGCTCTGAAGGGCCTTGGCCTACCAAGCGACTGTTGCTCACTCAAAAGACCTGCAGATTATGAGGTTTTGTGTGGTCAGCACGACTAATCCTCTCGGCCGTCATTCTTGGCTTTTTAGACCGGGGCTGCTATCCCACCATCAGATAGCTCCTCAATTCTAATCATGTAGGCTGAGTGGACCTCAAACCAGCCCTCAGATCCAGGTAAAAAATCCCTGACCTGGCTGGGAATCAAACCCGGGGCCTCTGGGTAAGAGGCAGGCACGCTACGCCTACACCACAGGGCCGGCTAAAATGGTCTACATCATCATTTAAAGGAAAGGGATTGATGTATTAAATTTCTTTTTGAAAATATTTTCAGAAGCAAGACTGTCTTATTGATGCTAAACAAGTTGAAAGCATGTACTATATTTTTTGTTTCTGCTGTATTCTTATTAACTTTCTCTATAACAAACCATTTGAGTATTGACATCCTTATCTATACCTGACATTCCATGGAAGCACACTTAAAAGAAAAACATAAGTCCAAGATTTTTGGTTGCACCCTTTGTCAGCAAAAGATAGAAAAAGGAATGGTGGTAATCACTGTTGACAAGTGAATGCTGTTGTGAGGTAAATGGAAGGGGAGATGGGTAAGACAAGAGAATGGAAAAATGGGACTGATTACTATATTTTTTGGACTATAAGAAACACATTTGTTCCCAGGAAATATAGTCTAAAATTTTCCATAATGGTCTGAAGGTCTGTAGATATTTGTTGCTGATTATACAGAAATGCACTTATTATAATAGCATGGCCTTAGACAAGCTATCTAATTGGTAAATAGCGGTAGGGACAGTGACCAGCAAAGAGGGTTGGAGAGAAAGAAATGTTTCCCTGTTCCACTATATTGCTGGGTCGCAGATGCAAATAATGCTGTAATCTGTTTTGAAAAGTGATACAATACACTCTGTTAAGAGATGTTTCATATAGTGCAGCATTATATTAGAAGCTGGAGAATATGCAATAAACTATTACAATAGGGGACAAAGACCCTCTGGACCATCATCTGCAGAAAAGTAATTCAAGAAATATGGCCTCAGCAATGCAGTATAGTACTGAAGACAGTGGACTATTTGCAGAACCAGAAACTGCTAACAGAAGTGACTATTCAGAAAACAGCATTATGAGTGATAGTGAAAAATATATTTAGGACCGCCTGCTGTGCTACAAGAAAGAGAGACTTTTAAATAAACAGCAATTAGTGAGTGTGGCCATTCATGGTAAATTAGAACTGTGTGGGTATATGTGTGTGTCTGTGCATTTGTTGGGTTATCCTAAAATAAATTAGAGTAATCAAATAGATGGAGTTTTATTATTTTTTTGTAACAATACGTTATCTAATGTTAAGGCTGGATGTTTCTCTAGACCTGAGCACGTCTATGACCAACTATGGAGTCTCTAAAGCCAAGAGGGTGGTAAGATGGGTGTAATGTTTATGGGAAACAATCATCAAATGCAGTTTGAGGGTGCCAAGTGAGAGTGGGGCCAGGAAGATACATGATATTGATTTTGCAAGTACAGTGGTGGCCACATATTCATTTAGTGGTTAAGCCAATGTAGAAAGCTAGGCAGGGTGTTCATGGAAGTTGGAAGAAGCGCAGTCATGACGACCTTGTACACAGTGGCGGTCGGAAACAACGTGAACCAGGTATATGAACGTTAGAGGGTTGGTCATACTGACAAATAATTTGAGAAAGTTAATTCGGTATCTTGCGCTGTTGTTATTTTACCAGCTGCTGAAGTTGGCCAATCAGATCGTTTCATGGGCGAATTCAAATGGGCTTTGAGAGGCAGTGTTACTAATTCTGCGCATAGCTTAAAACTGCCTTGAGAGCCATGCCAAAAAATTAGCATCAAATACAAGAACTCAGTGGATTTCAGCTGTTATCGAATCCCTCTCATGGCAAAGATTTTGTTTCCTTGATTGGTTGTCTCAGACTGGTCGTAAGTCATGTGCAGCAGCTGTAGCAACATCACCTCGCAAAGCCCGCTTGAATTCGTCTGCAAAGCAATCTAATTGGCTAACTTCAGCAGATTATAAAATCACGACAATGTTAGGTAGCAAATTATGTAAAAAAAAAAAAAAAAAAGTTTATCAGTATGACCAACCCTCTAATGCTCATATACCCAGTTGATGTTGTTTCTGACCATGCTGTATAGTCGTACAGCAATTGTGTTTACAGGGGAAAGGTGTTTATAGCGAGTGGGAATGTATATCAGATTTGTGGGTGTCTGAATGTGACTGTAGGGCTTTTTGGAAGATGATCACAGGTTTGGGATGATGATGGGAGAAGACTGAAATTCTGGACTTACGTCTTTCTTTTATGTGTGCTTACTTGGTAAGTCACTGCTCTCCATCTGTTTCCAAGACAGATACAGGGTCCAGTGGAATGAATAGCCTGACTTGAGTCACGTTGTACGGCGTCCCTGTTGCGCCTGCGCGAACTACTTTCATGCGCGCTACATTGAGGAATGTCTGCCATTTGTAAGTATGGCCTTGTGGAGTATGGAGCATCGAGCATTTGCCATTGAGGCGTATTTAAAAAATAACAACTCTCCCATTGCCATTCAGCGACTCTTTCGTGGCCATTTCCCAGATCATCGGACTATTGTAGGGTGGGTGCAACAATTTAGGACTACTGCATCGTGTGCAAAGAAGAAAAGCCTGGGGCGACAAAAGATATAGCGCACCCCAGAGCAACTGGTGGAGTCCCATAAAGCACTTACCAGAAGTCTTTGGCGTTCTGCTGTCAGACATGCCTTAGCACTAAGAATGTCATCCATGATGACCTGCACTTCCGCCCATACAAAATTCGGGCCGCACGGAAACTAAACGAACAAGATTAACCCGCCATCGGTATCGTTGTTAGGTAGCCCCTAACAAAAACATTCCTTATTAAGAAAAGTTTTTTGCTTTAAGACTCACACTTTTCAAACTCCAGGTATTCTCAAATGAGTTTATGAGTCACATGTTTTCCTTCGTTACGCGATGATTCACGCACACGTGTCACGTGGAGGAGTGGGGGAAGTGCGTTCTGTCTGGAGTGTTAGTCCGCGCCTCGCTACGATACCGGTCGCGTCACAGGCAGTGTTAGGCATATTCTAGCCTCGATACCTTTGGCGTCACAATTTTTGCGCATTCCGTGCTGGTGTACTGTTTTAGTAAACAGTATCACAGTGAAATTATAATGTCTAATAGGCCTAGTGAATCTGTTATTTTGAGCTGGATTGAAGAATCTTGCCCTGGAAATCGTAAAGCCACATCTGTAGAGACGTGCTTTAGTCGATGTTCTGTCAACTGGTCTCAGAATTTCCATAAAAAATATCTTTGGACAAGAACTTCCCGTCAGAAATGCGACACCAGCAGCCCCAGGTAAGTATTGCTAACAATTCTCACTTCTCCATTTTTACAAGTATCTAATTGAACACTTTGTAAAACTTGCTTATAATCATTACCAAAAAAAGCTATGGTGTTTACTGTATATATTTTCAGACGTTTCCGGGCGGAAATCAAGATGTGCCTACTCCCAGTTCGAAAAAAACGATTTACGTCAGCTTGCTGTGATGCGTGCAAACGCTCAACGTGCAAAGAGCACACTGGACTAACAAAAGTAGTATGAAGTGAATGTTTTTCGCAAGAAGTTGAAAGAAATTAGTGAACAGGACAATGATACAAAATAATGTGGTCTACAAATCATGTTAACATTTGTTTTGTACTGTAATGTATTTGTAATGCCAAGGATTTTGGTTATTTTTCATAATATTTAGTAATAGTTATGTAAATTTATATAAATAGTTAACATAAAACCAGTCTGTTAAAACAAAATTATAATTACCTTCTAAAAGAACGAAAACAGTGTACGAGTCGAAATTGTAGTAGCAAATATTTAGGTAATAAACAATTGTGGATATATACAAATATGTAAGTATATATACTAAATAACCAAATACTAGTATAATTTATTCAAACTGCCGAGAAGAGCTCGTATAAGAACTAAAATCATATACCAAGCCGATGTTAGGGAGCCCCTATACACGCTACCTCTCGCGTAAGTGCGGACAACGATACCGATGGCGGGTTAAGATTCCCGACGAACCTTTGCGTTGCGTTTCATAGAACTTTTAGCAGCAGAACCACAGATGCGAAACAACATACTGATGTCAGATGATGATGCTCATTTTCATCTAGACGGTGCATCAAAAAGCAAAATCACAGAGACCAAATAAATGGCATATATTGTTCTTTGTACCATTCAATGTGTGCTTCAGTAAATCTTCCTATTTGTTTTCATGTTCTGTCCTTTTTATATCCCACTATTCATTCCGCCAGACCCTGCATATTTTGCAACAGTTAATTTTCTTACCTGAGGATTTAATTTCACTCCACAATTTGTACTAATGAACCAGAGCATTTCTGAGTAGAACTGTCTATCTTGTTAGGATCCCATCTACTTTGTATATGCCTATAAATTACATGTTGTAAATATCGAATGGAGGTACTTTGCTATATTTTACTGAAAAATGGAGTCTCTGAACACAGCATAAATAGTTATTAAAAGAACAGTCAACCAGTCCTTCGTATTAAGTTAAAAGAACATCACTGGACTCATTGCGTATCAACATGTAAAGGTGTTGATAATGATTTTGGTCCCTTTTCTTCTCCCTCTTCGTCGTCTTCATAAAGTTTCAGTGATCTGCCGAGGATACACACGGCAATGTCCAATACTACTCCAACACTTGTCAGAACTGAAACATATTAAACATATTCATCTTAGAAGAACAGCAAAAGAGTGGCTCATGTTGATTCATTCTTGTGTTGTTAGTAGTGTTGGAATAATCGAATACAAATAATTGCTTATTAGATTATTTCATTTATTCAATTATTTTCCGACTCTATGGTTAAATGGTTAACATGCTGGGCTTTGGTCATAGGGGTCCCGACCCTGCCAGAAATCGAACCCGGGACCCCAGGTTTGATTCCCAGTAGTCCTAGAGATTTACGAATGGCAACAGGGCTAGTTTGTGATTAAAATAGTTCATACAACTCCCTTCCATTGCGGGTGTGCCCCACTTCTTGACAGTGATCACAGAGCTCCTAGATAACAAGGAAAGGGCACAGACTGTCAAGGCATTGTACAACTGGTGTTGGTATAAATGATAGAGCATAGTCTAATATGGATATGTGCCAAATATTAAATGCAGTGGTAACGGGGAACGGAGAAAAAGTTTATCAACTGCAATAGTGATTCAAATGGGTGCCCTTTATTATTGCAAAGACGCTTGGCACTATGCATTAACACTGTCCTTTTAATATGTGGCAGAACAAATCAAGATAATAATCGTATGGTCTCAGCTACTGTGTGCAGACACTTCAATTTGATACCATCTGGCTGTCTGCTCGTCAATTTCAACGTTCTGTTTTACTCTAGGCCTACTAGATGGCAAACCGAGTAAACCAAAACTCTCTTGGGTGTCTATGGCTGAGATTTAATGAATTTTGTCGGGTAAACACCAAATGTGTTACTAGAGATCTTTTACATGCCGACATCGTACGACATGGAGTATCGAATGGACATTTTTTGCCCTTCAAAAATCTGACTACCTCTGCGTGGTTTGTACCCGCTGTCTTGGGATCTGGAGGCCGACATTCTATCACTGATCCATAGAGGCAGCTACAAATCAAGATACGTCATTATGACATGCAACACCTATTTAATAGCATCAGTATAGCATATATTCAAAGTGTGCACCCTTCTGTCTAGCGCATTGTTCATAATGGTTTGGCAGATTGTCGAACGTAGTTGAATAACACAGATTGCCGCTTAGGACAATTTTTTCTCATAATTCAGGAACGTTCCTAGGTGTGTCATGTCATTGGAAAAGGGATTCTTTCAGCATCCCCAAAATTATTAGAGAAGGTACAGTCATTTTTGTTTTGTCTTTGCAGCAACCTGATTTGATCAACAAGTATGACAGTGCACGAGATGTTACGGTGCACATTTTGAATACATTCTGTACTGATGCAGTTAGATACATGTTGCATGTTATAATGATGTATCTTGATTTGTTATACTGCATGCTGTATTACTGTTTGGCTTTGGGTAGATCACATTCCTGGTCTTGTCAGCGGCAGCACAGGGTTCTGTAGATCATGGAGTTTGGTTCCTCATGAAGAAACCCTTAAATGCAACTGTATTTTGATCAACTTTCATATTTTATTTTACCTTCTTCTGAACCCTGTCTCCTGTTTTGACTAACATTTTTTATTGTTGAAGTGGAAGCCATTTTCTTTTCTGTTTTGACTTTGGAAAATTTACAGGTAATATATTTTAACTATCTGTCAAAACTAATGAAAGATTAATAAATACTAGCCACGAACCTGCTACGCAGGCGTAGCAGGGGGAGAGGTGATACTCCCACGTGGCGCGTCCCAGGTGGCGGATAGGGGGGTCCTAACCGGCTTGCCGGCGGACTTGAGGGAAATAAAATACCTCTCGCGGACCAAACACACTACCCCCTGCGGGTGGGGGACGCACATGTAGACTACACCCGCGGTATCCCCTGCCTGTCCTAAGAGGCGACTAAAAGGGGCAACCAAGGGCTGACAATTAGAACCATGAAACTAATTTTGAATCGTACCATCACGCGGGGAACACCATAGGTTGCCTGTACTTGCGAGTAGTACCACTAAATTCGGTACGAAATAGGTTTGTGATTAGTAGCAGTAAAAGCCTGGCCTGGTGGATTCCAGTACCCGTGCGTTGTACCCATGTGTGCAACACCGCGGGTCTGGGCGTAGCCTGTGAGTTGTACCACTATATGAGCAGCACTGTGGGTCTGCGCTGCCTGTGATTAGTACCCACTATGTGAGGAACACCACGGGAATACCGGCGCCCGTGTTTAGTACACCTAGGTGGGGAACCTTCTCGGTTTGCGTTGGCTATGAGTTGCGCCATTGTGTGAGACACACCATAGGTCTGCGTTACTTGTACGTATTGCAATACTTGTGAGTAGTACCATCTTTTGTGGAACACCGTGAGTCTTCGCTACTTCTGATTAATACCCCAACATGACACATACCATGGTTCTATTTTACTCGCGACATGTACCATTCTGTGGGGCCTTAGACGTGGATTTTGCACCCCCTTTAGACACCAAGCATCATTGTGATTTATAAGTGGTTCCTTGGTCGGTAGTAATGTTATTTTCGATCTGTATTGAGTCCGATCCACTGGCTTTTGTTTGTTTGTTTTGTGTTTTGTTGAGTTCCTGTCCATCCATTCATTCTTCATGCCTTTTTATTTTTATTTTGGTCAGTGGATGCCGTTGCAATTTTTGTTATTTCTTTTCGTACCATTAGGGGCCGATGACCTTCGATGTTAGGCCCCTTAAAACAACAAGCATCATCATCATCATCATCAATAAATACTAGAAAGTACGGTAACTGAAAAAGAAATTTAATTAACAACAGAATATACACCAAAAAGAAAATAACTGAGTGAGTGGTTGCATGGTTTGGGTCACATAGCTGTCAAGAGACAGTAACATTGCACCGAATAGTTTCTTCACAACTAAACACAACAAAGACTGGAATAGGTGACCAGGAAGACGTCCTACTGCACATGATGATGCAAGTGTGTATTGGACTAGAATAACTTGGAAACAATTCTCTAAACCCATGGGCAGATAGTGAAAATATCGAGCTCGATTAGTAGGTGGTGGTGGTGGTATTATTATCATGCCTTGTGAGGTGTGGCTATAAAGTTGTTTACTTCTATTATTATTATTATTATTATTATTATTATTATTATTATTATTATTATTATCATCATCTACATTCTTATGTATGACAGGTTGTCAGTACAGACTTTGTTTGGTATAAATCGTGGTCATATAATTTATTATTTGTGCGTTACATGATCTGTCTTGTGTAACAGAACATGCAAGATTATGTCACGATACTTCTGCTGTATGTTTATTAATAAGACTTTATTTAATTTAAGAATATGTAATTAATAGTATGTAATTTATTTTTACCTGTAAATATGATGTATAAATGCGATGTAATGTTGTTCGATACAGGGTAAGATTTGCAAGTAATCAGCTTCATTTTCCGTATCAAAATTTAATCATTAAATTTTACACTATTGAGAATCTTCCACTGTTTTGATACTTTATTTTGCCTTTTGGCAAATTTTTTATTTATATGTTAACAGTACATGTTTCGTTCCTTGTTTAGGAACATCCTCAGCTGTTATAGTGGCTTAGGTGAATGGTTAAAATTTTTAAAATATATAGATTTACAAATACATTGGTTCACTTAAAAACTAAATACGAATTAAGATAGATGATATTAAAAACAGTGTGGGGTTAGTGTGTTACTGGTATGAGAGCAGATGATTACATGGTTGATTGACTTAAAACTATGTCTATTCATTAGAATAGTTGTTCAAAAAATTTTTTCACTTTGTTACATAAAAAGTCTGTATGCAATTAAAATTCTTTAAAAAATGTTTGACTTCATAGCATTGTTCGAATTGTTGAAAGTTTTTCTTCCTTTCCTTCCAGGTAAGTTGTTGTATGTTGTGTGCTTGCTTATAGTGCTTTTGACTGAGTTTAATGTGGAAACTTTTGGAGCTGATTGCTGATCTATTAATGTGAAGGGAGCCTCGTTTCAAATTTCTTGCTATAGCTGAATTCCGATTCTACTGTGACCCTGGAGGGACGTTTGATACTGCTTTGCGTCTGGTGAAGTAATGGTCTATATTTTAAAAATTTTAACCATTCATCTAAGCCACTATAACAGCTGAGGATATTCCTAAACAAGGAACGAAACATGTACTGTTAACATATAAATAAAAAATTTGCCAAAAGGCAAAATAAAGTATCAAAACGGTGGAAGATTCTCAATAGTGTAAAAAAAAAAAAAAAAAAAAAATTAAACAGGGTAAGATTCCAGAACAACGCACCTTTGTCACTGGAGTTTCACAGAATGTTCTTTTCATTTATACATAGGTTATTGGAGACACGAGAAAGCATGTTGTGTCATACTTTTCTGGAAGCCTGGCCAGGCAAGGTATATAAAAGGGCAGAGTTGAGTTGTTAGTAGTGAAAGTCGTTAGTCGAGTTAAGTATATGAGGTCATTATGTGGTTTTGCCGTTGAAGTGGTTATGTTGTGTTGGTACCACATGTTCCGTAGTTAGGGTTGACATGCTAATGTGCAGTCGACTAAGTTCAAGATGGTGGTTCATTTGATGTGCAATTACTAATGTATATATGATTTGTAAAAAAAATGTTGTACACAACTGACAGCATCTCGTGTGTGCGTCTTTGTGATTACGATAATGCGTGTTTGCCCCCTTCAACATCTCCTCTTGTATCGGTTGCTTCAGTGCTCCCACAATCCAGGTGGTCTTGAAGTACTGGCGAGCAGTTTGGCCAATCAGAATGCTACATTTTTCTTTAATAATTTGAAAATATATGGCAAAAAACGTTTGTGCTTTTAAAGACATGTAATAAAGACTTTCCAGTCTGACACACAACAGACTGAAAAGTTTTTATTACATTTAATAAGTCTACACTGAAAAATACGGCTTCTTTCTTAATAAACTTTCACAGACACTCTCCAAATCTTCAGGCCAAGAGCATTCATCAGAATGCTTTACAATGGCAATCGCTTCAGCCATTCTCTCAACAAAAATCAGCTTAATGTTTTAAATATACTGTATATTCAGATCTCCAGGTCTCGAGACTGAGGTTTGGTCAGAGGTCTGGTGTGATGTTGAAAAGGAAGGTACAAGCAGCTCACTTCTATTGGGGATGTGCTTTGAAAGAGCTGCACTTTCTCTAGGACACAAGTTTACTTTTACTTGAATATTCAAATGTAACACTAACCTGCTGCTGTAGAGTTGAAATACAGCCTGAAGATCTCTTTATCATACAGCCAACAGTTTCCTTTCTGTTTACACGTGTCATCCCACACCAAGCAGGTTGAATCTGAAAAGACAAGTAGGGTCTTCAGTCATGACATTCACTACATAGTGATGAAGGTAATTCCAAGGAATTTATTACCACCAAGTAGTGATGGGATGATCAAATACAAAATAATAACTTATTAGGTTATTTCATTTTATTCGATTATATTTCCCATTCGAATGAATGAGGCAATCGAATAGTGAATTTTTTCCATCCAATATTTTTTCGATTATTCATACGAAACTCCATTCGAATCAATGAGGCAATTGAATAGTGAATGCTTTCGAAATAATCAAATGAAAACTGATGTTATTAAGACAGTTAATTCACTCATTTAGTTTCAACATTTGGAGATACGTTTGGAAAAAAGCATATTAATATTTTTGATTTCCCATCTGGAAGTCGAAAAACTTACGAAACAATATTTCCACTTCCGGAGGTGCACATGGCCCCGAGGTTCTCTAAGGCAACACAAAAAATGAGTACCAGGTTAATTCCTGGGGGCAAAGGTGGCCGGGCCGTGGAGATAACCATTTTACCTCACCAAGTGGATAGCGGAAGCCTTTACCTTTGATCTCTGTACGCAGATGACTTTGCTTTATTTTTACTCACTGGTTTCCTCAGTGGAAACTATGTTGTATTTTAGAGAACTTGTAATGCCACTGGTTAGCTCCTTAAAAGTTCATTACACCAGGCGAGTTGGCCGTGCGGTTAGGGGCGTGCAGCTGTGAGCTTGCATCTGGGAGATAGTGGGTTCGAACCCCACTGTCGGCAGTCCTGAAGATGGTTTTCGGTGGTTTCCCATTTTCACACCAGGCAAATGCTGGGGCTGTACCTTAATTAAGGCCACAGCCGTTTCCTTTCCTGTCTCATCGTTGCCATAAGGCCTATCTGTGTCGGTGCAACGTAAAGAAAGAAAAAAGTTCATTACTAATATTTTTACTCTAGCCTTTAGCATAAACAAATGAATAAAATCTGCGTTAATCAGTAGATAGTAATGAGACATTTCAACAGGTATTTAAATAAGAAATAAATTTCAATTGGTGGATCTGTTTATGCCCCATTACCAGGATACTCTATACTTGGATTTTCACCAGGGTGTACTAGTTAGTTGGCCTGTGTTCTCAATAGCTTTCACACAAACATATGAAAATATGTAACTTACCAATAATTTGACCGTAGATGATAGGCCCAGGGATAAACGCTAGTAGACTGACCATTAGGAGAGCCAGTCCTTGAGCAAATGATTTGTCTTCTTTTCTTACACACCTGAAGAAGAACATAAGAAAATACAGTTTCATTAGGCTGTGGGAAAAGAGAGAATAAAGCAGATGTTGGCGATGGATGCAAGATTTCAAGTGTTCCTGTTTGAGAAGTGCAGTTGTTGAAAATAACTATACGGGGAGTATCAGAACTATACTGACAAAAAGATCAGGGATGCTCTTCGTGTTATGTTAAGAACAATGGTAAAATTGTACGGTGAAACCTCGGAATGCGAGTAACTTGGTCTACGAGTGTTTTGCAAAATGAGCAAAGATTTTAAATAAATCGTAACTTGTTAAGCGAGTGAGGTTCTGCAGTACTAGCGTCACGTGTGCCTACGTTTTCCTTTCCCCTGTTAGTTCATTGAATGGATGAACGAGATGTTTGGTCCTGTAGTGAAGAAACACCAGGGGCGTATTCTCCTTGAATGCAAGGCATTTATTGCATGCGTTATGATAACACAAAGAACTGTCTGATGTACGATTTTAGATTGTTTCAAGTCAAATATTAACGATTTCATCTCTCAGAAGTTCAACTACGTGTGGTGCTGGTGTAGTCTCGCCGTCTACACCACTCTAGGAAGAAAGAGACAGCGAGTGGAGGAGTTAAGGATGTAAGGCATTCAATCTTAAAATTGCATCCTGTGGCAGACGTAGTTCTGAAACCCTCCGAATGATATCGCTGCAATTGAAACTTGGTCAGAATTTGTCACCCCATACCCGTGCTACCATCTGTTAGCAACTTGGAGAAAGTCGGCATCTTTACAGCGAACGGGACCCACAGATTACCCCCCAGCGAGAACCCAACGTGACGAAACTGACCAATGCCACTGGAGTGACTTACCTCCAGTGCTTGAGTTGTGGCTAACTAGTGAGTTAATTCATTGTGTTTTCTGTGTTTTATTATATTTTGCGCACATGTGGTATTAACAATGGATGAGTCTAAAACGGATATAATTGTAAATCAGTTTGAAAAGCCATTTACTGGCCGTTCGTTTGATGATTCAAATAGTTAAAGCCGGGAGTCCTCTACCTTCCCTCGTAAATTTATTCTTCTTATTCTTCTTCTTCTGCCAGGGTTGGTTTTTCCCTTGGGCTCAGCGAGGGATCCCTCCTCTACCGCCTCAAGGGCACTGTACTGGAGCTTCAGACTCTGGGTCGGGGATACAACTGGGGAGGATGACCAGTACCTAGCCCAGGCTGCCTCACCTGCTATGCTGAACAGGGGCCTTGCAGGGGATGGGAAGATTGGAAGGGATAGACAAGGAAGAGGGAAGGAAGCGGCCGTGGCCTGAAGTTAGGTACCATCCCGGCATTTGCCTGGAGGAGAAGTGGAAAACCATGGAAAACCACTTCGAGGATGGCTGAGGTGGTAATCGAACCCACCTCTACTCAGTTGACCTCCCGAGGCTGAGTGGACCCCGTTCCAGCCCTCGTACCAGTTTTCAAATTTCGTGGCAGAGCCGGGAATCGAACCCGGGCCTCCGGGGGTGGCAGCTAATCACACTAACCACTACACCACAGAGGCGGACCCTCGTAAATTTAAAAACAGAAAACAAGAATTGTGTACGCACGTTCAATCCAGAAACTTACAGTAAAACTGTTTGGCTTGAGTTCACCTACATGTAATTAGGGTGAGTAGAATTGAAATTTACTTAATACATTGTGTTAACTGCATGGTTACTAGTTGCATGCCTCAGTGGAGATTCCAGGATACGCCACTGAGAAACACCTTTCAGAAAATCTGCCGCTCAAAGTCTTGCTGGGTATGGACAATACTCCTGCTCATCCTCCAGGCCTTGAGGCCTTCAGGACGACTTACTGGAGGAATTCAAGTTCGTTAAGGGTAAGTTCCTTCCTTCCAACACTGCTCCACTACTCCAGCCTATGGATCAGCAAGTCATTTTGAACTTCAAGAAGCTATACACCAAAGCACTATTTCAGCGATGCTTCGAAGTGACCGAAAAAACAAACCTTACCCTCCGAGAGGTTTGGAGAAATCATTTCCCCATCATGAACTGCCTGAAGATCATCAATAAAGCCTGGGATGGGGTCGCCAAGAGAACTCACTTCTGCTTGGGGAAAGCTGTGGCCTGACCGTGTTCTTGAACGTGACGTTGAGGGGATTGTTGGTGAAAATTATCCGCCAATTGTCAATGAAATTGTGTCTTTAGGGAACACTATGGGGTTGGAGGTGAATGACGTGGACATTCAAGAGCTGGTGGAAGAACGTAGCCAGGAACTGACCACCAACGAACTGATCGACCAGCATCGCGAACAACAGGAGATCTCGTCCGGGGAAGAGGAGGAGGAAAAGTCAGTGGAATCTCTCACTTCAACTGAGATTCAGGAGAAGTCAAAAATGTGGGAAACAGTGCAAAATTTTGTAGAAAATCACCATCCGAATAAGGCTGTAGCAGTGCGAGCGATGAATCAGTTCAATAACAATGCAATGTCACATTTTCGTGAAATCCTCAAAAAGAGGCAAAAGCAACAGTCATTGGACAGCTTCCTCGTTAAAGTTGCACGAAAAGAAAACAATTCCAGTGAGCCAACAGATGTCAGGGATTCCGTTAGTGAGATTCATGCTACACGGTAATTCTTCTGATGTCGTCTCTCGTCTCCCTCACACCAACAATGATTCTATTGTACGGAAAAGTTCACTTTAACTCGTTTCACGTTATATTTTGTTTCAGAAATGGTATGCGAATACATTTTTTTGTGTTGTGGACGAATCATCCGCGTTTCAATTGTTCCTTATGGGAAAACTTGCTTTGATATACGAGTGCTTTGGATTACAAGCATGTTGCCGGAACGAATTATGCTCGCAATCCAAGGTTCCACTGTATTTGTGGAGAACATTAATTTTTTTGTTTTCGAGAAAATGAGGTCAATTTGTTACTTGCAGGCACGGAATTCAATTTGACAAACTCGCCGTATTTGCTATGCCAGAGAGCTAGCTGCTGCTGTGCTTCATGGGAGAGATGGGGAGGGAGGGGAAATGGTGAATATGATGGCGACAGAAAATAATGCTCCGCGTGTAGGCACAAGTTTCCTCGTTTGACTCGCAGAGGATTGTCCTTATCTTTTACAGTCAGTATCCACAGTTCCACGAACCTACTACACTGGCGTAGCAGGGGGAGAGGTGATACTCCCAGGTGGCGGATAGGGGGGTCCTAACCGGCTTGCTGATGGACTTGAGGGAAATAAAATACCTCTCGCGGACCAAACACACTACCCCTTGCGGGTGGGGGACGCACATGTAGAATACACCCGCGGTATCCCCTGCCTGTCGTAAGAGGCGACTAAAAGGGGCGACCAAGGGATGCTGGTATTAAAACCATGAAACTACTATTGATTAGTACCATCACGTGGGGAACACCATGGGTCGCCTTTACTTACGAGTAGTACCACTATATTTGGTACACAATAGGTTTGTGATTAGTAACAGCAGAGAGTGGTTCCCCTGTGGGTTTCCAGTACCCGTGTGTCGTACCTATGTGAGCAACACCGTGGGTCTGGGCGTAGCCTGTGCGTTGTACCACTATATGAGCGATACCTTGGGTCTGCGTTGCCTGTGATTAGTACCCCCTCTGTGAGGAAAACCACGGGGCCCGTGGGACCGGCACCCGTGACTAGTACACCTAGGTGAGGAAACTCATCGGTTTGCGTTGGCTATGAGTGGCGCCATTGTGTGAGAAACACCATAGGTCTGCGTTACCTGTACGAAGTACAATACTTGTGATTAGTACCATCTTGTGTGGAACACTGTGAGTCTTCGCTACTTTTGATTAGTACCCCAACATGACAAATAGCATGGTTCTGCTTAACTCGCGACATGTACCATTCTGTGGGGCCTTAGGCGTGGATTTTGCACCCCTTTCGACATCAAGCATCCTCGATTCAGGATTCTGCTTTTTGAGTGGTCACTTGGTCAGTAATAAATTATGTATGATCTTTTTTTAGTTGAATCCACTAATTTTTTTGTTTGCTCGTTTTTTGTTGGTTTTTTTTTGCTACATGTCCATTCCTTCTTCATGACGATTTTTTTCTCTTGGTCAGTTTATGATTTTGAATTTTTTGTTGTCATTTCATTTCGTACCATTAGGGGCCAATAACCTCGATGTTAGGCCCCTTTAAACAACAAGCATCATCATCATCATCATCAGTATCCATAGTTCATTTATTAAACAGCCATAACTGTACACACAGTACAAGAACACACCGTAATTAAGACACACTCGTTAGTCAAGGAATGCTCCACGATTGTGTATTCCTTGACTCAAAACATTGTAAATTGAATGAAATACTGAATGAAGGAGCAATACAGCCAATGGTTTGAAAAATTAACATTAACATTATATAAACAGTATTTCATACCAATTGTAACATTCGGACTAGAAACGCTGCTAACTAATAAGAGACAAGATGGTAAGATCCAAGCAGCAGAAATGAAATTTTGAAGAACATCGGTTAAAAAGACAAGAAGACGTAAAATTCAAAATATTAAAATCAGAGAAGTGCTAAATATAGAAGATACAGAAAGCAAGACTGAGATAGTTCGGACATGTAAAAAAGAATGGGAAAGGAACGGGTAGCATGAACGGAATTGGAAAGAGAAGTTAAGAGAAAGAGACCAGTTGGAAGACCAAGAAGAAGGTGGATGGATCAGATTTGGAAGGACATTAGAGAAGCTGGACTGGATGTGGCGGAAGTACAAAGGGCTCTTGGAAAATTTTACAATACGCAAAAATGGTTGGCTGGACACCCCTGTTATGGTGAGGGGTGAAAACTAGCCTAGAAGACAGCAAGGTGCGACCTTCATACCAGTTGTTACCAAGCAGTGGGATTGAAAGCAAGTTAAGATGTTAGTGTGGTCTAAAGGTGAATATCGTGCAATTATCCGCTACAATTTTGCTGATGGGTTAACTGTTTACCAGTGCCTGGAGGAAATGACTCCTGTTCTGGGGAAAGACTGTCCACATCGGACAACAATTTTCCGCTGGTACAAACAGTTCCAGAGGGGAAATTTTGGGGTTGAAGACGATCCTCATTCTGTGCAGCCATCTGAATCAGTGACTGAGGAAAACATTAAAGCTGTGAAGAAAATGTTGCAGCAAGAGAGGCGGTTGACATATCAGCAGGTAGAAGATAACCTCCACATCCCTGCACCAGCTATTCATTCAGTTCTACATGACCATCTCCTTGTTAGAAAGGTTTGTTCCGTTTGGGTGCCCCATTCACTTTCAGAGGAACAAAGGGCACCTCGAGTGAAATGGTGCCGAGAAATGCTAAAACAGTTTGAAAATGGGACTTCGTGTAACGTCAATAGCATCATCACAGGTGATGAAACTTGGCTTTATTATTACGATGTCCCAACAAAATCCCAGAACAAGGTGTGGCTGTTTGAAGATGAGGGTACTCCTGTGACTGTGCGAAAGTCAAGGCCATTGAAGAAAAGGATGATTGCAGTATTCTTCACTAAACAGGGCTCCTGACTCGGGTTGTGCTAGAAACACAAAGGAAGTTGTACAGTGAGACTTGTCTGCCTCATTTCATCCAGGTCTCAAGCAGCTCCATCCAAGGTCACTGCTTAACACTTGACTCTTGCATTACGACAATCCTCCAGCACATCTTGCTAATGTAACAATGGATTTTCTTGCCATATCAGGGTTGACTGTGCTTGATCACCCTCCATACAGTCCTGAACTTGCCCCATGTGACTTCGCACTCTTCCCAGAAGTGAAGATGAAGCTGAAAGGGCAGCGTTTTGCATCCGACTTGGAGCTTCTGGCAGCAAGGGATCAAGAGTGTGAAAATCTAATCGAAGAAAAGTGGCAGAGTTGGTTCAGTGACTAGTTTCGACGTATGGAGAAGTGTATTGAGTGTGGTGGAAATTATTTTGAAAAAATCTAAAGCGTTCACTCACATTGCAAAACTTTCCTAGTGCCCTTTGTAATGGAGCAGGAAAAGTGGAAGGACAGAAAGGAGTGGAGGAGGCTTGTTAATTACACCCGGGCGACTGGAGTGGGACATTGATGATGATGATGGTTTGACTACAGTAGATGTTCAATATGCCCCCTCTCCTACTTCAAAGCACAATGGTGCAGTAGTGACCTTTGGACTCTGTTCAGGATATGTGGTGTGTTGCAAACAACCTGGAAATCTCCCTGTATTCTTGGCACGAGTTCATCTTCTCTTTGTACGGTTCACATAGTAGTCAATTTGTGTGGAACAAACTGTACGGTGCCTATTGCGGCTTGGAAGCGACTATGCGAAACAAACGAGAAACTTATGCATTCACACTGAGCGTTACCCCTCTCTGTCTCTCTCTCCCCCCCACTTCCCTTCCCTCCTCTAATGCACAGCAACAGGCAGCGGCTAGCTGTCTGGCATAGCAAATACGGCAAGTTCGTCAATCTGAATCACATACCCGGAAGTAATAAAGTCACCTCATTTTCTTGAAAAGAAAAGTATTCCCTACCAATCCAATTGCACCGTCATTCTTAACACGAAGAGCATCCCTGATTTTTTTGTTTGTATAGTGCTGATACATCCTGTAGGAATATTTGCCCTTTTGAATTCCAATTTTATCTTCCTATTGTGATCTTTTATTCTTATAAAAACACCACTCAACCTTATTCAGCTACTAATGTCATTCCATGCCATCTCCCCATTGCTGGTAGTAAATAAGTGAATAACACTGTAACCCTAAAGAACCAAGAAGTAGAGAGAGTCCACTCAGCTGTGTATCTTGGTATAGTATTAGACTCAAAACTTTCCTGGAAAAACCATATTGATTATGATTGTAATCAGCAAAATTACATCTTTGATAGAAATAATGCACAGATGAAGATACAGTAATACCTCTCACCAACGATTGAAGTGTATATATTATGCAATTATCCACCCACATCTAACTTACATAAGCTTCATTTGGGGAAAATGTAGGAAAGATTATGTTAATAATTTGGAAATCCTAAAAAAAAAGAGCAATCAAAATCACGTATGGATTTCCCTTTCTCAAGTTTTTTCAGAGTCAAATATTCTGCCATTCCATAAGCAAATTGCATTTTCATCATCAGTCTTTATGTATAAGCTAGACAGGAAATTAACCCACTCTGCTGTTAACTTCTCCCATTTTAGTGAAATTCATAGAGGATCATTAAGGATATATATCCCTCTCACTCCAATTCAGTAAAGTATGGAGTGAAAGGCATAGAATCATCAATGTTTAGATAATATAATGTATTGCCTTCTGTTATAAAGAACTCTAAATCAGTTAAATGTTTAAAGAAAAAAACTGAAGGAATACAAATATCTTACAGCCATGCAATATCTGAATATACTTCTGAAAAACTATGATGCTAACATGTTAAAACAACTACATCTTAGTTATACATTATTATTATACAATCTTCCTGCAACAGCTTCAGGTTGCCCAAAGACAGAGAGTACCGGTACCTTAATAACAGTAATGGATTTGGATACAGTAGATAATGTGATCGTATGATGTTAAGTGTAGGCAATTGAGCGAGGCATGTCAAACATTTATTTGAGGTCCGCAAGCATGGTTCTTGAAGATCATGATGGACTTCTTGAGTGTGATAATCGCGGTGTTATAGATGAAATCACTATTCAGCCCAGAGGTATTGTCACTTTACTGAAAAAGCTGTAGTATATGAAATGTAGTTATCGTGTTGCCTTAAGAAAAGAATGTACTGTACTGTCCCTATCATGAGCCCGAGGTTCATAACACCTTTTGTCACAAATAAATAAATGAATAAATAAATAAATAAATGAATGAATGAATAAGCTGTACCTGTAGCTGATGAGTATATTTCCAACTTTGCCAGTTGATCCAAACAAGTGCATACAGACCATCATACCCAGGAAGATCATATAGACTGTCCAGCAGTCACTAGGGCATGCTCCAGAGATTAAACTTGAGCTGGGGAAAGAAGTTTCATTGGAAAATACACCTTCGTCTGTTGGATAAATAATACTTGTACAGGTGCAGTTCGAGAAAAGCTAGAAAGGAGAAGAAAAACAAAAGTTAAAATAAGTTTTACAACTGTTAAATAACATAATACTTTGCCAAATTCAGCTATTGAAACAATTACAAGTTGCTTTATGTCGCACCAACACAGATAGGTCTTATGGCGACTATGGAATAGGAAAGATCTATGAGTGGGAAGGAAGCGGCTGTGGCCTTAATTAAGGTACAGCCCCAGCATTTGCCCGGTGTGAAAATGGGAAACACCGAGCTCGATAGCTGCAGTCGCTGAAGTGCGGCCAGTATCCAGTAATCGGGAGATAGTGGGTTCGAGCCCCACTGTCGGCAACCCTGAAGATGGTTTTCCGTGGTTTCCCATTTTCACACCAGGCAAATGCCGGGGCTGTACCTTAATTAAGGCCATGGCCACTTCCTTCCAATTCCTAGGCCGTTCCTATACCATCATCGCCACAAGACCTATCTGTGTTGGTGCGACGTAAAGCAACTAGCAAAATGGGAAACTACAGAAAACCATCTTCAGGGCTGCCGACAGCGGGGTTCGAACCCACTATGTCCTGAATGCAAGCTGATAGCTGCACGCCTCTAATCGCACAGCCAACTCGCTCTGTATTGAAACAGTTAATCTGTATTTTTGCAAGACACATTCTTCTGTACTTTCCAATTGCTGGGATGTCCAAAAGCAGAGTTTAAGGTCTAGAAGCCAATGTTGTTGCTTACTTAGCACCGTCCAGGTGACACGTGCAGATGTGAAGCAACGTCAACTCCTTATGGTTGTAAAAACATAACTGGACACAAAAATATTCTGCAGTATATATAAATTGTCAAACTGCTGGATTTAATTCAAAATTGAATGGAAAATTGACCAGCTAGATCCTGTCACTTGTCCACCTGGTTTCAGTCTACCTAGAAGAACTTGGATTTCCATCAGCTGAATATGGACAAATCATGGCAGGTCACAATTCTGGCTTCATAAGTGGAATAAAGCTGACCATCCCAGGGAATATGCCACAAACTACCTTGTCATGTGGTGAATGGAATGTGTGCCACCGACAAAACTGTCAACTGGATCTCTGAAGATCAATTGACTGTAGTTTTTTGTTGTTTAAGCAAGGCTGTAATTATTCATGTATCCCTTTTCTTTGCTATATGATAATAATATTAATATTTATTTACACTGTTTACGCCCGCATTGGAGCACCACAAAGTAGGAGGGTGTGACTGCCCTTTTTGAACCCCCTCTAATTGTCGCAGCTGTTTGTGCGTGCTAATGGTGAATATTTTGAAGACTGACAGGCACAGATGCTGTGTGTTGTGTGTGTCTATAACATATTAAAAGGAAATTGAGAAATCTCAAACCATATTGCAGTAATTCAAAACACAGTTTGTGATGGCATTTATGGCTAGACTAAGTACGTATCTAAAATTATGCTCTAACTGTCTTTAGGTTAGCTCTATGGCGTTGTGTGCTCACCAGCCGCTAGATGGCACCGTTGTCTACGTCTGTGGTAGGTTTCACTTTACAATGGCGAAAAATGAAAGTATCCTCCTAATCAATACATCATATATTCCGTCATTAGACGGAGTAAACAAGATCAGACATGTTTCGGCTCGTTTGAGCCATCTTCAGTGAAAAAAATTAGGGGGGTTCGAATAATTTACATAATATGAGTTGAAAAAATGCTAAAAAACATAGTGAAAGCGCAAATGAAAAAATGCGCTTTCATTATGTTTTTTAGCATTTTTCAACTCATATTATGTAAATTATTCTAACCCCCCTAATTTTTTTCACTGAAGATGGCTCAAACGAGCCGAAACATGTCTGATCTTGTTTACTCCGTCTAATGATGGAATATATGATGTATTGATTAGGAGGATACTTTCATTTTTCGCCATTGTAAAGTGAAAACCGTCAATACGGAATGATTGTAATATCTTGTAATGTGGTAGGTTTCAGCGCTATTACATCAGTACAGCTTGCGCTGTTGCGATGTAAATATGGTCATGCCATTCTCTGTCTGTACCAAGGAAGAAAAGCATTCCATAATCCATTTTTTGTGGTCTGAAGGTTTACCAGGAGCGGAGATTCATAGAAGACTTTCAGCACAATACAGGGACAGTGTTTTGCCACAGCGAAGTGTTTACCAGTGGACTGAAGAAATCAAAAGTGGTCGCACGAGCATGAAAAATGATTAATGGTTATGAATTTCATGTTTTTGGTCCGTATTGAACTGAGAATAATATATAAGTAATAATAATAACAACGTAAACGTTTCCACCTTTTCAATACTGAAATATATTCACAAAATTATAAATTACACGGTACTAGTTTTGACCCATCTAGGGGTCATCATCAGCCGTAGGGGTCGAACTAGTACCGTGTAATTTATAATTTTGTGAATATATTTCAGTATTGAAAAGGTGGAAACGTTTACGTTGTTATTATTATTACTTATATATCATGAAAAATGAGGAAAAATCCAGGCATCCATATGCAGTTGTAACTGATGCCAATATTGAACGAGTGCTTGATATGATCCTGAATAACAGATGAGTGACTGTCGATGTTGTAGCAAACCATATGCACATTAGCAATGGTTCTGCTGTTCTTCCTTGGTGCAAGCAGAGAGTGGCACGGCCATCTTTACGTCGCAACAGCGCAAGCTGTACTGATCTAATAATGCTGAAACATACCACAGACGTAGACTATGGTGCTATCTAGCAGCTGGTGAGCACACAATGCCGTAGAGCCCAATCTAAAGAGAATTGGAGCAAAATTGCAGATACTTATTGACTTGCCCTCGTACTATCTCTTAAAACCTCCACCACCACCGTTAGGACCACCCTGCTTAGCGTGAACTAGCAATTCACTTGAAAGTAAAGAAAGAGTTAAAGTAGGACCGTACTGATCTAATAATGCTGAAACATACCACAGACGTAGACTATGGTGCTGACAAGCAGCTGGTGAGCACACAATGCCGTAGAGCCCAATCTAAAGAGAATTGGAGCAAAATTGCAGATACTTATTGACTTGCCCTCGTACTATCTCTTAAAACCTCCACCACCACCGTTACGACCACCCTGCTTAGCGTGAACTAGCAATTCACTTGAAAGTAAAGAAAGAGTTAAAGTACAGTAGTACCTCTTGTAGTATTACCTTATATGATGAGTTTGTACTTTGTACTGAAGTGCATCCTGCATGACAGGCAGAATAAAAGGTCATCTGGAGTTCTTCGTAACACACAGGACTGTACTTCACATTGCCACAGTGGCAGCCCAGGTTACAGGAGTTTATAACTTGAGACCTGAGAAATAAATGAAGAATTACATGTTAAACAGTACTACAGTAATTAAAAAAAACAATTACAAACAGTAATACTGAAGAGGCCAAACTATGAGACTAAAAGAAATGGAGAAAAATTTCCCTTTACGGGAATGATCATAAATATATCTTTCAGTAAATGAAACCGTGTGAGTTGGCCATGCGGTCAGGGGCACGCAGCTGTGAGCTTGCATTCGGGAGATAGTGGGTTCGAATCCCACTGTCGGCAGCCCTGAAGATGGTTTTCCGTGGTTTCCCATTTTTACACCAGGCAAATGCTGGGTCTGTACCTTGATTAAGGCCACGGCCGCTTCCTTCCAACTCCTTGGCCTTTCCTATCCCATTGTCGCCATAAGACCTATCTGTGTCAGTGCGACGTAAAGCAACTAGCAAAAATATGAAACTCAAAATTGATAATGATTATTTTATTTGCTTATACAATTTTTTTAGGGAGACATTGGTATGGAATTTGGCATCAACAGCTGTAGGAATCAGACCATTGAAGAAACTGACTCAGGGCCTATGAGAAAACAAATCAATAAAAGGTGTATGGCTTTTAGTGTCAGGAGTGTCCGAGGACATGTTCGGCTCACCATGTGCAGGTCTTTTGATTTGACGCCTGTAGGCGACCTGCACTTCGGAGAAACTTGTGTACGCTCTTGGCTCGGTTAAGGACATGCTGAAAAGTGGGCGAAGAATATCGTGTTTTGCAACACATGCAGTGGTTGGTGCATCTGTTGGGTGTTCCCCAACGAAAGCAATGAGGAAACGTTTAGTTAAGCTTTGGGGTATCATGGTTGACAATGCAAGATCACTAGAAAAAAATCCTCCTCTTGAAGCCATTTTGGCAGACCTTCGCAAGTGAATCTCAGATGGCGACTTGGATCAACAATATGCAGCACGCTGCGCAATATTGGTCACATGAGTGTTATCTATCACAGTTACATAATAGAGATGTGGTGTTCTGGGCAAAAGGAAATAATAATTTTATAAAGAGTTAGAACATAACATATTTCACTAAGTTATGGGTGGGTCCTTACTTTCATAACGGTCGTGTTAATAGTGCAAGTAGATTGGAGATGCACAAGGTGAGTACTCTTTTTCTTTTTGTTTTTCTCCCTTTATTTTCTTTTCCTTTAAAGAACCTCGCGTTAATTTTAATTTTCTATTCTCATCATCAGGTTCCATTGGTTCCAATGTGGATTGGAAATTTCACCTCTCATCTTATGCAGAACTCCTTGTACTATAAGAAATCACTTATATTCAGCCTGTATACATTTTCCGAATCATAAACACTGGACTTTAAGCAAGATAGATACCTTCTGCGCCAATGTTGTACATAACAAATATTCAATATTTTGAGAGAAGACATAATTGAACGATAGAATTCACTAGAAGCATCTGGACTTTATATCCAGACCGGCATTTTATACTTTTATCATTAGGCAATTTTAATGTATATGTAAAGTTCAATATTTCAACCATTATTGTAAAAATCGATGTGGTACAATATTTATAGTCTCACTGCAGTATATGTAAACTTGAACATTTCACTATCTATTGAACAGTACCACGATATAATTTTATCTCGCATAACATTTCATGCATTTCACCATTTTATGTGCACAATATCACATTACATATATAGCTCATTTTATTAATTTTATCAATTCAAGACAAAATATTGTTCTGGGATATCGACAAATAAAAGTGTACCTTATTCAGGCTGATGATGACCCACACAGGGTCAAAACTAGTCCCTTAACAACACATTGTAATGTATACTTAAGGATTACAATTGTTGTATAGTACTGAGTAGGTGGAATAAAACTTTGTTAATTAAATTACATGTGATTGGAGATGTAGTTAATGTTGCAGTTATGCCGCAGAGGCTGCAACATGACAGGGCACCTTTACATTTTGCCTCATCTGTGCATGACATTTTGAATTAATATTTTCCAGATTGTCGGATTGGCCAAGGTTCACCGACATCACCATTGAACCGGTCATCCTGCAGTCCTGATCTCTGTACCACAGAGAATTTGCTGTAGGGTACCATCAAAGAATACATGTCAATGCGCTGTTATAACAGCAAAAAGTTACTAATACCAGTAAATACTAGCAAAGTACTAAAGTAATAAAGATATTTAAAAAAGATGCAAAAGGTGAAAACTTGAAAAGCAGCTGGAATTGACAAGATTTTGAGGATAAACAGTACTAAAGGCAATGGGTTGGGATATAGCACCATATTTAAAGTAATCATTTGATTACTACTGCACTAAGAAGCTATGCCAAGTGAATGGATAGTTGCTTTAGTAGCCCCAGTGTACAAAGGAAAGAACTTTTTTAAATGGTTCGACAATAGCTCTGTCGCAGTTTGTGGAAACTGGAATAGTAGATACCATAAGCTTGCAACAAGATGGAGCCTCTGCACACTTTTGCTCTCAAACGTATGCCTTACAAATTGTTTCTAGACAGGTGTATTGGGTGTGGGTAAAGGGCTGCACTGGTGCTGCTGACTGAGTCACCAGGAGTCCTGACTTGTTCACTCCAGACAACTCTTTGTGGGATTTCATTAAGGAAGAAGTTGTGCAACAACGCTACTGAACGTCAGACAAACTACGGGCTGCTGTGAGAAAAGTGTTTGGATCTATTATGGACGTCCCCCTGTGGTAGAATAACACCCACGGTATCCCCTGCCTGTCATAAGAGGCAACTAAAAGGGGCCTCAGAGGCTCTTAACTTGGGAGCGTGGTTGGCGAGCACAGGGCCCTTTGTTTCCACTTGCTTGTGCCAGGCTCCTCACTTTCATCTATCCTATCCAACCCCACTTGGTCAACTCTTGTTCTTTCCCGACCACAACGATGTTAGGTTTCCGAGGTGTAGGGAGTTTTTCATTTTCACGCCTTTGTGGCCCTCGCCTTTCTTTGGCCGATACCTTAATTTTTTAAAGTGTCGGACTCCTTCCATATTTTCCCTCTGATTAATGTTAACAGAGGATGGTTGCTCTGGAGAAGGCATATATCTCTTAAAACAATTAGCACTTCCTCCACCACCAGCACCACCACCACCATTATAGAATAAAACAAAGAGGAGGGTGATATGATTTATGGCCCACCCTGCATATTACTATTATTGCTATTGACACCAAAAAAGAGTAATTTTTAATTAAAATCACTATAAATTATTTACGTATTGAAGAACATATGACTACTTACTGTCCATTTTCCATGGCCTTGTGAAGACCTTCCACCGCTGTGTTGGAACATCCAAGGAACGAGAAAGTAATTTCAGATATTACATAAGCAACGCCAGCCATCACGTTCCAACTCAATATGTAGATAGCTGGTGGTTTAAACTTTGAAATGACAAATCCTGATATCAGGAATCCTGCTACCATTGCAAACAGTGCGATGATTCCTAAAAAAAAGAGAGAATAGTAAAAATATAGCTCTTTTTCAGGCCTCCCATCTGTAGCAGTACTGGAAATTGGGTTAGGTCTCCAAGGATGATAGCTAATATCAGTAATCATTACAGTGTACAACAGTTTTAGAAGTATAAGTTTTAGGTTTTTTAGTCTGCCAAAGCACTAACATGCTAATAACAGAATGACATGTTTCATTCTACAAGAACAGTGAGGATGTAAAGGAAAAGGCATATAAGTCTCGAGTGTGGTTCTAGTGTATGGGACCCTCACCAGGATTACTTGATTTGAGAACTGGAAAAAATTCAAGGAAAAGCTGCTCAATTTGTTTTGGGTGATTTGTGACAAAAGAGTAGCATTATGAAAATGTTGCAAAGTTTGGGCTGGGAAGACTTGGGAGAAAGGAGACAAGCTGCTCGGCAGAGGTAGTCGGATTTTTGAAGGGCGGAAAAAAGTCCATTCAACACTCCATGTCGTACGATGTCGGCATGTGAAAGATCTCTGGTGACACATTTGGTGTCTACCCGACAAAATTCATTAAATCTCAGCCATAGACACCCAAGAGAGTTTCGGTTTACTCGGTCTGCCATCTAGTGGGGGTCTAGAGTAAAACGGAACGTCGAAATTGACGAGCAGACAGCCAGATGGCGTCAAATTGAAATGTCTGCACACGGTAGCTGAGGCCATACGATTGTTATTATTATTATTATTATTATTATTATTATTATTATTATTATTATTATTATTATTATAAAATGCTGTACATGTTTTGAGAATCTCACTTATTCTCTTCATCAGCGACCAGACATTCCACCAACCTCCTCACAACAAACTTTTAAATTAAATGTAATTTAGTATCCCCTGGGAGCATTTCCTTTTACAAAGTGACAAAATGTCTCTCTTGTCCACTTTTCAACTTCTACCACACACTCCACGAAGTACAAATTGCTTTACTATCCTGTAATTCATTAGTAAGTTAATGAATTTCACTTCCTTATTACTTAAGGCTGGTTTACATGGGTAGAGTAGCGAGGCAAGTAGAGTTCCCATGGATTTTTGTAACTTCCCATGGATGTCCTGAATGATGTGATATACGCTGAAATGAAATTTAAAGGTCTGGTTTTACTTTATGCATCATGGGAAATATATCTGCAACGTATTAATGCATGCAAAATTTTGAAATCTTCCAATAATTTTTTTTGCACTCGAGGAGAAACTTATGTCAAGAAATTAGCACGAGCCTCAGCGCATTGAATGTAGCAGAAACAGAACCTATTCAAGACAAAAGGCGGTTTTGTAGATAGAAAGAAATTTTGATTCAAATTGAGAAGAAGAGCTTTTGACAACCGAAGCAAGAAAGAGCATAAAGGCAAAGGTGTTGTCCTATTTAAACTGTATACTCCATGGATTTGGGTTCATAAAGGATTGTCTTGCAATGAATGGCGCGAGGCAATAAAAATGAATGCTAATGTGTCTGCTGTGCGTACTGTACCTGGCAGATCCCAGGGCAACAGCCTCTGTCGGCTTTGCCACAGAGAGTATGAAACTCTTTCACATGTCCTGGGAGCCTGTCCACATGGTGATATAGTAAGCATCTCATGCCATAATGATAGCTAATGCTTTAAGAGGACAAGGTTATAATGACTATGAAGAAGTACACGGTCTCTCCAAGAGTGGAAGCAACTGACGCATTGACATTATTGCTTTTATTGTTCTGAAGGTTTCATCATTGATCCAACAATTCGATTTGAGACCAACAAAAACCAGCCAGGAGAGGTCGATGCAGAAAAAAAAAGAAGAATTTATGAAAAAACAGACTTATATAAGCAAAAGTACAAGCTTTCATCCATCTCTATAATCGGCTTGATGTTAGGTGCTCGAGGAACCATACCTAGATTTTGTGTCAATTTCTGCAATATCTTTGGGCTGAATAGAGATTTCATCTATAACATCGCCTGTACTACTCTCAAGAAGTCCATCATGATCTTCAAGAACCACGCTTGCTGACCTCAGATAAATGTTTGATGTACGTCACTCATTTGCCTACACGTAACCTCATACAATCTTATATATTCACTTTATCTGTATCCATTATTGTTGTTAACCCACTCTTTGTCCTTGGACAACTTGCAGCTGTTGCAGGAAGATTGAATAATAATAATAATAATAATAATAATAATAATAATAATAATAATAATAATAATCTACCGTGTACAGAAATTTCAATTTGACACCATCTGGCTTTCTGCTTGCCAATTTCAACATTCCGTTTTTCTCTAGGCATACTAGATGGCAGACCGAGTAAACTGAAACTCTCTTGGGTGTCTAAGGTTGAGATTGAATGAATTTTGTCGGGTGAACACCAAATGTGTCACCAGAGATCTTTTACATACTGATATCGTATGGCATGAAGTGTCGAATGGACTTTTATCCGCCCTTCAAAAGTCAGACTATCTCTGCTGGGTTTGAACTCGCTATCTTGGGATTTGGAGGCCAACACTCTACCACTGATCTACAGAGGCAGCTCTCTCTCCTAATTCAAGCATTGCTTCACATAATTTTTTAATGCTTTTTCTCTTTCCATGACATGCAGCACTGACCGTCGTTTAGAAGCACCACTCCCTCCTTGTTGTGCTGAGGTTACGGATAGTAGAAGCCCCTACCTCACTCCTGCACGGCACTTCATAGCCTGTATGAGGATGGCTTTCATGTACCAACTATTCAGTGTTGCTTTTTAAAACTGACTTGTACTCCCTGTGGGTGGGGGACGCAGATGAAGAATTCAACCATGGTATCCCCTGCTTGTCGTAAGGGGCGATCTAGGGATGATTGAATTAGAACCTTGAAACTACTTGTGATTAGTACCATCATGCGGGGAAAATCATGGGTCGCCTTTACTTGTGAGTAGTACCAGTATGTTAGGTACACAATAGGTTTATGATTAGTAGCAGTAGAGAGCAATTCGCTGTAGGTTTCCAGTACCTATGATTAGTAACACTATATGCGGAACATCATGGGTTTACGTTGCCTGTGATTTGTACCACTATGTGAGCGACACTGTTGGTCTGCATTGCCTATGATTAGTACTCACTATGTGAGGAACAGCACGGGATAGTACGATTCCCTGTAATTAATGAGGTACACCATCGGTTTGCGTTGCCTACGAATAGCGCCATTGTATGAGAATAATATATAAGTAATAATAATAATAACGTAAATGTTTCCACCTTTTCAATACAATATATTCACAAAATTACAAAATTAATATATAAGTAATAATAATAATAACGTAAATGTTTCCACCTTTTCAATACAATATATTCACAAAATTACAAAATTATACGGACCGTATAATTATTATTACTTATATATTATTCTCAGTTCAATACGGACCAAAAACATGAAATTCATAACCATCAATTATATGAGAAACACCACAGATCTGCGGTACCTCTGCGACGTACAATACTTCTAAGTAGTACCATAATGTTTGGAACACCGTGAGTCTACGCTACTTTTGATTAGTACCGCAACTTGACAAATACCATGGTTCTACTTTGCTGGCAATAAGTATCATTATGAGGGGCTGTAGACCTGGATTTTGACCCTTTTAGACAACAAGAATCATCGATTCAGGATTGTGCTTTGGAAGCAGTCCCTTGGTCAGTATATACTGTTGTTTTAATGTAGTTTCTGGGAAGGTGAGGCATTGCGGGTCGGATCCACTGATTGTTTTAACTTGATAATCATTGCCATCATTTTGAATTCTAGTCAGTGGATCGATTTTGGAATTATTTTTAACTTTCAATATTGTTTGTTTGTTTACCACACCCGGGAAACTGGAGATGGTTTAGGATGATGATGATGATGATGATGATTATTGTTTGTTGGCTCCGGTGATTATTTTAAATTCATATTTATCAATTCATTCTTCATCATCACGTTTTGAATTCTAGTCTGTGGATGATTTTTGGACTTTTAAATTGTCCTAGACATAGATGTTAGACCCCTTTAAACAACAAGCATCATCATCATCATAAAAATTGACTTGCTCTGAAATTCAAGGATGTGATTCGGATAGTACCTGTGATGTTAGCTCCTGCTGCTGTTTGTTGGAACTGGACCTCCAGGTATTTGGTGACGAAGCTAATATAACCAGATGCTCCAAGGATGTAGAACACCGCTGCTACATTGTTACACATCAGCAATTTATTTTTCAGCAACCTCTGAAGGGATGAAATAAAACCTGGATAGAAAGATAATTTGCAGTTAATTCTCTTAGTTCACGTTATTATCTCTGACTTCTATCAGAAGATCTTTACAGTATTCCTAGACATACATAAGACAGAAGTTTAGAAACAAGAATGGGTTGAAAAATCTTCATCCTAATACCACAACATAACATATATTGCAATGAATTCAAGTGGTTTTGATCTGCCTCGGAGAATGTGATCCACCCTAAATAAAATAAGGACAAATCAAGATAGATGTACCAATCTCCTCTACAAATGGGATAAATTCCTTCCCCAGAATCCACTTGTGGCCCACTCAAACAGACTATCCTCCATATTATAATATTTTTTTGTGCAGTTGGCTGTACGTCACACCGACACGGACAGGTCTTAAGGTGACAGTGGTATAGGAAAGGGCTAGGAGTGTGAAGGAAGTGTCCGTGGCATTAATTGAGGTACAGCCTGAACATCAGTAAAGATGTAAAGCGAGGGCATAGAAGCCTCTGGTAAGACCACAACTAGAGTATGGTTCCAGCGTATGGGACCCTCACCAGGATTACTTGATCTGAGAACTGGAAAAAATACAAATAAATGCAGCTTGATTTGTTCTGGGTGATTTTGAAATGGAAATGTTTAAAGTTTGGGCTGGGAAGACCTGGGAGAAAGGCGACTCGACTAAGTGATATGAAATACACCACTGAAAATCACTGGTAAAGGTCTGTGTCCACTTTGTTAATACTATAAAAAGTTACTTAATCTACATTAATAAAATGCCGTACATGTTTTGAGAATCTCACTTATTCTCTTCATTAGCGACAAAACATTCCACCAAATAATATGCGGACTTGATACCTAACCTTCTCATAGTATACTCTGGATAAGTTATAATTTAAATACAAGACTTTAAATGAAATTAAATGTAATTTTAAATGAGGGGCTGCCTGGCTGAGGCGGTAAAGGCGTGCTCGGTTCGCCTGGAAGACGTGGGTTCGAATCCCCGTCAGGAAGTCATAAAATTTAAGAAACGAGATTTCCATTTCTGGAAGTGCATATGGCCCTGAGGTTCACTCAGCCTACACTAAAAATGAGTACCAGGTTAATTCCTGGTGGCAACGACGGCCAGGCGTAGAGCTAACCACTCTACCCCATCACTGCCGAGATTAACAATGGTGGAAGCCTTTACCTTCCACTCCTCCAAGGGCCTTTATGGCCTGTATGGAGGTGACTTTGCTTTGCTTTGTAATTTTAAATATTTTATGTAAATGACATTTCTTGTATTTTAAATATGACTTATTTGGAGTGTATGTAAAGGAGAGGGCGTGTAAGTCTCCGGTAAGACCCGCAGTTAGAGTATGGTTCCAGTGTATGGGACCCTCTCCAGGACTACATGCTACGAGAGCTGGAAAAAATTCAAAGGAAAAGAGCACAATTTATTCTGAATGATTTCCGGCAAAGGAGCAATTTTATGAAAATGTTGCAAACTTTGGGCTGGGAGGACTTGGGAGTAAGGAGACGAAATACTCGAATGTGTGGTATGTTTCGAGCTGTCAGTTGTAAGTTGGCCCGGAATGACATTAGTAGAAGAATAACCTTGAGAGGTTTTAAAAGTAGGGAAGATCATAATATGAAGATAAAGTTGGAATTGGGGCAAATATTCATTTATAGGACAAGGAGTAAGGGATTGGAATAAATTATCAAGGGAAATGTTCAATAAACTTCCAAGTTTGTCGAAAATACTTAAGATAGAGCTAGGCAAGTAATTCTAAATAATTGTAAATATGAAGCAAACATTTGATAGGGAATCAGCCACCTGGGCTGCCGACAGTGGGGTTCGAACCCACTACCTCACATCTGCGCGCTCCTAACCACATGGCCAACTCGTTCACTATTATTATTATTATTATTATTATTATTATTATTATTATTATTATTATGTCCGACTCGTTGGCTGAACGGTCAGCGTACTGGCCTTCGGTTCAGAGGGTCCCGGGTTCGATTCCCGGCCGGGTCGGGGATTTTAACCTTAATTGGTTGATTCCAATGGCACGGGGCCTGGGTGTATGTGTTGTCTTCATCATCATTTCATCCTCATCACGACGCGCAGGTCGCCTACAGGAGTCAAATAGAAAGACCTGCAGCTGGCGAGCCGAACCCATCCTGGGATATCCCGGCACTAAAAGCCATACGACATTTCATTTTTCCATTATTATTATTATTATTATTATTATTATTATTATTATTATTATTATTTAATTAATTAATTAATTAATTAATTATTTATTTATTTATTTGCGTATGGACCCTGTTGGATCACGCATTACATTTATGATTCGCCTCTCTAACAGATCATATTGCTTTCATTCTTTCGCTGTGTGCCTGTTTTCTTTCTTCTGACCACTTAGTCCCCGATTATTATTATTATTAACTTTATTGGTCAAATTAGACCACTTGAGTCATTCCCATTCTCTTTGAAGGTTGTACTGTTTGTTCCGTTTGATCTGCCCATTGCTTTTTCATTTGTCCTGATCGTAATTTTCTCAGTTTGTCTGAAATCATTATAGCCCTTCCGTATGTCGTTTCTGCTGAAAATGTGAGAGTTTTAAGAAGGGTGTTAATTTTATTTTTGTTTTCTGCGTCTGCTATCTTGAGTCCAGCTGCTTCGAGATCTTGCTGAATTTTGTGTTTTCATTTCCTAGATTTCTCCACGTTAGTTGTTGTAAAATCCGATTTCCTGGCAGTCACAAGATGTGAAAGAAATAGAAGATTTTTTTCCTTCCTCATTGTGCTGGTGATTGAGTCAGTCTCTCAATTGACAATTTCTTTAGGAAGGATTCTCCAGACACCTTCGATCTAGCATTTTATATTTATGCAAGTTCTAGATAGATAATGCCTTTATTGGTGGCAAGGTTAGGGCTCAAGCCCCTCTCTTACACTTAACCACTACAAGAGTATACATGTAGATAACTTGTACAGTATTTACAAATACAAATAACACAAATAATAATAGCAAAAACAATAGTAATAATATTAAAAATGACTATAATATAATCCTTAATTTTAAAATACACGAAGTAAAATACACTTAAGTGACGTAACTGCAATAATCCGTTCATTCATCCCATTCATTCTTTCATTCACTCAACAGTTAACCAGCAAGTCAGCAGGATCCACCCCCCCATAAATACTCGCGGCACGCCACTTTAAACTCGCGATGAGAGATTGTTCCTAATGTTCATAGGTAGCAAATTCCATGACCTGGACGCAGAGATTATGAAGGAGCGGTTGTAATCAGCAGTGCGTTTTACAGGTATGGCAAGAGAGGAGCCAGATCTCGTATTGTGGTCATGATATGACGAGAGGTAAGAAAAAGATGAAGACAGATAGTGGGGAGTATTAGTGGAAAGTATTTTGTGCAGAAGTGATAACGTGAAATTCAAGGCACTGTTGCACTCGAAGCTACGACAGTTCCTTATAATAAGGTGATATATGAGCATCATATCGCAGATTAAATATATATCTTACGCAGCTATTCAGGCTCCGGTCCAGTTTCTTGTTACGGTCGCAGGTAATTTCAGTCAACACAGTGCCACAATAGTCAAGTATAGGTAGTATAAGAGAGTGAATTAGTTGTACTTTAAGTCGAATTGAGAATGCATTACAGAATCGCTTCAGAGGATATAAGCATTTGTGTACTTCATTACAAGTGCTTATCACCTGTTGAGTCCAATTTAGAGTCTCAGTCATAATCATTCCTAAGTTAGTCACTGAAGTAGAGTAGGGTATTATTTTATTGTTTAAAATTATTGGAGAGATGTCCCGTTCCTTGAGGGAATATAGGTTTTTACTGGTACCGATAATAATAACTTGAATTTTATTTGGGTTTATTAGTAAACTGTTTTTATTTGCATAGTCACTAAGATGTTTTAGGTCAGAATTTATTGTAGTAATTGCAGCATCAATATCACTCAGTTTTGAATGACAGTAAATTTGTACATCATCTGCGTACACTTGCACTTTGCAGTATTTAAGAGCCTTTGATATATCAAAGAGCTTTTGGTATATCTAATGATTCTTCTTTCAGTTTTGAGAAGCTGATCAGTTCTTCTTTAGTTTTAAATTTGGAACAGGGTTTCATTAGTGTAAGGGGCTGCCTGGCCGAGGCGGTAAAGGTGTGCTCGGTTCACCCGCAAGGACATGGATTTGAATCCCTATCGGGAAGTCGTAAAATTTAAGAAACGAGATTTCCACTTCCGGAGGTGCACATGGCCGTGAGTTTCACTCAGCCTACACCAAAAATGAGTACCAGGTTAATTTCTGGGGGCAAAGGCAGCGGGCGTACAGCTAACCACTTGACCCCATCAAGTGCTGAGGTTATGGATAGTGGAAGCCTTCATCTTCCACCCCTCCAAGGGCCTTCATGGCCTGTATGGAGATAAATTTGCTTTTTTTATTTTTTAAATTTTTTTAAAATAAGTGTAAGTGACCTGCAGGAGAGTTATGGTTTTATAGGGTTGGATGTTAATGTCTATTGACAGGCATTTCTTATGTTGACCAGGCAAGAAATTGAAATTTTTTATCCTCCATACAGTAGAAGAATGTCTTGTAAAAACAAATCACACTAGCATCTCTCATTGGGGTTATGATATGTTCTGTCCATGAATATCTTATTGTGGAACCCATATATGGCACTGCATGCTATGATGTGTGTTTGCTCCAGGTTCTCCTTGGTCCAGTTTCTCTCCAGAATGGCACTGGTGGTGTAAAAACAAGATCTATTTATCTTCTCTTTAGAATATCAGTATAGGCTCCTTAGTTGGCAGGAACATCTGAGATCCTTTATGTAGAACATTTCCTTAGCTACTTTGTAAACCATCAGATAGAAAACATTGAGTCAACATAGTAAAAGTTAACACCATTTGCTATTGCAACGTCAACAAAGCACTGAACCCAATCATTGCTATGGTAAGCGTAAGAAATTAACTGATGGGGACTACTAAACTTTAAAGCGCACTATACAAACCAGTCATCAGACATTCTTGTCAACCATTGCTGAGGACTTCAATTGCAGGTCAAAGACAGAGGTGAGTGACAGAATGATGCATGTGAGAGGCAAGAAGACTCTGTTTTTATGGTTGTGCTGTTGCCTGGAAGCCACTGATCTCATGAATGAAAGCCCATCATTGGTTAGAACAATGCAAACAACTCCATCATTGATCTCTGGATCAGTGGAAGAAAGTTTTATGGTGTGATGAGTCGTATAGGCTGTGACACTGAAATGGGGGAGTGCAGGCCTGGTGAACAGTATTTACCTGAGTGTACTGTGAGAACAGGGTAATTCTGTGGAGGTGGGAGGTGGTGTGATAGTTTGGCGCTGTTTTACCTGGTTTGGGCTCAGACCATTCATTCTTGTTTATGGTATAATTGAACGCATGTATTTATGAAAAGATTTTAGACAGTAGCATGCTTTCCACACTGTGGCAGTACTTTGGAATTGGACGTGTTCTGTATCAGCGTGATAATGCTCCTGTCCGCAAAGCAAAGACCATTGCATCGTGGTTCAAAAGAAAATCGGGGGAATGTGCAAGAGTAGCCTACTCAAAGCCCCAATCTGAACCCCATCAAACAACTTTGGGATGAACTAGGGTATAGGTTGTGTACCAAGCCACATTGGAATTGCGGGAAATGAACTTGGGGATGAAGCAGCAAAAGAAGGAGTACTTTTACCTCCTAAACTCGTGAATGTACCAGCTTGGGATATTTGTTCTTAGCTACGTCGGACCATCTTGGCGTCCTGGGAATCGGAGTGGCTAGCTATCCATACACCCAACAGGCTGGGAGCAATTACTAGGTGCATCAAATATAAACCAGAATTTAAAATTAGCGGCTCCAGTAGCGAACAGAGATGACGTTGGTGGGGATGTCCAGAGTGGAGGTCTTCATGCATCACAAACCACAGAGCGACCGCTCACTTCAGTATGCCATGAGCAAGCAAGAGGTATACACGTCCGTTGCACAACGCATCATCGTCAAGTTTCTGGTGAAAGAAGCCACCAAACCTTAGGAAATTTTGAGAAGGCTCCGTGCACAGTTTGGGTATGCAACTCTTTCAGAGGTGCAGATGTATGAATGGCACTAACAATTTTTGGCAGGGTGGGAAGAAGTGGAAAATAAGCCCCACCAAAGACGACCGTGGACAAGCATCACTGCAGATAACATTTGTGTTGTATGTGACCTTCTTGAAGATTGGCAAATATGCTTTTCTGAAATGGCTTCACTCGTAGGAATAAGCTTTGGAAGTATTAAAGCCATCATCAATGATGAATTTGACCTTTGAAAATTGTCTGCCTTGTGGGTTCCTGGTCTCTTCACCCAGGAACAAACAATTTCCGCCAGGATGTTTGTTGGAGGCATCTGAATCGCTACAAGGAGGAATGATATGATTTTTTGCATCGCATTGTGACTTTTGATGGAACTTGACTTCATCATTACACCCTGAAGTCAAAACAAGCAAGCATGGAGTGGCGGGAATGAGGTGCAACTAGCCCAGTCAAGGCTAAAACACTCGTTTCTGCTGGAAAGGTGCTTGCAACTGTTTTTTTCTTTAACTATGCAGGCATTTTGCTTGTGGATTTCTGGATATAGATGTTGATTCCCAGGTGGAACTTGAAATATTTTTCCCGAATTTCTCCTTATAATCTTGTCTGACCATGCAAACTATTTTTAACCATCAAGTTCCTTTAAAATAAACAACCATCAAAACAACTTTAGACATTTTTCTACGAAAAAGACGACAACTCAGATGACTAGTGAATTTTTTTTTCTACTACTTCAGTTTCAGTTGGTACCAAATTTGTAAAAATTAAAACAAAATTACACTTGTCTTCCAATTAATATAAAAGGTCTTAGAACTGTAACAGTAAGTTAATTGACAATTTTAGAATAAAATACATGAAAAAGGTATTTGAATTACAGATTATCAATTTAAATATATATTTTTTTTAAAGGTATAAATAAGGATTTAAGGAAAGGAACAGTTTTCAAGAACAGAGCAGACAGCTTTTCAAATTGTCATATATAGTGACTAGTTTAATAGATTCTATTCATTTTATGATTTGAAAATTATTCTATTTTTTAAGTTTTTTCTAAATGACATAGTAAATGTAAGTGATCTGTTTAGACACAAAAGAGATATTTTAACGATTTCAAGATTTATGTATTTGTTTTTTTGATGACTGTATTGTACAAATGTGTCAAGTCCAAGGATTTTTGTTTGATATTTTTCACCGCTGAAGAAGAGAGCAGTTGAGCTCTCAAAACATGTACGGTAGGTAATTATAATAAAATGTGAAGGATTGACAAGGCAGAAAAGTGTTTCATAGAAATTCAATGCAAGGCCACACACTACTGTTGTAACATGGGAAAAACTGGAGGAAATGTATCAATCAATACTGATCTGCATTTAGGGCAGTCGCCCAGGTGGCAGATTCCCTATCTGTTGCTTTCCTAGCCTTTTCTGAAATGATTTCAAAGAAATTGGAAATTTATTGAAAATCTCCCTTGGTAAGTTATTCCAATCCCTAACTCCCCTTCCTATAAATGAATATTTGCCCCAGTTTGTCCTCTTGAATTCCAACTTTATCTTCATATTGTGATCTTTCCTACTTTTATAGACGCCATTCAAACCTATTCGTCTACTAATGTCATTCCACGCCATCTCTCCGCTGACAGCTCGGAACATACCACTTAGTCGAGCAGCTCGTCTTCTTTCTCTCAATTCTTCCCAACCCAAACATTGCAACATTTTTGTAACGCTACTCTTTTGTCGGAAATCACCCAGAACAAATCGAGCTGCTTTTCTTTGGATTTTTTCCAGTTCTTGAATCAGGTAATCCTGGTGAGGGTCCCATACACTGGAACCATACTCTAGTTGGGGTCTTACCAGAGACTTATATGCACTCTCCTTTACATCCTTACTACAACCCCTAAACACCCTCATAACCATGTGCAGAGATCGGTACCCTTTATTTACAATCCCATTTATGTGATTACCCCAGTGAAGATCTTTCCTTATATTAACACCTAGATACTTACAATGATCCCCGAAAGGAACTTTCACCCCATCAACGCAGTAATTAAAACTGAGAGGACTTTTCCTATTTGTGAAACTCACAACCTGACTTTTAGCCCCGTTTATCAACATACCATTGTCTGCTGTCCATCTCACAATATTTTCGAGGTCACGTTGCAGTTGCTCACAATCTTGTAACTTATTTATCACTCTATAGATAATAACATCATCCGCAAAAAGCCTTACATCCGATTCCACTCCTTTACTCATATCATTTATATATATAAGAAAACATAAAGGTCCGATAACACTGCCCTGAGGAACTCCCCTCTCAACTATTACAGGGTCAGATAAAGCTTCACCTACTCTAACTCTCTGAGATCTATTTTCTAGAAATATAGCAACCCATTCAGTCACTCTTTTGTCTAGTCCAATTGCACTCATTTTTGCCAGTAGTCTCCCATGATCCACCCTATCAAATGCTTTAGACATGTCAATCGCGATACAGTCCATTTGACCTCCAGAATCCAAGATATCTGCTATATCTTGCTGGAATCCTACAAGTTGAGCTTCAGTGGAATAACCTTTCCTAAAACCGAATTGCCTTCTATCGAACCAGTTATTAATTTCACAAACATGTCTAATATAATCAGAAAGAATGCCTTCCCAAAGCTTACATACAATGCATGTCAAACTTACTGGCCTGTAATTTTCAGCTTTATGTCTATCACCCTTTCCTTTATACACAGGGGCTACTATAGCAACTCTCCATTCATCTGGTATAGCTCCTTTGGCCAAACAATAATCAAATAAGTACTTCAGATATGGTACTATATCCCAACCCATTGTCTTTAGTATATCCCCAGAAATCTGATCAATTCCAGCCGCTTTTCTAGTTTTCAACTTTTGTATCTTATTGTAAATGTCATTGTTATCATATGTAAATTTTATTACTTCTTTGGCCTTAGTCTCTTCCTCTATCTCAACATTATCCTTGTAACCAACAATCTTTACATACTGCTGACTGAATACTTCTGCCTTTTGAAGATCCTGACATACACACTCCCCTTGTTCATTAATTATTCCTGGAATGTCCTTCTTGGAACCTGTTTCTGCCTTAAAATACCTATACATACCCTTCCATTTTTCACTAAAATTTGTATGACTGCCAATTATGCTTGCCATCATGTTATCCTTAGCTGCCTTCTTTGCTAGATTCAATTTTCTAGTAAGTTCCTTCAATTTCTCCTTACTTCCACAGCCATTTCTAACTCTATTTCTTTCCAGTCTGCACCTCCTTCTTAGTCTCTTTATTTCTCTATTATAATAAGGTGGGTCTTTACCATTCCTTACCACCCTTAAAGGTACAAACCTGTTTTCGCATTCCTCAACAATTTCTTTAAACCCATCCCAGAGTCTGTTTACATTTTTATTTACCGTTTTCCACCGATCATAGTTACTTTTTAGAAACTGCCTCATACCTGCTTTATCAGCCATATGGTACTGCCTAATAGTCCTACTTTTAAGACCTTCCTTTCTATCACATTTATTTTTAACTACCACAAAAACAGCTTCATGATCACTAATACCATCTATTACTTCAGTTTCCCTATAGAGCTCATCTGGTTTTATCAGCACCACATCCAAAATATTTTTCCCTCTGGTTGGTTCCATCACTTTCTGAATCAGCTGTCCTTCCCATATTAACTTATTTGCCATTTGTTGGTCATGTTTCCTGTCGTTCGCATTTCCTTCCCAATTGACATCTGGTAAATTCAGATCTCCTGCTACAATCACATTTCTTTCCATGTCGTTTCCCACATAGCTGACTATCCTATCAAATAATTCCGAATCCGCATCAGTGCTACCCTTTCCCGATCTGTACACTCCAAATATATCAAGTTGCCTATTATCTTTAGAAATGAGCCTTACACCTAGAATTTCATGTGTCTCATCTTTAACTTTTTCGTAGCTTACAAATTCTTCTTTCACCAGAATGAAAACTCCCCCTCCCACCTTTCCTATCCTATCTCTGCGATACACACTCCAGTGCCGTGAGAAAATTTCTGCATCCATTATATCATTTCTCAGCCATGATTCAACTCCTATTACAATATCTGGTAAATATATATCTATTAAATTACTTAATTCTATTCCTTTCTTTACAATACTTCTACAGTTCAACACTAACAATTTTATGTCATCGCTACTTGATTTCCAGTTCCCTGTTCCCTTATCACCGCTCCCTAGGCCATCCCGTTTCCCTGAATGTACCTCGCTATTACCCTTCCAAACAAATTTCCTAACTTATACGTACCACTGCGGTTTAAATGAAGGCCATCCGAGCGCAGATCCCTATCTCCTACCCACCCATTAGGATCTAGAAATTTCACTCCCAGTTTCCCACATACCCACTCCATAGTCTCATTTAAATCCCCAATCACCCTCCAGTCAGTATCCCTCCTACACAGTATTCCACTAATAACAATCTCCGCTTTCTTAAACTTCACCCGTGCTGCATTTACCAGATCCCACACATCTCCAACTATGTTGGTACTTATATCATTGTATTGGACACCTTTGGAGTATCTTCCTTACAGTCCAGACTTGTCACCGTCCGGCTCCATGGCTAAATGGTTAGCATGTTGGCCTTTCATCGCAGGAGTCCCAGGTTCGATTCCCGACAGGGTCGGGAATTTTAACCATAATTGGTTAATTTCACTGGCACGGGGGCTGGGTCTATGTGTTGTCTTTTTCATCATTTTCATCCTCATCACGATGCGCAGGTTGCCTACTGGAGTCAAATCAAAAGACCTGCATCTGGCGAGTCGAACTTGTCCTCGGACACTCCCGGCAATAAAAGCCATACGCCATTTCATTTCTTTTACCTTGTGACTGCCACTTGTTTAGACCACTGAAAGAAGAACAGGGAGGAAAGCGATTTCATGATGATACAGCGGTAGAAGAGTACATGCACAACTGGCTGCAGACACGTTCTTCTTTTTTCGAGGATGGCATAAAAAAGTTGCCAATTTGGTGGCAAAAATGTGTCTCAAATTCAGGAGAGTAGAAAAATGAGGTGCTTGTTGTGTATTTGTTGGTGGATTCAATAAAATAGTAAAATAAATTCCGGTTTATATTTGATTCACCCTCTTTCTGGCCTTCACGGGGAGAGGCCGTAGTTTTGTGTAAGCTGAGGATAAGTCATGGAAAATCTACGCACTCTTACCTCCTAAAGAGGGAAGCCCCGCGAGTGTGTTCTTGTGGTGCCAACTTCACCACGGCCCACATCCTCACAGAGTGCGCCTATCTCTCTGGCCTAAGACGGAACCTCGTCCTGTAGGAGACACTCCAACTCATACTAGCCGATGATGTGAATACTGCTGAACTCTTCATTCGCTTTGTGTAAGAGTGGATTAATCAAGGATTTGTAAATTTCAAGTGTTTTGTTACTCAGGGAACTTATGTTCCCTTTTGATGCATTTGTAACATTTTGAGCTTAATACAATAATTTCTGTTTTATTTAAAAATAATCATTTTCAAATTCCTCCATTTAATAAATAGTTTTGTTTCATTTTAAATTTCTTTTCCACTTAATTTGTTCAAAAAAGGATGGTTACTAGTTGTTATTCCTTTTAAAAACAAAAATCACACCACCACAACTACGGTTGCATGGCAGATCAATTTGCAACCCAGTAGCAACTATGGTTCAGGCAGAATGAATACCAATTCCACCTCCAGTGTATTAGAACTTAGAGGAAAGCCTTCCATGAAGATTAAATGCTGTAATAGTACCAATACACATTATTAGTTACATGGCTGACATCTTTTGAATGAACAGCAAGTGGTATCTGGAGACTTTTGGCCACATAGTATGTTTAATTTGGAGAAATAAACATAGCCAATCTGTAATCATGCATTAAAATTACTCAACATCAGTTTCAACACACTTTTAAACCTTCAATTTTAAAGAAAGGTTTTGTATAATATAATATTTTCTCCTGAATATCAGTTTAAGTATTTAAGATCTTACCATCTTCTGTTACAACTTTAGGTATTACAAGTTCTTTGGGAGGCTTCTCATCTGGATTCCTGGGGAGGAAGTCTGCAAGGGATGGCCTGCTGAGCGGCTGTTCTTCTGCCAGTTGCGACATGTCGCTCTGTGCACTCACCGGCCGAGTACGTGGGAGCTGCTTGGGGAACATGGCGATGAGGATCGAGAGGAATAACATTAGCAGTCCGAGTATCACCCAACCTGTAAGGTAAACAAGATCATAAATCTGAAGTTGACAAGTTCTAAAATGTTAAAAATTAGCCTTAGTTCATTTTAAAATGAACTGAATATTTAGACTGTGACCTACTGTATGTATCAATTATTATGGGGTAATTTGTAAAGTTCTGCTAAATAAACGAATGAATGAATGAATAAATAAATAAATGAATGAATGAATCAATCAATCAATCAATCAATCAATCAATCAATCAATCAATCAATCAATCAATCAATCAATCAATCAATCAATCAATCAATCAATCAATCAATCAATCAATCAATCAATCAATTATTTCTTTTTACTCTACGTTACAAAATACCTCCCTCTGAACCATGTCTGTAGACATACCTTCCCACTGGAATGCACAGACACCAGTCGTGGCTTAACATCAGCACCTTGCTATCATAGCGACATCACTTATCAATGAACTATCATTGAAATCAAGATCAATCAGTGTCACTTGAGTCATCATAACTGTTGCTCACAAGCGAGGAATTACTCTTTGCATTCTTGTACTTTTGCTGTTCATCTGTCAGGTCTGGTATATCATGTGTTATGCAGTGATTCTTACTTCTTGCCTTTCTTCCTAACATTTGTTTATGAGCTTTACTGATCTTGTTCTTTATGACTGTCCACTCTTCATCTGGTTCCTTCAACCTTTTCATTTAATCCTTGTGCAGTATGTTCCTTGCAACAGTCCCTCACCTTTCCCTTCAACTTGTCTAGATCTCATCTCCTTGATTCCTTTCTTGAATTTCTTAACTTCAAATGGCATTGCAAGGCCACCAACTTTTGGTCCAAGTTCACATCTACTTCTGGGAAGGTCTTGCAATCCAACACCTGGTTTCTTAATCTCTGCCTAATCATGATGAAGTCTATTTTATACCTTCCAGTGTCACCAGGTCTTGTCCATGTATACAGCCATTTTTTGTGGTGTTTGAGCCAAGTATTAGGAAGGACTAAATTATGATTGTTGCAAAATTCTAGCAGCCAACTTCCTCTTCCATTTCTTTGCTCCAGTTCAAATTCTCCTGCTGTATTACCTTCTCTTCCTTGGCCTATCACAAAATTCTAGTTTCCCATTACAATTCAATTATGCGGCCCTGCGGTGTAGGAGTAGCGTTCCTGTCTTATTTGGAGGCCCTAGGTTCGATTCCAGGCCAGGTCAGGGAATTTTACCTGCGTGCTGGTTCAAGGTTCACTCAGCGTATGTGATTACAATTGAGGAGCTATCTGATGGTAAGATAGTGGCCCCAGTCTAGAAAGCCAAGAATAACGGCCGAGAAGATTTGTCGTGCTGACCACATGACACCTCGTAATCTTCAGGCCGTTGTGCTGAGCATTGGTCACTTGGTAGGCCATGGCCTCTGGGGTTTTATACATTTCTTCTACCGTAGTACTTACCCGTATCCTCTTGTTTCTTGTGACATCCCACATCTCAGTACTCTCTTATCACCCATCACTCTACACCATACAACATTGCAGGTCTCACAGGTATATACAGACCTTTCAATTTCACATTTGTCCTTCTATTGCAAAGCACTTTGGATGTCTTTCTCCAGTTCATCCTTCCAATATGTATCCTGTGGGCGATTTCTCAGTCCAAGCTGTGGTCATGTTAGCTCCTAGGTACTTAAAGGAATTCACACTGCTTTTAAGACTTTCACCTTCCATCAGTTCCAGCCCTCATAGAAAGACTCAAGAATATATCAAAAAGTTCGATCTAAAATGGCAAGTTATCTAAGTTTCTGATTGAGTGAGGTAGTGATAGTCCACTTTACTTTAGATAATAACTGCATTGCAATGGAAAGTTGTTCAGGTTGATAATTAGTTGAACACTGTCCTCACTTACCTAACCACCAAGCTCCAAGCCAGCGAGGATCCTTATTGTCGATGAGAGGCGTGAGACTCGGCTCGATGTATATTCGTAAACAGGCGAATCCCAGCATGAACCCAAAGGCTGGTCCTACCGTACGGAGTGCCATCACGCAAGCTGTAACATAAGAGAGAATGTTGGTAATTGTGAGATGCATTCTATCAAGTCTTGTTTTGTGATAAATTAACTGTGTGCTGTACAGTTCTGTTATATCTTCACTCTACCATAACTTACACAGCATTAAGGGCGTGCTTGTCTTCTTTGTGTTGTCATCCAGATATGTCTGACCAAGAGCGTAGTAGAGAGTCGTTCCTATGCCGAGGACAAACTGGGAGAGAAAGATGAGGAACAGTGGGAAGATGGAGTACTCCCCAGCCAGAGCATCTGCATCGCAGATGTCAGCCTCATCCCTCACTAAACAAAGCTCCTCCGAGATGACTGAAAATTAATGTTACATCAGGTAAGTTGCATGTATATTTTTCTTACATCAAATGCAGGCTGTCTTGGAGAAAGTGAGTACCATTACAAGAGATGATTATTGTACATTCAGTTTAATAATCACATGCTAACAGTGAAATGAGTAATGTTCGGTAGATCAAACAGTGAGTGATAATACAACTAAGGTTAGGTTGAATGGAGAATCCCACCTTCCAATACTTGCTTGTTTTTTTTATTGCTAGTCAATGTATTTATGTAACATAATCCAGCTTACAATTTAATTACAATTTTTATCCTTTCAGACCTGAAAGAAAACTGGCAGTATGAATTTTTGTTTGTATGTCAAAAACTGACTAAAATGCTCTTAAATACATATATTCTTAGTTTATTCTACAAAATAAAAATTAACATCTGAAAAAAGCACCCGCACAGTTGTGCATGTCAGGATTCAATTCACTACTCACAAAAAAGAAAAATTACCTCAATGCATGTGAATATACATATGTACATGATCAAATGTTCTATTTTACAGTGGGGAATAATTTAAAACAATTAAATCTTCATTCAAACACAAGTAAACATTGTATTTTCTACATTGAGGACGAGTTTTGCTTTTACTGCCCTTTTGGCGGCAGCACCTTGTCGTCAGACCTGAAAGAAAACTAGAGGTGTGAATTTTTGTTTGTGGATCAAAAACTTTCTAAAATGCCCTTAAATACATGATTTTACAGTTTATTTTACAAAATGAAACTATCGGCTGAAAAACAGAACCCACACAATTGTGCGTGTCAGGACTTACTTCACGACTTAAAAAAATAAAAAAAATAAAAAATTCAGTTCGGTACATATGAATAAACACATGTACATTGTTGTGTGTGTCCTCCGCACTCAGCTCCGCGCCTACAAGCTCCGCAACCCGCCGCATCACCAATGTTTCCAGAGCCTACGAGAGGACTGCATTGCGCCTGGCATGCTCGTCGGTGACGTCAGCCAGCGCTATATAAGGAGCGACGTTCCTCGCCTTACCGAGGACTACCCCAGTGTCCAACAGCCAGCCCACACCGCAAGTCAAACACGGAGGCATTCCTCTTAAAAACGTGTCTTGAACAGGTGGACAGATTGCTGGTTGTGAGGTCTCACCTCCGGACATTGCCTCATCTTCCCTGATTCCCGTAGCCACGTCGAGCCCCGAGTCAAGCATTCTGCTACACTCCCAAGTTCTCACCAGTGCTCTGACGACTATCTTAGCATTCTGCAAATTAAGATATTGATGCAAGTTCCTTGCAAGTCTAAGTCCAATACTAGCGTTATACTAACGCGACTCTCTCTGCAAGTTACACTTGTTATCCCACAGCAGATAGTTCTTGACTATCTAAGGACATTTCCCAGTGGAATAGACTATCTCCTCAAGATAGATGTAAATGTGTATATAGGACTCTCTCTTTATAAATATATGTGTGTGCCACAGACTTTCATCTATCATTTAATAACAACATTAACTGCGTGCAATCAGTCAAGCTTCAAGACAAGTTTCATTTCATTTCTTGTAAATACTGTATAAAACTATTGAAGAAATAAACTTTATGTTGTGTTACTGTATACCAAGTTTCTTGTATACAACATACATGATCAAATGTTCTATTTTACAGTGTGGAACGATTTTAAACAGGTAAAATCTTATACGTTACATTTCTCATGTAGAGTACGAGTTCTGCTTTCACAGTCCTTTTGATGGCAGTACCCAGCACTCCCGCATGCATTGCCTGTAGGGAAACGTAGCCCGCACAATTGTATGTATCAACATTCAAAACTTCATGGTATTACGTACGATGTTGTAAGTTCACAATTTACGTTCACTAAACAATTTACACACTTCATTGATTATATTCTGATATTCAATAAAGCTTCTAGATTAATATGAATGCAATAAATAAATACTTACTTTAGGCATTACTGCTTCCCACCATCTTGCCGATAAACTGTATTTTTAAACTCTTCTTCCTGTCCCCTGGTGATCAAGCGCTAAATAAAAGCAACTGAAGTACATGCTACATGTCCCGCACAAGCACTGCGGTCCGGTTTAGTGCCAAGAAAACGTAAAATAGGCTCAGACATAAATAAAATACGAACTCGCACAATTGTGCGTACGCGGTCTGAAAGGATTAAAAAATAATTGTTTCATTCCTTATAAGGAATATCTTCAGCTAAAAAATACAAAAATTGGCATAAACAAAATAAAAACCGTTATGATGATGATGATGATGATGATGATGATGATGATGATGATGATGATGACGATGATGATAAGATAAAATATTCCTTCATGTTGGGTTTAAACCTCAACAACTCATTGTTTGAGTTTGAGATAAAATCTGACGTAAGGGATGTTCTTTCTTCAAAAGCTGGAGAAGTATTGTACTTACAGCGTCTTGAAGATATACTTAAATGTAAAATGTTAAAGTATGATGTTCAGGGGAAACTCCTAAAGGATAACCGAAGTTGAGGTTGATTTTTTGTTTTACATTTTTAAGATGTTGAAGGGAGTATTCCAGCCGGTCCTGCCATGTTAACTTCTTCCCTTACGCCGTCCCTTACGTCGACCGTTGACTTGTTGAGGTATTTAACCCAACATGAAGGAACATTTTATCTTATCATTATCATCATAAACATTTATATTTCGTTTATGCCAATTTTTGTGTTGTTTTTAGCTGAAGATGTTCCATATTAGGAATGAAACGTGTATTTTTAAATCTTGTAATTAGATTTTAAGCTGAATTACGTTACATACATACATAGACTAGCAATAAAAAAAAAAACTAATAAATATTGGACAAAAAATGAGATTTTTAAGCGAAAATACAGTCAAAACCATTTATTGCAACATTGATTTTAACGACGTATTGGATATAACGACGAAATACGACGGTCTCATCTAAATCCTATTGTAGCATATTAATTATAAAACTAAAACTATAAAAAAGATGCCACATTACACACTATAAGTATAAGTATTGGGAATTTATGGTGTCTTGTACACATGAAAATGAAAAACTTTAACATGCTACAATTATACTGTAAAAAGATGCCACATTACACACTATGAGTAATTTTAAGAGGTCTTTAATGTGTAAAGGAACTTTCATTGTAAACCATATATGGATAGACAAGTTTCAGACATATGACCTTAAGGTTGCCTACAGGCTGGTGATGCCCTTAAGAAGGGGTAAAACATGTCCCTGAAAAGTTTATATAGTATTATGTAAATTTCAACCACGTAACACGTGGCATGTATTGAATAGGTGGTGATAATAAATAAATTATTTTTGTGATAATTTTGCTTATAGTCAGTTTCAATACAGATCATTCATGACAGTTGTCACTTGCAACATTGGATTCACACCTGATAAACAGCGAGGCTTTGCCGATTTTCTGATCACTAGAAGTTCGTTTTACGGTTCCCGTCATATTAGCTCTCAGCATCACTGTAACTCTTTATTCACTTGTTAACTGTTCCTCACAAACCACAAATGCCGTATTGCACAGTCAGTGTTGTACAAAATTCGAGTTACAGAGTATTTTTTGCTTCGAGGGAGAAAACATTTGCTTTGAGAAATCAAGAAATTTGTGTAACCGAATTTTGAGTGATAGACAAATAAATACACGTGAAGAATAGGACAAACGGCATGGCAATTGAAGTTACTTCAAGATACTGAAAGTTCAAGTAATGGAGGTTCAAGATATTGAGGTTTGACTTATATCCAACCCTTGTCCCGCTTCTCTACGGGGTTGGGTATGAAGTGAAATGAATCTTCGTGGCGAGTTGTTACGACCGGATGCCTTTCCTGACGTCAACCTCATCAGAGGAATCAGTGAGATGAAATGAGTAGGAAGGAAAAAGGTGAAACCCAGTGCTGGCACATAGCCTGCTCCTGTTGTATAGCACCAAGGGGGCTGCTGAAGGCTTTACGTTCCCATCCGACGGATGAATCATCATCAGCAACATCACGTGCTCTCACAACATATGATGACTGTGGAGAGGGACTCGAACCGGCTAACCACGGTGTCAGACCATTTATAGACTTGACGCTTTAACGATCATTGTTACCGGGTGGGCTGTAGTTACACCCAGTGTCTGAGTTTTTAATTAATATATTAAAAGAGTTTACTAAAAACAGCTTTGGTAAATCAATCCGTCTGCCCTACCTCACCAATTTGATTAATTTTCATTTTATTCTCTCTGGAATTACTTGCCGGTGAATCATGAGACACTGATAGGTCTCTAAATTCAGTCAACATCGATTAATCATAAAATCAAATCATTAAATGATCACTCCAATAATTACAGGCGAAGGCTTACCCTAGCCCTCGATACGTTCTGTACTTAGCAGGTTGCTAAGCGACTAACACTTTCATTAATATTCTGATATATGATTTTCATCCTTAGTAATATCATTGCATGCAGCCATATTTGATTACTACCTGTCAAGCCAGAGAGTATACACTTCCTCTGATCAGGGGAGAATACTATTCCCTGCTGGATATTCTTTGATTCTCTAACCTTTCCCAGCTTCTATATTGAACAGGTGGCAGAGCATTCCTAGTAACTTACATAGTGCTAAGAGGAAAATGTCTGCTTAGAAACAGTCACTCATGACATGCCTTAGACATTACCCGGGAACACCTCTCGAAGCATAACCTAGCTACACTAGAAAGAGTGAAGGCCATGCATCTTAAAAAATTCTCTGCCGGGCAAAAACGCTTCTTCAAGACTAACCTATGAGCTCACAAGACAACTGTTCTGTTTAGAAGAAATGCAATTACTGCGAACCTACTATGCTAGCGTAGTAGGGGGAGAGGTGATACTCCCACGTGGCGCATCCCGGATAGGGGAGTCCCAACCGGCTTGCCAGCGGACTTGAGGAAAATAAAATACCTCTCGCGGACCGAACACACAACCCCCTGTGGGTGGGGGACGCAGAGGAAGAATTCACCCACGGTATCCCCTGCCTGTCGTAAGAGGCGACTAAAACGGGCGACCAAGGGATGATCCAATTAGAACCATGAGACTACCTGTAATTAGTACCATCATGAAGGGAACACCGTGGGTCGCATTTACTTGCGCGGAGTACCACTATGTTATGTACACAATAGGTTCGTGATTAGTAGCTACAGTGTGTAAATCAGGAGGTTGGTCCTACAGTACCTGTGATTCGTACCCCTATATGAGTGACACCATAGGATTAGCGACACCATGGTTCTGCCTTACCTATGCTCAGTTCCCACTATGTGAGGAATTCCATGGGATAGTACGAGTCCCTGTGGTTAGTCCACTTATGTGAGGAACGCCATAGGTTAGCGTTGCCTGTAAATAGCGCCGCAAGTTGCGAAACACCATAGGTCTGTTTTACATATGTGCATTACACTATCTGTGAATAGTACCATAATGTGTGGAATACCGCGAGTCTCCGTTACTTTTGATTAGTACCACAACATTACACATAGCATGGTTCTACTTTCCTAGCGATCAATACCATTATGAGGGGCCGATGACCTGGATTTTGGACCTGTTTCAACTATAAGCGTAATCGATACAGCATCATGCTATAGAAGCAGTCCGTTGGCCAGTAATACTATTGTTTTACACCAGCTTCTGTGCACGTGAGGCACTGTGGGTCGGATCCACTGATCGTTTTAAATTCATATCCGTCCATCCATTCATTCTTCATCCTCACGCTTTGAATTCTGGTTAGTGGAGGATTTTGAACTTTTAAGTTGTCATTTCATTTCGTCTCATTTCGTACCATTAGGGGCCGATGACCTCGATGTTAGGCCCCTTTAAACAACAAACATCAATCATCAATCATCAAAATGCGATTAAAAATACCACTGACTTCTACGACACAATACCAAGCATTACATCATCAAGAACTGCAGTATTTAAAAAAAAAAGTGAATATATGGATAGATTTTTAACAAACAGATGGCTTGACAACGTCAGAATAGATGAATTCTGACTACGAACTGCGGCATACCATAATGCACTTCTTATTAAACGTTCATAAAACCGTTGAAAAGGGCAGGCAAACAGTATGACTACAACAGGTGTATCAAGATAAGTTACCTGACCTGTTTATAACGAATGCTGCAGAGCAGTATGAGTCCTCTAGTATCATCTTTATTTTACCACAAGATACCATCACTTAGAAGTATTCGTACCAGAATGAGTGACTGACAGTTTGGCATTGCTTAATGGTACACATAGTTCGTCATAACTTTTAGGTACACACTTTCGTTGTAACACATGTTCCCATCATTAAATGTTGTTAATATAACATATGAATGTTTTATTATAATAAATGCTTCCATATATGAGACGTAGTAAGGTAAATTATGTCCTGGTTTTGTACTTTTGGATTGTGGTAACCCTGAATAAATACCTGTCTGACTGTTTGAGGAGTTGTACTGCTCGTGGTACTCCTTGGTGAGTGCCAGAGCCTCTCTACCAGCACCGTAGGCTGCATGAGGTAGAGCCAGGATGAAGCAGGACATGGCAGCACAGGCTACTCCCCACGCAATCCATCGTGGTCGGTTCCCTTTGCCACCGTAGTAGGTCAGCAGCAGGGCGAGGAGGATCTGGCTTACTTCGTTCCCACTCATCAGGATACCTGTAAAGATTAAATTTTTATTGAAGTGCTTTTCCATCAGCTTACAAAAACAAGATTTTGAGGCATTGCCTTACAGCAGGCAGGATATGACATCATAGCAGACTGCCCTGCCGCCCGATATTTTGGAGCGGGCACTGTACTGACACTAATGTTAGCAGTGCTGGCCCATTGCATTTGTGATAGTATAATTGTTGTTTGTTCTTCAGAAAATTAATCATACAGTAATGCATTTACTTCAAAACTTCCCGCCTTGAATAGATGTAATGGTTCTTATTCGGATTTTGTTGGTTCTTTTTGAGGAGAAACGTGTTAATTTAAGGATGGTACATAAAATTCAGTCTCCATTGGTTTAGAACTTCACTCTTGAAAATTAAATTGATGTGTTTCTTTTCAGTAAGGGAAAAATTCACAGTTCTAGCCCTTCAGGCAAGCAGTTCAATGTTGAAAACATCCTGTCAAAAAACATATCAGATGTAAGGGTTTTCAGGCGTTTGCTGTATTAACCAGCGTTTTGTCTTAGGTGTGACACCAGACTCATCAGAGTGGGATGTGTCAGACCCTACCCACTGACGCTGGGGTGTATGCAGGTGACGACGACGACGAACCCGGTCTTTCATCGGCACTGAGGCGGAGCCTCAGGGCCGAGAAGTTTATGGCTTGTCGACCGATACCGGTCTTGAATGCCCTATCTTGAATTTATTGCCTGACTGAATGGTTTTTTTGGGTTTCGGGTTAGAGACGGAGTTGGTGGTATCATAGCTGACCAGTGTGTGGTCTAGCGCAGTGCGCTGTCTAATTCAGGATAACCTTGGGCCTTTTGTGTTTGAGGCCCTCAGTTTCGTAGTTGCCGAGTGATGTGATGAGGGGATTACCCACATGGGGTATCTTCCTGTAGAATTTTTCAGCCGTGCTCCGCCTTCTATCCCTGAGGGTTGCAATGTGGCATTCTTCATGAATGTCGATATTGCGCACATACCAATCAGCACCCGTGATAAGGTGAAGTGCCCGATTTTGAACGGCCTGCACCCTATCCAAGTGCCAATCGGCGGCAAAACCCCATATAGGACAGGCATATTCCAGTAGCGGTCGCACAGGTGTAGTGTACAGTAGGAGTTTGTTTCCTGAGGATAGGCTGTTTTCAGCTTTTAATAGTGGGAATAATTTAGAGACCCTGCTATGGGTCATGGCCAAGATTTGTGATATATGCTGCCGAAAGGTCAATCCTCGGTCCAGGGTGACGCCCAGATATTTCGTACTCGAGGACCATCTGATAACTTCTCCGAAGAAGCGCAGACCGCCCTCGAGCCGGCCCATGCGTTTTGTGAATAGAGTGGCATGGCACTTGTTTACATTAATTTTGATTCTCCATTTCTCTAGCCAGGGCTCGAGAATGGAGAGACTTTCCTGGAGATATTGCTCAACTCTGGGTGCTTGCCATGAGACCGAGGAGAGAGCTGTGTCGTCAGCGTATATATATAGTTTGGCCTTCGGAGGTTTAGGCATGTCGGAAATGTAAATTTTGAATAGGATAGGAGCTATCACACTGCCTTGGGGTACTCCAGCTGTGATTTCCCTGGCAGTTGAGAGCGCCTTTCTTACGGATACATGAAATTTTCTCTGAAGGAGATAACTCTGGATTAGAGTAGTAAGATAGGGCGGGAAGCCGAATTCTCTCATTTTGTAGATAAGACCGTCATGCCAGACCTTGTCAAAGGCTCGGGAGATGTCCAGGAAACAGACTCCGGTGTACCTATTGTCATTGTAGTTTTTGGTGATGTCTTAGGAGTTGGTGAGTAGTGGCGTGCCTTTTCCTGAAACCGAATTGTTCGTCCGGTTTGAGGTTGAGCTCGTCAATAATCACCTGGAGACGGGATAGGAGAATTATTTCAAAAAGTTTTGAAATGATAGAGAGGAGTGAGATGGGCCTGTAGTTCTGTGGGAACGTCGGGTCAGATTGAGGTTTGGGTATCATTATCACTTTCGCAATCTTCCAGCTACCCGGAAAATGTGCGAAGCGAAAAATGGCGTTAAATAGTTTGGTCAAGAAAGTAATAGCCTTCTTGGGAATGTTCTTTAAAAATACCGCTGAGATTTCGTCCAGGCCTGGGGTTTTCCTGTTTTTCAGCCGTTTGATGTAGGACAAGACCTCAGACGGTGTAACAAGTTTAAAGTCTGGAGGCAGGTGGTGGTCGTCTGTTACAAGCAGATTTTCCTCCACCTCGTCAATGAAGTCGTCGTTGGAAGGTTCGGTGTTGGGAGCGCACGTTGCTTCCAACGTGTCTGCCAACGCCTCAGCCTTCTCCTTGTCTGAGTAAGCTAGTCCCTGTTGTCCGTGGAGTGTGGGTATGCCTGTCCTAGCACCTGTAAACCTGCGAGCCATGCGATAAACAGAGCCGTCAGTAGCGCTTAATTTGGATAGCTTAGACTGGAATGCAGCTCTACGATGGTGTGCCAGTAGAATTCGTAGGTTGCGTCGTTGACGATGCCAAAGGTATTTCAGACGCAGATCTCTGGTTACATTCCATAGTCGACGAGTCCTGTTTTTAATTTTGATTTGCTGAAGGATGTGTAGTGGGAGAGTCTTGGTTTTTGGCTTATAAGTAGTCGGTCCCACGGTGGAAGAGATAGCTGCGTTTCGTAATAGATTGGAGAAGTAGGTAGCAAGCGTGTCGATGTCTTCTTTGGAGCGGATGCTGGGATTGCCATTAACGGAGTCATTTACGGTATTGCGAAAGAGTTGCCAGTCTATGGCTCGGAGATGTAGAGGGATAATTTCGGGTTCGTAGGTAGGAGCAGCATGTAATGTGAGGAGTACTGGTTTGTGATCAGAGTCTAGAAAGTCTTGCATGAGTAGGCTAGGGTATAGGTTTAAGTTTCTGGATAGGGCTATGTTAAGGTATTCAGGAAGGACGTTTGAACGGTAAGAGTAGTATGTGGGTTTATCAGTGGAATGGATTAGGACGTTGTTTCTGTAACAGAATCTGGCCAGGGTTTCGCCTCTGGATGTGGTCATACGACTGTTCCATCTGGTATGCTTGCAGTTTAAGTCTTCCGCGGTGAACTTATCAGAAGCCCTTATAAGAGGCACAGTCTGATAACTGCATATGGGAGATAAATCTCCACAATGGAATTATTGCCCGCCTAACAATTCCGAATGAAAAATTCTAAATTCCCATGGAGGGAATTAGATATTTTTCTCCAGTAGAGCATGTCAACAATGTCAAAAAACATATCAGATGTAAGGGTTTTCAGGCATGTGCTCTATTAATCAGCGTTTCGTCTTAGGTCTGACACCAGACTCATCAGAGTGGGATGTGTCAGACCCTACCCACTGATGCTGGGGTGTATGCAGGTGAACTTATCAGAAGCCCTTATAAGAGGCACAGTCTGATAACTGCATAGGAAGATAAATCTCCACAATGAAATTATTGCCCGCCTAGCAATTCCAAATGGAAAATTCTAAATTCTCATGGAGGGACATTGTTGACATGCTCTATTGGTGAAAAATATCTAATTCCCTCCATGTGAATTTAGAATTTTTCATTTGAAAACATCCTAGCGATATGAGCTACGAATTTTAGGTAAATAAAATACAATTAAATTTGAGAACCATTTTATTTAGTTTAATTTCCGGGTTGAACCGTGTTGTAGTTGTCTGTACATCACATACAGTTTGCCGACGTTTCAAATACATTGCAGTATTCTTTGTCAAGGCGACTGAAATACCTCTACTCGATCCGAGGTAATCAGTCTCCCAGGCAGCAATTTACATTACTAGAGTGGCCCTGACCTTGGCCTTTTATATCCTAGCCTTTCTGGCTGACGTAAGCCCTCGCTGTCTTGTGAGCATTCTGGAAGGTATGTGTCACAGCCAGGTAGTGGGGGCTTGCCCGCGCTGTTATGTAATGAGGTTTCGGCCCGCGTGTTTATGTTGTGGTCTGTATGTCTTAAACTATGAATGATAGGCTTCCAAGAATTACTGATTTTATATCCTTCTTCTAAATTTATATTGTTCGGATGTTTCTTGATTTCGATAGCCTCGTGAATTTTCCTTTCCAGATTCCAAGGGATAGCTGCTGCTAGGATCTTGGTCTTGTCAAATGATATTCCATGCCTAGTTTCGCAGGAATGCTTGGTTACCGCTGTAGCATTCCTACAAAACTAGACCAAGATCGTAGCAGCAGCTATCCCTTGGAATCTGGAAAGGAAAATCCACGAGGCTATCAAAATCAAGAAACATCTGAACAATATAAATTTAGAAGAAGGATATAAAATCAGTAATTCTTGGATGCCTATCATTCATAGTTTAAGACATACAGACCACAACATAAACACGCGGGCCGAAACCCCATTACATAACAGCGCGGGCAAGCCCCCACTGCCTGGCTGTGACACATACCTTCCAGAATGCTCACGAGACAGCCAGGGCTTACGTCAGCCAGAAAGGCTAGGATATAAAAGGCCAAGGTCAGGGCCACTCTAGTAGTGTAAATTGCTGCCCGGGAGACTGATTACCTCGGATCGAGTAGGGGTATTTCAGTCGCCTTGACAAAGAATACTGCAATGTATTTGAAACGTCGGCAAACTGTACGTGATGTACAGACAACTACAACACGGTTCAACCCGGAAATTAAACTAAATAATTCTTCACACCATGGAAGGTTCACCTGTAAGAAGTATGAGAATATATTCTTTATTTATTCCTAAATATTACAATCCTTTTCTTAATCATCGTTATCTGGTTGATTAGATTAGCAATTTGCCTTTTCCTACCACTATGAGTGCTAATGTGAGTCAATGCAGAGTTTCACTTAAGCCCTTATAACTACATTCGCTGTGGACATTTTTCGAAAATCAAAAACTGCCTGGCAGTTTTGAACCAAGGAACACATTACAGAAAGAATTATGTAAATAAGTTTATTTGGCTAGGATTTGAATAAAAAAGAAAACGAGTAAAGAAACAAGTGATTTTAGGCATTTTTTCCGGAACTGCATTTAGGTTGGAAGTGATTTTTCGAATTATTTTTCTTTTAAAGTTTGAAATCTTTCTGGGGCTTTAGCCCTTCAACTTTTGGCACGATTGATGAAATTAGTTAATTTTATGTTTTTCATAGTATGGGGTCCCCACTTTGTCTGCTAAGAAATATTTTCAGTTAAACATTTCGTTGTTCCTTATTGAAGAATATTACAGTTAAAATTGAAATAATTGATAAATAGATTCAACCTATTCAATACAAAAGAATAAGAAATGTAGTAAAGTACATTCCCAATGGTACCGGTTTCGACCCTAGTCCAGGTCATCGTCAGCCGATTAAAACATGAAAAACAATTCATAGGAAAAGGAAAAGATTAAGTACACTCCGGATCAGTAGAAGAGGCGATATAAATGAACGGGGGTAGACACTGTAAAACTCAGAAGAAGTAAAATGCAAGTCACTCATAAGAAAACAATGCGCAATTCTCTGAGCGGCAGCATGGCACACGCAGCGCTAGGCAAAGTCCCACAATGTTTAGGAATAGCGGAGAACGGTTAAATGAGCCAGTTTTTAAACACTGTCAGGCACAAAGTCACATCACAATCGAACACATACGAAGATCCAGTATTCTATAGGAACATAATTACTTATCCAATTATATTGAATTGTATTATATTTATCTATATACTTACTTTCCCACGACCGAGGAATATTACTGGATCTTCAAGCTATTCTCCATTTTACTTTGGCATTTGAAACCACAGTGTCGCGCTGATCACCGGGAGCTGGCAAGTTGCTTCAATGGATCTACTCGTCTTCAACTCCTGCACGATTATGGATCTTCGTATGTATTCGATTGTGATGTGACTTTGTGCCTGACAATGTTTAAAAACTGGCTCATTTAACCGTTCTCCGCTATTCGTAAACATTGTGGGACTTTGCCTAGCGCTGCGTGTGCCATGCTGCCGCTCAGAGAATTGCGCACTGTTTTCTTTTGAGTGACTTGCATTTTACTTCTTCTGAGTTTTACAGTGTCTACACCCGTTCATTTATATTGCCTCTTCTACTGATCTGAAGTGTTGTAATCTATCAGTTTCATGTCCGTATTGATACTTAGTATCTATAATCACAAAGAATGGGTACTGTCCACCTAATCAATACTTTATTATATCTTGTTACTAAGCAGTACTGGTTTTGACCTTCACAGAGGTCATCTTCAGCTGGTCATAAGATCTAAAGTTAACTTAAAATAATTTTAAAAACATTACTAAATCTAATGAAGAATGTCACATGATGTGAGTGATAAGATTAAAATATACAATATATAAAATATACAATGATATGATGTATCTTCTGGTTTAAAAACAAGCGTCAAAATTCTATGACATGTATGTGTTACATAAATTTCTAGTGTACCGGTACTGTTTGTGAGTAGTAGATAATTTGGTGAAATACAATTTCAACAAGTAAAATATTTATGGCGTTCTTGAAGTACACTTTGAAGTTCAGTTCATATTGGTGAATCGTTCTATACATTCATTGGTATGTTTATACTAAACATTCTGGAACATTCTATGATATGGATGTAATAAAATTTATCAAATAATACATTAAAATACGAAAAAATGTTCACATGATTCTTGTGGTACGTTTTGGAATTATATTAATTTTGTACATTCACAGATATGTTTGTACCAAGCATTCTAGAATATTCAACTATGTATGTTGTTTTTCTTTTAAGTTCATATGATTAAGAATGTTGAATAATGAACATGAAAATATTATGGTGTATCATTAGTTTTCTTGGTACTAATCTCGTTAAAAGATATTGAGTAGGTGCAGATGCTCCCTCTTTGTAGTTTTGTTGTTGGACATTCAGTAATATAATCCTGTTGACTGGTCGAATGTGTACTGTTAGGGAGCACGTCGTGTACTTAATCTTCTCCTTTTCCTATGCATTGTTTTTCATGTTTTAATCGGCTGACGATGACTTGGACTAGGGTCGAAACCGGTATCATTTCTACTTATTATTAAATGGGAATGTAATTTACTACATTTCTTATTCTTTTGTATTGAACAGGTTGAATCTATTTATCAATTATTTCAATTTTAACTGTAAGAAATATTTTCAACATAGGAAAAAAGAACCATTACATTTATTTGTGGTGGGAAGTTTTGAAATATACACACAGTATATTAGAGGCGTATAAAATAAAATCAGGAGATTGCAAAAGAAATATTTTCCACGTCAACCAAATTCATTACAGCTATAATTATAGAGGCTTATCTCTCTTACACTGTACATATAAGATTTCTTCCTGCATCTTGTATGAAAGAATTAAAGAACAATTTTTTAGAAGAAGAGATAGGAAAATACCAGGGAGGTTTTAGACCATGGAGAAGTTGTGCTGAGCAGATCATTACTCTCAAATTAGTTACGGCATCTTGCAAGAAACAAAATAAGCTTCTTTCAGTAACACTTGTACATTTTAAGAAGGCATATGATTGCATACATAGGCCTTCAATATTAATTTTTGACTCCACGTAAAACTAATTAAACTTATAGAACTTACTTTAACTGATACTAAATCAAAATTTAAGTTTAGAGGGAAAATTTCTGATCCATTCATGATTTAAACTGGTTTAAGACAAGGTGACTGTCACCGTTGCTATTTAACTGTGCGTTAGAATATGTAATGAGAAAATCGTCCAAAGAGAATCCTAAAAACATACAAATTGAAAGTTCTAAACAAGAAAAAATAGTTTAACTCTTTGGGATTTGCAGTTGACCTTACATTATTATCCAACAATATTCAGGAAACTGAGCATCAAATAAAAACCAACCTGGAAAAATAGAATAAGCGAATTAAACAAAGCAAATTATGACTCCAAAAGCACATTCCAAAAAAAAAAAGAAAAAAGAAAAGCTTATCAATTGCAGCAAAATGAAGACATTATAAAACATGATAGCGTATAGGCTTTTGGGATTGTACCATGTCAAGAAAATAAGGTGAAATTCTTAACGTTTCGCAGAAAACTGTGCTCTGCGTCCTCAGAAGAATTCTCGACTGTCCCCGAGAAAGGCTTCTTAAACAATGACACTTTGAATTTCAGAACGTTATAACAGAAGTGGAAATGGTATGTTCATTCGCCACCAGATGACCCCCAGGACGTGGCACAACGCTAGCGTTTGAAGCGGAAGCTGACTGAACCATCACAATCAGACTAAGTGGTTCACATATCGTGTTTGCGTAACATATGGCAGGTGTAAGACATAGACATAAGCCTGGAAATGAAACATCTGGCGATGAGGAACGTACGAATTTGGAAAACACAGAGACAAAATAACAATAATGAAGGGCAGGGAAGGGAACTACCTACATAAATTCTTAATGGCTGGCAACCAGGACAGTCGAGATTTCTTCTGAGGACGCACAGCACAGTTTTCTGCGAAACGTTAAGAATTTCACCTTATTTTCTTGACACGGCATAAGCCCAAAAGCCTATACACTGTCATGTCTATAAGTACGGGCCGTGAAAGCATGAATGACAACATTATAAAACAGTCACCCAGCCTAAGGTGACTTATGGAAGTGAAACTATTTTCAAAACTACTAATACACCTGAAATTGATAAAATACTTAAGATAGAAGAATAATTAAAACATGCATAAATAAACAGTATCAAGTTAATGGCCATTGCAGAATAGCTTTGAAAACACCGTTTATAAGGAAATTGAACCAGTATTGAGCACAATTAGAAACGCATCTCTATTTTTGGACATCTTATTAGAACACCGGATACTAATCAGTAGAAAAATTATGGAATAGCATTATCAGAATTAAATGAATCACAGAAATTAAGAATGATATTATTAATGAGGTAGAGAGCCATGAATAGAATACAGGTAAGTGAAATGAAATTTCTGAGAAGCAGGATAGGAGTGACAAGATAGGATAAGATGAGAAATGAGAAGGTACAAGAAATAGTAAAAGAAGAGCCACTACAGAATAGGAAAGAGGCATCTAGACTTAGACGGTTTGGACACATGAAGAGAATGACAGAGGAAAGGATACCGAGGAGGATGCACGAAATGGAGATAACAGGTAAACGGCCAAGAGGAAGACAAAGAGACAGGTGAATAAAAGGAGTGGAAGAGTGTGTACAGAGAAGAGGAGAGGACAGGGCAAGAGTGACTAGGGAGAAGTGGTGGGAAGACAAGATGAGATGGAGATGTTCCAAGCAGACCCGGCCAACAGCTGGAAACTGCAGATGATGATGAAGCTGATGATGATGATGATGATTAATGAACTCCAAATAACACTAAATGATCTCAAGAACAAAACAGATTAAATTAAAAATCTCAACGACTCACATGTGACACTCTAACCCAAAAGTAACAAAAGGACAAAAGGTAGTGTGTTCTCAAATGAAAAAAAAAAAGATGTCGGCATCCGTGAGAATGAAATATTGGAAGCATAGCAAAGCTAAATTTTCTTTGTATAATTGACTGGAGTGGTCCTATGTTGGCCGTAAAATGTTACAATTACAATAAAAATACTAAATAAATTTTAAAAAAATGTTTGCATCAAACAACATTCTTTCCTCTTACTACACTTTACAGTTACCAAGTTCTTATTCTTACAATAACACTAGCTACCTATCTTTCTCCTTGAAGTGCCTTCTCCATTACTGAAGGTTGGTCGCATTCACAGGGAAGTCTGTACGATGTTCGGCTGTCTTCATCAGTCTACTCGAATCTAGTCCTCTCCAATCCCGTAAGTTCCTCAGCTAAGATTATTTCCTTCGATCTTTACCTCTACGTCCATCATTACCCCGCATGATCCATCTTAGTAGGTTGTACTTTTCATTCTTCATAATATGCCCTAATGTAGACTGTCTTTCTTTTCTTGTTTGTTCACACCAACATTCGTTCCTCCCTCATGCACCTGAGTACAGCAGCAGTGGAGACAAGATTCGTACCATCCTTCCGAAAACCCACAATTTGAAGGCTCTCTCATAATGGTGTTACATTTCAGACTCCAGGTTTCAGTGTCGTACAGAAGCATTGAATATACATAACATCTGATGAAGTTGTGACGTTTCTCCAAGCTCAGGCTTCTGTCACACAGTAGATTCCTCATTTTCAGAAAGCTAGCATGAGCCAATTTTATTTGTACAGGGATTTCTAAATCCGGGTCCAAGTCCTCAGTAATCCAGCTGCCAAGGTACTTTAACTTGTTCAACTTGTTCCCCAAGAATATTCATAAGAATGTGTGTGTTAAGAGTCCTGGTAATGGCCATCACCTTTGTCTCGTTGGTGTTAATTCTGAGTCCAAGTTTATCCTCTTCAGCTACGATTCTTTATACCAGGCGCAGAAGACCTTCAGTAATGTCAGTATCATCTGTGTACCTCAGATTGTTGATCACTCTACTGTTAACTTTTGCTCCATTTTTAGTTCTTAATATTAATGGGAAAAGAAAAGTGAATATAGTGAATATTTTAGAATTCCATCATATTCCTGCAACTTCTTGGAAGGGACTAGGCGACTAGGGAGCTCCCAGGGCAGGCTGGCATTTCCGTATATTGTTCTCGTTGGCTGGTTTACCTGTGAGTTACTTGGAGATTCAACGGGAATGTTCCGTCCCTAGCTAACTCACAAATGTTCTGGTTCACACCACCCAAGCTATAAAAAGGGAGGCTAGCCGTGGACAGTCGGTGAGAGTTGGGCTCCATGGTGGAATCAGTGTTAGTACAATATTATAATACACAAGCTGACATCGCTTGTCCGCTGTTGCAGTAGGCTACTCCAATAAACAACTGTCTTGATGCCCGCTTGCTAGCCTAGAATGTGCTGACCTCGCCTTGGGGCTAGGCTGCATGTATGTATCGAGGAATTGACCAGATGTGCCAAAAATATTCAACTCGTTCGGAAATTGAACCAAACCTGGGGCTGCCCAAATAATGAAATTATCTGGCATCTTGGCTATACGGTCGGCTTAGCGGTCTTCAGTTCAGAGAATTCTGGATTCGATTGCCGGTCGGGCTGGGGATTTTTGCCACATCTTGTTAATTGTTTTGGCTTTGTTATTAGTTTAATGCCACATCAACTCAGGTTTTTGGTGGCATTGAGATAGGAAAGGGCTAGGACTGGGAAGGAAGCCACTGTGGCAAGGTGTGTTTGAAAATGGAAAACCACGGAAAACTATCTTCAGGATGGCTGATGGTGATGTTCGAATCCTCCAATTCCTGAATTAAAGTTAACAACTAGACGGCCCATAGTGCACAATGGATGTTTGTGTTCATAGCCTTGATGGGCCTTGGCCTGCCAAGCGACTGCTGCTCAGGCTGAAGGCCTACAGATTACGGCGTAACACATGGTCAGGGCGGCTAATCATCTCTGCCGTTATTCTCGGCTTCTAGGCAGGGGCCGCTATCTCAATTTTGGGTGCAGTTGAACACATTCAGGTACAAGGATGGGTTGTAGAATAATTTGCGAGAACTGAAATTTTATATTTTTAAAAATTCTGTAGCTATGTAAGTTACAGGGTCTTTGTTATAAACCCAGACCGAACGCACGGTGTTTGTACTCTGGGCTACGGCAGCTGCAGTATGAGAGGCGCGCGCATAATTCTTGACCTTGCATGCAGCCAGCACTTGTTCGACCTGGCAAGCATCAGTCGCCAGTCTGAATCTCAGCTGTTAACATGGTGAGACAGTTATCATTGCAACGCCGTATTTTCGTATGTAAAAGTTCTAGTTTCATGTTAATGGTCATGAGAACAGTCATAACTCGCGCTATTGGTGTGCAGAAAATCCTATTTATGTATATGAAGTGCCTTATTATGATAGGAAGATTGGTGTTTGGTGTGCTGTTAGTGCAAGATGAATAATTGGGCCCATTGTTTTCGGGACAACAATAAACGCAGAGAGATACCAAGATGACATTCTGATGCGTGACCTCGAAAATGTTGTGAGATGGACAGCAGGCAATGGTATGTTGATAAACGGGGTTAAAAGTCAGGTTGTGAGTTTCACAAATAGGAAAAGTCCTCTCAGTTTTAATTACTACATTGATGGGGTGAATGTTCCTTTTGGGGATCATTGTAAGTACCTAGGTGTTAATATAAGGAAAGATCTTCATTGGGGTAATCACATAAATGGGATTTTAAATAAAGGGTACCAATCTCTGCACATGGTTATGAGGGTCTTTAGGGGTTGTAGTAAGGATGTAAAGGAGCTGGCATATAAGTCTCTGGTAAGACCCCAGCTAGAGTATGTTTCCAGTGTATGGGACCCTCACCAGGATTACCTGATTCAAGAACTGGAAAAAATCCATAGAAAAGCAGCTTGATTTGTTCTGGGTGATTTCCGACAAAAGAGTAGTGTTACAAAAATGTTGCAATGTATGGGTTGGGAGGAATTGAGAGAAAGAAGAAGAGTGCTCGACTAAGTGGTATGTTCCCAGCTGTCAGCGGAGAGATGGCGTGGAATGACATTAGTAGACGAATAAATTTGAGTGGCGTTTATAAAAGTAGGAAAGATCAAAATATGCAGATAAAGTTGGAATTCAAGAGGACAAACTGGGGCAAATATTCATTTATAGGAAGGGGAGTTAGGGATTGGAATAACCAAGGGAGATGTTCAATAAATTTTCCAATTTCTTTGAAATCATTTAGGAGAAGGCTAGGAAAACAACAGATAGGGAATCTTCCACCTGGGCGACTGCCCTAAATGCAGATCAGGATTGATTGATTGATTGATTGATTGATTGATTGACGCCTTTCTTCATCAGTTAACGGAAGAAAAAATCGCGTGAGTGGTTTCAACAAGATTCAGCCCCTGCTCATACAGCAGAAGATTTCTTTCTTACAGTCTCGGAAATGTTTGCAGAATGATCAGTGCTGGTCTATTCCCCCCTTGTTCTCCAGACCTAACAGTGTGTGATTTTTACTTGTTGGGGTAAACTGAAAGAAAAAGCGTATCGAACAAATCCTCACACATTGGAGGAATTGAAAGAAAACATTACGAATGAAATCAGAAACATTGCAGTAGCAGAACTTACTCGCGTCAGCCAGAATGACACTTCCAGCATCTTTTATAAGGTAAGATTTCATATGAGATTGTGTACACGCTTGAAGCAGGGCGGCCGCGCGCAACGGAAGTTCGGCTGAGGCAGCTGCCGTAGCACAGAGTACAAACACCATGCGTGCGGTCTGAGTTTGTAAGAGAGACCCTGTACTGTAGGCAAATACAGTAGAGACAATACACGACACTTACGGATTTCGCCTTGCTAAAATGGGAGACAATTCGACGGTGGCGCTCCTAGTGACTTGACCTGAACAAATCGCGCTAAATTCAAATATCAATGGAAATGTATATACGGAAATGGATAAATAAATTACGTCCAGAAAGAAAGTGGTATTGAGATATTAACTTCGAAGTTGCTAAAGGAATTCTGGATAAATGAATGAAGAATTATTTAAAAGGTTATTATTCAAAGACTGAAATTAGACACATAAACAAGATATGAAATGGGCTGCTGTGAAATGGCTTGATCTTTCATTTATGAATTACTTTTTTAGCTTTAGCATTCCTGCCTGAACTTTTACGGTTGGATTTGTCTTTTTTTCTCATTTAGAAACAATGTATCATCACATTAAGACATTTGTCAATAAAAATATCGGCACATTCCTTACACATATGATGCACTGAATTAACATTTAATAGCTGGACAATTTTCCTCTTAACATGAAACCTACTAACAGAAAGAAAATCTACAAAATCCCGGCTTTAATCTGAGAAAAGGGATAAAAGAAAGAAAAGTTTGAAAATGTTGTCGATAGTGATGCTTTGAGGAATATTTACGTACAATTAGAGTAAAAATGTAACATACCCTTGGCTGTATAGTCGAGGATTTTTAAAGTCGCTGGCTTGGAAATGATCTGAACAGATCTTATAATTCTTATACAAGCGTGACGTCCCTTCTTTCTTGTACACTTTATCCAAATCGCTTCTGTGATATTTCAAAACCCACAGATCACACCTACAACAACACATCGGTATTGAAGGTTAACTGCTGCACTATACAATAAAATATGCGTATTATATTTTAAGCCCGTTAAAACATGGGTCGAGCAGGTCAGAAGATTATGAAGTACTATAAAAATCTCTGTCACTGGAAGAATATATATGCAAACACAATATTACTTACATGTTCTTGTCACGAGGGAACCTGAAGAACGAGCGCGCATTTTTCTCTACTTCGTAATTACTGCAGACAAACACAGCACATACCTTTCCCCTCATGTTGAGAGGAGATATCAAGGAATGACACACGCTACTATTTAATTATGTCAACTCAATGAAAACGCATAAATAACACCAAAAACTTCACACAAAAATACACGTGCTCTTATGAGAGAATCAGTACTGTTCAGGTCTATCCGCTAGAGTGTGCTCCAATAGCTGTCCCTCGATATCTCGCTCAGTGTCGTGTAATGTCTCTACTGTATTTGCTGTAGGCTTACCTAGTGTCTTGCTTGGGATCTTGAACCTCTTCTCCAAAGTGGTGAGTGTTGCTATGAAGTACATGACGGCCATGGCTTGCACAGTTCCGAGCAAGCCGTACACGATGAGAAACCAGCGAGGGGTAGCAAACCTCCTCATCCAGGTTGGTCGGAACCAGGAGCCCAAACCGCATGAGTCCATGGCCAGCTGTAATGAGAGAAGAGCAACGTTAGTTGTGGCTGATGTACAGGATGCAAGTGGGTGCACTCAGTGAGGTTGCCATGCGCTGTAAGCCAACAACTTGGCTCTAGGGGCGCTCAACTTGGGAGTGTGGGTTGGGGACCACAGGGCCCGGAGCTGAATCTTGACATTGTTTCCACTTACTTGTGCCAGGGTCCTAACTTTCATCCGACCTTCCTTGGTCAACTCTTGTTCTTTTCCGACTCCGACGCTATTAGAGCATTCGACGTCTAGGGAGTCCTTTATTTTCACGCCCTTCGTGGCCCTTATCTTTCTTTGGCCGATACCTTCATTTTTCGAAGTGTCGGATCCCTTCCATTTTTTCTCTAATATTAGTATTATATAGAAAATGGTTGCCTAGCTGTACTTCCTCTTAAAACAACAACCACCACCACCAGCGCCGCCACCACCCCCGCCACCACCACCACCCCATCCTTGCGTCGTTGAAGACCTCGATATCTTTGTGCGATGTTAAATCACTATCAATAAATAAATAAATTAATTAAATAATTAATGATTTGAAGAAAGAAAAACCGAAAGTGTCTTCCGAAATAGTGTTTAGGACCAGATTACACAATAGTGAGCGATGGGCGCAACTGCCATTTTGTGGTGAAATCGGAGATCGATATTCACGATAAAATTAGTCTAAAGTCTCGATAGGGACGTGACAACACAAGCCGCGAGGCGTCAATCGTTTCCTCTACGCGAAATCTATCGATATCTGCAGTAGCGGTGATTGGGAATTAGAAGCGGGAGGCACAAAAAATACCCGGGTTTGAGTGGTATATCGCGGGTTAGGGGTTGGGGGATACATACTTTTTTAAAAAAAAGCTACAAAATGGTAATTTTTTATGCTCTCTGAGCGAATTTTGATAGAGAGTTTTTGACATTGATTCAATACTATCCAATAAAACTTTTACCAAAGGAGTAATACCAGGTGTATGCATAAGTTTTTGCAGGTTTTCGTGGTAAAGAAATTCATTTTTCGTTTATTCAAAATATTGGGCATCGGCTTCTACACACTTCGCCCATCTTTCCGGTAGGCCTAAGTTACGAATTACCTGCCAGAAAAACTACTTGTCTTTTGTGGAAAACCATTCGTCGAGCTATTTTCCAACTTCCTCGAAATTGCTGAAGTGCTGATCTGCGAACGCGTAACCCACTGATGCGAAGAGGTGGTAGTCAGATGGCGCCAGGTCGGGGGCAGTACAGCGGACGCGGAAGGATGTCCCATCCAAGCGATTTCAAGGCGTCTTTCATTGGTTTTCCCGGTGCATTGTCGTGTGACAAAATCACTTTGCCATGCCTTCTGGCCCATTCCGGTCGTCTTTCGATCAATGCGTGATTATATAGAGATGGGAATTTTAGGCACGAATAGGTTAGAATGCAAATGTATTTGAACAAGGCGCAAGTGTATGTTACCCGCATGACGGTTCTGCGGTGAGATTTGCATAAATATTATCGATCTGAATTATCAGAACCCCTAAAATTTATGCAACTCCCCGACATATCTGTAGAGCGGCTAGATTTCACTTGCGCCTTGTTCAAATACGTTTGCATTCTAACCTATTCGTGCCTATAATTCCCATCTCTAGTGATTAATCATTTGTTGGTGATAGCGTTGTACATTAACGGTTTCGCCGGGCTTCAAGAGTCTTCCCACTGTTGTGGTCTACCAGAGCGCGCACTGTCTTTCACATTGAAATTACCATGTTTAAATTGCCGAAACCATGTCTCATTTTTATGTTCTAATCGATGGAGCGTGTTCGCCATTTGTTTCTACCAGCAAACGATGACTTTCCACAGCCTTTTTCTTTTGGTTAAATAAGGAAAACAATGCGTGCCGCAAATGTTCTTTTTCGGGCACAAACGTCGACATGATCACTGAACGATACAACACAGATGATTTCTGTCGTCACCGAGAGAACCGAACCTGATGTAAACAAAGAACATTGTGTATCCGTATGTATCCATCCGCGGTCTGAACGCTGATTGGAGGATCACTGGGCTTCTTCCAAGCACATGGCAAGAACCACGTGGGCTGTCTTTGAACTGTCGTTACTTCGCCCGGTTGCGGCGATTACATCAGACTTAGTTCTACATAGACTTGCCGGATACCACTGATTGACACGCAATTGTGATGCGGATTACGAGACAAATTATACTCACTGTACGCGAGAAATAAACAAAAATCGAATGACACATGACATTGGATATTTAACATATCAGAAAAGAAAGGTAGACTTGAATTTATGGCCGAAACGTAAATACGTAACGAACTCAACTCGGTGATCCATATTACACAAGAACAAGTAATGTTACAGTCACTCACTCACTCACTCACTCACTCACTCACTCACTGTATCTGCTTGCTTCCATGCTCACAGCTTAACAAAATGGCGGGTTAAGCACGAGGGCATGCGTCCCTGGCGCTCTCCAATTTGAAATGCTTGTTTATATTAAATAACAATAAATATAAATCGTTTTTTGTATATTTTTATGATTTAAATTATTTGAGGAATTACATGGGCGCCCGCAAGGGGGGGCACTTGCCCCCCCCCTGGAATTCTAAAGATGTTGATGTTCAATTGTTTAATATCATACCAGATTATTTCACAAACTGAAATTACTGACAGTTATCTAGCATATGTTATAACTGGAAGTTTCTGTAAACAATTTAATGTTGCTGACGTTATATTGGTTTTTATATTCAAGAAAATTGTTAATTTCCCCCCCCCCCCTGGAAAAGATCCTGCGGGCGCCCATGAGGAATTATATTTCGGACATTTTGCATGTATGATCGCATTCGCCGTCATGTGGCTAACGAACTATTTTCATGTCTCCGCGTAGGTGTCCCGCGGCAGCACTAACCAATAAATGTTAACCCAACCACGTGCAGACCTATCTCCGAGCACGTGCTCATGTTTTCACCACGACTGAATTCTGTAATAGTGTTTGGCGGACTCAACTTATGTGTGTTTGTTAGGTTAATATCAGACGAACAAACTGACGTATGTGTCAAATTCATTCACCGCGTACTGTTCGCTGGCGCCATCTCTTAGTGAAATCGGAAAAGACTTATGCATACACCTGGTAATTACACATGTATTACAATTAAATAAAAGTATGGCGTGATTATACAATCAAAAATCATTTAGTATTTGACTACATACTAACAAAGTAACATATACATTGACTGAGACGGACGAATGCGCGTGGCAAGCGGATGAATCATACCTGTCTCCGCGCCCTTGAAAAAAAAAAATATACTGCGCCCCTTTCGTCGCAGAACATGCTACACATGGTTGCGTGGGTCTCCACTACTTGGCCTACAATTCGGTTAGCCGCGACGAATTACATTTTGTGTGTATTTCCGCTAAGTATTTTTCCTAAGTATTAAAGAAAATAAAGTAAAGAATTTAGCTGAAAATAAAGCAGGGTTTGTACTAATTGCGTTTTTGTTTATAATTTCTAGTATCAGGCGGATAAAATGAAATACAAATTTAATTTTTTTCTCCACAAATTGGAGGGGGCTGACTGCCCCCTCACCTTCACTCTCCACTAATCTCCGCCACTACAGAAAATCGCGATGTCCGAACATTTCCGACATACGAGCTTAAACGGTTAAGACGAACACAAATACCCAGTCCCCAAGCATGAGGAATTAACCAAAGTTTAAGTCATTGACCCGGCTGGGAATCGAACTCGGGACCCTATGAATCGAAGGCGTGACCATTCATCCAAGGAGTCAGACTACCATTGTGAATTGTTATGCATTTTGAATCTCCACGCTTATGCAAACTACCAGTATTCTGTACATTCTTCGGTCATTGTCATTTGTCGGGAGAATGCAAAGGAAATTTATTAATAAGAAATGATAACATTCAGAAGCAATTAATTAATCTGCCTAATAAAATTTCATTAACTGTGATACAGACTAGTGACGTCTTTTGTTATATCACAACGTTACGTAACTCGCTACTGTTTTAAGAAATCTTGTTGTTAGATCCACACATCAATCAAGATTGGTGTGGGATTTAAGACACAACAGATGATAAAATTCTTCCTAAGTTCTACGACCACAGCCGAATCAGGTATTACGTAATACCTCGGCGGAAAAGTATATAAATAACATTGTATCGTGTTTATATTTGTGTGCTTTCAGCAATTTGTGACGTTCTGTTGCAATAGGTTGTTTTGTAATACTTGCTGGATTCACACGTATCGTATGTCTATTTTATTGTCTTAAACGGTTTTCCAGGAAACTTCAAGAAACTCTAGGAAGCGAAATCAGGCCTAAGCCGTGAAAATACTGAGCCATAATTCCATCCTCAGAAGTCGGAATCCTTCTTCAGAGTGTCTCATCGTATAATAAGTATAAATGAAGAGAGAGAGCTTAGCTATCAAATTTTTATCTTCATTCAAAAGTATGACGACTCCTTCGAATGAATAGCGCGAAAATAGGATTTAAAAACATCTAGGTATTTTGACCCAAAGTTGCAAACCTCGTGTACTTTCGATGACTGAACAGGCCAATTCTAGCATGGAATAAGCTTCCACACATATTGCACAGAATTGTTGGAGGAGGGCGTGGTTATACTGCACGGAATTTGTCTGTTGGCCTTTTCATGTCTGCGTCGTTCTCCCTCAAATAGATTGACAGCAGCACGGGCAGTCTGGCGCCAAATTGAACGGTCTTGAGCAAGTGTATCCCAGATTTGTGGATTCAGACCTGTTATCTTCATAGTGTGCTTAAGCTGGTCCTTGTAGAGCCTCATAGGTCTGGTGCCGGAACAAAGTTCACCAGACAGGATTTGGCGAGAAAATCTGGAATCACTCAACCGACGGACTTGGACAATCCATCTAAGCTGATGATGACCAATGATGGACGATTCTGTACGCTTGCCAGGTGATTTTTGAAGAACAACAATGTCGTCATTGACATTGATTCTAAAGATGGATGGAAGTTTTTGTTGGTGTAAGCGCTCAAGCTTTTTCAAGTCACGTTGGTAAAGGGTCCAAATTTCACAGCCATACAACGACGTTGTGATGAAACTCAAAATGTTTCTTTACATACCTGATACACCTCGATGTGCGCATGTTTAGTGGTGCGACAGTCGCCGAATCTGTATTGCACTTATCCTCCACCCCCTTCGGCTGCTTGGTCTTGTGACCCGATATCGAAAGCGATCTGCCAGTTTCCCGAAGCCGTCTGCGCCATTTCCTGATTGACATGTACGTGGGGACATTTATCTCTCAGGTCATTTGTATGTTAGGATGGTTAATTAAAAATTCACATACAGTACCGGTCAAAAGTTTAGGACCACATTAAAAAATCATGAAGTTCCATCTACAAACTAAAATTTTGCTACTAGACCTCTGTATTTTTTTCCTGAGCTCTCGCATCTAATATGATACTGTATACGTCGCATGATTTCAGTGATTTATGCCAAGTAGTGTATAAGTTATACATTTTTAACTGTTGGAAGGTCACGTCAGAAAGTCAATATTTTTGGAAATATTATGTACTGTGTACTCTAATCGGCTTCAAGTATCACCAACAAGATTCTTTTATAGACTTAGCAATAGTTGGGGGTCATTTTGGTATAAATAGAAAAATTCCGAAAAAATGCGGCACCGACTTTTGTGGTTTTATTTTTTGTTTCAAATCAGCTCTAAAATGGTCAGTTTTTTCCTTGTTCTTGTCATAGGTCTCAGTGTGAGCTATCGTCATCAGAAATGTGTTCTTGGATGCCATCCACAAAGTGCAAATGGAACTATCAGGGCAGATAAGTTTCATGCCGATAGCTCGCCCTGAGACCTTGGGCCATACATGACAAAGGCAAAGAAAAATCAACCATTTTGGCACTGGTTCGGAAAAAATAAAACGCAAAAAGAAGGTGCCGCATATTTTCGGGAGTTTTATATTTATACTAAAATGGCCCCCACCTATCTCTAAGTCTACAAAAAAATCTTGGCGGTGATACTTGCAACCAATTAGAGTGTACAGTACATTATATAACCAAAATTTTTGATCTTTTGTTGTGACCGTCCAAGAGTTAAAAATTCATAACATCCACATTATTTCGACTAACTCAGTGAAATCAGACGACATATATCCTATTAGATGTGAGAGCTCAGAAAGAAAATTACAGAAATCTCGTGGCACAATTTTAGGTTCTAGATGACATTTCGTGATTTCTTTACGTGGTCCTAAACTTCTGACCGGTACTGTATTAAATGCAGTTTTCACATTTGAATGCAGCATTCGAGCAGCTATCGCAAGTGCTACACCTGCAATGCAACAAAACACATAGAAAGAGGTGGAATACCATTTCAAGGTCTGTCGCCCAATTAATGGTGCACATAGCGTGGTGCATTGGATATGTTAATAATTTATTTTTTAAATTGAGTTTTTGTACTTGTAGATCCAAACCATCAGTTATTATCTTTATTACTTCTCAAAATTCGCCTCTGTGGTGTAGTGGTTAATGTGATTATCTGCACCACCCCGGTTCGATTCCCGGCTCTGCCACGAAATTTGAAAAGTGGTTCGAGAGCTGGATCAGCTGAGTAGAGGGGGTGTTCGATTCCCTCCTCAGCCATCCTTGAAGTGGTTTTCCGTGGTTTGCCACTTTTCCTCCAGGAAAATGCCGGGATGGTACTGTACTTAAGGCCACAGCCGCTTCCTTCCCTCTTCCTTATCTGTCTCTTCCGATCTTCCCATCCCCCCACGAGGCTCCTGTTCAGCATAGCAGGTGAGGCTGCCTGGACGAGGTACTGGTCCTCCTCTCCAGTTGTACCTCCCGACCCAAAGTCTCACGCTCCAGGACACTGCCCTTGAGGCGGTAGAGGTGGAATCCCTCGCTGATTCCGAGGGAAAAACCAACCCTGGAGGGTAAACAGGTTAAGAAAGAGAGAAAGAAAGAAGACTCCTCACATTATTCATTTTATTATACACTAGCTGATGTACTCGTGCTTCGCTACGGAATTCTCAGAAAGACTGTTTTTGTGGTTTTCCCAACTGAAGTCAACATAGGTCATTACAGTGACGTCAGTAGGAATGAAGCGAATACAATCAATGTTATCATATAAAATACTCGATCAAATGAAAAGCGCACATTTTCTCACTTTTAACGAACAGCTCTACGGTGGTGATCTAACAGTCCATAGTTCCAGTGCTGGAATGACCAGGCTGCAGACAGCCGCGAACACTACTATGCCATTATTCCGTTAAATGTGTACACTACTCTTTCCAATCAGTGCCTCAGAGTAGGGACTGTATAGCTTGAATATTATTATAAACCAGTGTGTTACGTACCAGTAGTATCAGAAAATGTATGAACCAGGGAACGGCATGCTAAAGAAGAGATAGATCTAAATCCCCAGCTTCTTGCCACCAATAATCAGGCAGACTGTTATACTCGGTACGCAGCAGTAATCCCATCTGCCGGAGATGAGTGGCAGCATAAGAGACAAAGAACATTACAATAAACAATGGTCAATGTAATGTTAACGATTGAGCTTTCTATGTTGTAGGCTTTCACATTTAGTTTTCTTCCGGCTTTGTGATATTAGGGCATCGTTTAAAATTAATCATAGCGTAGACTAGTTCCTTAACCCTCGACTTTACATGCCGTTTCATTAAATTCTGTTTACCCATTTTCTCGTCACTCGGTGCTGATATGGACTCAGCAACAAAAATCCAAATTCATGAAAATCACTGTTATCATAACCGGTAAGGTAAAATGTATAAGACATAAATGATCGGAAATTTGATACTATATAATTTATTTATGCAGTATTTAGCGATAGGACCACTAATAACATAAATATTTGAGAATTAAGTTTTAGGCCTTCCTTCAAACTACCATTTCACTCACCGTGATTAAAATTATTTATGGCCTAGATTGTAGCGACTTATTCCCCGACTTTACATACCGATTTTCATTAAATTTTCTTCAGCCGTTTTCTCGTGATGCGTGTACATACTGACGGACATACGACGGACAGTTAGACAGACAGACAGACAGACAAACGGACGGACGGTATATGGCATGGAAAGTTCTTTTAATAAAATAAAATGATACATTTTCATTACTTTCAGACGAAAGGTGAATCTGAATCGAGCATTCTTGTCTAATTCTCAGTCATAAACTATTCATAAACCCGATAATTGACTCCTATACCTATTTGAAGTTTGGTTTCATTGAAGGTAGAAACCAGCCGCAATGTGCTGTGTGTTATCTGTCGAAAGATACACGTTATCACTTGAGAGCGATCTTATTATGTGTGTCAGTAAACTGAACCAGATAACATTTCAAAACATTTTCAGGAAAATAATGCCAAGTATGACACTAACTTTCATTAGGCTACTGTAGTGAGTGAAAAGTGAGGTAGTTTCCCGTTGCTTTCCTCACTGACACAAAATATGTTATTACATCTTAGTTTACCAAGTCCACTGAAATGCATGCACCAACCGACCCTATGAGCAACATTTTCACATGTGGCATTTCAGGTACTGGCTGCATAAGGAATAACATTACTAGAGTAGAACGCAGCCCGGAAGGCGGTTTGAAGAGGGTTGCGCAGTAACATTCGCGCGCTTTGTAGTATGACGTGTTTTCCGCTGAGCCGATGGAATCATTTCAGTAGGAGTGCCTGTTTGTGCGGGTCACGAGTGAATGTTTCGAGTTTTATTTGTAAATATCATAATCAACGAATTTAGGGAACTATTTGCATGTGTACGATAGATCCAGGAAGAGCAAAAAGACAAGTATTCCATCGTCAGTCGAGGGAAATAGTATTTAAAGTGTATTTGTACTTGGTAAGCATGCAACAGCAGGCGTTCATAGGCGGAGAAGGTGAGGAACGCCATGTTGCCACGCTTCAAAAGAAGACAGCACTCGCGTGTGGTATCGGCCTGCAAACAGTACAGAGGATAAAACAAGCTTCGGAAATAAAAATAATGCGGTGTTCAGGTACCCAGAGAAGAACCCTTAGAGGAAGAAGCCAGTGACGGTCCTCGATGATTTCAGTAAAAGTGTTCTGCGTACAACAATATTTGATATGTATAAAAACGGCGAATATCCTACGGCATTGAAACTGGACCGTCCATTTACCTTCCTTAATATCTCGAAAATTTTCCTCAATACTTTCGCGGGGTTTGATGTTAAAAATTAATTTGGACTTTTAGAAAACATTTAAGCCCACAAAAAATATAGGTCATCGCTTTGTAATTAAAGATATAACTGGATGAAAAAATGTTTACACATACATGCTGTTATGAGTAGCCACATTGGCATCACCGCACCTCATACGTCTGTCTGTCTCTGCGCAACGAAACCGCCTTCCGGGCTGCGTTCTACTCTAGTATCACTCATACATCGGTCACTTTCACATCGTCATAGGCAAGGATGAGTGTAAGACAGGTCAGTGAAAGTAAGAAATTTGTTCTAACCCACACCAGAAGACATACGAACTGCACTGTAAACACGAGGTCTGACCAACAAAGGCATCTCACTGAATTAGGATCACCAAATCTGAAGGATAGAAATGTAATCAGGAAAATTGTTCACACAAGGGAATTTGAGGAAGATGAGAAGAAACCAACACGACGCACCTGGTCGGAGGAACACAAATTACAACAATCGATGAAAATGAAGAAGTATTGGGCAAGGAGGAAAGCTCGACAAAAGTTGATTCAGCGTGGTCCTATGTGACTCAATCGCACAGGAGAACAAAAGTAAGTCATAATTTAATGTTAATATTGACTGATACAAGTATCGAGCTCGAATTATTATTATTATTATTATTATTATTATTATTATTATTATTATTTTTATTATTATTATTATTATTACGGAGTTATCCGTGGAAGGCAGAGGTGAAAGAAGGTGCGGGCTGGAATGGGTCTAACTACAAGTCTTAAAGATGAATTTAAAATTTAAATAAAGGTTATATTTTCAACAGATAACGACATTTAACAATTTCCACTAGGTGAAATAACAAAGAAAATCAGGTACAATGCAACTTTACAAAAGAAGGCACAAGTTAAGGGGTCTTTACAAATTCTGGGCTACGAGCCCAAATTCGTCAATCCTTGAGCTCTCAGCTCACAACCACAAAATACCAAAGGGCAGAACGCCCCTAATTACATGGAGCACTAGCTCCCAGCAATCAAAATGTCACGCCTCCCCGAGGCACCTTTCAAAATACCAGAAAGAGCTGACCCGCTCTCAATCTTTAAACGGACTTTACTACAAACTGCCCTCAAGGCACACTTACAAAGAAATAGGGGTATCTTGTACTCATTTTACCAGACCTTAGTGGACCAAAACTAGGTTAATTTTAAATAGCCCAAAACACAAAAGGAATTGAGGCGTGAATTAGCACTCCTAGATATACATTTTAAAACCTAAGTGGCGCTCGGCCGATTACACAGGGGCTAATCCCAAGCTAGGGAGGTAGCTCGTATGAGAAAACTTTGACACATTAAGAAAGAGAAGAAACGGTTATAAAAACGTAGTCACCTCAACTTCAAAATGAAGGGGAGCTCGAGAGGGTAAAGTACTCACTATCCACGCTTTTCAGTTAAAGAGATTTGTAGTTTTTACATAGACTGAAAAGGAATTTACATTTTAAAGAGACGGGTTACATATTAAAGGTTTCGAACCTTCCCCGCGAGTTAAACTGCTGAGCTAGCAAGAAAAGATGTTAAATGGCCATTACCTTGTTGAAGATCTGTTGCCCGAAGAAAGAGGCGCTTCCCGCCCCCTGCTCCATATCCACACGCTAAGCTAAATGTTATTGAAGTGGCACGGAGCCAAAAAAATCAGCAGTTTTTATACCCTCGCGGAAAATTCGAGACCTTTCATGAATGATTAAGACCCGCCCACAAATGTTTATTGGTTAACAGCAAAAGTTACACACAATTCGATGAAGAAACACCTCATTGGTAGGAAATTAATTACAGAAATTTAGGATTGGTTAAATTCAAAACAGGCGGAAAGAAAGCTTAATATTGCCAACCCACAAATGAAAGAACAAAATTTAGTAAAGACAAAACTTATGAATACAAAATTTCTCCAAGAAGGTTCATTCCTTCACACCAGAGTGCATTATCATAGTTTTTTAGTAGAGACATCTGTTAGAGAATGTCCACACTTCTTGATCTACAAAAGCAAATAAAAAACACCCAGTGACATCTTCTGGTAAACAATAGAGTGGATCCAGTTGTTACAGTTCAGAGTTTCTTCTGTAGAGGAGTTTCAATTGGCGCAATATTTGAACTTGGGTCATAGAGGTGTACCGCCCGGTGCAATTATTATTATTATTATTATTATTATTATTATTATTATTATTATTATTATTATTATTATTATTATTATTATTTATTACTTGTATGTATACCTATGAAGTGTACATCCATTTAGTATTAATGTTCTTGCTATTTACGTAGTTGAATTATCGTATTGTGTGTGTTAGGTTATGAAACATGTGTTGTACATAGACATTGATGTCAGTTCCGTTAATGTTAAATACCTGTAAATTAATATTATAATTTATTCTTACCTGTATAATTTGTAACCCATAATTATGAAACACACTATAATTTCCAGAATGGTAATAGGTCGTGAACTAGGGAGAATATTCCGTACATTATATTCTATGTATTATGCTTTCTAGAACGTTCACGAAGGGAGTCTTTTTTGTAATGTAACTTTCTGGAAAACAGGCCAGGATATATATAAAGAGGCGATCTTGACGGTGAAGTGAGTTACTGTTGACTTATTGTTTGGATGGTATTGATTGACGAGTTATGGGGTAGCAAGTATAATACGCGCACTTTTTAGTGATATATTTTTGTACTCGCTTGCGGAGTAAGAAGGGAGCACTGCCGGTTCCGGTAGTACTGCCGACTGAATGAAAATGAAATCTGAATTGAATCGATAATATGATCGATCGATATGAATTTTCTAAACCTTTATTATCTTACGCCAAAAACTGTGTCACACACACACGATATATTATACTATATAACATTTCCCGATGCGAAACGTGTTCCTAGCATGAATTCTATAGTTTGGCTTTGCTGTGTAAACAACAACAGTACGAGTACTTAAAGTGTACGCCAGATGTCGCACAGCGATCATAAGCGATTCTTAGTTTGTGTTTCAAAGGTTGCCAGTACGAATCTCGAAGATAGCCAAAGTCGACCGATTCAGCACTAGCGTGTAAATCTATCGCTAAAAAGTGCGCAGATAATATATATTCCGGGCTGACATGCAATAGTTTGCAGTCTCCATATTAAAATACGCAAGTCAACTGTTTTATTTGTGTTCCAAGGTTGTAATCTCTGTGGTATTCGGTGTCAGTTGTCAACTGTTTGAAGATGGCGGCTTTGTTGCTATCCTACAAGTGAAGCTTTTTTGTTTTGTGATACGGTGATTCCGGTTACGTGTGTGTGTTAATTTGTAAATACGTGTAAATAAAATAATTGTACCAACTGACAGCATCTCCTGTGCGTCTGTGTGGCTACGTTAATATTTCTATTATGATCACTTCTTCCTTCTTGACTTTTTAGGGCCGATGATCTAGAGGTTAGGCTCCTTTAAAAACAAGCATCATCATCGGCATCATCATCATCTTTTTTAAAGTTATCTGGAGTTGCCACTAATGTGGGCTAAGCTTAGTTTTACAGTTGGATGCCCTTCCCGACGCCAACCCTATGTGGAGGGATGTATTCACTATTGTGTGTTTCTGTGGTGGTTAGTAGTGTGATATATTGTGTGTAGGTGAAGATATGTATTAAGACGATCTGTCACCGGTGTTATTGATCATAACACTGGACGAAGTTATCGGTATCAGATAATGGAGAGCAAAAAACGACAAGATGAAGATATCAGAGTCACACGTGGGGGTGGGGGAAAGAAGGATAATAACAAAGTATAAGGCGTGATCAAAAAGTTTCCGTTTCAGGGCATTGCTGCACCAGACATGCAACGTAGCGCGACATATAAGCACGGACATGTAGGCTAAGGGATTAGTCTGTCATTGTCGAGGTGCGTGCGTTAAATGCGGCCACGTGAACTATGGCCACGTCATTACCAAATGCGTCCAAACAGGACCAACGTGCTGTTATTCTGTTCTTATCTGCCGAAGGACAGACACCGGTGGACATCCATCGGGGAATGAAAACTGTGTATGGGGCAGCATGTTTGTCGAAAACCACCGTTGTGAACTGGTGCACCAAGTTCCGTGCGGGTCGCGTTTGGACACAAGACGCCGATCGATCTGGGAGGCCAGCCTCATCTATTACGGATGACAGTGGGCGGTGGATGAGGCGATTAGGGCAGACCGACGCATAACCATTCGTGCGCTAGTAATGGATCTCGACATCAGCTTTGGTAGCATGCAACACATTATCTAGCAGGAGTTAGGCTACACCGGGCGTTGAATGTAGAAGGTACGCCAACTCAAGTGGGAGACATTGGAGCGATCACAGTCCTGATCACTCCCCATGCGATTATCACGCTTTCGGTCCCCTCAAAAAGTTCCTGAAGGATCGACGCATCCTGTCAGACGAGGATGTGCAGCAGGCGATTACGGACTTCTTCACGCAGCAGGACATGGTCTTTCACCACACAGGGATCTTCAACCTGGTGCGTCGCTGGGATGAGTGCCTCAGTGCTCAGGACTGTACGGCCATCGAACGGAAACTTTTGGTCGGCACTTATACAAGTGAACTGCCTAACCTTTGTGGACGACGTAGCCGTAGTAAGAGAGAAGGAAGTGGATGCAAAAAAAGAACTTGACAAAATGAGCAAGATAGCCAGAAGAGTGGGGCTTGGCATCGCCTACGACAAGACAAAGACTGTGAACGCCACCGGTTTTTGGAAAACACCAGAAGACACTGTGCAGAAGTTAGAAAAGTTTAAGTACCTTGGAGAATAAGTAACAGCAATGGGTTAAAAGTGAGGTAGGAAAGAAATGAGGACTACCTACCTTGCGACCAGAGAAGTGTGCAATAAAAGAAACATGTCGACAGAGACAAAGCTAAGGCACTACAAGGCAACAGTGAGGAACGTGGTACTGTACGCGGCCGAGACGATGTCACTAGGAAGGCGTGGGGTAGAGCGAGTGGAGAAAGAAGGAATAAACATTCTGAGAAAGATACTGGGATCAAAAAAGAGGAGGTCAAAGATGCGAACGAAGATCAAGGGACGAACTGTTCCGAAACATGAGGATGATCTCCGAAGAAATAAGACTCAAAAGAGCAAGATTTGCTGGACCAGGATGGACGTGGAGAGTATGGGAGACAACGGGTAGGACGAGAGGAAAGACTGGAACTAAGTGGGTTCTCTGCACTGAGATGGAGATCAAGGTAGAAGGTAGAAGGAACAGACAACTGAAGAAATAAATGTTCACCAGCCAATATTCCGGAACTCAGTGACAGAGAAAGGTGCGGGAACAGGACAGAGATGCACCAGTTGGGGAGACAAGATAAGAGGATACTGAAAATACCAGCTGAAGAACGGGAGAGGAGAGAGAGAGGATGAATAGATTCTGAGAGGAGGGGGAAGAGAAATTCCAAACCATGGCAAACCTACCCGTGGTCCTACAGAGGTCGTAACAAATGAAGAAGAAGAAGAAGAATAAGAAAAAGGAGAAGAAGAAGATACCTACAGCCCCTCAGCTAGTACCTGGATCGGCCGGGAATCAAATTTCGGGCCCTCTGAACACAAGGCTAGTACGCTGTCCATTCTGCCAAGGAACCCGGAATTTCTTTGAATAATTTACATGTATTTGTTTATTTATTTATAATTTTGCTAGTATTTTAACATCACACTAACATATTGAATGTTTTTGGCGGCGCTAGGAGTTGGAAGGAAGCGGCCGTGGCCTTAATTAAGGTACAGCTCCGGCCTTTGCCCGGTGTGAAAATGGGAAACCACGCAAAACCCTCTTCATAGCTGGCGACGGTCGGATTCAAACCCACCACCTCCCGAGTCCAAGCTTGCAGCTACGTGACCCTAACCGGACGGCCATCTTGCTCAGTTATTTATTTTTAAAATATTTTAATCAATAATCCATCATTATAAATGTTACTCTGATCTTTTAAAATTAAAGTTAATTTATGCTTTTTTCAGTTGGCCTTACGTCCCACCGACACAGATAGATCTTATGGCGACGATGGGATAGGAAAGGGCTAGGAGAATGAAGGAAGCGACTGTGGCCTTAATTAAGGTACATTTGCCTAGTGTAAAATGGGAAACCTTAGAAAACCATCTTCAGGCCTGCCGACAGTGCGGTTCGAACCCACTGTCTCTCGGATGCAAGCTCACAGCTGCGTGCCCCTAACCGCACGACCAACTCGGCCGGTGAATTTATGCTTTCAATAACAGTCTCCACATAAATAACAGGAATAAATGTGTCCTCCATCAGATACTGATCGCCTCTCTGAAGAATGTGGAGACAAAAGAAGTTCCAGAACAACCCGGCTCTGAAAAAAACACCCACCGTGAAGGAGAGCAAGGAACAACACAAGCTAAGTATGTGGCCATTAGAAGAAGAAAAAGAAGAAGAACTCTTTAAGATAACAGTACAATCTCCTCCCAGGGCCTCCTTTTCCTTTCGTGCCGGGCTGAATGGCTCAGACAGTTGAGGCGCTGGCCTTCTGACCCCAACTTGCAGGTTCGATCCTGGCTCAGTCCGGTGGTATTCGAAGGTGCTGAAAATCGTCAACCTCGTTTCGGTAGATTTACTGGCATGTAAAAGAACTCCTGCGGTACTAAATTCTGTTACCTTGGCGTCTCCGAAAAGCGTAAAAGTAGTTACTATTATTATTATTATTATTATTATTATTATTATTATTATTATAAAGACAGTTGTTTGAAGTCTAGAAATAATACATAATACATTCATATTACTTGAACTCGGCACCCACATCTAGATGTAAGTCTAGTTCCTTGGCCGGACAACTATTTCATGCATTGGTTTATTATTTTTGACATTTCATGGTTTGCATTTTTTAACATTGTTGAAGTTTGTTGAATTTTTTATGTATTTTTGATTTTTTTTGCTCACGAAAAGCTGTTCAATTTTTACGGCGTATGAAATTTTTATGTTTGACGTTGTTAATTTCGTTGAATTTTTTTCTTACATGTTACATATTTTATGAATTTTTTAACTCAATTTTTAGATTTTATTTATTTTTTAGAGATCAATTATTTTTATGAAGGAATATTTTTCGGTGAGGGAATATTAATTCTAGAGGTTTTTGTGTTCTTCTTCTTAATCTGTTTTCCCTCGGACTCAACGAGACAACCCACCTCTACCGCCTCAAGGGCTGTGTCCTGCAGCATGAGACTTTGGGTCGGGGATACAACTGGGGAAGAGGACCAGTGCCTCGCCCAGGCGGCCTCACCTGCTGTGCTTAACAGGGTCCTAGTATGGGGATAGGAAGATTGGGAGGTGTAGATAAGGAAGCGGTCGTGGTCTTAAGTTAGCTACCATCCCGGCATTTGCCTGGAGAAGTGGAAAACCACGGAAAACCACTTTTAGGATGGATGAGGTGGGAATCGTACCCACCTCTACTCAGTTGACCTCCCGAGGCTGAGTGCCCCCCGTTCCAGCCCTCGTACCACTTTTCAAATTTCGTGGCTGAGCCGGGAATCGAACCCGGATCTCCGGGGGTGGCAGCTAATCACGCTAACCACTACACTACAGAGGCGGACCTAGAGTTTTTTGTTAGAAATGATTTTGTGAGGTATTCAGGATGCAGATTGCGCCAGAAATTGCCCATTGTCTCTACTTGCGGCATTTTACATTTTGTAGTAATTATTTCTTCCAAGGACATGTATTACGTCCTGTATGGACAAAGTTTCATCTTGCGTACCCATACCAGTTCTCTGAGAATTAGTTTTATATAATAAAGAGTAATCTCTACCTGACGTTAGTATTTCTTTGTGTTCAATTAATCTCGACTCTTTTATCAAGAGAGTGCACTCATTGGAAGCTGATGTAACCAGCACAGCTTGTCTTACAAGTACTGTTATATAAAATTTTACTGTACATGGAAGATTGGCTAAATACCCGTTCTTTCTACGGGTTTATGAGCAAGGATTAAAGTGATTAAATTGAGGTGGCCCGCAAGTATGTGTGTGTCTTTCAACTCGCTCTTGTAGATAATATTTACGATTTTCACATCTTGTGCATAAATATGTAAAGAAGATAGAAATATGGAATATAGAATTCGATGACGATGATAATGAAAATGAATAAATAAACTACAGCCCACAGCACTTCCCATACCCCCTGTAGGCGGAGGACGCGGATGAAGAGTACACCCACGGTATCCCCTGTCTGTCGTAAAGGGCGACCAAGGGATGATGGTTCTTGAACCATGAGATTGCCTGTGATTAGTACCATCACGCAAGGAACGTCATGGGCCGACTTTACTTGCGGTTAGTACCACTATGTGAGGAAAACCACGGTTCTGGGCTGCTCCTGTGATTAGTACCACAATATGAGAGACACTGTGGGCCTGCGTTACCTGGGAGTATTACATTACCTGTGATAGTCGAAGTGAGGAACCACATGGGTCTGCGTTACCTGTGAGTGGTGCCTTTACGTGAGGAACCACATAGGTCTGCGTTACCTGCGAGTAGTACATTACCTGTGTTTAGTACCGCTACATGAGAAACACCATGAGTCTGCGTTGCCTGTGGGTGGTACCATAATGTGTGATACACCGTGGGTCTGCATTGCCTATGATTAGTACCATTATGTGAGCAAAACTGTGAGTATACGTAGCTTGTGATTAGTACCATTATGTGAGGAACGCCTTGGGTCTGCGATACCTGGGAGTAGTACATCACCTGTGATTAGTCCAAATGAGGAACACCATAGGTCTGCGTTACCTGCGATTAGTACATTACCTGTGTTTAGTACCGCTACATGAGAAACACCATGAGTCTGCTTTGCCTGTGGGTTGTACCATAATGTGTCATACACCGTGGGTCTACATTGTGATGTTTGGGACATCACTGCATGTTTTCAATTATTGAACTATATAATTAATTGATAAGATGTATATATTTAATCACTGATAAGTCATTTTTAAATTAATATATATATAGGGTTTTTATCATCCATTTCAGTCATCATTTCATTTCTTTGTATCGCGGCTATAACGTATTCTGAACGAACAAATAATTTGGTAAAGTATTTCAACATCATTCATATTAATAACTTGCAGTAAATTTTCCAATAGCCGTTGTGAGGTGACCAGAGTCAGCAGGCTAATTTCAGCCCATTTCCAGGAAAAGTACGTCATCTAGGTTACGAGAGACCTTACCCTCTCTACCTCATGAAGAGACAGTTGATACTTTATAAACGCCCACTTTTCGAACTTCGCTACCTGACGCTTTATTTCAGCGGGAAAGTTCAGCCTATGTGAATGAACGTAATGAAGCAACGTGATGGATTCACAGCAATACATAGGAGAAGGGATGAGACCTAGAATCTTACTGGACCATGTGATATGGCTGATGGAAGGAGACTTTTGTACCGATATACTTCGAAGACAAGAGTACAGGGCGAGTTGGCCGTGCGTGTAGAGGCGCGCGGCTGTGAGCTTGCATCCGGGAGATAGTAGGTTCGAATCCCACTATCGGCAGCCCTGAAAATGGTTTTCCGTGGTTTCCCATTTTCACACCAGGCAAATGCTGGGGCTGTACCTTAATTAAGGCCACGGCCGCTTCCTTCCAGCTCCTAGGCCTTTCCTATCCCATCGTCGCCATAAGACCTATCTGTGTCGGTGCGACGTAAAGCCCCTAGCAAAAAAAAAAAGAAGAAGACAAGAGCTGGACAGGACATTCTTATGCTCACTCTTAGAAGACACTCTTACTACGATTCTACGTCTGCACATCGGAGAAGATTTTAACTCAGTTCACTTCGCATCTGAGTATATACTACTCAAAAGTTACTCTCATTGGGACTTGTTATCTCAGTGACGAGAGGTAGTCAACGGGAGACCGGTTTTGACTAGTATAGGGGAGGAGAGCTTTTATTATGAGTTTAGCTACGCTACTGTTCCGTAATACGGAAGAATACAAGTGTATTCTCTCCATGAACGTAACCCATGGTGGTTTTGCAGTTAAAAGTAGGACTCATTACGACTTTATGTAAGGAGTAAAGTAGGAAGTGTTAAAGGCAGGAGAAGCATAAGTAGGACTGGAATCCAACAACAGATGAGGCAGCCGGTACGAGAGATCCACCCATCATCAGCTTCAAGACAACAGAGTCTACATATGGTGAGCTTATGGCATAAGTTACTGCAAGTCTTCGCGCAACAGTTGATTTTCTTAGAGTTAATTTCATTCAATTTTTCTTTTGCTACCGTAAGTTCAGATTTCGTTAATACGCCGTTACGTCACGTTTTTCATCCTAATAAATAGCTGTTTTAATTTGTATGTTCTGAAATTATTATTAATGATCCTTAAATTCCAAGTTAGAGTACTTAATGATTTGTGTCCCATCACCCTACCCCTGGGAGTTTTTTGAGTCTCATTACGTATTATTATTATTATTATTAATTATCAACTTTCGTTTTCAAGCCATAAGCTTGAAGGCTGGCGCCCATGGGATATTGTTTATGGAGAAACAATGAGATATCATTTATTTATTTTAATATTAAAGTGACCCGCCACGTTATAATTGTGTCTAACATCTGTGGGCCAAGTGGGTATGTCACAACATTGCTTGTGATTAGTACCACTATGTTAGGAACGCCTTAGGTCTGCGTTGCACGTGAGTGGTGCCCTTGTGAGAAACACCATGGGTCTGTGTTACCTGTGAGTGGTTCCATTGTGTGTGACATACCATAGGTCTGCATCACCTGCGATTAGTGCCACTATAGGAGAAATACCATGGTTCTGCTCTACCAGTGATTACTATTACGATGGGCCGGTGACCTAGCTGTTAGGTCCCTTTAAACAACAAACATCATCATCAGCAATTCACAAACTTGGATTAGTACGCTTAAGCACTCTCAGCAATACAACTCTGAAGCCTCCAAACGCTTTCTGCAGATTGGTGCACTCTTTCTTCAACTGGCCTGTTAACAAACAAACGAACAGCCACTTTATACTAATGATAACGAACGTGGCTTCACGTGACACGCGCGAAATGAGCAATGAAGGCGACCGAAGAAACAATAAAAACAAACACAATAAAGCAGAATTTTCTCGAAAACAGAGTTACGAAGAAGAGACACGCTCCAATTATAAGTGGCTCTTACAAATCTTTTTAAACAAATAAGACAGAAATACCAAAAAGAAAATATGAAAATGCTGTGTAAATGAGATGATAATGCTCTGTATTAAATGGATGAAACAGTATCTCATATACAGAAGCCTGTTAATACACCAGACAAAAAATTGTAACCAAATCACGTAAATATTACACATATAAACAAATCACATCGGCGAGTAAAATTCTTTTAATATATTTACATATGTGTCATATTCATAAACATAGTCAAGATCTGTATACGATACTTATTAATGAAGTTAATGTATGTTTCACACATACTGATAAACGGAGAGGTCTTAAAAAATACAGTTTTGGAGACTGGAGTTATAAACAATTGCCGAAATCTTAAATTTCCTTTTCTAACATTAAAGCATAACTCGTGAAGCAAACGATTATCGTCAATTAATGAATAACAATCTTATAGAGATAAATTTTGTATTTGGAACGGATTGTTACGTCCTTTGCCAGTTTTTAGGTCCTTTTTAGGATTCTTAGGTCTTTTTACATGTCTTCTTTTAGGCATGTCTTCAACTTCCGAGCCCTAGTTAATACTTATAAAAAAGAGTGCAGTTACAGATTTATAGTAACCATGCAAGCCATAGAACAAGAGAATAACCTTTCTGATAAGGGTCACAGCGGGTTGAGTGACAAGGCCAAGGACAGCGAGAGGGAAAGAAATCTGCATAGAGCAGAACTTACTATCCACATCTTCTATACATATATAACTAGGTGATGTACCCGTGCTTCGCTACAGGATTCTTAGAATGTGGTTTTCCTAACTGAAGTCAACATAGGCCATTACAAAATTGTCATTAGGAATGTAGCGCTTAAAAGCAATGTTATCATATACAGTAAAATACTCGATCAAATGAAAAACCGCACTTTATCTCACTCACAGTACTACGGTGCCGATCTAACAGTCCAGCGTTGCAGTGCTGGAATGACCAGGCCGCAGACAGCCGTGAACACTACTCTGCCATTATTCCGTTAAATATGCACATTGCTCATTCCAATCAGTGCCTCAGAGTAGGGATTGAATAGCTCGAATGCTATGATGAACCAGTGTGTTACGTACCAGTAGCATCAGAAAATGTATGGACCAAAGGAACGCATGCTAAAGAAGAAAGTTGTCTAACTCCCCAGCTACTTCCCGCTAATATTCAGGCAGGCTGTTATTTTCAGTATGACCGGGTGAGTTGGCCGTGCAGTTAGGGGCACGCAGCTGTGACCTTGCATCCGGGAGGTAGTGGGTTCGAACCCCACTGTCGACAGTTCTGAAGATGGTTTTCCGTGGTCTCCCATTTTCACACCAGGCAAATGCTGGAGCTGTAACGTAATTAAGGCCAGGGACGCTTCCTTCCCACTCCTAGTCCTTTCCTATCCCATCGTTGCCATTAGTCCTATCTGTGTCAGTGCGACGTAAAGCAAATTAAAAAATCTCGGTGTACAGCAGTATTCCCATCTATCGGAGATGAGTGGCAACAGAGATACAAAGCACATCACAACAAACAGTGGCCACTGTAATGTTATTGTTAATCACTGTCATGAGCTTTCTGTATTGTAGGCCTTCACATTTACATAGTTCTTTTATTATTTGTTTTTTAAGTTGCTTTACGTCGCACCGACGCAGATAGGTCTTATGGCGTCGATGAGATAGGAAGGGGCTAGGGGTGGGAAGGGAATGGCCCTGGCCTTAATTAAGGTACAGCCCCAGCATTTGCCTGGCGTGAAAATGGGAAACCACGCAAAACCATCTTCAGGGCTGCCATCACTTGGGTTCGAATCCACTATCTCCCGAATGCAAGCTCACAGCTGAGCGATCCTAACCGCACGGCCAATTCGCTCGGTGCTTCGGCTTTTCCTCGAAACTCTGGCATGTCTTCGATATAATCTATTTGGTATCCTTGTCGATAGAATGGAATGGTTGGTTCAAATGCTGCTTTCCTTTCTTCGTGAACCTCGTATCTCAGAGTTTGAACTTCGTGAATCCTTGTTTTCCTTTAAACGCATTTTCTATATACAAATCTAAACGGAGAGGAGAAATAAGATGCAACCTTGCCTCACGTTTATCTGGTCACTTTCTTATCACTGCCCTTTGAGTCTTCCACAGATTATAACTCTTCCTTCAGATATGGGTACACTTATATTGGACCACTTGATCACTTAAATTTCTGTTAGAAATCTTTGACCATATGCCATTACATTAATAATGATCTTGACGAACTTCCTCAGAGAGGACATTTTTTAAAGCACCATGTGAGGGCGCGACTGTAAAGCTGCAATCGACCATGCAGGAAGGGGATTAAGCACTGATGCAATGCCATTTTTAAGTTTCACCGTGCTTTCCTTAAGCTTTCACAAGCTTCGAAAGAGCAGCAAGAAAGATGAATTTACGGATTAATGAAGGAAAAACTAAGTACATACCCGTAACCAAGAAAGACCACTCTAATGTAATTACTAAACCCCGGATTTTCATGCGGTAATAGGTTAGATTGCAAACTAATTTGGTTAGTAGTAAATGTCGGCCACCCGCTCTTCCATAGTGTAGAAAGAGTAACATAAATTAAGGGGTTCTGATGGGCCGTACCCCTAATATTTATGCAAACCCCATAGCTTAATCGTTGTGAAGGTAGACTATACTTGCTTCTCGCTTCAGTAAGTTTGCATTCTAACCTATTAATGCATAAAATTCCGGGCTCTAGTAATTACATTAATAGAAATTGGCTCGTATAAGTGTGATGTTGTGCGTAGCTTTATCTACCTTGGCTCACAAAATAATTCCCATTGTTAGTTCTGAAATCCAAAAACATGTACTGTCTGCTATCAAGTGCTATCATGGCTCAGGAAACATCTGAATATAAGCTGTTGTTCAGGCTAAAGCCCTAATGTATACAGTTTTAGTAAGGTCTGTATTAAGATATGGTGCTTGAGATCTGAACAAAATCTGACGAAAGACAGCTTGGTATATTTGAAAAAAAAAAATTATTTTCAAGCAAATTTTTGGGCCAGTGGAGGAACACGGTGTCTGGAGAAGAAGATATAATCATGAATTGTATAATTTATATAACGAACCAAACATTGTGAATTGCATAAAGATCAGAAGGTTGGAGTGGGCAGGACATGTGCTTCCTGCTAATGACAGAGTGATAAAGATGTTTAACGCAATGACAGAAGGAGCCAGGAATGTTGGAATACCAAGGCTAAGGTGGGAAGAAGGGGTGAGAGAGGATGTGGAGGTAATTGGAATCGAGAATTGGAGGTGCTCTGCCCTTAAAAGAAAAGAATGGGGGAAACTTCTTCAGTAGGCCAAGGCCCGCAGAGGGCTGGCGCACCAGTCGATGATGATGATGATGATGATGATGATGTGCTGTCAATGATGATGATAATAATAATAATACCGGGCGAGTTGGGCGTGCGATTCAGGGCGCGCAGCTGTGAAGTTGCATTCGGGGTATACTGTGTTCGAACCCCATTGTCGGCAGCCCTGAATAGGGTTTACCGTGGTTTCCCATCTTCATACCAGGCAAATGCCGGGACTGTACCGTAATTACGGCCACGGTCGCTTGCGTGCCACACCTAGCCCTTTCCTCTCCTATCGTCGCCATAAGACCTATCTGTATTGGTGCGACGTAAAGAAAATTGTGTAATAATAAAATTTATTATTATTATTATTATTATTATTATTATTATTATTATTATTATTATTATTATTATTAGAGGGCAGATGTTGATGTCCTAAAGCTCTCTGAGAATGATCAATAAAATGCCCTTAAATTTATGGGAAAGAACCTCTATAAAATAAATAAGAAAGACTTGAAAAATTTGACCAAACTGAATACACTGACTGAGCAAATGTCATGGGATAGCGGAGCACTGATGTTCAGGTGTGTTGTCTGCGCACCACACGCCCCCTGTGCCAGCGGCAGTTGTATAGGAGACATTGTGAGCAGTGGCTGTGCATGTGACAGGTGTTTTTTTTTTTTTTGCTAGGGACTTTACGTCGCACCGACACAGATAGGTCTTATGGCGACGATGGGATAGGAAAGGACAAGGAGTTGGAAGGAAGCGGCCGTGGCCTTAATTAAGGTACAGCCCCAGCATTTGCCTGGTGTGAAAATGGGAAACCACGGAAAACCATTTTCAGGGCTGCCGATAGTGGGATTCGAACCTACTATCTCCCGGATGCAAGCTCACAGCCGCGCGCCTCTACGCGCACGGCCAACTCGCCCGGTGTGACAGGTGTAACGTGGAACGTCGTCGTGAGCTGACGCCGCTCGAACGGGGTATGGTGGTCGGTGCCCGACGGATGGGAAGGGCGATTTCGGAAGTGGTGCAGGAATTCGGCTTCACACGATCAACCGTGTCCAGGGTGTATCGTGAATGGTTGAATGCGGGTGTCACCGTCCACAACAGACGAACGACCGGCCGTCCAGCAACCCTCGATGACCGTGACCGGTGACATCTGAGACGGAGTGTCAATAGTGACAGAAGGGCAACCGTGCAACAAATCACGGCTCAATTCAACACAGGCCGTGCTAGACACGTCTCCCAGTGGACAATCTGTAGGAACATGGGTTCTGTGGGGTATGGGAGCCGGCGCCGCACACGGGTGCCACTGTTAACCCAACGTCATCGGGCACAACGACGCGCATTTGTCGCCAGTCACCAGGGATGGACACTGGAACAATGGCGTAACGTGATATGGTCGGACGAATCACGATTTTAACTGCACCATGCCGATGGGAGGCACCGTGTATGGCGCAGACCACATTAAGCGATGGATCCCGCCTGCCTCGAAGGTGTGGTCCAGGGCGCTGGTGTCTCTGTTATGGTCTGGGGTGCATTTTTCTGGTATGGAATGGGCCCCCTAGTTGTTCTGGAAGAGACTTTGAATGGTACGCGGTATGTTGAGCTGCTCGGAGACTATCTCCACCCATTTTTGGCCTTCCAGCGCGCCCAGACGGTTCTGCGGTGTTTCAAGATGATAACGCGCCGCCACATCGCTCCCACGTCGCCCAGGAATGGTTTCAGGAACATGCAGCGGAGGTCCAACGACTGGCATGGCCACCCAGGAGCCCCGATATGAACCCTATCGAACATATCTGGGATGTCCTGGAACGCAGGCTCCGTGCCATGGATCCTGCACCTACGAACAGACCAGCATTGGCGGCCGCTCTGCAAACGATTTGGTGTCAGCTGCGTCCAGGGGACTACCAGAGACTTGTCGACTCACTTCCACGGCGTCTCACTGCAGTTCGCAGGGCCAGAGGAGGCCCCACACGCTATTAAGTGACTATCTTACGATATTTGCTAAGTCAGTGTAATTCTGGTGATTGTGTAACAATGGTTTTAAGAGTAATATGTCCCTGTTCTATTCATTGCACAGCTCTTGCCTTTACAGAAATAATTGTTTCATAATGTACTTGGAAGTGTATAATATAGACATAATGATTTGCTGGATGTAGTGCTAGCACTTTGTACCCCGAAGAACCAGGGAACACTTCTAATTCTTCGTACTCGTTACAGCTTTCAGATGTTTTTCTCGTTTGATGTGCTGTTGTATAACAACCTTCCTTTCCACCCACACTTTAACGCTACACAATTTACAAAATAAAACATGGCCATGTGTTGTAAACAGGTATTTTCCAAATTCATTCACTAGTTGATTTAAAAATACACTTTGTGTTGGTTTCACTTTTGGCAGATTTCGTGGGAGGATAATCCTGTACTGAAATGGAAAGTTATATAACTGTTGTTTCCAACCCCTTCTCGTTTCAATTTGTTCTTGGCCTTGAGGTGTAGGGACGGGTGCGAAGTTTGTTGCATTCCTTGTGCTTGAGTCACGTTAGGAAATACTGTCTCTTAATTATCAGAGTTCTATATTGTGTTCCTGCACGTAACTTGGAAACGCAAGACTTTGCTTTACGTCGCACCGACACAGATCTTATGACGACGATGGGACAGGGTGGGTCTCTCACCACTGTCGCCTCCTGGAGCTCCATCTGTTCATAATTTTACCGAGCTCGATAGCTGCAGTCGCTTAAGTACGGCCAGTATCCAGTATTCGGGAGATAGTGGGTTCGAACCCCACTGTCGGCAGCCCTGAAGTTGGTTTTCCGTGGTTTCCCATTTTCACACCAGGCAAATGCTGAGGCTGTATCTTAATTGAGGCCACGGCCGTTTCCTTCCCAGTCCTAGCCCTTTCCTGTCCCATCGTCGCCGTAAAGCCAATAGCAAAAAAAGTCATAATTTTAACAAAAGAAGGAAGACGAGAATGTTTTTTCTGTAAATCAAGTGTATGCAGGGAAAAAATGGTGCCAAATTTCCCTTTGGAAAAATAAAAAGGGAACTGATAACGATTAATTCATTTGCATTTAACATATAGTTTTCAAAAGACATCTGTATGGAATGTACAGTCGAGATGTATAAGATTTAATGCTTCGAAAGGGAAAAATTAACTCAGTGCCCATGAAATCACCACGAATGAAATAATCACTTCTCTGAAGTATCTTGAGATGAAGCCTCTTTGATAAAAAAAACCTTCTATATGTCCCTAAGTCATGCCATGTCCATCCATCAATACTTCACATCACAGCCTACAAGATCATATCGACAATCTGTACTCTAACGCACCTCTTTGATACGTCTCTGTCATGGCTCTCCATCGGTACTTCACAACACAGCCTGCACGACTGGTAGGTAACATCGTGTCGCACATATCGCGAATTTCAGATCACGCCCAGCTATAAGACATTTTATGCCAACATTGTCACCATAGTTACCATCATCATCCACAACATATAAATAATCACGTTCCCAGAAGGAAACCAAACTTTAATTTCATATATAATAAAAATCTTCCGGGCTGTTATGCCGTGGTCCACTCCTCTCGCTTCTCCCAGACGTTTCGACTACTGCTGCGGTAGTCATCTTCTGTGGCGTTGTGTAGATACGCTCTCCTGTATCCCGCAGTAGTCGAAACGTCTGGGAGAAGCGAGAGGAGTGGACCACGGCATAACAGCCCGGAAGATTTTTATTATATTGACACCGGCCGTGAAAGCCTTCATACTTTAATTTCATAGATTGCAAGTGTTAAAATATTTCAGCTCTTAGGGCTTTTCAGTCGTGAAATTACCAGCGTTTCGCCCCAGTGTAGCAGTGGGCTCATCAGTTGGATTGGTACACCTTTGCAAGATGCTCGAGACACGACTGAAAGCCTCGTATGTAGGACAACGCAGTGACGGTAGCAACCCAACTGATGAGCCCACTAGATAACTGAGGCGAAACGCTGCTAATTTCACGATTGAAAAGAGCTTGAATGGTTTATCCTCACCAGAGTTAAAAACTGCCTAATAGTTTGCTGTTGTAATGAAGGCTGTTATTGGAATGTCAGTGTGAAGATCACTTTTTACTTAGTGCTCAGCCTTGAATGTGTAAGATATCCGTGATCTGCTTCAAGGACCCCTGAACGCATGGACTCAAGAGACTCTTTGGTTGTTGTGTAACCAGTAACCCACGTTAATCCTTGTGTGCTATTTCATCTCCATCTCCCGTCTTATGTATTGTTCATCAACATATACTACACGACAGGAACTGTAAACATAATATTAGGAGAACAATCGTTCACTTTGAAAGATTTTGAAGCTAACTGTTGTGTAGCGAGATGGCTTTTAGATATTGGAGTGTCAAGTGGTCAGCCTGACGGCTCCGTAAGTCTCATCCACAACGGAACACCGCCTTTAGTCCTGCACTGAACTATAAAATAGCATTTTCTCCGCTACACGGGAAAGCATAGAATCATGGATATGTTAGTTGCCTCCGTGAATCAGTGGTAAGAGTGTCGTCCTCCAGATCCTGAGGTAGCGGGTTCAAACCCGGCAGAGGTAGTCGGATTTTTGAGGGCGGAAAAAAGTCCATTTGACACACCATGTCGTACGATGTCGGCATGTAAAAGATCTCTGGTGACACAAATCACCAGTTGACCACGGACCCGCTTGTGCTTGTTGTGGGAATTCATTTACACCAGTCTAGTAGTTTTTATTTGTATATTATTCACAGCGCCACAAATTTACTCAACTGTCTAAACTAAAAGCAGTGATACATACTTTATATATCACGTGGCCCTCCAGCTCCTTACTTTCTATGTGTAAATGTTTCGCACGCAATAATGGTGAATGGGTTGCCTAATCTCTGATTTTCAAAGGAGCATTATAACGTATTATATCCGGAAGGGAACCAAATAGCAGTCACTCTACTGCACACCTTCTCTAACAGCCATAGACGCCCAAGAGAGTTTCGGTTTACTCGGTCTGCCATCTAGTAGGCCTAGAGTAAAACGGAACGTCGAAATTGACGAGCAGACAGCCAGTTGGCGTCAAATTGAAATGTCTGCACACGGTAGCTGAGGCCATACGATTGTTGTTATTTTATGGATATGTTTCTCGGCCTAGAAGGCAAGAAAGCGAGTACAGATTCTTTGGTTGCTCCCCTCTTAGTAACCTCTTACAACATACAGGGGGTTCAGATAATACATCCTTCGTCTCCTCCCACAGAAGAGATAAAGAGTTCCTGTAAATCGAAATAAAAACTGGTGTACCCACGAAAGAACGGTAGGGTTCATGAACTGTGAGAAAATGAAAGACATTATAGACCTCGTATATTATTATTATTATTATTATTATCATCATTCAGCCCTGTGATGTAGAGATATCGTGCTCACCTCTTATTCCAGTGCCCCGGGTTCGTTTTCCGGCCTGTACAAGGATTTTAATTCTGGACTCGGTAGCAGAACGTGGTTCACTTGATACGGGTTTTTCTCAAGCTCTTAGTTACACGAAGAAAGCGCACAGTGAGAAGATGGCGCTACTGACCTAGTGGTTGTCTTGGTTAAAATGGTTTCGGGAAACTGACGACGTTAAATCCAGATGGACCCCCAGTCCCAAAACAATGCCATGATAAAAATAGTGGCTATAGTGCGAAAGAACAAACGATGCGAAACATTGTGGTGAACTACCCCCTTAGAACTTTCGGAGACAATTCTGGACACACTCTTCACAGTGCATCCGTGCGTCGCCTGAACTTATGGAACCCAACACGAAATGTAATCGGCGCTCTTCAGTTAACCACGGGACCGCTTGTGCTAGTAACTTTTTATTTGTATATTATTCACGGCCACATAAATTTACTCGACTGCCGAAACTAAAAGCATTGATACATATATCAGGTGGCCCTCCAGCTCCGTACTTTCTACATGTGAGTGTCTCGCCCGCCGTAATGGTGAATGGGTTGCCTAGTCTCTGATTTTCAAAGGAGCAATATAACGTATTATATCCGAAAAGGAACCAAATAGCAGTCATTCTACTGCACACCTTCTCTAACAGGGTGTATTATTTTGTAAATACGTCAAAGATGTGGAAAGTAATGTTTAATCATTAATGACTTTATACACGTACAGACTCTACTAAAGAGTTGCTTGTATGTTATATGTGCCTTGAAGGATCCATTCGCTCCTAGTTACATTTCCTTTTCGGTGAAATACGTTTATAGGAGGCAGATGGCTGCTAGAAGTCGCGGCAGCTTGCAGGTACGGCACGAGTAAGAGATACTACACTAACCTACAAACATTAGTCATGATAAACATTGCGAGCTCTCTGAAAGAGATGCGTGTTCATTATGCAGTATTTACGGTAAATATGTAACTGCAGTGCCAGCTTGAAACTTCACGGCAGCACCTTAGTCCACAAGAATCACCGCGGGCGGAATTGGTGTTTATTGTCAGACCTTGAGACTTGAGATTGGCGCATGCGCACCCCTCACCCCGCATGCACGTGACTTCTCGTTAGACGACCATAATATTTGGAAACTCCTGCGCGTATCGTCTTCGAGCTTCGGCTGCATAGCGGCCATGTTCTACATAGATTGAAGTTATGGTTGTGTATTCGTCCTTGCTGAACACAGCAGCCATTGTCAGCAACTGTACTGCTGGTGTTCGAGGTACCAGCCTATTACCGTGCAGGGGGACAGCTATCACGACATATCTTGAAGAAAATCTGAAAATGAACTATAGGAATAAGAAAATGTTCATTTTTACGGACAGCCAAGCGGCCATTAAGGCACTAGAAGCAGTCCGGATAATATTTAGAATTGTCTGGTATTGCCACTCACTTCTCCTGAAGCTCTCAAAGTACAACATCGTCAAAATAATATGGGTACCAGCGCATGCAGGTATAGGAGGAAATGAAAAGGCAGATAAACTGGCCAGGAAAGGGGCAGAAACACATTTTGTAGGCCCAGAACGTGTATGCGGGATTTCCTATGGACAAGCCCGACACTACATAGGAAAATAGGTACAAAAGAAACAAGTGGGAAAACTGGAAAAATACTCCAGGATGCAGGCTTGCAAAGGAACTGATAAAAGTACCAAAGAAGAAGTATACTAAAGACCTGTTGAAACTCAGCCGAGAAAATATACGATGGGTAGTAGGACTGTTGACAGGACACTGCTATCTGAAAAATAAAACACCTACATAGAATTGAAGTAATAAGAGACAATATATATAAGAAATGCAATGAAGCAGAGGAATCAGATGAAGACATACCTTTCGAATGTGAGGCGCTGGGTAGAATCAGACTCTCCACTCTAGGACTACCAGGTGAAGAGGGAGAAAAAAAATACAAGAAGACCCAATAAGAACAACCTGCAGCTTTGTGAAGGGAGCAGGTATATCTAGGTGGGAATGAAGGAAAAACATGGTAGCAAAAGATCTTAGAGGTCGACGCTAATTAGGAACTAATGTTTAGAGGCCCCATGAAGAAAAGAATAAGGAGAACAACGCACGGGGACAATTTAGATGGGTAGCGCTGAGGAACATGCAGTGAGCGGCCGTCCGGTTAACTCTTCGTATCCTGAAGTAACCTGCCTGCAGGCAGTAATACTCCTGTGAACTTCAGTTGTTAAATATCCCACTTATCATGCAAGGAACGAAGAGATCCGAACAAACGTAGGAATAATTGAATCTATGGAAGAAAGACTAAGGTCATCCAGACGTAAACTGTTTGGGCATGTTAAAAGAATGAATAGCACAAGAATACCCCGTGTTGGAAGACCAAGAAAAAGATGCGTAGATCAACTGAGGGAAGACGTGCAGAGCAGAGGACGGAGTTGGGAATTTGTTACGAATAACAAAACGTTTCTGGACAGAGCGCATCCGAGAATGCTCGTTTACAACCATCCTATCCGCCATGCTGGAAGTGTTCAGCGATGATAATGCTGATGGTGATTTCTTGTTGAATTATTGTACTTGGACTTAACGCAGCATATCGCAGTAGAAATTCTAATCCTTTTAAGGTAGACTTACGTTCATCGACAACGGGTGCATGGAAAGAAAAAATTTAAGACGCTTTTAGAGTTTCGGTAGAACGCGTATATCGTCGAAACTATTTAACTAACGATTTTGTTTAATGTCTTAATTGGCAGATAAACGAGGAGACTACCTGTTGCAAAAACAAAATTGAAAATTTGAGACGTAGTTTTCATGAAATAGCGCTTCATAGTGAGGCAAAATTTGTGCTAAATATGTGACGTCACACACATACTTTATTATAAGATAGCGCTGTGTTGACTCGCGCGCTTAGTTGGAGGTTAGCTGAAACAGCGAAAATAATTTAATAAGTAAGTCTAGGAAACGTTCAAAATCCTGCAGCCGTTACAATAGTGACAGGCTACCGCCATTTTTTTAAATGAGAAAGACAAGCCTAAAGTAGGGAACTTCAGTCGACGATTTATGTGATAGGAAATACAGTGTGTTTCTCTCATCGGTTCGCCGTCAGGCGTACCCAGCTTATCTGTCACCCGTTGACTCATCACTTCCCGTTACACAGCGCAGCGGCAGCATGGGAATGCCCACACTTCACAGTTCATGTCCGTGTATTAAGTGGTTGATCTGTCGTTCCACCTGTTCTCGAGTTGTGAAGTGTTACTTCGGGATATAATTCTCATAATGCTTCCACATGTGTATACGGTACAGGAAATGGAAAATATGCACGATCATTATGTGAAAATGGAGTCTTCGAGGGAAGTTGTTAGGTGATTTGTAACACAATTTCCAGGTGTACGCCCTCCACACAGAGAGAGCGTGCGGAAACACGTAATCAAATTGAGAGGAACTGGTTCTTTACTCGGTGAGAAGCGAAGTGTTAAAGAAACGTGTACTTAACGACGAAAAAGTAAATGAACTCGCGGAAAGATTAGAACATACGCCCAGTGCTGCCAGCTGAGCGGAATTTCCGCTAAATTTGGCGGATTTTTAAATGGAACAGCGGAAAAATTTTCCATTTAGCGGACAGCGGAGTTTTTGACGGATTTTTAAACTTCCATTAACGATTTTCAGCGGTAGGAATATCACCTTTCATCAGCAGTAGAAAAATTACCGCTAATATAGAACTTACTACGTTATCATAGTCTAGTTAATACAGTTGTATTGTACTTACGCTGCATACTATCACTCGTTTTCTAGACCAGCTCTGGCCCACACACTCAGTCAGAATTTGTTGCAATCGTTACTGTACTGTTGATGAGACGGGTAGTGTCGTGTTTGATATCGTGTTTCTTTTGACATTCGGTTCTTTTTGGTACGGTACATCAAGATGTCGAAAGGAAAGGTTGAAGAGTACAGTCGGATATTTCGTAAAGAGTGGCTAAATATTTGAACTTTAAAAGACTAGTTGGTTGAACTTCCCAGTGATCCCAACCATGGACGGTGCATCTATTGGCAGCGCAATATAAATACGAAAATGTAGGGCATTATTTCTTTCCGCACTTATCGTAAACAGTGGAAACAGTAATGAAAGTGCAAATAACTTTAGAAATTAATTTGAAAATTTCTGTATGTGCCTTCCTTCTATGAACTGCCAGCGTGGATTTTGAAAAAGTATAGCACATGGAACCACAGAATCTCAATCCAGCAAGTCTGTTTCAGAGGACACAGTGCTAAGAGGAGAAGGTGAAACTGGTGAGTGTTGAGATAATCTCCTCCATTAAAACAGCTGGTATATGCTATTTTGCTTCAGTTCGAAATTTAGCGGGAATTAGGACTTGATGGACGGGACATTCGTATTATTCGTATTATTGATAATCTCTACTGGAACCAGTGTGCTGGCGTAAGAGTTGATGGTCGTGTCTCGGAAGAAGTCTCAATTATGAAAGGAGTTCGCCAAGGCTGTATTCTTTCCCCCATGCTTTTCAACATCTATTCAGAAAAGATTTTTCGAGATGCTCTTTACGGAAAGACTCAAGGAATTGTGGTTAATGGTTTCATCATAAATAACATCAGGTACGCCGATGACACTGTGCTGCTTGCAACCAATCTCCAGGATCTACAGGAACTACTTAATGCTGTCACTGAAGCCAGCAACGCAATGGGCTTGAAGCTTAATGTAAAGAAAACCAAGTGGATGGTTATAAGTAGGAAAGAAGATGGCATTCAAGGTAATCTCACAACAGCGAAGGAACAGATCGCGAAAGTGGCAACATTTAAATACCTGGGATGTCACATCAGTGATGACTGGGACCTTACTCACGAGATCCGATGCAGAATTGAGCAGGCCAGAACTTCTTTTCAGAGACATAGGAAACTTTTGACAAGCCGTGACCTTTCCATTTCACTACGGACACGACTACTCCGGTGCTACGTTTTCAGCATTCTGTTATACGGCGTTGAGGCGTGGGCACTAACTGAGACCATGTGCGAGAGATTGCAAGCATTTGAAATGTGGACGTACCGAAGGTGCTGAAGATATCTTGGACAGCTAAAATGACCAATATAGACGTTTTGCACCACCGTATGAACAAAGAACCAGAAATTCTCACTACCATCAAGAGAAGGAAACTAGAATACTTTGGTCATATGTTGCGGAACTCTAAATACCACCTTGTGCAAGTAATACTCCAAGGGAAAATTAATGGAAAACGTGGTCCGGGGAAAGTAGGACATCATGGCTCGGCAACTTGAGCCAGTGGTTTGGGGTGACGAAGCTTACACTGTTCAGAACAGCTATGAACAAACAACAGATCATGCTACTGATCGCCAACGTTCTGCGAGGACATGGCACATGAAGAAGAAGAAGAAGCGTATGTTCATATAAAATTTAGCGGAGAAAATATTTGTGGGTTGGCAACACTGCATACGCCTACAAAATCCCCAAGACGACTTGGACAAGAAGGTAGGTGAGCTACAAAAATGTTAAAATTGAAATTAAGATTATTAGAACATATCCGGAGAGAAATAGCCTCAATTACAGAAGACGAACTTATGCGTGTGAATCGGAGTTTCCTAAGACGATGCCAGAAATGTGTGGATACAGAACATTTCCAACATCCCCCGTCATAAGGTACCAGCTTATTTTCTTAATTTTAATTGTTATGTCATGCACGGATAAGGTGAGCTAAGTGTTGTCCTTGTTGCTCTCTCAAGCGGAGCGGGTAGTGATGAGTCAAAGGGAGGCAGATAAGCTGGGCGCACCTGCCGGCCAACAGATGAGAGAAACTCAGTGTGCGATATAAACAGACACAGCAAAAAACAGAATATTGAAGAATTAATGAATTTTATTTATTTATTTATTTATTTATTGACTTGTGGCGTGGCTCAGGCTATGAAGCCTGCTGTTATGCCAAACCATCTCATATGTACTACATTGTACAAACTACAGAGTATTAGGATTTCTAGTTACATATAATTATAAAATTAAACTTAAATAATAGTTATAAACAAAAGGAAAATTTCTGAGAGTTACTTTAAAAAAAACATTAAATACTAATTTCTTAAGTCTATGTACCATTTATAACATGTTTTTTTAAATACATTTCTACTATGTATGTCTCTAATTACAGCCGGAAGGGAATTCCAAGAGCGTATGGTTGCAGGTATGAATGAGTTGCCGTACCCGGTCGTGCGGTAAATAGGGAAGCTCAGCAGGGAAGAGGTTTCTGACCTTGTAGGTATGCTGTTGGGAGATGACAAGTATTTAAGATCCATTCTGAGATAACTTGGTGTGTCTGTACGGAGAATGTTGTGAACAAGCGAAACAGAGTGAAGGTTTCTTCTCTCCGCCAAATATAACCACGACAGCTGTTCAAGACAAGGTGATATATGGCAATACCTGGGCATATTTAATACAAAACGGATGCATGTATTATAAGCCCGCTGAAGTTTAGTGTTAAGTGTGGTGTTTAGGTTGTTGTATATTACGTCACCATAATCGAAGATGGGTAGAATTAAGCTTTGAATAAGTAACTTTCTCGTATTTAGAGGGAGGAGAGGTGAGTGTGAGAGTGGGAAGAACAAGCGAGGAGACAAATAAGAAAGCAATGGAATCAAAGGAAGATAAACGTAAATAGACATGAAGAGAAGGAAAAGGGTAAATGAATGGAAAGTTTTAGCCTATAAGGAGGGAATGAATAGGGAGCAGTTGTTACGTAAAAAAAACCCCACATATTATATGTGGATGTTGTTTTGACACATGTAAATAATACTGTTATTGCTCTGCGATATCACGAGTAGTACATCACTGACCTTTGGCTTATCACATAACGAGGTCTTAGCCATAAACTCATCCAGAGTTCCTCCGTAATCTCATTTATTTGTTCGATATACATGTAGGGCTGTTAGCTTATCATCCGGGAGAGTTGTTTCGTTGTAGCTGAATGGAGAACAGTAAACTCGCGGTTCTTGGAGCTAATGAACAGGGAAACCTACACTAGAAATCGAAAAACACGGATAATCCAATTCATTGAATATTTATGGAATAACTTGATTGATTTTTTCCACCTTTCAATACTTATCTTATTTTTATAGCTAGTTTCTATGGGTATACAAACATATTGTGTCAGCTTAAATTCTAGCGAAGTATTAGAAGAACGTGTTTCTTTCCATTTTAGGAACATCTTCAGCTTAAACGTATATTAAGAACAGATAATGGCACATGTAAACCGGAAGGTAAGCATTTGATTGTTGTTCACTTATTTACGAGGTTCTTTGTATGTATGTATGTATGTTCAGTCCGTCAGCGATTCTGCTGGTGGGATCCTCAGAGCTCTGCCATCAGCTCTCATAGATGGCCTAGGCATCACTGAAGAGGCGTACTAGGGAAATGAGGAGTGAGGTAGTTTCCCGTTGCTTTCCTCACCGAGCCAGAGTTGCTATTACATATCAGACTGCCAAGCCCACTGAAATGCATACACCAATTGACCCTATGAGCAATATTTTCACACCATTTATAGCAGGGACTGGCTGCATAAGGATTGGCATTACTAGCATCGCTCATACCTCAGTCACTTTCATATTGTCAAAGCCAAGGATAAGACAGAGACAGATGTATGAAAGTAACAAAATTGCTCTAGCCTATACCAGAAGACATAGTGCACTGTAAACACTAGGTCCGGCCAGCAAAGGCATTAGGTTCTTTACTCCCTCCTAATACTTTATATTTCGTTTCATTACAGAATCCCACCAGCATCTCTATATTTTTAACCAGGAATTATAATCAAGTAAGGTTTTGATTTTAAGGAGTTTCCCCCAGTTACAGTGTATTATAGTTTAAAATTCAAAATTCAGTACTTATTACAAGGTAATAGAATGTACATTGTATAAAATCAACCAGATTTTCTTCAGTCAGTCAGTCAGTCTTAAATGATTGCAAAGAAATTGGAAATTTATTGAACATCTCCCTTGGTAAGTTATATTTAGAGGAAAGAAGAACCTCTTCCCCTTTAAAGACTAATGCCACAACGAACTATATTATCAGTACGAACAATGACGTGTTCAGTGTTTTAATTCTCTACGAAGAACATTTTAACTTCATTATCACCTATAGTTTTCTCATCATTTTATATGTGCCAATATTTGTACTTAATACGCGTTGTTTTAAATTGAAGGTGTTCTAAAATGGAATGAAACATGTTCTTGTAATGTTCAGCCAGAATTTAAGCTGACACATGTTTGTATACCAATATTAGGTGTATGCATAAGTTTTTTCCGGTTTCACTAAGAGATGGCGCCAGCGAACAGTACGCAGCGTATGAATTTGACACATACGTCAGTTTGTTCGTCTGCTTATTCGTCATGGTTTGGCATTAATCTAAGTTACCAACACACACAAGTTGAGTGCGCCAAACATTAGCGTCTGTGTTGTATCGTTCAGTGATCATGTCGACGTTTGTGCCTGAAAAAGAACATTTGCGGCACGCATTGCTTTTCTTATTTAATCGAAAGAAAAAAAGGCTGTGGAAAGCCATCGTTTGCTGGTAGAAACATGTGGTGAACACGCTCTGTTGATTAGAAAATGTCAAACATGGTTTCAGTGTGAAAGCCAGTGCGCGCTCTGGTATGGCATTTTGTATTATGAGCTCCTGAAGCCCGGTGAAACCGTTAATGCACAACAAATGATTAATTTAAATTACGCATTGATCGAAAGCGACCGGAATGGACCAGAAGACATTGCAAAGTGATTTTGTTACACGACAATGCGCCGTCTCACACAACAAAACCAGTGAAAGATGCCTTCAAATCGCTTGGATGGGACATTCTTCCGCACCCGCCGTACTCTCCTGACGTAGCACCATCTGACTATCACCTCTTCGCATCAATGGGGCACGCGCTAGCAGAGCAGTACTTCAGCAATTTCGAGGAAGTTGGAAAATGGGTCGACGAATGGTTTTCCGCTAAAGACAAGCAGTTTTTCTGGCATGGTATTCATAACTTAGCTGAAAGATGGGCGAAGTGTGTAGAAGCCGATGGCAAATATTTTGAACAAACAAAAAATGCATTTTCCTTGAAAATTACGTGTTTTCTTTACCATGAAAACTGGCAAAATCTTATGCATACACCTGATATGCAGTTTGGGTCAGGTAGCTGTGAGGTTGCATTCGGCAGACAGTGGGTTCGAACCCCACTGTCGGCAGTCCAAAAGAGGTTTTTCGTGATTTCCCATCTTCACACCAAACAAATGCTGGGGCTCTACCTTAATTAAGGCCACGGTCTTTTCCTTAGCAATCCTAGCCCTGTCGTATCCCATCCCCTGTGGAAGGGCGCGGTTGAGTAACACGCACAGTATTCCCTTCCTGTCGTAAGAGGAGACTAAAAGTGGCCCTAGGTGCCCTTGACATGGGAGCGTGGGTTGGCGACCATGGGGCCCTTAGCTGAGTCGTGGAATTGCTTCCACTTATCTTGTGGCAGGCTCCTCACTTTCATCTATCCTATCCGACCTCCCTTGGTCAACTCTTGTTCTTTTTCAGACCCCGAAGGTATTACGTATGGAGGCCTAGGGAGTCTTTTATTTTCATGCCCTTCGTGGCCCTTGTCTTCCTTTGGCCGATACCTTCATTTTTTGAAGTGTCGGATCCCTTCCATTTTTCCCTCTGATTAGTGTTATATAGAGGATGGTTGCCTAGTTGCACTTCCTCTTAAAACAGTAATCACCACCACCATCTTTCCTATCCCATCGTTGCTAGAATAAACACAAACAAATAAAAAATAAATAAAAACAAAAATAAACAAAAAATACGATCTATCTGTGTCGGTGCGACATAAAGCAGACATTGAAAATAATAATAATAATAATAATAATAATAATAATAATAATAATAATAATAATAATAATAATCTTATTGCCTCTGGTACCATGTACAAGCATTTTGAATTAACGCGGTTTAGGCCACTTTCACGCGCGTTTCAAGGTTTCATTTTACTCCACCAGATGGCAGACTAACGGATGTCTTTTGGGATCAGTTTTAGTTAATTTGTCGTGTGAACATCAGACGTATCACTGGAAAACTTTTGCATTCCGTCTTCTTCTTCTTCTTTTTAATTTGTTTACCCTCCAGGGTTGGTGTTTCCCTCGGACTCAGCGAGGGATCCTACCTCTACCGCCTAAAGGGCAGTGTCCTGGAGTTGAAGACATTGGGTCGGGGAATACAACTGGGGAGAATGACCAGTACCTCGCCCAGGCGGCCTCACCTGCTGTGCTGAACAGGGGCCTTGTGGGGGGATGGGAAAGTTGGAAGGGATAGACAAGGAAGAGAGAAGGAAGCGGCCGTGTCCTTAAGTTAGGTACCATCCCGGCATTTGCCTGGAGCAGAAGTGGGAAACCACGGAAAACTACTTCCAGAATGGCTGAGGTGGGAATCTAACCCAGCTCTACTCATTTGACCTCCCGAGGCTGAGTGGACCCCGTTCCAGCCCTCGTACCACTTTTAAAATTTAGTGGCAGAGCCGGGAATCGAGCCCGGGCCTCCGGGGGTGGCAGCTAATCATACTAACCACTACACCACAGAATGCATGCCATCTATCCAATTGCTTTTGCTGGGTTTGAATCTGCGCTCTTGTAATCCACAGCGGGAAGCTAGGCAAAGTAGTAAATGAATGAATGAGTGAATGAGTGAGAATCTCGATAACAATGAATTTATCTCTGAGGTCATTGCATTACCGAGTTAACAGCCGTTTGTTTCATATTAGACGTATCAACCCAGAAGGCTATGTTGTAGAGGTTCGCCGAATACACAAGGCTGTTGTCTTATAGTATAGGGGTAGCGTACCTGCCTGTCACCCGGAGGCCCCGGACTCGATTCCCGGCCAGGCCAGGGATTTATACCCGGATCTGTGGGTGGTTCGAAGTCCATTCAGCCTACAATTGAGGAGCTATCTGACGGTGAGATAGCGGCCTCAGTGTAGGAAGCCACGAATAATTGCCAAGAGGATTTGTCGTGCTGACCACACGACACCTCATAATCTGCAGGCCTTCGGGCTGAGCAGCGGTTGCTTGGTAGGCCGTGGCCCTTCAGGGTTGTTGTGCCGTGGGGTTTGGTTTTGTTGTCTTGTAGTAGGCTCTGTATGAGCGCACGACCTTGGTCCAGCTAGATCAAGTGCTCACATCCTTCGAACAGGATAATATTCACTATAATAGCGGTGCTAATTGAAGTAGTTACATCTACTAAGAACTCCAGCACGAGCTGGCTGTAAGGAACAGTTTAACTCATTCAACTACCATCTACTTGCTCATGTGCTACATCCACATAAGACGTGGAACACTTCACATGATCGGGGGGTGATTGCCTACTTGAACGTCATCTTAAAACAATAATCACCACCACTTAATCTCTCTTTGACCGAGCTCGATAGCTGCAGTCGCTTAAGTGCGGCCAGTATCCGGTATTCGGGAGATAGTAGGTTCGAATCCCAATGTCGGCAGCCCTGAAGATGGTTTTCCGTGGTTTCCCATTTTCACACCAGGCAAATGCTGGGGCTGTACCTTAATTAAGGCCACGGCCGCTTCCTTCCAACTCCTAGCCCTTGTCTGTCCCATCGTCGCCATAAGACCTATCTGTGTCGATGCGACGTAAAGCAAGTAGCAAAAAACAAAAAAAGAAAACAAAAAAACCTCTCTCTTTGTAGAGCCTCCGGGGTTCAGGTGGCAGCGCGCCGGCGTCTCACCGCTGGGTTCTGTGGTTCAAATCCCGGTCACTCCATGTGAGTTTTGTGCTGGACAAAGCGGAATCGGGACAGGTTTTCTCCGTGTACTCCGGTTTTCAGCGCTTCCGTAGCTCAGGCGGAAGTGCGCCGGCCACTCGCCGTTGGATGCCGTGGTTCAATTCCCGTTCACTCCATGTGAGATTCGTGCTAGACAAAGTGGAGGCGGGACAGGTTTTTCTCCGGGTACTCCGGTTTTCCCTGTCATCTACCATTCCGGCATCACTCTCCAATATCGTTTCATTTCATTTCATCTGTCAGTCATTAATCATTGCCCCAGAGGAGTGCGACAGGCTTCGGCAGCCGGCACAATTCCTATCCTTGACCCGTTCAAATGACTGGAAACAGGCTCTGGATATTCATTTAATCCACCTGTGTGGGTGTTATGTGTCGGCCTTCGAATCTGAAGCTCACGGGTTCTTGCCCTTTTTTAAAGAAAGAAACAAGCCATTCGACGCTCCATATCGTGCGATATCGACTGTAAACGATCTCTGGTAACACAGTTGGCTCGTAGCCGACAAAATTAATTAAACGTCTCACCCATAGATCACCCAGCAGAGATGCGGTGTAGTCTTGCCATCTGAAATGAAATGAAGTGGCGTATGGCTTTTAGTGCCGGGAGTATCCGAGGACAAGTTCGGCTCGCCAGATGCAGGTCTTTTGATTTGACTCCCGTAGGCGACCTGCGCGTCGTGATGAGGATGAAATGATGTTTAAGACGACACATACACCCAGCCCCGGTGCCAGCAAAATTAACCAATTAAGCTTAAAATTCCCGACCCTGCCGGGAATCGAACCCGGGACCCCTCTGACCGAAGGCCAACACGCTAACCATTTAGCCATGGAGCCGGACACTCTGCCATCTGATAGAGGAAAATGGAACGTCGAAATTGACGTGCAGGCAGCCTAGATGACGTCAGATTACATTTTTGCAACTTGCTTTAGGTTGCTTCGACACAGATAGGTCTTATGGTGACGATGGGATGGAAAGGAAGCGGCCGTGGTCTTATTTAAAGTACATTTGCCAGGTGTTAAAATGGGAAACCACGGAAAACCGTTGTCTCCCCAATGTAAGGTCACAGCTGCGCGCCCCTAACCACATGGTCAACTCGCCATCTGACGTCAAATTCAGATGCATGTACACGGTAGCTGTGATATTATTATTATTATTATTATTATTATTATTATTATTATTATTATTATTATTATTATTATTATTATTATTATTATTATTATTATTATTTAAGAAGGAAGCCAGCTCCCGGAGGAAACTATCTTTACACCGGTCTGTTTTTACACCAACTTTGCTGTACAGAATTGAATGCTGGGTGGACCCAGGATATGTTATTCATAAGTTAGAAGTAACAGACATGAAAGTAGTGAGAATGATTGCTGATACAAACAGGTGGGAACAATGACAGGAGGTTGCTAGGAATGAGAGATGCAGGCTACGTTAGCTATGAATTTGATTAATGAGGCTGTATGCATGAAGCGGTTTCAATGTTGGGGTCATGTGAGGCGAATGGAGGAGGATAGGTTACCTAGGAAAACAGTGGACTCTGTTATGGAGGGTAGCGTGCCTACCTCTTACCCGGAGGCCTCGAGTTCTATTCCCGGCCAGGTAAGGGAATTTGACCTGTATCTGAGGGCTGATTCGAGGTCCACTCGGCCTACGTGATGACAATTGAGGAGCTATCTGACGGTGAGACAACGCCCCGGTCTAGAAAGCCAAGAATAACGGCCGAGATGATTCGTCGTGCTGACCACACTACACCTCGTAATCTGCAAGGCCTTCGGGCTGAGCAGCGGTCGCTTGGTAGGCCAAGACCCTTCGGGGCTGTTGCGCCATAGGGTTTGTTTGTTTGTTTGTTTGTTTGTTTGTTGTTTGCTTGTTTGTTATGGAGTAAAGGGAGGCTAAGACGAAGGTGGTTAGCCTCAGTTTCTAACGATTTATAGATAAGAGGTATAGAAATATACGAGGCCACAGAACTAGTCGCGAAAAGAGGATCGTGGTGGCGCTCCGGTTAGTAAATTCACTGAGGCTTGCAGACTGAACGCTGAAATGCATAACAGTCTACGGCGAAGAAAAATGTATTAATGTAATTATTTGTAAGTCCTGTCCTCCTGACTTTTCTTAGCAGCTTCATTTTCTTTGATGTTAGGCTACGGGGTCTCGCAAAAAACAAAAAACAAAAAACAAACAAACAAACAAACAAAACAAACAAACAAACAAAAACAAATTTTGTGATTGATTCTTGCCAGAATCACAGTCCCATTGTCCCGTGTTGTTAGCCAGATGATAAAAGTTCCTTATCAACTAATGCGCCTCACTTCATTCAAATGTTAAAAAGAATCGCCACATAATGGGATGTTGACTCTTGACCATTTAATCTCGGAGACTGTTGCACTTACCACGTGTTCATGGAATGCTCTATCTAGGATAAGCATCCTCAGTTTGAACCAGTTAGTTCTGAGGCTACTTGAGATACCGTAAATTGTACTGTCAAAGTATTGGAAATGCTTAAATTATCTTCGAATTTATTTGTGATTACGTTGTAATGACCCGTTGTTCCATGTTAGTTATGAAATCCTGGAACACCACCTTTGTACCAGTGGAGATTTTAGGTATGTACATAGAAATTATGTGGTATGTTTCGGGCTGTCAGTGGTGAGTTGGCGTGACTTGACATAAGTAGAAAAATGCTCTTGAGTGGAACTTTTAACAGTAGGAAAGTCATAATATGAAGATAAAGTTTGAAGTGGGGCAAATATTCATTTATAGAACGAGGAGTAAGGAATTGAAATAAATTATCAAGGGAAATGTTCTATAAATTTCCAAATTCGTTGAAAATATTTAAGAAAAAGACTCGGTAAACAATTATAAATATATTTAAATAGGAGAGAAACAATTGATAGGAAATCCTCCTCGTGGGTGACCGCCTTGAATACAGATCATTGATGATTGATTAAGTTGGTATCTCTCTGTGTGCTGCAGTGAGTCTTTGAAATCTGTCAGTTGCGAGCGGCGTTCTCGACGACAGGAATGAATGCAGTTTAGGGTGCCAGAAACTTCAGCGTGGTATGTTTGTCAGTGGCGGCGATTAGGGGGCTCGAGGAGGGGGACAGCCCCCCCCCCCACTTAGGGCGTAGTTAAATTCTAAACGATTTTTAATTGCACAATCGAGCCGTACTTTAATTTCATTGTAAAACATATGTAATTAATGTTTGGTGAAAGTTTTGTTTATAGCATTGAATGGAAATCTCAAAATAAGTTATTATTACCGCTTTTAAGTTAGTAGACTCTAAACCTTTACCTCTTTGTTGAATTTCGCTCAGAGAGTATAAAGGTACTTACCATTTTGTAGCTATTTCTTTCAGTTTTGATTTATACGCCCCCCTCACTCCCCTCCCCCGGCTCATATCTATATCAATCCTGGCCACTTTTTCTTGTCTATAAAAATCATTGAAACATATATCACGAATATACACATCCTCCCTAATTTACAGATGGCCTTTATACAACACACATACATACACCATTTTTAAATAATAATAATAATAATAATAATAATAATAATAATAATAATAATAATAAGATGGGGGAGGATAAGAAGAAGAATACTACTACTACTAATAATAATAATAATAATAATAATAATAATAATAATAATAAGAAGAAGAAGAAGAAGAAGAAGAAGAAGGCGTGACCCCCTATGGGTGGGGACGCAGACAAATCCACCCACGGTATCCCTTGCCTATCGTAAGAGGCGACTAAAAGGGGCGACCAAGGGATGATCGAATTCGAACCATGAGACTACTTGTAATTTGTACCACCACGCGGGGAACACCGTGGGTCGTTTTTACTTGCGCATAGTACCACTATGTTAGGTACAAAATAAGGTTTGTGATTAGTAGGGCTCGGATGTTAAGGAAATGTCCTGTTTTTCCTTCGTCTCTATTTTCTTGCCTGATTGGATTTTGGTGCAAATCAGGTGATTATCGTCACAATTAAGTGATTTTTTTTTGTCATATAAATGCATATTTCGGCTGTTGTTTTGTCATAAGGTCATATTTTGAGCTATTTTCGTAGAAACGTCATATTTCGGCGGTTTGGTGACACCTGTTGCTGTGCTAAGTCATCGTCAACTTTCCGAATGAGAACTCGTATTCACAAAACTGCTTTACCGTATCACATCTGTAGTTAATACAAGTGGAATACTCTGCCTCGTCTATCAAGATTGCGCGGGAATTGTTTTCTAACAGTTTGTCAGAAGGTATGGCACACATTAAGTCGAACTTTGGAATTATATCGAGTGCAATTGCTCGTTTAGAAACTGCTAGCTTAGAAAGTCATGCACATATTGAAATTGTCAGAAGTGTTGAACTTTTAGTACAACGATCACATGGAATCAACGAGCTAGAATAACATAGAGGGGCTGTACGCCTGACATCAGCGCTCCCTGCGGAAGCAAGTTAATAAGGGGCAGCCATGTTAACGGTTGTCAGAACAAAGCGAATTGGCGCGAGAGCATATGTTGAGGTGACAGGGAGATCGTGCATGACAATTTAATTTCCTAAGTTTTAAGAAGTGATGACATAGATTCTCGCTTTCAAGAATGCCAGCCGTAAGCTCACCGTATGGTTGTACTAATCGGAGTAATAAAACCGAGGATATATCGTATTTTAAGTAAGTATTACTGAATTATAGCCGAGATTCCTTTTTGTAATTTCTGTTTGTAATTAACCCCATTTTATTGTTTACACGGCGAAAGTACGGATAGCCACGGTAATTATTTGTCGGATTTTGTTTCAGATTTCGTTTAAAGAACAAGGAATTAACGGAATAATGCGTTGTGAGGACGAAAAGAGATAAATGGTACCGTATCCCATTCGATTCAGTTGCTTATGCTCTGTACATTTCCAGCCCTATTTAATTTCCATTCACATTTACAAACAGAGGAAATGGAGCGTCCACCACCAAGGAAACGTAACCACGAAAAGTCGCCTATTTCGTTCAAACGTACACCAAGTATGGTACATACAGTATTTTACTGCTATTTTTGAAATGTATGCAGCCTTTATTGTAGATGTCTGTTGCCTTGGTATTTAAAACTATGCCACACTTCATAATGGACAACTTTCAAGCTAGTAATCCCAGTATGACATGGTAATGGGAGAAACGTGATATCCCCCCTATATTATAATGAATAATTACACTAAACGACTATAGTGGTAAAGTATTCATGGACCCCCTCTGTGGTGTACTGGTTAGCGTGAACAGCTGCTACCCCTAGAAATTTCAAAAGGGGTACGAGAGCTGGAACGGGATTCACTCAGCCTGGGGAGATCAACTGAGTAGAGGTGGGTTCGACTCCCGCCTCAGCCATCCTCGAAGTGATTTTCCGTGGTTTCCCACTTCTCCTCCAGGCAAATGCCGGGATGGTACTTAACTTAAGGCCACGGCCGCTTCCTTCCCTCTTTCTTATCTATCCCTTCCAAACTTCCCATCTCCCACAAAGCCCCTGTTCAGCATAGCAGGTGCGGCAGCCTGGGCGATGTACTGGCCCTCCCTCACAGTTGTATACCCGACCCAATGCCTCACACTGTCCTTGAGGTGGCAGAGGTGGGATCCGTCGCTGAGTCCGTGGGAAAAACGAACCCTGGAGGGTAAACAGATTAAGAAAGGAACACAGTACTCTATCTGACCTAGAGAAGAGGTGATATGAAAATTTAGAACATGAGTGAGATGGAGAAAAAGAGGCCTTTACTGCACAAGGTGTGTATGACACTGTGTTTTACGAGGTATAATTTTATAAGGTTACATAATGGCAATAGTTATTGACAGTTATCAGGTGTGTTTGTTCTTGCGGTATCTTATCTTCAGTATCTCCAATTGTACTGTAGCTTGTCCCAGCCGATCGTCTACGCAGAGAACAAAGATGTTCGGAATTTAGAGTTAGGATTTAGTTGTAGCTATTGGGTTTAATGTCGCATTAATCGTCGCTTCTTTCTCTCCATTGATGTTTAAACCATGCCTTTGCTCTGAAAAGACAATGATTTGTAAACCATTCTATACTGAGAGTGGCGGCTGCCAGAGAAGAGCATTCAAGCTAAATACACAGATTGTGTTCCCTCCAAAGGCTTTTCAGCCCGCGGGCACACAGTATATAAGTGGGCGGGCGATCAATGTGTGCGCTTCAGCCATAATAACATGGTCACGTCACGGGCCAGGAAGGACAATGAACAGTGAATGTTAAGGGAATAGTGGTATTATCTTTTTAAATTCAGTATTTAGAAAATCAGGTAATATTCAATACAGGATCTATCAGAACTATACCGACCTAAAAAAAGTTTCTCTTCGTGTTATGTCAAGAACGATGGTGCAGTGGAATTGAGGTTACATTTTTACTTCCGGGCGTGCGATTCAAATTGACGAACTCGCCGCCAGAGCACACGCCGCTGCCGTGCTTCAGGAAAGAGAAGGGGAGGGAGGGAGGGGAAGTGGGGTGTATGGTGGAGGCAGAGATAATGTTCCACGCGGATGCACAAGTTTCCTCGCTCGACTCGCACAAGATTGTCCTTGTATCTTACAGGCAACATCCACAGTTCGTTTATTAAACTGACAGTACAAGAACACGCTATCAGTCAGTCAAGGAAGGCACCAGAACGTTTCTCCCCTCGTCTGCAGTAACGTTCTTTATTACTGAACATGCTCTAAGATGCAACGTTGCCGCCCCACGATTGTGTATTCCTTCACTCACAACATTGTACAGTCGAACCTCGATATCTCGAATCTCCATTACTCGAATTTTCAGTATCTCGAAGTAACTTAAATTTCCCGGTCGCTTGTCCACTCGAAATTCGGTTTCACGAATTTCTCGAAGCAAACATTTCCTCCCTTGGAGCCAAAAATACTCTGTAACTCGAATGTTGTGACCCTCTGTGGGTGGGGGGAATCAGTTGAAGAATACACCCACGGTATCCCCTGCCTGTCGTAAGAGGCGAATAAAAGGGGCCCAATGGGCTCTCAGCTTGGGAGTGCGGGTTGGCGACCACGGGGCCCTTAGCTGAGTCCTGGCATTGCTTTCACTTACCTGTGCCAGGATCCTCACATTCATCTATCCTGTCCGACCTCCCTTGGTCAACTCTTGTTCTTTTCCGACCCCGACGGTATTAGAGCATTCGAGGCCTAGGGAGTCTTTCATTTTCACGCCCTTCGTAGCTCTTGCTTTTCTTCGTCCGTTACTTCATTTGTCGAAGTGACGGATCCCTTCTTCTTCTTCTTCTTCTTCTTCTTCTTCTTCTTCTCTGTCTACCCCCTGTGGGTGGGGGATGCAAACGAAAATGCACCCACGGTATCCCCTGCCTGTCGTGAGAGGCTACTAAAAGGGGAAACGAAGGGATGATTGTATTAGAACCATGAAACTACTTTTGATTAGTACCATCACGCGGGGAACACTATGGGTTGCCATTACTTGCGGGTAGTACCACTATATTAGGTGCACCAGAGGTTTGTGGTTAGTAGTAGCAGAGAGTGGTTCACTGTGGGTTTCCAGTACCCGTGATTAGTATCATTGTGAGAAACACCACGGGTCTGGGCGTTGCCTGTGATTAGTACCATTATATGAACGACACCGTGGGTGTTCGTTGCCTTTGATTAGTACCCACTGTATGAGGAACACCACGGGAATACCGGCGTCCGTGATTAGTACCCACTGTATGAGGAACACCACGGGTATGCGTTGCCAATGTGTGGCGCCATTATGTGAGAAACACCATAGGTCTGCGTTACCTGTGCAACGTACAATACTCGTGAGTTGTACCATCATGTGAGGAATACCGTGAGTCTACGCTACTTTCGATTTGTACCCCAACATGACACATACCATGGTTCTACTTTACTAGCGATTAGTACTATTATGAGGGGCCGTTGACCTGGATTTTGGACCCCTTCAGCCAACAAGCCTCCTCGATTCAGGATTGTATATTAGAAGTGTTCCCTTGGTCAGTATTACTATTTAGTATGTTACTTTTTGGGTCGGATCCACTGATTGTTTTACATTCATATCCCTCCATTCATTCTTCATGACATTTTTTTTTTATTTTAGTCAGTGGATGATTTTGAACTTTTAATTTGTCATTACCTTTCGAACCATTAGGGGTCGATGACCTAGACGTTAGGCCCTTTAAGTATCATCATCATCATCATCATCATCATCATCATCATCATCATCGAATTTTGTGCAACATTAACTGTGCAATACGGCATTTGTGGTTTGTGAGGAACAGTTAACAAGTAAACAAAGGGTTACAATGATGACGGGAACCGAAAAACTAAACTTCTAGTGATGAGAAAATCGGCGAAGCCTCGCTGTTTCTCAGGTGTGAATTAATTACCGGTCACGTACGAAAGCAACCCCCGAAATCGCGGATTACAAGCTCCATTTACGAATCTCGACTGCGTGGTATTGACGAGAAGTTTCGACCTGAAGGGAGGAGAGGTTAACCGTAACAAACAGAATATACCAAGGGATTTTTTCCAAAGATGTTAAAGGAGGCATGTGTCTTGTTTCACTACTGTAGGTACTGCTGTATCCTGTCTACTAAAAAGTACTATAATAAGGGTTATAACTAAAGTGATGCCGTAAAATAGAGTTTGTTTGTATATTTTCAAGTACTGTTACAAATTAAATGAAATGGCGTATGTCTTTTAGTACCGGGAGTGCCCGAGGGCATGTTTGACTCCCGTAGGCGACCTGCGCGTCGTGATGAATTTGAAATGATGATGAGGACGACACATACACCCAGCCCCATGCCAGTGAAATTTAACCAATGATGGCCATTTAGACATGGAGCCGGACTGCTGTTAAAAATAATGTACTCAGTATAAGCCCATAGATAGCCTACATATGATTCAATTATGTGCTATACATGTTTAAAAACGATATTCTCTACATCTGGAATTTCGATAACTCGCAATTAAATTTAGCTCCCGAGGTGATTCGAGATATCGAGGTTCCGCTGTAAATGGAATTAAATACTTATAATAATAATAATAATAATAATAATAATAATAATAATAATAATAATAATAATAATAATAATCTGTTTTCAGACGAACTTTGCTTTACGGGAGCGAAAGCTGGGTGGACTCAGGATATCTTATTGATAAGTTAGAAGTAACAGAGATGAAAGTAGCAAGAATGATTGTTGGTACAAACAGGTGGGAACAATGGCAGGAGGGTACTCGGAATGAGGAGATAAAGGCTAATTGAGGAATGAACTTGATGTATGAAGCTGTACGCATAAACCGGCTTCGGTGGTGGGGTCATGTGAGGCGAATGGAGGAGGATAGGTTACCTAGGAGAATAATGGACTCTGTTATGGAGGGTAAGAGAAGTAGAGGGAGACCAAGACGACGATGGTTAGACTCGGTTTCTAACGATTTAAAGATAAGAGGTATAGAACTAAATGAGGCCACAACACTAGTTGTAAATCGAGGATTGTGGCGACGTTTAGTAAATTCTCAGAGGCTTGCAGACTGAACGCTGAAAGGCATAACAGTCTATAATGATAATATATGTATAATAATAATAATAATAATAATAATAATAATATTCCCGGCCGGGAATCGAACCCGGGACCCTCTGAACCGAAGGCCAGTACGGTGATCATTCTGCCAACGAGTCGGACAGTGAAGTACTGAACGAAGAAAACAATACACCCAACACTCCTACTTCGCGCACAGTTCACAACGGTGCAGTAATGATCTCTGGACTCTGTTCTCTGCACTTCCCACTTCCCCTCCCTTCCCTCCTTTGACGCACAGCAACAGGCAGAGGCTGGCTCTCTGACACAGCAAATACGGCAAGTTCATCAATTTGAATCGCGCATCCGGAAGTTCAAAATAACCTCATTTTCGCGAAAAGAAAAATATGACCAATTCGATTGCACTATCGTTCTTAGCACAACACGAACAGCATCACTGTTGTTTTTTTTTGTCGGTATAGTTCTGACACATCCTGTATAATAGTATTTTCTGTTCATTTCTGTTTACGTACCGGATTCAGTACTGTACACAATGAGTTAAAGTTTTCTGTATTATACCTAAAAGAGTGTGATTTTAAACATTCCCACATTATAAGGAGTTAAGCGGATAAGCTGCGGCTTGCGGTTGAAAAATGAAAATCCACAGCCTGTTTCCAGTCATTCGACCGGGTCAGGAATGGAATGGATGAAGCCCCATCTAGCGGCGAGGATAGGAACTGTGCCGGCTGCCGATGCTTGTCGCACTCTTCTGGGGCAATGCTTAAATGAATGCTAGATGAACTGAAATTATATTGGAGTGTGTTGCTGGAATGAAAGATGATAGAGAAAACCGGCGTACCCGGAGAAAAACCTGTCCTGCTTCGCTTTTTCCACCACAAATATCTCATGGACTGACCGGGATTTGAACCACGGAACCCAGCGTTGAGATGCCGGCGCGCTGCCGCCTGAGCCACGGAGGCTCTGGCTTGCGGTTGCTTTAGTTTAAATAATTTGATGAACTCACGAGCAGTGCAAGAGTTTTTTTTGGACAACGCCTTCCTAAGACGGTATATCGGGCGTAGAGCTCCAGTGAATTGGCCTGTCCGGTCTCCTGATCTTAATCCACCGGACTTTTATCTGTAGAGACACATGAAAAGTGTGGTGTACGCTACTCCGGTTAACGCCAGCAACGACCTGAACAGTGTGCCAATAACGACTGTGTAGTGTTCGTCGGGAACCAGGTGTCCTCGAGCGGCTTGACCAATCCGTGTTGAGGCTAGTCATGGCGCACACTTCGAACATCTCCTGTGATGTGGCCAATGTATATTGCTTGTAACTCCGTAACAATGCATAGTAGGACATATTTTTTCTTGTTTTGATCTCAGGTATCACTCCCTGATGTTTGTCACAAATATTATTTGAGAAAAACTCACTGCGTACGATTTTAAAGCTTCTGAATCTCTATTTCTCCATTTCTCAGCTATGTACATTTAATCTTGAATGGCAGTTTCCAAGTACGCTAATGGCATTCCATTAACGATGTTTTTGACGGTTCAAAGAACTTACCGGCTCTCGTATGAGATAATATGCTCTAACTGTCTCGTGTATATGTACATTATACCGCCGAGTCTAACACTGTTGACAACTTTCCCAATATTGAGTTGATCTTCTGTGTCCTGTCACTTGGCAAAACCATTTTAGGTATAACAGATGGGAACGGCAAGAAATTTATAGTCGTAAACGTCAAGAATAAAGCCTGGAACTATTGGACGTTACGAGGTACTGGTTAGCGTGAGAGAATTAAGTGGTCACGTGAATTCACAATCAGGTTCATATCCGGTGAACTTGGCGGTGTGTACCATATTTTAGGGCAACATGATTGCTTTACGTGTCAGCGCGCATTTACACGATGAGGGTTATCATCTCTGTCACTGAGAGAAGAAAAAAAAGCAAAGCAAGTTCACCTCCGTACAGGCCATGAAGGCTCTTGGAGGAGTGGAAGCTAAAGGCTTCCACCATTGTTAACCTCGGCACGTGATGGGATAGAGTGGTTAGCTCTACGCCCGGCCACCTTTGCCCCCAGGAATTAACCCGGTACTCATTTTTGGTGTAGGCTGAGTGAACCTCAGGGCCATATATGCACCTCCGGAAGTGGAGATCTCATTTCTTAAATTTTACGACTTCCTGACGGGGATTCGAACCCACGTCCTTTACCGCCTCGGCCAGGTGGCCCCTTGAGAGAAGAAAAAGTAATCAGTATTTCACTGTAGAAAGTTGCTCAAACTACTTGGGTTAACTCCTTAAGTGGAGAATTAGTGACAGTGTGTTGGCCTCTGTATTACATGATCGTGGTTTTAAATCCGGCAGAAGTAGTCGGATTTTTGAAAAGCGTAAAGATGTGCGTTCTCCATTTTATGTCGTATCATCTCGGCGTGGTCATCTCTGATGGCACATTTTAAATGTATTCCACAAAAGATAATTAAAACTCGGGAATAGGGCACCCAATAGGGGTCCAGTTTCACTAACATGACGTAGAGTAAAATGTAACGTCGTATTTGACATGCAGGTGGCTTAAATGGTGTCAAATCAGAATGACTTCACATGGTAACTGTGGCCATATTATTATTATTATTATTATTATTATTATTATTATTATTATTATTATTATTATTATTATTATTATTATTATTATTATTATAGCACTTGATGCTCACGCAAGGTAAATAGTATTCATATCCGGCGAACTTGGCGGTGTGTACCATATTTTCGGGCAACATGATTATTTTGCGTGTTAGCACGCATTTACATGGTGAGGGATATTGCTCTAGTGTTTCGTGTTTCGTCAGATTATTATTATTATTATTATTATTATTATTATTATTATTATTATTATTGTAGTTATTTTTTCGTTTTGCCCATTCATAGAGCGCGTTGGAACTTGTTCATTGGCTTGATAACTTTCGCCTTCCTATTCTTTCAAAATCTCTTCATGAACTCGCTGTGTTCCCTCTTCCATTCTTATGGCACTTTGTACATGCAAGCACAGAAATGGTGTCCCGACGTAAACAATCAACACTGCCCCACTCCAGTACTGAAAGGAGGTGAGGGAGTGAAGGGGTAGTGTCGAAGGCGACTCCAGTACCGAAAAGGAGGGGAGGGAGTGAACAGGTAGTGCTGAAGGCACAGTGTGTGTATTGCTATACATCCACCACTGTGCCCATTTCAATCACAACAGTCTTGTAGCGGGCTGTCTACCTGTAGCAATGCGTTAAGCGTGGAGGTGGGGGTATACCATGCTTAGTTTATACCGGGACACCATTTCTGTGCTCGCGTGTACCAGCCCTGCTGCTTGTTTTCACCATAAATGTGTGTTTACCAGGTGTATGCATAAGTTTTTGCTGGTTATTGTGGTGAAGAAAACACGTAATTTTGAAGGGAAATTTATTTTTTGTTTATTCAAAATATTACCCATCGGCTTCTATACACTTCGCCCATCTTTCAGGTAAGTTATGAATTCCATGCCAGAAAACGTGCTTGTATTCTACGGAAAACCATTCGTCGAGCCATTTTCCAATTTCCTCGAAATTGCTGAAGTGCTGCTCTGCGAGCGCGTGCCCCATTGATGCGAAGAGGTGATAGTCAGATGGTGCCAGGTCGGGGCAGTACGGCGGGTGTGGAAGGATGTCCCATCCAAGCGATTTCAAGGTGTCTTTCACTGGTTTTGCTGTGTGAGACGGCGCATTGTCGTGTAACAAAATTACTTTGCCATGTCTTGTGGCCCATTCCGGTCGTCTTTCGATGAATGCGTGCTTTAAATTCATCGCTTGTTGGCGATAGGGTTGTGGATTAACGTTTTCGCCGGGCTTCAAGAGTTCATAATACACAATACCGCTGTGGTTCCATCAGACACAAAGCATGTTTCATATGTTCTAATCGATGGAACGTGTTCACCACATGTTTCTATCAGCAAACGATGACTTTCCGCAAATATTCTTTTTCAGGCTCAAACGCCGACGTGATCACTGAACGATACAACGCAGACGCTAGTGTTTGGCGGACTCAACTTGTGTGTGTGTTGGTAGGTTAATGTGTGACGAACAAACTGACGTATGTGTCAAATTCGTACGTTGCGTACCGGTTCTGTTCGCTGGCGCCATCTCTTAGTGAAACCGGAAAAGACTTACGCATACACCATCGCCGTCTCAATCTCTATATAGGATTGAGAAGGCGGTGGCATACACTTGATATTTACAGAGGTCCTGTAGAGTTCGCTATTTTTCATGATGTTTTCTCTGATGTTCAGTTCATTCTGCTTCCCTCTTGTTTCCTCTTGCCAGTTTATTCTCCTGTTTTGGGAAATTATTACATTAAATAATCTTCTTGTAATTCTATTGTTACCCATCCTAAAATGTGTCAAAAAATTTCAAAAATATCCTCCGTAAAGTATTGTTGAAACTATCTGTGTGACTATAGAGATCTGCACTTCGCCTTTTAATCCAAATTCCATTTCCTTGTGTGGGACCGAAAATCTTCCTAAGAATTTTACGTTCTTGAGTATTGTTATTACCCGGTGTAGAAAGCCAAGAATAACGGCCGAGTGGACTCGTCATGCTGACCACACGACATCTGGTAATCTGCAAGCCTTTGGGCAGAACAGCGGTCGCTTGGTAGGCCAATACCCTTCGGCACTTTTGTGTCATGGGTAGGGGCATGATTTTTCCTCATTAATTCACGTCCGATTTCGCGAAAATGAAACGATTTTTCGCGTTATTTCGCGAAATAGGGCTGACCCCATCGCTTTAATTTCGCTTTAATCCTTTCCTAAAGTTATTCATAAAAATTTTAATTCGTGAGATTTGTGAAATATTTATGTGAAACATAAATAAATAAATAAATAAATAAATAAATAAATAAATAAATAAATAAATAAATAAATAAATAAATAAATAAATAAATAAATAAATAAATAAATAAATAAATAAATAAATAAATAAATAAATAAATAAATAAATAAATAAATAAATAAATAAATAAATAAATAAATAAATAAATAAATAAATAAATAAATAAATAAATAAATAAATAAATAAATAAATAAATAAATAAATAAATAAATAAATAAATAAATAAATAAATAAATAAATAAATAAATAAATAAATAAATAAATAAATAAATAAATAAATAAATAAATAAATAAATAAATAAATAAATAAATAAATAAATAAATAAATAAATAAATAAATAAATAAATAAATAAATAAATAAATAAATAAATAAATAAATAAATAAATAAATAAATAAATAAATAAATAAATAAATAAATAAATAAATAAATAAATAAATAAATAAATAAATAAATAAATAAATAAATAAATAAATAAATAAATAAATAAATAAATAAATAAATAAATAAATAAATAAATAAATAAATAAATAAATAAATAAATAAATAAATAAATAAATAAATAAATAAATAAATAAATAAATAAATAAATAAATTCTATAATCTGCACAACGGTTATGATATGAGTTTTGCATATACATGAGGGGTTCGGCCCATCAGAACCCCTGGACTTTATGTTACTCTCACTACATTTCGGAAGAGCAGCCTAGACGAAATCTCCTTATAAGCGAATTAGTTTGCTTTCTAACCTATAACTGCATAAAAATCCTGGATCTGTATTCATAAACATTGTTGGAACTCCTCTTACTGGGTGTGATCCAACTAAGTACGTTAAAATATGTCTGCTTAAAGGTGCAGTGGACACCAAACGCAAGACCCGGAAACGAGCCGAGGAGGATGGTGATATGTTTGAAGTCTGGAAACTGTTGGAAATATAATGCGTGAAAATTCTGAGAAATTCGCTTTTTTCTCTCCTGAAAGTCCCGCCACCTCTTTTCCCAGAAAAATAAAGATATTTCATACATCATTACTTCTACTGTCGGGACTGCGCCAGCAGCCCGACTGAACACCTTGAAAGAATGTTGCATTTCGCACTGAGTATGATATCTTTTATGGTCCTGATAATGTTATCTGGAAGATTGAAGATTCGAGTTGCTAACCTCCAAACTACCACAAATTAATGAATCACTCATCCCGTGATCTTATGTTTACAAGATTTATTTTAGGAGATTTGTTTCTATTTATTTAAGGTGTATTCGGTGTGTATAATGTTCTATTGAAACGTTTGTAATTGGGAACATATCCTGTTGATACATATACAGTATCTGTCTTCATCAAGACTCACAATACATACGTACAGTATATCGGCTGAGGTTATGTAATGACACACATTGGCAGGAGAAGACTTATTCATGTTTTCAGCAGTGTAGCAACGTAATTGTCTTCGTGCAATCCTCCCAGCTTTGAACCGGTCACCCCTGGATGTATAAGAAAGTTCAGCTGTGTCATTTGTAAAAATGGCAACTCTCCATGCCAGAAATTCGCGTCGGTGTCATGTGGAGCTGTGAGAACCGTTGGACGATGACGCTTCTGAGTCTTTGAAACGTAGACGCGTACCAGGTGTTGAACTGGCGAAGGGTGGACACAGATCTCAATGACCGCTATCGATGTCTTGGACGAAGACGGACTTTGGGGCTGCGCAGGAATTATCCAAACGTAAGGATATTTCTGTGACGACGGTGTTCCGATTTTTGGAAAGGTCTTGCAGTTCCGCAAGATTAATGCCAATTTGGTTCATAATAAAACAATGATTTCCTTGAAAGAACGTTCAAACACGTATAGTGGATTCGCTGATGGTTCCTGGTTATTCGCATACTCGCATACCCGAATTGGTTAACTTTTAAAGTAAAGATCAAGAAGATACACGTTTCTAATCAGGTAAACTACGTTTCCAATTTTCGCACGCTCTCCTCATTCCTATTGTCACATCTCACGAGCATATTGTTTCCTGGCAGAATGGCAATGTCGGGATTATGTGAGCTGCCCTGTGAGTTTGTGGAACCTAAACTACTGTAGTCATAATTCGGAAAGATGCGTTCTGACAATTCTTAGAGCGAGGTCCGTTTACTGCCTGCCATGGCATGGTTGCCATGGAAACGTGAACGGACCCACTGCGGTTGCCATGGAGATAAGCCTGCTGGTCGGCTCGTGTTGCTTGGAGTTGCCAAACTTCTCACTTCATAGTTACGTACAACAGAACACAGCGGTCTGAACGAACGAAGAAGTGAGGTGGAAGCCAGAGAAAGGAGAAACGATTGCAGGAATGTGGCAACACCGTGCAATGTCACGTGCAATATTCCTCTCACCAGCCCGATCTGTCAAAACTCTTCTTTTAATATTACGTGTATAGCAGGGTATAAGGAAGTCTCGCATTGGGCATTTGGAGATCAAGACTATGAATTGCGATAGGTTCTGCGCATGCGCTTTTGCGAGTTGCAGCAGGTGATGCAGGGAGCCCCTACATACTCCAAAGAACTTTCACCACGTCAGGATGCACTTGCTACAGCAGTGTTGCCAACTTATATGTTCAAGATCCGCTAAATACTACTAAAAATCCGCTAAAATTCCGCCAAGAAATCCGATCTCAAATAATGAGCAATAAAAACGAGCAGTAATAATAATAATAATAATAATAATAATAATAATAATAATAATAATAATAATAATAATAATAATAAAAGTAAATGTCTGCATTCACCTGATCTGAGAGTTTCACTGGGATTAACGCCCTGCCTGCGAGCCGGCGAGCTAAAACTTGTAGGCATTTTAGTGCCGGGTGCAAACTAGGTGAATCCTCTATCTCAAGGGCCACACACAAAGCAGGCCAGTTCATTAAACGGTCTGCCTTCATAGCATGAATATAAATGATACTCTGTCACAGTTTCATTATCTGTCGTCATTCGTCAGCTAAGAGATGAGTACCCTTTCCCCACGCATTACAAATTTATGATACCATGATCTCATAACATCAAATCCAAACAGCAAGTTTTCCTCATGTGACTGCAGGCTCCTGACAAAAAAATACGGAATAGCTTAGAGACAGACTGGAGTACAAATTAAAAAAAAACGTAAAATGGATAAAACACTAAATTCCGCTATAATAAATCTAGAATTCCGCCAAAAAATCCGCTGTCCGCTAAATGATATATTTCTCCGCCGACAGTCTTCTAATTCCGCCAAATTTAGCGGAAAATCCGCTAAGTTTGCAACACTGACACTAGGCCAGTTGAGTGGAAGGTGGGCTAGGGAGAGGAGCCTTTAGCGCCCAGTTTCTTTCCCACATGTTTGTCTCGTTCGTTTCCGGTGATAAGAGAAAGTTGCCAGCAAAAAGGTCCGTAGGATGGACTTCATCGCCATGTTGTCTGAACTGTTACATAAAAGAGATGGGGAGTGTCAACTGCTGATAGAAGGGTAGGTCTACTATTCTGTTTATGTGCTCATTTGTGTATGTGGAAGGGAGAACGTGAATGAACAGACTACAGCCGCCACTGAGTAGGTTTGCATTTCTTTTGCTTTGTCGAAAGAGATAACACAGTTGTCAAGACTTTAGAGGTGTGACAAACGATTATTTTTGTGTAACTGCTACATCTGTCACTGCTACAACAAGTAACTGTGAAAATTAACAGTTAAAAATAACGTCCAACATTACCTTTTATTGGTCACAGCCTAGTCATGGCTTCAAGCTTGTCTCCTTACAGCTGTGTTGGTAAGTCCCATCCATTCACTCGCACATGCGCGCACGCATCCCCACACTGTTGAAAGTCGGTGCAGCAACACACGCATTCCTATTTGCTATAAAGTTAACGAGAGGCAGACAAGGGATGAAATGGGAAGACAACATAGCGTCTTTTCTAAAATCTCGAGGGGTGAGTTTAATAATGCCCCGATGAAGGATAAAAGACAAGAAAACATGATGATCTGCCCGTCAAACCTCGAAATAAACCGGTGCACGAGGATTAAGGAAAGATTAAGTAAAATAAAGTAATGTTATGTTATCTATAATATCAATGCGGAAAGTTGGCATACTAATTTATTTATAGGACAAGAAAAATTATACGGTTGAAAGTTATAATAATATTATAATGTAGGTAGCCCTGCGCGATGTCTGAGTCAACGATTACCCCTGAGCAGTTGAATATGTCGTAACACTTTGAACTTTAGTTACCAGACGACAGCAACAACTTAAACAAATACACTATAGAGTATATTATACATTATCGTGTATTTGACTTAAAGCAATCTCCTCCGAAAGCGCCCTCACTTGGAAGACATGCTTACAACCTGAACTCTGAAGGTGTCTGTAAGCTGCTACTAGTGACAGTTACCACTTCCCAGTTACCGTTTTCACTAGTACGTTATTCTGTTGTCGTTACTCGGTAACCGGTTAATTTTTGTCCTCGTTACATATGTAACTGTGACAAAATAACTGCTACGTTATTTTTCAGCCAACTCTACTCCTACCGGAACAGGGTCTTGAATGCTATTTCTTAACTTGATCTAACTAGAGCTGTTGTCGTTAGTCCGGCTCCATGGCTAAATGGTTAGTGTGCTGGCCTTTGGCCACAGGGATCCCGTGTTTGATTCCCGGCAGGGTTGGGAATTTTAGCCTTAATTGGTTAATTTCGCTGGCACGGGGGCTGGGTGTATGTGTCGTCTTCATCATCATTTCATCTTCATCACGACGGGCAGGCCGCCTATGGGCGTCGAATCAAAAGACCTGCATCTGGCGAGCCGAACTTGTCCTCGGACACTCCCGGCACTGAAAGCCATACGCCATTTCATTTTTTGTTGTTGTCGTAAATGCTACGTTATTTTTCAGCCATCCGTACAAGACTTAAGAAATGAACCTCGTAGTATCCAGGAGGAGTGTAATGGGCAAGCATGTGTACAGCTAGCTGCCCACATCTTCACGACATACATCACAATATCCTATTGCTCTAAGTATGCTGTTCCTCCAGAGCGGAGTGCCTCGCGTGTGTTTGTACACAACCCACATTCATTACAAGTTCTGGCAGGGCGGACGAGTGCACAGACACTAAGCGACGTGATTGATGTGGGCTAATTGTTTCTGGCATCGTGAACAATTCTTCAGATATACATTACCTCATCACACCGCATTGAGGGGATATAGTCAAGGTTATTAGTGCATGTTCGCAAAAAAAATTTAAAAAAATAAATAAATAAAATAAAATAGAGCGACATTCATGTCTAGTTTGACTAACGGATAATGTTCAACACAATTGTTCAGTAATAATAATAATAATAATAATAATAATAATAATAATAATAATAATAATAATAATAATAATAATAATAATATCAATTTTTTTGATTCGTTGTGCCCAACTGTGGAGCACGTTTGAACTTATTTTGCACAATGTTTCTTCTTCTTTTCTTCCAAATATCTCTTCATTTTTTCACTGTGTTCCTTTCTTCGTGTTTCTGTCCAGCCTGTATTTTTTCTTGTTGGTTTCTCTGCAAATTTATGTTTGTTTACTAAGCTTCTAAATTGCATTCTATCTTGAATGGTTTCGTCCTCAATACCCATTTCTTGTAGATCTTCATGAATTTCTGCTAACCAGTTGTTGCGGATTTTCAGGGTTAGAGCTAGATTTAGAATTTTCTTTGTCAGCCTGTTGTTATCCATTCTGTGTAGGTGTCCTTAGAATTTTAGTCGTCTCTTTCTGATGGTATCTGTGATTTTTTTCTGTGAATTGAAAAATTTCGTGTGGTTTCTTTTTCATCCAAATTCCATTTTCGAACTTTGGTCCTAGGATTTTTCTGAGAATTTTCCTCTCTTGTTTCTCAGTGCTTTTCATTTGTGACCTGCCGCCAATGATCAGTGTTTCAGATGCATAAAGTACCTCTGGGTTGATGACTGTATTGTAGTGTCGTAATTTTGCATTTTTTTGATATACATCTTTTGTTGTATCTGTTCCGTGTGATTTTGTAAGCCCTTTGCAGTTTAGCAGTTCTTTCTTTGTTAGCTTCCTGATTTAACCCTGCTGGCTGAATAATTTCACCTAGATACTTGAATTTCTCTACTTGGGAATTAATTAATTAATTAATTTATTTGTTTCTGCTTTCCTTCAACTGGAGGTTGTTAGATATAAAATATAGGCTACCTAAAAAGCCAAAGATAGACCTAGAGAATTGAGACATTTAAATTTAAAAAAGTAAATGGTGCTGGTGATTATTGTTCTAAGAGGAAGTGCAACTAGGCAACCATCCTCTGTTAACACTAATAAGAGTGGAAGAATGAAAGGGGTCCAACACTTCGGAAAATGAAGGTGTCGGCCAAAGAAAGACAAGGGCCACGAAGGGCGTGAAAATGAAAGACTCCCCAGGGCTCGGGAACCTAACACCGTCAGGGTCGCAAAAGAACAAGAGTTGACCCACAGAGGTGGGATAGGATAGATGAAAGCGAGGGCACAAGTGAGGGGAAACAATGCCACGATTCAGCTAAGGGTCCCGTGGTCACCAACTCACACTCCGAAGTTAAGAGCCCCTTGGGCTTAAAAATAAATGACTAAGAAGTAATTTTTCTAAACGTAAAATCCTCCATTTCCTACTGAATGCCATACAAATGATTATTATGAGGCTGTTATTATTTCTGGTCTTTTGGATTAAATGGCTAACACACTGGCCTCTGGTGCAGGGGGTTCCCCGTTCGATTCCCGGTCGGATCGGGGATTTTAGCTGTAATTCATCTGCCTCAGGGGCTGGGTTTTTGTACCGTCTTCAAAATTAGAATTCTTCGTAGATAGGGCCCCATCCTCACAGACGAGTAGGTCACTTATAACATGTCAACTCGAAAGAATTGCGCAAGGTCTCTACGAAGGCTATACGCTATTATTATTATTATTATTATTATTATTATTATTATTATTATTATTATTATTATTATTTATGATAAAAGATGTTACTTTGAATGTAAAACTCTACCTTACTTAGTATATTAAATTTAACAAAGAAGGTATTAACATTTAATATAATAAAAAAAAAACCCATGGCACTACAGCCCTTGAAGGGCCTTGGCCTACCAAGCGACCGTTGCTCAGCCTGAAGGCCTGCAGATTACGAGGTGTCGTGTGGTCAGCACGACGAATCCTCTCGGCTGTTATTCTTGGCTTTCTAGACCGGGACATTCAATATAATGTGTCTTCTTTATGTGCGTCTAACCCAGTCGCATTTTCTTGATACGGAATCGATTATGAGGTGAAATTTAATGGCATGTTTTTACCGCCTGTTGCCCTTCCTGACGCCAACCTCACTTGAGGAGGTAATGAAGGTGAAATTATTGATTGCGAAGAAATTGGGTAAGGAATTAGAAGAAATCGGCTGTGGCCCATGAATAGGAACTGTCCCAGCATTTGCCTGGAAACCACAGAAAACACCAGGGTGTTTAGGGGTTGTAGTAAGGATGAAAAGGAGAGAGCATACAAGTCTCTGGTAAGATCCCAACTAGAGTATGGTTCCAGTGTATGGTACCCTCACTAGGATTGCTTGATTCAAGAACTGGGAAAATCCAAAGAAAAGCAGCTCGATGTGTTCTGGGTGATTTTCGACAAAAGAGTAGCGTTACAAAAATGTTGCAAAAGTTTGGACTGGGAAGACTTGGGAGAAAGGAGACGAGCTGCTCGACTAAGTGGTATGTTCCGAGCTGTCAGTGGAGAGATGGCGTGAAATAACATCAGTAGAGGAATTAGTTTGAGTGTTGTCTTTTAAAAGCAGGCAAGATCACAGTGTGAAGATAAAGTTGGAATTCAAGAGGACAAATTGGGACAAATATTCGTTGATAGGAAGGGGAGTTAGGGGTTGGAATAACTTACCGAGGGAGATGTTCAATAAGTTTCTTTCTTTGCAGTCATTTAAGATAAGGCTAGGAAAACAACATTAGGGAATGTGCTACCTGGGCGACTGCCCTAAATGTAGATCAGTAATGATAGATTGAAACGAATTTCATGGAAACAGACTGTAGGGTTCGAACCCATTCGTTTCCGGAATGCAGAGCCTTTAGGTTAGCGGCCAGTCTTCTCGATTCAATTGATACTATTTATTGTATATTATTTTATGTTTCAGTTAAAGAAGGGAGAGCTTTGAATGCCGGGAGTTGCGAGATGCCTCAGTCAATCAATCAATGATCTTCATTTAGGGCTGTCCCTAGGTGGCTGATTCCCTATCAGTTTTCCTTAAATACTTTCAAAGAACTTTGAAATTTATGGAACATTTCCCTTGATAATTTATTCCAATCCCCAATTTATCCTTTTGAATTCCAAATTTATTTTTATATTATGATACTTTATACTTTTAAAAGATCCGCTCAAACTTATTCGTCTATTAATGTCATTCCATGCCAACCCTCCGCTCACAGCTCGAAACATACCACATAGTCGAGCATCTCGTCTCCTTTCTCCCAAATTTTCCCAGCTCGAAATTTGCAACATTATCGTAACATTACTCCTTTGTCGGAAATAATCCAGAACAAATCGTGCCTTTTTTTTTTATTTTTTTCCAGTTCCTCTATCAAGTATGTCTGCTGAGGGTCCCATACACTGGAACCATCCTTTAACTGCAGTCCTACCAGAGACTTACTCGCCCTCTCCCTTTTTAAACCTGATACACGTAAATATTTTGTATCATATAAGGACAATAATCAAACATAGTACCGTAAATTGAGATTGTTTGAACACAGCTCCACTTTCCACCCCTATAAAGAGTTGGTTGGGCGAGTCTTTAAACGAGATATAGAAGAAGTGAAGGTCAGAGTAGTAGTTTGAGAGAGATAGAATACTTAGTTTACACTCACCTGTTAATGACTGCTTCAGACGTACAGATGTCACTCACAGATGATCCTCACAACACTTAAAAGATAAACACACTTCCTTAGTATATTCACTTTAATAATCAAGATTTAGCGGTTATTAAATTGGGTCCTCTTTATCCCATTCTCGGGCGACTCCGTTTTTTTTCACACGACACCACTCATCGACATGCAGGCGAGCGCGACCAATTCTGTCCACTGTCAGTCCACAACTGAAGTGTTGAGTGCGAGGATCCCCTGTCAAGTCCGCGCTGATAAGCTCTGTCGTGACGTCACAACAGCTGGGATGAGAGGCGTAGGAGTAATCACAGTCTCCTTTGACTTCTTCAAATTTGTGAGTCTAACCAAGCCGCGAAACATGGTTCTGTTGTTCAGTGAGGAGTAGGGCCTGGATTTTCGACGTATCACAATGATTAGTATACCAGACAAAGTGTTCACTGGCATCTTGGAAGGGAGAGTGCGATCAGTGGATGAAAACCAGTGTGGTTTCAGACCACAGAAAGGCTGTCAGGATCAGATTTTCAGTAAGCGCCAGGTAATTGAAAAATGCTACGAGAGGAATAGACAACTATGTTTGTTTCGTAGGTCTAGAGAAAGCATATGACAGGGTACCGAGGGAAAAGATGTTCACCATACTGAGGGCTTTGGGATTAAGAGTAGATTATTAAAATCAAAGGCGTTTATCTTGATAATTGGGCTGCAATGAGAATTGACAGTAGAATGAGTTCTTGGTTCAAGGTACTTACATGGGTTGCACAAAATCTTTCGCACCATGAGGCTACGTTACCTATGATTCATACCACTGTAGGAGGAACACCATGGTTCTGCTCTAGTAGTGTAAGCACCATTGTGGGGGCTGGTGACCTGGAGTTCGTACCCCTTTAGATAATAAGAATCATCCCAGTAATTAAGACATTGTGAATTGGCTCCACTGATTGTTTTTATTTCACGACCACTTTTACATCACCATTCCTTTTAGATTGTAGTCAGTAGATATATCTTGATTTTTAAATTTTAATTTCGTTACACCTCGTACCATTATGGGCCGATGGCGTAGCCCGCAGGCCCCTTTAAACAACAAACAACATCATCATCATCACAAGATATATTTTTATTTATTGTGAAGAAATAAAATCGACACAGCCTGAAACTAAATAATGCCACCATTTTCTTTGTTCTTATGGTCTTCTCATAGCCCGACCTGACCATTGTAGACCAATTTTGTCGTTTTTAGCGCATATAAATCCGCCTTTTAACAATTGCATATTCCATTCCTTTACTTGTTAGACAACTAAAATTGAGAAATCTTGGCGAATTGTGGTTCTTGTATGGTTATACCTGTGTTTCATTTGACATATTCCTAGTAATGTTACATATTTGTGTATGTTATGTCAAGAATGGAACATTTTAATTTTATGTAACTACTATATCCTATATTTGCTCTAATCTGCTTGTCATATTCATACCTTGGTCTACCCCTACCGTTCTTCCTACCGCCTATACTTCTCTCAAAAACCAGCTGAACAAGTCCTGGGTGGGTGTCTTAAGATGTGTCCTATCATTCTATCTCTTCGTCTGGCCAAATTTATCCAAATCGATATCCTCTTACCAGTTCGATTCAGTATTTCTTAGATCTACCCATCTCACCTTCAGCATTCTTCTGTAACATCACATTTCAAAAAGCTTCTGTTCCCTTTCTTTCTGAGCTAGTTATCGTCCATGTATCATTTCCGTACAGTGGCACGCTCCAGATGAAAGTCTTCAAAAACATGTTTCTAATTCCTATATCAAAACAGGCAGAGGAAACCCAACTAGCTTGATCAACACCAGTATACAACACTCACGGTTTTCATTCGTAGATTAGCTCTTGTTTTTGGTGCGCTGACCCTTAATTTACGCTGTCAATAACTATATCTGGAAGTTTAAAATTGAAGTAGTCCTAGTTTCGAAATACTTATAAATAGATCCCGGATTTTTATACAGTAACAGGTTAGAATGCAAACTAATTTGGTTATTAGGAAGTTCCGTCTAGCCCGCTCTTCCGTAATGTAGCGAGAGTAACATAAATTCTAGGGGTTCTGATGGTCGAACCCCTGATGTTTATGCAAAATTCATAGCAGGCTAGAATTTACTTATTACTAAACCCCGGATTTTCATGCGGCAATAGGTTAGATTACAAACTAATTTGGTTAGTAGTAAATGTCGGCCACCCGCTCTTCCATAGTGTGAAAGAGTAATATAAGTTAAGGGGTTCTGATGGGCCGTACCCCTAATGCTTATGCAAACCCCATAACATAATCGTTGTGAAGGTAGACTATACTTGCTTCTCGTTTCAGTAAGTTTGCATTCTAACCTATTAATGCCTAAAATTCCGGGCTCTACTTATTACTCATGCCAGTAATTTTGCATTCAAACCTGTTACTGGCTAAGAATCCAGGGTATACTTTAAGACACGTCTTTATGAACTGTTTTAAATCTTAAAAGTTTACCGGATGAAAAAGAGAAGCCATGCAAACTACTAAACCCTTTCTTTGTTCCCATGTATCTTGTTTTATACTTCGTATGATGCACACACTATTTTTAATTCGTTACCTGAACGTCAGCTAAGCACGATATCATAATCATCTTGTTTATTCTTGAAAATTTATTTCCAAGTATTTCTATTCCCGGAAATCAGTAGTTGTGACTATGGGTATTCACTCCAGAAATCGCTCTCTATTTGTTCATTGTTTACCATTGAAGTCACTGGAATAAAATGGAAAGGCGACTACAAGTCATCGGCACATTCAGTATTTAATGAAACATGCTCGAAATTTAAATTAGGAAAAAAATCCGAACCCCACGGCACTTAACGCCCTTGTAAGGGCTTTGGCCTGCCCAGCGACCGCTGCTCAGCTTGAAGGCCTGCAGATTACGAGGGGCCGTGAGGTCAGCACGACGCATCCTCTCGGTTGTTATTCTGGGCTTTCGAGACCGGGGCCGCTATCTCACCGCCAGATAGCTCCTAAATTCTAATCACGTAGGCTGAGTGGACCTCGAACCAGCCCTCAGGTCGAAAGAAAAATCCCTGAACTGGCCGGGAATCGAGCCCGGGGAGTCCGGGCGAAAAGCTTTGGCTTACCCCAGTTATTCCTGAGACCTCAGAAGCTTGTGGATCGTTGTGGGGTTGTGACCGGAATTCCTAACGCTTCATCTTCTTCTTCTACTACTTCTTCTTTACCATTATCGAATATCGGCTGTTATGAGGACACATTGGCGTTTTATTTCTGCAACTCAGAACATCCCTTTTATTTAGGCTGGCGTCAGGAAGGGCATCGGTCATAAAACAGGGCCAAATCCACATGTGCGACACAGATCGCATCCGTGACCCTACAACTGTAGGAAAATCAGTAGAAAAAGAGAGAAAAATGATTTCTGCAACTGAGAACAATGCGGAATTGGTCGTACTATATCAGTCCGCGGTCTTTTTTTCTTCAATTGTATCTTGTATCATAATCATCAATCTGCAATGATGATAATCGAGGGCTTGGAAAAGAAACGACAATCGAGAAAGGAGTGAGGAAAGGCTGCTGTTTGCCCCCCAGCCGTTTCAATGTTTGTATAGAACAGGTGGTACCGGGCGAGTTGGCCGTGCTGTCAGGGGCATGCGGCTGTGAACTTGCATCCGGGAGATAGTAGGTTCGAATCCCACTATCGGCAGCCCTGAAAATGGTTTTCCGTGGTTTCCCATTTTCACACCAGGCAAATGCTGGGGCTGTACCTTAATTAAGGCCACGGTCGCTTCCTTCCAACTCCTAGGCCTTTCCTATCCCATCGTCGCCATAAGACCTATCTGTGTCAGTGCGACATAAAGCAACTAGCAAAAGAACAGGTGGTAAAGGAAATCAAGGGGGCAATTGGGAAAGGGAATCACAATCCAAGCAGAGGAAATATAACTCTTATATTTAACGATGGTATTGTTATTGTTTTTTAAATGTAAGTCTGCAGAAGATCTAGAAAAATGAAGTGGCGTATGGCTGTTAGTGCCGGGAGTGTCCGAGGACATGTTCGGCTCGCCAGGTGCAGGTCTTTCGATTTGACTCCCGTAGGTGACCTGCGCGTCGTGATGGGGATGAGATGATGATGAAGACGACGCATACACCCAGCCCCAGTGCCAGCGAAATTAACCAAGGATGGTTAAAACTCCCGACCCTGATGGGAATCGAACCCGGGATCCTTGTGACCAAAGACCAGCACGGTAACCATTTAGCCATGGAGCCGGACAGAAGATCTGGAGAAATTGCTGAACGGAATGGAGAGAGACTTGGGGAAAGGAGTACAAGATTGAAATAAATAAGTCCTAAACAAAAGTAATGGTGTGCAGGCGAACGAAGTCAGGTGATGCAGGAAATATTAGATTGAAAAATCAAGTCTTTAAGGAAGTAGATGGATATTGTACGCGGGTAATTGAATAACTAACGGTGGTGGAAGTAAGGAGGACACACATTGCGGACTAGCACAAGCAAGGAAGGTTTTCTTAAGAAAAGAAATAATCTCACTTCGAACATTGATATAGGAATTAGTTGTCTGGAGCGTGGCATTGTATGGAAGTGAAACATGGACGATAACTAGCTCAGAAAGAAAGAGAACAGAAGTTTTGAAATGTGGTGTTACAGAAGAATTCTGAAGATAAGATTAGTTGATCGAATTTCGAATGGAGAGCTACTGAATCGAGTTGGTGAGAGGAGATCAATTTCGCGAGATTAGACGAGAAGAAGAGACCGAATGATAGGACACGGAGGACATGTTCAGTTGGTTTTTGAGGGAAATATAAGAACGGATTAGAGTAAATATAGGACGTAGTATTTCCGTAGAAACGAATTAGTTAGCACAGAATCAAACCAGTCTATGGACAGATGACCCAAATAATAACACGCCTAAATTGTTGGTTAAGTGTTAATTACTGATGAATTATCATCACAACAGATGTTCTCGATTCAAACGTTCAAACTCCTGTGTCCGCCTCTGAAATTTCACTTTTACTTTCCAGAACTTAGAGTACGTGAATTGTTCTTGTATACTTTGTGCTTTTAGAGCTCACTACAAATAAACATCGCAGATAAAGAGCAGGAGAACGAGGAGGCCAAAGTGTACGACTGGTTATTCGCTTATCGAACACCTGTTCTGATGCTTGTTTTGCCTGATGGGCTGTATTGGGCAGTGATGCTATCCTGCTGAAATTAGGCATACTGCCTTTCTTCCTTAGCCAACGTTTAAAAAAAATGACGTTACGAGTTAACAGTGTCATAAAAAAGAATAGGGTCAGTTATTCTGCCTGCATTAATTCGATACCAAACAAAGACTTTCTAATTGTGAAGAGGAATTGCATGCACTACGTGAGGATTGTCAGGGGTTGCCTGGCCGAGGCGGTAAAGGCGTGCTTGTTTCGCCCGGAAGGACGTGGGTTCGAATCCCCGTCAGGAAGTCGAAAAATTTAAGAAACGAGATTTCCACTTCCGGAGGTGCATATGGCCCTGAGGTTCACTCAGCCTACACCAAAAATGAGTACCAGGTCAATTCCTGAGGGCAAAGGTGGCCGGGCGTAGAGCTAACCACTCTACCCCATCACGTGCCGAGGTTAACAATGATGGAAGCCTTTACCTTCCACTCCTCCAAAGGTCTTCATGGCCTGTACGGAGGTGACTTTGCTTTGCTTTGCTTACATGAGGATAATAATCTAGGCTGAACAAAAACCCCACTCGTAAACTGAACATGTATTCCGTACGCTTACTGCTAACCATACCTGCATGCGCACTCTATCCCCGCCACAGTTCACCTGCGCGACAGCACTGCCTCTCATTGTATTGGCAAACGTTTAGGGCGAAGGTTCAAATATTCCCAAGATAATTGACTCAAACATGAAGGCAATCATCCTTTGTGAACCGGCATGAGTGGACGTTTGCTGGACGCAGTTTATATGTGTCAAATAGAGCGTGATTTATTTATACGGAAACGCTCCTTAAACGGTGCAAAGGAAAATTGTGACAGAATTACTATCAATAAAGTTACACATGTCAAAACAAAAATCAAAACTGAAGAGCCGCAAAATCATGGGGTGCTGCCGCTAACACAGTGAGAACAACTGTTTTTTTTTTTTTGCTAGTGGCTTTACGTCGCACCGACACAGATAGGTCTTATGGCAACGATGGGATAGGAAAGGCCTAGGAGTTGGAAGGAAGTGGCTGTGGCCTTAATTAAGGTACAGCCCCAGCATTTGCCTGGTGTGAAAATGGGAAACCACGGAAAACCATCTTCAGGGCTGCCGACAGTGGGATTCGAACCCACTATCTCCCGGATGCAAGCTCATAGCCGCGCGCCTCTAACTGCACGACCAACTCGCCCAGTAACAACTGTTCTAGCGCTTACGTATTCTTCAGTTGAGTATTGCTTCGCGGTATGGTTTAACAGCGACCACACTCACCTTGTGGATGTTCATCTCCGCCACAGCACGTAAATCATAACTGGTACATTGCTTCCTAGTCCAGTCAAGTGGAATCAATCAATCAATCAATCAATCAATCAATCAATCAATCAATCAATCAATCAATCAATCAATCAATCAATCAATCAATCAATCAATCAATCAATCAATCAATCAATCAATCAATCAATCAATCAATCAATCAATCAATCAATCAATCAATCGATCCGGTCCAGTTCAGTTCAGTTCAGTTCAGTTCCGTTCCGTTTCGTTTCGTTTCGTTTCGTTTCGTTCATTTCAATTCAATTCAAAAATGTATCAAACATTTCCCTTGCTAAACTATTCCAATCCCCTTACTCCTCGTCCTATAAATGAATGTTTGCCCAAATTTGTCCTCTTGAATTCAAACTTAATCTTCATATTATGATCTTTCGTACTTTTAAAAGCTGAAATGGTGATTTCTTGCTTTTATTTTCTTCTCTTTATCCACACATTTTTACTATACCAAACAAATTTACTGACCTACCCGGTGCGACCCATTCTTTCTTCAATAATTACATCATTGAATAAAATTATTTCCCCCTTTCTATTTTTTTTGTGGTCACTACCTAGATGTCTTTTATTCTGGGTGAGTCTGTTTCCCTACATACTCTCAACAGATACACCTCTTCCATTAATTGTCCACATAACAAACTACATTTCCCTTCATTTATATCTCTTAGATCGTTACTCGTATAGATATCACGTAGATATCGCTATATCTCTTACTTCTCCATTCATAAGTATTTCTTTCTTGCCAACTTTTTGTTAATTTTACAGAAATATCGTAATGTTCTTTCGGTCCTAAATTCTGACATGATCATCATCATTCTAATAGTTACTTTCTTACTGGATTTTTTTTTCGTTTTGAATCTATTTCCCTCCCTTTCCTATTCTACCTAGAATCCTTTTCACCTGGGTTACCGAATAATCATCGTGTAGATGGTGTACCTCAAGGTTCAGTGTCATGCTATATTATATTTCCACCTTTTTGTTTATTATTGGTATGCTAAATTTAATATTTCCCTCCCGTTTTCCTTCTTTAATCTTAACCAGTATTTAGTCCGGCTCCATGGCTAAATGGTTAGCGTGCTGGCCTTTGGTCACAGGGGTGGCGGCTTTGATTTCCGGCAGGGTCGGGACTGTTAACCATCATTGGTTAATTTCGCTGGCAGGGGGGCTGGGTGTAATGTGTCGTCTTCATCATCATTCCATTCTCATCACGACCCGCAGGTCGCCTACGGGAGTCAAATCAAACGACCTGCACCTTGCGAGCCGAACATGTCCTCGGACACTCCCGGCACTAAAAGCCATACGCCATTTAATTTGATTTTTTTTTACCAATATTTAGATTTTTGACTATACCAGCTTGTATACTTATGTCTTCACACAGAGTCCTAACTCCACTATTAGCTGGGCATTTTGGTAGCCCCATTATTATTTCGCAGAACTTAAGCAGGCTTGTAGATCTTCATCACTCGTTGCAAGTAGAATAGTGTCATCTGCACGTTGCAGATTGTTTACTACGATACGATACCATCCACAGTTTTCCTTCCAGAGCTTCGGAGAATTATTTTTTCAAAGTAAAGCCTGAAGAGAATAGGACCCTGTCTCACTATTAATTTTATCTCAATGGCTGCTGTGTTCGGGCCTCGATCGTAATCGATGTTGTTTGATTACAATACAAGTTGCAAAGTATTCGTAGGTTTCTGTCATCCATCATAGTTTTCTAAGGCGAAAATTCAATCTATAAGTCAACCGAGAAGAAAGTCTCTGTTCTGATCAACAGGTTGAAGTGGGGCATGCAGCGGAGATAGCATTTATCAAAATCTTTTGTTATTACCGATCATATGATTCCACTTTCCAAACTAGAATGGTATCTTATTCGAAATTTATCAAACGTTGTCTTAATGATCAGAAACATAATCACATTTAGGCACAAAGATAACCCTATTAATCTCTGATACCCTATCAAGAAGAGCGATTGTTAAACATGGTGTACCTCAGGGTTCAGTGTCATGCTATATTATATTTCCTCCTTTTTGTTTATTATTGAAACAAAAGTGTAGATAAATACGACACAATCATATTTGGAGACATCGCGACAGTGTTGGTACCGGGAGTATTAAAACACTCTGTATAACTAAGAATGTAGAGATACGCTCTCTGTACATTCATTTTTTTTTTGAAATATTTTGTCGGTTTCGGGGAAGCTCAGGACCATTGAGTGTCGTTTAGCTTTCGAGTATGTTCGTTTCCATTTCTATCTAACTACTATAATATCTTACAACTGCTCAGATCAGCTTATCGTATTCATACCTTGGTCTCCTCCCGCTGTTCTTACACTTCCCTCAAAGATCAACTGAACAAGTCCTGGGTGTCTTAAGATGTGTCCTATATTCTATCTCTTCTGTTAAAATTTCGCCAAATCGGTTCAGCATCTCTTCATTGGTGATTCGATCTACTCACCTCATTTTCAGTATTCTTCTGTAACGCCTCATTCCAAACGCTTCCATTCTCTTTCTTTCTAAGGTAGTAAGTTATCGTCCATGTTTCACTTCCATATAATGCCACACTCCAGACGAAAGTCTTCAAAAACATCTTTCTAATTCCTATATCAATGTTCGAAGTGAGCAAATTTCTTTTCATAAGAAAGTCCTTCCTTGCTTGTGCTAGTCTGCATTTTATGTCCTCCTTACTTCAGCCATCGTTAGTTATTTTACCTCTCAAGCAACAATATTCATCTACTTGTATAAGTGACTTCAGGTACACATTTCTCAGTTGTTTTTGATTCAAATACTCTCAAATTTTGTTCACATACTGGGAATAGACGTTGGCAGATGAGTAACCACTTTGTTTCTTTATTATTGGGACAGAATGCAAGAAAAAAATTCCGAACCCTTTCTTTTCAAATTTATTCAAAAACATGTATCAATTTTTCTCTTCCCAATTCAGGCCTACTATTTTTTGGAAATGAAAATAGGTTAACATTCAAGTACTCCATTAGGAAAGTTAATGTACAAAAAATTAGCCCTCTATCTTAAATGGTTTCCTAGTTATTGGTACCTAAACATGAAAAATGAGTATTAACGGGAAACAGCTGGCAAAGACATTTAAAGTAGGCGTGACGCTTGGGACGCTTATAATAAAACACGAATTTAAGGTACTTTAGACGTCTAAACCCCAACAAACTATATATATTTGGATTCAGAAAAGAATGAAGAATTTTATGGTGCCAAAATAAAAAAATCGATTTTTTCATCATGCAAGAGTACGTGGTGTCCTTAAGACTACATTTCCTAATCTAATATTCCTTGCATCATCTGATTCAAATGCACTCCATTACTTTTGTTTTGGACTTATTTATTTTTATCTTATACTCCTTCTCAAAGACTCTATCCATGCCATCCAGCAATTTCTCCAGATATTCTGCAGACTGAAATAAAATAACATCATTACCTGCCAATCTCAGTGTTTTTATTTCCTCTCCTTCGATTGTGATTCCCTTTCCAAATTCCTCTCCACGAACTTACTACGCTGGCGGACTTGAGGGAAATAAAATACCTCTCGTGGACCAAACACACAACCCCTTGTGGGTGGGGGACGCAGACGAAGAATACACCCGCGGTATCCCCTGCCTGTCGTAAGAGGCTACTAAAATGGGCGACCAAGGGATGATTGGATTAGAACCATGAAACTACTTGTGATTAGTACCACCACGCGGGGAACACCATGGGTCGCTATTACTTGCGCGTAGTACCACTACGTTAGGTATCAAATAAGTTTTTGATTAGTAGCAATCAGAGCACCGTGCGGTCAGGCTTTTACGGTACTTGTGATTAGTAGCCCTATATGAGCGACACCAGGGTTCTGGCTTGCCTATGATTAGTACCCACTATATAAGGAACACCACGGGATAGTACGAGTCCCTGTGGTTAGTACACTTCTGTGATGAAAACCATAGGTTTGCGTTGCCTGTAAATGGCGCCGCCATGTGTGAAACACCTTAGGTCTGTATTACATGTGCGAATTTCATTACTTGTGTGTATTACCATAATGTGTGGAATACCGCGAGTCTACGATACTTTTGATTAGTACCGCACCATGTCAAATACCATGGTTCTACTTTCCAAACGATAAGTACCATTATGAGAGGCCGATGACCTATATTTTGGCCCCTATAGCTTGCAAGCATCATCGATTCAGTATTGAGCTATAGAAGCAGTCCCTTGGTCAGTATTACCATTGTTTTCCGTCAGTTTTGAGACTGAGGCATTGCGGGTCGTCTCCACTGATTGTTTTAACTTCATATCCATCCGTTCATGTTTCGTCCTCACGCTTTGAATTCTGGTCAGTGGGGGATTTTGGGTTTTTATTTTGTCATTGCATTTCGTCTCATTTCGTACCATCAGGGGCCGATGACCTAGATGTTAGGCCCCTTAAAACAACAAGCATCATCATCCAAATTCCTGTTTGATTTATTTTACCGCCAATTCTATATAAACATTGAAAAGGAGAGGAGACACGCTGTAGCCTTGCCTCACTCCTTTTTGGATTGCTGCTTATTTTTGAAAGTCCTCTATTCTTACCACTACAGACTGATAAAAGTACAAAGAGGTTTAAAGTCGGTAGTTTCTGGTTGGAACGTAAGGCTAGACAGATTCACGTACTGTGTCTAGGTAGAGCTACAGAATACTTTATAATGTAATTTATTGTCCGTGTTAAAAAACGTCCTGGGAATGGTTCCCCTGTCACAATAATGTCCTTCAGATTGTATGTCTGCAGGGAAAAAGGAATGGCTGGCTCGTATATCCTCTTATTTCTCAACAGTAGATACCAGTATCATACCTGCCAACAGTTTTACCCGCCTCCCGATTATTCTATCATTTCTCCCTATTTTAGCTTAATTTTTAGTGAACTTCAAACATTTGTTTTCAAATCAAGCCATTTCAGCTGTGTACGCCAGTGACCGAAGTCCTTCGCTAATTGGCCGCGTTCATATGAAATATGGACGTTTCTTAATATGAGTAATAAGGGCCGATGACCTTCGATGTTAGGCCCCTTAAAACAACAAGCATCATCATCATCATCAATATGAGTAATACGCCCTAATATGCGATGTTTATTGAAACCTTTATATCGATTGTCAATCTCTTGTTCTCGCATACAATGTTCGTGTTCGTTCACATCAGTCTAGTCGATTCTAGAGACTAGTCGCTAGATTTGGAGTATTTTTTAGTAATTTAGTGACAGAATTTCATTTTAGCAGCCATTTGGGGAAAATTCTGGCGAATTTTAACGTACAGTATTACTTGATAAAAATAGCATTGTGCTTCGCATAATCGCGCGGGCGCGTGATGTAATACATTAATCTATGCATTTGCATAAGCGTGAAGCATGCGCTCATACTATTTTTGGAAGGCTTGTCAGAGACCGATCATCTCACTCGCATACTTCCTGTGAGAGAATAGAGATGTGCAATTTTTAGTCGGGTTTTGAGACAATGTTAAAATACTGTATATACCATAGTACTCCTGTACCGCACAAGGCGTGCAGAATAAGCAGTTTTGACCAATTGTATCTGCTGATTTTCATATCAAAATCTCCTGATTTTTGTTAAGTTGGCAGGTATGCAGTATGAAGTTCGATGTTTATCGTATTCCTGTTAAGATTACATCTCTTTTTGAGAACTGTGGTACTTCCTATAACTCTCTCGATCAAGTCACCTCTCTGTACTCGAAATACACGGTGTGATATTGCACGACAGGTATCTTCTTTCTTCTGTTGTGTATGACGAATACCCATCGCATTCCATTGATGCATTGTCATAGATAACGAAACAAGCATATCGCGGTCCCTGTGGAGTGAAGACCAAGCCATACCTACTGTAGATTGTCTTCTTACACGGAAGACATGGTTTGTTAAAGTTAGAATCATTGGCGGTTCGTGACATTTTACTCTGGCAGGGCTGTGCCGGCAATCGGTCCAGGTTTCACGGGCCAGCACCACGATACTCTTTATATGATAAATAATAATAATAATAATGATAATAATACTGAAATAAGACTGAAATTTTACGGACATCTCGTCAGAATGAATGACAACCGCCTCACTAAAAGGATATTTAAATATATAATTGGACTGAGGAGGACAATAAAATGGGTGAAGGAGATTAAGAAGGACGCAGAAGAGCTTAAAATAACATCAGAATTGATCCTCCACGGAAAGAGGTTCAGAACTCGAGTAGATGACCACAAATTCCATGAAGAGCAGCGGAAGAACAGGCCCAAATTTGTAATATCTGAGGAGCAGAGAAAAATAAGGAGTGAACGAATGAAGAAGTTCTGGGAAGAGAAAAGAAGAAGACTGGCCAGAAAGCATTAAGTTTCACGCCGTCCACAGTTGGCCAAATTCGGAAGCAGCAGCAATAATAATAATAATAATAATAATAATAATAATAATAATAATAATAATAATAATAATAATAATAATAATAATAATAATAATAATAATAATAATAAAAATAATAATAATAATATCTACAACAAAAATGCCTTTCCAAAAACACCAAGATACGTCACTATGAAACAGTTCTGAAGCCAGTAGTTCTATATGCAGCAGAAACCCTGTCTCTAAATGCCAACAAAGGACTCCTTGAAGAACTGGAGAAAAGATAACGCAAAATTGTGAGAGGAATCTTGGGATCAAAGTACAGAAATGGAATCCATCAAAAGAGATCCAACAAGGAATTACCGACACAATCAGAAAAAGACGGTCACGATTTTACGGTCATCTGAAAAGAATGGACGGAAGAAAGTTAACTAAAGAAATCTTTCACTTTTTTGATTCAAACCCCAAAACCACAGTTCCCTGGTTTAGAAATACCAAAGAAGACCTGCAAATGCTACATATCTCAGCTGAAGACGCTCTTAACAAAGATCTCTTCCGCAAGAAAATATTGACGAACGGGCTAAACCGAGACGAGCAACTGAAGAGAAGACACGGTGCCCCTTGGACAGAGGAGCGTAAGCAGGCCCACTCACAAAGAATAAGGGAAATTTGGGCTCTAAAGAAGGCCAAATTCAGTGTCAAATGTAACAAGACTTAACGTGGTCCTTGATGGCCCCAGCGAATTATATAATAATAATAATAATAATAATAATAATAATAATAATAATAATAATAATAATAATAATAATAATAATAATAATAATAATAATCCGATGACACTGGCTGAATTGAAATCTGCTTGCACTACAACATTAATTAGTTAATTAATTAATTAACTACACTACAATGGTATTTATCCACACGCACTAACAGGCTAACAGCTAAAGCAATTCCGACTACTAAGGCACTGCACTGTTTCACTGATCACAATCACAAGTAATAATAACGACATTCGTGGAAACAAATAAACATTGCACTCCTGAATTTCTCTCTCCTTGCTCAAATTTCAAAGCATGAAAACGTATTTAACAGTTTGACCACCCTACAAATAGTGGCGTCACGTTATGGCTACATTTAGAATCTTTATTTTAGCTTCCTTATAGAACTTAATTGTTTTAATAGTTAGTATAATGGAATTCATTGTGTTGTAAAATGTTTTGAAATGAATTAATGTAAGACGTGGGGGGAAAAGAGTCTAGAACCAACCAGAGGGAAAAATATTTTGGATGTGGTGCTGATAAAACCAGATGAGCTCTATAGGGAAACTGAAGTAATAGATGGTATTAGTGATCATGAAGCTGTTTTTGTGGTAGTTAAAAATAAATGTGATAGAAAGGAAGGTCTTAAAAGTAGGACTGTTAGGCAGTACCATATGGCTGATAAAGCAGGTATGAGGCAGTTTCTAAAAAGTAACTATTATCGGTGGAAAACGGTAAATAAAAATGTAAACAGACTCTGGGATGGGTTTAAAGAAATTGTTGAGGAATGCGAAAACAGGTTTGTACCTTTAAGGGTGGTAAGGAATGGTAAAGACCCACCTTATTATAATAGAGAAATAAAGAGACTAAGAAGAAGGTGCAGACTGGAAAGAAATAGAGTTAGAAATGGCTGTGGAAGTAAGGAGAAATTGAAGGAACTTACTAGAAAATTGAATCTAGCAAAGAAGGCAGCTAAGGATAACATGATGGCAAGTATAATTGGCAGTCATACAAATTTTAGTGAAAAATGGAAGGGTATGTATAGGTATTTTAAGGCAGAAACAGGTTCCAAGAAGGACATTCCAGGAATAATTAATGAACAAGGGGAGTGTGTATGTGAGGATCTTCAAAAGGCAGAAGTATTCAGTCAGCAGTATGTAAAGATTGTTGGTTACAAGGATAATGTCGAGATAGAGGAAGAGACTAAGGCCAAAGACGTAATAAAATTTACATACGATAACAATGACATTTACAATAAGATACAAAAGTTGAAAACTAGAAAAGCGGCTGGAATTGATCAGATTTCTGGGGATATACTAAAGACAATGGGTTGGGATATAGTACCATATCTGAAGTACTTATTTGATTATTGTTTGGCCGAAGGAGCTATACCAGATGAATGGAGAGTTGCTATAGTAGCCCCTGTGTATAAAGGAAAGGGTGATAGACATAAAGCTGAAAATTACAGGCCAGTAAGTTTGACATGCATTGTATGTAAGCTTTGGGAAGGCATTCTTTCTGATTATATTAGACATGTTTGTGAAATTAATAACTGGTTTGATAGAAGGCAATTCGGTTTTAGGAAAGGTTATTTCACTGAAGCTCAACTTGTAGGATTCCAGCAAGATATAGCAGATATCTTGGATTCTGGAGGTCAAATGGACTGTATGGCGATTGACATGTCTAAAGCATTTGATAGGGTGGATCATGGGAGACTACTGGCAAAAATGAGTGCAATTGGACTAGACAAAAGAGTGACTGAATGGGTTGCTATATTTCTAGAAAATAGATCTCAGAGAGTTAGAGTAGGTGAAGCTTTGTCTGACCCTGTAATAGTTGAGAGGGGAGTTCCTCAGGGCAGTGTTATCGGACCTTTGTGTTTTCTTATATATATAAATGATATGAGTAAAGGAGTGGAATCGGAGGTAAGGCTTTTTGCGGATGATGTTATTCTCTATAGAGTGATAAATAAGTTACAAGATTGTGAGCAACTGCAACGTGACCTCGAAAATATTGTGAGATGGACAGCAGGCAATGGTATGTTGATAAACGGGGCTAAAAGTCAGGTTGTGAGTTTCACAAATAGGAAAAGTCCTCTCAGTTTTAATTACTGCGTTGATGGGGTGAAAGTTCCTTTTGGGGATCATTGTAAGTATCTAGGTGTTAATATAAGGAAAGATCTTCACTGGGGTAATCACATAAATGGGATTGTAAATAAAGGGTACCGATCTCTGCACATGGTTATGAGGGTGTTTAGGGGTTGTAGTAAGGATGTAAAGGAGAGTGCATATAAGTCTCTGGTAAGATACCAACTAGAGTATGGTTCCAGTGTATGGGAAAGCAACAGATAGGGAATCTTCCACCTGGGCGACTGCCCTAAATGCAGATCAGTATTGATTGATTGATAGGTATATTGCGCAGTGGTTGGCGATGTTACTGATGTCGCCACCGTTCAGCGCTTACATCTACCTGTACTCTTCCTTTCCCTGACAGGCCCACATCGTCCTTTCGAGGCTCCTCCCGCACACCGCACACTTGCTAACTTTGGGGACTTAAGGTGCGACCACACCAAGATGATTTCGTTAACTTTGTTAATAAACATAAACATTTCTGTCTGTTAATAAACAAAATAGCGTGTTCATTAACTTTTCGAGCATGTTGATAAACAAAATTTCTTTAACTTTTGTGAATGAAACTTTTCATTAACATTTCGTGTTTTCGTTAACATTTCGGTTCGCACATGCGCAAAGACGCAATTAGAACACGCAAATTCATAGCGCGGAATACAATACTTTTTTTAATTTTTCGCAATCGACTGTCGAATCGCAATCAACTCGTATACACCATACAAATACATAAGTGAAGTGTAGGAGTGTTTCCCTTACACTCTTACATGATCCTTGGTAGGAGTCACCAGTCGCTAGGAATCTTCAAGTTATACTTAGTCTAACATTAATGCAGATGACATTCCGATAAATTTGTATAATTTTTTATAATTTCAGACTCAATTACTGTCAACAAGAACTGAAAGTCTTGTGGGGACATTCTCAGAAAGTTTTGAAAGCCTGTTGCATCATGAATTGAAAGTTCTGACATAGGCCTAAGTGTCCTCTTCAAACTTAATTCTAAACGCTTTTCCAATATTTTTCTTTGCCACACTTTGCGTCTGCGTTTTTCTTTAATTGCACTCATTAAAATAATGAAAGCTGCAGCTGTATTTTCTTCTTCCTGACCTTATCCATTGTAACCTCACAAACAGATATTTTGGTGTGGACACAATGTTAAAGAAGTTTGTTAACAAAAGTTTATTTGGTGTGGACACAATGTTAAAGAAGTTTGTTAACAAAAGTTTATTTGGTGTGGACACAATGTTAAAGAAGTTTGTTAACAAAAGTTTATTTGGTGTGAACACAATGTTAAAGAAGTTTGTTAACAAAAGTTTATTTGGTGTGGACACAATGTTAAAGAGGTTTGTTAACAAAAGTTTATTTGGTGTGGACACAATGTTAAAGAAGTTTGTTAAGAAAAGTTTATTTGGTGTGGACACAATGTTAAAGAAGTTTGTTAACAAAAGTTTATTAACATCTTGAGAAATGTTTTCGTTAACATTGTTCATTAACTTTGTTTCGTTAACATTGTTTATTAACTTTGTTTCGTTAACTTTGTTTATTAACTTTGGTGTGGACTAACCATTACTGAGGGCTCTGGCAGACTGACTATACACCCGCCTGCACCCTTCCTTCCCCTGACAGGCCCACATCATTCTTCCAGGCTCCTCCCGCACCCCGCACACTTGCCAATTCCTTCCTTTAATTTCTTTAATTATTAAGAACAATATTTAATGGAAATACGCACAAAATGTCGTTCGTTGCGGCTAACTGATTCAAACAGCGCAGCAGCGGGTAGTATGCGCTGTGAGGAAGGGTAGCAGGGGTATATTTTTTGCCAAGGTCATGGACACTGAGGTATAATTCACCCTCTTGCCGCGCGCATACGTCAGTCTCGCAGTCTCACTCAATTAGCTGAAAAACAATAGGGATTATACAAATTACATTTTTCATAATTTCTAGTTTCAGTCGATGTTTAATAACTCTTAGGTTCTTCAGTCTCTCGAAGAAAAAAGGTCAGGTGGTTAAAATTGAATAAAAATGGTTTCTCTACAAAGTAACGGGGGCGACTGCCCCCCACGCCCTCCCTCGCCCCCCACCTAATCGCCGCTACTGTATCTCTACACCACAAGGCTATTAACAATGATAATCAAATTAAAAGCATCTACTAAATGGGTAGAAGAAACAAGAAAAGGTATGAATGAAGTTGTCATCAGTCCAAAATAAATCTTTAATAGAGATATGTTTAGAGCTAAAATTGATAAATTCAAGGGGTTCCACGAAAAGCGAAATGAAAAGTCCAAGAACATGAGGTCACAGGAGAGCAAGAGGAACCACAGCGGAATTATGAAGAAGTTCTGGGAGAAGAAAAATAGGAATAACCAGCAAGTCAATTGTTTATCATGGTTCAAAGTAGAACTAAATCGAAGAAAGTAATAATATAATATAATATAATATAATATAATATAATATAATATAATATAATATAATATAATATAATATAATATAATATAATATAATATGTTTTGCCTGTACATTGCTCAGAATTAAAAAAAGGATGTTATTTCTGTATCAGTCGTGTCCACATTAACAAGGAAATGCACTTTTTAATTTTCCGTAATTTCTGTATGTATGTATGTATGTATGTATGTACACGCGTCACGAGAAAACGGCCGAAGAGAATTTAATGAAAATCGGTATGTAAAGTCGGGAAATAAGTCGCTACAATCTAGGGCATAAATAATTTTATTCACGCGGTGTGAAATGGTAGTTTAGGGGAAGGCCTAAAATTTAATTCTCAAATATTTGTCATTAGTGGTCGTCCGTCTGTTAGGTCATCAGCTCAGAGGTTGGTTGGATCATCGAATAGCACCACCAAAGGCTATACAGTTATGGAAACCGCAAAAACCAATGGCAGAGCCCAAATGAGGTGTGCTAGGCAAGACGAGGACTGAGGTAGTTTGCCATTGCTTTCCTCACTGGGCCAGAATGTGCCACTGCAACACAATTAACCCTAACACCTTTCATAACACTCAGACGCACTGGTCATACTCTAATGTCATTACTCAGCACCATCCACACCCCAGCAACTTCCATATTGTCACAGCCATGAATGAGACTGGAACTTCGGTGTAAGCTACACTTTGCTCTGGTCTGTGCCAAGAGACAGATACAAAAATATCTTAACGAAAATCGATAGGCGAATTCCGGGAATAAGTCGCTACAATCTAGGCAATAAATAATTGTATTCAAGCTGAGAAAAATGGTAGTTTAGGGAAAGCCTAAAATTTAATTCTCAAATATTTATGTTATTAGTGGTCGTATCGATAAATACTAAATAACTAAAGTTATATTGTATTACATTTCCGATCATTTATATGTTATACATTTTTACCGTACCGGCTATGATCACACAGATATTCATGAATTTGGATGTTTGTTACTAAGTCCATATCAGCGCCGAGTCATGAGAAAATGGGTAAACAGAATGTAATGGAAATCGGTATGTAAAGTCGGAGAATAAGGAACTATAATACAGTCTACGCTATAAGTAATTTATAAGGCGCACTAATATCACAGAGTCGAAAGAAAACTTAATCTTTGTTCTTCAATAATCCTTAAGAGCTAAAATAGCTCATCATTCATGTTTACTTCAAAGTGCATATTCTCCTGAATAGAGTCCGGCTCCATGGCTAAATGGTTAGCGTTCTGGCTTTTGCTCACAGGAGTCCCGGGTTCGATTCCCGGCAAGGTTGGGAATTTTAACCATAATTGGTTAATTTCGCTGGCACGGGGGCTGGGTGCATGTGTCGTCTTCATGATCATTTCATCCTCAATACGACGCGCAGGTCGCCTACGGGTGTCAAACCAAAAGACCTGCATCTGGCAAGTCGAACTTGTCCTCGGACACTCCCGGCACTAAAAGGCATACGGCATTTCATTTCATTTGGCCCCAACTAGAAAACCGTCGCACAGTATACCCTATGCCATCTCCATAAAATCCTTCATTCTTCTCAGCCATTTAACTTACTTCATATTTCAAATACCTATCTTCTTATCACAGTCTTAACACCAGATCTACTAATAATTTCATCCTTGCTTAACCACCCATAGAACTGCCATCTACGATAAATCATTCGCAGTAATTGCCTGCCGTGAGTGGAACTTCCTTCCCGAAAGTATCAGGGGGTTAAGTGCTATTCTCACTTTCAAAGGAGCACTTTCGAGACATTTTATGCACCAGTAAGGATCATCTGTAAACTTGATGCTGCTACTCACAACCATTCTATTGTCATGGATGTCCTAGTACAGTACGGTAGTTATTAGTCTAAAATTCTTACCCGATTTGTTTTTCAGATTTTATTAATTTTTATTTACTACCTCTTTTCAACATGTAGGATATTAGTTTTAAATAATTTATCCTTTTATTATATCTAATTTATTTCATCTTAATTTAATCTTATCACTCATCATTCTTGTACACTGACTGACAGAGCAAATGCAACACCAAGAAGGAGTGGTTCGAAAGGAATGAAAGTTGGGGAAAAAACAGAGACGGCACGGACGAATAATTGATGTTTATTTCAAACCGATATGCAGGTTACACAATGCGCACGGCATCGACTCAGTAGGATGTAGGACCACCGCGAGCGGCGATGCACGCAGAAACACGTCGAGGTACAGAGTCAATAAGAGTGCGGATGGTGTCCTGAGGGATGGTTCTCCATTCTCTGTCAACCATTTGCCACAGTTGGTCGTCCGTACGAGGCTGGGGCAGAGTTTGCAAACGGCGTCCAATGAGATCCCACACGTGTTCGATTGGTGAGAGATCCGGAGAGTACGCTGGCCACGGAAGCATCTGTACACCTCGTAGAGCCTGTTGGGAGATGCGAGCAGTGTGTGGGTGGGCATTATCCAGCTGAAACAGAGCATTGGGCAGCCCCTGAAGGTACGGGAGTGCCACCGGCCGCAGCACATGCTGCACGTAGCGGTGGGCATTTAACGTGCCTTGAATACGCACTAGAGGTGACGTGGAATCATACGCAATAGCGCCCCAAACCATGATGCCGCGTTGTCTAGCGGTAGGGCGCTCCACAGTTACTGCCGGATTTGACCTTTCTCCACGCCGACGCCACACTCGTCTGCGGTGACTATCACTGACAGAACAGAAGCGTGACTCATCGGAGAACACGACGTTCCGCCATTCCCTCATCCAAGTCGCTCTAGCCCGGCACCATGCCAGGCGTGCACGTCTATGCTGTGGAGTCAATGGTAGTCTTCTGAGCGGACGCCGGGAGTGCAGGCCTCCTTCAACCAATCGACGGGAAATTGTTCTGGTCGATATTGGAACAGCCAGGGTGTCTTGCACATGCTGAAGAATGGCGGTTGACGTGGCGTGCGGGGCTGCCACCGCTTGGCGGCGGATGCGCCGATCCTCGCGTGCTGACGTCACTCGGGCTGCGCCTGGACCCCTCGCACGTGCCACATGTCCCTGCGCCAACCATCTTCGCCACAGGCGGTGCACCGTGGACACATCCCTATGGGTATCGGCTGCGATTTGACGAAGCGACCAACCTGCCCTTCTCAGCCCGATCACCATACCCCTCGTAAAGTCGTCTGTCTGCTGGAAATGCCTCCGTTGACGGCGGCCTGGCATTCTTAGCTATACACGTGTCCTGTGGCACACGACAACACGTTCTACAATGACTGTCGGCTGAGAAATCACGGTACGAAGTGGGCCATTCGCCAACGCCGTGTCCCATTTATCGTTCGCTACGTGCGCAGCACAGCGGCGCATTTCACATCATGAGCATACCTCAGTGACGTCAGTCTACCCTGCAATTGGCATAAAGTTCTGACCACTCCTTCTTGGTGTTGCATTTGCTCTGTCAGTCAGTGTATTATTATTAATTTAATTTGTATTAAATCTAATTAGTGTAAAGTAATACAATGTAATATATGTATATTTCAGTGCCTGGTTAGATGGAAGAGAAGGCCTGAAGGCCTTAATCTTGCCAGGTAAAATAAAACATTACTAAAGTAAGTACTGAAACAACTTAGGGAGGGTAAGATACATGAGACTATATAACTCTGATAACGTCTAGGATAACATAAATACACAAACTTTAAAGAAACAACAAACTACAATTTAGAAATTAGATTGGAATAGTTAATAAGTTTAACTGTAAATGTTCAATGTTGTAATGTGCATGTATCATTTTGGATTACAATAAATTATTACTCCTTTCCGAAACTGAGGGGTGGGATTATTCTATTCTAAAGGTGGATGGTGATCTTTCAGACATTTTCAATGTGGCAAATGGAGTAAAGCAAGGACGAATATAAGACCAAGTGTGAGGACTCAGCCATTATAGCATGGTAGTTTCTGGTCCTCCCTCTGCAAGTACTGCAGAAGATAATATCCAACGAGTGCTCCAGTAGTTCTGGCAAGCCGGGTATAGAAAAGTGCGGGAATAAGAGAATAAGTTGAATTTTCCTTCCTTTCAGTTCCTAAACTCAGTTCCTTGTGTGTTGTGTACGACAAGCATGTATCTTATGTGGCTTACTGTTTTGTGCCTGGCTGTAAGTCAGGCTGTGGTAGAGTAGTTGATGATATGCAATTTTTTTCACCACCGAAGGATAGAAATCAATTTGATAAATGGGCCAGAGATATTCCACGGAAAGACACTGAGTTAAACGTAATAGTAGAATTTGTCGTGTTCATTTCTCTGATGATTTGATAGTAAAATCAGATAATTTTATAGCGAATGGTGGAAAGTGGATATTTCTCGCGTGAGATGGAAATTACGTCCAGGAGCAATGCCTCACATTTTCCCTAATGTGACGAAATACCTTTCAAGAGAGAGTAAGTCCCGTGAAACTTGCAACAGGAAAAAGAACCCTGACACCATCAGGAAAACAAGAAAGAAGACTAAAGACGGGAGTGCAACAGCGAATGGGGCATGTAAAGATCAGTCTAATGCTGATCAAAATTTGGGTCATTCTAGTGTACTTTCTGATGCCGAAAAGACAATATTATCGTAAAAATTCCAATACAGGGGATTTTGTAGTTAGAAGAGGCTGAGGCCTTATCTCGTATTTCCATATATGATTATTTCCATTGTACCCTGCCGTGGTATTTTAATTGTAATCTCCTATTGTTTTTTAAAAGACTGTGTATGTACTTATCAGTTACGGAGTAATACGTTTCCTCTGGCATCATTCCTGTGGAACTTGCCCACTCTAGCGCTGCCTGGCGGGGCGCGCTTGAATTCGAGGAGTCTTGACACTTCTTCTTATATTCGTCATGCCTCAACTCTACAACATCGATACAGAGTGTGCGTTCAAGAGAGTTCTCGATGACCGGAATGGTGGAATATCGATTGGCGGCAGAAGAATTAGCAACCTGCACTTTACAGATGACACTTCCCTTATCGCTGGAAGTGAACAGGAAGTTACTGACCTATTTACAATAGAGAAGATTATTAGCGTACACTCTGGTCTAGAGATAAACAAGGAAACGACCACACTAATGCTAGTTGAGCGGCAAGGTCAAATCCAACTTACAGGACATCTAAAGGATCTGGAGATAGTAAAGGAATTTATATACCTGGGGTCAGTCACCATTGAGACGGGAAGCTGTGAAAATAATTCAAAATACGTATTGTCATAGGTCGAGCTGCAATGTTTAAACTCACTAAAATATGGCAGAACCGGGCAATAGCACAAGCTACGTTGATGCGCTTGGTGGAATCACTAGTGTTCTCAGTCTTTTTGTACGGCTCTGAGACCTGGACCGTGAATGCTAGGGACAAAATCGGATTGATGCCTTTGAGATGTGGTGTTGGCGGAGAATGCTGCGTGTGTCCTGTACGGAACTAATGTTTCCATTAAATTGAGCATCAAGAAACGTCTATCTTCCCGTGTGAGTGAGTGTTACCTCCAGTTCCTTGGCCACATTTTCCGAAGAGAAGGAGAGAACTTGGTAAAGACATTTTGCAAGGCGAAGTTGAAGGCAGTAGACCACGAGGAAGAAAAACAAGTACTGTAGATGGTTAGATCAGGCGAGGAAGATCACTGGCCTACCTCTTCAGATCATGTTAAGGAAAGCTGAAAACCGCTCTGGATGGAGACATTTTTCCAAGGCTGCAACGCAGAAATGGTAGAGTTATGAAGTCAGGACACTCAGCAGTGAGCAAAACGACTGATGATGATGATGATTATGATGATGAATGCATGTTTAACAGTTGCAGGAACAATAAGGCATTTTAGGAAATATCCTTAGCTTTGTGATGGTGATGACACCTGCTGCTAAAAGTCGCCGAACGGAAGAGGATATCTCGTATCAATTGACGTTTATTCCTTTATCTCTGTTTCTGGAAGTACGGCTTATCTCGTACGGTATATCGATAACACCATCGTAAATGTTCTGATAACAGTGAGGTCAAAATGGTGGAAATATCTGCAGTTGATTAACGGTGAAGTGAAAGAAAATCATTGAAAGGACAAAGCAATCTGTGTTCTATGTTGCTGGTGGTTTGTGTGTGTGTGGATTTTGTGCGATATTTGGAATGATTTCAATCGGCTAAACAGGTAACGTTATATTTGTTTCTCTTCGTTAGAATTTTTAGAATTATATACCTCTGTTGACCTCTTAAGATAAAGAAGTAGATGGCAGCGACTTTTTTTTTTGCTTTCTTGAGCATCAGCATGTCAGAGCATCTTCTCTTCACAGACAGTTTTTAGAAAGGGCGAGTTATTGCGTTTATGATCAATCAATCAATCAATCAATCAATCAATCAATCAATCAATCAATCAATCAATCAATCAATCAATGATCTGCATTTAGGACTGTCGCCCAGGTGACAGGTTTCCTATTAATTGTTTACAATTTCAAAGAAGTTAGAAATTTATCGAACATTCCTGTTGATAATTTATGCCAATACCTCGCTTCTCGTCCTATGAATGTATACGAGGGTCGAGTCATAAGTCATGGCAACTATTTTTCTCGCGAACAACACGGAAAATCTAATATATTCATTTGGAAATATAGGGCATATACTTATGCATAGTGCCTGAAGACAAATTCTGACTTCAGGAGATTCTCGTAGGAAAGTGACAGAACACAGGCCATTGATAAACATTGTTTTATTATGGTATAGACTGCAAATACACAAGGCTACGTACAAAGGACAGGTCTGGACTGGTTACAGACCTTCGAAATAATCACCCAAGGTTTCCTCTGTGCGTTGCCAGCGGTGGGGCAGGCGCTGAATACCATTCGCCGCATGTGTATCGCTAACGTGTGACACCTCTCCCCGAAATGCTGTTTCGATGTCCTCTTTGTTAGCAAACCGTTGTCCACGTAATGGCTTCTTGACTTTGGGGATTAGATCATAGTCACATGGGCTCAGATCAGGCGAATAAGGCGGGTGTGGAAGAACCTACGGTCGTTGCTCCTGCTTGTTGACTTCCATTTTGTGACGCTAGGCTTAGACCCACACTGTTGTTTACATACACCAACTAGTGGCATCATACGCAAGTACATATCGTACGTTTCCAAATGCATATCTTTGATTTTCCATGTTGTCTCCTGTTCGTGAGAAAAAAATAGTTGCCATGACTTATGACTCGACCTACGTACTTGTCCCAATTTGTCCTCTTGAATTCCAATTATCTTCATATTATATTCTTTCCTACTTTTAAAAGCTCCGCTCAAGCTTATTTGTCTACTTATGTCATTCCACGCCATCTCTACACTGATAGCTCGAGACATACCACATAGTCGAGCATCTCGTCTCCTTACTCGCAAGTCCTCCCAGCCCAAAATTTGTAACATTTTCGTAACACTACTCCTTTGTCTGAAATCACCCTGAATAAATCGTGCTGTTTTCCTTTGGATCTTTCCCAGTTTTCATATCAAGCAGTCCTAGTGAGGGTCCCATACACTGGAACCATACTATAATTGGGGAAGCTACCTCACTCCTCATTTCCCTAGTACGCCTCTTCAGTGATGCCTAGGCTATTCATGACAGCTGTTAGCGGAGCTGTGGAGGTTCAAACCAGCCTTCGTTTGAATACCCAAGATAAAACATTACCAGAGACTGACAAACCCTATCCTTTACTTCCTTACAACAACCCCTAAATACTCACTGTAGAGAGATCTGTATCCTTAATAACCTCGTTAATATGATTACCCCAATGACTATATTTTCCTTATATGAACACCTAGGTACTTACAGTGCTCCCCATAAGCTATTATCACCCCATCAACACAATAATTAAAACAGAGGACTTTTCCTCTTGGCAAAACTTATGACCTTACTTTTCAACCCATTTACCAGTCCATCGCACAACATTGTTCAAGTCCCCCTGCGATCGTACATCACGAGAAAATGGCTGAAGAGAATTCTTGGCAACCGATATATTTTATTATTTCCATGGAATTATACACTGACTTAGCAAATGTCATGGGATAGTCACCTAATAGCGTGTGGGGCCTCCTCTGGCCCTGCGAACTGCAGTGAGACGCCGTGGAAGTGAGTCGACAAGTCCCTGGTAGTCCTCTGGACGCAGCTGACACCAAATCGTTTGCAGAGCGGCCGCCAATGCTGGTCTGTTCGTGGGTGCAGGATCCATGGCGCGGAGCCTGCGTTCCAGGACGTCCCAGATATGCTCGATAGGGTTCATAACGGGGCTCCTGGGTGGCCATGGCAGTCGTTGGACCTCCGTTACATGTTCCTGGAACCATTCCCGGGCAACGTGGGAGCGATGTGGCGGCGCGTTATCATCTTGAAACAGCGCAGAACCATCTTTCAGTTACGTTTTTTGAATATTTAACTTAATTCTGTTAATTAACCATGTAAGTGTGCAGGCTAAAGGTTGCAGATGTTACATTTTTACCAACAAAACAAAAAACGGTTTGTGTGGCTATCGGCTATAACGAGTGTTGTCGTTATAACATATTTCTACCGTAATTCTCTTTACATCAAAATGACTAATAATGAAACCCATACAAATGTTTTTTGCTCTGGCTCTTTTGGTGCTCATGAGGTAGACGGTTTAGTATCTGCGGCTACAGTAGACGTAATAAATCCCATAAGCCGCTAATAGATAGCGGGCTGCCACTGCAGAGTAGTGGTGCGACGGGAGGTCGTCATATTTTGTACCCAAGTAGGCCTACATGTCGTGTTATTAGTTTCTAACGGGATATGATTCTTACGTTACGTCGTAGTTTAGCTTCCGCGTGATGCTGTGGGCCATGATTCTTACGTTAAGTCCTCGTTTCTGTTTCCATGTATTCCCATGGGTCATGGCTCTATAGTTATATGATGTTGACCTTGATTTTTAAACTCACTGTTTTGCTTCTGTTTTCAGGCGATGCCGGAGGCTATGATTGCCCCTGGAGAGCTGCTCCATGGGGATTCCCTGGACGGGTTTGTCGCTCCGTCGGGTGACATGGACCATGACCAAGTGCGGTGTGGTATAGGCCGATTTTCCTCACGTTGTGTCCAGCGGTTCGCCACTGCTAAATGCTTCATGATCTTACTCATAATCCTCACTCTTCTTCAGGGATCTTCCCATGGCTACCTCACAGCTACAGTCCCTGTCATAGCAGTGCGGTTCGGCATCCCCGATAGCTTTGTGGGTGAGTTGTATCTTATTCTTAACTTCATAAAATAAAGGAAGATAATTAAAACCAGAGGACTCGAGCTGATCCGTAGTGTTCGTTATAGATAGGTCAAATAACGTGTTTTGATATGAAATTCCTCCATGCGTTGCCCGACTACTTTTTTTTAATGTTTAAATTTAAGATTTTTATTACAGGAAGGTGTTTATAGTTTTCATAGACTTGGAAAAAGCTTTTGACATAATAAACAGGGAACTATTGTTTAAATGTACGAAGAAAGTAGGAATGGACTGGAAATACAGGGGGCTCATCTGGAAAATGTACAACAACCAGTGTACAGATATAGCGGTGAATGGATGTACATGAATGGAAAGAATTAAGAAAGGGATTAGGCAGGGCTTTCCACTCTCAGCATACCTTTTCAACTTGTTTTTATTGAAGAAGCTATATGTGTTTTATAGGAAAAGACTAAGGGAATAAAGATAAACTAGAGACCTGTGCGAGAAATCTCGCATGTTCATAAACTATGTGGTGGAGTAGTCCCCTGGTGAACTAAGGAATACACAAATCAGTACAATATTAGACAGTCTTTCTTACCACTTACTGTAATCTTTGGTTTTTAAACATTTATGGTATCCATTTGACCGGAAGCAAATGCAGGTGCATTATTATACTGACGAACGTTCCGGAAGTGATTTTTGGTTTTACGATCACTTTTTTCTTAACTGATAATTACAGCATATTATAATGACATAAAACAGGCGTCCCAGCGGCCAAAATGTGAAGTGGACGGCAATGAAGGCGCGTATTTTCCTACAGCAACAGTATTTGCAAATCGCACACTTCGTACAATTTCTTTAAACTCATTTTAAAAGAAATTATCGATATTTATAAAATGGGAGTACAATTCGTCACTGCTAATGTCTATTCTCTTTCTTTTGAATGCTCATTTTTCACGATCGGTTACTTGTGAGCGCCGTAAGGGATCTGTAGTAGGTACTGAAATAATATATATATTATGGGAAAGAATCCACAGAATTAGATTTGCTGATGACATTTCCATAGTAGCAGACTCTGAGAAGGAATTAAATAGAATGTTGACTGTTATGTGTGATACATTCAAACATTATAAACCAACATTTTAGTTGTGAGCAAACATGGCAGGGGAGCTAATACATACATAAGAATAGAATATTCCAAAGTAGAACAAATGCAACATATTTCTATTTCTTAGGAAGCATTATTACTGAACACAATAGGTGCACCAAGGAAATTAAAAGAAGAATAGCTCTTGCTAAACAGGCCTTTCAAAATAAAAGAAATGTGTTAACAAATACTCATATAAGTTTCGAAACAAGAAAGGCTTTTGTAAAATCCTTTGTCTGGAGTGTACTACTTTATGGCTGTGAGTAGGATTGGGCACTATGTCCCTGTTTCGGCACACTGTGCCAGCGTACAGTTATGTTCCGCTGTTCCGGAACACCGAGTGTCAATTGTTCCGAAACCTTCTCAAGCGAGACCGAGATAGTGACTTGCTACTATGCGCTGCCCTTCTCCTGCTAGCTGACTGTCGATACCGCCAGTGTGCCGCCACGTGCTGGAGTATCCCGTGTTCTGTCACATCCTCTTTGTTCTGAGAGTTCCGTTGCACCGGCAACTGGCCTTCGGTACATGCGAATAACGTAATGTGTTCTGTTTTGTTTTCAACTGTTTTATAAGAGTGATTTCATTGAAGCCTAGTAATATAACCGTACGAAAGACGGTAAACTTAGCATAATGTCGCATCGGAGTCCTGGTTAGAACTTTTTTACTAGAACTAAACCGGAGAGAGTGAAATGCAATTTATGTTCTTCTATTTTGTCTGCAAAGGGATCTTCAACCGGCACAATGACAATACATTTCGAACTTAAACATCCCAAAATTTTTATTTTCGTGTTCCGTTTGTAAATTGTGTACGTAAATAGAGTACGGACGAATGTTTCTTCAACTGTGCGAGTATATTTTAATGGTGAAAATAATATTGTGACATTTGTAAACACATCTACTGCCAGTGTAATTGTGACAGATGTATTTCAGAATGAATGACAACATTCTTATCTTAAAAAACAACATTTAGGGATGATTTTTTGGGTGTGTATTTCAGAGTTCCGACTGCTTTTTCACGTGCCGTGAAGTTTTATCCGGCCGTGCGGTTAGGAGCGCACAGCTGTTAGCTTGTATCCGGGAGATAGTGGGTTCGAACCCTACTGTCGGCAGCCCTGAAGATGGTTTTTCGTGGTTTCCCATTTTCATACCAGGCAAATGCTGGGGCTGTTCCTTAAATGAGGCCACGGCCGCTTCCTTCCCATTCCTGGGCCTTTCCTGTTCCTATCTGTGTCGGTGCGACGTAAAACAAATAGCAAAAGAAGTTTTATCCTGGCCCTAATTACCCACAATACAGACCGATACATTCAACTGGTGAAAATATCTTGGATTAGTTACTTTTAAACAGCTGTACTGCCATTGTAACCGTATTACATGTATTTCATATTGACCGAAACAAATCTTAACTTAAAAGCAGCCTTTCAACGTGATTATTGGGCACGAATTTCAGTGTTCCGACTGTTCCTTCACGTTCCGTGCAGCTTTATACTGGCCGTAACTACCCACAGCACGTCCGGTACAGCGGCACTTCCTGGCTGACGCGGAGCATGTCATGTTCCCTCACCAAGTTCTCTCTACAACGCAGTTACAGTCCCGTGTGCCGGCACACTGTACCGAAGCACTTCACCTAATATTCCGGAACAACTGACTATTCCGGTCTGCCCGATCCTAGTTGTGAGATATGGACTATTGGAAAATACGAAAGAGATCCATTGGAAGCAACTGAAATGTGGATTTGAAGGAAAATGACGAGGGAATGCTGGACTCAAAGGAATACGAATCGAGATGTTCTAAAGGAAATCAGTGAGCAACGGAGACTGATAACGGATGTCACAGATGTGTTTTTCATTACTGCTATTTTCAAAAAATTGTATAACAAGAAATTATCTCCGAATTGTTCACTGATATTTAAAGACGCTTGGAGACACTTCAAGTGCGCCTGCGCTATGCTTTGAGTGCGCACAGTGTTATCTTATTGGTCTGTTATTTTCTGTTTCGACATCGGTTGTTCATCCTCCTATTCATTCCCCTTCCCTTCTCAAGTGTAGTCTTGGTGGCTGGTTGTGTCCAGCGGTTGATTCTCATTCTTATATATTTCGCTTGAATCAGAGCATTAACTTAGAGGTTCTTTTCGAACCCCAGGCTGCTGGGCTGCGAGCATCGCAGTGTATACTGAGTGAAAAGTTAATGACTGTGGCAGCGAATGGGCGTGTGATTGGGTAATTATTGTGCTTTCTGTGTTTGCTGTCCTGTCATATGTGCTCGTAACTCAGTATGCTCCTTGCCTGTATGGCTTTCTTATTTGTTTGCCTAGGGCCACATGTGGGCCTTTCCTTTTTAGTATTTCTGTATTTTTGACTGAAATCATTTGGTAATTGCAGTTGTTGAAATACGTTCTGTTGGGAGAACATCACGGAATATTGTAAATCATGACTCATTCGAGGTGTAATTGCTGTAAGGTGATTCATCAGTTTCGTTTATTGCTGCCTTGTAACGTTTTGTTGATGAGTTAGAATAAATGGCTGATGAATTTGCAGATGATAAACTCCCTAACCTTCGATCCAGCTCGCTTGCCCTGTGGATATGTTCTTTGTCCTAGGCCTTAATGCTAGTACCTTCTCAAAGATAAAGAAAGAAGGACGTTAAAACTTGTAGGTCATATCCTGAGACTTAATGAATTCCTAGTGAATGTCTTTGAAGGAAAAATACTAGGAAAGAAAGGAAGAGGAAGGCGACACTTGATGGGATGTAAAGACTACAACAGGATTGAGAGCAGGACCTCTAAAACGCCCAAAATCTCACGCATGCGAAACGAGGCGCAGAGATTCTGTGCACCATGAATCGGTCCGACTCGGCTCGGTTCGGACCAGCGTTTTGTCTCAGGACGACTCGGCTAAGCTCGGCTCAGATGCTGGAGCGCTGCAAAGCGAGTGAGGAAGGGGGAGAACAGGCGAAGCGAGAGAGACCGAGCAATTGCTCGAAATTGAGGAGTGGTAGATCTGCACTGTGGTCAACCTAGCGAAGTCGTCTTATGTACCTTGCGCCGGTGCATGCCTTGCTATAGTGTATGATGATGATTACGTATTCATTATGTATGAAGTAAATTTTTATAGATTTCTTTACCGTGGCATTGATTGATATTTTATGAATTATTCTGTAGTAAGCAAATTATCACAAAAAATTATTTATTCTATTTTCACCACCTGTTCAATACAAGCCACGTGCTACGTGGGTTAAATCTACATACACTTCTCAGGGACATGTTTCGTCCCTTGTTAAGGGCATCATCAGTCTGTAGGTAACCTTAAGGTCAAATGTCTGAAACATTATCTATTCATACAAGGATTACACTGAAAAATACATTACCCTTAAAACATCTTAAGTTAACTTGTTACAATTATAATATAAAAATGCCACATTACACACTAAAAGTATTGAGATTTGATATTGTCTGAACTCGTGAAAATGAAAAATGAAAAAAAAACTAAATTTTTAAATGACGTTATGAAGAGTGGCAGTATCCCTCTCAAAGCCTACTGATCACATCTACAAGTAAGAATATTCACACACGACTGTTCACGACGTCAAGAACACAATTCAACAATTAAGCAGCAGCCTAGACTTGGAATTGTGACACCCACGCGACAGAAAACATACGATCACAATTTTAAATTTACAACATTTTAATCACAACACCCATCTTATCTAATTTATTCTTAAATATACAGCTCCTGTTTATAACTAATGGTTCGTCTCCGTAAGACATATCTGTGTCGGTGCGACGTAAAGCAAATAGCGAAAAAAAAAACCATACAAAAAAGACTAATGGGCATTGTTTTTATCACGTTCAGGTATAGAACATGCTTCGTTTTGCACGCGTGAGATTTTGGGCGTTGGATAGAGGTTCTGTGTACCGTGCATCGGTCCGACTCGGCTCGGTTTGGACCAGCGTTTTATCTCGGGACGACTCGGCTAAGCTCGGCTCAAATGCTGGAGCGCTGCAGAGCGAGCGAGGAAGGGGGAAACAGGCGGAGCGAGAGAGACGGAGCTATTGCTCAAAATGGAGGAGTGGGAGATCTGCACTTTAACTTTGTTAATAAACACTGTTCGTGAAAATTTTTGTATGCTAATAAACAAAATAGCGTGTTCATGAACTTTTCGAGCATGTTAATCAACAAAATGTCTTGAACATTTGTGAATGAAACTTTTCATTAACATTTCTTGTTTTCGTTAACATTTCGGTTCGCACATGCGCAAGGACGCAATTAGAGCACGCAGATTCGTAGCGCGGAATACGATGATTTCTTATTTCCTGTAAAAGTTGACTATTAGATCGCAAGCGAAAGTGCAAGTATACAATACTTTTAATTCTGTATGATATTCTTTTAGCGGTGTTCTAATGTAGTTTCATTTCCAGCTTCCATCCTCGCCGAATCACCTAACCTCCCATAATTGCTTGTATATCATCAACATTAATACTATCCTAACTAGGTAGGTTAAATGAAGATTTTCTTTATTTCGTACCTTTACCAATTCCTTGATTTTGTTGTAGAAAGCTTCTAACGCCTCAGAAACAACAACTGAAATAGCTTGTTTTGATACTCTAGACAAATAGGTATATAAGTGAAATGTCACCAGTTGCTATGAATCTTTAAATCCATAAAGAAAAATAGCCTGTCATTAGTGGAGCCGGCTTTCCGATAATCTGTAACATAATTTGCAGTTTAAATCTTTGATATCGTAGATAGACCCATTCCAGTCAGCACCTTCTTTCACCTGTCTCTGAACCAGGGAAATTCCGTAACAAATTATACAAGGCCAAGTTATATACTTTGGGAAACGAAATATTGTTTTTGTGGGTGAAAAACGAGCAACTATGACGAATTGCCACATTGCAATTTAAATAGAAAATCCCTTAGCCAAAAAAAAAAAAACGGCCGAGATTGATGTAAAACCGTCTACATTATTTCATAGTGAGGTAGAGGGGCGTAGCTTTTCATCGGGGAAAACTGAGTAAGTGGCTGCGTGGTTTGTGTGATGTAGCTATCAGCTTGTATTCGAGTGGGTTCGAACCCCACTGCCGACAGCCTTAAAGATGGATTTCCGCGGTTTTCCATTTTCACACCAGGCTCGGGTTGGACTTTCATTGAGGCGACGGCCACTTCCTTTCCGCCCCTAGCCGCCCTTTCCTGTCCCATCGTCGCCATAAGAGTTATCGTTGTCGGTGTGACTACGTGCGACGTAAAGCATGCTATTGGTAACGAGCCATCTGCTGAGGTGACTGTAGACAGTCATAAAACTGATTACTGTCAGGAGTTGGTGCTGCTTAATGAGGAAATTGAGAGAACTATACGCGTAATATTAAAAGAAGCGTTTTGACAGGTAGGGCTGGAGGGAGGAGCATTGCACGGTGTTGCCACATTCCTTTCTCCTTCCCTTCGCTTCTCGCTCACTTGTTCGGTCGTTCAGACCTCTGTGTTCAGTTGTACGTAACTCAGAAGTGAGAGGTTTGGTAACTCCATGCAACACGAGCTGGCCAGCAGGCTCATCTCCATGGCAGCCTCAGTGGACCAGCCCACTCCATGGCAAATACCTCCTATTTCCGTCTCCCCACCCAGGCAGACAATAAACGGACTTCTCTCTAAGAACTGTCAGAACACATCTTTCAATATCACGTCTATCTAACTGTTCGCCAGTTTAGGGCTCAAAATCAATCAAATCAAATATCAGTGATCTGCATATAGGGCGGTTGCCTAGGTGGCGGATTCCCTATCAAAGGTTTACCTCATATTACATTTATTTATAATTGTTTACCTAGTTTTTCTTAAATATTTTCAAGGAAATTGGATATTTATCGAACATTCCCCTTGATAATTAATTCTAGTTCCTTAATCCCCATTATATAAATGAATATCTGCCCCAATCCGCCCTCTTGAATTCTAACTTTATCTTCATATTTTGGTCCGGCTCCATGGCTAAATGGTTAGCGTGCTGGCTTTTGGTCACAGGGGTCCCGTGTTCGATTCCCGGCTGGGTCGGGAATTTTAACCATCGTTCGTTAATTTCTCTACCAGGGGGCTGGGGATACGTGTCGTCTCCATCATAATTTCATCCTGATTGTAACGCGCAGGTCGCCTACGGGAGTCAAACCGAAAGATCTGCACCTGGCGGGCCAAGCAGGTCCTCGGACACTCCCGGCACTAAAAGCCTGCGCCATTTAATTTCATATTATGATTTTTTCCTACTTTTAAAAGCTCCACGCAAGCGTATTCTTCTACTTCTGTCATTCCACGACAGCTCGCACTGACAGCTTGAAGCATACCACGTAGTCGAACATCTCGTCTTCTTACTCCCAAATCTTCCCAGCCCAAGGTTTGCAACATTTTAGTAACACTACTTGGGCTTACATGTGAAGGTAAGGTACCGATTCACTTATTTATACAAATATTATTACTCTGAAAAATGTATTCTAGGTATAACTTAAGCTACAAATTTACGTATTACTGGATTATACAACCTGTGACAATAAAGTTTGGTTAATGAAGTCAGAACGGTCGATCCAGCAACATTGGCGACACACAAAGCTGCACCTGCGTAGCAGCAGGTATTGACCATCTGCTCCCAACGTTGTACAGTTGAGCATCGTGTGTGCCGTGTAAGACATGTTTGACACAGTGCGTGTTTAGTGCGTTGGTTATGAACTGCGAACAGGAACATGAACGACCAAAAGATCAATGTACAGTTTTGTTTTAAGCTTGGCAAGACACGGAAAGAAACGCATGCGATGCTGGTACGTGTTTATGAAGATCAAGCACTGTCCTTGAAGTGTGTGTACTGTACCAGTAAAAGAGCCCGACTTTAAGATTTATTTTCAACGTAAGCATGGAATAGTTCTCAGGGCTAAACTGGATGAATATTAGCCAGGGCTTGGTACAGGAGGCATTGTCCTATCTACAAGAAAAGTTTGAATCTGATTTGATAAGAGTTTATTCATGTATTGCATATTAAATTGCACATCACCTCATGATAGATAGGAGTTGTCTTACACATTGTCCTTTAAATGGCCCGGGTCTCCAGTTCACCAGGCCGCTCCGGCTGGAACACGTTCCAGAAGATGTCCAAGTACTCCGTCAAGATGCAACCAGGTTGGTTGCATGGAATACGCCTCAAATTCCCGATGCTCGGGATGACCTCCGATGGTTCCTGACGATGTTGCAGGTAATCACATTACCCAAGTACAATGAGGTTGATAGAATCAATGTCCACAAAACTCCGAAAATGTGTTCTTCGTCACACGTAGAATTTATAAGTCAAAGTTCATGAAAACTTCGAATAATTAGTTTTCTCATCACTAGTAAAATCACTAGTCAATGTTCAAGAATTCACTCTTTAACACTCATGGAAATGATAAGTCCATGTTCATGAAGACTTTCAATAATGTTATAGTTCACCAATGCAAAAATCACAAGTCTAAGCTCATGAAAACTTCGAATAAATTTAGAGTTCATCACTCGTGAATATTACAAGTCTTTGAATAATCACTGGCGAAAATTTAAAGTCCATTACTGGTAAATATTACAAGTCCCATTTATAAAGACTTAGAAGAATTCGTTCCTCAACACTCGTAAATATTACAAGTCCCATTTATAAAGACTTAGAAGAATTCGTTCCTCAACACTCGTAAATAAAGACTTCGAGGAAATTCAGAGTTCCTCAGTGAGACTATAACCACACGAAGATAGCCTCCGACGATTATGGCAGCGAGTAGAGCCACGCTGACTACTCGACTGTGACTGACTGACTGACTGAGATATCAGGCTATATTGAGCCCTCCTTATATTCGGTTTGGGGACATCTACGTCACATATGCCGTGAAGCTGGTTATCTCCTGAATCCCTCGATGGATTTTCTTGAAATTCAAGCATTGCGACGTTTATGTGATTCCCTTTAAAATGACATGTTGCTCAAGTGGCTACCATAATTATTATAGGAGTTTTAAATTTTTTCTCCGTCGAATGTTCGGGAAGGTGTGACGCTTGAATCTAGAACATGCGAGTTCAGGCCAGCTGCACGTGGCATGACAGGCGGGTGATCTAGCTAGCCCCTGCAGCTACGTCACACATACAGCTGTCCTCAGCTTGCTCGCTCGTCCCGCTGAATGTAAACAAACCAGGCTTGCACGGAGCAATACGCGTGATGATTAAATACAATAAACTCTCAAAAAATATGCATGTACAGGTCGTAACCGGTACAGTACGAGTGGTTCGCCCGTTTTCGAGGAGGTCGGAAAAGTGTTTCTGACAATCCCCGTAGCGGAAGACCGGCGACCGCCGTCAGTGACGAAAACAATGAGAAAGTGAGGACATTAATCACGAACGATCGCCGATTAACTGTGCGCATGATAGCGGATGAACTGCAGATTAACCGTGAATTCGTGCGACAAATCGTTACCCAGAAGTTAGGGAAGGGGAAAACGTGTTCTCGTCTTGTGCCACATCACTTGACTGACGATCAGAAGCAGCAGGTTTAGAGGCTTCACAGGATTTTGTCGAAACGGTGGATGCGACACCAAATTTCTTGAACTGTATTGTCACTGAGGATGAAACCTGCTGTCTCAGGTACGACACTGAAACGAAACGGCAAAGCATGGAATGGCGTTCTCCGGGATCCCCTCGTCGGAAAAAGGTGAGAGCCGAAAAGTCACGCATCAAACTCGCTTTGAAAGGAAAGAGATTTGACGATATTCCTGACATCCAACGAGACGTGACGAGGCTTTTGAATACCATCCCAAAGGAAGCTTTCTTGCAAAGTTTCCAGAACATGTATCGCCGATCTCAGCTGTGCATAATTATGGGAGGGGACTATTTCGAAGGACAGTAAGGTCACTGTCGTACATTGTTGTTGATAGTACAGGACTATTCACCGAACTTTATTGTCACAGGTTGTAGTATTATTTGTTTGTTTCTTTGCAGACTGGATTATGATTGGCCATGAGGTGACCCAAGGCATCCTTGCTTTAACGTTAGCTTTCTTCGGTGGCCGTTCTTGTCGACCATCTTGGCTGGCTGGCTGTCTCGTCTTCCAGGCTTTGTGTCAATTGTTCATGGCTGTTCCTTTCATCGCTTACGGTGCCACAGCTGCTAATACTACTGCCTCACAGAAACAAGGTGTGTACAGACTTTCTTACTCCTCCTTAGGATTATAAGATATTAGCTGTAAATACCCGTCGTTGATGAGACAGTCATATAGCATGTGCAAAACTACCTTCCGCCAATATCCAGGCAGACTGTTTTACTCGGGAGGCAGCAGTAATCCCATCTTTCGGAGATGAGTGACAGCATAAGAGACAAATCGCATCACAACAATGGTCAATGTAATGTTATTGTTGATCAGTTTTATGAGCTTTCGATATTGTAGTCCTTTACATTTAAGTTTCCTTCCGATTCTGTGATATTAGGGCATCTATTTGCTATTGGCTTTACGTCGCACCGACACAGATAGGTCTTACGGCGACGATGGGATAGGAAAGGCCTAGGAGTTAGAAGGAAGGGGCCGTGGCCTTAATTAAAGCACGCCCCAACATTTGCCTGGTGAGATTCGAACCCACTATCTCCCGGATGCAAGCTCACAGCCGTGCGCCTCAAACCGCTCGGCCAACTCGCCCGGTATTAGGGCATCTAATGGAAAGGTCCTTCTTTCATGGCTCCAAGCGATCGTTCCTTTATGAATTTTTCTCATTTTTATAATCACCCTCATCGGGAATTCTAGCAGACATTTACTTAGACTTTCTGGAATATACAAAAATAAATAACAACTCTTTTCCAAACATCTTTATTTGGGCCAGGTACATTGACGACATATTTGTTATAATGAATGAAGAAATAAAGAATGCGACCTCTACCCTGCAGGAACTAAACAACATCGACCCCCACATCAAATTTTCGCTTGAGTCCAAAAATAATAAAGTAATTCATTTTCTAGATTTAACCATTCTCAGAAACCCTTTTGCTCTATCATATAGATTCTTCAGAAACAGACACAAACTGCCAATATTATTCGTCAAGATTCCATACACCTCCAAGCACACAAATGTGCAGTGTATAATAGCAAGGTTCATTGTGCATTCACGATACCTATGTCTAAGAAAGACCTCAATAATGAACTCAACACTAAAAGGGTAATCGCCAAAATCAACGGTTACAACAGATAATTTATAGAACAGATAATCTATAAATTCAGACACCAGCTTAAGACTACTCTCGCAAAAGAAACACCTAAAACTACCATTACCGGGCGAGTTGGCCGTGCGCGTAGAGGCGCGCGGCTGTGAGCTTGCATCCGGGAGATAGTAGGTTCGAATCCCACTATCGGCAGCCCTGAAGATGGTTTTCCGTGGTTTCCCATTTTCACACCAGGCAAATGCTGGGGCTTTACCTTAATTAAGGCCACGGCCGCTTCCTTCCAACTCCTAGGCCTTTCCCATCCCATCGTCGCCATAAGACCTATCTGTGTTGGTGCAACGTAAAGCCCCTAGCAAAAAAAAAACCCTACAATTTCATCTACTTTTACATTCAGTAACAATGTCCATCAAATCACCAATCTCTTTCGAAAACATAACGTAAACATTTACTTCAGAATTAATAACAGGACTTCAGAAATTATACACAATTCAGCATCTGTCAATACCTCTAACAGATTCTCTAAATCCGGAATGTATAGATTCAAGTGTAATGACTGCAGCGGCTCTTACGTGGGACAAACAGGACGCAGCTTCACAACCAGATATTCAGAGCACGTCAACCCAATAAGATATAATAAGTTTTCTGCTATAGGCCAACACATTCACGACTCTAATCATAAGTTCACTGACATTTAACATGATATTGAGATACTTCAAATAGCAAACAAAGGGCCAATCATGAAAATTGTCAAAAATTGTTTTATTCATTGCGATCAATATTTCAATCCTAACTATAATTTAAATGAAATTTCCGAAAGATCTGATATTCTTTTTGATCTCTTTATTAAATGTTTAAAAATAATAGACTGCCTAAAAACATCTTTTACCCCCACTACTACATCCTTCCACTCCACCCTAGCTCCCTGACAGTTTCTCCGCCTCTACCCTTCCCCTCCCCTCTCCTCCCTTCCGCCTCGGCCCTTAACCTTATGATCACATCCATCAGTCCAGCTGATCAAACAGGCTGCTCAAAGGTGAGTTCGTTTCTAGTTGTTTCTCGTCATTTCTCATCATTTTTTTTTATTCTTTCCTTCCTATCTTTTGCCTAATTTGGCTTTTAATTTCTTCTCCAGGTTCCAAAACCCCATATTGAAGTGAGAATTAATTCTTTGGGTCTAACAAAGTCCATCACATGCACGTTTATTTGTTCAGAACCAAACCACAGATCAAACAAAGTGTTCACTTCACAGGAGATTAAAACTCTGCAGCATATTTTCAACAAGATTTACGAACTAAAGACATATACAAGCTGGACAAACCACTATGTGTATAAAACGACGCAGTCATCATTGTAAAAAGGATTTCGTACTAAAGGGCAATATCATGATGTACCATATTTTATTTAATATTCATCTATGCAGGTGTTAAAGTGTGTTTTAAAGTTGTTTGTGTTTGCCTGATTTGACTCGTTGGCTGATGATGGCACGAGTTGAGTGCCAAAACTAGTACCTCATGTGAACGACATGTGATCAATTCATATTAATAAATGTCTTTGTATTGAATAGGAGGACCCCTAATAATTTCAATTATTGTCCTTCAGCTTATCTTGCAAGGTAAAATTGAAGGAGGAGAAATAGGGGAAGGAGGAGAATATCTTGGCTACGGAATCTATGTGAATTGTATGGGATCAGTACCCCTACTCTTTTTCCGAGTTGCTGAGAACAAGAACCAGATCGCCCTAACAGCCGACATCCAATGAGGATATGGTAGAAGAAGAAGAAGAAGAAGAAGAAGAAGAAGAAGAAGAAGAAGAAGAAGAAGAAGAAGAAGAAGAATAAGTTCTTTGGTCAACGTCGAGTGTGCGAGGCCTGGATGAAGTGGTGGCAAAATACTGGTGCTGTCTGCAATCGTCGGATACCAATCCATTTGAAGTCCAATGTTTACAGGACTGTTGTTTGCCTAGTTGCTCTGTATGGGGCTCTGAACGCTGGCCAGCAAGAGTCAAGCACGAACAAACACTTCATGTCATGGAGATGCGCATGCTTTGCTGGTCACTTGGCTTGAGCTGCCTAGATCATGTCACCAACATAGAAATGCTGAAAATCATAGGGCTTGCCCCGATTGTAGACAAGATGCATGAGATCCGACTTCAGTAGTATGGCCACGTAATGCGTAGAGAAGGTTCATTGTACAGACAGCAGTTTGCATCACCAAATGTGGAAATCGGCCATGTGGTCGGCCCAACAAATGCTGGCTTGAATGTGTTAAAGTTTTTTGTTTGTTTGTTTTCAGTCTGCAGAAACTAACTTTGAGTAAATACAGAAGGGTCCAGGAAAATGTAGACATTCTTTGATAGTCAATATTAATGGAACAAAAGGACATACCATTACAATCCTGCATGGGGGAGAAGGTTATTTTGTGTGTTCAAAGTGACCCCCATTAGCACCCTAACAACGTTGATGCCGGTGAATTGCTGACCGAACTACGGCTGTCAGTTTTGCTGGTGTGATAGCCGCACAGGACGCCTCGATGGTTTCTCATAGCTCGTTCAGTGTAGCTGGCTTCTGTCGATAAACTTCATTTTTCAAGGTCCCCTAAGGTAGAAGTCAAGAGGTGTAAGATCTGGAGACTGTGGTGGGTACTCAACAGATCCTCTTCGACCTATCCATCGTCCAGGGAGATTTTCATCCGAGTAGACTCTGACATCTCTGTGGTAGTGAGGCAGAGCGTCATCTTGTTGTTGTAGGTAAAATCTTTCATTTCCAAACACCTCTCGGATGGCAGGCAAAATCAATGTTTGCAGCACATGAAGATACACCTCACCAGTTATGGTACCTTCAAAGAAGAATCGGCCAATCAAACAGCGCAATGACAGACTACATCACACATTAACACCGGGTAGATTAACATGTTTGTTCACGTGAACGTGAGGATTTTCAGGAGCCCAGTTCACGCAGTTGTGGTGGTTTACACTATCGTTCAGTTTGAATTGTGCCTCGTCAGACCAGATAACCATCCCTGCAAATCGATCATCCTCACGAAGCATGCCTTCAAACCATTCGCAGTACTCCATCCTTCGATCCGGATCGTCCTTGTTCATAGCGTGCAGTGATCTTGGAATGTACACTTTCCACTTTTCATCCTTCAGAATTCATTGTGCGGTTGATCGGCTTACCCCGCTTTCACGTATACCCTGATTCACAGATTTTTGAGGTGACCTAGTAAAATGTTGCAACACAGCAGCTTTGGAAGCTGGACTTGATGTTTTTGGTCGGCCAGACCTTTCCTTATGCACAACCTGAACAGTACCGTCGGTTTCAAATTTATCTTGAGTGCGAAAAAATTTGTTGTACATGTTGGTGGCTGAGTTCTGTACACATTACGCCACTGTCGTTATATCTCCATCCTGTTTTCCTACTTCCCGTACCCCTTCAATATGGCCTTGCGTTGCTCAAACGACAATCTTATTTCAAGAAGTAAGTATAAATAACCACCTAATCGATACTTTATTAATGCCTCAGGCAAAATTGAATAAAATTAAAACTTACAGGACATGTTTCGACCACTTAGTGGTCCTCTTCAGCTGTATAAATAAAGAACTGAAAAGAAAAACATTGACAATAAGCACAAATAAAAGTTCTTTGGAGACTCCTTTGATAAAAATGGAGGTCATCAGAATAGGTCATCTTGCCTCTCGTTCTTGTTTGGAAAAGATGTTTATTCTGCGCTGTCTAGAGGGTCCGTCTTTGAGCGTGACCTGGTGAAGTAACGATGTGATACAGTTTGACAGTTCATGGAAAGCTCTGGAGAGAAGGGAAGTAGAGTTTTATCGTCATCTAAAATAACATGTGAGGGAGGAGGGAGATTGGGCTGTGCTTCTGCGATGTCGTGTTTGATTATATCTCTTGTTCGTCTAGTCTGTTTCATGTCTACCCATTCTAAGTATTTGCTAATATTCTCATATAAGATGTTTTTATGCTCGTTGTTTTCGTTGAGATTCTCTTCACCGTTTTCCAATTTATCAAGAACGATGTGGATGTTTTCCAGGTTGTTCATAAGATTACCTTTATTAATCATACAGATAATTTGAAGGTCCTGTTTTATATTGGTGAATTTGTGGTTGGACTCTTTCATATGGGATCCCATGGCAGAGAATCTTTTGTATCTTTCAGCATTGACGTGTTCAAACACGACATCGCAGAAGCACAGCCCAATCTCCCTCCTCCCTCACATGTTATTTTAGATGACGATAAAACTCTACTTCCCTTCTCTCCAGAGCTTTCCATGAACTGTCAAACTGTATCACATCGTTACTTCACCAGGTCGCGCTCAAAGACAGACCCACTAGACAGCGCAGAATAAACATCTTTTCCAAACAAGAACGAGAGGCAAGATGACCTATTCTGATGACCTCCATTTTTATCAAAGGAGTCTCCAAAGAACTTTTATTCGTGCTTATTGTCAATGTTTTTCTTTTCAGTTCTTTATTTATACAGCTGAAGAGGACCACTAAGTGGTCGAAACATGTCCTGTAAGTTTTAATTTTATTCAATTTTGCCTGAGGCATTAATAAAGAATCGATTAGGTGGTTATTTATACTTACTTCTTGATTAAACATCGATACGGTCATGAAATGGACAACTTGTCTTATTTCATTCATTGCAGCACTGTCATCTGCTGGAAAACGCGTGCCAAGATTGTTGCACTATTCACGTGACCTTCATCGTCTGTTGAGAAAACAATGGACTACGCTACCATGCAAAAATTGCAACGATGTCATTTTCTTCCAAAGATATTAACTATCAAAGAGTGTCTACAATTTTATGGACCGCTCTGTATATTTATGAACTATTGAAAGAGAAAACACCTGTAAAAACAACAACTTAATTAATACAGAATGACCTGGTTGTTCTTGAAAGAATATCATCAGACTGTATCAAATCACACTCAACTATTTAGTAATGAATATTTCTGTTAATTTCTGTTTAAATAGTTAGGAACTTGAAATCTGGAACTTATCTTGTCCTCCTTTTTCTCTGCTAGTAATGATGGGTTAAAAATAGGTCTGTCGATCGATTAAAAATTTTGGTGATATAGATGTTGATTCCCATAGGGAATCTGAAATATTTGTCCCGAATGAGTAAATTTATATACCAATATAAATGGTCCGTTATTGGACATTATAAATTTTCCAGCTAACTCATTCCAGGTTGCCAGCATTTCACCCTCGTGTGCTAGGTTGGGCTCGTCAGTTGGTACCCAGCACACCTACCAAGACGCATGGCTAGTGCATACCGTGGAGGCCAGTGCATAGGCTTCTTGAAGCCGGAAGCCTAAAAATTAAAAATTTTGATCGGTTAACCGAATGATTTTGATTATAATACCAATATAAATGGTCCGTTATTGGACATTATAAATTTTCGGCCAGACCTTTCCTTATGCACAACCTGAACAGTACCGTCAGTTTCAAATTTATTTTGAGTGCGATAAATTTGTTGTACATGTTGGTGGTTGAGTTCTGTACACATTACGCCGTTGCCGGTATATCTCCATTCTGTTTTCCTACTTCCCGTACCCCTTCAATACGGCCTTGCGTTGCTCAAATGACAGTACCGTCAGTTTCAATTTTTTTTGATTAATCGAATTTTAATCAGTTTCACACATTATAGCTTTAAGAAAAACACCTGGCATAAAACATTTTTGTAATTCGATATGCTATAAAGAAGACATACAGTGGAACCTTGGATTGCAAGCATAATTCGTTCCAGCAACATGGTTGTAATCCAAAGCGCTCGTATATCAAAGCAAGTTTTCCCATAAGAAACAATTGAAACACGGATGATTCGTGCAAAACCCAAAAATATTTATTCGCATGCCATTTCTAAAACAAAATACAACGCAAAACAAATTTACGTGCACTTTTCCTTTCAATAGAATCATTGTTGGTGTGAGGGAGATGAAAGAGGACATGAGAAGAGTTACTGTGTAGCACGAATTTCAGTAGCGGAATCATTAGTGTCTGTTGGCTCAGTGAAATTGTTTTATTTTCGTGTAACTTTAACGAGGAACCTGTCCAGTGACTGTTGCTTTTGCCTCTTTTTGAGGATTTTACGAAAATGTGACATTGCATTGTTAATGAACTAATTCATATCTCGCACTGCTACAGCCTTATTTGGGTGGTGTTTCTCTACAAAATTTTGCACTTCTCCCGAATCTCAGTTGAAGTGAGAGATTCCATTAACTTTTTCTCCTCCTCTTCCTCGGACGAGATCTCCATAACCTCCTCCTGTTGTTCGCGATGTAGGTCCGTCAGTTCGTTGGTGCTGAGTTCATCGCAATGTTCTTCCACCAGCTCTTGAATGTCCAGGTCATTCCAGCCCCGTGCTCTTCCCCAAGGACACAATTTCATCGACAATCAGTGGCTCATTGTCACCAACAATCCCCTCAAAGTCACATCCAAGAACACAGTCAGGCCACAGCTTTCCCCAAGCGGAAGCGAGTGTTCTCTTGGTGACCCCATCCCAGGCTTTATCGATGATCTTCAGGCAGTTCACGATGTGGAAATGATTTCTCTAAAACTCTTGGAGGGAAAGGTTTGTTCTTTCGGTCACTTCGAAGCATCACTGAAATAGTGCTTTGGTGTCTAGCTTCTTGAAGTTCGAAATGACTTGCTGATTCATAGGCTGGAGTAGTGGAGTAGTATTGGGAGGAAGGAACTTAACCTTAACGAACTTGAATTCCTCCAATAAGTCGTCCTCAAGGCCTCAAGGCCTCAAGGCCTGGAGGATGAACAGGATCATTGTCCATGACCAGCAAGACTTCGAGCAGCAGATTATTTTCTGAAAGATATTTCTTCACTGCAGGACCAAAGACCTCGTTCATCCATTCAACAAACAAACAGGGGAGGGGAAAACGTAGGCCCACGTGACGCTCGTATTGCGGAACCTCACTCGCTTATCAAGTTACAATTTATTTAAAATGTTTGCTCGTCTTGCAAAACACTCGTAGACCAAGTTACTCACATTCCGAGGTCTCGCTGTACTTTAAATTTTAATTGTATTGGTGGCATGCAAGTAATAAAAAAAAGCAGTTAAGTTAATATTTTAATTTTTTTCAATATTGTAATTTAATGGTACAAAAATTTGAAATTGTGAAGTTGACAATTTCTTACAGTCATACCTCTTTGCTCCAGGACTTCAGACATGTCAGTATGTTTGACATGTTCAGAACTAAGAGCCCCCTTCTCTTACTAATAATATTTCCAGCATCACTGAACACACTGTCACTAGGAACTGAAATAAATAGCTGGAATGCAAAGCAATATTTTTGCTATGCGTGCAAAATGTGGTAGTTACCGTAGACTGAATGTATTTTTTGCCATTGCACAGCTGCCTGGCTGTGTTTTGTAAAGGTCTGCAAATATACTACAGTAGCCAGTCTGGTATTTCCTCTCCAATAGTTTGTAAAAGCAATCGTCATAACCCTCGTTTTTTAGAAGAAAGTAATTAATGAGGTATTATTGCTTTTACCTTTCTGAAAGAAAGACATGAGTACCGAGCTCGATAGCTGCAGTCGCTTAAGTGCGGCCAGTATCCAGTATTCGGGAGGTAGTAGGTTCGAACCCCACTGCCGGCAGCCCTGAAAATGGTTTTCCGTGGTTTCCCATTTTCACACCAGGCAAATGCTGGGGCTGTACCTTAATTAAGGCCACGGCCGCTTCCTTCCAACTCCTAGCCCTTTCCCGTCCCATCGTCGCCATAAGACCTATCTGTGTCGGTGCGACGTAAAGCAACTAGCAAAAAAAAAAAAAAAAAAAAAAAAAGACGTGAGCATCAGCTTACTTTAATGACCTGTCAATCATATAATAGCTGAGGCTTGCACACCAAATGACAAACAATAATACTCGACACAGGTTTTGTGCTACGCAAAACAGTTATTTTTTCTTCACCACACTGTAATTTTAATTGGTTAAAGCACATCGATCGGTTAATTGGACGTTTAGATTAATCGGTTTATCGTTTTGATTAATCGATTAAATTCACAGCTCTAGTTATCTAAGATAGAATTCTAAAATAATGTCATTGTATAAAGTCCACCTGTTCAATACATGTTTTTAATTTGATAAATGGTCTGTCTAAAAAGCTACATAGGTCATGTTTCGACCTAGCGTAGAAGTCATCATCAGCTAAAGATGAAAGACGTATACAAAAACAGTGATACAAAAATTTGGGATAAAATACAATCAACAAATGCAATGAAAATCTATATTTTAAATGTTAATAGCTACAAACTTGGACAAATTTAGTTGTAACAGGTGTGAGTCCAACTGTATTTAACACAACTATTGGTTGGCTGGAGGAATACTTTAAACTTGTGAATACTGTTAAATGTTGTTCTGTCTGTCATGCTTCTGGAAACGGAGGGAAGTTTTAAATCCATAAAAGTTCTTCATGGTGAATACAACTATAGCCAGGATTTCCTCTTTCCTCCAACTCTGTGCTTATATAGATCAGGTTGGGGCGATGTTTACCTCTACACTAGTTAAAAAAGATTTCTTGGAGTCCGTTAGGAAACTTTAATTTATGTGTCTTTACTGGGAACGTGTTCTGCTGTAGAATGCAACCCTTGTAAAAAGGATATGGTTAGCTGTCAGTATGAATATAAGTCGGCCAATGAGTATGTATTGTAAATAATTAAAGTGTTCCCCATTTTCCAGTCGAATGATGAGCTCCTTATACTGAATCAGTGCAAACTAAGTATTGTTAACTTGAGCATCAACTCACTTCACAGTTTACTTGCAACCCTCTGTGGGTGGGGGACGCAGATGAAGAATTCACTCATAGTATCCACTGCCTGTCATAAGAGGTGCATAAAACGGGCGACCAAGGGATGATAGATCTTGAACCATGATATTACCTATGATTAGTACTATCACATGAGGAAGACCATGGATTGACTTTACTTGCGATTAGAACCACTATGTAAGGAACACCACGGTTCGGGGTGGCTCCTGTGGTTAGTACCGCTATGTGAGGAAAAACGTGAGTCTACGTTCATGTGATTAGTACCGCTACATGAGAAACACCATGGTTTTACTTTACCAGCAATTAGTACCATTATGAGGGGCCAGTGACCTGGATTTTGGACTCCTTTAGACAGCAAGCATCATTGATTTAGGATTTTGCTTTGGAAGCAGTCCTTTGTCCTGTTTATACCATTGTTTGAAGTTATTTTATGGGAAGTTGGGGCCATTACGGGTCGGATCCACTGATTGTTTTAAGTTCATAATCATTGTTCATCGTCGTCTTTTTGAATTCTAGTCAGTGGATGGATTTTGGAATTATTTTAACTTTCAGTATTGTGAGTTGGATCCGCTGATTGTGTTGAATTCATATTCATCCATTTATCATCACATTTTGAATTCTGGTCAGTGGATGAATTTTGCAATTTTAATGATCATGCCATAGTATTTGTATCTATTGTTTTTACTGAAGATGGCCCAAAGTATAGGGCCGGAATATGTATAGATTTTAAGTGCAAAAATATTTTATCTTATTGAACAAGACAATAGTTTTGAAAATTAATACATTTTATATAAGAGTTCTGTCACTACAGATAATGTTTGTCCAACCCTTGTCCCGTTTCCCTACGGGGTCGGGTATGAGGTGAGATGAATTTGTCGTGGCGGATTTTTTTAATGACCGGATGCCCTTCCTGACGTCAACCTCATCAGAGGAGTTAATGAGAGATGAAATGAATGACGTGATATATGATAGTAGGGAGAGGGTGAAACCCGGTGCCGGCACATAGCCTACTCCTGTCGAATAGCACCAAGGGGTCTGCTCAAGGCTTAACGTCCCATCCGACGGACGAATCACCATCAACAGCGTCATATGCCCTCACTCCATATGAGCACCGCGGAGAGGTTTGGAATTTAATCCAGGCTTTTGGCACGCAATCTAGTGATTAGAAATTGTATACCACCACCTCCCCTACCCTGCCGGCCAACATTCTGATGGTGAAAATTTTTTCGACCAACGGGACTCGAACCGGCTAACCTCGGTGTTAGACCGTTTTTAGACTTCAGCGCCTTAACGATCATGGCCACCAGGCGGGCTCTGTCAATACAGATAATATAAAGTTTATATCTTGTGATGCTAAATTGTTTATGCTAATTGAAGATAGACTTCCATCCCTAAAACATATCTGCTTAAAAAAAACAGAAAATAATTTACTGTAAAAATGCTTGCAGAATGTGGTCAGTAATTTGCCTCTCTTTCCTATTGTGCTTTTCGGTGGCAGAGTGGTTATGTACGGGATCTAAAGGCAGCAGTCCTGGCTCTGAGGAGGCTGATACGTATATGTTCACCATGGTCGTGCTCGTGGTGGCTCAAGTGGGTGCTGGTGTTGGTCTTGTTTCTTTCCTCTCTCATGGCATCACATATTTGGACGATAACACTGAAAAAGTGGACAGCCCTTCCTTGATAGGTAAGTAAAAACTGTTTTATTTTGGAATGATTTTTTTAAAGAGGGGACTGTGGAGAGGATGTCTACACAGGATTTTGGAATGAGGTTCCCAGACAAATTATTTTTAATCTTCTCTGGCTTAACTTATTTAAGGTGGTAGTGGTGATGATTATTGGGTTAAGAGGAAGTACAACTAGGCAACCATTTTCTATATAAATCAGGGAAAAATGGAAGGGATTCGACATTTCAAAAAATGGAGGTATCGGCCAAAGAAAGACAAGGGCCACGAAGGGCGTGAAACTGAAAGACTCCCTAGACCTCACCAACCTAATACTATCAAGGTTAGGAAAGAACAAGAGTTGACCAAGCGAGGTCGGGTAGGATAGATGAAAGTGAGGAGCCCAGCGCAAGTAAGTGGAAGCACTGCAAGGACCCAGCTAATGGCCTCATGGTCGCCAACCCACACTCCCAATTTAAAATCCCCTGGGGCCCATTTTATCCACCTCTTATGACAAAAAGGGGGTACCGTGGGTGTTAATCTACCACCCCTGACTCACACGGCACCTTTGTTGAGTTTCGGCTGCAGGAAGGTTTTGTAGCACTCTTAGCCTATGTAATGCTCAGAAGTTATTGTCAATAATATTTGCCCCAATTTGTCCTCTTGAATTCCAACTTTATTTTCATATTGTGATCTTTCCTACTTTTAAAGACACAATCCAAACTTATTCATCTACTGATGTCCTCTCACGCCATCTCTCCACTGACAGCTCGGAACATACCACTTAGTCGAGCAGCTCGTCTCCTTTCTCCCAAGTCTTCCCAGCCCAAACTTTGCAACATTTTTGTAACGCTACTCTTTTGTCAAGTTCTTGAGGTTTTATTTGACACATGGTGTAAATAGGTGTTTTTTAAGACTTTTGTACTTTGATAATATGTCAGAACATTCTATTAATCTTTGATTCGTAAGAAAACCATGTACATATCTCTATTTTTTTTAAAGGATTGACAATAATAGAGATATGTACATGGTTTTCTTACCAATCAAAGATTAATAGAATCTCCTGACATATTATCAAAGTACAAAAGTCTTAAAAACCACCTATTTACACCATGTGTCAAATAAAACCTCAAGAACTTGACAAAAGAGTAGCGTTACAAAAATGTTGCAAAGTTTGGGCTGGGAAGACTTGGGAGAAAGGAGACGAGCTGCTCGACTAAGTGGTATGTTCCGAGCTGTCAGTGGAGAGATGGCGTGAGAGGACATCAGTAGACGAATAAGTTTGGATGGTGTCTTTAAAAGTAGGAAAGATCACAATGAAGATGAAGTTGGAATTCAAGAGGACAAATTGGGGCAAATATTCGTTTATAGGAAGAGGAGTTAGGGAATGGAATAACTTACTAAGGAAGATGTTCAATAAATTTCCAATTTCTTTGCAATCATTTAAGAAAAGGCTAGGAAAACAACAGATAGGGAATCTGCCACCTGGGCGACTGCCCTAAATGCAGATCAGGATTGATTGATTGATTGATTGATTGATTGAAATCCGTCCATGTGCCAATGCACGACAAGCCATATTAACAGTTGCATTCAAATCTCTGCACAACAGTCTATCAGTCCGCTTAGACATTATTGATTAAATAAATGTTGTAAATAACATCTACACAACACGTAATTTGTATTGAAAGGTTGAACTTTATAAATAACTTATCTCTGTGATCTCAGTTCAATATGGAAACAATAATGAAGCTTATGTCTTTGAAGAGCGTACTAGACAGTAACATGTTTGTTACGGAGACGTTACTGATGGAGCTGCCAAAGATTGGTTTTGGCCTGGTGCAAAAAACATCCTTTATTTGCATACCACGGCAGATGAAAGTGAACTTCGTCACTTGACAGTTGACTGGCATCAGCTGGAACAGTTTCCAAGATAGTTTCACACATTGCTCTGCAGTTGGTATAATCAAGTTCACCAAGTCTCTGCATCCACACTGTTGTTTAAGGATGGAACTACATCACTGTGTGGAAAATTCTCCTTATTGTGCAATCCGTTAGTCCCATAGCAACTGCATGCCTATGAACGAGAGTTTGAGAAGATTTTGTAACAGCTTATCTCACTGCTTGGATTCTCTGTTGTGTTCGAACATTATGGGGCCTAGCAGGTGGCTTCATTTTTAAAGTCGAACCCATTCTTTTTAAATTGGTAACCTATAATAAATTGGGTTCCCCGTCAGGAACTTTAGCATGTCGACTTATCTTGAAATGTCTGCAAAATACACATGTGTTGTGATAAAAGAGTCAGCATTTTGAAGAAAGTCTCAATCACAAACCCACGATGCTCTCCATTCCATGCCATAATAGCAACTGATATAGTAGGGCACGTGCTATGCAAGGCCATAATCCTGCCGCATGCGTCACCGCTAATGTCTGAGAAACAGCGGGGGCAAATGTGAAAGTTATGTCTGCTGCTCAGGTCTACTAATGAAAACCACAAAGTATGTGAGGTAATGGCAAACACTGCTCTTTTAAACTGTAAAATACATTTTTGAATATCTTCTAGCATTGCTTTGTCTTCTACGTTTAACATTTTTGGGAGTTATTTTTACCAGGCCCTGTGTTCGTCCTGTCTGGTATAAAAACCAAGTATCAGGTTAATTACAGACAGATAGACAATTTTGTATCTAGAGATGGTTCATACAATAAATTAATAACAAAAAGTTGATTTATTCTATTCTCTATACAAGGCTATCAGAGCAATGATGGCCTAACCAGCATTTTTAGATGAAGTACAATATTGGCTAATAATATCCCTACCGGGCGAGTTGGCCGTGCGCGTAGAGGCGCGCGGCTGTGAGCTTGCATCCGGGAGATAGTAGGTTCGAATCCCACTATCGGCAGCCCTGAAGATGGTTTTCCGTGGTTTCCCATTTTCACACCAGGCAAATGCTGGGGCTGTTCCTTAATTAAGGCCACGGCCGCTTCCTTCCAACTCCTAGGCCTTTCCCATCCCATCGTCGCCATAAGACCTATCTGTGTCGGTGCGACGTAAAGCCCTTAGCAAAAAAAAATAATATCCCTTTGTGACCTCAAATCACTGTCTACAGTGGCCAAAGCCATTCACAATGTGGTAGTATGACAACATGTTTGTGCACCAAATTCCAGTGCCATAAAGGGCTATTTTAAGCTGCTATCTCACTTCTTCTATTGCACTGATCAGTAGTGGCGATTAGTGGGGGCGAGGGGGAGCATTTGCCCCCCCCCTCCCCCCCCACACACACTCTTTTTGGAGAGGGCCGTAGACATTAGATGTTAGGCCCCTTTAAACCATCATCATCCTCATCATCATCATCATCATCATTGTCATGATCAAATTTGGGAGAAAATACTCCATTTTTATTCTATTTTAGCTGGCTGAAAGTAGGAATTATAAACAAAAGCCATTTGGACAAGCCCTGTTGTCTTATCAGATCATTCTTTTCTTTAATCATTACCAAAATTATTAGCGGAAATGCACACAGTGTCCTTCGTCCCGGCTAACCGATTTGTATAGCACCACAGCAAATAGTGGAGACTTTGCCTATGCTATGAGGAAGGATACTAAGGCTATATTTTTTTGCTAAGGTCAAAGACACTGAGGTATGATTCATCATGCGTGCATTCATCAGTCTGGCAGACTCGTTAGTGCCCGTATTTTTTTTTTAGTGTAGGCCTATAGTCAAATACTACTGTAAATGATTTTAATTGTATTTCTATTTAATAGTAATACATATGTAATATTGTTCCTTTGGTGAAAGTAGTATTGAATCAAAATCTCAAAAAACTATTATTATCGCAGTTAAGTTGACAAACTGTCAGTCCTTTACCTCTCTGTTGAAATTCGCTGAGAGAACATAAAAAAAAAAAGCCATTTTGTGGCCTCCTTTAGTTTTGATGTTTATAACTTCCCTCCCCCACTTCCGTCCACTATATCCCACAAACCCAGGTTTGTCGTCTGTATATTCCCCCCTGGCACTTTTAATTCCCAATCACCGCTACTGGCACTGATAGCCTCCATTAACTGTACAATAGTATTATTGTGCTATATAAATTTGTTATTATTGTAACTGTGCTTCAGGAGCAGTGCTGTGTGCAACTCAGCTTGGCCCAAAAGTAGGGCAGGTTCTGGCGTACTGGTGTTCAGCGCTCAGCGGTGCTTCATCTGGGAACTTGGTGTCTGGGAAAGAACTGAACGGTGCCTGGTGGCTGGGTAAGTGTAAGGTTTCCGACCATAGGATCTTTTGTATTGAAGAAAATAGGGTAGGCTTCGTACATGAGTTATGTTTTTTAGGTAAGCATCATTTTGATATAGAAAAAAAGTTCAATGTTAAAGAGAATTAAGTCACAGACTTGCTGCCTTCTGTGTTTTTATATGTCCATTAACAGCCTTGTGTTGAAAATACAGTGATGTGCATAAACGGCAAGTATAAATTTCTTCATTTGAAATAAAAAATAAATTTCTACTTGCTAAATTTGTAGTTGTTAAAAAAGGAACCAAGTTGGGAAAATGTTGCTTCTTTCTCTCCAAATTCAAGAAAGACAACTAACTAAATACATCCTGAAATTCTTAAAGATTATTCCTTGTAAAACCCTCGCGACACTTCTCAACAACATGTTATGCAATAGAGTATTTGAAGTACATCTAAATGGCAATGTAAGCAAGCCTTACGTACTAAACGATCTACCACAAGGATCAGTTCTCGCTCCACTACTCTTTAGCATCTACACGACAGATCTTCCAGCAGCTGTTTCTCGGAAGTTCATATATGCAGATGACATAGCTCTGACCACCCAGTCCAATGATTTTAAAACAGCAGAAACTGCACTCACCAAGAATCTTCACAACTTGAACAAATATTTCAGCACCTGGAGACTTAAACCTAACCTGAACAAAACTGAAGTGAGCTGCTTTCATGTAGATAGTTGAAGAGCCAACTATGTACCCCAAGTGGAATTCAAAGGCCAGCAACTAAAATATAATCCTTGCCCAAAATATCTGGGCATCACAACAGACCGGACACTGTCGTATAAACAACACCTTTTAAATACCACTGCAGAGATAAAAACAAGGAATAACATCTTGCACAAGCTCAGTGGAACTGGCTGGGGAGCAGACGCAACAGTTCTGCGAGCATCAGCCCTTGCCTTGGTCTACCCAGTTGTAGAATACTGCTGCCCTGTATGGCTTAACAGTGCACATACTGCAAAAGTTGATGTCCAGCTGAATGACTCAATCAACACCTCTGAAATGCCTGCCAGTGTTATCCAACATCCATCCCCCTCACATACGAAGAGAAGCAGCTCTGCTAAATGAATGGCAAAAATGTCACAGTGATCCTCAATTGTCCTTACATCAGGACTGCAAACTTCAGGTACGACAGAGGTTGAAATCCAGGAACCCATCATGAATGCTTGGTGAGAAGCTCATCAACTCACATTTCGATGCTGATCAAGCCTGGCATGAAGAATGGAACTCATCAAACCCCACCACCTGGGTTTAATCAATAATCCATTACAAGATATTAGAATCATTCCGTATTGACGGTTTTCACTTTACAATGGCGAAAAATGAGAGTATCCTCCTATTCAATACATCATATATTCCGTCATTAGACGGAGCAAACAAATTCAAACATGTTTCGGCTTGCTTGAGCCATCTTCAGTGAAAAAATTAGGGGGGTTGGAATAATTTACATAATATAAGTTGAAAAAATGCTAAAAAACATAATGAAAGAGCAAATGAAAAAACAAACAAAAGAGAGCCTAGACGGAAACAAAATTAGCACAAATATACAATATTTACATCAATATGCATTTGTTTTTTCATTTGCTCTTTCATTATGTTTTTTAGCATTTTTTCAACTTATATTATGTAAATTATTCCAACCCCCCTAATTTTTTCACTGAAGATGACTCAAGTGAGCCGAAACATGTTTGAATTTGTTTGCTCCGTCTAATGACAGAATATATGATGTATTGAATAGGAGGATACTCTCATTTTTCGCCATTGTAAAGTCAATAATCCATGCAGAACTCCGCCTGGTTTCAACTTACCGAGAAAGGAATGGAGACTTTTAAAGAGATCAAGACAAATCATTGAAGATGTAAATTCTGGCTCTTCAAATGGGGAAAAACTATGAGTCCACTGTGTGACTGTGATAACGTGCCTCAGACCATCCAGCACGTCGCTATGGAGTGTCCAAAAAGAAGGTTCCATCGATCTATCCAGGAAATACATAGTGCCACTGAAGAAGTAGTGACCTGGCTGCGTACACTGGACATTGTATTTTAACAAACCAAATATTACTTTCAGTTTGACATGTAAATATTTTATATGAGGTTGTTGTATGTTTCCTGCGTATCCTTATTTTTGCCATACGAAATAAATAAATCCTTTTGGAACAGTATTATTATAGTGAGTAATGTTTATACAGGACAGTAACAAATCTTTACAATTAAGCAAGAAAAGGATTTATTTAAAAATTATCTCAATACAGGAAAATATGATTTAGTAAATTTTAGCAGTGACTAATTCAAATGCTCTCTGCTTCCTTCTTGTATGTTTCAGGCTGGCCGGTCTTGTCTTCCCTCATGATGATCACAGCATTCTTCACTGCAATGTTCCCGCAGCGTTTGCCCTCCATGGCTGTTAAGGAGGCAGCTGCTTCTATCCTGGATCTGGCTCGAACTCACACCTCGATACCTGAACAAAGCCACGTTCACATTTCAGAACAGAGAGAGTATATAATGGACCCGCCTAGCCTAGGTGAGAGGCTTTTGTTTAAGGCTCTGTAATAATTTACCTGATGAATTTGAAAGAAAAGGAAAATGGAAGAGGCATAAAGAATACAGATGAGGAAAGACTAGAGAAAACATATAGCAGTTCAGGCTTTCACAGCCGGCGTTACAAATCATGTCAGTGTTTTCCGGGTTTGTAAGCTATGGTCGAGGAGGATGTGATCGTCCCGATGTTTCACCAAAGACTTCATTCGGCATTATCAATGCTGGCAACCAGGAATGAGTTAGCTAGAAAATTTATAATGTCCAATAATGGACCATTTATATTGGTATTATAAATTTACTCATTCGGGACAGATATTTCATGTTCCCTATGGGAATCAGTATCTATATTATCTATATCATTATCAAGGGTTCCGATTGACTTTGATAGCAGCGAAGCTCATAGTGGATTGAAGTGGTATTGTAATTCCGCCTCATTATATAGTGCAGGCTATGGTGCGCTGCACGCCTATTGGCCTGCCATGTTGGAGGGGCAGTTGCTGACTGGCTGTTCTCCGGCCGATGTTTGAAGCATTAAGGAGCCCGATGTACCCAATCTGCTTTAGCGGAGACAGGCTACTGATCACTCGTTGCTTTTTCTGATCTGCTGCGGCCATCGTGTCCTCCAGGATTTAAGGCTTTCCGGACTGGAAACCAGGCTTTGTTTACCCGTTCAGATTCCTTCTTACAGTTGAAGCTGTTGGAGTGCTCGAGGATTTCAGTGGCTTCCCTTTGTAGCTTTGACAGTACTTTGGTGTCGCTGTACTGTATGTCATGGCCTGCTAGCAGCGAGTGTTCAGAGACTGATGATCTTCAGTGTTCGCCCTAGGACCTTTTTAATGGGGGCACCGCAGTGCTGTTTTTACAGGCAGCCCAACTAACATAACCTAGATGTGTGCTAGTTACATAGTATTAATATATATATTTGAGTCTTTGGGTACTCCAAAGTAAAACTACGGTAATCAAATTTATTTAAATGATAAATCTTCATTATTATCAGTATTATTGCATCAGTTAGATTGGAGTTTAAGTGTTTAGCTTGACTATCACGTAGTGTTGTGTGCGAGCGGTGTCTGGAGTAGCTTGGAATCACGTGTGAGCACTCGATTCCGCATGCCGCTTCAAACCCGTATGGCACCCCATAACAACCGAGTGGTAAGCCCCAGTGTTACATGATTATGAACGAGATGTGGAACACTAGAAGTTTGAAATACTCTGTTATGCCTTCTTCGTGATAATAACACTAAAATCGTTCAGTTATACAGTTGAAGTTTACTACCTGATATTATTGAAATTTTATTTTTTACGTAGTTTACCCCGCCCGGCTACTCATTCCTGCCACCCGGTCAACAAACATTTCTGGGGAGAACACTGACCTTTCTGCTTATCCCAGCTGGCTGTGCTTGTTGTGCTCCTTCAGTCTTGTGGCGAATCTGCGTTTTTTTAGTGCCTATATATACCTGGCCGCAGCTGCATGGTATCTTGTAGACACCTGCTGTGGAGAGAGCGTAGTGATTGTCTTTAGTAGACCTTAGGAAAACAGGACAGATCCAAAAGGAGAGAAGGATCTGAATAGGTCAATATAATTAATGCAAAGGAACAAACAAGTGTCAAAAATCAATTCATTTATAGATTGTCCCTTTGTTTATCTGGCTTTCTTCTTATTTGCTTATCCTACTGAACATTTGTCAATATGAGCGCACAGTGAGTGTTGAATTCTGTGCTTGTGAAGAAACTGGGAAGCAGAAAGAAGCTTGTCGGGGGCTGAGAAGAGATTAACATAGAAAAACTAGGGTTCGTGAAGAGGTAACGTACTAAAGGCAGCAGTGTACGAAGATGTGGGATAGTCCTTATTCCTCAGTGTTTTCTTGTTCATCCTTTTCTCCTCTTGTTCCTCCCTCTTTCCACATCGACCTGTCACTGTGTTTATTCTATTATGTGTTCTTTTTCATATTTCTTCTCTATTATGCATTTTGATTTGACCCTTTGCATTAATTATTAATACTCTTGTTTCTTCTTCTTCAAAGCAAACATCTTGGTGGAAAGATGAAGTGAGAGCAGCTTGTAAATGTAAAAAGAAGGCTCATCAGAAATGGCTGCAAACAAGAGCTGATGCAGATAGGGAATTGTTCGTAGATGAAAGAAACAGAGCGAAATAAATAGTTGTTGAATCCAAAAAGAAGCTGTGGAAAGACTAGGTCAAGCAGCAGGGAAACATTTCTGGACAGTAATAAAGAATATTAGGAAGGGAGGGAAAAAGGAAATGAACAGTGTTGAGGGTAATTCAGGTAAACTCATAATAGATCCCAGGGAATCACTGGACAGGTGGAGGGAATATTTGGAAAATCTTCTCAATGTAAAAGGAAATCATCCTGGAGGTGTTGCAAACAGCCAAGCTCATGGGGAGGAGGAAAATGAAGTTGGTGAAATTACACTTGGGGAAGTGGAAAGGATGGTAAATAAACTCCATTGTCATAAAGCAGCAGGAATAGATGAAATTAGACCAGAAATGGTGAAGTATAGAGGGAAGACAGGGATGAAATGGCTTCATAGAGTAGTAAGATTAGCATGGAGTGTTGGTAAGGTACCTTCAGATTGGACAAAAGCAGTAATTGCACCTATCTATAAGCAAGAGAACAGGAAGGATTGCAACAACTATTGAGGTATCTCATTGATTAGTATACCAGGCAAAGTATTTGCTGGCATCTTGGAAGGGAGGGTGCGATAAGTGGTTGAGAGGAAGTTGGATGAAAACCAGTGTGGTTTCAGACCACAAAGGGGCTGTCAGGATCAAATTTTCAGTTTGCGCCAGGTAATTGAAAAATGTTACGAGAGGAATAGACTGTTGTGTTTATGTTTCGTAGATCTAGAGAAAGCATATGACAGGGTACCTAGGAGAAAGATATTCGCCATACTGGTAGACTATGGAATTAAGGATAGATATTAAAATCAATGAAAGGCATTTATGTTGAAATTGGCCTGGCGTGAGAATTGATGGTAGAATGAGTTCTTGGTTCAGGGTACTTACAGGGGTTAGACAAAGCTGTTTGCTGTTCATAGTTTACATGGATCATTTGCTGAAAGGTATAAAGTGGCAGGGAGAGATTCAGTTAGATAGAAATGTAGCAAGCAGTCTGGCCTATGCTGACGACTTGGTCTTAATGGCAGGTTGTGCCAAAAGCCTGCAGTCTACTATCCTGGAACTTGAAAATAGGTGCAATGAGTATCGTGTGAAAATTAGCCTTTCGAAGACTAAATTGATATATTAAAAGTGTTTATCATTTAATTTATTGAAAACCACCTAATCAATACTTCTTAAGTCTTTAAGACTATGATACAATCATTATATTAAAGTTTAAGCATATGGTACATTGCAGGCATCATCAGCCATAAATTCTAAACTCAAGTCAGAGCTCTGAGTGGATGCTATGCTAAAACTATTCCCAAAAATTAAATTTTTTTAATCAACAATTTGCACTGATGTACAAGAACATCATGGTCATATTTGGAGTGAACTGGCCTATCACGTCTTCAAGTTCTAATGGGATGTCCTACCCATGTTCACATCAAATGGAGGTAATACAAAGATGATATAGATGTTGATTCCCATAGGGAACCTGAAATATTTGTCCCGAATGAGTACATTTATAATACCAATATAGTTGGTCCGTTATTGGACATTATAAATTTCCAGCTAACTCATTCCTGGTTGCCAGCGTTTTGCCCCCGTGTGCTAAGTTGGGCTTATCAGTTGGTACCTAGCACACCCACCAAGATGCATGGCTAGTGGTAATGAGACAAATTCTCTCATAGTGCATTGGCACTGCCGGTGGCTCCAAGTAAACTATGCAGTGGCCTCCACGGTATGCACTAGCCAGCATCTTGGTGGGTGTACAGATTTAGCAACACCACCGTGCAAAGTCCATTTGAATTCGCCAGCAAAGTGATCTGATTGATCCACTTGAACAGCTGATGAAATACAATGGTGTGAGATACTGAATTATTTCTTTCAAATTACTTATCAGAACGATCAACCCTCTAACGCTCTTATTCCAGGTTCATGTTGTTTCGCCATCCTGTATATTATTTTTTAATGTATCCATTATATTGCTTTCGGTAGAGCCTCCGTGGCTCGGACGACAGCGCATCGGCCTATCACCGCTGGATACCGTGGTTCAAATCCCGGTCACTCCACGTGAGATTTGTGCTGGACAAAGCGCAGGCCGGACAGGTTTTTCTCTGGGTACTCTGGTTTTCCCTGTCATCTTTCATTCCATCAACACTCTCCATTCTCATTTCATAGCAACTATCAGGCATTATTAAATCACTTTGTGAGTGGCGACCCCATTGTACTGATAGCTTATACATGATTCATTCATTACATCCCTGACCCGGTCAATGACTGGAAAACAGATTGTAGGTTTTCATTTTTATTGCCTTTCAGTACAGAATAATATGAAATTTAATACCTATGATTATCCATTCTAAGCTTTGGATTCGAGAGAGTGAAGTAGAGATATCTATTTTCTTATTTTGTAAACTCTTTTCTTCTTCTTCTTTCGAATAACCGATTTGGAGGGTACGATGAATCAACTTTGGTTACTTTTCATTGTGTTCCATTTCCTTTGCTTCCAAATTTCCTTTATCCTTCGAGAGTGCCATTCCTTCTCTTCTCGAGTCCACTTTCTTCTAGTTGTTGGTTTCTTCCGCTCCTGAAATGCTGCCTTTTGAACTGCTTCTCTAAAAAGTGTTCTGCTTTTGATTGTTCTTTCATTCATCTCCTAAAGGCAAGGCCTTGTCGCTGCAACCACATTTGTCTCCTCTGCTGAGCGTTTCAGGTCAACATATTTTTTCAAATTCAGCCTGTCAATCGCAGAATCCAGATACTTCTTCCTCGGCCTTCCTCTTTCCTTGTTACGCAGAACTTTTCCTTCCAGCATAGCCGTGAGTTTTTGATTGTATCTCTTTTAATTCCAGCATTTTTCACATCTTTCTCAGTTTCAATGAACCATGTGGGTTTTGATTTGTAACTATTCAGAAGGTTGAAGATGCGCTTGGTTAGTCTGTTGTCATCCATTCTGTGAACATGTCCAAAAAATTGTAGTCTTCTTTTCCTCATTACGTCAGTTAGTTTTTCAATTATCAAATATAGCTCTTTGTTTGGTGTTAACCTGTATTCTGCATTTAATATATCGTTTAGCTCCCAGTATTTTTCTCAAAATTCTTCTTTTAAACTTCTCTAGTTTTTCAAGATCTCCAGTTCTAATACCAGTATAAATTTACTCATTCGGAACAAATATTTCAGGTTCCCTATGGAAATCAACATCTGTACCATCTCCAGTTCTTGTTAGTTAAAGTGTTTCTGCTGCATATAAATTTTCAGGTCTAACTACTGTTTGGTAGTGTCTCAATTTTGTGTTCCAGAATAAGGATTTTTTGTTATATACATTTTTTGTTATGTGAAACATTCATTCCATTTTGTGCACTCCAGTTTCTATAGCTGTTTTTTTCTTTTGTGTCTCGTTTATTTGCTTTAATAATTTTTTTTGGTTCATTCAGGTTTCTGTGACACTGTGAAGAGGCTCATATCCAACCGAATGATAATGTCCAACATCATGGCCATGATTTGCATGCACACCGCCATGCTAAATTTTAGCAGTTATGAGGATAGTTACCTGGAATCAGTTTACTATATCCCAAAGCCAGAATATGCTGGAGGTGTGTTCAAAGATCAGTGGATATCCAGAATTACAACAGGTAAATATCTTACTTTCGTAAACTAAAATTACCATCGTGAAGCATGACAGAATTCCCCGTGGGAGGGGGACACAGATGTGGAATGCACCCGCTGTATACCCTGCCTGTCATAAGAGGCAACTAAAAGGGGTGACCAAGGGATGATGACATTAGAACCATGAGAACACTTGTGATTAGTACCATTATGTGCAAAACACCATGGGTCAACATTTCTTGAGACTAGTACCACCTTGCGAGGAAAGCCACGGGTCTACATTGGATAGGAGCAGTACCATTATGTGAGATACACTACGGGTCTGGGCGTTGTTTGTGATAATGGTCATCTTGTGTATTCCACCAGTAAGTTCCACTGTGTTCAGAATGGGTCTGTGTTAATTATGCGTAGTACCAGTTTATGAGGAACACCATGGGTCTGCATTGCCTGAGAGTAGTAGTACCATTATGTGAGGAACACCATGGGTCTGTGTTGCCTGAGAGTAGTAGTACCATTATGTGAGGAACACCATGGGTCTGCGTTGCCTGAGAGTAGTAGTACCATTATGTGAGGAACACCAAGGGTCTGTGTTGCCTGAGAGTAGTAGTACCATTATGTGAGGAACACCATGGGTCTGCGTTGCCTGAGAGTAATAGTACCATTATGTGAGGAACACCATGGGTCTGTGTTGCCTGAGGTAGTAGTACCATTATGTGAGGAACACCATGGGTCTGCGTTGCCTGAGAGTAATAGTACCATTATGTGAGGAACACCATGGGTCTGCGTTGCCTGAGGTAGTAGTACCATTATGTGAGGAACACCATGGGTCTGCGTTGCCTGAGAGTAGTAGTACCATTATGTGAGGAACACCATGGGTCTGCGTTGCCTGAGGTAGTAGTACCATTATGTGAGGAACACCATGTGTCTGCATTGCCTGAGAGTAGTAGTACCATTATGTGAGAAACACCATGGGCCTGCATTGCCTGAGAGTAGTAGTACCACTATGTGAGGAACACCATGGGTCTCCATTGCCTGAGAGTAGTAGTACCATTATGTGAGGAACACCATGGGTCTCCATTGCCTGAGAGTAGTAGTACCACCATTATGTGAGGAACACCATGGGTCTGCGTTGCCTGAGAGTAGTAGTACCATTATGTGAGGAACACCATGGGTCTGTGTTGCCTGAGAATAGTAGTACCATTATGTGAGGAACACCATGGGTCTGCGTTGCCTGAGAGTAGTAGTACTATTATGTGAGGAACACCATGAGTTTGTGTTGCCTGTGGGCCTTGCCATAATGTGATACACTGTGGGTCTACATTGCCTATGATTAGTACTACTATGTTAGCAACACCATAAGTATACCATGTGGCCTGTGATTAGTTTCACTCATGAGGAACACCACGGGAATACCTGCGCCTGTGATTAGTCCTACTATGTGAGGAACACCATGGGTCTGCATTCCTTGTGAGTAGTACCCTTATGTGTGAGACATCATCGCTTTGTGTTACCTGTGAGTCATGCCACTGTGTGTGACATACCATGGGCCTACATTACCTGTGATTAGTACCATTGTGAGGGGCGTGTGACCTGGATTTTGGACCCCTTTAAATAATGAGTATCATCCCAGTAATTACGGCATTGTGAATTTGATCCACTGACTTTTTAGTTTCACAATAATTTTTTCATCATCATTCGTTTTAGAGTCTAGTCGGTGAATACATTTTGAAGTTTTAATATTAATTTCATTGCACCTTGTACCATTAGGGGTCGATAACCTAGCTGTTAGGCCCCTTTAAACAACAAATATCATCAAGCATGACAGTGGTATTTGTCCAATTGGTAATATATCGTGATGTAAGTAGTACACTCATTAAGTCTGTGGACTGACCATATTGTTGTCACTGTGGTGCAAGACAACATATAGGCAGAGTTTAGAAGGTGAATGAATGAATGAAACGAAAACCTACAACCTGTTTTCTAGTCATTGACCGGGTCAGGGATGTAATGAATGAATCATATAGGCTATTAGTACAATGGGGTCACCACTCCCAAAGTGATAGATGCTATGAAATGAGAATGGAGAGTGTTGCTGGAATGAAAGATGACAGGGAAAACCGGAGTACCTGGAGAAAAGCCTGTCCCGCCTCCGCTTTGTCCAGCACAAATCTCACATGGAGTGACTGGGATTCGAACCACAGTATCCAGCGGTGAGAGGGTGACGCGCTGCCGTCTGAGCCAGGGAGGATCCAGTATAGAAGATAACTGAGCAAAATTAATAGAATTACTTGTAACAATTACATTTTTAGTAATTTACTTCTTGAAATATTATTGTAATCTTTGATTGACTAATGCCGTCAATGTTTAATCGTAGGATTTAGATGTTGTTCCCTATCATTCTTGTCATGAGACCTGTTGTATGTCCGGCGCTCCCTTCTCGCTCCGCCAGCCAGCTACACGCGCGCCAAGTGTCATTCTTCTAGCCTCGACGCGCAGCCCTCAGTGCGCGTGCCTGAACAGTCGTGTGTGTACTATAAAGAGGAACTCCCAGCCTGTCCAGATGCCCACTTGCCCCGGTGTCCAGCTCCAGAATACACCCTACGTCGAGCACGGAGGCTACTCCTCTTGAAAATGTGCTTCGACCAGGTGGACTGAATTTCTGGCAGTAGGAGGTCTCACCTCTGGTCACCGCTCCTCTTCCGCTGCCCATATCCAGTCATACTATTACATACCGTTATATTTCCCTAATTAATGCAAGCTCCCTTGGTTTCGCCAAGTAAGAATTCTTCCAACATTGAACTTGCCTTTATGAACTCAACAAGGAAGGACTTTCCAAAACATTTATGTCAGTACTTCTGATAGTTTTCGACTATCGACTTTTCATATAAAGGACTATCTTTTCGAGATAGAGGTGGATGTAAATACTGTAAACTTGTATATAGTGTACAAAAGATAGACTCTTTCTCAAGATTCCTAATTCATTTGCTTCAAGTTAAATTTCATTTTTATTTGTGTAAATAGTGTATTTTGCATTTGAAGCGAATAATAAAGTTGTGTTTTGTAAATCTCAACCTTGGTTACAACAGGACCCTAAAAAGAGCCTTTCAATTTAGAAGAACTGTGCATGTCTCGTATTGCCAGATCAGCAGTAGATAGTCTGGCAGTCAGTATGTTGTTGCTCGCTTTGCATCACCCAGGGGACACGTGCAGGGCAATTCCTGTGGATGTGAGCAACAGTGGTGTAATCAGACACCCTTCCACTTACTGGCTTCTTGTCTTCAGCCACAATATGCCACCTCACCTGTGGAGAACAGTTGCTCTTGTCAGACAATATGACAGGATCAGGATTCATCTGGACCTTCCCATTCTCAACGAATCCTAGACCTTCAGGGAGGCAGGCTGAAGTGCATACATCCACCTATTGTGTATGCCCAGGAACTAACTGAGAACCACTTTAATCCGTTCAGTGAACGGAAAAGGGAGTGGACTACCAATACCGACCATCTGCTTTGGCCTCTGCTCAGCAAAGACAGCCCTGTTCCAGTACTTCATCTCTCAAGGAGGACGTTGTCCGCTATAAATAGGATTCTCAAAAATACTGGAATTTGCACAGATAGTGCAAAATTCTATCTCACAGTGTGACTGTATTGCTCCTTTCCAGTCTATACAATGTATCACACTTGAATGCAGACTGTGGGCGTACGAAGGTGATCCATTGGACTTTCTTCAGGCCACACCTTCTGTGAAACAGTGGCCTCCAGAATATAGATATGTTGTTGTTTCTTGTCATGTGTATTTATGTATAATTGTATATCATGGTTTTTGTCACCTCTAGGCGAGTTGGTTGTGCAGTTAGGGGCGCGCAGCTGTGAGCTTGCATTCGAGAGATAATGGGTTGGAACCCCACTGTCGGCAGCCCTGAAGATGGTTTTCTGTAGTTTCCCATTTTCACACCAGGCATATACTGGGGCTGTACCTTAATTAAGGCCACAGCCACTTCTTTTCCACTCCTAGGCCTTTCCTATCCCATTTGTGTAGAAGTGACGTTAAGCCAATTGTAAAAACAAAACCATTCTTTTGTCGTCTTTCAATCAGTATTTTAGTTCTACATGTAAAAGTCATACAGTAAATAAATAAATGAAAGGGAGCATTTCAGGAGCAGAAGAAACCAACAACTAGAAGAAAGTGGACTCAAGAAGAGAAGGAACTACACTCTTGAAGGATGAAGCAAGTTTGGAAGCAAAGAAAATCGAACACAATGAAAAGTAACCAAAGTTGATTCATCGTATTCAAAAGGGTTATTCAAAAGAAGGAGAAGAAGAAGAAATAAATAAATGTAATCATTACATTCTAGTAATTGAAATACATCACATGGAAATAGAAAAGGCAAAAAAACAAATGATCATGAACATAACTTTTTCAGACCTACTACAGCAGAATAGCCTCCGTGGCTCAGGCGGCAGTGCGCCGACCTCTCACCGCTGGGTTCCGTGGCTCAAATCCCGGTCACTCCATGAGAGATTTGTGCTGGACAAAGCAGAGGCGGAACAGGTTTTTCTCCGGGTACTCTGGTTTTCCTTGTCATCTTTCATTCCAGCAACACTCCAATATCATTTCATCTGTCAGTCATTAATCATTGCCCCAGAGAAGTGCGACAGGCTTCGGCAGCTGGAACAATTTCTATCCTCGCTGCTAGATGGGGGCTTCATTCTTTCCATTCTTGACCCGATCGAATAACTGGAAACAGGCTATGGATTTTCATTACAGCAGAACTAGTAGCTTTACCAGTGCTGGATAAAATACTTTCTATCACCACTGATCTGCATTTAGGGCAGTTGCCCAGGTGGCAGATTCCATATCTGTTGTTTTCCTAGCCTTTCCGTAAATGATTGCAAAGAAATTACAAATTTATTGAACATCTTCCTTGATAAGTTATTCCAATTGCTACCTCCCCTTCCTATAGAAAAATATTTGCCCCTATTTGTCCTCTTGAATTCCAACTTTATCTTCATCTCCTTTCTCCCAAGTCTTCCCAGCCCAAACTTTGCAACATTTGTGTAACGCTACTCTTTTTTTTGGAAATCACCCAGAACAAATGGAGCTGCTTTTCTTTGGATATTTTCCGGTTCTGGAGAGGGAATACAAGACTCTGGTAAGACCCTAACTAGAGTATGGTTCCATTGTATGGGACCCTCTCCATACTCACCATACTCTTACTTTTCCAATACTTCCAAAGACTTCACAATTCTACCAATGATATTGTTAAAATTAAACACAAGTAAACCTTCAAGTGCTCCCATAGGGCATCTCTTCAATAAATGAAAAAAGGTCAAGCCTAGCCATGAACATTTTAAGAAGCAATGTTTTATTAATAAATAGCAAATTATAAGAATGCTAGAAACATTAACTAAAATAAAAAAATATGTTAAAAGATAATTTTGAAAGTTCCAGGCTATCACGTTTGGTCTTACCTAGTAATGAGAGCATTACCCTGTCTTTGTGCCATGAAAAAAAAATTAAACGACAATGAAATCCATGCACATATCGCTTTGCTTACAAAAGCAGAAAGAAAGAAATTGCATGGTGTGTGTTCAGGTGAGAATGGCGGGTGTGAAAAAACAATGTCCTGTTCCTCTTTGATGAATGCAGATTGATTTACAGAGGCGTTTTCATGTAGAAATAGCCAGTTCTTTCTATACCACAGCTTGGGATGCTTATGACAAACTGAATAGCGATTATGAGTGATTTCCTTGCAGCTGTTCTCATTTATCTCCCGAATGCAAGCTCACAGCTACTTGACCCAATCTGCATGGTGTTTAGGGGTTGTAGTAAGGATCTAAAGCAAAGGGCTTATAAGTCACTGGTAAGACCCTAATTAGAGTATGATTCTAGTGTGTGGGACCCTCACTAGGAATACTTTATTCAAGAACGGGAAAAGATACAAAGGAGAGTAGCGCGATTTGTTCTGGATATTTCCAACAAAAGAGTGGTGTTATGAAAATGCTGCAAGCTTTGGGTTGGGAAGACATGGGGATAAATAGACAAGCTGCTTGACTAAGTGGTGTGTATAATTTGCATAAAATTTTATTTTTGTTTTCCACCTATTCAATACATAATTGTTTTTTGTCGCTAGAAAATTATTTTACTACATTACTACATTAACAGAATGTTTAAATACCTGGGGAGTGAATTAATGGAGAATGCTCGACTGGATGCTGAGATTAGTAAAAGGATTCAAGCTGGAAGTTGTTTCTATCATAGTGTAAGAAATATGTTATGGGACAAAGATGTGCCAATGGAAGCAAAGGATACTATGTACAAGATGTATTACGTACCCATAACAACTTACGGAGCAGAAACTTGGACAATGACAAAGAAGGATGAGAGTCGAATACAGGCAGCCGAAATGAAATTCTTGAGGAGTATGATACAGAAGAGTAGAAGAGACAAAATAAGGAATGAGAAAATCCGGGAAGAAATTGGAGTGGAAAAAATGAATGATAGAATAGAGAAGAGCCGACTAAGATGGTTTGGGCACGTAAAGCGAATGAGCGATGAAAGAATGCCAAAAAAGGTGATGGAAATGCAAATCCAAGGAAGGAGGGGCCGTGGACGACCACGATTGAGATGGAAGGATACCATCCAACGCAGCATTGTAGAAAGAAACCTGGACTGGGACACAGTGTTGGAGGAGGAGTGGTGGAAAGACCGAAGAAAGTGGAGAGGAACCATATTTGCCCCTACCCGGCTACAGCTGGATAAAGGGAAATGATGATGATGATGATGATGAGTAAGGATGGAAAGGAGAGGGCATTTAAGTCACTGGTAAGACCCCAATTAGAGTATGGTTCTAGTGTGTGGGACCCTCACTAGGAATACTTTATTCAAGAACTGGAGAAGATACAAAGGAGAGCAGCACGATTTGTTCTGGGTATTTCCAACAAAAGAGTGGTGTTATGAAATTGATGCAAACTTTGGGCTGGGAAGACATGGGAATAAAGAGACAAGCTGCTCGACTAAGTGGTGTGTAGATGTTGATTCCCATAGGGAACCTGAAATATTTGTCCTGAATGAGCAAATTTATAATACCAATATAAATGGTCCATTATTGGACATTATAAATTTTCCAGCAAACTCATTTCTGGATGCCAGTGTTTTGCCCAGTGTGCTAAGTTGGGCTCATCAGTTGGTAAATAGCACACTTACCAAGACGCATGGCTAGTGCATACCGTGGAGGCCACTGCGTAGGCTACTTGGAGACCACCGGCAGTGGGATCAACATCTTTATCATGTGATGGCCAGGCAGGCATCAATTTTTGGTAATGAGACAAAGTCTTTCATAGTGCATTGGCACTGCCGGTGGCTCCAAGTAGCCTACGCAGTGGCCTCCGCGGTATGCACTAGCCATGCATCTTGGTAAGTGTGCTATTTACCAACTGATGAGCCCAACTTAGCACACTGGGGTGAAACGCCGGCAACCAGGAATGAGTTAGCTGGAAAATTTATCATGTCCAATAACGGACCATTTATATTGGTATTATAAGTGGTGTGTTTCGAACTGTCAGCAAAGAGAGATGACGTGGAATAACATTACTAGACAAATAAGCTTGAATGGAGCTTGATAAGAGTTGAAAACATAATATGATGATAAAGTTGGAATTCAAGAGAACAAATATTTGTTTAGAGGAAGAAGAATTAGAGATTGCGATAATTTACCGAGGGGAATGTTCAATAAATTTCCAACTTCTTTGAAATCATTTAAGAAAAGACTAATTAAAGAACTGATAAGGAATTTGCCATCTGCAGATCAGTAGTGATTGATTGATTGATTGATTGATTGATTGATTGATTGATTGATTGATTGATTCATTGATTAGAATAGAATACATTATTGGTACATAAAAACTTGTGCAAAGTCTTCACCCTGAAATGTATAACAAAGAATGAAATTTGAACTGTTCATTACAGGGTTTTTGAAGCCTCCCATAGTCGGTATGACTCTCCTTCTCTCTGGTCTGATCATCTCAAGAAGCCAACCTCGACCTCGTGTCCTTGCGCTGTGGAACGTTCTCATAGCTGCCGTGGCAGCCATCATCTTCTTGATATACATCTCGCTGGACTGCCCTCTGCTTCAAGTCTACGGGTATGAAGAGAAGAGGTAATGTTACATTCTGATATTTTGCGAGAATATGTTTAAATTAGTTACAAGGCTAGAAACATTAATTCTTACTGCTAATAAAGAACATTGATCATTTACTGAAAAGTTAAACATTGTTATTTTTGGTATTCAGATCCCTAATTATCATAATATTATCTTCTCATATTTGATCTTCCAGATCTTCCAGGAACTCTGTTTTCTCATCATCACTGCATCCTTGCTGAGGGGCATAAACTTGGAGTAGTGTAAAACTATTCTTCCCTAAGTTTACTCTGGCTTTCATTATTCTGTCATTTACGAAGGTAACATCTGTGAGAGGTGTGATATTTTCATGGAGTACCAAACCTACTCCTTCTCATCCTTCCTTTATATTACCTAGCCTATATCATCTGTAACCTCCTCTCAACAATTTTGAATCATCTCACTAAATAAATTTCGTGTGGCTATTTCTAGCCGAGTGCAGCCATTGTAAGGCAGACCTTCCGATGAGGGTGGGCGGCATCTGCCGTGTGTAGGTAACTGCGTATTATTGTGGTGGAGAATAGTGTTGTGTGTGGTGTGTGAGTTGCAGGGATGTTGGGAACAGCACAAATACCCAGCCCCCGGGCCACTGGAATTAACCAATGAAGGTTAAAATCCCCGACTCGGCCAAGAATCGAACCCGGGATCCTCTGAACCGAAGGCCAGTACGCTGACCATTCAGCCAACGAGTCGGACAATCGTCTCACTAAATCTAGTATATAAATTTTCCTTCTTTCTATCGTATCTACAATCTCTTCACTCTTGCCTGCCTGAGTTATTTAGAGTTCCTACCGTCAGATTGTATTTGTACTTTAGTCCAGTCTGAGTATTTTATCTTTCATTGATATTACTTCTTGTATTCCTAGGATTAACTTCAAATTCAGGAGAGTCATCATTCATTCCAAGGGAACACAAAGTTTGGCCTAAATTTGGTTTATTCTTTCATGTGAGGCTTGTTCTTAGATTGAAAGCAACAACAAAAATAAAACTCTTCTGCTGACCTGCTAGGCCTAACACAATGAAGGATTTTCTTAGTCTTCAAGGATCCCTCCTCTTCCCACAAGGTTCTTTCTGTACTATCCCCAGGAGGACGGGTTGCCTCCTCCCAGTTCAACCATACTGCAACTTTCATTTTATGTCTTTGCTGCTGCTAAGGTCTTCACACGTATCCCTTTGCATTGGGCCAATGTGATATCCCTTGGGACTGGGTCCCCACCAGAACTTGGCCGCTACCGTAGCTTCGACTACAGACAAGATTTATCCATATAGACACAGATCATCTCTGACATCTCATGGATGGGGTTACAGAGACTGTCCGATGCCAGTTCCAAGGCTAGAGGTTAAAATGGCTAAGACATGTTAAGAGGATGCAGCTGACTTGAATTCTAAGGCAGTATTTTGAAAAGATCGCTCCAGGATGCAGACTGATTGGATGCCCTAGAAAAAAGTGGAAAAGTGGTTAGACCAGATTAGAGAAGACTCAAAGAAGAGAGGAGAAACATGGGATGCTGCAGAGAGAGAGAAGAAGAATATCAAGACCGTAACGACAATATTCTAAAACATTCTTACCTGGCTCACTGGAAGGAATTCCAGTTAAGTGCCTCTGTGGCTCAGGTGGCAGCTTGCCGGCCTCTCACCACTGGGTTCCATAGTTCAGATCCTGGTCACTCCCTGTCAGATTTGTGCTGGACGAAGCGGAGACAGGACAGTTTTTTCTCCAGGTTCTCCGGTTTCCCTGTCCTCGTTCATTCCATCAACACTCTCCAATATCATTTAATTTCTGTCAGCTATTAATCATTGCCCCAGAGGAGTGTGACAGGCTTTGGCAGCCAGCAGAATTCCTATCCTCACCGCAAGATGGGGGCTTCATTCATTCCATTCCTGACCCGGTTGAAAGTGGAAACAGGCTGTGGGTTTACATTTCAGTCAGTTAATATTTCTCTCTGTGTCAAATATCATGGGATATTTTCTTATAACCAACAGGTCTCCCGTAAGTCCAGCATATATTAACAGCTACCATTGTTATTACCTTAACTTTGTGTGGCTCCTTGGCTGAATGTTCAGCCAGTTTTCTTCCAACTTGTATGTTATTTTACATGTGCTTCTTCAGCAGTCCGAAGAGGTGGAAATCACTGGGCGCTGTAGCAAGGATGGTCCCGTAACTCCTACCAGAAGCGTCGTAACAGTTCACTAGCAATATTCACTGTCTCTCTCCTGGTGAGGAAATCAACCAGAAACATGCCCTTGTACTTCCAAAAGACTGCAGCTTATGATCTCTGTAGGACCACGGGCAGTTTTGTCATGATTTGCGTTTTCTTCTCTTCCTCCCAGACCTCTTCATCCTCTCTCTCCTCCTCTCTGACTCTTCAGCTGATATTTTCAGTATCCTCTTCTCTTGTCTCCCCCACTGGTGCTTCTCTATCCTATTCCTGTACCGTTCTCTGTCATTGAGCTCTGGCATATTGGTTGGTGTATATTTAGTTCTCTATCCATTCCACCTCGATCTCCAACTCAGTCCAGACAACCCACTTAGTTTCCCATCTTTCCTCTCGTCTTACCCATTCTCTCTCATACTGTGCATGTCCATCCTGATCACATGTCCAGCAAATATTGCTTTTTTTAAAGTCTTATTTCTTCTGAGATCATTCTTATGTTTCGGTACAGTTCATTCCTTGATCTTCTTTCCATCTTTAAACTTCTCTTTTTGGTCTGAGTATCTTTCTCAGGTTTTTAATAATAATACTTTTATTGCAGTCAAATGGCAAGACAAAAAGAAGAAAATTATATACAAATATAAATTATGCAAGTAATTTCAAGTTTGCGCTCTGGCGCCTTGGTTTGCATAGTCTTTAATTGATTTGGTTCTTTTCCTGCACAGTTCTATGTGGTAACGTTCACATGTTTTTCTGCATAAGTTGCATTCACACGTCTCAGCTGGCTCATGGTATGATGTGTTCTTACAGATGAGATGATGAAAACCGTGTACCGCCAGTCTAGTAAACACGTGCCTCATTTCAAAATTTGATGTGGTCCATGTCCAGTCTATCACGGCCCCCACTCCATAGAACTCTTGGGGTGTTTCTTCTCCTTTTGCTTTTAAAGTTGATAGAAGATTTTCCGAGGCTTTAGTGTTGGGTAGAGTCAAAAGTGTCTTTAAATCCTCGATAAGGAATGTTTCTCTTGCGAGGAGGTAGACTAGTCTGGAGCGTGTAGTCTTTGACACTCCTAGTGCTCTTTTGATGTATAATGCTTTTACCCTTTCTAGTATGGATAGGTTTTTTTCGGTGCGATGTGACCATATAAGTTCTATCCCATACATTAGTATTGGTATTATTTTAGCTCTAAATAGCATCATTGCTGGCTTTAAGTTGAGGGTTCTAATGTAGCCTATCTCATGCATCGCCCTTGTTGCTTGCGTTGCTTTCTCAGTTATATGCTTAGTGAAACATTTAGCACTTGTTTGCAGCGTGATGCCTAGATATTTAAAATCTTTGTCCTCTTGATGGTAATTTCTGTCAATGCTGGGGCCTTTTCTCCTTGTCTAAAGACCATCATCTCAAACTCATGCTTGGAGTACCATTTCTCTATGTCATCTATAGTGTTTCGGAGTTTAATGATGTCTTTTGATCCAACCACTACATCGTCGGCGTATGCGTATGCTACTGTTCCCTCTCTTTGGGTCATTCGCATTATTTCTTCTACTGCCAGAATGAAGTCCCCGCTTCATCCTCAGGTTTTTTATCCCTTCTTTCTCCACATGCCTTTCTGTTATCATTGTCTCTTGCAGTCGCTTAAATGCGGCCAGTATCCAGTAATCGGGAGATCGTGGGTTCGAGCCCCACTGTCGGCAGCCCTGAAGATGGTTTTCCGTGGTTTCCCATTTTCACACCAGGCAAATGCCGGGGCTGTACCTTAATTAAGGCCACGGCCGCTTCCTTCCACTTCCTAGGCCTTTCTTTTCCCATCGTCGCCATAAGACATATCTGTGTCGGTGCGACGTAAAACAAAATAGCAAAAAAAAAAAAATCATTGTCTCAGCTGAGTACAGTACCGCGTTCCACACTGTTGCCTCATCTTTTTCACCCATTTTCTTCTTCTACATGTGAGGAATGTGTTCTGAAAGTTGTTGTTACACTCTGTATACAGAAAATAAGTGGATGTAGTGAAATGAAATGTTGTTCACTGTTCCAGCCTCAGGTTGAAGGAGACTTGCAATTTGAACTGCAACTGTCCGCTCAATACTCCCTTCCAGCCCATCTGTGACAGGAGTGGTATAAACACGTATTATTCCCCGTGCCACGCAGGATGTACCACTGTTCATACAGTTGATGATATTAAGGTAATTATTATAATTATATTGATATGGCCAGCTCCTTGGCTGAATGGTTAGCATGGTGGCTTTCAGTTTAGAAGGTCCACGGTTTGACTCTTGGCCATGCTGGGGATTTTGATCATATCTGGTTAAGTCTCCAGTTTGGAGTCTCCATGTTTATGTTTGTCTAATACACACTTCATCCCGTGCACACAATGCACTACACCGCCAATCATCAGAGGAACACAGTTAAGACTTTGATGGACACACACCATAAAATCACAGCATTAAGAACCAAGGTTTTGGTTCTTAGACCATGTGTGTTTGCAGCTTTTTGCCCAGAATATAACATTTGGCCACATCACTTGGCTGACACAACATTCCAAGATCTTGTCACATGTGATTAGTTTCATTTTCCTTATTGATGGTTCTCACTTTATTGAGATTTAACGTAACACATCAATAAGCATAGAATCATGGAATCAGGATGTGTTTTTAGTCGTAGAAGACAAGAGAGCGAGTTAATATCAGTGATACTATTGTCAAAGTAAAGAAGACAGTGCGTTTACCTTGCTGATGGATCATCACAAACACGTCCTTCCGCTGCATCCAGTAGGGAATTGATTTGAGGAATGAGAGATTCCACTTGTTACAACTCTCCATAAACTTCTTGCCTTGTACATCAGCATGAACAAGATTTACTGTATCACTGGTTGTTCTGAACATGGTGAACAAACTTTCGGTCAAACGGGTACACATAATTTTCAGCGCCGCCTAGAGGATATGCTCAGGCCTCGCTCCACATCTGTCTCATCTACGAATTTCACTTGCTACCATCATAAACTGCTCAATCTTCAATGTACACTGTTCAGCGAAGTAGGTACTTGGGAATGGAAACTCTTCGGCATGTTCGTCGTACAACAAATTGATTAGTTTCTGTCGTGCCATCCCTGATGTGAGATCTAAATACTTTCCTCTGTCCACATTAGTGTATGTTGCTTAGCGAAGAGTAACTCGTATAGAAATTTATCACGCTTATTTCAACTGAACTGAATTCAAGAAGATTCTCCAAGTGTTAATATTTGAAGTGTTTAACCTAGTATTTGAAGAAGTGCATTTTTCAAATCAGAAGAAAGAGTTGAGAATAATAATCAAAGAATTTTTGTTGTGGTGAAAAGGTACATCTTTAAAAAAAAAAAAAGAAAAAAAACCCTACATTTTGACCGCAGATTCCAAACCAAACCCCGTGGCACTACAGCCCTTGAAGACCTACCAAGCAACTGCTGCTCAACGTGAAAGCCTGCAGATTACGAGGTGTCGTGTGGTCAGCACGATGAATCATCTCGACACTTATTCTTGGCTTTCGAAACCGGGACTGGTATCTCACAGTCAGATAGCTCCTCAATTCTAATCACGTAGGCTGATTGGACCTCGAACCAGCCCTCAAGTCCAAGTAAAAATCCCTGACCTGGCCTGTAGTCAAACCCGGGGCCTCCGGGTAAGAGGCAGGGATGCTACCCCTACACCACGGGGCCGGCAAAAATGAGATTTATAACATGTTATATTAACATTGTTTCAATTACACTCAGAATAACTGCTCCAGTCACTGATTCCACAGTGGTCCTGAATCTACAGAAGTACACACACACACACAGTACTCTAAGGAAGTCTTCCATTCCCTATGCCGTCTTCAGTCCAGCTACTCGCTAGACACCACCACAACCACCACCACCTTGATGGAACACAAGTGACAGCCAACACCTCTGTCATCCTCATCCCAGCCACCGAACACCAACACACTGACTGACTGTCCACGACTAGCCTCCCTTTTTATATCTCTGGTGATGTGTACCAGAATATTTGCAACGTGGCTAGAGATGGAACATGCTCATTGCACCTTCCAGGAACTCACAGGTAAAAGCAGCTGAAGTGAACAGTACACGGAAAGGCCGGCCCCACCCCACAGGCTGGCTGGGAGATCTTCAGTCATCTGACTCACTAGGCCCTTCCAAAAAGTACTGAAAGGGACTACCACGGGGCTGACACGCAACAGTATAAAGTCAGTGAATGTAAACTACATTCTTTTGAGTCTCTATTGTTAATGGTTGAAAATAATCAGCTAAACTGTTCTAACAGCAAACTTTTAAAAAGATCATTACATTTTCTTAGTGCTTGCACCTGAATTACCCCCGCCTAGTACGTAAGGCAGCACTCAAATGTTCTGCATTGCTGAGGGGTAAATTAAGTTCTTTCATCTTCAAATGAGTCCTTTCTTATCCCGTCATCGCCATAAGACCTATCTGAATTAAAATTGAAATAATTGATAAGGAGATTCCACCTATTCAATACCAAAGAATAAGAAATGTAGTGAATTACATTCTCATTTAATAATAATTAGAAATGGTACCGGTTTCGACCCTAGTCCAGGTCATCATCAGCCGATTAAGAAATAGAAAACAATGCATAGGATCAGTAGAAGAGGCAATATGAAAAGGAAATGAATGGGGGTAGATACTGTAAAACTTAGAAGATGTAAAATACAAGTCATTCAAAAGAAAAACAGTGCGCAATTCTCTTAGCGGCAGCAAGGCACACGCAGCCCTAGGCAAAGTCCCACAATGATTACGAATAGTGGAGAACTGTTCAAAGCCAGTTATTTAAACACTGTCAGGCATAAAGTCACATCACAATCGAACACATACGAAGGTCCATATTCGTGTATGAGTTGAAGACGAGCAGATTCATTGAATCAGCTTGCCAGCTCCCGGTGATCAGCGCGACACATTCAGTATCAGGCACTGTGGTTTCAATTATTTCAATTTTAATTGTGATATTCTTCAATACGGAACAATGAAATTTTTAACTTTAAATAAGACCTATCTGTGTCGGTACGACGTAAAGCTACTAGCATCAAATAGATTCGGTATTAACAAAAAGAATTGTAACATATTTTAGTTTACTTTCAAAATAATCAAACTATAATTTAAGTTTCATTGTGGTAAAGGATATTTTTTCCTTGCAGCTGTATGAGAATTGCTCGTGCATCTCGTATGGGCACATGGCGAAGACTGGACCATGTAACAGCAAGGACTGTACTGGCAAGTGGGTGATGTTCCAGTCCTTGCAAGTCCTCATGGTCGGTCTGCTGGGTACGGGAATAGTGGGTAACCTGCTCATCTGTCTCAGATGTGTCATACCAGAAGATAAACCTGCATTATTGGGACTGGAACTTCTGCTCGTTGGTAAAATGCAGGTGCCAGGAAAAATCATCTACAAGTGGCTTATCGGTAAGTTGAATTTGAAACCTGATGTTGAAGTACGCTTATTTCCACAAGTTAAGGAATCTTCAAGATTCATGAGAGGGTACAACAGTTCTGACTGCATGTTTCGCATGTTTGTCACACAGAGTCGCAGGGAGGCAAGGTGGCACATTGAAATAATTTTGATGATATTAGATGGCTGAATCGTCAACAGATTAGAGGCTTGCCACAGTCAGCACAAGGCGGACCAAGAGTTGAATGTCACCTGTAGTGTCATTTCATGGCTGTGAAGAAGATTCCAGGAGGGAAGAAACATTGCAGCCAAGGGCGACTGTGTTCTACAACCCAGCATCAGGATAGTTATATTTTGCACAGCACCTGCGCTGGCTAGAGACCTCGCAACCTTTGGGTCACACATCTCCTGATAGACTGTGTATTGTTGGCTTTGAGAAGTTGCTCTGTATGCTCAGTGACCCACCAGATGTACCCGCCCTCACAGAAGGGCACTGCATGGCTCGTTGAATGTGGTGTTTTGCTCCTCTTCATGAGTGAGTCACTGTTTAGCTTGGAGAGTGACTCTTGCCATCTGTTCACTTGGCACAGCCGTGGGACACGTTACAGCCCTGCCAATGTTGTGGAAAGGAACCGATATAGCTCTCATTGGGAGCGGCATCATGTTAGGAGCACGTACGTCACTGCATGAGTTTCCTAGGGGTACTGTGATGGATGTGGTCTGTAAGGATGACATCCTGCAACAGTATGTGCAACATTTTCATGGTTCATATGGACCTGGGTTACGTCTGATGGACGATAATACCTGCCCACACAGGGTTGGTCAGGCGGACGAGTACCTGCAATATGACAGCTTGCTCCCCGGACTTAAATCTGATTGGACATGCACGGGATGCTCTATGCCAAAGGATTGCAGCCCTAGCACCGCAGCCACGGACCATTGCTGACCTCCAAAAGATTGTCCATCAAGGGATGCATTACTGCAAGCCACGCTGGACAGACTGATCCACAGTATGGCGAGCCATTGTGAATCTTGTATTGCTATGCAAGGTCATCATACCCCATATTTACATTCTGTATGCCACCAGAGGAGGGACACCACAGATGGTCAGTGCCACCGAATGTCCTTGTCCAGTTTTCCTGTATACCCTGTATCAGTATCACTGAGTCACAAGTCACAATGTTGCCAGGGCACCTCTTAGTGCCCCATGTTTTTCCACGGATCTCGAAGATCCCTAACTTGTGGACGTGAGTGAATTTCATAACTTGAGACCAGATTCTTAGATATTTCAAAGAATTTTCCCTGGTAAAAAAAAAAAGATACAGTCGAAACCGGTTATAACAATTCCGAAAGGACCACCAGTTAGCAGTCGTTATAGGCGATAGTCACACAAACCATTTTTTTGTTGTTGCTAAAACTGTCATATCTGTTTTAGGCCACACACTTTACATGGTTAATTAACAGAATAAGCTAAAACTTGGAAAAACATACGTGAAATAATACAGTCGAACCTCTCTTCTGCAGACACCGTTGGTTCCGTGGAAAAATGTCCTTTATGAGAGGTGTCATCTAAAACAAGGTTGCAAAAATTAATCAAACATTTTAACGGCAAAGAAAATCTACTGTAAATATAAGCATATATCTTCATTTTGATTATTCAAAATAATTTATAACTAATTTTTTTGCCTGGGAGATACTAAAAGTGATTTTACAGCCTTTACATTCATTACAGCTTCAGAAAGTAATCATTCAGCTGGGTGTACAAATTTAGCACATTTTTCTTTAATGCGATATTCTCGAAAAGGGAGTAACGAGCCAGCGTGACACACATATTCTTTGTTCAATTCATTCACTTTCAGTTATTTGCGATTTCTTGCGCTTTTTCTTGTAACATTGGTCCACTCAGTCAGTTTCTTTGCTCAAATACATTTGAACCACTCATATACCACAATGTTTACTTCTGCGCAAACTGACTCCCTCTTTCATTTCATTCCTCAATTCCTATTTTCCTCCCACTCGCTTAAAATGTTGTTATAACCGGTTTTGACTGTATCTTTTTTTTTTTTACCAGGGAAAATTCTTTGAAATATCTAAGAATCTGGTCTCAAGTTATTTTGTGAATATATTGTAGTATTGAAAAGGTGGAAACCTTACGTTATTATTATTATTACTTATATATTACTTCATAAATGTGTTTTCCCTCAGTTTAATTTTTCAGGGAAAGTACTTTAGCACTACATTTTTCTTGTCTCAAGATCTAAACACACTTGTTCCTCTAACTCGTGATTGCTGGGCAATTGAAATGCTATGGTATTTCTGCCTTAACAATCAGCACATTGTCTCTTCTGTCTCTTCCTTGTCAAGTTTAACCGAACTACCTGACCTTGACCTTATCAGCGAAAATCTGAGTTATAAATGAAATGCTGCAAGATATGCTGGAAAATCCTTTGGTAACTTGTGAGTAAGTAGTCACTGGTAGCATTCCCAGGCAACTAGTATCCTCAGAATGTACACTCATTTGAAGACAAGACAACCATAACAGAACTTATAAATATCAATGATACATGTAAAGAAGTGGAATCAGAGATAAGGCCTTTTGCAGATGATGTTATTCTGTACAGAGTAATAAATAAGTTACAAGATTGTGAGCAACTGCAAAATGACATATCTCCACACATGGTTATGAGGGTATTTAGGGGTTGTAGTAAGGATGTAAAGGAGATGGCACATAAGTCTCTGGTAAGTCCCCAAATAGACCCTCACCAGAATTACTTAATTCAAGAACTGAAAAAAAATCCAAAGAAAAGCAGTTTGATTTGTTCTGGGTGATTTCCACCAAAAGAGTAGCATTACAAAGAAGTTGCAAAGTTTGGACTGGGAAGACTTGGGAGAAAGGAGATGAGCAGCTCAACTAAGTGGTATGTTAAGAACTGATGTTAGGTTTAATGGTCCACCCAATCAAATCAAAATCAAAATCAAATCAAAATCTCTTTATTTGCAAATGAGGTGTTTACCTTGGTGGCAAATGGTACACTAAAATACATGATTGTCAAGCACTAAATATTAAATTAACAAGAGAATAAAATTTTCCTATAATACAATATTATATAACTTATGCTAACAATTTTTTCTATTAAACACACAGCTCATCCTTAATAAATTTACATTGTTTACAAAATTCTACTTATAATATCTCCTGTACTACTTACAAATAGTCATCTGATATACAGTATGTGGAATTACTTCAAATGATACTGTACAACTGGTATAAGATTAATATTTACATTGCATTTATTTAGTTTTTATTTTCTTTACCCATTCTGGAACCTAAGTAGCATAACGACCCGCTGCGTCTTAACCAGAGCCCCTTTTACTACCACTTTTCAGAGTTCCTGAAGGGCCTTCACAGCTACCGTAGCAGTCCCAGGGCCCTCGAAGTCCCCACTGTACTTCACCCCTACAGGCAGTCCCCTACTTTGGCTGTCCAAACTCCTTAGACCAGGGGATGGAATTAATTTATTCACACACATTCTTTATTTACATTAACCTGCACTGGTCGAATGCCCTCTAACATTTCATTTATTTTCTCTGTTGCTGTTTATTCTCTTTTTGAATATCTGTACAGATTTTGGAAAAGGATCAAACACTACCCCTGGTAAACTGTTCCACTCCTTCACGCCCTTCCCAATGAATCAAAATTTACCCCAATCGCTTCTGCTAAAATTCCTTCTAATTTTATATTTGTGGTCAGTCCTGCCGATATAATTATTTTCCAACTGAAGCCTCTCACGGATATCTCCCCATGCTGCTTCTCCTGTATAGGCTCTATATAAACCTATAAGTCTCAATCAATACACTTCACTGTACAAGTGAGAACACATAAAACATATTACACATTCTTTGGTACATGTTTCATCTAATTTCAGCCATAGCATTTTTAAAATGATGTAAATCTGTTATGAGACGCTATGACTGAAGAAGTAATGATGTAAATCTATCATTGTTGGCATTGATGCTTTCACGGCCCGTACTTATAGACATGATGCTGTATAGGCTTTTGGGCTTATGCCGTGTCAAGAAAATAAGGTAAAATTCTTTACGTTTCGCAGGGAACTGTGCACTGCGTCCTCAGAAGAAATCTCGGCTGTACACGAGAAAGGCTTCCTAAACAGTGACTCTTTAAAATTTAGACGTTATTATAGAAGTGGAAATAGTACATTCATTCACCACCAGATGGCTCCCAGGACGTGGCACAACACTAGCGTTCAAAGCGAAAGCTGACCTAACCATCAGACTAAGCGGTTCACATAACGTGTGTCTATCATTTCCAGATTTACTTCTTTGCATGAGGTACACGTGATTACCAAATGCCATTGTGTGCCACGGCTGGTGCACAAAATAAAGTGCATAAAATATCTCTAAAATTATTATAATATGCAAACTGACAATCGATCAAGGGGTTTCATGAGAAAAACAATGTTGTTTGTATAAAAAATCAGTGTTGTCTTTTAAGGAATGCAATGATAAATACAAAGCCATTTTTGAATGGTAATTTGTTTTAATCATGTACTACCATCAGGATGAATGTATCAAAGTACAGCCCTAGCATTTGCCTGTTGTAAAAATGGGAAACCACTGAAAACCATCTTCAGGGCTACCGACAGTCAGGTTTGAACCCACTATCTACTGGATGTGAGCTCACAGTTGCGCACCCCTGACACCACGGCCAACTCACCCGGCATTATTATTATTATTATTGTTATTATTATTATTATTATTATTATTATTATTATTATTATTATTATTATTATTATTATTATTATTATTATTATTATTATTATTATTATCATCAGAAAATAAGAGAGTTCTTCTGTGTTTTCATATTTGTCCTTGTGTCTCCTTTCTTTTTTTTTTCCTCTTTCCATGCAGACCTGTCATTTTGTTTATCCTGTTGTTGTGTTCTTTTCATGTTTTCAGAACAGATCAGCTGGTAATAACATTCTTCATATGACTTCTTTTCAGACTCAACCTGCAAGCACTGGGGAGAAAATAATTATAACTGCCGTCTGTTCGAGTCTGACCGGCTGATTGCGAACCTCAACATACTCACCGCATGTAAGTGTCTGTTACCACGTTTACCACAATATGCGATGCCTGAGCAGGACTCGGGTAGGGTTTTCTTAACCAGTAGCAGCGACTGGGAATTAGAAGTGGGGGGGAGGAGGTGCAGAAAAATGTATAGATGATAAAAAATACCGGGAAGACAACAAAATTGAAAATAAAATTAGGTGCTCTCTGAGCAAATTTTGACAGAGAAGTAAAGGTTGGCAGTTAACCAACTTAACGTCAGTAATAATAGTTTTTTGAGATTTTGATTCAATATTATACAATAAAACTTTCATCAAAACAACAGTTACATAACAATTAAATAGAAGTAAGGCATTTTTCTTCTTCTGTGCAAATGGGTTACTTAGGACCATGCAGAATCAACATTTGTTGAGCTTTCTTTTTTGCCCAATAGTTCTTCACTTTCATTGATTGTTGTAATTTATGTTCCTCCGACCAAGTATGTCGAGTTGGTTTCTTCTCATCTTCCTCAAATCCCGTTGTGTGAACAATTTTCCTGATTACGTTTCTATAGTGCAGATTTGGTGATCCTAATTCACTACTCTTCTTGCTTATACTATTTTGATCTTGTGCATTTGATTTGTGAAAATCTGTGTATTCAATAAGTAAGTCTGTTGTTACTCATTCTTACCAGATGGCTTAAAAATTGAATCTGCCACCTGGGTGAGGCACAGAATTTTTTACTATCACAGAAGTTAAATTTCTTTGCAACTCAATTTAGAGATAGCCTAGTTGAAAAGCAGAAAAAGTAATGTTTACTACAGTATATTTATATGTTTTTTTAATTTTTAATAACTTTTAGTATGCTCAAACAACCCACAAATTGGATAACCCACACATGAATAATTCGGAGTTTATCATGTGGCTTGACGCATCACTTGTTTGTTTTCATTACCGATTTATTTCATTTAACATTATAATGAATGTACAAGACATGTGTCATACACCACTTATTAGGGAAGCTAAGAATTAGATTAAATACTGTGGCAATTTTTTTCTGGTCCTGAGGCACATTTCCCTGCTATAGAAAAACAAGAATAATGACCGAGAGATTGATCGCACTGACCATGGTTCACCTCATAATCTGCAGGCCTTTGGGATGAGTAGCAGTCTCTTGGTAGGCCAACACCCATCAGGGCTGTAATGTCATGGGATTTGTTTGTTTGAGACACATTTCCTAGAATGTTTTTTTTTTCCAGTATAAACAACCCTTACAGTCTTGTTTACAATTTCAATTACAGTCGAACCTCCCTTCTGCGGACACCGTCGGTTCCGAGGAAAAATGTCCGTTACGAGAGGCGTCCGCTAAAACAAGTTTGTAAAAATAATCAAACATTTTAACGGCAAAGAACATCCACCTTAAATATAAGCATACATATCTTCATTTTTATTATTCTAATCATTTCTGTGTTAGTATTTTACAGAGAGTTATTATAAGTGATTTTACATCATTTACAAACATTACAGGTTCATGAAGTAATCCTTTGTTACTCATGTTTAACAGAAAACTGAAATGCTACAGTATTTCTGTCTCACTAATTATCGCCTGTACTGTCTTTTCCTTCTCAAGTTGACCACCTGAGCTCGACCTTATCAGCGACAATCCGAGTTATGAGTAGAATGATGCAAGAAGGGAAGAAAATCCCCAGGTAACTTGTGAGTCAACAGTCTCTGGCAGCATTTCTGAGCAATTAGAATTCTTGAAATAGGCCTATACACCACTAGGTAGAACTGCATTCCAATGTACCTTCTCTCCCCTTGCACTCGAAATAGTACAAACACTCAAAAGGGATTTCCTTATGTCTGAAGAATGGTTTTTAAAAAGAGAGGATGAAATGTGGTCCAGCGTAATAAATTGTCCTGCAACGTGTAAAGTGTCCGCTTACGTCAAGTGGACGGAACAAATGGCGATGTCCGCTGTCCGGAGTTCGAGGTGTCCGCTTAAATGAGGCCAATTTAACACTTGTCTTGTGTAAAATAAAATCGGTTCTGAGGAAAATTGTCCGTATAGGGAGGTGTCCGCTGATAAGGGTGTCCGTTAGGGCAGGTTCAACTGTACCATCAACTACTGTGGAATACTAGTCATGGATGTAAATTTCTGATCAAAACTGCTTTACATTTTCACAGGTCTCCTCCTGATGTCTTCATTCTTCGACTTATTTGTGTGGTATTTCTCCCGCGATCTCAAGTTGTACAGCGATGAGGACATCGATGACGACACTGAAGACATAGCGTTGGATGACATCCAGCGCATGAAGATTAGCAAACGTCGGGCCACTCCGGCTCTTCGTAGGCGTCGTAGGGATCTTCAGGGTATTGAAGTTATAGAAGAAGAGAAGGATGAACCTGATGAAGCTGAGGAGGACGGAGAACTCATAGGCGATAGTTCTAAGGAACAAGAAGGAGTCAAGCGTATAAATGCAACTCTCGTTTAATAAACCTTCCCTTGTTTATAGAGTCTCGCAGAATTAGTTGGTTATTGTTATTGTTATCATCATCATCATCACATATCTATTCAAACATTCATTGTTATTCTTGGTGTGATTGTTTCATGAGGCTGAGGATGCAAGACACGCCGAGAAAGTTTAGATAATTATTATTCATATGCTTTGTCATTTTTGCAGTAGTAGCTGCTTTTGTGCAGCTCAGAATGGCAAGACTTGCCAAGAGACATTATAAATTATTATTATTGTTAATTTTCTCTTTTCTGGCAATACATTAAAATAGACATTTTTGTAACTTTGTAAATTATTTTCACTCATTTTCCCTGTAAAAAAATCTTCATATCCTAGAAAAATCAAATTCACCATTGTTTAGATTAAGATTCAGAAGCTGGGCTTAGTAGATCAGGCAGTAGACCATTCACCTTCAGAGCTCAAGTTGGCAGGTTCAATCCAGGCTCAGTCCAGTGGTATTTGAAGCTGCTCAAAGACGTCAGCCTCATGCAGGTAGATTTACCGCCATGTACAATAACTCCTATGAGAGAAAATTCTGGCACCTCAGCATCTCCAAAAGCCGTAAAAGTAGTTAATGAGACACAACACATACAACTTTATTATAAAATTCAGAAAATTTGAATGGATACACACAAAAATGGGCAAGCCAGGCTGAGTGGCTCAGGCGGTTGAGGTGCTGGCCTTCTGACCCCAACTTGGCAGGTTCGATCCTGGCTCAGTCCGGTGGTATTTGAAGGTGCTCAAATACGTCAGCCTCGTGTGTGTAGATTTACTGGCATGTAAAAGAACTCCTGTGGGACTAAATTCCGGCACCTCGGCATCTCCAAAAACCGAAAAAGTAGTTAGTGGGACGTAAAGCAAATAACATTATTAAAAATGGGCAAACCATCAAATTTGTGAAAATTGGATTAGATGTTGCCACCTACTGTTAATGATATAAACTACATTTACTGAAGTGGGCTACCATCAGGAAATTAGTTTTTGGGATATAATCATCTTCACAGAATTGCAAAATCGGACTAACTGATTGTTACTAAAAGTTTGCATATGATGGCGCCACAGTATCGGCAGGATAGCAAACACGATGGAATTTGGTAGGCCATGATACATGTGTGTTTGGGTATGATGTTAATTCAGAATGGAATAAAAATGTAGATATTATTTTCATTTTAATAATGCACTAGCAGACCTGTGCTGCTCCATAATATTCATTATAAATAGATCAGAAAATTCGTCTTGATATGCCTGTCGTAGTCATTTTGTTTTGCTTGCCCTTTCAATAGTTTTATGAACATTTAATACCTGTACATAATACTTGAGGGGTTGCCTGGCCGAGGCGGTAAAGGCGTGCTCGGTTCGCCCGGAAGGACGTGGGTTTGAATCCCCATCAGGAAGTCGTAAAATTTAAGAACTGGGATTTCCACTTCCGGAGGAGCATATGGCCCTGAGGTTCACTCAGCCTACACCAAAAATGAGTACCTGGTTAATTCCTGGGGGCAAAGGCGGCCGGGCGTAGAGCTAACCACTCTACCCTATCACGTGCCAAGGTTAACAATGGTGGAAGCCTTTACCTTCCACTCCTCCAAGGGCCTTCATGGCCTGTACGGAGGTGACTTTGCTTGCTTTGCTTACATAATACTTGATTCTTTTGCAATGTAGTTTTTAACACTTCTTTCCATACAATATTCACTGTAGTTCGACCATTCGGGTGTACCTGGATCTTAACATTTTCAAACGATTTTGCCCAAGATAGTGGAACATACCATTGGCCATGACTGAATACTGGTTCCGGTAAGTAGACTACCCACTTTTTGAAGAGTTTATCCCTGCGCTTTATTAATGATCACACAGAAGTCTTGTTACCTTCCTGTCTGTTCATACGTCGACTGTTTTCTCTTAACTTCATGTGAGTTGTTAATAGGGCTCGGATGTTTAGGAAAAGTCATATTTTTTCTTTGTCTCTATTTTCTTGCCTGATTGTATTCTGGTGCAAATCAGGTGATTATTGTCACAATTAAGCGATTTTTAGTTGTCATATAAATGCATATTTTGCCTATTTTTTGTCATAAGGTCATATTTTGAGCAATTTTCGTAGAAACGTCATATTTCTGTCATATTTCGGCAGTCTGATGACAACTGTAGCTTGCAAGATCAACTTATCCAATGCAAACTAGTGTTCACAAAACTGCTTCTCGGTATCATATCTGCAGTTAATACAAGTAGAATACCGTTTGTATAGTCCGACTCGTTGGCTGAACAGTCAGCGTACTGGCCTTCGGTTCAGAGGGTCCCGGGTTCAATTCCTGGCCGGGTCGAGGATTTTAACCTTAATTGGTTAATTCCAATGGCACGGGGGATGAGTGTTTGTGTTGTCTTCATCATCATTTCATCCTCATCACGACGCGCAGGTCGCCTACAGGTGTCAAATACCAGCACCTGGCGAGCCGAACCCGTCCTGGGATATCCCAGCACCAAAAGCCATACGATATTTCACCGTTTGTATAGAATGAAGGCCATAGACTTCACTGCACCTTTTATATGATTTAAACATGCACCAATAACCTTGTGACGTAGAAACAAGCTTCTCTTCTTACAAGAATGTTTTAAGTGATAATCGGAGTTCTTTCGCGCCTGATGATTTGAAGGCGAATCTTGTCAGACACTTCAATTCCACCCGCGGAGAAGAATGAAAAAGATATGTCAGTTTGCACTGTAGGCCCTGCCGCTCTACCACAATGTATTGGAGGTCATCTACTTAATTCGTTTCGTGATGCTCAATTTAAACTTTAACGCATTTAATAAGATTAATGAAATCTGGACTTGAACGTTCCAAAATATTAAGAAAAAAAAAGAAAAAAAGATTGATTTCTAGTTTTCTCATATTTTAAACCACTACTACAGGGTCCAAACATGTTTTGACTTTCAAAAAGTTGTGTGATCTGATAATCTTATCGAACCTAGTACCGGTACTTTATAGCTATGTATTCACAAATGTTTGATAAGTGAATAAAGAACAACAGACTGTGAATAACTGCTAAATATGTATATTCAGAAGATTAATATGAAAGTAAGAATAAAGAATTCAGTTAACAAATGTGAACCGAAGGAATTGTCCTTTCGATTTATAATTTACTAGCAGAAGTACCCGTTCTTTGTACGGGTTATCAGAAACTGGCTTTAGTTACTCAAACTATCAGTGTGACTGACTTCATTAGATATTTATATCACTGGTGTATTTACTTAAGTACGTAGAAATTATTTGTCATGTTTGGAATTATAGTGTATCTGCTTCTTCTTTTCTTCATGCGGACCTCTAAATATTAGTTCCTATCTAGCGTCGACCTCTAAGATCTTTTGCTACCATGTTTTTCCTTCATTCCCACCTAGATATACCTGCTCCCTTCACAAAGCTGCAGGTTTAGTGTAAGTATACTTCCCCTAGATAGTACCACAAATATAAATATTATTGAATATATTTGTTTGATCCGACATTTCGTAACTGTTACAAATGATCAAGAAAATACGCGATGCATAAAAGAAACTAATATTATTATCGAGAATTATGATTCCCAGGGCTTGTCACTTATATCGCACATCATATAATGAATCTGAGTATGTGTACAGTATATAGGTTGTTTTCATGATTACAATTATCGTAAAAGTGGACCAACATATCGGCACTAATAACATCAGTGATCCTACTACTCCATGATTTGATAGAAAAATATTTTAAACTATAGGTAACAGACTCCGCAAAATGCTGTAAGCCAGTACGTAAAAACGGAGGCCCGTCGGCAACCGCTGGTCGCTGTACTACGGAGATCTCTGGGGCTATTATTTTTATACTTCACTCCCTTTCCATCCCTGCCCAAAGGAGTGCTACAGTTATACAACACTTTATTTTTTCCAGATAGTAAGTCATATGTGTATCAATTTTGGTTGGCAGCTATGCCAAACGTACAGGCATAATCTAGCTGCTGTAGAATCCTGGAGCTGACGTTGCCATGGTTACGGCAGTTCATTACTTTATCAGATTCCAAGAGCAGGGGTAGTGTGGTGCCAATATCTCCGTAACGGCTGGTTTTAGGCTCTTAAAACATGGTTTTCGGGCCTCTAAGGCTTACCGAGTTTTGTTCTTTGCATCAAGAGGATTAAATTGAGCTTTGTCTCGTCCTTATACGACAAATTCGACATTTTGCCCATATTAGCCTATTATTTTTATATCTCCCCCCCCCTGCCCCCCCACCTCGAATTGTTTTGAAAATAAAACACAGCCCATGTTACTCACTGGCAATGTAGATTTCTATAGGTGAAGAAATTTTTAAAATCGGTTCAGTAGTTTTAAGTCTATTCGTTACAAACAAACTTTTCCTCTTTATAATTTTAGTACCGGTGTAGATTAAAAATGTCCATATTTAGGTTAATCATTTTCGGAACATATTTTTTAATTTTTAAGTCATATTTCTCCACTTTTGAGGTCATATTTGCTTGCTTATTTGGGCTATTATTAGGTCTTAAACATCCGAGCCCTAGTTATTAGGAACGTTCTGTCATCTGTTGAGTATATTTAGAAACTGCAAAAGGTCAGAGATCATAGAGTATATAGCAGAGAATAGTATTCTTCCATGATCAGAGGAAGTGAATGCTCTCTGCCTTGACAAGTAGTAATCAAACATGAGTGCAAGCAATCACATTACTAAGGATGAAAATCACATATATCAAAATATTAATGAAAGTGTTAAGTTAGTCGTCTTTTTTTTTTTTTTTTTTTGCTAGGGGTTTTACGTCGCACCGACACAGATAGGTCTTATGGCGACGATGGGATAGGAAAGGCCTAGGAGTTGGAAGGAAGCGGCCGTGGCCTTAATTAAGGTACAGCCCCAGCATTTGCCTGGTGTGAAAATGGGAAACCACGGAAAACCATCTTCAGGACTGCCGATAGTGGGATTCGAACCTACTATCTCCCGGATGCAAGCTCACAGCCGCGCGCCTCTACGCGCACGGCCAGCTCGCCCGGTAAGTTAGTCGTCTTAGCAACCTGCTAAGTACAGAATGTATTGCGGGCTAGGGTAAGCTTTTGCCTGCAGTTATTGGAATGATCATTTAGTGATTACATTATAGGATTACTCAAAGTTGAGTGAACTTCAATATCTGAAAATTCACCTGGCAGGTAATTCCAGAGAGAATAAAAATAAAAGAATGAAGGAAATCGGTCCAGTAGAACGGCTGCATGGATTGGACAAATCTGTTTTCAGCAAACTTTTTAAATATATAGATTGCGTTAGAAGAGTATTCAGTGCAATAAATTAATGTAAATTATAAAGTGTTATAGGACATTTATTCTTTCTTATTGGCCATATGATCTGTTTACAAACCAAAGTCAAGATGGCCTCTGCTTTTGAAGGTGATGATAATTTATGTGAACATAATTGGAGTTTTACCAGCGGATGTTACTGAAATATATTTTTTTTTGTTACTTGCTTTACATCGCACCAACACTCGTGATGAATTCCAAGTATCATGATTTCTAACATATTGGACTCTGTATTTATGTATTCCATCACAATTCAAGAGTTGCCAGAGATCCAGAGGTCTACTTTATTTCTAAAGAACAGTACATAAATCTACTTAAGGCATTGGGGTCCCCTTTTTCGCCTTAACACTTCCCCTCAGCAGACATTTTACTATGTTGAGGCCACTGCACCTGACGAAGAGGAATCTCCTGAACATAGACATTATTTTATTATTATTTTTATATCTCCCCCCCCCCCCTGTCCCCCCCACCTCGAATTGTTTTGAAAATAAAACACAGCCCATGTTACTCACTGGCAATGTAGATTTCTATAGGTGAAGAAATTTTTAAAATCGGTTCAGTAGTTTTAAGTCTATTCGTTACAAACAAATTTTTCCTCTTTATAATTTTAGTACCGGTATAGATTAAAAATGTCCATATTTAGGTTAATCATTTTCGGAACATATTTTTTTTAATTTTTAAGTCATATTTCTCCACTTTTGAGGTCATATTTGCTTGCTTATTTGGGCTATTATTAGGTCTTAAACATCCGAGCCCTAGTTATTAGGAACGTTCTGTCATCTGTTGAGTATATTTAGAAACTGCGAAAGGTCAGAGATCATAGAGTATATAGCAGAGAATAGTATTCTTCCATGATCAGAGGAAGTGAATGCTCTCTGCCTTGACAAGTAGTAATCAAACATGAGTGCAAGCAATCACATTACTAAGGATGAAAATCACATATATCAGAATATTAATGAAAGTGTTAAGTTAGTCGTCTTAGCAACCTGCTAAGTACAGAATGTATTGCGGGCTAGGGTAAGCTTTTGCCTGCAGTTATTGGAATGATCATTTAGTGATTACATTATAGGATTACTCAAAGTTGAGTGAACTTCAATATCTGAAAATTCACCTGGCAGGTAATTCCAGAGAGAATAAAAATAAAAGAATGAAGGAAATCGGTCCAGTAGAACGGCTGCATGGATTGGACAAATCTGTTTTCAGCAAACTTTTTAAATATATAGATTGCGTTAGAAGAGTATTCAGTGCAATAAATTAATGTAAATTATGAAGTGTTATAGGACATTTATTCTTTCTTATTGGCCATATGATCTGTTTACAAACCAAAGTTAAGATGGCCTCTGCTTTTGAAGGTGATGATAATTTATGTGAACATAATTGGAGTTTTACCAGCGGATGTTACTGAAATTTTTTTTTTTTTTGTTACTTGCTTTACATCGCACCAGCACTCGTGATGAATTCCAAGTATCATGATTTCTAACATATTGGACTCTGTATTTATGTATTCCATCACAATTCAAGAGTTGCCAGAGATCCAGAGGTCTACTTTATTTCTAAAGAACAGTACATAAATCTACTTAAGGCATTGGGGTCCCCTTTTTCGCCTTAACACTTCCCCTCAGCAGACATTTTACTATGTTGAGGCCGCTGCACCTGACAAAGAGGAATCTCCTGAACATAGACATGGTGAAGTCAACATACCTTAGAAAGGCTTTAAGATTATCAAAGCATACATGCTCCTACATTGTATATAAGCTTACAAAAGAATTATTCTATCTGGAAGATCTATAACTGCCTCTGGAAACTATGGAAGCCTTCAACGGAACAATTCAAGATCTCTGTACAAAGAAAGAAGAAAGAAATGTGGAGTGAATTCTATTCTGTGGATGTAATGCTGACACCAGCATGGAGACGAGCAGATTACGATCTTCGACATGTGATGACAAGGTTTGCAGTACACAGGTTTCACTTCAGGTGCTGCAACAACAAGAAGTGCCATGACCCATATGGACAGAGCATCCGTGAACTATGCAAGAAACATTGTGGTCACTATCACATCATGATGAGTGAGAAAAGATAAGTGTCCCAGACTGAGTTTTATACCAAGGACTAGTGTAAAATTATTACCAACTTATGCTCATTGTGCAAATTTCTACTTAAAATCTCTTAGTTAATCAGCTTTGTTATTTTCCTTATAAGTGCCTCATGTGTGGTGAATTATTATAATTACTTTTTTATTATTATAGGAGGATAGCACAGAAAGTGCATATGGGAAAGAGAAATTGTCTTAATTGCATAGTTCAACTAGAGATACTGTTCTTTCGGAGCACAGCTTTGTGTGATACCATTGGCAAATTTTTCCACACAGTTCACAAACACACTTTCCATCTGGTTCATGGAAGTACTTTCTATTGCACATCTTGTAGTGAAATGCATGGACCGCGGAAGCGTGTCATGGTGTGTCGCAGGTCTTAGCCAGAATTCTTCCATTCTGACATCATCATGGCGTCTGTTTGGTAGAAATCTATCCAAATATTGGCTTTTTAATCCTGTAGCTCTTGTGTCGTGGAAGGGATTGGTAATCTTACTCATAGATCTTCTATATAGAAGAATTGACTTGTCAGCTCATAGGTTAACCTCGAAGGAGCATTCTTTGCCAGGCAGAGAGTTTTCTTGAGATGTGTTGTAAACAAGGTTGGGTTTACAAAACACAACTTCTTTATTTGCTTCACATGTAAAATTACAATATTTACACTAACAAAACTGAAAGTTATCTCGAAGCAAAATGAACTATGAAATTGGAGAAAGAGTCTGTCTTTTGTACACTATATACACATTGGAGTATTCACATTCACTACTATCTCGGAAAGATAGTCCTTGTGACATGAAAAGTTCTTGATAGTCGAAAACTATCAGAAGCACTGACGTAAATATCTCAGAGAATCCTTCCTTGTTGAAGTGTCTGAGTTCATTAACGTAAGTTCAATGACTGAAGAGTTCCTACTTAGCGAAACTAAGTTGATAATGGGAGCTTGCATTAGCTAGGGAATGATAGTGGCATATAATGGTAAGACTGGACATGGACAGTGGAACAAGCAAGAGGAGCGGTGACCCGAGGTGAGACCTCTTACTGCCAGAAATTCAGTCCACCTGGCCGAAGCACATTTTCAAGAGGAGTAGCCTCCGTGCTCGACGTAGGGTGTATTCTGGAGCTGGACACCGGGGTCAGTGGGCCTGGACAGGCTAGGAGCTCCTTTTTATAGCACACACCAGGCACGCGCACTGAGGGCTGCGCGTCGAGGCTCAAAGAATAACACACTGGCACGCGTGTAGCTGACTGGCGGATCGAGAAGGGCGCGACGGACATACAACAAGATACGTGGCCTACACTCGTTCTAGTACAGCTAAAGTAGGTTGTCCTTTGTTAGGTACTCCCAGATAATCTCTAATGCATATGTCATGATGGGGGTGATCTTGATGTGGAATAGGGCTATTGCTGTCTCTGTAAATAATTGTAGAAGAACCTTGATGTCATTCTTTGCTGCGACTGCTGAGGCTGCTTTGTCTCTGATGTGTTTGGTGAAGCTTTTTCCGTTTGATTGTAAAGTCACGCCTAAGAACTTGTAGGATTGACACTGGCAAGATCTTTATTCTTGAATTTGATGTACTTTTTAATGATATCAAATAAATATGAGTACCTAGTAAAAGACAACATAGTAGTTCTGTGTGGAGGTTTCTCACAGTTATTGATAATGAATATCCCCCGAGTTTGATATCTGCAATGTTTTACTGAACACTTGTTACTAATTTAATAAAACACATAAAAAGAAAACATCCAGCTATATCTCATCCACATTGAACAACAGAAACCAACAGGCCTAGCACTGAAAGACAGGATGAGATAATTATATTCTATTTATTGAAAACAAAAATCCTCACCCTGTTTCCAGTCATTGGACCAGTTCAGGAATGGAATGAATTAAGCCTCATCTAGCAGATAGGACAGGAATTGTGCCAGCTGCCAAAATGACTGACAGATGAAATGATAGTAGAGAGTGTTCCTGGAATGAAAGATGACTGGGAAAACCTGAGTACCCGGAGTAAACCTGTCGTGCCTCCACTTCGTCCAGCTCAAATCTCCCATGGAGTGACCGGGATTTGAACCACGGAACCCAGTGGTGAGAGGCCGCCATGCTTCTGCCTGAGCCCTGGAGACTTATCATTCTATTCATTATGTTACATAAAATTGAATGGGGCTAATTACTTATCAATAATGGCATGACATTGGTTAAATTGGTTTACTGAATTATTATTTTTTAAATTTTTTATTCAGCCACTGTCATTGAGTTCAGCAGTCACTACGAACACAATGCTACTCCATCAGCCTGCACAGTTTTGGCAGAAGTGCTTGAAGTCTTTCAGTGTTCCTTATAACAAAGTTCGATTTCTACATAGATACCAAGCAGAGTAACCTTTTCTAAGGATAAGAAACTGTATTAACTACTTATGCAAATGATACTGATAGGCCTACACCTTCAGTCTTTTCAAACAGGGGAAAACAAGCATTTTAAAGCATTTCTCATAGGACTTAATCCAGGATATGTATTTCCTAAATGAAACCTAATTTCAAAAACTTTGATACCTGTGTTACATGAACAATGTTTGAATAAGATAGAAATATTTTTAAAATAATAGAAACAGTTAAGCAGGTCTGTATTACTGCTGAGTGTTGGACTTCCATAAAAAAGAGCTAAGAACTTCTTCACTAAAAACATTTCAGGCTATGGTAGAGTATTTTTCTTTTCCTTTTCTTCCCAGAACTTCCTCTACGCTGGCTGATTGCCTGCCTCTGTTCCTCCGATAACACTCTCGGAGTATGATGTAGAATTTGCAATAGCAAAAAATCCACTGAAGTGATCTGTCACCAGAAGCTTCCAGCCAACCAGTGGTGTGTTTTAATTTGGAGATGTAATCAAAAATCTTTTTAGTTAGCCTGCCGTTGTTCATTGGCTCTGCCTCGAAATTTGAAAAGTGGTACAAGAGCTGGAACGGGGTCCACTCAGCCTCGAGAGATCAATTGAGTAGCGGGGGTTCGATTCCCACCACAGCCAGCCTCAAAGTGGTTTTCCGTGGTTTACCAATTCTCCTCCAGATATATACTCGGATGGTACATAACTTAAGGCCACAGTCGCTTTCTTCCCTCTTCCCTGTTTATCCCTTCCGATCTTCCCATCCCTCCACAAGGCCCCTGTTCAGGTAAGGCCGCCTGAGTGAGGAACTAGTCCTCCTTCCCAGTTGTATCCTCCGACCCAAAGTCTCACGCTCTAGGACACTGCCCTTGAGGCGGTAGAGGTGGGATCCCTCGCTGAGTCCGAAGGGAAAACCAACCCTGTGGAGTAAATAAAGCAAGGAAGAGAGAAAAAATGTGGTTAAAAAGTACATGCAATTCACCTGCATTGGAAGGTAAGCCTGAAGCTGGGGGCCGATGACCTTCGATGTTAGGCCCCTTTAAACAACAATCATCAAGCCTGAAGCTGTACCACCTTGAAGAATAAGAAGACACGAGTTTATTTTGTCTGCCTCAATGGCTGAGTGGTATGCGCCTTACCCTTTGGTTTCTCGGGTTCGATATTCGGCCGGGTCGAGGGGATTTTAATCTCAACCTGCAAATTCTGTTGGCTCGGAACTAGGTGTTGCGCTGTCCTCAACGTTCCCGCAACTCATACACCACGCACAACACTTTCCTCTACAAGATAAAAATGCAGTTTCCTATACCGGTACACGGCGAACACCACCCATCCTTTAGAAGAGCTGCACTAGGTTAGTAATAGCCTTGTGAAGCTGTAATTATTCCTAGCGCTTTTGCGCCGGAGAAGGGTCCGTGTATCGCATCGACAAACCCCATTGTCGGCATTTAGTGAAAAATGGAAGGGCATGTATAGGTACTTTAAGGCGGAAATAGGTTCCAAGATGGGCATTCCAGGAATCATTAATGAACAAGGGGAGTGTGTATGTCAGGATCTTCAAAAGGCAGAAGTATTCAGGCAACACTACGTAAAGATTGGTGTTCTGTGATGTAAAGATTGTTGGTTACAAGGATCATGTCCAGATAGAGGAGGTGACTAATACTAAAGAAGTTTTAAAATCCTCAAGGCAGTATTATTGGACATTCATGTTTTCTTGCAATGAGTAGGCCTAAAGAAGTGGAATCAGTGATAAAGCTTTTTACAGATGATGTTACTCTGTATAGTAATAAATAAGCCAATCAGTAGTAATTGACTTAGGCCTACTCGCGACCGTTTTGCTGTCAGTAGTTCCCTTTTACAACATTTTCTTATACCGTATATTGGTGTGACACCCGGATTGTGTTGTAGGCTTTTGAAGACCAGTGTAAGATACGAACTTCCGTTGCATTGCTATCATCTATATTCAATTAATGCGACTAAATGCTATATAACATAACCTCTACAAATACATTGCAAAAATTATGACGAAAATAATCAGATGAATATTTAACATCTAAAGTATGGTTTATTGCACGTTTCTCTTCTTTTTAACATTATATCCCACTGCCAGTCCAAGAACCACAACTGCTGTTTGCCTTTCCTTCATGTTGAAACAAAATGCTAACAAACCTTGTCAAATCTGTTCAAAACTTTTCAAACCGTCGGCAATGTTGAACAATCGTTGACAAGATTTTACAGTTTTTCTTGTGAAGTACGGTATTGAACTGAAAGAAAAATTTGATGGTGTACAACAGGCATAACATGTACATCTCCATTGAAACCTTTGACTCTTTCTGTAACCATCTAGAACTCTGTTCCGTATTATTGTCCGGTATATCTTCCATCTGAGGTTTCTACTACTAGGCTACTTCTACTACTACCGCTTTTCCCACATCTGTGGAGTTGCGGGTGCGAAGTGTGTTTCACATGCGTATTTTGCCCTGTTTTACAGCCGGATGCCCTTCATGACGCCAACTCCATACAGAGGGATGTCTTCACTATTGCGTGTTTCTTTGGTGGTTGGCAGTATGGCGGATTGTCTGAATGTGAAGAGGAGAGTGTTGGGACAACCGCAAGCAGCCTGTCCCCGAGCCAGAATTATTATTATTATTATTATTATTATTATTATTATTATTATTATTATTATTATTATTATTATTATTATTGCCAGCCCCGTGGTGTAGGGGTAGCGTGCCTGCCTCTTACCCGGAGGCCCCGGGTTGGATTCCCGGCCAGGTCAGGGATTTTTATCTGGACCTGAGGGCTGGTTCGAGGTCCACTCAGCCTACGTGATTAGAATTGAGGAGCTATCTGACGGTGAGATAGCGGCCCCGGTCTAGGAAGCCAAGAATAACGGCCGAGAGGATCCGTCCTGCTGACCACACGACACCTCGTAATCTGCAGGCCTTCGGGCTGAGCAGCGGTCGCTTGGTAGGCCAAGGCCCTTCAAGGGCTGTAGTGCCATGGGGTTTGTTTATTATTATTATTATTATTATTATTATTATTATTATTATTATTATTATTATTATTATTTGTTTTACGTCGTACCGACGCAGATAGGTCTTATGACGACGATGGGATAGGAAAGGCCTAGGAATGAAAAGGAAGCGGCCGTGGCCCTAATTAAGGTACAGCCCCAACATTTGCCTGCTGTGAAATAGAAGAATTAACCAGACACGATGAAAATCCTCGACTCGACCGGGAATCGAACTCGGGACCCTCTAAACCGATCCTGAACTCTGACCCTTCAGTCAAGGAGTCCGGCTGATAAATGTAACATCCATTTCCTCAAAATCAACCATCCTCAAATTTTCAATTTTAAGAACTCCAATTCTCCTTTAAGTGTTTAGAACATGATGGAGCAGTATCATGACAGTGTTTTTTTTTGTTAGTGTTTTAACGTCACACTAACACATCGAAGGTTTTCATCGACGGGAAAGGATTGGAAAGGGCTAGGAATCGGAAGGTAGCGGTCATAGCCTTAATTAACGCACAGCCTGGCGTGAAAATGGGAAACCATCTTCAGGGCTGCCGACGATGGGATTCGAACGCACCATCTCCGGAATGCAAGCTCACAGCTATGCGACTCTAACTGCACGGCCAACTCGCTCGGTTTGACGTTAGTTTACTGACGAAAAATGTCAGAATTCCTGTTGTTATTCAGAGTATTACATAATTTCTATGAGTTTAACCCCCTTAAGAGTAAATCCTTATCAGTTCATAGATATGAAGAAGTAGGTGTCCGTCTCCGTAGCGTAGCGGTTAGTGTTATTAGCTGCCGTCCTCGGAGGCCCGGGTTCGATTCCCGGTACTGCCAGAAATTTAAGAATGGCAGGAGGGCTGGCATGTGGTTGAAATGGTACATGCCTCGGGATGAGGACACGAGTTTACTTATCAAATCGGTGAGTTGGTTCCTGTTACTGTAACAATTAATAACTAGCGTTAATAACTAGCTGTTACCCCACGAGGCTTCTCTCGCGAGGATTTCGTAAGTTGATAAAAATTAATTGTTCCTCGGTACTGCACTAAAACATTATCTGAAAATCCCTAAAGTATAAAAACTCGCCAGAACCTCTTTGTAAACCACGTTTCTGCCATTGCCTTTTGGTGCTAAAGATGACCAAGCTACTGGCAGAGCTAAATCTGGAACATGCGACATGAAACAGTCAAGAAAAGGGGTTCCTTTATTTCTAAAGGAGATTACAAATGCCACTTTTCACGTCTGTAACACGTTAAGTTTATGAGATATACTCTAGATATACTCATTTTAAAAACTGCTCCACTCCTTGGCTGAGAGTTCATCGTTGAGGCCTTCAGTTCTCAGAGTTCCGGTTTCGATTCCGGGCTGGGTCGGATATTTTAATCGCATGTGGTTAATTCTTCTGGCTCGAGAACATGTTGTTTGTGTTTGTCCCAACACTCTCCTCTTCACATTCACTCAGCACACCGCATTGCCAACCACAACAGGAATACGCAATAGTAATTACATCCCTGCACATAGGGTTGGCGTCAGGAAGAGCATCCAGTCGTAAAACAAGGTCAAATCCACATGTGCGACACAGTTCGTACCCGCCACCCCACAGGTGTGGGAAAGCCGGTAGAAGAGAAGATACTCATTTTAAAATATCACCCGCTTTTAAAAATTGTTCACCCCCTTAAGTGGATTTTCCAGAAAAAGTGCGTTCATTTATTTTTAAATGAGATTCCAAACACGGCCTTCCAATTTCAATGTCTGTAACATCTTCCGTTTCTGAGATGTGTATCCTCATATAAAAAAATGATGATGATGATGATGCTTGTTGTTTTAAGGGGCCTAACATCGGAGGTCATCGGCCCCATATAAAGAATTCAACTCCTTCCTCACTTCTTTTCAACCCTCACCCCTTAAGTGGATTTTCTGAAAACAAAAATTTGTGTTCTTTTATTTTAAATACCAAATTTTATGTCTGTGACAGGTTAGGTTTTTGTGATATATTGTAGATAATCTCGCTGCTGTAAGAATAATGGATCTGATGTTGCCATGGTTACGGCAGTTCACTTGTTTATCCGATTCCTAGAGCAGGGGTAGTGTGGTGCCAATATCTCAATAACGGTTAGTTTTAGGGCCTTAAACATGGTTTTCGGGCCCGCAGGGTTTACCGAGTTTTGTTAATTGCGCCAAGGTGCTTAAAATGAGCTTTGTCTCGTCCTTGTAGACAAATTCGATATTTCGCCTTATATTAGCCTAGTATTTTTATCTCTCCCCACGCCCCCCTCCCCTAGAATTGTTTTGAAAATTAAATATAGCCTATAGCACTCAGAGATAATGTATCTTTCTATTAGTGAAATAATTTTTAAAATCGGGCCAGTAGTTCCCGAGATTAGCCATTACATACAAACAAACTTTACCACTTTATATATTACATACATACATTATCATTAAAAACTGTCATGCCTTTCAGCGTTCAGTCTGCAAGCCTCTGTGAATTTACTAAACGTCGCCACAATCCTCTATTTGCAACTAGCGCTGTAGCCTCATTTAGTTCTATACCTCTTATCTTTAAATCGTTAGAAACTGAGTCTAACCCATCGTCGTCTTGGTCTCCCTCCACTTCTCTTATCCTCCACAACAGAGTCCATTATTCTCCTAGGTAACCTATCCTCCTCCATCCGCCTCACATGACCACACCACCGAAACCGGTTTACGCGTACAGCTTCATCGAGTTCATTCCTAACTTAACCTTTATATCCTCATTCCGAGTACCCTCCTGCCATTGTTCCCACCTGTTTGTACCAGCAATCACTCTGGCTACTTTCATGTCTGTTACTTTTAACTTATTGAATAAGATATCCTGAGTCCACCCAGCTTTCGCTCCCATAAAGCAAAATTGGCCTGAAAACAGACCGATGTAAAGATAGTTTCGCCTGGGAGCTGACTTCCTTCTTACTGAATACTGTTGATCGCAACTGCGAACTCGCTGCATGAGCTTTACTACACCTTGATTCAATCTCAGTTACTATATTACCATCCTGGGAGAACACACAACTTAAATACTTGAAATTATCGACCTGTTCTAGCTTCGTATCACCAATATGACATTCAATTCTGTTGAATTTCTTACCTACTGACATCATTTTAGTCTTTGAAAGGCTAATTTTCATACCATACTCATTGATATTAGCATAGACAAATTGGATGACGTTAAAAGTATTGATTATTTCGCTTAGCATCGAGTTCCACTTCGTACTGTACAGAGTACAGAGAGCCATGACTGACCTTGAGTTTGTAGGGTTGTATTTGGATCACGCCTAGGGGAGTATTTTGTCTTTGCCTGCTAGAAGCATATGTGCTTTGACACCTGGTCAAACGAGTGGTGTTACAGAAGTCGGGATGTGTCAGTGAGTCATGCCGCAAAACTCGTGTTATTAACGTTAAAATTATTCATTCAGTCGTGTTTGTATTCGCGCGTGGACCGTTGAACAGTGAGAATTCGAAGTTCTATATACCTATTATTGGTCGTTATGCAGAACTCGTGTTACTGTAAGTTGTGATAGTGACAGTGATAACCAAAGCGTAATTGGGAGATGATAAATTGCAGCCTCGTTGGTAAGTTCTAAACCGGTATAAGCATGCACTATTTTTTATTTATTTTTAATGTCAGTGATACGGTACGTCTTTCCTGTTTGTGTTGTTCCAATTAAACTACTGTATTTTCACAAACTAGACACGGGTCTAATTATGGTTGTACACGTTTTCAACTTGGTGTTCGATAAAGAGCAGAATTTTTAGTTGATAATGATGAAAGAAAACGTCTTGAACATTAATAGAGCAATTCATTTAAGTTAAACACGCCATATACGCTCAGTAACTGTGTCAGTATGGTCGTGGTTCAGCAATGTTTTTTCTTGGAGAGGGTTAGGATTTTTGGGTGGGGATGAGGGTGGGGGGTTTGTCCGATTCATTGGCTGAATGGTCAGCGTCGAGGCCTTCGGTTCAGAGAGTCCCAGGTTCGATTCCCGGCCGGTTCCCATATTTTAATCGCCTTTGATTAATTCTTCTGGCCCGGGGACTGGGTGTTTGTGTTTGTCCCGACACTTTCCTCTTCATATCCAGACAACACACTACACTACCAACCAACACAGAAATACGTAATAGTGATTACATCCTTCGATATAGGATTGGCGTCAGGAAGGACATCCGGCCGTAAAACACGGCCAAATCCACATGTGTGACATAGTTCGCACCCGTGACCCCAAAGATGTGGGAAAAGCGGTAGAAAAAGAAGAAAGATTAGAAACAACTATTTTTACTTTCGAATAGATTTTACAGAAAGAAAAGTCTGAAACAGTTTCAGAGCAGTACCTTTTACAACTAAATGGGTTAAGAGGAAAGGTCACTTAATAGCAGTCTGGTGGGTGGCACAGCCTTTAAAACGCGAGTTCGGTACTGCAGTGCGAGACAAACGTTTCTGTCATTTGGTTCAAACCGGTAACATGAAAATATTCCTATAACCTACATTTGTAGAAATTGATTATTTACATTTTTAAAAGATATTTGCTGATGAGACGTAGTGTTAACAGTGTTCTATGTTTTCTGGTATGGGCTAGGCGGCTAGGGCAATTTTATTACCTTCATTGACCTGTCTCGGTCTTATCTTTGGCTTCGACAATATGAAAGTGACTGAGGTATGAACGATGCTAGTAATGCCAGTCCCTGCTATGAATGGTGTGAAGATGTTGCTCATAGGGTCGTTTGGTGTGTGCATTTCAATGGGCTTGCCAGGCTGATATATAATAGCAACTTCTGGCGCAGTGAGGAAAGCAACGGGAAATTATTTCACTCCTCATTACCCTAGTACGCCTTTTCAGTGCTGGCTAGGCCATCTATTACGGCTATGGATCTGTTGAGGATCCAACCAGCCTTTGGGTTGAGCACTGAACATAAACACATACACATGCCATCTGAGTGTTTCTTCTTGTGCATTTATTATGTGATTTCCATTCATATACAACTTACATTTATTGAGTAATAACGTTTTTAAACACTGCATAAAAGCTCCTTTGATTCTTCTTTCAAATTGGGCGATACTTGGCACCACACTTGTTCAATAACTGAGCTTTGTCCAGTATTGTCGAATCATCTTCCGGTGTAACCACTTTATTTCCTCTGAAACGCGGTATACCCATCTTTTTTCATAGTTTTTCCTGAAAACCACAGACTTTCCTCAGGATCTGTCCCACAACCTGTCTGTTTTGTAAGTCTGTTAGCTCCAGTTTTTTTGCATGCTTCTCAATCTCTCTCAGCCCTGTGGTACGAACGTTCAGGAGCGGCGATTAGGGTGGAAGGGGAAGCGAGGGGGGGGGGGGGGGGTGGCAGTCGTCCTCCTCCGCACTTTGTGGAGATACGATTTACCTTTTTATTCCATTTTAGCCGGCTAAAAATAGGAATCTTAGGATTTATTAAAAAAAAAAGCAATTTGTACAAACCCTGATGTCTTATCACTAAATTCTTCCCTTCATTTTCAATCAATCAGTCACTACTGATCTACATTTAGGGCAGTCGCCCAGGTGGCAGATTCCCCATCTGTTGTTTTCCTAGCCTTTTCTTAAATGATGTAAAATTATTGAACATTTCCCTTGGTAAGTTACTCCAATCCCTAACTCTCCTTCCTATAAACGAATATTTGCCCCAATTTTTCCTCCTGAATTCCAACTGTATCTTCATATTGTGATCTTTCCTACTTTTAAATGCACCGCTCAAACTTATTCGTCTACTGATGTCCTCCGACGCCATCTCTTCACTGACAGCTCGGAACATACCACTTAATCGAGCAGCTCGCCTCCTTTCTCCCAAGACTTCCCAGCCCAAACTTTGCAACATTTTTGTAACGCTACTCTTTTGTCGGAAATCACCCAGAACAAATCGAGGTGCTTTTCTTTGGATTTTTTCCAGTTCTTGAATCAAGTAATCCTGGTGAGGGTCCCATACACTGGAACCATACTCTAGTTGGGGTCTTACCAGAGACTTATGTGCCCTCTCCTTTACATCCTTACTACAACCCCTAAATACCCTCATAACCATGTGCAGAGATATTTACCCTTTATTTGTTGTTGTTTGAGTCATCAGTCCATAGACTGGTTAGATGCAGCTCTATATGCCACCCTGTCGTGTGCTAACCTTTTCATTTCTACGTAACTATTGCATTCTACATCTGATCTAATCTGCTTGTCATATTCATACCTTGGTCTACCCCTACCGTTCTTACCACCTACACTTCCTTCAAAAACCAACTGAACAAGTCCTGGGTGTCTTAAGATGTGTCCTATCATTCTATCTCTTCTTCTTGTCAAATTTAGCCAAATCGATCTCCTCTCACCAATTCCATTCAGTATCTCTTCATTCATGATTAGATCTATCCATCTTACCTTCAGCATTCTTCTGTAACACCACATTTCAAAAGCTTCTATTCTCTTTCTTTCTGAGCTAGTTATCGTCCATATTTCACTTCCATACAATGCCACGCTCCACACGAAAATCTTCAAAAACATCTTTCTAATTCCTATATCAATGTTTGAAGTGAGCAAAGTTCTTTTCTTAAAAAAGCTCTTCCTTGCTTGTGCTAGTCTGCATTTTATGTCCTCCTTACTTCTGCCATCGTTAGTTATTTTACTACCCAAGTAACAATATTCATCTACTTCCTTAAGACTTCATTTTCTAATCTAATGTTTCCTGCATCACCTGCCTTCGTTCGACTGCACTCCATTACTTTTGTTTTGGTCTTATTTATTTTCATCTTGCACTCCTTACCCAAGACTTCATCCATACCATTCAGCATCTTCTCGAGATCTTCTGCAGTCTCAGATAAAATAACAATATCATCGGCAAATCTCAAGGTTTTTATTTCCTCTCGTTGGAGTGTAATTCCCTTTCCAAATTCGTCTTTGGTTTCCTTTACTGCCTATTTTTCGTAAACAGTGAAAAGGAGGGGAGACAAACTGCAGCCTTGCCTCACTCCTTTGTGGATTGCTGCTTCTTTTTCAAAGCCCTCGATTCTTATCACTGCCGACTGATTTTTATACAGATTGTAGATAATTCTTCGACCTTGGTATCTGATCCCAATCACCTTCAGAATCTTAAACAGCTTGGTCCAATCAACATTATCGAATGTCTTTTCTAGATCTGCGAATACCATGTACGTGGGCTTGTCCTTCTTGATTCGATCCTCTAAGATAAGATAAGATGTAAAGTCAGGATTGCTTCACGCTTTCCGACATTTCTTCTGAAGCCAAATTGATCTTCTCCCAACTCAGCTTCAACTTGTTTTTCCATCCTTCTGTAAATAATACGTGTTAAAATTGTGCAGCCATGAGATACTAAACTTATGGTGCGGTAGTTTTCACACCTGTCAGCACCGGCCTTCTTGGGAATAGGTATAACAACATTCTGCCGAAAATCGGATGGGACTTCTCCTGTCACATACATCTTACACACTAAATGGAATAACCTTGCCATGCTGGTTTCTCCTAAGGCAGTCAGTAATTCAGAGGGAATGTCATCAATTCCAGGTGCCTTATTCCTATTTAGGTCACTCACAGCTCTGTCAAACTCTGGCCTCAAAATTGGTTCTCCCATTTCATCAGCATCAACAGCCTCTTCTTGTTCTAGAACTAAATTATGTACATCTTTACCTTGATACAGCTGTTGGATATGTTCCTGCCATCTTTCTGCTTTGTCTTCTTTGCCTAGAAGTGGCTTTCCATCTGAGCTCTTCATATTTAGATTTCCTTTCTCCAAAGGTTTCCTTGATTTTCCTATATGCAGCATCTACCTTTCCCAGGACCATACAACCTTCGACATCCTTGCACTTCTCCTTCAGGCATTCTTCCTTAGCTACCTTGCACTTTCTATCCACTTTATTCTTTAATTTCCTGTATTCTTTTCTGCCCTCTTCATTTCTATCATTCTTGCATTTTCGTCGTTCATCGATCAGGTCTAGTATCTGCTGAGTTATCCACTTATTCTTAGTTGATCTTTTCTTCTTTCCTAACATTTCTTCAGCAGCCCTACTGACTTCATTTTTCATGACTATCCACTCTTTCTCTATTGTGTTTCCTTCAGCCTTTTCATTTAGCCCTTGTGCAACATGTTCCTTGAAACAATCCCTCACACTCTTTTCTTTCAACTTGTCTAGATCCCATCTTTTTGCATTCTTTCCTTTCTTCAATTTCTTCAACTTCAGATGGCATTTCATGACCAACAGGTTGTGGTCAGAGTCCACGTCTGCTCCTGGGAAAGTTTTGCAATCCAACACCTGATTTCTGAATCTCTGTCTAATCATAATGAAGTCTATTTGATACCTTCCAGTGTCTCCAGGTCTCATCCACGTATACAGCCGTCGTTTGTGGTGTTTGAACCAGGTATTGGCAAGGACTAAATTATGATCAGTGCAGAATTCAACCAGCCGACTTCCTCTTTCGTTCCTTTGCCCCATTCCGAATTATCCTACTGTATTATTACCTTCTCTTCCTTGGCCTACCACTGCATTCCAGTCTCCCATCACAATTAGATTCTCGTCACCTTTTACATATTGTATTAAATCTTCTATCTCTTCGTATATTTTTTTGATTTCCTCATCATCCGCTGAAGTAGTAGGCATATAGACCTGTACTATTGTGGTGGGCATTGGTTTGGTGTCTATCTTGACGACAATAATTCTTTCACTATGCTGGTCGTAGTAGCTTATCCGCTGCCCTATTTTCTTATTCATTATTAAACCAACTCCTGCATTTTCCCTGTTTGATTTTGTGTGGATAATTCGGTAGTCGCCTGACCAACAATCCTGTTCTTCCTGCCAACGTACTTCGCTTATACAAACTACATCTAACTTTAGTCTATCCATCTCCCTTTTCAGATTCTGTAACCTACCACAATGATTCAAACTTCTAACATTTCACGCTCCGACTCGCAGAATGTCAATATCCATCTTCCTGATGATCGCTCCCTCTCGTGTAGTCCCCACCCAAAGATCCGAATGGGGGACTAGTTTACCTCCGGAATATTTTACCCGCGAGGAAGCCATTATCAGTACATCATTCATACAGAGAGCTGTATGTCCTCGGGAGTTAGTTACGGCTGTACTGTAGTTTCCCGTTGCTTTCAGCCGTGTAGCAGTATCAACACAGCTAATCCATGTTGAGTATTATTACAAGGCCGTATCAGTCAATCATCTAGACTGCCGCCCTTGCAACTTCCGAAAGGCTGCTACCTCCCTTTCGATGAACCATTCCTTAGCCTGGTCTCTCAACAGATACCCATCCGATATGGTTGCACCTGCGGCTCGGCTATCTGCTTCATTGGGACTCGGAAGCCTCCCCAACGCGGGAAGGTCACATGGTTCGCAGGAGAGGATTCTTTATTAACAATCATATTTATGTGATTATCCCAATGAAGGTCTTTTCTTATATTAACACCTAGGTACTAGGAACTTTCACCCCATCAACGCAGTAATTAAAACTGAAAGGACTTTTCCTATTTGTGAAACAACCTGACTTTTAACTCCGTTTATCATCATACCATTGCCTACCGTCCATCTCACAACACTATCAAGGTCACCCTGCTGCCGCTCACAATCTTGTAACTCTGTACCGAATAACATCATCTGCAAACAGACTTGTCTCAGATTCCACTTTTTTACACATATCATGGATATATATAAGAAAACATAAAGGTCCAATAATACTGCCTTGAGGAATTCCCCTCTTAATTATTACAGGGTCAGATAAAGCTTCGCCTACTCTAATTCTCTGAGTTCTATTTTCTAGAAATATAGCCACCCATTCAGTCACTCTTTTTTGTAGTGCAATTGCACTCATTTTTGCCAGTAGTCTTCCATGATCTACCCTATCAAATGCCTTAGATAGGTCAATCGCAATACAGTCCATTTGGCCTCCTGAATCCAGGATACCTACTATATCTTGCTGAAATCCTACAAGCTGAGCTTCAGTGGAATAACCTTACCTAAACCCAAACTGCCTTCTGTAATAATAATAATTTCGTGTTGCTATTTCTAGCCGAGTGCAGCCCTTGTCAGGAAGACCCTCCGATGAGGGTGGGCGGCATCTGCCATATGTAGGTAACTGCGTGTTATTGTGGTGGAGGATAGTGTTGTGTGTGGTGTGTGACTTGCAGGGATGTTGGGGAATGCACAAACACCCAGCCCCCGAGCCATTGGAATTAACCAAAGAAGGTTAAAATCCCCGACCCGGCCGGGAATCGAACCCGGGACCCTCTGAACCGAATGCCAGTACGCTGACCATTCAACCAATGAGTCGGACACTGCCTGCTGTCAAACCAGTTATTAATTTCGCAAACATGTCTAATATAATCAAAAAGAATGCTTTCCCAAAGTTTACATGCAATGCATGTCAAACTGACTGGCCTGTAATTTTCCGCTTTATGTCTATCACCCTTTCCTTTATACAAAGGGGCTACTATAGCAACTCTCCATTCATTTGGTATAGCTCCTTCATGCAAACAATAATCAAATGAGTATTTCAGATATGGTACTATATTCCAACCCATTGCCTTTAGTATATCCCCAGAAATCTTATCAATTCCAACTGCTTTTCTAGTTTTCAACTTTTGTATCTTACTGTAAATGTCATTGTTATCATAGGTAAATTTTAATACTTCTTTAGTATTACTCACCTCCCCTATCTGGACATTATCCTTGTAACCAACGATCTTTACACACTGCTGACTGAATACTTCTACCTTTTGAAGATCCTCGCATACACACTCCCCTTGTTCATTAATGATTCCTGGAATCTCCTTCCTGGAACCTGTTTCTGCCTTAAAGTACCTATACATACTTTTCCATTTTTCACTAACATTTCTATGAGTGCCCATTATGCTTGCCATCATGTTATCCTTAGCTGACTTTTAAGGTTAAATTTGAGAAAAAGTTTTGGTCAAAAATGGCAAGATTTCAATCAACCTCTTATGGCTGGGGGATGCAGACGAAGAATACACCCACGGTATCGCCCGCCTGTCGTAAGAGGTCACTAAAAGGGGCGACCGAGGGATGATTGTATTAGAACCATAAAACTACTTGTAATTATTACCATCGTGCGGGGAACACCATGGGTCGTACTTGCGAGTAGTACCACTATGTTAGGTACACACTAGGTTTGTGATTAGTAGTAGCAGAGAGTGCTGCACTGTGGGTTTACGGTACCTGTCATTAGTACCACTGTATGTGGAAAACCACGGGAATATCGGTGTCTGTGATTAGTACACCTTGGTGAGGAACACCACGGGAATACCGGTGCCTGTGATTAGTAAACCTAGGTGAGGAACACCACGGGTTTGCGTTGCCCATGAGTGGCGCCATTATGTGAGAAACATCATAGGTCTGCGTTACCTGTGCGACGTACAATACTTCTGAGTAGTATCATAATGTGTGGAACACCGAGAGTCTACGCTACTTTTGATTGTTACCGCAACATGACCAATACCATCGTTCTAGTTTACTAGCCATCGATTCAGGATTGTGCTTTAAAAGCAGTTCCTTGGTCAGCAACACTCTTGTTTAAAGATAGTTTCTGGGAAGGTGGGGCATTGCGGGTCGGATTCACTGATTGTTTTAAATTCATATTCACCCATTCATTCATCATCGCGTTTTGAATTATGGCCAGTGGATGATTTTGGACTTTTAAATTGTCATTACATTTCATTTCATACCATTAGGGGGCCGTTTTAAACAACAAGGATCATCACCACCATCACATTTCGAAAACGAGTTCCCTTAAGTTACAACTGCAGATCGTGATGTCGGAACATATCCGACATTCTACAGCAAACGCATAAAATACAATACAACCTTACCCACTCACTACATTTTTGTTAAAATATCACGAAAAACATTAGCTTCATGCGAATGGTTCCTGACACAAGCCAGACATTTCTTACTTTTGGCACTTAGCATTTTAGAATGCTTTCTTTTTAACCTTTCTCATTTCTGAACTATTGAAAAAAAGATCCCACCAACCTGACTGAAACTAGGAAGTTGGAGGCCCTCCCAGTAGCTCCGCTGTACTTCAGTAAGAACACGACAGCTAGGAAGGTGATGAACTTGGTGCTGCAGTCTTTTGTACAGGGACCCGCCTTCACAGCGCCTCCTGAATACGAGGAAGGATCACTCATGTTTAGTGGAGTTCCATTGAGGGGAGCTGGTATGGACCGAACACAGCTACAGTCTGTGAACATCTGGAACATCATATAAAACGGCAAATTACCACAACATCTCATGTCCAACTAAATGTAATAAAACATACGAAAACCCTCATATTATGTAACAATTTCAAATCAGCTTTATATTATACTTTGGAAAATAATTTCTCTTAATGCTATGTTTTTAAATAGTGGATACAGCCTATAGTTAAGTATGTGAAACGTCTTTCGTGTATTGTTTTACTTATTCCTGAAGGATTCCAGCAAGATTTAGCAGATATCTTAGATTCAGCAGGTCAAATGGACTCTATCGCGTATCTAAGGCATTTGAAAAGGTTGATCATGGGAGACTACTGGCAAAAATGAGTGCAATTGGACTAGACAAAGGAGTGAGTGAATGGATGGCTATAGTTCTAGAAAACAGAACTCGTAGAGTTACAGTAGGTGAAATTTTATCTGATCGTATAACCATTAAGAGGGGAATTCCTCGGCGCAGTATTACTGGATCTTTAGGTTTTCTCATATATAAATGATATGAATAAAGAGCTGAAGTCAGAGATAAGGGCTTTTTGTCGGAGGATAATATACTGTTTAGTCTTATAAATAAGTTACATTCTTGTGGGCAACTGCATAAAACCTCGACAAAGTTGTGAGATGGACAGCAGGCAATGGTATGATGACAAACGGGGTTAAAAGTCAGGTTTTGACTTTCACGAATAGGAAAAGTCCTCTCAGTTTTAATTACTGCATTGTTAGTGTAAAAATTCCTTATGGGGTTCACTGTAAGTACCTGGGTGTTACTATAGGAAAAGATCTTCAATAGGGTAATCACATAAGCGGGATTATAAATAAAGGGTACAGATATCTTCACATGGTTATGAGGATATTTAGGGGTTGTAGTAAGAATGTGAAAGAGAAGGCATATAAGTCTCTAATAAAACCCTGACTAAAGTATGGTTCCAGTGTATGGGATCCGCACTAGGGTTATCTTGATTCGGGAACTGAAAAAAAAAATCCAAAGAAAAACAGCTTGATTTCTTCTGGGTGATTTCCGACAAAGGAGTAGTGTTACGGAAATATCGCAAAATTTGGGCTGGGAAGACTTGGGAGAAAGGAGACGAGCTGCTCGACTAAGTGGTATGTTCCGAGTTGTCAGTGGAGAGATGGCGTGGAATGACATTAGTAGACGAGTAAGTTTGAGTGGTGTCTTTAAAAGTTGGAAAGATCACAATATGAAGATGAAGTTGGAATTCAAGAGGACAAATTGGGGCAAATGTTCGTTTATAGGAAGGGAAGTTAGGGATTGGTATAATGACTTACCAATGGAGATATTCAGTTCATTTCCAAATGTTTTGCAATTATTTTAAGAAAGACTAGATGAAGAACAGATAGGGAATTTGCCATCTGGGTGACTGCCCTAATTGCAAATTAGGTTGATTGATTGATTGATTGATTGATTGATTGATTGATTGATTGATTGATTGATTGATTGATTGATTGATTGATAAACATAATATCTTAATTTGACGGCGATCTTGTAATGACGTCGTGCGCCTTAGGTCAGCTACCGTGGCCACATCTGTGCATTAAAGCTTCTACTTCAACAAAATATATACACCATCCCAGTATATGTAATACTTTTTGAGCTGTAATATTTTGAAGTGTTTGATGAAAAGGGTTTCACTTGAGACCCTCCCCCCCACCTCAGGTACCCCAAAGCAAATTTGAAAGATGTTTCACATAAAACATAAATAATCCAAAGATAGCTAATTCAACATAAAGAGTGTTGTCGACCGTCTCAACGGAATCGTTTAATGCACCTGTGTGAGTAGCTTCGAGTTAGAGTATTTTATAGCGTATAAGGTTAAAACAGGAATATAAACATACGTTTATAACTACTAGAACATGGAAATAAACAGCTAACTATATAAACTTACATGCGAGTGAGGTTAGGACTACTGATAATGCAAGCAAAGTAAGATAGAGTACCTAGAGGTCACATACACGTACAGTTTCACCTGAGATCTGAGTAGAGTGTAAGGAGTGGCAGGGTATTCTGGACCTGATAATTTAGGGTTGGCTTCATTCGGAAACGTAAGAAAACTAGAAAATTTGCTGTTGAATTATCAGAATTGAAAGGAGGAAGCTGATCATTGATTTACTGAAACAGGCTTTGCCAGACTTCTACTTTAGATTGCAGTTCTGGCCTTATCTTTAAGAGTCTGACAATTGCATGGGCTAATATCATCTTGGGAATTCTCTGCTGCAAACCTAATTTACAGTATAGATTACATTTTCTTTTTATTTTACAGTTGAGCATGGCTCTTAGATGTATGCATACAGTACTTAATCCGTGGGCAGAATTTGAAATATAAAGCACACAAACATAACTATAATCAGTAGCGTTATTTATTTCATCGCTTCCAGAATCTGCAGAAGATTCCTGGGAGCAATTATGATTTCTTTTAGCAAAGTGGTTCCCGCATATTGCATAGTTTATAGAATTATGAGGCATACTGTCGACTGATGTGGATGGACCATATCCATCATTCGAAAGTCACCGGTTATTTAGTACCGTACTTTACGTACGTTTTTATGAATGAATGAATAAATAAATATAATACAATAGTTTTAAACATTGTGTATATACATGACATGATATACCAGTAGTTTATGAAATTTCCGAAAACATCTTGCAAGCGTTTGCCGCTAACCTCACAAATGTACAGATCAATTTGTGTTTGCTTTACTTTTTGTCATAGTTACATATGAGGAATTAAATATTCAGTATTTTAAAGTTAAAAGTTTTATATCTTTTTACCGCTACTTACGTAGAATAATACTTCAAGAGGGCGGATGGATGTATAAATGGTAAATAGTGGTAACTAATGACATGGCAACCGTCAATAAATGCTTCGGTCCTAAATTTGGAAAGGTACAATTCATTATGCGTTCAATAACACTATAAAACAATACATAACCAAACACAGGAGACGTGGAATCTCTAACAGAAGTCTTAAACAGATCAAGAGATTTGTTAATTTTTCACAAAATGTTGAATATGGAGCAGTAACTCGGAACTGAGGAGACCATTTCATCGTATAGTCTCAGCTACCGCTTGCATGCATTTTAATTTGACGCCATCTAGTTGCCTGCTCTTCCATTTCACTGCTCTGTTTTACTCTAGGCCTACTAGATGGCAGAGCAAACAGGATTTAACTTGGACGACTACGGATGAGTTTTAAAGAATTTTGTCGGGTGAATACCAAATGTGTCACCAGAAACATTCTACACGCCAACATCAAATGGCATGGTGTGTCGAATATTTTTTCCAGTTCTTCAAAAATTTTGCTCCCTCTGCCAGGCTTCGAACCCGCAATCTTGGGATCCCAAGGCAGGCACTCTACCACTGATCCACAGAGGGAGCTCTGATGGTAGTACTTCGAAAACAGAGCTATTAGGTTCGTGTTCATTCTTTGAATTATTATAATATTTCAGGAAGTTTTTTTTAGATTAATTTGAACTGGTTGAGTTTGACATGAGACACCTGTTCGGCTAGGTGTTACAAAGATATAAATGCCATTTAGTTGCTTCATGCAGCAGCAGAAATAACCTTTGAGAAACGTAACTTAAGTCGAGTTTTTATAGTATAGAATCTTTAATGTTGTTCCAACAGCCATATATGGTCTAGAGCTAATATGGGAACATCTCTCGAAAAGACAACTACAAGAGCTGGAAAGTCTGAAGGCTAGATTCTTGAAGAGAGTTCTGTGTGTTTCTAAATATACATCATCAAGACTAGTATACGTTCTTGCAAAGGAGACGCACTTCATTGAAGACATAAGATTCAGACTGCTACTTTCAGCGACAAGGAGTTCTAGGGAGTTGCTCCAAGAACCGCAATCAAAGAGGGCTATGATATGGGATGAGTTTTACTCAAATGATGCGATGATAAACAAGGATTGGACACGCGGTGGATATGATCTCAGGCATACAGTGACCAGGATTTCACAAGCCGGGACCAGGCTGCGTATGCGTCTTCTGCGACCAACGATGTCATATATACCATGCCATCGAATGTGTCCGTAGAAAAGGAAGATTGACACAATTGTGTCAATAACTGATGATGTTTTGCACGCATTAATTGTATATTATTGATGTACATATGAGTGTATTTAAGTGTATATATTACGACCATTTGGTTGCAATAAATGTATTATTTAATGGCAGAGCTACACGTGTTGATTTTAAAAACAATGGATCAGTTATTAGACAGTGGCGAAGATGATCAAACTGTGATACAAGAGAGACCAAGTACCGAGAAGTACTATGAAGATTTTGAGTTTATCAAAAGTCAGAACAAATGAAATCATTTCAAGCAGTGTTACAATCAGCTCACATCTCAGTGAACTTTATTTATCAGAAAGCAAGATGTTGTGTCAGCTTAATAATAAGAACTCACAAATTTCCTAAATTAGCATTAAATAAATTTAAAGATCTCAAGGAGTGGTTAGGTTTCCGGTTTCGCAGGATCCATGAGGATAACACCTTACATGACAGCGATCAGTTTCAGTACTTAATAAAATCCATGAAAGAAGATACTCAACCACAGTAGATTGTTCATAGTTACTCGCAGACAGTATTAATCTCAAGCCAATGAAGCCTTAAAAGAGCGGTTCGTCAGAGATGATATTCTGTTGCAGGTGTACGTTAGAGAAATTTTCAAATTGGTAATCTCAAATATTAAACGGCTTGATAGCCTTCTACTTTTTTATCGATTAAATTACTATGTCATTTACGCCCTCTGGTACTTGAAACCTGGCTTGTGTAGAACCAAGCCCGTGGTTGTCCTCTCTAGTAGAATCCAGCCTGCCACAAGAAACGCTGAGAACATAGTAGAGACGTCAGATTTACCAAACAAGCTGGGAGTGAGGAAGGTGTAAATATGACTCGGTTGGAATTTCTTATGAATTTTTCAAATCTGATTTCGAAAATGAACAGTAGATCCTGTTGGAGGTGTAAGAAAAGCAAGACAGGAAAGGTGGTTGTTCTACCACAAAGAAGAAAACTAACGACAAAATGAGAACTCCCAATAGCTGCAGGTCTTCATAGCAGCTAAGCTGATTCTTGTGTTATTTGTGGTAAAACTCTTGATTAGTGGAAAATGTTTTAAAACTGAGAGCATGACACTTGGTGAAAGGAGGACAAGGAGGGTAAGACCTAATCACATGCCGAAGAATTTTAAATCAAATATTCATTGCTTAGTTTGTGGTAATTCGCATGTTGCAATCACTGAGAAAAATGCAAGAAAGAATAAGGAAATAAACCATTTGCAAGTGATTTCTCACATGGCAAATCACACATGTATCAGTCAGGTAATATTCCAAAAGCTTATGATTACCCTGCAAGGGACCAGTTAAAGGGATGTTGATAGCTATTTCGGATTGTAGATCTCAATGGTCGTACCTCCTGAAGAAAACAGGCGATGAGCTAGGACTGAAACCTGCTGAAGAGACGGTGGGCCATGTTATGTTTGGTAAGAGTCTCACATCAGAAGTTGGTCACAAGAGGTACAGAATGAAATTGTTAAAACTGAAGTGAACTTTCAGCTGTGAAGTGGAAGTAAGAGATCTGTCAAGAATTTGTCTGGTGACAACTTACGGGGCTGGGCTAGCATGCCAAAATTCTCACAGGTAATGTCATGCCACTGATGGTGGTCTCGCAGTTATTGAGACTAAACAGGGCTGGACTCTTTGCGGAGATTTCCACTATGAGTGCGGTTGGTAGACTAACATCCGCGGCATTCCCTCTCTGTCGTAAAAGGTGACTAGAAGGAGCCGCAGAGGCTTTTAACTTGGGAGCGTGGGTTGGCTACCGCGAGACCCTTACCTGAGTTCTGGCATTGCTTCCACTTACATACACCAGACTCATCACTTCCATCTATCTATCCTGCTAGCTATATAGCTATCGGAATTCACTTGGTCAACTCTTGTGCTTCTCTGACCCCGAGGTAATATCTTCCGAGGCCTAAGGGGCCTTGCATTTTCATGCCCTTCGTAACCCTTGTCTTTCTTTGACCAATACCTTCACTCTTCGAAGTGTTGGACCTCTTCCATTTTACTTCTGATTGGTATTAATAGAGGATGGTTGCACAGTCGTACTTCCTCTTAAAGCAATAATCACCATCACCACCACTCTTGGTTGAAAGAGATGTGAAGTGATCTTCTCCAACACAACCCTTTTATATGACAATGATGGACCAATTTCAGATCTGTGGAATAATTGAGATTTAAGAACCTGCGCAGGCCAAATCAGCTGTCGGCCACAAGCGAGAAGCAGGGCAGATACTTCTGAAGGTATACAGCGGGAAGAAGATGGACGATGCGATACTAAATTGGTCTTCTTAGATATTCAGAACTCTCTCCAATAAAGAAACAGCTGAGATGGTGCAGGGAGGAGTTATCGATGAGTTGTCACAAGAAAAGGTGGAAACATCATGCCAATATCATCCACATCGCCTGTTATTCAAATTAAAAATCTCTCAATACTCCTTCGCCCTGTGTTTGATACTTCCTGCCAGACGGAAAATGGTATCTCACTCTTTGATTGTTTGGAGAAGGTTCGAATCTGTATTCAAATGATTGCTGAGGTGCTTCTTACATTGAAAAGAATTATCAGAGCTTCTGCTGTCGTTAGGAAGCTTCCAAATGATCGAAGTGCAGGCTGAGTATCAAGACTATATCCGTTTCCTATGGTGGGAGCACTTCAGCACCAAAGATTAGAAGATTCAAAGTTGGAACTCAGTGTTAGGAAACAATTTTCGAGGAAAATGCCTCAAGAACTGAGAAAATTGATTGTGAGAGTGAAACTGATTGTCACAGTTTCACGAAAGTTCTTGGCTTGAAGGGAAACGGAGTATGGGATAGATTAACAGCTGAAATCCTGGCTGAACCACTATGTTATAAGACGTTCCTACGAAGAGAAGGTTATGTCCGTAATTTAGAAAGTCTATGGTATAGTTAGATTTCTCGCCCTCGCGCTAATAGCTTTCAAGTACCTGTGACAAGAAACGTGGGCGATTGAGGTGACTGAGAAATCACATGAAAGAACTGGGAATCGCCTCTTCCTGTAACAGTGGTAATGAATTCACACAACGTTACGGTGAAAACACGCATTCGAGCACAATAGAAGTTCTTCGACTAGGCAACGATAGAAGAATACAGAAGAGTCTTTGGTCACGACTGCGCATAAATTCCTTGAGAGGTCGCCGTATGATGATATCCAGAAAGAGCGAATTGGCCGTGCGGGTTAGGGTCTCGCAGTTGTGAGCTTGCATTCCTCAGATAATGAGTTCAATTCCAACCGTTGGCAGCTCGGAAGATGGTTTTTCGTGGTTTCCCATCTTCACACGAGGAAAATGCTAGAATTCTACCTTAATTAAGCCCACGGTCGCTACTTTCTCCCTTACGCACTCTTCCGTCGCCGAGAAACTCTATAGTGTTAGTACGGCGTTAAACAAGTAGAGAAAAGACAATGATATCCCTGCCCTCAAGGATATACAGTTGGTCAGTGGAACTGTCTGTCGCGGATGAACAAGGGAAGGAAAAATACATTGGTTGATAGTATTAAGCTTTTCTTATTCGTTTTTAACAGCTGTGATTTATATAACTTTTTCCAAGTTTTTGAGGAATTGTGTGAGTGCATCTTCACTAAACAAGAGTTAATCATTAAATGTGAAACTCACTAGCCCGGTTTTCTTTGTAAATTAGCACTGTTCGACCTTGTCTAAACTTCTCTGGTATATGCTGAGTGAAGAACATAATGTTAATAGTTAAAGATCTATTAGTGTAGATTAAGAGATCTCTTGACCGTTGTTGTACTCTCTCTCTTAAAACAATATTCACCACCACCACTCTGTGACCACTCTTTACTTTACAGTCCGTGAAATGTCCAAAGACATGCTATTAATCGCTATTTAACTTTGTTTGCGGAAATTTCAGAAATATTCTCCTTTTGCTACTATCTGCACAGTCTTCTCTGACATATCCATTAGCGGTGAGAAATATGTTATGAAAACAGTTATCTGCATCCTAAATTTTACGCTATGTTCTCTTTCGGTTATAAGAATTATACTGACTAACTTCGTGCTCCTATCTACGTTGATTTCTTTTCTTGGAGCGTTGGATGATCTTTGAGGATTAAACGAGGCCTTGTGGTTTATAGTTGAGGACTGTTTGTGTTGTTTGATCAGTCGATACTAACGAGTAGCAGGATGTTCGGAACTTGGTGATTTAGAGTTGGCTTCATATAGAAACGTAAGAGAACTAGAAACAATGTTGTTTTTAAAGTTATCATAATCAAAAGAAGGAAGATGATAATGGACTTCTTGAAATGGCTTCAGCCAGTCTTCTGCTTTAAATGGCAGTTCTGGTCCATCTTCGTGTTAGTGTCTGAATGCATGGGCTAGTATAATGTTGGGACTTCTCGCTGCAGGCTTACTTTACATTATATATTCAGTTTTCTTATTTGACATTCGAGCCTGCCTTTTAGATTTATGTATACTTAACCCTGGACAGAAATGAATATAAACCACACGAAGGACAACTATGATCAGTAGCGCTATTTCACCGCATCCAGAATGTGCTGTAGATTCCTGGTAACAGTTAAGACTTCTGACGATCTGGATATAAATTCCTCTTTTAGAAAACTGCTTCCCGCGTAATGCACAATTTTCAGAATTAGGAGGCACACTGTCGACTGATGCGGATAGCACATATGCCATTCGAAGTCACCGGTTATTTATTACCTTTTGTACTTATTTGATGAATAGGTCTAAACATCGTGTGTGTAAGTTTTAGGACATAAACTATTATCAAATTTCCGAAAACTTCTTGCAAGCGACTGCCGTTAACCTCACAGATGTATACATAAATTTGCGTTTAATTGACTGTTATTCATAGTTACATGTGAGGACTTAAATGGGCAGTATTTGAAAGTTAAAACTGTTATATCGTTTTACCGTTACGTACGGTACAGTAACACTTCAAGAGCGTGGATGTATTCATAAATGGTAAATAGTGGTAACCAATAACGTGGCAACCGTCAATAAATGCTCCGCTCCTGAATCTGGAAAGGTACAATCGAGTATGCGTTCAGTAACAGCATAAAACAACACATAACCAAACTCAGGAGGTCTAGAATCTCTCATAAAAGTTTTAAACAGATCAGAAGAATCTGTAGATCTTTCACAAACTATTATTGTGTAGTCCTAACTCGAAGTCAGGGCTCCATTTCTCAGAAAGGGCTGAATAATAATAATAATAATAATAATAATAATAATAATAATAATAATAATAATAATAATAATCTTTTTTTGCATTGCACCATCACAGGTAGCTCTTATGGTGATGATGGAATAGTAAAAGGCTTGGAGCTGGAAGGAAACTTGCGTGGCCTTAATTAAGGTCCCCACCATTTGACTTACTTGACTTGACTTAATTCCTGTTGTTCCTTGTGGAACATAGGGCATCAACAAAGCATCTCCATCTGATCCTGTTGTCAGCCAACCTCTTCACCTCTCTCCAGGTCTTGCCTTCTTCCATTGCCTCCATGTGTACAGATCTTCGCCACGTTTGTTTGGGCCTTCCTCTCCTCCTTTTACCCTGCGGGTTCCAATCCAGTGCCTCTCTCTCGATGGCTTCATTTCCTTTCCTCAACGTATGCCCTATCCATTTCCATTTCCGCCGCTTTATCTGTATGGCCATCTCGGTTTCACCCGTCCTTCTCCATAGTTCGTGATTGGAGATTACTTCCGGCCAGTAGATGTTTAAAATCTTCCTTAAACCGCGGTTGACAAAGGTCTGCAACTTGGAGGTAATCACTTTAGTCACCTTCCAGGTCTCGGACCCATACAGTAGAACAGCCTTGACATTACTTCGGAAAATGCGAAGTTTGGTCCTGATAGATATTTTGTTGTTCTTCCATACCGGATAGAGCCGAACAAAGGCACCGTTCGCTTTTTGTATACGTTGAGAAACATCCTGTACTGCTCCTCCATCTTTGGAAACTACACTGCCCAAGTAGGTGAAACTATCCACATCCTCTATCGGTTCATCGCTGAAGACAAATGGGTCTAGTTTGTTGGTGTTCATCCTTAGGGCCTTGGTCTTCTTTGAGTTAATCGTTAGTCCCACCTTTTTTCCTTCTTTTACCAAGTCTTCAATCTTTGATTGCATTTCACCATGTGCCTCAGACAGGAGACACACATCGTCAGCGAAGTCTAGGTCTTCTAACCTATTTGCCAATCCCCACTGGATACCACGTTTCACATTTCGCGTTACATTTCGCATTACCGCATCAATCACCACCAGGAACAAGGTTGGCGAGAGGATACAACCTTGACGTACTCCTGAACGTACAGATATAGGTTCAGATACACGGCCCTCATGTATGACTCTGCATGTATAATCACGGTATGTTTCCTGAATGAGGTTGGTAATTTGTGATGGCACACCATACCGCTTCACTTCCTTCCACATAGCTTCTCTGTTGATCGAATCAAAAGCTTTTTCGAAATCGATGAACACTGCATAGAGGCGAGATGACCATTCAGCACACTGCTCCAGAATTATCCTCAAGGTGTTTATTTGGTCTACACACGAGCGGTTTGATCGAAAGCCTGCCTGTTCCCGTCGGAGCCTCAAGTTGATATACTCCTTAATTCTGTTTAACAAAACCCTGGTGAAGACTTTGCCAGGGATTGAAAGAAGCGTAATGCCCCTCCAGTTGTTACAATTTGACGTATCGCCCTTCTTTGGCAACTTCACCAGCAACCCACATTTCCAATCTGTCGGCATTTCTCCATTAAGCCATATCTTCTCAAATAGCGGCTGCAACATATTGGCAGTGGTATCCATATCAACCTTCATGACTTCTGCTGGAATATTGTCAACACCTGCTGCCTTACCAATATGTAACTCTCTCAATGCCCGCTTGATTTCCTCCACTGTTGGAATGCAGACTTTAATCCTTGGGTCAGGCTGGGTTTCTTCCTCTTCTTCGCCTTCTCCTGCATCTACTTGCTCCTCCAAGGAGTGGTTTAACACTGCAGAGAAATGTTCCTGCCATCGCTTCAGTTGATCCTCGGAGTTTGTTAGGAGGACACCATCTTTGTTTCTGACTGGACGGTTTTTCTGCATCTGCTTCCTTGCCAGAACTCTGGTGATGGTATAGAGTTCTCTAAGATTTCCCTTTCTGGCTGCCTCCTCTGCTTGTTGAGATAGGTCATCTATCCATTTCCTTTGATCTCTCCTCACACTTCTCTTTACTTCCTTATCCTTCGCAGCATATTTGGATTGCAGTTCTGCCTTCCTTGCTCGTGTCTTACATGCATTCATTACTTCCTTTATCTCTTTCCTTTGTCTGATAATTTCCCATGTCTGGTCAGTCATCCAGTCTTTTTTCCTCCTGTCCTTAAAACCCAGGATATTTTCACTTACTTCAGTAAATACAGATCTAGTCTTTACCCATTTTTCCTCAATAGTTTCATCCTCCACCTCAGTGAGTGCTTGGAATCGATTCTTTAGTTCTATCCTGAAGGCTTCTTTCACATTTCTGTCATCCCTTAGCTTTCCAACATCATATCGCTTCCTTATTTGCTCTATCCTTCTCTTTTGTGCCTGTATTTTCATTCTAAAGGTAGCCACAACAAGATGGTGATCACTACCAATGTCTGCACCTCTCTTATTCCTCACATCCAACAATGAACTCCTCCACCTTCGTTCAATAGCCACATGATCTATCTGGTTTTCTGTCCTATGATCCGGTGATACCCATGTCACCTTATGGCAGTCTTTATGTGGAAATATAGTACCACCAATAACCAAATCGTGGCTTGCACAGAAGTCCACAAATAGCTGTCCATTCTCATTTCGTTCCCCTAAACCATGCCTTCCCATAATATGTTCAAGTCCTTCGTTGTCCTGTCCCACTTTTGCATTCAAATCTCCTCCAACTAGGATGATATCCTTCCTTTTCTGTTTCTTAACCGTTCTATTAAGATGTCCATAGAACGTCTGTTTGTCTTCCTCCTCCGCTGACTCCGTAGGTGCATAGCATATTATCAACACAATGTTTCTAATATTGGTCTTAAAACGTGCCACTATTATCCTTTCCGTCACTGGGTACCACTCCATAAGGCTCCTCTTGGCCTCCTTATCCATTAATATACCCACACCTCCATAACTCGCTCCGTCGCCCTCGGGTCTTCCAGAGTATATAAATGTAGCTCCATCATGGGTTGCCAGTTCCCCAAACTCACTCCATCTTACCTCACTCAAACCTAGGATGTTCAGGCCATAACTCCTCATACATGCCACTGCCTGTCGTAGCCTTCCACTTTCCCGCAGAGTCCTCACATTCCATAGCCCAATTTTCGTTAGCCTTTTCAAGCCAAAGGTCGTCATCTTCGGATCCGTCCGGTTTCTCATTGTTGATGTTTCTGTAATAAGGTAATTTAAGGTTGTGCGAGTTATTGGCCCACAGCACCCGAGCTTGGTGGTGGGGCTGCCACCTACGCCTCCAAGCCTGCTGTTTTCTGTTGGGGTAGTCTCCCTTAGCCTTTGAAGATCCCTCTTCACCACAAGGCAGTGGTTTTCCTCTTTATTTTACCCCAAGAGGAAGGGTTACCTCCTCCGCCAACTTTGCCGTACCAAAGGTCTCCTTCTCCGCCTCAGTTGCCGTTAAGGACTTCACCAGAGCCCCGTTAGCCGTTACTTTTCAGGGTTCCTGTAAGGCCTTCACAGCTACCGTAGCGGTCCTGGGGCACACAACCCCACCATTTGCCTGGTGTGAAAATGGAAAACCACGGAAAACCATCTTCAGGGCTACCGAAAGTGGGGTTTGAACCCATTATCTCCCGAATACTGGATACTGGCCGTACTTAAACGACTGCAGCTATCGAGCTCACAGCTGCCCGCTCCTAGGCTCACTGCCAATTCATTCGGTTGTAATAATAATAATAATAATAATAATAATAATAATAATAATAATAATAATATTCAGCATCCGTATGCATGCATTGCGATTTAACGCTATCTAGCTGCCTGCTACGGTTGAGTTTTAAAGAATTTTGTCCGCTGAACACCAAATGTGTCACTAGAGATCTTTTAAACGCCCCACGAACCTGCTACGCAGGCGTAGCAGGGGGAGAGGTGATACTCCCACGTGGCGCGTCCCAGGTGGCGGATAGGGGGGTCCTAACCGGCTTGCCGGCGGACTTGAGGGAAATAAAATACCTCTCGCGGACCAAACACACTAACCCCTGCGGGTGGGGGACGCACATGTAGAATACACCCGCGGTATCCCCTGCCTGTCGTAAGAGGCGACTAAACGGGGCGACCAAGGGCTGACTGAATTAGAACCATGAAACTAATTTTGAATCGTACCATCACGCGGGGAACACCATGGGTTGCCTGTACTTGCGAGTAGTACCACTATATTAGGTAAGAAATAAGTTTGTGATTAGTAGCAGCTGGAGGGGGTTCTCCTGTGGGTTTCCAGTACCCGTGCGTCGTACCCATGTGAGCAACACCGCGGGTCTGGGCGTTGCCTGTGAGTTGTACCACTATATGAGCGACACCGTGGGTCTGCGTTGCCTGTGATTGGTACCCACTCTGTGAGGAACACCACGGGATGTGCGGTTAGTACACCTAGGTGAGGAACCTTATCGGTCTGCGTTGGCTATGAGTGGCGCCATTGTGTGAGAAACACCATAGGTCTGCGTTCCCTGTACGAAGTGCAAACCTTGTGAGTAGTACCTTCTTGTGTGGAACACCGTGAGTCTTCGCTACTTTTGATTAGTACCCCGACATGACAAATACCATTGTTCTACTTTACTCGCGACATGTACCATTCTGTGGGGCCTTAGACGTGGATTTTGCACCCCTTTAGACATCAAGCATCCTTGTGCTTAATAAGTGGTCCCTTGGTCAGGAATACTATCATTTTCGATCTTTATTAGTCTAATCCACTGTTTTTTGTTTGTTTGTTTGGTTGCTTTTTGTTGGTTTCATGTCCATCAAATCATTTTTCATGACAATTTTTATTTTATTTTGGTCAGTGGATGTAATTGACGTTTTTTATTTCATTTCGTACCATTAGGGGCCGATGACCTAGATGTTAGGCCCCTTTAAACAACAAACATCATCATCATCATCATCTTTTAAACGCCGACATCAAACGATACGACGTGTCAAATGAAACTTTTCCCAGTCCTTCAAAAATTTTGCCCCCTCTGCGGGGCTTCGAACCCGCAATCTTGGGATCCCAAGGCAGACACTCTACCACTGATCCACAGATGGAGCTATGATGAAAACACTTCGAAAACACAGCTATACGTTTCATATTCAATATATTCGTTATTTTATCTTTCAGCAAACTACTTTTGATTAATTAGAACTGGTTGAATTTGACGTGGGCTGCCTGTTTGGTGTTGTATTACAAAGAAATAAATGACATTTAGTTGCTTCTTGCAGCAGAACTAACCCCTGAGAACCGAACATAAGTCGAATGTTGGTAGGTTAGAGGATTTATGGCAGAGCTACACGTGTTGATTTAAAAAAAAAAAAGTATCAGTTATCAGACAGTGGCTTAGATGACCAAATTATAATAGCAGAGAGGCAAAGTTCTGAGAAGTACTACGGAGATTTTGAGGTTATCAAAAGTCAGAACAAATGATATTATTTCAAGTACCGGTACCGTAGTGGTACAATTAGCTCACCTCACGCTCATCGAAGCTGATGGTATGAGAAGGAAGGATGTGCCAGCTTTAGAATAAGATACCGTAACTTACAAATTGCCTAAATTAGAATTAAAGAAATTTAATGAAGATATCAAAGAGTGGTTAAGATTATGAACTCACTTTCAGAAGATCCATGAGGACAACATCTTATATGACAATGTTCAGTTTTAGGACTTAGTACATTCCATAGGAAACGGTACCGAATCACATGCTGAGATTCCTCATAGTAACCTGCAGACAGAAGACAATTATTCCCAAGCCACTGAAGTCACGAAAGAGCGGTTCGTCAGAGATGATCTTTTGTTACAGGTTTAAATCAGTCGTCTCAAATGTTGTGTAGCATGATAAACTTGCACTGTTTTATCGATTAACTTAGAATCTCAATTATGCTCTCTGAGTATTTTAAATCTGGCAGATGGTTGTTCCTTCTCGTCCAGCCTGTCTGAAGAAATGCAGATATATTAACAAGGGACCGATGTCAGATTTCCAAACAACGTGAGAGTGTAGAAGGTGGAAGTATGACTCTATTGCAATTTCTTATGAATTTGTTCAAATTTAAAGTCGAAAATGAACCTCCAGAATGGAGGTGAAACGCAAGGAAGAGAAGGAAAGTTGCTCTTCTACGCCAAAGAAGAAATTTAATTACAAAATGAGAACTCCAACAGTCGCAGCCACTATCTTCCACATCGCCTGTTATTCAAATTAAAAATCACTCAATACCCCTTCGCCCTGTGTTCGATGCTTCCTGCAAGACAGAAAATGGTATCTCACTGTTTGATTGTTTGGAGAAAGGTCGAATCTGTATTCAAATAATTCCTAAGGTGTTTCTTGGATTGGAAAGGATTATCGGAGCTTCTGCTGACATTAGGAAGCTTCCAAATGATCGAAGTGCAGGCTGAGTATCAAGACTATTTCCGTTTCCTATGGTGGGAGCACCACAACACCAAAGATTAGAAGATTCAACGTTGGAACTTAGTGTTAGGAAACAATAATCGAGGAACATGCCTCAAGAACTGAGACAGTTGATTGTGAGAGTGAAACTGATTGTCACAGTTTCACGAACATTCTTGGCTTGAAGAGAAACGGAGTACGGGATACATTAACAGCTGAAATCCTGGCTGAACCACTATGTTATAAAACAACACAGAACCAAACTCAAGAGTTGTAGAATCTCTCATAAAAGTTATAAACAGATCAGAAGAATCTGTAAATCTTTCACAAACTATTATTGTGTAGTCCTTACTCGAAGTCAGGACTCCAGTTCTCAGAACGAGCTGATTAATAATAATAATGATGATAATAATAATCCTTTTTGCATTGCACTGTCACAGGTAGCTCTTTTGGCGACGATGGAATAGGAAAAGGCTGTGAGTTGGAAGGAGATGGCCGTGGCCTTAAATAAGGTACATACCCAGCATTTGCCTGGTTTGAAAATGGCAAACCACGGAAAACCGTCTTCAGTGCTCCCGATGGTGGGGTTCGAACCCACTATCTCCACAATGCGAGCTCACATCTGCCCACTCCTAAACCCCCGGCCAATTCACTCGTTTATAATAATAATAATAATAATAATAATAATAATATCTCAGCAACCGTGTGCGTGCATTTCGATCTAACGCTATCTAGCTGCCTGCTCGATAATTTCGCCGCAGAGTAAAACGAATCTCACTTCGGCGTCTACGGTTGAGTTTTAAAGAATATTGTCGGCTGAAAATCAGATGTGTCACCAGAGATCTTTTAAACGCCGACATCAAGCGATATGGCGTGTAAAATGCTTTTCCCAGTCCTTCAAAAAATTTTGCACCCTCTGCCGGGCTTCGAACCCGCAATCTTGGGATCCCGAGGCAGACACTCTACCACTGATCCACAGAGGGAGCTGTGATGATAGTTGTTCGAAAACAGAGTTATTAGTTTCGTGTTCAATATATTCGTTATATTCTCTTTCAGCAAATTTCTTTTGATTAATATATTGGTTGAATTTGACGTGGGACGCCTGTTTTGTATTGTGTTACAAAGAAATAAATGAGTTTTAGTTGCTTCTTGCAGCAGAAATAACCTCGAACCGAACTTATGTCAAATGTTGTTAGGCTACAGGCTTTTATGGCAGAGCTACACATGTTGATTGTAAAAAGTAAAGGATCAGTTGTCAAACAGTGGCTTAGGTGACCAAATTATAATAGCAGAAGATAGTGGGTTCGAATCCCACTGTCGGCAGCCCTGAAAATGTTTTTCCGTGGTTTCCCGTTTTCACAGCAGGCAAATGCTGGAGCTGTAACTTAATCAAGGCTACGGCCGCTTTTTTCCAACTCCTAGCCATTTCCTATTCCATCGTCACCATAAGAACTGTCTGTGTCAGTGCGATGTAAAGCCACTAGCTTAAAAAAAAATAGCAGAGGTACAAAGTTCTGAGGAATACTTCGAAGATTTTGCGGTTATAAAAAGTTAGAACAAATGAAATTATTTCAAGTGCCGTAGTGGTACAATTAGCTCATTTCTCAGCGAAGTTGATGGTAATATAAGGAATGATGTGTCAGGTTTAGAATGAGATAAATTACAAAGTGCCTAAATTGGAGTTAAAGAAATTTAATGGAGATATCAAAGCGTGGTTGAGATTTTGATCTCATTTTAGAAATATCCCTGTGGACAACATCTTATATGACAGTGTTCAGATTCAGTGCCTACTTAATACATACCATTGGAAAGTGTACCGAATCACATACTGAGATTGTTCATAGTAACCTGCAGACAGAAGACAAGTATTCCCAAGCCACTGAAGTCACGAAAGACCGGTTCGTCACAGATGATCTTCTGTTACAGGTTTACGCCAGATAACTTTTAAAATTAGTTGTCTCAAATGTTATGCAGCATGATAAACTTGCACTTAATGTTTTATCGATTAAGTTGGAATCTTGATTATGCTTTCTGAGTACTTTAAATGTGACACGTGGTTGTTCTCTCTTGTCCAGCCTGTCCAAGGTAACGCTGTTAGCAAGGCTGAGACATCACATTTCCAAGCAACCTGGGAGTGTAGAAGGAGGAAATATGACTCGGTTTGAAATTCTTATGAATTTGTTCAAATCTGAACCCAAAATGAACCTCAAAATGGAGGTGAAAGGCAAGCAAGAAAAGGAGGGCTGTTCTACGCAAAAGAAGATCTTTAATGACAAAATGAGAACTCCTAGCAGTGCAGCTCTTTATAGCAGCTCAGCTGAATCTGGTGTTATTTGTGAAAAAACTCTTGAATAGCAAAAATTGGACAAAGGAGGACAATGATTAAGAAAGACGCTATTTTGTTTGTTTGAGACCTAATCACATGCCGAAAAATGTAAATCAAATGTTCATTCTTTAGCTTGTGGTAATACGTATGTTACGCCCCGTGTCCAGAAGTATACAAGGCTGAGAAAAATGCAACCAAGGATAGGCATCAAGGCAATATGAAGCGAGTTCTGACGTGGAAAATTACACATGAATCAGTCAGATAATATGCAAAAGCTTATGAATACCCTGCAGAGGACCTATAAAAAGGAATGGCGAGGGCTATTTCACATTGCAGATCTCAATGATCGTACCTCCTGCAGCTAGGACTAAAACTTTCTGCTGAAGAGACTGTGAGTCACGTTTTGTTTGGTGGCAGTCAGACATCGGAAGTGGGTCACAAGAGGTTCAGAATTAAGTTACAGAAACTGAGATGAAGTTTCAGCTGTGAAGTCGAACTAAGAGACTTGTAAAGAATTTATACTGACAACTGCGTCAACCTACGGGGCTGGACTAGCATGCCAAAATTCTCGCACGAAACGTCGTTCTACTCATGGTGGTCTTACGGCCATTGAGGCTAAAGTGGGCTGGACTCTTGGTGGAGATTCCGCATTTTGAGTGTAGGTGGTAGAATAACGTCCACGGTATTCCTAAGATGCGACTAACAGGGGCCCCAGGTGATCTTAACTTGGGAGCAGGGACGATTTATCGAAGAGTTGGCACAAGAAGAGGTGGAATCATCATGTCACTATCTTCCGCATCGTCTGTTATTTAAATTCGAAATTTCACTACTCCTGTTCACCCTCTGTTTGATGCTTCCTGCAAGACTAAATGATTGTTTGGAGGAAGGTCAAATCTGTGTTCAAATAATTCCTGAGGTGCTTCGTAGATTTCGGGAGAGGAATATTGAACCTCCTACATGACCTATTTGTATCAAATGTACGAGTAATGTCTACAAATGTCAAAACACAGTCTTTACCAGTACATTTTGCATTTTTAACACAGCCAGAAGTTACTTTCTCCTTCGAGTTTTAGACGAGCTTTTGTGGTTTATAGCTGAGGACTGTATATGTCGTTTCCTCACTAGATAGTAACATGTGGCAGTGTGTTCGGGACCTGGTAATTTAGAGTTGGCTTCATACAGAAACCAGGACGAATAACAGAAACGTAACAAAACGGGAAATGTTGCAATTAACATTATCAGTATTGAAAGAAGGAAGCTGATCATTGATTTTCTGAAAGAGTCTTCGCTGGTCTTCTACTTTAGATTGCAATTCTGGCTTTATCTTCGAGTTAGTGTCTGACAATTGCATGGGCTATTATCATATTGGGCCTTCTCTATTGCTGACCTACTTACATTTTCGTTTTGTTTGATAGTTGAGCATGCCTCTTAGGTTTAAGTAGGCTCTTAATCCGTGAACACCTATGTAAGCTATTTGAGAGGATAGTAAATCGCCGACTTGTGTGGTGTCTGGAGAAACAAGGACTATTGCTTGAGTACCAGTGTGGTTTTTGAGCCGCTCGCTCGACCACTGACAATTTGGTACGCCTGGAGAGCTCTATCCAGGATGCGTTTCTCCGCAAGCAGCATTTGGTAGCTGTTTTCTTTGACTCAGAAATGGCCTATGACACCATATGGCGATATGGTATCCTTTCAATCCTGCATCAGTGGAGATTCCGAGGTAACTTGCCGGTATTTATTGCGAATTTTTTGTCCCTCCGTCTATTCCGTGTCCAAGTAGGGAGGACATATTCGCAATACTACGTTCAGGGAAATAGAGTCCCACAGGGATCGGTTGTAAGTGTCACTCTGGTTGCGATTGCCATAAACGGTATTGTTGCTGCTGCTGGTTCAGCAGTAATACCGTCACTATATGTGGACGATTTTGTTCTGCACTATAGCTCGAATAATATGGCAGTCGCCGAGCGACAATTACAGCAAACTATTAGGAGAGTGGAGCAGTGGACCTTCGAACATGGCTTTCGGTTTTCCACCACAAAAACCTCTGTTGTCCACTTTTGTCAGCAACGTACTCTTCACCCACATCCTGAGCTTTATTTAGGAAATGTCGCCATTCCTGTAGTTGACACCGATTTCTTGGGCTCCTTTTCGATAATACATTATCGTGGGAGCCACACGCGCGGCAGCTAAAAGTGCAATGCACCCCAGACTTAATCTCTTGAAGTTTCTTAGCAGCACTAATTGGGAAGCTGACAGCACGGTGCTCCTACTTTTCTATAGGGCACATATTTTATCCAGGTTGGACTACGGTAGTGCAGCATATGGCTCAGCAAGACCAAGCGTTCTTGCGAGATTGAACAGTATCCATCACAGCGGGGTTAGGTTGGCGACGGGAGCTTTTCGAACAAGCCCCATAGCTAGCCTGCTCGCTGAATCTGGTGTGCCACCTTTTCACCTGAGGCGCCAGCAGCTCCTTCTGTCGTATGCTGCAAATTTGCGACAGATGTCACTTCACCCAAGCTATCCTTGCGTATTCAACAAAGGACACCGTCGGCTGTACGCTGCTTGTCCTCGAGCACCGCGGCCGGTTGGAATACGCTTGGATACAGTCACAGATTGTTCCACGTACTTTCGGTTCCTTGTCTTGTCAGACAACCAAGTGGGGTACCTCCGTGGGTAGTACGACGTCCTGAAATAATCCTGGATCTGCACACTGACCCGAAAGAAAGCACTGACCCTTCGATTTATCGGAGGCTCTTTCTGTCCGTTGTTGGCCGGTATCCAGGTTCAGTCGTCGTTTACATGGATAGCTCGAGAACAGACACTAAACTGGGCTGTGCGTTCGTTTTCGACACTGATAGGTTTCTTTTTGCTCTCCCGGAAACCTGTAGTAAGTACACAGCAGAGTTCTATGCTATCCATGAAGCTCTGTGGTACGCACTGTCCGTTGAGCGCCGACACTTTCTTGTGTGTACTGACTCCTTGAGCTCGCTACAGTCTATTGATACCTGTTTCCCTCGGCACCCTCCTGTGCGGCGGATCCAGGACCTGCTGGCCGGGTGTTCGGATGCCGGCACCAGAATCACGTTTCTGTGGCTACCAAGCCGCATGGGTGTAGAGGGAAACGAGTTAGCAGATAAGGCTGCCAAGGAGGCAGTAACACTGCTCCCGTTGCCTTGCAAGGTTCCAGCAAGTGATATTCGCTCGCAGCTGAGACATCTGGTTATGTCCCATTGGGAGGTGGAGTGGCAGGCCACTCCTTTTCCAAATAAGCTGAGAGCGATAAAAGGTACAACGAAGGTGTGGAGGACTTCCATTCGGGTTTCTCGGAGGGCAGCAGTGCTATTATGTCGTCTTCGGATCGGCCACGACATACTAACGCACCCCCATTGTTTGAAAGGAGAACCCCCTCCGATGTGTACTTGCGGCGATCATCATACCGTGGTACACATCCTTACGGAGTGTGTGGACCTGGTCGGTCTGCGCCGTAGTCTAAAAATCCCGCGTACCATCTCCCTCATCCTGCGCGATGACAAGCAGTCCGCAGACATTGTCATCCGTTTTATGAGGGATAGTGACCTTTTTCATCGTGTGTAATGAGATCCCTTGTTCTAGTTTATATGTGTTCACTGCGCTTTTATCCCATTGACTTTATTTTAGTTCGTGTTGCGTACGTGTTATTTTAACTTCTAACTTGAATTATATATATATCTGTATTCCAGGCAATGCCTTATTCCTTTGTCACCTGTATTTTCTATTATTTTATTAGAAATAAGGCATTACGAATTAGATCCACTGATTGTTTTAATCACATAACAATTTTTTTCACCACCATTATTTTTAACTTCAATCAGTGGATACATTAAACATTGTAATTATCATGTCATGTCGTCCATCTCGTTTCATTATGGGCCGATGACCTTCGATGTTAGGCCCCTTTAAACAACAAGCATCATCATCATCATCATCATCATCATCATCATCATCATCATCATCATCATCATCATCATCATCATCCGTGAACAGAACTGAAACAGTCCACATAAAGCAAAACTACATTACTAGCGTTCTTTATTTCATAGCTTCCAAAATGTGCCGTAGATTCCTGGGAACAGTTATGACCCCTCTTAGGAAACTGGTTCTCGCATATTGCACAATTTTCAAAATTAGGAGGCATACAGTCAACGGATGCGGATAGCCCATATCTGTCATTCGAAGCCACCGGTTTTTAATACCTTATGCATTATTTGATGAATGAATAAAAAATACCAATAGGTGTAAGCATTGCGTGCATATATATATGGCATGAACTATTATCAAACTTCCGAAAACATTTTACAAGCGATTACCGTTAACCTCACAAATGTACAGATAATTTTGTGTTTGATTTACTCTTAATCATCGTTACGTATGACGACTTAAATATGCAGTATTTGAAACTTTAATCTGTTATATCGTGTTAACGTTACTTATTTAGAATAACTCTTCAAGAGCGTGGATGGATTCATAAATGGTAAATAGCGGTGGTAACTAAATGAAGTGGCAACAATGAATAAATGCTTCGATCCTCAGTTTGGGAAAAAACAATCTATTACGCCTTCAATAATGATATATAACAACACATAACCAAACACAAGAGACCTAGATTATCTAATAAAATATTTAAAATGATCAGAAGAGTCTGTACATCTTTCATAAAATATTAAATATGTAGTAGTACCTCGAAGTCAGGACACCATTTCTCAGAAACAGCTGAATAATAATAATAATAATAATAATAATAATAATGATAATAATAATAATAATAATAATAATAATAATAATAATAATAATTTTTCCGCTGGACTTTACGTCGCAAGGACACAGATAGGTCTTATGGCGACGATGGGATTAGGAAAGGGCTAGGAATTGGAAGGAAACGGCCGTGGTCTTAATTAAGGTACAGCCCCAGTATTTGCCTGGTGCGAAAATGGGAAACCACGCGAAATCATAATCAGGGCTGCCGCCAGTGGGTTTCGAACTCACTATCCCCCGAATTCAAACTCATACCTGAAGCCCGCAGTGCACGGCCAATATTATTATTATTAATAACCATCGTATGGTCTCAGCTACCGTGTGCATACATTTCGATTTAACGCCATCTGGCTGCCTGCTCGTCAATTTCGACGCTCTGTTTTACTGTAGGGATACTAGTTGGCAGAGACTCTCTTGGGCGTCTACGTTTAAGTTTTAAAGATTTCATTTCGGGCAAACACTAAATTGTGTCACTAGAAAAATTTTACACGCCGACGTCATACAATATGGGGAGTCGAAAAATTTTGCTCCCTCTGCCGGGCTTCGAACCCGCAATCTTGGGATCCCGAGGCAGACACTCTACCACTGATCCACAGAGGGAGCTGTGATGGTAGTTGTTCGAAAACAGAGTTATTAGTTTTCTATTCATCCTTTGAATGATATCCCCTTTCAGGAAACATCTTTAGATTAATATGAACTAATTTTATATGGGACTCCTGTTCGGCAATGTATTATGAAGAAATAAATGTCATTTTGTTGCTTCTTGCAGCAGAAATAACCTCTGAGAACCGTAACTTAAGTCGAATGTTGGTAGGTTAGAAACTACGTGTTGATTGTAAAAATAATGGATCAGTTATTAGACAGGGGCAAGTTGTCGAAATTATAGAAGGAAATATAGTCAAGCTACCCAAAGATTATTTTTTTACAATCCTATTAGGTATTTACTTTACTATTATACAAGCCTATGAATATACTGAAGCCCCTTTTACCATTAGCGATGCTGTATATGGATCAACTTTCTTTATAGCAACAGGATTCCATGTATTACATGTAATTATTGGAATTACATTCCTCCTAACTTGTCTATTACGACATTTAATGTGTCATTTTTCAATTAATCACCACTTTGGATTCGAAGCTGCCGCATGATATTGACACTTTGTAGACGTAGTATGATTATTCTTATATATTTCTATCTACTGATGGGTAAGATAATTTATTTATTTAGTATATAAGTACATTTGACTTCCAATCAAAAAGATTGATTTATTCAAAATAAATAATCTGAATTATATTTGGGGAGGTACTGTGCGAATGTTGAGGTTATCAAAAGTCGGAACAAAGGAAATTATTTCAAGCAGTTGTACAGTTAGCTCACCTCTGTGAGGCTGGTTTATTAGAAAGAAGGATGTTGTGTCAGGTTGATAATAAGGGAACTCAAAAATTTCCTAAATTAGAATTAAAGAAATTAAAATGAGTCCTCGAAGAGTGGTTATATATATATATATATTGTCTCGCAAGATCCACGAGGATAACACCTTACATGACTGTGATCAGTTTCAGTGCTTAATGCAATGCATGAAAGAGGCTGCTGAACCACATGAGATTGTTCATAGTTACCCGCAGGCAGCAGACAATATTATTCCTAAGCCACTGAACCCTTGGAAGAGCGGTTCGTCAGAGATGAACTTCTGTTGCTGGTGTACGTTAGAGAACTTTTATAACTAGTAATCTCGAAAGTTGTGTAGTATGATAAAGTTCCACTTAACGTTTTACCGATTCAGTTAGATTAATTTACGTACCCTGAATCTTGCATGTGCAGATCCAAGCCCGTGGTTGTTCCCTCTCTTAGAATACGGCCTGCCCGAATAAACGCTGACAGCATGGCAGAGACATTAGGTTTCCAAACAAGCTGGGAGTGTAGAAGGTGGACGTATGGCTCGGTTGGAATGTCTAATGAAGTTTTTTCTAATCTGAAGTCCAAAATAAACAGCAGGTTCTGTTGAAGGTGAAAGACAAGCAAGAGAAGAAAGGTTGTTCTTCTATGCCAAAGACGAATATTAAAGACACATTGAGATCTCCAACAGTTGCAACCATTTAGAGCAGCTCAACTGAATCTTGTGTTATTTGTGGGAAAACTCATGATTGGGGTGGAGACATCGTGCCACTGTCTTCCGCATCATCTGTTATCCAAATTAGGCATCTCACTACCCCTCTCCGCTCTTGTGTTTGCTTCCTGTAAGACGGAAAATGGTGTCTCACTCAGTGAATGTTTGGAGAAATGTCGACACTGTATTCAAAGAATTCGTGAGGTGCTTCTTAGATTTTGGGTAGGAATATCGGGGCTCCTGCTGACGTTAGAAATCTTCCAAATGATCGAAGTGCAGCCAAAGGATCGAGACTAACTCCATTTCCTATGGTTGGAAGGTCTACAGCACCAAATTTTAGAACATTTTAAGTTGGAACAAAGTAGTTAAGGAACAATAATCGAGGAACATGTCTCAAGAACTGTGAGATTGTGATAGTGAAACTGATTATCACAGTTTCACAAAAGTTCTCAGTTTGATGTGAAACGGAGTACGGGATGCATTAGCAGCTTGAAATTGAGGCTGAACCAATATGTTTTAAAGACGTTCCTGCGAAGAGAATGTTATGTCCGTAATGTAGAAAATCTGTGACATAGTTAGATTTCTCGTCCTTGCGCTGATACCTTTAAAGTACCTGTGACAAGAAACTTGGGCGATTGAGGTGACTGAGACTTCAGATAAAAGAACTGAGACTCTCTTCTTCTTGTAACAGTTGGTAATGAATTCACACAACGTTTTGTTGAAATCATGCATTTGAGCACAATAGAATTTCTTCAACTAGTCAACAATAGAAGAATGTAAAAGAGTCTTTCTTTTCTAAGAACCGGGCGAGTTGGCCGTGGGGGTTAGGGTAGCGCAGCTGTGAGCTTGCATCCGGGAGATAGTGGATTCGAACCAAACTGTCGGCAGCCCTGAATATGGTTTCCTATGTTTTCCCATTTTCACACGAGGCAAATGCCAGGGTTGTATCTTAATTAAGGCCACGGTCGTTACGTTCCACCTTTCGCATCATTCCGCCAAGAGAAAATTTGTAGTATTAGTACGACGTTAAAAAAGGTACCAAGCGAGTTGGTCGTGCGGTTAGGATCGCGCAAGTTTGAGCTTGCGTCCGGGAGATAGTGGGTTCGAATCCCACTGTCGGCAAACCTGAAGATGGTTTCCCATGTTTTCCCATTTTCACACCAGGCAAATGCTGCGGCTGTACCCTAATTAAGGCCACGGCCACTTCCTTCCCAATCCTAGGCCTTTCCTATCCCATTCTCGCCATAAGAAATATCTGTGTCGGCGCGACATAAAGCCACTAGCAAAAAAAGTAGTAAAAAGAAAATGATATCCCGGCCCTCAAGGTTATACAGTGTAGTTTTGGTCAGTGGGTTGTCTGTAGCGGATGAACTAAGGAAGGAAAAATACATTGTTTAATAATATTACGCTTTTTTAAATTCGGATTTAACAGCTGTGATTTAGATAACGTTTTCCAAGTTTTTTCAGAATCAGATATTTAATTGTTTCACTGTGAGAAATTGAAGACATCATGCCTCCCGAAATAAGTTACGGATTGCAGCTGGCCTTCCGTGATATATTGATATTACTGAACTTGTGCTGGCATTAATTTCTAGGCCTATGGGTGAAAAGAGATTTTGTGTTGCGTCGATTACTCGAATAGTTGAAGGGATGGTGCAGGCAATCGCAGCCTGATCATCTACAAATCCTGAGGCAGACAGGTTCAGTGTCGTCATTCAAAATGTAGCCACGTTGACCAGCGATACTTGGGTCACAGATTTCTTTGTAAATGATGTCAATAGCCAGATTGAATAATGAGGGTGACAATGGTCCACCTTGCGACACTCCGCACATCGAACATTTGGATCGCTGGTTTCCTATTTCCGTCTGAATACTGTTTTCTGTAAGGAGAAATTCTTAGGATTCCGTGATACGGCTTGTGAATTAAGACAGTTTTCAAGATGTGCATGACCTGTTTTATCAAATGCACGACTAACGCCTACAATGTCACAACACAGCCTCTAGCAGTAGATTTCGCATTTTTGAGACAGCCAGAAGTCAATTTGAATTTGCATGGTGACCTGGTAAGTTGGGAAGAAATCCACACTGGTTCGCCGTTAGGACTAATTGAGCTTTCAATTCGAGATCTAAAACTCGTTCAATTATCCTTAAACAGTAATTATGGAACAGATAGTTATTGGATGCCAGGAATATAAGTTATTAACATGACGCTTTCCCTTGTAAATTAGCACTGTTCGACCTTGTCTAAACTTCTCTGGCACATGATAGGACATGAACTATTATCAAATCTTCGAAAACATCTTGCAAGCGACTTCCGTTAACCTCACAGAAGTGTACATAAACTTGAGTTCGATTGACCTTAATTCATAGTCATGTAAGGGGACTTAAATATACAGTATTTGAAAGTTAAAACTGTTGTATCGATTTGCCGTTGCTTAACGTACAATAACACTTCAAGAGCGTGTGTGGAATCGTAAATGGTAAATTGTGGTAACTATTGACTTGGCAACCGGCAATTAATTCTGAGGTCCTCAATTTGGGAAGATACAATCGATTATGCGCTCAGTAACACCATAAAACAACACACAGTTAAACGCAAGAGGTCTAGAATCTCTCATAAAAGTTTTAAACAGGCCAGAAGAATGTGTAAATCTTTTACAAAATATTATTGTACAGTCGTAACTCGAAGTCAGGGCTCTATTTCTTAGAAAGAGCTGAATAATAATAATAATAATTGTTACCGTGTTTTAGTGGTAGGTAGAGGTGAAAGAAGGTGCGGGCGTGAACGGGTCTCAAACTACGGAATCAAAGTTAATGTAAAATTTAACAAGGTTATATTTTCTTTTTAAAATAAAGAAATAACAAGAATAGCAGGTACGGTGTAACAAGGCAACAAAGTACAATTACAGTATTTGCAGGGTTTGGGCTTCGAGCCCTGAAAACACAATTCTGGAGCAACTAGCTCAACTTTACGATATACCAATTTTAACAACGGGGCAGAAGACCCCAATCAAACCCTGGAGCACTTGCTGCAAATTACACAGTAAAGCCTCCTCGAGGCATACAACACTCAGTTTTAGAAAAAGAGCCACTCGCTCTCAACTTTAAGCCTATCAAAGGCCACACCAAACTCCACCTTCAAGTTGTCCTCTCTGGACATAGACACAGGGGTAAACTACCCAACCTACTGAGGGCTATTAGATAAAAAAGGGGGTAATTACATGACCTCTAAAATAACAATTTGAGAGGAGGCGATCAGCACTCCTAATGTATTTGTTTCAAAACCTAATTTGGCTCTAGGCCACTGATGCAAGGGCTAATCCCATACTACGGAGGTGACTTTCGAAAAGAAACAAATTTACATAACGTTATGGAAGAATAGGTTGAGAAAATAAGTTCACCTCAAAACAATGTGAGTGGGAGCTCGAGAGGGTTAAGCACTCTCTATCCCAATATGTAGTTTGAAAGATAGAATAGATACAAGTTTCTTTACATTTTAAAGAAGGTTACATAATGGAAAACTTCGGACCCGCCCCGAGAGTTAAACTGCTGAGCAAGCAAGAAAAGAAGTAGTTAATCGGCCATTACCTGGTTGTTGACCGCTGCCGGAGAAAGAGGCGCTTCCCGCCCCCTGCTATGTACTTTACACACAGAAAGATGGAACAGAAGTGGCGCAGAGACCCAAAAAATCAGCAGTTTATATACTCTCGCGGAAGGTTCTAGGCGTTAGGGGAATGAGAACACCCGCCCACAATCACTTTATTGGGTAGGATACAGCAACATATTCAAGTTGGGGGAAGATACCTCAGATTGGTCAGAAATAAATAGAAGAAATTCGGGATTGGATACATACAAAACAAGGGGAAAGAGAGGGGTATACAGCCAACTTAAACAATAACAGAAAGAAATTTAACAAAAACAAACTTTTGAAATAAAAATTTCTCAAAAAAAAAAAAACAGTTCTCTCACTCCGCACTAGGGTGCACTATTGTTGATCTTCAGTAGTGTCCTCTAGAAGAGAAAGTTCACACTTCTTACTACAAGCAAAACAAAAATACGTCGAAAATGACACAGTTCAAAAACTCCAAATTTTCCACGTAGTGACATCTTCTGAGAAACTTGAAAATTAATACGGTCAATAAAGTTCCGACTTCCTCCAGCAGAGGAGTTTCAATTGGCGCACATTTTAAATTAGCGGCGTGGAGGTGTACCGCCCGGTACAGACCTCCCCCCTCAAAAGTTCCTCCAGGGGTGACACATGAAATTTGTTTGAAAACCAGGTCCAAGTTTTGATGTAGATATGGAGATTAATTGCCGAAAAATTAATAAGATTTTCTTAATGTGGTTTGATTCAGTTTCAAAATTTTGTTGTTGCAGGTGGTGTAAAGTCTTTATGGTTGTAGAAGTTGAATTCAGAAGATAAACTTTTAATACTTGAAAGTGAAGAAAAATTTTGCAAGGTCCACCAAATATTGCTGTTGAATTCCCAAGTGCAGTAATTGCTGATAGAAATAGTTCATGTAGTTAATGTTGATTAAGTTTGATGGCCAGACCGGCCGTTGCAGCTTGCGTCCAGAGGAGGCCGCTCGGACCCCTCAAGTACCCTGAGATACCGCTCGCCCGCACTATGAGGGGAGCAGAGGTGTTGAAACACGCCGCGCCCGCGGTGAAGATATACAGGCTGCGGGCAAGTAGCAGGTCGTGCGCCGCACATCAGCCTAGGCCGGGAGGAGAGCTCCGGCTCGCCGTGCACATGTCGTCCTCGCTGGGGCCGAGGGGGCCCATCCTCAAACCCAGTCGCGGCACGGCGCCGCGCGGCTGCGGGGGCACTGAAACATTAAAGCTAGGCTGCAGAATATTGTTGGACCATCATCTTTTTGAGGGCACAGACTTTGTGGAGAGGTTGAGGGGCCAGCGGCGTGCAGATATCCATGGCATTTAATATGGTATTTAATCTAAGCAAGCCACAGTGTGTATAGCAGGAGACGGGAGCGTGGTAATGGCCGAGGTAAGGACAGAATGGCAGCTTAACGGTGCGGGGAGGGTTTACAAAATACTTACATATTAAAAAAAATATTATAGAAGGGGCAGAATGCCTACAAATTGAAAACTCAAAAAAATATAACCTTCATATTCCTTTCACGTTTATATGAAGCAAGTTAACCCAGAAATTACACCGGTTTCACCTGTGACAGGTGAATCCTAAACATCCTCTCGGTGGCTGGATTACTTAATAACAACGTAACCGGCGTAAGAAAATCGAGAATGACACAAGGCCCATGAAATCTGGGGGCAAGCTTGCCCGCGGGAACAAAATTCTTGACCATAACTTGGTCACCTACCTTCAAAGGGGTGGGTCTCCGTCCACGATCATACCTTTCCCTAACCTTTTCATGAGAGACTTTAAGATTGGCTTTAGCCTTCTTCCAAAGATCTCTGATGTTGTCCGGATCTATTGTCTCGGGTAGAATGTCACTCAGAGACCAGAGGTTAGAGAGCGGCGTGTTGGGAACAAACTTGAACATCAAAGAGGCTGGAGTAAATTTATGTGATTCATGAACCGCCGAATTCAAAGCAAAAGCTAACCAATGCAGGGAATGATCTTCATGATGATAGGCAATAAGCGCGGACCTGAGATTACGGTTAACCCGTTCAGCCAGAGATGGTTGAGGGTAATAAGCAGAAGTAGTTACATGAGAGATGGACAAGTCAAAACAGAATTTACGAAAAAGATTTGATGTAAACGCCTTAGCATTATCGGACACAATATATTGGCACGGACCAAAAGAGGCAAAAATAGAATTTAAGCAAGTAATGGTAGACTGAGCGGTAGCCAGCTTAGTCGGAAATAACCAGGAAAATCTAGTAAAGCCATCTACGCACACAAAGATGAACTTGTTGGCATTTCCCTTTGACTGGGGGAAGGGTCCTACATAATCAATATACAGGCGTTCCATGGGGCGCGACGCTTGATGCGAAGACAGAAGGCCTACCTTGGTGGACATGGTGGGTTTACTGAGCAAACAAGGTTTACAAGCTTTTACAAGTTCACGGATTTCACCGTCCATACTCTTCCAAATGAACATTTCACGAATCTTCTCACGAGTTTTAAAGATTCCAAGATGCCCCCCTAATGGGGTCTCATGATAGTATTTGAAGATCATAGGCACAAGAACAGCTGGAACGACAACTTTCATCATCTTATCATGCCTCGAAGGGCAACATAGAACACCATTCCTCAGAACATAAGGGACAACATGTTCCCCAGAAGAAAGGGTTTCCATTATCGGAGCCAGCGTCGGATCTTCACGTTGGTATTTCTCGATATCCCTAAAGAGCATGGGAGCATCTGTTAAGATGGCATTAACACCAGCTAGTATGGACTCGGGAGGTGATGAACTGTTGGCCGGTTCGTGGGTCTCGACGTCGTTGGAAAACATACGGCTGAGTCCATCAGCAACAACATTTTCAGTACCTCTGATATGCCTGACATCGAATTGGAAGGCAGAAATACGGATGGCCCAACGGGCTATACGACCAGTACGACACGGCCTACCTAAGACCCAGCTTAAGGCTTGATTATCTGTCTCCAGGTCGAATTTGACTTGTTCCAAATAGAGACGGAACTTCTCTAAGGCGAATAAAACTGCCAAACCTTCGAGCTCATAGATGGAATACTTGGCTTCTTGAGCCGACAAGGTCCTAGATGCATAGGCGATGGGTCGCCTCCCTAGTTCAGTCTCTTGAAGAAGGACTGCAGCTACTGCTGACGACGACGCGTCGGTTTGGACAATGAATTTCTTCGAGAAATCAGGCATAGCAAGGACAGGGGCATTACAGAGAGCTAATTTAAGATCTTCAAAAGCGGCTTGTTGAGAAGGTCCCCACTCGAATTTGATGCCTTTCCTACGAAGAAGGTTTAAGGGCGCCGCTCTATTAGCGAAGTTAGGAATAAACTTCCTGAAGAAATTCACCATACCAATGAACCTGGCGATACCTTTGATGTCCTTGGGAGGTTTAAAATCACGGATGGGCTGTGTTCTAGAATGATCGACTGCTACACCATCAGGTGACACAATATGCCCTAGGAATGACATAGAGGGCTTAGCAAAGGCAACCTTGGACAACTTGACAGTTAACCCAGCCTTACGAAGGCGATCGAGAACTTCTCGCAGATGATCTAGATGTTCTTCAAAAGTCTCTGAAAATACGACGACATCATCCAAGTAGTGATATAAGTACTCAAATTTGATGTCGGAGAAGACCCTATCTAGTAGCCTAGTGAGTACAGCTGCTCCCGTGGGGAGCCCGAAAGGCACGCGGTTGTATTCATACAAATTCCAATCCGTGGCAAACGCTGTAAGATGTTTAGACTCTTCGGCAAGGGGAATTTGATTATAGGCCTGATTCAAGTCCAAGATAGTAAAGAACTTGGCCTTACGAAACCATGAAAAACAAGAATGAAGGTCGGGAAGGGGCATAGATTGCAACACCACCTTCCGATTGAGAGCCCTATAATCAATGACAGGCCTGAAGCCTCCTTGGGGTTTAGGGACTAGAAAAATAGGCGAAGAATACGCCGATTTAGAGGGCCTAATAATACCATCCTTCAACATTTGATCGATGATTTCTTTCAGAGCCTTCATTTTAGGTGGAGATAGCCTATATGGTGGAAAACGAACAGGAATCGAATCCGTGACCTCAATTTTGTATTCGATAAGGTCAGTAACACCAAGAGTATCAGAGAACACCTCAGGAAACGACTGACACAATTTCCGAATACTATCAGCCTGCTCCTCAGGTAGATGCCTAAGGTCTAACAACACCTCATCCTGGGTAGGCGCAATAGATGAACATGATACTGAATTACATTTCAATAAGGGAATTTTACAATTGGACGCAAACTTGAATGTGCACGACTTACTCTGAAGATCGAGCACAAGACCAGTGTGAGAAATGAAGTCCGCACCCAGTATGATGGGGCAAGACAAGTGCTTAGCCACAAATAGTTTGGTTTTCCATGTAAATTTAAAAATACGAATTTTGACCTGCAAAGAACCTAGAATTTCTAATGGGGATGAATTAGCCGAAACATATTGAACAGGAGAGGAGTCATAGTCCGGTAGTTTACAGACCGGTTTCAATTTAGAATACCATTGGTCCGAAATAATTGAACCAACACTGCCTGAATCTAATAGAGCGGTTACAGGCTCGTTATTTAACTCAATCTTAAGAAAAGGGACAGGTGCAGGGGTATCCGCCGCAATCCTAAGACATTCTTTGGGGCATTCAAAAGAAGGATTTGCAAATTGAACGTTCCCTGAATTCACGACCTTTTTGCCAGGGGCTGAGCCTTGGGAAGCAGAATTAGTCGACTCAGCCGGAACCACTAGTCACTTTTGATTCTTGTTGGAAGTTGCACCAGAAGTTGAGCAGGAGGGGGTGCTATTTGAATTTGGGCAATTTTTGGCGATATGTGAGAAAGCCCCACATTTAAAACAGCCTTGTGATGAACCAGCCCCATTCCTTGTCCCACTCGACTTGATCAGTGGACACTTATTGCGAAGATGGTCAGGCGACCCGCAAGCATAACATTTACGGGGTGTGACTGATCGGCGAGGTGGAGGCCGAGTATTACTAAAAGAAGGCGGGGGTTCTTTCGCGACACGCAAGGAATCGGCGTATCTCACTCCTTCCGCTGAGACGGCCAACGCTTCAAGTTCGGAGAAGGTTTGCGGGCACGCCGCGAAACACAAATATGACCTATAGGGTGGTGAAATGCCTTCTACAATGGCTTGTACAATCTGATCCTCAGGGAAGTGAAGAGCAAACACCCTAGTATAAAACTTAATGTCCTGTATGAAATCAGCCAAGTTTTCATCCAAGCGCTGTACACGATAATAGTACTTCTGAATCAGAGATGACCTCGCGCGAGCAGGAATAAAATTTGCAAGCAAGTGTGCGTGAAAATCTTCAATAGATGACTGTTCAGCTATGGCTCTTACTATTTTGTCGGAGAGAATACCAATTGCATAAGGATAGATGATTTGCAAAATTTGACATGGGGAAAGAGAAAACACAAGGGCATGATCCTGAAATTCACCTAGAAATCTTAAAAATGAAATTACGTCACTGGGGGTATTAAAGGAAAACTTCGATATACCTCTGAGCAACATTGCCAATGGATGAGGCAAGCTGCTGAACCCGGGTGACATAGTAGGTAAAGGTTTCAATGGCAAAGAAGTTAATTCAGCACGTACATTATTCAACGATGTGCGGCGTTCAGACTCGTTGTCCAATGGGGCAGAGATAGTTTGAGCAGCAACGGTTATTCTATTGATTTCTCCCTTAGGAGGCTCTTCCTCACTACCTACATTCACTGTGGTGGGTTGATCGCTTTTGGGAGGAATTTCGCCAGTTAACAATTGAGTGACCTTGCTAGATAACTCAGAAATATTTTCAAGCAGCGTACTAGCTTCCTTCTTCTGAACGTCATTCAACTTTAGAGACAACAGATCGTTAACTCTATTTGAAAAATGAAACAGCCTGGCTTGCACACGCTTAATTTGATTAGGAGAAGGATCATTTTCATCAAAAAAAAACTAACTACAGAGGCTAGCCCAGTAATATTCTCGACGATCGTGGAAAGAGAGTCGTCAATTTCTTTCTCTTCCAAGGTGGGGATGGAAATGGGCAAATCAAGGGACTCTCTAAGCTTATTGGTGTCTACTGCAACCGTGCCTCCAGATTGCACATTTCTGATAGTCAACTCATAGATCAACTCCTCTTTGCGCAAGTAGTTAAGATGGAGAACATCGCCAGGGCCGGGCATGATGACAGAACAATTTAGAAAAACTCAGAAAAGTCCAGCAACTGAGAAAATGGTTAGAGTTCGGATCAAAACAATGTTTAGCCGTCAAAAGGGGCTAAAATGAGACCCATTCAACCACGCTCTGCTACCACTTGTTACCGTGTTTTAGTGGTAGGTAGAGGTGAAAGAAGGTGCGGGCGTGAACGGGTCTCAAACTACGGAATCAAAGTTAATGTAAAATTTAACAAGGTTATATTTTCTTTTTAAAATAAATAAATAACAAGAATAGCAGGTACGGTGTAACAAGGCAACAAAGTACAATTACAGTATTTGCAGGGTTTGGGCTTCGAGCCCTGAAAACACAATTCTGGAGCAACTAGCTCAACTTTACGATATACCAATTTTAACAACGGGGCAGAAGACCCCAATCAAACCCTGGAGCACTTGCTCCAAATTACACAGTAAAGCCTCCTCGAGGCATACAACACCCAGTTTTAGAAAAAGAGCCACTCGCTCTCAACTTTAAGCCTATCAAAGGCCACACCAAACTCCACCTTCAAGTTGTCCTCTCTGGACATAGACACAGGGGTAAACTACCCAACCTACTGAGGGCTATTAGATAAAAAAGGGGGTAATTACATGACCTCTAAAATAACAATTTGAGAGGAGGCGATCAGCACTCCTAATGTATTTGTTTCAAAACCTAATTTGGCTCTAGGCCACTGATGCAAGGGCTAATCCCATACTACGGAGGTGACTTTCGAAAAGAAACAAATTTACATAATGTTATGGAAGAATAGGTTGAGAAAATAAGTTCACCTCAAAACAATGTGAGTGGGAGCTCGAGAGGGTTAAGCACTCTCTATCCCAATATGTAGTTTGAAAGATAGAATAGATACAAGTTTCTTTACATTTTAAAGAAGGTTATATAATGGAAAACTTCGGACCCGCCCCGAGAGTTAAACTGCTGAGCAAGCAAGAAAAGAAGTAGTTAATCGGCCATTACCTGGTTGTTGACCGCTGCCGGAGAAAGAGGCGCTTCCCGCCCCCTGCTATGTACTTTACACACAGAAAGATGGAACAGAAGTGGCGCAGAGACCCAAAAATCAGCAGTTTATATACTCTCGCGGAAGGTTCTAGGCGTTAGGGGAATGAGAACACCCGCCCACAATCACTTTATTGGGTAGGATACAGCAACATATTCAAGTTGGGGGAAGATACCTCAGATTGGTCAGAAATAAATAGAAGAAATTCGGGATTGGATACATACAAAACAAGGGGAAAGAGAGGGGGATACAGCCAACTTAAACAATAACAGAAAGAAATTTAACAAAAACAAACTTTTGAAATAAAAATTTCTCAAAAAAAAAACAAAAAAAAACAGTTCTCTCACTCCGCACTAGGGTGCACTATTGTTGATCTTCAGTAGTGTCCTCTAGAAGAGAAAGTTCACACTTCTTACTACAAGCAAAACAAAAATACGTCGAAAATGACACAGTTCAAAAACTCCAAATTTTCCACGTAGTGACATCTTCTGAGAAACTTGAAAATTAATACGGTCAATAAAGTTCCGACTTCCTCCAGCAGAGGAGTTTCAATTGGCGCAATTTTAAATTAGCGGCGCGGAGGTGTACCGCCCGGTACAATAATAATAATAATAATAATAATAATAATAATAATAATAATAATAATAATAATAATAATTATTATTATTATAATAATCTTCTTATAGGTAGGTCTTATGGCGACGATGGAAAAGGAGATTGCTGGAATTTGGGAGGAAACGGCCGTGGCCTTAATTAAGGTACTGCCCCAGCATTTGACTGGTTTGAAAAAGTGGAAACCACGGAAAACCATATTCAGGGCTACCGAAAATTGGGTTCGAACCCACTATCTTCCGAATACGAGCTCACAACCCACGGCCAATTCGCTCGGTTATATTACTATTATTATTATTATTATTATTAGTATTATTATTATTATTATTAATAGTAATAGTAATAATAATCGTATGGTCTCAGCAACCGTGTGCATACATTTCGATTTAACGCTGTCTTGCTGCCTGATCTTCAATCTTCAGAGTAAACCGAATCTCACTTGGGCGTCTACGGTTGAGTTTTAAATAATTTTGTTGGGTGAACAACAAATGTGTTACCAGAGATCTTGTAAACGCCGACATCAAGCGATATGGCGTGTAAAATGCTTTTTCCAGTCCTTCAAAAATTTCGCCCCCTCTGCCGGGCTTCGAACCCGCAATCTTGGGATCCCAAGGTAGACACTCTACCACTGATCCACAGAGGGAGCTGTGATGAAAGTAGTTCGAAAACGGAGCTATTAGTTTTGTGATCAATACATTCTTTATATTCTCTTTCAGCAAACTTTTGATTAATTTGAAGTGGTTGAATTTGACGTAGAACGCCTGTTTTGTATTGTGTTACAAATAAATAAATGATATTTAGTTGCTTCTTGCAGCATAAATAACCTCTGAGAACCGAACTTATGTCGAATGTTGTTAGGCTAGAGGCTTTTATGGCAGAGCTACACGTGTTGATTGTAAAAAAATAAAGGATCAGTTGTCAGACAGTGGCTTCGATGACCAAATTATAATAGCAGAGAGACAAAGTTCCCGAGAAGTAGGCTACTATGAATATTTTGAGGTTAACTTATCAAAAGTCAGAACAAATGAAATTATTTCAAGAACTGTAGTGGTACAATTAGCTCACCTCTCAGCGAAGTTGATGGTATTAGAAGGAAAGATGTGTCAGCTGTTTAATAAGAGAACTTACAAATTGCCTAAATTAGAATGAAATAAATTTAATGGAGATATCAAAGAGTGGCTAAGATTTTGATCTCATTTTCAGAAGATCCGTGAGGACATCTCATATGACATGTTCAGTTACGGTACTTAATACATTCCATAGGAAGGGGTACCGAATCACATACTGAGATAGTTATCTGCAGACAGAAGACAATTATTCCCAAGCCACTGAAGTCATGAAAGAGCGGTTCGTCAGAGATGATCTTCTGTTACAGGTTTACGCTAGAGAGCTTTTAAAATTAGTTGTCTCAAATGTTATGCAGCATGATAAACTTCCACTTAATGTTTTATCGATTAAGTTAGAATCTTAATTGTGCTCGCTGAACGCTTTAAATCTGGTATGTGGTTGTTCCCTCTCGTCCAGCATGTCCGAAGAAACGCTGATAGCAATGTGGAGAAGTCAGAGTCCAAACAACGTGGGAGTGTGGAGGGTGGAAATATGACTCTGTTGCATTTTCTTATGAATTTGTTCAAATCTAAAGTCGAAAATGAACCTCCAGAATGGAGGGGAAACACAAGCCAGCGAAGGAAGATTGCTCTTCTACGCCAAAAAAGAAAATTAATTACAAAATGAGAACAGTCGCAGCCCTTTATAGCAGCTCAGCTGCATTTTGTCATTTGTGGGAAAACTCACGATTAGCGAAATATGTTTTGAATCTAAGAACAAGACCCTTGATGAAAGGAGGACGAGAGAAGAGAAAAAGAAACTCTATTTTGTTTGTATGAGACCTAATCACATGCCGAAGAAATGTAAATCTAATATTCATTGCTTAGTTTGAGGTAATACGCATGTTACAATCATGTGTCGAAAAATATACAAGGTGAAGAAAAATTCAAGAAAGGAACAGGAAATAAACCACTTGCAGGTGAGTTTTGACATGACAAATCACACACGAATTAGTAGGGTAATATTGCAAAAGCTTGTGATCACCCTGCAAGGGACCTGTAGAAAAGGATGGTGAGAGCTATTTCGGATTGTAGATCTCAAAGGTCGTACCTCATGAAGAATTTCTTTTCTTTGCTAGGGACTTTACGTCGCACCGACTCAGATAGGTGTTATGGCGACAATGGGATAGGAAAGGCCTAGGAGTTGGAAGGAAGCGGCCGTGGCTTTAATTAAGGTACAGCCCCAGCATTTGCCTGGTGTGAAAATGGGAAAGCACGGAAAACCATCTTCAGGGCTGCCGATAGTGGGATTCGAACCTACTATCTCCCGGATACAAGCTCACAGCCGCGCGCCTCTACGCGCACGGCCAACTCGCCCGGTTCCTCATGAAGAAAACAGCTGATGAGCTAGGACTGAATCCTTGTGCTAAAGCGACGGTGATCCATGTTTTGTTTGGTAGGTGTCACACATCAGAAGTGGGCCGTAAGAGGTTCAGAATTAAATTGCAGAAAATTAGAAGAAGTTTTGGCTGTGAAGTCGAAATATGAGATCAGCCAAGATTTTGTACTGACAACTAGTGAAAATATACGGGGCTGGACTACTATGCCAAAATTCTCACAGGTAATGTCATCCCACTGACGGTGGTCTCACAGACATTGAGAATAAACTGGGATGGACTATTGGATGGACTCTGGCATTGCTCCCTGTCTATCTATCTAATTAGCTATATAGCTATCCAGCCTCCCTTAGTCAACTCTTGTGCTTCTCTGACACCGGCAGTATTATTTTCCGAGGCCTAGTGAGCCATGCACTTTCATGCCCTTCGTGACTCTTGCCTTTCTTTTACTGATACTTTAATTTTTCGAAGTGTCGGACCTCTTCCATTTTCCTTCTGATTAGTATTAATAGAGATTGGTTGCACAGTTGTACTTCCTCTTAAAGCAATAATCACCATCACCACCTCTCTTGTTGGAGAGAGATGTGAAGTGAAATTCATCAACACAACCTTTATACTGTATATCACAATGATGAATCAATTTCAGATCTACGGGGTCTAGAAACAATGGGGTTCATGATTCTGGTCAGGTCAAATCAGCTGTCGGCCAGAAGCGAGAAGCAGGGCAGAAACTTTTGAAGGTGTACTGCGGGAAGAAGATGGTCGATAAGAAGTTGGTCTTCCTTAGATATCCAGAACTCTCCTCCAATAAAGAAACAGCTGAGATAGAGCAGGGTGAATTTATCGAGGAGTTGCCAAAAGAACAGGTTGATACATGATACCATTATTTTCCACATCACCAGTTATTCAAATTATAATTCTCTCATTATACCTGTTCGCCCTGTGTTTGATGCTTCCTGCAAGACGGAAAATGGTATCTCACACTATGATTGTTTGGAGAAAGGTCGAATCTGAATTCAAAGAATTCCTGAGGTGCTTCTTATATTGGAAAGCAATTACAGAGCCCCTGCTGACGTTATAAAGTTTCCAAATGTTCGAAGTGCAGGCTGAGGATCAAGACTATCTCAGTTTCCTGTGGTGGGAAGACTACAGCACCAAGGATTAGAAGATTCACAGTTGGGACTAAGTAGTTGTGAAACAATAATTGAGGAACATGCCTCAAGAACTGAGAAATTGTGATAGTAAAACTGATTGTTATATTTTCACAAAAGTTTTCGTCTTGATATGAAACGGAGTACGGGATACAGTAACAGCTGACATTTAGACTGAACCACTATGTTTCAAAGACGTTCTTACGAAGTGAAGGTTATGTCCGTAATTTAGAAAGTCTATGGCGTAGTTAGATTTCTCGCCCTCACGTTAATACCTTTCAAGTACCTGTTACAAGAAACATTAAAAATCGAGGCATCTGAAAAATCAGATAAAAGAACCAACCTCAAAAGAACTGGACTCGCCTCTTCCTGAAACAGTGGAAATGAATTCACACAACGTTAGATTGAAATCACGAATTCGAGCACAATAGATGTTATTCGACTAGTGAGTGATAGAAGAATGCAGAAGAGTAATTTTCAAGACTGCGCATCTTACATGATGCATAGAACATAATACAATTCTTCTGTCTGGAAGTCCCATAATTTTCTTGACAGGTCGCCGTATCATGATGATATCCAGACCGAGTGAATTGGCCGTGCAGTTAAGGTAGGGTTGCCATCCGTCCCTATATATCGGGACCGTCACCGTTATGGACTTTCTTGTCCCCAACATACCGACAAGACACAATTTTTCCCCGATTTTGAAGAATACTGTAGGAGCTTGGTTCAGGTACTGAAGTTACGCTATCTGTTATCGCATCATGTAAGTGCAGCCTCAGTTAATTTTATTTGTGAACAATTTTATGTTGACAAGGTTATCTCACAGATGGCGTTGCATGCGTACCCCGTATCGGCGATGTAAGCCTTCGATCATTTTATGCTCTAAGATGTAATCACCTTCTAGATCTAGCACCATCATTCGAAAAATTACCAGACTTCTCCAGTAGTACGTGGTTGGAACTATTTAAGCAGCGCCACGCGAAAGAATCAGGCAGTTCCCATTTGAACAGCGATCTGATGAGACGATTATTTCTAAATGTAATACGAACAACGAGTGCAAGTTAGTAATCTTAGTTATTATCTTAGCTTACGAAAATGCTTGAGGATAAAAAGAGAAAGTGTCACTTTTCAGATGATTAAAAAAAAGAGTGGACTTTTGTCAAGAAATGGCGTACGGATCAGAAAGAGTAGTGTGAGATTTGTAGTTTTTTCATCTCAGTAACTCACGGAGGTAAGGCAGATGTGAGGCATCACATTTCTACTAAGAATCACACAAATAGATTCGCGGTAGGATCGACATCAAAGCATATTTCTACATTCACGATTAAAGAGGATACCCAGGAAGAATTTCTCGTTGCTGCTGCAGAACTAACAAAAGCTTATAAAGTTGTCAAGCATCATCAATCCTTCAGTTCCCTTGACTGTACCGTAAAACTAAATGCCGCAATGTATCCTGACTCCAAAGTCGCCGCAAAGCAATATACAGCCAGGACCAAGGCTACAGCGATTGTTAACATTATTCTCGCACCGCACTCCGTGTCCGAATGCATTAATCAATTGCAAAAAAGTTTCATTTTACGGCATAGGCACCGACGCCTCGAACCACAAGGCTGAAAATATGTTTCCTTTACTTGTTCAAAACATCACTGAAGCTGAGGAAATCCAACGGAAGATGTTGAAGTTTGATTTGCTGAATAACGAAACATCGGAGACAATTACAAAGTTTTGTCTAGACACTTCAGGACAACTGCAAATTCCATTATATACACTGACTGACAGTGACAATGCAACACCAAGGAGGAGTGGTTCGAAAGGGATGAAAGTTAAGGAAAAAACAGAGACGGCACGGATGAATAATTGATGTTTATTTCAAACCGATATGCAGGTTACACAATGCGCACGGCATCGACTCAGTAGGATGTAGGACCACCGCGAGCGGCGATGCACGCAGAAACACGTCGAGGTACTGTGCCCGTCATAGTCAGTCGCGAACACGAGACACCCCAGGGGTGCTCAGTCCGGTGGCTGTAGGCTTATAAAATAAATGAATGTGGCAGGATTATCATAGGGTTCATCAAATAAGTGCGTTCCAAGTATAGAACAAATGTGACACTTTTATTCAATTAAATGCATTATTGGCCATCCTGAAATCTATGATTATGATTATGATCGTTACGTTATGGAATTTAATATGACTCTTGATGTAACAAACCTAGGCACAAACAAATGGGATGGTACACGACAGTTGTTTCCCTGACATTCTAACAGAGTATTTACATTGTAAAAAATTTTTTTATCGTCTTCAAAGTTATTAAGTTATTTGTTTAAAGTTGAATTAAAAATTTTCATTCAGAAAAATGAGGTCTGGGCCAAGCCTTCATCGACAATCTGGAAAAAATGCAGTAATTGTAAGAACGATTATAATAAAGAAATATCCAAGATTCAAAAAGTTAACACTTATGACAAAATAATAAAATTTACAGTCGTTATCTTAACGACAAAATGAAAAGTTGAATTTGCCTTGGTTTTCTCTAAGTTAATCCGAGACGTCGGATATACCTGTTCACGTCGTCTCACATCTCCTTTCGTGAGAATTTATACTGAACGTTAAATATTTGACCAATAATTAAACAAAATAAAACGCCTCCTGGGCTTGCAAACGTAAGTAAATGGGGATAATACCATCCATGTGGAGATCCTGTCCACTATCAATCGATAATATCAGTGTCACATGTTTCAGAATAGAACACATAAAAAAATAATCCTCTAAATACCAATAAATCACTACTTCTACAGCTAACTACGGAAATTGGTAAGAAGACTGTGAGTACTAAGAAGAAAATATCTACACTATGTACATGTCGACGAGTGTCGATCAACCGTTTTACTCTCCTGTTAACGAATTTATTGAGTTACAGCAAGATTGAGTTATCACATGAGAGTAAAAACTGCATCAACGAATAAGCTGGTATAGTCACGAATCAGACATTATTTAGATATTTCGTCGAAGACCTGTTCTTTAGACCTAAGGCCTTCTCGAACATTCATCTGTACCTTGAGCTTGAAATTACTGGATTACTTGAGAAAAGTTGGGATATTCCCACGAATTAAAAAGTACATCAAGTAACATGGACTTTCATTTTCTTCATCTGAAGACACTAATATTAGGCTACACTGCATTTATCGCGAATAATCCATTAACATGTGAAAAGCTCAGTTTCACGAAGATTCATGCCAATTATTCCATATACTCTACACGTACAGTGTACCACAATGACGACCCTAACTTGTCGCATCTTAATCTCAAATATGTGTAGCCATGAAATATCAGGACCTACCAACGTCCTACAAATACATAATATCCACTTAAAAGTGTCTCGATGATTAATTACTCCAACTAATTATCACATGCTCCCGATGCACATGTTCACATTAAATTCGTACATAGAATTCGGACTCAATATCCCGATGACACGTTGTCTCAGACACGAGGTACAAGTAGAAGCTCCAATACAAGGAAAATATAGAAAATGTGGACGAAATATCCTACCATTAAATCCATCAGACATAAATTAATTCATATTCCTGACGAAATTTACCCAATAAGCAAAGATGGTGTCGATAACACATGGATAACTATCAGAACCCTTCACTGTCAAATTCATGGCCACATGGTCGTTAAATAATCACATGTGTCAGTTTTACGACGTATTCGAGCAAATAAACAACCATAAAAAGTGTCAAAATAGCTTACTAAGAAGAAAGAAAGAATAGAACAAAACTACATAGAACAGATATAAATGAGACGTAATCGACTTATAGAGAAATCTTCATGTCTGGAAGTCTGGGTTCTCAATCAGCCATGCCAGGATGAAAGAATCTGCATCCCGACGCCGCTGACGATGGTCAAAGGTTTAGAACCTCATGGTGAAGCACTGGTAATCCATGATGTGAGATTCCGTCCTCTTCTGGAAATATTCACGTCCACGTCTTCCGCGTCCGCTCGTAAGAAAGCTGAAACTTACACAAAATGCTTTAGAGTAGGCTCCAAACACACACGTAACTGTATTTTAGAAATGACACGTACTTAAGGGATTACTATCTGCACATTCGACGTCTGATCACAGCACTATCCTAAATTATATCCAATTATCGGAGGTGTAGAGCACAGGAGTGAAGCCAGTATTCACGACGTTCCACGCTGAGCGACTGAAGGTGATAGTCCAAGACACGCCAGAGGGTGTGTGAGAATGAGTATTCGTATCACATGACTTAAATATCATGTCTGGTGCACATGCACGGAAGTAAAGTCAATTGAGACACTAAATTCTTCTACTGTACGAATCTACACTTCATCACCATTTTAGCCACAAGGTCGTGTAAATTATTCCAAAATTTCAGTTTTTTAATTTATATCCCCTAAATGTGCTATTTTTTTATCCAGTTTATTTTAATTTAGTCCTTGAGCCTTCCGTAATTATGCACGTCGCCACCAAAGATATTATAAATATTTCATTCATTTCATTCCTCGCAATTACAGGTGACACGCGCTGGCCTCCTTCTTTCACTCGCCAACCTTCATTTTTTTATTTTTATTCCAGCCGGCCGCTCTCTGCACAAAAAAACTCGTTCTCGCCCCTGTCCAAGCCGCACCAACACCTGTTCACTCATCGGTGGCCTCACGGTCAGTAGGATGTAGGACCACCGCGAGCGGCGATGCACGCAGAAACACGTCGAGGTACAGAGTCAATAAGAGTGCGGATGGTGTCCTGAGGGATGGTTCTCCATTCTCTGTCAACCATTTGCCACAGTTGATCGTCCGTACGAGGCTGGGGCAGAGTTTGCAAACGGCGTCCAATGAGATCCCACACGTGTTCGATTGGTGAGAGATCCGGAGAGTACGCTGGCCACGGAAGCATCTGTACACCTCGTAGAGCCTGTTGGGAGATGCGAGCAGTGTGTGGGCGGGCATTATCCTGCTGAAACAGAGCATTGGGCAGCCCCTGAAGGTACGGGAGTGCCACCGGCCGCAGCACATGCTGCACGTAGCGGTGGGCATTTAACGTGCCTTGAATACGCACTATAGGTGACGTGGAATCATACGCAATAGCGCCCCAAACCATGATGCCGCGTTGTCTAGCGGTAGGGCGCTCCACAGTTACTGCCGGATTTGACCTTTCTCCACGCCGACGCCACACTCGTCTGCGGTGACTATCACTGACAGAACAGAAGCGTGACTCATCGGAGAACACGACGTTCCGCCATTCCCTCATCCAAGTCGCTCTAGCCCGGCACCATGCCAGGCGTGCACATCTATGCTGTGGAGTCAATGGTAGTCTTCTGAGCGGACGCCGGGAGTGCAGGCCTCCTTCAACCAATCGACGGGAAATTGTTCTGGTCGATATTGGAACAGCCAGGGTGTCTTGCACATGCTGAAGAATGGCGGTTGACGTGGCGTGCGGGGTTGCCACCGCTTGGCGGCGGATGCGCCGATCCTCGCGTGCTGACGTCACTCGGGCTGCGCCTGGACCCCTCGCACGTGCCACATGTCCCTGCGCCAACCATCTTCGCCACAGGCGCTGCACCGTGGACACATCCCTATGGGTATCGGCTGCGATTTGACGAAGCGACCAACCTGCCCTTCTCAGCCCGATCACCATACCCCTCGTAAAGTCGTCTGTCTGCTGGAAATGCCTCCGTTGACGGCGGCATGGCATTCTTAGCTATACACGTGTCCTGTGGCACACGACAACACGTTCTACAATGACTGTCGGCTGAGAAATCACGGTACGAAGTGGGCCATTCGCCAACGCCGTGTCCCATTTATCGTTCGCTACGTGCGCAGCACAGCGGCGCATTTCACATCATGAGCATACCTCAGTGACGTCAGTCTACCCTGCAATTGGCATAAAGTTCTGACCACTCCTTCTTGGTGTTGCATTTGCTCTGTCAGTCAGTGTATATTAATCGCTTTTTGTGGAGACTATACCAATACCGAGTTTGGAGGGCTTCATTGACGCGGCAAGTGGAATGTGTTTCGCCAAATTAAAGAAGAACTAGGAAAAAGTGTAGAAGAAATTGGATGCTCTGCCCATATTCTCCACAATACTCTATCAAGCGCTGCTGGAGTCTTAACTGTCGACACTGAAATTATCGTCATGAAAAATATTTCATTATTTTTCAGTATACACGTTAAGGACAGAGAGGCTGAAAGAGTTCTGCTCGTACGTTGATGTCAGTCAGCAGACTCTTCTATCTCACTTAAAAACAAGATGACTGTCGTTAATGCCCGCAGTTTGGAGAATTCTTAAGCTTTGGATTCCATTAAAACAATTGCAGATATTTTCTGTAGTCCGATCAGTGAAATTTTCTTCATGTTTCCGCACTCAATCCTGGCTCTTTTTGAAAAAAAATATATAAAAAGCATGGAAATGAATAAAGTCTCGATAATTGAAATAAGAAATATATTAATCGACACTCAAAAATGTCTGAATGAAAGGAAGACTCCCAATTTTATTGGCATGCAAACCAAGTTGAATGGGAAAAAATTAAAGAATGAGAACTCTAACCAAGAAACAATTAATTTGATTTCGAAATTTGAGGAAGAGACAATGGCTTTCTATACCATAGCATTTGATTACTTAGAGAAATGGGCTATTTCTTCCAATAAATATCAAGTATTTGATGGATGACACTAAGTGAAACCTCAGATTGTGTGATGATTGAAAACACTATTATATACTTGACTGAAAATGGTGTGAAGATTTAAGGCGACAAATATTTTCAGCAATGTATGTATAAGAAGAGCTTTTTAGAAACTAAGCGTGATTCTGAAGAATCGAAGTCCAAACACTCGGTGGAAGAAAGGTGGATTTACTTTTTTAAGGAAACCGAAAATCCTGAACGCAAACGCCAACTGCTAAAATAAAGCGAGTATTTGTTTTCTATTCCCGCACACAACGCCACTGTGGAAGGAGTAGGCTACCGGTAGTTTCATTGATGTCGGCCCAGTGGATTGATGAAAGAAATCGACTATTGGCAGGATGTATGGAGTCATTCTTACAGTGTCAGTTTAACTACAAGGTGACTTGCATGGAGTTTTATAAATACGTAAAAGGGGAGAAAAACTTGCTGAAAAAGGTGAAATCATCCGAAAAACATGGTTTAACAACTACTTCTTACGCAACAAGATTACTCGATTCGTTGAAGGGATGGTGCAGGGAATCACAGCCTGATCATCTACAAATCCTCAGGCAGACAGGCTTAGTCATCATTCAAAATGTAGTCATGTTGAGCAGAGAAGCTTGCGTCACAGATTTCATTTTAATGAATTCAATAGCCATATTGAATAATGAAGGTAACATTGGTCTACCTTGCGATACTCCGCACATCGAAGAGCTATTCTTTTGGATCGCTGGTTTCCTATTTCTGTCTGAATAGTGTTTTCCGCAAGAAGAGATATTAACCAAATTTTTAAGATTGCAAGATACTCCTTGTGCATTAAGACAATTTTTAAAATGTGCATGACATTTTTTTATCAAATGTAGGATTAATGTCTACAAATGCCACAACACGGTCTTTAGCAGTAGATTTCGTATTTTTAAGGCAACCAGACGTGAATCTTGAATTTGTATGGCAACCTAGTAAATTGGAAAGAAATTCACGCTGGTATGCATTCAGGTCTAATTGGGCTTTCAATTCAAGATCTAAAACTCGTTTAGTTATCCTTCTACAATAATTATGGAACAGATCGTTATAGGATGCCAGGATTATAAGTTATTAACATGAAGTTTTCCCTTGTAAATTAGCACTGTTCGACATTGTCTAAACTTCTCCGGTACATGGTGAACGAACAGCATAATGTTAATGATTAAAGCTACAATAGTTTAGATTTGGAGCTCTCTTGACCGTTGGTTTACTTTCTCTTAAAAAATAATCACCACCACCACTCTCTGACCGTTCTTTAGAGTATGTGAAGTGTCCATAGATATGCTTTTAATTGCTCTTTTAACTTTGTTTGCGGAAATTTCAGAAATATTTTCCTTTATGTTGCTATCTGCGTAGTCATCTCGCATTTTCATTAGCGGTGCTAAATATATTCTGAAAACAGGCCTCTTATTTCACTCAGTAAAATTGGGTAATTCATGGGTTATCTGCATCCATAATTTTACGAACTACTGCTCTTCTTCTGTTACTAAGCAACTTCCTACTAGTACCTACGTTACTTTCTTTTCCTTCGAGCGTTAGACGAGCTTTTGTGGTTTATAGCTGAGGTCTGTTTGCGTTGCTTCCTCACTCGATAGTAACACGTGGCAGGGTGTTCGAAACCTGGTAATTTAGAGTTGGGTTCATGCAGAAACGTAAGAAAAGTAGAAATGTTGCTATTAACATTATAAGAATTGAAAGAAGGAAAAAACAGTATTCGCCAGTCTTCTACTTTAAATTGCAGTTCTGGCTTTATCTTCGAGTTGTGTCTGACAATTACATGGGCTAGTACCATATTGCGACTTCTCTGTTGCAGGACTACTTCAGTCTTTATTCAATTTTATTTTTATTTGACAGTTAAGCATGCCTCTTAGATTTATGTAGGTACATAATCCGTGAGTCCGCCTCTGTGGTGTAGTGGTTAGCGTAATTAGCTGCCACCCCCGGAGGTCCGGGTTCGATTCCCGGCTCTGCCGCGAGGTACGAGGGCTGGAACGGGGTCCACTCAGCCTCGGGAGGTCAACTGAGTAGAGGTGGGTTCGATTCCCACTTCAGCCATCCTGGAAGTGGTTTTCCGTGGTTTCCCACTTCTCCTCCAGGCAAATGCCGGGATGGTACCTAACTTAAGGCCACGGCCGCTTCCTTCCCTCTTTCTTGCCTGTCCCATCCAATCTTCCCATCCCTCCACAAGGCCCATGTTCATCATAGCAGGTGAGGCCGCCTGGGAGAGGTACTGGTCATTCTACCCAGTTGTATCCCCGACCCAATGTCTGAATCTCCAGGACACTGCCCTTGAGGCGGTAGTGGTGGGATCCCTCGCTGAGTCCGAGGGAAAAACCGACCCTGGAGGGTAAACAGATTACGAACGAACGAACATAATCCGTGATCGGAATTGAAACAGTTCACATAAAGGAAAACTGTGATTAGTAGCGATATTTATTTCATCGTTTCCGGAATGTGCTGTAGATTCCTGGGAACAGTTATGACCTTTCTTAGAAAATTGGTTCCCGCACTTTGCACAATTTTCATACAGTCAACTGATGTGGACAGCCCCTATGTCATTCGAAGTAACCGGTTATTTATTAACTTATGTACTTATTTGATGAATTAATAAATAATACTAATAGGTCTAAACTTTGTATGTATGCATATGTATGGTATGACCGGTTATCAATCTTCCGAAAACATCTCGCAAGCCATTCCCGTTAACCTCACAAATGTACAGATAAATTTGTTTGATTTACTTTTAATCATACTGTTATTGCGTATGAGTATTTAAATATGCAGTATTTGAAAGTTAGAATTGTTATAATTTTTACCGTTACTTACTTAGAATAACTCTTCAAGAGCTTGGATGGATTATTGAATTGTGAATAGTGGTGGTAACTAATGACGTAGCATTCGTCGATAAATTTTTGGGTTCTCAGTTTGGGAAGGTAAATTCCATTATGCGTTCAATAACACCCTAAAACAACACATAACCCACCACAAGAGGTCTAGAATCCCTAATAAAAGTTTTAAACAGCTCTTTTGTAAAATATAAAATATGTAGTATTAACTCGAAGTCAGGACAGAATAATAATAATAATGATATTAATAATAATAATAATAATAATAATAATAATAATAATAATAATAATAATAATAATAATAATAATAATTTTTACAATGGGATTTACGTCGCACCGACACAGATAGGTCTTATGGCGAAAATGGGATAGGAAAAGGCTAGGAGTTGGAAAGTTGGAAGGAAGCGGCATTGGCCTTAATTAAGGTACAACCCCAGAATTTTCCTCTTGTGAAAATGGGAAACCACGGACAACCATCTTTAGGGTTTGAACCTACTATCTCCCGAATGCAAGCTCACAGCTGCGCGCCTCTATGCACACGGCCATTATTATTATTATTATTATTATTATTATTATTATTATTGTTGTTGTTGTTGTTGTTGTTGTTGTTGTATCGGGAGGTACACCCCAAAGCCGCGCATTCAAATTCAGCGTCTAAATGAACTCCTCTATTGGTAAAACAGTGAAACTGAAACTACACCAACTTAGAACTTTACTCAGAAGATGTCACCACAGAAATATAATGTACCGTAATTTTGTTATTGTGCGGTTGCCTAAAGTGAGTGAATTTCTCCTTGTTTTGTTTGCTCTCAATCAAGAAGTTTGGACATTTCACCGCAGATGACGTTACCAAAAACTATGATTACGCACCCTAGTGCAAAGTGTCAGAAGTTATAATTTAAAGAAGCTTTGTATTTCTGGGTTTTTGTAACTGATTGATGTTCATTTATTTTTGGGTTGGCAATATTTCCTTTTTCTTTCCGCCAGTTTTTGAATCTAGCCGATCCCTAATTTCTGTAATTAATTTTCCACCTATCACAGGCTTCTTGTTCGAATTTGAGTGTTACTTTTGAATTTAACCAATAAAATTGAGAGGGTGTGGCTGGTTTAGTCTTGAATGATCTCGAACCTTCCCTGAGGGTTTATAAACTGCGGCTTTTCACGTTTCTTGGCCAATTGATCGTCATCTTACTGAGTGTGTGTGTGTCAAAGCGGGAGGCGGGTGGCCTCTTTCGTCAGCTGCTAGAACATCTACAAGGTAACGGCCACATAATTCCATCTTTCTTGGTACCTCCGCAGTTTAATCCGAGGGAAAGGTTGGAATCATTTACTATGTAACCTACTTTTCTAAAATGTAACTTCTCCTTTTACTTCATTAAATCTTTAACTTTAGACCAGGGATAGAGAGTGGTGTACCCTCTCGAGTTCCCTTTCATCTTGGTTTGAGGTGGCTACGTTTTCACAACCTTTCGTTTCTGTATGTATTAAAGTTATTTCCATCCGTGCCACCTCAAGTAGTTTGGGAATAGCCCCTGCTTCATCGGCCGAGAGCCCTATAGGTTTTAATGTTTTATTATCTGGGAGTGCAGTGTACGCCTCCACTCAGTTTGTGTTCAGGCCGTTTATATAACCTGTTCTTTTTCGTCAAGGCACTGTAGGTTGGGTACTAGATACCCCTGTATAACATTATCTTTCAATTTGTAAGTTGTGCCTTGATGGGCGAGTGATTGTAATTTTCTGATATTGCCTTGAATAGGCCAGAAGATACTGAGAGCCTGTTTGCTCTTTTTCAAAATTTTGTAAGATTAAAGAGTGCCCCTGGAAGGCTAGATATTGTAATTTTGGGAGCAAGTGCTCTTGATTTGGGGAATTTCTGCCCTTGACTTAATGGTTCCCAATTTTTAACTCAAATTGTGTAAACTGAATCCAGTATCTCCGGAATTGTAAAAATGGTGACTTAAGGCCCAAAGTATTAAGGTTCTGAATCTTGGATTTTTCCCAATCTTGTTTAATGATTGCTACTTGTACCTGTAATATTGTCATGAAAAAACATTCTGAAAATATAACCTTCAGTTTAAGTTTTAAATTAATTTTGATATTGTAATTACACCCATTCAAGCCCGCACCTTCTTTCATCACCTCTGCGTTCCAGAGATACCCCGGAACAATTATTATTATTATTATTATTATTATTATTATTATTATTATTATTATTATTATTATTATTATTATTATTATTATTATTATTAATCGTCGTATGGTCTCAGCTACGGTGTGCATGCATTTGAATTTATCGCCATCTGGCTGCCTGCTCATCAATTTCGATGCTCTGTTTTACTGTAGGGCTACTAGATGGCGCAGTAAACCTAGTCTCCCATGGACGTCTACGTTTGAATTTTGAAGTTTTTCTTTCGGGTGAACACTAAATGTGTCACTGGAAAACTTTTATACGCCGACATCAAACAATATGGAATGTCAAAAAATTTTGCCCCCTCTGCCGGGCTTCGAACCCGCAATCTTGGGACCCCCAGGCAGACACTCTACCACTAATCCACAGAGGGAGCTCTGAGAGAGGTAGTTCGAAAACGGTATTATTAGTTTTATATTCATCTTTTGAATTATATTGTCTTTCAGGGAACTTCTTTAGATTAATTTGATATGGTTGAATTTGATGTGATACGCCTGGTCGGCATTGTGTTATGAAGAAATTAATATCATTTTGTTGCTTCTTGCAGCAGAAATAACCTCTGAACACCGTAACTCAAGTCGAATGTTGGTTGGTAGGCTAGAAGCTACGTGTTGATTGTAAAAAGAATCAGTAAGTTATAAGACAGGGGCAAGGTGTCCAAATTATGGTAGCAGAGAGACTAAGCACCGGGAAGTACTGTGAAAACTTTGAGGTTGTCAAAAGTCAGAACAAAAAAATATTTCAAGCAGTGGTACATTTAACTCACCTCTGTGATGCTGATTTATTAGAAAGAAAGGTGTTGTGTCAGGTTAATAATAAGATAACTCAAAAATTGCCTAAATTAGAATTAAAGAAATTTAAATGAGACCTCGAAGAGTGATAGTTTTTTGGTCTCGAAAGATCCATGAGGATAACAGCTTACATGACAGTGATAAGTTTCATTGCTTAATGCATTCCATGGTAGAGGATACTGAACCACATGAGATTGTTCATAGTTTCCCACAGACAGCAGATAATATTATTCCTAAGCCACTGGAGCCTTGAAAGAGCGGTTCGTCAGAGATGATCTTCTGTTGTTGTTGTGCTTAGGAGAACTGTTAAAATGGGTAATCTCATGCTATATAGCATGATGAACTTCCACCTTACGTTTTATCGATTAAATTAGATTTACATTTGCGCTCTCTGAGTACTTTGAACTTGGCCTGTGAAGATCCAAGCCTGTGGTTGTTCCCTCTCCTAGAATCCAGCTTGCCCGAAGAAACGCTGACAACAATGGCAGAGACGTTAGGTTTCCAAACAACCTGGGAGTGGAAGAGGTTGAAGTATGGCTCGGTTGGAATATCTAATGAAGTTTTTCAAATCTGAAGTCCAAAATAAACAACAGGTTCTGTTGAAGGTGAAAGAAAAGCAAGAGAAGAAAGGTTGTTGTTCTCCTACGCCAAAAAAGAAAATTAAAGACAAATTGAGATGTCCAACAGTTGCAACCATTTAGAGCAGCTCAGTTGAATCTTGTGTTATTTGCGGGCAAACTCATGACTGGGGTGGAAACATTATACCACTATTTTCCGCATCGTCTGTTATTCAAATTAGAATTCTCACTACCCCTGTTTGCCCTGTGTTTGATGCTTCCTGCTAGACGATAAATGGTATCTCACTCAATGAATGTTTGGAGAAAATTCGAATCTGTATTCAAAGAGCAGTGGTGCTTCTTACATATAGGGAAAGGAATGTCACAGCGCCTGTATGACCAATTATATCAAATAATGTACAAGTAATGTCTAAAAATGCCAAAATACAATCTTTACCAGTAGATTTCACAATTTTAATGCGGCCAGAAGTCAATCTTGAATTTATGGCAACCTGGTAAATTGCAAAGAAATCAACGCTGGTTCACATTCAGCTCGCTCGAACTGAGCTTTCAATTCCAGATCTAAAACTCGTTCCATTATCTTTCCCCTTGCAAATTAGAACTATTCGACCTTGTCTAAACTTCTCTGGCAAATGGTGAGTGACCAGCATAGTGTTAATATTGAGAGCTGTAATAGTGTAGATTGGGAGCGCTCTGACCGTTCTTAACTGTACACGATCTGTTCCGGCACGTATCCAAAGACATGCTTTTATAAGTTTTTTTAACTTTGTTTGCGCGGAAATTTCAGAAATATTTTCTTTTATGCTACTAGCGACACAGTGTTCTGACATTTTCATTAGCGGTGCTAATTGTATTCTGAAAACAGTTATGTTATTTCACTCAGTAAAATTGGGCAATTCATTGGTTACCTGCATTCATAATTTTACGAACTACTGCTCTTCTTCCGTTACTGAACACCTTCGTGCTCGCATCTACGTTAGCTTCTTTTCCTTCGAACGTTAGACGAGCTCTTGTGGTATATAGCTGAGGACTGTTTCCTCACTCGATAGTAACGAGTGGCAGGGTGTTCGGGACCTGGTAATATGGAGTTGGGTTGATACAGAAACGCAAGAAAAGTAGAAATGTTGCTATTAACATTATCAGAATTGAAAGAAGGAAGCTGAAATAAATGAAATGGCGTATGACTTTTAGTGCCGGGAGTGTCCGAGGACAAGTTCGGCTCGCCAGGTGCAGGTCTTTCGAATTGACTCCCGTAGGTGACCTGCGCGTCGTGAGTAGGATGACATGATGATGAAGACTATACATACACCCAATCACCGTGCCAGCAAAATTAACCAATTATGGTTAGAATTCCCGACCCTGTCGGGAATCGAATCCGGGATCCCTGTGACCAAAGGCTAGCACGCTAACCATTTAGACATTGAGCCGGACAGAAGGAAGCTGATCATTGATTTCTTGAACCAGTAATCTCCAGTATTCTACTTTAGATTGCAGTTCTGGCTGTATCTTCGAGTTGTGCCTGACAATTGTATGGGCTAGTATAATATTAGGACTTTTCTGTTAGCAGGCCCTACTTCACAGTCTATATTCAGTTTTATTTTTATTTGACAGTTGAGCATGCATGCACTTTAGATTTATGTAGGCACTTAATCCGTGAAGAGAATTGAATCATAAACCACACAAAAGGAAACCATGATTACTAGTGTTATTTATTTCATCACTTCAGAATGTGCTGCAGATTCCTGGGCAGTCATGACCTCTCTTAGAAAACTGGTTCCCGGTATTGTAACCTTTTGGATGAATACTATAAATAAAATCATGAATAAAAATATATAAATAAAATTACTCAAAAACTTAATAAAATTAATAAGCATAATTATCCGAAATGTCCGTAGTATGGGCGCCAGAGTTCACCAGAATGGATCCCTCGAATTTAGATAAGAGCATGATAAACTGTATATCCCAGGGCGTGTACATAATGCTGCGTACTGGTACATCTGCTGCAGGCCTTACCTAACCTCCTGAAAACGACTAATTAGGTAGGAACTGCACCTAGGTTCATCAATAACACTGATTCTAAAATAGCTACCTATATTCTTAACAAATTCTGTGCATGAGCACCTCATCAACATACAACATTATACATATAATACACACATAAAATATTGCTGGAAGACTCCATATTTACAACAACAACAACAACAATAATAATGAAAATCGTGGGAAAACGAAAGCGAGAACTAAGTTACCATTTGTAAATAGTCCGATGAACAATGTACATGTATGAAGATAAATACCCTTCACTGTCTCTATATCAATTCGACTTACCGATTCTCATAATCGGCAGTTATCACATCACACAGATACTGTACCTTGTACTACTGTGTTCACATATTTTAACACTTGTTGTAAAGATATATACACACGTCTGTCGATCCTCAACATATAAATTTATGGAAAGTCTGAGATAGCTTTCACCAACATATAATGCTAGGCCGCCACAAGTGCTACAATACTTAATGCGCAAGCACTCTCCACAATCAGCCACTTTCCACAAACATAACAAGACTGCGCTCCACGAACGTTTGAAGTCCAGTCCATTGCAGCCGTGTCACTCCAGTACCGTGTATCAGCACCACTTCCTTCCCGTACAGTGCGTCAGTTGTAGTTCCTTCATACAGTGTCACTGGTTGTAGTTATCTTCCTTCTCGTTCCTTTACAATCACCTTTACAATCACCCTTACAATGTTCCTTACAATGTTCTAATCTCCAGATTGCCGCCGTATCATCAACCTTTATAGACATCAACATCCCCCTCCTCTCAGATGAGACGTCTGGATTGGTGCTTGCCAGCTAATCATGAGTGAACCTCTTGTCAAGACATGCCCTGAACTTCTCCTTTCTCCCAAGAGATAAACAAACACTCGGGAGTTTTACATGAATCACCAAACTTTCCTAATACAACAACAAGCTCATCTCATCAGGCTGGGATATATACATGACTCATGAATTTCCCGACACAAGTACATCACAACAGACACTGGGGTAGCCATATGACTCATTCAAATTACCAGAGTTATTAAAGCAATGTTTTCCCACTCGTGCAAAACAAATTACTCATACCTACATATGTGGATATCTTCCAGCTTACCAATATAAATGAAATACTAATACTAATACTAATAATAATAATAATAATAATAATAATAATAATAATAATAATAATAATAAATCGAATACTGACAATAATATCTCTAACTTCTACATATAATTCGGGGGTGTGATATATGTACTATCACAGTATTGCACAATTTTCAAAATTAGGAGGCATAGAGTCAACTGATGTGGATGCCCATATGTCATTCGAAGTCAACGGTTATTTTTTACCTTATGTACTTATTTGTTCAATGAATGAATAATACCAATAGGTCTGAACATTGTGTGTGTGTGTGTGTGTGTGTGTGTGTGTGTATGGCATGAACGATTATCAAACTTCCGAAAACATCTTGCAAGTGATTGCTGTTAACCTCACAGATGTTTAGATTAACTTGTGTTTGATTTACTTTTAATAATAGTTACGTATGAGGAAATAAATATGCAGTATATGAAAGTTAACACTGTTATATCGCTTTGCCATTACTTAGAATAATTCTTGAAGAGCGTGAAGAGTTCATAAATGGTTAATAGTGGTAACTAAAGAAGTGGCAACCGTCAATTAATGCTTCGATCCCCAATTTGTAAAGGTAAATGAAATGGCGTATGCCTTTTAGTGCCGGGAGTGTCAGATGAAATGTTCGGCTTGCCAAGTGCAGGTCTTTTGATTTGACTCCCCTAGGCAACTTGCGCGTCGTGATGTGGATGAAATGATGATGAAGACGACACATACACCTAAACTCCGTGCCAGCAAAATTAACCAATGGATGGTTAATATTCCCAACCCTGTCTGGGATCGAATCCGGGACCCCTGTGACCAAAGGCCAGCACGCTAACCATTTAGCCATGGAGCCGGACATTTGGAATGGTACAATCCATTATGCGTTCAATAACACCATAACACAACACATAACCAAACACAAGAGGTTTAGAATAACTAAAGAATGTGTTAAACAGATCAGAAGAGTCTGTAAATCTTCAATGAAATATTAAATATGTAGTAGTACCTTGAAGCCAGGACATCATTTCTCAGGAACAGAATAATAATAATAATAATAATAATAATAATAATAATAATAATAATAATAATAATAATAATAATAATAATAATAATAATAATAATATCATCGTATGGTCTCAGATACCGTGTGCATACATTTAGATTTAACGCCATCTGGCTGCCTGGTCGGCAATTTCGACGCTCCGTTTTACTGTGGGGCTACTAGACGGCAGAGCAGACCCTGCCTCTCTGGGACGTCTAAGTTTGTTTTTTAAAGATTTTATTTCGGGTGAACACTAAATGTGTCACTAGAAAACTTTTACACGCCGACATCAAACGATATGGAATGTCGAAAAATTTTGCCCCCTCTGCCGGGCTTCGAACCCGCAATCTTGGGATCCCGAGCCAGACACTCTACCACTGATCCACAGAGAGAGCTGTGATGGTGGTAGTTCGAAAAGGAAGTTATTAGTTTAGTATTCGTCTTTTAAATTATATTGTCTTTCAGGGAACTTCTTTAGATTAATTTGATCTGGCTGAATTTGACGTGACACGCCTGGTCGGCAATGTGCTACAAAGAAATAAGTAGAATTTAGTTGCTTCTTCTAGCAGAAATAACCGCTGAGAACCATGAATTAAGTCGAATTTGCTACGCTAGAACATTTTGGCAGAGCTACAGATGTTATTTGTAAAAATAATGGATCAGTCATACGACCAAATTATAATAGAAGAGAGATCAAATACCGAGAAGTACTGTGAAGATGTCCTAGCTCGAGCGGTCGAGGAGAGAGGTTGCGTAGTGAAGTGCGTGCTGTAAACATGGTCGGCATTGAACAGTACCGGGCCGCTATTGGGAAATGGCAGGCAAGGCAGAAGAAGGAGACCAGGAGTGGATTGGTGATAAGTACGGACGGATTGAAAATGAGTGAGGCGGTGCTGGTGGTGACAGTGATAGCAGTGCTACTGGTTATTGGGGGGGTGGAAGTAAACCCAGGCCCAAATACCAGTGGAAAATATAGTACGGAGGATTTGGCCGCACTCAGGGTGGTTGTAAGTGAAGTTATGCAGGAAAAGTGTCAATGGGATAAGGTGCAGGAAATAAAGGACATGATGGAGGAGCAGAGAAAGGAGATAGGGAACATGAAGAAATGGCTTGAAACGAAGACAGAGGAATCGAGCAGGAGAGTGGTCAATAACGAGAAAGAAATCGAGTTATTGAGAGGGGAAGTGAAACATCTGAAAGAGGAGGTGATGAAGATGAAGAAAGAAGCGGAGGGGTACAGGCAGGAGAGATTGAAAAAAGCCATATTTATATATGGAGTTGAGGAAGGGGCGAGAGAGAGCAAGATTGAGCTGATATATAAGGTGGTGGAAGTTATACGTGATGCAATGAAGATAAACTTTAGTGAGATAGACATAGATGATGTAGAGAGAGTTGGTAAAATCAAAGGTCGGAGGCCAATTAGGGTTAAATTGTTCCAAACCTTAATGGCAGAAACTGTGTTAGGTAACAGCAAGAATTTACAAGGGCTGAAAATAGGGGTGAAAGGAGACATGGGAAGAGAAGGAAGTGAAAATATGAAGATCTTGAATAGGCACCTATGGAGAGCGAGGAACCAGGGGCTAAAGGCCCGAATAAGAGGTCTGAGGTTGGAGGTGACAAACGGGCGATGGGTTAGAGTACATTCAGTGACGAAGCTAAAGGAAATGGACGAAAACGAGAGGGTTGAGGGTGGTGAGAGGACAAGGCAAGATGGGAAGAAGAAAGAAGAAAAGAAGAGGAGGAGGGACGTGGCAGGAGAGCAGAGCATCTCGGAAGAGAATGGGCAGTGCAGCCGGGAGTCAGAAGATCAAGATAGTGAAGTGGACGGTGAGAGTGAGCAGCAAGAAACTGGGAGAGTAGAGTGTAGAGGTGCAGTGAGCAAGAAAGGACAAAGGAAGGTGGATTCAGAAGTCCAAAATAGTGAGGGGGTGAGTGGGGGTGAGCAGCAAGAAGGGGTGAGAACAGGGTGCAGTGGTGTAGTGAACAAGAAAGGTCAAGAGGAGACAGATCGACAAGAAGGTAAAAAAATTATGAGTAATGTTGTATGTCCGGCGCTCCCTTCTCGCTCCGCCAGCCAGCTGCACGCGCGCCTGTGTATCATTCTGCTAGCTTCGACGCGCAGCCCTCAGTGCGCGTGCCTGACCATCGAGTGTACTATAAATAGGAGCTCCCTGCCTGCTCACTTGCCGACTTGCCCCGGTGTCCAGCTCCAGAATACACCCTACGTCGAGCACGGAGGCTACTCCTCTTGAAAATGTGCTTCGACCAGGTGGACTGAATTTCTGGCAGTACGAGGTTTCACCTCTGGTCACCGCTCCCTTACCTGTTTTCCGCTGCCTATGTTCCGTAATTCTTTTACAAGCCATTTTCATTCCCTAAGTTATGCAAGCTCCCTTAGTTTCGCTAGGTGGAATTTCTTCAATCAATTGAACTTGCTTTTTAGGAATTCAGGCACTTCAACAAACAAGGACTCTCATGAACATTTATGTTAGTGTGCCAGATAGTTCTCGACTATCGACGTGTCAATCCACAAAGACTATCTTTTCGAGATAGAAGTGTATATAAAGACTGCAAACCTGTACATATTGTATAAAGACAGACTTTTCTCAAGATTCAATATTCTTTTTTGCTTCAAAATAAATTTCAGTTATTTGTGTAAATATCATAAAGTGAAGCAAAATAAAGTTGTGTTCTGTAAACTTCAACCTTGGTTACAACAAGTAAAGTCAGAAGTAAGAGCTTAAAAGACATATGGGGAAAAGTACGTAAAGGGATGGAGGATACAGAGGGAGAGAGGTCGATAAATACTAGAAGTAAGAATAGAGGGGGAGACCTAGAAGGGAGGGAGGGAAAGTTATAACTATATTGGAAGATAGGATGTGTGAATATTGAGGGACTAAGGAACAAATTAGGAAACAAGAAAGTTCGGGAAGTAATTGAAAGTTTTGATGTTGTGGCACTCTTGGAGACGTGGTTGGAAACAGGGAGGGAGATTTCATGGAAGGGGTTTGAGATAAAATATAAATATAGAAGAAAAGAGAGGAATAAGGGACGAGCACCAGGAGGGATGATAGTTCTAATTAGGGAAGAAATTAGTGAAAGAGTAGAGGATATAGAGACCGATATGATGGAAACCATATGGCTGAGATTGAATTTGGGAGGGAGTGAGGGAAGGAGGAAGAAAATAAATCTAGCTTTTGTTTACTGCCACCCTAGTAATTCAGCATATGCAAATAAATATTTTTTTGAAGAGTTATTGGTGGATATTGGTAGGATAAGGGGAATGTATCCAGGTGAGGAGGATATGTTGTTATTTGGGGATTGGAACGCGAGAATAGGAGAACAGAGCCCAGTTTATAGTAGGGAGGATGGAATGTGTTTGTTGGAAAGTAGAAGGAGTGAGGACAAAATTACAAATAGTTATGGAGAGAAGCTCCTAGAGATGTGTGCTGTGGGAAATTTGTATATTCTGAATGGGTGGATAGAGGGTGACAGGACGGGGAAATTGACATATGTTACGGAGAAGGGGGGTAGTGTGATAGATATGGTTTTAAGTTCGGAAGGGATGATTGAGGAAGTTGTAAGTATGGAAATAGGAGATTGGATTGAATCACACCATTTCCCGGTGAGGGTTATGCTGAAAAGGGAGGTAGAGAAGTGTACAATGAAGGAAGATGAGACAAAGGATAAACGAGGGAGTGGTTATAATAAGTATAAATGGACAGAGAAGGTGGGCCGGGATTGGAATAGGGTAGTAAAGGAGGAGCTACATCTTCTGAAATATGGGTGGGAAGGGGCGTTAGAAGAGAATAATACTGATAAAGCCTTGGAATTGTTGCTACATCCAATAAAGATGATAGCGCAGAAGGTGAAAGCTAGAAAAGGAAATAAGAAAGAGGGAGAAGAATGGTTTAATAGGGAGTGTGAAGGATTGCGGAGGAAGGTGATGGACGCGTTAGGAGAATATAGAAGGAAAGGTGGGAGCCAAGAAAGGGAGTTTTTCTGTAGATTGAGGAAGGAGTATAAAAAGAAAATCTCTGAGACAAAAAAGACGTGGTTAGAGGAACAAATGGAAGCCATAAATAATGACTGCAAGACAAACAATTTTGAGAGAGTTTGGGACAAGATTAATAGAATTATTAAGGGTGGAAGGAATATAGAGAGAACGAGTATTGAGGAAGTGCAATGGGTCAGGCACTTTGATGAATTACTAGGAAAAAAGGGGGGTGATAGATGGAGAGGTTCGGGAGAAGAAGTAATTTGGAGGAATAGGGGAGTGGCAATTTATGACCTGGATAAAGAAATCACAAGAGAGGAAATCCGGAGAGTGATAAGCAGAGCCAGAGCGAAGTCGGCCGGGGGGTGTAATGGTATAAATAACAAGTTTTGGAAGGAAATTAGTAAAAATGAGATAATGATAGAGGGCATGGTTAAACTATTCAATAGGATATTTGAGGGAGGAAATTACCCTAAGGAATGGGAAACAGGAATTATATGCCCTATATACAAGGGGAAGGGTAGTAGGAACAATGTGAACAGTTATAGAGGTATATCTCTGTTGGATTCTTTGAGTAAAATATATACTGGGGTGCTAGCGAACAGAATAAGCGGGTGGGCGGAAGAAAATGAAATTTTGACAGATTACCAAGGGGGATTTAGGAAAAAGAAAAGAACAGTGGATAATATAATGATAGTAAAGACTATTTTAGAAAAGTATAAGAATATGGCTAGAAGTACGGTTTATGTAGCAGCAATAGATTTTGAGAAAGCTTTTGACAAGGTGAATAGAGAGGCCCTACTAGAGAAATTAGGTAGGTTAGGGATTTCGGAGAAGATGTTGAGGGCAGTGGAAGGAATATATAGGGACGTCAGGTTTTGTGTAAAATTGGGAGAAGGGAGAATGAGTGGACCATTAGAGTCCAAGGTGGGTTTAAAACAAGGATGCAAGTTATCGCCAATACTGTTTATTTTATTTATCAACGATATTTTAGAGGGGTTTGGGGCAGAAAATTGGGCTGTACCAGTAATTAATGGTTTGGAAGTACCAGGACTGATATTTGCGGATGATGTGTTATTGATGACGCTAACTTGAGGGGCGATGAATAGGGCCTTAGAGTCAGTGATGCTATTTGCGAGGAAATGGGGATTGAAAATTAATGGAAATAAGTCTAAAATATTGGTAGTACAGGTGGACAAAAGAAGAAAGATAGAAGGGAATTGGGTAATTCAGGGAGAAAGATTGGAACAGGTAAGGAAGTTGGAATATCTAGGAGTTATTTTTAATGATAAAGGAACTTGGAGTGACCAGATCAAAAGAGTGAAATATAGAGGATTGGCAGCCTTAGCCTCAGTCAGAAATTTGATACTCAAGTACCCGGGGATCAGTTATAAAACACTGAGACTCGTGTTCAGGTCGGTAATCGTTGGGAGGGTATTATACGGAGCAGAAGTTTGGGGGCTGGGTGAGAAAAGAGAGGAACTAAGAAGGATTGTTAGTAGTTTTGCTAAGTTAGTGATGGGCTTACCGAGGTGTACAGCAAATGTAGGGGCGGAATTAATGTGTGGGGAGGATTTGGAATCAGAGGGTGTGAAAAGAATAGTTAGATACTGGATGAATTTAAAAAGACAGGAAGGTGGGAGAGTATTACAGGCAGCATATGTACAGCAATTTAAGAGCATGTATAAGGGTGGATGGTTAGAAAAAATAAAGGGATATTTGGAGAGGATAGGATTAGGACACCTGTGGGGGGAGGTTTGGTCAAAGACAGAAGTGAGAGGGATGAATATACTGGAAAGGAGAATTAGAGATATCCATAGGCAGAAATTATTGGGGGAAAGCAGACTAAGAAATTCGCTGACTGTTTTGACGAAAATAGAGGAGATAGCAGGGTTGAATATTAGATACGTCGATAGGTCAAAACGATATGGGATGATGTGGTGGCTTTTAGGTTTGCCAAGGAATACAGGCTGGTTACAGGGGAGGGATAAGACAAGGTGTGTACTTTGTGGAGATGTGAATGATGAGTTTCACTTGCTAAGAGACTGTGAGGTAACAAGGGGGTTAAGACATGGATTATTGAGTGCCGAGCATCGGGAAATATTGGGGAGAGGGGATGAGAACGCAATACTGAGATGGATTATTAAACAATGGGAAAAAGGGGGTGAATTGAACAGGTATTTTTGTGCGACAAAAAAGGCCTGCGAGAGTAAAATGAAGGAGAGTGAGTTAGAGGGTGGGCAGGGAAATAGGGGGGTGGAATAGTTATCTGTATAAGGGAAGGGGATAGTATGTTAAAATTCTAATGGATTAGGGAATATAGGGACTGAGTACTTAGCTAGGTGGAGTTGGGTAAGAGGACAGGATTGCATGGTCTGTTTGTTTTAAAGTTAGCTGGAATGCAAGTGCTGAAATGCTGAGTGTTGTTGTTTGATTATTGATCAGGTGTAGGTCAGTAACAAGAATGTGACGCAAGTACAGAGCATAATAAGGACACTGGATGAACACTGAGTGAGTGAACTGCTTCAGCTAATGACTGCTAATTATTCTTATTATTATTATTATCCTTATTATTATTATTATTATTATTATTATTATTATTATTATTATTATTATTATCCATTTTATTATTATTATTATTTATTATTCACTTTATCGTTATTATTATTATTATTACTATTATTATTATTATTATTATTATTATTATTATTATTATTATTATTATTATTATTATTATTATTATTATTATTATTATTGCATGTGAACATGTATAGGGGCGAAGTCGCCTGTTATGTTCAATAAATGTATGTATGTACTGTGAAGATGTTGAGGTTATCAAAATTCAGAACACGGCCGATGACCTAGATGTTAGGCCCCTTTAAACAACAAGAATACTCGTCATTATCATGCCAGAACAAATTAAATTATTTCAAGCAGTGGTACAATTAGCTCACCTCTCAATGAAGTTGATTTATTAGAAAGAAATACTTTGTGTCAGCTTAATAATACGATAACTCAAAAATTGCCTAAATTAGCATAAAAAATTGAAAGGAGATATCAAAGAGTGTTTAGGATTTTGGTCTCGCAATATCCGTGAGGATAACGCCTGTAATGACAGATCATTTTCAGTACTTGATACAATCCATGGAAGAGGATAATGAACCACGTGAGATTGTTCATAGTTACCCGCAGATAGCAGACAGTATTTTATTCCCAGGCCACTGAAGACTCGAAAGAGCGGTTCGTCAGAGATGATCTTCTGTTGCAGGTGTACGTTAGAGAATTTTTCAAGTTGGTAATCTCAAGTATTAAACACCATGATAACCTTCCACTTTGTTTTACCGATTACACTACAATCTCTTTTACGCCCTCTGGTACTTGGAACCTGCCCTCTGCAGATCCAAGCCCGTGGTTGTTGCCTACCTTAGAATCCAGCCTGCCGGACAAATGGTGACAGCAACGTAGGCACGTCAGATTTTCAAACACCCTGGGAGTGTGGAAGACGGAAATATGACGCGGTGGGAATGTCACCTGGGGAGGTGAATGAAGAGCAAGAGAAGGGTTGTTCTTTTATAGCCGGGCTGAGTGGCTCAGACGGTTAAGGCGCTGGCCTTCTAACCCCAACTTGGCAGGTTCGATCCTGGCTCAGTCCGGTGGTATTTGAAGGTGCTCAAATACGACAGCCCCGTGTCGGTAGATTTACTGGCACGTAAAAGAACTCCTGCGGGACTAAATCCCGGCACCTCGGCGTCTCCGAAGACCTTAAAAAGTAGTTAGTGGGACGTAAAACAAATAACATTATTATTATTGTTCTTTTATAACAAAGAAGAAAATTAATGGCAAAGTGAGAAGTCCAACAACAGCAGTCCTTTGTAGCAGTTCAGTTGAATCTTGTGTGAAAACTCACGATTAGCGAATATTTTGAAAATAAGAACATGACTCTTGATGAAAGGAGGACGAAGGCCGAGAAAAAGAAACGCTATTTTGTTTGTTTGAGACCTAATCACATGCCAAAGAAATGTAAATCAAATGTGCATTGCTTAGCTTGTGGTAATACGCAGGTTCCAATCATATGTCCAGAAATGTACAAGGCTGAGAAAATTGCAGGAAAGGATAAGGAATCAAACCAATTACAGGAGAGTTCTGACATGGCAAATCAAAAATGAATCAATGAGGTAATATTCAAAAGCTTATGATTACTCTGCAAGGGGTCGTATAAAAGGAATGGCGAGGGCTATTTCAGGTTGTGGGTCTCAATGGTTGTACCTTCTGAAGCTAGAACTAAAACTTTCTGGTGACGAGACGCTGAGTCATGTTTTGTTTGGTGGAAGTCACACATCAGAAGTGAGTCACACGAGGTTCAGAATTTGGTTGCCGAAACTTAGATGAAGCTTCAACTGTGAAGTCGAAGGAAGAAATCTGTAAAGCAACTGTTCTGACAACGTGGTGATAACGAATGGGGCTGAACTAGCATGCCAAAATTCTCACAGGATATGTCATCTCACTAATGGGGATGGACTAAACTGAGGTGGACTTTTGGTGAAGAGCCCCGCTATGAGTGCCGAGGAGGGGGGGGAGAATAACATCCGCGGAATTCTCTCTGTGTCCTATGAGGCGAATAAAAGGGACCCCAGGCGATCTTAACTTGGGAGCAGGTGGGGCTGGGGGGGATTTATCGAAGAGTTGCCACAAGAAGAGGTGGGATCATCATGTCACTATCTTCCACATCGTCTGTTATTCAAATTAGAAATCTCATTACCTCTGTTTGCCCTGTGTTTGATGCTTCCTGCGACGGAAAATGGTATCTCACTCAATGAATGTTTGGAGAAAGGTCGAATCTGAATTCAAAGAATTCCTGAGTAGCTTCTTATATTTCGGGAAAGGAATATCGAAACTCCTGCATGACCTATGTTATCAAATGTATGAGTAAAGTCTACAAATGCCACAGTCTTTACCAATAGATTTCGCATTTTTAAGACAGCCAGAAGCCAATCTTGAATTTGTATGGCAACCTGGTAAATTGCAAATAAATCTACGCTGGTTCGCATTCAGCTCGAACTGAGCTTTCAATTCCAGATCTAAAACTCGTTCAATTATCCGTGTAATTATAGAATAGATTGTTAGAGAAATCCAGAAATAAAAGTTTTTTGTTTGTTGTTATTTTGCTTTACGTCGCACCGACTCAGATAGGTCTTATGGCGACGATGGGATAGGAAAGGCATAGGAATGGAAAGGAAGTGGCCGTGACCTTAATTAAGGAACAGCCCCAGCTTCTGCCTGGTGTGAAGATGGGAAACCACGGAAAACCATCACCAGGGTTGCCGACATTGGAACTCGAACCCACTATCTCCAGAATGCAAGCTCACAGCTGCGCGCTCCTAACCGCACGGCCAACTCGCCCGGTGGAATATAAGTTATTAAAATGACTTTTTCCCTTGTAAATTAGAACTATTCGACTTTCTCTATACTTCTCTGGTACATGGTGAGTAAACAGCATAGTGTTAATAATTTAAAGTGATAATAGCGTATTATGGAACTCTCTGACCCTTCTTAACCGTACACGATCTGGTCCGCTAAGCTTCCAAAGACATACTTTTACTTTTTTTTTAAACTTTGTTTGCGGATATTTCAGAAATATTTTTTTTAAATGTTGCTATCTGCGGTGTCTTCTGGCATTTTAATTAGCGGTGTCCGGCTCCATGGCTAAATGGTTAGCGTGCTGGCCTTTGGTCAGAGGGGTCCCGGGTTCGATTCCCGCAGGGTCGGGAATTTTAATCGTCATTGGTTAATTTCGCTGGCACGGGAGCTAGGTGTATCTGTCGTCTTCATCATAATTTCATCCTCACCATCACGACGCGTAGGTCGCCTACGGGAGTCAAATAAAACGACCTGCACCTCGCGAGCCGAACATGTCCTCGGACACTCCCGGCACTAAAAGCCATACGCCATTTCATTTTTTCATTAGCGGTGCTAAATTTATTCTGGAAACAGGCCTCTTATTTCATCATCATCATCATCATCATCATCATCATCATCATCATCATCATCATATGTTTACCCTCCAGGTTCGGCTTTTCCCTCGGACTCAGCGAGGGATCCCACCTCTACCACCTCAAGCGCAGTGTCCTGGAGCTTCAGACTCTTGGTCGGAGGATACATGTGGAGGGATGTTGCTATTAACATTATCAGAATTGCAAGAAGGAAGCTGATCATTGATTTCCTGAAACAGTATTCTCCAGGGATGGGAAGATTGGAAGGGATAGGCAAGGATGAGGGAATGAAGCGGCCGTGGCCGTAAGTTAGGTACCATACCGGCATTCGCCTGGAGGAGAAGTGGGAAACCACGGAAAACCACTTTGAGGATGGCTGAGGTCGGAATCGAACCCACCTCTACTCGGTTGACCTCTCGAGGCTGAGTGGACCCCGTTCCAGCCCTCGTACCACTTTTCAAATTTTGTGGCAGAGCCGGGAATCGAACCCGGGCCTCCGGCGGTGGCAGCTAATCACGCTAACCACTACATCGCCGAGACGGACGGCCTCTTATTTCACTCAGTAAAATTGGGCAATTCATGGGTTATCTGCAGCCATAATTTTACCAACTACTGCTCTTCTTCCGTTACTAAGCAACTTCGTACTTGTATCTACGTTACTTTCGTTTCCTTCGAGCGTTAGACGAGCTTTTGTGGTTCCTAGCTGAGGTCTGTTTGCGTCGCTTCCTCACTCGATAATAACACATGAGAGGGTGTTCGGGACCTGGTAATTTAGAATCGTTCATACTGAAACGTAAGAAAACTAGAGATGTTGCTATGAACATTATCAGAATTGAAAGAAGGAAGCTGATCATTGATTTCCTGAAACAATATTCGCCAGGCTTCTACTTTATATTGCAGCTCTGGCTTTATCTTCGAGTTGGCTGTGAGCTCGCAACCGGGAGATAGTGGGATCCAACCCCACTGTCGGCAGCCTTGAAGATGGTTTTCCGTGGTTTTTTCCATTTTCACACCAGGCAAAGGTCACGGCCACTTCCTTCCCATTCCTAGGCCCTTTCTCTCCCATCGTCGCCGTAAGACGTAAAGCAACTAGCAAGAACAAGGAAGATATCTTAGAGTTGTGTCTGACAATTGCATGGGCTAGTACCATATTGGGAATTCTCTGTTGCAGGTCTATTTCAGTCTTTATTCAATTATCTTTCTATTTGACAGTTGAGCATTCCTCTTAGATTTGTGTAGGTACTTAATCCGTGAACGGAATAGAAACAGTCCACATAAAGAAAAACTATGATTAATAGCGTTATTTATTTCATCGCTTCCAGAATGTGTTGTAGATTCCTGGGAACAGTTATGACCTCTCTTTGAAAACTGGTTCCCGCATATTGCAAAATTTTCAAAATTAAGAGGCATAACAGTCAACTGATGTGGATAGCCCATATGACATTCGAAGTCACCGGTTATTTATTCCCTTATGTACTTATTTGAAGAATGAATAAATAATGCCAATAGGTCTAAACTTTTTGTTTATATTTATATGACATGACCGAATACCAACCTTCCGAAAACATCTCGCAAGCGATTGCCCTTTACCTCACAAATCTATGAACTGTCTGATTTACTTTTAATCATAGTTACGTATGGCTACTTAAATATGCAGTATTTGAGTGTTAAAACTGTTATATCATTTTACTGTCACTTACTTAGAACAACTCTTCAAAAACTTGGATGGATTCATGAATGGTGAATAGTGGTGGTAACTAATGACGTGGCAATCGTCAATAAATGTTTCGGTTCTCAATTTGGGAAGGCACAATCCATTAAGCGTTCAATGACACCATGAAACACATAACCAACCACAAGAGGTCTAGAATGGCTAATAATTTGTCTGGTGCGAAAATGGGAAACCACGGAAAACCATCTTCACCGAGCTCGATAGCTGCAGTCGCTTAAGTGCGGCCAGAATCCAGCATTCGGGAGATAGTAGGTTCGAACCCCACTGTCGGCAGCCCTGAAGTTGGTTTTCCGTGGTTTCCCATTTTCACACCAGGCAAATGCTGGGGCTGTACCTTAATTAAGGCCACGGCCTTTTCCTTCCCACTCCTAGCCCTTTCCTGTCCCATCGTCGTCGTAAGACTTATCTGTGTCGGTGCGACGTAAAGCAACTAGCAAAACAAAACACAACATCTTCAGGGCTGCCGACAGCGGTATTTGAACTATCTCCCGAATGCAAGCTCACAGCTGCGCGTCTCTTAGCGCACGGCCAATATAATAATAATAATAATAATAATAATAATAATAATATCGTATGATTTCAGCTACCGTGTGCATACATTTAGATTTAACGCCATCTGGCTGCCTGCTCGGCAATTTTGACGCTCCGTTTTACTGTGGGGCTACTAGACGGCAGAGCACACCCAGCCTCTCTGGGACGTCTACGTTTGTTTTTTAAAGATTTTATTTCGAGTGAACACTAAATGTGTCACTAGAAAACTTTTACACGCCGACATCAAACGATATGGAATGTCGAAAAATTTTGCCCCCTCTGCCGGGCTTCGAACCCGCAATCTTGGGATCCCGAGGCAGACACTCTACCACTGATCCACAGAGGGAGCTCTGAGAGTAGTAGTTCGAAAACATATTTATTAGTTTTGCATTCGTCCTTTGAATTATATCTTCTTTCAGAAGATATCTTTAGATTAATATGAACTAGTTGAATTTGATGTGGGACGTCTGTTCCGTAATGTGTTATGAAGAATTAGATGCCATTTTGTTGATTCTTGCAGCAGAAATAACCTCTGAAAACCGTAACTTAAGTCGAATGTTGGTAGACAAAACCTTGGTTCAACCAAGAGTGCTACAAGGCCAGAAAAGTCGTGTTAAAAGCACTTCATAAAGCAAGAACCTTACAAACACAAGAGGACTTAGAGGAATGTAATAAGGCTACAAACAAACACTAAACAAGCATAAAAACAACTACCAGGTAGAAGAAGAAAAGAAACTTATACAAGAAGCCGAACAAAAATGGTGCAAGGCCTCAATGCCGAAGCAACCCTATTTCCCTACGGACCTCCCACACGAAACTTGGAAAGTTTTCAGGACAAAGAAACGTGTCCAGCAAATGAAGACTAGGAAGAAGAAGTAGAGTCAGTGCTTCCATTTTCAAAAGACTAAGTACGGAAACAAATCACCGACTCAAAGAATGGTAGGCTAAAGCATGCGGACCAGTTGATATTTTTTACGAGCATCTAAAAGAAACATCGCCTGAAGTCACGAAAACATTGACAGAACTCTTCAAAGAATGTCTGTGACAGGGAAAAATCCCGAATAAATGGAGGATATCTACATCGAAGGTATTATACAAAGAAAAAGGGGATTCTTCTTTCTTCTTCTTCTTGAAAGGTGTGGTTGGACTCATGTGATATCGTCCAGTCACGAAAACATTAATTACTTAACACTGACACATGTATCACTCGTATTGTACTTTAAAAAGTAATTGATAGAAAAAAAAAAAAAAGAAAAAAAAACATTCCATAGGAGTCACACAAGAAACGATGATAACATATAGACAGAGGGTAAAGAGATTTATATCCTACCAAAATTATGATAAACATTTTGCAATGGAAGAGAGAGCATAAAGAGACTGTCAGAGGATTATAATATAATATGTGCATCATCAAGAAACTGATTTATGCTGTTCACAAGAGTAGGAGTTAGAGAGGATAATAAACACGAAATACTTGTGGGGAAGGGGATGCCCATGTTAAGCAAAGAGGATAGGAAGCGCTGGCGGGGAACATCAAAAGCAGGACATTGTAACAGAAGATGATTACTGTCAGTATCAGACAAGCCACAAGCACAGGAAGTTGGGGGAGGAAGATGAAAACGATTTTTATATTGGTGAGTAAGGGCATGATTAAAACGTAGACGTATAATAGATGTGATATGGCGCCGAGAGTACGTACCATAATAAAACCACGGTTTAAGAGGAATAACAGGTTGTAATTGATGATAAAAACATCCCTTTTCTCGTGACGTTTCATTCCAATCGGACTGCCAATGTTGATATGCTATATCCCGCACTTCATGAATGAGATCAGAAGGGGGGATCGCAAGAAAAAGAGAGGGGGATTGTTGTGATGCTCGTTTAGCTGCCTGATCAGCAGTCTCATTCCCCATGATACCAGAGTGACTGGGAACCCAAACTAGAGTTATATAAACACCAGAACGAGTAAGGATATATAAGAGATACTTAACGCTATATAAGTACCAATTAGGGGAAGAGAGAGGCGAGCATAAGGCATGCAGAACATTTTGTGCATCCGTGAAAATCGTAACCTTATCATAAGCATGTGACTTGATGGTAATGAGGGCTTGTCTAATAGCAAACAATTCGGCGGTAAAAACAGAAAAGGCAGAAGGGAGGGAAAACTCAGAGAGAGTATACGGTTGGGGGATATAAAAGGCTGCTCCAACGCCGTGTGCTGATTTTGATCCGTCAGTAAAAATGCTTACTTCCCTTATGTAGAGGGAAAGTCGAATACGTTTAGTTGCAAGAGGGGAAAGAGGAGTAGAATGTGTTAGACAAGAAAATGATTCAGAAGAAGAAGATATAATTACTTGAGGACAAAAGGACTGACTGTCATAAGGGATAGAGTATAAAGGCAATGTGGGTAAACGGAGGAGCTCAACTTCGCTTGGTATAAGAGAACGAAATGCGGTATATAAAGCAGGGACACGGTTTCCACGGGGAGATTTGGAAGAATAATAAGAATGTAAAAGTCGTAGCTTGGGGATAAGCTGAGACCGGGTAACAGTAAAATGTTTGAGGACATACTTAGCGGCTATAGTCTGTCGCCGAATCTTTAAAGGCTGTTCACCGGCTTCTATTAATAAGGCATTGGTTGGTGTAGTTTTAAGTGCTCCTAAACAGACACGTAGTGCGCGGTATTGTATTGTATTTAAAGGGGATTCAAAGGACCCGAACTCATACAGAGGGACAGCTCTGGAATGCTCTCCATTGAAAATTCTGACAGGCCTCCTGGCCAAAAGAGTTAGCAAAATGACATCTCGCGCAATCCCTGAACAACATTTGGTTTCACCAAACAGAAATCCACAATCCAAGCAGTAAGTTGCTTGCAGAAAGACATAGAAACAGCGTTGGAACTTCCAAGAGGGAAAATTCATGCAATATTTATAGACTTCGGGGCTCCTGCTGACGCTATAAATCTTCAAAATGATCGAAGTGCAGCTTGAGAACCGGGACTAACTCCATTTTCTATGGTGGGATGAATACAACACCAGAGCTTAGAAGATTCAAATTCGGAACTAACTGTAAGTAGTTAGGAAAAATAATCGGGGAACATGCCTCATGGAGTGAGACAGTTCATGTGAGTGTGAAACTGATTGTCACAGTTTCACGGAAGTTCTAGATCTGAAATGAAACAAAGAACGGGATATATTAGCAGCTGAAATCGAGGGTGAATCACTGTGTTTACAAGACGTTATTACGAAGAGAAGGTTATTGTCCGTAATCCGGAAAGTCTATTATATAGTTGGGTTTCTCTCCCTTGCACTAATACCTTCCAAATATCTCTTACAAAAAACCTAGAAAATTGTGGCGACTGAAAAAACGGATAAAGCAATGATAAGAACCGGGGCGCTCCTCTTCCTGTAACTACTGGTAATTTCGCACGTTACAGTGAAATCATGCAATTTGATACAATAGTTCTTCGACTAATCAATGATAGAAGAATGCAGAAGAGTTTTTTGGTGAATGCATTCTTTCATTGACGCTACCCAATGTGCCTACGGACCAGTTTTTTTCCATGAGAATTGAGAATCCAGACGGAGTTTCCATACAGCTGATTGAGGCTTAGGCCCAATTAGCACCTCTCAAAACCCTTACCATATGTCCCACCCCTCAATGTAGATGGGGAGGTAGAATAACATCCACGGTACGGTTTACCTGTTGAAAGAGGCGAGTTAAAAGGTTTCCAGGGAGCGTGGGTTGGCGACCACGGGGTCCTTAGCTGAGTCATTGCATTGTTTCCTCTTACTTATGTCAGGTTCATTTTCTATCCTATCTGACCTGCCTTGGTCAATTCTTATTCTATTCCTACCTTGAAGGTTATTAGGCGTCGAGGCCCATGGAATATTTCATTTTCACGCCCTTCGTATACCTTTTCCTATTTGGCCGATACCTTCGTTTCTTGAAGTGTTGGACCGCTTCCATCTTTTTCCTCTGATTAGGGCTAATGGAGGACGTCTGCCCAGTTGTACATCTTAAAACAATAACCACCACCACCACCACGACCACAACGTTAAAAGTTGACGTGCCGGCAGTCTAGATGGCTTTGAATCAAAATACCTGAACGCAGTAGGTGAGGACATGCGAATCATCATTATAGACTGTTATGCCTTTCAGCGTTCAGTCTGCAAGCCTCTGTGAATTTACTAAACGTCGCCACAATCCTCGAATTGCAACTAGTGCTGTGGCCTCATTTAGTTCTATACCTCTTATCTTTAAATCGTTAGAAACTGAGTCTAACCATCGTCGTCTTGGCCTCCCTCTACTTCTCTTACCCTCCATAAAATAGTCCATTATTCTCCTAGGAATTCTATCCTCCTCCATTTGCCTCACATGACCCCACCACCGAAGCCGGTTATGCGTACAGCTTCATGCATCGAGTTCATTTCTAATTTAGCGTTTATCTCCTCATTCCGAGCATCCTCCTGCCATTGTTCCCACCTGTTTGTACCAGCAATCATTCTCGCTACTTTCATGTCTGTTACTTCTAACTTATGAATAATATATCCTGAGTCCACCCAGCTTTCGCTCCTGTAAAGCAAAGTTGGTCTGAATACAGACCGATGTAAAGATAGTTTCGTCTGGGAGCTGACTTCCTTCTTACAGAACACTGTTGATCGCAACTGCGAGCTCATTCCATTAGCTTTACTACACCTTTGTTCAATCTCACGTACTATATTACCATCCTAGGAGAAGACACAACCTAAATACTTGAAATCATCTACCTATTCTAGCTTTGTATCACTAATCTGACATTCAATTCTCTCGGATTTCTTACCTCCAGACATCAGTTTAGTCTTCGAAAGGCTTATTTTCATACCATAGTCATTGCACCTATTTTCAAGTTGCAAGATGTTAGACTGCAGGCTTTCGGCACAATCTGCCATTAAGACCAAGTCGTCAGCATAGGCCAGACTGCTTACTACATTTCCACCTAAATGAATTCCTCCCTGCCACTTTATACCTTTCAACAGATGATCATGTAAACTACGAACAATAAAGGTGAACGATTACAGCCTTGTCTAACCCCTGTAAGTACGTATACCCTGAACCAAGAACTCGTTCTACCATAAATTCTCGCTGCAGCCCAATTGTCAACATAAATACCTTTGATTGATTTTAATAATCTGCCCTTAATCCCATAGTCCTCCAGCATGGTGAACATCTTTTCCCTCGGTACCCTGTCATATGCTTTCTTTAGATCTACGAAACATAAACACAACAGTCTCTTACTCTCGTAGCATTTTTTAGTTATCTGGCGCATACTGAATATCTGATTCTGACAGCCTCTCTGTGGTCTGAAACCACACTGGTTTTCATCCAACTTCCTATCAACGACTGATTGCACCCTCCCTTCCAAGATGCCAGTGAATACTCTGCCTGGTACACTAATCAACGAGATACCTCAATCATTGCTGCAATCCTTCCTGTTCCCTTGCTTGTAGATAGCTGCAATTACTGATTTTGTCCAATCTAAAGGAACCATACCAACACTCCATGCTAATCTTATTCTATGAAGCCATTTCATCCCTGCCTTCCCACTATACTTCACCATTTCAGGTCTAATTTAATCTATTCCTGCTGCTTTATGACAATGTAGTTTATCTACAATTCTTTCCACTTCCTCAAACGTAATTTCACCAACATCATTTTTCTCCTCCCCATGAGGTCCGTTGTTCGCGACACCACCCTGAAGATATCCTTTTACGTTGAGAAGATTTTCAAAATATTCCCTCCACCTGTCCAGTGATTCCCTGGGATCTATTATGAGTTCACCGGGTTGACCCAACAAACTGTTCATTTCCTTTTTCCCTCCCTTCCTAAGATTCTTCTTTGCTGTCCACAAAGGTTTCCCTGCTGCTTGACCTAGCCTTTGCAGGTCATTACCAAAATCTTACCACCACTTCTTTTGGATTCAGCAACTGTTTGTTTCGTTCTCTTTCTTTAATATATGTACAATTCCCTATCTGCATCGGCCCTTGTTTGGAGCCATTTCTGATAGGCCTTCTTTTTACGTTTACAAGCTGCTCTCACTTCATCATTCCACCAAGATGTTCGCCTTTTTCCATCATTACACACAGTTGTTCCTAGGCATTCCCTTGCTGTTGCTACCTCAGCATCCCTGTATGCCATCCATTCTCTTTCTACTGTGTATCCTCAACCTGCTTACTGTCCAATGTTCGGAACTTCCTACTAATTATATCCATGTACTTCTGCCTAATTTCTTCGTCCTCTAGATTTTCTGTCCTTATTCGTTTACAGACAGATTTCACTTTCTCTATCCTAGGCCTAGAGATACTTAGTTCACTACAGATCAGATAGTGGTCTGTTTCATCGAGAAAAAGAAACAACTGAAAAACCTGCATATTCCTAACAGATTTCGTGAATTCGAAGTCTGTTAAGATATAGTTTATTATGGATCTGGTACCCCTAGCCTCCCATGTGTAACGGTGAATAGCCTTATGTTTGAAGAATGTATTCGTAAATGCTAAACCCATACTAGCACAAAAGTCCAGTAAACGCTTCCCATTCCCATTAGCTTCCATATCTTCCCCACATTTACCAATCACCTTTTCGTATCCTTCAGATCTATTTTTAACTCTCGCATTGAAATCGCCCATTAGCACTATTCTATCCTTGCTGTTGACCCTGACCACGATGTCACTCAATGCTTCATTAAACTTGTCAACTTCATCCTCATCTGCACCCTCACATGGTGAATACACTGAGAGAATTCCTGTCCTAATTCCTCCAACTGACAAATCTACCCACAACTATGTTGCGTGCAATGGTATTCCTGATAAACAGCCCTACCCCATACTGTGCCCTTCCCTTTCTAACACACGTCAAGTACACTTTATAATTTCCTATGTCTTCTTCGTTATATCCCCTTACCCGAATATCACTTTCTACTAGCACATCCAGGTGCATCCTCTTTGCTGACTCAGCCAGTTCTACTTTCTTTCTTCCATAAGCCTCATTAATATTGATAGCTTCCCATCGAATTCCATTTCGGTCGCCAAGTTGTTTCCTAGGAGTCCCTCGCCTGTCAAATGGGAGTGGGACTCCGTTACTCCCACAGGTCCGAGGCTTGCTTAAAATGTTCTGAGCTCGGTAAATTCATGAAGCAGGATGCTACCCTACTTACACATAGTCCAAGTGAGGATATCTCTTCTAATGGGTTATGGACCACCAGTGGATTGTATAGTCCTAGCCGCCTGAGCACAAGAAGGGCTATGACTCAGAATACGTCCGAGATGCGCACTCCGCTTCTATAGCAACTGGTATCCCGACTCTCAGGACCACTTACTAGGCCACTCAGCCGTTGCCAATGATTCACGAACTAGGGCGTGACTACAGTAACCCACACCATGAACCATGGCATTTTTTAAACATTGCATAAAAGCTCCTATGTTTCTTCTTTCGAATTGGGCCATACTTGGAGCCACACTTATTCAATAACTGAGCTTTGTCCAGTATTGTCGGATCATCTTCCGGTAATGAAATGGCGTATGGCTTTTAGTGCCAGGGGTGCCGAGGACATGTTGGCTCGCCAGGTGCAGGTCTTTCGATTTGCCTCCTATAAGCGACCTGCGCTTCGTGATGAGGATGAAATGATGACGAAGACAACACATACACCCAGCCCCCGTGCCAAAAAAATTAACCAATGATGATTAAAATACCCGATACTGCCGTGAATCGAACCCGGGACCCCTGTGACCAAAGGCCAGCACGCTAACCATTTAGCCATGGAGCCGGATATCTTCCGGTGTAACCACTTTATTTCCTCTGAAACGCGGTGTACTCATCTTTTTTCATAGTTTTTCCTGAAAACTACGGACTTTCCTCAGAATCTGTCCCACAACCTGTCTGTTTTGTAAGTCTGTTGGCTCCAATTCTTTTGCGTCCTTCTCAGTCTGCCTCAGCCCTGTGGTACGAACGTTCAGTAGGAGCGATTAGGGCGAAGGGGGAAGCGAGGGAAGGGGGGCAGTCTCCCTCCCCCGCACTTTGTGGAGATAACTTTACATTCTTATTCCATTTTAAGCGGCTAAAAATAAGAAAGGAATTATTTAAAAAAAGCAATTTTTACGAGCCCTGATGTCTTATACGTAAATTCTTTCCTTCATTTTCTTTAATTATTTACACAACTTATTAGCGGAAATACGCACAAAATGTCGTTCGTTGTGGTTGACCCACAGCAAGTAGTGGACACTTGCATGCGCTGTGAGAAAGGGCAGCAGGGGTATATTTTTTGCCAAGGTCATGGACACTTGAGGTATGATTCATCCGCTTGCCGCACGCATTTCTCAGTTTGGCACTCTCTTTAGGGTCTGTTTGTTTTTTTGTGCGTAGTCAAATACTAAATGATTTTTAGTTATATAATCACGCCGTGCTTCTATTTAATTGTAATACATGTGTAATATTGTTCCTTTGTCTAGTTTTGAATCAAATCTAAAAAAATATTACCGCACTTCCGTTGGTAAATTGTCAAAATTTATCGAAATTCGCTCAGAGAGCATCAGAAACCTTACCACTTTGTAGCTTTTTTGTTTTTCAATGTTGATGTACATAACCCCGTAACACCCCCCTAACGCCTGCAATATTACTCAAACCCAGGTACTTTCTGTTGTCTGAACATCATCCCCCCCCCGCGCTTCTAATTCCCAATCGCCGCTACTGCGGGTATTCTTGTTTTACCAGAAGGTGAACAGACGTCGGTCAGTCTGATGGGAGAAGATTTTGTCACGTATCATAGAAAACTACCCTCGTTTTCTTGGAATAGTTAAAGGGTCTCTCTATCGGCGATTAGAGCTCGGAATTTTGATGTCACCGTATTCCCCATTTTCCAGTACTGAGACTAAGGTGTTTGTAAGGATTCCTCTATCTCTCTGATTTCCAATTTCTCAGTCAAGCCTTTTTCTGTTTAATGACGGATACTCCATAGCATACAGGGCTTCCGGGCGGATGACTATTATGTTTCAGCTTCAGATTGTGACTGGCATATCTTTTTTGTAGGCATTTTGTGTCACTCAATAGGTCATTACAGCTTGGTAATTTTCGCGGAGAGTTGTATGCACACATGTTTTATAATATTTTGTATTTTACGAAGTTACTTACAGCTGAAATATCTTTCATTCAGTACTATTAGAGTAAAATAGAATTTTCATGAAACTTGTGGGTGTGTTGTGATGTTAGAATAAATCACTCGCGATCAAACTATACCGAGCGGAATGGCCGCGCGTGTTAACCAAACTCTGCATTCGGAAGACGAGCAAGTTGGAACCCCACTGTCGGCTGTCCTGAGTATCGTTTTCTGTGGTTACATTTTTACTTCCAGGCAAATACCGGGACAGTTCCTATTCATAGGTCACAGTCGATTCCTTTCACCTCCTCACCCAGTTTCATTCACGTCATTCATTTCATCTTCATTAGCCTCTCAAATGAAGTTTGCATCAGGAAGGGCATTCGCCCGTAAAATGATGCCATATCGTTTCATCTCACCTAATCCCAGACCCCGATTCCGAAAACTATTCGGGAGGAAATCTAGCATGAAGCAAAGCGAAGTTATCTCCGTACAGGCCATGAAGACCCTTGCAGGGCTGAAAGCTAAACGCGGAAGAAGGTCTAAGAAGAGCTGATGAGACGACAACAACTCTTCAGCGTCACTGTAGTACGCGAAACTTTTAGTGATACTTCGGCTCCCTAGTGCTGAATCGGTAGACCTCGCTTATCTTCGACATTCGTATTGGCAATCTCTGACACAAAAAATATGAAACCATTATGCGTCGCCGTGATACATCTGGCGGTATAAGTGCAACACTTTAAATACTGCGGTTATTTACACAGCAAAATATAGGTTAAGCTTGAACATGAGTGAGGAAAATCAAGGCACATCACAGGAATGACCTAGAACTCCTACAGGGAAACGACTGTTTAGAAAATTCATATCGATGGATCATACTATCGATTCAGTTCAGACTTCATTTCCATTCAATTGGCAGTATTCCCTCCTCACTGCTCACCCCCTTAAAACGAAGTATCACTAAAAGTTTCGCGGACTATACTGAAGCTGACAACAAATTACAACTGCGTTCCGTTAATCCAGAAGGATCTGTAGCAGCAGCTTCACAATGAGGACATCGTCAGTGAAGTACGTCGATGGCACATTGAAGAAGAAGTCGAAGACGACGAAGAAGAAGAGAACACCACCACCAATCTGAGTGAAAATGTTGGTATTCTTAGGATAGGTAAAAGGCATGATAACCTTTTGGAAATATAAATCATATGTTCACTCAAGAAATTGAAATGGAAATTGTAACGCTGATAATAGGAAATGTTAAATGTGGCCGTGCTGTTAAGGTCTCGTAGCTGTGAGCTTGCATTCGGGAGGTAGTGGGTTCGAATCCCACCGTCGGTAGCCCTAAATATTATTGTCCTGGTTTTCCATGTTCACACCAGATTCTGCCTTAATTAAGATCACGGCCGTTTTCTTCTCAATCCTAGTCCTTTCCCTTCCTTACGTCCCCGAAAATCTTCGATATGTTAGTGCGATCACGAAAATAAATAAATAAATAAATAAATAAATAAATAAATAAATAAATAAATAAATAAAGGATACCATGTGAAACTACACTATGAAATCCCGATGCACATTCATAAATAAATTAGCGGAGGAAAACATATTAGATACTTTTTATTTTTCAAAAAAATTTACAACATTTTTATACATTCTTAAAGATTACAATCCAGCTGTAATATCATAAAATACATCTCTAACTTAAAATAAGAAATTATATATTACAAATATATGGCACAGTTCGTGTTGGATATATTTTGATTACTTGCAGTCTTCTTTGGTAAACAGCTGATTCACTGATTGTGATGTACAGTATCGTAAGGCTGTATTATTTCACTGTTTGTGGAATATAACTCCTGCTGGGCATTAACTTCCTCGTATCTGTGTATCACTGTTATTAGTGTATGGTTGTACTTGACGTAGCGAGACGTTTAAGGTGACTTGCTCGACATTGCAATGGAAAATGTTTGGTAATATTTGAAGACAGTTTTCTTTAATTTTCATTTATCCCAGGGGAAATATACAGGGTAAGTTTACTTAGTCATTTGGATAAAAAAAATTCGAATAAAATTCACAGAGAATGAGCCGAAGGGGCGTATTATATTAATGAAACTCTGTTTAATTGACAATATTTTGTTTTTGCAAGGTTATATCTTTAGCTGAAAAGGGGGGGGGGGGGGAGATGGGCTCTATCTGGAATTGTAAGAGATTTAGCGTCGACAAAAACCGACACCATAACCAGGCACCAGTCTACAGTACGCGAAACTTTTAGTAATACTTCGGCTCCCTAGTGCTGAATGGGTAGACCTTGGTTATCTTCGAGATTCATATTGGTAACTTCTGACATAAAAAAATATGAAACCATTATGCATCGCCGTGAGACATCTGGGGGTATAATTGCAACAATTTAAATACTGTTCTTATTTACACAGCGAAGTCAAAATATAGCAGGGCTGGCCACAACGAGGCTCGCGAGCCGCATGCGGCTCTTGAGTCAGTCTCGTGCGGCTCTTTACACCAAGCGTAGAGTAAAATGAATTTATACAATTAATGGAAACTAACAGCATCTCGCGGCCGGCGACAGTCAGTAGCAGCAATGTGCGCCTTTACGTTATTTAATGATTTGAGATCACTTAAACCTTCATTTTCATTCCTGGAAAATCCTTCTGCTGTTGATGTTGCGATCGATGGCTGGCCTGTTTCATCACCAATAACAAAGGATACAGCAACTGTAGAGTTGGAGCTACTAGAACTGCAAGAGGACGAAGGAGTAAAAGGACTCAAACGAAGTGGCGTTTCTACCAGATATTTTTGTAAGAATGCTCCAGAAGAAAAATGCCCACTAACAAAGGAGTGTGCTAAGAGACTTATCTCAATCTTTGGGACTACATAAGTGTGTGAATCACTGTACTCAACACTTAAATTCATTAAATCTAAATATCGATCTGAACTAACTGATGAACATTTCAGTGAACTTGTGTGAAATCCGCTTACCAGCGGTAGAGTGTCGGCCTCCGGATCCAAAGATAGTGGGTTCAAACCCGGCAGAGATAGTCGGATTTTTGAAGGGCGGAAAAAGTCCATTCGACACTCCATGTCGTACGATGTCGGCATGTAAAAGATCTCTGGTGACACATTTGGTGTTTAGCCGACAAAATTAATTAAATCTCAGCCATAGACGCCCAAGAGAGATCCGGTTTACTCGGTCTGCCATCTAGTGAGGGTCTAGAGTAAAACGGAACGTCGAAATTGACGAGCAGACAGCCAGATGGCGTCACATTGAAATGTCTGCACACGGTAGCTGAGGCCATACGATTATTATTATTATTATTATTATTATTATTATTATTATTATTATTATTATTATTATTATTATTATTATTATTATTATTATTATTATTATTATTATTACCAATTATCAGCCAGATTTCAAAAATCTAACAGCAAAAATGAACACTCGAAAAAGGACTTCTCAAAAGTAAAATCTCATTCCTTGATGTGTACCTTAACAATAATATTCTGTGTAGTGTAGGAAATAAAGATTCTTTCATTTTTTATAAAATGAAAAACGTGTCTTCATTTTATAAACCATTTTCTAAACATGCTCCCAATTTTGTCTCCTAAACTGGCTCCTAAATTTGCGGCTCCCAAAATTAAGGTTAGTGACCACCCCTGAAATATAGGTTAAACTTGAATATGAGCGAGGAAAATCAAGGTATCTCACAAAGGAACAACCTAGAAATCCTACACGGAAACGACGGTGTATAAAATTCATATCGATCGATCATACTACGGTATCGATTCAATTCAGACTTCATTTCCATTCAGTTTGCAGTATTTCCGGAACGGGGGTAGCTCCCTCCTTACTGCTCAGCCGCGTAAAACGAAGTATCACTAAAAGTTTCGTGGACTGTACGACATTTGGATGGCAGAAGGATGCCATTTTTTTTCCTAGTCGCTTTACGTCGCACCGACACAGATATGTCTTATGGCGACGATGGGACAGGGAATGGCTAGGAGGGGGAAGGGAGCGGCCGTGGCCTTATTTAAGGTACAGCCCCAGCATTTGCCTGGTGTGAAAATGGGAAACCACGGAAAACCATCTTCAGGGCTGCCGACAGTGGGGTTCGAACCTACTATCTCCCGAATACTGGATACTGGCCGCACTTAGGCGACTGCAGCTATCGAGCTCAGTGGACGCCATTTTGGTGGAGGGAAAGGCATGTTTCTGGAAGATGTTGAAATATAAAGAGAGGCTTAAACAAAGCAATACCGAATAATTTTAACGGTAAAACATTAGTAAAAAATTCTGAACACTGCGGAACGAGGAGACAATTATTCCATCTTCTAAGCCTAAAAACGTGTCTATGATTCGATGTTTCGCTGTGTATCTGAGAAAATTTTAACTTTTATTCTTACGGCCTTCTGTAAGAAAATAAATTTGTTCATTTCAAACACACAACAATGCCCATTATAAATCTGCTTCTTGTGTAGAGAGTGGCGGTGTATAAAATTAAAAATGTGATATTAATAATATTTGTTTTACATCCCTCAGACACATGAGGTGCCGTAATCTTCACCCGCAGAAATTGTTTTATGTGCCAGTAAAACGAGGCTGACTTATTTAAATTACCTTCAAATAGGCTACCATTGGATTGAGCAGGGACCGAATTCACCAACTTTGGTTCAGAAAGACTGTCAACTGTCGCAAACCTCTCAGAAAGGGGCGGCAAGAAGTGGTTCCAAAAGAAAGTAGTCGTCTTTGGAACGTGATGTCACACACGAGTGTTGTTAGTGAGGTGGATAGCTTGAAGAACAAATGAAGGGATATTGAATCAAGGAATTAAGAGAACAATCTGAAGAAATTTAGAACCGAAGGTGTGAGTGATTGGACGCATCTTGAGGGAATCAAGACTTCTTGGGATTTTTCCGAATTTCCCAAACTGATTTATCTATAATGTTTTGTATTTAACATGGTGGGTTTTGAGAAAGATTTGTCGTTCAAAATTACTCCTAAGAAACTGAAAGGTACTCCTGAAGTATAATAAAGACGTAGATTATTATGTACTGTAGTATTATTTAGCCAGAAAACAAATCAGAAGGTACAGCCCTTTAGAATGAAGTTCCAGTAGATTGTCATGGTGCATAAGATTAAATGTCCTAAAATTCAGAGACCATATCATTAGGAAAGGTAATAGCGTTGTAAATCAGAACTGACGAAGAAAGTGTATATCAGGGTGGAGAATAGAACAAGCGACTGGAAATAATAATAAACATAAATAACGTCTCGTTGTTACCGCGTATCTTAGTGAGTTATGATCCCCAGTTTTTTAAGTTAAATTGTGGATGGATAATATTGAACAAATTCTTATTCTTCAGTAATCTGCAAACATTAATAGGCAGACTAAGAACAAGGAACGCTACATAACAATTTTTGTGAAAGTATAAAATGATAACTAGTCTATAAAACCTACCAATTAAGAAATAAACTAGATATATATTTTAAAGCAAAGGGAAAAATAGAAAGTTCAAAATAATTTTGTAATATTTTTTCTATATTGATTTCAAGCATAATGGCTCATTATTATAATAAATAAATGTTTTTTTTTAGGTTAGAGTAGATGATGTAGGAGTTACGTTGAAATGAAAATGTTAGCACAGGGTAGGGTGGCATGAAGAGCTGCATGAGACCAGTCTGTAGACTGCTGACCCAAACGAAAACAAATATTCATACGAATATAAATGGAGAGAACTGTGTTCAAACATTGGTTGTACCGAGGATAGAATATTACTATAATTTTCATACATCCTTAAACGTCGCTTCGTAATCTGAGTGGAAGACTGCCATCACTCAAAAAATCATGAGCACATGTGAATTCCCTATCACAAAACACGTATTTCAAAGGAAATTGTATAATTTTGAGAGTAGCAGATGGATACGCTCTTCATCATAGAATCCCCAGGAAATACATACGACTTAAAACCGGCTTTATGGACTCTCTTGAACTGTTTCGCTGGGAAATTGTACATTTGCAGTTGTGGCATTCTTCATGTGGTAGCACAATGTTTTAAAATCAGAGCTACAACGATTTTAACAGTCAAATTTCCTTCCTGGTAGCAGTCTCAAAATAGTAACATGTACTGCACAAATAAAAATGTGTGGAATACATCCTTACTTTTGCAAACCGAAACTGTATAAAGGGAATCTTTTCAACAAGTGATTCATGTTTCTCTGAACTTGTTGAAACCCCTTGTACATCCGTTTATGGTTCATTAGGCTTATTTGTTTTTGCATCGGCAACTTTTCCGCTACTACGCACGAAACATGCTGGTTTTATTATTTTGTTTAAGACTCTTGGCAAACTGTCAGAAAAGAGAACTTTGAATTTATCATTATGACAAATGCGGTTTCTAACGTACGGAGCGCAATGAAATTCGACAGGTTTTTAAAGAAAACAATCGACCCTATTTAGATTTAGTTGGTCTTGTGTCAGCAGAAGCGCTGTAGAAGAACATGGAAAATAGCTTCTTGGACCCTGCATTCTTTGAGCTGCTTAAAGGTTTGTAATTTGATTCGCGGTGTTTGCAAATGAATACACTTTTCTGGAAGCAACCATCTTATGTACAAGCTTTCATTTATGAGATGAATCTAATGTAAATCTTATGTGTAAGGAATATAGGTTTTATTATTTGAATGAATGACATCGAATGAGAAAGATAAATAACCTGCCTCCTTGCATTTAAAACGTACAAAATGCAAGTGTATGGAGGATGAATCAAAACGAAAGTCTTTCCCGTTTCAACACGCTACCATCAAATAAATATTAGTGTTCTATTCATTGTTACAAAAACACTATAAGTATGTCACTGTAAGTAGACTGGGCTGGAAATTCGTTGTGGGTAGATGTCATTTATGTGAGTAAGCAATATACAGTGGAACCTCGGATTGCGAGTAACTTGGTCTACGAGTGTTTTGCAAGACGAGCAAATATTTTAAAGAAATTGTGACTTGATAAGCGAGTGAGGTTTCGCAATACGAGCGTCACGTGTACGTACGTTTCCACCTCCCCTATGCCTTTGTTTTCCCCTCCCCCTGTCACTCTCTTTCCTGGGAAAGTGTGTGTAATCATTTCCCGCGCTGGACTTCAGTTGGCGTTCCTCGCTCGCATAGTCAACACCGTACGAGTGTACATGTTTTGTTTCTGTCATCTGTGATATAACTGTTCTGCAACAATGGGCCCTGTGAACGAAAAGAAGGCTAAAAAGTAATTCGGTCGGAAGAAGGAGATGATTACAGTGGATGAATCTGTTCAGTGACAATGCAGTGTCACATTTTCGTGAAATTCTCAAAAAGAGGCAAAAGCAACAGTCATTGGACAGGTTCCTCGTTAAAGTTGCACGAAAAGAAAACACTTCCAATGAACCAACCGATAGCAGTGATTCCGTTAGTGAAATTCGTGCTACACAGTAACTCTTCTCATGTCATCTCTCGTCTCCCTCACACCAACAATGATTCTATTGTAAGGTAAAGTACAGTTTAATTGTTTTACGTTATATTTTGTTTTAGTAATGTTATGCGAATAAATGTTTTTGTGTTGTGGACGAATCATCCGAGTTTCAATAGTTTCTTATGGGAAAATTTGCTTTGATATACGAGCGATTTGGATTACGAGCATGTTGCCGGAACGAATTATGCTCGCAATCCAAGGTTCCACTGTAACCTTGATTTGCAGATGGTTGTGGATGTGATAATTAGTAGTACTCAGAAGTGAAAAAAAAAAACAAGAAAAAGAAAAAAAAGAAGAAATCAAAGACAGTACAAACTCCGAAGCCTTGTGAATTGAATTTGTATAATTTTGGTAAAATTTTTATTGATATTATTCTACAATAAAGAGAGCTCCCAAAACTAGTAATGGCCTAGATCAAATTAGCCGAATAAGACGTTTTAATATACTCATACTACAAGACGGCTATTAGGACAGAAATCACTGGCACAAATACTTTCTCAGAGGCATCGCGTACTTACACTGCTGATGTAAGCCCGCCTAGTGGCCACGACCGTTAAAGCGTTGAAGTCTGTACTGTATGACACCGTGGTTAGCCTGTTCAGAATGTTGGCCGGCAGGGTAGGGGAGGTGGTGGCGTACAATTTCTGATCACTAGATTGAGTGCCAAAAGCCTGGATTAAATTACAAACCTCTCTGCAGTGTTCGTGTGAAGTGAGGGCACATGACGCTGTTGATGGTGATTCTCCGTCGGATGGAGATGTAAAGCTTTGAGCAGAACTCTTAGTGTTGTTCGACAGGAGTAGGCTACGTGCCGGCACAGGGTTTCACCCTCTCCCTACCTCATTATCATCATCCGATATCCAGACGCTCAGGTCACCTATGAGCGTCAAATAGAAAAACTTGCACCAGGCGAGCCGAACATGCCCTTGGACACTCCCGGCAGTATGTTGGGTTACTCGGCTCGAAGGCTGGTTTGATCCTCCACAGCTCCGCCAACAGCTGTCATAGATAGCCTTGGCGTAGAGAAATGAGCTAGTTTCCCGTTGCTTTCCTCACCGAGCCAAAAGTTGCTATTATTCATCAGTCTGCCAAGCCCACTGAAATGAATGCACCAACCAACACTATGAGCGATATTTTCACACCATTCATAAGAAAGACTGGCTGCATTATGGAATGGCATTTACTAGCATCGCTCATACCTCGGTCACTTTCATATTGTCAAAGCCAAGGATGAGACTGAGACAGGTCAATGAAAGTAAGAAATTTATTCTAGCACATACCAGAAGTCACAGTGCACTGTAAACACTACATCTCGCCAGAAAAGGCATCGATAAATAAATAAATAAATAATTGCTGATGTGTCTGTGAATTACAAATGGTATAGTGAATAACAGTATGGTAGTTCATCTACCTGTCTTTCTTTCTTTCTTTCTTTCTTTCTTTCTTTCTTTCCTTCTTTCTTCAGCTTGTCCCAGTTATTTCCTAGGTTGCTGGAGTCACCTAGGGTCATTTTGGTCTCGGCCGGTGATTTAAGACCGGATGCCCTTCCAGACGTGATTCTTGAGATAAAAATCTCGACCCAGGATCGACCAATAGCTAATAGCTAGACCAATAGCTAAACCTCTGATCTAATCACGCCCCTCGGTAGTTCATCTACCTGAAAATCCACAGCCTGTTTCCAGTCCTTTGATCGGGTCAGGAATGGAATAAATGAAGACGCCCCCATCTTGCGGCGAGGATAGGAGTTGTGTCGGCTGCCGAAGCCTGTTGCATTCCTCTGACAGATGAAGTGAAATTATACTGGAATGAAAGATAACAGGGAAAACCGGACTACCCGGAGAAAAACCTGTCACGCTTCCGCTTTGTCCAACACAAATCTCACATGGAGTGACCGGGATGTGAACCACGGAACCCAACGGTGAGAAACCAGTGGGCTGCCGCCTGAGCCACGGAGGCTCGCACGTGTTTAGAGATAATTTACGTTGTTATTGCTCCCTCTGTTATCAAAATTAATCAATAATGTTTCTTTTTGCTTTACATTTAATTTTTTGTGAGAGGATGGTTGTCGAGGTGTACTTCATGAAGCAATAGCCACCACTAGTACCTTCCCTTTGTGGGCGGGTGTGGAAGAAAACTCCCACTGCATCCCCAGCCTGACGTAAAAGGCGACTTGAAGGAGAATCAGGGCTGTCAAATTGAGAGAGTTTGTTGGCGAGCACGGGGACCTCTCTGAGTCTTATCCCTCTGTAGGTGAGGTCGGTAGAATAACACCCACGGTATCCCGTGCCTGTTGTAAGAGGCAACTAAAAGGGGCCCCCAGGGGTCCTGAGCTTGGGCTGGTGACCACGGGGCCCTTAGCTAAGTTCTGGTATTGCTTCCACTTACTTGTGCCAGGCTCCTCACTTTCATATATCCTATCCGACTTCCCTTGGTCAACTCTTGTTCTTTTCAGACCCCGACCGTTTTAGGTATTGTGGACAAGGGAGTCTTTCATTTTCACGCCCTTCGTGGCCCTTGTCCTTCTTTTGCCGATACCTTCATTTTCCGAAGTATCAGACCTCTTTCATGTTTTCACTCCGATTAGTGTTGCCCAGTTGTACTTCCTCTTAAAATAGCAATCACCACCATTACCTCCACCGCCTTTTCCAGATGGTATTGCATAGGCTACTTACACTATTGATATGTTGGATTGTAAAGGTTACAGTGAATCACTGTCGTTAATCTACCTGACTGCTAAGTGTTAGGCATGTTTCGAGTTCTGGCAGTTTCCCATATCGATTTCATCACATTCAGTGCGTATAACAGACTCACAATGTAAACGTTGTAGCCCTCATTGACTGGCTGACAAGACTGCGTGTTCAGGATGAGTTTAACTCGAAGGAAATTACACTCTTCCATGGTAAAGTTCTGTTGCTGCTAAATGGAATGCTGGCACATTGAGCAATCTTAATATTATTGACACTCCAACTAATGCACCTTCCGCTTACTCCGCAATAGAATATTCAGTTTGGCACGAGGGTATTGTTCTTTTCGATGAGATGATACGGTATGAATTATTATTCATTTTGTATGATCGATTTTACGCCGTTTACTTCGTGCATTCTTCCAGGATTATTTTCTCCTGTGTTTCTTCAACTTCCTTGGTCTTAACTTCTTCGTCAAATATTGCTAAATCTTTGACGTAATACCACACCCCGGCATCGAAGAACGTTCCAATCGTCACGAAAGCTGAAAAAGATCATAAAAAAGAAACATGTAATAAAACAACATCAAAAGCAGTAGACATGATATAGGTGTTTGGGCTTACGCCATGTTAAGATAAAAACGTGAAATTCTGAACGTTTCGCACTGAACTTTGGCCTGTGTCTTCAGAAGAAAATCTCGACTGTTCACGCATTGGAAAAACCTTCCTTTAATTGAGAGGTTTTCATTCCCTTCCTCGAGGGGAAGGGGCGGGCCACATAACATGTGATGCCTTCTCCCTGGGCAGGAGATTCGGTGGGTTTGGGGGGTTGCAGGAGGAGGGTGATGGGTGGTATGGTTTGACTTGGTCGAGAGGAGAGTGAGGAGGGGATTTTTGACGTCTGCTTTATTTCTTGAAATTGATTACAATTTTTTACGCAGTTTTGATAGACATTGTCTTGTGAGAGGTACAATAAGTTTTGCGGTTCCTCTGAAGTAGTTAAGTACATGATGAATTACCTATATATCAAGTTAATTACATTCTACATTGCATTATATACAGCAGTTACTAGATAAAGTCGAGATTCGAGATTTTCTTCCGAAGACACAGAGGAAATTTCTCTGCGAAACGTAAAGAATTTCACCTTATTTTCTTGGCACGGCATAAGCCCAAAAGCTTATACCATGTGTACAAGTGCGGGTTGTGAAAGCATCAATGTTAACATAAACTATGTGATTGGTATATTTAACTCTTTAAGTTCTAAAGAAAACGTACAAGCTTTTAAAAATATAAAAGAAAGATAACCACCAACAATGACAAAAAATAAGTCTCGAGTTCTCTTATTGTAGATTTATTTTAACAACTATCATAATTTGTCCATGTGTTGAAGTAATTGATTCAAACCAAATTGAAATTTTTAGGATTTTGTTTTGTCAATTTATAGACTGTTACATTTTTATATGATAGAGAGTAGAGTACAGGCAGCTGAAATAGGATTTCTGAGAAGTTTGGTGCAGAAAACAAGGAGGAAGAGTGTGAAATGAAGACATACGAAAGGAGCTAACTGTGCAAAAAACAAATGACAAACTGGAACATAACAGATTGAGATGGGTTGGACATGTCAAACGGATGAAAGAAGAAAGAATACTTCCTTGAGTACATATAGCCTATTTGTCCAGTACAGATGTTAGATTGTTCAAAAAATCGAATCCTCCTGTGAGTGGGGGTAATAGAATAATATCCATGGTATCCCTTGCCTGTCGTAAGAGGCGATTAAAATGCGCCCCAGAGGCACTTAGCTTGGGAGAGTGGGTCGGTGACCACAGTTCCCATAGGCGAGTTTTACATTACTTAATATTGATGGCGCCAGTCTCCTCATATCCATCTTTCCTGTCCGACTTTGCATGGTCAACTCTTGTTCTCTTCCGATGCCAGTGCTATTAGGTTTGCGAGACCTAGGGAGTCTTTCATTTCCACGTTCTTCGCAAGGACCTCTTCTTCTTTTTCCTCGGATTAGTGTTAATAGAGGGTGTAACAATAAGATATGGGCAAACCTTCAACACATTTCTCACACGCAGAAGAAAGAAAATATGTTACATGGGCTTGGGGTCTGGAAACGCTTCATTTCCATGTCAGAACTCATTTTTTACAACTCTACATAGTCCAAAGGGCACTAGGAAAGTTTTGCAATACGCAAAAACGGTTGGTTGGACACCCCTGTTGTGGTGAGGGATGAAAAGGGGGTGAAAACCATGCGATGCACGCAGAAAAATGTCGAGGTACAGAGTCAATAAGAGTGCGGATGGTGTCCTGAGGGATGGTTCTCCATTCTCTGTCAACCATTTGCCACAGTTGGTCGTCCGTACGAGGCTGGGGCAGAGTTTGCAAACGGCGTCCAATGAGATCCCACACGTGTTCGATTGGTGAGAGATCCGGAGAGTACGCTGGCCACGGAAGCATCTGTACACCTCGTAGAGCCTGTTGGGAGATGCGAGCAGTGTGTGGGCGGGCATTATCCTGCTGAAACAGAGCATTGGGCAGCCCCTGAAGGTACGGGAGTGCCACCGGCCGCAGCACATGCTGCACGTAGCGGTGGGCATTTAACGTGCCTTGAATACGCACCAGAGGTGACGTGGAATCATACGCAATAGCGCCCCAAACCATGCCAGGCGTTGTCTAGCGGTAGGGCGCTCCACAGTTACTGCCGGATTTGACCTTTCTCCACGCCGACGCCACACTCGTCTGCGGTGACTATCACTGACAGAACAGAAGCGTGACTCATCGGAGAACACGACGTTCCGCCATTCCCTCATCCAAGTCGCTCTAGCCCGGCACCATGCCAGGCGTGCACGTCTATGCTGTGGAGTCAATGGTAGTCTTCTGAGCGGACGCCGGGAGTGCAGGCCTCCTTCAACCTCCTTCAATCGACGGGAAATTGTTCTGGTCGATATTGGTACAGCCAGGGTGTCTTGCACATGCTGAAGAATGGCGGTTGACGTGGCGTGCGGGGCTGCCACCGCTTGGCGGCGGATGCGCCGATCCTCGCGTGCTGACGTCACTCGGGCTGCGCCTGGACCCCTCGCACGTGCCACATGTCCCTGCGCCAACCATCTTCGCCACAGGCGCTGCACCGTGGACACATCCCTATGGGTATCGGCTGCGATTTGACGAAGCGACCAACCTGCCCTTCTCAGCCCGATCACCATACCCCTCGTAAAGTCGTCTGTCTGCTGGAAATGCCTCCGTTGACGGCGGCCTGGCATTCTTAGCTATACACGTGTCCTGTGGCACACGACAACACGTTCTACAATGACTGTCGGCTGAGAAATCACGGTACGAAGTGGGCCATTCGCCAACGCCGTGTCCCATTTATCGTTCGCTACGTGCGCAGCACAGCGGCGCATTTCACATCATGAGCATACCTCAGTGACGTCAGTCTACCCTGCAATTGACATAAAGTTCTGACCACTCCTTCTTGGTGTTGCATTTGCTCTGTCAGTCAGTGTACATCAACCCGTCATCACATTGAATCCCGGATGCGCTGACGTACTCCTGGAGTGTTTGTATCAATGCTAACGGATGGCATTTTAAACATTTCATTTCATGTAAAAAAAATGTGTTTCATGAGATATACTGGTACTTTCTGATCTTGTGTTTCCCATAATTAGTGTACTATGTAAAGTTGCAGGAAATGAGTTCGAACATGGAAATAAAGCGTCTCCGTACCCATTTCCATATAACATAATTTCTTCTTCTATGTGTCGTCGGCGTATGCAATGTGGGTCTCGGCTCACAAGTGACCACGGCTGGTCCGTGGTCCGACAGCTCTGCACTCCGACCGGCCAGTGGAGCAGAGGAGGGGTGGCCACGACTCTACCGTGGGTCTACGCCTCTGTATTCGGGAGACGGAGAGGGGCTTCGTTCCCACCCACCGTCGGCTGTCCTGAGAATGGTTTTCCGTGGTTTCCATTCTCATGCACTAAGGCGAATGCCGGGACAGTTCCTAGTACAGGCCACGGCTGCCAACCCTCTAACATTCTCCGCACATCTCCTTCACCGATACAAATCTCCTGGTCTGAGACACTGCTTCAGCGTCTAGGAGGCCCGCCTCCACCTTCAGGGGAGAAATGAAAACATCTAGTGAGAGGCACGTATCCTGAAAGTTAGGCCGTAACTTTTTATGACATTCTATAGATGATGGGTTCCCAATTGTACTTTCTCTTTGAACAATCATCACTACCGCACCACCTGAGTAAGGTAGGTAGGTCGGTCGGTCGGTCGGTCGGTCAGTCGGTCAGTCAGTCACTCAGCATGATCTGTATTCGAGCTATCACCCAGGTGGCAGATTTCCTATAAATTTGTTGTTTATCTAGTCTTTTGTCAAATTTACTCACCTGCCGCTGTGAGGTTGAGCAGGTACCTTAAGGACTCTCCATTGTACAACCAGCAGTTCCCCGTACCAGAACATGTCTTGCCCCAGACTAGACAAGTTTTATCTGAAAGGAAAAGAATTAATTCAAACAATGAAATCAGGTTGTCATAATCACAATACTGAACTTGAACTAAAATACACATTGTTACTCAACCATTATGGAAGGAATATTTATCAACCAACTATATCCGATATTCACAAAAAGAACATGCAAAGACTTTCAATCTGGGAGCGTAGAATGGCGACCACGGTTCTCTTAGATAAGAAGGGCATTGCTTCCACTTATTTATGCCAGGATCCTCGCTTTCATCTTTCCTATCCGACCTTTCTTGGCCAACTCTTGTTCTTTTCCGATCCCAATGGTGTTAGGTTTGCGATAACTAGGAGGGCGCCTTTTATTTTCCCGCCCTTCGTGATGTCAACATGTTTCCTTGGCCAGCTAGGTCACCAGACCTCTCGCCCATCGAGAATAATTGGGACGAGGTTAAACGATAACTACGGCACATTTGGAGGGTCATTCGCACCAGCTGTGGCAGTATCTTCCTTAGAAGAACATTCACGTCTGTTTGCCTTCATGCCCGACCGTATCACCACCTAACTTCGTCCAGCAGGTGTTTGTTACTCTGCAATACATGATTTTTGATGTTTTCTTTGTATCAAAATGTCCTATGCCTGAACCCAGTTCCGTGCCCCTGCTATGGCTCCCTGACGGTATGCTTCTTTTTTTCTTTTTGGAAGTGTATGTATGTCATGATTGCGGATGATGTAATGTGGGGATAAGATGAGGAGGTACAACAACAGCTGAATATACTGGACTGAAAAGTGGGGATTGAAGATCAAACGTAGAGAAGAGCAAAACAATGGTGAAGGATAAAGGAAGTGAAAAAGGAAAAGGAGCTATCAAAACTGGAGACAAGGAACTGGAAATAGTAGAACACTTAAAATACTTGGGAAGTGAACTGAGAGAAAGTGGAAGACTGGATATAGAAATTAAAGAAACATACAACAGGGGAGTGCTTTTTACCACCAGGTTGTGAGATGAGTATGGAACAAAGGTGTGCTAATGAAGGCTAAACAAGTAATGTACAAGGGATATTACTTACTTCTAATGACATATCCAGGTGATGCAGGGAATAAAGGAAGTATATGAGTATTCCAACGCTGATAATTTCACGATTGAAAAAGCCAACTAAACCAGTCCTGGGTGTCTTAAGATGTCCTATCATTCTACCTCTTCTTCTGGTCAAATTTAGCCAAATTGATTTCCTCTCACCACTTCAATTCAGTATCTCTTCATTCGTGATTCTATCTACCCATCTCACCTTCAGCATGTTTCTGTAACACCACATTTCAAAATCTTCTATTCTCTTTCTGAGCTAGTTATCGTACATGTTTCTTTTCCATACACTGCCACGCTCCAGACGAAAGTCTTCAAAAACATCTTTCTAATGCCTATATCAGCGTTCGAAGTGAGCAATTTTTTCTTAAAAAAGGCTTTCTTTGCTTGTGCTAGCCTGCATTTTATGTCCTCCTTACTTCTGCCAACGTTACTTATTCTACTACTCAAGTAACAATATTCATCTAAAAGTATTTAAGCTCTTTAGCCTTCATTAGTAGTCTACATCTTTGTTCCATCTTTGTGCATGATTTCAAAGACATATTCCTTGATTTCTACGTATTTTAACCCAACATACCTCAGTAAAAAATCGAATACATCATCATCACCGTCATCACCATCATCATCATCATCATCATCATCATCATCATCATCATCCCTTTCCAGCTGTGAACACTGTGTTCTAGTCCAGGTTCCGTTGTCGTATGCTGTTCTTCACGGAGTCCATCCATCGTAATCTTGATCTTCTGCGTCGACATCTGTATTTCCAGTGCTTGTCTGGCAGTCTTTCTTCTTTTATCCGCTTGGCATGTCCAAACCATGCCAGTCTGTTCTGTTCCAGTTTATCATTTAATTTTTGCACATTCAGCTCTTTTCGTATGTCTTCATTTCTCACTCTCTCCCTGCTTGTCATCTTTATCACACTCACGAGGAATTTCATTTCAGCTGCCTGTACTCTACTTTCATCTCTCTGGGTCATTGTCCAGATTTCTGCTGTTTATGTCATTGTTGTTGTTGTTTGAGTCATCAATCCATGGAACCTATCCTGTGCTAACCTTTTTATTTCTACATAACTGCTGCATCCTACATCTGCTCTAATCTGCTTATCATATTCGTACCGTGGTCTACCCCTACCGTTCTTACCACCTACACTTCCCTCAAAAACCAACTGTCCCAGTTACAAACTTACTAACATGTTTCGTTCACCATCTTTATATTTTTTATTTCTCAAATATTGAACTGTTCAAAATAATGACATGTGGATGTTAAAATTTTTTATTTTTCTGGTTGTCCAACAGTCCGTTTCGTGCGAACACGTCCAACAAGATGGCGAACAAATACAGAAAGGATTCTATTTTTCCACACAAGGAAAACAATCCAGGTTTTCATGCACAATTTGCGGCCTTCGAAACTAAATTCTTGCTTTGCGTTCTACTGATTAAACACATTAAAATCCCTTTGATTCTATGTCATACTCGGCCCACGTTAAGTTATTGTATTTACTATCATGGATTCTTTAGTTCTAGTGGGTACGGCTTTGCTACGAACTGAGATAATCGTTACTTACTCCAAAATTTGTTATCATTTCATTACACTATTGTCATAAGTATAAACAGTTTTCAGAACACTATAATATGTTGTCCACATTCATTGCATTTCTTACCTAATATGTAGCCGAAGAATATTGGTGAAGGAATGAAAGCAAACAAACTCATGATGGTTAAGCCAAACGCCATGGCTACTGGTTTATCTTTCTCCTCCACACATCTGTAAAGAAAAGGAAATGATTGGCAATATTTGTACAATAATAGTCATTATTATTATTACATTACATATTAAATAAAAATAATAATATTATGAACATTTTAACAATATTTACAAATGTACATATCAATTATTTCTGTAGTACAGTATATCGCCTCTGGCGTAGTGCTGTGGCGGTTCGTGACATTTTACTCTGGCAGGTCTGTACCGCCATCTCTTTCCCCTCCCCAATCGGTCCACTTTTTACTGACCAGCACCACGATACTTTTAGATAAATAATGATAATAATAATACGATGACACTGGCTGAATAAGGACCTGCCTGCACTATAACATTAACTGCACTGCAATGGCATATATGCACACACATTAACAGGCTAACAGCCAATACAATCCCGACTACTATGACGCTACACTGTCACACTGATCGCAATCACAAGTGATAATAACATTCACGAAAAGAAATGAATAGTTAACTCCCGAATGTTCTCTCTCCTTGCTCAAATTGCAAACCATGACAACGTATTTAACAATCTGACCACCCTAGAAATAGTGCCGTCACGTTATTGTTACATTTTAAATCTTATTTTGTAAAATGCTTTGGAATTAATCTCTAACAACAATTAATATAAGACGTGGGGGAGTATGGTGGACGGGTGGGTGTCTAGTTCCATTGGAAAGTATTGGCGATGTTGCTGAGGGCTCCGCCGTTCAGCGCTTACACCCGCCTGCACTCATCCTTCCCCTGACAAGCCAATATTGTCCTTCCGGGCTCCTCTCGGACTCCACACACTTGCAAAGTCTTAGGGCTCTGCTACCACAGTCCGAGCGCCTTTGCCGTTTATTGAAAATAGAAGAGCAAAATGTTTACAGCCGAAATAATAAAGATAACATTGTAGAACTGAATATCACACCACATAAGTTCGACTTCGCTACATTTTGTCCATCTCTTTATATCATCAATTACAGAGTGGCGGCCCCCAAAAGCCCTTCATGCACGAACCGCCACTGGTGTAGTTTTGAAACCTTTTGTGGTTGGGGACATTAGAATACATGCACGGTATCCCTTGCCTGTTGTAAGAGACGACCAAACCAAACTCCATGACGCAACACCCCCAGAGGGCCTACCAAGGGTACCAAGCGACCGCTGCTGAGTCCGAATCCCTGCAATTACGAACTGTCTTGTGGCAGCATGACGGATCCTTTCGGCCTTTGTACTTGACTTTCTAGACCGGAGCCGTTATCTCACCGTCAGATAGCTCCTCAATTGTAATCACGTAGGCTGAGTGGATCCCGAACCAGCCCCCAGATTCAGGTAAAAATCCCTGACCTGGCCGGGAATCGAACTTGCTACCCTGCACCGCGGGGCCGGCCAAGGTATCTTCCAGTGGCTGTTCTTATGGATGGGAACGTGGGTTGCTTCTCATATTAATTGTGGCAGGCTCCTATCCGCCTCCATTTATTAACACCACTTCTCTTCCGAACCCACCGCTATTATGTTTGCGAGATCCTTCGTGTACTTTTGCCGATAACTTCATTCTTCGAAGTGTCGGACCTCCTCCATTGTCCTTCTGATTAGTGTTGTACTTCCTCTTAAAATAATCATCATCACCACCACTACCACCAATCACTTCTCGAATGACATCTGCAGATCGCAATGCTGGAATATATCCTACATTGTACAGCAAAGGCATTAAGGACAATACATTCTTACCCACTACATTCTTGTTAAAATATCTCGAAAAAAAATTTGGCGATATGCTGTCGCTATTCTAACGGCCGCAGGGTTTTCGAGTGGTATCCTAGACTTATTTATTAAACTGTTTTCGCTGATTCGAGTTCTCATATTAACGCCTGTTATGCTCTTTTCGTTTCATTTATCTTATTCCTTCATCATTCTTTTTTCTCCTTTCAATTCTTACTTCTGCACGTTTTTGCCGAATCCTAATCAAATCTTTCTTATTCCATTATGAACTGTGTTATTCTACTTATTAAAATTAAGATTTTATAATTCCACCTTTACAATACTGTAATTGTCTTTATTACAAAGACTACATTAAATTACACTCGTGAAACATGTTTCGTCCTCTTATAGGACATCTTCAGTCACAAATACAAATACATAACATTAAAAATAAGGCGAGGACACATTGACATTGACTGACACTGGGTCAGTCCTCAACGACCTTCGAGGACGTCACTCAGTTAGCCTTAGCACTTGAGGTGGAGTGGTCGACTTAGGACGGGCAAGGAGGCCCCTATTGTCAACACACAATCAGGTTCAACTTGCATCAATATAACTCCACATCCTAATCAAGAAATCTATTATAATGTGGCATCACCACAACACTGTTTTATGTACAATATGCACATAATTTTATTCGCATAGCTACTTACGGTGTTTTATAATTGACAATTCGTTGTTTTGAACAACAGGTTTAACATATGATTTTAATTGGACTTCATGCTTCGTATCATGTTCACACCGCACCATTTTAACATTGAAGATTGACAAGACGCTATCACGCCGCGTCACAGGATACAAAGACTTTGCATTTACTTATTTTAATGTGTCCTCGCCTTATTTTTAATGTTATGTATTTGTGACTGAATATGTCCTATAAGAGGACGAAACATGTTTCACGAGTGTAATTTAATGTAGTCTTTGTAATAAAGACAATTACAGTATTGTAAAGGTGGAATTATAAAATCTTAATTTTCATAAGTTGATACTTTGACAATACGGGCTCTAATATGAAATTTATAACGTGCACTGTGTTATTCTATACAACTGACCACGATGTATTCACAATGGCAGCTAACCTCCTATCTATCTACACAAATATTCACTCCCCTCCCGGAGGTGGAGGAGCGGGCCACCTAAAGGGCAACGTCCCCTCTCTGGCAAGGGCTAACCCCCAACTATGCGCGCCAGTCAACACAGCGCCATATTATAAAAGAGTATGCTTGTGACGTCACATATTTAACACAAATTTTGCATTATTTTGAAGCGCTATTCCATGAAAACTACGTTTTATATCTTCAATATTTCTTGCAACAGGTAGCCTCCTCCTTCACCTGTCAGCTGAGACATTAAACATAATCGTAAGTTAACTACTCTAGGGGATATACGCGTTCAACCCAAACACTAAAAGCGTCTTAAATTTTTTCTTTCCATGTAGTCTACCTGTTATCGAGGAACGTAATTCTACGTTAACATGAGTTTCATGTGAATATTTGCTGAAATAAATGAGTCATTTCTTACTCTTGGCATTTGGGAGTGTGTATGTGAGGATCTTCAAAAGGCAGAAGTATTCAGTCAGCAGAACGTAAAGATTGTCGGTTACAAGGATAATGTCCAGATAGAGGAGGAGACTAATGCTAAAGAAGTATTAAAATGTACGTATGATAACAATGACATTTACAATAAGATACAACAGTTGAAAACTAGAAAAGCAGCTGGAATTGATAAGATTTCTGGGGATATACTAAAGACAATGGGTTGGGATATAGTACCATATCTGAAGTACTTATTTGATTATTGTTTGGTCGGAGGAGCTATACCAGATGAATGGAGAGTTGCTATAGTAGCCCCTGTGTATAAAAAAAAGGGTGATTAGACATAAAGCCGAAAATTACAGGCCAGTCAGTTTGACATGCGTTGTATGTAAGCTTTGGGAAGGCATTCTTTCTGATTATATAAGACATGTTTGCGAAATTAATAGCTGGTTTGATAGAAGGAAATTCGGTTTTAGGAAAGGTTATTCCACTGAAGCTCAACTTGTAGGATTCCAGCAAGATATAGCAGATATCTTGGATTCAGGAGGTCAAATGGACTGTATCCCGATTGACCTGTCTAAAGCATTTGATAGGGTGGATTATGGGAGACTACTGGCAAAAATGAGTGCAATTTGACTAGACAAAAGAGTGACTGAATGGGTTGCTATATTTCTAGAAAATAGATCTCAGAGAATTAGAATAGGCGAAGCTTTATCTGACCCTGTAATAATTAAGAGGGGGATTCCTCAAGGCAGTATTATTGGACCTTTATGTTTTCTTATATATATCAATGATATGTGTAAAGAAGTGGAATTAGAGGTAAGGATTTTTTGCGGATGATGTTATTCTGTGTAGACTAATAAATAAGTTATAAGATTGTGAGCAACTGCAACGTGACCTCGATAATATTGTGAGATGGACAGTAGGCAATGGTATGTTAATAAACGGGGTTAAAAGTCAGGTTGTAAGTTTCGCAAATAGGAAAAGACCTCTCAGTTTTAGTAACTGCGTTGATGGCGTGAAGGTTCCTTTGGGGATCATTGTAAGTACTTAGGTGTTATTATAAGGAAAGATCTTCATTGGGTAAATCACATAAATGGAACTTTAAATAAAGGGTACAGATATTTGCACATGGTTATGAGGGTGTTTAGGGGTTGTAGTAAGGATGTAAAGGAGAGGGCATATAAGTCTCTGGTAAGACCCCAACTAGAGTATGGTTGTTGTGTATGGGACCCTCACCAGGATTACCTGATTCAAGAACTGGAAAAAATCCAAAGAAAAGCAGCTCTATTTGTTCTGGGTGATTTCCGACAAAAGAGTAGTGTTACAAAAATGTTCGAAAGTTTGGGCTGAGAAGAATTGGGAGTAAGAAGACGAGCTGCTCGACTAAGTGGTATGTTCCGAGCTGTCAGCGGAAAGATGGCGTGGAATGACATTAGTAGACGAATAAGTTTGAGTGACGTCTTTAAAAGTAGGAAAGATCACAATATGAAGATAAAGTTGGAAGTCAAGAGGACAAATTGGGGCAAATATTCATTTATAGGAAGGGGAGTTAGGGACTGGAATAACTTACCATGGGAGATGTTCAATAAATTTCCAATTTCTTTGAAATCTTTTAAGAAATGGCTAGGAAAACAACAGATTGAAATCTGCCACCTGGGCGACCGCCCTAAATACAGATCAGTATGGACTGACTTGGCTCTTTCAAATGCATTCCATTCAATCTTCCTCATTTTTGGACTGTTAAAAATAATAATTTAGGATCCCACCAACCTGACTGAAACAAGAAAGTTGGAGGCCCTCCCAGTAGCTCCGCTGAACTTCAGTAAGCACACGACAGCCAGGAAGGCGATGAACTTGGTGCTACAGTCTATTGGACACGGACCCGCCTTCACAGAGCCTCCTGAGTACGAGGAAGGATCGCTCATGTTGAGTGGAGTTCCATTGAGGGGAGCTGGTATGGACCGAACGCAGCTACACTCTGTGAACATCTGGAACATCATGAAATATGGCAACTTAACACAACTCGTGTCCATCTAAATGTAATAAAATATATTATAATTTTCATATTATGTCCCGTGGTTTTTTTTTTGCCTGTTTCCCTATCGGGCGCGTCCCAGGTGGCGGATCGGGGGGCTCGCCGGACTTGTCCGGAGGGCTTGAGGGAAATAAAATACCTCTCGCGGACCAAAAACAGGCACAGTCAGAAAACATCTTGAGGCAACCTCTGAGGCTCAATACCTTAGTAGTAACTATGAGATTGTCAAAGAACAATTTCCCCATTATCTTCAACTCACTAGCATGATGGCAACGTCAGTTAATGATACTACTACCCCAGGCCCTAGTATTCATACTAGGTTTTCTCGCTCATCGGATTCTGGGGGACCAAGAACATCATGCGGGAATGTATCGGAGCTTCCCAAATCTCTTCGCCCAAAGGAAAAACATTTTATTGGCAGTGTAAACATCAACACTCTTCGCAAAATTGGAAAGTTGAGGCTCTTAACAGACACATTAGACCAACTCAACATCCAAATTCTGGCACTCCAAGAAACTAGGCACAGTGACGAAAATCATTTTGAATCAGGAAACTATAGAATTTATAAAGGTAAACCAGCTCCTCCCTAACAAAATATTACAATTTGGCACTGGTTTTGCAGTGAGAAAAAATATCACAAATTCGGTATTATACTTTATATCTCCTTCTGAAAGAATTTCGCTAATTACAATCAAATCAGGAAACAAAGCTTATACACTAATCAATGCACATGCACCTACAAACAATTACAATCAAAAAGACCCACAGTAGGTAGATGACTTCTGAGATTTACTAGAAGAAACTACAGCCAAAATTCCAAAACATCATGTCAAAATTCTGCTGGGGGACTTCAGTGCACAAATTGGCAAAGAGAAGAAATTTAGGACCACTGTAGGACTTTATCCTGCTCAGAAAAGAACCAATAACAATGGAGAACGTCTAATTGGCTCCTGCGAGAATTTCGATCTAAAATTGATGACAACCCATTTCCTGGCACTTCCACAAAAGAAAATGACATGGAGATCCCCGAACATGCATTTAGGGGAATTTCAACTAGACCATGTGGCTATTTCCAAGAAAAACCAAAAATAAATTATGAACGTTAAAGTCAAGAAGGGAATTATTGAGTCCGACCACCACCTATCTCTTGTTAAAGTAAAGTTTCAACCCAACAGGAAGAAAACCAAAACAGTCAGAAACCCAAGAATCGACCCTGAATTTCTGAGACAGAGCTCAGACAATTTCCTTGCGAATATCTCCAGCGATGCTCCTTCAAACTGGCTAGAACTCAAGGACACACTCTTGAAAGCTTCACAAAACATCAGCAACCCCCCAAGGAAACTCAAACACAGGTGGTGGAATGACACCTGTGTCAAGGCAATAGAAGCCAGAATTAGGTCCTGGCTAAACTGGAGTTCTCATAAAACTGATCAAAATCGTGATGAATTCTTCAAAACACAGAAACAAACCTCAAAAATCATCAGATCTGAAAAACGAAAATATGATCAAAACAGACTGGCAGAAATCGAAGAAGATTTCAAGAAAAACAATACATGGAACTTCTACAGAACATTCAGAGAAGAATTATTCAATCACCATGCACCTTGTCTCTGTTTCAAACGTACAGATGGGATTTTGGAAACAAGTAATAAGAGAAATTGTGAACTCCTAGAAAACTATTTCATGGACCTTTTAAACTCTGAATCTCCGAAAGAACAATTCACCTATGAAAAACCAACACCTAATCCAGATTCAGAACCCCCCACATTACAAGAAGTCAAACAAATAATCAGAGATTTAAAAGACAACAAAGCACCAGGAGAAGATGGAATAATCGCTGAAATGTTGAAAATTGGTGGTGACAAACTGGCCCAGAGTATTAAAAAAATCTTACAGGACATCTGGCTTTTTGAAGAAATTCCGGAGGATTGGAAATGTGCATTGATTCACCCACTTCACAAGAATGGAGACAAATCAGATATTAATAACTACAGAGGAATTTCTGTCCTCTCAATCGTATATAAAATCTTCTCTAAAGCTCTGAGATTATCAGGCTGGATTCCGAAACGGGAGATCCTGCGCAGAACAAATCCTAAACCTAAAAACCATACTACAGATTCGCAAAACCAAACAAACAGTAATCACCTTTGTTGACTTCAAAAAGGCGTATGATTCCATAGATCGGCAGACCCTGTTCAACTTACTAGAGGAATTTCAAGTTGACAGGAAAACGAGGGAATTGATTAAACAAACTCTGACCAACACAACGTCAAAAGTTCAGTTCTTAGGAGAAATTTCTGAACCGTTCGAAATCAGAACTGGTGTCCGACAGGGAGATGGACTATTCCCACTACTATTCAATTTAGTTTTGGAAAAAGTGATTCGTGAATGGAGAAAAGAAACTAAAGGTATAAACATTGGCAGACTTCTTAAAGACAAAATTCACCTTGATTGCTTAGCTTTCGCTGATGACCTTGGGATCCTTTCGAACAACAGACAAGAAGCAATCCACTCCATAGAAAAATTGCATGATATAGCTTAAAAACCGGACTTCAAATTTCATTTAAAAATACGCAGTTTATGGAAGGAACTAAGTCAAGATTCGACAATCAACCATTAATCACCAAATGTGGAATAATTTCCCAAGTAGACAAATTCAAGTATCTAGGTGAAATTATTCAGCCAGCAGGGTTAAATCAGGAAGCTAACAAAGAAAGAACTGCTAAACTCCAAAGGGCTTACAAAATCACATGGAACAGATACAACAAAAGATGTATATCAAAAAATGCAAAATTACGACACTACAATACAGTCATCAAACCAGAGGCACTTTATGCATCTGAAACACTGATCATTGGCGGCAGGTCACAAATGAAAAGCATTGAGAAACAAGAGAGGAAAATTCTCAGAAAAATCCTAGGACCAAAGTTCGAAAATGGAATTTGGATGAAAAAGAAACCACACGAAATTTTTCAATTCACAGAAAAAATCACAGATACCATCAGAAAGAGACGACTAAAATTCTAAGGACACCTACCAGAATGGATAACAACAGGCTGACAAAGAAAATTCTAAATCTAGCTCTAACCCTGAAAATCCGCAACAATTGGTTAGCAGAAATTCATGAAGATCTACACGAAATGGGTATTGAGGACGAAACCATTCAAGATAGAATGAAATTTAGAAGCTTAGTAAACGAACATAAATTTGCAGAGAAACCAACAAGAAAAATACAGTCTGGACAGAAACACGCAGAAAGGAACACAGTGAAAAAAATGAAGAGATATTGGGAAGAAAAGAAGAAGAAACATTGTGCAAAATAAGTTCAAACGCGCTCCACAGTTGGGCACAACGAATAAAAAAAATCATATTATGTAAAAATTTTAAATCAACTGGATATTATGGTTTAGAGAATAATTTCTCTTAATGCTATGTTATTCTAAATATGGTAGATACATCCTCTAGAGTTACGTACGTGAAACGTCTTTCGTGTATTGTTTTATTTATTCTTGTAGTATTCCAGCAAGATATATCAGATATCTTGGATTCAGGAGGTCAAATAGACTTTATCGCGATTGACGTATCTCAGACATTTGATAGGGCAGATCATGGGAGATCACTGGCAATAATTAGTGCAACTGGACTAGACAAAAGAGTGAATGGGTGGCTATATTTCTAGAAAGCAGAACTCGGAGAATTACAATAGGTGAAGCTACTGTAATCATTAAGAGGGGAATTTCTCAACGCCGTATTATTGGATCTTTAGGTTCTTTTTATGTATGCAAATGATATGAATAAAGAACTGAAGTCAGAGATAAGGACTTTTTGCGGATGATAATATACTGTATAGATTTATAAATAAGTTACATTATTGTGGGCAAGTGCAAGATGACCTCGGTAATGTTGCGAGATGGACAGCAGGCAATGGTACGATGACAAACGGGGTTAAAAGTCAGCTTTTTGGTTTCATGAATAGGAAAAGTTCTCTCAGTTTTCATTACTGCATTGTTGGTATGAACGTTCCTTATGGGGATCACTGTAAGTACCTACAGTAGGTGTTATTATAAAGAATGATCTTCATTGGGGTAATCACATAAGTCGGATTGTAAAATAAAGGTACAGATCTCTGCACATGCTTATGAGGGTATTTAGGGGTTATAAACAAAACCCATGGCACTACAGCCCTCGAAGGGCCTTGGCCTACCAAGGATATAAAGGAGAGGGCATCTAAGTCTCTAGAAGGCCCCAACTAATGTATGGTTCCAGTGTATGGGAGCCGCACTAGGATTACTTTGATTCGGGAACTGGAAAAAGATCCAAAGAAAAGAAGCTCGATTTCTTCTGGGTGATTTCCGACAAAGGAGTAGTGTTACGGAAATGTCGCACAATTTGGGCTGGGAAAACTTGGGAGAAAGGAAACGAGCTTCTCGACTAAGTGGTATGTTCCGAGCTGTCAGTGGAGAGTTGGCGTAAAAATAACATTAGTAGTCGAAGCTGTCTGAGTGGTGTTTTTAAAAGTAGGAAAGATCACAATATGAATATAAATTTGGAATTCAAGAGGAAGAATTGGGACAAATATTCGTTTATAGGAAGGGGAGTTTAGGATTGGAATAATTTACCAAGGGAGATGTTCAATACAATTTCAATATTTTTTTTGTTGCAGTTATTTAAAGAAAGACTAGGCAATCAACAGATGGGGAATTTGCCATCTGGGCGACTGCCCTAAATGCAGATCAGCTTGATTGCTTGCTTGCTTGCTTGCTTGCTTGCTTGATTGATTGATTGATTGATTGATTGATTGACACACATATCTTAATTTGACGGCGATCTTGTTATGACATCATGCGCCTTAGGTCAGCTACCGTGGTCACATCTGTGTATTAAACCTTCTACTTCAACCAAATACACACACCATCCCAGTATATGTAATACTTTTTGATGCATAATATTTTGAAATGTTTCACATGTGACCCCTCCCCCGCACCCCAAACCATATTTGAAAGATGTTTCACATAATGAGTAAATAATCCGAGGATAGCTAATTCAACATACGGTATTAATGTAAAGTGTTTTTGATCGTCCTAACGGAATCGAATAACACACCTGTGTGAGTAGCTCCGAGTTAGAGTATTTTATAGCACATAAGGTTAAAACAGGAATATACACATACGTTTATAACTACTAGAACAGAAAAATAAACAACTAACTATATAAACTTACATGCGAGTGAGATAGGACTACTGATAATGTAAGCAAGATAAGATGGAGTAGAGGCCGCATACACGTACCTACGGTTTCACATGAGATCTGAGTCGATAGTAACGTGTGGCAGGGCATTTGGGACCTGGAAATTTAGCGTTGGCAGCATTCGAAAACGTAAGAAAACTAGAAAATTTGCTGTTAAAATTATCAGAATTGAAAGAAGGAAGCTGATCATTAATTTACTGAAACAGGTTTTGCCAGCCTTCTACTTTAGATTGCAGTTCTGACCTTATCTTTGAGTCTGACAATAACATGGGCTAATATCATCATGGAAATTCTCTGATGCAAACCTACTTTACAGTATAGATTCACTTTTCTTTTTATGTTACAGTTGAGCATGCCTTTTAGACTTCTGTATACTTAATTCATGGGCAGAATTTGAAATTTAAAGCACACAAAGGACAACTAAAATCAGTAGCGTTATTTATTTCACCGCTTCCTGAATCTGTTGTTGGTTCTTGGGAACAGTTATGACTTTTAGTAGACTGATTCCCACATATTTCACAGATTATAAAATTATGAGGCATAATATCGACTGATGTGGATGGACCATATTCATCATTCGAATCCACTGGTTATTTATTACCTTACGTACTTATTTTTTAAATAAATAAATAAATAAATAAATAAATAAATAAATAAATAAATAAATAAATAAATAAATAAATAAATAAATAAATAAATAAATAAATAAATAAATAAATAAATAAATAAATACATATTACCAATAGTTTTAAACATTGCGTATAGTCCGCGCACCTTTTAGCAATATTTCTTTGTACGGGTTGGTGGAGTAAGGAGGCAGCTCTCACGGTTCCGGTAATACTGCCAACTGAATGAAAATGAAATCTGAATTGAATCGATAATATGATCGATCGATATGAATTTTCTAAACCTTTATTATCTTAAGCCAACAACTGTGTGATACGCACTTTATATAACATTATATAACCTTTCTCGATGCAAATCTTGTTCCCAGCATGAATTCTATAGTTTGGCTTTGCTCTGTAAACAACAGACTAGTACGTAAAGTGTACGCAAGATGTCACACAGCGATGCATAAGCGATTCATAGTTTGTGTTTCAAAGGTTGCCAATACGAATCTCGAAGATACATGAGGTCGACCTATTCAGCACCAGGGTGTCCATGTATCGCTAAAAGGTGCGCGTACGGTATGTACATGACATGATATAGATTATGAAATTTCCGAAAATATCTTGCAAGCGTTTGCCGTTAACCTAAAAAATGTACAGATAAACTTGTGTTTGCTTTACTTTCTTTCACAGTTACGTAAGAGGAATTAAATATGCAGCATTTGAAAGTTAAAATTGTTATACCTTTTTACCGCTACTTACGTACAATAACACTTCAAGGCGGTGGATGGCTGTATAAAAGGTAAATAGTGGTAACTAATGGCATGGCAACCGTCAATAAATGCTTCGGCCCTCAATTTGGAAATGTACAATCCATTATGCGTTCAATAACACCATAAAAAAGCACATAACCAAACACAAGAGGCCTAGAACCTCTAATAAATGTCTTAAACAGATCAAGATAGATGTAAATCTTTCAAAGAATATTAGATATGGAGCAGTAACTCGAAAGTCAGGAGACCATTTATTTCATCGTATAGTCTTAGCTACCGTCTGCATACATTTTAATTTGTCGCCGGTGGGGGGGTATGGCTTTTAGTGCCGCGAGTGTCCGAGGGCATGTTTGGCTCGCCAGGTGCAGGCCTTTTGATTTGACTCCCGTAGGCAACCTGCGCGTCGTGATGAGGATGAAATGATGATGAAGACGACACATACACCCAGCTCCGGTGCCAGCAAAATTAAGAAATGAAGGTTAAAATTTCCGACCCTGCCGCTACCCCGGTGGCCAAAGACAGGCACGCTAACCGGATCATTTTACTCTAGGTCTACTAGATGGCAGAGTAAACCCAGTCTCTCTTGGACATCTACGTTTGAATTTTAAAGATTTTCCTTTGGGTGAACACTAAATGTGTCACTGGAAAACTTTTACAAGCCGACATCAAACGATATGGAATGTCGAAAAATTTTGCTCCCTCTGCCGGGCTTCGAACCCGCAATCTTGGGATCCCGAGGCAGACACTCTACCACTGATCCACAGAGGGAGCTGTGATGGTAGTTGTTCGAAAACAAAGTTATTAGTTTTGTATTCGCCCTTTGATTTATATTGTCTTTCAGGAAACTTCTTTAGATTAATTTGATCTGGTTGAATTTGATGTGAGACGCCTGTTCGGCAATGTGTTACAAGGAAATAAATGGAATTTAGTTCCTTTTTCCAGAAGAAATAACCGCTGAGAACCGTAACTTAAGTCGAATTTGCTAGGCTAGAACATTTTGATACAGCTAGAGATGTTCATTGTAAAAATAATGGATCAGTCATATGACCAGTTTATAACAGAAGAGAGACGAAGTACCGAGAAGTACTGTGAAGATGTTGAGGTTATCAAAAGTCAGAACACGCCCGATGACCTAAATGTTAGGCTCCTTTAAACAACAAGAATATTCGTCATCGTCAAGTCAGAACAAATTAAATCATTTCAAGCAGTGGTACAATTAGCTCACCTCTCAATGAAGTTGATTTATTAGAAAGAAAGATGTTGTGTCAGCTTAATAATAAGATTTTTCACAAATTGCCTAAATAGCATCAATTAAATTTAAAGCAGATAGGAAGGAGAGTTAGGGATTGGAATAACTTACCAAGGGAGATGTTCAATAAATTTCCAATTCCTTTGCAATCATTTAAAGAAAGACTAGAAAAACAACAGATAGGGAATCTGCCACCTGGGCGACTGCCCTAAATGCAGATCAGTAGTGACTGATTGATTGAACAGTGGTTAAGTTTTTGGTTTCGCAAGATCCTTGAGGAATAACGCCTTTAATGACAGAGATCGGTTTCAGTACTTGATACAATCCATAGAAGAGTATAGTGAATCACGTGAGATTGTTCATAGTTAACCACAGAGTGCAGACAGTATTATTCCCAAGCCACTGAAGCCTTGAAAGAGCGGTTCGTCAGAGATGTTCTTCTGTTACATATGTACTACATTAGAGAACTTCTCAAATTGGTAATCTCAAATAACCTTCCACATTGTTTCACCGATTACATTACAATCTCGTTTACGCTCTCTGATACTTGAAACCTGTCCTGTGCAGATCCAAGTCTGTGGTTGTTCTCTGTCTTACAAACCAGCCTGCCGGACAAACGGTGACAACAAGGTAGAAACGTCGGATTTCCAAACAACGTGGGGGTGTGGAAGATGGAAATACGACTTGGTGGGAATTTCGCATGTGGAGGTGAAATAAAAACAAAACAAAGAAAGGTTGTTCTTCCATATCAAAGAAGAAAATTGATGACATCTTGAGAACTCCAACAGCTGCAGCCCTTTATAGCTACTGAGTTTAATCTTGTCATTCTTTTTTTAGAAAACTCACTATTGTCAGACATGTTTTGAAACAAGGAACATGACCCTTGATGAAACGAGGATAAAGCCCGCGAGAGAAACGCTATTTTGTTTATTTGAGACCTAATCACATGCCGAAGAAATGTAAATCTAATGTGCATTGCTTAGGTTGTGGTAATACGCAGGTTCCAACCATGTGTCCAGAAATATACAAAGCTGAGAAAAATGCAGGAAAGGATGAGGAACCAAACAAATTACAGGCGAGTTCTGACATGGCAAATCAAACATGAATCAATCAGGAAATATGCAAAAGCTTATGATTGCCTTGCAAGGGGACGTATAAAAGGAATGGCTAGGAGGTATTGCAAATTGTGGATTTCAATGGTAGTACGTTCTGAAGCTAGAAGCCCCTTATGCTGACGAGATGCTGAGTCGTGTTTTGTTTGGTGGAAGTCACACATCAGAAGTGGCTCACAAGAGGTTCAGAATTTGGTGGCAGAAACTGAGATGAAGCTTCAACTGTGAAGTCGAAGGAAAAAATCCGTGAAGAATTTGTACTGACAACGTGGTGAAAACGTATGGGGCTGGTCTAGCATGACAAAATTCTCACAGGAAATGTCATCCCACTAATGGGGTTCTCACAGCTATTGAGACTAAACTGGGCTGGACTTTTGGTGGAGAGTCCTCCTGTGAGCGCGGGGGCTAGAATAACATCCGCGAAATTCCCTGTCTGTCCTGAGAGGCTACTAAAAAGGATCCCAAGCGATCACAACTTGGGAGCAGGCGGGGTGGGGGTTTATCGAAAAATAGCCACAAGAAGAGGTGGGATCATCATATCACTGTCTTCCGCATCGTCTGTTATACAAATTAGAAATCTCACTACCTCTGTTCAGCCTGTGCTTGATGCTTCCTGCAAGACGGAAAATGTTATCTCACTCAATGAATGTTTGGAGAAAGTTCGAATCTGAATTCAGAGAATACCTGAGTAGCGTTTTAGATTTCGGGAAAGGGATATCTAAGCTCCTGCATGACCTATTTTATCAAATATACGAGTAAAGTTTGCAAATGCCAAAACAACGTCTTTACCAGTAGATTTAAGACAGCCAGAAGTCAATCTTGAATTTGTATGGCAACCTGGTAGATTGCTAAGAAATCTACGCTGCTTCGCATTCAGCTCGAACTGAGCTTTCAATTCCAGATCTAAAACTCGTTCAATTATCCTTGTAATTATAGGATAGATTATTAGAGGATGTCAGGAATATAAGTTTTCTTTGTTGCTATTTTGCTTTACGTCGCACCGACTCAGATAGGTCTTATGGCGACGATGGGATAGGAAAGGCATAGGAATGGAAAGGAAGCGGCCGTGGCCTTAATTAAGGTACAGCTCCAGCATTTGCCTGGTGTTAAAATGTGAATCCACGGAATACCATCTTCAGGGCTGCCGACAGTGGGACACGAACCCACTATCTCCAGAATACAAGATCTCAACTACGCGCTCATAACCGCACGGCCAAATTGTCCTGTGGAATACAAGTTATTAACATGATTTTTCCCTTGTAAATTAGAACTAAACTACTCTGGTACCTGGTGTGTGAACAGCATAGTGTTAATAATTTAAAGTGATAAGAACGTAGATTTGGAGCTCACTGACACTTCTTAACTGTACACGATCTGGTCCGTCGAGTATCCAAATACACGCTTTTATTTCTCTTTTAACTTTGTTTCCGGATATTTCAGAAATATTTTTCCTTTATGTTTCTATCTGCGCAGTCTTCTGGGATTTTCATTACCGGTGCTATATTCTGAAAACAGGCCTCTTATTTCACTCAGTATACTTGGGCAATTCATGGTTTATCTGCATCCAAAATTTTACGAAGTACTGCTCTTCTTCGGTTACTAAGCAACTTCGTACTTGTATCTTCGTTAGTTTCTTTTCCTTCGAGCGTTAGAAGAGCTCTTGTGGTTTATAGCTGAGGACTGTCTGCATTGGTTTCTCACTTGATAGTAACACGTGGTAGGGTGTTCGGGACCTGGTAATTTAGAGCTGCGTTCATACAGAAACGTAAGGAAAGTAGAAATGTTGCTATTCACATTATCAGAATTGAAAGAAGGAAGCTGATCATTGATTTCCTGAAAAAGTATTCGCCAGTTTTCTACTTTAGATTGCAGTTCTGGCTTTATCTTCGAGTTGTGTCTGACAATTGCATCGGCTAGTATCATATTGGGACTTCTCCGTTGCAGGCCTACTTCCGTCTTTATTCAATTTTCTTTTTATTTGACATCTGATCATACCTCTTAGAATTATGTAGGCCCTTAATCAGTGAACGGATTTTTTTTTGTTATTGGCTTTACGTCGCACCGACACAGATAGGTTTTGGCGACGATGAGATAGGAAAGGCCTAGGAGTTGGAAGGAAGCGGCCGTGGCCTTAATTAGGGTACAACCCCTGCATTTGGCTGGTGTGAAAATGGGAAACCACGGAAAACCATTTTCAGGACTGCCGACAGCGGGGTTAGAACCTAGTATTTTCCGAATGCAAGCTCACAGCTGCGCGCCTCTAAGCGCACGGCCATTATTATTATTATTATTATTATTATTATTATTATTATTATTATTATTATTAATGTCCGACTCGTTGGCTGAATGGTCAGCGTACTGGCCTTCGTTTCAGAGGATCCCGAGTTCGAATCCCGTCCGGCTCGGGGATTTTAACCTACAGTACATTGGTTAATTCCAATGGCCCGGGGCTGGGTGTTTGTGCCTTCGCCAACATTCCTGCAACTATCCTCCACCACAATAACATACAGTTACCTACACATGGCAGATGCCGCCCACCCTCATCGGAGGGTCTGCCTTACAAGGGCTGCACTCGGCTAGAAATAGCCACACGAAATTATAATTATCATTATTATTATTATTAATAATAATAATAATCATCATCATCATCATCATCGTATGGTCTCAGCTACCATGTGCCTTCAATTCGATTTAACGCCATCTGGCTGCCTGCTCGTCGATTTCGACGCTCCGTTTTACTGTAGGGCTACTAGATGGGAGAGTATACCCAGTCTCTCTTGGACGTCTACGTTTGAATTTTAAAGATTTTATTTAGGTGAACACTAAACTTGTCACTGGAAAATTTTACACGCCGACATCAAACTATATTGGAATGACGAAAAATTTTGCCCCCTCTGCCGGGCTTCGAACCCGCAATCTTGGGATCCCAAGGCAGACACTCTACCACTGATCCACAGAGGGAGCTGTGATGGTAGTTGTTCGAAAACAAAGCTATTAGCTTGGTATTTATTTTTTGAATTATATTGTCTTTCAGGAAACTTCTTTAGATTAATCTGATCTGATATGGGACGCCTGGTCGGCATTGTGTTACAAGGAAATAAATAGTAATTAGTTGCTTCTTCTAGCAGAAATAACTGCTGAGAACCATAACTTAAGTTGAATTTGCCAGGCTAGAACATTTTGGCAGAGCTACAGTTGTTCATTGTAAAAATAATGGATCAGTCATATGACCAAATTATTAGTACGTTTACATGCAGGATTCAGATCGATCTGAGTACACTTCCCGTATTGAAAACGCCATGTAAACGGGGACTCGGTTCGGATTGAGTCTAAAGGTCGATACGGTAAAATCTGGGATCGTATCGTATCGGTTCGAATTGAGTTCCATGTAAACGCGGATCGTATTGAAAACGACTGCGCACACACTCCATGTTTGTTCTCAGAAAATCAACATCATTAAAGTTCTGTCGAAATAACAAATAATAATAAGCCAGTAAATATACTTACCTGTATAAATGATCAGCAACTGGAATCATATAATAAGACGGCCAGCCCTTGCGATTAACAAAATCACGATAACCTTCTGTTGGGGGTAAAACTGGAATGTGCGTTCCCTCTATTGCACCAATTACATTTGGAATACCAAACATACTTTCAAAACTGAAAGTTATCTCCTGGGCTTCTACTGCATTTGGCGTTTTTAAAATTCTAAGAGGTGATATCGATTTTAGAACAATTCTGCATCGTTCGTATACGTCGATGTTGCCTGGCGGATTCAATACGATACTCAAATAGCCTACTACATGCAAACGGGGATCGTATTCAATACGGTAAGTGTACTCAAATCGATCTCAATCCCCACGTAAACGTACTGTATAATAGAAGAGAGACCAAGTACCGAGAAGTATTGTGAAGATGTTGAGGTTATCAACATTCAGAACACAGCCGATGACCTAGATGCTAGGCCCCTTTAATCAACAAGAATCATCATCATCGTCAGGTCAGAACAAATTAAATCGTTTCATGCAGTAGTACAATTAGCTCTGATTTATTACAAAGAAAGATATGATAGAATAATGAGATAACTCACAAATTGTCTACTTAGCATTAATTCAATTTAAAGGAGATATAAAAGAGTCGTTAGGTTTTTGGTCTAGCAACATCCGTGAGGATAGCGCCTTATATGACAGAGATCAGTTTCAGTACTTGATACAATCCATGGAAGAGGATAGTGAACCACGTGAGATTGTTCATAGTTACCTGCAGTATTATTCCCAAGCCACTGAAGCCTTGAAAGAGCAGTTCGTCAGAGATGTTCTGTTACATGTGTACGTTAGAGAACTTCTCAAATTCATAATCTCAAATATTATACAGCTTATAACCTTCCACTTTGCTTTACCGATTACATTACAATCTCTTTTACGCTCTCTGGTACTTGAAACCTGGCCTGTGGAGATCCAAGCCCGTGGTTGTTCCCTATCTTAGAATCCAGCCTGCCGGACAAACGGTGACAGCAAGGTAGATACGTGAGATTTCCAAGCAACCTGGGGATGTGAAAGATGGAAATACGACTTGGTGGGAATGTCGCATGTTGAGGTGAAAGAAAAGCGAGAGAAGAAAGGTTGTTCTTCAGTATCAAAGTACCACCTTTATAGCAGCTCAGCTGATGCTTGTCATTTGTGAGAAATCTCATGGTTAGCGAAAAATGTTTTGAAACTAAGAATATGACCCTTGATGAAAAGCCGACAAATGCCGAGAAAGGAAATGCTATTTTGTTTATTTGAGACCTAATCACATGCCGAAGAAATGTAAATCAAATATGCATTGCTTAGCTTGTGTTAATACGCAGGTCCCAATCATGTGTCCAGAAATATACAAGGCTGAGAAAAATGCAGGAAAGGATGAGGAACAAAACCAATTACATGGCAAATCAAACATGAATCAACGAGGTAATATGCAAGAGCTTATGATTACAATGCAAGGGGACGTATAAAAGGAATGGAGAGGGCTATTTCAGATTGTGGATCTCAGTGGTGGTACTTTCTGAAGCTAGAACGAAAACATTCTGCTGACAAGACGCCTAGTCATGTTTTGTTCGGTGGAAGTCACACATCGGAAGTGGGTCACAAGAGGTTCAGAATTTGGTTGTAGAAGCTAAGATGAAGCTTCAACTGTGAAGTCGAAGGAAGAAATCTGTCAAGAATTCGTACTGAGAACGTGGTGATAACGTAAGGGGCTGGACTAGCATATCAAAATTCTCACAGGAAATGTCATCCCACTAATGGGGGCCTCACAGCCATTGAGACTAAACTGGGCTGGACTTTTGGTGGAGAGCCCGGCTGTGAGTGCGGGGAGTAGAATAGCATCCGCGGAATTCCCTGTGTGTCCAAAGAGGCGACTAAAAGGGACCCCGGCAATCTTGAATTATGAGCAGCGGGGGGTGGGGTGGGGGTGATTTATCGAAGAGTTGCCACAAGAAGAGGTCACTATCTTCCTCATCGTCTGTTATTCAAATTAGAAATCTCACTACCACTGTTCGCCCTGTGTTTGACGCTTCCTGCAAGATGGAAAATGGTACCGTATCTCACGCAATGAATGTTTGAAGAAAGGTCGAATCTGAATTCAAAGAATTCCTGAGATGCTTCTTAGATTTCGGGAAAGGAATATCGAAGCTCCTGCATGACCTATTTTATTAAATGCACGAGTAATGTCTTCAAATGCCAAAACACAGATTTCCCAGCATTTTTAAGACAGTCAGAAGAAAATCTTGAATTTGTATGATAACCTGGTAAATTGCAAAGAAATCTACACGAAATCGGGAGGTTGTGGGTTCGGATCCCACTGGTGTTCGGCTGGCCATTTTTGTTCTGTACTTAACATCTCTTCATCACGTACTAAATGTACGTAACACGACCTAATAGGTTGAAAGTCGCTTTCGATTACAAATGTATATTGCTTAGCTTGTGGTAATACGCAGGTTCCATGCATGTGTCCAGAAATATACAAGGCTGAGGAAAATGCGGGAAAGGATAAGGAACCAAACCAATTACAGATAAATTCTGAAATGGCAAATCAAACATGAAGCAATGAGGTAATATGCAAAAGCCTATTATTATCCTGCAAGGGGACGTATAAAAGGAATGGAGAGGGCTATTTCAGACTGTGGATCTCAATGGCTGTAACTTCTGAAGCTAGAACGAAAACATTCTGCGGACGAGACGCTGAGTCATGTTTTGTTTGGTGCCGGTCACACATCAGAAGTGGGTCACAAGAGGTTCAGAATTTGGTTGCAGAAACTGAGATGAAGCTTCAACTGTGAAGTCGAAGGAAGAAATCTGTCAAGAATTCGTACTGACAACGTGGTGAGATAACGCATGGGTCTGGACTATCATGCCAAAATTCTCACAGGAAACATCATCCCACTAATGTTGGCGCTCACAGCCCTTGAGACTAAACTGGGCTGGTCTTTTGGTGGAGAGCCCCACAATGACCGGGGGGAGGGGGGGGATAGGATAACATCCGCGGAATTCCCTGTGTGTCCTAAGAGGCGACTAAAAGGTTCTCCGGAGATCTTAACTTACGAGCAGGGGGGAGGGCGGGTGACTTATAGAAGAGTTGCCACAAAAACAGGTGGGATCATCATCTGTTGTTCAAATTGGAAATCTCACTACCACTGTTTGCCCTGTGTTTGATGCTTCCTGCAAGACGGAAAATGGTATCTCACTCAATGAATGTTTAGAGAAAGTTCGAATCTGAATTCAAAGAATTTTTGAGTAGCTTCTCAGATTTCGGGAAAGGACTATCGAAGCTCCTGCATGATCTATTTTATCTATTGTACGAGGAAATCTACAAATGCCGAAACAAAGTCTTTACCAGAAGATTTCGCATTTTTAAGACAGCCAGATGCCAATCTTGAATTTGTCTGGCAACCTGGTAAATTACAAGTAACTAATCTCATTTTGTTCCGTATTCAAGATACACTAAGTAAAATTCTTTCTTGAATAAAATTACTGTGTCAACCTATTCAATACAATTGTAATTATAAATTGCAAAGAAAACAACGCTGGTTCGCATTCCAGATCTAAAACTCGTTCAATTATCCTTGTAATTATAGAATAGATTGTCAGAGGATGCCAGGAATATAAGATTTTTTGTTGTTACTCTTTTGCTTTATGTCGCACCGACTCAGATAGGTCTTTTGGTGACGATGGGATAGGAGAGGCATGGGGCTGCCGACAGTGTGATTCGAACCCACTATCTCACGGATGCAAACTCACAGCCACGCGCCGCTACCCGCACGGCCAACTTGAACGGTGTGAAGGGAACTGGAACAGTCCACATAAATGAAAAATATGATTACTAGCGTTATTTATTTCATCGCTTCCAGAATGTGCTGTAGAATCCTGAGAACAGTTATGACCTCTCTTTGAAAACTGGTTCCCGCATATTGCACAATTTTCAAAATTAGGAGGCATACAGTCAACTGATGTGGATAGCCCATATTTCATTCGAAGTCACCGGTTATTTATTACCTTTTGTGGTTATTTCTTTTCTTTCTTAATCTGTTTACCCGCGAGGGTTGTCCTTTCCCTCGGACTCAGCGAGGGATCCCACCTCTACCGTCTTAAGGGCAGTGCCCTGGTGCTTCAGACATCCGGTAAGAGGATACAACTGTTTAGGATGACCAATGCTTCGCCCAGGCTGCCTCACCTGCTATGCTGAACAGGGGCCTTGGTAGGGGATGGGAAGATTGGAAGGGATAGGCAAGGAAGAGGGAAGGAAGCGGCCCTTGCCTTAAGTTAGGTACCATCCCGGCATTTGCATGGAGAAGAAGTGGGAAACCACGGAAAACCACTTCCAGGATGGCTGAGGTGGGAATCAAACCCACCTCTACGCAGTTGATCTCCCGAGGCTGAGTGGACCCCGTTCCAGCCCTCGTACCAGTTTTTCAAATTTCTTGGCAGAGCCGGGAATCGAATCCGGACTTCCGGGGGTGGCAGCTAATCACACTAACCACTACACCACAGAGGTTGATGTAGTTATTTGATGAATTAATAACTAATGCCAATAGGCCTAAACTTTGTGTACCGAGCTCGATAGCTGCAGTCGCTTAAGTGCGGCCAGTATCCAGTAATCGGGAGATCGTGGGTTCGAGCCCCACTGTCGGCAGCCCTGAAGATGGTTTTCCGTGGTTTCCCATTTTCACACCAGGCAAATGCCGGGGCTGTACCTTAATTAAGGCCACGGCCGCTTCCTTCCACTTCCTAGGCCTTTCCTATCCCATCGTCGCCATAAGACGTATCTGTGTCGGCGCGACGTAAAACAAGTAGCAAAAAAAAAAAAAAAAAAAACACTTTGTGTATAAATATATATGGCATTTCCGATAATCAAACTTCCGAAAACATCACGTAAGCGATTGCTGTTAATTTCACAAGTGTATAGATAATCTTGTTTGGTTTACTTTTAATCATAGTTACGTATAAGTAGTTAAATATGCAGTATTTGGAAGTTAAAACTATTATGTCATTTTACCATTTTTTATAAAACTCTTCAAGAGCTTGGATGCATTCATGAATGGTGAATAGTGGTGGTCAATCGTCAATCAATGCCTTGGTTCTCAATTCGGGGAGGTACAATCCATTATGTGTTCAATAACACCATAAAACAACACATAACCAACCACAAAGAGGTTTAGAATAGCTAATAAATGTCTCAAACAGCTCTTTCATAAAATATGTAATATGCAGTATTATCTCTAAGTCAGGACAATATAATAATGATAATAATAATAATTTTTACAACGGGCTTTACGTCGCACTGACACAGATAGGTTTTGTGGAGAAGATGGGATAGGAAAAGGCTATGAGTTGGAAGGAAGCAGCCTTGGCCTTAATTAAGCTACAACCGCAGCATTTGCCTGCGGTGAAAATGGGGAACCACGGAAAACCATTTTCAGGGCTGCCGACAGCGGGGTTAGAACCTACTATCTCCCGAAGAGCAAGATCACAGCTGCGCGCCTCTAAGCGCACGGCCATCATCATCATCATCATCATCATCATCATCATCATCGGTCTCAGCTACCGTATGCCTACATTTCGATTTAACGCTATCTGGCTGCCTGGTCGTTAATTTCGACGCTCCGGTTTACTGTAGGGCTACTAGATGGCAGAGTAAACCCTATCTCTCTTGGACGTCTACGTTTGAGTTTTAAATATTTTATTTCGGGTGAACACAAAATGTGTGTCTAGAAAAGTTTTACACTCCGACATCAAACAATATGGAATGTCGAAAAATTTTGCCCCCTCTGCCGGGCTTCGAACCCGCAATCTTGGGATCCCGAGGCAGACACTCTACCACTGATCCACAGAGGGAGCTCTGAGGGTAGTAGTTCGAAAATAGGGTTATTAATTTTGTATTCGTCCTTTGAATTATACGCTCTTTCAGGAAACTGTTTTAGATTTATATCAACTAGTTGAATTTGATGTGGAACGCCTGTTCAACAATGTGTTACAAAGAAATAAATGACATTTTATTGCTTCTTGCAGCAGAAATAACCTCTGAGCACCGTAACGTAAGACGAATGTTGGTTGGTAGGCTAGAAGCTACGTGCTGATTGTATAATTAATGGAGCATTTATTAGACAGGGGCAAGGTGTCCAAATTATAGTAGCAGAGAGACTAAGCACCGGGAAGGACTGTGAAAATTTTTAGGTTATCAAAAGTTAGAACAAATGAAATTATTTCAAGGAGTGGTACAATTAGCTCAACTCTGTGAAGATAATTTATTAGAAAGAAAGATATTGTGTCAGGTTAATAATAAGAGAACTCAAAAATTGCCTAAATTATAATTTAAAAAATTTAAAAGAGACCTCGAAGAGTGGTTTTTTTGGTCTCGCAGGATCCATGAGGATAACACCTTACATGACAGTGATCAGTTTCAGTGCTTAATACAATCCATGAAAGAGGATACTGAACCACATGAGATTGTTCATAGTTACGCACAGACAGCAGACAATATTATTCCTAAGCCACTGGAGTCTTGAAAGAGCGGTTCGTCAGAGAGATAATCTGTTGCTGGTGTACGTTAGAGAACTTTTAAAACTAGTAATCTCGAATGTTACGTAGCATGATAAAGTTCCACTTTATGTTTTATCGATTAAATTAGAATTACTTTTGCGCTTTCTGAGTACTTTGAACTTGGCCTGTGAAGATCCAACTCCGTGGTTGTTCTCTCTCCTAGAAGCCAGCCTGCCCGAAGAAACGCTGACAGCAATGGCAGAGACATTAGGTTTCCAAACAAGCTGGGAGTGTAGAAGGTTGAAGTATGGCTCAGCTGGAATGTCTAATGAAGATTTCAAATCTGAAGTCCAAAATAAACAACAGGTTCTGTTGAAGGTGAAAGAAAAGCAAGAGAAGAAAGGTTGTTGTTCTCCTACGCAAAAGAAGAAAATTAAAGACAAATTAAGATGTCTAACAGTTGCAACCATTTACAGCAGCAGCTCAGTTGAATCTTCTGTTATTTGTGGGCAAAGTCATGACCGGAGTGGAAACATTATACCACTATTTTCCGCATCGTCTGTTATTCAAATTAGAAATCTCACTATCTGTGTTCGCCCTCTGTTTAATGCTTCCTGCAAGACGTAAAATTCACTCAGTGAATATTTGAAGAAATGTCGAAACTGTATTCAAAGAATTCCTGAGGTGCTTCTTAAATTCCTGGTAGAAATATCGGGGCTCCTGCTGACGTTAGAAATCTTCTAAATTATCGAAGTGCAGCTTGAAGATCGAGACTAACTCCATTTTCTATTGTGGGAGGACTACAACACCAGAGCTTAGAAGATTCAAATTTGGAAGTAAGTAGTTAGGAAGCAATAATGGGGGAACATTCCTCAAGAACTGAGACAGTTGATGTGAGAGTGAAATAAAACAGATATCACAGTTTCACGAACGTTCTAGACTTTAAGTGAAACAAAGAACGGGATATATTAGCAGCTGAAAATGAGGATGAACCACTGTGTTTACAAGACGTTCTTACGAAGGGAAGGTTATTGTCCGTAAGCCGAAAATCTATGACATAGTTAGGTTTCTCGCCCTTGTGCTTATACCTTCCAACTACCTATTACAAGAAACATAGAAAACTGAGGCGACTGAGAAAACGGATAAAGCAACAACCTGAAAAGAACCTGAACTCTCATCTTCCTGTAACTACTGGTAATGATTTCGCACGGTACAGTGAAGTCATGCAATTGAGCACAATACAAGTTCTTCGACTAATCAATGACAAAAGAATGCAGAAGAGCTTTTTTAGGTCAATGCATTCTTTCATTGCCGCTACCCAATGTGCCTACGGGCCAGCTTTTTCCATGAGAATTGAGAATCCAGACAGAATTTCCATACAGCTGATTGTGGCCAAGCCACAATTAGCACCTCTCGAAACCCTTACCATATGCCCCACCCCTCAATGTGAGTGGGGCAGTAGAATAACATCCACGGTATCCCTTGCCTGTTGGAAGAGGCGAGTTAAAGCGGCTCTAGGGAGCGTGGGTTGGCGACCACGGGGTCCTCAGCTGAATCCTGGCATTGTTTCCTCTTACTTTTGCCAGGCTCCTCTTCTATCCTATCCGACCTTCCTTGGCAAAGTCTTGTTCTTTTTCGACCTTGGTGGTATTAGGCGTCGAGGCCCAGGGAATCTTTCATTTTAACGCCCTTCGTGTCCCTTGTCTCTATTTGGCCCATTGCTCCATTTTTTGCAGTGTTCGACCGCTTCCATCTTTTTCGTCTGATTAGGGCTAATGGAGGACGTCTGCCCAGTTGTACTTCTTAAAACAATAATCACCACACCCCCACCACTCCCCGCGACAATAAAGCAGCATATTCTAGTTGAGCAAGCTGGATTTAGACCTGGACGAGGATGTGAAGAACAAGGTTTAGCACCCATATTGAAAATGGATTTGGGAACAAAATGGTAAGCACGGGTATCTTCTTTGATCTGACAGCTGCATATGACACCGTGTGGCAAAATAAGCTCCTTCTCAAATTTATCAGCATCATCCCCTGCCTGAAACTCTCTACATTACTCAGTAACATGCTGAGTAATAGGTACTTTCAGATTTTTTCAGAAGACTCCAGAAGTAAAGTACATAAGATAAATGGTGGACTCCCTCAGGGCTCTGTACACATATTACCTCCCAGTAACCAAATCCAGAAAACACATCTACGCAGGTGACATCGCAATGGTCACCCAACACCAATACTTCGATATGTCTGAGTCGATGCTTACATTAGACTTAAAGATTCTATTAGACCAAACCTTCAGAAAACTGCTGTGTCTACCTTCCATTTGCGGAATAGGATTGCTGGGTACAAACCAAACATACCATTCAGAGGAGCGAATTTACAGTATTGTAGTAACCCAAATTACCTGGGAGTCACCCTGGACAGTTCCTTGACCTACAAGAATCACCTCTATAATGTGTCAGCCAAGATCAAGACCAGGAATAACATCCTTCAAACGCTGGCAGGTGCTAATGCTCAAATCCTGAGATCCACTGCTCTTGCACTTTCTTATTCCGTCGCTGAATATTGCTGCTCTACCTGGATTAACAGTGCTCACACTGGATTAGTAGACACCCAACTGAACCAAGCAATGCGTATCATTACAGGATGCATCCGACCAACTAACACACACTGGCTTCCATCTCCACCTCCATCCCTAAGAAGATTACAGTCACTGCTTAACTATAGAAGAAAATAGAAAAGAATTATCCCTTCCCTATTCTCCCCTATTAGCTTCTCCAGCTAAACGACTGAAATCCAGACACCCTTCTTGGCGTACTGCAATGAATCTACAGGACACCCCCTTTAATGTATCGGACGCCTGGAAAGAACAATGGCAACAGCAATCCTCATTACCACATCATCACATCATTGAGACCCCATGCAAGTGACCAGATGGTTTTTCCCTTCCCAGACGGCAGTGGAGGACGCTAAACCGAATTAGGACCGGCCAAGGTAGAGGTGGAGCAACTCTCTTCAAATGGGGATGGAAGACATCACCGCAATGTGACTGCGGAGGAGAGGAGCAGGCAGTGGATCACGTTGCATTTGAGTGTCCTTTGCGTGCTTATAGAGGCTCATTAGAGGACTTACACTGTATCTCAAGCGAAGCTCTTTTCTGGCTCTCAACTTTCGGCATGGAACTTTAGTTATGAACTTGAGATGGTAGTTGTATATAATATTGTATTCATCATACGCTAAATAAATAAATAAATAAATAAATAAATAAATAAATAAATAAATAAATAAATAAATAAATAAATAAATAAATAAATAAATAAATAAATAAATAACCATCACCACCACCACAACGTTAAAAGTTGACGTGTAACAGTCTAGATGGTTTTGAATCAAAATACCTGCACGCAGTAGGTGAGGACGTACGAATAATAATAATAATAATAATAATAATAATAATAATAATAATAATAAATCACCATCATCAGTGAGTAACCGTACAGAATTATATTGGAGACTAATATTCTTCAAAGGAATTATTGTAGTTGTCAATCGCTGGCAACGAACACAAATATCTAATTATTTCTAAGACGCTTTTATAAATTCAACACAGAAAGATCTATAAACTACATAGGATAGAAATGATCTAATCTTATATAAGTAATATTAAATATTTTGCAACATACATGCTTCAAGAAACATTTACTCACAGCATACCTCTGGATCATCATAAAATGTGGAGTAGTTACGGAGACGATCTCCGAATCCAGGTAGAAGTAGCGTATCATAATACTCCTCAGTAAGCATGAAGGTAATAAAGAAACTGCATTTCATATACCATTCGCGGCAATATACATGTATATAGATAGACGTACGAGGGCTGTTTCTTTATTAGTGGCAACTGTTGGATGTATACCAGAAACGGAACCTGTGTTTCTCGGGTCTACTCCCTTTAGGTTGGTATCCAGCCTACCTTACACTAGGCTACATAGACTCGCTCATCCAATGCTTTGCGCATGCGCTGTTCTGGGAAGAATGGCGTCATCTGTCAGAGATGAAAATCAAAAGTGTGTCACAACCGCAGCAGTGATAATGATTCTGGTTGTGCGACTGTGATGTCATTACTTTAATGCATACCTAGTCCCAAAGATAGACCTTGAATGCGCAGTATTAATGTTAATTTTTGAAACATCACCAGCGACCAGTGTTGCACAAGAAGCGACGACACTTTCTGCAGACCTTTCCCATTTGTTTCTTTGCAGGTGGCTGACTTTCATGTTTCATGGTGTTGGGAAATGCTCTCTCTCATCCACCACACTTCCAGGACTTAAGTCTCTGCGATTTTGATTTAATACCGAAGGTAAAGAAAGAGCTGTTCTTGAAGTTCTACAGGCAATAGAGCGGTCTATTCGCGCCTTCCAGGCATCAGTTGCTGCCACACGGATACGGCTTCTACATCACTAGCAACTGATTTTACGCAATGCTGAGGACTACATTTAGGGATTGTAGATGTTTTATAGAATTATCTCTTATGAATAGGTTGTAATTTAATGGTTGCCACTAATAAAGGAACAACCATCGTATAATGATTCATGGAGTTGACAATAATTTACTAATCATTCTTTATACCACATCGTTCGACAAATAATGTCCCTTTTTTAGCGATGTTACATTCACTGTGACCACAAGCTTGTGTACCAGTTTATAAATCCGTTAAAGAGAACCGTGACACTCGTTAGAACTTCATTTGCGGAGTGAATTTTATCAGTTACATAGTTTATGCAAATAAGTAAATAGACCTACGTTTTCCTTACATTTTCATTTTAATTTCACGGCCTGCAATATTCCACATGGGATTCTTTTGTGTTTAAGCCGTTGTATGTTTAGGATGTAGATTTTTTATTTTTGTGGATTTTTCTCATTATTCTAATTAGCGATTATTAGTAATCATTTTTCGAACGACATAGCATATAATGTATAGTCCCACACAAAAGTAATGAGTGCGTGGTATTGTATTGTGTGTTCCTAACATTGAATATTTTACCAGATTTTAGTTATATTTTGAAAATAATTAAAATTTCCCCCACATAGATACATACACTGAGGATACATAAAATAAATATTCATGTACAGGATACACAAAATAAATATTCATCTACAGGTTCTATTGTTTATGAGAAAAGTATGCTTGTGAGAACTTATACATGAATGTTTTCGTTCCTTTCTTTGAGCGACTGTACACATATGTTATAAACCTTGGTAATGCTAATGTATACTCACTTTACTTCCGTTCAACGTCGTCGCTTGCTGGCATCCTGCGTGACATGGAGATATGAAAGTCGTCGTGCCATCGGCGCACACTGGCGAGTATTTCACGTAATCACAATGGCAGTCAGCGTTGCATGAGAGTGAAGTTTCTAGTCTGGAAAACGAAAGAGAAACAAATGTGATACAACCTACCAACGGCGGTTCGTGTACACTCGAAACCTTTAGTATCTCGTGACCAGAAATATTCGTTTCAGGCAAGAAATTAGTACAGCCCTCAGAACCACCCAGTACCTGCTTACACACTCTTTCTCGTTGGTCACATCCATTAGACGCGTTAACACATGCACACATCTGAAGAGTGAGGGGAGGTGGATAACAGGAAGTACGAGGATATCTAGCATGAACGAAACACACGCGGAGGGGGAAGGTACTTGCTTCCCCGCCTACCCACACGTCCCACTGGCACGACAATGAACGGAGCAACCACACGGCTCCTTCAAGACAACAGAACTTTCTGAGAGTCAAATTCTCCAGTTTCTTTGTAATTCTTGTGTGACCGAGCTCGATAGCTGCAGTCGCTTAAGGGTGGCTAGTATCCAGTATTCGGGAGAACTGGGTTCGAACCCCACTGTCGGCACCCCTGAAGATGGTTTTCTGTGGTTTCCTATTTTCATACCAGGCAAATACTGGGGCTGTGCCTTAATTAAGGCCACGGCCGCTTCCTTCGCACTCCTAGCCCTTTCCTGTTCTATCGTCGCCGAAGGAACTTAGAAGCAAATACGCTGGAACCTCGTTATGTCGAATCACCCCGGGAGCTAAATTATATTTCGAGTTATCGAAATTTCGAGATATAGAGAATACTTTTTTTTTTTTTTTTTTTTGCTAGTTGCTTTACGTCGCACCGTCACAGACAGGTCTTATGGCGACGATGGGACAGGGAAGGGCTAGGAGTGGGAAGGAAGCGGCCGTGGCCTTAATTAAGGTACAGCCCCAGCATTTGCCTGGTGTGAAAATGGGAAACCACGGAAAAGCATTTTCAGGGCTGCCGACAGTGGGGTTCGAACCTACTATCCCCCGAATACTCGAATACGGTTTTCGAGCATGTATAGGACATAATTGAATCTTAGAAGTGAAGCTTTCACGGTGTGTAGAATTATTTAGTTATTTTTTCCGGATTTAACCGTGTTGTTGTTGTTGTTGTTGTTGTTTTATGTATATTGCTGGCTGGGAGACTGATTCCCTCGGATCGAGTAGGGGTATTTCAGTCGCCTTGAAAAAGAATACACCAATGTATTCGAAACGTTGGTAAACTGTACGGAATATGCAGAAAATAACAACGCGGTTCAACCCGGAAGAAGAAGTAAATAACATAATTGAATCATACGTGACTACGGGCTTATAATGAATACATTATTTTTGACAGTATTTAAAAATATACAAACAAACTCTATTTTACGGCATGGCTTTAATTATAGGCTCTAACCCTTATTTACAGTAACGTTTTAGAACACAAAATACAGTTCATAGAGTAGTGAAACAAGAAACATACCCCGGTAAACACCTCTGGTTTCCGTGGTTTCCCATTTTCACACCAGGCAAATGCTGGGGCTGTACCTTAATTAAGGCCACGGCCGCTTCCTTCCAACTCCTAAGCCTTTCCTATCCCATGGTCGCCGTAAGACCTATCTGTGTCGGTGCGACGTAAAGCCCCTAGCAAAACAAAAAAAAAAACACCTCTGGAAAGATCCCGTAGTCTGTTCTGTTTGTAACTGTCAACCTTTCCTCCCTTCACGTTGAAACTTCTCGTCAAGACCACGCAATCGAGATTCGTAAATGGAGCTTGTCATCCGCGACTTCGTGCTTGCTTTCGTATGTGACCGGTAATTAATTCAGACCTGAGAAACAGCAAGGCTTCGCCGATTTTCCGATCATTAGAAATGTTAGCTTTTCGGTTTCCGTCGTATTAGCTCCCAGCATCACTGTAACCCTTTCTTTACTTGTTAGCTGTTCCTCACAGTTAATGTTGCATAAAATTCGAGTTACAGAGTATTTTTTACTTCAAGAAACCAAGAAATTCGTGTGACCTAATTTCGAGTAATAGAGAAATAAATACACCTGAACAATAGGAAAAACGGCCGGAAAATTTAAGTTACTTCTAGATACTGAAAATTCGAGTATGGAGGTTCAAGATATCGAGATTAGATTGTATTATCTAACAACGTGAGAGAAAGGAGCGTATGCGTGCTCTATATATGAGTGGCCCTGAAAATGGTTTTCCGTGGTTTCCCATTTTCACACCAGGCAAATGCTGGGGCTGTACCTTAATTAAGGCCACGGTCGCTTCCTTCCCACTCCTAGCCCTTTCCTGTCCCATCGTCGCCGTAAGACCTATCTGTGTCGGTGCGACGTAAAACAACTAGCAAAAAAAATAAAAATATATATGAGTATATATATGAGTGAGGTTACAAATAACTGGGTCTTCTTACTCCAATATGTGCAGCATAAATTAAGATAATTATAATTCCAAGAGTACAGTGTTTGTAGTGTAGAGATGTAAATTTAAAATTGTCTGTACATTTATACTTATTCAGTAGGGTTCATGTAAACATACACATGGGGATGGAGGCACTTCCGTGCATGTGGGGCTTGCCCCTTTCTCATTCTACCACCCCTAGAGTATGCATGTAAAGGAAATTATTATTATTATTATTATTATTATTATTATTATTATTATTATTATTATTATTATTATTATTATTATTATTATTATTATTATATATATATATATAATTCGCTGGGGCCATCAAGGACCACGTTAAGTCTTGCATTTGACACTGAACTTGACCTTCTTTAGAGCCCAATTTCCCTCATTCTTTGTGAGTGGGCCTGCTTACGCTCCTCTGTCCAAGGGGCACCGTGTCTTCTCTTCGGTTGCTCGTCTCGGTTTAGCCCGTTCGTCAATATTTTCTTGCGGAAGCGATCTCTGTTAAGGGCGTCTTCAGCTGAGATATGTAGCATTTGCAGGTCTTCTTTGGTATTTCTAAACCAGGGAATTGTGGTTTTGGGGTTTGAATAAAAAAAGTGAAATGTTTATTTAGTTAACTTTCTTCCTTCCATTCTTTTCAGATGACCGTAAAATCGTGCCCGTCTTTTTCTGATTGTGTCGGTAATTTTCTCTATTTTGCTGTAGACTTCCTTGTTGGATCTCTTTTGATGGATTCCATTTCTGTACTTTGATCCCAAGATTCCTCTCACAATTTTGCGTTCTTTTTTCTCCAGTTCTTCAAGGAGTCCTTTGTTGGCATTTAGAGACAGGGTTTCGGCTGCATATAGAACTACTGGCTTCAGAACTGTTTCATAGTGACGTATCTTGGTGTTTTGGGAAAGGCATTTTTTGTTGTAGATTGTGCGGGATGTTTGGTAGGCTATTTTCAGTTTGCGTACTCGCTCCTGAAGTGCTTCTTTGTCCAGTCCATTTTTCATTATTATTATAGAGTAGTGACACTTATTATTATTATTATTATTATTATTATTATTAATATTAATACACGCCGTGCCGCGTTACCCTTTAAAATCGGCATTTAGAGTTTTTAAAATGTCGATTGGGCAAAACTGATAACGGGCTTTTCAAGAATAACATTAAAAATTCGATTTTTGTTAAAAAAATTCGCAACATTTCGGTGACAACTTCCCTTAAAAAGGGGTACTTATTCATATTCGGTTACTCTGTACAAATGCATAAAAAATATTCCCTCTAAGAATGTTGAACTTACAAAATTTCTAAAAAACGAAGACCTTTCAGCTCCTGTTTCTTCATTGAAGAAGGACTTCTATATATGGTTTTTCTCTAACCTGAAGAGTGAATGTAATTTAGACATTATTTAGACATGGTAAGTGTACTTACTCTCCAGTAGGCAGCAGATGTATTTGCGAGTCGTTGCCAGAACAGCCGAGGAAGACATACGAGACCATACCTAGAACAGAAACTGCTCCAACGACCACGTTCCATCCCGCCAGATAGCGTGCTCGAGGACGGTACTTGGATATGATCATGCCGGACAGGAGGATACCAACGGCGGAGAACACAAGCCCAACCGTACCTGAAAACAGAATATTCAATTGCCATACTCAGTTCGGTGACAGTACGGTTAATTTTAATATTCTTGTAGGAATGAGAAAATTGCCTTGGTTATGTAATAAAAGGGCAGATTTATGAAGAATTCTCAATCAATCAATTACCACTGATCTGTATTTAGGGCTGTCGCCCAGGATAACATAGTCTTAAATGATTTTAATTAAGTCGGAAATCTGTCGAACATCTCTCATGACAAATTATTTCAATCCCCAATTTCTCTCCCTTTAAACGAATATTTAACCTCTTGAATTTGAATGTTATATTCATATTTCACCCTTCCTATTTGTTAAAAATGAATTCATGCTTGTTCGTCTACCAATGCCATTCCGCGGTAACGCTTCACTGACACTGAAACTAATATTGGAACCAAAAATACTCTCGTCCTCAGCGATATGTTTCCCCTAATCTAATTCTTAGTCGGGCAACTCATCTCTTATCTCCCAGATCTTCCCAGGCTAAAGTTTGCAACATTTCGTAACACTCCTCTTTCGTCATACATCACCCAGAACAAACCGTGCTAGGCCTACTTTCTTTTGAATCTTTGATTCCCGCCCCGGCAATCCCAGCATGCTTAGTGGCATAGCGCGCACCTTTAATACTCGAATTCCATTGGTCAATTCTGTCAAAGACTTGGCAAATCTTTGAACGATTATTACATGTTCTAATTCACTTTCAAGACTTTTGAAGACTTCTCAACACTCGCCAAGTATTGCAAAAAAATTGACTATTAAACTTGTGAAGTATTAAAAAGCTTTGATTTTGACAACAATTTGATCGTATAGAACAGGCTTTACAACAAAAACCACCACTACTCTCCTGGAGATCATCTTTCTATTTAGGGACAGATAGCTTTTGCCCCAGCCGGAGGTGAAAACTTCTGTCGTTCTTCTACGGATAACGTTTTCAAACTAGAAGGTAATAAGTATGCGCTTACGAAGTGGCGTTTACAACGGTATCAACAACATTGTGGTATCTATACCTCGAAGTGAAATGGGTTCCTTCTCAGTTAAAATGGACAATCATACACTTTGGTATATCTTCTGCTACTAATTGACAAGATCTTTTTCTAGAAAGGGAAGTTAAAATGTTCAAGTGTGTTTCACTATTGAGCTATTTATCTGACCATAACACCAGTACTCAAACTAAGGTGTATGTACAGTATACCAAGCCGTTGTTGTTCCAACTCTATGGTTGTGAAACTTGGGGTTACCTGCAGAAGGTACTTATTATACCTGGAAAAATATCATCAGCGCTGCATTAGGAGAACCCTAGGAATAAAATGGCAAGACAGACGCACTAACGTAAGTGTTTTGGAGGAAACTGCTGACCGACAAACGCAGTGCGAGGAAAGAGCGTTGAGGATCTCATAATACAACACCAGCTTCGATGGACAGGTCATGTCATTCGCATGCCTGAGTTACGTCTCCCGAAACAAAGCATGTACTGTCAGTTGAAGGTCGAACAAGAAAACAAGGTCGGCAACAAAAACGCTATAAAGACGTCCTGAAGGCAAATCTAAAGAAATGTCAAACTGACCCTGAAAATTGGGAGGTTGTGGCATCCACTCGTGCAGAATAGCGTCGCCTCGTCCACCAAGGGCATCTATATTTTGAAATACAGGGGAGGAAACTTCTGGCCGACAAACGCAGTGTTAGGAAAGAGCTTGTATGTATGTTAAGTATTCAGCCCGAAGGCTGGTTTGATCCTCCACAGCTCCGCCACAGCTGTCATAAATAGCCTAGGCGTCACTGAAGAGGCGTACTAGGGAAATTACGGGTGAGGTAGTTTCCCGTTGCTTTCCTCACCGAGCCAGAAGTTGCTATTATAGATCAGTCTGCCAAGCCCACTGAAATGCATGCACCAACCGACCCTATGAGAGATATTTTCACACCATTCATAACAGGGACTGGCTGCATAAGGAATGGTATTACTAACATCACTCATACTTCAGTCACTTCCATATTGTCAAAGCCAGGGATGAGACTGAGACAAGTTAATGAAAGTAACAAATTTGATATTGCCCATACCAGAAGACATAGTGCACTGTAAACACCACATCTCGCCAGCAAAGGCATGGGAAAGAGCTTATGAACAGCAGAAGTATCAACCCTCAAGAACCAGTGGCTACCCAAGACGCCGTGTGCCAACATTGTAGAAGAGTCTGTGGTTCCAGAACTGGATTATACAGCCGTCAAAGGGCTAATGTAATTTGAACTTTAACTTTGGAAGACAATCATACGTTAACGAGTGATAGCCTAATAATAATAATAATAATAATAATAATAATAATAATAATAATAATAATAATAATAATAATAATAACAACAGCAACTTACCTGTGACCAAACTAGACGCTGATGCCGATTGTCGGTACATAGTTTCGATGTACTTTGGCATGAAGATCCAGTAAGGCATGTAGCCACAGAAGTAGAATACTGCTGCAAGGTTGTTACACATCAGTGTGGGGTTAGTAACCAACCGTCGGAATGTCCGTAACATATCTGCAATAAATAGCGAAAATTAGTCGCACAATTGCAGTCAAGAATATACTTGTACATGGTGGAAGGGAGAAACCTACCTCAAGTAAATATACATTAATGTATAGTCTAATGGCAAACTGAATTATTATTCAAGAGTTTTTGAAAAATTGGATGTAGGCCTACACAATAAAATAAATAAATAAATAAATAAATAAATAAATAAATAAATAAATACATAAATACATAAATAAATAAATAAATAAATAAATAAATAAATAAATAAATAAATAAATAGAATGAAAACAGAACAAAAGTTTATTTTATAAGTTGCTTTACGTCGCACCGACACAGATGGCGACGATGGGACAGGAAAGGGCTAGGAGTGGGAAGAAATCGGCCGTAGCTTTAAGATATAGCCCCAGTATTTGTCTGGTGTGGAAATGGGAAACCACGGAAAACCATCTTCAGGGCTGCCGACAGTGGGGCTCGAACCCACGATCTCCCGAATACTGGATACTGGCCGCACTTAAGCGACTACAGCTACCGAGCTCGGTAAAGGATGAATTGAAATTGGCATGTGGTCTCTCGCAGGCCTCATCGTAAAGAAGAAATAAATATTACAACTCAGTACTAAGACCCACTGTGCTCTTCGCCACTGAATGACTTTTGACGACCCACTCAAGAAAATAGAGCTCAAGGAACGGAAAATCTTAAGAAGGATATTAGGACCCATAAGAGAAGAGGATGACACTTGTAGGATTTGTGACAACAATGAGCTCTAAGGCATAATCACATCCGTTGGGAAAAAGCGACTAGCCTTCTACGGCCACTTGCCCCGCATGGACCCTTGCACGCTCACCAAGAAGATCTTCAGCACAACAGGCAGAGGGAAAGCCTCTAAGAACAAATGGATTACCGCAGTGAAATCGGACCTTAACAATTAGAAATTCCACTAAACACCATACAGGAGTGATCCCAATTCCGGCAGATTACTATGCAGGGTGTCTTCCCATTGTCCCTCGCCAGCAAGAACAACACAGGGACAGAGAAGAGTAAGCGGAGACACATCCAGAAAATGACAGCTTTCTAGGCCAAGAAGAAACAGCAGACCCATGTAAAGAGTCTAAACGAGCCCCGTGGTCTTAAATAGGTTCAAACGAAAATAAACATAAATGAATATTATCAGAGAAAGTAGCACTCTCCGTCAGAGTTAATAGGCTGGAACTGAGCTACCGACAAACTCAAAGCACTTACTTACAATAAGCGATGTCAGTGGCGCAATCTCAAGCAGGAAGATTACACAGCAGTCATTTGCCCGGAAGCCCTATTTGCCACGGCGCGTCTGTCACTAAACACAAAAGGCTTGATTGAAAGACTGGAAGTCGGAGAGAGAGGAGAATTCCCTGAAAGATCGTACGATCGGTACTAGAAGATGGGGAATATGGGAGAATTCACACTCAGAGTTCTGCTGCAGGGAGCGGGGCTCTCGGACTGTACTAGGAAAAGGAGGATAGGTTTCTATGGTCATGTGGCAAGATTGTCTTCTTGCCGACTGACTAATCACCTGTTCACCTCCTGACAAAACAAAAAGTCCGTACTACATGGCTGGCATGCACTGAGAAGGACATAAGAGAAATGGGTCTGACAGACTTTAAGATCAGATTGACTGTGAGACAGATTCTGAAGAAAACCCACTGGTCTCAGAAAAGAAAGAAGTTACACCGGAAGAAGATGCAATAATACCGGACCAAGATAACCAATTAAAAGGCCCTTTCGGAAGAAAAAGAAAAATAAAAAGAAGAAGAAACTGAATGCATGAATTAATTAATAAATAAATACAGTTTCTGTACAATATATTTCTTCCTGTGTTCAGTCTAGGTCTTATGGCGACGATGGAACAGGAAAGGGCTAGGAGTGGGAAGGAAGCGGCCGTGGCCTTAATTAAGGTACAGCCTCAAGCATTTGCCTGATGTGAAAATGGGAAACCACGGAAAACCATCTTCAGGGCTGCCGACAGTGGGGTTCGAACCTACTATCTCCCGAATACTGGATACTGGCCGCACTTAAGCTAATTGATGCTCCTCCACAACCTTCTACTTGCTACTAACTCAATTCTCTCGTCTAATTCTTACTTCTAAATCATGAAGAACTGGGTCTTTTACAATCGTTTTGTCTTGGTTTACGTCATTATTCTCCTTGCTACCCTATTCTCCTCCACTCGACTCCCTGTAGATGGGGGTTGTAAAATAACGTCCACGGTATCCCCTGCCTGTCGTAAAAGGCAGCTAAAAGACGAACCAGGGTCCAGGGGCTCTTAATTTGGGAGCGTTAGTTGGCGATCATGGGGCCCTTAGCCGAGTCCTGCCATTGTTTTCTCTTACTTGTGCCAAGCCTCTTACTTTTATCTATCCGATCCGACCTCTTTTGGTCAACTCTTGTTCTTTTCCGACACCGGCGATCTTTCATTTTCACGCCCTCCGTGGCCCTTGTCTTTCATTTTTCGAAGTGTCGGAAATCATCAAAATTTTCTCTCTGTCAGTGTTAGGCTAATAGAAGATGCTTGCCTAGTTGTACTTTCTCTTAAAACAATATTCACCACAACTAGAACCTGAGGATGTACTTGTAGAACGAAACATGTCGTTCTGTTATTGATGAGTTCTTTTACAGGTATTTTGTAGTGTTCTAAGAGTTATATTTCGTGCTTAGACAGGGTGAAAAATTTTATTTTTTAATAATGTGGTAGTGATTATTGTTTTATTGCTAATTTATAATCATTTTCTTTGCTTTTTGCTTTACATCGCACCGACACAGATAGGTCTTATGGCGACGATAGGATGGGAAAGGCCTAGGAAAGGGAAGGAAGTTGCCGTGGCCTTAATTAGGGTACAGCCCGTACATTTACCTAGTGTGAAAATGAGAAACCACGGAAAACCATCTGCAAGTCTACCGACTGCCGACAGTGGGGTTCGAACCCATTATCTCCCAGATGCAAGCTCACAGCTGTGCGCCGCTAACCGCACGGCTAATTCGCTCGGTAATTTATAAAAAGTAGTAACTATTTAATTTCTAGTAAAGTCATTAAAATATTGCTCCTTCATGGAACACAAGTAATAAATTACTTCCTTTAGGTGAACAGCCAACGGCCGTAGCCGTGTTAAAACACCGGATCCCGTGAGATCTCCGAGGTTAAGCAACATTGGGCGTGGTCATGGGTTGCCACGCGCTGTTGGTGGGGGGGGGGGGGGTAAGGGAATGGAGGAGCGGATAGGAACTGGCCACCCTACCGCACGTAAACTCCGGTTCAGGAGCACCTCTGCGGAGGTTCATCGGACCTGCCTTCGGGCAGAATAACCCTTACCTTACCTTAGGTGAACATACGCAGCACCTCCCCTCCCCCACTCCCCCAAATTTGATGGCCTGGGCCATCCTTTATTCATGGTGGTTTGGTAGCGCGTTGTTGTTGTTTCAACATATTGGAGGTGTTCGTTTGTTTATGGGCTTATTATTGCATTTATTCTGCCATATTGTGATAAAAAAAAGTCTCGTATCAGCAGTGTAGGAATTACACGCTCTGACGAATATTTGGCACTAAGGGTGTGACGTCATAACTCTTGGTAACAGGCTTCGGTATCAAGATGGCTATGCCTGGGCCCGTTTATAAATCCGGCATTAAGACCATGATGGTACATCAGTACTCGAGCTGGCTACCTTAGGGATTAAAGGAGGACCATATAATAGTGAATGTAGTGTCCCATTCGAAGAACGCGAGACTTATTCAAACAATCAGATATTCTGAGTGTTGGTTCATTCTCACCCATCAATGAAGCTGAGAGTTCCGGTTCTGGTTCTGCTTCCGCGGATTTGTTTAGTTTCTTCTTCTCTTGTTCTACCATCCTGCGAACAGCAGCGCGAGGTAGTGATTTGGGGAAGAGCGCCAGAACAGAGGAGAACAGGAACAGTACAATCGCCAAGATAATCCAGCCTGAAACAAAAACAGAATCAAATTCAAACATTTTTTAAATCTCGTGTGTATCAAACGAAAAAAAAAGCCAAGAAAATAATTGAGCCACTGACATGGGAAAGGTTTTCATAGCAATGAAATTTTACAGGAGAGACAAAAAAGTTGGTTTGGGAACAGCAGGAAACATACGTTTATTACAAAAAGTACATCATTGTTTAGATAATACCAGAAAGAACACCATCAAGCAGATTTATCTAACACATCTTGACATTCTTTGACCGATACCTTCATTTTTCGAAGTTTCGTATCTCATCAGACATTTTCTCTGATTAGTATTAATAGTGGATGGTTGCCCAGTTGTACTTCCTCTTAAAACAGTAATCACCACCCTATTGGTGGGTTTCTTGAAGCTATTCGGTGATGAATAATATGATCTGAAATAGCATTGTTTGGTAGCTGTGGGTTGGGCACAAGGTTTTCTATATATTCTAGGATTAAACGGGTGCCTCTTAAGATGTGGAGGAGCAATATCACAGAGTGTTGGTAACCAGTAAACTGGGTGGAGTTAATCGTCCCACATATGTCTCATAGTCCGGTTTAACTGGACGTCTACCGAGCTCGATAGCTGCAGTCGCTTAAGTGCGGACAGTATCCAGTATTCGGGAGATAGTAGGTTCGAACCCCACTGTCGGCAGCCCTGAAAAAGGTTTTCCATGGTTTCCCATTTTCACACCAGGCAAATGCTAGGGCTGTACCTTAATTAAGGCCACGCCCGCTTCCTTCCCACTCCTAGCCCTTCCCTGTCCCATCATCGCCATAAGACCTATCTGTGTCGGTGCGACGTAAAGCAACTAGCAACTAACTGGACGTCAATCTTCTTAACATGGCAACTGATGAGCCAAGTTGACGCACAATACTCAGCCGCGGAGTAAACTAGACCAAGTGTAGTCGTCCGGAGTGCATTTGCTTGAGCACCCCCATGAAGTGGCCGTCAGTTACACAAGATGTTGTTTCTTGTTCCTAGTTTAGCTGAAAAAGGTGTTGACGGTAGGCCAAGGATCTGTCCAGTGTCATACCCAAATATTTAGAGTGTTTATTATGGTGAAGCATTACGCCATTAAAAGACAACAGATAGTTCCCTGTTTGCGAACTTGCTACTCAGATGGAAGAAACTAGGGTACCGATCTCTGCACATGGTTATGAGGGTGTTTAGGGGTTGTAGTAAGGATGTAAAGGAGAGTGCATATAAGTCTCTGGTAAGACCCCAACTAGAGTATGGTTCCAGTGTATGGGACCCTCACCAGGATTACCTGATTCAAGAACTGGAAAAAATCCAAAGAAAAGCAGCTCGATTTGTTCTGGGTGATTTCCGACAAAAGAGTAGCGTTACAAAAATGTTGCAATGTTTGGGTTGGGAAGAATTGAGAGAAAGAAGAAGATCTGCTCGACTAAGTGGTATGTTCCGAGCTGTCAGCGGAGAGATGGCGTGGAATGACATTAGTAGACGAATAGGTTTGAATGGCGTCTATAAAAGTAGGAAAGATCACAATATGAAGATAAAGTTGGAATTCAAGAGGACAAACTGGGGCAAATATTCATTTATAGGAAGGGGAGTTAGGGATTGGAATAACTTACCAAGGGAGATGTTCAATAAATTTCCAATTTCTTTGAAATCATTTCGGAAAAGGCTAGGAAAGCAACAGATAGGGAATCTGCCACCTGGGCGACTGCCCTAAATGCAGATCAGTATTGATCAGTATTGATCAGTATTTTGTCATATTAGGGCAGAATCTCCATTTTTTGAAATAGTCAACCAGCATAGCTAGAACAGTCTTCAAGGTTTTCTCAGTCACAGTAAAGGATCGATGTTGTGTGTCCATGGGATGTTCACGCAGATGATCCACAGCAAAACATTACAAAGTGTAGGGAACCTGGAGTGTAAGGGAATGGCTGAGCGGTTGAAGGAGGTCTGAAAGAGAAACCATACTAACCTCTGCTCGCATAGAAGACAGCATGGGAGATGAAAAGATAAAATTACGGAGGACCTATGGGCAGTTATTAAAGTGTTTGATTTTAGAGTGTATAATAACGAATGTTTTGAAAGATGATTACCTACCAAGCCACCAGGCCCCCAACCACCGCGGGTCATCTGTGGTGATGCTCGGTGTAAGCGTGGGCGATATGTACAGTTTGAGACAGACTGATGCTAGCGCATAACCTATGGCAGGACCCAGCATACGGATGAAGTAGGAAAAACCTGAAATTAGAAAGAATGGGCATTATTACTCTAAGCAAGAATAACCTAAAAACAATTATACAAGTTGTGGGTTAGGAATGTATAGATAGGTAGCAGATGATTTATTTTACTTGGCAAAACTAGTAACAGTTGACCCTATACATTCAACTATCGATTTACCGTAATCGGATCAACCGCGGTGCGGCTTAACCGCGATATCTAAAACGCTAAAAGTGCACGAGTGTTAGGAGTTACAGTAATACAGAATTACAGAAGGTCGGGATAATATTGCCAGGTTGATGCTCTCATCACCAAAAAAACTTGTTTTGAGAGACTTGAGAAGCAAAATAAAGAAAAATTGTTTCTCGGTACAAAAGAAGAAAACCATGACTGATTATTTTCAAAAACAGTAAAGTTAGGTAGTCTGAATATTTTTCTTTGTTTTATTAGTTTCATCGAAAAGTGCCGTTTATTTTTGCATGTATTAATTGTGCTAATAGCTACTTGTACTGCATCTTATTGGGTAAGTTACTAAAAACAACACAGTAATTAATTTTTTATCATTTTAACTGTACTTTCAGTACACCTGTTCTGTTTTTAACTTTTTGCGGTTTATCCGGGAAGCCTTAATTCTACATTGTCCCGGTTAATCGAGAGTTGACAATATTATACTAAACATACGTAATTTAAAATCTGGAACTAACTCTTAAGCCACTGTACAATCTAATAACGATAAAATATCTGGTATACTACATCACATACCATACAAAATAAGTGTACAGCCACTCAAAAAATGAGTACATGGTATTTTTCCTTGCAGGTAGACTTTTCTTAGAAACAATTGGACCTATAGATTTGCTTGTTGTGGATATTTACAGGGTTTGTATCTACATGAGAGGTGGATTATATTTTATAATTAGCAGGTACACGCGGCTTCTCCCGCGCTTATTAATTCAACTGTTAGATATTTTAACCCATTTATTTAAAAGCAAAATGAAAAACATGATATTTATTAAAAAACATTCGCAGGTATTGTCAGAATGACCAGAAGAGGCGATTAACCAAACCACGCAACTACAGCGACAAGCAGCTTTACAAATCTCTATCGAAAAGACACAGTATATGACAAACATCAAGACAGCTCCTAGATGGATAACAATAGAAAGAAGTAAAATTCAGAAGGTGGAGGGATTTAAGTATAAGTTGTGATCAAAAAGTTTCCATTTGAGGGCGCTGCTGCAGTGGGTTTGCAACTTAACTCGACCCCGATGCGGGTATATAAGTACGGACATGTATGCAAAGGGATTACTGTGGTAGTCGTGTTCTGCCGAGGTGAGTGCGTTAAATGCGGCCACGTGAACTATGGCGACGTTATTACCAGATGCGTCCAAACAGGACCAAAGTGCTGTTATTCTGTTCTTGGCTGCCGAAGGACAAACACCGGGGGATATCCATCGGAGAGTGAAGGCTGTATATGGGGACAGCATGTCTGTCGAAAACCACCGTTGTGGAATGGTGCACCAAGTTTCCGTGCGGGTCGCGTTTCGACACAAGACGCCGGTCGATCTTGGAGGCCAGCTGGACAACAACAAGCAGGCGGTGTATCCTGATCTCTCCCCAAGCGATTATCACACCTTCGGTACCCGGAGAAAGGCCTTGAAGGGTCAACGCTTCCTGTCGGACGAGGATGTGCAGCAGGCGGTTACGAACTTCTTCACACAGCTGGACGCGGTGCTTTACCTCTCGGGTATCTTCAACCTGATGCGTGGCTGGAATGAGTGGCTCAATGCTCACGGTGATTTTTCCTGACTGGCATCCCGATTCAGGACTATACGGCCTTCAGACGGAAACTTTTTGACCGCCCCTTATACTGAAATGAAATGGCGTATGCCTTTTAGTGCCGGGAGTGTCCGAGGACAAGTTCGGCTCGTCAGGTGCAGGTGTTTTGATTTGACGCTCGTAGGCGATCTACGCGTCGTGATGGAGATGAAATGATGATGAAGACGACACATACTCCCAGTCCCCGTGCCAGCGAAATTAACCAATGATGTTTAAATTCTCGACCCTGCCGGGAATCGAATCCGGGACTCCTGTGACCAAAGGCTAATGCACTAACCATTTAACCATGGAGCCGGACTCCCCTTATACTTAGGAGAATGGTTAGAAACTGGGCTGACAGAAAAACAAGCAATGGGAGCTCGAATAAACAAAATGAATTTAGTATACGAACTATGAACTTTTACAATAAGAAGAATATTTAGATTAATGAAAATTTGAGACATTATCAGACAGTGATCCACCCGGAAGCATTATACGAAACAGAAACTCTTAACCCAGTACTTAAGAGATTAGAAATGGTGGAACGAAAGATTCTTAGGAAGATATTGGGACCGCGAAGAACAGAGGACGATAAATTTAGAAGACGAGCGAACCAAGTCGGACATCATACGGAAAAAGGAGCGTGTTTTTCGGACACATACTGACAATGGACAAGGGGAGGTTAACACTGCAAGTAATACAGTTTCTTGTGAACAAAAGAACCAAAGTACGCTGGATCCAAGAGGTACAAAGGGTTCTAGAAGAAACTGGAATACAAGAACCAGAGATATAAAATGTTTTTTAAATACAAAATTCAGGCTTGCACACGCTTTCAGGACAGAACTAGGTCCATAAGAAAATCATCATGGAAAAAAAGAGCGAAGAAGGTTGCAAAGTATGGAAATGAAAGAATACTGGACAAGGAGAAGGAGAAAGATCAGAAGAAACGAAGCTGATACGAATTAACGTGGTCCTCAGATGACCAAACCGAAAAGAAGGAAAAGAAGACACATCGTTTTCACATAAATTGCTTGTACTAATACGTCTACGTTAAAAATGTCAGATCTCTGCGTGCCGTAGGTTTGGCTGGGCATTGCACATGTACACAAATACTTACTGTGGTCGTCTGACAAGAGGTCGTGTGGACGTTGGGTAAGGGGTGTGAGGGGTAGGCATAGCTCTCGCGCATGCGCCTGTCTCAATTCTCAAGGCTTGACAATAAACGTCTGTTCCGTCCGTGGTGACTGTTATGTATTGAGGTGGTGTTGTGATGTTTTAGAGTGGTAGTGCAGTTGTGCTTTGTTGTACATTAACTATAATTATTAGTAATGCGTAATGAACAGTTCAGTATTGAACATGCATCTGTTTCTTTTGTCACGACTAATATTTGTAATGAGTAGAGCCCGGAATTTTATGCATTAATAGGTTAGAATGCAAACTTACTGAAGCGAGAAGCAAGTATAGTCTACTTTCACAACCATTATGCTGTGGGGTTTGCATAAACATTAGGGGTACGGCCCATCAGAACCCCTATAATTTATGTTACTCTTTCTACTTTATGGAAGAGCGGGTGGCCGACATTTCCTACCAACCATATTAGTTTGCAATCCAACCTATTACCGCATGAAAATCCGGGCTTTAGTAATTAGTCTAGAACTTGTTACTCATGCCGTACCTACAAGCTGCCGCGACTTCTCGTGAGACGCAGATAGTAGGTGAAGTAATAACACTAACAGCAGTTGAGAAGGAGAGTATGAAGACAGGGATTCACAAAATGGAAAAAAGCTTATCATGGAATGATAAATGTATACAACAATACCTCAGTATCCAGGAATACTAAAATGAGACTACAAAACTGTAATTCTTCCAGCAGCTTTATATGCAACAGTGTTTGAATTCTTTTTTTAGATGATATGGTCTTTTTTGCAGAGAATTTGCAAATTGCATTTAAGCAGATTGAAGTCCTCAAAGAAACGGCAGACAAAACAGGATTGCAAATATTTTTTGAGAAGACGAAGTACGTGAACATAAATACCACTGACCCAACCTGGACAATGAGGACGGAGTAGGGTGACATCAAAAGAGCTACAAAATTCAAGTACCTAGGAGAGATTTTGATTCCAAAGATGAATGAGAAAGCAGCAATTCAAGAACGTGCAAGAAAGATGGAAACTGCGTTTAGATTATGTCAGAACACGTACAAATCTAAGTTACTCTCCTGCCAGGCCAAATTCAAGCACTACAGCACGATTGTCATATCTGAATGTTTATACGCAGCTAAGACAATAGCCACGAAGGGACTCTCAGATTTGGAAAAGGAAGAGAGGAGGTTCCTTAGAAAGATTTTTGGACCCATAAAATCACCAGACAAGTTTACGTTTCGCACGAGACCAAACCAAGAACTATACCAACAATTTGAAAAGATCACCATCACAATGAAAAAGAGGAGATTGACGTTCTACGGACATATTAAAAGGATGGGATCGGAGAGACTTGCCAACAGGATCCTCACCTTCCAGGAGAACAGGAAGACACAAGTCTCATGGGTAAAAGAAGTCCACCGAGATTTGAAAAAATGTGGGATCACGGCAGAAGATATAACAAACAGAAAAATCTTCAGAGAGAGTTGCGGAGGTGAAGGACCTAACTGATAAGAAAACGAGGAAGAATGGAGTATTCTCGGTAGAAGAACGAGCACGAGCAAGCCAGCGGATGAAGGAATACTGGCGAAAGAGGAAGGAGAAAGAACTTGAGAAAGCAATGGAAGTTGCGTAATCGCAGCCCATAGATGTCTGAAACGAAAATAGTAATAATAATAATAATAATAATAATAATAATAATAATAATAATAATAATAATAATAATCTAAGAAAATACCACTTGTCGGTGATCTAAAATTTACTATTATATCACTGCAGGATACTTATGCATTTGTACATAGCCTATGCTTCAGTATGTAAGTAGGATAATTGAAGTGTTAACCTCGAGATAGTTCTAAAATAACAGTCCAGGAGAAACTAGTAGAATAAGAAGAAACACTTACTGATGAGTGCTGGAGTCTTGGACCTTTTGATGTTGTCGTCCATGTAGGTGACTCCCAGAGTGTAGTAGAGTGATCCCCCGATGCCGGCCACGAAGTTGGCTATGAAGAGTAGCACCTGAGGGGCGAAGCTTCCCTCCTCTTCTTCACAGCTGACTCCTTCTCCGGGGCGACACAGGGTCTTCTGCTTCTCGCGAGCTGTCAACAGATACAGTCCACTGTCAGAGATATTCGAAAAAAAACCTCTATTAATTTTAAGAGTTTGCGAGTTTACAGTCTAGAACAGGGCCTCTCAAACGCCCAAAATCTCACGCGTGCAGACAGCAACGCAGAGTTCCTGTGCACAGTGCATCGGTTCCACTCGGCTCGGCTCGGACCAACGCCTCGTCTCTGGGCTACTCGGCTCAACTCGACTCGGATTTGGAGCTCTACGGAGCAAGTAAGGAAGAGGGAGACAGGAGGAGCGAGCGAGGCAGGCGTGGGGAAAGAGAAAAACATCGCTATTGCTCTAAATCGAGGAGTGGAGATCTGCACTCTGGGCAACCAAGCGAAGTCGTCTTTTGCAGCGTACACAGTGCATGCACCGGGCGCATGCACCCTGAGAGGCCCTGGTCTAGAACAAGGACGGATAGATCATCCGAATCAGAAATTTTTGATTCTAAATTGTTCAGTTTGTCCTACGTTGTGATACCAGTTCCTGTGTGTTCCTGCAGGAAAAATACTACGAAGATTCTTGGAAGATGCTGTTAAACTTGTTTTATTTATTATTTAGCGTATGGCTAGTACGCATCTCTACATACAAACATTAAAAAATAACAAACACTATAACAATCAAATCAACCAATCTCAAAAACAGTTCACAAACTCAAATCTAAACTGTTCAACCATTGTACAGCCCCGTCAGAAGCACACACAAACTCCTTCAGCTGACCGGAGTATGACTTGTTAAGACTACAGTAAAGGAGATCTTAACCCTTCCTACTGACACTCTGGATTCTATTATTTAGTCAGATAAACGGTACAAAGGGTTAGGTGTTTCTCGGGCAAGCTGGGAAACCTTGCTTCAGCATATAAACAGCTGCAACGTTATGAAACAGGAGGGAAACCAATATATTGAAGCCACTAGAAATATAGATGAAGAAATTAACAGATGCCTAACTGAACTAAACGTAAATGATAAAACTGAGGATATGAAAAACAGGCGCGGTGAGTATGACACCAAGAAGCTCAGAAATAAATTAATAGAATCTGAATTTGAGAAATGGTGCCAGCTAAAAAGCGTCAGGGAGTGTGTCTGTACAAGGTGTTTCCTCCTGAAAACCGCTGGGTTAGGAACTATGATGGCGTTTGTAGCACGGAGTGGAGAGATGCACTGAAAATTTCATGTAACGTTGCACCTATAAGAGCCGTACCTGGAAGGTCCCTTGAAGGTAAACGCTGTAGAAGATGCAGTGAGACTGAATCTTTACCTCACGTCTTGGATTCCTGTACCTTCGATGAAGCTCTAGGAAACACTAGACAACACAGCATTAGTTCGTCCATAGCACATACGTGAGAAAGGATTTCAAGTGCATGAGGAAGCCTATGGCATCGGAGTAAATGGCAGCACGAGACTGATGGACAAGATCGCCACTGAAGGGAAAAAAGGATGCATATTATACCCCACAGTAAGATTTGAAACGCACTCCGATCAACCAGACGAAGTAGACAGAGGAAAGAAGTCTATCAATCTGCCTACAGTGTCGTATTATATTTAAAAAAGTCGAACTGGACGACGTAGAAGTGAGAGGTGCAAGAGAGACAGTGCCTAAGAAGACGATAGAGCTGATGAAGATCTTCAGCATCAGTTCCACGGAGTTCATCGACTGGGGTCTGAAAGCACTCTGAGATTCTCTTTTGATACTCAAACACCTTGTATTAGCCCGACTGAGACTTACAGTGTAATTTACTTTTTCTTGTGTTCGTTTTGGCCTACTAGGGACCGCTGGGCTCGTCTTAACTCTTTTAATTTCTCTTGGCCCAGTACGCTTTCATTTTCTGTGCCTGATTCCTTCCATCCGTCCTCTTAGGTCTGGTGGTCCCTGTACTCTTTTTACTTGTGAGGGAAAGTGTGAAGACTCCCTGTAGGATGGCCTGTCGGTACTGAGATCGGTTCTCTATGGTCTCTAGTAAGATCTGTAGTTCCTGTAGGTCTGATTTTACCGGCGTGATCCACTTGGTCTTGGAAGCCTTTCCCTTGCTTGTCACTGTGAGGATTCTGTTGATGAGCTACAGGGTTTCAGGCGGCTCATGTGCCCGTAGAAAGTCAGTCTCCTTTTCCTCATACAAATGACTGTGTCTTCGTAATGTTCGTAGAGTTCGTTTTTGTCCGATCCTATAGGTGCCATCCTTCTCTCTCCCTTTTATATTTGAATGAAATTCTTTTAGTGTATTCTTTGTCTTAGACAGCCTCCAAGTAGAGGAAGATTTCGCAAATAAAAAAGTGTAAAGCAGATGAATAGTTAAGCGAGAAAACCAGCAACGTTATGTGCGGTAGACATACTTTATTGAATTCGACAGCTATGTATAGAAAGGAAGAGGAACTCACTCCCTGTTATTCCTAAAGATTTGAAACAGCCTTTATTACAATTTAAAAACATTCAGATTTTCACCAACTAAAATGAACAAGCAAATAAACTTGAAAGTTCAGTTATTTTATTTACTGGTATTGGCGCTCTTTGCATACCTTATTTGGCGCAAAAGTAATGCGCCTGCATTGCACTGGCGCTTATTTAATCTTTTCTCTCTCAATTTGGCACTTATACTCGCCAGTCTAGAATATCTAGACGAAGGTACGTGTTAAAACCATGCTCTCGAAATGGTCGAGAAACCAGGTCTCTGTAGGGACTACTACTTCTTCTTGTCGTAAATGCAGTTGACCTTCAGCTGCTCCCTTCAATTTGGGGCAGGCTGAAATGGAGAGAGTAGTCTCTTCGTTGGTGAACCAGCTCTTCTGGAAAATTTGTTTCTTGAGCAGCTCTTAGCAAGATAGTTTCCACGTAGCTTTTGGTCTTCCTTTATCAGCTCGTAGTTGTTTAATTCTCAAGTTTCGGTGGATCAGAAGGTTTTGATGCGGTCTGTGAGGGTCACAACCATTGTCCAATGCAGCATCAGCATTTCAGCAACATGTTTTTAGTGATTGCCTGGCTAGCCTTGCCCATATCTTGACACTGTACGTATTTGGTGGTCTCTCTACTAACTTATATATCTTTTCTTTCACATTAATCAGTAGTCTTTTGTTACAAAGTACTTCGGACACTGACTCCCATTTCATCCAGCCAACGTCTGATGTCAAAGGATGTACGTCACAGAGTACAGGTATTTAAATTCATCAATTTTCAGGGGTTCACCAGGAAAAATAATTTTACGTTGTGAGCCGATTTAAGAAGAATTTACGAAGTCATCGGGCATGTATTCGTTTTCGTCCTGCTCACTCTCCGTCTATTGATTTCAAGTGCCAGTCTCCATCTTCCTGCAACCTCTTCCACTGATCTCTCCTTTTATCAATGAGTGCCAAATCGTCTGCATACAAATGCTCTATGGAAGATTTTTCATCAGATATGCGGTCAAATATTGAATGATCAATCTAAATAACAATGGGCTGTGCACCGAACCTTGAGGAACTCCTACATTCACAACTAAGCTGCCAGATTCTCCATCGCTGTTCTTCATCATTGTTTTTGAAGTGGCATAGTGCTTATTGTTACCTGCCACCTGCCTACTATTCAGTTTTAATTACTTTCGTCTAGTAAATACCGAATGTGGCATCTGAGATCTTTTACATACATATTCCGTACGAATAAATCTTTTCCCGTCCTTCAGAAACATGCATATCTCTGCTCGGTCAGCACGCAAACACTTTAGCACTGATCCGTGGAGGAAGCTAACAATATACGTCCTGTAGTAACCTGTCAGAGATGTGCACTTATAAAAGGGGGATGTCCGTAGCTATATTATCTTATGCCTGACTAACAGGTGAAGGATGATGGCCAATGACATCAAAGCTAAGCTACAGCGTGAAGCACGTCTGTCCCTCCAACCTCAGCCGTAATCCCGTATTGTACTAATTGCACATTCAAATCCCTTGTGGAGACAAGTCACTTGGATAAACGGAAGAGACCACAAAGAGAATGGCTGAGCGCGAATAAGCTCTGAATTGTTAGTAGTAAGTTGGTCACGGAAACCACAACTTCAAATGTCCGAGCCAACTTTTTCTTCAAGGAAATACGAAATTAATTTTTATACATGTTTCGTATAGAGCGTTGCTTAGTCGAAGAGATTAAACCATCTTACACTACCTGAATGACGTGACGTCCAAAATCACAGTTTTCAGATATTACGATCTTAATGTTTCAATGCAACTTTTAAAATACTTACAGTATACAATGTAATAATTATGCCTCGGATTTTTAGGTGATAATAGGTTAGAATGCAAAGTAATTTGGTTTGTAGGAAGTGTGATGCCACCCGTTGTACCACAATGTAGGAAGAGTAGAATAAATTCAAGGAGTTCTATAGGTTACATCCCTAATATCTATGCAAATCTCATAGCATACCCGTTGTACAGTGTAGGGTATACTTGTTACTGGCTTAAGTAAGTTTGCATTCTAACCTATCAGTACCTAATAATCCGGACTCTGGTAATAATATACAGTATATTGTGTTATTTTCATGGTTTGTTTCACGTTATTGTTAAAAACTACAGTGTTTATACTGTACATATCTACTGCACTCTTTATTTATGAGAAAAATAGAGTTAGTTCCTGCTAGCTGACGATACCAAGCTTAAAATTCCACAGAAATGAAATGGTGTATGGCTTTGAATGCCGGGAGTGTCCGAGGACATGTTCGGCTCGCTAGGTGCAGGTCTTTTAATTTGACGCCCGTAGTAGACCTGAGCGTCGTGATGAGGATGAAATGCTGATGAAGACGACAAATACACCCAGCCCCCGTGCCAGCGAAATTAACCAATGATGGGTAAAATTCCCGACCCTGCCGGGAATCGAACCCGGGACCCCTGTGACTAAAGGTCAGCTTGCTAACCATTTAGCCATGGAGTCAGACAATTCCACAGAAATGTCCCCTTTACAAAGAACGTAAAAAGTTTTTGTATTTATGTTGATATATGGAGAAAGTGCCGTGTAAGTCTTAAGAAATTGAAGTATATTCTTAGGGCGATCTCTTTCTAAATTATCTATTTCAGAGTAGGTGCCAAACTGCTCATATCTATATTTCAAATTCCCAGGGTTTTCTTCTCAAATTAAATTTCAATTGACTTTCTTTCCGTCGTTATCCTTTGTCTTGTTTTGTAAAACGAAGGTAGACAATGTGGAAAGTGATGAGAAGATCGTATCGTGATCTATAGTAAAATTATTAGTCCCTGATTCTAGAAACTTCTGACCAAACTCCCTGTGAGTGGGGGCGGTAGAATACCTCCACGGTATTCCCTGCTGTCGTAAGAGGTGACTAAAATGGAGACAAGGGGAGTCCAACTTCGGAACGTGGGTTGGTGACCACGGTTACCCCTAGCTGAGTCTAACATTGATTCTATTTATTTGTGCTAGTACCCACACTTGCATCTTTCCTATCTGACCTCCCTTGATCAACTCTAGTTCTTTTCTTTTATTTTCACGCCACTGGGCTCGATAGCTGCAGTCGCTTAAGTGCGGCCAGTATCCAGTATTCGGGAGATAGTAGGTTCGAACCCCACTGTCGGCAACCCTGAAAATCGTTTTCCGTGGTTTCCCATTTTCACTCCATTCAAATGCTGGGGCTGTACCTTAATTAAGGCCACGGCCGCTTCCTTCCACTCCTAGCCTTTTCCTGTCTCATCGTCGCCATAAAACCTTTCTGTGCCGGTCCGACGTAAAGCAACTGTCAAAAAAAAAATATATTTTTTCACGCCCTTCGTGGCCCCTCGTTTTGTTTTGCCGATACCTTCATTCTTCGAAGTGTCGGACCTCAACAATTTTCCTTCGATTTAGTGTTAGAGAGGGGATGGTTCCCCAGTTGTACTGTACTTCCTCTTAAAACAGTAATAAGCACCAGCATCACTAGTGTTGAGTATATGGGATCATTGACCGTGATATAGTAAAGCAACAGTGAGAGTCCATGTGAGTTGTCTTTCGGCCACAACATAAATCAAACATTCCTTGAGTGTACGATCTCCATACTACACTTATTCTGAGGTCTTTGAACGCTTTGAACTTTAGACTCTGATAAAATCTAAGTGGGCTTCCCTCGTTACAGGATACGCTTTACGTAGATATACACATAACAAGATGATAATTATTACTCTATGTATTCGAAAAGATTTTTTGACAGATAGTGTTTAATTGCGTTATCTCCGTGCTGTTGACTTTCAGAACTGTAAAGATCTCCTGAGCCGCAAAATTTTCAACACCATACAATCCCTTATTATTTTTAGCGAGTGAAAGGATGGTAGTCCGCCTCTGTAGTGTAGTGGTTAGTGTGATTAGCTGCCACCCCCGCAGGCCCGGGCTCGAATCCCGGCTCTACCACGAAATTTGAAGAGTGGTATGAGGGCTGGAACGGGGTCCACTCAGCCTCGGGAGGTCAACTGAGTAGAGCTGGGTTCGATTCCCACCTCAGCCATCCTGGAAGTGGCTTTCCGTGATTTCCCATTTCTTCTCCAGGCAAATGCCGGGATTGTACCTAAGTTAATGCCACGGCCGCTTTCTTCCCTCTTCCTTGTCTATCCATTCCAATCTTCCCATCCCCCCGCAAGGCCCCTGTTCAGCATAGCAGGTGGGCGAGGTACTGTTCAACCTCTTCAGTTGTATCCCCCGACCCAGAGTCTGAAGCTCCAGGACACTGCCCTTGAGGCGGTAGAGGTGAGATCCCTCGCTGAGTCCGAGGTAAAAACCGAGCCTGGATGGTAAACGGATAAAGAAGAAGAAGAAGAAGAAGAAAGGATGTTAACCAATTGTTATTATTTATTCATTCATTCATTCATTCATTCATTCATTCATTCATTCATTCAACTTCACTAATCGGCAACTGGGAACCACGATAAGCCTCACTTTACATTCTGACCATTGTTCATTTTTCGCTTGATCCACATCGTCTTCATTAGCTCACTGTGTTTACCACGACGTTCTTCTGTCCATTTAGCACCAGTTACCCGTTTTTCATCCGGGCAAGTTCCAAAAGTCTTGCTGGCTGTTCTGAAAAGATATCGGTCTTGTGCATCTTCTGTTTGTATGCCCAGTTCTTTAAGATCTTTCTTGACATTAACGTACCATGGCATTGCCGTTATTATTATTATTTTTTATTCCTGCACATGTCACTTGTCAGTACTTCTTCATCGTAGTGGAGAACGCTGTTCTTCGTTCTTCAGACCTCTTTGCAACAGTTCTTATTTTCAGTTTTCGAAAGAAATGTCCTGTCTGGAGGTCATCTGAAGATTTGCGTTACAGCAGTTAGCGTCACAAAATGTGTGTAACGGAAGTGTAACCCTAGCAGTCGTTCACAGTTTTATTCTTTTGTCTTGAATATATATTTTGGCTGTGGTGGTGGTGGTGGTGGTGGTGGTGGTGGTGGTGGTGGTTGGGGTTGGGGTTATCCGAAAATTTGTGTGACGTGACGCGATAAGATGCGTGGCGGAAGTGACGTCACATTAGTCGTTATCAATCCTTGTGTCGCCGAAAACTTTCGATGTGTCAGGGTGATGTTAAACCTCTTGAAAGTAAATCAGTTAAGCTAGGCATATAATTTTCTTTTTTAAATATTATATAAATTTAATACTTTTGCAAGCTTTGCCAGTCTAGGCAATCTCCAATTATGGGGAAAGCCATCATCAACACTGTAGAGAGATCAAGACCCTTGATTAGCCCCAGAGACTCTTGAATTGGAAGCGAGGGTTGGCAGCCACGGGGATCTTAGCTGAGTCATGGCATTTCCTCCACTTACTTGTGCCATGATTGTCACTTTCATCTATCCTCTCCTACCTCTCTTAGCAAATTCTTCTTCTTTTCAGACCCTGGGGGGTATTACAGCATTCTAGGCCTAGGGAGTCTCATTTTCACGCCCGCCATTGCCCGAGTCATTCTTTGGCCGATACATTCATTTTTCGAAGTTTTGTATCCTCTCCAGTTTTCCCTCTTATTAGTGTTAATAAAGGATGGTTGCCCAGTTGTACTTCGTCTTAAAATAACCACCACCACCGTCATCATCATCAAACCCTGGACTATATGCTGGGCTTTGCTTGCAAGGGCAAATTACTCCAAAACTTGTGCCATCACAGAATAAGGTCATCCTTTGCGTGCGCTTTAAGAGAACTCAGGTGGGGAGTGTACACGCACGCACAGAAATGGTGCCCCGATATAAACAAAGCATGGCATCCCCCCTCATCTCCTCGCTTAACACATTGCTGCGGGTAGACAGCCCGCTACAAGACTGTTGTGATTGAAATGGGCACAGTGGCGGATGTATAACAATACATACACTGTGCCTTCAGCACTACCCGTTCACTATCTCCCCTCCTTTTTAATACTGGAGTGGGGCAGCTTTGATTGTTCATGTCGGGGCACCTTTCTGTGCACGCGTGTACGAAGGAGTGTCTCCCCTCGCGTCCCAGTGCTTCTATAAGGACAGCTGACATTCACCGTCGGAGACGTAAAGCTGTGGTTATCGATCGAACCGTGCGATTTGAGACAAATATAGCCCAGGCCACAGAGCTTGACGAGAAAAAAAAGGAGCACCTACGAGCCACGCGTCACTTGTTCTATTGGGAAATACAACATCCCTCATGAGTGCTGGTCAGTGAGGGGACTGCCATTAGGAAGCAGAGGCTGTGTAAAAGAATATCCAAGCCGGGCTGAGTGGCTCAGACGGTTAAGGCGCTGGCCTTCTAACCCCAACTTGGCAGGTTCGATCCTGGCTCAGTCCGGTGGTATTTGAAGGTGCTCAAATACGACAGCCTCGTGTCGGTAGATTTGCTGGCACGTAAAAGAACTCCTGCGGGACTAAAGTCCGGCACCTCGGCGTCTCCGAAAACCGTGAAAGTAGTTAGTGGGACGTAAAGCAAATAACATTATTACTATTAAGAATATGCATGGGGAGAACCAGCACAACATGTTGACAGAGATCGTAATCGATGCCATTAAACACTCCCTCAGCATTCTGCGCCATTTAAACTTCTGAAAATGGAAGTCCACTGCCTGTTTCCAGTCAATTAACGGAGTCAGGAATGGAATGAATGAAGCCCCCATCTAGAGACGATGATAGGAACTGTGTCGGCTGCCGAAGCTTGTCGCACTCATCTGGGGTAATGATTAATGACTCACAGATTCAGAGCTACCGACGGTGAGATTCGACCCCCCTATCTTCCGAATGCAAGCTCACAGTTCACGACCAATTCACTCGATAAGAGGTAGACGTTTTTATTATTATTATTATTATTATTATTATTATTATTATTATTATTATTATTATTATTATTATTATTCGTTCATTCGTTCATTTCCGGTGTTGCTCTTTTCTTTCCGCCGTCCACATCTTTCTCGTCTTCAACTTTGGCCTTTCTTGAAAACCATGGAGGTCTTTTAGTTTCTTTCTGAGTGGGTTCCATTCTTCTTAAGTGATCCCCACCTCCTGTAGATCCCTTTTCACTTCCTTGACCAAGTTTTCTGGCTCTTCTTATCTTTAATCGTGTTGGTTTTATTCTTAGCAAGTGGGCATAAAAGCAATTCTCCTTCTCCGCATGACATCAAGGGTCTTCTGGCCAGAATTTTCCTTAAGTTCTATCTATCTATCTATCTATCTATCTATCTATCTATCTATCTATCTATCTATCTATCTATCTATCTATCGTTCTTTCTTTCTTTCTTTCTTTCTTTCTTTAATTTCCAGTTTTTCTATCAGGCCTTTCTTGTTCATATTAAGGAATTCTGCTGCGTGATAAAGCCTCTGGTCTTCTAACAGTGCAATAAAGCCTATTATTATTATTATTATTATTATTATTATTATTATTATTATTATTATTGAAAAAAAATGAAAACGTACAACCTGTTTTCCAGTCATTGACCGGGTCAGGGATGGAATGAATGAATCAGATATAGGCTATTAGTACGATGGGGTCGCCACTCCCAAAGTGATTTTTAGTAATGAGTGATAGATGCTATGAAATGAGAATGGAGAGTGTTGCTGGAATGAAAGATGACAGGGAAAACCGGAGTACCCGGAGAAAAACCTGTCCCGCCTCCGCTTTGTCCAGCACAAATCTCACATGGAGGGACCGGGATTTGAACCACGGTATCCAGCGGTGAGAGGCCGACGCGCTGCCGTCTGAGCCACGGAGGCTTTATTATTATTATTATTATTATTATTATTATTATTATTATTATTATTATTATTATTATTATTATTATTATTTGAAGACGCTGAGAAAAGTTTCCAGAGAAATGTAAAGACTTTCACCTTATTTTCTTGACACGGCATAAGCCCAAAAAGCCCATATCATGCCTACAAGTACGAGCCGTGAGAACATCAATGTTCATATTATTATTCTTTCTTTTCTTTCTTTCTTTCTTTCTTTCTTTCTTTCTTTCTTTCTTTATTTCTTTTTTTCTTAATCTGTTTGCTGTCCAGGGTTGGTTTTTCCGCGAGGGATCCAATCTCTACCGCCTCAGGGGCAGTGTCCTGGAGCGTGAGACTTTGGGTCGGGGGATACAACTGGGGAGGACGACCAGTGTCTCGCCCAGGCGGTCTCACCTCTTATACCGAACAGGGGGGCGTTGTAGCGGAATGGGAAAATTGGAAGGGATAGATAAGGAAGAGGGAAGGAGGCGGCCGTGGCCTTAAGTGAGGTACCATCCCGGCATTTGTCTGGAGGAGAAGTGGGAAACCACGGAAAACCACTTCGAGGATGGCTGAGGCGAGAATTGAACACTCATCTACTCAGTTGACCTCCCGAGTCTGAGTGGATTCCGTTCCAGCCCTCGCAACACTTTTCAAATTTCGTGGCAGTGCTGGGAATCGAACCCGGGTCTCCAGGTGTGGCAGCTAATTATGCTAACCACTACACCACAGAAGCGGACATTATTATTATTATTATTATTATTATTATTATTATTATTATTATTATTATTATTATTATTATTTATTTGGCCTCATCTGCATAATGAATGCATATTGTGCCGACAAAAGAATATAGTGTTTTAAGGTTTAATGACTTACTCATGAGTTCTGTACTGGTGTTGCGATCCACGACGGCTCCATATTCCAGTGTCAGGGCGAGAGCATCCTCTCCTGGGCCGTATAGAATGTGAGGAAGAGCGGTCAGGATACAGAACAGGACCACGGTATAGATACCAAGCGCGATCCAGCGAGGTCGATGTCTGCGTCCAGCGTAGTACGAGATGAATACCGAGATTAACAGCTGACTCATGTCATTTCCCACCGTAATTATACCTGCAATACGACACGTGTATTATTCCACAAGGAAAATTAAATAAATAATGAATTAAAATACTCACATACATACATCTTCATTATTTGAGAACACATTGACAAAACTTTCAGAAATTGAGAAAAACGTGCCTCTGCTTTACAATTTGTTCTTATCGTGTATGTATTGGACAAGAGATATGTAAGGGGTTTGAAAATAATATGATAAAAGAAAAATAGCCTAAACATATACCTATTATTTTTGCTGTAAAAGTGAATTTTATTTTTGACTTGGAGGGTTTTGGTTGCAACATGATAGTAATTATCAATTCAAAATTCTTTCTGTCATGTAAATGAATGAGACGCTAAGTCTCTGCAATCAAGTATTTTGCGTTAACAATGAAATATTTTAATAATAAAAAACTTTTTTTTTACAAATGTAAATTCAAGAATAATGTTTTAATTGAATTAGTTATGGTTCATCAAATAGATCTTACAATCGAAACACATTCAGATTGTTTTAAACTCTCAGATCAGGCACACATTCACTCCCGTTTTCTTCACAGGCAGGCTCATCTTCCACTAATTCAGGTAGATTTTCTTTGGTAGCATCGATGAGGTCCTTGTAGAATTTGAGACTCTCCATTTCTTGCTATTCCATTCTATTGCTTTTTCAGTAGGTTGTCTGTGTCTGAACTTTTCTTTTTTCACTTGGACTCCATTTGGAAGAATATTGCTTCTAAATCTCTATCCCTTCTTGAGAATACTTTCAGATAAGTGCAGTAATGTGCTTCATCCTGATCTATAACTCCACTGTTTGTTTTTCTCTTGATTTGACATGGAATTAATTTTAACAGAACAATCTTCCATGTTATTAATATTTTTCTTCGTAATTTAAACAAATATATGTGGTCTTACGACCTGAAAAACCTCTGTAAAATGAAACCTAAGAACTATGTCACGTGAGATAGATAAGCAGCTTCATTGGCTCCTGTGGACTTGGCGATTATTGCTTGAAACCGAAAATTTCTACATCCATTCATAACATAAAATGGCAGGTTTTGCTTATAAGTAATAAAATATAACCAAAGAATTCTCCATTGCACTTACAATGTCGTATACAGCTTCAAAATGTCAGAAATTGGACTTGGCGGATTTTGCATATTATGTCCTCATTTACTGGTATACCTTCCAGAGTTCAGTATGCAAGTCCCTGTGAATTTACTAAACACCTGTACTAACCTCTCTTTGTAACTAGGTCTGAGGTCTCGTTTAGTTTTCCATACCTCTCATCTTTCCATCATTAGAAACTGAGTCTAACCATCGTCATCTTGGCCTCCCTCTACTTCTCTTACCTTCCATGACAGAGTGCATTATTATCCTGGGTAACCTTCCTTTCCCCATTCACTCCCTCTGGGGGGTTGGTGGCATTGCAAGTTGGTGCAAGCATTTGAAATGTGGACGTACCGAAGGAAGCTGAAGATACCTTGGACAACTAAACGGACCAATATAGACGTTTTGCACCGTATGAGCAAAGAACAAGAAATTCTCATTACCTCGTACGTCGGAAAAACTGGCCGCAACTATAACATCGGATACTCTGAACATATCAACGCCATTAAATACAACAGATTATCTGCTATAGGACAACACATACAAGACTCCAAGCATAATTTCACCAATATTGAAAAAGACAAAAAATACTTAAAATCATTAACAAAGGCCCCCTTTTAAACACTACTGAAAATTGTTTTATTCACCTTGACCAATACTTCAACCCTAATTGCAATTTAAACGGTATTTATGAAAAACCCAATATCCTATTTGACTTCCTAATTCTTTTTCTCAAAAATTCTAAATTGACAACTAACTGAAACAATTACAGTGCCGGACATTGAATATGTTGCGCTGATCTTCAGGAGCTAGCAATTTGCGTCAATCAAGCGACTCGTCTTCGACTTATATACAATTTTGGAACTTCCTATTTATTAAATTGTGTTGTGACTTCGCGCCTGATAGTACATGCAACCTGGCTCACTTAAGTGTTCAGCTCTTCTCATAAACATTTTGAGGCACAGTGCCGAACTCTGCATGTGTTGCGCTACTATTCAGAAGATTGCGCCTTACTTCATGTAAGTGACTGAATTTCTACTTCTTCTTCTAGATTTTACGATTTTAAATCGCGTAGTGCCAGTCCACATTATCTCATACTGCTTCTTCAGCTGTTTTTGCAAAATACTCATTCTTTAATTTCTTATTTACCTATGCATTGTTCTTGCATTTTATTCGGCTGATGATGACCCAGATTGGGGTCGAAACCGGTACTGCTTCCGCTTATAATTAAATAGGAATGTAACACTACATTTCTTACTTACTTGTATTGAATAGGTTGAACTACGTTATTTGTTATTTCAATTTAATCAAGAGAAGGAAGCTAGAATATTTTGGTCATATGGTGCGGAACAGTAAATACCACCTTCTGCAAGTAATACTCCAAGGGAAAATTAATGGAAAAAGTGGTCCGGGGAGAAGTAGGCAACTTGAGCCAGTGGTTTAGGGTGAGAAAGCTTGCTCTGTTCAGAACAGCTATGAACAAACAACAGATTATGCCACTGATCGCCAACGTTCGGCGAGGACATGACACATGAAGTAGAAGAAGAAGGTCGTAGAATAGCATCCACGGTATCCCTTGCCTGTCATAAGGGGCGACTGAAATGGGGCGCAGGTGCTCTAATTTGGGTGCGTGGGTTGCCGGCCATGCAACCCTTAGCCGAGTCCTGGCACTGTTTCCACTTACTTGTGCCAGGCTCCTCACTTTCATCTATCGTAGCCGACCTCGCTTTGTAAACTATTGTTCTTGTCCGTCCCCCAAGGCAATACGTTTGCGATGGCTGGGGAGTGTTTCAATTTTCACGCCCTCGTAGCCCTTGTCTTTCATTGGCCAATATCTTCAATTTTCGAAGCGTCTGGCCCGTTCTACTTTTTTTCTCTCTGATTTGCGTTGATAGAGGATGGTTGCCCATTTGAACTTCCTCTTAAAACAACAACAACCACCACCACCACCACCACCACCACCACCACCACCACCACCACCACCACCACCACCACCACCACCACCACCACCACCACCACCACCACCACCACCACCACCACCACCACCACCACCACCACCTTGTTCTCCATTCGCCTCACATGAACCCAACACCGAAACCGGTTTTTTGGATAGGCCTACAGCTTCATTTATCGAGTTCATTCCTAATTTAGCTTTTATCTCCTCATTCAAAGTACCCAGCTGCCATTGTTCTCACCTGTTTGTACAAGCGATAATTATCTCTAGTTTCATGTCTGCCAATTTTTTTTTTTGCTATTTGCTTTACGTCGCACTGACGACGGGATAGGAAAGGCTTAGGAATGGGAAGGAAGCAGCTGTGGCCTCAATTAAGGTGCTGTTTTAACAGGAAGTACAACTGGGCGACTATCCTCTATATATTACTAATCAGAGAGAAAAAATGGAAGGGATCAGACATTTCGAAAAATGAAGGTGTCGGTCAAAGAAAGGTAAGGGCCACGAAGGTCGTGACAATGAAAGACGCAAACCTAATAGCATCGGTGTCGGAAAAGAACAAGTGTTGACCAAGGAAGGTCGGATAGCATAGATGAAAGTGAGGAGCCTGGCAGAAGTAAGCGGAAGCAATGCCAGGACTCCGCTAAGGGTCACGTGGTCGCCAACCCACGCTCTAAAGTTCAGAGCCCTTGGGGCCTCTTTTAGTCGCCTCTTATGACAGGCACTGGATACCGTGGGCGTTATTCTACCGCCCCCACCCAGAGGGGGATTAATAAAGGTACAGCCCAAGCATTTGCCTGGTGTGAAAATGGAAAACCATGGAAAACCATCTTCAGAGCTGCCGACAATGGGATTCGAATCTACTATCTCTCGAAAGAAAACTATTTTATGCACATAAAAACAAAGACTCATTCGGTTTCCTGAGGATATCCTCCTGGGAGTAAGGACGGTAGAATGGCATCCACTGTATCACTGTACCTCCTCCCTGTGGCCTCAGGGACTCTTAACTTGAGAGCTTGGGTTGGCAGCCATGGGGCCCTTAGCTGAGTGCTGGATTTTCTTCCTCCTCCTTGTCAGTTCCCCACTTTCCGGCATTAGGTTTGCGAGGACTGGGGAGTCTTTCATTTTCACATGTTTCGTGGCCCTTGTCTTCCTTCGGTGAGTCTTCCTCTGATGAGTCTAGTGTCAGACCTAAGACAAAACGCTGGTTAATAGAGCAAACGCCTGAAAAGCCTTACATCTGATATGTTTTTGACATTTTTTTTCATGCTCTATTGGTGAAAAATATCTAATTCCCTCCATGGAAATTTAGAATTTTCCATTCGGAATTGCTAGGCGGGCAATAATTCCATTGTGGAGATTTATCTCCCGTATGCAGTTATCAGACTGTGTCTCTTATAAGGGCTTCTGATAAGTTCACCTGCATACACCCCAGCGTCAGTGGGTAGGGTCTGACACATACCACTCTGATGAGTCTAGTGTCAGACCTAAGACGAAACGCTGGTTAATAGAGCAAACGCCTGAAGAGCATTACATCTGATATGTTTTTGACATTTTTTTGACATGCTCTATTGGTGAAAAATATCTAATTCCCTCCATGGGAATTTAGAATTTTCCATTCGATATATTCATTTTTCGAAATGTCTGACCCCCTCTATTCCCCCCCCCCCTTGTGATTAGGGTTAGTAAAAGTTGCTTGCCTAGTTGTATTTCCTCTTAAAACAATAATCACCACCACCAATACCATCTTTTTAAGGTTAAGCAATGGAAGTTACGAGAAATTATATTATAGCTTACTACCATTTTAAAGCTTTTTCTGTGATCACCTATCATAGTAAGGAAAATATATTTCAAAATAATCTATGATGCTTCTCCAATTATCGAAAAAAAAAAACCATGTTCATTCCTTGAAGCTGTTTCTGTCCAATAAATATATGTATGCATGTTTGTAAGGTGCGACTCCTGGGTGAATGGTTAGCTTACTTCCCTTCGGTTCAGAGGTTCTCAGGTTTGAATTCCGGCCGGGTCGGAGATTTTAATCGCTTCTGATTAATTCTTCTGGCTCGGAGTTGTATGTTTGTGTCTTCCCCAACACTCTCCTGTTCATATTCAGAAAACACACCACACTACCAACCACCACAGAAACTTGCAATAGTGATTACATTCCTCCAAGTAGGGTTGGCATCAGGATGGGCATCTGGCCTTAAAACAGGGCCAAATCCCCATGTTCGCACCCGCGACTCCACAGATGTGGAAAAAGTATTGAATAAGAATAAGACGAAGAAAAGAAGAAGAAGAAGAAGTAGATAGCAACTGTTTTTTACGTCCCACTAACTAGTTTTTGACGGTTTTCAGAGACGCGAAGGTGCCGAAATTTTATCCCTTAGGAGTTCTTTTACGTGTCAGTAAATCTACCGACACGAGGCTGAGGTATTTGAGCACTTTCAGATACCACTGGACTGAGCCAGGATCGAACCTGCCAAGTTGGGGTCAGAAGGCCAGCGCCTGAACCGTCTGAGCCACTCAGCCCGGCAAAAAATGATATGCTTGTGTGGAAGCTATAATATAATGTGTGAAAAATCATATTCATTTCCTTTTCCCCACCACCGAGCCGGTTTATGCGTACAGCTTCATCCATAGAGTTCATTCCTAAATTAGCCTTTATCTCCTCATTCCGAGTACCCTCCTGCCATTGTTTCCACCTGTTTGTACCAGCATTCATTCTCGCTACTTTCATGCCTGTCACTTTTAACTTATTCATAAGATATCGTGAGTCCACCCAACTTTCGCTCCCGTAAAGCAAAGTTGGACTGAAAACAGACCGATGTAAGCTAGTTTCGTCTGGGAGCTGACTTCCTTTCTACAGAATACTGTTGATCGCAACTGTGAGCTCACTGCCTTACATTTACTGCACCTTGATTCAATCTCACTATATTACCATCCTGGGAGAACACACACCCTAAATACTTGAAATTATCTACCTGTTCCAGTTTTGTATCACCAATCTCTTGAATTTCTTACCTACTGACATCAATTTAGTCTTCAAAAGGCTAATTTTCATACCATACTCATTGCACCTAATTTCAAGTTCCGAGATACTAGACTGCAGGCTTTCGGTACAATCTGCCATTAAGACCAAGTCGTCCGCATGGGTCAGACTGTTTACTACATATCCACTAACAAATAGAGGTTTGTGGCGACATTTAGTAAATTCACAGAGGCTTGCAGACTGAACGCTGAAAGGCATAACGGTCTATACTGATGTACGTAGGCATTTTTCTCCCCTCAAAATTGTAGTGTATTTAGTGCAAACTACAACTTAAAAACAATAAGATTATAAGTACAGCCCGGAATTTTATGCATTAATAGGTTAGAATGCAAACTTACTGAAGCGAGAAGCAAGTATAGTCTACCTTCACAACCATTATGCTGTGAGGTTTGCATAATCATTAGGGGTCCGGCCCATCAGAACCCCTATAATTTGTGTTACTCTTTCTACTTTATGGAAGAGCGGGTGGCCGACATTTCCTACTAACAAGATTAGTTTGCAATCTAACCTATTACCGCATGAAAATCCGGGCTTTAATTATAAGGAATGTTCTTAAACTTACCTGTAGTTCTGCTAGGTATCTTGAAGCGTTTTTCTAATGTCGTGATGGTACCGTTGAAGTAGGCGTGGCTGGCCGAGAAAATACATCCTAAGAGACCATATAGGAAGACGAATGCCTTTTTGTTGGCGAACCTCTGCATCCACTGAGCTCTGAAAGGTCCTATCCCGCATGTTGTTTCTTCTGTCAGAGGGTGGTCTCTGTACAGCTCCTCAAGTAGTTCCTTTTCCTCTTCCGGGGTGGTTGGTACACGTGGTATGGGTTTGGAAGACACGTTGTTTGTCGTCGTTGTCGTCATGGTCACAGAGTTCTTTTAAAGTAATTTTAAGCAATTATTCTTACAAAACTAATTTCAATTTAAAGAAAAAGATACTAGTCAAATTTTAAACACTCCATTGATGTATACAAAATTATTATTAATGTGGTTAATGGTTATGTTTAAGCCTGCTATTTTTGCACGCACACTATTAATTCTGAAAATTATTTTGTCTGGAAGAAATTCCACCCTAATTTTTAGAAATTTTAAGAGCACTAAGGACAAATTACTAATATCATCAATAGTTACACTTATGTCTATATTAGTCACCACGCTGGTTTGAAGACACAATTTTAATTCTAAAATTTATTGCGCTTAAAAGAAAATCCACAAAAGGTAACTACTTTTTTGAAATTTGAAGAACTCAAAGGAAAATTGTACAAAATGGTTTCTAACGATAGATACCTATATTTACACTTATACTAAACTCGACGCTGTTTTTAAAAACTCATAATTGTAATTTTTAACATTTAGAAAATCTGCAAAAGATGATTAATTTTAAAAAAATTTAAAAACCCCAGAAAGAGAAAATATACAAAATTGTTATTGATGAATAGTTATCTGTACGCCTTCATTTATCACCACACTGTTTATAATACGCAATTTTCACTTTAAAATTGATTATGCCTAAATGAAAAATCCACATGCGGTAACTAATTCCTAGAAATTTTAAGAAATCGAATGATAAATAGTTATATTTATTCCTGTACCACACTGTTTAGAACACTCACAATTTTAGTTTTAAATTACTTTGTTTGGAGGAAAATCTAAAAAAGTAATTAATTTTGTTAATTTCACACAAAATTAAGAATGAATCATTGATTTGCTATAGCGCAGTTAGGAAAAAAACCATTAATTTAAATATCATGCACATTTCTTTTAGGAAGGCTACATAAATATTTTACACAAATTTAAATTTAAATTTCTTTAGTAGAGTGATAATTTTTATAACGCAAACAATTTCAATTAAATAGATTGTCAGCAAAATAATATAGAAAATTTCATTTTTCAGTTTTTAAAAAGAAGATGCTCTCGAAACTTCTTTCTTATATATTAAATGAATATTGAAATAGTTAATGAAGAGAGAGAGAATTACTCAGATTCAGTTTTATCCGGTGATGATGGTGGCTGCCGTCTGTGTGTACGGCAATGATGCGAGGAGACGAATGCTGCAGTAGTCAAGACCCAGCACTGGTGTTAGACATGTCCGTCTTGGTTATATATGGTTTCACACTTTGCCCTCTATTGTTTACTCATAGCCACACATACACACACACATCTCTGTACACAGCATACATTGATGTAACCTGGAAGGAAGGTCACAGATATATACAACAAAGTTCCTTTATCTTAATGACACATCATATTTCAAATTTAAAAAAGGAGTATTTAAAATGCACGATTTCACACCATTCAATCCTGTAAATGATTTAAACAAGAGCTCTTGTACTGCATAGCTGTACGCAACTCTTCTTATAATATACAGTATAGCCTCCGCATATGTTCCGAGATAATTGCTAGAAAAACCTGCCCCAGATAAACATCAGCAATAAAAGCAATCAATACCATTCAACAACCACAAAAACTTTCAAAAAAAGCAGTAATGATACTATATAAAACAGCTATAGCACCAATAGAAACTTACGGGATTCGTATAATCTGGGATAAATGTAAAATTAAGTTAAATCTCGTTCTATGAAACGAATCCTGGGTATCAAGAAGATAACACCATGAAGAAAGACTTATGTCTTACTAAAATAGAAGACATCAGAATGCAGATGCACCAAATTCTCATAGAAATACACAGCTATATCTGGAACGACTTTTATTCAACAGACGCCATAATGGCGGGTGATCGGAAACAAGCAAATTACGATCTTTGATACGTAATAACGCGCTATGCCACACATGGTTTTCATGAACAAGTTCTGGCAAAAAAAGGAAAAAAGCCATCACCCGAATGAAAATAGTGTGTGTGAATTGTGCAAATGAACACTGAAAGATATCAAGCAAATCTCTGCAGTAAAAGATAAAATATCAATTAAAAACTGGGAATAAAGTAATGTAATATATTTTTTGTATTTTGCACATTGTACGCATTTTCGTTAATAATAATAATAATAATAATAATAATAATAATAATAATAATAATAATAATAATAATATGAATGTATTAAAAACATTAAGAACGGTCCAAAATGTTTGGCAACAGATATTGGTCCAATGGAGAGAGCAACGAAATTCAAATATTTGGGATAAATAATTCAAGAAAATGGTTTAGACAAATCTGCAGTAGAAGAAAGAGTACACAAAATGGAAAGAGCATATGGTATCACAAAGAATTTTCATAACAAAAAGTGTCCATCTAAAAATCTTAAAATAAGGCATTACACTACAGTGGTGAAACCGGAATGCTTATATGCAAGTGAATGCCTGGTACTGAACTATAGATTAGATAAACTTGAGGTACCAAATGAGAATCATGAGAAAAATCTAAAGCCCTATGAAAATAACAGAAGTATGGAAATTAAGATCCAACGATGAAATATACAGGAACATATAAAACGTAACAGAAACCGTACGAAAACGGAGATTGCAATTTTTTGGACATATTTACAGAATGGATGATTCCAGGTTAACAAAAAAGGATTTTCCAGTACCTTTGGGACAAAAAGGCAACAACTAGCTGGATTCAAGAAGTAAAGAAAGATTTAGAAATAAATAATATAAGAGGAGAAGAAACTATGTAGAGAGAGATTTTTAGAAAGAAGTTAGTAAGTATGGAAGGATTCCAAGGAATATTGAACAAGAAACCTGGTGCGCAGTGGTACGAGGACAGAAGGAAGCAGCATAGTGAAAGGATGAAAGAATATTGGACAGAACGGAAGAGAAAACAACAAAGTATGAAGAATTGAATTGAAATTGACCACGTGGTCCTTAGCAGACCTCATTGGAAATAATAATAATAATAATAATAATAATAATAATAATAATAATAATAATAATAATAATAATAATAATAATAATAATAAACATGCAATGGCCTTTATTGAATTTACCTGGTCAGAATACGCCCACATTTATACTGACGGTACATAATTTGTATTTGCAGATTCGGTTGGTTTCGCATACTTCAGCGTGCAAACACAGGCAATTTTTCTTCTCCCATTGCAGCATCCGTCTACACATCTGAACTACTTGCCATCTGGGTGGTACCGTATTACTCACAGTCAATAATTTTTTATAAGACACTAAACATTTCAGATTTTACCCGTGCATGAAATAGTTTAAAATTGGTCATATCTGAGTAGGAAAAAATACGGAAAATTATTAATCTCTTCAATATCATATCTGTATGTTTTGTAACCAAGTATGTACATAACACTCGTTCCTCAGCTACTGAAGTTCTGTAACAGTAGGCTGAGAGCATTCATTGATTAATTAATTGATTAATTAATTAATTAATTCATTCATTCATAAGAGGTCTCTCCCTAGTTGGTGGTTCATTTATGAATGAATTCAGTTCAGTCAGTCAGTCAGTCAGTCAGGGGGACGCAGACGAAGAATCCACCCACGGTATCTCCTGCTTGTCGTAAGAGTCGACTAAAAGGGGCGACCAAGGTATGATAAAATTAGAACCATAAGAATACTTGTGTTTAGTACCATTACGTGCGGAACACGTTCTTACCTGCGACTAGTACCAGCTTGCGAGGGAAACCATTGAGTCTACGTTACATAGGAGCAGTATCATTATGCGAGAAGCACTGCGGGTCTGGGCGTTGTTTGTGATAATGGTCATCGTGTGTATTCCACCGGTCGCATCCACTATGTTCAGAATGGATCTGCGTTACCTCTGAGTACTACCACTTCATGAAAAACGCCATGGGTCTACGTTACCTATAATTAGTGCTACTATGTGAGAAACACCACGGGTTTGGCTGGCGCCCGTGATTAGTACCATTATATGAGGAACACCATGGGGCTCCATTGCCTGAGAGTAGTAATACCTTTATGTGAGGAACACCATGGGGCTCCATTGCCTGAGAGTAGTAATACCATTATGTGAGGAACACCATGGGTCTGTGTTGCCTGCGGGTGTTGTCATATGTGATACACCATGGGTCTACGTTTCCTGAGAGTAGTAGTACCATTATGTGAGGAACACCATGGGTCTGTGTTGCCTGAGAGTAGTGATACCATTATGTGAGGAACACCATGGGTCTGTATTGCCTGCGGGTGTTGCCACATGTGATACACCATTGGTCTGTGTTGCCTGTGGGGATCAAATGAGGTGGGTAGGGTTGAGGCTCTTGTCATGGGGGATTCCATTGCTAGGCATGTGGGGATAGTGTGTGGAGGAAAGGGAACCAAGTTATAGTGTTATCCAGGAATTAGGTTGAGGAAAGTAGAAGAGAAGGAGGAGAGAAAGGAGAAGGTTGTAGTGTTTCACATTGGTACTTACAACGTAAGACAAGCAGGTATAATTACCAACATACTTGGGGATGTTTGGGATCTGGTAAATGCAGCACGGGTGAAGTTTAAGGAAGCGAAGATTGGGGAAGAAACATACGAACACACTCCTATATCTATGAAATATTAGAATTATCGTTAATCATGAAATCGCTTAGAAAGTGTGTCATTTTTATGGGTGAAAGGACACTAAGGAATTCCATATACTGTAATGCTCAGGTCGACAGTCTGGCCAACTAAGGCGCTCGCACTGGCTTATTTCTTTCATCACACGTCCTCTACACTGATGTTTACTTAAATAGAAGAAGGAAAACTAGCTTTGAATGGAGAGTTCTGTGGAACAGGACTAATCAACACAAAGGTCATTAGCTAGGGCCCGGATGTTTATGCAGTAATAGGTTAGAATGCAAACTTCGTGAAGCGAGTAACAAGTATAGTCTACCTTCACAACAACTATGCTACGGGGTTTGCATAAGCAATAGGGGTACGGCCCATCAAAACCCCTATAATTTATGTTACTCTTGCTACATTATGGAAGAGCGGGTGGCCGACACTTCCTACTAACCAAATTAGTTTGCAATCTAAGCGGTTACTGCATAAAAATCCGGGCCCTAGTCATTACTATGCCTCTATTCAGCCAGCTATCCCACACAAACTGTTGTATCAAGACGTCAGATGGGCCAGAGACCAAGTAACCACCATCAACCGGATGAGATTCAATCATGCTTCATTCTCGGCTCACCTCAACACGACTGGAGTCCTTCAATCAGCACAATACCCGTGTAGTGCAAGAAACACAGGAGCTGAGCACCTCTGATGTGGTGCGCGTGCAGTTGAGCACGGGACTCGTTCACTGCGTCATCTGTACAAGCTTAACGATCCATCTGTGCGTGCGCACTAGGCTGACTAATATTTCGTCCGATGAGCTTATTTCGACTGTGATATTCCAGATTAATAAATGTTCAAGGTAGCAAGAGTGTATTTTTAGGCTAATTTTATTATGCGAAGGTCAGTTCTTCGAAGTGATCATTACTGTATACAATTAGTCATTTACCTCACTCGTACAATATTCATTTAAAATATTGTATTACGAGTATAATACTAATAATAATAAAAAACAAGAATAAGAATTGTTCTGTCCGCCTTTGTGGTGTAGTGGTTAGTGTGATTAGCTGCCACCCCCAAAGGCCCGGGTTCGATTCCGGGCTCTGCCACGAAATTTGAAAAGTGGTACGAGGGCTGGAACGGGGTCCACTCAACCTCGGGAGGTCAACTGGAAGGGTAATAGGGAGTTACATTCAGGGAAACGGGATGGCCTAGGCAGCGGTGATAAGGTTACAGGGAACTGGAAATCAAGTAGGGATGACATAAAATTGTTAGTGTTGAACTGTAGAAGTATTGTAAAGAAAGGAATATAATTAAGTAATTTAATAGATATATATTTACCAGATATTGTAATAGGAGTTGAATCATGGCTGAGAAATGATATAATGGATGCAGAAATTTTCTCACCGCACTGGAGTGTGTATCGTAGAGATAGGATAGGAATGGTGGGAGGGGGAGTGTTCATTCTGGTGAAAGAAGAATTTGTAAGCTACGAAAAAGTTAAAGATGAGACACATGAAATTCTAGGTGTAAGGCTCATTTCAATAGGCAACTTGATATATTTGGAGTGTACAGATCGGAAAGGTTAGCACTGACGCGGATTCAGAATTATTTGATAGGATAGTCAGCTATGTGGGAAACGACATGGAAAGAAATGTGATTGTAGCGGGAGATCTGAATTTGCCAGATGTAAATTGGGAAGGAAATGCGAACGACAGGAAGCATGACCAAAAAATGGCAAATAAATTAATATGGGAAGGACAGCTGATTCAGAAAGTGATGGAACCAACCAGAGGGAAAAATATCCTGGATGTGGTGCTGATAAAATCAGATGAGCTCTATAATAATAATAATAATAATAATAATAATAATAATAATAATAATAATAATAATAATAATAATCGCATGGCCTCAGCTACCGTTTGCAGACATTTCGATTTGACGCCATCTGGCTGTCTGCTCGTCAATTTCGACGTTCCGGTTTACTCTGTCTGCCATCTAGCGGACCTCGAGTAAACCGGATCTCTCTTGGGCGTCTATAGATGAGCTCTATAGGGAAACTGAAGTAATAGATGGTATTAGTGTTCATGAAGCTGTTTTTGTGGTAGTTAAAAATAAATGCGATAGAAAGGAAGGTCTTAAAAGTAGGACTATTAGGCAGTACCATATGGCTGATAAAGCAGGCATGAGGCAGTTTCTAAAAAGTAACTATGATCGGTGGAAAACGGTAAATAAAAATGTAAACAGACTCTGGGATGCGTTTAAAGAACTTGTGGTAAGGAATGGTAAAGACCCACCTTATTATATTAGAGAAATAAAGAGACTAAGAAGGAGGTGCAGACTGGAAAGAAATAGAGTTAGAAATGGCTGTGGAAGTAAGGAGAAATTGAAGGAACTTACTAGAAAATTGAATCTAGCAAAGAAGGCAGCTAAGGATAACATGATGGCAAGCATAATTGGCAGCCATACAAATGTTAGTGAAAAATGGAAGGGTATGTATAGGTATTTTAAGGCAGAAACAGGTTCCAAGAAGGACATTCCAGGAATAATTAATGAACAGGGGGAGTGTGTATGTGAGGATCTTCAAAAGGCAGAAGTATTCAGTCAGCAGTATGTAAAGATAGTTGGTTACAAGGATAATGTTGAGATAGAGGAGGAGACTAAGGCCAAAGAAGTAGTAAAATTTACATATGATAACAATGGCATATACAGTAAGATACAAAAGTTGAAAACTAGAAAAGCGGCTGGAATTGATCAGATTTCTGGGGATATACTAAAGACAATGGGTACTTATTTGATTATTGTTTGGTCGGAGGAGCTATACCAGATGAATGGAGAGTTGCTATTGTAGCCCCTGTGTATAAAGGAAATGGTGATAGACATAAAGCTGAAAATTACAGGCCAGTAAGTTTGACATGCATTGTATGTAAGCTTTGGGAAGGCATTCTTTCTGATTATATTAGACATGTTTGTGAAATTAATAACTGGTTCGATAGCAGGCAGTTCGGTTTTAAAAAAGGTTATTCCACTGAAGCTCAACTTGTAGGATTCCAGCAAGATATAGCAGATATCTTGGATTCTGGAGGTCAAATGGACTGTATCGCGATTGACCTGTATAAAGCATTTGATAGGGTGGATCATGGGAGACTGCTGGCAAAAATGAGTGCAATTGGACTAGACAAAAGAGTGACCGAATGGGTTGCTATATTTCTAGAAAATAGATCTCAGAGAATTAGAGTAGGTGAAGCTTTATCTGCCCCTGTAATAATTAAGAGGGGAATTCCTCAAGGCAGTATTATCGGACCTTTATTTTTTCTTATATATATAAATGATATATGTAAAGGAGTGGAATCGGAGGTAAGGCTTTTTGCGGATGATGTTATTCTCTATAGAGTGATAAATACGTTACAAGATTGTGAGCAACTGCAACGTGACCTCGAAAATGTTGTGAGATGGACAGCAGGCAATGGTATGTTGATAAACGGGGTTAAAAGTCAGGTTGTGAGTTTCACAAATAGGAAAAGTCCTCTCAGTTTTAATTACTGCGTTGATGGGGTGAAAGGTCCTTTTGGGGATCATTGTAGGTATCTGGGTGTTAATATACGGAAAGATCTTCATTGGGGTAATCACATAAATGGGATTGTAAATAAAGGGTACAGATCTCTGCAGATGGTTATGAGGGTGTTTACGGGTTGTAGTAAGAATGTAAAGGAGGGGGCATATAAGTCCCTGGTAAGACCCCAACTAGAGTATGGTTCCAGTGTATGGGACCCTCACCAGGATTACCTAATTCAAGAACTGGAAAAAATCCAAAGAAAAGCACCTCGATTTGTTCTGGGTGATTTCCGACAAAAGAGTAGCGTTACAAAAATGTTGCAAAGTTTGGGTTGGAAAGAATTGAGAGAAAGAAGAAGAGCTGCTCGACTAAGTGGTATGTTCCGAGCTGTCGGCGGAGAGATGGCGTGGAATGACATTAGTAGACGAATAATTTTGAGTGGCGTTTATAAAAGTAGGAAAGATCACAATATGAAGATAAAGTTGGAATTCAAGAGGACAAACTGGGGCAAATATTCGTTTTAGGAAGGGGAGTTAGGGATTGGAATAACCTACCAAGGGAGACGTTCAATAAATTTCCAATTTCTTTGAAATCATTTAGGAAAAGGCTAGGAAAGCAACAGATAGGGAATCTGCCACCTGGGCGACTGTCCTAAATGCAGATCAGTATTCATTCATTCAACTGAGTAGAGGTGGGTTCGATTCCCACCTCAGCCATCCTGGAAGTGGTTTTCCGTGGTTTCCCACTTCTCCTCCAGGCAAATTCCGGGATGATACGTAACCTAAGGTCACGGCCGCTTCCTTCCCTCTTCTTTGTCTATCCCTTCCAATCTTCCCATCCCCCCCACCACAAGGCCCCTGTGCAGCATAGCAGGTGAGGCCGCCTGGGCGAGGTACTGTTCATCATCCCCAGTTGTATCCCGCGACCCAGAGTCTGAAGCTCCAGGACACTGCCCTTGAGGCGGTAGAGGTGAGATCCCTCGCCGAGTCCGAGGGAAAAACCGACCCTGGAGGATAAACAGATTAAGAAATAAATAAATAAATAAATAAATAAATAAATAAATAAATAAATAAATAAATAAATAAATAAATAAATAAATAAATAAATAAATAAATAAATAAATAAAGAATTGTTCTTCTGATTTCTCCTTGATTGTGGAGAAGTCTGTCGGCTCAGAAACATCTGATAACGCGCTGAACAATCATGATGATTTTATTTATAAGACGTGGTATTTCTCGGGATTCTATCACGGATTCTCATCCTTTACGTTAATCCACTGACACAAGTACATCGGAACACTTAGACGTCATATTGTACTACTCCTACTACTCCTACTACTACTACTACTACTACTACTACTACTAAATGGTTCCATTACCCCCCTGAAGGGTGAGGCGGGCCTCCTATAGCCTATATGTTAACCAAAGCTTCCTGTTGTATACTTGGATCACGGCAAGTCAAGGAGTTCTTATGTGAGAGCAACAAAGAGACCAAGCATTAAGCATGTGCCAAAGGACAGCAACACATTTTTTCTCGAAAACAGTTCAACACACGAAGAAAATTCATGTACTGTACACTTTCTTCTGAGAAATATAATTTCAAGTACACGTTCTATTGTTCAATCGAATGAACTGCTTAGGCAGAGTATTCAGCCCCAGGGGCTCTCAACTTGGGAGAGTGGGTTGGCAACCACGGGGTCCTTAGCTGAGTCCTAGCATTGCTTGCACTTATTTGTGCCAGGCTCCTCACGTTCATTTTTCCTGTCCGACCTGTCTTGGTCAACCCTTGTTCTTTTCCTAGGGAGTCTTTCAAGTTCACGTCATCCGTGGCCCTTGTTTTCTTTGGTCGATACCTTCATTTTTCGAAGTGTCGGATTCCTTTCATTTTTCTTTCTGATTAGTTGTATAGAGAGGATGGTTGCCTAGTTGTACTTTTTCTCAAAACAAGAACAAGAACAACCGCCGCTGCCGCCGCCGCCGCCGCCGCCGCCACCACCACCACCACCACCACCACCACCACCACCACCACCACCACCACCATCCAGGCTTCACATTTTCCATCGCTACATAGCCCACTTAAAATATCGCGTGGTGTGTCCGACTTCTTATTATCAGCGCCCGACTCCTTGGCTGAGTGGTCAGCGTTGAGGCCTTCTGTTCAGAGAATCCCGCGTTCAATTCCCGGGCGGGTTGGGGATTTTAATTGCGTGTGATTAATTATTCTGGCTCGGGCACTGGTTGGTTGTTTGCGTTTGCCCCAACACTCTCCTCTTCATATTCAGACAACACACTACACTACCAACCACCACAGAAACACGCAATAGTGATTACATCCCTCCACACAGCGTTGGCGTCACGAAGGGCACCGGGCCGTAAAACAGGGCCATTAAGAGTAAGAAACCTGTGTGTTAACGAAAAGCTTGCCAAATGTGAGCTCCATCAGTCAAGTAGATTTTACGTGAAAAAACAACAAATATACAAACACACAAACTTTCAGATTTATTATTATTGTAGCAATTTTTTCCCTAAATGACGGTTCTCGCGGGAACCCTTTGCTATTACGGGGTGTCACATGCATAGTTTGTTACCCGGAATGATATTATCCTTCAAATGGTGAAAGAAATGTCAAAATCGGTCCCGTTACATACAAACAAATCCATCTTCTGTCACTTTGACAAAGAATACTGCAATGTATTCGAAACGTCGGCGAACTCTACGGAATGTATAAAAAAGGAACACGGTTCAACCCGGAACAAGAATAAATAACTCTACACACCGTGGAAGTTTCACTTCTAAGATAAAACTATTGTTTTTTTTTCAAGTAATAAAAAATACAAGTAAATGGGTGTTTTTGAACTAAGAATGTCTCCTCCCGGGTTTAATAACCTTCATATAATTCTTTTTCCCCCAAATACGTTTGAATATTGTCGCCTAGCATAGCTATTAAAATTTCTCACTAAGCACATCCGGTAATTTAATGAATGAATTGACTGAAGTATTTATAATTTATCGTCTTCAAAGTTTGTCAGCGTCTATGTATTTAGTGCTTAATGTTGTCTGGCTCCATGGCTGAATGGTTAGCATCCCGGCATTTGGTCACAGGGGTCTCGTGTTCGATTCCCAGCAGGGTCGGGATTTTTAACCACCCTTGGTTAATTTCGCTGGCACGGGGGCTGGGTGTGTGTGTGTTGTCTTCATAATCATTTGAACATCATCATGACGCGCAGGTCGCCTACGGGAGTCAAATCAAAAGACCTGCACCTGGCGAGCCGAACTTGTCCTCGGACATTCCCAGCAACAAAAGCCATACGCCATTTCATTTTATGCTTAATGTTACCCGTTTATAATAAGACTAGGGGACCCAAGCTTGAAATCTCGCATGTTCATAAAGTATGTGGTGAAGTAGCCCCCTGGTGAACTAAGGAATACACAAATCAGTTGAATATTAGACAGTCTTACTTACTACTTAATGTAATCTTTGATTTTTTAACATTTATGGTATCCACTTGAACGGAGGCAAATGCAAGTGCATTATTATACTGACGAATATTTCGGAATTATTTTTTTACTACAATTTTTTTTAACTGATAATTACAGCATATTAGAATGATATAAAACTGGCGTCCTAGCGGCCAAAATGTGAAGTGGACGGCAATGATGGCGCCGTATTTTCCTACAGCAACAGTATTTGCAAATCGCACACTTCGTACAATTTTTATAAACTCATTTTAAAAAGAAATGATCAATATTTATGAAACTAGAACGCAATTCGTCACTGCTAATGTCTATTTCCTTTCTTTTGAATGATCATTTGTCACGATCGGTTATTTGTGAGCGCAGCAAAAGGGATCTATACTACTGAAATAATATATATGATTTTCACTAAAATCCCTTTACAAATGTTCCATCATATTTTATGCTAAACGCAAATGGGATACAGCTTAATTTTGTACATTTTTTTGTGCTATTGCCTTTACGTTGCACCGACCCAGATAGGTCTTACGGCGACGATGTGACAGGAATCAATCAATCAATCAATCAATCAATCAATCAATCAATCAATCAATCAATCAATCAATCAATCAATCAATCAATACTGATCTGCATTTAGGGCAGTCGCCCAGGTGGCAGATTCCCTATCTGTTGCTTTCCTAGCCTTTTCCTACATGATTTCAAAGAAATTGGAAATTTATTGAACATCTCCCTTGGTAAGTTATTCCAATCCCTAACTCCCCTTCCTATAAATGAATATTTGCCCCAGTTTGTCCTCTTGAATTCCAACTTTATCTTCATATTGTGATCTTTCCTACTTTTATAAACGCCATTCAAACTTATTCGTCTACTAATGTCATTCCACGCCATCTCTCCGCTGACAGCTCGGAACATACCACTTAGTCGAGCAGCTCTTCTTCTTTCTCTCAATTCTTCCCAACCCGAACATTGCAACATTTTTGTAACGCTACTCTTTTGTCGGAAATCACCCAGAACAAATCGAGCTGCTTTTCTTTGGATTTTTTCCAGTTCTTGAATCAGGTAATCCTGGTGAGGGTCCCATACACTGGAACCATACTCTAGTTGGGGTCTTACCAGAGACTTATATGCCCTCTCCTTTACATCCTTACTACAACCCCTAAACACCCACATAACCATGTGCAGAGATCTGTACCCATTATTTACAATCTAGGAGTGGGAAGGAAGCGACCATGGCCTTAATTAAGGTACAGCCCCAGCATTTGCCTGGTGTGAAAATAGGAAACCACGGAAAACTATCTTCAGAGCTGCCGAAAATGGGGTTCGAACTCACTATCTCCCGAATAATGGATACTGGATGCACTTAAGCGAATGCAGCTATCGAGCTCGGTGTACAAAAAATTTTTGCTGCTCACTTTCCCCTGATACTTACTTTAGTTAAGTCATTGTAAATTCCTTGTCTTTCTTTCAGTATATACAGGAATTGGACTGTGTTCTGATAGGTTCTTTTTTTCTAGTTCTCAATGTCGCACTAACACATCGAATATTTTCGGCGGCACACGAAGGGGAAAGGGGTAGGATTGGGAAGGTAGCAGCCGTGGCCTTAGCATTTGCCAGATGTGAAAATGGGAAACCATGGAAAACCATATTCAGGGATTTTGACGGTGGGATTCGAACCCACCATCTCCCGAATGCAAGTTCACTGCTGCGTGACCCTAACCGCACGGCTACCACGCTCGATATGTTTCTAAAAAGTGCTTCCTATTTTTACGGGTTAAGGAGGTTAAGTCTAACTCGAACGGGGGCGGAGGCGTGCGACCTTCTAGTTTGCTAACAAAGTGAAGATTGTTGTGTTAGGTTTTCGTAAATGTCATATTCTAACGGTTCATGACGAAGAAGTCGCTGCCTAGAGTTCCGAACTTTTAGCTTGTCAATCTTGTAAGCTTTTAGGATTTGTACTAAGGTGTATAGCTTTAAATCTATGAAGAATAATTCTAGGAGCAGCATGTTCTTAAAAAGTTCCACATTTAAGATATGATCCTCCAGTATACCTGATCCAACTGTAACGGTTGAGTTGAATGCAGATCAAGCCAAGGCCTTCAAGCTTCGCGAGTCATTCTTTGATTACATAATACAAAAGCATCATATATCAAACCATGAAGTCACTGGATTATTTCTCTTTCCCTTTTGGAGCTGAACGAGTTGGCTGGGAACATCTTAAACATGTCTTGCATCATATCTTAACAATACAGTCGATATCTTTAAATGTCGTCAAGGATTCACTGGCAATAGTACACAAATCACTTGTGTAACCTTAAATTCTCCTGCGGGATTACAATTTCGAGGAGAGTCACGGTGACCAAATGGCCAAGTTGATCTAATTGAGCTCTTCATTGCTTCTATTTGCAGAGCCTCCGTGGCTCAGGTGGCAACGCGCCGGCCTCTCACCGCTAGGTCCCGTAGTTCAAATCCCGGTCACTCCATGTGAATTTGTGTTGGACAAAGCGGAGGTGGGACAGGTTTTTTCTCCGGATACTCCGGTTTCCCTCATATAATTAATACCAACAAAACTTCCCAATATCATTTCATCTGTCAGTCATTGATCATTGTGCGACAGGCTTCGGCAGCCGACACAATTCGTATCTTCGCCGCTAGATGGCGACTTCATTCATTCAATTCCTGACCCGGTCGAGTGACTGTGAACAGCCTGTGTATTTTATTTGCTTCTATTTACTTCAGACTCAGTCCTCATTCTTATCATGCTGTTTGACTTCCCTTGATCAACAGTTGTTCACTTCCGTCCCTTCAGTGTTTGGTTAACAGGCTTAACCTTTTCTCTCCCACGCTCGAGTCAACTCGGAACTCAACATATTATTTTCCATAGTCCCTGCCACAAGTTAATTCGAATTTCAAATGTCGGTACATTCTCTAAGTCTCCTGTTTAGTCTGACGTTGCCGTTCCGTTGCTCAGCACGAGGTGGTATCACCACAGTCGTATCACCTGACACTGACTTGCGAATAATAATAATAATAATAATAATAATAATAATAATAATAATAATAATAATAATCAGAATATTATTTAATCTTAAGTCAATAATTCGCCACAGGTTACTTAATTCAAAGGACATTGTAGTCATGTTTGTAGATTTCAAAAAGGCTTTTGATTCTGTTGACAGAGAAACTATATATAAAATAATTCGAGAATTTGGCATAAAGTCTAAACTGGCAAATCTAATCCGTGAAACACTTACAGGCACAGTCTCTAAAGTGGAATTTCTGGGAAAGATATCACAGCCTTTCAAAATAAAAACTGGTGTACGACAAAGCGACGGACTATCCCCAATTCTTTTTAATTGTGTCCTAAAGAAAATGGTGAGAATTTGGAACGAAAAACTTATTGAACTCAACATTTCACCGATAAGGTTAGGAAGAGGAAACAAAAGGATCGAAATAAATTGTCTTGCATTTGCAGATGACTTTGCAATACTTTCTGAAAATGTGACATCTGCTATAACCCAAGTAAATGTCTTGGAAAGAATCGCCAGCAGAACTGGCTTAAGAATTTCTGCATAAAAAACAAAATTTTTAACAAATATTTGGGATGCACCAAAATTTCTGAAAACAGATATTGGCCAAATAGAGAGGGTAAAAAAAATCAAATATCTAGGGGAAATAATCCAAGAAAATGGTTTAGAAAAATCTGCAGTAGAGGAGAGGGTACATAAAATGGAGAGAGCTTATGGTGTTACCAAAGATAACTACAATAAAAGATGCCTATCCAAAAATGCAAAAATAAGGCATTACAACACAGTAGTGAAGCCAGAATGCCTATATGCAAGCGAATGTCTGGCATTAAACTATAATTTAGATAAACTAGAAATACTAGAAAGGCGAATCATGAGGAAAATATTAGGCCCACAAAACACAGCAGAAGGTTGGAAATTACGAAGTAATGCTGAAATATATCAAAAAATAGAAAATATATCAGATGTAATGAGGAAAAGGAGACTTATGTTTTTGGACATTTATATCGAATGCAAGATAGTAGATTAACCAGTAAGATTTTCAGATATTTGTGGGGTAAGAAATCAACGACAAGCTGGGTCAATGAAGTAAGAAAGGATTTAGAAAAAAACAATATAACAACAGAAGAAATAAATAATAGAGAAGGCTTTCGAGAAAAAAAGTATTGAAAATAGAAGGATTCCAAGGTAGGAAAGTAAAAAAGACTGGTTCAAAGTGGTCTGAAGACAGAAAGAAGAAACATAGTGAACAGATGAAAGAGTACTGGAAGAGAAGGAAAGAACAAAGAAGATGAAATTGAAATTGGCACGTGGTCCTCTGGTGGCCCATTCGAAAGAATAATAATAATAATAATAATAATAATAATAATAATAATAATAATAATAATAATAATAATAACAATAATAGAAGAAGAATAACTAAATGAAACCCGTTAAGAAATGACCGTCAATGGGGGGATGTCCTTGTATACAACATTCTTTGTACTTTATTTCTTTACAGTTTTCCTTACGTTGCACCGACACAGATGTCTTACGGCGACGATGGGATAAGAAATGGCTAGAAGTGGAAAGGAAGCGACTTTGGCCTTAATTAAGGTACAGCCCCAACATTTGCCTGGTGTGAAAATGGGAAGCCACGGAAAACCATCTTCTGAGGTGCCGACAGTGGGGTTCGAACTCACGTGACCCAAACCACGCAGTCACTTGCTCAGTGCATTTCTTGTTCAATTACCTTGTGGCACTATTGCAATTTTGCAATTTTAACTGGCCATGGCTGAAAACTAGCCGAGGTAAATGGAGGCCTGCACGTCCCTTGAGGTTTATTAATCGTGATACGAAATGCCAAGCGACTTTGAGATTGATGCCTCTTGAAAGAAAATGGAAGTCAATTCGCGGGATTACAGCTCTCTCTCCAGCTTTGTTTCCACTTATTATTTCCAAATATTAAAACAATCGTATGTACTTTTAGAATTAGGCCCTAATCTGGCTCCGTTTAGGAGCCGTTGGAAAACGTTCAGATTTCTATGGAGCATGACTATGGCTCTAATTTTTAGAATATGTGGAGGCAAACCATTAATTCAAAGAAATTCAAGAATTATGCAAGAAAATGGCAAGCGCACTTCTTCTTCTTCTTCTTTTCCTGCCGCTTTTCCCACACCTGTGGGGTCGCGGGTGCGAACTGTGTAGCACATGTGGATTTGGCCCTGTTTTACGTCCGGATACCCTTCCTGACGCCAACCCTCTATGGAGGGATGTAAGCACTATTGCGTGTTTCTGTGGTGGTTGGTAGTGTAGTATGTTGTCTGAATATGATGAGGAGAGTGTTGGGACGGACATATACACCCAGTACCCGAGCCAGAAGAATTAATCGGAAGCGATTAAAATCCCCGACCCGGCCGGGAATCGAACCCGGGACCCTCTGAACCGAAGGCCAGTACGCTGACCATTCAGCCAACGAGTCGGACTGACCAGTGATAGTGCTACATTATTCTTTAATAATTCCACGAACCTAGTACGCTGGCCTAGCAGGGGAAGGGGCGATACTCCCACGCGGCGCGTCGCAGGTGGCGGATAGGAGGGTCCTAACCGCCTAGCCGGCGGACTTGAGCGAAATAAAATAGCTCTCGCGGACCAAACACACCATCTCCTGTGGGGGGGGGGAGCACGCAGACAAAGTATACACCCACGGTATCCCCTGCCTGTCGTAAGAGGCGACTAAAAGGGGCGACCAAGGGATGATCGAATTAGAACCATGAGGCTACTTGCAATCAGTACCATCACGCAGGGAACACCATGGGTCGCTTTTACTTGCGCGTAGTACCACTATGATAGGTACAAAATAGGTTTGTGATTAGTAGCAACAGAGTGTGAATCAGGGTGGGTTTTACGGTACCTGTGATTAGTACCCCTACGTGAGCGACACCATGGGTCAGCGATACCATTGGTCTGCCTTGTCTATGATTAGTACTCACTATGTGAGGAACACCATAGGTCTGTGTTACATCTGCGCATTACGTTACCTGTGAGTAGGACCATAATATGTGGAATACTTTTCTACGCTACTTTTGATTAGTACCGCAACATGACAAATACTATGATTCTGCTTTCCTTGCCATAAGTACCATTATGAGGGGCCGATGACCTGGATTTTGGACCCCTTTAGACTACAAGGATAATCGATTCAGCACTGTGCTTTAGAAGAAGTCCCTTGGTCAGTAATAATACTATTGTTTGACGCTAGTTTCTAGGAATGTGGGTCATTGCAAGTCGGAACCACTGATTCTTTTAAATTCATATCCATCCATTCATTCTTCGTCCTCCCGCTTTGAATTCTGGTCAGTGGATGATTTTGGACTTTTAAATTGTCATTATATTTCTTCTCATTTGTTACCATTAGGGGCCGATGTCCTATATGTTGGGCCCCTTTGAACAAAAAGCATCACCGTCATCATCATTAATAATTTGAAATATACGGCAAGAAATGTTTAAGCTTTTAAAGACACTCTGCAGATCTACAGGTTTAGCCGTTCTATTGTTCTGCCTGCCCTTTTCAATAGCTTTATGAACATTTAATATCGGTACATAATACTCGTAAGTGATTCATTCGTAATGTAGTCCATAACACTTCTTTCCATACAGTATACACTGTGCTTGGACCATTCGGGCGTATCTGGATCTTAACATTTTCAAACGATCTTGCCCGAAATAGAGCAACACACAATTTGGCCGTTACAGAATACTGGTTCGAGTAAGTAGACACCCACTTTTTCAAAAGTTTGCCCCTGTGCTTTATTACTGATAAACGTCATACAGAAGACTAAGCCTAGTCAACTTGATACCTTCCAGTCTGTACGTACGTCGATGTTTTCTATTAGGAGCATGCACGTTATTAGGAAAGTTCTGCCATCTGTTGAGTATATTTAGAAGCTGGAGAAGTTCAGAGAATCAAAGAGTATATAGGACAGAATAATATTCTTCCATGTTCAGAGGAGCTGGTCCGCCTCTGTGGTGTAGTGGTTAGTGTGATTAACTGCCACCCCCGGAGGCCCAGGTTCGATTCCCGGCTCTGCCACGAAATTTGAAAAGTGGTACGAGGGCTGGAACGGGGTCCACTCAGCCTTGGAAGGTCAATTGAGTAGAGATGGGTTCGATTCCCACCTCAGCCATCCTGGAAGTGGTTTTCCGTGGTTTCCCACTTCTGCTCCAGGCAAATGCCGGGATGGTACCTAACTTAAGGCCACGGCCACTTCCTTCCCTCTTCCTTGTCTATCCCTTCCAATCTTCCCATCCACCCCGCAAGGCCCCTGTTGAGCATAGCAGGTGAGGCGCCTGGGCGAGGTATTGGTCGTCTTCCCCAGTTGTATCCCCTGACCCAATGTCTCACGCTCCAGGACACTGCCCTTGAGGCGGTAGAGGTGAGATCCCTCTCTGAGTCCGAGGGAAAATCTGATCCTGGAAGGTAAACAGATAAAGAAGAAGAAGAAGAAGAAGAAGAAGAAGAAGGAGGAGGTCAGAGGAATTGTATACTCTCTGGTATGACAGTAGTTGTCAAACGTGGATGCATGTAATGACGTTACTAAGGAATGAAAATCACATAAATATCCGAATATTAATGGAAGTGTTAGTCGCATAGCAACCTATTGAGTACATTTTGTATCGCGGGATAGTGGAAGCCTTCGCCTGCAGTTATGTGAGTGGTCTTTTAATGATTTGATTTTATGATTGGGCCTACTCAGAGTTAATTTAGAGACTTATCAATGTCTCATTATTCACCGGCAGGTAATTTCGGAGAGAATAAAACGAAAAAAAGAAGCATATCGGTCCTGTAGAACGGACGGACGGATTTTTCAAAGATGTTTTTAGTAAACTCTTTTTTTTTTTGCTTTACGTCGCACCGACAAAGCTAGGTCTTATGCGACGACGGAGCAGGAAGGGGCTAGGAGTGGGAAGGAAGCTGCCGTGGCCTTAATTAAGGTACAGCCCCAGCATTTGCCTGGTGTGAAAATGGGAAACCACGGAAAACAATCTTCAGGGCTGCCGACAGTGGGGTTCGAACCCACGATCTCCCGAATACTGGATACTGGCCGCACTTAAGCGACTGCAGCTATCAAGCTCGGTAAACTCTTTTATTATATAGGTAATAATAATAATTATTTATTTTTTTTGCTAGTTGTTTTACGTCGCACCGACACAGATAGGTCTTATGGCGACGATGGGACAGGGAAGGGCTAGGAGTGGGAAGGAAGCGGCCGTGGCCTTAATTAAGGTACAGCCCCAGCATTTGCCTGGTGTGAAAATGGGAAACCACGGGAAACCATTTTCAGGGCTGCCGACAGTGGGGTTCGAACCTACTATCTCCCGAATACTGGAAATAATAATAATAATAATAATAATAATAATAATAATGGCGTATGGCATCCAGAGAGTCATGGTGCAGGGTCCAGGGGCGATCTGCGCATATATGGGGATGGTCCCCTATCTACGATAAAAATCCACAGTCTGTTCCCAATTTCAACCGGTCGGGAATGGAATGAATGAAGCCCCCATCTGATGGCGACGATAGGAATTGTGCCGCCTGCCGAAGCCCAAGGGGCTACTAGAGGCTCTGTTTATAAAGTTGTTTGAAGTGCCGGAAGGTCAACATGATACATACCAAACGCAAACGCTGAATAATTGCACAACGTTTATAAGGTAAAACAACACTAACACGTTCCGATCGATATAACAAAAAATTCTATCACACATGATATAAGAAGCAATTGCAAGGAACTGAGCTGAACTATAGCAGATGGGGAGGCTGAGAGTTAGTTACAGCGAGCAAATATGTGTTTAGCGGCTTATCTTCGGCAGCAACAGTTTTCTTCAATATAGGTACATGTGTGTATACAAGATAATTGTATCAACGACAGAAATAACAAAGGCGGTAATTTTTCAGTTCCCACATTTTTACACCAGAGTTTCTCTATTATAATAGCGCTAATTTCTGAGGACTCAGCAAGAGATTGGAACTTTTCTCAAGCTCGTAACTCGCTCGTAACAGTGCAGCAACAGTAATCGTTGTAGTACTCTGATTAAGTGTGTTGGGGGCTTATTACATTCTGTTTTCTTTCTGTTGCCATGTTTGTAGTTTCTGAAGCTTGCATTGTGATCTTTGTCAATGTATCCCGTATTTATTTGTTTTAGCTTATGGCACCACACATATACAGATGAATATTTACATAGTCTATGTCTACATAAACAGATATGTTCTCCTGTGGATGCGGGTGGTAGAATAACATCCACAGTATCCCTTACCTGTCATAAGAAGCGACTAAAAGGGACCCCAGTGACACTCAATTTGGGAGCGTGGGTTGGCGACCACGGGGCACTTAGCTGAGTTCTGGCATTTTTTCCACTTACTTCTGTCAGGCTCCTCACTTTCATCTAACCTATCCGACCTCCCGTGGCCAATTGCTGTTTCTTTCCGACCCCGACGGTGTTAGGTTTGCGAATCCTAGGGAGTCATTCATTTTCATGCCCTTCGTGGCCCTTTGCATTTTTCAAAGTGTCAGACCCTTCCATTTTTTCCCTCTGATTACTGTCAATAGAGAATGGTTGTCTAGTAATACTTCATCTTAAAACAATAACCACCACCACTAAACAGATATGCCATAAATTGACAGTCAGCAAAGCACTGGGGAGTCATAATTAGGCAATAGATGTATAGGTATTCATAGGTTAGAATGCAAACATTTAGGCCAGCCGCAAATATCGCCTAACCCACACAATTGTTGTGCAGTGAGATTTGCATAAATATTGGGGATATGGACTCTCGGAACCCCTACCATTTATGCAACTCAACGTACATAACTGTAGAGTGGGCTGGATAATACTTGAGACTTTCCCTAGTCATAATATAAGATTGAAATTGACATTGCCATTGTATAGCCTATTAAGAAGCTTTCACTGAAGTCCACTCTAGATCCTGAAAATGACCTCATCGGATTCGCGACACCACAATCGCACGTATGAGAAGATCACACTCCCAGTTTACATGGTAAAAAGCCGCATCGTCCATGACTTGTTCGAACTCTGATTAGGGCATAGGGTGCAATATAAAGGCACGAGCGTGGGAAGAGCAGCTGCCTTCTAATAGTTGGTGCTGTAAAGACTAGATGGCGATATGCGGAGTGAAGCCGCATTTTTCTGGACCCCTCTTAATTATCACGAGTCGTCATTCAGATATGACTATTTGTATCTTGCTGTGTCAATAAATGCTTTTGTTCCGTTACAATTATCCCTCCTGTGCGTGAGGGGCTGCAGAATATATCCACTGTATTCCCTGCCTGACGTAAGGGGGGCCAGGGGCTGTAACTTGAATACTGCGGCGTTCTTAGCCATCTTAGAAGCTCTGCAGTTTGCGCTGAATCACGAACGAGACCACTTTCTCATGTGTATCTACTCAAGTTCTCTGCAGTCGATTGATGCCTGTTTCCCGCTACACCTACTGGTTCAGTATAGTCACGATCTTCTAGCCAGGTCGTGCGATTCTGGCACCACAATTACCTTCGCGTGGCCCCCAACGCGACGCGGGGATTGCGCTCAACGAACTTGCGGATCAAGCTGCAAAAGAAGCGGTACGTTTACCAGCAGGACGTATGAAAGTATCTGCTACGGATATTTGTTCTCAGCTACGTCGAACCACCTTGGCGTCCTGGGAATCGGAATGGCTAGCTATCCGAACTCCTAACAAGCTGACAGCATTTAAGAAGACAACTGCCGTGTGGCGGTCCTCTTTCCGGCCTTATGGAGATATGGTGGTGGTGGTGATTATTGTTTTAAGAGGAACTACAACAAGGCAACCATCCTCTATACAACATTAATCAGAGAAAAAACATGGAAGCAATCCGACACTTCGCAAAATGAAGGCATCAGCCAAAGAAAGACAAGGGCCATGAAGGGCGTGAAAATGAGACTCTCTAGGATTCGCTAGCCTAATACCGTCGGGGTCGGAAAAGAAAAAAGAGTTGACCAAGTGAGATTGAATAGAATAGATGGAAGTGAGGAGCCTGGCACAAGTAAATTGAAGCAATGCCAAGAGTCAGCTAAGGACCCCGTGTTAGCCAACCCACGCTCCCAAGTTGAGAGTCCCTGGGACCCCTTTTAGTCGCCTCTTACGACAGGCAGTTGATACCGTGGGTGTTATTCTACCGCCCCCCCACCCCCCGACAGAGGGACCTTGTGTAGAAAGTCCGTAGTTTTGTGTAGGCTGAGGATAGGTCATGAAAGATCTACGCATTCGTACCTCTAAAAGAGAGAAGTTTGTTCTTGAGGTGGCCAATTCACCATGGGCCACATCCTCACAGAACTGCGCCGATCTCTCAGACCTAAGACAGAACCTCGGCCTGCGGGAGACACTCGAACTAATTCTACCCGATGACGAGAATACTTCTGATCTGGTGATTCACTTTATGTGTGAGAATGGATATACACACATTTCAAGTGTTCCGTTACTCAGGGAACTTACGTTGCCTTATGATGTTTTTGTGTCATTTTCGGCTTAGTAAAATAATCGTTTAAATTTGTGTAACGGATATGTCTGTCTGTCTGTCTGTCTGTCTGTCTGTCTGTCTGTCTGTCTGTCTGTCTGTCTGTCTGTCTGTCTGTCTGTCTGTCTGTCTGTCTGTCTGTATCGGTGCCTCAATCCTGAGGATCGTGATCTCTGAAGATATTTCTTCGTACTCGTTTCCATCCTCCATGGCCTTCTGCTATACGGGTACATTGTATGAATGATGTCTTTGTTGCATGTTTTACGTCATCTGTCCAGCCTATAGGTGCTCGCCCACGCTCCCTCTTTCCAGGCAAGTTTCCCGAAATTATGTGCTTTTGAACGTTTCCTTCACCACGGCCCGTAATATGACCAAAGAATCGGAGAATCCTCTGTTGACATTTTGCCGATAGTCTGGTACTGATTGTTCAGCTCCTTGAGGATGGATTCGTTGATTCGAAATGCTGTCCAAGGAATGCGAAGCATTCTTCTCCAGCACCACATCTCGAATGAGTAACGGAAATAGTGTATAACAAAATGTGTGACGGAACTGTAACCTAGCAACCGTGCAGGCTGTGATGTAAAGTATGGATGGCCAGACAGTGTTACCTAGCAACCGTGCAGGCTGTGATGTAAAGTACGGATGGATGGCCAGACAATGTAACCTAGCAACCGTGCAGGCTGTGATGTCAAGTATGGATGGCCAGACAATGTTACCTAGCAACCGTGCAGGCTGTGATGTAAGGTATGGATGGATGGCCAGACAATGTAACCTAGCAACCGTGCAGGATGTGATGTAAAGTACGGATGGAAGGCCAGACAATGTAACCTAGCAACCGTGCAGGCTGTGATGTGAAGTATGGATGGCCAGACAATGTAACCTAGCAACCGTGCAGGATGTGATGTAAAGTACGGATGGATGGCCAGACAATGTAACCTAGCAACCGTGCAGGATGTGATGTAAAGTACGGATGGAAGGCCAGACAATGTAACCTAGCAACCGTGCAGGCTGTGATGTCAAGTATGGATGGCCAGACAATGTTACCTAGCAACCGTGCAGGCTGTGATGTAAGGTATGGATGGTCAGACAGTGTTACCTAACAACCGTGCAGGCTGTGATGTCAAGTATGGATGATCAGACAATGTTACCTAGCAACCGTGCAGGATGTGATGTAAAGTACGGATGGATGGCCAGACAATGTAACCTAGCAACCATGCAGGCTGTGATGTAATGTATGGATGGTCAGACAGTGTTACTTAGCAACCGTGCAGGCTGTGATGTAAAGTATGGATGGACGGCCAGATCAGTGTTACCTAGCAACCTTGCAGGCTGTGCTGTAAGGTATGGACGAATGGCCAGACACTGTTACCTAGCAACCGTGCAGGATGTGATGTAGAGTATGGATGGATGGCCAGACAATGTTGCCTAGCAACCGTGCAGGCTGTGATGTAAAGTACGGATGGATGGCCAGACAATATAACCTAGCAACCGTGCAGGCTGTGATGTCAAGTATGGATGGCCAGACAATGTTACCTAGCAACAGTGCAGGATGTGATTAAAATACGGATGGATGGCCAGACAATGTAACCTAGCAACCGTGCAGGCTGTGATGTCAAGTATGGATGAATGGGCAGACAATGTTACCTAGCAACCGTGCAGGCTGTGATGTAAAGTGTGGATGGATGGCCAGACAGTGTTAACTAGCAACCGTGCAGGCTGTGATGTAAAGTGTGGATGGATGGCCAGACAGTGTTACCTAGCAACCGTGCAGGCTGTGATGTAAAGTGTGGATGGATGGCCAGACAGTGTTAACTAGCAACCGTGCAGGTTGTGATGTGAAGTATGGATGGATGGCGAGACAGTGTTACGTAGCAACCGTGCAGGGTGTGATGTAAAGTATGAATGAATGACCAGACCATTACCTAGCAACCGTGCAGGCTGTGATGTAAAGTATGAATGAATGGCCAGGCAATGTTACCTAGCAACCGTGCAGGCTGTGATGTCAAGTATGAATGAATGGCCAGACAATGTTACCTAGCAACCGTGCAGGCTGTGATATAAAGTATGGATGGATGGCGAGACAGTGTTACCCTGCAAACGTGAAGGCTGTGATGTAAAGTATAAATGAATGGCCACACAATGTTACATAGTAACCGTGCAGGCTGTGATATAAAGTATGAATGGATGGCCAGACAGTGTTACCTAGCAATCTTGCAGGCTGTGATGTAATGTATGGATGGATGGCCAGACAGTGTTACCTAGCAATCGTGCAGGCTGTGATATAAAGTATGGATGGATGGCCAGACAGTGTTACATAGCAGCCGTGCAGGCTGTGATGTAAAGTATGGATGGACGGCCAGACAGTGTTACATAGCAACCGTGCAGGCTGTGATGTAAGGTATGGATGGATGGCCAGACAGTGTTACCTAACAACCGTGCAGGCTGTGATGTAATGTATGGATGGATGGCCAGACAGTGTTACCTAGCAACCGTGCAGGCTGTGATGTAAAGTATGGATGGACGGCCAGATCAGTGTTACCTAACAACCGTGCAGGCTGTGATGTAAAGTATGGATGGACGGCCAGACAGTGTTACCTAACAACCGTGCAGGCTGTGATGTAATGTATGGATGGATGGCCAGACAGTGTTACCTAGCAACCGTGCAGGCTGTGATGTAAAGTATGGATGGACGGCCAGATCAGTGTTACCTAACAACCGTGCAAGCTGTGATGTAAAGTATGGATGGATGGCCAGATAGTGTTACCTAGCAACCGTGCAGGCAGTGCTGTAAGGTATGGATGGATGGCTATGCCGGAGAGACTTGTGATTATTTGATTTTCCATAAAGAAATATGACACCCGAATTTGATTTCCTTATTCAATCAATTATTTTACTTTGTCTGCACTTAATTTGTTCAGAGAGGATATTTACGTAGTTGTACCTCCTCTAAAAACAAAAATCACCGGGCGAGTTGGCCGTTCGGTTAGGGTCGCGTAACTGTGAGCTTGCAACAGGGGAGATAGTGGGTTCGAACCCCACTTTCGGCAGCCCTGAAGATGGTTTTCCGTAGTTTCCCATTTTCACACGAGGCAAATGCTGGGCCTGTATCTTAATTAAGACCACGGCTGCTTCCTTCCCATTCCTAGGTTTTTCCTACCACATCGCCGTCGTAAGACCTATCTGTGTCGGTGCGACGTAAAGCAAATAACAAAAAAAGCACCATCTCCAGTTTCACGTGTAATCCGAACTACAAGAACGTGAGATTCGTTTTAAAAATCCAACGTACATTGGCCAGGATTCCAACTTGGTGAGATATGAATCACACTACCACTCGGCTATCACGCCCCCACATTTTATTCAGTGATGTTGGGCTTCCTACGACGCCCTCTCTTCGCGTCCATGCCCCGGACCAAGCTTTAGGATAGCCCTCTTGGCTCCGCTGATTTAGCTTACTCAGAATGCACCAGTGGAGGCCAGAGCCACTGCACTCCTGGTGCCTTAACACGCCTGGCTATCTCCAATATACAGTAGGCGCTCTATACATATAGCCTTGTCCTTATCATGTTAACACGCAGAAAAGTAGCATATTTATGACGGAGCTTTATTTATTTACGTAATTGTACAGTATCTCACTATGACAGAACAATGAGTCTTTTCACTATATCAATCCCCTTCCTAGGAATAGGGTTACTGTGCAGCAAATTGGAACACATTTACTTGTTACCTGATTCTGCTCGTGTCTTGAGTACAACGCAATAACAGCATTGCCGGAAGCATGTGGAACAATATTTAAAGCAGTTCGTGCTGGATGAACCTGAGTTGAACAACAAACTTAGCCCAGCTGAAAAGCCGAAATCCACAATATATTAGGAACGGTAGACGTGATACTGTTTTCCTTTGGTGGGACATAGATTACATTCACGTTAGTGTTACCTCATTTTGACTTTTGTCATGTACAGTAGTTTTTCAATGATCTGACTGCCACTCTTGCTGATAAATTACAGCATGCTCAACATAAGCGACTTTCGGTCCTACGACCATGTCACCTCGGCCTATGACGAATTTGGCTGGTTGACTAGAAAAGCCATGTCCTACGCCTTTTTCACCGAATTCTCTATATCCTTTCCAGCTTTCAGTTTAACTGGTTGTTGTCCGATCACAGTTTTGGAACGCGGTCAAAAACAGACACTATAACAACACATCATTCAACACGATACAGAAACTGATTTGTCTGTTTTGCACGACTGTGAAATAAGCTACCTAGAGAAGCTACTGATCTTAGTGTCAGCGAACAGTGTCAGCAATATATTCTCAATAATAACTGAATATTCTAAATTTTAAATTGTTAGCAGTAGCGATTCTAAGGGCCGGTACTGAAGATTTAGTTAAGGGCCGGTACTGAAGATTTAGTTAAACTGTAACTTGAGTTTAAACCGATGTTGAGTCTTATAATGGCCGGCCTAAGTTAAAATGAGATGAAGAAGGAAATATACGATCTTGGTAGCAGTGACTTGCGAGAAAAGATGACTGTCGATAATGTTTGGCAGTGATTTGCAAGAAAAGATGACTATCGATAATGTTTTGTTTACTTCTTGTAGGTAAAATGGCGGATAAAAGCAATAAACGTTGTCCTAATTTTACTTGCAAGGAAATAGAATTGCTTGTGCAATTAGTACAGAAATATTTATATAGTCCGTGAAACAGTGGCCTTATGAATTCCTCCGAAATCTCCCATTTTAATAAACATACTACGAGAGGCATAAAACTGCAATGCTATTAATAGCTGACAGGAATTCTACAGCACGATTTCTGAAATAGAAGGAAGTTACTTTATTTTCTAAAATTTACACTTTTGACATTCAAATAGTTCAAAAATCATTTTTACATTTTTACCTTTTCGTTGCATGCTTTATTCTAGCACCGATTTGCTGAAATAGGGTTATGACAGTCTGTTTCGTAAGCCTAAATCTATTTAAAAACTACTTTTCATTCCATATATGAAAGTGACGTCCCCTTGCTCGGAAAACTCACACACCCCGTGGTCGTTCAATAATTTGAACCACTTCTTCGTCACCGCTTAGTATTTCTACAAACACCTTAAAAATAACTTCGAGATCCATTTGTTCTGCCATGTTGTAAGGTTATGTATTCTTAAACTTCAGTTTAAACGGTAGATGAGTGGTAGTAAAATTAATCTCTAGTTAAACTTAAGTTTTATATGCCTTTGCTGGGGAGATGTAGTGTTTATAGTGCACTATGTCTTCTGGTATGGGCTATATCAAATTTGTTACTTTCATTGACCTGTCTCAGTCTCATCCTTGGCTTTGACAATATGAAAGTGACTGAGGTACGAGTGATGCTAGTAATACCATTCCTTATGCAGCCAGTCCCTGTTATGTATGGTGTGAAAATATCGCTCATAGGGTCGGTTGGTGCATGCATTTCAGTGGGCTTGGCAGACTGATGTGTAATAGCAACGGCTGGCTCGGTGAGGAAAGCAACGGGAAACTACCTCGCTCCTCATTTCCCTAGTACGCCTCTTCAGTGACGCCTAGGCTGTTTATGACAGCTGTTGGCGGAGCTACAGAGGATCAAACCAGCCTTCGGGCTGACTACCCAACATACACAATACACGACTAACAGATAAACCCAAGTTAAAACTGAACGAACAGTTTAAACCTTTATTATAATACCGGCCCTTAGTACAGTAGAGCATCGATTATTTATCCGATTACCGATCATTCGAAACATCGGTTAACTGAAAGCCTTGCAGTCGGCAAATTCAAATTTGTGCTCCATTTAGAAATTCCTTTAGTTGTGCCGTTCGCAATGGCGACTAAGGGCCCTTCCAAAGTAAGCCGGCTCTGCATTCTTGTGGCCAAAAAGAGCTGACGTTTCCGATTTGTTTGATATGTCGTACGGTTCATAATCGTGCTTAGGTTTCAAGGCGGAACCGTTATACATTTCGCTTCTTACCGTATCATGGCCTCCTGAACTCTCAGTAACTTCATTTTTTTTTTTTTTAATCTTGAAAACATTTCTTAGCAGAGAAAGTAGGGGTCCGTCCCAATCACACGAAAAACGTAAAATTAAACACTTTCCTCAATTAACGTAAATAAATAAATAAATAAATAAATAAATAAATAAATAAATAAATAAATAAATAAATAAATAAATAAATAAATAAATAAATAAATAAATAAATAAATAAATAAATGAATAAATGAATAAATGAATAAATAAATAAATAAATAAATAAATACTGGATTAAAGCCACTATATTTATTTAATGAAGCCGAGCTTTCAGCCAAATTGCATTGGCCTTCATCAGGGCATGTTAACTTCTGCTTCTGACAGTGAGCAAAGAAATTCAAAGGAACGTGGAAGTCATTACCGTACTTTCCACGGCCTACCCCACTAATTGGACTCGGGGATCGTCGTGCTGTGATTCACCGCCCTCTGTCGACGGTTTCGTGAGTGCGTCCCGCTGTTTCATGGTGGTGTTACGCATGTTTCTCTGCAGTACAGGTCTCCATGTATTTGATAACTTGAAGCCGTCTTCCCTGTTGATGTTGTTTGGGCGCAGCTCTATCTCTATGGCTTCTCTTACTAGTCGAGTATAGAAGTCTTTTACAGGCGCGGTGACCTTCGCCTGGTCAAGGAGGATTTCATGGCCTGTACTGTAGAAATGTTCTGCTATGACAGACTGGCTTATGGCATTCTCCGTGGAGAATGAAAGAGCGACATTGTTTACCGACCTAATGTGTTATTTCACGCTGGTGCTGACAATACTTTTCGTCATGCCAACATATGAGCAACCACAACCACATGGAACTTCATACACGCCCGGTGTTTTAAGATGTGGTTTTTCTTTGAATGGTCGAAACAAGGATTTAAGCTTCTGGTCTTCGGTGAAAACTGGACTTATAGTGTGCTTCCTAAGAATGCGCCCTATTCTGTCAGTCATACCTGCCACGTAAGGAAGGAATACTTTCTTATTTTTATTGTAGTCCTGGTTGTTACTATCCCTGTAAAGCTCCTTGATCATCACAGCTCGTGCTATGTCTTCTGACGCATAGCCGTTTTTCTTCATGGATGTTGTCAGTTCTCTTAATGCACTTGAGCGGTTATCAGCGTCTGCAACGTTATTCACCCTAGTAAATAATGTTCGAAGGGGAGCTGCTTTCTGGCACGGGTGATTTCGAAAGTTGAAGGGGTAAAGGTCCCGGAAAGGTTTCAAATTGTGAGTCTTGGATAGCTGTATCAAAGTGAAAGAAAATCACTTCCAGCCTAAAAGCAAAGCAAAGTCATCTTCGTACAGGCCATGAAGGCCCTTGAGGGGTGGAAGGTAGAGGCTTCCACTATTCGTAACCTCGGCACATGATGGGGTAGAGTGGTTAATTTTACGCCCGGCCGCCTTTGCCCCCAGGAATTAACCTGGTACTCATTTTTGGTGTAGGCTGAGTGAACCTCAGGGCCATATGCACCTCCGGAAGTGGAAATCTCGTTTCTTAAATTTTACGACTTTCTGACGGGGATTCAAACCCAGGTCCTTCCGGGCGAACTGAGCACGCTTTTACCGCCTCGCCGGCCTAAAAGCAGTTCCGGAAAAACAGCCGAAAATCGCTTGTTTCTTTACTCGATTTCTTCTTTATTAAAATCCTAGCAAAAGTAATTTATTTACATAATTCTTTCTGTAATGTGTTCCTTAGTTCAATACCCTCAGGCGTGTTTTGATTTATTGAAAAATGTCCACACCGCAGGTAGTTATAAGGGCTTAAGTGAAACTCTTTATTGACTCACATTAGCGCTCGTAGTGGTGCTTAAGTGAAACAATGCATTGACTCACATTAGCTCTCATAGTAGTGTTTAAGTGAAACAATGGAGTGACTCATATTAGCGCTCGTAGTGGTAGAAAAAGGCAAACTGCTAATCTAATCACGGCCGACTTGAACCCTCGCTGCGCTCGGAGCTAGCTAGAGCGACGCATCAAGTAGGCCATGATCTAATCAACCGGATAAGGAGGATTAAGGAAAGGATTGTAATTTTTAGGAATATATATATTCTCATAGTGTATTCTATTTTATTTACCTAATATCTGAGCTCTTATCGCTAGGGTGTTTTCAACGTTGAGTTGGTTGCATGAAGGGAAAGAACTGTGAATTTTTCGGTTTCAAGGTAGAACATAATATATTTAAATTCCTATTGTAACATGGCCTCCTGAACCCTCAGGAACTTAATATTTGTTTTTAGGTAGAATCACTTTTATATTTCACTTCCTGTCGTATCATGTCCTCCTGAAATCTCAGACAGAAAAATGGAGCAAATTCACTTATCAGTTTTTATCACACTCTGTTAAAACCAAAAGCTATTCTCTGTTGACAGACCGCGTGACCTTGACAGCATGACATCTGCGGTTAAAAGTAGCAACGGCACCTGAACTGGAATATGGTGTTGGAATGATACAGGAAAATGAGGAGAAATCATATACAGATTCGAAAGGTTGTGCAAAAACTGAAAAAACCGATAGACGGATAGAAATACAACAAATACAATAACTTTGGAACAGGAACGTATAGTTTAGAACAAGCCTTAGAATGTCAGGAATCACATAAGGGACGATTAATTTATTTTCCGAAAATCCTCTATGTTCCTAAACAGTGCAGAATCGATTAAGTGATCATCATCATCATCATCATCATCTGTTTACCCTCCAGGTTCGGTTTTTCCCTCGGACTTAGCGAGGGATCCCACCTCTACCGCCTCAAGGGCAGTGTCCTGGAGCTTCAAACTCTTGGTCGGGGGATACAACTGGGGAGTATGACCAGTACCTCGTCCAGGCGGCCTCACCTGCTATGCTGAACAGGGGCCTTGTGGAGGGATGGGAAGATTGAAAGGGATAGGCAAGGAAGAGGGAAGGAAGCGGCCGTGGCCTTAAGTTAGGTACCATCCCGGCATTCGCCTGGAGGAGAAGTGGGAAACCACGGAAAACCACTTCCAGGATGGCTGAGGTGGGAATCGAACCCACCTCTACTCAGTTGACCTCCCGAGGCTGAGTGGACCCCGTTCCAGCCCTCGTACCACTTTTCAAATTTCGTGGCAGAGCCGGGAATCGAACCCGGGCCTCCGGGGGTGGCATCTAATCACGCTAACCACTACACCACAGAGGCGGACCGATTAAGTGATACTCGTTTGAAATTTGAGACTGGACACTGAATGCTGTTTACAAATGCTGCCCATCCAGTGCGATCACCACACATAGAAATATCTTCTCCAGTCTTGTGTACAAACGACTTTCATTTCTCTGATTGTAAGTTGTGCATTGTTTAGGAATATAGAACATTTTTAAAATGGTGTCTTACATATAATATTTAGCTTTAAATGCATGTACATAGATCACTCTTTACGACCATACCTGTATTTCCGTTACTTTATTATGTATTATGTTTTGTTTATGCATTGGTTATATTTTTAAGTTTGTATGCATCTTTTTCATTATGACCGGATTTATTTTTATCTTATTTTTATTTGTTGAACTTTGTTTTCATTCTTCTTTATGTGTTCTCTATATGTGTTATATAGCTTAGTTGTCCACCTCCGTAGCGTAACGGTTAGTGCTATTAGCTGCCGTCCTCGGGGGTCCGGGTTCGATTCCTGGTACTGCCAGAAATTTAAGAATGACAGGAGGGCTGGTATGTGGGTTAAAATGGTACATGCAGCTCACCTCCATTGGGGGTGTGCCTGAAAAGAGCTGCACCACCTCAGGATGAGGACACGAGTTCACTATTTATAGCTTAGTTATATTTTATTTTATAATAGAAGAGTACATCTCTTTTATATATGTATTATCTTTTAATTTACGTGGTTGAGTGTAAGAGAGGGTCACGAGCTCTAACTTCGCCACTGCTAAAGTCAAATAAATAAATAAATAAATAAATAAATAAATAAATAAATAAATAAATAAATAAATAAATAAATAAATAAATAAATAAATAAATAAATAAATAAATAAATAAATAAATTTTGCTTTTGGAAATCAAATAATCATACATATGTGTTTCAATAAATGAAACTCAAATTGATATCAATTAATTTATTTTCGTCTGACAAATAGTTTTCGAGGGATATCTGTATGGAATTTTGAGTCAACAAGTGTAGGATTCAGTTTATAGAAAAGGGGGAACTGACTCAGAGCCTATAAAACTACCATGAATTAAATAGTAATATGTTTTATTTATCCTGGCAAAGTTAGGGATGTACTCCCTTTCTTACACTTAACCAGTCTTAACCTAGAACACTTAATAATAACTACTGATGACAATAATATGATAATATGGACAATAGTAACAGTAATAGCATTAACAAAAGTAACCACACTTAAAAAAAATATCATATCATCCATATAATATAAATCGTACGTAGTGTGCAGAATATAATTATGAATAATGAGTACTATAACAACTACTTAAGAAAGAGTTTAGAAAACATACACATTTCTACAGTACACCGAAATATCGCCTTCAATTGAGAGGTGAAGAGAAGGATTAGTAAGAAGTAGAAGAAGAGGAAGAAGAAGAATATCTCTGAAAGGAAGAGGGAAATGATGATGAAGAGGCGGTAGGAGTAGATGTTTTTAGGTCATAATTTGATGATTCATGCATGTTTACCTAGTATTTCGACACAGGCATGTTTAAAAGCTAAGCTACTGGACATGCTTCTGACGTCCACTGGTAAGAGATTCCATTGTCGGGCTGCGGTAACGGTGAATGATTTGCTGTTCTGTGTACAGGAAGGGATAAACACATGGTGCTGCAGGATCGGGTATTTTTGTTATGGTCTGTGGAGAGGAGCTTCATTCGATCACGGAGATAGGCTTGTTGAGTACTTTTAAGAATAGTATGCAAGAAGCAAAGAGTATGAAGTGTGCATCGTTCTTGTAGGCGAAGCCACCCGCGCCGCGTGTAAGACGGCGTGACATGGTCAGCGTAACGAAGTCCATAGATAAATCTTACACAGGCATTCTGAGCACACTGTAATTTCCTTCCCCAGTATACTCCTAGGTTGTTGTAACCTATGTCGCAATAATCAAAATGAGGTAATGCGAGTGATTCAACAAGAATTTTCTTTAGTTTAAAAGGGAAAGTGAATTTGAAGTTACTGAGACAGCGTAGCGTTCCGTATATTTTCCTACACACAGATATAGTTTGGGCAGACCAGGACAGATGTTCGTCAAATATGATACCAAGATTTCTTACATTTTGGCTATACTGTATGGGAGTACCACTTATGGACAACTGTGGTAACGCTGTTCGATTGAGCTTGCAAAGTAATTTAGGGTAACCAATAATTATTGCCTGGGATTTTGATGGGTTTAATTTTAATCCGTGATTTCTGGCCCATATATCTATGATCATCAAGTCTTCACTTCAGGTGACGTGTTTCTGAGTGTAGGTTTTCGGGTTTGCTGTGTATATATATCTGTAGGTCATCAGCGTATAAGTGGTATTTACAGTGTTTTAATCCGGAAGATATGCCATTTATATACAAAGAGAAAAATAGGGGCCCAGTACAGATCCTTGTTGTATTCCTACGTCGACCGTACGCCAATTTGAATATTCATTGTTGTTATTAAGTACACACTGCCGGCGACCGGTGAGATAGGATCTGATCCACTGGAGTGCACTCGCGGAGAAATTTAAACTATTTAATTTGGATATAAGTATGTCCCTGTCAACAGTGTCAAAAGCTTTACTAAAGTCCAATAACGCTAGAACTGTCAGTTGTATGTTGTTCATAGCTTGCCTTATGTCATCAGTCACATGTGTTAATGCACAGCAAGTGCTGTGTCTCGGTATAAAGCCGGACTGGTGGATATCAAGAAGATTGTGTTGAATAAGATAGTCGGTAATTTGCTTGTGAACTATGAATTCTAAAGCTTTTGACAATATGCATAAGATGCTAATCGGCCGATAGTCACCGACGTCCTTCGCCAGTCTTATTTTCGGAAGCGGGCGAACTATGGCCATTTTCCATATTTCCTGATAAGTCCCCTGTTGCAGTGAGTAATTAAAAATATTCACCAGTGGATAAATGATGTGGTGGAGGATTTTCATGAGCATTTCATGGCCTATATTATCTACGCCCCTAGCCCTGGTCTTCATGCGTTTTATTGAGTCAATCACTTCTTGCGGTGTGACGTGACTGAAGTAAAATTGATCTCTTTGTGGAGATGGCGTATTATCATATGTATTAATAGTTTTCTCCTTTACGACCGAATTAATTCCCGTTGGCGAGATGAAATGGTCGTTTAATTCATCTACGTTAACATTTAGTTCATCGTTAGATTTCTGGTTATTGATGCCAAAATATTTCATAGATTTCCACATCGTCGCAGGGCGTACGTCAGGTCTAATCAAGTTATGGGCGTAACGTAGTCTAGCGCTACGAATTTTAGAGGTCGTTTTATTACGCAGTGTTTTTTAAGTCTGGTGATTCACTTCCGTTGGGTAGTGCTTGTATCGTCTATGATCAGCGTCTCGTTTAGCCATTAAGTGGTAAATTTCGTCATCTATCCACGGTTTAGGTGCTCTGGAACCTTTTCCCGTACGCACTGGGGCGTGCCGGTCGTAGAGATGCGTTCCTAGGTTATTAAATGTTGAGACCTAGAGTATGATGAGATGAGGCCTCTTCGATAAAAGAACCTTCTACACGTCTCTGTCATAAGTCTATACCTCGGATTTTTAGGTGATAATAGGTTAGAATGCAAAGTAATTTGGTTTGTAGGAAGTGTGATGCAACCCGTTGTACCACAATGCAGGAAGAGTACCGTAGCATAAATTCAAGAAGTTATATAGGCTGTACCCCTAATATCTATGCAAATCTCATAGCATAACCGTTGTACAGTGTAGGGTATACTTGTTACTGGCTTAAGTAAGTTTGCATTCTAACCTATCAGTACGTAATAATCCGAACTCTAGAACCATCAAACAGTACGTCATGGCACAACCTGCAAGATCACCTCGACAATCTGTACTCTAATGCCCCTCTTTGATAATGTATATATTGCGTACGCTAGTGACCGCGGGGTCCTTAGCCGAGTCCTGGTATTGCTTCCACTTGTGCCAGGATCATCACTTTCATCTTTCCTATCCGATCTTCCTTGGTCAACACTTGTACGTTTCCAACCCCGATGGTATTAGATGATTCGATGCCTAGGGAGTCTTTAATTTTCAGCCCTTTGTGGCCCTTGTCATTCTTTGACCGATACCTTTATTTTTCGAAGTGACGAATCCCTTCAGTTTTTCCACTCAAATTAGGGCATTGTTGCCTAGTTGTACTTCCTCTTAACACAATAACAACCACCACCATCACTCTGTCATGGCTATCCACCAATACTTCACATCACAGCCTCCATGATCACATCGACCATATCAACACTAACGCCCTTTTTTGATAATATATCTCTCTTAGTAAGGGGCATCCAAAAGTACTTCACATCACACCCTGCACGGTTGCTAGGAATAATAATAATGACGACATGTGGCCTCCGAAGAGCTTGGTGCTGGACCGAGCTCGATAGCTGAAGTCGCTCATGTGCCGTCAGTATCCAGTAATCGGGAGGTAGTGGGTTCGAGCCCTACTGTCGACAGCCCTGAATACGGCTTTCCGTAGTTTCCCATTTTCACACCAGGCTAATGCCGGGGCTGTACCTTAATTAAGGCCACGGCTGCTTTCTTCCACTGCCTAGGCCTTTCCTATCCCATCGTCGCCATAAGACATATCTGTGTCGGTGCGACGTAAAGCAAATAGCCTAGTGAAAGTCTTTCGAGTTGACGCCGTATGGGCGACCTGCGCGTCTATGAGGATGGAGCCCTACGTGATGGATTCTAATGAATCCATCACAACCCCTGAGCCATAGGAATTAACCAATGAAGGTGAAAATCCCCGACCCGGCCGGGAATCGAACCCAGGACCCTTTGAACATACTGTATGTTCTACGGTCGATCGTTTACGAGTTACAGATTCTCCAACTTTGTACGAGAAGTACGGGTAATAAGCCTTACCTGGCACATTCCATCTCGAGTAGCTGTAGCTTCTGCTTCTTCTTGTTTCCTTAATCCTACGGATCGTGGTGTTCGAGTGAAATCACAGGAACTGTTAAAATATCGCATGAGGAGCAACGAGCGAGCTTAGTGACAGGCGACCGGAAGGCCCTTGTTAAGACACCGCAATGATTTACATACTTATAACATCATGAAAACAAATAATGTTGTCTGCAAAGAAATATTAAAAGATCTACAATCAAAAATTCAAAACTATTGCCGTGTGTAGCGTGAGCAGGTTAACTTACAATATAGTCTATTATATAATGTTATATTCGCTTACTTCTCCACTCGTAATAAAAGTTTTCTTGGCTAAGCCTGGATAAGACAGGGTTCAGCTTATGTGTGGCCGGAAACTGCTTGGCTGCTTGACCTAATGAAATCATTTGTCGAGTTCCTTCACGAAGAAGATGACGAGTCGTGGGCTGGCCTGATTAACGAGGTCCTTGGCTGCTGCGGTTAAGATTAAGGTACGTGCTTGTTGTGAAACTGTGTGCTGCCGAAAACAGACCGCGACATTTCAGCATTCAAATGTATCTCGCGCTAATATGAAACTTCATCTCGTTTTATTTTGGTCTGCATTTCTGTTAGTTCGTCTTGTTGCGACTTTTTAATGAATCAATAGAGAAGAAAGGTACTGCAAGTGTTAACCTTTTCACTCCCAAGTTTCTTTCAGCCTTATGCATGCCCCATACCAGATTTTTCTGGACGTTTCGACAGTGGTTGTAATAGGCCATAAATACTTTGTATTTACACAGCTACTGAAAAGTCATGGAACGACAATATTAGCAATAGCTTTCTCCTAACACTTTTCCCAAAACTTGAAAGAACTTGGCGTGATAAATGTCGACAACTTGTTTCACTGAAACTTATGTCCACCATATTCACCAGACTCATCATCATTGCCTAAATTTTTTTAAAATATAATCTTTCGTTATGCTTTCTTTACACTCCCGTGCACCCATCTCAGAAGACAGCTGTGAAAGAAAAACACAAGGCACATAATTATAGTCAAGAAAACGGTAAGGTGATTTATGGATCGTCCGTCGTCTGAACAAAGCATGTCAACAGCGTTGGACTGAACTCGGAAGTGAACAAGAGCGCATTGCTTTAAATCCGAATTAACACGTGTTTGGGACAGCGGGAGAAATGTTGACATCCGAGTTAACTGTGGCATGGGATGGAAAAGGTTTAAACACTCTTGAGGGTGGGCGCAGTAGAATACAAGAACAAGGTTTACGTTGTAGACATGGTAATAAGATTTTGGGCTTTCCTGTCGTGTCAGAAAACAAGGTGAAATTCTTTAATTAGAGAAGCCTTCCTCGTGAACAGTCGAGATTTCCTTCTGAAGACGCGAAGTGAAGTTCTCTGCGAAACGTAAAAACAATTAACCATATTTCGGGACTCGCCAAAAGCCCAAAAGCTTATTGCAATGTCTACAAGTACGGGCCGTGAAAGCATCAATGGTTTACTTTGGCAGATGACCTCGTTGTATGTCGCCTTGAAACGAAAAAGATACCATCCACCACTACCGCCACTACGTCCCATTTCGAAGTATTGGTTGCGGAAATTGCTTAAATTCCCCCAATCACGAATATCCTCCTGATGATGCTGCATCCCCGTTGTACAGTCGAGGCACAGAAGTTGCTGACATCATTGCAACCAGGTGTATAATCACTTAGTCAGCTGTTCACTTGGTTTATACAGAATGTATCAGAATTCAATGCTCCATCTTGTAGAGGTGGGAGAAGAAACCGCAAAAAATGCTTTTCGTTTGTAAACAGCCATTGGTCTGAATAAATTACTCCCTGACAAAATCAGAAACTGTACAGTTCTGTAAACGATTACAAGTAAATTGACCGAGCGAGTGGCCGCGTGAAGAAGGAGAATAAGTCTGTTAGGTCATCAGCCCGGAGGCTGGTTGGATCCTCAAATAGTACCACTAAAGGTTATAAGGACACCCCAAAAACCAATGACAGCACCAAAATGAGGCGTACTAGGCGAGATGAGGAGTGAGGTAGTTTGCCATTGCTTTCCTCAAGAGAAGAAGAAGAAGAAGAAGAAGAAGAAGACTAATCGTATTTGTCTTTCATTTCCGAGACCTTCATTTTTCAAAGTATCGGATCTCTTCAGTTTTCCTTTTTTTTAACCTGTTTTATGTCGCACCGACACACACAGGTCTTATGGCAACGATGGGGTAGGGGAGGGTTAGGAGTGGGAAGGAAGTGCCAGTGGCCTTAGTTAAGGTTCAGTCCCAGAATTTGCCGGGTGTAAAATGGAAATCTACGGAAAACCATCTTCAGGGCTGACGACAGTGGGGTTCGAACCCACTCTCTCCCGGATCCAAGCTCACAGCTGCACCGCAAGGTAAAATCGCCCGACCCTCCTTTTCTAATCTGCCCAGTCCATTCTCTAGGTCTTTTAAACTTCGAGAAAGCTTTAATATTAATACAATGATTTCTTTGCGTTGTGGCTGAGGCTGTTAATAAAAATAAGCAAGGAAAGATAGTTAGGAACAAACAAAATCAAACTGTGCTTGATACCTAATTTTCTTTCTCGAAAGAATCCAGACAAAAGTCTCAGCTGGGTGATTACAAGAAACTGCTAAAGTAACAAGCTTTTCTGTAAGGACCCCTGTTGTAAAAACCTAAATAAGCCACCTGTAAATCCCGTGTACCATAGATTTCATAAAAAATAACTTGCAGATTAGTTTCTTCCCCCTTTTATCTTGAATTGAAATACAGTGTATCACACATTTTTGTGCTTCCATTTTCTCGTTAAACTGTGAAAACCAAAACGATCCTCTCTAAACCCGCAGTCTCCTTGAGCTTGTAAAAAAAATTATCAGCTTCGATTCTTCCTACATTTATCTTGAAATAGAATGCCGAGTTTTACAAATGTATGTGCCACCGTTTTCCAGTGATGTTGATAAGCCGAGCCCTTCCATACTACACTGGCGGAAAGACATATCCAAACACCGTGAAATACGGAATGTAGGATAGGGACATTTTGGCAATATATTTGTTGAGGTAACATATTTAATTGGTTAAAGGTACAAGACTACAGGTTAATATCCGCTCAACAAAAACCATCGCAAGTGTGCTATTCTGGTCCATTAGTAATCGGTGTAATCGCCTGACTGTTTGTTGAATGCAGGTATGCTAACGTGCAGATGCCTGATGTCAGCTTGTGGGTCAATACAGGGACGGTTAATGCCGGTTGTGGATGACGCTGTTGTCATCCAGTGATGTCCCATACGTTCTCTATTGGGGACAGATCGGGGGATCGAGCAGGCCAAGACAACATGTCGAGACTCTGTAGAGCACGTTGGGTTACAACAGCGACGTGGGGGCGTGCATTATCCTGTTAGAAAATACATCCGGGGTTGCTGTTCATGAATGACAGCAGAACAGGTCCGATAACCACGAGAGTGCTCCTGTTGTCATAGGAAATTGCTCCCCAGACCAGAACTCCCGGTGTAGGTCCAGTGCGTCAACGCCACAGACAGGTGGAATGCAGGCGCTCACCTGGCCTCCTTCTAACTAACACACGACCATCATTGACACCAAGGCAGAAGCGGCTTGAATCGGAAAACACAACGGACCTCCAGTCCATCCTTCAATGAACTCTTGGTTGACACCACTGAAGTCGCAGTCTGCGGTGGTTTGGGCTAAGTGGAATGCACGCCGCAGGGCGTCTTGCTCGGAGCTGTCCTTCAGGTAACCGATTTCGAACAGTTTTTTTGCGTCACCATGGTGCTAACTTCCACTCGAATGGCTGCTGCAGACGCAGTCCGCTGCGCCACAGCCATACGCCGAATACGTTGCCACGGGGACGTCCGGAGCCCGGTCTTCTTGCGAGCGTACCTTCTCGTGTCCACTGCTGCCAGCACTGATGCACAGTGAAGCCATTCTTGTCAAGCCTTTCTGCAATAGCGCGGAAGGAATATCCACCTTCACGTAGCCCTGTTATACGGCCTCGTTCATCCGCAATGAGCTGTTGATACTGGCCTCTTCGTCGTCGTAAAGGCGTTCTTCACTCACTCAGTCACTCCATCCAATCTCACAGGTAACTAACGCTCTCGCACAGTACAGCCAGTATTTAAAGCAAACCTTATGTGCAAAGTCATGGGGACGTTACAAGTGCCACGCTAATGCAATTTGCGGGATTTTTGAATCAACGTCGCCTTTGAGATGTATAAACATGCCTACCAACGTTCGTTAATCTAGCACAACACTTTCTTGATGTTTGGATATTTTTCTGCCAATGTATTATTATTATTATTATTATTATTATTATTATTATTATTATTATTATTATTACTAGACGGAAAGGAAATTGATCTGTGATAGGAGCCTAGTTTTATTTATTTTTTCCCGGTAAACATCAAATATATTTACCGTAACGTGTCGACATAGAATTTAATTTTTCCGCCGTAAAAATATCTCACTACTATTACCGAGTTTGAACCCACGGTCTTGTGATACTAAGGCGGACACTCTACCACTGATCCAGAGATGTGGCTACCAATAAGTAAATGGGGGAGTTAAACTCGGTGTCCTGTATCCCTAGAGCGACATCAGAAAATTAGAAGACCTACTGACCTTGGCCTGCTTTAATCCCACGTCCATTGGTACAAGATGTTAACTCTCTAACGGACCATCAGCGTCGTATATCTCGCAATTGTCAGCTTGGCGACGAAGCTCTTCAAGAGCAGTACTAGGAATTCTGAGGCAACGGCTTGGTGAAGCCACATAATATGCGTTGCAAACAACTCAGTACTTTGAACATTGATAATAGAGTGTCAAAAACCGGACGAATAATAAAAACTTTCTTCTTCGTTTTTCCTCCTAACTTAGGAGTCATACCGGGCAAGTTAGCTGTGCTGTTAGGGACGCGCAGCTGTGAGCTTGCATCCTGGAGGTAGTGGGTTCGAACCCCACTGACGGCAGCCCTGAAGATGGTTTTCCGTGTTTTTCACACCAGGAAAATGATGGGGCTGTACCTTAAGGCCACGGCCGCTTCATTCCCACTCCTAGGACTTTCCTATCCCATCGTCGCCATAAGACCTGTCTGTGTCGGTGCAATGTAAAACCATTTGTTAAAAAAACATTTATCTTCCTACTGAGTCTAATTATTCACTTAATTGGCTGATATTGAAAACTCATGCTTTGATTTCATGGTGATCGTTGTAAAGGATGGTCTAGCAGTCCTGTGCGGGACGTGCCTAGCTGCAGAGATGATTGAAACCCTAGACCTCACTATATCACCAGGAAATATTGCAAACGTTAATGGGTCAATCTAACAAGACTAATGACACTATTCATAATCTGACCTTCGCCAGTAATCTTCACCAGGACACACAGTCCGCTGTTTTAAAGTTTACTTTATCCAAGAAGTGTACATAAGAAATTAACGTTTCTATTACAGTTTTGCTATATGATATTATCGTGTAAATCAATACTAAACGCACATCCTGCAATAGGGATGACGTGATTTTAGAGGATAAGTGCCCTTAAGTCAAGTTTCCTAAGAATTTTGTCCTATGAACATAGATAGGTGATAATTTATTTATTTCTTATTATTTTCTAGCCTATTTCACTCCACTGCTGGATATGGACCTCTTCCATATGCTTCCATTGTCTTCGGTCTTGAGCCACTTGGAACCAGCGTGTTCCAGCCAACAGTTTTATGTCGTCGAGCCATCTCTTCAGGGGTCTTCTAATGCCTCTCTTGTGTTCCCATGGTCTCCAGTGAACAGTCCTATAGGTCCACCTGTTGTAGTCTTGTCGAGCTACGTGTCCTACCCATTGCCATTTTAGTCTTGCTACTCTCTCTAGGATGTCTGTTACATTTGTCTTTCTCCTGATGTCCTCTGAACGGATCTTATCCCTAAGGCTGATCCCTAGCATCTGTCGCTCCATAGCTCGTTGTGTTCGCTGAAGCTTGCGAGCACTTTCCTTCGTCAGAGTCATCGTTTCCAGACCGTAAGTAGTAACTGGCAGCACGCACGTATTATAAACCTTGGTCTTCAGGTTAATTGGAATATCGTTGTTGGTGAGGATGAATCTTAGTTTTCGGAATGCTGTCCAACTCATACTTATTCTGCGAGGAATTTCTGCACATTGGTTGTCTTTTCCAAGTTTTATCTTGTGTCCAAGATAGATGTACTCATCGACAGCTTCTATATATTGGTTACCCATTTTAAGTGGTCATAATTTATTTATCCTGGCCAATTTAAGGACATGGAAGAACGAAGAGTGCAACTTTACGCTTTTACCAAGAAGGAAGCTAAACCTTCCCTGGGAAAAAGGTGTACACGTGTCTATAATGTAACAGTGCGTTTTCGCGAATTGTTGATCTCGAAAAACACAATTGCATTCACTCGGGGGTGAGACTACACAAGTGTACAATATGCGGTAATACGTTATCATGAAACAAACTAGTTAAACTGAGCACTGTCCCTGCTTTGCAGGAGGCTATAGCCCTTAGGGGATTCACACGGCTAATTTATTTATTTATTATCCCTCTTACACTCTTGAGCAGTAAAATAATTAGAATAATAAATAACTAACTACAAGTATTAACGAAGTAACCACTCATAAAGTACGTAGACCGAGGGAGTTGGTTGTGCGGTTACAATCGCTTAGCGTAGTTGTGAGCTTACATTCGGGTGGTGGTGATCATTGTTTTGAGGAAGTACAACTGGGCAACCATCCTCTATTTACTTACTTACTTCTCGCCGCTAAAACCAATGCAGGGCCTTGACCCCTCTGACATTTGTAGCCCAATCTTCACGACCTTCAGCTCGCTTCCTCCATTTTATTCCCATCTTTCTTAAATCATCCTCCACATCATCTAGCCATCTTTTTCGGGATCTTCCTTTTCATCTTCTACCACCTAGATTTTCTTTGTAAATTTTATGACAGACCTATCATCTGGCATTCTCTCTACATGTCCCAGCCACCTTAATCTCTTACATTTTATTTCAGTAACAATATTTGGATATCCCCTGAGCCCTTCCAGTTCTCTGTTTTTCCATATCCTCGACTGTTTCCCTTCATTCACTGGACCAAATATCCTTCTCAGTGTTTTTATCTCACATTTGCTCAACAGTTCTTCATCTTCTCTGTTCATTGTCCGAGTTTCAGATCCATAAGTTACCATTACTGTTCGATAAACTGTCAGCTTCAGTCTTCTACTAAGGCTGCGTGATCTGAACACTCTCATTAAAGCCAAGTAAGCCCTATTACCTGCAGCAATCCTTGCTTTTATTTCCTCTTTCAAAAGGGAATTGAGCCAACGGCACGTGGTGTTCTCAAGCGGTTACCCATCCAAGTATTGACCACGCCCAATGTTACTTAACTGCAGTGATCGGACGAGAACCGGTATATTCAACAGGGCATGGCCGTTGGCCTATTAACACTAATCAGAGAAAAAATGAAGGGCTCCAACACTTTGAAAGCTGAAGTTATCGGCCAAAGAAAGACAAGGGCTACGAATGCTGTGAAAATAGACTCATTAGGCATCAAACACTTAATATCGTCGGGGTCGGAAAAGAACAAGAGTTGACTAACCAGGATAGAAGAAAATGAGGAGCCTGGCACAAGTGGAAGCAATGCCAGGACTCAGCTAAGAGCCCCGTGCTCGCCAACCCACGCTCCCAAATTAAGACCCTCTGGGACCACATTTAGTCGCCTCTTACGACAGGCAGGGGTACCATGGGCGTTATTCTATCGCCCCCACCCACAGGGATTTGCATTCGGGATATGGTTGGTTCGATCCCTCCATGAGTAGCCCTGGAGATGGTTTTCCATGGTTTTCCATTTCCACATCAGGAAAAATAATTCTGGGGGCTGCACCTCATTTAAGTCCATAGGAGCTACCTTTCCGATCCTAGCTCTTTCCAATATTTTCAGTTTTCAAATCCTAGATCCATATTACGTGTGCGGGGTTCGATTCCGCGTACAGTGTTAAGTGCCTTAGTTCATAATTTTAATATTAATTCAGGAATCAATCGTAACTTGCTGGTTTGCTGAATGTTGTTCTCTTTTGTTACAGGATGAAGGCGTGCAGTAGGATGGATCATAATGTCAGGATTAGGGCGCAGTTAACGCAAGGTGACGTGACTTGACGTAAAGGTAAGAAATGACTGAACTAAAGATGTTTATACGAGGCACATAACTCATCGGGATATCACTAATGCTGATGGTAGTTGTGTCAATGCTAGAAAGAAATATCTGCTATTCTAAACAGTAGGCCTACATCTTCTTGTTCTAATAGTGTTATACTTTTTACGACCCACTAACCCTCAGAGTAGTCCCTTACATTGTTCACAACACATGGCTATGTGTAAATTTTGCAATATCATGTTTACAACCGTTGTAAATGTCTTCTCGCGTCTCAAGCTGTCTCACTTAAGGGTTCTTCCACTTTGGGGTTGAGATAAAATTTGCACGGAGGCAAGTCCGGTGAGTATGGCGGCTGTTCCAATACTTCTCACCCCCAGCGCTGCAGTTGCCTCCGTACAGCCTCTGCTACATCCGGTCTGGCGTTGTCATGGAGAAGGATGATACTGTTTCAGCTTGTAAGTCAAGTAGAGTCCATCTTCTGTCCGCGCCCATGCACTGTGTTTTTAGTGCACGTGACATATCAGTCCGTACAGTAGCGGCGATTGGGAACTAGAAGTGGGGGGTTGGGGGATGGAGCATGAAAATGTATAGATAACGAAAAGTACCGGGGATATGGGGTGGTTTATAGGGGTTTAGGTTAGACAACAAAATTGAAAAAAAATACTTTAAAATGGTGAAATGGTAAGAGAATTTCGACAGAATTAAAAGATGACAAGTTTACCAACCGAACTGCGGCAATAAGTTAGACGTGATTATACAATTAAAAATCATTCAATATTTGACTACTAGATAGAACTACACAGACGCATTGACCGGGTGAGACAGCCGGACTGGTGAATTCTTCGGTGGATGCAGAGTGGGTCTTGGTCCACAAGTTGTCACGGTTGTCCGTGGTCTAACAGCTCTGCACTTCGACCGGCAAACCGTTCAGAGGAGGGGCGGCCACGGCTCTATGGTGATTCTACGCCTCTGCATTCGGGAGACGGGACAGGGCTTGACCTCACGGTTGGCCCAACCGTCGGCTGTCCTGAGAATGGTTTTACGTGGTTTTCCATTCCCCTGCACTAAGGCAAATGCCGGGACAGTTCCTAGTTTAGGCCGCGGCCGCCAACCCCCTCACCTTCTCCGATACAAATTTCCTGGCCTGAGAGACGGCGACACCGTCTAGGAGGCCCGCCTCCCCCTTCAGGGGAGGAATGAAAACATCGCAGCTGTGAGCTCGCATGTGGGAGATAGTGGGCTCGAACCCCACTGTCGGCAGCCCTGAAGATGGTTTTCCGTGGTTTCCCATTTTCACACCAGGCAAATGCTGGGGCTGTACCTTACTTAAGCCCACGGCCGCTTCCTGTCCATTTCTAGGCCTTTCCTGTCCCATTGTCGCCATAAGACCTATCGGTGTCGGTGCGACGTAAAGCAACTAGCAAAAAATATAAGTGTGCGTGATACAAGCCTAAGATAATCACACACAATCACACACGGCAACTTGAAAATTCTATCGAAGAAGCCCTCATTTGAGAGCCTCTGGTGCTCAGGCGGCAGCGCGCCGGCCTCTCACCGCTGGGTTCTGTGGTTCAAATCTTGGTAATTCCATGTGAGATTTTTGCTGGACAAGGCGTAGGCAGGACTGGATTTTCTCCGAGTACTCCGGTTTTCCGTCATTTTTCATACCAGCAACACTCTCCAATATCATTTCATTTCACATCCGGCTCCATGGCTAAATGGTTAGCGTGCTGGCATTTAGTCACAGGCAGGGTCGGGAATTTTAACCATAATTGGTTAATTCCGCTGGCTCGGGGACTGGGTGTATGTGTCGTCTTCATGATCAATTCATCCTCATCACGACGCGCAGGTCGCCTACGGGAGAACTTGTCCTCGGACACTCCTGAACTTTCATCTGTCAGTCATTAATCATTGCTCCAGAGGAGTGCGACGGGCTTCGGCAGCCGGTACAATTTCTATCCTCGCCGCTAGATAGGGCTTCATTTATTCCATTCCTGATCCGGTTGGATGACTGGCAACAGGATACGGATTTTTTCGCTCTGAATTCACCCCCGCACACAATTCACTATATAAACGACGTTGACGAAATGTCTCGTTGTAACGAACGTCTCTTAAGTTGACAAGAATGCCCCATATACATATTGCTCGAGTAATGTGACGGTCTAAATCTTGATTCAATCAAGAAATTTTAATCCAAAGGGGGCGGAGAGAGAGAGAGAGAGAGAGAGAGAGAGAGAGAGAGAGAGAGAGATATTCAGTCTATGATTGTTATGTGGTTCGAGCCCCACTGTCGGCAGCCCTGAAGATGGTTTTCCGTGGTTTCCCATTTTCACACCAGTTAAATGCCGGGGTTGTACCTTAATTAAGGCCATGGCCGCTTCCTCCCAATTCCTAGGCCTTTCCTATCCCATCGTCACCATAAGACCTATCTGTGTCGGTGCGACGTAAAGCAAACTGTACAAAAAAAAAAAAAAAAAGTTATGTGAAACATTCCACACGGGAAAGTTTGAGGACTTCCAAATAAAACTTTTATTTTTATTTTCACAAGTTGCTTTACGACGCACCGACACAGATCGGTCCTTTGGCGAAGATGGGAGAGGAAAGGCCTAGGAATGGGCAGGAAGCGACTGTGGCCTTAGCATCTTCCCAGCTTTTTCCTGGTGTGAGAATGGGAAACCACGGAAAACCATCTTCAGGGCTGCCGACAGTGAGAAATAAAACAACGTAGATAATAAGAAACGCTAAAATACGTTACTGGTACGACAGTTTAAGTAGCCTATGTATAAATCTGAGAAAACTCACCGCGATGTGGGATTAAGTGAAATGTACGTTTTGACGACGTGTTCTGAGTGTCAATCGGTTCTACTGAAACACAACAGAATCTGTTTTATACATACTTACATTTTCATTACAGAGTGTTATGCTTTAGTGTTCAGTCAGCAAGTCTCTGATTTTACTAAACGTCTCCACAATCCTCTATTTGTAACCAGCTCTGTGGCCTCTTTTAATCCATACTTTTTAGAAACAGTCTAATCATCGTCGTCTTGGTCTCCCTCTACTTCTCTTACCCTCCATGACAAGAGACCTTTAGTCACCTGAGTAATCTAACTTCTTCCATTTGCCTCACATGTCCCCACAATCGAGCCGGTTTATGCGTACAGCTACTACAGTAGAGTTAATTCCTAACTCTGCCTTTATTTCCTCATTCCTAGTACCCTCCTGCAATTGTTCCCACTTGTTTGTACCTGCAATCATTCTCGCTACTTTCATATCTGTTACTTCTAACTTATGAATAAGATATCCTGAGTCAACCAGTTTTCACTCCCGTAAAGCAAAGTCGGTCTGAAAAGAGACCTGTATGAATATAGTTTCATCCGGGAGCTGACTTCCTTCTTACAGAATACTCTTGATCGCAACTGAAAGCTCACTGCATTATAGCTTTACTGCATCTTGATTCAATATCACTTTCTATACTACCATCCTGGGAAAAGACATCCTAAGTACTTGAAATTATCTACCTGTTCCAGCTTTGTATCACCAACCTGACATTCAATTCCCTTGGATTTTTTAACCTATTGACATAAATTTAGTCTTGGAAACACCAGTGTCCATATCATACTCATTACACCTATTATCAAGTTCCAAGATATTAGACTGCAGGCTTTCGGCACAATCTGTCATTGAAACTAAGTCGTCAGCATAGGCCAGATTGCTTACTACATTTCCACCTAACTGAATCCCTCCCTGCCACTTAATACCTTTCAGCAGATGATCCATGTAGGTTCAATTCTAAACAACCAACGTGAAAGATCACAATCTTTTCTGATCCCTGTAAGTACTTTGAACAAAGAACTCAGTCTAACATCAATTCTCACCAAAGCCCAGTTGTCAACATAAACCTTTGATTGATTTTAATAATCTAAACTTAAATCCATGGTTTCCCGGTACGGCTAAATTTTTTCCCTCGGTCTCTGCCATATGCCTTCTCTAGATCTACGAAGCATAAATATAACTATCTATTCCTATCGTGGCATTTTTCAGTTACTTGGTGCATACTGAAAATATGATACTGACAGCCCCTTTGTGGTCAGAAACCACACTGATTTTCATCCAACTTATTCACAATCACAGATCGCACCCTTCCGTCCAAAATGTTGGTAACTTTTCTCGGTGAGTGTATTTACTGCGTCAATAGTTCCCAACGAACCATGAGAAACAGTGAAAACCACTTGTGGCATGCAGTCGCAGTCGGGATTGACCGTGACACGCCTGTTGTGTGGTGTAAATACAGGAAGCCACCTGTCACATTTTAATACTTCGTCACCATCATTAAATTTCTTCCCCCACATTACCAGATGCGTAGCACGTTCAATTCTTCAATTCACATCCTCCGAAGAAAACCGAGAGATTAAATCTTTCGTTGGAGTTTGAGCATGCTTTACTGCAAGATACCCGTGAAAGCTAAGTATAAATTTCAGAAAATCCCTTACAGAGAATAATTCTGGTATTCCACCGAATATTAAGGCCGATAAAGGTTGAAAGAACGATATACATATTATTATTCATTTCGAACTATTTTCGTTAAGCAATGTCAAAAATCTGGGGTGAAAATATGTTAGTTCAAACTTATTTTACAGCAGATGACGAATTTCTCATAAGTCAGTAAACACTGAACGGGAGTGAGACAGAACAAAGTATATGGACATACATTGAATTGTGCCAGAAAATTAATTTGTAAAGAAAATGCTCTTAAACTGCATAATATTTTCCCAAATATGTTACAGGAATTTAAAGAGATTTACAGACATATCGGGGGGACATCATTCTCATAAAATAATTGAATAAATATCCAGTATAGTTCTAAGATATACATTATGAAAGATGTTATGTACGTGGAATATTTGCTTTTAATAATTAAATTTCACACAGGTTAATAACTGCTACAGTATCATCATATCAAAACGAATATTTGATAGACAGGATTCGAATGCTACGGAAGATTCTTTAACAAAATATAAATTAATATCTTGGAATCCATTGGAGCTAAGTATATCATTTTATTTGACAGCACTTACTACTACCTCTAAAATATATGGTCAACATGTTAGCTTTTTATATCTTAAAGTTACTGAAAAATATGTCCGTAAGGTCACGAAATTATAGAAAATATGAAGATATAAAGATCAATCTTAGTATTACAAATTAACAACGCGTAGTCCTTCTATATATACTATTTAAGGACCAAATACGTACATAACATACTACATATTTATATCATTTTGTTCAGCAAAAGAGAATGTATTTTGATAGAGACACAAAATGTACTTTTTAAAATCTTCCACACTTCCGGGTTCCCTTAATTTAATTGGATGAATATAGAAATATACGTTTCGCTGTAACTTGTTTTAATGGTGATAATGTTATTGATTTTACGTTCCAATAACTACTTTTAGGATTTTCGGAGACGTCTGGGTGCCGGAATTTTGTCCCGCAGAAGTTCTTTCACGTGCCAGTAAATCTGTCAACACGGAGCTGACGTATTTGAGCACCTTCAAATACCACCGGACTGAGCCAGGATCGAACCTGCCAAGTCGGGGTCAGAAGGCCAGCGCCTCCGCCGTCTGAATCACTCATCTGGGCTACTTTTTATTTTATTTAGTACAATGCGGTGTGTGTTTCCATATCATTCTAGTTCATCCCTCCAAGGTTTACTGAATACCGTTTATTAACAACTATCGCTGCAATAACGTAATCACTTTCAAGATGATGAGGAACTTATTATATCAACAACAAAACAAGCTACAATATGCTAAAACCGGACTGAGTGGCTCAGACAGTTGAGGCGCTGGCCTTCTGACCCCAACTTGCAGGTTCGATCCTGGCTCAGTCCGGTGGTATTTGAAGGTGCTCAAATACGTCAGCCTCGTGTCGATAGATTTACTGGCACGTGAAAGAACTCCTGCGGGACTAAATTTCGGCACCTTGGCGTCTCCGAAAACCGTAAAAGAGTAGTTACTGGGACGTAAAGCTATTATTATTATTATTATTATTATTATTATTATTATTATTATTATTATTATTATTATTATTATTATTATTGATTGCTAACATATCGTTGTTGCGCCTGCGAAAAGCGCTATGTGATAACATTTTGGTTGAAATACTGACCCGCAGCACCTGTATTAAGAGCGAAAATTCCTTGACCATAGTCGCACAGTATTGAATCTTAGATGACAGAACTTCACCGGCCAAAGATCTAAGCTAAAATATTGCACATAGTGGTTTTGAAGGTGCAGCGGCGGGATTCATCATCCATCACCTCATCTCACCTCAACCACCACACACTTTCTGGCCAAAGAGAAAACGTCACCCTCTAAGTGCCCCTCTGTGAGTTGGAGAATGAAAATTTTAATTATTATTAAGTAACATGTTGTATGTAGTTGACAAAATATTTTCAGTATATGTGATGTTGAGGTAGATGTAAAATCGTAAGTGAAAAGCAGTACTTTAAATTTTACTACTTTTACGAATGTAATTTTTGTTTTCTAAAGGTACAGCAGCTTGCTGACTTTAATGTAGGTTCTTTCCTGAAATCGCACACTTATTACTCTAGGTATTTCTTTCTTACTACCGTACAGTGCGATACTGGGCCAACATTTTTAATAAAATAATATTACTATGAAAAAATGACTTGAAAAGGAATAAAAGAGAAAGTTGTTCTTCAGATTCAGAACACGCTTTTTCAGAGCCTTTACACATGTCAACCGATGATGATGATACGGATGTAGAATGTGTTCATACGGGAAACTTTATACTTACGGAAACGTGGAAGATACACTGAATGTAGAATTTGATGTAACCATGAGTGTTCTGTGGAGGAAATCTTTAAAATTTCTACCTGTGATTTTTATTTTGGAGATTGTAAATATTCTATACCAATACCTTGCTAGAAAAATGTGTTAGTATTTTTTGCTAAACTAACTTATCTAAGGCAGTTGATAGGATAGATCATGGGAGACTATTGGCAAAAATGAGTGCAATTGGACTAGACAAAAGAGTGGCTGAATGGGTTGCTATATTTTTAGAAAATAGAACTCAGAGAATTAGAGTAGATGAAACTTTATCTGATCCTGTAATCATTAAGAGGCGAATTCTTCAAGGTAATAATATTGGCCTTTGTATTTTCTTATATATATATATATATATATAAATGATATGAGTTAAAAAGTGGAATCAAAGGTAAGGCTTTTTGCGGATGATGTTATTCTGTATTAAATCAGTTACAAGATTGTTAGCAACTCCAAAATGACCTCGATAATGTTGTGAGATGGACAGCAGGCAATGATGATGATAAACGGGGTTAAAAGTGAGGTTGTGAGTTTCACAAGTAGGAAAAGTCCTCTTAGTTTTAATTACTGCGTAGATGGGGTTAAAATTCTTTATTGGGATCACTTTAAGAACGTTTGTGTTAATATAAGGAAAGATCTTCATTGGGGGAAATGACATAAACGGGACTGTAAAGAAACGGGTACACGGTTATTAGGTTAATTAGGCGTTGTCGTAAGGATGTAAAGGAGAGGACATATAAGTCTCTGGTAAGACCCCCAACTAGAGTATGGTTCTAGTGTATGGGACCCGCACCAGGATTACTTGAATCGATAACAAGAGGCAGGCCAAAGAAACGCAGCTCGATTTGTTCTGGGTATTTCCGGCAAAAGACTAGCATTACGAAAATGTTGTTTCAAGTTTGGGCTGGGAAGAACTGGGAGAAAGGAGACGAGATGCTCGATTAAGTGATATGTTCCGATCAGTCAGTAGAGAGATGGCGTGGAATGGCATTAGTGGACGAATAAATTTGAGTGATGATTTTTAAAGTAGGGAAGATCACAATATGAAGATAAAGTTAGAATTCAAGAGGAAATCTTGGGGCAAATATTAATGTATAGTAAGGGGAGTTAGGTATTGGAATAATTTACCAAGGGAGATGTTCAATAAATTTTAAATTATTTGTAATTATTTAAGGAAAAACAAGGAAAACAACAAATAGGGAATCGGCCTCCTGGGCGACTGTCCTAAATGCAGATCAGTAGTGATTTATTTATTGAACGTGTAAGATTTTCTAAATGACAGAGGAAATATTATCTATTGAAAATATTAATGTTTAAATATACAAGAATATATTGTTCGAATATAATAAAAATATTCATTATTACTGTGGGTATTTGGGCCTAGTTTCAAGGAATGGTAATAGCAAATAAAAAGCGCGATATTAAGAACACTATCTGTCACAATATCATGTATGCGAGGTTTTGGTTTGTTCTTGTAAACACAGCTTTAGGGAAAGAATAATCTGACCATATGCAGTCAACTAGAATATGTGGATATTTAAAAATTCTATATATTCATCGAATAACAAGAAGAATGCTCCTTTGAAAGGGGTGCAATGTTAGGTACCATTCCCACACGGTAATCGTATTCTTAAAAAAAAAATAAAAAAACAGAAACGATATTGGCTTGAAGACTGTTGTGTATACTTTATAGGATTATGTAATGCAATACAAATAATACATACATAACCACAAAAACTACAACATACACAGACAGTTCTAGTGAAATGAGAGATATGTACGAACCTAAAACTCCAGGTTTGAATTTCAATTCTTCATCCAATCTGAAACATCTTCAATTGCTTCAATCGTATCCGGAGTGATTTAAATCAGCCGGAGTAACAACCGGAATATCGAAAAATTAGTGAGAAACATTTTGGCATACTACTTTATAGAACTCCTCCTTTGGTATTGAACCGCAGACACTGCAAATGAACGTCTAGACCACTCGCGTTACGCAGCGAATTCATTCATTTATTTATGTTCGTAAAGCATTGGTTCGGTCAGAAACACTTGTCATTCGGTGTTTCATGTGCTGTCACTCGGTCTTTCATGTGCTCTACATTTCTGACACAACCGAGAACTGAACACGTGACGCCATGATTCCCCGCTTGCTGTCCGCTTTTTGGTCGCTGTCATTTCACAAGTGAGGAAGGTCGATAGACTTTGGATTCTGTGGGACGTAGTTCTGATATGTGCCACATTGGCGCTAGCAACCAACGACGATGAGAGCGATACTCTCTATCGGAGAAAAATATAACTATAGGAGTGATGGGCTTAGCTGTTTGGAGACGCGGTTTTCATAAGGAAGAAACTGCCGGGAGTTTCAAGAAGACATTTTACTAATAATAATAATAATAATAATGGCTTAATATCCCAGTAACTACTCTTACGGTTTTCGGAGAGTCCGAGGTGCCAGAATTTATTCCCGCAGGGGTTCGTTTACGTGCCGGTAAATCGACCGACACGAGGCTGTCGTATGTGAGCACCATCAAATACCACCGAACTGAGCCAAGATCGAACCTGCCAAGTTGGGGTCAGAAAGCTAGCGCCTCAACCGTCTGAGACACTCAGCCCGGCTGAGAAGACATTTTAAGGATATCTTGGAGGAAAAGTCTTTCCCATGTGAAACTGGTGGAATTTTAGAATATTTACTTTTTAGTATTTCGTCATTGAAATGTGAGTTGGATTTTTATTGAACGAAAATGTTTAGCAACCCCTTAGTCCCGTGGGTGGCCCCGTGGTGTAGGGGAAGCGTGCATGCCTCTTACCCGGAGGCCCCGGGTTCGATTCCAGGCCAGGCAAGGGATTTTTACCTGAATCTGAGGGCTGGTTCGAGGTTCGCTCAGCCAGCGTGATTACAGTTGAGGAGCTGTCTGACGGTCAGATAGCGGCCCCGGTCTCGAGAGCCAGGATTAACGGCCGAGAGGGTTCGTCGTGCCTACCATACGTCACCTCGTAATCTGCAGGCATTTGGGCTGTGCAGTGGTCGCTTGGTAGGCCTGGCCCTTCAAGGGCTGTTTGGCCATGGGGTTTGGTATCTTGATACGGAGTCGTAGATGAGGTGAGATATGGCATGGATTTACTGCCGGATGCCCTTACTAATGCCAACCTCAGTAGAAGAGCTGATGTAAGTGAATGCTGGTGAATGAAATTGGGTAGGTAGGTAGAAGGAACCGGCTATTGTCTAGGAATATGTGGTGTCCTGGCATTTTCCAGGAAATTAAAATGAGGAATCACAGAAAAATATTCTCAAGACAGCGGACGGTGGAATTCGAACCCACTCGCCTCCCCAATGCAGAGCTTGTCTCTATAGCCGTAGAGACTTAACATGAGGTCACTCCCCTGAACTGAAATGGGAAAGAAAAATGTGTAATGTGGACGAGAAATACGATTATAATACAATTTTTTCTGTCCATTTTTGAAAGAAAACATGTTGATATAAGACATATTTCATGGCTGAAGAATATACGGCAGTTATAAGGCCTAAGAAGCTACAAGTTCGAGTGCAGGTAATCCATAACCTTCAAAGACTTAGGATTATTTGCCGATCGAAAATTAACACAGGAAAATTTGCCAAGAAAAGGGGTTTCCTCGAAAAGTTCTGAAATTGCAAAAAGTGTTATTTCAGTTTCCATGAAGAGTTCAGAATTTGTATTCATTGATTCTATTCTCCAACTTCTTGCCATTTTTTGATGAATGGATTATCTGTGTTTTAGCACAGACCAGAGCAGATTGTTGCCATCACCGAAGTACCAGTCCCATTTATGACTGTGACAGTTTAGCCTGTATCGCTATTGACCTATCCAAGGATATATCATGGAAGATTATTTACGAAATTGAGGGCTATTGGACTAGACAAAAGAGGGACTGAAGAGGTGTCTACATTTCTAGAAAATAGAACTCATCCAGTAATACTTCGGCTGAATGGTCAGCGTTGAGGCCATCGGTTCAGAGGGTCCCGGGTTCGATTCCCGGCCGCGTCAGGGATTTTATCCTTCATTGGTTAATTCCAATGGGTCGGGGGCTGGGTGCTTGTGCTGTCCCCAACATCCCTGCAACTCACACACCACTCACAACACTTTCCTCCACCACAATAACACGCAGTTACCTATAATTGGCAGATGCCGCCCACCCTCATCGGAGGGTGTGCCTTATAAGGGTAGAAAGAGCCACAGGAAATTATTATTTTATTATTCAGTTCTCTTAGGCTTCTGCAGTACTGACATAACACATTGCACCTACTGTCATGCTTCAATATACTAGATGCAGACTTCAGCACAGTCTACCATTAAGACCAAGTCGTAGGCCTACTATATTTCCATCTAATTGAGATAAAAATAAAATAAAACAAATGAGATACTTTTTATTGAGTCCCCTATGGGTGGGGGACACAGACGAAGAATACACCCACGGTATCCCCTGCCTGTCGTAAGGGACGACTAAAAAGGGCGACCTAGGGATGATGGCATTAGAACCATGCGATTACTTATGATTCGTACCATTACGTGCGGAACACCATGGGTTTGTGATGCCTGTGAGTGGAGCAATTGTGTGTGACATACATGGGTCTACATTTCCTGTGATTAGTACCATTGTGAGGGGCCGGTGACCTAGCTGTTAGGCCCCTTTAAACAACAAACATCATCAACCTTTTATTGATACTAGTAAGTCCTTTGCGCGCAAATCACGGGTATTTAGTTTAATATTTTAGCCTAACGCCTATGACGGACATCAATATTCGCGCTGATAAAATGGAACAAGTGAAACAGTTTTGCTTCCTTGGATCCCCAATCATGAGTGACAACCATAATCACATAAACGGGACAGTGAATAAGGGTTACACATCTCTTCATATGGCGATGAGGGTATTTAGGAGGTGTGCTAAGGATGTAAACGAGAGACCATATAAGTCACTGGTAAGACCCACCAGCATGATTGATTCGAAAACTGGAGAAAATCCGTATAAGTCCAGCGCTATTTGTTCTGTGAGATTTCCGACAGAAGAGTAGTGTTACAAAAATTTTGGAAATTTGGACTGGGGAGACTTGGGAGTAAGAAGGCGAGAAGCTCGACTAAGTGTGATGTTCCGAGCTGTCACTGGAGAGATTGCAGAGAGTGACATTAGTAGACAAATAAGACTAACTGGTGCTTTTGAAAGTAATATGAAGATAAAGATGGAATACAAGAGGACAAATTGGGGAAACTATTCGTTTATAGGATTGGAATAGTTTACCAACAGAGATGTTCAATATATTCCCAAGTTCTTCGAAATCATTTAAGAAAATACTGGGTAAGCAAGTGACAGGGAATATACCACCTGGGCGAATTGTGAATGAAGGATATTTGAACCACAGTCTAACAGAAGTCAGGCAAAGGATTTCAGTCATAAAGAGAACCATAAAAGATTTTAAAAAAACACCTGCTGGCCAACAAGCATATACAGTAGATTTCCAAACTCGGAAGGCCTTTACAAGAACCTTTCTGTGGGATGTGATTTTGTGCGCTAAACAATAGAAGAACGGCGAAAAGAAAACCTTAGAGGCAGTTGAAAATCTGAACGTGAAGAACGATGGGAAGGGTAATTTAAATAGGAATGAAGAACAATGGCGAAATCTTTCGAGAGTAGGAGAAAAACGGAAAAGAAAATTTTGAATTAATCAATACTGATCTGCACTTAGGGCAGTCACCCTGGTGCCAGATTCCCTATCTGTTGTTTTTCTAGCCTTTCCTTAAATGATTTCAAAGAAATTGGAAATTTATTGAACATCTCCCTTGGTAAGTTATTCCAATCACTAACTCCCCTTCCTATAAACGAATATTTGCCCCAATTTGTCCTCTGGAATTCCAACTTTATCTTCATATTGTGATCTTCCCTACTTGTAAAGACACCACTCAAACTTATTTGTCTACTAATGTCATTCCACGCCATCTTTCCGCTCACAGCTTGGAACATACCACTTAGTCGAGCAGCTCGTCTTCTTTCTCCCAAATCTTTCCAGCCCAAACTTTGCAACATTTTTGCAACGCTACTTTTTTGTTGCAAATCACCCAGAAAAATATCGAGCTACTTTTTTTTGTGGATTTTTTTTCCAGTTCCTGAATCAAGTAATCCCCGTGAGGGTCTCATACACTGGAACCGTACTCTAGTTGGGGTCTTACCAGATACTTATATGCCCTCTCCTTTACATCCTTTCTACATCCCCTAAAACACCCTCATAACCAAGTGCAGATATCTGTGCCCTTTATTTACAATCCCATTTATGTGATTACCCCAATGAAGATGTAATTAGAAAGAATGCCTTCGCAGAGGTTACATGCAACGTATGTCAAACTTACCGGCCGGTAATTTTCAGCTTTGTGTCCATCACCCTTTCCTTTATACACAGGGTATTCTATAACAATTCTCCATTCATTTGGTATAGCTCCTTCAACCAAACAATAATCAGATAAGTACTTCAGATATGGTACTATATCCCAACCCATTGTCTTTAGTATATCCCCAGAAATCTTATCAATTCCAGCCGCTTTTCTAGTTTTCAACTTTTGTATCTTATTGTAAATATCATTGTTATCATATGTAAATTTTAATACTTCTGTCACATTAGTCACCTCCTCGATCTCGACATTATCCTTGTAACCAACAATCTTTACATACTGCTGACTGAATACCCTTGCCTTTTGGAGATACTCGTATACACACTCCCCTTGTTCAGCTTCTTTGCTAGATTCAATTTCCTAGTAAGTTCTTTCAATTTCTCCTTACTTCAACAGCTATTTCTAACTCTATTCCTTTCCAATCTGCACCTTCTTCCTAATCTCTTTACTTATCTATTATAAGGTGGAATTTTGCCATTCCTTACCACCTTTAAGGGTACAAACCTGTTTTCACATTACTCGACACTTGTTTTAAACCCATCCCAGAGTCTGTTTACATTTTTATTTACCGTTTTCCACCGACCGTATTTACTTAAAAAAACTCCTTCATGGCTGCCTAATAGCTCTACTTTTATGACTTTCCTTTCTATTACATTTATTGTTAACTACGAAAAGAGTAGCTTCATGATAACTAATACCATCTATTACTTCGGTTTCTCTATAGGGCTCATGAGCATGTCTGTAATCTATGATAGTTACTGCATTAGTTCACTGTACTCACCTTAATTAAAACATGGTACGACTTTCTCTACACACACAGATGATATAAAACTCGAGGGAACACGGGAATATGAAAACAGAAACTCCTGACCTTCCCTGCTAGGTGGTCAAGTAGTCGCGATCCATGTCTAGTGGTACACTCACATTCAAAGAGACTGAGAGGATGGTAATGCCATTGTGCTACACTTTAACAAACACACAATTGGATTGGTCACACGATTGAAGCAATTCGCCAAAATGCCTTTTCACGCATTCAGCTCACGACCAGCCTTCAGCAACATCTTGGTCACTCTACACTCTCCATCGCTCATTAACTCATCAAGACGGAATGATAGCGTGGTAATCGGCTAAGGACAGCGTCACACTCTCTAGAAAGGCTGCTGTCGAAAATTTAACACCTACGACAAGATAACTTCTCATTTACATAAAGTGGTGTCCGTACATTTCGTGCCACTTGATTTTTGAGGAAATTTCGTACCAGCTAGGACGTTATCCACCTGCCAACGGGTTTCCCGTAATCCCCAAACATTTACGCCAGGACAATTCGTGCCATTTGATGTCAAATTGGAATTCCATTTCAACACCAGCGGGCGGAATGAGCCTGGAAGACACACTCTAGAATCAGAAACAAAGGTAATTTACATTTTCTGAAGAAAAATTCTATATTATTATAATAATTACCCTTTAAACTGAACCTAACACTAGAGCCCGGATTTCCATGCAGTATCAAATCTCAAAATATGCATGCATTCGTGCACTATCAAATGACGGAACATGCACAATAAACTGGAAAATATTATTTCTTTCTTTCTTTCTTTCTTTCTTTCTTTCTTTCTTTCTTTCTTTCTTTCTTTCTTTCTTAATCTGCTTACCCTCCAGGGTCGGTTTTTCCCTCGGACTCGGCGAGGGATCTCACCTCTACCGCCTCAAGGGCAGTGTCCTGGAGCTTCAGACTCTGGGTCGGGGGATACAACTGGGGATGATGAACAGTACCTCGCCCAGGCAGCCTCACCTGCTATGCTGAACAGGGGCCTTGCCGGGGGGATGGGAAGATTGGAAGGGATAGACAAGGAAGAGGGAAGGAAGCGGCTGTGACCTTAAGTTACGTACCATCCCGGAATTTGCCTGGAGGAGAAGTGGGAAACCACGGAAAACCACTTCCAGGATGGCTGAGGTGGGAATCAAACCCACCTCTACTCAGTTGAATGAAAGAATACTGATCTGCATTTAGGGCAGTCGCCCAGGTGGCAGATTCCCTATCTGTTGCTTTCCTAGCCTTTTCCTAAATGATTTCAAAGAAATTGGAAATTTATTGAACGTCTCCCTTGGTAAGTTATTCCAATCCCTAACTCCCCTTATTATAAATGAATATTTGCCCCAGTTTGTCCTCTTGAATTCCAACTTTATCTTCATATTGCGATCTTTCCTACTTTTATAAACGCCACTCAAAATTATTCGTCTACTAATGTCATTCCACGCCATCTCTCCGCTGACAGCTCGGAACATACCACTTAGTCGAGCAGCTCTTCTTCTTTCTCTCAATTCTTCCCAACCCAAACTTTGCAACATTTTTGTAACGCTACTCTTTTGTCGGAAATCACCCAGAACAAATCGAGCTGCTTTTCTTTGTATTTTTTCCAGTTCTTGAATCAGGTAATCCTGGTGAGCGTCCCATACACTACAACCATACTCTAGTTGGGGTCTTACCAGAGACTTATATGCCCTCTCCTTTACATCCTTACTACAACCCCTAAAGACCCTCATAACCATGTGCAGAGATCTGTACCCTTTATTTACAATCCCATCTATGTGATCTACCGCCTCAAGGGCAATGTCAAGGAGGTTCAGATTTTGGATTGGGTGATACAACTGGGTAGGATGACCAGTACCTCGCCCAGGCGGCCTCACCTGCTGTGTTGAACAGGGACCTTGCGGGGGGGGGGGATGGGAAGATTGGAAGGGATAGACAAGGAACAGGGAAGGAAGCGGTCGTGGCCGTAAGTTAGGTACCATCCCGGCATTTGCCTGGAGGAGAAGTAACTGGAAAATATGCACAATCAAAATTCAATTTAACATTGTTATATTTTTTCACTTCCTTTTGAAACATTGTACAATTGATTTCTCCACATTTCCTTCATTTATGTTCATTCGTTTATCTGAACACAGCAAATAACCTTTCTACGTCACAAGAAGTGACAGGTTAATACTTAAATGAAGACATTTAGTCGGAAGTATATCTGAAGTTATGTCTTTTCAAAAATTAACTTAGACATTCCTTTCCTCAACCCATTTAGACACGAGGTCTCTTCGTAGACTTTTAACAGGTGGCAAGACACCAACACTTCACAGCACAGTCCAACACTAAATTACAATTTGCAGAGTGTAAGCGTGCTGCCTTCGTACTCTCTCCTTTTCTCAATTATTTTGGACTCAGACGTGTGAACGGTGAAAGTTCGTGATAGGGAATTCCAGGAAAACAAAACAGGATTCAATGCAAAAAAGACAAGGTTTGTAAGCTGCTATCTCAGTAACGCAGCTTCACAGTAGTGTGATTCAAGTTTTTATTTCCAACATAGACGAACAAACAAGAAATAGCATTTAGTAATGGAAAATTTAGGATTCTGTTTTACTGGGACACCTTATTCCTGAGGATTATAGTGGTCGACGCCGGGTCATCCCGCATATGTCAATGTTTACTCAAGCAACAGATAAGAAAGAGGTTGTCTAACTGGATTATAGCACCTCTTTGCATCTAACTCTGGTTAATCAATCAATAAATATTCAAGATAAACTTAAATATTATAACTAAGCGGTCCGCTTATTCAATACAATATATAATTTATTATATCTAGTACATGTTTCGTCCCCTAAGGGACATCATCAGCTAATAATAAATTAACATTAATATGTCAGAAATAAATATTATTAAAATTGGAAAGACACATTAAAATTTTTCACATTTAAAATAAGATCTTCCAAATTTTGTTAAAATTGTAAGTCATAAGACAGATAAAACAGTCAAATTGTCCATATTTCTCTCGTTGATATTCTTAGAAAATACCAGTTTTGCTTATAAAATCTTAAAATATCCTTTGTTGTAAATAGCACACTTGATTTGTATCTCTTGGTGAAAGATTTGTTGAAACTTAATAAGCATTCCTTAGATGGTATAATAAATTTAAATGCTTCAGAATTGAAAGTCAGTTCGGAGCCGTGATGGTGTGCATGATGCACACTTACCTCGGTAGAAGTGAGTCCTTCTCCGCATATCGCGGCTAACAATAAGGAATACAATTATATCCGTTACCACACAGTGTGAGAGCTCAGAAAGAAAATTACAGAGGTCTCATGGCACAATTTTAGATTCTAGATGACATTTCGTGATTTCTTTATGGGGTCCTAAACTTTTCACCGGTACTGTAATTTGTTCGATTACAACCCAGAAAAAATATACGAACAAAATAAATAAAAACTATTGAAATAAAGTTTGAAAAATATCAAACCGCACAACTGATAAGCCTGGTGTAAGTACACCATGTTATAAACCTGGCGCATAGAAAACTCGTTCGAAACTGAGTTGACTTACTGTTACTATTTATTGTTTGAATTATACATGTTGTAAAATAAATGTGAAAAAATTAAAATAAGCAAAATGTGTGCATAATACAATCTCAGGTACACTACTCGTCAAGAATGTATCACTTTCTAACTGGAATATGTTATTTTGGTATCAATTTTCATTGCTGTAATTATTTTTGGATAATTTGGTGCGGGTCTTTTGTGAAGAGTGTGTCGGTGTTGCAAGAGATGGCAAGGGCTCTACTATACGTACAAAATGTAAAAAGAAATTCGTCGTGATTTGATCTTCTGACCATTTCCGTGGAGTGACATTAGGATATATATATAATTTTTATTTACTTGCGAGGTAGTCTGCGACCTTTGAAGGCCCGCGCCCGCCTACATCGCAGGCCCTGATGCAGGGCCTCTCAGAGTGCAGGCACTGGTGCATTGCGCGGCGCGGCGCAATGTGCAAAAGACTACTTGGCAAGGTTGACCAGAGTGCAGACCCCCCTCTACTCGATTTTGAGCAATAGCGCTGTCTCTCTATTTCCCTATTCTTGTCTCGCTCGCTCCGCCTGTCTCCCCCTTCCTCACTTGCTCTACAACGCTCCACCACCCGTGCAGAATTGAGCCGACCTTAGCCGAGTCACCCCGAGACAAAACGCTGGTCCGAATTGAGCCGACCTTAGCCGAGTCGCCCCGAGACAAAACGCTGGTCCGAATTGAGCCGACCTTAGCCGAGTCGCCCCGAGACAAAACGCTGGTCCGAATTGAGCCGACCTTAGCCGAGTCGCCCCGAGACAAAACGCTGGTCCGAATTGAGCCGACCTTAGCCGAGTCGCCCCGAGACAAAACGCTGGTCCGAATTGAGCCGACCTTAGCCGAGTCGCCCCGAGACAAAACGCTGGTCCGAATTGAGCCGACCTTAGCCGAGTCGCCCCGAGACAAAACGCTGGTCCGAATTGAGCCGACCTTAGCCGAGTCGCCCCGAGACAAAACGCTGGTCCGAATTGAGCCGACCTTAGCCGAGTCGCCCCGAGACAAAACGCTGGTCCGAATTGAGCCGACCTTAGCCGAGTCGCCCCGAGACAAAACGCTGGTCCGAATTGAGCCGACCTTAGCCGAGTCGCCCCGAGACAAAACGCTGGTCCGAATTGAGCCGACCTTAGCCGAGTCACCCCGAGACAAAACGCTGGTCCGAATTGAGCCGACCTTAGCCGAGTCGCCCCGAGACAAAACGCTGGTCCGAATTGAGCCGACCTTAGCCGAGTCGCCCCGAGACAAAACGCTGGTCCGAATTGAGCCGACCTTAGCCGAGTCGCCCCGAGACAAAACGCTGGTCCGAATTGAACCGAATCTTCATTGGGGTAATCACATAAATGGGATTGTAAATAAAGGGTACAGATCTCTGCACATGGTTATGAGGGTGTTTAGGGGTTGTAGTAAGGATGTACAGGAGAGGACATATAAGTCTCTGGTAAGATCCGAATAGAGTATGGTTCCAGTGTATGGGACCCTCACCAGGAGTACCTGATTCTAGAATTGGAACAAATGCAAAGAAAATGAGCTCGATTTGTTGTGGGCGATTTCCGACAAAAGAGTAGCGTTACAAAAATGTTGCTGGGGAGATTTGGGAGAAAGGAGACGAGATGGTCGACTAAGCGGTATGTTCCCAGCTGTCAGTGGAGAGACGGCGTGGATAAGTCTGAGTGGTGTCTTTGAAAGTAGGAAAGATCACAATTCAAGAGGAAAAATTGAGGCAATTATTCGTTTATAAGAGGGGAGTTAGGGATTGGAATAACTTACCAAGGGAGATGTTCAATAAATTTCTTTGAAATCATTTTAAAAGGCTAGGAAAACAACATATGGGGAATCTGTCATCTGGGCGACTGCCCTAAATGCAGATCAGTAGAGAATGAGTTACAGACAATAATGAATGGTGTAGCGGATATAACTTAAAGGGGCGGGAAAACTGTACAATTTATTAATCACGTGTCCTGCGTTACAATATGAGCCCAAGCAAGTCCACTGTACGGTTGCCAAACGGCTGCTAAACGAACATTTCCGTTAATGAGCGATCGCCTAGCAGCTACCCACGCTGAGAGATCAACATCAAACACAAACACACCGTGGGCTCCAGCGCGCGATCCTGTCAGGTCAGAGATCTGTGTTCAAATCTCTCTCCTGCTTAAGTGTTTTCTTCGATTGGTGCTCTCAAGCTGGTCTTAAGCTACGTGGAGATTTAACAACACCGCCTCACAAAGTCCATTTGGTTTCGCCCGCGAAGCGATTTGATTGGTTATCTTCCACAGCTTGTTACGAATAAAATTCCGTCTGTTTCATTACTCTCATTTATTTTAGTACGAGCTTATAAATGGCCACACTTAATAATTACAAGTCTATTCACAAGTCCCTGTTCCTTACGCACAGTAGGAGGTCCAGCCCGTTTGTCTACCTGCGGACTCTTAAGCCTTACTTTCACTTCCCCAAGTCCAGTCAACACATACAGTAGCGGGATTTGAACACAGTGCCACTGGCTACACAACACACGACGACTGTTCGTTGGTTCGACTCCACTCATAGTCCAGTAATTCACAGAGTCACATGCAGCGATCAACTAAACAGTTACGCAGTATTCAAGAGCAGGACGATACTCACAACAGCGAACATTAACACAGGCGCATTTACTCACTGGTCCCTCCGATAACACAACAACAGCTCTTGGTTCAGACCTCGGTGGGACACTAGCGACAGCCAACACCTCTGTTGCCCTCAGCCCAGCCACCGAACCCCAACACACTGAGTCTCAAACGGAGTCCAACACTGACTCCGAGTCAAACAATCACTGACTGTCCGCGGCTAGCCTCCATTTTTATAGCTCGGATGATTTCATCCAGAATTTTCGCGAGCTCACTAGAGGCAGAACATTTCCGTTGAATCTCCGAGAAACTCACAGATAAGCCGACCGACGAGAAGAATACGCGTAAAGGCCGGCCTCACCCTACTAGCTAGCTGGGAGATCCCAGCTCGTGTGAGTCACCAGCCCCTTCCTGGAAGTACCAAAATGGACTACCACGGGGCTGGAACGTAACAAGCTTATAAATAACGACGACTTGAGATAGGGAATTTTTTCGAATGATTTTTCAGTATGACCAATCCTCTAATGCTCATATACCCTGCTCACGTTGTTTCCGATCACGCTATATACTGTCTTTTAATTCAAACTATGTCCTGCTTTGTACTGACCAGTAGCGGTTACAACTTCAAATTGAACTGCCAATATGTAACACGAAGAGTTACAATCCTTCTCACAAAAATGTACTTTTTTCCAGTATTTGTGGATTCGATTTCTTAAAGCACTTCCTGTCTTACTTCCTGGTTTAAATACTGAATACAAGAAGTGATCTGTATTACAGAAGTATGTCCCAATAACATCCCTTTACCGTCCAGAGTTTGCTTTTCCTTCGGACTCAGTGAGGGATCCAACCTCTACCGCCTCAAGGGCAGTGTCCTGGAGCGTGGGACATTTGGTCAGGGATACTACTGGAGAGGAGAATCAGTACCTCGCCCAGGCGGCCTTGCCTGCTGTGCTGAACAGGAGCCTTATTGGGGGGGGGTGTCGGAAGATTGCAAGGGATAGACAAGGAAGGCGCAGGAAGCGGCAAAGGCCTTAAGTTAGGTACCATCGCGGTATGTGTCTGGAGAAGTGGGAAATCATGGAAAACCCCTTCGAGAATGGCTGAGGTGGGAATCAAAACCCCTCCGCGGGAGGCAACAAATCACTACAGCACAGAGACAGAAAAATAATTTTAAAACTTTAATTTTTATTTTTCTGTTGCATTCGACCCTGATTCGTCTGATGATCTTGGTGTTTAATCCGCACGCACATACGATGAAACAGGAAATATCTAAATTGGAGCTCGGAAGGCTAGCGCAGAGTGAGCCATCTAGGCGAGAATATTACTTACTATAGACCACGGCCGACTTGATGCGTCGCTCTAGCTAGCTCCTTGCAGCAAGGGATCCAGTCGGCCGTGTATAGACCAGAGGTGCTCACGCTTGGTATTGCTAACCGCGGGCGCCCAGCACTGTGAGTGGGCGGACTGGGAGGCGATTAGCGCAGCGTATGCTATTCAGCCACAGTGACGTTGTGGTTACGTCACAAGCCATGAGGGTTGGGCGAAGTTCTCCCACACACTCTCGATCACTGTGGCGATAACCAATTTTGAAACGGAGGCAGAAAATAATGAAAGAAAGAGGGCACAGGTCGACGTCATTTTCAATTTACGTTGTAAGAAATATATTATTTATGTTCATAGCAATTTACGTATTTTGACCGGATACAATAAAGGATTAGGCCAACATCCTTAAAATTTTGTATAAAGCACGTAGTTAATTATAAATTATCACTATTAAATTTTAAGAGGTGCTTTAGAAACATTTCTAATATAATGTCCGGCTCCATGGCTAAATGGTTAGCGTGCTGGACTTTGGTCACAGGGGTCCAAGGTTCGATTCCCGGCAGGGTCAGGAATTTTAACAATCGGTGGTTAATTTCGCTGACACGGGGGCTGGGTATGTGTGCTGCCTTCATCATCATTTCATCCTCATCGCGACGCGTAGGTCGCCTACGGGAGTCAAATCAAAAGGCTTGCACCTGGCGAACCGAACATGTCTCCGGACACTCCCGGCACTAAAAGTCATACGCCATTTCATTTTTTCTAATGTAATGCGGAGTTAAGGCTCTTGGTTGTTTCGCTTTAAATTATCTGATAAACTCACCAACAATCCAACCATGCTTACCGCGAATAACATCAGTTAGGTTATTTATATGAAGGCATACTGTTTATCTCTCTGGTAGATGTATTTGCATTGTTGTTGTACTTAAATCTTCGATGCCCTCACTCCTGATGATGATGATGATGATGATGATGATGATGATGATGATCAAACTCCCTCTCGCCATTTAGAGGCTAGCTATTATCATTGGACTACTGTGAAATATTTGAAATGGAAATCCACAGCCTGTTTCCAGTCAAGCGACCGGGTCAGGAATGGAATGAATGAAGCCCCATCTAGCGGCGAGGACGGGAATTGTGCCGGCTGCCGAAGCCTATCGCACTCCTCTGGGGGCAATGATTAATCAATGACAGATGAAATGAAATGATAGAGGAGAGTGTTGCTGGAATGGAAGATAACAGGGAAAACCGGAGTACCGGGAGAAAAATCTGTCTTGCCTCCGCATTTTCCAGAAAAAATCTCACATGGAGTGACCGGGATTTGAACCACGGAACTCAGCGGTGAAAGACCGATGCGTTGTCACCTGAACCACGGAGGCTCCTCCTGTTAAATACTATTTTCAGGAATTCAGTGAACAGAGAAAGCCACACAGCACTACAACACTGTGCAAAATCAAGCGGTGAACTTGTTGAATGATGTAATTGTATTACTTTTTGCTTAATGAATAACAGGACTTTTACGTTTAAAAATGCAAATACTGCCATGTTCATCCAAGGAATTGTAAATCGTAGCTTGTACGCTTAAACCCTGTACCTTTGGAGATTGTAACAAAAAAATTTAACATGTCAGTTTTCTTTGAATGAATAAGTGGAAGAAACTAAAAGCGACTGTTTATGGGCCGCACTATAAATCAATCCGGAATATATTGAGAAGGTCAGGGTTTTTTTCGATTATAGCGCTTTGTTTTAAATTTGCACCCCAGTCAGCATTTCAGTGAGTGGTGGAGATGAGCTTCGTAATCACAAGTGAACATTAATGCTCCCACTCTTCCCGGCAAAGTGTTTTTGCTCTCTCGCTTCACTGTGACATATTCTTGTTACGTAAGCTGCCCGCATTTACGTCACGCCAGCCCGGCCGCAATGGGCTAGCCTCAACGGCCTGCTATAGACCAACGATAAATTCAAAACTTCATTATTAGAGAGGTCTTGCTCGTAAACAGACGAGATTTTCCTCTGAAGACGTGGAGCGAAGTTGTCTGCCAAACATAATTTCGCCTTGTTTTCTGATATGGCCAAAGCCCAGAAGATTATTATCATGTCTAATGTAATTTAAACCAAGCGACTACAGTGGGTTACGCGTGGCTAGGATGCAAGACCACAGATGGCCATGGAATCTCCTGGATTTCATCTCCATAGGAATGAGATCCTTGGAAAGGCCAAGGAGGAGGTGGAGGTGGAGTGATAGGAATCCATGAGGACCTGCAACACTCAGTGATATAGACGGATGGCGATTTGGAACGAAGGACAGAACAGGATGGAGGAGGAGACTTGTAGCGGCGAGTGGTCCGATGGGCCTAATTGCGTAAAATAAATAAATAAATTAAATAAATAAATAAATAAATAAATAAATTAAATCGTAATCTAATTACAATAGTGAATTTTGAATTATACAGAATATAAAAATGGAAGTTGGAAATATGGTAATGAGTCTGGCCAATGCTGACGACTTGGTCTTAATGGCAGATTTTGCCGAAAGCCTGCAGTCTAATATCTTGGAATTTGAAAATAGGTGCAATGAGTAGGGTATGGAAATTAGACTTTTGAAGACTAAATTGATGTTAGTAGGCAGAAAATCCAAGAGAATTGAATGTCAGATTGGTGATACAAAGCTGGAGTAGGTAGATAATTTCAAGTATTTAGGTTGTGTCTTCTCCCAGGATGGTAATATAGAACATGAGATTGAATCATGGTGTGGTAAAGCTAATGGAATGAGCTCGGAGTTGCGATCAATAGTGTTCTGTAAGAAGGAAGTCAAATCTCAGACGAAACTATCTTTACATCGGCCTGTATTCAGACCAACTTTGCTTTACGGGAGCGAAAGCTGAGTGGATTCAGGATATCTTATGAATAAGTTAAAAGTAACAGACACGAAAGTAGCGAGAAATATTGCTGGTACAAATAGGTGGGAACAATGGCAGGAGGGCACTCAGAATTAGGAGATAAAGGCTAAGTTAGAAATGAACTCGCTGGATTAAGCTGTACACATAAACCGGCTTCGGTGGTGGGGTCATGTGAGGCGAATGGAGGAAGATAGGTTACGTAGGAGAATAATGGACTCTGTTATGGAGAGTAAGAGAAGTAGAGGGAAAGCAAGACGACGATGGTTAGACTCAGTTTCTAATGTTTTAAAGACAAGAGGTATAGAACTAAATGATGCCACAGCACTAGTTGTAAATAGAGGATTGTGGCCACGTTTGATAAATTCACAGAGGCTTGCAGACTGAACGCTGAAAAGCTTAACGGTCTACAATGGTGTTGTATGTATAAAAATAATATAGAACCTCCGTGTTCAGGCGGCGGCGCGTCTGCCTCTCATCGCTGGGTTCCGCGGTTCAAATCCCGGTCATTCCATGTGAGATTTCTGCTGGACAAAGCAGAGGCGGGACAGGTTTATCTCCGGGTGCTCCAGTTTTCTCCGTCATCTTCCATTCCAGCAACACTCTCCGATACCATATCATTTCATATGTCAGTCATAATCATTGCCCGACAGGCTTCGGCAGCAGGCGCAATTCCTATCCTCGTCTCTGGGTGGGGGATCCATTAATTCTATTCCTGACCCGGTCGAATGACTGGAAAGAGGCTGAGCATTATCAGTTTCTTAAAATTAATATAGTGGGTGTCCTTTAAAGTGTTCAAATATTGATAGTTATTGAAGGCAGCACGCAATAAACGAAGGGAAAATGGTCCTATAATCATAGGTCACAAACCCAGTATTTTCGGAGTTATGGTCCGCAACATCTACAATCAATGATCGCAATGTTGCAATAATTTACGGAGGGTCGTATGCAAGAAAAGACGGGAATACCTTCCTAGCTAAACATTGGTCGTAAACCTCCTAGCGTGTTGTGTTATGGCCTTATGATGGGGCACCGGCCAATTTTCATCGCACGGTGAGGTGACATCTAACACGGGTCTCCCATGAGCGATGGACTTGTTCAGGAGGGCTAATGCCTTGGCCTGCGCGTTTGCCTGACCTTAACCCTTTAGATTTTTGGCTTTATGGACCTGTAAAACCCGTTGTGTATGCGGTCTCCATAAATGATTCTGATAAATTATGCGAACGCGTGTTCAATGCCTGTGATGCAATTAGGCAACAGCCAAGAGGGTTCCAACGAATACGTGATTCCATGCGACATAGGGTGGAAGGTTGCATTTCAATCGATAGCGGATTTTTTTCCTTCCCGTGTCACCCTTTGAGGTCGGGGTCGCAGACGAAGAATACACCCATGGTATACCCTACCTGTTGTAAGAGGCGACTAAAAGGGGCGACCAAGGTATGATGAAATTAGAACCATAAGACTACTTGCGATTACTACCATTACGTGCGGAACAGCATAGGTCGACGTTACTTGCAACTAGCACCACCTTGCGAGGAAAACCCTGGGCCAACATTGCATCGGAACAGTACCATTATGCGAGGATCACTTCGGGTCTGGGCGTTGCTTGTGATAAGTGTCATCGTGTGTATTTCACCGGTCGGTTCCACTGTGTTCAGAATGGGTCTGCGTCTACCACTTTATGATAAATACTATGCGTCTGCGTTGCTTGTGATTAGTACCACTATGTAAGAAACACCACGGGTTTGGCTGGCACCCGTGATTCATATCACTGTGTGAGGAAAACCATGGGTTTGTGTTGCCTCTGGGTGTTACCGTAACGTGTAATACACCGTGGGTCTACGTTGCCTACCCTCTGTGGGTGGGGGTGGTAGAATAACACCAACGGTATCCCCTGCCTGTCGTAGGAGGTGACTAAAAGGGGCCCCATGGGCTCTCAACTTGGTAGCGTGGGTTGGCGACCACGGGGTCGTAGCTGAGCCCTGGCTTTGCTTGCACTTAGTGGTGCCAGACTCCTCACTTTCAACTATCCTATCCGACCTCGCTTGGCCAACTATTGTTCCTTTCCGACCCCGAAGGCGTCAGGTTTCCGTGGCCTAGAGTGTCGTTCATTTTCACGCCCTTCGTGGCCCTTGTCTTTCTTTCTTTTTCGAAGTGTCGGTTCCCTTCCATTTTTCTCTCCAATTAGTATTATATGGAGTGGGTGGTTGCCTATGTAGTTGTACTTCCTCTTAAAACAATAATCACCACCACCACTACATTGCCTATGAATGGTACCACTATGTGAGCAACACCATGGGTCTGCGTCGCTTGTAAGTAGTACCCTTATGGGGGGAACACTATGGGTCTGTGGTACTTGTGATTAGTACCACTATAGGAGGAACACCATTGTTCTGCTTTAGCAGTGATTAGTACTATTATGAGGGGGCGATGTCCTGGATTTTGGAGCCCTTTGGACAACGAGAATCATCTCAGAAAATAAGGAATTGCGAACTGAATCCACTGTTTGGGATTCATGGTCATTTTTTTCATCATCATTCGTTTTATATTTTGTATTAATTACTGTACATCGTGTCATTTCGTTACACCTCGTTCCATAAGGTCCAGTGACCTAGCTGTTAGGCCCCTTTAAGCAACAAACATGATTCTCCTTCTCCTCCTCATTATCATCACCATCATCATCCTTCTTTTGTTGCGTGCTGCCTCCTCCGTAAATATTGGAAACTTTTGAAGGACACCTTGTTCAAACAAAGATAACGAAAAATTACAAAAAGACCTCACAGCGCTGGTTGAATGGGGAAAACACATCTCTTTTCAATTCAATGTTAAGAAATGTGAATCAATGATCTTTACTAGAAAAAGACAACCAAAAAAAAACATTGTTATGAAATAAACGATATCAGCCTAAAAGGAGTTGAAGAAAAGAAGGATTTTGTAGTAATATTTGATAGTAAACTTCAGTTCAATATACACATAAATAACGTCGTAAGTAAGGCCTATAGGAACCTAAGATTTCTAATGAGAAACACAAATTCAAAAATATCAAAGCCATAATACAGGTATACAATTCACTAGTTAGAACAGTAATAGAATATGCCTCTATAGTCTGGAATCCATCATGTATTTAACGTATAAAAGAAATAGAAAATGTTCAAGATAAATTTCTAAGATATTTGTATCTCTAAAAGTGGTGCAAAATATGTGGCATATAGTGACTTATTAACAAATTTTCTGATAGATGTGTTGCATACTAGGAGAATATTAACGTGTATAAAGTACGTACATAGAATTCTTAAAGGTAAAGCAGATAACGGAGAGTTACTCCACCAAATAAACCTCTTTGCACCGTTTGGGAGTAATAGAAATAATTTAACTTCCTTTGTTAAAAGATGAAACACAAATCACCATATGAATTCACCATTAAACAGAATATGTCAGTCAATTAATAAAATGCCAAACGTGGATATATTTCACGAGGAGAGTATATTGTTAGAGTCATTCAGAGGAGAACTCACACAGACAGAAGACATAAATTAAATAGAGTAGCATACTTGTGTACCATAAATAATTTAACCCTTGGATTAATTTAGATTAACCATGTATATTTTAGAAGAAATTAAAATAATAAGTTGTAACACACACTTACCACTGTCCATAGTTCATAAGTATAGTATTAGGTTTCATATTTTAATTTTTATTGTAAATTATTTATAAAATTAGAAGTAAGAAATGGAAATGTTCTGTAAGTTGGCAGAAATACCTGTTGAACAATAAATCAGATAAATAAATACATAAAATATTTAAATAAAAATTGTATAATACTCATGTAACACTATATATGTCACTGGTTGATATTCAAAAAGTACTGGCAGAAAGACAATTTTATATATAGAAGATATAGGAAGTCAGATCAGTTCTACGTACTTAAAATAATACTGGTATTATATTTCTTACCATGTCTGCAGGAAGTGTTGTATTAAATAGCAGAATAGGAAGAGTCAAACTTCTTACTACATTGAGATGCTCCAACAGTTCCAGTAACTCTCACATCATTGCATTACATCGGCCAAATTCAATACTCACTCAGTACAATATTACCTTCATTACGAGGGTCGGAGTTGTCCTCTTTGACAAGCTGAGCGCTTTGAGTCCAGTAATTAGGTAAGTGCTATTTCCGTCCATTTCATCACCGTCTTCTATTGAATCATTTCTACGACGAGGAAGGTGGTTCATGTCTAGAGAAGCAGGATAAGAACAAAAGATAACACATACTAAAGGGAAAAGTTGTTCCTTTTTCCTTCAGTGAACAAGTTAGGGGTTGGGAGTGGATTCCTATGCAGTAATAGGATAGATTGAATTCATATAATGTGGTTCTAAGGCTAGTGCAAAGGTTGCTCAAATGAAACGGAGACATTTATTGGTGTTTATAATGGTTTGCTTTTAGTACGGGAACACACAGGAAATAATGATGTATGGATGGCGTATCTGCTTAAATGTAATCGCGTTATTTATTCAAGCAAGTGTCCCAGCGGTCTATTTGATGACTATACCTCGGATTTGTAGGTGGTAATAGGTTAGATTGCAAAGTAATTTGGTTTGTAGGAAGTGTCATGCAACCCGTTGTACCAAGATGTAGGAAAAGTAGCATAAATTCAAGGAGTTCTCTAGGCTGTACCCCTAATATCAATGCAAATCTCATAGCATAACCGTTGTACAGTGTAGGGTATAATTGTTACTGGTTGAAGTACGTTTGCATTCTAACCTATCAGCATCTAATAATCCAGACTCTATTGATGACGAATACCCCGAGCTAGCTACGTCCGTGTATGGTGGTGGAACCACTCTTCAACGCCTTCTCTGAATCAGAATTGCTTGAGAATCGGCGTACGTTAATTATTTTTTGACACAAGTATGTCTGGGGTTCATTTGAATATTTGGGTCACGAAATTAGCAAAAGAAAATAATATATGAGACGCGATGTTACCTATCAATCTAATATCTTGAAGACCAAATGCAATACTTTTCCAACGTACTTCGCTATACACGTTCCCGCACCATTGATCATGTGTCCCGTCCGCGCCTAACCTTACAACAACACTATCTTCCACCTTGTCCCTTCTCCTGGTAACTTACTATACGATATCGGTATATTCACAGCCTTTGCATCGTTCAAACAAGAAATTAAGAGATCCCTTTGAAGTCCTCTCCAGATTTCAACTTTCTTCCGCCCCTCCAACCCATGACCTCTACAACCGACACTTGCCTGTCATCGTTGCCATTGTTGTTTCGCTGTTGTTGTTGTTAATTTATTGTTGGTACTTAATATTGTTATTAGTTATTTTATTAGTGTAAAATGGCCCTCCATCGGCTGTATCTAATTATTAAATTAAATATACCTAATAAATAAATAAATAAATAAATAAATAAATAAATAAATAAATAAATAAATAAATAAATAAATAAATAAATAAATAAATACATTTATCAAGGGAATAAACTGTCACTCTATCACAAATATATTTATTGGTTTCCGTATTGACAGTTAACTTAGTTTTATAACAGTTCATTACAAAATTTTCCTCTTATAAATACAGTAAAGTGTTTTGGCATTTAAGATTTAAAATCTGTATATGTTTCAGCCCTAATTCGGGCGATCTTCGGTACGCACATATCATTCCTCAACATAATTTTAATTGATTTTAATTATCACCACATTTTAATAATACTTTCTACTGAAGATGGTCCAAATCAGGACAGAAACAGGTATAGAGTTTAAATTATGATTTATGTTACTTTATTCTTCTTCTTCTTCTTATTATTATACATTAATCTATCTTGATACAGATTGTTATGCCTTTAACGTTCATTGTGCAAGCCTTTGTGATTTTTTAAACATCCTAAATACTTGGAATATTCTACCTGTTCCAGTTTTGTATTCCCAACCTCTTCGTTTTCTCACATACTGATAGCTATACCTCGGATTTGTAGGTGGTAATAGGTTAGAATGCAAAGTAATTTGGTTTGTAGGAAGTGTTATGCAACCCGTTGTACCAAAATGTGGGAAGAGTAGCATAAATTCAAGGAGTTCTATAGGCTGTACCCCTAATATCTATGCAAATCTCATAGCATTACCGTTGTACAGTGTAGTGTATACTTGTTAATGGCTTAAGTAAGTTTGCATTCTAACCTATCAGCACCTAATAGTCCGGACTCTACTGATAGCACTTCAGTCTTCGAAAGGCTAATTTTCATATCGTACTCCTTGCACCTATGTTCACGTTCCAAGACATTCGACTGCAGGCTTTCAGCACAGCTTGTCATTAAGACCGAGTCTTCAGCATAGGCCAAACTGCGTACTACAATTTCACCTAACTGAATCCTCCCTGCCAATTCATACGCTTCAGTACATCGTCCACGTAAACTATGAACAAAGGTGAAGGATAATAGCCACTTCATTCATATCGTTTCGGCCCACTGAAGACGATGTCTCATATTTCCCGGGCTTTAGCATTTGCCCAATACTGTCATATTCGTTGCCAATGTTGTTTCTTTCTTTCTTTCTTTCTTTCTTTCTTTCTTTCTTTCTTTCTTTCTTTCTTTCTTTCTTCGGTCCAGGCCCTTTCTGTTTTTAGCTTCTGCTTTTCTTGGGAAGTGTTATGTTCTCTAAGTTTATTCTTAAATCGGCTGCACTCCAAGATATCCTAGGCTCTTATTCTTATTCTTATTCTTATTCTTATTAATGTTATTATAACTGCGTGAGCTTCAAGACACGAACATTTGATAAGCAACATTCCTTTTTGAATGAAAAAGGTTAAGACGCAAAGTTCCTGCAGTGAACATAAGCCATTTTTGCTCCAAGCGTGAATTATAACAATAGATCTTAGTGGAATTAAGAAGTGTCTTCTGTTCGAGTCCAGATCCCTGCCCTCATTTCTTGCTGTCCTCTTACAATGTAGACAGGGTATTATCAGAATAAGGGGATAATGGAGAATAGGGCAGAGCAATATGGGGAGGCAGTAGCGAGGAAAAAGAGACTATAAAACAAAGACGTATAATGAAGGAGGATAGAAATACTTTCTGTAAGGGTTGAGTAAGCCGGCAAATAAAGAGAGAAGACCCCCTTCCCCTTCCCTTCCCATCCCGGACCAGCCCAGATTCTTAGGCCAGGGATTAAATGGTAGAAAGCATTATTGAGTCCTCAACCCCCTGTTTCCTCCCTCTACCCAGCCCGGAGAGGAAAGAGAGGCAGGCATTGTCTTCAGACACAACCGGACAGTTGTCTGATCATACTGCGATAGTTTCTTTTTGAAATGTGTGTATTTCCCAATGGTGCTTCCTTTACACCTGTTAAGTGCTGCTGAATTGTGGTATATGACACTTGTTGCGAACTATAGCAAAGAATTAAGTCCACGGCCAATTTCTTCCGAATCCTAACTCTCTCTCTTCTTTGTATCACCGAAAACCTTTAGCGACGTTAAAACACTAGCAGAAAAAAAGACTATAGCAAAAATGCTCATTATGACGAGAGTTCCTTATGATCAGCTGATTTTATATGGAATATAATCACTGGAACACAAATGTTTAGGCATTAAAGGTTAGAACGCAACATTACTGAAGCAAGTAGAACGTACGATACTATCCCATACAACAGTTCTGCTATGAGATTTGCATAAACATTAGGGGCAGGCATCTTAGAACCTCTGAAAGTTACGTTATTTCCCGTTACATTATAGGCGAGTATGCAAGACTACATCTCCTGCTCGGCAAATTAGTTTCCATTCTGACCTATTGCTGTCTAAAAACCATGGCTCTAATGATCACTAAGGGGCTCATTTATATAATAGCAAGCAATATTTAAAAAAACTGAAAACAGAAAATATGCAAATGGCTGTAGGCTTTCCTAACACGAAAGGAGGTGTGGATTCATTTTCGAGCTTTCCTGTTTTCGTTAACACTTTTCCAGTTTCGAAGAACATTTATATAATTTTAAGGCCTTTTCTTGCTTTTAATTCTCGGAATACTGCGATCCTCCTCTAAGCACAACTCAGACCATATTGACTGAATATTTCCTCATTGTACATCAATCGGCTCGGCTTCCATAACGCTCAGTTTCGCTGCCAACTGATAACATGAGGGGGGAGGGAGCTGCGTTTAAGTAGCCTTCTTCAAATCGGTCATTATAGATTCAGAAAATTAAATCCCCAACACCAAGAAGACAACAATTTGGAGGAATACAATTTAGGCTAAGGAATTGTGTAGGCAACATATTTACTTGATTAAAGCTTCCAGGTCACAAGGTCAAGTATGCGCGAGGAGCCATTCGACATGGTGGTACATTAATAACCACTATAATCTCCACAATTTTGAATGCAGGCATGCATGCATTGTGTCCTACAGGTTCCGTGTGTCATGTTATGGGATAGAGTTCCACACCTGTTGAGTCAAATCAGTAACTCTTAACGTTGGTATTAGATGGCTCTGTGGATTTGTCGTCCCATAATGTCCCTTATGTTCTCAATGGGTGAAAGGTCTGGTGATCTTGAAGGTCAAGATCACTGGTCGACACACTTTAGAGCACGTTGGGTGACAGCAGCGGTATGAAAACGGACGTTATGCTGTTGGGAAACACCCCCTTGAATACTTCGAATGAAAGGCAGCACAACCGCTGTCAATGTTTTTTGGGATAATGGCGAGAGTGATCCTGCTGTCAAAGAAAATCGCTCCCCAGACCATAACTCCTGATGTAGGTGCAGTTAGTCGACCCCGCAGACGTCTTGCTTCCAAGCGCTCACCTGACCACCTCCTTACCAAACTTCGACCATGAGTAACACAAATACAGAAAGGGCTCTCATATGAGAATAAAACAGATCTCCACTTCGTCCTTTAACGAGCTTTAGCTTAACATCACCGAGGTCTCAGATGGCAGTGATTCGGAGTTAGTGGCATGAACTCTACAGGATGTCTGGCTCGGAACTGTCCCTCAATTAATCGATTTGTTACGGTTTGCTGTGTTACACTTGTGCGAACTGAAGCTCCTATCGGCTGCTGCAGATGCAGTGCCATTCATTACATCCATACAGAAAATACAGTGGTCTTCCCTCCGTAGATGCCCGTGTGCGCACGGATATTTCTGTGCTGTTACGGAAAGACCATTCACCTTCTCATAGCCTTATTATACGGTCCCTTTCAAACTCAGTAAGCTGCTGATACAGCCACCGTCTCCTTAAGGGCATGTGCGACTCACAGCTGCCTCACAACGTCAACACCGGACGATGACTAACGCCCACGTAGAGGACAGCGCGTATTTAAAGAAAAATGTACTCTGCACTGTCACAGTGGTGCTACTAGTAGCGTCGACTAGCGTTCAAATGTGAATAAGCGTCATCATTCAGATGTGCAAACATGTCTCCTGAATTTCGTTTATGTAGCACAACTCCTTCTTAGTGTTGGGATTTCATTTTCCGCCAGTGTACAGGGTGGTAGGAAACAAGGCGAACTGGGTATATGAGCGTTAGAGGGTTGGACATACTGATAAATATTTGAAAGATATAATCTTGCACGGTTTTCATTTTATCAGCTGCTTGAGTAAACCAATCAGATCACTACGCGGACGAATTCAAGTAGGCTTTATGAGGCTGTGTTGCTAAATCTGTCCGTGGCTTAAACAGCATGAGAGCACCAGTCGAAGAGTAATAATAATTTCGTGTGGCTATTTCTAGCCGAGTGCAGCCCTTGTAAGGAAGACCCTCCGATGAGGGTGGCGGCATCTGTCATGTGTAGGTAACTGCGTGTTACTGTGGTGGAGGATAGTGTTATGTGTGGTGTGTGAGTTGCAGGGATGTTGGGGACAGCACAAACACCCAGACCCCAGGCCATTGGAATTAACCAATGCAGGTTAAAATCATCGACCCGGCCGGGAATCGAACCCAGGACCCTCTGAACCGAAGGCTACTACGTTGACCATTCAGCCAACGAGTCGGACAGTCGAAGAATGAAACTTAGCCAGGGAAAGGGTTTGAATACAGAGCTCAGCTCCGAGCCGACAGGATCGCGCCATAGTAAGTACAGTACCGGTCAGAAGTGTAGGACCACATAAAGAAATCATGAAATGTCATCTAGAACAACCTTGTGCTACTAGACCTCTATACCGGGCGAGTTGGCCGTGCGGTTAGTGGCGCGCAGCTCTGAGCTCGCATCCGGGAGATAGTGGGTTCGAACCCCACTGTCGGAAGCCCTTAAGATGGTTTTCGGCGATTTCCCATTTTCACACCAGACAAATGCTGGGGCTTTACCTTAATTAAAGCCACGGCCGCTTCCTTCCCGTCCCTAGGCCTTTCCTGTCCCCTCGTCGCCATGAGACCTTATTAGTTGTAAGTATTATCCACAAGATTCAGTTGTAGACTCAGCAATAGGTGGGGGTCATTTTTAGTGTAAATACAAAAATTCAGAAAAAATGCAACACCGTTTCTTTGTGTGTTTTTTTTTTCAAACCAGCGCTAAGATGGTCGATGTTTTCTTGTTCTTGTCATAAGTTTCGGTGTGCGCTGTCAGAGTCACAAATGTGTTCTTGAATGCCATCTGCAGAGTGTAAATGAAACTCTGATATTTCACTCTGATACCTTGGGCCATACATGGCAAGAACAAGGAGAAATCAAATATTTTCGCGCTGGTTTGAAAAAATATAAACACGCAAAAATGCAGTGTCGCATATTTTTTTTGCGATTGTCATATTATTATTGAGTGTAAAAATGTCTTAGTGGTAATGCTTGCAAGCAATTAGAGTATGCAGTGCATTAAAATACAAAATTTTTAGATTTTTGTTTTTCGTCACACCTTCCACCTGTTAAAAATTTATAATTTCTACAATACTTCGACTAACTCAATTAAATCAGGCGAAATAATGATATCCTATTAGATGTAAGAGCTCATAAGGAAAATTACAGAGGTCTATGGCACTCTGTAGGTTCTAGATGGCATTTCATGATTTCTTTATGCGGTCCTAAACTTTTGACCGGTACTGTACGCCACGGTGACACTGGCTGAATCCAACGGTGAGTTTGTGTTTGGTGATGGTTCTCGTACGGTGTTGGCATGTAAAAGATCACTGGTGACACATTTCGTGTTTGCCGAACAAAAGTACTTTAAATTCCGCCTTAAATCAGCCAACGCTGTTTCGAGATCTCTGCTGTGTGGTAGTTTAAAACGGAACCTCGAAATTGGCAGACAGGCAGTTCAAGTGGCATCACATTAAAATGTATTTTTCACACTAGCTAAGAGCACGTGATTATTATTCTCTTTTCTTGATTCGTTATGATCAACTAAGGAGCGCGTTGGAAATTTTTATTACTTCTTTGGTTCTTCTTCTTCTTCTTCTTCTTCTTCTTCTTCTTCTTCTTCTTCTTCTTCTCTTCCCAAGATCTCTTCATCCTTTCGCTGTGTTCCTTTCTACGTTGTTCAGTACATTCTGTATTTGGTCGGGTGGGCTTTATAGAAAATTTGTCTTTGTGAATTAAGGTTCTGAATTTTATTTTTTATCTTGAATAGTTTCTTCATTAATGTCAATTTCATTTAGGTCTTCATTGATTTCTTTTAACCAATTATTGTGATTTTTAATTGATAAGGCTAAGTTTAAAATTTTCGTTGTAAGCCTGTCTGACGTACAAATCCGCTGTCAAGGTTCTTGGGATAATGACGAGAGTGCTCCTGCTCTCAAAGGAAGTCTCTATTCAGACCATAACTCCTGATGTAGGTGCAGTGTGTCGACCCCACATCCCAAACCCCATGGCACTACAGCCCTTGAAGGGCCTTGGCCTACCAAGCGACCGCTGCTCAGCCCGGAGGCCTGCAGATTACGAGGTGTCGTGTGGTCAGCACGACGAATCCTCTCGGTCGTTATTCTTGGCGTTCTAGACGGGGCCGCTATCTCACCGTCAGATAGCTCCTCAATTCTAATCACGTAGGCTGAGTGGACCTCGAACCAGCCCTCAGGTCCAGGTACAAATCCCTGACCTGGCCGGGAATCGAACCCGGGGCCTCCGGGTGAGAGGCAGGCACGCTACCCCTACACCACAAGCGCTCACCTCACCTTCTCCTTACCATAGTACGAACCGTGACTAGCACAAATACAGAAAGGGTTTTCATATGAGTACACAACAGATCTCCACTCCGCCCTCCAATGAGCTTTAGCTTGACATTACCGAGATTTCAGATGGCAGTGATTCGGAGTTAGCGGTCGGGTTCGGAACTGTCTCTCAAGTAATCGATTTGTTACAGTTCGCTACATTCTACTAGAATGTTGTTATATTCTATATAAGTGACCGTAAAATGTTAATAGTCCTTTCCTGATTTTATCTGTGATTTTTTCTGTAACTTGATAGATTTCGCACTTTGGTCCTAAGATATTATTGAGGATTTTTCTTTCTTGTTTTATCGTTCATCTTTATTCGGGACCTGCTACCAATTATAATATTTTCGGATGCATAAAGTGCTTTTCTTTTAACTACTGGACAACTACAGAGAAATTTCTCTACGTCGATCATCTATAAAATCCTCTCTAAAGCCCTGCTTAATAAGTTGGAAGAAAAAAACTAATCACTTAATTGGTGAATATCAGGCAGGATTTCGAAAAGGGAGATCGTGTGTAGAGCAAATTTTCAACCTTACAAACATTTCTTCAAATTCGAAAAACCAGACAAAAAGTAGTCACATTTATTGACTTCAAAAAGGCATACGACTCCGTAGATCGACAGAGAGTGTTCATTAGTTAGTGGGATGTAAAACTAATTATTATTATTATTTTATCAATTTTGGCCTTCTTAGTACCAAGTAAAATAACCCAATGCATTAATTTCGGTTTCCTTCCTGCTTGCGTTTTGGCTTTCCGATAGTTATTTATTATTTCACTGTGTTTTATCCTCCTCTGTTCTGTCCAGATGTCATTTCGTTCCTTTTCCTTCTCGTGGAAATCCTTGAAATTTTGTATCAATCTCCTAAACGTTGTTCTGGCCTGTATTATATCTGCTATTATTCTCATTTCTGCCATATCTCTCTTTTTACTTTATTATTGTGGGGAGCCTCCGGTGGCTCAGGCGGCAGCGCACTGGCCTCTCTTCTCTGGGTTCTGTGGTTCAAATGCCGGTCACTCCATGTGAGATTTGTGCTGGACAAAGGGGAGGTGGGACAGGTTTTCCTCCCGGTACTCCGGTTTTCCCTGTCATCTTTCATTCCAGCAACACTCTCCTGTACATCCATTACATCTGCTAGTCATTAATCGCTGCCCGAGACGAGTGCGACAGGCTTCGGCAGCCGGCATAATTCATATCCTTGCCACTCGATAAGGACTTCATTCATTCCATTCCTGACCTGGTCGAATGGCTGGAAACGATCTGTTGATTTTCATATTATTGCGAGGTTGAGTGGCTCAGACGGTTAAGGCGCTGACTTCCTGAGCCAAAGTTGACAGGTGCGATCCTTGCTCAGTGCTATGGTGCTTGAAGGTGCTCGAATAAGTCAGCCTCTCGATAGATTTAGCGGCACGTAAGTGAATTCCGGTGGGACAAATTTCCGGCAGATCGGCGTCTCCGTAAACCTTAAAATTAGTTAGTGGGATGTAAAACTTATTATTATTATTATTATTATTATTATTATTATTATTATTATTATTATTATTATTATTATTATTATTATTATTATTTTGCCTTTGCTGGCAAGATGTAGTGTTTACGGTGCACTATGTCTTCTGGTGTGGGCTAGAATAAATTTGTTACTTTCATTGACCTGTCTCTGTCTTATCCTTGGCTTTGACAATGTGAAAGTGACTGAGATATGAGTGATGCTAGTAATTCCATTCCTTCTGCAGCCAGTCCCTGCTATAAAAGATGTGAAACTGTCGCTCATAGGGTCAGTTGGTGCACGCATTTTAGTGCGCTTGGCAGACTGACATGCAATAGCAACTTCTGGCTCGGTGAGGAAAGCAACGGGAAACTACCTCAGTCCTCTTGGCCATCTATGACAGCTAATGGTGGATCTGATGGGAATCCAACCAGCCTTCTGGCAGAATACCCAACATACAACATTATTATTATTATTATTATTATTATTATTATTATTATTATTATTATTATTATTATTATTATTATTATTATTATTATTATTATTATTATTATTATTATTATTATTATTTCGCATAGGTCGACTAACCACCACGATATTCAACTATTGCGTTTGGGGTGGGTTCTGATGTTTGCCCAGTAATGGCGCATCCTCTAGGTGTGTTGTTCTTTCCTCTCCTTTATCCAGAAGGCACATGTCTTCCTTTTTGGTGATTTCTCCTGGAACATTCTTTGTTTAAGTATCATCCTGAAAGACGTCCTGCAGATCTTTGATTGCTTCCATCAACCATTGTGACTTAGTTTTCCTCTTTTACCAGTAAACAAGGAGCTGGTTGCTGAGTCTGCCATGATGCATCCTGTAGACGTATCCATAAAATTCTAGGCGTCTCTTCCTGACCACGTCCGTGATTCTTTCACAGTATTTGTAGAGCTCTTGTTTGGGTCGCCTGTTGTATGCATTCCCTTCCTTGACTGGTCCTAATATCTTCCTCAATATGTTTCTCTCCTGGATTTCGAGCTTGTCTGTGAGTCCCTTCCTGTTGAATATTAGACATTCTGCAGCATATAAGGCTTTAGGGCGGATGACTGTCTGGTAGAGCAGCATTTTAGTGTTTCGGGAGAGACACATTTTATTGTAGGTTTTCTTGGTCAGTTGGTATGCCAGTCATTATTATGTATTTGTTTATTTCTCTGTAGTCTTTTAGGGACCACGTGCCAATTTTAATGATTCATCCTTTCTTGTTACTTCTAACTCCAGTAAGCCAGGCATCGTCAATCGAGAGCTAAATACCTTCGGAGCCAGTTTGCTCCCCGCTCTCGAGAAACGAGAGCAGCTTAGCGAGCAAGTAGGGGAAGTGCATAACGTAGTATGTACTGAAGGCCAGTGGCGTAAGTACAGTACGGCCACGGTATGCAACCCGCCTGACTGCTGCCCCCTTGTCACATAACAAACCCCGTCCCGAGCGGAGCAAGTAACAGCGGCTCCCTAGAGCAACTACGTGGTGACGTCTGCAGTAGGCTACTCCTTCATCTTTTCACTGTCTCCTTAATCTTCCTTGTGTAGCACTTGGTTTGGCATGTGTGTTCATGTGCCTCTACTCGCTTCGTGACATGTCAGTGTTGGTTGTTGGAGGAAATCAAATTTTCTTATATATAATTGTAATTTTCATCGGGCCTGCTCGTCATGCCCCACCCCTTGTAGATCTTTTCGAGGGGGAGGCTGTAATGGAGTTGTATTACTCCATTACCTTAGAACTACATATATTGGATTCCATTTATATGGTTTAATATTATGTTGTGCGTGTCCACGAATTAAGAGTTCGAGATACCATGGTCCCTTCTCGGATTTGCGCATGGGGAGCCATCTTGCGGTGGACTTGGTTATAGAAACACGAGGTGGCTAGTGTGTGCTGCGATCTGTCTGCGAAACGTGAAGTTTACCTGGCGAGGCACCGTGCTCGACAATGATGTCTGAGCGTTTTTGGTTTTTTTTTTAATTCTTGGGACTGAATTGAAGAGACGCTCTGAAGCTAAGCTCTTGGTTGTGGTTTAACGACAAGTTAATTATTCAAGAAAAGAAGATGTTGGTGAATTTCGATCCGGGTTAAAGGATTTCCACCTGAGCCTTAGGCTCGTAGTTTGGTTTGTCATTTGAAAAGATTATTCACTTCTAACTAGCCGACCTCGTAAGTAGATTCATATGTACTTCTGAACTGGGTTGATATCGCCGAAGAAACTACTAATCATGACGTTTGAAGACATGGAGAAAATTTATGGCTATGATATCTGAGAAATGGAATATTTAATGTTTCGGACATTTGTTTTGAGTATTTAAAGTGAAGGACTTTTCCTACTGGTCTGGTTATGAGCTTGTAAAATTCAATCTAGATTTGGGGTTTCAAGGTTCGATGGTAACTATGATATTAATTTTAACTTTTGGTTCTGTTACTTAAGATTTCATGCGCATGAAGCAAGTTTTTATATTTGGGGAGCTCCTCGCTAAACTAAATATGTATGTAGTATCGATGCAACCTAATTCATTTTTCTTATTTCCCTTTTAATAATAATAATATAATTTTCTGATTACTAAATTTTTCAAACCTATTCGAGGGTGTTAGGTAATGTTTGAATATTGTTAAGATGAAAACTTTTCTTTGGGCTACTCGGTACTGGCGTAGCCATTTTGAATTACGGTGACTCTGTTTTGTTTCTGTACGATGTAATAGAATGCACACGTGGGTGGGCGTTGTCCTGTTGCCTGTGACAGGCGAGGATCTGTGTTGATTATTGACGGCTAGAACCGTGTGATGTAATGGTCTTGATTTTGTCGCCTTGTGGTGGCCCGGTTGCTGTTTGGTGATATTCAAGTGATTCAAGTTTCGGTTTCTGATGTAATGTTCTCTTAGTTAATCCTTCTTGTGGATTATGTACCTTCATTTGGATTATTTCTTGAAGATTACTGAAGTAATATGGGTTGGTAGAGTATGACCGAGATTGTCATTGGAGAAGTTTTCATCTTCAAGACTGTAACTGAGATTTTATAGCTTTTAATTGTCATTTGATTCTCTTTAATTAATGCATCGACCTTGATGGTTTAATTTTCAGTTAATTTTCCCTTTTAATTGATCCAGTTGCAACATTTAAATTTTAAAAAATCAATTTTAGTTTGAGAGGTCGGTTATTTTTCTTTTGAAGATTTGTTAATTAAAGTTTTCTTTTCTTTCAAATTTATTCCGTAGTTATTATTCCAGCCTTTAGCTAGTTTAATTTGTTTAATTGATTCGCCTGACCTCTTGGCCTTGTTGCTTCTACACATTGCGACGACCTTTGAATTGGGATTGCACGGTAAGTGATGTGGTACCTATTATTCTTGTTTTGTTGATACAATCCCTGGCCGTGCTATACGCTCTACCTTAGTATTTCTTGTTGTGAGAGTGTATTTGAGAAGGGACCATGGTATCTCGAACTCTTAATTCGTGGACACGCACAACATAATATTAAACTATATAAATGGAATCCAATATATGTAGTTCTAAGGTAATGGAGTAATACAACTCCATTTCAGCCTCCCCCTCGAAAAGATCTACAAGGGGTGGGGCATGACGAGCAGGCCCGATGAAAATTACAATTATATATAAGAAAATTTGGTTTCCTCCAACAACCAACACTGACATGTCACGAAGCGAGTAGAGGCACATGAACACACATGCCAAACCAAGTGCTGCAGCTTCCCCACAGTTCGTTAAGATTCCTTTAAGTTCTTTTTTTTACATTACAATCTTCCTTGAAATGTTCACTTAATTCCGAAGCGATTGACCTAATACGAGTAGTACATGAGTACTCAAGTTCGTTGTAACACAATTAAACCTCAGGAACACACTACGCTGAGAAGACAGGTCTTACAATAATTTTAAGAGTAGCATAAAAAATTCTCTGGAACTTGTTTTTGGGTTTTCTCTTACGTAGGGAAAAGGCATGACTTTCTGAATGGTAAGGTATTAACACATTAATTAATAAGATAAAATACAAGGAGAAGAAAGGAAAAGATTAAATAAGATAACTAGGAAACACAAACATCTTCAAGAGATAAGTCAGTGCACCGAATTCTACATAATCCTTAAGTAACGTTTCCACACTAATCTCCTTATCATCAGTTTCCTTTACCATAGAGGCATGAACTCCAGATCAAGGAATATTACATAAATAACTAGACAACACACAATCAATAATCATGCCAACAGCAAGAATAAGGAGGAAATAACATTACAATACAGTTAAATTTAACACACATATACATCCCCGTGAAATCAAGGGCCAGCAAACAAGTAGAATTACATAGTCCCCCACCAAAATTTCTTTTGAAATCATTTCTAGTTCAGAAATCAACAATTACTCAACACTTACTCAGGATCAACTTCCATACCCCAGTACACATAATCTCATTCCAAAGAGAAGGTGAATGACTAGAACAAGAATCAATAGAAGGACACGGAACAAACATGCTTAGTATAGAAAAATAAACTAGAGTAGAAGATATCAATGTTCAGAGCCATGGTAAAAGGTTAATTACAGTTGGAGACATATGCACAATTCAGATGTAGGGTACGCGTAAGGTGGGTCATCAACAACCGAACTAGCAGCGATTACCAGACAATTAACATACAATATGAACACCTACACCGGGACAGAAAATGACCAGGAGAAGGACGGGAGACAACACTATTCTGAAATCACATACTCCTTCTACAAGCCCCCATATGCAGGTAGAGGATCGATGACTGCAGTACCGAGTGCATGAGCAGAATAATCCCATACTTATTCTTCTTCATAACAGAACGATAACTTACCATACCAACGACATCATTCAGATGAGACTCCCATTATAGAAGGCCTTAGATAGGCAGGTTACTTAAAATGAACGTTTAAATCCACAAGCATAAGGAAGATGTCCACAGGTGAACAAGATATGGCAGAGAATATAAGAAGTTGAACCACAAGTCAGGTGACAGACCCGAAATAAACACATAGTTAAGAATTTTTCCCAAAATGAGTTGTAGATACATAAAATGAGCTTTCACCAAATCCACCGTTAACACCAAGAGAAAAATAAAAGGCAATGTACAACCTCCTCAAGGTGTCCATACTACAAGAACCCACATAATAAGTAACTCAAATAACAACAATACATCACCACTCAAATGACCACCAGTGCCGATGTGTCAGCCTCGAAGGTAAAGGACATACAAATCCTCGACAGCATCTCACAAATCACAGAGTGCCCACCCCAATATCATCACAACAACCGCAATAACACCATCATGACTTCAGAGGAACACAGTCACCTCTCAACGAAACCATAATGCCACCCCAACACAATTCCCCAAAATCAAACCCATAATACCAAAACTCACATCCATAATAAGGATCAGAAACCGTACCCTACAGGTCAAAAGGAGGTACACTCCTTAGGTCATGAATCCTTTAACTATCTCAACATCACTTCACTATAACGGATGGAAGAAGTAAAACTCTAAATACATTACATGAATCTACAACTCTCACAAACAATATACTGGAAAATAAGTAGTAATTTCCCTCCAGACACCTTAGAAAATGATGATAACAGCAATGAATAAGCAGAGGTACCAGAGCATCTTACAACGTGAAGTCCACACGAATATTCAATACTTGCACAGGATGAAATCACTTAACACAACTTCCCTTACACTTCCCCTTTTCAATAAGATTCGAACTCCACCAGATATGCAAGGCATCAAGATATAGTTACACCAATACTTAAGTTTTCCAAAATTGATACGGACCGGACAAGTCCTACGCTTACATCACAGTTTTAACTAAAACAATTACCTGATTAAATACCATCGACTTCCCACAAGATTTTGAACTCAACCCAAAACACCCAATATATCAAGTCGCTTTCACTTGGGATAAATGAACTCTCCGAATCCTTTTCGCCACAGGATCACTGACAAGCATAGATACAGGGCTCAAAAACTGCAATATCGTACAAGGTCCCTGAAATCTAGGAGCTAATTTTGAAGTAAATTTATTTATAGCCTTGCTGACAGGATAACATTTTACGAAGACTTGGTCTCCAACACTTAGCTTGGTGGGCTTTCGGCCTTTGTCATAGTTCTTTCGTACCTTTTCATACGACACAGCCAACCTCGTTTTGGCCTCATCCCACACCTTTCGCACATCACGAGGAGTAGAGACTTCAGGAAGCAGTTCCTCAATTCGAAGGAGATTTGATAGCGGAGAAAATGGAACAAAACTAAACATTAACTCCATAGGAGTTTTGCCATGAGACTCATGGGTTGCAGTATTAAATGCATACGACAACCAATGAAGACAGGTGTCCCACTTGGTATGATTCGAGTGGTGGTAAGCTATGAGAGCAGACTTCAAATTTCTATTCATCCTCTCGGAATATGAGGGATTGGGATAATATGGAGTAGTGGTCACATGGGAGATGCACAAATCAAACAAGTACTTCCTGAATAAATGGCTAGTAAACCCAGCAGCATTGTCAGATACAAGAAACTTAGGAGTTCCAAAGGAGGCAAAAATAGAATTTAAACAGGAAATAGTGGTCTGCGAATTGGTCGATCTAGTCGGGAAGATCCAGCAAAATCTGGTAAAACCATCAATGCACACCAATGCATGAGTATTTCCTCGACTGGAACGTGGAAAGGGTCCAACATGATCGATAAACAATCGCTCCATAGCTCTGGAAGCTTGAGTCGATGACAACAACCCCACACGTTTGTTTAGGTTAGGTTTACTAATGGCGCAACTTTTACAAGACTTAACCATGGATGTGATATCCTGATCCATGTTTTTCCAAATAGAAAACTCCCTTATTTTTGACCTAGTTTTGAAGTTTCCCAAATGTCCACCAACCGGACTATCATGGTAATACTGAAATATTACAGGAATTAAAATCTTGGGGACAACAATCTTTATCTTTTTATCATAACGGGATTGACAACAGAGTACCCCTTTTGCCAAGGAATAGGGTTTGATAATTTTACCAGAATTAATCTTTTCCAGAATTTCCTTTAACTGGGGATCATCGTTTTGATGCAGAGCAATATCTTGATACCAAATACACTCTCACAACAAGAAATACTAAGGTAGAGCGTATAGCACGGCCAGGGATTGTATCAACAAAACAAGAATAATAGGTACCACATCACTTACCGTGCAATCCCAATTCAAAGGTCGTCGCAATGTGTAGAAGCAACAAGGCCAAGAGGTCAGGCGAATCAATTAAACAAATTAAACTAGCTAAAGGCTGGAATAATAACTACGGAATAAATTTGAAAGAAAAGAAAACTTTAATTAACAAATCTTCAAAAGAAAAATAACCGACCTCTCAAACTAAAATTGATTTTTTAAAATTTAAATGTTGCAACTGGATCAATTAAAAGGGAAAATTAACTGAAAATTAAACCATCAAGGTCGATGCATTAATTAAAGAGAATCAAATGACAATTAAAAGCTATAAAATCTCAGTTACAGTCTTGAAGATGAAAACTTCTCCAATGACAATCTCGGTCATACTCTACCAACCCATATTACTTCAGTAATCTTCAAGAAATAATCCAAATGAAGGTACATAATCCACAAGAAGGATTAACTAAGAGAACATTACATCAGAAACCGAAACTTAAATCACTTGAATATCACCAAACAGCAACCGGGCCACCACAAGGCGACAAAATCAAGACCATTACATCACACGGTTCTAGCCGTCAATAATCAACACAGATCCTCGCCTGTCACAGGCAACAGGACAACGCCCACCCACGTGTGCATTCTATTACATCGTACAGAAACAAAACAGAGTCACCGTAATTCAAAATGGCTACGCCAGTACCGAGTAGCCCAAAGAAAAGTTTTCATCTTAACAATATTCAAAAATTACCTAACACCCTCGAATAGGTTTGAAAAATTTAGTAATCAGAAAATTATATTATTATTATTAAAAGGGAAATAAGAAAAATGAATTAGGTTGCATCGATACTACATACATATTTAGTTTAGCGAGGAGCTCCCCAAATATAAAAACTTGCTTCATGCGCATGAAATCTTAAGTAACAGAACCAAAAGTTAAAATTAATATCATAGTTACCATCGAACCTTGAAACCCCAAATCTAGATTGAATTTTACAAGCTCATAACCAGACCAGTAGGAAAAGTCCTTCACTTTAAATACTCAAAACAAATGTCCGAAACATTAAATATTCCATTTCTCAGATATCATAGCCATAAATTTTCTCCATGTCTTCAAACGTCATGATTAGTAGTTTCTTCGGCGATATCAACCCAGTTCAGAAGTACATATGAATCTACTTACGAGGTCGGCTAGTTAGAAGTGAATAATCTTTTCAAATGACAAACCAAACTACGAGCCTAAGGCTCAGGTGGAAATCCTTTAACCCGGATCGAAATTCACCAACATCTTCTTTTCTTGAATAATTAACTTGTCGTTAAACCACAACCAAGAGCTTAGCTTCAGAGCGTCTCTTCAATTCAGTCCCAAGAATTAAAAAAAACCAAAAACGCTCAGACATCATTGTCGAGCACGGTGCCTCGCCAGGTAAACTTCACGTTTCGCAGACAGATCGCAGCACACACTAGCCACCTCGTGTTTCTATAACCAAGTCCACCGCAAGATGGCTCCCCATGCGCAAATCCGAGAAGGGACCATGGTATTTCGAACTCTTAATTCGTGGACACGCACAACATAATATTAAACTATATAAATGGAATCCAATATATGTAGTTCTAAGGTAATGGAGTAATACAACTCCATTACACTTGGACCATTTTGTTCCTGTCTTTTTTCCCTTCCGACCTTGTAATCCTTCTGTATTTAATTCTTTCTAATCTTCTTCTCCTATATTGTTTCTTTCCAAATCTTTCTTGACTTCCTGAATCCTGGTTGTTATTGACTTCCTGTTCCAAAGATATTTGAAAATCTGTTTGGTTAACCTGTCGTCATCCCTTCTGTATAAATTTACATTATACAGTATATCAGTCGCCTCTTCCGTATTGTTTCTATTATGTTTTATATGCTCCGATATATTTAATCATTACTTCTTGATTACCAGAGCTCTGTAGTTCTTAGAGGAACGAGTATTTACTGTATAATTCTTCTTTCCAATACGACACTTCAAATTTATTCAGCTTGTAATTCAGTACTAGACATTCACTCCCGTATAGGCATTCCGGTTTGACCACGGTGTTGTAGTTTTGCATTTTAAGGTTTTTAGATAAACAGTTTTTGTTGCGTGTATTCCTAGTTATACTGTATGCCATTTCCATCTTGTGTATCCTTTCTTCTACAAGAGATGATTATTATTATTATTATTATTATTATTATTATTATTATTATTATTGACCTCTCCTTCATTCTACTGGGATTACAGCTAGCAAGGATGAATTTCACGCTATATTATTTTCACCCCCGCGATTTTTCATACGAGTTAAGTCTGTTTTGTGATTTCCCTACAATATAGTTTCCTTATTGAGCAGATATTTACAGGGCACCCTGTAGAACTCGATTCGGTGCCAGTATTTGGGAACTACTCAAGATACTTGCTAGCCTTAGAAAGAAGGGCTGAGATGATACATCAATGAATATGGAGAACACGTCTGGGCCTCGCTATGAGATAAAGTCTATATATAGATCACGAAATGAGTGTGGAATACATTCACATATCCATAAATCTGATGCACACAAATCTCTGTTTATACAAGAAGTATTGACCAAATAACTTGGTCCGGAAGATGTTTTATCTCTCTTGATAAAAACTTGGTGAATTCTACGACCAGAGCTTGCAAATCATTTTTATTAGGCTTTTGTTTGAGCTTTCGAAAGATTAAAATTGGGTCGCTCTTGTCTGGCGCCAAGTATCGGTTTTACCGTGGACTGAGTAGCATGTTTAATTAGCGACTGTTTTTCTCCATGGAAGTTTGTGATCGAATCCTACCCCTTGTGAGTGGGGGTGTGTGGGGGCAATAATATATACGAGGTTGTTTGGTTTATATCCAACCCACTACATTACGCCGCTGCCAGCTGCTGAGTGGCCGTTGGAACTGCGGGTCTGCGTCGTGAGCAGTGTTATTGGGAAGGGTATATTATGTCTCCTTTCCATGCTCGTTTTTCGTAGCATGCATAGTGAAACTCACCTGGTGGCAGGGGTCGCAGCAAATGAGGTATATGTCCATCCCGCTGGTAGGGGTCACATTCAGGCGATGAAAATGAAATGAAATGGCATATGACTTTTAGTGCCGGGAGTGTCCGAGGACAAGTTCATTTCGCCAGATGCAGGCCTTTTCATTTGACACCCGTAGGTGAGCTGTGCATCGTGATCAGGATGAAATGATGATGGAGATGGCATACACCCAGCTCCCGTGACAGAGGTATTAACTAATGGTGATTAAAATTTCCGCCCTTGCCGGGAGTCGAACCCTGGACCCCGGTAACCGAAGGCCACACGCTATCTATCTAGCCACGGAGCCGGACCAGGCGATTACATACCGTGACATCGATGCCAAGTGGTGTAAAATCATCGTACAACACTGCTGGGACTGTTTTCCACGTGATGTTTTGGTTGTCACAGGATTTAATTATGCGGGTACGTTGATGATACGAAAGACTAAAAAACTTCCAGGAATCCATTATGACCACGAACCTACAGTACTAAGCGGATAGGCGATAATACTCCCACTTGGCGTGTCCCAGGTGGTGGATAGGTGGGTTTTAACCGGCTTCCCGGCGGACTTAAGCGAAATAAAATAGCTCTCGCGGACCACACAACCCCCTGGTGAAGGATGCAGACGAGGGGCTACCAACGGATAATCGAATTAGAACCATGTGAGTACTCACCCTTGTAATTAGTGCCATTACGCGGGGAACACCATGGGTCGCCTTTACTTGCGAGTAATACTACTATGTTAGGGGGCCGATGACCTTCGATGTTAGGCCCCTTAAAACAACAAGCATCATCATCATCATCATCATCATCATCATCATCATCATCATCATCACTATGTTAGGTACACAATAGGTTTGTGATTAATAGCAACAGAGTGCGAATCAGGATGGGTTTTACAGTAGCCGTGATTACTAGCGCTACATGCGGAACACCACGGGATTACGTTGCCTGTAATTAGTACCATTATGTGAGAAATAACGTGGGTCTGAGCGTTGCCTGTGATTAGCACTACTATATGAGCGACACCGTGGGTCTGCGTTGACTATGATTATTTATTTCATACTTATTTATTTATTTATTTATTTATGTATTTATGTATTTATTTATTTATTTATTTATTTATTTATTTATTTATTTATTTATTTATTTATTTATTTCATACCACCAACAGAGATGTTTCTTCAGTTACAGTGGCTTAGTCAATATACATTAATTATTAAAAATAACAAATGTCAGAAAGAAATTAATATCTAAAAACAAAAATATACAACATGAATAATAAGTAAAGTAGCAAACGGAATTTAAAGCACATAAATACTTTTTCAAGTTCGAAGTGGACTTATGACCTAAAATACTTAATATCTAAAAATGAATAAAATAAAATTAGTATCTACAAAGGCATGCCGCCTCTGTGGTGTAGTGGTTAGCGTGATTAGCTGCCACCCCCGGAGGTCCGGGTTCGATTCCCGGCTCTGCCACGAAATTTGAAAAGTGGTACGAGGGCTGGAACGGGGTCCACTCAGCCTCGGGGGGTCAACTGAGTAGAGGTGGGTTCGATTCCCATCTCAGCCATCCTGGAAGTGGTTTTCCGTGGTTTCCCACTTCTCCTCCAGGTGAATGCCGGGATGGTACCTAACTTAAGGCCACGGCCGCTTCCTTCCCTCTTCCTTGCCTATCCCTTCCAATCTTCCCATCCCTCCACAAGGCCCCTGTTCAGCATAGCAGGTGAGGCCGCCTGGGCGAGGTACTGGTCATACTCCCCATTTGTATCCCCCGACCAAGGGTCTGAAGCTCCAGGACACTGACCTTGAGGCGGTAGAGGTGGGATCCCTCGCGAAGTCCGAGGGAAAAACCGAACCTGGAGGGTAAACAGATGATGATGATGATGATGATGATGATCTACAAAGGAAATAACTCTAATCTTAAACTGACACTAGTTAAAGCAACTGACATATAAATTAGTATGAACAGCACATTAAATCTTAAGTACAAATAGACGCTAGGAATGACAATTTGTTTGCAGTTTTTCCTACATTTTGTATATCTATATTTAAATTATATAAATTCAAATAAAATAAAACAATAAAATGAAACACAAACTAACCAAGAAATAAGTATAAATATAGTATAGAGGAAAGCAATGGCAAACTACCTCACTCCTCATCTTGCCTAGTACGCCTCATTTTGGTGGTACCATTGGTTTTTACAATTTCTTTAAAACCGCATAACCGTTGGTAGTGCTATTTGAGGATCCAACCAGCCTCTGAGCTGATGACCTAACAACATATATAGGCCTACACCTATAGGGTATCCCTTCAGAAATAGTGCTTTAACGGAACTCAAAGTGCCCAGCATAGTGCGATCATTACTTTAACTGTGTACCTTCTTCAATAATTTTACATAATAATATTGTATCTAACAGCAAACTATAAATCAAGATCAGGAAATTTATGAACTTTGACAGTATATGTAGTGCACATTCTGAACAGCGGTGAGCTTCTATAAAATACTGTTTACCGAGCTCGATAGCTGCAGTCGCTTAAGTGCGGCCAGTATCCAGTATTCGGGAGATAGTAGGTTCGAACCCCACTGTCGGCAGTCATGAAGATGGTTTTCCGTGGTTTCCCATTTTCACACCAGGCAAATGCTGGGGCTGTACCTTAATTAAAGCCACGGCCGCTTCCTTCCCACTCCTAGACCTTTCCTGTCCCATCGTCGCCATAAGACCTACCTGTGTCGGTGCGACGTAAAGCAACTAGCAAAAAAAAAAAAAAAAAAAAAACCTGTTTTAGAAATCGGAAGAAACAAGAGATTTCTGTGTCTTAAACTGCCTTTCCGGATATTGAACGAGAATTGTTGTAGAAAGTAACTGTTATCTACCACATTATTGATAACTCTATGGAGGTATTTTAGATCATTTATTATACGTCTATTTAATTATGAAGTGAAGTTAAATTCTTTCAGGAGATCTTTATTGTGAATTATGCCGCTAGGGACAAACCTGTTATATTTTTTAAAAGTAAAGATAACGTAAGAAATGTTTTTGAACTTTCTCCACATGGTTTTGATAAGATGTGTAAAGGGAAGAGGGGCTGCCTGGCCGAGGCGGTAAAGGCGTGCTCGGTTCTCCCGTAAGGACGTGGGTTCGAATCCCCGTCAGGAAGTCGTAATATGTAAGAAACGAGATTTCCACTTCCGGAGGTTCATATGGCCCTGAGGTTCACTCAGCCTACACCAAAAATGAGTACCAGGTTAATTCCTGGGGACAAAGGCGGCCGGGCGTAGAGCCAACCACTCTACCCCATCATGTGCCGAGGTTAACAATGGTGGATGCCTTTACCGTCTACTCCTCCAAGGGCCTTCATGCCCTGTACGGAGGTGACTTTGCTTTGCTTTTTTTTTATAAAGGGAAGACCAAATTACCGACGCGTACTCAAGTTTGGACCTCACAAGTGTTTTGAACAAAAGTGTGAGGACTTGGATATTCTTCAGGTCTCTGGTGTGTCAGATTAAGAAGCCCAGCTTTTTGTAGGCATCATTAATTGTGTCATAAATGTGTGGGTTAAACGACAAATTGTTTGTGATGCGTACTCCTAGATCATTAATTGAATTAACCTGCGTCAGTAATTTATTGTTGATAGAGTACACGCGTCCTTTAGGGAATTTTCCCTGTGTAATTTTTAAGAAGCAACATTTCTTTATATTGAAATATAAATTCTTTTCTATACTCCATTCGTATAGTTGATTTAAGTCGCTCTGTAGTTTCTCGATGTCTTCATTACATTTTACTTCTTTGTAAAGCTTTAAATCATCCGCATATAAAAGGCAGTTTGGAAACTTAACCTTATAAGGGAGATGGTTGATATAAAGGCTATACAGCAATGGATCCAGGTTTGAACCCTGTGGAACACCAGAATATACAGAAAAAATGTCTGAATTACAATTGCGATATGCTACATACTGTTTTCTGTCTCTAAGGTAGGATGAAATCAGTGTTAGCATTGGCGAAGTCATTCCAAATTCAGAGAGCTTTTTCAATAAGTGTCGTGATCAATTTTGTCAAAGGCTTTCGAAAAATCCAAGTAAATTACATCAACATTTCCTTGCCTATGTAGAACATTAAAGGAATACCACTATGTGAGGAACACCACGGGATAGTACGAGTCTCTGCGATTAGTACACCTAAATGAGGAGCATCATCCATTCATTGTTGATAGATTGATAGATTTGTGTTGCCTGCAAGTGGCGCCGCAATATGATAAACACCATAGATCTGCAATACATGTGCGTATTACATCACCTGTGATTAGTACCATAATGTGTGGAATACCGCGAGTCTACGCCAGGGCCGCACTCGGCTATAAATAGCCACACGAAATTAAATTAATTTACATAAAATCTGGCGAGACACTTCAATTAGTAAAAATTATGGAAAATCAACATTTGGTTTAAATTGAGCAATTAGTTCCAGAATTGTTGCACCATTTTAGAAAAAAGTTACATTTTTCAAAATGCTCCAGGTGCATTAATTTTCTTGTAGTTTCAAATTTGGTTGTTAAGAATGGGAAGATTAGAAATGTATGTTTGTTTGTTTGTTTGTTTTTTGTTGAGTGCTCATCCTGGAGGTTCGTTTGATCCTCAACAGCTCCACCTTCAACTATCATAGGTGGCCTAGGTGTCACTGAAGAGGCATACTTGGGAAATGAGGAGTGGGGTAGTTTCCCGTTACTTTCCTCGCCGAGCCAGAAGTTCCTGTTCACTAAAATGATCGCATCAACTTATCCTATGAGCAATATTTTCACACCATTCATAGCAGGGACTGTCTGCATAAGGAATGACATTACTAGCATCACTCCTACCTCACTCACTTTCATGTTGTCAAAGCCAAGGGTGGGAATGAAACAGGACAATGAAAGTTATTTGTTCTAGCCCATGACAAAGGGCATAGTGCATGGCTAAGAATGCATTTCAAAATAAAAGTAATTTGTTGATAGAAAATGTATGTCTTGGGAGAGGAAAAATATTGTTAAAACTAATGTGTCCATAACCTGTGCGAGTGAAAAATGGCACGTGGGAAGACAAGAAAACACACCAATAGTAGATTTCGATGATGATGATGATGATGATGATGATGATGATTTAACATAATTTTAGTTAACAGGTGTCAGCGCATCGTAATGTTGACTTTTTCATGCTTTTCCGAAGATTTTCAACAATTTTGTGAACATCGTATTAGTTTAAGTTTGTTAAAAGTTTGAAATTAATCAGGTTGAGTAGGTAGTTTTATTAAAATGAGGAAAAAGTAACGAATTTCTTTTTTTGTCTGTCAAACCCTAACCAAGTTTGTTCATAAACTCTGAAAGAAAGTCAAATTCACTCAGACTTGAACGTATCTGGGAGGGAGAATAAAGCCCGCTCTTCTGTATTTATAAGTCAGCCAACATCACTCTCAACAGTTAATCTGGAGGATATTTACAACCAAGAGTATTGGAAACCCATTTCCATAGAATATCAGCATTGAAGAACTAATACTAGCGCTTATTCTTTGACAATTCACGATTATTCAACTGTTTTCATTAAAATGAAGAGAACAGTAGGGAAGCTGTCTTATTGTGGAGAGAAATATCTTCGAAATGAAAACAAAAGATTTACTTTTCTTAAGGAATCTTTGTTACTTGCCTCTTCCCCAAGCCTTCATTCCTTAGAGGTCACGATTTCTTCCTCCTTTTTTTCTCTCTAAACTTATCTTTTTTCTTTCGTATACGATCTTTGAAATCTCTTAAGCCTCATGATGCGGCAACTTTAATTTATTCAGAAAATACTCAAGGAAGAAGAATAAGAAGAGAAGCATATTTTATACGGAGATTCATTTATTTTGAGAGCAAAGCTTTTAGATAGCTTAGGAATTGCACAGATTAAAATGTCGTTTCTTGGGGACCAGAGGGGAGGGGGTGAGGCTCGATGGGGAAGGGGCAGAAGGCTAAGAAGCAGAAGGAAGAGGAGTGGGAGAAGAGGAGGCAGTAGAAATGTAGCAGTAAGTCTTCTTTTTCCTTTATGTGAGGCCAATCTTTTGTGTTTTGTCTTCGTAAGACTGTGGTGGAAAGAATACCCTACTTAAAGGTTTTAAAACCTACTAAGAATAATTGCTACGATATTTAAGTAAGAAGATAGGAGGTCTTTAGCAGTTCCACAATGGAATCAAAGAATTACGACATCATGTGATGTCTCTGCAATGTGCCAGGACTGGGGTTGTGTGGTTAACGAGTTGGAGAATAGAGAACAATAGTTGTGTGGACCAGTGGTGGGAATTTCTGTCACTGTAAGAAAACTAGTTGCCCCTGAGTTCTTTAAGCAGTTGAATTAGTTCATATGAACTAGTTACTTCTCTCATGCCCCTAAGTGGGTTGAGGCGTTACCGTGTGTTCTTCGTTGCAAATTAATTTCTTCGAAATAATTCATTTAGTTCATAGTTCAGTTGTCTAGCTCATTTGAACTAATCACTCCTCGGGTATCCGTTATAGGATTGGGATGTTTAGTTCTCCTTTGGACGTTAACTCTTTTGAAATAGTTCAGTTCAGTTAGATCATAGTGTAGTTGTCTAAATTACTCGAACTACGCAAGTGGCGTGCGGTGAACATTTTCATTACCCCAGCTGCAAAAACGTTTTTTTAAATATGAACAATCGTAGCCCCACTACATTCTCTAAAGTCAACATTACCATTTTATTTTTCGCGGAAAGGTCTATCTGAGAAAAATCTTTCAAGAATATTTTCATAATCTGTAGTAGAGTTTAAACAATGCACTTGCAGTTTCATCCGGTGAGTCATGGTTTTCACAAAAATACACTGAGACTCTCTCTTTTTTACTTAACGAGCTTAATCTAAACTAATCAGCGAAAGTTGACTGGTATTTTACCGTCCCTGAAGTTCTATAGTTTCACTCGCATACCCACGAACCTACTACGCTGGCGTAGCAGGGGGTGAGGTGATACTCCCACATGGCGCGTCACAGGTGGCGGATAAGGAGGTCCTAACCGGCTTGCCGGCCGACTAGAGGGAAATAAAATACCTCTCGCGGACCAAACACACAACCCCCTGTGGGTAAGGGACGCAGATGAAGAATACTTCCACGGTATCCCCTGCCTGTCGTAAGAGGCGACTAAAAGGGGTGACCAAGGGATGATTGTCTTGGGACCATGAAACTACTTGTGATTAGTACCACCACGCGGAGAACATCATGGGTCGCTTTCACTTGCGCGTAGTACCACTATATTAGGTACCAAATAGGTTTGTGATTAGTAGCACACAGGAGCACCGTGCGGTCGGCTTTAGCAGTACCTGTGATTAGTACCAACATACGAGCGGGACCATGGGATGATAGCTACCATGGTCCTGCCTTGCCTATGATTAGTACCCATTATATGAGGAACACTACGGGATAGTGCATGTCCCTGTGGTTAGTACTCTTATGTGATGAACACCATAGGATTGCGTTGGCTGTAAATGGCGCCGCAATGTGAGAAAAACCATAGGTCTGTATTATATGTCAAATTTCATAACCTGTGAGTAGTACCATAATGTGTGGAATACCGCGAGTCTCTGCTACTTTTGATTAATACCGCAACATGACAAATACGATGGTTCTACTTTCTTAGGGGCCGATGACCTCGACGTTAGGCCCTTTTAAACAACAAGCATCATCATAATCTTCACTCGCATACTGAGTGTACGTGCATCAACGACAAACGAGGGATAATATTCGTCACGACGTATAACACACGTTATATTCATGAAGAATGTCACATAACTCGCGAAACCTTAATCCATAATCCAATAGGAACACTAGAAAAATTCACCATATACCATCATCACAGACAACCAAATACAAAACTCTTTTACTTCTCGCTTAACTCTGTGTTCATACTGGGCAACCTAAATATTTTTGTGGCTATCGGAAAACATACTCTACACGGGCCGTCAACGAAGTTGAAGCTGTATACATGCCGAAACCCAAGACTAAAATATGTTCTTGTATATTCTTCTATATTTCATATACTGGCACCATTTTTATTACCAAGACAATGCGCAAGTTGATATACTGTTAAGATGTTAATATTTTCTTGCAGTCTCTAGTAAGTGAAGACTTCAAGTGTCAACTATTAAAACTAACATTACCTTACCTGAGCTACCTGGACCGTCGCCGTAAATTGCTGTCAGGGGAGGGCCTACAGCTCCGCCCCGTTCCCAGGACAAGCAAGCTTCAAGTGCATGGGTCACCCAAGCGACCTTAATTTTCGCTGAGGTAGCTCACTTTCGCGCCGGTAAGGAAACCCAGCTCGCTGGTGAAGTTGAACTGCGGTAGTGCGAGTGGATTGTCGAGACAGCTGTACTTGGCTTGGCTTAGATGTTCGCATTTTTTAAACTTTATAAAAAGCGTTCTAAGGAATAATTAGAAAATGTTAATACTAAGTTGGGAGGTTCAGTGGATGCCGCTGCCTGGTAGGATCGGGACCCTTAGTTCCTCGTTGGAAATGAATTCTTTTTAAATAGTTCAGTTAGTTCACAGTTCAGTTGTCCAGGTCATTTGAACTAATCACTCACCTCCAATCCCTGATAGGATTGGGATCCTTAGTTCTTCGTTGGAAATGAATTCTTTTTAAATAATTCAGTTAGTTCATAGTTCATTTGCCCAGGTCATTTGAACTAATCACTCATCTCGTATCCCTGATATGATTGGGATGTTTAGTTCTTCGTTGAAGATAAATTTCATCAAAATAGTTCAGGTAGTTGAAGCCTGTCTAGTGGCTGTGATCATTAAGAAGCTAAGTCTGTACGATCTGACACCGTGGTTACCCGGTTCGAGTCTCGTCGGTCGAAAAATTTCTCACCATCAGAATCTTGGCCCACGGGGTGGCAGAGGTGGTGGTATACAGTTTCTAATCACCAGATTACGTGCCAAGAGCCTGTGTTCAATTCGAAACCTCTCCGGAGTGTTCGTGAGGAGTAAGGGAATATGACTATGATGATAGGGATTCGTCCGTCGGATGGAGACGTTAAGCCTTGAGCAGACCCCTTGGTGCTCTTCGACAGCAGGAGGCTATGTGCCGGCACCGGGTTTCACCCTCTCCCTTTCTAGAAGCATTTATCGTTCCTTTCATAGGAGACTTTCAGCACAATACGGGGACATTGTCTTGGCACAGCGAAGTGTTTACCAGTGGATTGAACCGTTCAGAAGGGGTCGCACGAGCGTGAAGGATGAGGAAAGATCCGGGCGTTCATCTGCAATCCCAATATCAAACAAGTGCGTGATATGGTCCTGGATAACAGACGACTGACTGTTCTATGAATTTCCGTTCCTGGTGCAAACAGAGAGTGGCACAGCCATCTTTACGTTGGAACAGCGCAAGCTGTACTGATCTGATAACGCTGAAACCTACCATAGACGCAGACAACGGCGCCATCTAGCGGCTGGTGAGCACACAACGCCACAGAGCTAACCTAAAAACAAATGGAGCAAAATTACAGATACTTATTGACTTTCCCTCGTACTATTTAACGAACGTACACACAATGTTATTTTCAAAAGTCATATTTTCAACAATAATAAAACAATATCTTCGTATGTATTTTCATTATATCGTTGGCAAAATTCGTATTTAACCCACTGTGGGATGATTTAGTTTTTAGCGAAATTAACTATATTGTCCAAGATCGTTAAACAATTCCAAAGCATAGCATGCTGTTTTCACGGGCTTAGCACCGCATTTAGGACCGTGTCTAATTAACACAGTGTCACGCCTTGGTGTTCTTCCAGTTTTCATATGACTTTTGGATGCCATCAATTTCCGTTCATTTCTGTCATTTGGCATGCCCCTGGAAGATATGCAGCCCTTTAGTGCTCACAGTGTCCTCCTCTTCGTCATTTGAAGTGTGTAATGTTTAGAGTCCGGATTATTAGGTGCTGATAGGTTAGAATGCCAGTAACAAGTATACCCTACACTGTACAACGGTAATGCTATGAGATTTGCATAGGTATTAGGTGTACAGCCTATAGAACTCCTTGAATTTATGCTACTCTTCCTACATTTTGTTACGACGGGTTGCATAACACTTCCTACAAACCAAATTACTTTGCATTCCAACCTAATACCACCTACAAAACCGAGGTGTAGACTAATGTTCCACGTATACTATCCTGTTGGTCTTGCTTAGTTCGTCTCTAATCCACTTATCATCTTTCCCAGCAATGAAAGTGTCTTCCAGTCGTATTATTAACCTCGAAATATTGAAGGAGTCGTAGAAAAATATGTCCATTATGTCCCTTGCCGGATAATCAGTTGACAGTACAACAAACAATAAAATACTCGTGGCTAACGTAAACTGAAACATGACCCAAAGCTACCACAGAGCACGAAACAAAGCTCTGCGCATTAATAAATCATTATACTCGAATGCTGAAGAAAAATCACTTCATATGGCGTTTACAGATGATATCAGCATAAAATGATAGCGAAAGTAAAAAATTCCTCTAGGGTGCTGTATGCCCCATGTTTGCATTAAAGGGTTAAAAGTAGTTTAGACTTCAGGTAGTGAAAAATGCAAATACGAAAGTACGTGCTTTCACATATATTTCGCGAAATATCGTTGTTGTGGAAAATCGCCTCCCCTACTGACAGGGCTGGGATTTTCTCTGTTTGAAATGAATTCCTTCGAAATATTCAATGAGTTTATAGTTCAGTAACCAACAAATAAGCACTTATTATAACCTTTCTTTTTTTCTTATTGTTTGATTCGTTATGCCCAACTAAGGACCTCGTGTGAACTTATTTAGCTTAACATTCCTTCTTGTCTTCCCAAAATCTCCTCATCCTTTCGCTGTACTTCTTTTTGCGTTCTTCCGTCCATCCTGTAGCTTGTCTTTTAGGTTGATCAGCAAGTTTGTGTTTGTTTATGAGATTAATGAATTTGTTTCTGCCTTGCAAGTTTTCTTCATATATACCAATTATCTGAAGATCTTTGTTTATTTCTGTAAGCTAGTTGTTCTTTTTTAGAGATACTGCAAGGTTTAGTATTTTCTTTGTTAACCTATTGTTATCCATCCTGATCAGGTCCACCATATAATTTTAATCTTCTTTTAGTAATGGTGTCCTGATTTCTTCTGTTACTTGATATTTCCTGTGATTTCCTTTTCATCCAAGTAACATTTTCGCATGTAGGTCCTACAATTTCCCTGAGAATTTTCCTCTCTTGTTTTTCGATATTTTAATTTGTGATCTGCCACCAATTATCAGAGTTTCTGATGCATAAAGGGCTTCTGGATTGAAAACGGTGTTGTTGTGTCGTAATTTTGCGTTTTGGGATACAGATTTTGTTATTGTATCTGCTCCAGACAATTTTGTATGCTTTTTGTAATTTTGTGATTCTATCCTTGTTTGCTTGCTGATTTATCCCGTTTGATTGTATAATTTCGCCTAGGTATTTGAATTTATCTGCTTGGGAGATATTTGTATATCTAGTGGTTAGAGGATTATTATTTGTGATTTAAGCCCGTTAGGGAGCGCTTGTGACTAATTCCTTTTGGTTAATACTAGTGTAATAATAAAAGTAAAAAAATAACAATAAAAATGTCAAGAAAGTATTTTAAAATATTGAGAAGAAACCCCACGGAGGGCTTACAGGTCATCAAAAAAATCAGCCAAGACCACCAAATGCTTCTGGAAGTGATGATGATGTATAGTTTTATTAGGTGAGTTCGGTACCATGAAAAAAATTGACGTTCATTAATGTTTCTTCTCCTTCAGCCGTTACACTTAAAAAGAATCATCTGTATGCGTAAACCTGTCCTGTTGCAAGCTATTCCACGTATTTAGCCATTTATGGTCCTTTTGACAGTCAGTTTGTAATAACTTTATTCATTAATTGTTGGCTGTACTGATTCAGAGGCGCCTTCGTCGACAGAAAGATCCCACTGTGCCTCAAGTCGAAGATCTACAGCACAATTTTCCATCGACCGTAGAGCATATGTTCATAGGGACTTGTTGTGTTGCTTTAGGGTGTAATATCCACACACACCCCATCAATAAATTCCCACATGTTTAGGAACATCCTGTATATTCTGAATAAAGTAAAGAACTGAACATAGATCTTCGGCTTGGTCACTTACAAGTAGACTGCAGATATTTATGTAATTGTCGTCTAGAGAGCTCTTCCGTAATGTAGCTAGAGTAACATAAATTCTAGGTGTTTCTATGGGCTGTACCCCTAATGTTCATGCAGCTCTCACTGCATAACCGTTGTACTGGCTAGTATATAGCCCACTTGCTACTCACTACTCACTTCAGTAAGATAACATTCTAACTTATTACTGACTACAAATCCGTATTCTACTTATTTATGAGTGACCCACTGTCGGCAGTTCTGAAGATGGTTTTCCGTGGTTTCACATTTTCACACCAGGCAAGTGCTGAGGCTTTACCTTGACTGAGGCCACGGCCGATTCCTTCCCACTCCTAGCCCATTCCTGTCTCGTTGCCGCCATAAGATCTATCTGTGTCGATGGGACGTAAAGCAACTTGAAAAAATATAGTGATACATCAGGTTTTACATGTGTTTTATGTATATTACCCTGCACTTAAGGCTATACATTAAAACGCAAATATATCCGCCCTATTTTGTTTTTTTATGGCTCATCAATGCTGCCAACTTGACTAGTTACATTACCATCAACAAACAAACGTCAGTGTCAGTATCAGTAATGGAGGTTCCCTCACCCCAGCAAATGACCAGGATATACATAATTAAGCCGGTTTTCAAGCTCAGTGAGGAATTGAGGAAATAAACACTGAATTTAATATTACGTATTTCTGCCTTTGTTGTGGTATACACATTACTATAAACCTATTCATCGGTGTTTACTTTATCCGACTCGTTGGCTGAATGGTCATTGTACTGGCCTCCGGTTCAGAGGGTCCCGGGTTCGATTCCCGGCCGGGTCGGGAATTTTAATCATAACTACATAGTGTCAACCTTAAAGATTAACAGTAGCTGTAAGACGTCGTATCGGTAAGTAGGGTCCTTATACTGTATGGTTAACGACAGTGAATCGAACCCTACTAAAAATCACTACCTCCAATATTAAAAGGGGAGAAAGAGTAAGGTTGTACCCTTAGTGTATAGGCTTACGTGCCAGGGACTATATATAAGATCTACACGTTAATCTCTTTCTTGTAATGGTGAAACCGACTTGCACTTGTCTCGTGAGGAAACTGGAGGATGTTAATTGTAAACCTGTTGTCCTAAGCATGCATTTGGCTCATTTGAACTACTAAGAGGGAGTATTTGATGTAATAATTTCCGGCAAGCCAGGACTCTCTATTCGTCAGTAGAGGAATAATTTCACGAAAAGAACTTTTCACAAAAGCAGACCTTCATAACTGTAGTAAAATGTTTTCTTTTAAAATTACATGTGTCAAGAATAATAGATTTTTTTGTCCTTCATGAAGTTGCCGGGCTGAGTGGCTCAGACGGTTGAGGAGCTGGCTTTCTGACCCCAACTTGGCAGGTTCGATTCTGGCTCAGTCCGGTGGTATTTGAAGGTGCTCAAATATGTCAGCCTCGTGTCGGTAGATTTACTGGTACGTAAAAGAACTCCTGCGGGACTAAAATCCGGCACCTCGGCGTCTCCGAAAACCGTAAAAAGTAGTTAGTGGGACGTAAAACAAATAACATTATTATTATTATTATTATTATTATTATTATTATTATTATTATTATTATTATTATTATTATTATTATTATTATTATTATTATTATTTCATGAAGTTGGTGTAATCTGAGAGAAATCTCCAGTAATTCAGCCTTGTCAAGTAGGTTGCTAAGCGACAACGATAATGCATCCTGAAATAACACGGTGTTTGAGAGCAGGTGAAGGTGGAACTGCGCATGCGCAGAGAAGTGGTTGGCTGAATGTTGTATGAGTGTGAGAGCTGGAGGGGTAGGTTTGGCCCACAAGAAGATTAGCGAACAGTCGTACGCCTGCATGGATACAGGGGGTTGTGGCTTCCAGCTCAGTCGCTAGACATCTGGGGTTAGTTGACAGGTAATTCGTTTCACACTGCTAACACAAGATCCCAAAAGCTGAAATGCGTTGACAGCTGACAGGAATACCATCTGGTATTTGAACAGGGAATTGCTTAATTCATAATAATAATAATAATAATAATAATAATAATAATAATAATAATAATAATAATAATAATAATAATAATAATAGCATTTGTCGATGATCTTTCCATATTCTCTGAAAGACTGACTAATGCAGCAATACAAGTAAATCTTCTGGAAGAGACAGCCACCATGTCAGGCTTAAGAATTTCGGCAGAGAAAACAAAATTCATGACGAATATAAAAAATGTTCCAAAATTGCTAGGAACAGATGTTGGTTCAGTCGAAAGGGTAAAGGAATTCAAATATTTGGGGAAAACAATGCAAGAAAATGGTATGGAAAAATCTGCTATAGAGCCAAGGATACCCCAAAATGGAAAAAGCGTATGGTATAACAAAAATAAATACAACAAGAAATGTTTATCTAAAATCTTAAAATAAAGCACTACACCACAGTTGTGAAACCAGAATGGTTACATGCCAGTGAATGCTTAGTACTCAATTATAAAATTTGAAATTATTTTGGAAATTAAAGAGTAATAACGGAATTTATCAGAATATAGAAAACATATCTAAAACAGTACAGAAGAGGAGACTGCTATTTTTTTTGGACATATTTACAGAATGGACGACAATAGACTAACCAAAAACTTCACGTATCTTTGGAAGAAAAAGTGAACAACTACCTGGATTCAAGACATCAAAAAAGACTTGGGAAGAAACAACTCCAGAGAAGAATAAATAATGGAAAGAGAAATTTTCAGGAAGAAAGTTCTAAAGATGGAAGGATTCCAAGGGAGGGAGGTAAAGAAAACCGGCACAAAGTGGTCTGAAAAAGGAAAAACTAAACATAGTGAAACAATGAAGGAAATTTGGAAGAAAAGGAAGGAACAATAACAAAGGATGAAGAATTGAAATTGGAACATGGTCCCTACTACGTCCTAACGCAATAATAATAATAATAATAATAATAATAATAATAATAATAATATACCGAGCTCGATAGCTGCAGTCGCTTAGTTGCGGCCAGTATCCAGTATTCGGGAGATAGTAGGTTCGAACCCCACTGTCGGCAGCCCTGAAAATGGTTTTGCGTGGTTTCCCATTTTCACACCAGGCAAATGCTAGGGCTGTACCTTAATTAGGGCCACGGTCGCCTCCTTCCCACTCCTAGCCCTTCCCTGTCCCATCGTTGCCATAAGACCTATCTGTGTCGGTGCGCCGTAAACCAACTAGCAATAATAATAATAATAATAATAATAATAATAATAATAATAATAATTTTACAGTTGAGGGAAAATTTGTAGAAGAGAAAGAAGAAGAAGAAGAAGAAGAAGAAGAAGAAGAAGAAGAAGAAGAAGAAGAAGAAGAAGAAGAAGAAGAAAAGGAGGAGGAAGAAGAGGGAAAGGACTATTGTAATACAATACAGTCAGTCAAACTGATACATTCCGAAATGTTATTTTAATAAAGTTGAACGCTTTGCCATCGTTGTTGATTGCCTGAAACAGTGAATAAATCTTAATATTCATTCCGGAGTAATCATGAGTAACCCTGATTTAAGAAATAGAGGTTTAGACTTCACTGTACAATGCTCGCCTGTTCCGAGAACCTGCGTGGCGCTTTTGTTAGAAGGATTGCATAGTAGACATGGGGCTTCCAGTACGTTCGTCCAGAACAGAAAATTTTGGCCATCTCTTCCCCAACATTCAGAAACTAAACACAAAATACGGACAGATTAAACGGGTTCAACACTTCAAATACCTTGGTAAAATTGTAGAACCAACAGGGTTAGGAAAGGAAGCTCTGAAAGTTCGCCTACAGACATTCAAGAGAGCGTACTGGAGAACATGCGACATTTATAACAAAAAATGTATGTCCACACATACAAAAAGATAAGGCACTGTAATACTGTAATCAAATCTGAAATTCTATATGCGATAGAAACGCTGGTACTCAATAGAAAAGAGATCTAGAGAAATTTCTGAAGGATGAACGAAAGATCATGAGGAAAGTTCTTGGTCCAGAAAAACTGAAGACTGAAATTCCGTAAAGCAACGGAGAAACAGAAGATTGAAATTTTATGGACACGTTCAAAGACTCAAAGACTCCCAACAATAAGGCTTACACACAAGATTATGATATAGAGCAGAAAATTGAAGTCTACCATCGATCAAAGGAGTAAAAAATGACCTGCAGAAAGCCCAAATAGATATATAAAAATATTAGACAGAAATCTGTTCCATAAAAAATGTAAACAGATGGGTAGTACAACCAGGGAATGAAATTCCAAGGAGATCAGGAACCAAGTAGACCGAAGAAAGGTAGAGAGCCCACGGAGAAGGAAGTGAAAGCCATGTGGAAGACCAAATCAAATCAAATCAAAATATCTTTATTTGCAAATGAGGTGTTTACCTCGGTGGCAAATGGTACACTAAAATACATTATTGTCAAGCACTAAATATTAAATTAACAAGAGAATAAAATTTTCCTATAATACAATATTATATAATTTACGCTAACGATTTTTTCTATTAAACACACAGCTCATCCTTAATAAATTTACATTGTTTACAAAATTCTACTTATAATATCTCCTGTACTACATACAAATATAGTCATCTGATATACAGTATGTGGAATTACTTCAAATGATACTGTACAACTGGTATAAGATTAAAATTTACATTGCATTTATTTACTTTTTCTTTTCTTTACCCATTCTGGAACGTAAGTAGCATAACGACCTGCTGCGTCTTAACCAGAGCCCCTTTTACCACCACTTTTCAGAGTTCCTGAAGGGCCTTCACAGCTACCGTACCGGTCCCAGGGCCCTTGAAGTCCCGACTGTACTTCACCCCTACAGGCAGTCCCCTACTTTGGCTGTGCAAACTCCTTAGACTAGGGGATGGAATTAATTTATTTACACACATTTTTAATTTACAATAACCTGCACTGGTCGAATGCCCTCTAACACTTCATTTATTTTCTCTGTTGCTGTTTATTCTCTTTTTGAATATCTGTACAGATTTTGGAAAAGGATCAAACACTACCCCTGGTAAACTGTTCCACTCCTTCACACCCTTCCCAATGAATGAAAATTTACCCCAATCGCTTCTGCTAAAATTCCTTCTAATTTTATATTTGTGGACAGTCCTGCCGATATAATTATTTTCCAACTGAAGCCTCTCACGGATATCTCCCCATGCTGCTTCTCCTGTATAGGCTCTATATAAATCTATAAAACCAAACCCCATCGCACTACAGCCCCTGAAGGGCCTTGGCCTACCAAGCGACCGCTGCTCAGCCCGAACGCCTGCAGATTACGAGGTGTCGTGTGGTCAGCACGACGAATCCTCTCGGTCGTTATTCTTGGCTTTCTAGACCGGATATAAATCTATAAGTCTAGTTTTCTCCCTTCCCTTACTTAGTTTCTTTAACATTTCTGATACACTACTCTTTCTCCTGAAATCCCCTGTTACAAATCTTGCTGCTTTCCTCTGCACACTATCTATTTCTTTTATTAGGTATTCTTGGTGAGGATCCCAAACACTGTTTGCATATTCCAATAATGGACGAACCATACTTAAGTAACTTTTCTCTTTTAATTCTTTGTTTCATCCTTTAAGTAGCCTCATTATGACATGTAACGATCTGTATGCTTTCCCAACAATGTCATCCACATGACCCTTCCAATGCAAATTACTTTCAAATCTTACACTTAAGTATTTGCACTTGCCATCTTTTGGGATAACTACCCCATCCAAAGTATATTCAAATTCAGTTTTAAAACCCCTGTTTGTAAATGTTGTAACAGTTGATTTGCCTCCATTAACTTTCATGTTATTCTCTTTAACCCATTGTTGGATACTGTCAAGGTCCCTTTGTAATTCTGAACAATCCTCAATGGTATTTATTTCCCTGTAAACAATTATGTCATCTGCATACAATCTTATTTTTGATGTTATATTGTTCCCTAAATCATTTACGTATATTAAGAAAAGTAACAGACCGATTATACTACCCTGTGCAATTCCCTTCCAAAATTTCTCTTTCTGCAATACGTTAATTCCTACTTTGACTTTCTGAACCCTTGAATTTAGAAATGTTTTTACCCAACGTGTAACCCTTACGTCCAATCCTATTCCCTCCAATTTCTTTAATAATATTCCATGTTCCACTCTATCAAAGGCTTTGGAAAGATCTATGGCTATGCAATCTAACTGGCCTCCTGAATCCAATTGATCTGATATGTCCTGCTGAAATCCCACCAGTTGTGCCTCACAAGAATATTTCTTTCTAAATCCATACTGGCTCCTCATGAACCAATTTTTATCATCACATATCCCTCTGGTGTACTTTTTGATATTACTCTCTCCAGTATTTTACAAACTATACTGGTCAGGCTGATTGGTCTGTAGTTCTCTGGTTTCCTTTTATCACCCTTTCCTTTATAAATTGGTATTATTATAGATTCCTTCCATTCCTTTGGTATTACACTATTATTTATGACATAGTCAAAGAGAAATTTTAAATAAGGCACTATGTACCACCCCATTGTCTTTATCACCTCCCCAGTAATTTGATCACTTCCTGCTGCTTTTCCTTGCTGAAGCAGTTGGATTTCTCTGAAAATATCTTCATTTGTGAACGAGAAGCTTCTTGTTTCCCTCTGTGTCTGTCCCTCTGTAACTTCTGTTTCGGTGTCCAACTCCTGACAATCATCTACTGAATCTCTAAATTCCCTACTAAAGAGGTTTGCTTTCTCAGTATCTGTTAAATAGTGTTCACCCCCTTCTCCCACCATTATAGGTATTTGGATTCCATTTCCTTTTTGATTCCTGATATATGAATACAGCTTTTTCCATTTCCCTTTGTGGTCATTACGCTCTTGAAGAATGCCATTCATATAAATCTCTTTTGCTTCCTTTTTTACTCTATTCAGTTCCCTCATTAGCTGTTTTCTACTTTCTCTACTCTCCCTACCTTCTTTGATTTTCCTGTTTACTATTCTACATTTTCTTTTTAATTTTCTTATTTCCCTTGTATAGTAAACAGGGTCTGAGGTCATTTTACCCTTCTTAACAGGTACAAATCTCTTCTCTCCTTCCCAAACGATTCCTTTGAATTTAGCCCAAAGTGTATCCACATTACTCCCTTCACTTATCCAACAACTAAATTGTGATTTAAGGTAAGTCCCAAATTCATCAACTTTAGTTTTTTTGTACAATTTCTTGTCTTGTGTGACCCTCTTATTAAGCCTTTTTGGTACCAGTCCTACATCCATTATTACAGCCTTATGGTCACCTATTCCTTCAATTACCTCAGTTTTATCAACAATTTCCCGTGGTTTAACCAAGAATACATCTAGTAAGTTATTGAGACGAGTTGGTTCTTGTACTACTTGTGTAAATCCTCCCTCCCAAATTAACTTATTTGCCAGTTTCTGTTCATGGGCTTCACTTGCAGCTCCATTCCATTCAACCTCAGGCAAGTTTAGATCTCTCCCAATTATTACCACATCATTATTATTGTTTTTATGAGTGTAATCTATTATTTTCTCAAATATTTCCATGTCTCTTTCCTCTCTTCCTGGCCTGTATGTTCCTATAATTCCCACCTCCTTCATATTATCACAAATTAATTTTATCCCTAATATTTCATCCCTTTCATCGGTAAACCATTCATGTGAACAATATGTTTCCTTCACCAGAATAAACAGCCCCCCCTCCCTTTTTATCTCCTCGGTCTCTACGATAGACTGTGTACCCTTCTGGAAATACTTCTCTATTACCCACCCCTTCTCTCAACCACGATTCCACTCCTATCACCACATCAGTCTCATAAGATTCCATCAATGTACCGAATTTTAATTGTTTATTTACTACACTCTGACAGTTTACCAAGAGCAATCTCAGACCCCCTTCCTTCCTAAAAATTGACTGTTGCAATTGGGTAACTTGAAATTCCTTACTTTCCTGAGTTTCATTTACTAGTTGGCTGAGCCAGCTTGAAGTACAGCTGGCTCTTTCCAGTAGTTTTCCTGGTCAGTATTATAACTCAAGGGAGTTGCCTTTTTTACAGTACATATCTTATGATTAATAAAATCTAGAACAATATTTGCTATTTTTCGTTTACCTGAATTGTTTAGATGAAGGCCATGCTTTGTGTAACAGTGTCTCTCGAAACTGCTGCTATCAATTACCTGTGTATTACGAAAATGTTTACAAATTTTAACCATATCTGTATTAACTTTGTCCACTTCAGTGTTCACACACGAGTCTCTAATCAAATCATGCCTGTAGGGCACGTTCACTACAAAAATGTTAGTGTGAGTCAGCTTACCTAGTGTACATTTAAGTTCCGAAATAACATTCTTAGCGTCGTTGTGAGCTACGTCGTTCGTGAATCATAAAATTACTGCGTGATCCAACAGGGGTCCATACGCAAATAATAATAATAATAATAATAATAATAATAATAATAATAATAATAATAATAATAATAATAATAATAATAATAATAATGATAATGATAATAATACCGACGATTGGTCGGTCCTGGTGCCAGGCTAAGTGTATCAGACGGTTGAGGCTCTGGTCTTCTGACCCCAACTTGGCAGGTTCGATCCTGGCTCATGTCCGGTGGTATTTGAAGATGCTAAAATACATCAGCCTCGTGTCGGTAGATTTACTGGCACGTAAAAGAACTCCTGAGGGACAAAATTCCGGCACCTCGGCGTCTCCGAAAACCGAGAAAATAGTTAGTGTGACGTAAATCCATTATTATTATTATTATTATTATTATTATTATTATTATTATTGGCCCAGGTTACTGTTTTCTAGTCACCCATCTGTAGATATTTAGTGCTTTGTAGTCATTGTGACGAGTTCTCAGCCTTATTACTTGACTTTCCTGATCGAACTTGCTCTGTCTCATATACGATAGCGTTTTGTATGGCCTCACGAGGCTGATACATATAAACACTCAGCCTAGAATGTAAATCCTTGGGTAAGCCGGTGACGAACTAAGGACTTCCACGTTAGAGGCAAAATCTCTACCGCTACGCCATGTGGCTGACAGCTGACGGTAATGTTGATATGGGAAATAGAGTGGCGCGATCGATGTCAGTAAGGTAGGGGTGGTTCGTTTCATTCCAATAACTCGATGACTGCATTGTGATACATTACCGCCCTGCCTTCGGTTCATAGATTCTCGGGTTCGATTCCAGGCCGGGTCGGGGATTTTAACCTTTAATTCATCTGCCTCGATGGCTGGGTGTTTGTGTTTTATCCAACACTCTCGACTTCAAATTCAGTCAACACACAACATTACTAAACCCACAGGAACACGCAATAGTAGTTACATGCCTCCACATAGCGCTGGCGTTAGAAAGGGGCATCCGACGGTAAAACAGTGCCAAGTCCACATGTGTGATACAGTTTGCACCCGCGACGCCACAGTTGTCATTTGATACTTTTCGAAATTTCATTTTAACAAGGTTGAACGCTTTGCTACCGTTGTTGGTTGACTGCAACAGTGAATACATTCATTCCGGAGTAATCATGAGTAACGATGAAATGAAATGAAATGTCGTATGGCTTTTAGTGCCGGGATATCCCAGGACGGGTTCGGCTCGCCAGGTGCAGGTATTTCCATTTGACTCCCGTAGGCGACCTGCGCGTCGTGACGCGGATGAAATGATGATGAATACTACACATATACCCAGCTCCCGTGCCATTGGAATTAACCACTTAAGGTTAAAATCCCCGACCCGACCGGGAATCGAACCCGGGACCCTCTGAACCGAAGGCCAGTACGCTGATCGTTGAGCCAACGAGTCGGACATGAGTAACGATGATTAAGATGTAGAGGTTTAGACTTTAACGTACAACGCTCGCCTGCTTCCGAGGACCTGCGCGACGCTTCTGTAAGAAGTGTTGCATAGCAGGGACGGGGCTTCCAGTACGTTTTTTAGTTCATGTCAAATTCGTCCAAAACAAAAATTTCGACCATTTCTTTCCCAACAGCGGACTTCAAAGTTACCGATTTTCTCCCATCCCACATCCTTTTTATTTTATGTCATTAACAATATAAATAATAAAGTTGACTGTTGTAGAATAAATAAAGATGTGAATTGAAAATCTGTTAAAATTCGAATGTAAGGGCTGCCTAACCGAGATTGTAAAGGAGTGTCTGGTTCAGCCGTCGAGACGTGGGTACGATTCCCCATTGGCAGGTCGAACAATTTAAGAAACGAGGTTCCACTTCAGGTGTGGGACATGGCTCTGAGGTTCACTCAGCCTACACCAAAAATGATCAAAGGTTAATTCCTGGGAGCAAAGGCGGTCGGGGGTAGATCTAACCTCTGTGCCCTCCACTTCTGAAGGGTCTCATGACCTGTGCGGAGATTGCTTTGCTTTTGGCTTGTTAAATTTCAAATGTGTCCGCCTCTGTGGTGTAGTGGTTAGCGTGATTAGCTGCCACCCCCGGAGGCCCGGGTTCGATTCCCGGCTCTGCCACGAAATTTGAAAAGTGGTATGAGGGCTGGAACGCGGTCCACTCAGCCTCGGGAGGTCAACTGAGTAGAGGTGGATTCGATTCCCACCTCAGCCATCCTGGAAGTGGTTTTCCATGGTTTCCCACTTCTCCTCCAGGCGAATGCCGGGATAGTACCTAACTTAAGGCCACGGCCGCTTCCTTCCCTCTTCCTTGCCTATCCCTTCCAATCTTCCCATCCCTCCACAAGGCCCCTGTTCAGCATAGCAGGTGAGGCCGCCTGGGCGAGGTACTGGTCATTCTCCCCAGTTGTATCCCCGACCAAGAGTTTGAAGCTCCAGGACACTGCCCTTGGCGGTAGAGGTGGGATCCCTCGCTGTGTCCGGGGGAAAAGCCGACCCTGGAGGGTAAACAGATGATGATGATGATAATGATGAAATTTCAAATGTACGCCTAACTTATTTTAATACACAATTAAAGACAAATCGAAATAATTGTTGCAAGTTACTAAGAATACTGTCAAATGTAATAATTGTAGCCTAATCCATAAATGTAATTTTAGCCTAGTCACCAAGGTGCCGGAATTTTGTCCCGCAGGATTTCTTTTACGCCCTATTAAATCTACCGGAACAAGGCTAACATATCTAAGTACCGTTAAACACAACCGAACTGGGCCAGGATCGAACCTGCCAATGTGGGCTCAGAAGGCAAACGCTCTACTGTCCGAGCTACTTTACATTACTTTTACTTTATTACTTTGATTAGCTGGCCCCGTGGTGTAGGTGTAGCGTGCCTTCCTCTTACTCGATGTCCCCGGCCAGGTCAGGGATTTTTATCTGCATCTGAGGGCTGGTTCGAGGTCCACTCAGCCTACGTGATTACAATTGAGGAGCTGTATGACGGTGAGATGGCGGCCCAGTTTAGAAATCCAAGAATAACGACCGAGAGGATCCGTCGAGCTGACCAGGCCTTCGGTCGCTTGCATGGCTGTTGCGCTATGGGGGGTGGATTACTTTAATTATTATCATCATTATCATCACAAGTGCTACTGAAAAGGAAAACTTCTGAAACATACTGTAGTGACTGACGATAGGGAAAAATGCAATCTCCCCTGTCTCACCCACCAGACTTGGTGTCAGAGCACCACAAGTAACAGCAGTAGCAGTAGAGTGGCTACAACGTATGAACTCTAGAGAAGTTTACTTCAGCACCACCCTCCAGCACCCGAATCTTAAGGAACCACCGACAGAATCCGCTTACCGTTCTTCTCCTTGCGGACCAGTAATCTCCACGGTGATAGTTAACAACATTTATTATCCAGCTCCGGCCTGTGGCAAGCTAATGAACAGGTTTAGATTCCTTTGTGGCTTCAGCCTGGATTTCCAAAACATTTCCTATTTGTTTGTGTTTCAGCTACTACACTACTTACCGTGGTCAGCCTTATATCGTTACGTTTTGATAATCAGATCTAAAACAAGAGATAATAACAACAACATAAAGTTTTGTCTTAACATACTACCGCAACTGTAAAATCCAGTCAAATATTGCTAAAGTGTGGTCAAAGTCCAATTTATTTAATTAATTGATGGTGAAGGGAGAAATATATCGTCGTAAAGAGCATCAAGAACTTGATTTCACTCTCAGCGAGCTGAAGGGAGTCACATCATGGTTTAATCCGAAAATCAGAGTATATATTTTTAAACTCGCATTCGTAAATTTTTTCAGCTACACTAAGCTCTGTATCAATTGATTTCTGTGGTCGTCATATTTGATTGATTTCGTACTGTCTCAAATGTGTCTACAGACAACTTAAGCCCTCTGTATGTTACTATTCTATTAAAAATGTAAGAATAGAGTTGTGTGAACTAGAAATTATTCCATAGCATATTTGGGGATATTTAAACTGTACCACCGAAAGTATTGGAACCGTATGTTTCTTATGAAAATCACCCCATCAATGAGGTCCGATATTTTCATAAGCAACAACCCTGTGCAAGTTAAACTGCTAAGCACTGTTTGATGCCTTTTATCAAAGTCGAACCCCAGACATTTTGTCCTCGAATTTTTTTTTGCTAGTTGCTTTACGTCGCACTGACACAGATAGGTCTATGGCGACGATAGGACTGGAAAGGGCTAGGAGTGGGAAGGAATCGGCCGTGGCCTCAATTAAGGTACAGCCCCAGCATTTGCCTGGTGTGAAAATCGGAAACCACGGAAAACCATTTTCAGGGCTGCCGACAGTGGGGTTCGAACCTATTATCTCCCGAATACTGGATACTGGCCGCACTTACGCTATCGAGCTGGGTCGAAAATTTATTAGTCCAGTTTCCGTTTCGTTCACCTGTCACGTTTGACAATTTTTTGTCCACCCCAAATTAAATATTAAAATATTAAAAAATTAAATTGATTGAAGCCTTGTTAAACACATTCAATTACTTTATGACCTTATATGAAAGAATACTCATTTATAGGAAGGGGAGTTAGGGATTGGAATAACTTATCAAGAGAGATGTTCAATAAATTTCCAATTTCTTTGAAATCATTTAGGAAAAGGCTAGGAAAACAACAAATAGGGAATCTGCCACCTGGGCGACTGCCCTAAATGCAGATCAGTATTGATTGATTGATTGATTGATTGATTGATTGATTGATTGATTGATTGATTGATTGATTGATTGATTGATTGAATATTTTCATCTATGTTTCTTCATGGGTGAATTTACAGTTTTTTCAACGATTTCCAAAATTCAAATAATATCATGAATATTTGAGAATATATACTGAAGCCGGGCTGAGAGGCTGAGACAGGAGAGGCGCTGGCCTTCTGACCCCAACGTCAAGCTGATCCAATAAGTGAGCCTCGTGTCGGTAGATTAACTTCTGCGGGGAAAAATCCGGCACATCGGTGTCTCCGAAAATCTTAAAAATAGTTAGTGGGACGAAAAATTGTTATTCATTCATTCAACTTCGCTAATCGGCCAACTGGGGACCACGATAAGCCTCACTTTATTTACATTCTGGTATCTGTTAATTTTTCGCTTGATCCACATCGTCTTCATTAGCTGACTGTATTTATCCCCGTTTTTCGTCCCGGAAAGCCCTAGAAGTATTGATGGCTGCGCTGAAAAGATTTCGGTCTTGTGTATCTTCTGTTTGTATGCCCAGATCTTTAATGTCGTTCTTGATATTACCGTACTATGGCATTGCCGTTTTTCGTTTTGAGTACGTTTCGTCCATCGAGAGTCGATCATCCATCGTATATGACCGTAGAAGCGTCACACTTTTTGTACCGCTAATTTCGTGGCGCAAATTTTCAGATGACCTCCAGGCAGTAGCGGCGCTAAGAATTCCCCCCGCCCCCCCCCTGCATTACTTGAAAATGGGGCCCCTTATTTCCTGATGAGGAAAGTTACAAGTTCATTTCATAGTGCACGGTAGTATATTATTACAATGAACAAAACGACGCAACGATAATAAATTATTATTATTATTACATAATTTAGTTTTCAAATTAGAAAGAATTAATATAACACATTTATATGGTACGAATACACACACACACAAGAAATGCACATTCCAATTAGCCTATAATAACCAAAACATGCTGACCGTCACAATATTAAGAAATAATTTCTTCCCTAGGACCAAATAATTTACTACTCAACCGTCCATCGTAAGCCTACTTAGCTACACCGACAGCCGAGAGTTATAAACATGCTCGAAACTTCAGTGTTAAAAGTTTAGATAAGGAGGATGTCTTTGTTATCACATTACATTACATTACTTGAAAAGCCTTGTTGATTGTTGTGAGTGGCAGCAAGGGATGGTTATTATTGGAACAGGTTGGGAAACACATATTCTTTCAGAAATAACTACCTTACTCCTATTGATGAAATAAGGTCTGCACTACGACGGCCTAAGTTTGGAATAACCCTCTGTAACACAAAAATACTGTGTTGTGTGCTGTAGCTTTACCAAGATGTAAAATCACTCTTTAGCTCCTGAAGTAAGAAACAGTCATGGGCCCCTCACAAGCCCCTGCGGGATCCTTATTGCTGCCACTGCTCCCACCCATAAGACATATTTATGTGCAAAAGAATGAATGCATGATATTGTTTAAGTTCTTCACAGGTAAACTCATCTCAGAAACATTTGGACCTAAACAGGGTGGTGGAAAAAAAGAGAACCGGGGATATTATTGTTTTTTTTTTTTGCTAGGGGCTTTACGTCGCACCGACACAGATAGGTCTTTTGGCGACGATGGGATAGGAAAGACCTAGGAGTTGGAAGGAAGCGGCCGTGGCCTTAATTAAGGTACAGCCCCAGCATTTGCCTGGTGTGAAAATGGGAAACCACGGAAAACCATTTTCAGGGCCGCCGATAGTGGGATTCGAACCTACTATCTCCCGGATGCAAGCTCACAGCCGCGCGCCTCTACGCGCACGGCCAACTCGCCCGGTGGATATTATTGTTAGAATGTTGGTATTACTGATAAATAGTTTGAAAAGAAAGTACCTCGATATCTCGCATAGTTGTTATTTTATCAGCTGCTGAATTTAGCCAATTAGATCGCTTCGCTTGTGAATTCAAATGTGTTTCACAAGGCAATGTTGCTAGATCTATACGTAGCTGACGACCGGCTTGAAATCACCAGTCGAAAAAAAATCGTTTCCCATTGGAAAGATATGAACTGGGGCCTCCGAACTGGTTTTAAGCCACGTGCAGATTTAGGAACACCGCCTCGTACAGCCCATTTGAATTTGCCCGCGAAGCGATCTGATTGGCTAAATTGAGCAGCTGATAAAATATCATCGGAGCGAGATTTCAATTTTTTTCAAATTATGTATCAGTATGACCAATTCTCCAAAGCTCATATACCCTGCCTGCCGGGCTGAGCGGGTCAGACGATTGAGGCGTTGGCCTTCCGACCACAACTTGGCAGGTTCGATCCTGGCTCAGTGCGGTGTTTTTTGAAGGTACTCAAATCCTTCGACCACGTGTCGGTATTTTACTGAAGCGTAAGATAACTCCTGCGGGACTAAATTCCGGCACCTCGGCGTCTTCGCAAGCCGTAAGATATGTTAGTGGGACGTAAAACCAAAAACATTATTATTATTATTATTATTATTATTATTATTATTATTATTATTATTATTATTATTATTATTCGTGAATGGTCCCTTTCGGAACACACGAAGTTTTAATTATGATTTCGTTTGAGGAGAATACAGGATGCTTTCAACTGTTCATTGAAGATCCTCTTCCTTTCTTCCGTCCACTTGTTACCGGCTGTTTTTGGTTCTTCATTCTCTGGAGTAACTTGTCCAATTTCTTTCTATGTATGTTTCGATTCAAAATTTCTTCAGGTTGAATTTGTGCGTTCCTCATGTTCGCTTTTGTTTGTTGTGTCCGAGGGAATTTCTTCAGTTTATCAACTCTTTCAAGAATTTGGTGGGTTAGTCTGATTTCTGGAAGCCTCTTAACATGTCTATAAAATTTTAGCATCCTTTGCCTGACGTCTGCCGCAATATTAGATGATTTTTCTGTGGATTTCCGGGATTGGGGACGGTATCCTTCTTCCGTGTGTCATAACCCTAAATTTTCCTCGTGATTTTTTGTTCATTTAGTATATCGAGCTCGCCCTTTTTTTTTTGCCTACATAGGAGGCATCAGGTTTGATTACAGTATTGTAATGTTTAATCTTAACGTGCAGAGACATACATTTTTTGTTGTAGATTTCTCTTTTTCTCCCATATGCTCTGCTGAGTTTTTGGACACGGTTGTTGTGGGTTATTGTTTCTTGTCCGGTTGGTTCGAGGATTTTGCCCAGGTATTTGAAGTGAGGGACTCTGTTGATGTGTCCATATCTTGTGTTGAGACTGTGGATGTCTAGTTTTGAACAGAAAAATTCAGTTTTCCGGAAGGAGATATGAAATGCGACCTTTTTGGCACCTTCTTGGAGAATTTCAACTTGCCCAATGACTTTATTATTATTATTATTATTATTATTATTATTATTATTATTATTATTATTATTATTATTATTAACTTACCTCCAGGAAAGGTGTGCAGTGAGTGTATTACTCTCCTATTTGTCCCAGAAGAGCTGTAAATCGACAGGTTCGGAAAAGCCTGGTCGCCTCTTCATATCTTCCGTGTTAAATAGGGAGAAAATCTGCTTTATTATTTTATCTACGATAACCGTCTTCACACAAGCCTACAGGTTTGCTTGTTTTTGATATCCCGTACCTATGGCCACGGTGTAAATGGTCCTTTAAATCCACAAGCTGACATCCTACGGTTTGAGCCCCATGAACAGTTTTATTCAATTACCTATGGAACGGAAGAACAAGAAAGGTTTACGGTACACAAGCCAACCATCGCCAGTTCACTTGTAGGCGCCGTCAAATACTGTTAGGGTACACGGAAGAAGTATAAGAGCTAAAATACAGCGTTTTGTGCTATTACCTGACATATACGACATTCAAGACTAGACTAGACTAGAAGAGTACATGGCAACCATGTTTTCTTAGTGACTGACTGACGGCCGATGACAGGAAATTAATATCCGAAAACTAAGTCAGAATTTTTGGTACTGCACATGTGCGACAGATTTAATTATTGAACATTTCACTGTGGACACCACCCCTGTTCCTTTATAGACAGCACATGTGGTACACCTGCGAGAATGTGACATAAGCCAGGGCCGCCAACCCTTACTCGCGAAAGGAAGGGAGTGTACCAGCCGCGGTCCTCATTAGCTTGGATTCATCTAAATATGCAAACATGCGTAGCTCGTAATGGATTATTGAAAAATGCATAACCATAAATCATTGCAAAATCTGTAAGTATAACTATTCGGATAAAGGTAATCTTATGATCTACTTTCTTCGTTAATAAACAGGTAAGTATTGGCGTTAGGAGTTGAAGGGAAATGCCAAGTGGGTACGTTCGTTAGGTTGGTACTTTTCATGCGCATTTGTAGATCGAAGATGGAGGGGCAGTTCCCTACAGCCATTACCACGTGGTCGTCATAGTTGTGCCATTACTGACAATTAAAGTTTTCATATTTCCTTAATTAATGGCTCGTATATGGTTGCACATTGTGCGGTATTGTGTAGTTAACTAATTAAGAAATAATTCGTACATTCCAAGTGGATTTATTTGCGCTTTTTAGGCGTTTAATTGCGTATAAAAGTGCGATGAAACTAACGTCGAATGCTTTCAAAATAATGCTGGCTGGTTTCGTAGACGATGCGATGGATACAAAAATAACCTTCTGTGAGTACCACCTGAACACACTACTTCTTATTCTTGCTACTGTGTGAATTTTCAAACTTTTGTGTTTGAGTAATACAGTTTTGGGTGGGTCAGTAGGTCACAGGCAAGCATAAAGGAAGGATCTCTCCTCACTGCTGCTTCGCGTATCTTTTCATATCGTTTCAACATGCTTTTCTGATTCTCAAACATGCACTCGCGTTCGTAAATTGGGTACTGTAAATTGCTCCATAATGATCGGTCGCTCAAGCGGTATCGAAGTGATCTCAGATGTTTTCTTCCTTTGTTTTTAATTTCCGTTATTTAGTGGTTCATTGTGATTTCTATGGTGACTTTACATAATCAGTATGCATTATGTGATGTGAAGTGATCATTTTCTGCTGTAACCCATGGTGTGCATAGTTTGTGTTTTTATGTAAGTGTCAGATGTCGGCTTGTAACGTCATAGTTTCATCGTGGATGACCTTCAACAAGTTTAAGGGATGAACTATGACGTCATAACCGTGACTACCATGGCAAAACAGTCGTAACGCTTGGCAAATATTTGCATTTAATAATTACTTACAAATGGCGAAAAAACACAATGTTCTCATCTTCTAAGTTCCTTCTTTGGTCATAGTAGAATTCGACCTTTAGGTTAAAACATTTCTGAGACTCGAATTGGAGATAGTCGGCTTGTGTACCGGACCACAAGAAAGGTATGACCTTAAGTCCAGTATCAGAATAACATGTTAATATGGTGGACACTTCTGGACAATCGAAATGGGATGAGGATGTGTTTTCTTTAAAAGTCGGGACCAATTTTGAGCAGAGTTCTTAAACCTGATAAGTACGGAAAGGAATTTTAATCAGTAATGCAAACGTATTTAATGCGTTGAGTGCAACAGTGGACATCGGTGACTATTTTTGGACTTCTTGCTAGAACATGGTGGATACGGGTCTCCGCTTTGCAGAGGGTAAACCGAAAGTTTAGTCCCACACAGCAAAATTTCTGCAACAATAGACGCTCAACGTGTTAAGCAAGTGACAAGTATCATATAACCCGGTCTACAATTATGTCGATGAATTGCATAAGTTACATTTTAGGGAGTTCTAATAGTTCATATCCCTAATATTTATGCAAATCTCACTGCACAACTGTTGTGCGGGTTAGATGATGATTGCGACTTCCTTAAATACGTTTGTATTGTAACCTATTAGTGCCTAAAAATCTGTTCCCTACTGATAAGAGTAGAATCTTAGGAGTGTTATGGCAGGTAGGATAGGGCGGTGTACCTCATGCAATATTCAGCCCCCGGTTACCGCAGGAGGATCTGTACAGCTTGTGGGTTTCCCCTTCTCCTCGTCACCGCACACACCGGTTCATTGTCACAGCGCCCTAAGACGATTGTCTTGCTCTTAGCACCATCGATGCTTGCTTACTCTCCTAGAGCAACGAACAATAGCTCCTTCTAAGTGGGAAACATTGATGGAGTAGAAGACGGAGAGAGGTCACTTGCGGTAGATTTCATCAAGCCCAAGGGACGCACTGTCGCGAGACGTTTATTGTATACATGTACTTTGATCTCAAGGGGGAACGTAACCAATCAGGGGTAAACACTCGAATATTTTAAATGTTGTCGATATCATTGCCAATTCTGTTGTAAACAAGGTTGGGTTTACAAAAACACAACTTCTTTATTTGCTTCACATGTAAAATTACAATATTTACACTAACAAAACTGAAAGTTATCTCGAAGCAAAATGAACTATGAATTTGGAGAAAGAGTCTGTCTTTTGTACACTATATACACGTTGGAGTATTCACATTCACTACTATCTCGGAAAGATAGTCCTTGTAACCTGAACAGTTCTTGATAGTCGAAAACTATCAGAAGCACTGACGTAAATATCTCAGAGAGTCCTTCCTTGTTGAAGTGTCTGAGTTCATTAACGTAAGTTCAATGACTGAAGAGTTCCTACTTAGCAAAACTAAGTTGATAATGGGAGCTCGCATTAGCTAGGGAATGATAGTGGCATATAATGGTAAGACTGGGCATGGACAGCGGAATAGGCAAGAGGAGTGGTGACCCGAGGTGAGACCTCTTACTGCCAGAAATTCAGTCCACCTGGCCGAAGCACATTTTCAAGAGGAGTAGCCTCCGTGCTCGACGTAGGGTGTATTCTGGAGCTGGACACCGGGGTCAGTGGGCGTCTGGACAGACTAGGAGCTCCTTTTTATAGCACACACGACGTTCCAGGCACGCGCACTGAGAGCTGCGCGTCGAGGCTCGAAGAATAACACACTGGCACGCGTGTAGCTGGCTGGCGGATCGAGAAGGGAGCGACGGACATACAACATTTACATTATGTGAAAATTTATTTCTTGTCACTCAATGGGAAGTATTTTTTAAAATCCTTAATATTTGTAGCTGAATTAATGGAACCACACCATCAGCAACTTTAAAATGATAATGGGTCAATGATTCAAAACTTTGAAAATCATGTTTTTGACCTAATAATGTTTGTGTGAAATGTTCAGCATTATAACTCAACGGAAAACATTTTTTTAATTACTGTATATCTTTTGCTGCAGATACAGATTTACTATTACTACTACTAAACTTTACAACTCTATGGTTAGTTGGCAGCAGCTCTGCAAGGATCCGGTTTTGTGTCATTCTCTTCAGTTCTACATAAAATTGGCATCTTAGCTCCTCTAACAGTTGACCAATATATTCGAGTCTAGGCCTTCCCCTACAACTTCTTCCTTCCACAGAGCCCTCTAGGATGAAGACTAGTAAACTGTCATGTCAGATTATAGGTCCAATCCATGTATTTCTTCCTTCCTTCGTATTCATTGACAAGCACGGGGTTGCTATAACTCTTTCCATTACTTCCTCTACGGAACAGTATTCGTCTATAGCACCATTATTCAAAGGCTTCTACTCTCTTCCTCTCTGCCACCCCTAGTGTCCAGGTCTCACTTCCGTACAGAAGTATACTCCATACATATGTTTTAGCTATTTCCTCTGTTTTAAACTCGTATTTTTAGATGTGAAGGGCTTTCTCTTTTTATCGAAGGCTATCTTTGCTTGGTTAATTCCGCCAACCATATCTCTCTTACTTCGGTTATCAGCTGTTATTTTGCTTCCTAAGTAAGAAAACTCTTCAAAGTTACTGAGCGTGTTCCCTCGCAGAGTTATTTTCATTTTTCTTTTTTTTTCTATGAATTCATTTTCATGTTATATGTGAAAGTACTGTCCATTACTTACAGCATTGTCGTTAACTGTTTTTCACTCTTCGCTATTATTGCTATGTCTTCAACAAGACGAATTCTATCTATTCTCTCCCCTTGAACATTAACACCACCTATTTGTCCTAACTTCCCCTTGTTTCATCTAGAGCTTTCAGGATGTATCCATTGAATAGTACTGGTGAGAGGCCACATCCTTGTCTTACACCCTGTCTTATGTTTGCTTCTAGTTGTTTTCATCACCGCCACTTCTTTTTTTGTAGAGTCTCCAGATAACTCTCCTATCTTTATATTTGACTCCAGTTTCTTTTGGCATTTGAAATAACTGATACCATTCCACTGTATCAAATGCCTTCTCCAGATCAACAAAAGCAACATAGGTTTCTTTATTCTTTCTTGGACTTTTTTCTAATTAGAATTGCTTCTCTCGTACCTCTTCCTTTCCTAAAACCACATTGATCGTCAGTAAGTAAAGGATCTCTCATGGACTCAATTTTTCTTAGAATATATTAGTTAGAATTTTAGAATCATGTGATATTAAACTAATTGTACAATATTGTTCACGTTTTTTGCTGAGGGTGGCCATTCGGGTCTGTAATATAATCAGGTTACAATGTCATCAGAATTTATAACAAAGTATTCTACAAAAATTCACTTGACACATAATGAGAGCTAATACAAATCCTAAGTTCAGACATTCAAAAAGTACGTGGGCAGCGCATGGATCAGTTGCATATTAAGACACGTTGTCTGTTAGGTCATCAGCCCAGAGGCTGGTTGGATCCTCAAATAGCACCACCAAAGGTTATGCAGTTATAAGGAAACCGCAAAAACCAATGGCAGCACCAAAATGAGGCGTAGTAGGCAAGACGAGGAGTGAGGTAGTTTGCCATTGCTTTCCTCACTGGGTCAGAAAGTGCTATTGCAGCACGACTGACCCTATGAGCAACACCTTTCATAACACTCAGATGGACTAGTCTTGCTCTGAATGTCATTACTCAGCACCACCCATACCCCAGCAGCTTCCATATTGTCACAGCCATGGATGAGACTGGGACTTCGGTGGAAGCTGCACTTTACTCTGGCCTGTGCCAAGAGATGGATACAAAAGTACTGTATCCATCAAGAAATGGCAGCCGGCAAAAGACATGTTATCAGACCTATTTCTATAGAATACTGTGGAGAAGCACGAGTCCTCTAGTTGTTGTCATTTATATTATTTTTTGTTAATTTGTGAATTGACAACTTAGGATCACATTAACATTTCATTTTTTCCTTGTCTGAAGTTTCCTCTTCCTCCAGTGCTCCTTCATACTGACGTTATGCTGGTTCTTCTACTCATCCGTCTAGGCTTTTCCCGTCTTTGCAGTTCTTTCGACTTGAAACCCTTCCAAATTTAAAATAATGTTTTTCTATCTAACATCTGGACTTTCTGGATGTTGGAATTCTCTAGATCTTTACGATTTCCTCAATCCATGCCGTCGTTATCTTCTTGTTCCACAGGCAGTCGAATAACTTTGTGGTTAGTCTGGTTTTGTCCATTGTGTACAAATGTCCGAGAAATAATAACATCCTCTGAAATTTTCTCGATATTTTTGTAGACTTCATTGTTGTTGCAAAGTTTCCAGCCAGTTTCATTGTGGATTGGGCCCAAGATTTTTAGTAGTATTCTTCTTTCTAGGATCTCCAGCTACTCCAACTTGTAATTCATCGAGAGGCATTCTGTTTTTACTACAGTGTTATAATTCCTTATTTTGGCATTTAGTTAGTCTATAAGCTATCTCCGTTTTTGAGATACGATCGTCTACATCAGCTTTCTCTGGTCTGTTCCCTTGTATTATTTCACCGAGGTATTAGACATTTTTAACACTCTGAATCCCTCCAATCTCTGTTTCAGGGAATTGTGGTCCATGTTTTGTCATTCATCACCGGCTTGATCTGTTCTTTGGAGATCCTAAGTCCCGTCTTGCTAGCGATCTTTTCTAGGAGGTTGATCTGTATGGCCGCTTCCTCTAGGTTTACTGAAAGTATCGCAAAATCATCAGGGAAAGCCAAGCAGTTGACTTTGATTCCTCCCAATCTTCTTCCTAAGCATATCGAGGTTATCACTTGATTTTGAAGTTGTTATTATTACTATATGAAACCACGTTGGCCACGTTTCTCACGAAAACTCACTTCCAGTTATCTTCCTTCGAAGCGCTACTCCCAGGGTGTTTGAAATACACTACGAAAGTCTTTGGTGTAGCCACATTGAAAACAAGCAAATGTTATTAAGTTAGAGAACCTTGATGCCGGGAACGATTGAAACTCTTGCTCACGCCCTAACGTTAGGGCTCGCATGGAGGAGCTCTATGAATTACGAGGCACCATAAATACGGCCTTCCATTGCTCAAGTGTTAAGGGACTCCGACTTTATAGTCTTCGAGGACGTTCACGGTCTTTCTATCACAGGCAGCACCCGTCGAATTGACAAGACCACCGTGAGGGATAATAGATCCGACGACCAGATTCGAGAAATCCGAAACACAACCAAATGAGGTACATGAGGAAAAGAAAACAACATATGAACCGACCATCCCAACAGCAATACCAGTTAGATGATATGGAAGTAATAGCATTAATGGTTTGCGCTAGAGGAATCATTCCTCTGTTTTTTGCCCAGTCCTGCAAATCATTTAACCTCAATCAGGCATTAGTAAAAGAAATTGCAGTGACTGCCTTGAAATATTTCGTCCAGATCCTGAAGACCCATATCTCCCAAACAACATACAGAATGTCAAATGTGCTAACCAACTCATCATTACTTTTAATATTCATATTGTCTTTCTGTATACTTTGTCCTCGGGAGTAATCTTTAATTGGGAAAAGTCGAAATAAATACATATATGCATTAAACAAATTTTGTACGAAAATGGACGTGTGTGTGTGGTTTCTCAAATAACCGATTAATTTGTTATTCGCTTCAGTATGTTTGCGTTCTGACCTATACCTGCGTAAAACTCCGGGTTCTAGTTATCAGTTACGCGGTTGGAGAGATACTCCTACGAATTCAGCAGCTTTAAAGGTTGAAGTATATAACTATTCCGTGCTCCATTTTAATAATCCTAACTTGGTAGAAGCGAATTTCTGTGAAAAGACGAGAGAAAAACAATAATATTAATGGTACTGCTCAGACTTTAAGACATGAAGGAGTGTTAGGAATTGAATCTCCAGTCAAAGAGCTTACCTTTTCCAAGAATATTGTCTGGATACGTCCCGTTGTTGACCTGGATCTTGTTCTCAGACAGAGAATTTTAACATTTCAGTTTTCCATCCTGGGCATGAAGATACCAGGAAATGCCAGTCATTGAGAGTATTTTTGAAGAGAGGTAGGAGGCCGATATTTCGTCTCCTTAGCCGATTTTTACTTGTAAAAATTCAGGAATGTTATGGACTAGGCTAGAAATAGGTATATATATGACTGAATATATTCTCCGCTTACGCGCAATTTACATTGACACTATTGTAACGTAAGGTGTCAATATTTGGCATAAACACTACAAAACTAAACTACCAAAAATATGTTCGTAATTTCGACCCCACCAAATTTATGAAAAGTACAGTTAATTTAAATAATTTTTTCCTTTTTAATCTTACCAAACAGATTCCCTATAATGAATTGCGTGAAGGCCATTTATGAAAAATGTTTTCTTGATATGCTTTCTAATAAAGTCTTTCAGCGTTGCTCGTGGGATGTTAACGCTTTACTCGCACGTTTGTAATCCATTATCTTGTCCCTCATTGCCTTAATAGCCTTTCCCATAGCCTCCGTATCCCACTGCTTGCGTTTTCCCATCTGGACATCATAATACACATAAATAACAAATAAAATGAGAAATTACGAACATTCCCTGATTTATTTTAATGGCCGATACAGTAATTTACGCCAACCACTTCACTGTAGTGATTACACGCCAGGAACTACACTACACGACTGAAATGCAGTCTAGTATTTCATAAGCATATCGGTGCTCACTGTAAGAATAACAGGCTCTTAATTTAAATGCTGCACAAACTCAGCTCAGCGTGAAAAATGAATCTTCCTTGTGAATGGAAACTAAACGTGGTGCACACAACAAACTCTCACAACAAGACAACGGGATGAAGCTCCGGGTGTGCGTGCGGTTAAAAGTACGTACGAACTGTGCAAACTGGAAATTCCTAGGGCAGGGCCTCTAAGGGTGCATGCACCTGGTGCATGCACTGTGCACGGTGCAAAAGACGACTTCACTTGGTCGACCAGAGTGCAGACCCCCACTCCTCGATTTGGAGCAATAGCGCTGTCTCTCTCTTTCCCCACGCCTGTCTCGCTCGCTCCCCCGGTCTCCCTCTTCCTCACTTCCTCCGTAGCGCTCCAAATCCGAACCGAGTTGAGCCGAGCTTAGCCGAGTAGCCCAGAGACGAAGCGTTGGTCCAAGCCGAGCGGAGTGGGACCGATGCACTGTGCACAGGAACTCTGCGCCGCAGTTTGCACGCGTGAGATGTTGGGTGTTTGAGAGGCCCTGTCCTAGAGGGACGAAATTAGGTGCGGGGACGGAATTTGGCCCCCCTCCCTTACTATTTCATTGGTGATTACATTGTGATCTTCAAACTTCCCCAAATTTCGTTGTAGCAGTAATAATATCAATAATAATGGAGCTTACAAAATCACCTGGAACACATACAATAAATATGAATTGAAGAATGCAAAATTACGACATTACAACACAATCATCAAACCCGAAAATTGGCGGCAGGTCACTAATTAAAAGCATCGAAAAACAAGAGAGGAATTTTCTCAGAAAAATCCTAGGACCAAAATACGAAAATGGATTCCTTTTTTTTAAATGCTACTCGTTTAAAGTTGCGCTAGCTTATCGAACGTTTTGGCGATGGAAGTTTGGGAAAGGGCTGGGATTGGGAAGGTAGCGACCGTGGCCTTAGTTGAGGTACAGCTCCAGTATTGGGCTGGTATGAAAATGGGAAAGTAAGAAAAACCATTTTCAAGGCTACCGAAGGTGGGATTTGAACCCACTATCTCCGGAATTATTATTATTATTATTATTATTATTATTATTAATTTTCTAATTGTAGGTACAGTTTATGGATGGTGAATGGAGAAAGGGCATAGCCCCACATACACGAAAGTGCTTCCATCACTCACAGCTGCGCGACCCTAACTGCAGGGCCAACTCACTCGGTCTGGTGAAAAAATACAGGAAATTTGTTAAAGTCACAGAAAAAATCAGAGATACAATTGAAACAGTCATTTAAAAAAGGGGAAGTGTCCAGAAATGTAACTTTCTAGAAGGAAAAAAACATTTAAAAGCTAATCTTGTTATTTACGTTAAATGTATGTGTTTTTTGACCGTTAGTGTTGATGGTTGTGGCTAGGTTACTGGATAAAATATAGAGTAAGGATGAAGAACGATATGAAAATTCGCAGATAAAAAAGTGGATGTGTGCCCTTTTTATAATGATGTCAATTAAATTCAGTTTTGCAACAAAAACAAGTTGTTTACTCAGATAATTTGGAAACACTGTGTCGTTTTTCTACATTAATAATAATTTGAATGGTGATTGTACTAGGCGGTACACCTCCACGCAATTAATTTAAAATGTGCGCCAATTGAAACTCCTCTGCTGGAGGAAGTCTGAACTTTATTGACGGTATTAATTTTCTACTTTCTCAGAAGATGTCACCACGTGGAAAAGTTTGAGTTTTTGAACTGTGTCATTTTTGATGTGTTTTTGTTTCACTTGTAGTTAGAAGTGTGAACTTTCTCTTCTAGAGGACACTACTGAAGATCAACAACGGTGCACTCTAGTGCGAAGTGAAAGAACTGTTTTTTGGAGAAAATTTAATTTCAAGAGTTTGTTCTTTGTTAAATTTCTTTCAGTCATTGTTTAAGTTGGCAATATTCACCCCTTCTTTCCCCTTGTGTTGAACCTAACCAATCCCGAATTTCTTAAATTAATTTCTATCCAATCAGATGTATCTTCCCCCAACTTGAATATGATGCTGTGTCCTACCCAATAAAGTGTTTGTGGGAGGGTGTTTTCATTCCCCTAACGCCTAGAAACTTCCGCGAGAGTATTTAAACTGCTGATTTTTGGGTCTCTCGGCCACTTCTGTTCCATCTTTCAGTGTGTTAAGTACATAGCAGGGGGCGGGAAGCGCCTCTTTCTTCGGCAGCGGTCAACAACAAGGTAATGGCCGATTAATAAATTCTTTCTTTGCTAGCTCAGCAGTTTAACTTTCGGGGCGGGTTCTAAGCGTTCCACTATGTAACCTTTTCCTAAAATGTAACTTCTCTTTTCATCTATTCTCTTGTAAAGCTACATACTGGGATAGAGAGTGCTAACCCTCTCGAGCTCCCACTCACATTGTCTTGAGGTGAACTTATTTTCTCAACCAATTCTTCCGTAATGTAATGTAAATTGTTATTTTCTTAAGTCACCTCTGTAGTATGGGATTAGCCCTTGCACTAACGGCCTAAGGCCAAGTAGGTCTTAAACAAAGTGTATTAGGAGTGCAAGTTCGCCTCCCCTCAAATTGTATTTTAGAGGTCATGTATTAACCTTCTTGTCATTTAATAGACCTCAGTAGGTTGGGTATTTTACCCCTGTGTATATGTCCTTTGAGGACAGCTTAAAGGTGGAGTTTGGTGTGGCCTGGGAGAGGCTTAAATTTGAGAGCGAGTGGCTCTTTTGAAAATTGTATATTGTATGCCTCGAGGAGGCTTTTCAGTGTAATTTGGAGCAAGGGCTCCTAGGTATGAATGGGGTTTTCTGCCCCTCTGTTAAAATTGTGTTTGGGGTAAAACTGAGCTGATTGCCCAAGAATTTGGTTTCTGACTTTTGAAGCCCCAAATAGGGTACCTATGTAAATGTATTCTTCAATCGTGTTTCGGCTACTAAGTACCTGTTCTATTTGTTGTTACCTAATTTTGCAAAGAAAATATAACCTTGTTAAATTTTAAAATTAATTTCACTTTAGTAGCTTGAGACCTATTCACCACCCAGCACCTTCTTTCATGCATAACTACCACCAAAACACGGTAACAAGTGGTAGCAGAGCGTGGTTGAATGGGTCTCAATTTAGCCCCTTTTGACGGCTACACATTGTTTTGATCCGAACTCTAACCATTTTCTCAGTTGCTGGAATTTTTTGACCTTTTCAAAATTGGTCTGTCATCATGCCCGGCCCTCGCGATGTTCTCCTTCTTAACTATTTGCGCAAGGAGGAGTTGATCTATGAATTAACTATCAGAAATGTGCAATCTGGAGGCACGGTTGCAATAGACACTAACAAGCTTAGAGAGTCCCTTGATTTGCCCATTTCCATCCCCAATTTGGGAGAGAAAGAAATTGACGACTCTCTTTCCACGATCACGGAGAATATTACTGGGCTAGCTTCTGTAGTTAGTTTTTTTGATGAAAATGATCCGTCTCCTAATCAAATTAAGCGTGTGCAAGGCAGGCTATATCATTTTTCGAATAGGGTTAACGATCTGTTGTCTCTAAAACTGAATGATGTTCAGAGGAAGGAAGCTAGTACGCTCCTGGAAAATATTTCCGAATTATCTAGTAAGGTCACTCAATTGTTAACTGGGGAAGTTCCTCCCAAATCTGATCAACCCACCATAGTAAATGCAGGTAGTGAGGAAGCGCCTCCCAAGGGAGAAGTTAATAGAATAACCGTTGCTGCTCAAACTATCCCTGCCCCATTGGACAACGAATCCGAACGTCGTGCATCATTGAGTAACATCCGTTCTGAATTAACTTCCTTACCATTGAAACCTTTACCTACTATGTTACCCGGGTTTAGCAGCTTGCCTCATCCATTGGCAATGTTGCTCAGAGGTATCTCTAAGTTTTCCGTTAATACCACCAGTGATGTAATTTCATTTTTAAGATTTCTAGTGGAATTTCAGGATCATGCCCTTGTTTTTTCTCTTTCTCCATGTCAAATCTTGCAAATTATCTATCCGTATGCTATTGGTATTCTCTCTGATAAAATCGTAAGAGCCATTGCCGAGCAATCATCTATTGAGGATTTCCATGCCCATTTGCTAGCTAACTTCATCCCTGCTAGGGCCAGGTCCTCCCTTATTCAGAAGTACTATTATCGTGTACAGCGCTTGGATGAAAACTTGGCTGATTTCATACAGGACATTAAGTTTTATACTAGGGTGTTTGCCCTTCATTTCCCTGAAGATCAGATTGTACAGGCTATTGTAGAGGGAATTTCACCTCCCTATAGGTCATATTTGTGTTTCGCGGCGTGCCCGCAAACTTTCTCGGAACTTGAAGCATTGGCCGTCTCAGCGGAAGGAGTTAGATACGCCGATTCTTTGCGTGTCGCGAAAGAACCCCCGCCTTCCATTAGTAATACTCGGCCTCCACCTCGCCGATCAGTCACCCCTCGTAAATGTTATGCTTGCGGGTCGCCTGACCATCTGCGCAATAAGTGTCCTCTGATCAAGTCTAGTAGGGCAAATAATGGAGCGGGTTCATCACAAGGCTGTTTTAAATGTGGGGCTTTCTCACATATCGCAAAGAATTGTCCCAATTCGAATAGCACCCCCTCCTGCTCAACTTCTGGTGTAACTTCCAACAACAATCAAAAGTGACTAGTGGCTGCGGCTGAGTCAACTAATTCTGCTTCCCAAGGCTCAGCCCCTGGCAAAAAGGTCGAGAATTCAGGGAACGATAAGTCTTCGAATACATCATTTGAATGCCCCAAAGAGTGTCTCAGGATTGCGGCGGATACCCCCGCACCTGTTCCTTTTCTTAAGATTGAGTTAAATAACGAGCCTATAACAGCTCTCTTAGATTCAGGCAGTGTTTGTTCGATTATTTCGGCTGAATGGTATTCTAAATTGAAAGCTGTTTGTAAACTACCTGACTACGTCTCATCTCCTATTCAATATGTTTCGGCTAATTCATCTCCATTAGAAATTCTAGGTTCCGTACTGGTCAAAATTCGTATTCTTAAATTTACATGGAAAATTAAATTGTTTGTGGCTAAGCACCTGTCTTGCCCCCATCATACTGGGAGCGGACTTTATTTCTCACACTGGTCTTGTGCTCGATCTTCAGAGTAAGTCGTGCACATTCAAATTTGCGTCCAATTGTAAAATTCCCTTGTTAAAGTGTAATTCTGTGTCATGTTCATCTATTTCGCCTACCCAGGATGAGATGTTGTTAGACCTTAGACATCTACCTGAGGAGCAGGCTGATAGTATTCGTAAATTATGTCAGTCATTTCCAGAGGTGTTCCCTGATACTCTTGGTGTTACTGACCTTATTGAATACAAAATTGAGGTCACGGATTCGATTCCTGTCCGTTTTCCACCTTATAGGCTATCTCCACCTAAAATGAAGGCTCTGAAAGAAATTATCGATCAGATGTTGAAGGATGGTATTATTAGGCCCTCTAAGTCGGCGTATTCATCGCCTATTTTTCTAGTCCCGAAACCCCAAGGAGGCTTCAGGCCTGTCATTGATTACAGGGCTCTCAATCGGAAGGTGGTGTTGCAATCTGTGCCCCTTCCTGACCTTCATTCTTGCTTTTCATGGTTTCGTAAGGCCAAGTTCTTCACTATCTTGGACTTGAATCAGGCCTATAATCAAATTCCCCTTGCCGAAGAGTCTAAACACCTTACAGCGTTTGCCACGGACTGGAATTTATACGAATACAACCGCGTGCCTTTCGGGCTCCCCACGGGGGCAGCTGTGCTCACTAGGCTACTAGATAGGGTCTTCTCCGACATCAAATTCGAGTACTTATATCACTACTTAGATGATGTCGTCGTATTTTCAGAGACTTTTGAAGAACATCTAGATCATCTGCGAGAAGTTCTCGATCGCCTTCGTAAGGCTGGGTTAACTGTTAAGTTGTCCAAGGTTGCCTTTGCTAAGCCCTCTATGTCATTCCTAGGGCATATTGTGTCACCCGATGGGGTAGCAGTCGATCATTCTAGAACACAGGCCATCCGTGATTTTAAACCTCCCAAGGACATTAAAGGCATCGCCAGGTTTATTGGTATGGTGAATTTCTTCAGAAAGTTCATTCCTAACTTTGCTAATAGAGCGGCGCCCTTAAACCTCCTTCGTAGGAAAGGCATCAAATTCGAGTGGGGACCTTCTCAACAAGCCGCTTTTGAAGATCTTAAATTAGCGCTTTGTAATGCCCCTGTCCTTGCTATGCCTGATTTCTCGAAGAAATTCATTGTCCAAACCGACGCATCGTCGTCAGCAGTAGCTGCAGTCCTTCTTCAAGAGACTGAACTAGGGAGGCGACCCATCGCCTATGCGTCTAGGACATTGTCGGCTCAAGAAGCCAAGTATTCCATCTATGAGCTCGAAGGTTTGGCAGTCTTATTCGCCTTAGAAAAGTTCCGTCTCTATCTGGAACACGTCAAATTCGACCTGGAGACAGATAATCAAGCATTAAGCTGGGTCTTAGGTAGGCCGCGTCGTACTGGTCGTATAGCCCGTTGGGCCATCCGTATTTCTGCCTTCCATTTCAATGTCAGGCATATCCGAGGTACCGAAAATGTTGTCGCTGATGGACTCAGCCGTATGTTTTCAGACGACGTTGAGAACCATGAACAGGTCGACAATTCATCACCTCCCGAGTCCATGCTATCTGAGGTTAATGCCATCCTAACAGATGCTCCCATGCTTTTTAGGGATATCGAGAAATACCAACGTGAAGATCCGACGCTGGCTCCGATAATGGAAACCCTTTCTTCTGGGGAACATGTTGTCCCTTATGTTCTGAGGAATGGTGTTTTATGTTGCCCTTCGAGGCATGACAAGATGATGAAAGTTGTCGTTCCAGCTGTTCTGGTACCTATGATCTTCAAGTATTATCATGAGACCCCACTAGGAGGGCATCTGGGTATCTTTAAAACTCGTGAAAAGATTCGTGAAATGTTCATCTGGAAAGGTATGGACGGTGAAATCCGTGAACTTGTAAAAGCTTGTAAATCTTGTTTGCTCAGTAAACCCACCATGTCCACCAAGGTAGGCCTTTTGTCTTCGCATCAAGCGTCGCGCCCCATCGAACGCCTGTATATCGATTATGTAGGACCCTTCCCCCAGTCAAAGGGTAATGCTAACAAGTTCATCTTTGTGTGCGTAGATGGTTTTACCAGATTTTCTTGGTTATTTCCGACTAAGCTGGCTACCGCTCAGTCTACCATTACCTGCTTAAATTCTATTTTTGCTTCTTTTGGTCCGTGTCAATATATTGTATCTGATAATGCTAAGGCTTTTACATCTAATTTATTTCGTAAATTCTGTTTTGACTTATCAATCTCTCATGTAACTACTTCTGCTTATTACCCTCAACCATCTCTGGCTGAACAGGTTAACCGTAATCTCAGGTCCGCACTTATTGCCTATCATCATGAAGATCATTCCAGGTGGGACACGTCCCTGCATTGGATAGCTTTTGCTTTGAATTCGGCGGTTCATGAATCTCACAAGTTTACTCCAGCTTCTTTGATGTTCAAGTTTGTTCCCAACTCGCCGCTCTCTAACCTCTGGTCTCTGAATGACATTCTACCCGAGACAATAGATCCGGATAACATTAAAGATCTTTGGAAGAAGGCTAAAGCCAATCTTAAAGTGTCTCATGAAAAGGTTAGGGAAAGGTATGATCGTGGACGGAGACCCACCCCTTTGAAGGTAGGTGACCAGGTTATGGTCAAAAATGTTGTTCCCGCGGGCAAGCTTGCCCCCAGATTTCATGGGCCATGCATCATTCTCGATTTTCTCACACCGGTTACATTGTTAGTAAGCAATCCAGCCACCGAGAGGATATTTAGGGTTCACCTGTCCCAGGTGAAACCGGTGTAAATTTTGTGTCAACTTGCTTCATATAATTTGATAGGAATATGATGGTTATATTTTGTTTTTTTTTGAATTCCACTCTTAAGGCATTCTGCTCCTTCTATTATATTTTATTTTATATGTAAGCATTTCTTGTAAACCTCCCCGATTGTTAAACTGCCATCCTGTCCTTGCCACGGCCATTACCACGCTCCCGTCTCCTGCTCCAACACACACTGTGGCTTCATAATATTAAATGCCATGGATATCTACACGCCGCTGGCCCCTCAACCTCTCCATAATGCCTGTGCCCTCAAAAAAGATGATGGTCCAACACAATTCTGCCGCCTAGTTTTATGTTTCAGTGCCCCCGCAGCCGCGCGGCGCTGTGCCGCGGCTGGGTTTGAGGACGGCCCCCCTCGGCCCCAGCGAGGACGACATGTGCACGGCGAGCCGGAGCTCTCCTCCCGGCCAAGGCTGATGTGCGGCGCACAACCTGCTACTTGCCCGCCGCCTGTATATGTTCACCGCGGGCGCGGCGTGCTTCAACACCCTTGCTCCCCTCATAGTGCGGGCGAGCGGTATCTCAGGGTACTTGAGGGGTCCGAGCGGCCTCATTTGGACGCAAGCTGCAACGGCCGGTCTGGCCATCCAACTTCATTAACCTCAACTACATGAACAGTTACTATAAGCAATGACTACACTTGGGAAACCAACAAGCAATATTTGGTGGACATTGCAAAATTCTTCATCACTTTTAAGTATTAAAAGTTTATCTTCAGAATTCAACTTCTACAACTTAAAGACTATACTTCTCCTGCAACAAGAAAATTTTGAAACCGATACAAACCAAATTAAGAAAATCTTATAAATTTTTTTGTTGGCAATCAATCTCCATATCTACATCAAGCCTGGGACCTGGTTTCATATATCACCCCTGGTGGAACTTTTGTGGGGGGAGGTCTGTACCAGGCGGTACACCTCCACGCAATTAATTTAAAATGTGCGCCAATTGAAACTCCTCTGCTGGAGGAAGTCTGAACTTTATTGACGGTATTAATTTTCTACTTTCTCAGAAGATGTCACCACGTGGAAAAGTTTGAGTTTTTGAACTGTGTCATTTTTGATGTGTTTTTGTTTCACTTGTAGTTAGAAGTGTGAACTTTCTCTTCTAGAGGACACTACTGAAGATCAACAACGGTGCACTCTAGTGCGAAGTGAAAGAACTGTTTTTTGGAGAAAATTTAATTTCAAGAGTTTGTTCTTTGTTAAATTTCTTTCAGTCATTGTTTAAGTTGGCAATATTCACCCCTTCTTTCCCCTTGTGTTGAACCTAACCAATCCCGAATTTCTTAAATTAATTTCTATCCAATCAGATGTATCTTCCCCCAACTTGAATATGTTGCTGTGTCCTACCCAATAAAGTGTTTGTGGGAGGGTGTTTTCATTCCCCTAACGCCTAGAAACTTCCGCGAGAGTATTTAAACTGCTGATTTTTGGGTCTCTCGGCCACTTCTGTTCCATCTTTCAGTGTGTTAAGTACATAGCAGGGGGCGGGAAGCGCCTCTTTCTTCGGCAGCGGTCAACAACAAGGTAATGGCCGATTAATAAATTCTTTCTTTGCTAGCTCAGCAGTTTAACTTTCGGGGCGGGTTCTAAGCGTTCCACTATGTAACCTTTTCCTAAAATGTAACTTCTCTTTTCATCTATTCTCTTGTAAAGCTACATACTGGGATAGAGAGTGCTAACCCTCTCGAGCTCCCACTCACATTGTCTTGAGGTGAACTTATTTTCTCAACCAATTCTTCCGTAATGTAATGTAAATTGTTATTTTCTTAAGTCACCTCTGTAGTATGGGATTAGCCCTTGCACTAACGGCCTAAGGCCAAGTAGGTCTTAAACAAAGTGTATTAGGAGTGCAAGTTCGCCTCCCCTCAAATTGTATTTTAGAGGTCATGTATTAACCTTCTTGTCATTTAATAGACCTCAGTAGGTTGGGTATTTTACCCCTGTGTATATGTCCTTTGAGGACAGCTTAAAGGTGGAGTTTGGTGTGGCCTGGGAGAGGCTTAAATTTGAGAGCGAGTGGCTCTTTTGAAAATTGTATATTGTATGCCTCGAGGAGGCTTTTCAGTGTAATTTGGAGCAAGGGCTCCTAGGTATGAATGGGGTTTTCTGCCCCTCTGTTAAAATTGTGTTTGGGGTAAAACTGAGCTGATTGCCCAAGAATTTGGTTTCTGACTTTTGAAGCCCCAAATGGGGTACCTATGTAAATGTATTCTTCAATCGTGTTTCGGCTACTAAGTACCTGTTCTATTTGTTGTTACCTAATTTTGCAAAGAAAATATAACCTTGTTAAATTTTAAAATTAATTTCACTTTAGTAGCTTGAGACCTATTCACCACCCAGCACCTTCTTTCATGCATAACTACCACCAAAACACGGTAACAGTGATAATTAAAGCCCGGATTTTTATGCAGTAACAGGTTAGATTGCAAAGTAATTTGGTTAGAAGGAAGAGTCGGCCACCCGCTCTTCCATAATGTAGCAGGAGTAACATAAATTATAGGGGTGCTGATGGGCCGTACCCCTAATGTTTATGCAAACCCCATAGCATAATCGTTGTGGAAGTAGACTATACTTGCTACTCGCTTCAGTAAGTTTGCATTCTAACCTATTAATGCTCAAAATCCGGGCTCTAGACTGATAATCAAAATCATCGTCTGTCACACGAGCAGTTGGCCATGCAAGTATTTCGATGAAAAAGTCGTTGTACTCCACCGGAATGTATATTTGTAGATGTTTTCATCTTCCCCGTCAACAGGAATTAGTTCTTCGTAGGCTAGTTCGTTAGGAAGCTGGACGTTGCTGACTAGTTTCAAATGGAAGGTGTGTTCAATAAGGTCGTTGATGAACTGTTTTGTCCGTACGGTTCCTGGATCTTTGGCAGCGAAAACGAAGTGCATGAGTGATACTATCTGGAAACGAATGTTTTAGTTGGTAGGCACTCCTCTTCCTCGAGATTCATCCGATAGTCCTCCCCTCTTATAAAATTTCGGCCACCATGCAGTAAAGTTCTTACACCTTTCTTGCGCTTTCTAGGGCCACCAGAACACACAGAAACTGTATTAACTTATGTTATAATATTTTGCAATGGAAGTTACTAAACAAGTGAAGGTGTACTCAGATGTTTGCCCAGAGAGGAGGCAGCTGTTCGTTTCTATAAGCAAGGAAGTCCTTCAAGAAAGGGCACTTGTTTAGGAACATGTGCCATTTCTTGAATGACTCCAAACACACACAAATCAACCTTAAATATCAGCACATTACTGGTTCTGTAAGTGTCGCTCCTTTTGTGAAAAGGTACACGAGAGCGAAAAAAGTTAATCTGCAATAAATGAAAAAGCGATAATTTAGACGTGTGACCTTTTCTGAACGACTGATTCAATTAGAGAAAGGCGTTTAAAATTCTACGGACACCTGCACAGAATGGATAATAACAGGCTGACAAAGAAACTCTTAAACCTAGCACTAAATTTCTTCAGCTTCTCCCAGTTATTTCCAGCGTTGCTGGAACATCACAGACTCATTTTGGTTCTTTCCCGGGGGTTTAAGACTGAATGCCCCGACTGATGCCACGATGTCCTTGAGATGAAAGTCTTGACACAGGATCGACCAGGATTCGAACCCCGGCCTTATGGGTGGGAATCCATCAGCTAATCCACTGAGATAATCATCCCCATCCCCTGTGGATATCCCCTGCCTGTCGTAAGAGGCGACTAAAAGGATCAACCAAGGCAGTAGCGGCGCTAAGAAGCTCGCCCTCCGCCCATACACAATAATTAAAAATGGGCCCCTCATTATCTGATAAGGAAAGTTACACAAGTTTATTTCGTATTGCAAGGTTGTATATTATTACAATGAACAGCATCGATAATAATAATAATAATAATAATAATAATAATAATAATAATAATAATAATCAGAAGAAAAAGAACTTTTTGAAAACAACAGATACATAAAAGCTATAAGAAAAGAAAAATTCTAAGCAAAATATGGAGTCCATTGAATATTGAAAATTAGGAGATCAGACACAGAAAGAATTCAGTCCTCTACAAAAATAAAGAAACTAAAAGAATGTCTGATACGATCACGAAGTGGACAGATCATGCCAGACACCCAAAAGAAAGGTTTAATCACGCGTACAAGAATAAGAATTGCAATCAATGGACGCAAAATATGAAGATGAATATGGTAGAGATGGGAATAACGTCAGATATCATACAGACAGAACAATGTTTAGGAGGTTGACATAAAATTTCAAGGGTTCCCAGGAGAAAGAAAAGAAGGAACGGAATGAGACCTGGACAGGAGAGAGGAGGAAAACACAGTGAAATAATGAATAACTATTGGAAAGCAAGAAAGTAAGCAGGAAACAAACAAAATCCATAAAAGAAGTGATGATGACGAAACTGTGCTAGCGGTTAATCGTTCGTCATTACTAGAGTCCGGATTATTAGGTGCTGATAGGTTAGAATGCAAACTTACTTCAGCCAGTAACAATTATACCCTACAATGTACAGCGGTTATGCTATGAGATTTGCATAGATATTAGGGGTACAGCCTAGAGAACTCCTTGAATTTATGCTACTTTTCCTACATTTTGGTACAACGGGTTGCATGACACTTCCTACAAACCAAATTACTTTGCAATCTAATCTATTACCACCTACAAATCCGAGGTATAGTCATTACAATCAATGATGTCTAAGATTGTATCAACGGTGAAAAAATATGATATGAAGATCAAAACGAAAACTCAATCCCCACAGCAAATACGACTGATGATCCACGGCACCAAGGTTGATCAAGTACAGAAGGTGAAGCAATGGGGCGTTTACTAGTAACAATTAGCAGAAAAACCTTGACTGCTCTCAGCAGGTGTCGTGAAACTATACGCCAACGCACACCAAGGCGGCCGACAATACGCGTACATTGTTAGGGCGTTTCCGTAGGGAGGAACTGGACCATTCTCTCCAAAGCCCCGACCTGGCACCCAGTAATTCCCATCTCTTCGGACCGATGAAGAATCACCTGGTCGGTGAGTGGATCAACGACGATTCGGCCTTTCAGCACGCCGTCATGATGCGGCTTCAGAGACTGGACGTAGATTTCTTCCATGTTGGCATGAGTGCCTTGGTGTACCGTTGGAACAAATGGTTGAACGATAATGGTGACTATGTTGAATAGTAATGTGCATCAGTGCCCTACTACTGCGTATTCACCTCTAAAACAAAGTGTGCGAGCCCTTGCTACCCGTTTTGTCATAAGTATATCTCATGGCTGGGGTCATCCGAATATTTAATATTAAACACAATGTGTGCATAGGATTTTAAAAATATAGAAATTCACTGTCAATACAAGGTTTCATCTTTTGCATAATGAGAGAGGGGAAGTGTCCTTTGTGTGCAGTCGAACAGGTGCTATAGTCAACAATGTGAGCCGCAGATTACACAGAGTCGCTCGATACCTGGTGAAAACCTTTCTTGTTACAAATACGGCTTTGAAAGCCGTGAATTGCTCCTCTCGTATAGAGGTGAAGTAGCTCAAAATTGGCTGCTTTCCACTCATCATTGTTCATTGTGGGAGTATTAAAGAATTCTGGTTCTATTTCTGCGGTTTTCTCGGACCGTTCGTCCAGCAACCTTTTGGTAGCTGGGGTTGGTATCAGATAAGTTGTCATCAGGTCTTTTGTGAAGGAAGTTATTCTTGCTAGCTAGTATAAAATTCAATTTGGTGAAAACTTTCAGATGCAGACTGCTCTTTTTATGCATCTGGCTTCAGTTCTGTCCAAGGATTTCAGATTTCTATATGAAAGTTACGGCCATGTTATCTCCATTGCATACGATACTACTGGTGCAAATGACATAACTGTTCTTAGTGAAAGGGATTTGTGACTGCGAATATTGATTGAGGCCTTTATCGCAGCCACTCTTCTATCTTAACTGTGCTGGTGAAAGTGAATCCAGTGATTTGTAGAGTCACCCTAAATATTTAAAAAATTTGACTATTTCAATTGTTTGGTTTCCGCAGAAAAATATATTCGTTGATGCTGATTTCCCTCCTTTCCGGAACTTCATGACCTTCATCCTACTCTGGTTTATAAGCATGTCATTCTTTTGAGACCATTCCACAAGTCTATTAAGGGCGTCTTGTAATGAGTTCTTGCTGTTGCTGAATATAACCGTATCATCTGCATGTAAGTAGCCTACATGTTCACATGTCCACTTACTACCTTTTGTATCAGGTCATGTGTGATCATATTAAACATCATGGAGCTTAGGGGGTCACCTTGTAGTACACCAATCGTTTGTATGATGTCTTTTGACTGAAGAAGACCATCACTTCCATGATGTTCAGTATTAACTGGAGGAAATGATCATCAGATCCTAAAGCTGCTTCGAGCTTCTGGAAGAGGAGGCCCATAAAACGCCGTCATTTGTAGTCAATGAATACAGAGAAAGCGTGCCCCTTTGGTTTCCCTATTGAATCTCCAATATACTCGATTACACAGTGAATATTTTGTAACATGACGCGACGACATATGTGACGGAAGTGTGTAACCATAGCAACCGTGCAGGCAGTGACGTAAGGTATGGATGGATGGTCAGACAGTGTTACCTAGTAACCGTGCTGGCTATGTCTTACGGCTGGTTGCCATCTGTAATTAGCAGCCGTTGATGGATGGCCATGGCCGGGTGACACATTCGTAGATCACTTGATTTTCGCAAAGGGAAAAGTGGTTTCTTTCTCACTTACTTTTTCTTTGCAATTAAATACTTTGCCTGGATCAGAACTCGAGCAAATAATCTTCAAAGCTTTCAGGACTCGACTGCTATTTTTGTTAAAGTTGCCTGGAAGGTACAGGGCGACCCAGAGGTCCGTTAACATTTGACGAGGCAATACTCCAAGGAATATTGGAGGTAGAGAGGTTATAATTGACACTCATTATTGGCATGACATGGGGTTTTGATACCAAAAATGTACACAAAATGATCAGCAGATGGCGCTGGACAGCAACACTTCAGGTACAAATAGCCACACATGCTTGTCATGACATGGGGTTTTATTGACACTAACAATGAGTGCACAAAGAGGTCAATAGATGGCGTGGACAGAAACGTGTCAGGGATGCCTCATGCGACCCGTGTGTGGTATAAAAGGAGCTGTCGTGAGAGAAGGGGTCAAATATGCCAGCAATCGCCGCATGTTGACGTTACCAGAAAATAGAGTGTTAGTGAAGCTTTAGTGTACTTTATGTTAGTGTCAATAACACCCTATGTCATGCCAATCATGTGTGCCAGTGATCACCTTTCTGCCTCTCATATTCCGTGAAGTATTGCCTCGTCATATGTTAACGGACTTCTGGGTCAGCCTGTATGTATGTATGTATGTATGTATGTATGTATGTATGTATGTATGTATGTATGTATGTATGTATGTAAGTTAATCATCCCAGAATTTCGGGTGAAGTATCTCAATTAATACGGCAGAGCAAGACTTTCTTTTCGGTTGTAATATTGACGTTCCTCCCTATTAATGAACCCTTTTCTTCCTTCTTAAATCTGGACGCAGTGATACGTATAATTCAATCCTCACTTCAGACTTCTCCCCGCGCGCATGTTGGGGAGGAGATTGAGTCAGACAAGGGATTTAATGTGACAGAGTGAAATCCATGGAACGGAAAAATAACATTTTAATGGGAGATCTCCTTCTTTTTCTAATAAGGGAGTAGAAGTGTTTCCTGTCATTATACCCAATGAATAAACTGTGTAAACAAGTAGAATTCGTAAGTGTGGAATGGTGTTGCGTTGAATGGCTCAGTTAGTAGAGCAGTGGCCTTTTCAAGACAAGCTGGTGGATTTGAACCGGGTGAAACCGGTGGTATATGACCACACCGTCATGCTGGAATATTCATCGGCACATAAGGGGTCTGCTTGGAGGGGAGAAAATCCCGTACGTCGCCTACTCTGAAAACCGTAAAAATACACCTTATTTTTCTTCTTCTTCGATTTGCCTCATGACTGAGGCGTCGTGACGATCATAATATTCAGCCATCTAGCCGATGAACCATACTTCGCCATTCTTTCCTATCTAAAGCTTTTAATCTGGTTGCTCTGAGAGAACTCTGTAGAGGGCCGTTCACCATGTCAATCCATCGTGTTGGTACTCGTCGTCGTTGTCTGGTTCCCTGAACATTGCCCTCAACAATCAACTTTCGAAGACTACAATCTCGGCGCATTATATGTCCAAACTAGCGTACGATTCGCTGGGAGATCTTACACGATAGACGAACTTTTATCTGAAGTTGATTCAGGATTGATGTGTTCGTATGATGAGCTGTCCTAGAAATCCTCAACATTTTCCTCCAGCACCACATTTCAAAGCTTTATATCCGTTCACGATCACGTTTGGGGATGGTCCACGTCTCTGCGCCATACAAGAAGACTGAGAAGACTAGAGATTCAACGAGCTTTTTTTTTGTATTGATGGTGATGTTATTATCTTTCCAGGTCTTCCGCAGACGGATCATTGCCACCTTTGCTATTTCAATTCTTCTCTTTATTTCATCTTTGAAACCACCAGAATTGGATACTAAGGAACCTAGATATACATACTGATGTACAACTTCACAACCTCCAAACTGTTGGATATGTGGACTGTTGTTCTTACAATCAACAGTCATGACTTTGGTTTTGTGTCGATTTAGGCGTAATCCAATTTGAAGGCTTGCTTCCTCCAATCTCTTGATTAGCTCTGTCAACTCCTCTGCAGATAATGCTATCAAGATGGTGTCATCAGCAAATCTCAAGTTGTTGATATTGCATCCCCCAATGGAAAATCCTTTGTCGCGGTCATCTAATGCAGTTCTCATTGCATAGTTGGACGTAAATCCGTTATACTTCTTCTGCTTCGTTTCCGTCGGCTGTGAACCAAGTTATTTCAACCGTTTGCATCCTTTAATTTAAATTCTCTCCCAGTATTTCGGCATCCGCTTTCCTTTTTTATTTGATTTATTGTTCAACAGGCATTTCTACCCATTTCCACTTCTTATTTCTAATTTTATAAATAATTTACAATGAAAATTAAAATATGAACTTAATACTATACATATGAACTATGGACAGTGGTAAGTGTGTGTTACAACTTTCTCTGTGTCTCCTTTCTTTCATCAATTCATTTAGTAACTGTTTTCAAGTTCGGCTTTTCTTGGAATCGCTGGTATGCTCGAATTTTCTTCTGGAGAAGAAGACGCTACCGCAGGGTACCGCAGGGCACTGTGATTGGACCATTCTTTTTTCTCATATATATAAATGATATGAATAAATATCTGGAATCATAAGGATATTTGCAGATGATGTTATACTGTACAGGATTGTGAGCGACTGCAGGGGGATTTAAACAATGTAGTGAGATGGACAGCATTCAGTGGTATGAATGTAAATGGGATGAAAAGTCAAGTTGTAAGTTTCACAAAGAGGAAAAGTCCTCTGAGTTTTAATTATGGTGTTGATGGGGGGAATATGTAAGTACCTAGGTATTAATATAAGGAATGATCTTCATTGGTGTAGTCATATTAAGGAGGCAGATCTCTTCAAATGGTTATGCTAGTGCTTAGGGGTTGTAATAAGGAAGTAAAAGAGAGGGCGTATAAGTCTCTGGTAAGACCGTATTTAGAGTATGGCTCCAGTGTATGGGACCCTGACCAGGACTATTTGATACGAGAACAAGAAAATATTCATAGGGAAGCAGGGCGATTAGTTCAGCGTGATTTCCGACGACAAAGAAGTAGTGTTAGTAAAATGTTGCAAACTTTGTGCTGGGAAGGCTTGGGAGTAAGGAGATGAGATGCTCGACTATGCGGTATGTTTAGAGCTGTCGGTGGAGAGCTGGCGTGGAACGACATAATTAGAAATATAAGCTTGAGTGGAAATTTCAGAATAGGAAAGATCATAATATGAAGATAAAGTTGGAATTCAAGAGGACACATTGGGGAAAATATTTACTTATAGGACGAGGAGTAAGAGATTGGAATAAATTATCAAAGGAAATGCTCGATAAATCTCCAACTTCGTTGAAAGTATTTAAGAAAACTTTAGGTAAAAAGTTGAAAGGGAATCTGCCACCTGGCGACCGCCCTAAATGCAGATCATTGATGATTGATTTGATTTGAATATCTGCATGTGTGATCCCTGTTTCTTGAAGATCGTTCTCAACTGCGGTGAACCAGTGTGCCTTAATTTCTTGTTGGAAAAGATCCTCCTGTTCAATCTCTGCGAGAGCTCATACGTGTCATGTGGCTATAAAAAATAATCCTCCCTTTCCGAATGGTGCCCGTTATCACTTACACATGCAGGTACAGTTCATTGTTACGCCGTCTTCGGCACTCATCATTTTCTCTGATTATTCCTTTGGATCTTTCTCAAGATCTTTCTTTGGCTTCTAACTTTGCAATTAGACCCTACCTGATCATTGCAAGGCACTCTACTGCATACAAGGCCTCTGGACGAATGACTGAACAACAATACCTAAGCTTGGCGTTGATGGACACTGATTTTTTTTTGTGTAGATATTTCTACCTCGTAGCTAGCATGCCACTTATACCTTGTTGACCCTAGATGTGAATGTTACTTTCTCACCTAAGTCATAGTAGTCAAAGACTCAATAGACTGGGAGCCAAAACCAAAACCACAGGCTCAATTATTGAACTCCAATACGCAGATGACAATGTTCCTTTTGCCAACTCAAAAACAGATTTACAAGCAATCTTAAATGCGATTGATTAAACATGCACAATCATTGGTCTAAGCGTTAATATCCTTCACCAACCTGCACCCGACTCAATCATTTTTTGTCCTACAAACATAGTCCAAGGAGAAGTTCTGCGGAACGTCGAACACTTCCCGTACTTTGTTAGCCATCTCTCAGCAAATGGGATTAATGATGCCGAAACCCAACACAGCCTCAAATGTGCTAACATGGCTTAGGTAATCATAATATTAGTGCTCTGATCAAGCGGTATGTTTACCAACATATGGGTGTGAAATATAGACTACCTACAGAAGGCACATACGATGCCTGGAAAAATATTCCAACTTCTGCCTTCGAAGGATAGTGAAATATCCTAGAAGAAGCAAACTCCACTAGTATTGAAGCCATGATCATCAAGCATCAAACCTACTGGCCACGAACCTACTACGCCTGCATTTTAGGGGAAGAGATGATACTCCCACATGGCGCGTCCCAGGTGGTGGATAGGGGGGTCCTAATCGGCTTGCTGGCGGACTTGAGGGGAATAAAATACCCCTCGCGGACCAAACACACAATCCCCTGTGGGTGGGGGACACAAACGAAGAATACACCCACGGTACACCCTGTCTGTCGTAAGAGGCGACTAAAAGGGGCGACCACGTGATGATCGAATTAAAACCATGAGACTACTTGTAATTAATACCATCACGCAGGGAACACCATGGGTCGCTTTTACTTGAGCGTAGAACCACTATGTAAGGTACCAAATAGATTTGTGATTAGTAGCGACAGTGTGTGAACCATAGTCGGTTTTACAGTACCTGTGATTAGTACCACTATATGAGCGACACCATGGTTCTGACTTTCCTATGATTAGTACCCATTATATGACGAACACCACGGTATAGTACGAGTCCCTGTGATTAGTACACCAATGTGAACAACACCATAGGATTGCGTTGCCTGTAAATGGCGCCGCAGTGTGCGAAACACCGTAGTTCTGTATTACATGTGCGAATTTCATTACCTGTGAGTAGTACCATAATGTGTGGAATACCGCGAGTCTACGCTACTTTTTATTAGTACCGCAACATGACAAATGCCATGGTTCAACTTTCCTAGTGATAAGTGCCATTATGAGGGGCCGATGACCTGGATTTTGGACCCCTTTGGACGACAAGCAACATCAATTCAGTATTGTGCTTTAGATGCAGTTCCTTGGTCAGTAATACTGTGTTGTTTAACGCTGGTTTCTGGGTATGTGGGGCAATACGGGTCGGATCCACGGATTGTTTTAAATTCATATCCATCCATTCATTCTTCGTCCTCACGTTTTGAATTCTGGTCAGTGGAGTATTTTGAACTTTTAATTTGTCATTACATTTCGTCTGAGGAAAGCAACGGGAAACCACCTCACTCCTCACTTCCCTGGTATGCCTGTTCAGTGATACCTAGGCTATCTATGGCAGCTGTTGGTGGAGCTGTAGAAGATCAAACCAGCCTTCGGGTTGAATACCCAACAACAACAACAACAACAACAACAACAACATTTCGTCTCATTTCGTACCATTACGGGCCGATGACCTGGATGTTAGGCCCCTTTAAACAACAAGCATCATCATCATCATCATCATCATCATCATCATGTACCATTTTATGTAGAGTGGAGTCCAATACTCCAGTCATTATTACGAAATGTGACTGTATTATACTAACCATAGCCACTCCTTTAGCTGTCAGTAGAGAATAGCGTACCTGATTGGTTCAAGAGGACATTTTCTTTTGATAGAAAAGGGTGGTCACAGTGTCATAGAAAACGTGATAGGTTAGGATCAATTACAGACATGTCACTATACAAAATGCCCAAGAGAGATTATGTTCACTCTGCCATCTAGTAGGCCTAGTGTAAAACGAACGTCGAAATTGACGAGCAGGCAGTCAGATGGCGTAAAATAAAGAGGCCATACGATTATTATTAAGGAAAATATTTTCGGCCACTTATAGGAGAGAATGCAGACGTGTTTAAGCAAGTCACGAGTTCCAACTGGCCCGCTCTATAGTTATGCACGTGGGCTGCATAAATGTTAGGGGTTTTGATCATCCTTATCCTCGAACCTATGGCCCTCTTTGTCGAAGATCAATACGCTGACCATTCAGCCATGGATTCGGAATATTAGTGCTCAAATTTAATTTATTATTTTCACCAAGTTGTGGACGAAGTGATATTATTATAATATATATAAACTGGAAGAAGCCTACCAACATTCCACACAATCTACAACAAAAAATGCCTTACCCAAAACACCAAGATACGTCCTTATGAAACAGTTCTGAAGCCAGTAGTTCTATATGCAGCCGAGACCCTATCTCTAAATGCCAGAAATGGACTCCTTGAAGAACTGGAGAAAAAAGAGCGCAAAATTGTGAGACGAATCTTGGGATCAAAATACAGAAATGGAATCCCTCAAAAGAGATCCAACGAGGAAGTCTACAGCAAAATAGAGAAAATTATCGACAAAATACGGGCAAAGCTTTACGGTCATCTGAAAAGACTGGACAGAAATAAGTTATCTAAAGAGATCTTTCACTTGGACAGAGGAAGCAGGCCCACTCACAAAGAATGAGGGAAATGCAACGAGACTTAACGTCCTTGATGGCCCCAGCGAAATAGTATTGGGGGTCACTAAATTTGAAAAGTGGTACGAGTGCCGGAACGGAGGTCAACTGAGTAGGGGAGGGGATTCGATTCCCACCTCAGCCATCCTGGAAGTAGTTTTCCGTGGTCTCCTTCTTCTCCAGGCAAATGCCGGGATGGTACCTAACTTAAGGCCATGGCCGCTTCTTTCCCCCTTCCTTGTCTATCCATTCCAAATTTCCCATCCCCCTACAAGGCATCTGTTCAATATACTGTAGCAGGTGTGGTCACCTGAGCGCGGTACTGGTCCTCCTCCCCAGTTGTATCCCCCGAACCACAGAGTCTCACTGTCCTTGAGGCAGTAGAGGTGGGTTTCCCTCGCTGAGTCCGAGGGAAGAACCGACCCTGAAGGGTAAACAGATTAAGAAAGAAGGAAAGATAATACTGGGAAATAAAGGATGTCTGACATCTTGTGGCAGAGGATTTCATTATGAAGTGCGTGGAACATAGAAAAGCAACAGTTTATGTTGAACTGAAAGGAAAAAAACTGTAGCTTTATTTTAAAATATTCTCCTGCTAAACAAAGTAATTATTTTACAATGAAGAATGTGTAATCTTCTGTCGCTCTTGACGCGCTTATGCCAGTTAGTTAAGGCCAAAGTGGATGGTAGAGACTTGTAACAAACATTGCGGTCAGCTAAGCTGGATCCAGCCAGAGTTTGGTCCTCTTCCAGATGAACAGTTTATCCCAAACAGATTAGACACGGCTCCTTGCCTACAGGATTAACTGCATAGGAAGTCAGTGTTCTGACACACTTCATGATGTTATCTGGACGGCACACACACACACACACACACACACACACACACACACACACACACACACACACACACACTACACACACGCACGCACGCACGCTCACACACACACACACACACACATATATATATATATATATGTATATCATCCCCTCCTTGGACCAGCACGGTGTTTTTGAAGAGTGTTATTTTTTATATATCATTACTTTTTGTTCATTAGTTCAAGACCAATTAAGACCGCCTTTCCTGAGATGTATTCTGCACGCAAAAATCCTAATTTTAAGAGAAAAGTTCAACACACAGTGAAACCCAGCTTACTGAAGGGAGCAGAGTGATTTAGGATAACACTTTTCCTTTTTTAGATACGGTTAAAGGTAAGGGTGTGTTCTGCCCGAAGGCAGGTCCGAACCTCCGCAGAGGTGTGCCTGAGCCGGAGTTTACGTGCGGTAGGGTGGCCATGGAAACTATTTTTAGAGGAAAAGAGATGAATGTTTTACTTCTCTGTATATGCAACAGCATTTAAATTCAAAATAGGGCTTATTTTAATGCAAAGTGCAGTATTTCATAAAATAGGACATTTTATTTTAACTTTCTACTGGCAACGGTTGCGGCCAGCTATATCAAGCCGTCATTGTTATTAATAGCAAATTCTCCCAATATTAGAAGACGTTAAGCAAATAACTCAATCAGTTCTTGTTTGCGTTCTTATGACCACTTTGGCCTGTACTATTTTCGTTGTGCTTGCTCTGCTGTAGCTTCCCAATTGCTTACATTTTGTATAAAGATGTATCTTTCTTGAATGTCTGTTGAACTCATGTGTGCGTTTTTTTAGGTCCTTTCGAAGTTCATGAAACCAGGGTGTTGAGTTCTTAAGTGAGGTTACATAATCTGTTATCCTTTTTGTTAGTCGATTTTCTAGTAATCTAGTGAGATAACCGAAGAATATAATTCTTTTCCTAATGTCAATTTTGATGTTTGAGAACTTTTGTTTTAATTGATTGTAACCTGTAACCGTCTTAGGTGTATCTTGATCCTATGATTTTCATAATGATCTTCGTCTCACTTGCGTAAAAGAATGTTGGTTTTATGACTGTGTTGTAATGCCGAATTTTTCTACGTCTTGACATAGATTTTTTGGTAGATGTTTTGGACTAACCCTAATGCTCTTTTTATTTTTTGGAGACGAGTGTGTTGTGAGATATTATTATTATTATTATTATTAACTTTTTTGATTCGTTGTGCCCAACTGTGGAGCGCGTTTGAACTTATTTTGCACAATGTTTCTTCTTCTTTTCTTCCCAATATCTCTTCATTTTTTCACTGTGTTCCTTTCTGCGTGTTTCTCTCCAGTCTGTATTTTTTCTTGTTGGTTTCTCTGCAAATTTATGTTTGTTTACTAAGCTTCTAAATTTCATTCTATCTTGAATGGTTTCGTCCTCAATACCCATTTCTTGTAGATCTTCATGAATTTCTGCTAAACAATTGTTGCGGATTTTCAGGGTTAGAGCTGGATTTAGAATTTTCTTGGTCAGCCTGTTGTTATCCATTCTGTGTAGGTGTCCGTAGAATTTTAGTCGTCTCTTTCTGATGGTATCTGTGATTTTTCTGTGAATTGAAAAATTTCGCGTGGTTTCTTTTTCATCCAAATTCCATTTTCGAACTTTGGTCCTAGGATTTTTCTGAGAATTTTCCTCTCTTGTTTCTCAATGCTTTTCATTTGTGACTTGCCGCCAATGATCAGTGTTTCAGATGCATAAAGTGCCTTTGGTTTGATGACTGTATTGTCGTGTCGTAATACATCTTTTGTTGTATCTGTTCCATGTGATTTTGTAAGCCCTTTGCAGTTTAGCAGTTCTTTCTTTGTTAGCTTCCTGATTTAACCCTGCTGGCTGAATAATTTCACCTAGATACTTGAATTTGTCTACTTGGGAAATTATTGCACAATTGGTGGTTGATGGTTGATTGTCGAATCTTGATTTAGTTCCTTCCATAAACTGCGTTTTTTCAAATGAAATTTGACGTCCGGTTTTTGCGGCTATTTCATTGAATTTTTCTAGGGATTGGATTGCTTCTTGTCTGTTGTTCGAAAGGATCGCAAGGTCATCTGCGGAAGCTAAGCATCAAGGTGAATTTTGTCTTTAAGAAGTCTGCCAATGTTTATACCTTTAGTTCCTTTATTATTATTATTATTATTATTATTATTATTATTATTATTATTATTATTATTATTATTATTATTACCTTTCTCCTGTTTAGGTAGCAACGCTGAAGGATGATGAGAATTCCTAAGAGGTTGGAGATTCACATAACGATCTTCGAGATTATCACTGTAGCAATTAACGGTGAGTACGATTTATCATCGTATGTGTCCAGATTCATCTGTGATGACGATGAGATATAATAATGTTTGCAATGCTCTGTATAATATAAAATGAAATTTCTTTGACCTGTCCTAGTGTTATATATGATGTGAAAGAGTCGGTTGACGTGCGACTTTCAATGGTGTTAGCAGAGTCGTTTAAGGAACAGAAACGTATTGGTTTTGTTAGGAAGACGACGTAAAACTATCTCATTCGTAATTTCTCTAGCGCACCTTTTGAGTGACACATGGGCTATGCATGGTAGGGTGATAGATGAGAGTTTTGCTTCTGCTAAGAACGTATATTACACATATCAAAGCATGGATGTTTGAAAAATTTCATACTGCCACTTTAACAAGCACTTTGAAAGTTGGTGTGACGAAAGTGCTACCCTAGAATCCCACTGTGGGTGGGGGTGGTAGAATTCACCATGCCATCCGTTGCTTATCGTAAGAGGTGACTAAAAGGGACCACAGGGGCTCTGAATTTGATAGGTTTGGTGAACACGGGGCCCTTAGCTGAGTCTTTGCATTGCTTCCACTTACTTGTGTCATGCTCCATCAATCCCATCCAACCTTCCTTGCTCACCTCGTGTTCTTTTCCCACCCTAACGCTATTAGGTCCCGAGGGCTAGGGAGTCTTTCATTGTTATGCCCTTCGTGGCCCTTGTGTTTCTTTGGCCGATACCTTAATTTTTCGCATTGTCAGATCCCTTCCATTTTGAATGTTGAAAATGTGTATCACACACTTGATCCACGGGTGTTGTAATTATATTTCTAGTAATAAGAACAGCTTTTATAGGATATGTCCTACCTTGAGGACAAATATCTTTCTGAGGAACAACAGTAATCACAAATCTCTTATCAGTTTTTCCACACTACGGAAAACGTAAAATTAAGCACTTTCTTCAATTGCAAGGATAAAGGAACCCGGAAAGGTTTCAAATTGCGAGTCTTGGATAGATCTATTAAACGTTAAAAAATTTCGAAAATCACTTCCGGCCTGAATAAAGTTTCGGAAAAACAGCCTAAAATCACTTGTTTCTTTACTCGTTTTTAAATTCAAATCCTAGCCAAATTAACTTATTTAAATATTTCTTTCTGTAATGCGTTCCTTGGTTAAATACACTCAGGCGTGTTTTTAATTTTTTTTAAATGCCCACACCAAATGTTGTCATAAGGGCTTAAGTAAAACTCTGCATTGACTCACATTAAAGCTCGTAGTGGTTGAAGAAGGCAAGCTGGTGATCTAATCGACCAGATAACGATGATTAAGGATAGGATTATAATTTTTAGGTATAAATAAAGGATATATTCTCAAATTTTATTATATTTACCTAAAATTCTTAGCTCATATCCCTATGATATTTTCAACATTGAGTTGCTTGCTTGAATGGCTAGGACTGTGGATTTTTCTCTGTGATAAGTGTCATATTGTGGATGGTTGCCTAGTTGTAGTTCCTCTTAAAACAATAATTACCACCACCATCGCAACGCTAGTAACTGTGCAGACTGTGATGTAAAGTATGGATGGATGGTCAGACAGTGTTACCTAGCAACCGTGTAGGCTGTGATGTAAAATATGGACGGGTGGCCAGACGGTGTTACCTGTCAACCGTGCAGACTGTGATGTAAGGTATGGATGGATGGTCAGACAGTGTTACCTAGCAACCGTGCAGACTGTGATGTAAAGTATGGATGGATGGGCAGACAGTGTTACCTAGCAACCGTGCAGACTGTGATGTAAAATATGGATGGGTGGCCAGACAATGTTACCTAGCAACCGTGCAGGCTTTATCTTATGGCTGGTTATCATCTGAAATTAGCAGCCGTTGATTGATGGCCATGACAGCGAGACATATTTATGATCATTTGATTTTCGCAAAGGAAAAACTGGTTTGTTTTTGGATTTCCGCTTTCTAAGCGAGTCATCGACCCAACTCTTCATTAATTGCGTACGATCAATTAATCGTACCTCGTCCAAAAAGTTGTAAGGTAGAATGGAAAGTACCGAGTGAATTGGCCGTACGGTTAGGGCAGCGCATCTGTGAGCTTGCAACCAGGAGGTAGTGGGATTCGAACCCTATTGTCAGCAGCCATGAAGTTGGTTTTCCGTGGTTTCCGATTTTCACCATAAGAACGGCCGCCTCCGTAGCGTAACGGTTAATGTTATGAGCTGCCGTCCTGGGGAGTCCGGGTTCGATTCCCAGTACTACCAGAAATTTAAGAATGGCAGGAGGGCTGGTGTGCGGTTGAAATGGTACATGCAGCTCACCTCCATTGGGGGTGTGTCTGAAAAGGGCTGCACCACCTCAGGATGAGGACGCGAGTTTGTCCGGCTCCATGGCTAAATGTTGGCCCAGAGGGTCCCGGGTTCGATTCCCAGCCGGATCGGGAATTTTAACCTTCATTGGTTAATTTCAGTGGCTCTGGAGCCGGGTGTTTGTGCTGTCCCCAACATCCCTGCAACTCACACACCACACATAACGCTATCCTCTACCACAATAACACGCAGTTACCAACACATAGCAGATGCCTCCCACCCTCATCGGAGGGTATGCATTGCAAGGGCTGCACTCTGCTAGTATTACCCGCACGAAATTATTATTACCATAAGACCTATCTGTGTCGGTACTACGTATAGCAAATAGTAAAAAAATAGAATAGAAAGTGCACTTTGGACGCATGTACATTTCCCTAGTCCAGTATGGCACCGGTGTTAGGTTTCGCAATGGACAGGGAATTCATGATTCAATCATTACAACTTGAAAATGCATTGGAGGATTATTTTCTTGGCAGAAATTTCTTGAAAACAGTCTCTCTTTCAACCTGATTACTATTCATTGGTGTGGAATCTTAAATTCGCTATTAGAACACATTGTGAAACGTTTTTTCTCACGTAAGCCAACCTTATAATGACGGGGCATGAACTGGCCAATCCCCGTTCTTCATTGTGGTGGCAAAGCTGCAGAGCTTAACATTGTCAATGCGGAAGAAAAAAATTAAAATATATTTTCAAGAACTGCAGAGAGGAGGTTAGTATGATGGGAGGGAAGAGAGGTGGCCGAGAGTTTTGAAAGTATGGGAGGTAGAAATAAAGAAAAGAAAAACGAAAAAGTAAGTATCTATCGGTTAAAAAATGTTATCATTATAACCAGAGAACGTGCCATCGCTGTAAAAATAGTGATTATACAGTAATAATGAAGAGATTTATAGTAAAGTGATCAGGGCAGGGGAAGTGGGTGGAAATTAAGCGGGCGGAGAAAACTGTGATCCTAGCACGTAATGAAAAATTACATCGCACCAAGGGATCGGTGTCACTTAAAAAAAGGAAGGAGAGAGGGGATGGTGAAGAAGAGGCGTCTTTTTATAATATCACAAGACCTTACTTTTCTCCGCCCTCCCAGCCTCGCCCAAGAGCTTACACGACCAAGTTACCCGATCAGAAAATACAGTAGACTAGCTCAGTGCTTGAGACACAGCCTGCGAGTTTGATCCTAGCAAGTATGCTACCAGTTCTACATAATAATAATAACTAGAGGACCCGCACTGCTTCGCAGCATTCGTTATAAACAGGTCTGATAACTCGTCTTGATATGCCCTGTCTTAGTCATATTGTTCTGCCTGCCCTTTCCAATGTTTTATGAACATTTAATAGGAAACGCGTTATGGCATGCCACAGTTCGTCGCCAGATTTCATCCATTCTAACGTCATCAAGCCGTCTGTTTGGTAAAAATCTATGCTGTAGTTCTTGATGGAGAGCATGGTATTGTCTCGTAGAAAGCAATGGTATTTTTAATCGCAGTTCTTCTATATGGAATGGTTGTCTTGTGCGCTCATAGGTTAGTCTCGAAGGATAGTATTTTCCCAGGCAGAGAACTTTTTAAAGATACATGACCTTAGTAGTATAAATCACGGGTTCTGCGGCCGCCTCCCCCTCCGGCTCCCAGGGGCCCGCTCCTCCTCCTCCTCCTCCCGGGGGGCCTTCCCAGAGGCCTCTTCTCCTCCCGCGGGAGATTTGAATTTTGGCGCGAGATTTGAATTTGTAAACAGAGCCCCGTGCTTTTTTGACAGCTGTCATCGACAACAACGCATCGCTAACCTCACTGCTGCCATCTTGATGGGCCTAAACCTCAGTGCTGCCAACTAAACCTTACTAGCGCGAGATTGGAATGGGTGAACAAAGAAACGAGCTTTTTTGACAGCTGTCATCGACAACAACGCATCGCTAACCTCAGTACTGCTATCTTGACGGGCCTAAACCTCAGTGGTGCCAACTTAACCTCACTAGCGCGAGATTTGAATGGGTAAACAAAGCCACGTGCTTTTTTGACAGCTGTCATCCGTCATCTTTAATCAAGAAAGCACCGTGCTGCCCTCTTTAGCTACATATCTTTGAAATGTGGTGGCGGCAATTTCAAAAACTTCTACATGCTTTTTGACAGCAGCCATCTTTAATCAACAGAGCACCGTGCTGCACTCTTTAGCTACTTATCTTTGAAATGTGGTGGCGGCAATTCTAAAAAATTCTATTTGACAAGCTGCCATCTTTAATCCACAGAGCACCGTGCTGCTATCTTTATCGTAGTGGTAGGCAATTTCGTCAGCTGTCATCCGCCATCTGTAATCAACAGAACACCGTCCTGCTATCTTCATGGCTACTACCATAAGCACGTAGAGCATAGTTCTGCCCTCTTTAGCTACTACCTTTGGAAACAATCTGTGGTTACTGCCATTACGCGATGTATACCATGGGTCGACTTTAATTGCGGTTAATACTACTACATATGCCTGGTTGTGCTCTCTTTCAGTGCAATAATCACTACTACCTGAGGAAATCTACCTTTGACAAAGTTTCCCGCATTTCTTGTGATGGGCAGTTCTGCTTTTCATTAACAAGGTCAGTTCAGCGTCAGTCTTATAAATATTTTCGGAGCGACTTTTATTTTGCCCACCTTGTACTTCTGACTATGGGCTCTTGTGTAGTAGTTTTGCCGGACTGAGTGGCTCAGTCGATTGAGGCGCTGGCCTTCTGACCCCAACTTGGCAGGTTTGATCCTGGCTCAATCCAATGTTATATGAAGGTGCTCAAATACGCCAGCCTCTTGTCGGCAGGATTACTGGCAGGTAAAGGAACACGTGCGGTACAAAATTGGCACCTCGGCGTCTTCGGAAACCTTCAATTAGCTGGTGGTACGTAAAGAAAATAACATTATTATTTACTAATTTATTCACCTTGTAATTAAGTACTAGACATTCACCCGCGTATAGGCAGGAAGATTTGACTACTGAGTTGTAGTGTTGTATTTTGAGGTTTTTAAATAAACACTTTTTGTTGTAGATATTCCTGGTTATACCGTGCGCTCTTTCCATCTTGTGAATTCTTTCTTCTACGGCGGATTTTTTCAAACCATTTTCTTGAAGTATTATTATTATTATTATTATTATTATTATTATTATTATTATTATTATTATTATTATTATTATTATTATTATGGATGCATGTTAATTTTTCCCAGAAGCTTAGGCATTAATAGGTTAGAATGCGAACTTAAGCGAGTAGCAAGTATACTCTAGCCTGCACAACGGTTATGCTATGAGTTTTGTAGAAACGTCAGGGATTGAAACCCACTAGAATTTATGTAACTCCCGCTGCATTACGAAAGAAGGCACTTGCATTTTAACTTCTCACTGCCACAAAATTGGGATTCTGATGATAATTCATTTCTTCCTTTTTCCCATTTTAGGCCTCTTTTACCTGAAAAACGTTCCTCTATCGGATCACGTAAAGTGGTAGTATGCTTCCCACTAACGTAAAAGAATTGCGTAATTTTTTATAATCGTAATTTCCACAATGATCTTGTTGGAAGTTTCATGGCAGCATTATACAAGCATCACTTCCGCGAGGATTAAACAAGGGAAAGGAAAGACAAAGAGTATGTGTGTGATCGGAGAAAATTTAAAACTCCATTGTAATTTTTTCAGAACCACCTTTTAACTAGTTAAGCCCCTTTTCTGCTGCCATCGCTACTTAACTCTGTTAAGACTTGCTGGAGGATGGAAGGGGGTTGAGGGGTTAAATAGCTCCCCCTGTCTTACATACTGGAGACGTCTTCACCCCTTCCCCCTTTCTTCTCTGGCCAAAGCTTTTTCGATGGTAAACGAAGAAGAAGGGGAAAAATATTTTTAATCTTTTCTAGGAGACGTGATTAAAAGAGATTAAGGCTTGCAAAGTGTATTGAGGAAGGGTGGGGGAGAAGAGTGAGGGGGAAAGACAAGTTACATGACAGAACAGGGGATGGGGCGATGCCAAAGAGCTACTCGACGTTTACAATCGCCCCTTCACGACACTTAAAAAAACGCAGCTGGCAATAATACAAGACAAGCATAGTGAGCTGGCAAGAGCAATCGTTGCCGACCAACTAGAACTCGTGATACTCATTCTTAGTCCCATTTAACTCTGTAATGCCCATACTAGTTACTGACAAAACACTAGACTAAGGAGTGACTGAATGTGTGGCTAAATTTCTAGAAAAAAGAACCCAGAGAATTAGAATGGGTGAACCAATGATTAAAGGGGTTGGGGGGTTCCGCAGGGCTCTGTAATTGGACCTCTGTGTTTTGTTGTGTACAAAAATTATGAGTCAAGAATTGTACCGGGAGAGTTGGCCATGCGGTTAGGTTCGCGTAGATGTGAGCTTTCATTCGGGTGATAGTGGGTTCGAATGCCAACGTCGGCAGACCTGAAGATGGTTTTCCATTCACACCAGACAAATTCTGGGACTGTACCTTAATTAAGGCCACGGCCAATTCCTTCCCAATCCTAGCCCTTTACCATTCTTGCATCGCCGAAAACCCTGAATGTATTCGTCTGACGATAAACCACTAGCAAAATGAATGAATGAATGAATTGATTCATTCATTGGATTCACAGACAATAATTTTTTTCGAATGATACTATACTGTATGGAGTGATAAATAAGTTGCATGATTGTGAGAGACTACAATAAGATCATGACAAAGTTTTGCAAGATGGACAGCAGAGCCCCAATGTTGGCAGACCTGAAAATGTTTTCCCGTGGTTTCCCATTTTCACACCAGGAAAACGTTTCGGCTGTACCTTAATTAAGGCTACGGTCGCTTCTTCCCCACTCTATACCATTCATATCCCATCGTCACCTTATGTCTGTGTGACGTAAAGCATATTGTAGTTGACAGACAAATGGTAACTGGGGAGAGCAGTCAGTTTATAAGTTTCACCAAGAGGAGAAGTCTTCTTAATTTTAATTACTATGTTGATGGGGTGACTGTAAGTGATGGAGTTCACACTAAGTACTTTTGCTCATTAATATAAGGAAAGGTATTCTTTGGGGTAAGCACATCAATGGGATTGCAAATAAAGGTTACAGATCTCTTCATATGGTTATGACGTAGAGTCCGGATTATTATGAACTGATAGGTTGGAGTGCAAACTTACTTAAACCAGTAAAAAGTATACCCTACACTGTACAACGGTTATGCTATGAGATTTGCATAGATATCTGGGGTACAGCCCATAGAACTCCTTGAATTTATGCTATTCTTCCTACATTATGGTACAATGGGTTACATGACACTTCCTACAAACCAAATTACTTTGCATTCTAACCTATTACTACCTACAAATCCGAGGTATAGTTATGAAGGTATTTAGGGGTTATAGTAACTATGTAAGGCGTATAAGTCGCTGATAAGACCTCAATTATAGTATGGTTCCACTGTATGGGTCCCTGACCAGGATTACTTGGTTCGTTAACCGGAAAATATTGACAGGAAAGCAGCACGATTTCTGCTTTGTGATTTCCGACAAAGAAGTAGTGTTACAAAAATGTTGCAAAGTTTATGTTGGGAATACTTGCAAGTAAGGAGACAAAAAGTTCTATTAAACGGGATATTTCGAGCTTTCAGTGGAGAAATGGTGTGGAATGACGTTAGTAGACGGATGGGCTTGAGTAGAATTATTAATATAATGGAATTCAGGAGGAAAAATCGGGGCAAATACTCGTTTGTACGAATAGGAATTACTTATTGCAATAATCCTAAAGGGGGATATTTCATACATTTTCAAATTCTTTGGTAACATGTAAGAAGATACGATGTACACTGACTGACAGAGCAAATCCAACACCAAGAAGGAGTGGTCAGAACTTTATGCCAATTGCAGGGTAGACTGACGTCACTGAGGTATGCTCATGATGTGAAATGCGCCGCTGTGCTGCGCACGTAGCGAACGATAAATGGGACACGGCGTTGGCGAATGGCCCACTTCGTACCGTGATTTCTCAGCCGACAGTCATTGTAGAACGTGTTGTCGTGTGCCACAGAACACGTGTATAGCTAAGAATGCCAGGCCGCCGTCAACGGAGGCATTTCCAGCAGACAGACGACTTTACGAGGAGTATGGTGATCGGGCTGAGAAGGGCAGGTTGGTCGCTTCGTCAAATCGCAGCCGATACCGATAGTGATGTGTCCACGGTGCAGCGCCTGTGGCGAAGATGGTTGGCGCAGGGACATGTGGCACGTGCGAGGGGTTCAGGCGCAGCCCGAGTGACGTCAGCACGCGATGATCGGCGCATCCGCCGCCAAGCAGTGGAAGCCCCGCACGCCACGTCAACCGCCATTCTTCAGCATGTGCAAGACACCCTGGCTGTTCCAATATCGACCAGAACAATTTCCCGTCGATTGGTTGAAGGAGGCCTGCACTCCCGGCGTCCGCTCAGAAGACTACCATTGACTCCACAGCATAGACGTGCACGCCTGGCATGGTGCCGGGCTAGAGCGACTTGGATGAGGGAATGGCGGAACGTCGTGTTCTCCGATGAGTCACGCTTCTGTTCTGTCAGTGATAGTCACCGCAGACGAGTGTGGCGTCGGCGTGGAGAAAGGTCAAATCCGGCAGTAACTGTGGAGCGCCCTACCGCTAGACAACGCGGCATCATGGTTTGGGGCGCTATTGCGTATGATTCCACGTCACCTCTAGTGCGTATTCTAGGCACGTTAAATGCCCACCGCTACGTGCAGCATGGGCTGCGGCCGGTGGCAATCCCGTACCTTCAGGGGCTGTCCAATGCTCTGTTTCAGCAGGATAATGCCCGCCCACACACTGCTCGCATCTCCCAACACGCTCTACGAGGTGTACAGATGCTTCCGTGGCCAGCGTACTCTCGGGATCTCTCACCAATCGAACACGTGTGGGATCTCATTGGACGCCGTTTGCAAACTCTGCCCCAGCCTCGTACGGACGACCAACTGTGGCAAATGGTTGACAGAGAATGGAGAACCATCCCTCAGGACACCATCCGCACTCTTATTGACTCTGTACCTCGACGTGTTTCTGCGTGCATCGCCGCTCGCGGTGGTCCTACATCCTACTGAGTCGATGCCGTGCGCATTGTGTAACCTGCATATCGGTTTGAAATAAACATCAATTATTCTTCCGTGCCGACTCTGTTTTTTCCCCAACTTTCATCCCTTTCGAACGACTCCTCCTTGGTGTTGCATTGTCACTGTCAGTCAGTGTATACAGTCGATAAGGAAGTTGCCATCTGGGCGACAGTCCTAAATGCAGATGATTGATTGATTGATTGATTGATTGATTGATTGATTGATTGATTGATTGATTGATTGATTGAACGAACCGTATTTGGCTGGCGAGCGTTGCAAGATGATAATAATAATAATAATAATAATAATAATAATAATAATAATAATAATAATAATAATAATAATATCTCGATAGAACGTGCAACACAGTGTCCAATGCCACTGTTTTGGTCATCAGACCATATATGGTTTGATGCAACTCCATGCCACCCTATCCTGTGCTAATCTTTTCATTTCTACATAACTACTTCATCCTACATCTGTTGTAATCTGCTTGTCATATCCATATCTTGGTCTACCACTACCGTTATTATCGGTTACACTTCCTTGAGAAACCAACTGAACAATTCCTGGGTGTCTTAAGATGTGTCCTCTCATTCTGTCTCTTCTTCTCGTCAATTTTAGCCAAATCGATCTCCTCTCACCATTTCGATTCATTACCTCATCATTCGTGATTCAATCTATCCACCTCACCTTCAGCATTCCTCTGTAACACCACATTTCAAAAGCTTCTTTTCCCTTTCTTTCTGAGCTAGTTATCGTCCATGTTTCACTTCCATATAATGCCACGGTGCATACAAAAGTCTTCAAAAACATATTTTAAATTCCTATATCAATGTTCGAAGTAAGCAAATTTGTTTTTTAGGGAAGGCCTTCCCTGCTTGTGTTAGTCTGCATTTTATGTCCGCCTTCATTCTATCATCGTTGGTTATTTTACTACCCAAATAACAATATTCATCTACTTCCTTTAAGATTTCATTTCTTAAGCTAATATTCCTGCATCACCTGACTTCGTTCGACCGCACTCCATTACTTTTGTTTTGACCTTATTTAATTTCAACTTGTACTCTTTTCCCGAGTACTCAAAATTGCATTGTGAAGAGAAAGGACTATTGTATTTAGGAACAAGAGTATCATCTCGGTATGATGCCAATGGATTCTACAAAATCTGTTGTAAAATCACGGTGCCACACGGCTAATAAATTACTAGTGCAGCTCTGAACTCCGGTGTGATAGCACGTTGTCTGAGGTGACGTTTGTGACTTACAGAATTTTATGCCATATTCAGTGTACAGATTAAAGAGTTCTAATGATCCAAATATTCGTGAATTTTGATTTTTTTATGTTATGTCCGTCAAGGGTGAGCAACGCTGGTGTGGAAGTGTTATTCAGTAGTCATAGTTACGAACTGACTGGTGAGGGAAGTTGTAGTTTTTGTGGTAATTGTGTAGCTGCCATCAAGAAATGGATCATATTAACTCTTTCCAGTTTAAACTGTGAGCATAGCCCGTAGTAAGGTTTGACATTTCACTAAAAGTCGAGAACGAGGTACGCACGCATTCAGGTGGCTACGTCGTGTTTCTTCATATATTAGTCACGACAGTATTTCAACAGATGGCAGTATTATCTAAGTCAGACAATCTACGATATTATGGACGAGTGTGCATTAGTAGATGTCACTCAATGTGCTCTGAAACATGGCTTCTCGAGGCAAACATGTGCCTAATAATAATAATAATAATAATAATAATAATAATAATAATAATAATATTATTATTATTTGCTTTACATCCCACTAAATACATTTACGGTTTTCGGAGACACCGAGGTGCTGGAATTTTGTCCCACGGGAGTTCTTTTACGTGCCAGTAAATCTACCGACACGAGGCTAACGTATTTGAGTACCTTCAAATACCACCGGACTGACCAGGATGGAACCTGCCAAGTTGGGGTCAGAAGGCCAGCGCCTCAACCGTCTGGGCCACTCAGCCCGGCAGTGCTTAATGAAAGTGATATTTTCGTTCTTGTATGTAATCGTAATCCCTCATATCTAGAAAAACTTTACTAATATGTAGATATTCCTCCGAATTCACGCAAATACGAAAAACGCTCACGAGCACGCGGTCGGCTGTCAAACGAATTCCAATCATAATGAAATGTAAGATGTTTCGAATTCATATTTAGATCTCAATAATATTTCCATTTGTGCATAAAATCATAATTACATACCTTGAGTACCATCTTCACTTTGAGTATCTTCGTTAACATTGCCTTCCGTGGCACTATAGCCACAAATATACATACAAATGAAATTTCATAAGAGCTCCCATTTTCGTTATTGTTATTATTATTGAAAAATTATTATTTTTATATCATTTTAATTATTGTTGTTGTTTAGTAATTGCAATGCACATTTTACATGATCAATCTAGAGTAAATATAATCGTATTTCAGAATACTGTACGGTATTTACTTAGTAGACCGTCAGACATTTTTATTCGCAAAACATGGTTTAATATATAAACAATTTTAAAATCTCAAGTGCTAACTGATCTGAAACAGAGACCATTTTTCATTACCAGATGCTCAAATGAGCACAAAGAAAGAAAGAAAGAAAGAAAGAAAGAATCATGAAAATATTTTCTATAGGTTCAGAGATATAATTTTTTAAATCCCTTAAAAATGCCCAGTCTATAACGTTCGTTAAGGATATTCATGCCCAGTTCGGAATGGGTTAAACAGTTTCCACCACAGACTGTTTACGTATCTGCAACAAATGTCTCAGAAGGTAGTTGGGCAGATTTGGTTCCTACCGGTGTTCACTTGTCCATTGTTGTTCTGTGTTAATATCTCTTCAGCTACTACTGGATGTGCCTAATGCGACCTCAGTACCTAGAAATTTATTTCAAGTAACCTAAGTTCTATATAGAACAGTATGATATATGTTTCTAAAGTAGAAATAATTATAAAGTGCGTTACAAAGACAATATTTACTTATAGAAAACAAATCATTCGAATTATTAAAATCTGTTAGAACAACATCAAAGGTTTTTATATAAAAATACCATTCAACTCTTTATGAAGGAATTACATTCAAATATTTCATCAATCTCTTTTAATTAAGTTATACTTAATATATTTTAAAAGCAAAATACTAATACAAAAGAAGAAAAATCGTATCGCTGTCTTACTTGTGTAAGGAGAAACAGGGCGAGGATTAGATGTCGTGTTTCGCTTTATTCCTTCAGAAATCAACAGCGGAAGAAAATATATAAGTACATTCGGAACAAATAATCCCACCACTTCATATTCCAACAAGCAATCGAATAGATCTGATACTTTTCACTCCTCAATTTTTGTTGCTTTCTTCTTTGATCGTCTTCTTTATTTTTTCTTTCCTGTCTTTTTCTTTATTCAACTCGTTATTTTGTTAAATTATTTAAATCCTAGCAATATAAAAGAAGTCTTATGTAGAAACCAGAAATAGTCACGTACAACTTATTAAGGAAAAGCAACCCCTTGATTTTTCTCCCCCTTCCACCTCCTCAGTTCTTTGCTCTGGTATTTTTTTTTTAAAAAAAGGAGAAGGAAGAAGTGTACTTCATATTTGCAAATCACGAAGAGGAGCTGTAAGGAGGATTAAAAGGGAAAATTAGAACATAAATGACGCTAAGTCCTCGGACGTGAACGGGCGACGGGGTGGAGTTGAGTGGTAATGGTGGGTGTAATGTATTCAAAAAATTAAAGAAAGGGGCATACATTCACCCTGGTACACACTCAGAGAAAAAAGAGTGCCGTTTATAGCGTCTACAAGGAGATCAAAGAATATTACTGCAATTAGGAATGGGAGCTAGGTTTGTTCCCAGACATGATAGCTGTGTTTGCTCGTGGATATATGCCCTATAAAGCGAACCATCCACTGGGATCGATATTTTGGTGGATAATACTAGAATCATACAAGTAGACGGAGAACCATTACACTGATAGCAACATATTCACTGATATGGAAGTGTTGTATACAAGGAACTTGGTATACAGTGACACAACAAAATGTTTATTGTTTCAATGATTTGATACAATATATATAAGAAATAAACTGAATTCTTCTTGAAACTTGTTTGAATGCACGCATTTAATGTTGAAATTAAATCTTAAATTGAATGTCTGTTGCATATGTACAATTATACAATACGAGAGTTCTATATACACTTGGTTCTATCTTGAGGAGATAGTCTGTTTCACTAATAAATTGTCCTGATAGTCGAAAACTATATTCTGTGAAATTACAACCGTAACTTGTAGAGAGAGACAGAATGCTGGTACTAGGTTTATACTTGCAAGGAACTTGCATTAATTTATTCAAATAGCAGAATGCTAAGGCGGGCGTCGGAGCACTGGTGAGGACTAAATGGAGTAGCAGAATGCTATACTCGGGACTCGACGTGGCTACGGGGATCAGGATAATGAGGCAATGTTCAGAGGTGAGACCTCACGGCCAGCAATTTGTCCACCTGCTCAAAACACGTTTTTAAGAGGAATGCCTCCGTGTTTGACTTGCGGTGTGGTCTGGTCGTCGAACATTGGGGTAGTCCTGGAGAGGCTCGGAACGAAGCTCCTTATATATCGCTGGCTCACGTCATCGGTGAGCGTGCTAGGTGCAGTGAGGACACCTCGTACCTGCTAGAAACTTCGGTGCTACGGCGGGTTGCGGAGCTCGTAGGCGCAGAGCTTGCGATGCGGAGGACACACACAACAAGAAGTTTCGAGGTTTCTACTCTGTTGAAACCAATGCTAGATTAATACGACCAGAAAATACATGAACATAAACAGCTTTGGTAAATCCGTCCATCCGTTCTGCTAGACCGATTTGCTTCATTTTTGTTTTATTTTCTCCGAAATTATCTGACCGTGAATCATGAGACATTGATAGGTCTCGAAGTTCAGCCAACTTTGAGTAATCATAAATTCAAATCATTAAATGATCACTCCAGTAATTGCAGGCGAAGACTTACACCAACCCGTAATACATTCTGTACTTAGCAGGTTGCTAAGCAACTAACACTTTCATTAATTATTACTACCTGTCGAGGCAGAGAGTATACACTTCCTCTGATGATGGAAGAATACTATTCTCTGTTCGATATTATTTGATTCTCTGACCTTCCTCAGACGGCAAGGTGTCTACTAACCTTCTGTATGACCATTAGTAAAGCGCCAGGGATAGACTCTTAAAAAAGTGTGTAGTCTACTTGCCCAATCCAGTATTCAGCTTCGGCCAATTGTATGTTGTGCTATCTCGAGCAAGATCATTTTAAAATCTTAATGCCCAGATAGGGCCGAATGGTTGAAGCAAAGAGAATATTGTATGGGAAAGAGTGTTATAAGTAGAGTCCGGATTATTAGGTCCTGATAGGTTAGAATGCAAACTTACTCAAGCCAGTAACAAGTCTACCCTATACTGTACAACGGTTATGCTCTGAGATTTGCATAGCTATTAGGGGTACAGCCTATAGAACTCCTTGAATTTATGCTACTCTTCCTGCATTGTGGTAATACGGGTTGCATCACACTTACCACAAACCAAATTACTTTGCATTCCAACCTATTACCGCCTAAAAATCTGAGGTATAGTTATAAGTAAAGCCCGGATTGTTATGCAGTATCAGGTTAGATTGCAAACTAATTAGGTTAGTAGGAAGTGTCGGCCACCCGCTCTTCTATAATGTAGCAAGAGTAGTATTAACATAGAGGGGCTGTGTACCTGATATCAGCGCTCCCTGCGGAAGCAAGTTGATGTTGATGTTAACGATTGTCAAAAGAAAGCGAATTGGCGCGAGAAAATAACGTTGTGGTGACAGGGAGATAGTGCGTACCAATTTAATTTCCTAAGTTTTCTTAAGTTTTAAGAAGTGAAAAGAGAGACTGTCGCTTTCAAAAATGCCAGCCGTATGGTCAGCGTACGATTGTACTAATCGGAGTAATAAAACCAAGGATATATCGTATTTTAAGTAAGTATTACTGAGTGATGGCCGAGTTTCTTCTTTTGTAATTTATGTTTGTAATTAAACCGATCTTAATGCTTACACAGCGAAAGTACGGGTAGCCACGGTAATTATTTGTCGGATTATGTTTCAGATTTCCTTTAAAGGAACAATGCGTTGTGAGGACGAAAAGAGACGAATGGTATCCCACTCAATACAGTCGTTTATGCTCTGCACATTTCGAAGATAAGTACATGTATGAAACAAAATGACCAACGGCTATTACGTGCAAATGCCGTTCCAACCCTATTTAATTCACATTTACAAACAAATAAAGTGGAGCGCCCACCACCAACAAAACAACCACGAAAAGTCCCCTATTTCGGTGAAACGTACACCTAGTAAGGTAAATACAATATTTTACTACTATTTGCGAAATGTATGCAGCCTTTATTATAAGATGTCAGTTGCATTGGTATATAAAACTAGGCTACACTTCGTAATGGACAACTTTCAAGGTTACCTTTCTAGTATGATATGGTAATGGGAAAAATGATATGCCCCATATATTATAATAAATAATTAAACATTAAACAATTTTAGTGGTACAGTACTCATCGGCCGCCTATGTGGTGTAGTGGTTAGCGTGAGTAGCTGCCACCCCCGGATGTCCGGGTTCGCTTCCCGGCATTGCTACGAAATTTGAAAAGGGGAACGAAGGCTGGAACGGGGTCCACTCAACCTTGGGAGGTCAACAGAGTAGTGGTGGGTTCAACTCCCACCTCAGCCATCCTCGAAGTGGTTTTCCGTGGTTTCCAACTTCCCCTCCAGGCAAATGCCTGGTTGGTACCTAACATACGGCCACGGCCAATTCCTTCCGCCTTGCTCGTCAATCCCTTCCAATCTTCCCATCCCCCCACAAGGCCCCTGTTCAGCATAACAGGTGCGACCGCCTGGGCGAGGTACTGGCCTTTCTTCCCAGTTCTACCCCCGACCCAAAGTCTCACACCCCAGAACACTGCCCATGAGGTGGAAGAGGTGGGATCCCTCGCTGAGTCCGTGGGAAAAACCAACCCTGGAGGGTAAACAGATTAAGGAAGAAAGACAGTACTTGTGGGGATGCAATACTTTTAAAAATATGATCAGAATGAGGTTGTAAACTATTGTAGGTCCCTATCATTTTAAGGGTTTTTGTCATAAATATTTATGTCCACGGTTTTGATTGCAATTTACGTTTAACCACAACAGCCAAGCTGGGTAACGCTATTGTGGCCATTTCGACGCCTATTCGAATGTCACTGTGCAATGGTATCGAACTACCCTACAATAAACTGATCGTAATGTTGGCCTCGTGCCGCAATAAGATGAAGTGGCGGTACTCGCAGTCTATGACTTTTAAATGCTTTAAGCTTTCAGCAACGGTCTTTAATTCTGCCCCACTGATTCCAAAATGCGTATTTTCTACACTTTTCGTCATGCAAGGGCCATGCCCCCTTGCTTGTGTGACCACATGAAATATGGCGGACGTTCGTTCTAATAGCTTCACCCAAGCAGCGCTTCCGCCTCTCTGTATGTTATTCTATCTCGTTGCTAGTAATATACAGGGTGAAGCGTAATTCGCGCACTCGGGCGTCGCAGCGCGACTCCTCACATGCCAGCAATAAAAAAATGTCTCTTACAAAATTTCGTCTTGCGAGTATATCCGGCAGAAAAACGACGTTGAAAAGTAGCAATCTGGCAACACTGTAACCACATGTAGGGTAACTACCTCTGTCAGCAGACGTTAGTCGTACTGTACAGTTGGAGCAGTGGGTGGAGTTTTTGGTTGGCATGCAGGAGGTCGATGGTTCGATCCTGGGTTGAGGCGCATTTTTATTTGCTAATTTCCATATGACATTACCAATTGTAATACAGTAAGACACCGTTTCTGAGGTCACATGTATCCTACATTTACAACATTTTGTAACGCTGAAACAACGTAACGTAACGTAAGGCCCTAACGAAATGTAATGGACCTGAACGAGGCAAGAATAATAGTTGGTACTAATCTATAGGACCATTGGAGGAGGGTACAAAGAAGGGTACAAAGAAAACAGGTTTCACATCTAGTAAATGATTGGTGCGAATAAATTCACGCCTACGACGTGGAAAGGGCGCCTTTCAAAGCTGACCAATGAAAACGATTGTTCGTCCATTTCTAGGGTCGTAGTATGTAAGAGCAAATGGTTTTTAGAGAACCCACTGCAATCGCTGTTGACGATTAAAATGCCAGATACCATACCACCTGGACTACATTTACGAAATAAAAAACATACGCCTCAACCCAGGATCGACCACTCGACCTCCTGCATGCTAACCCAAAACTCTATCCACTGCACCAACTGTACAGTACGACTAACTTCTGCTGACAGAGGTAGTTACCCTACATATGGTTACAGTGTTGCCAGATTGCTACTCTTCAACGTCGTTTTTCTGCCGGATATACTCGCAAGACGAAATTTTGTAAGAGACATTTTTTTATTGCTGGCATATGAGGAGTCGCGCTGTGACGCCCGAGTGCGCGAATTACGCTTCACCCTGTATAAGGTACGAAAGACGGTAAACTTTGAATAATGCCGCACTGGAGTCCTGTTTACGACTTGTTTACTAGAATAAAACCGGACAGAGTGAAGTGCAATTTATGTTCTATTTTGTCTGCAAAGGGATCTTCAACAGGCATAATGACAAGACATTTGAAACTGAAACATCCCCCCAATTTTTATTTTCGTGTTCTGCTTGTATAGTTTTATTTTTAATCTCCTATTCCAATTGTATATAGTTTACGTATATAAAATAGAGTACTGACGAATGTTTCTTCAACTGTGCGAGTATATTTTGAATTGGTGAAAATAACATTGTGACATTTATAAACACATCTACTGCCAGTGTACTTGTGACAGGTGTATTTCAGAATGAATGAAAACATTCTTATCCTAAAAACAACATTCAGACATGATTTTATGGGTGCCATTGTAAGAGTTCCGACTGATTTTCTACGTGCCGTGAAGTTTTATCCTGGCTCTAATTACTTACACTAGGTTGATATATTCAACCGGTGAAAATATCCTTGGATTAGTTACTTTGAAACACCTGTACTGCCATTGTGTCCGTGTTATGTGTATTTCATATTGACCGAAAAAAATCTTCACCTAAAAGCAGCATTTAAACGTTATTATTTGGCGCGAATTTCAGTGTTCTGACTGTTCCTGGACGTTCCGTGCAGCTTGACGCTGGTCGTAACTACACACAGCACGTCCGGTACAGCAGCACATTCCTGTTGATGCGTAGCATGTCATCTTGCCTCTACTGCGCAGTTACAGTCCCGTGTGCCGTGTGCCGGCACACTGTACCGAAGCACTCCAGCTCAAGCTCCTAATGTTCCGGAACAGATGACTGTTCCGGTCTGCCCAACCCTACTTCTCTTGTCTTCATTTTAAAAATGAGAGTTTCCGAATCGCTGTGGCTTTACGTTTGGAAGCAGCTGTCTGCGAGCCTCACCGACGCTCAGCTTGTGGTACCTATGTTGATCGACGTGGCCTCCATGGCCTTTCCTCTGTGAAAAGTAAAGGCAGACACATCCGTCACACAATTATAAATTATGTTATCTTGTGGCTTATCTTATCTTATGTTATCTACTGGCTGCTGCTCAGGCGGTCAATGGCCCGAAGGAATGAAACTTGTGCATGGAAAAAGGGTATATATCTCCTGTGGAATTTTACCTTGGCCGACACATTCACCCAGTCCAATCTTGCCCTTTCGTCAATTAGTGCTCGAGGTTCAGCCGCAAGTAGGGAAAGTGCTAAATGAAGAAAATACAAAGATTTGTAGGACAAAAAATTTCTTCGTGCCAGTAGCCATTCACTCCAGTGGTACCTGGAGCAAAGATGGCCTCAAATTTACTAAAGAAGTTGGCTAACGGATTGCTTGGATTTCCGGCAGCACCCGTGCAACTACTTTTCTAATTCAGCGAATCAGCATTGCTCTACAGCATGCGAACGTCAAATGCATTCTTGGGACACTCTTCTTCGTCTTCTTCTTCTTCTTCTTCTTTTCTTACCACTTTTACCCCACATCTCTGGGGTCGCGGGGGCGAACTTCGTCGCACATGTGGATTTGGCCCTGTTTTATTGCCAGATGTCCTTCCTGACGCCAACCCTATACGGAGGGATGTAATCACTATTACGTGTATCTGTGGTGGTTGGTAGTGTAGTGTGTTGTGCGAATATGAACAGGAGAGTGTTGGGACGGACACAAACACCCACTCTCCGAGCCAGAAGGATTAATCAGAAGCGATTAAAATCTGCGTTCCAGCCGGGAATCGAACCCGGGACCCGATGAACCGAAGGCCAATACGCTGACCATTCATAGGGACACTACCACCTGGTAAAAGAGCAGGACGAAATTTCTTCTCCTTTAAGATATGACTTTATATTTTATAGAGATTGAATTTTTGCTTGTGAATATTAAGAAATAAAACTTTCACAGTATTAAATTTATAGTTTCAGTTACACATGATTCACTCATGCATTCATTCAAGGCAGCTGTATGTACTCTGGAGGAATTTACAATAGACTGTTTCAAACGTCTTAGCCGAGCAAGATTTTTTAATATATACCGGGATTGTACAGTATTCCATAAACTCGATGCAGAGACCAGGAAAGTATTTGTTGGATGTGGAGCTATTTCGAGCAGTGATCCGGAACGAGTATTAATTTCGTGAAATAAAAAAAAGAAGCGTAAAATTGGACGATAGATAGGCGGGGCTAGACTCTGGATTTTCAGGCAGTAGCAGGTTAGAGTGCACACAAATTTGTCGTCTAGTCCACTCTTCCATAATGTAGCGAGATTAACATATTATATTTTAGGATTTCTGGTAAACAGCACCCCTAATGTTTATGCAAAACGAATAGCATAACTGTTGTACAGACTAGCGTATATTTGTTACTTGCTTCGGTAAGTAAGTTTGCATTCCAGGCTATTACTGCCTAACAATCCAGGCTGTAATTATCAGTAAGAACAATAGAAATGCTTCCGAAATAAATAAACAAACGGATACCAGTGGGTAGGAAAGCAAGAAAGGCCTTTGGAAAATCTTTCGTTTGGACTACAGTATTGTATGGACAGTTGGGGAAAAGGGAGAGAGCTTTGCTAGAGACAGTGATGTCAATATGAAGTGGAATCACAAGAACAAACCGTAGTGATAGAAAATCAAAACTTTCAAATTTTAGAAGAGGGGAATGAAAAACAGACTCTCATTAACGAGATGGGAAGGAAGAAAATAAAACTTGTAGGTCGCCTGCTGCGACATGGTAAGTTCCTCACAAACAATTTAAAAGAAAAATTTTTGGGAAAGAGAGGTACAGGAAAAAAAAACAGAAAATCATATTTCTATGACTTGAAAAACTTGAAATACAAGAATGAATGAATGAATGAATACTAATCTGCATTTAGAGCAGTCGCCCAGGTGGCAGATTCCCTATCTATTGCTTTCCTAGCCTTTTCCTAAATTATTTCAAAGAAATTGGAAATTTATTGAACGTCTCCCTTGGTAAGTTATTCCAATCCCTAACTCCCCTTCCTATAAATGAATATTTGCCCTAGTTTGTCCTCTCGAATTCCAACATTATCTTCATATTGTGATCTTTCCTACTTTTATAAACGCCACTCAAACTTATTCGTCTACTAATGTCATTCCACGCCATCTCTCCGCTGACAGCTCGGAGTGGCAGAGGAGAGAAGAAAATAGTTGCAAGGAGAAAGATTACGATGGTATGATGGTAAACGAGGTGTAAAGAAAGGTTGTAAGTTTCACCAAGTGTTAGTTCTCTCAGTTTTAATTACTGTGTTGATGGGCTGATGGTATCTGACGGCGATCACTCCAAGTACCCAGGTGTTAGTATAAGAAGAGACCTTCATTGGGGTAATCACATTAAGGAGGTTGTGAATAAAGGATACAGATACCTTTCTAATGTTATGGCAGTATTAGGGGTTGTAGTAAGGATGTAAAGGAGAGGGCATATACTGTAAATCTCTGGTAGGACCCCAATTACAGTATGGTTCTAGTGTATGGGGATCTAACAAGGATTATTTGATACGAGAACTGGAAAAGATCCTAAGGGAAGTAGCATGATTCCTTCAGGGTGATTTTCGATAAAAGAATAGTGCTGAAAAAAATTTCAACTGGGAAGACTTGGGAGTAAGAAAACTAACTCCTCGACTAAGCGGTATGGATCAGAACTGAAAGTGGAGTGTTGGGTAGTAGTCTAATATGTTTTCAAGTGGAGCCGTTAACGATAGGAAATATCATAGTATCTGTCTGGATATACTTGACCTGTGAAGTCGTTTACAATTATCCAGTCTATGTTACCTCCATATAATAATCAATGGCTACACCAAATGTAATACTTTTCTGTCGTACTTCCCTATACACGTCCCTCCCCGCCTCTTGCTAACTCACTACCCGATATCGACATATTCACACCTTTCTCATCCTTCAAATAAAAACTTAAACGATTCCTTTGAAGTCCTCTACAGGTTTCCATTTTCTTCCGTCCATCCAACCCTCGACCTTTCTTCTTCTTCCTAATTTCTCTAACCGACACTTGCCAGTTATCGTTGCCATTGTTGTTATATTGTTAATAATTGTTAAGTTATTGTTGATATTTGATATTGTTAATTATACCTTTGTTATCTTTTATACTTATTTAAGGGCACCCGGTAGGGGTTATGTCTGCCATGTTAAAATGGGCGTTTTTAAGGAAAATTTTCTCAAAAAGTTGTGAACCAAGGAAAGTCACTTTTTGTATAAATATTTATTCGACCCTCACACGTAGAATTGACATCATTTTTAAATATCTTATTTTTTTTAAATATACATTTTTAAAGTGAATATCCAAATTTTAGGTTTTAAAATGAGACGTTTTGTTCCATAATTCATAAATTGTACCTTTGATTTTAAAAATTTCGTGTTAAAATACGTAGAATGATTAGTTACATACCACCTACAAGTTTGGTTAATGTACATTCAATGGCATCCGAATAAATGTTTCTTAGATACACAAAAAACTACTTTTCAGGAAACGAGCCTCCGTACAGAGGATCATCTGGGTTCTCTTCCATCTCATCTTGTAATGTACTATTTACACTCCTTTTCTTCTGTCTTCGAAGCTTCACCAGCTCCCTTTCTGCTGCATCTGCTTTCCTTTTTCTTTCCTTATCTATAATTGACATTTGTTTCAATGTTGTGTCCTGGAGGTATACATAGTCTTTGTAGAACTTCGCACTTCGAGATATTGCCTTTATTGTATGTTGCCACGGCATCATAAACACCAAAGTGGAGGTTTTTTACACATTCAAATACTCTCTTGGCTATCCAAGTCCAGATCAAATTATTTAAGCATTCGTTAGGGTTTTGGGTTTTACCGCGAAGGCATTTCCGGAGGAGTTTTTCATAGTATAAGTCTCTGAAGACTGGTCTTATGGATTCCACGACTGCATACGGGAGACTGTGCTTGTGGCCATCGTCACATTTTCCTTCATTTTTATGGTATTTGCACCACGTGTTCTCTCCTTTTGGACACAAACCGTGCTGTGGTTGTTCATTCTGCATCTTTTTTTGTGTAGTCAATTGGGGAATACACGTTTGCACACTCACCTGTAACGTTCGGAATAAGAACACTGATTTTCCGCTTTCCCACATTCTTGCGTACCTTGAAATTATTCCTATTACTATGTCTAGCCATCTTGTTCAATGTATAAAATCGAACGGAAACAAAGCAGCTGAATACTGTTGTAAAAGAAGCCGCCAAAACAAACAATAAACACACGCAGTTATGTTCTCAATCGTTCTACCATCCAGGTTGGCCAACAATTCAAAGTTGTACCTTCCTGCAGCAGAGATATCCTCTCGCAGAAAATGACCACGTTCTGAAACATGAATACCTTCAACAGACTCTTTGGCACCGCTGGCAAATGGAAAGTAATGTTATGTCACATCAGTTCAAGGACATGTCATGCCCGACATCTGCAGCACTCCAGATGATATAAAAATTAACACCCTTTCAAACGTCGCAGAGGTCTGGAACAAAAAGTATCCAAAAGAAGAAAGTCACAGGTATATAAAACTGCAAAAATAAGATTTCCGATTTCACCCCTTCGGGTGCCCTTATATTGGTTATTATTATTAGTGTAGAATGGCCCTCCTTAGGCTGTATATAATAAATAAATAAATAAATAAATAAATAAATAAATAAATAAATAAATAAATAAATAAATAAATAAAAGATTGGAATTTAAGAGGAGAAATTGGGGCAAGGATTCTTTCTAAGAAACGCTGGGGCTGTACCTCAATTAATGCCGCGGCTACTACGTTCCCAATCCTAGCCCTATCCTATCCTTCATCGCCGAAAAGCTTTGATATATTAGTGTGACGTAAACCACTAGCAAATATATATATTGGAAGACCAATTAAGGATTGGAAAAATTTATCATGGGAAATGTTTGAGAAATCTACAACTTCTTTGAAATAGTTTAAGGATAAAGAATATGCTACTCGGGTGACAGCCCTAAATAAAAATCAGTGATTGACTAATTATGCAGACCTTCGCATCCTGTAACTTTGCGGTTCTTTTCCTACAAAGCAACAACTGCAACGATGAATATTTTGTATTGAGGTGAATTTGGTTTTGTGATTCCTAACAATCCTTCATAATAACAGAAGAATAGACCAAAAGTCTGCCCGCATCGCAGTTCAAGGCAGTTCCCTGTGGCAACTATTTAAGCGCGTCGTCTTCCGTGGCTTGTGTTTTATTCATACCGTATCCTCTCATTGCCAGGAGCTTACCGTGTCTAGACGCCATCAACCCAGTTCTCTTTTATTACTATCGAGATTACTGGTACCTTAAGACGACAGCTTATTCTGGAAATTACGTCTTCAAAGGAAAACTTTGATGTCAGGATGGGAAGGCCAATGAAATCGATAGGTGTATTATGTGTACTTAATTCCCTCCTCTTTCGTAATACCATTTATTTATTTATTATTTATTTATTTATTTATTTATTTATTTATTTATTTATTTATTTATTTATTTAATTATTCTCTGAGAGGCCAAATCGGCACCACGGGAAGTTTGACTACACATTCTGACATTTATTCAATTTATTCAATTTTCGGCTGATCCAGTACGTTTTCCTCCGACCACTTTGCACAAGTTGTCCACTTCTCATCCCGGAAAGTCCCAAAAGTCACGATGCTTGTTCTGGAAAGGTCTCGTTTGTGTGCGTCATCTGATCGTAGTCCCATTTCTTCCAGGTTTGTGTTGGCTTTGACGTACCAGAGAATTGTTGTTCATGATTTTGAGTCGAAATTGTTAAAAATGCGTTTTGTCCATTGAGAGTCTTCCATCTGTTATCAGTAACCGTGGAAGCGTGCCTGTGTTTGCGTATTGCGTCCGTGATCTACTCTAATGATTTTTATCATTATTATTATTATTATGATTATTATTATCTTAATTTTAAACTCACAGTAAGACGTGCCATCGTTCTATATTATTGTGACAAAAACTTAGACAAATAAAATTCAATTTCTTGTACTTCATTCCAAAATTAATTAATGTCCCTACCGATGCGTTACCAACGACTTCATTAATCCAGAAAATACGTCATAAGTGTCTTAAATTGTTTGTCATGGATAAAAAAAAAAACAGTTGTCCAGTAACATCTGTTCAAAAGTGGCATCAAGAGAACCGTAAAGAATGATTTGCTGCGCAAATATGGAAACAACCAGCCAGAACGATGGCGAAAGTGCTTAGACTTTGGTGGGGAATATCTCTAACAAAATCTATATTTAATTTGATTCAATAAATCGTCTGTGTGAAGAAAAAGCATGTAAGCTAGTGTAAATCATTTTTGATGGCTACTAGAATAAAGGCTAAGCGACAACCCTTCTTGTCCATGAACCTAAACCCCTAGTTCCGTGAAATTGTGTTAAGCTGCTTTCCCGTGATGTCGACACAAACAAACAAACAAACAAACAAACAAACAAACAAACAAACAAACAAACAAACAAACAAACAAACAAACAAACAAATGAAGAGTCAGACACAGGTTGAACTAAGCCTGTTCTCGACTTCTGTATATCAAATCCAAGAAGAATACAAACTATGAGACAAAATATCTGAAGTGTACAGACTAAATTATGATTTTCTTTGTATAGGTGTTTTAATAATTTTAAAGTTGCCTGGCTGGTTGTGAGTAAATGGAATCAAAATGCGGTAAAAATTCGAAGCAAATGTTTCTTTAAATGTTTTTTATCATTGCTTGCTATAAATGGCATAAAACTATTTTAATAAACGGAATAACATTCGAGCTTTAACAAAGGGCTATTCATGAATTAAAACAGAGTTATTATACCATTCAGAGGTTATTTTAGATTTGCATTTATTACCCTTTCGTACGCCTACAGTATGATATTGTATCTGGAATGGTTTTGCTTGTCGCGTTAAAAATGTGTTCATTGTTGACATCGACAATGAGAACATTACACATTGTCTTCTTTGCAAAACGTTCTGCACTGCGGAGCACACTCCTCTTTGCTTGCCTGGGGTTCATACATTCAGAGCTAAAAGTACGGTAAGCTCAACGGCATTTAGGTCAGATTTAAGCTCTGTTAAGTATTCCTTCTGACAGTTCGCTGCAACATTTTCTAATCCATTCCGTTGGTCTTCACATCTTCAAATGCTCGTGGTTGATTTCGATACAGTTTATCCTTGAGATAACTCCAAGCCCGGGTAATTTTGACGGCTACGAATAACCGTAACTGTTTCCCACGAGACCAAAGCAAATGCGTCTGAAGACTGTCTGCCACGTCTTCCAAGCCAGACTCACTCAACAAAGTCCCAGTTATATCAAAATTTCTCACTATGATGAGTATTGTGTCTCTTTTAGGAGGAGCCGGGATGAGTAGTTCAGACGGTTGGAGCGCTGGTCTTCTGACCACAACTTGGCAGGCGTGTTCTTGGTGGTATTTGAGGACTCCCTTCGCGTGGGGGCGGTAGAATTAACACCCTCGGTAACCCCTGCCTGTCGTAAGAGGCGACGAAAAGTGGCCCTGGGGCTCTTAACTTTGGGTTGGCCACCACGGGACTCTTCGGTGAGTCCTGGCGTTGCTTCCAATTATTTGTGCCAGGCTCCTCACTTTCATCTAAACTATCCGACATCCATTGGTCAACTCTTGTTCTTTTCCGACCCCGACGGCATTAGAATACTCGACGCCTAGGGAGTCTTTCATTTTCACGCTCTTCATGGCCCATGTCTTTCTTTGGCCGATACCTTAATTTTTCGAAGTGTCAGATCCCTTCTACTTTCCCCCCTCTGATTAGTGTTAATAGTGGATGGTTGCCTAGGTTATACTTCCTCTTAAAACAATAACACACCGGGCGAGTTAGCCGTGCGCGTAGAGGCGCGCGGCTGTGAGCTTGCATCCGGGAGATAGTAGGTTCGAATCCCACTATCGGCAGCCCTGAAGATGGTTTTCCGTGGTTTTCCATTTTCACACCAGGCAAATGCTGGGGCTGTACCTTAATTAAGGCCACGGCCGCTTCCTTCCAACTCCTAGGCCTTTCCTATCCCATCGTCGCCATAAGACCTATCTGTGTCGGTGCGACGTAAAGCCCCTAGCAAAAAAAAAACAATAACAACCACCACCACCACCATCTGCAACGGCCGTAGCCGTGTTGAAACACCGGATCACGTATGATCTCCGAAGTTAAGCAACATTGGGCGTGGTCAAGAAGTGGATGGGTTGCCACGCGCCGTTGGTAAGGGAATGGAGGAGCGGAAAGGAACTGGCCACCCTACCGTACGTAAACTCCGGCTCAGACACACCTATGTGGAGGTTCGGACCTGTCTTCGGGCAGAATACACCCTTACCTTACCTTACCTTACCTTACCACCATCTGGAATTTGAAGATCCGCAAATACATAAGCTTCCTGTCTGTAGATTCACTGTCATTTAATGGAAGTCCTGCTGGACCAAATTCCGGTACTTTGACTTGTCCGAAAACCGTAGAAGTAACTGGTGGGACATAATGCCAATAACATTATTATTATTATTATTATTATTATTATTATTATCCTTTAGGAGGATTGCGCACACCGTACTCTCCCCTGAATGCAATTTGCGTGGCTACGATGGACTTCGCAATCCAGTAATGTTTCACTATGTGTGCTGCATCTTCAAGAAATGTACGGTGAAACAACAATGCAAGCCAATAACAAGCAAAGTAGAGGAAAGAATTAACGCCTAAAAAAGAAGAACTTGCGTATTGTTGTCAAATGTTGGTAAATAAATCTTCCAGTGTTTTTTCATATTTAGAAAGCAATTTTCCTACCTGCTATAAGACGAAAATAGGGTAGTCCAGAAATCATCCTTTTTATATAAATCAGTCTGTATTTAAAATCACAACCTTGGATTATGGGAGTCGATTACCAAACCAACTTCACTCCGCAGCCGTTTTACAGGTATTTTTTGTTGAACTGTTACACGCATAAACTTATAATGGCGAAGAGAGAGATGAGTTAACACTGTCTGTGGCCATTGATGTGGTGTATAATTTACCAGTAATATCATCCCGCACCATGAAGGGATGCAGAAGGAAGAAGATTACTTTGATAAGTTGTCATCCCTGGACGTCACCATTCCAAAATTGAATTAGTCACTTCATGAAACATCAGTTAATAAGTTCATTCTACCTTAATTGTATTCCCAAATCGTCCCCAGAAACCCAAACATTTGCTATTCCTCTCCCGTTCTCTCTGTAATCATTTACTTCCTGGAAGCTCGCCGGCCCGGAGGGTTGTTTGGACAGTGTATATGTTAATAAGTAGAGCGATAATTAGATACTCTTTACGAATAGTTCAACCGAATAATTTTCTATCAACATTATAAATATAATATTAGACTGGAAGCAAAGTATGGGGAAAATCAAGCGGTCGGATAAATTGAAGTATATTGGTGAATGAATCCTGACGAATAGGCTTGATGAAGAAATAAACGTCATAAGGATGGAACTAGCCTATAGAATAGATACAACAAAAGAACGATATCTTACAGGGCATAGATTAGACGCTATACCACGGTTGTCAAACTAAAGGGACTCTACAGTTCAGAATATCTGATGCTGACCAAGGAAAGAGAAATGGAAGTGGTAGAGAAGAAAGCAAGTCAAATCTTGTGAAAAATGTTAGGATCCGAAAGAAAAAGAAAGAAATGTTGGTACGTGGAAAGGGAGGAGAAATGAAGATTTACATATCAGTCAGTAAGCAGCCTCTGCGGCTCAGACGGCAGCGCGCCGCTTCTCGCCGCTGGATTCCGTGGTTCAAATCCCTGTCACTCCATGAGAGATTTGTGCTGGACAAAGCGGAGGCGGGACAGGTTTTTCTGTCACCTTTCATTCCAGCAACAACCTTCAATCATTTTATTTAATCTGTCAGTCATTAATCATTGCACCAGAGGAGTGCGAGAGGCTTCGGCAGCCGGCACAATTTCTATCCTCGCCGCTAGATGGGGGCTTCATTCATTCCATCCCTGACCCGGTCGAATGACTGGAAACAGGCCGTGGATTTTCATTTTTAACATCAGTCAGTCAGATACTATGCATAAGAGTAGAAGATTTATGGATATCCCACGAGACTGAACGAGAGTCGACTGAGGAAGAAAAATCTTTAACCACATCACCAAGATGTCCAGGTCTGACTCATTGGTTGAATGGTCAGCGTTGAGGCCTTCGGTTCAGAGAGACCCGGGTTTGGGTCCCGGCCGGGTCGGGGATTTTAACCGTGTTTGATTAATTCTTCTGGCTCGGGGACTGGGTGTTTGTGTTTGTTCCAACACTTTCCTCTTCATATTCAGACAACACACTACACTACACTACCAACCACCACAGAAACACGCAATAGTGATTACATCTTTCCATATAAGGTTGGGGTCAGGAAGGGCATCCGATCGTAAAACAGGGCCAAATCCACACATGTGTGGGAAGAGCGGTACAAGAAGAAGAAGATCACCAACATGTCCGGCTCCGTGGCTAAATGGTTAGCGTGCTGGCCTTTGTTCCAGAGGGTCCCGGGTTCGATTCCCGGCCGGGTCGGGGATTTTAACCTTCGTTGGTTAATTCCGATGGCTCGGGGGCTGGGTGTATGTGACGTCTTCAGCATTAGAATTCATCATAGGTAGGGCTCCATCCTCACAGACGCGCAGGTCGCACATACGGCGTCAACTCGAAAGACCTGCATCAGGCCTCTTCGGAGGCCACGCACCATTATTATTATTATTATTATTATTATTATTATTATTATTATTATTATTATTATTATTATTATTACCAAAATAAAAGTAACTGCAAAATGGGTTGAAGAGACGAGAGGCGGGCTGAGTGGCTCAGACGGTTGAAGGTGATAAAATACGTCAGCCTCGCGTCGGTAGATTTACTGGCACGTAAAACAACTCCTGCGGGACAATATTCCGGCACCTCGGCGTCTCCGAAAACCTTTAAAGTAGTTAGTGGGACGTAAATCAAATAACGAGAAGGGTTATGGAGAAAGTTGCCATCAGTCCTAAAGCGATCAGGAATAAAGACATTTTCCGAGCTACGATTGATAGATTCAAGGGGTTCAAGGAAAAGCAGAATCAAAGGGTCAAGAACAGTTGGTCAGAGGAGAAGAAGAGGAACAACAGGGAAATGATAAAGTTCCTAGAGAAGAAAATAGGAACCAGCCATCAAATGAATTGTTTCCCATGGTCCAAAGTAGGAAAAAAAGCAAAGAAAGGAAGAGAAATATTATTAGACAGTATTGATTCTAGTTGATGGCTATATTTGCATTCACCTGTGAGATATGACACCAGCTACAATAGTTTAGACACACACCACGTAAATAAACTAAACTTCGGGAGATTTCCACACCAGGAAAATGCTGGGGCTGTATCTTAAGTAAGGCCAGGGCAATCACCTTCCCAATCTTAGCCCTTTCCATTCCAGCGTAGCCAAAACCTTCGATGTGTCAGTGCGTCATTAAATTACTTGTAAAAAATCTAAAAACTATTCTTGCTGTCCACTAAAGCTTACCTCGATATCTGGGACCCCCTATGTGTGGGGGACGCACATTAAGAATACACCCACGGTATCCTCTGCCTGTCGTAAGAGGTGACAAAAAGGGGCGACGAAGGGATGATTGAATTAGAACCGTGAAACTACTTGTGATTAGTACCATCACGCGGGGAACGCCATGGGTCGGCTTTTCTTGCGATTAGTACCACTTGGTTAGGTACATAATAGGTTTGTGATTATTAGTAGCAGCAGAGAGTGGTCCACTGTGGGTTTACAGTACGTTTGATTAGTACCACTATATGGGGAACACCAAGGGGCCTATGTTGCTTGTGATTAGTACCACTATATGAGCGACACTCTGGGTCTGCGTTGCCTGTGATTTGTACTACTATATGAACGAGAGTGTAGGTCTGCGTTGCCTGTGATTACTACCACTATATGAGCAACACCGTTAGTCGGCGTTGCCTGTGATTTGTACTACTGTATGAGCGACACTCTGGGTCTGCGTTGCCTGTGATTTGTACTACTATATGAACGAGAGTGTAGGTCTGCGTTGCCTGTGATTAGTACCACTATATGAGCAACACCGTTGGTCTGCGTTGCCTGTGATTAGTACCACTATATGAGCGACACTGTGAGTCTGCGTTGCCTGTGATTTGTACTACTGTATGAGCGACACTCTGGGTCTGCGTTGCCTGTGATTAGTACTACTATATGAGCGACACTGTGGGTCTGCGTTGCCTGTGATTAGTACTACAGTATGAGCGACAGTGTGGGTCTGCGTTGCCTGTGATTAGTACTACTATATGAGCGACAGTGTGGGTCTGCGTTGCCTGTGATTAGTACCACTATATGAGCGACACTGTGAGTCTGCGTTGCCTGTGATTTGTACTACTGTATGAGCGACACTCTGGGTCTGCGTTGCCTGTGATTAGTACTACTATATGAGCGACACTGTGGGTCTGCGTTGCCTGTGATTAGTACTACAGTATGAGCGACACTGTGGGTCTGCGTTGCCTGTGATTAGTACCACTATATGAGCGACAGTGTGGGTCTGCGTTGCCTGTGATTTGTACTACTGTATGAGCGACACTCTGGGTCTGCGTTGCCTGTGATTAGTACTACTATATGAGCGACACTGTGGGTCTGCGTTGCCTGTGATTAGTACTACAGTATGAGCGACACTCTGGGTCTGCGTTGCCTGTGATTAGTACTACTATATGAGCGACACTGTGGGTCTGCGTTGCCTGTGATTAGTACTACTATATGAACGACACTGTGGGTCTGCGTTGCCTGTGATTACTACTACTATATGAGCGACAGTGTAGGTCTGCGTTGCCTGTGATTAGTACTACTATATGAGCGACACTGTGGGTCTGCGTTGCCTGTGATTAGTACTACTATATGAGCGACAGTGTAGGTCTGCGTTGCCTGTGATTAGTACTACAGTATGAGCGACACTGTGGGTCTGCGTTGCCTGTGATTAGTACCACAATATGAGCGACACTGTTGGTCTGCGTTGCCTGTGATTAGTACCACAATATGAGCGACACTGTGAGTCTGCGTTGCCTGTGATTAGTACTACTATATGAGCGACACTGTTGGTCTGCGTTGCCTGTGATTAGTACCACAATATGAGCGACACTGTTGGTCTGCGTTGCCTGTGATTAGTACCACAATATGAGCGACACTGTGAGTCTGCGTTGCCTGTGATTAGTACTACTATATGAGCGACACTGTTGGTCTGCGTTGCCTGTGATTAGTACTACTATATGAGCGACACTGTTGGTCTGCGTTGCCTGTGATTAGTACCACAATATGAGCGACACTGTTGGTCTGCGTTGCCTGTGATTAGTACCACAATATGAGCGACACTGTGAGTCTGCGTTGCCTGTGATTAGTACCACTATATGAGCGACACTGTTGGTCTGCGTTGCCTGTGATTAGTACCACTATATGAGCGACACTGTTGGTCTGCGTTGCCTGTGATTAGTACCACAATATGAGCGACACTGTTGGTCTGCGTTGCCTGTGATTAGTACCACAATATGAGCGACACTGTGAGTCTGCGTTGCCTGTGATTAGTACTACTATATGAGCGACACTGTGAGTCTGCGTTGCCTGTGATTAGTACTACAGTATGAGCGACACTGTGGGTCTGCGTTGCCTGTGATTAGTACTACTATATGAGCGACACTGTTGGTCTGCGTTGCCTGTGATTAGTACCACAATATGAGCGACACTGTTGGTCTGCGTTGCCTGTGATTAGTACCACAATATGAGCGACACTGTTGGTCTGCGTTGCCTGTGATTAGTACCACAATATGAGGGACACTGTTGGTCTGCGTTGCCTGTGATTAGTAACACTTTATGAGCGACACTGTGGGTCTACGTTGCCTGTGATTAGTACTACTATATGAGCGACACTGTGGGTCTACGTTGCCTGTGATTAGTACTACTATATGAGCGACACTGTGGGTCTACGTTGCCTGTGATTAGTAACACTTTATGAGCGACACTGTGGGTCTACGTTGCCTGTGATTAGTACTACTATATGAGCGACACTGTGGGTCTACGTTGCCTGTGATTAGTACTACTATATGAGCGACACTGTGGGTCTACGTTGCCTGTGATTAGTACTACTATATGAGCGACACTGTAGGTCTGCGTTGCCTGTGATTAGTACTACTATATGAGCGACACTGTAGGTCTGCGTTGCCTGTGATTAGTAACACTTTATGAGCGACACTGTGGGTCTGCGTTGCCTGTGATTAGTACTACTATATGAGCGACACTGTAGGTCTACGTTGCCTGTGATTAGTACCACTTTATGAGCGACACTGTAGGTTTGCGTTGCCTGTGATTAGTAACACTTTATGAGCGATACTGTAGGTCTGCGTTGCCTGTGATTAGTAACACTTTATGAGCGACACTGTAGGTTTGCGTTGCCTGTGATTAGTACCACTATATGAGCGACACTGTGGGTCTGCGTTGCCTGTGATCAGTACCCGCTACATGAGGAACACCATGGGATAGTACGAGTTCCTGTGATTAGTAGACCTAAGTGAGGAATACCATGGGTTTGCGTTGAGTGGCGTCGTAATGTAAGAAACACCAAAGGTCTGCGTTACCTGTAAGTATTACCATAATGTGTGGAACACCGTGAGTCTTTTGATTAGTACCGCTACATGACAAGTATCAAGGTTCTTATTTTTCTAGTGATAAATACCATTATGAAGGGCCGGTGACTTGGATTTTGGACCCTTTAGAAAACAAGCATCATTATCACCAACATCATAATCATCATTATCATCGTCGATATCTGGAGGTCAATAGGGAAGGGTTCGTTCTCCGCCTACGTGAGAACAATTGAGCAGTTATTAATGGTGATATAGCGGCCTTGGTATTGAAAACCTAGAAGATTGGTCACTCTGACCACGTGTCACTCGTAATTTGCACGCCTTCGGGCTGAGAAGCTGTCGCTTCGTATGCCAAGGTCCATCACCGCTGTAAGGACATAGGGTAGAGGGAATATACGAATTGATCAGGAAAGTAAATACTGTATGACTTGCCATAAGAATTCAAACCGGTTCGATCCTGACTCAGTCCGGTGGTATTTGAAGTTGCTGTCTAAAAAACCCTGGTGCTCAAATACGTGAGCCCCGTGTGGGTAGACTTAATGGCACGTAATAGAACTCCCGTGGGACTAAATTCCGGCACATCGGCGTCTCCGAAAACCGTAAAAAGTAGTTAGTGGGACATAAAGGAAATAACATTATTATTATTATTATTATTATTATTATTATTATTATTATTATTATTATTATTAGGAATTCAAACCACTCTTATGCAGTAATAGCTTAGAATATAGAATATAAATTAATTCAGTTAATAGGAAGCGTTGTGCAGCCCGTTTTGCCATAATGTAGCGAGGGTAGCAAACATTGTAGGGGTTTTGATGGGCTGAACCCCTAATGTTTATGCAAAATGCATAGCATACCGTTGTGTCGGCTCTGGTACTCTTGTTATTCGCTTAGTAAATTTGCATTCTAACATATTACTGTCTAAAAGTGCGAAATTTACTTACTCTATGACACATGTCAGTGATAGTATGAAATATGGAAATACCGAGCTCGATAGCTGCAGTCGCTTAAGTGCGGCCAGTATCCAGTATTCGGGAGATAGTGGGTTCGAACCCCACTGTCGGCAGCCCTGAAGATGGTATTCCGTGGATTCCCATTTTCACACCAGGCAAATCCTGGGGCTGTACCTTAATTAAGGCCACTCCTAGCCCCTGCCTGTCCGATCGTCACCATAAGACCTGTCTGTGTCGGTGCGACGTAAAGCAACTAGCAAATATATATATATATATATATCAAAATAGAAATACAGTGGAACCTCGATATCTCGAATTACCTCGGGAGCTAAATTTTATTTCGAGTTATTGAAATTTCAATATATAGAGAATGCCATTTTTGAACAGATATATAACACATAACTGAATCATATTAATCTACGGGCTTATACTGAACACGTTATATTTAACAGTATGTAAAAATATACAAACAAACTCTATTTTACGGCATCGCTTTAATTTCATTTAATAGAGAAATGTACACTCAAGTTTGAGCATTAAATAAATTTTTACATTTCAGTCTTTGCTACAGTCTGTAATTGTACTGGTTCTTTTCGTGCAAGTTATGATGTGGTATCTACTACACTTCTGCCCATTACAATCTTCGTCTGGTTCATGGAACTTCTGGTTTACGCATATCTTGTGGTGAAACCAATGTATGGAGAGTCGTGTTATCACGTGGCGCTGTGTGTTGCACTCTCTAGTCCATCTATCGTCCGTCATCGCTGGTGAGGCGTAGAAGTCGAGGTCGATTTCACTTTTCTTCCTTTCCCTGATGTTTACTAGTGCCCTGCTTGCTTCCGTTGATTGTAGGTAGAATTGTGATCGTATGTCTTCGATGAAATACGTCTCCCGCATCATTTCGTATACCATACGGGATGGCGCTGTCTTTCCGACTCGGGTAATCCTCTTCATGAACATTGCTTTTATTCTTTCTATTCTCATCAGGTCTCCGGTCTTCAGCTTTTCCCACATGATCTCAATTCCATATGTTATCACTGGCATCACTTTAATTATAACCCTTATTATAGTAACTTTTTAGAAGACAGGATACATTACACACAGTAGTGAAACAAGAATCATACCTCCGCTAACACCTTTGGAAAAAGTCCGTTTGTCTCTTCTTTTTGTTACTGTTAACCTTTCCTCCCTTCGCGTTGAAACTTCTCGTCAATACCACGCAGCCGAGATTCGTAAATGGAGCTTGTCTTCCGCGACTTTAGGGGTTGCTTTCGTACGTGACCGGCAATTAATTCACACCCGGGAAACCACAAGGTTTTGTCGATTTTCCGATCACTAGAAGTTTTAGTTTTCGGTTCCCGTCACATTAGCTCCTAGCATTACTGTAACCCTTTCCTTACTTGTCAACTGTTCCTCACAAACCACAGATGTCGTATTGCACAAAATCCGTTTGTTTGAAGGGAGGTTATGTTTGCTTCGAGAAATCGAGAAATTCCTCTAACCGAATTTCGAATAATAGAGAAAAATAATACACATGAAAAATAGGACAGGCAGCTGGGAAATTTAAGTTACTTCGAGATACTGAAAATTTGAGTAATGGAGGTTCGACTGTAATATTGAAACCGTTCTTGCACATGTCGAGCAAAGAGGCAGATTTGTATCGATTCACCTTTTCGTCCTTGGCACACGAAACAATCCAAATATGCTCATTACCGCTCCCTACTTATACTCACCCCCCGATCGCACACACAGAAGTGCTTTTTTATTATCTCTCCTAAAAGCGACGACCAATTCATGAAAGGAGGTAATATTCCCTTGAGAGTTCTTGGAAATCTTTGATAGAAGAAAAGAAAAACACACACATATAAAAAAAATTGTGTGCTGCTCATTTACCGACTTGGTCTGAAATACTTGCTTTGTGCCAGCTTTACGTGACTTTTTCTTCTACTTCCTGCTGATTCTCATCATCAAGATTTTTCTTTCTGAGTTTTAAAAGAAGGTGAACAGAGATGATGAAACCTAAGTACACAGCAAGCTCAAGGAATAAAGAAACTTTATAGCAAAGTTTGTATATTTCTTTCTCCCATATAGACACACAAAATCATCTACGTTCTCTTTCTTCTTTGAGATACACAAGTTTGAAAAAAAAAACATTGAATGTCAATATTGCTATCTTGGTTGTGCTCATTCCGCTTATTAAGGCAAAAATTATAAACTGGAGAGGGAGTGATGTGCTTCTTTCAATATCAGATGCGAACAAATTCGAGGCGCAGTAGCCAATTACTTTCTTGACCTGATAAATAAAGGACTGCTGCCCAGATACTGGCGTGCCACATTAATCAGCATGATGGCATCCTCAGTAGTGTTGTGTTGCTTCACGCCCGGTTCCGTTTCCCTCGTATCAGATAGCTTCTCATTTGGTTTTCAGGAGGGTGTGTGAACCAAACAGGCTCTGTAGTATCTTCAACAGTACCATTCAGAAAAATAATGGCCTTGACTTCAGTCTGACATTGCGTGAGTTTGTATCCGAACTTCATCGCGCAATTGTATGAAGTCCTAAAAGTAGGGGAAATTGTAAGGTGAAGTTCTATAATATTATGCTTGTACGTGTATTGCTTCATTTATTTTGTCATTTTACTTTGTCGTGTGTTTTTCCACCATATTAACATAGGGTTCTTTAGTTTTAGAAAAATATTTTGATATTTTATATCAATATTATAGGAGATTAGATAAAATAGTAGAATATACTCGTAGTTTACATATAAGAGTCACCATGTTATATGACGTAGTTACCACTGTAATTGGGACACTAAGTCATGCAGTGTGCAATAAATAAATAAATAAATAAATGAATGAATAAATAAATAAATAAATAAATAAATAAATAAATAAATAAATAAATAAATGAATGAATGAATAAATACATAAATATTCCAGCCCTCACACAGCAATTACAAACCGTGGATTTGGTGGGAATAGACTCTGAGACATAGGGCTAAGTGACCGGCAGGTGATTTGTAAAGGGCAGTCCAATGAAAAGCAGTAACCTGACAAAATACATAGTAGAATATTTAGAACCTCAAAAGTAATCACGAGACCTGTTACGACATTTATCCCACTGGGTGCCCACTAGAACCTGGATTTTTAGGCAATAGTAGGTTAGAATGCACCTCAAGTGTTAAAATTTTCATGTCTGTACTGATAGATCGGCAGTCACAATTATAGTTTTAGGAGTTTCCACGTAATCAGTACTTGTTATAATTACAAGTGTATGCATTTGCATTAAAATACATTATATCGCAGTACTAGTTTCGATCTCATAAGACACCATCTTCAGCTGCTGAATATATCATGAACATCAAGTAACGAAACAGCAAACACATCGATTTAAAACATTACTTATTCCATGATTTGCACACAGTTCTGACTACCAATGATAAAATGTGAAAACAACAGATTAAAATCGGTGAATTTCGTGCCTAGAATTTCATTCTTGTAGTTCACTTGCACGGCCCGATAAACGAGAGAGTAAGTCACACAAATAATTCTCAATCATCTTCAACATTCAATAGACTTTCTCTAACACTACTTTTTCTTCTTTCATTTTAGACAGCCCATACTACCACGCATTATGTCAACAACAGTTCACAATTAAGCACATACAGTAGGCCCTATATCATGGAATGTTCTCACCTAATTCAGCCACATAATAATAGTTCATAAGGGATAACATATAAACAAGACGTCAGACTCAGTTTTATACCAATGGCCATCTGTTTTGAAGTGCAGTAAATTTCAACCCATTTTACTTAAACATCACGATAACATTCTTCATTCACCATTTTTTACAGCATATATTTTACTAGGGATTCTGATTTAAATATTTCACGAATGTGTGCCCATCTTTCTGGCACGAACAAAAAGCCATATAGATGAAGGTTTTCTTTACTATTACGAACGATCGTCAAGGCTTTCATTAATATAATTAAAAGTTGCTACTGGTTTGGTATGAGCACAATGTCGGCCAAATCAGATTTGAAAATAGGCACTTTAGCAGTGTGCTCGTAGTAAAGGTATAATTCTCAGGGTTTCCATGACAGTAAATTATGACATGGAGGATCGACTAACTTACCTAACTACCGCATTAGAAGAACTTCACAGCCTTAGCGTTAAAGTTATGACCGTGAGAAAAGGACTTTTACATTTCTCCGACATCACTTCAATCTAGCAAATATAGGCAGAGCTACAAAGAAACAGTAACACACCACTGAATAACATCTTCTCGACTAAGCGACTCACTGCAACAGCTGACCGGGAAGACGTCCAACTGCGCATGCGTGCTTGCCCCCTTCCACCTTCCCTTTATAGCGTATGCCTCAGCGTTTCCATAGTCCAGGTGGCCTTGAATTACTGGCGAGTGCTTTGGTCAATCAGAATGCTACATTTTATTTAATAATTTAAAAATGTACGGCAATGACTTGTTATGTTTTTAAAGAGATACTGCAAATCTACAGGTCATTAGCTTTCGTCAGGATGCTTAGCGATGTTAATCGGTTCGGCCGTTCTCTCAAAGTCGCGGTAACAAGAATCAGAATCTGAGCATTTTTTATCGAGTGACAAACTCCATGGCATCCAGGTGGATGAATGTTTTGTAGTGTTTCTGCTTCAGATTATTATTACTCTTTTTCAGGCATAATTCTGTTATTGTATGTGTTCTTTTTAAGGTAGCTTATAAATTTATTTTTATAAATTAGTTTCGGCAGACTGAATCTAACAGTTATAAATGAAATTAGTTGAAACTGAAAAGAAATGGCTTCATATATTACAAAAAAGAGGCAACATCGTGGCGCAAATTTTATTGAAAGACTTATTTATGATCATTTAATTTTTTCAAAGGGAAAGTAGAGCCTGGAACTTGGGCAAAATCCCCTTTTCATTTGGTTGAATATATGGAGTCCGCCTCTGTGGTGTAGTGGTTAGCGTGATTAGCTGCCACCCTCGGAAGTCCGGGTTCGATTCCCGGCTCTGCCACGAAATTTGAAAAGTGGTACGAGGGCTGGAACGGGGTCCACTCAGCCTCGGGAGGTCAACTGAGTAGAGGTGGGTTCGATTCCCACCTCAGCCATCCTCGAAGTGGTTTTCCGTGGTTTCCCACTTCTCCTCCAGGCGAATGCCGGGATGGTACCTAACGTAAGGCCACGGCAGCTTCCTTCCCTCTTCCTTGCCTATCCCTTCCAATCTTCCCCATCCCTCCACAAGGCCCCTGTTCAGCATAGCAGGTGAGGCCGCCTGGGCGAGGTACTGGTCATTCTCCCCAGTTGTATCCCCCGACCAAGAGTCTGAAGCTCCAGGACACTGCCCTTGAGGCAGTAGAGGTGGGATCCCTCTCTGAGTCCGAGGGAAAAGCCGAACCTGGAGGGTAAACAGATGATGATGATGATGATGATGATGATGATGATGATGATGATGATGAATATATGGAAGTGTCACATAGAGACAAACATATTTCCGTACGGTTGGAAACGATAGGACTAGTTACTATTTTGCCTTTTTTTTGCCTATTTTAGCTTCCGTAGCCTATTTGATAGTGCAATGCCTCTTTTGCCTTTTTAAGTTGTTATGGATATTTCCCGCTGTTATTTATGTATTAAAATTAATCATTGGAAAGAAGAAAAATATCATTTCAGTGTACTGTACTGTACTAAAATTAAACATTCACTTCAGTTGAATTTAACAGATCAAAAATCGGATGCTACATATGCAGCAGAAACACTTTTTCACCTGAATAAAAGCTGCCTTTGTGGATCAGTGGTAAAGTGTCGGCCTCCGGTTCCCAAGATAGCGGGTTCAAACCCGGCAGATGTCTGATTTTTGAAGGGCGAAATCAAGTCCATTCGACACTCCATGTCGTACGATGTCGGCATGTAAAAGATCTCTGGTGACACATTTGGTGTTTACCCGACAAAATTCATTAAATCTCACCCATAGACGCCCAAGAGAGTTTCGGTTTACTCGGTCTGCCATCTAGTGGGCGTAGAGTAAAACAGAATGTCGAAATTGACACGTAGACAGCCAGACGGCGTCAAATTGAAATGTCCGCACACGGTAGCTGAGGCCATAGATTATTATTATTATTATTATTATTATTATTATTATTATTATTATTATTATTATTATTATTATTATTATTATTATTATTATTATTATTACCTGAATAAACAACCAATGACTGACAGACTTCAGAAAATTGAAAGGAGTATTGGAAGAACCTGCATTACAAAAATTACCAGAAAGATGGACAGCAGCGGATATTACCTAACATAGTCGTCTACAAAGAGCTAGAACCCATTACAGATACTATGCGTAAGAGGAGACTGGGATTCTTTGGGCATATCATGAGGATGCACGATTCGAGACTTCTGAAACAACTAGTACAACACAATCTCGTCTCAAAAATTTCCACCACAGGATGTAAATGGATCAGAGATTTAAGAGAGGATCTAAAGGAAATAGGTCTTGCTACAGAAAAAAAAAACCTGAAATAAGATAAAATTGAATACAAAACTCAAGAATACAAACCTCCGCTTCACCCTTACGCGAAACAAACCAACAACGCGTACATTTTCAACCGAGGAAAGGGTACGAAGATCGGAGCGTCTGAAGAAGTATTGGGAGTACCGCAAAGCCCGAACAATCCCTTCAAAGAGACCTGAACGATGGACTGACTAAAGTGATCCTATGCGGTAATAAAACAAGAAGGAGAAGAAGAAATAATATTTAAATAAACGTTGTTTTCATATTACACAAATCTCTACTGAAAACTCACCAAATGGTCAAGAGGTTTGCCAGGTTTCGTCTTTGCTACGTAAGTGCTGGTGGTGATTATTGTTTTAAGAGGAACAGTAACTTTGTAACCATCCTGTACATACATCGAATACATCGAAAAATGAAGTTATCGGCAAAAGAAAATGAAGAGCACGAAGAGGGTGGAAATGAAAGACTCCCTGGACCTCGCCAATCTGATACCGCCGGGGTCGGAAAAGAACAAGAGTTGGCCAAGTGAGGTCAGACAGAAAATGTAAGAACGAAGAACCTGGCGCATATAAAACTCAGCTAGAGGAACCGTGGTCACCAACCCATACTCCCAAGTTGGTAGGCCCTGGTCCCTCCTATAGTCGCCTCCTCTTACGACAGACAGGGGATACCGTTGATATTACTCTATCATCCCCACCCACAGGAGGATGTAAGATTAAGTACCAAAATATGATGCAGATGTGTGTTACGTAGCTTATATTAATGCATCCTTATTATTTTAGTGCCAATTTTGTCCTTATAAATTGTTATTTTAATTACTTGACTGCCTGTTTCATGAATGTGTTTAGTTGAAAAACCTTGATTCTCTTAACACTTAGCACCCCGGGAAACTCAAATGATTGGTTGTAAATTGTGATAAATATACCTCGGATTTGTAGGTGGTAACAGGTTATAATGCAAAGTAATTTGGTTAGTAGGAAGTGTCATGCAACCCCTTGTACCATAATGTAGGAAGAGTAGCATAAATTCAAGGAGTTCTATTGCCTGTACCCTTAATATATATGCAAATCTCATAGCATAACCGTTGTACAGTGTAGGGTACACTTCTTACTGGCTTAAGTAAGTTTGCATTCTAACCTATCAGCACTTTATAATCCAGACTCTAGTGATTTTTAATACGTCATGAATGCATATGGTTTCATTTTCCGTCAGTTCAAAAAAAACATTGCCATGTTTCTTATTTAGTGGTGAAGCGAATTACATTAATTTAACCGGTTGCTGACAATACAAATAAACCCCACCGCTTTATATGACGTGGCGGACTGGTGGCCTATGTAGCCGGGCTGATTTGTGAAGGGTCACTTGAAACTATAGCTTTTGATCCTCGTTTCATTAACTGTACGTTCGTGATGGGGTTTCAAGATCTGAACCAATACATCCAGTTAACATTAAGCTAACTCCAGTGAAGGGTTGGAACTGTGAGAGTCAGGTGGCAGGGGTTGAAACCCCTTGATATAGTTACCAACCCATTATAATAGTAGCAGTAATAATAATATTACGAAATGGTGCACAGAGGAATATGTTACTCGGACGAATGTTTATCTAAAATTAGTGTGCAAACAAGTAAGCAAACAGAACATAAGTGATTAATCTAGCATTAAAGTTAGTAACTAATGGGACGAAAAGATCCATATAACACACACACACACACAAATATACATACACACACAAAGCGATGATTTGATTAAACCTGGGTTCATAATCAAATATTGACTGGAGTTTGTGCGTTCTCGTTGAAGAGGCTGAGTGACCCGCTGCTGTGGAGGGGTTTCTTTGAGCTGCCGCTGTCAAATGATAAACCAAGATAGACATACTTTTAGGAAATAAGCGGACCGCAAACTTTATATTATATGTTTGCGGAAGTCATCCAAAATACATTATCCTAATTCTGCTGAAGAGGAGAGCAGACGGACGTACTCGGCAGTTAATTGACTAAATGCGTTCGTTGCTGAGGAGACGGAATTTATGGATCGTGAAGAGAAGTCGGTGAGGATATCTGGGAAAATGAGACTGATGGGATGGGGACACTAATATTCTTGAATTCTTGCTTGAAGAATTCAAAGTCTGGCAGTATATACTTTTTCCACTTGTCGACGTTTCAATTTCTTCTCAGTTTGTTGTTGTTGTTGTTTGATTCATCAGTCAATAGACTGGTTTGATGCAGCTTTTCATGCCACCCTATCCTGTGCTAATCTTTTCATTTCTACGTAACTACTGCATTCTACATCTGCTGTAATCTGTTTGTTATCTTCATACCATGATCCACTCATTCCATTCCTACCGCCAAAATCCTACTGAACAAGTCCTGGGTGTCTCAAGGTGACTCCCATAATTCTACCTCTTCTACTCCTCTCACCGATTCGATTCAATACCTCTTCATTCGTGATTCGATCTACTCATCTCACCTTCAGCATTCTTCTGTAACATCACATTTCAAAAGCTTCTTTTCTCCTTCATTCAGAGCTAGTTATCGTCCATGTTTCACTTCCATACAATGCCATGCTGCAGACGAAAGTGTTCAAAAATATATTTGTAATTCCTATATCAATGTTCAAACTGAGAAAGTTTTTTTTAGAAAAGGCCTTTCTTTCTTTTTTGAGCTAGTTTGCATTTTCTGCCTTCTTTACTTCTACCATAGTTAGTTTGCTCTTCCTCGCGAACAGTCGATATTTTCTTCTGAAGACGCAGAGCAAAGTTCTCTGCGAAACGTAAAGAATTTCGCCTTATTTTCTTGACGCGGCATAAGCCCAACAATCCTGTATCATATAAGTAAGGGCTTTCAAAGCATCAGTGGTAATATTTATGATTAGTACCATCACGCGAGAAATACCATGGGTCACCTTTACTTGCCTTTACCACTATGTTTGGTACAAAATAGGTTCGTGATTATTAGCAGCAGAGAGTGGTTCACTGTGGGTTTATGGTACCTGTGATTAGTACCACTATATGAGCGACACCGTGGGTCTGCGTTGCCTGTGATTAGTATGACGACCTCGCCTCACACCACTACTTTCCAGCGGCAGCTCGGTGTCGATTAGCGACTTATAGCATTTACTACCTCTACTGCCAAATCGGTTACTGCACTCTACACGAAGAAAGGGTAAATGCTACAGTGAGTGAGGAAGAAAGTGGTTTAGCATTCTCTCCAAAACAAACAAGGATCACTTAGAACTCGTTAACTCAGCAGGGTGCAGGGTGTGATTGACTACTGGCTTCCAGCTCTCTTCTGGGAACTCTGACATTGTAACTGAAGGAAACTGTAGGCATGAAATTTGAAATCCTCTTGACCGGACATTTAAAAGTTATACAAGAAATGTATCCCTCACTGTTTCACTTAATTGTACCTTGAACACTTTGAGTGTTATTACGACGTACTCCTTTGAATTAGTATCAGCTGTAGGTATCTCAAACCTAATTTGGTGATGCATCCTTTTAGTTCCACAACCGAGATATAGCATGGCTTGAAATTATATTCACACTTCACAATCAACTTTACAAGTAATTCACTGATAACTGTCAGTCTGCATTACGACAACTCAGTATTCGGCTGTCACCAAACTGACACAAGAATTCAACCAAACAGATACGCGAAAACACACTCCGAACATATAATCGATATGGTCACTGACGATTACGTATCCATATCACTGTTCCCCATTCGTCTCCTTCCAAATGACTCCGATTGACTTCATGGCAAGTCTCTCCATTCATCTCCTTCCAACCAACTGAACTATCCAAGTGACTTCTCCAACTGAACACACTGACCATCTGTGACTTCACTCTCTTTCTGTCTCATCTGACCGACTGGTGAGGCCTCACCATCCAAAAGACTGCCGCTATAGGATACAGCTCATATATATAACCATTAGTTGACACATGGTATAACACCCACGTCAGAGCTCCAAATAGATATGATGTCACTCCCACCCAGCTACAAATATTACATGTTGTGTTGAAATAGCCTGAGGCACGCTAGAAGTTCCCTAAATATGATCTCATCGCTAAATGCATACAATGACAGAGCGATGACTCAACAGTTACGTTAGCAGTATTACACCATATGTTGCAATGCCAAAAGGTTTCACGAAACATATCTGATATTACGCAGTTAGTCTCACTTTACATTATTTTAATGCTAACACACACACACACACACACACACACACACACACACACACACACATATATATATATATATATAATAAAATAAATACAATAAAGCAAGTGATAATTAATAATAATAATAATAATAATAATAATAATAATAATAATAATAATAATAATAATAATAATAATACAAATGAATGCTTGTAACGGGATTTGAACCGTTATACTTTTCCCGAAACAGATAGGTAGCAGGTTTAGAAGACGTGATTCCGGGAAAGAGATGCTGTACGAACGTATGCCGACAGATACCCAAAGCATGCTAATACTTAATTTTTGGTTCCGTTCAAGGAAAACTGCGCCTCAGGGATATGACACTGAACGAATGTATAAAGTTTTAATTTACCTACTGTAGTCCTACCAGTTTGCATGATTAAATGTGTCTGCTGTATTATCGCTTATCACTATACCTCGGATTTGTAGGTGGTAGTAGGTTAGAATGCAAAGTAATTTGGTTTGTAGGAAGTGTTATGCAACCCGTTCTACCAAAAAGAGTAGCATAAATTCAAGGAGTTCTATAGGCTGTACCCCTAATATCTATTCAAATCTCATAGCATAACCGTTGTACAGTGTACGGTATACTTGTTACTGGCTTAGGTTAGAATGCAAACTTACTTATCAGCACCTAATAATCCGGACTCTACTTATCACTTTGTGTCATGTTGAATGTTAGTAATATAATAGGCTACACTAATACTTGCAACCTGACCCTAAAATTAAGTCATATTTGACCATTTTTATGATATATTTAGCTAGTTCTTAGAGCATGTATTGCACTTCTTTAGGTCATAAACTTCTGAACCCTAATAATAGCATTTAGTTATGACGCCATTTTCACTGCCTGTGTATCAATTTTTCCGTTCCATTTTACTGTACCGGATTAATTTTACCCGGCAAACACCAAATGTGTCGCCAGAGATTTTTTACTCGCCATCAAGTGGACTCTATTCCGGCCTTCAAAAATAAACCTGTCTCTGTCCGATCTGAACTCTCAATCTCGGAATCTGGAGACCTACACGCTGTCACTGATCTACGGAGGGAGCACTTATGAAATTAGTTTCATGAAGTAATTCCTTAGTGGAAATATTTCATCAGCAGCGGTGGTATATATATATTTTTTGTTCATCTGCTGGTTCTGTACCTCTGTCTGTGTGTGTTCACGATTGTAGTGTCTCGACACGTGTATACAGACTACTTTCTTTTTTCTCTCCGAATGAAAAGAATCTACTTGAGTATAACTGTCGTGTCTAGATTTGAGGTGAAATATATCAATCACTTATTCGTTCATCTAATTGGGAACGTCTGCTATTGTTTGCTTGTGAGCGACAAACGGGAGAGTTCCTCTTTGATGGTGACGAAGCCGCCTCCATTATATATCTTTCGCTTTTCATCTTTACTCGCCCACATTTCTCCATCCTTACACACTCTCCCTACGCTTTTTATTTATCAACTTAATTCAATCTTCTCGCGCGAGATTTCGCAAGGCAACCAAACTACGAGAATGTCGTGCAAATTCTATTATTAATGTAAGTGAGAGAATTAATAATAATAATTATTATTTATTATTATTCTCATTACAGTATTATTATAGCAGGTAGCAGAACAAGCGGGCTTTCAGATATCCTTTGAAAAGACGGAAGTAATGTCAAACATCAAAGACAACACGACCCAGCTGAACACCAAATATGGAACCGCGCGTAGCCTATAAATTTGAATACCTTGGTGAGTGGATCCAATGAAATGGACTAGATACTGAGACCTTAGCGGCTAGAGTAACGAAAATGGAGGCAGCTTTAAAAACCACCCGCAACATATATAACAAAAGGTGATTCTCTACAAATACCAAAATTCAGCATTGAAAATGATATGGCGTATGGCTTTTAGTGCCGGGAGTGTCCGAGGGCAAGTTCGGCTCGCCAGATGCAGGTCTTTCGATTTGACTCCCCCAGGCGACCTGCGCGTCGTGATGAGGATGAAATGATGATGAATGCGACACTTACACCCAACCCCAGTGCCAGCGAAATTAACCAATTAAGATTTAAATTCCCGTCCCTGCCAGGAATCGATCCCGGTACCCTCGTGACCAAAGGCCAGCACGCTAACCATTTAGCCATAACACTGTCGTCAAACCGGTATCTCTCTATGCGTCAGATTGCCTTATCCTCTCTCAGAAATGTGCACTCGCTACGTTGGAGCAAAACGAGAGAAAGATTATCCACAACATTCCTGGCCTAAATGTACATAAAAAAATCCAGAGAAGAAATCTACTCTAAGATACGGACACGATGCGCAAACGTAGGGCTCGCTTCTACGGTCACCTATGAATGATGGACGACTCTGGATGGACAAAATGCATTTTTAACAATTTTGACTCCAAATCAAAAACAATAATTCCTTGGTACGTTAGCGTCAAGAAAGACCTTGAAGAAATCGTCCTGCGACCGGATTTATTTATTTAATCGTATGGAGATTATAACTACAAAATTCATAAGTCCAAGTGTTTCAGCCACTCTACAGCACTTTCTGAAACATGAAACAGGTCGCTGTAGCTTCCGCAGTAGGCATGAATAGGGCAGCGCAGGATGACATGGTCCGTGGTCTTCCCCTCTTCACTGCATTCACACATTAGAGAATCCATCCAACAAACCCCACTTATGGCGTAAGAAATTGCAGCGTCCATGCCCAGTTCTCAGTCTGTTGAGGCGACACCGTAGTTTTCTTAGGAGGTCGAATCCCTTCATTTTCTGGGTTGGATTTTCGGTCATGTTGAAATTGACCACTCATCCCGCCAGCTCTCGTTTAGATTAAAATTATCCCTCAACGAGCCGGCCGGCGAGTATACTTGCTGGTTTCCTAGATCGAAGTCGTCGTGGCGATGGGTAACAAAATGCCTGGTAAACTGGTAATGAGGGAGATGACCAGATATTCTTTGCTTCTCTCAGCAGAGCTTCCTTTCTCCTCAGGTGGGGTGGTGGGATATGACTAAAAACGGGTAACCAGTGGCGACGTGCTGACGTTACAGTACCAGTTTTGCAGCGCATGGTATCATTCAGCTTAGTATCCACTTTATGCTCATGTGCACTTTCCAGCCATACCGGGGCACAGTATACCGCTGCGACCGGATGACACACACAAACGAGACCTTTTCAGAAAAAAACTGACTTTTGGAACTTTCCGGGATGTGAAGTGGACAACTGGTGCAAAGTGGTCGGATGAACGCCGTCCTCGACATAGCAAGCTCATGAAAACCTACTGGATCATTCGAAATCTGAATAAACGCCAGAATGTATAATGTGGTGCCCTAGTTGGACTATTAGTAAATATTAAATAAATAAATAATAATGGGACAAATAAAACGAACATATATTTTATCGGGTCTCGTCTTCGGACACTCGAGAACTTCCAAGCCCTAGTTATTACCCAAGAAACCATACAAGATAGAAAAGTTAGTAGGCATAATTACCAAACATAAATCTGTACAGAACCTACAATAAAATACGGATGATAGACACGTTTGCGAGAGAAAAAATTATTTCACACTTTTTCGTACGACACTTTTCTCTAACGGTCTCTATTTAATTATCATTTGCCGTGCACTTATAGAACACCGACGAATAGAACGGTACCTCACATGACCGACGTGTATCCGCCGATTTTAATACCTCAACATGGCGGTCTTGTTGTATAGCCTGATGATGTCATACCGAGGTTAGACTCTTGTTACCAGGTACATTTATCTAGAAATAATTTTAAACCTTTCATGATTTGGTAACGCTGACCGGCTCATGTATGATTCAGAAACTATAAACGAACTCTACTTAAAAATCAAGTTACCAGAAAGGAACCGTAACTTCATTCCTCTTATCGTGAATATTCAATAATTATTCAAGCCCTTTAGGCATTTTAGGTGACGTGAGATCAGCGCGATGTATCCTCTCGGCTCTTATTCCTGGCTTTCTATATCGGGAATGTGTTACAAAATTCTTCCCATGTCTTGTAAATGTTTTCAGCGAAAGAACATATATGTTGCCTCTTAAGATACGTTTTATTAGAACGGAGAACATTCTCTACTATCAATTATATCTTATATAACATCCAGAAAATTATATCGAGAAAGGGTTAATATCCCCTTAACTGATGTGTCCTCTGTAATCTGTTCACTTCGTATCGGACACATGGGCCACTCCCTGGTTTGATGAAATTCAAGACTGCTATGCCCTGGTTGGCGCGCTACTTCTCCTACACACTTGTATCACTGGTTGTCGATGTAACTTCATGAAGGTGTAATGTGTTGTAGGAGACACATTTCATGAGTTCGAATGTAGGAGGAGATTTATCTCGGGAACCACTGGAGTGATTTCATTAATTCTTCCATCATTGGAAATGTTATTTCTTTCAGATCATTATAGGCTGAATATAATTATGCTAACTTGTTTTAATAAATAATGTAACCCGAAAAGTTTGTGTCAGCGAGCCTTAAAGCTGAATACGCTGTGTGAATTGTTGTTGGTCCTATTAAAAGTCGATCCAACCAAGTCAACTTGAATTGTATTCTTGGGATCCTCTGTCTAATATTTTAGAAGTAGCTGTTAGCTTGCATTCGGCAACCTTGAAGATGGTTTACCGTGGTTTTCCATTTTCACAGCAGTCATGGTACTGTACCGTAATTGCGGCCATGGCCGCTACTTTCCTAATCTTAGAATGTTCCCATCCTTAGGAACATTCTTAGTGCCACGTTAAACCAGTGGTATTCAAACTTATTGGTTGGCGTACCCCTAAAATTCAATTTATTGTACCCCTGAAATGCGAGTATATGGTCATTGTACCAGAAATAACAAATAATGAAATTCAAGACTCCTGTCCCCTGGTTGTCGCGCTACTTCTCCAACACACTTGTTTCACTGGTTGCTGGTATAGGTTCATGAAGGGGTAATGTGTTATAAGAGAGACATTTTATGAGTTCGAATGTAGGAGGAGGCTGACCTCGGGAACCACTGAAATGATTTCTGTAATTATCTCATCGTAAGAAATAATATTTACCATCATCATCATCATCATCAACATCATCATATTCTTCTTCCTCTTCTTCCGCAGGTTATCCCGCTTGTTCAGGGTCACTGAGGCATGAAAGAGTTGTGAAATTAAAATTCCACTCCAGCAACACCAGGATTCAAACCATGGTTGCCGGGATGACAGGCAAGCAGCTAATGCGCTCCACCACCTTGTTCCCCAATAATAACAATAATGTATTTCTTATATATATACTAGCTGATGTACCCGTGCTTCGCTACGGATTTCTACATTGTATACAGAATTCTAGGCTAGGTAGTGTACACGTTGTGAGCAAGATTCTATTAAATTGCATAGCTCTTAACGTTACCCCGGAAACACGATGGGGAAGTCACCAAACGTTTTTTCTCATATCAAGACTGGGTTAGGGAATTTTCATTGTAAGAGTAGGCCACCTTGCCTACCATCAGTCACAATCAGGTTGGGGAGTTTTCATTTTAATGACAGACACTCACTCTCCACCTGCCTTTTTACATCCTCAGAAAGACTGTCTTAGTAGTTTCCCCAATTGAAATGAACATAGGTCATTACAATGACGTCAGTATGAATGGCACGATTAAAAGCAGTGCTTTTATGTGAAATACTCGATCAAATGAAAAACCACACATTTTCTCTGCCGATCTAACAGCCCAAAGTTCCAGAGCTGGAATGACCAAGTGTCAGAGAGCCGTGATCCGTGAACACACTTCGTCTTATCTTCGGCCGGGTGGGGGTGTCGAATAGTGGAGACTCCCAGGGCAAAAACTATGCCTTCTTACTAATCTGTTTAATAGGAGTAGCCGTTGAGTCGGAAAATCTCAGTTCACTACGCAGGCGGCGGAAAAATCTATCTGACTTGGAGACAAATTTTTCCTCCAAGCCAGAGGAGAAACCCCACCTCACTGCTAATTTGGAATAAAATGCATGTAGAATTTAATAAAAGTGATGAGGAAGAAGCTTTCCTTTAAAAACGGCTCTTTTCAGGGTTGAATTTTGAGTTATTTCGTGAATTGTGGTGCTATAATTTGGATTAGTTCTAAATTGTAATCTTAGACCAGGTCATACTAATACTAATACTACTAAGCGAGCGTTTGCCTTAAGTGTGCACACTGCTCATTCAAAACAGTGCGTCAAAGTAGGGATCGAATAGCTGGAATACTCTGATGAACCAGTCTGTAACGTACCGGCAGTATCAGAAAATATATGAACCAGAGGATTGGCATGCTAGAGAAGAAAGTTTTCTAACTCCCTAGCTATTTTTCGCCAATATTCAGTCGGGTTGTTATACTCGTTACGCAGCAGTAATCCCATATATTTGAGTTGAGCAGCAGCATAAGAGACAAAGAACATCACAACAAACAATGGTCAATGTAATGTTATTGTTGATCATTGTTATGCACTTTCAATATTGTAGGCCTCCACATTTAGTTTTCTTGCGACTCTGAATTACCACTCTTATCATAGTCGGTACGGTAAAACTGAATAAAACACAAATGATTGGAAATTGTATTCTCTATAACTTATGTTATGTAGTACTTTTCGGTAGGACCAATAACATGGGTCTTTAAAAATTAAATTTTAAGCGCCTTCCCCTAAACTACAATTTCATCCAGGGTGAATAAAATTGTTTACAACTTAGACTGTAGTTTCTTATTCCCCGACTCCATATACCGATTTTCATTAAATTCTGTTAACCCATTTTCTCGTAGCTCGGCGTTGATGTGGACTTGGCAACAAAAATACAAATTGATGAATATCTGTATTATCGAAGCCGGTACGGTAACAATGTATGACATAAATGATCGGAAATGTAATTATATATAACTTTCGTTATGTAGTATTTATCGATAGGACCACTAATAATATAAATATTTGAGAATTCGATTTTAGGCCTTCCCCTAAACTACCATTTCACTCAGCGTGAGTAAAATGATTTACAGCCTAGATTGTAGCGGCTCATCCCCCGACTTTACATACCAATTTTCATTAAATTCTCTTCAGCCGTTTTCGAGTGATGCGTGTACATACATACATACATACAGACAGACAGACAGAAATTACTGAAAAGTAAAAAGTGCATTTCCTTGTTACTATGGACATGACCGATACAGAAATACCATTCTTTTCAAATTCTGAGCAATGTACAGACAAAACTCTTATTTTATATATATAGATATTCGTTGGGCAAAGGAAACCTCGTAACTCCTTCGGAGTAAAGCTTACAAAAGATGCCCAACTGAGCGGTTAGCAGTGCCCGGAAAACTGTTCCTGGCATTTTCATTGCTCAACGACAGTCCAATTGTTCGACCATTGGAGTCTACTGTTCCTTTCTCAGGCAACGCGGCAAGCCTTCAAAAGGCAGATGGAGAAACGTAGTTTTCTCGTGACAGGAATTACGAGGTTTTCATTGCCCAGCAGCGTTATATACTGTATACGAATATAATTATTAGAGCCCGGATTTTGATGCATTAATAGGTTAGAATGCAACCTTACTGAAGCGAGTAGCAAGTATAGTCTACCTTCACAACGATTAAGTTATGGGATTTGCATAAACATGAGGGGTACGGCCCATCAGAACCCCTATAATTTATGTTACTCTTGCTACATTATGGAAGAGCGGGTGGCCGATACTTCCTACTAACCAAATTAGTTTGCAATCTAACCTGTTACTGCATAAAAATCCGGGTTTTAATAATTATTAATGCAACAATTACTATTGTACTATATACAATTCCTACTCAAAAAATTGAAATGAATGCGTGAATTTCGAAACAAAAGATTAACAGCAATACAGCACGAGTAAGTATTTTTACATTCCTAGTCACTGGGAGGTACAAACTGACACATATTTTGGAATGCCACGTTCTGAAAGGTTACTCTGTGTAGTGGTAGACAAAAACACTAAATTAAAGCAAGATTTTATTGAAAATTAGCAGGCTCAACTCTTTCTGAACCCTCATCGAAAAAACCCTTGAAGCGACACCGCATATCCCTAGAAGTATGCTTACTACACTTTTAACAGCATTGCGTTCAGCCATAAGCAAGAAAAAACCAGTTATGTTCCCTGCCTACGAGAATTGACATGCCCATTTGTGTAGAGGCTGAAACGTGATTTGATAAGTGGTGCGTTGTTATTGGAATGTTCACTATTTTTACTACCCATAGTAATGTTCAAATCCGACTTTTCTTACCCCCTGTGGGTGGGGGATGCAGTAGAAGAATACACTCACGGTATCCCCTGCCTATCGTAAGGGGTGACTAAAAGGGGCAACCAAGGGTTGATTGTATTACAACCATGAAACTACTTGTGATTAGTACCACCACGCGGGGAACACCATGGGTCGCTTTTACTTGCGCGTAGTATCAGTATTTTAGGTACCAAATAGGTTGCTCTCTAAAGGGGTCCAAAGTCCAGATGAACGGCCCCTCGTAATGGTTTGTGATTAGCAGCAACAGTGTGCGTTGCCGGCTTCTAGAGTACCTGTGATTAGTACCACTTTAGGAGCGACACCATGGTTCTGGCTTGCCTATGATTAGTACCCACTATAAGAGGAACACCCTGGGATAGTGCAGGTCCCTGTGGTTAGTACACCTATGTGATGAACACCATAGGTTTGCGTTGCTTGTAAATGGCGCCGCAATGTGCGAAACACCATAGGTCTGTATTCCATGTGCGAATTTCTTTATCTGTGAGTAGTACCATACTGTGTGGAATGCCGCGAGTCTACGCTACTTTTGATTAGTACCACAACATGACAAATACCATGGTTCTAATTTCCTGGCGATAAGTATCATTACGTCAGTTTCTGTGAATGCGAGACATTGCGGGTCGGATCCACTGATTGTCTTCAATTCATACCCATCCATTCGTTCTTCGTCCTCACGTTTTGAATACTGGTCAGTGGAGGATTTTGGACTTTTAATTTGTCATTCCATTTCGTCTCATTTCGTACTATTAGGGGCCGATGACCTACATGTTAGGCCCCTTTAAACAACAAGCATCATCATCATCATCATCATAATCAAATCCGAGTTTTAATTCTGATTTGTTCGCAAGCCGAGCCGCGCGTACTGCTAGCTTACAATAATTTGATGGTAGATTAGTTAATTATTACTTTCATACACCTTTGATGACGTTACTTATACTACCGTTTATACAGTACCTAGGAGCCTCCGTTTTACCTTGCAATGTTACTACTATATTAAAAGGGAGTTAGTATCTGATGGGTCCCTAAGGCATTTCATCCAGTCCCCGCTTTGACGGGATTATTACCTACTTACTTCCTTGCTTGCTTACTTGCTCTAGTCTCTCTTTCTCCCTCATGAGACCGCGTGTTCGCTTAGAAAATCATCGGAGTCGTCATTATCATCGTCACTGTATAACTCGTGCGAGCTCATACCCATTAAGAGCTAAGGGGTGGTAGTGGTTGGGAGAAAATATATGACGCTTTTATCTCCTTATAACTCTGCTGGCGAAGTCTTTGTAATTTTTATTTTTACAAAATCTCTCACCCCCCTTTCCAGTACGCCTATCTTGACTGGATTCTATCCCCTTCACAAGCGTGTATTGAAGTTATAATGTTAAATATTTACGGTAATTACATTGATAGATATATGACTCGCTGTGGACACAGAAGCGCCGCAGTTTGATGTCTCTCAGTAATTGAATTAATAATTAGATTTAATCTTAAGGGAGATGAAGTTACGGAATATCGCTGAAAGCTTCAATATCACGCATGGTGCTGCTCCATTATGCGACTACTTTCCGTAAAATTCTAAACTCATGTCATAAATTAGATAGTTATTACATACAAAAAGAAAGACATATTCTTTCCTTTTCGACCTATATTGAAATTGAAAGGATTGAGTTTATTATTTCTTGTCGCGAAGTTATTCCGATGAATTCAAATAATTTATAGCTTTAATAATGCTTTGTTTGCCAGTCTGCACTCAACAGAAATTTGCTTTCATTTTACCGTCAATTATAATTTTACACATTTTTCCCATTTTCTCCCATAATATTCTAATAAATGTAACAAAATTTGTATGGTATATGTATCACAGCTATACAAGGTAACCTGCGTATGGAGTAGTTGATTGCAGAATTTTTTCAAGTAGTAGGGATCTGAAAATCGAAGATTTCAGAACATAAAATTACCATGTATTGTATGTCCTTACATACATTATGTACAACAAAATCAATATACAGAACTTTTTAAAGAAGTATTATATACTTAATCCCAAATTTCAATGAAATTTCATGAAAATGGAATTTAAAGTTTCAAAAGAAATTGGAAAACTATTAATTATATATAAAATATTTTTGTGCTATCCCTAATTTTATTTGAGCGACATTTCCACAAAGTTTCGTGAAAATTCATGCAACAGGTAAAAATACTATCTCCAGACTTTCCCCTTAAGTGATTGTCGTTCTGCCTTGTTGATGCACATGTATGTATGTATGTATGTACAGTATGTATGTTCAGTCCGTCAGCTCTAATGCTGGTGGGATCCTCAACAGCTCTGCCATCAGCTGTCATAGATGGCCTAGGCATCACTGAAGAGGCGTACTAGGGAAATGAGGTAGTTTCCCGTTGCTTTCCTCACCGAGCCAGAGTTGCCATCACATATCAGTCTGCCAAGCCCACTGAAATGCATCAACTATGAGCAACATTTTCAAACCATTCATAGCAGGGACTGGCTGCATAAGTAATTGACAATATTAGCATCGCTCATTCCTCAGTCACTTTCATATTGTCAAAGCCAAGGATAAGACAGAGACAGATCTATGAAAGTAACAAAATTGCTCTAGCCTATACCAGAAGACATAGTGCACTGTTAACACTAGGTCCTGCTTGTTGATGCACATAGCGAAACCCGAACGAGCAGGAAACTACAGACGTCTAAATTGAAACGGTTTATTCGAAGGGAAGTCAGGAATCCGAGGAATGAATACTAGTACTCCCGCGGCAACGATTAAAAGTAGTACGAGTAATTAATGAAAGCACGTTTTTACCGCAATAAAGATTCATTTAAGAATACGACTACGTTAAAAATTTCAGATCTTTTTTTTTACATAGTTACATTGGAGCACTTTAGTCATGTCGGACCTGGCTGCCTTTTGGTTGTCAGTAATGGTGTTCTTCCTTCCTTCGTTCAAATGTTATGAGTAGAGTCCGGATTATTAGGTGCTGATAGGTTAGAATGCAAACTTACTCAAGCCAGTAACAAGTATTCCCTACACTGTACAACGGTTATGCTATGAGATTTGCATAGATATTAGGGGTACAACCTATAGAACTCCTTGAATTTATGATACTCTTCCTACATTATTGTACAACGGGTTGCATGACACTTACTACAAACCAAATTACTTTGCATTCTAATCTATTACCACCTACAAATCCGAGGTATAGTTATGAGTTTGAATCGTACGTGTTTATTCCTTAGAATCCTCGTCTTTTCTCTGCATTCAATTTGGAGCATTGATAAATCTAATTCTTCTAAATATTTATGATTTCTGTGAACAAAGTGTTCTTTGTTTTATTTTTCCAGAAGTAACTAAGTAACTACTTCACTAGTTGTGTTTCTGGCAGTCTGAATGTATGACACACACAAAAAGGCAATGATCCTTTTCCGCATTGTATCTATTATTGATTCACTTCCACGCTTACCTTTATTATTATAGATTAATTAATTCATGTACTCATTCTTTCCTTCATTATTTGTTCACGGGTGTTTATTTTCTTCTCTCACTGTATTGTATAATGTACGCACTCATGAGAAATTTCATTTCTATTGCGATCCGTAATATTAATTCTAAGTTCAATGCAGCAAATCTGATACATCTAGAACACTTCCCCTTGCAAGCCAGTCTCAAACATATTACTAATCTCTCCACTGAGTCTTCAGTGTATGAACCAACGATGCGCTCTGCAGAAACATACATTCGAGTGTATCCTCGAACTCCCTGTATAATCTGCGAAGCAAGGAAGCCTCACCATCAACAGCTGTCCTTCCTTACTGCCTCCATCGTATTTAGAATTATAGGAGAAGGTAATTATATTCTCTAAGGGGATCTACCTTTAGTGATATGAATACACGTCAAAGCAGGGTTGCCTGTAGTAGAGGATCGCCCATGAAAGTAGCAAACTCCAATTAAACCAAGTACAGACAGATTAGCTTCCAATAGTCTTATTAAGAGCAGAGTTGAAGCGTGATAAACTGTAAGACACGATTCACCTCATTACAGCTTCAGAATCTTCTTTGAAAACAACATCCCTTCATTTAATCTGCGTAGAATTTACTCGCAAAAGACGGTATTAAGATTTCATTTTCCACGGTTTGTCGACTGCTTACTGCAGTGCAAATATTTAGAAGATAAAGATAAGCGAAGAGCGACGAGGTATTATTCTCTTCGAGAGGAAAGATCAAAGAGAGACTCTTGTAGAGTGATATTCTTGATCGATTCTGTCCTTACTACGTCCTTACTTTGCTGAGAAGAAATTATGACATATCTGGTGTTTTCACCTCCCTCCCAAGACGACTTCGTCCTAGGCAGATTATATTAGAGGGTCACCTGATCCGAGCGAGATATTTCTTCTGGGTGAAAATGAAAACCTACAACATGTTTTCCAGTCATGGACCGAGTCAGGGATGGAATGAATTAAGTCCCCATCTTGCGACGAGGATAGGAATTGTACCGGCTGCCGAGACCTGTCGCATTGCTCTGGGGCAACCATTAATGACTGACAGGTGAAATGAAATAATATTGGAGTGTGTTCTTGGAATGAAAGATGACAGGAAAAACCGGAGTACACGGAGGAAAACCTGTCCCACCTCCGCTTTGTTCAGCACAAATCTCACATGGAGTGACCGGGATTTGAACCACGGAAGCCTGTGTTGACAGGCCAACATGCTGTCATCTGAGTCACGGAGGCTTTATTTCTTCTTCGCAAATAAGGCGATGCAGATCTGTGAAATATCTGAAAGCTATGATTTTTTAATGATGTACATGTTGAAGAGTTTAGAAATCCGGGTCAGGAAAGAAAATGCTGCCTATAAACCCAACATCTGGAAACAATATTCGACAAATTTCGACCATTTGACCCGAAGGGATTTTAAAAATAACAAATGAAGATTTTAAATCTGGTAGTATGATAGTTGATTTTTTATTGGGCCTACGCTTAAGTGGAATACAACAGAACAGACAGTAACAAGAAGCATTTTATCTTTGGCCGACTTTTCTAAGAAATCCATCTCAAGTTTTAATACGTATTTTTATAAACTGTTCCATTATGTTTTAACGTGTTACATTACAACAAATTTTATCAAGAAATGGTCTTTGTGTATACAGGTCAAGGATAGTGTTATATATGAGGATGTTATGTGTAAAAGAGAATAATGTTAGATCTTCAGATATGGGGAATGTTGATGCATGATGTAGAAATCGCTGATGAGGGGAGTTGGGGCTCCGGAAACATGTACGACTGAAACATTGTATAAAATTATATATTGATAATACATTGACAGGGCGGACAAAACAATCAACCGTTATACATTATATGAAAACAATATGATAAATGCGCGAAGGTTTACTTACTTAATAGCGTAGACGTCTTTATGTATACACTTAAATAATTTTGACTGAATGAATTTAGACTACTTACACACAGATCAGAATATTTTTCGAAGATTTAAATGAGTTTCAAACAATCTAATATATCCTGGATATCCATAAAATACAAAGTCATGTATTAAAGAAGAAACACTTGATCCAGATCTTTACCAAGCGGTAGTTTCCAGAGAATGGATGTGACATTACCACACACTAGAGCTATGCTGATGCGCTGAATAAGAAAACAGGTTGATCGCGTATCGCCGGAAATCCAAGCAATCCGTTGGCCAACCTCGTTCATAAAATTGAGACCATCATTACCCCACGTACCACGAAGAAGAATTTGTCCAACAAATCACTGTATTTTCTTCTTTCAGCATTTTCCCTATTCGCGGCTGCACCTTCAGCACTCATTGACGAGAAGGGAGGATGGGACTGGGCGAATGTGTCGGCACAGGTGAAATCCTACAGGAGAGATCTTGCCCTTGTCCATGGCACAAGTGCCATTCCGTCTAGCCTTTTAGCGTCTGGACGGCAGCGGCTGTTCCGTTGAAACGAGAGCCCGCAAGATGACATCAGTAACAGTGTAGTGGCGAATATGTCTGCATTTTACTTTTCAAACAGGAAAGGTCATGGAGGCCTCGTCGATGAACGTAGGCACCACAAGCTGAGCATCGGTGAGGCGAATATACAGGATGAACCGAAATTCGCGCACTCGGGCGTCGCAGCACTACTCCTCACATGCCAGCAATAAAAAAATGTCTGTCACAGAAGTTCGTCCTGCGAGTATATCTGGCAGAAAAAGGACGTTGAAGAGTGACAATCTGGCATCACTGTAACGACATGTAGGGTAACTACCTCTGTCAGCACATATTAGTCGTGCTGTACAGTTGGTGCGGTGGATATAGTTGTGGGTTGGCATGCAGGAGGTCGAGGTTTCGATCCTGGGTTGAGGCGTACTACTTACATATTACGATCCTAGAAATGGACGAACAAACTTTTTCATTGGTCAGCTTTGAAAGACGCCCTTTCCACGTCGTGGGCGTACTCTTTTTTCCTCAAATCTCTTTATGACTTACAAGGCTCTGTTAACGATGTGCGCGATGTAGCCAGCAATTTGGTTTCATTGGGAGACACTGGGGACTAGAAGGAAACGACGGTTATGTGCCATGTACCTCTGTGGTGTAGTGGTTAGAGTGATTAGCTTGCTACCCCGGGAGGCCCGGGTTCGATTCCCGGCACTGCCACGAAATTTGAAAAGTGGTACGAGGCTGGAACGGGGTCCACTCAGCCTCGGGAGGTCAACTGAGTAGAGGTGGGTTCGATTTCCACCTCAGCCATCCTGGAAGTTATTTTCTGTCGTTTCCCACTTCTCCTCGAGGCAAATGCCGGGATGGTACCACGGCCGCTTCCTTCCCTCTTCCTTATCTATCCCTTCCAATTCCCTCGCAAGGCCCCTGTTCAGCATAGCAGGTAAGGTCGCCTGGGCGTGGTACTGGTCATCCTCCCCAGTTGTATTCCCCGACCCAAAGTCTGAAGCTCCAGGACACTGCCCTTGAGGCGGTAGAGGTAGGATCCCTCGGTGAGTCCGAGGGAAAAACCGACCCTGGAGGGTAAACAGATTAAAAAGAAAAAGAAGATGTGTCATGTATATTGTATAATGTTTACACGAATAAGCCAGCTTGGGGAGAGTTGAACAGTCGAGTAGAAAAGTCATCTTATATAGGTAGAGCAGATCAATCGCATGAAGAAAAAGGTAGATGGCAGAAGATTAACTATGGTAAATGTTCGTTTGTAAATCTGGGAACTGATGATTCGAATGCATTACCTGCAGCTGTCTTGGACCTTTTTCCCAAAAATGTAAGATGTTTGAAGAATCGACTCCAGCATTGCGTAATTTTTTGGTAAATTTGTGTGTGGTAGTGTCATATTTTAATTCAACGCTCCACCTGCTGAGACTTGTATTCGTAGTATTAAGGCATCTGAATTGTTTAAGTTATTTGTGAATTTGTACATGAACGTGCTGTATATTGCACCACCCCCTTCCCTACCGATGACGTGAGACGTAAAATGAGGCGTGGACCACGACTAGGAAAGGCCAGGAGAACACAGCCTTGAGCTGGAAACGTCCCTCATTATTGATGAATAAGGATATCAATCTAATTCTACAGCAATAAAATCCGAATAAAACTTAAATGGGGATTTATTGGTAAGAAACAAATAAGCAAAATAGTGATGTCAATAACTTAAAAAGGGAAAGGGATTGTAACATAAGCACACCTCGTTCAAAGGATGTCAAAACCTTACAGCGTGAGCGCGGCGTTATTATACTCCAAGATACAGATAACTATTATCAGAAGCTCGCCGCCTCAAATATAACCTCGTTACATCATGTGCAGGTATTAATACAGCTCACACGGTCCAGTTATGTCATTATTTTTACGAGTTTGACTTCTTTCAAGCATATATCATTATCCACACTACAACAATAGCCATATCTCTACGAAAAAAAACTCTCCGCATCATGGAGAAGAAAAGGCAGGTAAAACAAATATGAAAGACAATATCACGCCAGAGAGAGGAATGTCTCTGGACCAAATAAGTGTATTGAAATCAAAGGAGAAAACACAGGCACGCGCATCGCCCATAAGAATGAAAGTAAACAAACATGGCTGCTTCACGGGCTAGCAATAATAATAATAATGTTATTTGATTTACGTCCCACTAACTACTTTTACGGTCTTCGGAGACGCCGAGGTGCCGGAATTTAGTCCCGCAGGAGTTCTTTTACGTGCCAGTAAATCTACCGACACGAGCCTGTCGTATTTGAGCACCTTCAAATACCACCGGACTGAGCCAGGATCGAACCTGCCAAGTTGGGGTTAGAAGGCCAGCGCCTTAACCGTCTGAGCCACTCAGCCCGGCACGGGCTAGCAAGCGCCCGAGACAGAGACCAAGACAAAAATAAGGTACAGAAACTAAATTAAAAACGAAAATAGAACTGACCGGTACATCATCTTTCCACTCCCCTCACTCACGCACACACTCACGAACTCACACACATATGCCAGTACGGCAGGCAATACGAGCGGTCGCTCCAATTAATAAAGTCCAACACCAATCCATATAGGGTGACTCACCTGGTCACGAACTGCAGGTCTCTCGTACACCACACAGCAGTGTGCACGACGCAAACAATATAACAACGGGATCGGAAGAATCCCGTACTCAAAACCACCATGTCACCTGCCCCGTTCGACGAGAATGGAGCTTCCAGTCGACACGGGGAGCACAGATATATTTGATGGCGAAATAATATACGATGCAGTGCACATAAATGGAATCAATTAGAGAATCAGTTATCATCATGGCATAGTCACAAACATACTAACAGACACACGTCTCAATCATGCTGTTTGTGGCGGATGACGCATAACGACCAGCCTTAATCAATAGGCCCAATAATAATACAAAAAACTGCAGAACCAAAGTTAAACAAGAATTTAACGTACCTGCGATATGAATAATCAAAATAATAACATGCATGTTACTATGAGCAAGGTTTGAATAAATTAAACACCCATTTATAAGATAGGAATGTAGCTCTGCTCTGTGTGGACTCCATTGTTAATTTATCTCCCATAAAAAAAGCAAAGATACCCTTTAGAGAGATAATACATCTCGTCTCACAAAAGGAACGATCTTCCGTGTTTATATTACACAGTGCTGCCCTCCCTAGTACATTGTCAGAAACACATAAGCTATTCGAATTGAGGCCATAGGAAGCCATTTACATATTGAAAAAAAAGTCACATTTATGAACATGCAAATAGGCATGGCTCAATGTACAGTGCTAAGATAACGGTAATTGGACCGCTGAGTCTACGATAAGTCATAGTGTAAAATTTTGAAATTTGTATATGATTCTGGATTTAGAACACTGTGAGTCTACATTACATGTGATCCTCATTATCGCTACATGAGGAACACAATGGTTCTACTTTACCAGCGATTAGTACCATTATGAGGGGTCGGTGACCTGGATTTTGGACACCTGTATATAACAAGCATCATCGATTTAGTATTTTGCTTTGGAAGCAGTCCCTTGTTCAGTCTATACCGTTGTTTTAAGTTATTGTATGGGAAGCTGGGACATCACGGGTCGGATCCACTGATTGTTTTAAGTTCATAATCATTTTACATCGTCATTTCTTTAATTCTAGTCAGTGGATGGATTCTGGAATTATTTTAACTTACAATATTGTGAATAATATCCGCTGATTGTTCCAAATTCATATTCATTAATTTATTCACCACATTTGAATACTGGTCAGTGGATGAATTTTGGAATTTTAATTGCCATTACTATACCTCGGATTTGTAGGTGGTAATAGGTTAGAATGGTTTGTAGGAAGTGTCATGCAACCCGTTGTACCAAAATGTAGGAAGAGTAGCATAAATTCAAGGAGTTCTATAGGCTGTACCCCTAAAATCTATGCAAATCTCATAGCAGAACTAATGTACAGCGTAGGGTATACACGTTACTGGCTTAAGTAAGTTTGCAATCTAACCTATCAGCACCTAATAATCCGAACTCTAGGTCATCTCGTACCATTAGTGGCTGATGACGATGATGTTCGTCCCCTTTATAAAACAAGCATCATCATCATCATCATCATCGCTATATACGTTAGCGGGCGAGTTGGCCGTGTGGTTAGGTACGCGCATCTGTGAGCTTGCATTCGGGAGAGAGCGAGTTTAAACTCCACTGTCAGAAGCGCTAAAGATGTTTTTCCCTGTTTTCCTATTTTCACAGCAAGCACGGCCACCACCGCTTCCTTTCCACTGCTAGCCCTTTCCTATTTCGATGTCACGGTAAGACATATCTGTGTCGGTACGACGTAAAGCAACTTGTAAAAAAAATTTCTATACGATTTTTAGGAGTGTGCATTTATAAATACGCCAAAGATACACAGACGATAGTCTAATAGCTCGCTAAGTTATACACGTAGGCATTACACTCAGTCATAACGTTGATTGGATTCCTAACCAGGGCAGCGACAGTGGATGTTGTCAGTAACTGTGACACACTGAAGCGTTTGAGGTTAGCAGTGCGCAGGAAACTTCTCTCAACAGACGTCTTGTTGTTGTATGACAACGCCAGGCCACACGCGTGAATTGTTACGGCGCTTCCGATGGGTGATACTTGATCATCCTCCCTACTGTCCAGACATTGCACGCAGTGTTTTCTATCGATTTGGATCGTTGAGGAAACACCAGGTTTGTAAGCGGTTCAACGACTAAACGGCCGTTCAGCATGCCGTCATGAACAAATGTATGGACAAGAATCGTGAGACTATTTTGCGTATCAAAGCCCTACTACTGTGTATCCTTTTATTCTTTTCCCACAGCTGGTGGGGTGGGAGGTACGAACTATGTCGTACATACGGTAGGGTGTCCTTCCTCAAATCAACTATATATGAAGGGATGTGTTCAGTATTATGTATTTCTTTGGTGGTTGGTGCGTTGTGTATTGGCCTGGAATCAAACCCGGGGTCCTCTGAACCGAAGGACTCAATGCTGACCATTCAGCCAAGGAGTTGGACACTGATCTTCACACATATCTCTAAAATAAAGTATCTCCGTGCGAGCTCTTGTTTCATTATTATTTGAAGCTATATTGTACCTATGAAAAGCCTTCATGGCTCAGACGGCACAGCGCCGGTCTCTCACTGCTGGGTTCCTTGGTTCAAATCCCGGTCACTCCATGTGAGATTTGTGCTGGACAAAGCGGAGGCGGGACAGGTTTTTCACCGGGTACGCCGGTTTTCCCTATCATTTTTTATTCCAGTAACACTCCCCAAAATCGCCAGAGGGATGAAACAGACTTCGGCAGCCAGCACGATTCCTATACTCGCCGCTAGATGGGGGATTCATTCATTCCCTTCCTGATCTGGTTGAATGACTGGAAACAGGCTGTGGATTTTAATTTTCATCTTGTTCCCATAGTTAGATATCGGTCCACCCTGTAGGGCTCCTAGGAACTAGCTCCGATTAATGATATTTATTAAACAGAAGTTGCCGTTCCTCTTGCAGTTCAGACAGTAAAGTGGCCTCCGTTAATTAACACTGTGCTAGACACCCCTCGCCCTTACCCTCTCTGGAGGGGTATTCTTTACACTTGTTGCTGCATAGGACTCTCCCTGGGGGGGATTCGACTCTCCACAGCGGTCAACAACCGAATGAGATGAACACCATCCCCCATTCAAGTGATGCAATAACAGAATTACTCCTCAAGTTGTATCAAGCTGTATTGTTAGAGCTTGATGGGTCTTCATACAACATCATTATAGTCATGCCTCAGCGTTTAAACTGTAATTCTATGCGAGTTAACTATGTGCTTCCACAAGCATCAAATTTCAACTACCTCCGTGGTCTTCTTTAGTTATAGTTGTATAAATCATTAAAAATTCTGCTCATCCATCATCGTCACCCCCTATGGGTGGGGGACGCAGGTGAAGAATACACCCATAGTATCCCGTGCGTGTCTTAAGAGGTGAATAAAAGGGGCGACCACGGGATGATATTTTTGGAACCATAAGGCAATCTGTGATTCGTACCATTACGCGATGAACACCATGGGTCGACTTTACTTGCGATTAGTACTACTGCATGTGCCTGGTTGTGTTCCCTCTTAGTAGAGCAATAACCACTACTACCTGAGGAACTCGTACCGCTACGGCCTCCGGCTGGATCTGTGATTAGTATCATCGAGGCAGGATTACTATGGGAGTAGTACCATTATGTAAAGAACACCATGGGTCTCTGTTACCTGTGGGTGGTGCCATAATATTTGATACGTCGTTGTCTTAGTACTACTGTGTGAACAACACCATGAGTATACATAACCTGTGATTAATACCTCTATGCGAGAAACACTATAAGTCTTCGTTGCTTGTGAGTAGTACCCTTATGTGAGAAACACCATGGGTGTGTTGCCTGTGATTAGTACCACCATGCGAGGAACACCATGATATTTCGTTACCTGCGATTAGAACTACTATAGGGGAAACCATGATTCTTCTTTACCAGTGGTTAGTAATATTATGAGAGGCCGGTAACCTTGATGTGGGACCCCTTTGGACAACAAGCATCATCCTAGAAAATAAGGCATAGTGAATCGGATCTCCTGATAGTTTTGGAATCCTGGTCACGTTTTCATCATTCGCTTCGGATTCTAGTCGGTGGATACATTGTGAGGTGTTAATTATCGTTTCATTGCATTGTACCTCATATCATTAGAGGCCGATTACCTAGCTGTTAGGCCTTTTAAACAACAACAACAATTTACGGGGTTACCCGTGGAACGCAGAGGTGAAAGAAGGTGCCGGGGTGAATGGGTCTAACAATAATGTGAAGAATTGAATTTAAAACTTAAACTGAAGGTTATATTTTTAGAACTTCACACATGACAAGATTTTGTGACAATATTGCAGGTACAAGTAGCAAACATTAAACAAGATTGGGAAAAATCCAAGATACATAATCTTAACACTTTGGGCTTTAAGCCCATAGCCTTACATTTCCTGAGCTACTAGCTCAAATTTACCAAAGAGTACACATTTATACAAGGGCAGAAATCTCCTAATTCAAAGAGCACTTGCTCCCAACGTTACAACATCTAGCCTTCCAGAGGCATACATTAATCATACAAAACTTTGATGAAAGCTAACGGGCTCTCAGTTTCTCAAGCATACTCAAGGCAACATTGCATGAAAACTTGATAATCTCTGGCTTTCCAAGGCACTATTTACACCTAGAAATCTTATTACACAGAGGTATCTAGTACGGAACCTACAGGGCCTTAGTGAAAAAAAGAACAGGTTAAATAAACGGCCCGAGTTCAATTTAAATGGAGTCGAAGACTGAGCTACAAAAAAAACTTTAAAATCTATAGGGCGCTTGGCCGACGAAACAGGGGCTATTCCCAAACTACTGAGGTTGCTCGCATGGAAATAACTTTAATACGTTGCATAAACGAAAGATTACAAAAACGAGGCACCTCAGACCAAAATGAAGGGGAGCTCGAGAGGGTACCTCGCTCTCTATCCCCGATTTACAGTTAAAGGTTTTATGAAGTTTTTACATTAGCCGAAAGAAGATTTACAGTTTAGGAAAGTTGGTTACATAGTTAAAGATTCGAACCTTTCCCTTGGGTAAAACTGCGAAGCTGGCAAGAAATAAAGACGTTATGCGGCCATTGCCTTGTCGGTGTACTGCTGCCTGATGAAAGAGGCGCCGCCCGCCTCCTGCTTTGACACATACACTAGTTCAGATGACGATCAATTGGCCAAGAGAAGAGAAAATCCGCAGTTTATAAACTCTCGGGGAAAGTTCGAGACCATCCAAGATTAACTAGCCACACCCTCTCAATTATTTTGATTCATTTAAATGTTACACTGAAAATCGAAGAAGAAGAAGAAGAAGAAGAATGTGTTTGGTAGAAAATTAATTACAGAAATTAGGGATTGGCTGGATTCAAAATGGCGGAAAAAGTTAAATATTGCCAACCCAAAAATACATGAACTTCAATTAGTAAAAAAACTTATGAATACAAAATTTCTTTAAATCACAAGGTCTTTCACTTCACACCAGGGTGCATGATCATAGTATTTTTGTAGTTGACATCTATGGAAGAAAGTCGAAACTTCTTGATGAATGGCAAACAAAACAAGTAGAAATACAGTCAGTTCAGGAAACTTCACAATAACAACATTACATTAGATTTCTGTGGTGACATCTTCTGAATAAATTTATAAGTTGGTCTAGTTTCAATTTCACTGTTTCTCCACTAGAGGAGTTCTTTTAGGCGCTAGATTTAAATGCGCGGCGTTGGGGTGTACTTCCCGGTATTATTATTATTATTATTATTATTATTATTATTATTATTATTATTATCGTCGTCCTAGTCTCCCTCTGCATATCTTAAACTCTATAGCTGAGCCCATTATTCTCTCACAAGGAAACCCTTCCCACTGTAAGTCTCCGATATGATTGTAATTTGGTACGACAACTTCAGTAGGAATGTTTTATTCAGCTATATCAAAATTAGATGCCCATTGGTATATTTAGTACCTGTTTTGGGATGTCAAAGTTTGCTCATTTAAGCACCGCATAGACAGGAGCGGTGGCGGGAAGCAGGTGGAGGTGGAGAAGTAATGTATGTGCGAGAGGGAAATAGTGATAGCGTGACACATGAACTGGCCGCCCGCCCCACTTCTATCTGCTTCCCGCTGCTACTCCTGTCTACGCGGTGCTTAAATGAGCTAACTTCAACACCCCAAAACAGGTACTGAATATACGACTCGACGTCTAAGTTTGATATGGATGAATAAAACATTCCTACTGAAGTCCTACCAAATCTCAGACAGATCGAAGACTTGCAGATGTAAGGGTTTCTTTGTCATATAACAGGCGTCGTCAATCGAAAGCGAAATGCCTTCGGAGCCAGTTTGCTTCCCGCTCTCGAGGAACGAGAGCAGCTTAGCGAGCAAGTAGGGGAAGTGCATGATGTAAAATTGCTCCATCTGCTGCCTGGGTACTTTTTCGACGTTTATTTTTAGGATTCGTATTACCTGTTAATTATGTGTGAAGCGAATTTTTGTAGATTACTTTATTGTCATGATGAATGGTATTTTACGACCTTTTATTTCGTTTTACACTTTGTTTGGTGTCGCACCGACACTGATACGTAGTTCTATAGCGACGATGAGATAGGAAACAGCTAGCAATGTGAAGGAAGCGACCGTGGCTTTAAGGTACAGCCCCCAGAATTTTCCTAGTGTGGAAATAGGTCTACGGAAAACCACATTCAGAGCCGACATTGGGGCTCAAACCCAGTCCCTCCCAAATGCAAGCTGACAGCTACGTGACCCAAACCGCGCAACCACACGCTTGGTTTTTGCGAAATATTTTGCAGTTTTAGAGTTGTTATTGATGTGTGTTTAATTTAAAGGTTTAGTTTTAGATAACTTTGTTTCGCGTGGAACTCTGTTCTTTTGACAGCCTAGATTGACGGGTAAGTAGGTGATCATTTCAAATAATACAAGTAAGTGATAACTAAAGCCCAGATTTTCATGCCGTAACAGGTTAGATTGCAAACTAAATTTGGTTAATAGGAAGTGTCGGCCACCCGCTCTTCCATAATGTAGCAAGAGTAACATAAATTATAGGAGTTCTGATGGGCCGTACCCCTAATGTTTATGCAAACCCCATAGCATAATCGTTGTGAAAGTAGACTATACTTGCTGCTCGCTTCAGAAGCTTTGCATTCTAACCTATTAATCCATAAAAATCCGGGCTCTAGTGATAACTGTGCGTATCTTCACGTCGCGCTAGAGATATGATGCACACGATTCCAGCTGCCACTGGTACAGTCACCAATCAGCTAAGCGAATCCGAAAACTGTGCGTGAAATACTCTCGACAAAGCACGAGTCGATGACTGACTGCTCATAGCAGACGGCGTGTGCGACCTTTATAATTTCTGTCACGCACATGGCAGCAGGTGGCCATGAAGTATTGGCGAGCGCTTTGGCCAAGCAGAGCGCTACATTTTTCTCTGTTAATTTAAAAATATACGACAAGAAGTCCTTTTAAAGACGCTCTTCAAATTTACAGGAATATGTCAGTCGGTTCAGGTGTTTTCTCAAATTCGTGTTAACAAACCTCAGTCTAATGCTTTAAATATATAGAAGCTAATCATGATGATGACGACGATTATAGTGTCAAACCGACACATTTCCGAGCCCTGGAATAATTCAAAGTAGACAGGGAAACAAGAGATTTTCTTTTCAATTTACTTTACATCGCACCGACGATGGGATAGGGAAGGCCTAGGAGTGGGGAAGAACTGGTCGTGGCCTTATTAAGATACAATCCGAGGATTTGCCTGGTGTGAAAACGGGAAACCACGAAGAGCCATCTTTAGGGCTGCCGACTGTGGGTTCGAACCCACTATCTCTCGGATGTAAGCTCACAGCTGCGCGGCCTTAACCGCACGGCCAGCTTGCCCGGTAAAAACAAGACAATTACAGGTAGTCATGCAAAGGATAACAGGCACAACTTGAAAGGGGAATTGTCTGAACCATTTGATGTTAAAACAGGAGTCCCACAAGGAGATGGGTTGTCCCCTCTACTGTTTAATCTTGTTTTGGAGAAAGTGATTATAACTTGGGCAAAACAGAGCATAAAGGAATAACCCTAGGCAGACTATTTGAAAACAACATTCATGAATGGTGTTTAGCCTTCGCTGATGACTTAGAAGTCTTGCTCAATCAGATACAGGAAACGATTGTATCCATTAAAAACTCCATGAAGTTGCATCCAGAACAGGACTCCGTATCCCATACAAGACAATCCAGTAGATGGATGGATCTCTTCGGCACCTAGATGGGCAATCAATGGAAACCCACTTTGTTGAAATATCTCAATAGCTGTGCGACGTTAGACCACTAGGAAGACACGCCAGGAAAAAAATATGATGTCTACAAGAAAATATGTTAAAGCCTCGAAGGGACTTGGCCTAGAAAGTGAATGCTGCTCAGCCGGAAGGCCTGCAGATTATGGGGTGTCGTGTGGTCAACGTGACGAATCCTTCAGCCATTATTCCTGGCTTTGTAGACAGAGGCCACCCTCTCACCGTCAGATAGCTCCTTAATTTTAATCACGTAGGCTGAATGGACCTCGAACCAGCCCTCAGATCCAGGTAACAATCTCTGACGTGGGCGGGAATCGATCTTTTAAGACCCAAGACTGAAAACTTAAAATTGCTCCCGCGTTAAGCTGAGGGTTCGCTTGTTTTACTATATGTAAGCTAGAAAAGAGTATACCTCCTTCTTAATTGAAATATCGTCAATGAAAGCCAGCTTCAGTTTTGTCATGACTAAAGCCCGGATTTTTATGCAGTAACAGGTTAGATTGCAAAATAATTTGGTTAGTAGAATGTGTCCGCCACCCGCTCTTTCATAATGTAGCAAAGGTAACATAAATTATAGGGGTTCTGATGGGCCGTACCCCTAATGTTTATGCAATCCCCATAGCATAGTCGTTGTGAAGGTAGAATATACTTGCTGCTCGCTTCAGTAACTTTGCATTCTAACCTATTAATGCATGAAAGTCCGGACTCTAGTCATGACGTACAATCGATTGCTGTCTGGCTACTTGTAGCCACTGGACCGGCTCTTCTCATCTGAGATACAAACAACCAGTGACTCCATTACGTGGAACATCTAATGTAATGAGGTTATGTCCGTAAGCCGGAAGTGCCAGGCCTTGTCTATTACGAGTGGCAGTTCTGGTTTATTTTCTCCTTTTGTCCGTAAAGAACCACCAACATGAAATGGTGCTTTTATTAGCAACAAGATCGGATTATAATTGTTATTAGGAGGTTGGAGGGTAACACAGGAAGTTTAATTGTAGCCCGCCGAGTTTGTTTCCTCATTAGTTCTTTAATTAACCGAGAGAGTGTGTTGGCTGCCAAAACAAGTGAATTACCTGCCGCGATGATGAAGCGTATAGTGCCGTTCTATGGCAGGCGGGGTGGTGGAGGGGTTCCTTGAATGTAGTGGCGATAGAGAGGAACGCAAGGGAGAGCTGTGCTACTGATGATTGGTGTTTTTCTGGTCTGAAACACCGAGATTATCAGGCTTAACTAGAGGTTAAACTTTCTATACAGTTCCATTCAGCTCTATCTGCGGAGTAGGATCTAGGCTGCTTGCGTTCCAATTTCAACTTTCAGTTTTAATAATAATAATAATAATAATAATAATAATAATAATATTGGCTTTACGTCCCACTAACTATTTTAATAGTTTTCGGACACGCCGAGGTACCGGAGCTGGAGATCTTTAACGTGCCAGTAAATCTACCGACACGAGGCTGGTGTTTTTGAGCACCTTCAAGTACCACCGGACTGAGGCAGTATCGAACCTCCCAGTTAGGGTCAGAAATCCAGCGCCTCAACCGTCTGAGCCATTCAGTCCGGCATTCTCAGTTAAAATCTAAGAGATGGCAGAGAACGGATCTTTTGCTTGACTGAGTTTCTTCCACCCTTCAAAATTCCGGATAACCGGGCGAGTTGGCCGTGCGGTTAGGGGCGCGCAGCAGTGAGCTTGCATTCGGAAGATAGTGGGTTCGAGCCCCACTATCGGCAGCCCTGAAGATGGTTTTCCGTGGCTTCCCATTTTCACACCAGGCAAATGCTGGGGATGTACCTTAATTAAGGCCACGGTCGCTTCCTTCCCATTCTTATCCCATCGTCGCCATAAGACGTTATCGTATTCACAAATGCGCACACACGAGATGCTGTTTTTTGTGTACACTCTCTTATTTACAAAGGTGCTGACTGGCCAAGGCGGTAAAGGCGTGCTCACGGTTCGCCCAGCACTGGTGTACAGGGGGAGCTAATAATAATAATAATAATAATAATAATAATAATAATAATAATAATAATGATGATGATTTTTTTTGCAAGTTTCTTTACGTTGCACCGACACATGTCTAATGGCGACGATAGGAGAGGAAAAGGCTAGACGTTGGTTTAAAGCGGCCGTGGCCATAATTAAGGTGCGAAAATGGGAAACCAGGGAAAAACATCTTCGGGGCTGCCGACAGTGAGGTTCGAACCCACTCTTTCCCGAATACTGGATACTAGCAGAACTTAAACGTCTGCAGCTATCGAGCTTGGTGTTCGGGAATGAAAGCTGGTGGGACTCAGGATACCTTATTCATAAGTTAGAAGTATAGCAGACATGGAACTAGCAAGAATGGTCGCTCGTATAAGCATATGGGAACAATGCAAGGAGGGTACTTGGAATGAGGAGGCTGAGTTACGAATGAACTCGATGCATGAAGATGTACACATAAACCGGTTTCGGTGGTGGGATCATGTGAGACGAATATGGGGGATGATAGCTCGCGCAGGACAGACTTCGAATTTTTAGGCAGCAATAGGTTGTTTATGGCATGTCACACTTTTTCTTTATATTACTTCTATGGAAAATACAAGTTAAGTGTGATTTTATCTACGGTGGCTTAAAATTATGCAATTTTCAAGGCTCTTTTAACGATTTTTGTCATTTTTTGGTCATTATTTATATTGTGGTCGTATTTCCCCGTAAATAATCGTATTTGTGGCATATTTTTATCTTTCTACTCCATTTTCGCATATCTGCTTTCAGTCGTCTCAATGACGGATGTTTTATATCTCCCAGTTGTTGTCTGTAATTTCTTACAATTATATTTCTTAGAAATATATATATACATGTGTGTGTGTGTGTGTGTGTGTGTGTGTGTGTGTGTGTGTGTGTGTGTGTGTGTGTGTGTGAATTAGGAGGGTAAGCTGTATAGAAAAAGCGACAGAATAGTGAGCCTCAATTAAACTCTAATGATTTGACGCATTTCAAATATGCCGCAATAACATCCTGCGACGTTGAGCGGTCGTTTCCCCGTTACAAGTCAGTGAATATACGATCGTCCCTATTTGAAAACTTTAGAATATATGTAATTTGCTGTTGTAATTCTTTCTGATCGCCCATCAAAATGTGGCATTTATTTCATTCTGTGCAGAGTCGAGAGCTACCTCCCCATTGAGTAATTTAATAAATTCTAAGTACAATAATAAAATTAATATAGTCAAAACTAAACCTTTCCTAACATCCCTTACATCAGCTAGCCACAAAGGAGCCGGGAATTGGTCAGAGGAGCGCAGGAAAGAATTCAGCGAGAAAATGAAGGAATACTGGGCCAACAGGAAGGCTCAAGAGGCCACTAAGAACACAATCCAGTATGCTAAAAGGGGCAGACGAAGACAAAAACACAGCTAGAACACAAGCACCGTGGTCCACAGATGGCCTAAACGCAAAGAGAGAGAGAAAATTAATATAATGTTCATTTAAACAGCGGCATGATTTTGATGATTTCGAAGATGTGACCAAAAAACTTTTAAGTCATGTTTTAATAAGTTTTTAGGTCGTAATAGCTTGCATATTTCAAACATTTTTAGGTCATAAACATCCGGCCCCTAGTTATTAGGAAGTGTCGTTTTTTCCTGAATTCTAGGTATTCTGATACGCCGTAACCCCCAGTGTTTATACAAACCTCATCGCATAACCGTTCTGCAGGTTGCCTACTCGCTTCAGTATGGTTGCATTGTACTCTATTACTACCTGAACATTCGAGCTGTAACCATGGGCTACGCGCAGATGGCACTTTAAACAGGCGGTCAAAATAATGTGACTTGCTTTTATATTCATGACGCTTTATTATAAATTGTTATTTAAATTTGTGGTTATTCAATAAATAGTGAAAATAAATGCAATTCGAACTCCAGATTCTCTCTATACAATTTCTGGAGCTCTCCAAACATTACTACAGATAACAATGACTATATCTCGGATTTGTAGGTGGTAATATGTTAGAATGCAAAGTAATTTGGTTTGTAGTAAGTGTCATGCAACCCGTTGTACCATAATGTAGGAAGAGTAGCATAAATTCAAGGAATTCTATAGGTTGTACTCCTAATATCTATGCAAATCTCATAGCATAACCGTTGTACAGTGTACGGTATACTTGTTACTGGCTTGAGTAAGTTTGCATTCTAACCTATCAGCACCTAATAATCCGGACTCTAATCATTACATTGACAATGCGTCCTACGAACTTCTTTGACGTCAGCAGATACAGAGTAGACATCGGATAGACCGCAGTCCGACGCTCTGCACTCCGACTGACCAGGCAGAGGACCGGCCCCTCTGTATTCAGGATACGGAGATGGGCTGGTCCCCATCGTAGCCTGCCCTGAGAATCGTTTCCCGTAGTGTTCCATTCGTCTGCACTAAGGCGAATGTCTGGACAGTTCCTAGTATAGGCCACGGCCGCCATACCTCTCACCTTCACCATACATCACCACCACAAATATCCTGGCATGAGAGACGACGTCGTCTTCTACGAGGTCCACCGCAACCTCAGAATAGTAGTAGTAGTAGTAGTAGTAGTAGTAGTAACTCATCAGTCATCAGTCACTACTGGTATGCATTTAGGGCAGTCGCCGAGGGGCCAAATTTCCTATCTGTTGTTTTCCGAGCCTTTTCTTAAATGATTGCAATAAAATAGGAAATGTTCTGAACAGCTCCCTTAGTAAGTTATTCCAATCCCTAACTCGCCGTCCTATAAACGAATATTTGCCCCAGTTTGTCCTCTTGAATTTCAACTTTATCTGCATATTGTGAACTTTAAAAGCTCCACACAAACTTATTCGTTTACTAATGTCATTCCACGCTATCTCTCCACTGACAGCTCAGAACATACCACTTAGTCGATCAGCTCGTCTCCTCTCTCCCAAGTCTTCCCAGCCCAAATTTTGGAACGTTTTTTGTAACGCTACTCTTTTGTCGGAAATCACCCAGTACAAATCGAGCTGCTTTTCTTTGGATTTTTTCTCTTCTTGAATCAAGTAATCCTGGTGAGGGTCGCATACACTGGAACCTTACTCTAGTTGGGGTCCTACCAGAGAATTATATGTCCACTCCTTTACGCTCTTCAGAGATGTCGATGTGAGGAAGATTATGTCCCGCAAGATTTCCTTTACGAGCCGGTAAATACTACCAACATGAGGCAGTTGTATTTTGGGCACTTTCAAATATCGCCGGACTGAGTTAGAATTGAGCCAATCAACTTGGACTCTGAAAGCCAGCGTTCTACAATCTGCCGACAAGTTATTATCATTTCTAGCCGACCATTCAATTCTCCTCATGCCGGCTTTGTTGTTTACTTAGTTCATCACGAAACGTTGACTTGCAAGATTCCTATTTACTTAGCAGTGTTGATTCTGCTATCATAACAATTAATAGTAGTAAATGATAGTGCTATAACGAATGTAGAGTAAATAGTATTTAATATTTACATTATCTGTGTTAATTTACATAATACTAGCTAGAGTACCCGTGATTCGCTACGGAATTCTGCATTGTAAACAGAATTATATGTGAGGCAGTGTATACACGATGTAAGTGAGATTTTGTTAGATTGCATGGCTCTTAGCATTGCCCGAGAAACACGAAGGCGGTCGCTATACGTAGTTTCTTATGTGAAGTCCAGGTTAGAGAGGTTTTTTCCGTAACGGCAGGTCCCCTTGCACAATCCAGTAGGGCTGTTTTCATTCTAATGGCTGGCACTAACTCCCCAATCTCTGTAGTTTTCCAAAAGTATTAGAGGATGTGCTAATAAAGATAATACCAATATGACAGTCATATTAACGCAATAAAGCAGTCTTTTATAAACATGTAAAGGACTACAAATAGAGAAAACGCAATATTTAATGGACTATCAAGTAGATTTGCATTACGTTTCTTCTATTATCTTTTGCCAAATGTCGGGAAGCCATTGGGGACCGTTGATGACAGCGACGGAGCGCCCTACTGGGCGGAGTACAAATGGCACGTCAAGAAATCGGCGGCCTCGGAGGAGTTCCTTCAAAGAACCATGTCCGGTGAGTATGGGGGATGTTCCGAGACCTCGCCATGCCACCGTTGCATTAAGAGCTTGGCATTGTTAGCGACACGACAACGTGCGTTATCATGCAAAACGTGTCGCAATAGTAGTCACTGTTGACGGGAAAAATAACAACCTCTCTGCCACAATCAGCATAAGCTTCACTCGACTGGGTTCCTGCCGAAGTTTATGTGGACGTGGCGAACCTGGGTGACTCTTTAATTCAGGCTCGTGCCAACGTCTCATCAATAGCGACAATACGCTAGAGAAATGAGTCTCCTTCTTTGCGGTATCTGTCCAGGTGGATGCCAGCCAGTGCATACCGGTGCCACTGATGTGGAACCCAACGTGGGGCAATTTTCCTCATGTTAAGACACTTCGTCAGCATGTGCCATACCGTTTGATGACTGAGACCAATCTCGACGGACAATTCCCGGAGAGTCGATCGGTGGTCTAACTCACGATGCCAGTCTGATACTCAGGAATGGATGACTGATCTGCTCGGTGCAAATCCGCAGTCTTATTCCGAACCCCACGAAACGCCTTTACCCATCATGCAATGCATTCTCGCCACAGGCTTCACGTAATCCTCAATAACATTCTGATGCATTTTTGCCATGGGCAACCTCGATTTTAATCTACGAACATTGATCACATTTTGTGAACACGCTTACGAGCGGTGAAATCGACACTTTTCACTTCAACTCCACACAGCAACAACACACTCAACTGGATGCCCGATTTCTTGTCTGGACTACGTTGCTACTACTTTATTTACGGCCCTCGTATCTATGAGTAAAGAAGTGGAATCAGAGATAAGGCTTTTTTCGGATGATGTTATTCTGTGAGCAACTGCAAAATGACCTCGATAAATGTTGTGAGATGGGCAGTAGGCAATGGCATGTCGATAAACAGGGTTAAAAGTCAGGTTGAGAGTTTCACAAATAGGAAAAGTCCTCTGAGTTTTAATTACTGTGTTGATGGGGTGAATTTCCTTATGGGAATGATTGTAAGTACCTTAATTAAGGCCTCGACTGCTTCCTTCCCACTCCTATCCCTTTCCTATCTCATCGTCGCCCTAAGACATATCCTGTGTTTGTGCGACGTAAAGCAGCTTGAAAAAACATTCTTACGGACGGATTAGTAATATTTTGACAATAAATCATTTAGAGAGACGTGCTAGGTATTAAGTAAATACAGCTGAGTAGTAGAAATTAAAGGTTATTTAGTAGCAGGGGATTTCTTTTAATTTCAGAAGCAGTAACCTCCTCGTGTAGGAATGCGCTATGTTGGAGAGGCAACAGCAAAAGACAATATGTAAACTACGAACAGTAAGGGCGCGAGATTATATCCCTGGGGTACTCCATTTCCTAATTTAAACTAGTAGTCAGTTTACTATTAACCCTCCCATTTTTATTGTATGAATTAAAGGATGATCCAGGTATTACTTAAGGAGATATTGGTAGACACGCCTATTAAAGAAACAATATTCCATAAGCATTAACATAAAATATGTATTTTACTCAATCAGAAAGAATCCGCCCGTAAATTATTTCTTACAGTCAGACTAATAGGACAGTGGTAGTTTTGTCAATGAATGTTACTAGGGAATGTGTTTGGAGTAAAAGGATTGAAACGTAATTTTCATAGCAGTGGATTTTTATTTGAGCAGGAGTGATTTCCGCTTCTCCGAGTGCGCTACCTTAGAGAAGAAGCAGCAGATATTGAGGCTAATTACATTGTGCTGTATTTAAGTGCCTACTGCTCCAGACTATAATAAGTACATTAATTGACTCTTAGTATGATAATTATTATTATAGGGTTGAGTGGAAGCAGAGGGAGGAGGAGGGCAGACTTTGGCTTCTAGTCTTGGTCTTTGATAGACTCCATTAAGGAAGTGCTGTAATCACGTTAGGTTAGCGCTGGGTGGCCAACGAGAGAGAGAGGCAGGTGAAGTTCACAAGCTCCATGCTATCCAACTACTGCCTTACTTTAAATTAAGACGCGCTTTACGACAGAACGTTTGATGTCAAGAAATACTGTAGAGTATTTCTACACCATCGAAGGAGAAGTCAAGATTCGTGAGATCCAATGGAAACTCCTCGGACTAATGTTCTTGGAAGTGTTGGGATCAATAGAAAAATTTCGCGGATTTTAATCAAGAACATTCCGTCGTATAACTTCCAGACCGTCTAAACATGGAATACAACACTTGGAACACTAATTACATAGCTGTAAATATAAGCTCACAGAACAAAAAATTAGTCACCTCTGGAGAAATCATCACAAGCATCATATAATACCGTCTATCCGCCTGGATTCCATTAGGAAGTGAGTGTACAAGGTTGTGCAGGTACGTCACATCCAGTTTTACCCGCTGCTCCAACATGTTACACAGTGGGATTCAAGTCAGGTGATCTTGGAGGCCAATCGAGACGTAATAGGGTGGAAGAGTGTTCAGGAAACCAGTCACATATGTGTTCATCCCGATGAACTTTGCTGTTGTCTTCTTGAAAAATAGGGGTATCGATACTACACTCATCATGCAGATGTTGACTGAAAGGCAACACCTGATCATCCAGAATGTTTAAATTCACGTGCTGGTTCATGTTAGTGGTCATCTCAATGAGCGTTCCCAATCCACGATACGAAAAGCACACTCAAAACATCACAGACCCACCTCCGGCTTGGACACATCCAGGATAAAATGTTTCCTCTCGCCTTCGGTGCACTCGACGATGTGGTCATTGGAATAGAAGCGAAAACGTGATTCGTCAAACCACATTAAGTTCTGCCAGTCAGCTGTTGTCCACGTTCGATGATTTATAGCCCATCGAAGACGCGCAGCTTTATTTGCCTGTGAGGGAAATGGTCTCTTGCGAGGTGACCCACTAAAAATGTTCTCTCGCTACCAGGTTGAGATGGACGTTCAGTCACTGCTGCAGCAATTCCTGTCGGATTCGGAAGCGATTTTGATTCACAAGCTGAGAAACGCGTCTCCCTCTCAGTCAGGATCTTTCTGATGTCGAGTTTCATGGCCACCTGTAGTACACTCCGTTGCGAAACACCAACAAATCGAACAACTTCACGCACATATGGCCATGGGCACGGCCAAACACGATTGCGCCTTTTTGCCATTCTGTCACATCCTTGATGACTTACACTGTCCACTTGAAACATCAATATCTCACTGATCTCCCTTGACTTATGATCACGTAGAAGCAGGACGCGTGCGATTGAGCACGGGACTTTTTCACTGCGCTATCTATTCAAGAGAGTGAATTTTTTGTCCGTTAAGCTTGTTAGCCCTCATTGGCATTTGCGTGGTCAAATGATTTGAAAGCTATTTTGGCGTTAGCGTAGCTACTGGTAGAACCTCCCCAGCTGGACAGATCACAGGTGATGATCAAGATTAAATGGGATACCCTGGTCCTCCATATTGCCGGTTGGGCGTCGGGATAACTCCAACACCGTAAAAATCATATTGTTCAGAAACCTAATCACGGAGAGAACCGGACTATCTTAAACCTACGACGACCTGTGCGTATTAATAGGCGAAAATTTTAGTATTGGAGAACAGGGAATATTATCTTCCAGGCAGGTGCCAGCAGAAAATTGAAGGAAGAGCTGTTAAGTACAGAATGGAGGTAGTAGCATTACGGAAGATAAGATGGAAGGAAAATTGATCTACACTGGGTAAGAAGAAAATAGTCTAGAAACTATTGGCATGCACTGTTCGGACTTGAGGTTAGGGTTAATATCTCAAAAATTATTTTATAATGATTGTATTATTATGAATTATTAGTGATTGATACATAATATTATATGTTTCAAAGTAATAATTATAAAGCAAGCACTTTACAAAGAAAGTCATGAATAACACAAATAACAATACAATAAGAAAATAAAGCAAATTGCAGTAAATATATTACGGAGGATACTACACTACTGCAATTAACATTTAAAACTACACCATTTGATTTGATTTCGTAAGAACAGACTTAATGAGAGGGTTGATACTATTTTCTTTCACAAATTTTTTAATGTTTGGTTCCAACTGTGATATTGCACACCTCAGATCACTTTCAACATTTACCCGTGCTCGCGATTTTGATTTGATGTAAGCCAGCTTATAAAACCCAGATTCACCTAGATGTTGCTGGAAACTGCACCAACAACCTTGCAGCTTCCATAACAACTTGTGAATAAATTGAAAAATAGTTTAACTAAAATTATTCAACAGTCAAATGTAGAAACTCAGCTTTTGCTTTGGAATCACATTTTACTGTAGGTCGATTGCCTACTCCTGAAGGGAATCCGGAATGACATCCAGTTCTATTTTGAACGGGTTTCGTGCCAACTGAAATTGCCAACTATCTAAAGAAATGTCTGGAAAGCAGCGTCCGACTTCTGTTTTCAAGGATTACAAATGTTCTGAAATTAATCCCTTCAATTCTCTTTTCAAATTTAATGGAAGATTTTGTGTGTCATCAAGAAGCTCGTTAAGTATAATAATTTCAGTGATTTTTTTTCTATGTGTACGGTTTAGCGGTGATGAAGATAACTTTTTGTAGTAGATTCTTTTCTTTGTCACAACGTTTTACTGTTTAGCAAATTTGTGTGTGTTTTTCATTGCTCACCACGCCTCCCCAGGGGGCGGGGGCGCCCCCAGTTTGAGAACCGTTGAAATAGATCATACCGGTTGAGTTGGCCGTGCGGCTAGGGTCACACAGCTGTGAGCTTGCATCCGGGAGATTCTGAGTTAGAATACAACTGTCGGCAGCCCTGAAGATGGTTTTCTGTGGTTTTCCATTTTCACTCCAGGCAAATGCTGGGGCTGTACCTTAATTAAGACCACGGCCGCTTCCTTCCCACTCCTAGGCCTTCCCTATCCCATCGTCGCCATAAGACCTATCTGTGTCGGTGCGACGTAAAGCAAATGGCAAAAAAGATCATGTGTTGATAGACACAAGGCATTCTTCTCATATCATCGACGTGATAAGTCGCCAAGAAGCAGATATCGACTCAGACCATTTTATGGTGAGAATAAAAATACAGGAGAAACGTGCTGTCAAAACCAAAGATGCTAGACTCCAGAAGAATAATTACAGTATATAGATACTTAAACAACAGATAATACAGGAAATATATCAGGATAAGTTACAAGAAAAACTGCAAGGGTTTGAAACTACAGATGAAGATATTGACGTACTAGGGAATAAATGGAAACTGGCAATAAATGCACCAGCTCAAGAGGTACTTGGAGAAAAAAGGAAGCAGAATAGGAATGGATGGTTTTATGAAGAGCTTTTAAAAGCCTTGGACGAAAGAAACCTAGCCCAACAAAGAACGCTGCAAAGACCCATTCGAAATAATGTGAATATGTTTAAAGAAAAAATGTTTATAAGAAATAGAAAGAGAGTAGAAGAAAGGGAAAAAGTTAATGAACTTCGGAATAACTTTGAAAACGAACAGTGGCGAAAATACTTTCGTAGTAGGACAATCAAAAAGAGCGTTACAACCGAAAACAAATATGCTGAAAGATAAGGCAGAGAATATGATTGTAGGGAAAGAGAAAATCCTAGAAATATGGACACAACATGTTGAAAGTTTTCTATCAGGCAGACTGATAATAAGAGAAGAAAATAATTGAACACTTAGGACAGAATATGGACAAGAGGACCTGTTAAGAGAATTTGATATAAATATATGTACTTAAAGTTAACTACAAGTAGGACCAGAAGTCCCTTTGCCTAACTAACTGGCAAAGTAACTGAAATGTATCAAATAATATACAAAATCTAATAAAAAGAATACATAAGAGTGTAAGATATATTTTCCTACTGAGGATTAAAAAAATAAGATTAAAAACTAAACATCTAAGAGATTAGAATATTACTTTTAGCATTTCAGAAACATAGACTAAATTAGCAAGGAAGAGAAGAAAGAAGAGATACCTGATACATTTTAATCCTGAGAATGAATTCAGAATAAAACTAAACAAAAAATGTATCTAGGAGATTATGATATTTCGTAATATTTAATTCATTTGGTGAAAATTCGCTACAAAGCTTAATAAGTGTAAAGGTATTTAAGATATTTTTCTAAGTTTTTATACTATTTTGCTGTATTTCATATAGCTTAAGGTCATCGCATAATTGAGAGGCAGTGACAATAAACGACCTACTACATTTTACCGTACCATACTGTGGAACCTGAAGGGTGTTACCAGTAAACCTATTGTCCCGATCATGCACTTGACTCTTAAGAACAGTGTCCTTGGCCAAGTATGAGGGAACATTGTCTGTCTGTTAGGTCATCAGCCCAGAGGCTGGTCGGATCCTCAAATAGCACCACCAAAGGTTATGCGGTTATAAGGAAACCCCAAAAACCAATGGCAGCACAAAAATGAGGCGTACTAGGCAAGATGAGGAGTGAGGTAGTTTGCCATTGCTTTCCTCACTGGGTCAGAAAGTGCTATTGCAGCACGACTGACCCTATGAACAGCACCTTTCATAACACTCAGATGCACTAGTCATGCTCTGAATGTCATTACTCAGCACTACCCATACCCCACCAACTTCCATATTGTCACAGCCATGGATGTTGACTGCGACTTCGGTGGAAGCTACACTTTACTCTGGCCTGTGCCAAGAGATGGATGCAAAAGTACTGTATCCATCAAGAAATGACAGCAGGTAGGAGGGAGCATTGTGTTTTAAATTTCTCATCAGTAACCAAGCAACTGAATATGATCGTCTATCCCTGAGTTTCAACCACTCTGCGGTTTTGTAGTAAGATGTTACATGACAGTCCTTACGAATACTGAAGACGAAACGCACACAGGAATTCTGAACTTGCTGGAGTTTGGAATTATATTTCTCTGAGATATCGCCGTACGTTTTTGTTATTTTTTTTTTTTTTTGCAACTTGCTTTACGCCACACTGACAGAGGTAGATGTTGTGGCGACGATATGATAGGAAAGGCCTAGGAATGGGAAGGAAGCGGCCGTGGCTTTAAGGTACATTCCCAGCATTTGCCTGGTGTGAAAAGAGCAAAACCACGGAAAACCATCTTCAGGGCTGCCGACAGTGGGGTTCGAACCCACTATTTCCCGGATGCAAACCCACAGCTGTGCGCCCCTAACCGCACGCCCAACTCACTCAATCCCTGTAAATTACAACGCATCGAGACCCAGATAGGTCTTATAGCGACGATTGGACAGGGATGGGCTAGGAGTGGTGAGAAAGCGGCCGTGGTCTTAATTAAGGTGGAGCTCCAACATTTGCCTGGTGTGAAAATGGGAAACCACGGAAACCCATATTCAAGGCTACTGACAGTGGGGTTCGAACCCACTATCTCCCAAATACTGGATACTGGCCGCACTTAAGCGACTGCAGCTATCGAGATCGGTCACCGAAAAAAAAGGAAGTTTCGTCAAAACTGACACTTTCTTGACCAAATATATGGCATTGAAGGTCCAGGAGAGAGTATTATCCGTAAAACAATAATCCATAATGATACAGAAGATACTACGACACCTTCAGTTGATGAGACAAGGGAAATAATCAGATAACGTAGGGATAATAAAGCTCCTCGGAAGGATCATAAAGCGGCAGGTATGGTAAAGCATGGAGGTGAAATATTAGTAAAAAGGATACATGATATAATTAGAGTGGTTTGGGAAACCGCAAAAATGCCGCCATCTGCCCCATCCGGGTTGCGTTTGCATTTGTCGTACTTGCGGAGTTAAGCGAAACAGGGCCCAGGTTCTGTCGATAATACCTCCCGCCAGACTCTCAGACAACGCTCCATTAAACTTAGTCCTCTATTAGAAAGGTTTCTATGGCTAGTAAATACACAAACAGAGATATTGTTGCTTTTGACACCTATAAGGATCTTTCTAAGTAGAGTGCTTTAACTCTTTCCAGAGTAGCTACATTTATTTCTGGCGAGATTCGACAAGATAATTCCAGTGCCATAGGCTGGTATTAACACGGTCTAACTACTCGGCTCAGTAGTCAGCGTTGAGACCCTCGGTTCAGAAGATCCTAGGTTCGATTCCTGGCTGGTCGGGGATTTTTAATAGCGTCGGATTAATTCTTCCAGATAGGGGACTGGATGTTTTATTTCTTACAACACTCATATTCAGACAAAATACACCATACTACCAACCACTAGAGAAACACGGAATAATGATTACATCCCTCCACATAGGGTTGGCGTCAAGAAGGGCATCCGGCCGTAAAACAGGAACAAACCCACATGAGTGACGCAGTTCGCAGCCACAACCCCAGAGGTTTGGGGAAAAGCGGTACAAGGTAAAGAAGAAGAAGAAGAAGAAGAAGAAGAAGAAGAAGAAGAAGAAGAAGAAGAAGAAGAAAGGAGGAGGCTAGTATTGGCATCGTCTTCTCTTTGAATAAATGTGTTGCTGTACCCAGGCTAATCATTGTTAACGATTGCTCTCAAAATATACAGATAAATTGGCTGCGTGGTTTGGGTCACGTAGATATGAGCTTGCATTCGGGAGATAGTGGGTTCGAACCTTACTGTTGGCAGCCTTGAAGATGATTTTCCGTGGTTTGCTATTTTCACACCAGCCAAATGCTGGGGTTGTACCGTACCTTAATTAAGGCCACGGTCAATTCCTCCCCACTCCTAGACCTTTGCTGTCCCATCCTCGCCATAAGACGTATCCACGTCGGTGCCAAAAAACCATCAAGCCAAACCCCTTGAAGGGCCTTGGCCTACCAAGCGACCGCTGCTCAGCCCGAAGGACTTCAGATAACAAGGTGACGTGTGGTCCGCACGACGAGCCCTCTCGGCCGTTATTCTTGGCTTTCTAGACCGGAGCCGCTATCTCAACGTCAGATAGCTCTTCAATTTTAACCACGTAGGCTGAGTGGACCTCGAAGCAGCCCTCAGATCCAGGAAAAATTCCTGACCTGGCCGGGAATCGAGCCCGGTTTCTCCGGGTAAGACGCAGGTTACACCGCGGGGCCGGCCGATGTCGGTGCCACATAAAGCAAATTGTAAAAATCAAAAACTCTATTAGACTGTAATTGCTTAAAGGGTAGAACACTAACTTGTGAAAACATATAAGTAGATAACGAAGTATCGAAGTTGCTGGGTGCTATATTAGACAATGTACATGAATGGGGAAGAAGGAGGCAGCTGTTCATTATGGAACTTATATATTTATTTATTTCTTTATTTATTTATAGGGAGAGTTTTTCAATTAGTTCGATACTGGTTACATATGTATTACGTCTGAAATAGTGACTTAGGTCAAAATATTAAATAATTATTTGGTTTTTAATGTAATATGAAGCTTGATGATTCTAGTTTCTGAATATGTAAGTATTATTGACCAGAAAAATACTCTGAGTGGGCAAAAGTCATTGGAAGACACTGAATGTGATATTAATAATGAGTGCTCCTCAGCGAGCCCTCAAAACTGCAGCAGTACAGCGAGGCATCGACTCCGCACGGTGTTGGAATTGTTTTGGAGGGATCTGGACCCACGTGTCTTGCACTGCTACCCCAGGGATTCGAACCCACTATCTCCCGGATGCAAACTCACAGCTGCGTGCCCTTAACCGCATGGCCAACTCGCCCGGTAATTTTAATAATTCAAAAGAATCATAGTTTCCTCATGTTTTAAGTTACACAATCCACTGATACGGCGAATCAAAGCTTACTAAACGTAGGATGGTCTGCATTAAACATATTAATAAATAAGACTACGATAAAAAGGCACTATAAGAAAAATAGTTCAAGAAATTCTAAAATTTGTAATTTCATTACAAATAGGCTATAGTCAAAAATTATAAAATCAGTTAATTCTTATATTCTGTTCAACTCATCCCATTGTAAAGATTATTAGGATCAATTATGTACTAAAATAATTGACAGTGAACTATTCTCCAGAAAAGTATGATATTTGGAAAATAATGTAAAATATTTGAACTTGTAGTCAATTATTTAAAAAAACAGTTTTGTGTGGAGTGTGGTGTGAAACGTGGATATTAAGAAAGAAAGATACAAAGAATTTCGAAAGTTTTGAAATATGGTTGTGAAGAAGAGTGGAAAAACTAAGTGGGCAGATAAAGTGAGAAACGATGAAGTGCTAGGAAGAGGAGGAGAGAATAGTAATTTAATGAAAACGATAAGGAAGAGGAAAATATCGTGGTTCACTCACATACTACGTGGATATTGTCTTCAACAGAGGGTGGTAAAGAGAAAAATAGATAGAGGAAGAAGAAAGTTTGGAGTGTTAACACATGTGAAGCGAGCTATGAATAACTGAAACAAGATGTTCAGGACAGAAAATCATGGAGGATGCCCAGTCTCAAGACAGATTCATTGAAGAATAAGAATAAGAATAAGAATATTTGTGAAGTTTATATACTGCAAATATCTTCTCTAAGTCTACGTGTTTCACTGTACAAATTTCAAACAAATTGGTTGAATTGTTTGCAAACTGGTCTGAAACGTGAATTTATGCTTGGCAAGCCCCTTACGTTTATGCAACTCTTTAACCAAAAGAGTTAATTGTGTGGCCATGATGAATGTCTGCTTTTCGATTAAATCAACCATATAGCTGCACATAAATTCCCTCTTCACTTTATAATCTACTACTCCGTAAATTTCCTCGTCCTAGCTGTAATATTGTGCTTTTAGTCGTTCGAAATTAAGTTATATCAGAAAGTTATTAGATAGCATGAAATGAAAAAGGCAGTTAAAGATGTTCTCAAATTTGGACGGGTGTTATTTCATTTCTGAAAAAAAAATCGTTAATAAGGAAATGATCGTTAAACTGTAACAAAGTTTCAACCACCCCTCCAAAATTAAAAGCGGTAAACCATTTTACAAGGATAAATGAACTTTAACCATTATATCATTTTTGTAAAAAAAAAGTCGCTATGACAGATTTCTAGCCTATGGGATTCAATTAATAATAATAGTATCCCTGCAGGCGTTGATCACTTCATAGTAATTGGATTTACATGGTCGAGTGATCTCGAGTACAAGAACTCACGGTGGTACACTTGGCTAGTTCAGTGTTCCGTTCTCCATATTGCGACTAGGTGGAAATTCAGTTTGCATCTCTCCAGCGCGCAGACATCTCAAACGTAACATTTAGATAGGATAACCCTAATTGATAAAACTCCGTGAAGACTAAATATTAGATATAATCATTCTATCACTGGATCATGTTCTGTATTATTAGTCTTGAACAAAATCAAGGGAAGAGCAGGAACTTCAGATAAATTAAGAAAGAAAGAAAGAAAGAAAGAAAGAAAGATGTATGGATGGATGGATGGATGGATGGATGGATGGATGGATGGATGGATGGATGGATGGATGGATGGATGGATGGATGGATGGATGGATGGATGGATGGATGGATGGATGGATGGATGGATGGATGGATGGATGGATGGATGGATGGATGGATGGATGGATGGATGGATGGATGGATGGATGGATGGATGGATGGATGGATGGATGGATGGATGGATGGATGGATGGATGGATGGATGGATGGATGGATGGATGGATGGATGGATGGATGGATGGATGGATGGATGGATGGATGGATGGATGGATGGATGGATGGATGGATGGATGGATGGATGGATGGATGGATGGATGGATGGATGGATGGATGGATGGATGGATGGATGGATGGATGGATGGATGGATGGATGGATGGATGGATGGATGGATGGATGGATGGATGGATGGATGGATGGATGGATGGATGGATGGATGGATGGATGGATGGATGGATGGATGGATGGATGGATGGATGGATGGATGGATGGATGGATGGATGGATGGATGGATGGATGGATGGATGGATGGATGGATGGATGGATGGATGGATGGATGGATGGATGGATGGATGGATGGATGGATGGATGGATGGATGGATGGATGGATGGATGGATGGATGGATGGATGGATGGATGGATGGATGGATGGATGGATGGATGGATGGATGGATGGATGGATGGATGGATGGATGGATGGATGGATGGATGGATGGATGGATGGATGGATGGATGGATGGATGGATGGATGGATGGATGGATGGATGGATGGATGGATGGATGGATGGATGGATGGATGGATGGATGGATGGATGGATGGATGGATGGATGGATGGATGGATGGATGGATGGATGGATGGATGGATGGATGGATGGATGGATGGATGGATGGATGGATGGATGGATGGATGGATGGATGGATGGATGGATGGATGGATGGATGGATGGATGGATGGATGGATGGATGGATGGATGGATGGATGGATGGATGGATGGATGGATGGATGGATGGATGGATGGATGGATGGATGGATGGATGGATGGATGGATGGATGGATGGATGGATGGATGGATGGATGGATGGATGGATGGATGGATGGATGGATGGATGGATGGATGGATGGATGGATGGATGGATGGATGGATGGATGGATGGATGGATGGATGGATGGATGGATGGATGGATGGATGGATGGATGGATGGATGGATGGATGGATGGATGGATGGATGGATGGATGGATGGATGGATGGATGGATGGATGGATGGATGGATGGATGGATGGATGGATGGATGGATGGATGGATGGATGGATGGATGGATGGATGGATGGATGGATGGATGGATGGATGGATGGATGGATGGATGGATGGATGGATGGATGGATGGATGGATGGATGGATGGATGGATGGATGGATGGATGGATGGATGGATGGATGGATGGATGGATGGATGGATGGATGGATGGATGGATGGATGGATGGATGGATGGATGGATGGATGGATGGATGGATGGATGGATGGATGGATGGATGGATGGATGGATGGATGGATGGATGGATGGATGGATGGATGGATGGATGGATGGATGGATGGATGGATGGATGGATGGATGGATGGATGGATGGATGGATGGATGGATGGATGGATGGATGGATGGATGGATGGATGGATGGATGGATGGATGGATGGATGGATGGATGGATGGATGGATGGATGGATGGATGGATGGATGGATGGATGGATGGATGGATGGATGGATGGATGGATGGATGGATGGATGGATGGATGGATGGATGGATGGATGGATGGATGGATGGATGGATGGATGGATGGATGGATGGATGGATGGATGGATGGATGGATGGATGGATGGATGGATGGATGGATGGATGGATGGATGGATGGATGGATGGATGGATGGATGGATGGATGGATGGATGGATGGATGGATGGATGGATGGATGGATGGATGGATGGATGGATGGATGGATGGATGGATGGATGGATGGATGGATGGATGGATGGATGGATGGATGGATGGATGGATGGATGGATGGATGGATGGATGGATGGATGGATGGATGGATGGATGGATGGATGGATGGATGGATGGATGGATGGATGGATGGATGGATGGATGGATGGATGGATGGATGGATGGATGGATGGATGGATGGATGGATGGATGGATGGATGGATGGATGGATGGATGGATGGATGGATGGATGGATGGATGGATGGATGGATGGATGGATGGATGGATGGATGGATGGATGGATGGATGGATGGATGGATGGATGGATGGATGGATGGATGGATGGATGGATGGATGGATGGATGGATGGATGGATGGATGGATGGATGGATGGATGGATGGATGGATGGATGGATGGATGGATGGATGGATGGATGGATGGATGGATGGATGGATGGATGGATGGATGGATGGATGGATGGATGGATGGATGGATGGATGGATGGATGGATGGATGGATGGATGGATGGATGGATGGATGGATGGATGGATGGATGGATGGATGGATGGATGGATGGATGGATGGATGGATGGATGGATGGATGGATGGATGGATGGATGGATGGATGGATGGATGGATGGATGGATGGATGGATGGATGGATGGATGGATGGATGGATGGATGGATGGATGGATGGATGGATGGATGGATGGATGGATGGATGGATGGATGGATGGATGGATGGATGGATGGATGGATGGATGGATGGATGGATGGATGGATGGATGGATGGATGGATGGATGGATGGATGGATGGATGGATGGATGGATGGATGGATGGATGGATGGATGGATGGATGGATGGATGGATGGATGGATGGATGGATGGATGGATGGATGGATGGATGGATGGATGGATGGATGGATGGATGGATGGATGGATGGATGGATGGATGGATGGATGGATGGATGGATGGATGGATGGATGGATGGATGGATGGATGGATGGATGGATGGATGGATGGATGGATGGATGGATGGATGGATGGATGGATGGATGGATGGATGGATGGATGGATGGATGGATGGATGGATGGATGGATGGATGGATGGATGGATGGATGGATGGATGGATGGATGGATGGATGGATGGATGGATGGATGGATGGATGGATGGATGGATGGATGGATGGATGGATGGATGGATGGATGGATGGATGGATGGATGGATGGATGGATGGATGGATGGATGGATGGATGGATGGATGGATGGATGGATGGATGGATGGATGGATGGATGGATGGATGGATGGATGGATGGATGGATGGATGGATGGATGGATGGATGGATGGATGGATGGATGGATGGATGGATGGATGGATGGATGGATGGATGGATGGATGGATGGATGGATGGATGGATGGATGGATGGATGGATGGATGGATGGATGGATGGATGGATGGATGGATGGATGGATGGATGGATGGATGGATGGATGGATGGATGGATGGATGGATGGATGGATGGATGGATGGATGGATGGATGGATGGATGGATGGATGGATGGATGGATGGATGGATGGATGGATGGATGGATGGATGGATGGATGGATGGATGGATGGATGGATGGATGGATGGATGGATGGATGGATGGATGGATGGATGGATGGATGGATGGATGGATGGATGGATGGATGGATGGATGGATGGATGGATGGATGGATGGATGGATGGATGGATTTATTTAAGCGACTGCAGCTATTGAGCTTGGTATAATTTGATTTTCGCAAAGGAATAAGTAATTTCTTCTACTAAAACGTCTCTTTTCATTAACAAGAGCAGTCATAAATTTCTCTTTTTTTAATTTTTTGGATTTCATTTTTGTTTGGCTCTGTGTTTGCTTGGTTTTTAGTTGTTCATTATTTGATTGGTCTGTTTGTTCACTTGCTTGTTTGTATTTGTTTGAGCGTTCGTTTACTTCCTTGCTTGAAATCTTGTTTGGTTGGTTGGTTGGTTGGTTGGTTGGTTGTTGAAGTCTGAGACCCCTATGGAGTGGAGGTGGTAGAGTAACATCCACGGTGTCTCCTGTCTGCCGTAAAGGGCAAATAAAAGGGAGGCAGGTGTTCTCAACTTCGAACATATGTTGGCGTCCACGGTTCCCCTAGCTGAGTCTGGCATTGCTTCCCCTTACTTGTGCCAGGCTCCTCAGCTTCTTCATTCGCATCTGACCTTCCTTCGTCAACTCTTGTTTCTTTATTGACCTCGACGGTATTAGGTTTTAAAGGCCTACTGACACTTTCATTTTCACGCCCATCGTGACCCTTCCCTTTCTATTGCCGATACCTTCATTACTCGATGTGTCGGAGCCCTTTCATTCTTTCCCTCTCTTTAGTGTTAATAAAGGATGGTTGACTAGTTGCACTTCCTCTTAAAACAGTAATCAACTCCACCACCTGAATGTACTGGATTATTTTTATGTATGTTGGTATGGACCCCTGAAGATGGTTTTTCATGGTTTACCATTTTCACACCAGGCAAATGCTGGCGCTGTACCTTGAGTAAGACCACGGTCGCTACCTTCCCAGTCTTAGCCCTTTCCCTTCCTTACGGCACCAAAATCCTTCGATGCGTTGTTGCGACGTTAAACCACTATTAAACAATCCACAGTTGTAGACCTTCAGGCAAGCAACTGAATGTTGCAAACAACCTCGGGATATGGGCTACGAATTTTAGGTAATATATTCTTTATTTATTCCTAAAAACCACTACGAGCTCTAATGTGAGTCAATGCAGAGTTTCACTTAAGCCCTTATAACTACATTCGATTTGGACATTTCTCGAAAAATCAAAAAGCGCGTGAGGGTATTGAACCAAGGAATACGTTACAGAAGGAATTATGTAAATAAGCTAATCTGGCTAGGATCTGAAGCAAAAATAAAACGAGTTAAGAAATAAGCGAGTTGAGGCTGATTTTTTAGGAACTGCATTTAGGCTGAAATTTGTTTTTTATTTTGATAGAGCTATCCAAGAATCACAATTTAAAACCTTTCCGGGCTCTTTATCCCTTCATCGTTCGGTAAAATTGAGGAAATACCTTAATCTTACGTTTTTCGTATTATGCGGACCCTTACTGTGTCTGCTAAGAAATGTTTTCAACAGTTTGGCCAACATTAGAAAGATAAAATACAACTTGATGTCGGGTAGCATTATTGGGCAGTTAGCGATAAAGTCACTGCGCTACCGCAGCCCAACTGCATTATACCATGCAAGTGAATGTTCCTATACTTGATTAAAAATGATAGATTTTTCCTCCGTCCTCGATTCCAGTTCCTTGAAGCAGACTAGATCCCAAAGGAAGCTCGACGATATAGCGTTAGTCTCCAGGGAGTTGGACGCCAATACCAGAGCAAACACTCGGGAGAGAAACTAGTGTATAAATAATGAAATGAATTTGGAATTCCAAGCCCACTTTGTGCATGTGTGTTGTCTGCCATATTTCAAGTGCAGAGCCGGTGAATTGGGACAGTTTTATGTCCTCCCCCAGCAAGCAGATGGTGCTACTGTTCTGCAAGTAACCGTTTTGTATGCCCGTAATGTTGATCCCCATTAGATTGAGTTCCATTTCAAATGGTTGCGCACTTTCTTTCCCAATGCTGTGTTTTAAAGAGTAATATTCTCTCTTTCCTTTTACGAAATAAAATCTGCTCATATGTATGTTCTAGCTATCTTCAGTCTGCCTGGCGAACGTTGCCCCAGAAATGTTGTGTCTTAGCTTAGGGTTTGTTCTGCAGATGCTCGCGTATTTTAGACAAACCCCTATTTACCATATGGGATACATAGGCTGATTTGATTTTTTTTGGTCAAGAAAGCCTGTGGAATCATATATATGATGGCTAGTTTTCTCAAAAATAGGAAGTCAAAAATGTTAATAAGAAAATATTTCATAGGTAGAAGTGATACATCTTATTCTTATTCTTCATCAGTTTACCCTCCAGGGTTGGCTTTTCCCTCGGACTCAGCGAGGGATCCCACCTCTACCGCCTCAAGGGCAATGTCCTGGAGCTTCAGACTCTGGGTTGGGGGATACAACTGTGGAGGATGACCAGTACCTCCCCCAGGCGGCCTCACCTGCTCTGTTCAACAGGGATTTTGTGGGGAATGGGATGTTTGGATATATAAGGAAGAGGGAAGGAAGCGGCCGTGGCTTTAAGTTAGGAACCATCCCGGCATTTGCCTGGAGGAGAAGTGGGAAACCACGGAAAACCACTTCCAGGATGGCTGAGGAGAGAATCGAACCCCCCTCTATTCAGTTGACCTCCCGAGGCTGAGTAGACCCCGTTCCAGCCCTCGTACCACTTTTCAAATTTCGTGGCAGAGCCGGGAATTGAACCTGGGCCTCCGGGGGTGGCAGCTAATCACACTAGCCACTACACCACAGAGGCGGACAGTGATACATCTACCAGTAGTAGCAAGCAGTTTGAATTTTGGCGGCGACCTGGTTTTATGTCAGCCTGTAGGTACCGTTCATTTACAATCGTATTTTATATTATCCGGCCCGGCGGTGTAGGAGTAGCGTGCTTGCCTCTTACCCGGAAGCCCCGGGTTCGATTCCCAGCCAGGTCAGGGATTTTTACCTTGATCTGAGGGAAGGTTCGAGATCCACTCAGATCGAGCTCGATAGCTGCAGTCGCTTAAGTGCGGTCAGTATCCAGTAATCGGGAGATAGTGGGTTCGAACCCCACTGTCGGCAGCCCTGAAGATGGTTTTCCGTGTTTTTCCATTTTCACACCGGGCAAATTCTGGGGCTGTACCTTAATTAAGGCCACGACCGCTTCCTTCCCATTCCTAGGCTTTTCCTATCCCATCGTCGCCGTAGGACCTACCTTTGTCGTTGCGACGTAAAGCAAATAGCAAAAAAAAAAAAAAAAAAAAAAAAAAGCTCCACTCAGCCTACGTGATTAGAATTGAGGAGCTATCTGACAGTGAGAGAGTGGCCTCGGAGTAGAAAGCCGAGAGGATTCGTCGTGCTGACCACACGACACCTTGTAATCTGCAGGCCTTCGGGCTGAGCGCCGGTCGCTTTGTAGGCCAAGGCCCTTCAGGGCTGTAGTGCCATTGGGGAGGGGTATTTACTGTTATATTAGCGGACCCGTGCTACACCGCAGAATTCGTTATAAATAGGTAAGATAACGTGTCTGTCACAATAGGTAAATGCTGGGGTTGTACCTTACGGCCACGGCCGTTTCTTTCTCACTTTTAGTCACCACCGTAAAACAAATTGTAAAAAAAGCTATTTTTGTCGATTTCTTTATTGTTAAGTGATGTTTTACGAACCTTTTTATTTTAGTTTTAGAGTTATTGTTGTGTGTTTAATTAAAAGTTTTAAGTCTCCAATAATCGTCAAAATGTAGTTTTATTTTTTCAAGTTGCTTTACGTCGCACACTAAACGTGGTGCACACAAGACACTAATATATTAGGTACCAAGCGTGCAAACTGGAAATCCCTAGGGGGACGAAATTAGGCACGGGGACGGAATTTGGCCCCCTACCGTACTGCAAGTGTCGATGAAACTGATGCAATACACCAGACACTTTCTTGGGCAAATGTTTGGCGTGGAAGGAACAGAGGAGAGTATTATCCATAAGAATACCTGAAGTTGCAGTCTCATGTATGGCTGTGACAATATGGAAGCTGCCGGGATGTGGGCGATGCCGAGTGATGACATTCGGAGCACGACCAGTGTGTGTGGAGTTATGGAAGGTGCTACTCATAGTAGATGGCATTTCCTATTTTAGATTACGGTGCTATAATTTACAGCGATATCTCAGAGAAATATTATACCAAACTCGAGCGATTTCAGAATGCCTAGGTGCGTTTCGTCTTCAATATTCACAAAAATTCATATAACATCTTAAAAACAATAATAATATTGGATTTACGTCCCACTAACTACTTTTACGGTTTTCGAAGACGCCGAGGTGCCGGAATTTAGTCCTGCAAGAGTTCTTACACGTGCCAGTAAATCTGCCGACACGAAGCTGACGTATTTGAGCACCTTCAAATACCAGTGGACTGAGTCAAGATTGAACCTGCCAAGTTGAAGTTAGAAGGCCAGCTCCTCAACCGTCTGAGTCACTCAGTTCGGCTCTGTAACATCTGACTACAAAGCCGCAGAGTGGTTGAAACTCAGGAATAGACGATCATACTCAGCTGCTTGCTTACTGCTCCCTCATACATTGTCAGGTCCATTGTTCAGATGAGTCAAGTGTATGATCGAGACAATAGGTTCAGGTTCCACAGCATCGTACGGTAAAGTGCAGTAAGTCGTATAATGCCACTGCCTCTCAATTATACAGTGACCTTAAACTATATGAAATACAGCAAAGTAGTATCAAAACTACAGAGCTCGATAGCTGCAGTCGCTTAAGTGCAGCCAGTGTGCAGTATTCGGGAGATAGTGGGTTCGAACTCCACTGTTCGCAGCCCTGAAGATGGATTTCTGTGTTTTCCCATTTTCACAACAGCCAAATGCTGGGGTTGTTCATTAATTAAGATCACGGCCACTTCCTTCCCACTCCTAGCTCTTTCCTGCCCCATCGTTTCCATAAGATCTATGTGTGTCGGTGCGACGTGAAGCAAGTTCTAAAAAAAGTATCAAAACTGAGAAAAAATGTCTTAAATACTGTACCTTTATTCTTAATAAATATATTTTAGATGTTTAGATTTAATCTTAATTCATTCTCGGCATTAAAATATATCTTAGGTTTCTCTTACACGTGTTTACTTCCTTGTTGTATAGTCTGTGTTTATGAAATGGTAAAACTGATATTGTAATCACTAGAGCCCGGAATTTTATGCATTAATAGGTTGGAAAGCAAATTTACTGAAGCAAGTAGCACTTATAGTCTACCTTCACAACGACTGTGCTATGGGGTTAGCATAAACATTAGGGGTACGGCCCATCAGGCCCCCTATAATTCATGTTACTCTTGCTACATTATGGAAAAGCGGGTGGCCAACACTTCCTACTCACCTAATTAATTTGCAGTCTAACCTGTTACTGCATAAAAATCCGGGCTTTAGTAATCACCTAGATGTTTAGTTTTTAATATTTATGCTCAGTATGAAAAATGTATCTCAAGGTCTTTTATGTATTCTTATTATTATATTTTGTACTAGCTGTTACCCGCGGCTTCGCTCGCGTGGATTTCATAATTTGATAAAAGTAATCGTTCCGCGGTACTGCACTAAGACATTATCTGAAAATCCCTAAAGTATACTAACCGAAAAACTGAGTTTCATTTACCCTAGAACCTCTTTGTAAACCACGTTTATAGTATTGCCTTTTGGGGCTAAGATAATCAGGCTACTGGCAGAGCTAACGTCTGTAACTTTTTAGGTTTTTGAGATATACTGTAGATATACTCATTTTGAAAATTTACCCACCTTTTCAATTTTTTCACCCCGCGTAAGTAGATATTCCGAAAACAAAATAATACGTGTTTCTTAATTTTTGAAGGAGAATCCAAATACCGAATTTTACGCCTGTAACATTCAGTTTTGAGGTATAAGTATCCCAATTAAAGGACTCATCCCAATTTTCAGTCCTTTTCATCCCTTTAAGCGAATTTCCCGAAAACCAAAATGTTTCTTTATTTTTAAAGGAGATTCCAAATACCAATTTTCACGACTTTAAACTGTTAAGTTTGTGAAATATAGATATACTTACTTTTAAATTTCATCCTCTTTTCACCCCCTTATCGACGGAATATGCAAAAATTCTTCCTTAGTGAGCACCTATCTCCAAAATTTCATTTCTTTATGTCCAGTAGTTTTGACTCGGCGATGATGAGTCAGTCAGTCAGTCAGTCAGTCAGTCAGTCTTTCAGAACATTATAGATATTAAATGATACATTGAATTTACAATGGCAGTTACAGCCAAAGGGACCACTGGTCCTATTAAAATTAACTTTACATGAATACGTTTGTACTTCGGTGGAAGCTAAATTTTGGACTGGTCTGTGCCATGAGACTGAAGGAAAAGTACTGTCAGGAATGTTAACTGGCTCGGGGATTGAGCATTTTTGTTCATCTTCTTGCAACACAACACACATATAATCACTAGTCGGTCAAATTGTCCCCGTTGCCTTACATGCCTCCAGCCTGTGAAATTCGTTCTCAGCTGAGACATTTGATATCCCACTGGGAAGTGGAGTGGCAGGCCACCTCTCTTTCAAATAAGCTGAGACCGATCAAAGGAACTATAAAGGTATGGAAGACTTACCTTCGGGTTACTCGGAGAGAAGCGGTGGTATTATGCCGTCTTCGGATTGGTCATAATGTAGAAACGTACTCCTACCTACTGAAGGGCGAGGCCCCCCTCCTCCCTCCCAGATGTGTACAATTGCGGTGGTCGTCTGACCGTATTCCACACCCTTAAGGGCTGTTTTCCTAGAGGCGGGATTATCGCTTCCCGTCGGACATAATGCGCTCGGTATGCGTAATGCGCCCAGCTTAACGTAAAACGTTTAAGTGGAGTGTTTTCGTAGAGAACGCGCTAGGTTGTCAGTCGGGTTGCGATTTCTGTAGTATTGTGTTCTCCAGCGTCATGGATCATTTTTCAGCTAAAGAAAAGGAAAGTACTAGCGATGTTACTGTTACTTGATCAGGAGATGGAGGATGAAGGGGAGGAATCTATGCTTCATGACTGGTCGAAAATAAGGAGATTGGAAGATGGGATGTACAAGAAAAAAGCCGACAAAGGAGCATTTGAATTGCTGATCACTAGAGCCCGAATTTTGATGCATTAATAGGTTAGAATGCAAACTTATTGAAGCGAGTAGCAAGTATAGAGCACCTTCACAACGTATAAGCTATGGGGTTTGCATAAACATGAGGAGTACGGCCCATCAGACCCCCTATAATTTGTTATTCTTTCTACATTATGGAAGAGCGGGTGGCCGATACTTCCTACTAACCAAATTAGTTTGCAATCTAACCCGTTACTGCATAAAAATCCGGGCTTTACTGATTACAAAGCATTATTTCAGAATTTCCTGTGGGAAACTCGCCTCCATTTTGCACCTCATCGAAGAAGACCTTTCAGTGCAAAATAGTATAACCAAGTCACCAAAAACACCTGCTGAGAAACTGGGCTTTACACTGAAGTAAATGGCAAATGGGCATAAACCAACTTTCAACTATCAACTGAGCAGAGCAAGAATAGTATCTGAGAACGCCTCCAGAATCGTATGCACGGCTCTCGGAATATTCTTTTTTACACGCCTATCATTGTGAAACCTGAAACTGTAGATTTGTCATAATATGCTCTGAGGGATGTATACTTATCAGCTCATCGTGTCGTGAGGGTGTCGCAGAATTCCCATGAAGAGGATCGCCCCCACAAATAATAGGATCCCTCTTGCAGGAACAGGTGCTTTTCTTTTTTCGAAATCAGAAGAATTTCAGATAAGAAGCACATTTACAGTGCACATTTTGTTCGCTTTTGTGTCTCAGACGAGCTTTGACCACACTATCCCCAACAAAAACAGTTATTAAAAATAATAATGACTACTCTTATTCAACAATGATACTAATTTTTACTTATATACATTCTTTTGTTTTACTGTGCATGAAATAATGTTAAATAATAATGAATTATTTCATATAAGGTACTGCCTATAAAATATGTCTTTTCATGTAGGTGCTTATGTTTTTTGATCATATTGCCGATAATTTTCCAAATCATTTCTTTCTTTACGGCATTTTTGTACACCGGGTTCTTCATCTCCCACAGAGTCCGGCTCCATGGCTAAATGGTTAGCGTGCTGGCCTTTGGTAACAGGGGTTCCGGGTTCGATTCCCGGCAGAGTCGGGAATTTTAACCATCATTGGTTAATTTCGCTGGCACGGGGGCTGGGTGTACAGTATGTGTCGTCTTCATCATCATTCCATATTCATCATGGAGCGCAGGTCACCTACGGAAGTCAAATCAAAAGACATGCACCTGGCGAGCCGAACTTGTCCTCGGACACTCTCGGCACTTAAAAGCCATACGCCATTTCATTTCATTAGCTCCCACAGAATTGAATGGCCACTAATTATTTCAATTAATTATTCATCCTCCGCAGTACTAAAACGTGCAAGATGTGACATTGTGGCCAATGTATGTATGTATACCTACTATGAATTGGTTGGTGATATCACGTAATGAACGTGGAATCCAAATAGTACGCTGGGCGAGACTCAATAATTCATTCGGAACCAGTCAGCCTAACACGCCGAGCGGTTTCTACTGCTGAATTGTTTAAGGTTGTCAGCAAAGACTGAAAAGTGTACTGAAGTAATACAAGAAGGCATTTCAAACTGGTCAAAGTAAGCCTACAGATTACATATCAACAGCTTCAACGGCTTCCACGAAAAGACATCAAACAAACAGAGGCCGTACATAGGCCAGTACTCTCTACCGTACCCCTTAGCACAGGAAATTGGAATGCCAGACTCAGTTACGAGGCACCAGCTATCATCAACCTAAACTTCCACATTGGAAATCCCTCGTGAGGGTAGTGCTTGTGAAACGATGTGTATAGGACATGTATTTAAAAAGCCCTTGCTGTAGATTTTTTTTGTTTCTTCCGCCAATGTTCCCTGCCATTTAGCGAAGAGAATTGTAGAGGGGAGGAAGGGGCCTACAGATGACAGGGTTGAAATGACTCCTGGCTGAACAAAGGCATCGTGAATAACTTTCACCCTGCAAATTGCAGTCGAAGAAAACAAGGAATGGCCCAAGGTCGATGGTAATAAACCGAACCGCCACACAAGAAGGTTGTCCCGGCTTAATTGCTGAGGCACAAGACCTGTCTAATCCCTCTTTGAGCTAGCCGCCGGTCGGGTCCGACCCTCAGCTCATCTTTATTTCATTTCCGGGAAACCCCCGAGGCGGCCATAACAAGCCTTTAGACGGGCGCCATGACCGAGTTAAGCAGACAGGTTCCTTTCCGCGCTCGAATATTTCCTCTGCAATATGAAATGATCTAAGTGGTCTTCTTTCCTTTTCTTTTAAGGAACACCAACTGCAAATTATTTCTATACGCAAGTGTCTCAAAGTGGGGCCGTGAAAACATACAGAGTGAGATGCTAGACCCTTAACGAACTACCAAAAATAGAACGTGAATAGAAATACTGAAAACGCTTCGTTTTATCTTATCATATCCGTGAATAGATTCTAGGATAGAAAATGAATTTCTTCATAAAATCTCAAAATACTTTCACTTATTTGTGATTCCTTCTTTATTTTTCTTTCTTCCTTCCTTAGTTACTATTAAATCGTTTAGGGTCATTATAGACCACGTTAACTAACATGGTTTCCCTTCCTCCCTCTGTTTCTTTTACGTGTCTTCGTGGAAGCCAATGAAGCTGTTGGTATGTAATCTATACTTTATTCGGTTTGAAATGCCTTCTTGTATTAATTCAGTACTCTCGAAGTCTTATCTGACCTCCTTGAATAGCTCATCAGTAGAGTCCGAAATTTATGCAGTAATAGGTTAGAGCAGTGTAGGGGTAGCGTACCTGCCTCTCACAGGAAGGCCGCGGGTTCGATTCAGGGTCAGATCAGGGATTACCTACATCTAAGGGATGGTTCGAGGTCCACTCGTAATTACAATTGAGGAGCTAGCTGACGGTGAGTTAGCTGCCCCAGTCAAGAAAGCCAAGAAAAACGGCCGAGAGGATCTGTCGTGTTGACCACACGACACCTCATAAAATGCAGGCCTTTGGGCTGAACAGCGGTCGCTTGGTAGGGCATGGCCCTTTTGGGCTGTTGCGCCATAGGGTTTGGGTTTAATAGGTTAGAACGCAAACTTAATTAAACTAGAAATATACTCTAGCCTAGACAACGGTTGTGCCATGAGTTTTTCATAAACACTAGAGTTGTAGTGTTTAATTGTATTCTATCCTATTAACTGCACGGGTTCTATTTATCGCATATTTTAGGTATATTATTGTTTTTAATATTACGGGTTTTTTTCAATCCGGCCTCAACAGATGTCCGTACAGTTCGAGTCTTCGTTTCTTTATCGGCTCCATCAATTGTTGGTTTTCCCGGCTTAGTTTTTCTCTTCCTCGTAACCTATACTGTCTATCTACAATTTTTGAGCCCGTTATTTCGCAAAGGATCGATCTCTGTCAAACTTCTTAGCCTCGAGTCATTTCAAGACATCCTATTTGCGCACAGAAACCGGATTTCTTAAAGCGAGTGATTTGTCTGTATGGTTAGGGTCGCGCAGTTGTGATATTGCATTCGGTAGATAGTGGATTCGAACCCCACTGTCGACAGCCCATGGTTTCCCATTTTCACACCAGGCAAATCCTGAGGCTGTACCATAATTAAGGCTACGGCCGCTATTTTTAAAATTCCTTGCCCGTTTCTATCCCATAGTTACCATAAAACCAATCTACCTGTTTGTGTCGGTGCGTCGTAAAGCAACTTGTATTTTAAAGAAATTAAATTTATTTTCGTGGAAGTCCTTAAACATGTTATGCACTTTGTACTTTGTTCGGTTTGAAATGCCTTCTTGTATTGATTCAGTAGTCTCGAAGACTTTCTTGACCTCGTTGAACTACTCATCAGATATTTTAGGTCCATTATCTATATAATACTGCCTCCTTTTCAATCTGTTCTCAACAGATGTTTCTGTTCTTTTTTTTCAGTACAGTTCTTCTCTTCCTCGTAACCTGTACTGTCCAATCATTCCATTATCTCGCGAAGGATCCAGCCTTCAGTCGTTTGAAGCCGGGCTGAGTGGCTCAGACGGTTGAGGCGCTGGTCTTCTGTCCACAATTTGGCAGGTTCGATCCTGGCTCAGTTCGGTGGTAGTGTAAGGTGCTCAAATATGTCAGCATTGTGTCGAAAGATTTACAGACACATAAAATAATTCTTGCGGGACTAAATTCCGGCACCTCGGCGACACTAAAAACCGTAAAATAGTAGTTAGTGGGACGTAATGCAAATAACACCCAGCTGTTAGAGTCGAATCCCACTGTCGGCAGCCCTGAAGGTGGTTTTCCGTTTTCATACCAGGCAAATGCTGCGAGGCTGTATCTCAATTAAGACCACGACCGCTTCCTTCCCACTCCTAGACCTTTCCTATCCCATCATCGTCATAAGACGTGCCCGAAGGCTTGTTTGATCCTCCACGTCTCCACCAATAGCTATCATAGACAACTAAGGTGTCACTGAAGTGGTATACTAGGGAAAAGAGGAATGAGGTAGTTTCCCGTTGCTTTCCTCGGTGCAACGTAAAGCAAATTATAACTAAGGTTTTCGAAATGTATGAAGTGGTTAAACTGACTAGAATTTGGTAGAACTGGGCAATACAAAAGCAGCGAAGATGCACTTAGTTGAATCACTAGTGTTATTCGTCTTTTTTGTATTATTGTGAGACCTAGACCGTGAAATATGATAAAAATCGAATCAGTATCTTTGAGATTTGGTAGCGAAGTTTAAATAAATAAATCCAATCCACGAAAATGTCTAAGCAAAATAATATCTTCTAATACGAAGCAATTGTAGAATATGTCTTTGTCACCTTTGAGAAAAAACCAAACAAAGGCTCATTTATTTATAATTTCTCTTTTGATTCTAATAATCTGAGCACACCTTTGTTACCTACATTATACTATGTAATCCATGCTTTATCACTTTCATCGCTGACGCAAAAATCCGTGTATTTGAAGTGCAGGGGTTGAATATCTTCTCTATAGTACATTTGAACAGCCTTCAGTTCTTCAGATCCCCATTGTGGTCGCTTAAGGCAGCTCAGAGACACTAAGCTGCGGTTAGCGAGACCATTTTACCGTTCTACTTGTCGTACTATTGGGATTTCGACAAAGAGAAGCTCGCTGACTGCCGTCCAAACTCGTAGCAGATGAGACGCCGCCGCACAAAACGAAACCTTACAGAAATGACCGCCTTAAAGTTTATTATCCCTCCCGTCGCTGCCCCACCGGCTCCCAGAAAAAGTTGACTCGAATTAAAAACTCAAATGGAGAGCAAATTCTTTCATTTAAAACTCCCTGTGAAATGCTCTCCAGGTACAGGGGTAGTAAATATGATTGCATCATTTTCCGTACATTTTTTAAATGTGAAAGAAAAATGTTATTAAAAAATTGATGTTTTTTTACAAGTTACTTTATGTCGCACCGACGCAGATAGATCTTATGGTGACGATGGGGTAGGAAAGGGCTAGGAATGGGAAGGAAGCGGCCCTGGCCTTAATTAACGTACAACACCAGCATTTGCCTCGTAAAAATTGAAGACATCCGAAAACCTTCTTCAAGGCTGCCGAGAGTGGTATTCGAACCCACTATCTCCCGAATGCAAGCTCACAGCTTCACGCCCTAACCGCACGTCCAGCTCGCTCGGTGTTTTTTAACGGGTCTTGATGTTTTATTAACTTTGTTGTTGTTGCTGTTAGTCATCAGCCCATAGACTGGTTTGATACAGAACTCCATGCCACATCCTACTTCTGCTCTAATCTATCTGTAATTTGCATGTTTTGGTCTATGCCTACCGTTCTTACCGCATACATTTCTCACAGCGGGTGAGTTGGGCGTGCGGTTTGGGGCGTGCAGCTTAGAGCTTGCATCTGGGAGGCAGTGGGTTCGAACGCCACTGTCGGCAGCCCTGAATATGGTTTTCCGTGGTTTCCCATTTTCACACCAGGAAAATGCTGGGGCTGTACGTTAAGGACATGGCCGCTTCCTTCCCGTTACTAGCTTTTTCCTGCTCCATCGTCGCCATAAGACCTATCTGTGTCGGTGCAAAGTAAGGCAAATTGAAAAAAAACTGAGTAAGTTCTGGGTGTCATAAGATGTAGCCTACCCTGTCACACTCTCTCTTCTTCTGTTGATTCCAGATAAAACCAAACTTCATGGCACTACAGCCTCGAAGGGACTTGGCCTACCAAGCTACCGCTGCTCAGCCCGAAGGCATGTAGATACGAGGTGTCGTGTGGTCAGCACGGCGAATCCTCTCGGCCGTTATTCTTGCCTTTCTAGACCGGGGCCGCTATCTCACAGTCAAATAGCTCTTCAATTGCAATCAAATAGAACCAGTTCTCAGATCCAGCTAAAAATCACTTACCTAGCCGGGAATCAAACTTCGGGCCTCCGGGTAGGAGGCAGGCACGCTAAGCCACGGGGCCTGTGATTCCACAGAGCTCTAGTAAATTTTAACCATACTTATCATACGTTTTATAGGCCACGTGGAGGCGTGCCTGCCTCTTACCAGGAAACCCGAGGTTCGATTCCTGCCCTGGTCTGGAATTCTTTTCCTGGACCTCAACTCTGATATCTTCGAGAAATATCTGAATGAAATTTGGAGTCGACAATTATTGTAGGATTTAGTGCATAGAAAACTGACTCAGGGTATTTCCAACTTCTTCTTCTTCTTCTTATTCTCCTCCTTCTTCTTCTTCTTCTTCTTCTTCTTCTTCTTCGTTTCCTTCAAATGTGGAGTTGGCCCTGTTTTACGGCCGGATGCCCTTCCTAATGCCAACCCTATATGGAGGGATGTAATCACGATTGCGTGTTTTTCTGGTGGTTGGTAGTTGTGTGTTGTCTAAATATGAAGAAGAAAGTGATGGAACAAACACACATACACAGTCCCCAAGCCAGAAGAATTAATCAGATGCGATTAAAATCCCCGACCCGGCCAGGAATCGAACCGGGGCCCTCAGGGCATTTGCAACTATCACAAATGAAATAATTACTTCCCTAGAGTATGATAAAGTGATGCATTTTTTATAAAAGAGCCTTCTATACGCCTCTGTCATGGGCATTCATCCATACATCACACCACAGCCTGCAAGATCACATCGACCAACTGTACTCTAACTGCCCTCTTTAATAATTTTTAACATTAAACACAATGTGTACCTACGATTTTAAAAATAGAGAAATTCACTGTCGATACAAGGTTTCACCTTGAGCACAATGTGAAAGAGGAAGTGTTCTTTGTGTGCAGTCGAACAGGTGGTATAGTGAACAATTTGAACCGCAGATTTCACAAACACAATCACTGGATACCTGGTGGAAACCTTTCTTATTACTAGGGCCCGGATGTGTATGACATGCCATATATTTTTCTTTATATTATTTGCATGGAAAATACAACTTACGCATGATTTTGTCTACGGTAACTAAAATTGTGCAATTTTCACGGGTCATATAAAGTCATATTTTGGCTCTTAACGTTTTTGTCATTTTCCGGTAATATTATGGTCATATTTCTCCGTGAATTTTTGTGTTTTTGTCATATTTTTATCTTTCTATTCCATTTTTCGCGTATCTGCTTTCAGTCGTCTCAGATACGGATTTTTCACGTCCAATTGTCTGTAATTTCTTACAATTATATTTCTTATAAACATATGTTTATGTGAATCAGGAGGGTAAGCTGTATAGAAAGAGGCAGATGCATATAAAGCGACAGAAAGATGAGCCTCAATTGAATTGAATTGAATTGAATTGAATTGAATTGAACTGAATTGAATTGACGTACCGATATTTCAAATATGTCCCAATAACATCCTGCGAAGTTGAGCGGTCTTCTTCCCATTACAAGTCAATGTTGCGTGAAAATAGAATATCGTTCCTATTTGAAAACTTTAAAATGAATGTCATTTGCTACTGTAATTCTTTCTGATCGCTCATCAAAATGTGACATTTATTTTATTCTGTGCAGAGTCGAAAGTTACCTCTGGAATGAGTAATTAAATAAATTCAAAATATAATAATAAAATGAATATCATTACCTATTTATTATTACTGAATGTTCTAGATTTTAAAAGTATATTGTCAATATAATGTTCATTTAAATAGCGGCAAGATTTTGAAGATTTCAAAAATGTGACCAAAAAACTGTTGTCATATTTATTGTCATTTTTAGGACATACACATTCGGGCCCTACTTGTTACAATTACGGTGATGAAAGTTCTTCTTTGATAACATGTCCATCAGTCGCTAGTATCAGTCCTTGGGTGTTGCACAGGACCAGTGAACCCCCTATCGAGTAACTACTCCAAAAGTCCCCGTTGGACAGCATTACTCTGAGGAGATCACTTCATTCCTCTTTTCTATCCTCTCGCAACAGTAATTTATCCGTCAATACTTCACATCACAATACTCACGGTTGATACGTAACACGGCGTCACACATTTTGTTTCGATAAATTCAGATGATCCTCAGCCTTAAACATATTCATAATATTTCAATATGTGAACTCTTCGTCCTAGCTTGTCTGATTTTTAGCAGGGGCGGTGCGTGGTATTGTTGCAGTGTTACACAACTCCCAATAATGTTACACTTCATATATCTTCTTTTCGTCTAATTTTGTTAGTTTAATAAGCGTAGCATATATTCTAAAATATGGAAAAATCAACCATATATGGTCTATCGATGTACTAATGCTTATTAATGGACGTATAAACGCTGCTGGCTTCGAATCAAAATCAGGGGGTTTGCTTTCCTGCAGCAACTCCCAAGCGGTAAGCCTAAGCCTGTACGTAGCATTAGGTGACACTCTCGCTAGTGTCGGTCCTTGGGTGTTGCATAGGACCAGCGAACCCCCTATCGAGTAACAACTCCAAAAGTCCTAATGCTTATTAATGGACGTATAAACGCTGCTGGCTTGGAATCAAAATCAGGTGGTTTGCTTTCCTGCAGCAACTCCCAAGCGGTAAGCCTAAGCCTGTACGTAGCATTAGGTGGCACGCTCGCTAGTGTCGGTCCTTGGGTGTTGCACAGGGCCAGCGAACCCCCTATCGAGTAACAACTCCAAAAGTCCCCGTTGGACAGCATTACTCTGCGGAGATCACTTCATTCTTCCTTTCTATCCTCTCGCAACACTAATTTATATTCCACGCTACTAGGGTACACCATACCAGTCCACCCACAATATTACCAACATTTTGCATTAATGAAAAATAAGAGGACAAATTTTCAGTTCAAAAGAAGTAAGAATAATTGTAGTTGTACTGTATTAGCCTCTTATTTCCTGTGTTTTAATTCCCAGATATATTTCAGTTTTAAAAGGAATGTTGTTCATTACTTATCGATAGTAGAGTTTCTTGTCATTTCTGTAAGCTTCTCATATTTAAAAAAAATTGACTTGAACAATTTGGTGCAACACCCAGCTTCAGATACCGCTAGCCGCCACTGGATTTCAGCATACATACATTTACACTTAAACGGATAACCTAGTAGCTCATAACTGCTGCAAGAGACTGTAAAAGGGACAAGAGTTGGAGAAAGCAAGGAAGGGGCAAGTCGAAGAAGGAAACTGGTAGAACCAAGCCGTCACAATAAGCCTTGTATGTATTGTGCCCGTCTCATATGTACAGCCTGCTCTGAAGTGGACTTCGGGAGCAAAGAGGGCGGAGTTCTTAAGCAGGCTTCAGACAACGAGGATGAAGGGGCCGCTCCACTGAGTGGAATTATAGTCGCTCTGCTGTTTGAACTTCTTGAGCTTACTTCAGGCAACAGGATCTACTGGGAATATCCCTCGCTGGGAGTTTGAATACGCCGTCTCCACTTGCCGGTGCTGGATGGACAGATTAGCGGCACACTTACACCATCTGAAACCTAAATAATAATAATAATAATAATAATAATAATAATAATAATAATAATAATAATAATAATAATAATAATAATAATAATAAGAAGAAGAAGAAGAAGAAGAAGAACTAGCCTGTGCCCGCAGCTTCGCCTGCGTTTATTAATTCAACTGTTAGATGATTCCAAACCATTTATTTAAAAGCAAAGAGCATTAGGCCTGTATATACTAACACACATCGTTTCTACATAAATTGTATGAATTACATTTTTATTATATGCTACTTTTTATGCTTAAGGTACCACGTTAGTGGATGGTACAAATAATATTAAAACAATATAAAAGACAATATTGTATAAAAAAACAAAGTAAATTTTCCTTATAGAGCTTCCGGATAAACTGCGTTAAGTGTCCTTTCATACCCCCTGTGGGTGGGGGACGCAGACGAAGAATACGCCCACGGTATCGCCTGCCTGTCATGAGGGGCGACTAAAAGGGCCCCAGGGGCTCTCAACTTGGGAGCGTGGGTTGGCGACGACGGAGCCTTAGCTGAGTTCAAGCATTGCTTCGACTTACTCGTGCCAGTCTCCCCAATTTCATCTATCTTGTCTGACCTCCCTTGGTCAACTCTTGTTCTTTTCCGACCCCGACGGTATTAGAGCATTCGAGGCCTAGGGAGTCTTTCATTTGCACGCCCTTCGTGGCCCATGTCTTTCTTCGTCCGTTACTTCATTTTTCGAAGTGACAGGTCTTATTTTTCTTTTCTATCGCTGTCTACCCCCTCTGGGTGGGGGACGCAGACGAAGAATACACCGACGGTATCCCCTGCCTGTCGTAAGAGGCGACTAAAAGGGGCGACCAAGGGATTATTGTATTCGAACCATGAAACTACTGGTGATTTGTACCATCACGCGGGGAACACCATAAAAAAATGTCGTATGGCTTTTAGTGCCGGGATATCCCAGTAGGGATAAAAAGGGAATTCTGGGCCAGGGGCTAATGCGCAAGATGGCCGCTATACATGGGCTCTTATGGGACTAACCCACCGAGAGCTGGACCAGGAGCGATTGGGCAAGATGGCGGCTATATATAGGCTCTTATGGAGAAAGCTGGCCTAGGGTAGGATAGGCGGTATACATAGGACTTACGGAGATGGCCTAGGGACTAATGCACAAGATCTAGGCCGTGTGCAACTTCCTAATGCTAGGGCTCCGGAGGCAAGACAGCCGCCTGGGAGGTACGCTGGTGTTGAAAAGGTGTGGGCCTATGTGTTACGTAGTGTACTTCAAGCCAACCAGGACGCTAAAAGGTAGAAAACTGCCATTAACACCACTGCGAGGGTTGTAGCCCCGTCTAACCCAAGTGTAGCAAGTTCTCTACACCCTCTGTGAGGGCTCTAGCATCGATCGATCAAAGCCTGGGAGGTATGCTGGTGTTATTCAAGCCAATCAGGACGCTAAAAGGTAGAAAACCTGTAGGCGACCTCCGCGTCGTGATAAGGATGAAATGATGATGAAGATAACACATACGCCCAGCCCCCGGGCCATTGGAATCAACCAATTAAGGTTAAAATCCTCGACCAGGCCGGGAATCGAACCCGGGGCCCTCTGAACCGAAGGCCAGTACGCTGACCGTTCAGCCAACGAGTCGGACGGTGAACACCATGGATCGCCTTTACTTGCGCGTAGTACCTCTATGTTAGGGACACGATAGGTTAGTGATAAGTAGCAGCAGAGAGTGGTTGACTGTGGGTTTCCAGTACCCGTAGTTAGTACCATTGTGAGAAACACCATAGGTCTGCGTTACCTGTGCGACGTACAATACTTGTGTGTAGTACGATAATGTGTGGAACACCGTGAATCTACGCTACTTTTGATTCGTCCTGCAACATCACAAATTCCATGGTTCTACTTTACTAGCGATAAGTACCATTACGAGCGGCCGTTGACCTGGATTTTGAACACCGTTTAGACAACAAGCATGTTTGTGCTTTTGGAAGCAGTCTCTTGGTCAGTAATACTATGGTTTATGACTTCTTTCTGGGAATGTTCTTTTCCGACCCCGACGCTATTAGGTTTGCGAGGGCTGGGGAGTCTTTCCTTTTCACGCCCTTCGTGGCCCTTGTCTTCCTTTGGCCGATATCTTCATTTTTCGAAGTGTCGGATCCATTATATTTTTTCCTTCTGATTACTGTTAATAGAGGATGGTTGCCAAGTTGTACTTCCTCTTAAAACAATAATCACCACCACCTCACCGATTGTTTTACATTCATATCCATCCATTCATTCATCATCATCATCATAATCATCATTTTTATTCTGGTCAGTGGATGATTCTGAACTTTTAAATTGTCATTACATTTCATCTCATTTGGTAGCATTAGGGGCCGATGGCCTAGATGTTAGACACCTTTATACAGCAAGCATCATCACCATCATCATCATCATCATCATCATGGTGTTCTTTCATTTGGAGCTAAGATATATAGAGCGTTTTCTTTTCCAACTCTTGAACAACCCACGTATAGTTGATCATGGCAGAACCACCGTTTCCCAAGATTGTGTCCTACAGCTTTAAGCGATTGCCATAGTGCCTTTTTGATGCTAACAGCGAAACTCAAACAAACGTGGAACTGCAGACGTCCGAAGTGATTATTTGAATCTCAGGAATGAATACTACATCGCCAGCCACATCGCCGGTCATGATGGTGTCTTCAGTAATATTCGGCATCACTTTCTTGACCGAGAGTCGTGTTCAATAGAAAAAGAAAGGTGGAGTTCATATTCCTGAGAAGAGTAATTGGTGCCACAACCACCCGCTCCAAGATGTTCGATGGCACCCCAGGTGACTGCAAGTTGTTCGAAAGCTCTGTCGTGTAGTTGACAGCCTTATCTCTAGAGCCTGGAATTTTATGCAAATAATAGGTTAGAATGCAAACTTACTGAAGCGAGAAGCAAGTATAGTCTACCTTCACAACCATTACGCTGTAGGGTTTGCATAAACATTAGGGGTACGGCCCATCAGAACACCTATAATTTATGTTACTCTTTCTACATTATGGAAGAGCGGGTGGCCGATACTTCCTACTAACCAAATTAGTTTGCAGTCTAACCTATTACCGCATGAAAATCCCGGCTTTACTTATTATTGCGTGTCTTGTCGCTAGACTTGTACACTTAGAGAACACCTGGTAATACTTACAAAAATTGCTTGTTGATGACGTTCACAAAGCTCTTTGACACAGCCATGCGTGAAAATATTAAGTGAATGAAATGAATATTTGGAAAATATTGAGCTTTAGAGATAAAATACATAATTGAAACGATAAAAAAGCAAGCAATCAAAGCAAAGTCATGTCCGTACAGGCCATGAAGGCCTTTGGAGGGGTGGAAAGTAAAGGCTTCCACTATCCGTAACCTCCGCAGTTGATGGGTAAGAATGGTTAGCTGTACGCCAGGCCATCTTCGCCCGCAGGAATTAACCTGGTACTCATTTCTGTTGTAGGCTGAGTGAACCTCAGGACCATGTGCACCTCCGGAAGTTGAAATCTCGTTACTTAAATTTTTCGACTTTCTGACTGGGAATCGAACCCACGACCTTCCGGGTGAACCGACCACGTCTTTGCCGCCTCGGCCAGGCAGCCCTCTGAAACGATAAAAAGTAATACAATAATTAATGAAGGCATGTCTTCACCTGTAAAATTATTCATCTAAGAATACGTCTCTGTTAACAATTTAAAATTTCTGCTTGCCATAGATTTGGGTGGACATCACACACTTAACACACAACAAACAGTTTCTGATATTACCTGTTGATTATAGCTTCGGTCCGCCTCTGTGGTGTAGTGGTTAGTGTGATTAGCTGCCGCCCCCGGAGGCCCGGGTTCGATTCCCGGCTCTGCCACGAAATTTGAAAAACGGTACGAGGGTTGGAACAGTGTCCATTCAGCCTCGGGAGGTCAACTGAGTAGAGGTGGGTTCGATTCCCACCTCAGCCATCTTCGAAGGGTTTTTCGTGGTTTCCCACTTCTCCTCCAAGCAAATGCCGGGATGGTACCCTACTTAAGGCCACGGCCGCTTCCTTCCCTCTTCGTTGTCTATCCCTTCCAATCTTCCCATCCCCCCGCAAGGTCCCTGTTCAGTATAGCAGGTGAGGCCGCCTGGCTGAGGTACTGGTCATCCTCCTCGACCCAAAGTCTGAAGCTCCAGGACACTGCCCTTGAGGCGGTAGAGGTGGGATCCTCGATGAGTCCGAGGGAAAAACCGACCCTGAAGGGTAAACAGATTAAGAAGAAGAAGAAGAAGAAGAAGATTATGGCTTCTCCTGTCGGGGACTGAAAATGTCTTCCCACGCCATGGACTTAATATTGCTCCTTGACTTGTATTGCGTATCTTATGTACCTTTTAATTCTGGTGATTGCACAATGGATTATTATTATTATTATTATTATTATTATTAGTATTATTATTATTATTATTATTATTATTATTATTATTATTATCTGACTCCTTCCCTGAATGGTCAGCGTAATTGCCTTCGGTTCAGAGGGTCCTGGGTTCGATTCCAGACCGGGCTGAATATTTTAAGCTTAAATGGTTAATTCCCCTCGCTCGGGGAATGGGTGTTTATACTTCCCCAAGAACTCCGAAACTCACACATAACACACAACACTGTCCACCTGAAGGTGGTCAAATACTTCAGCCTCGTATCAGTAGATTTACTCGCACGATTGCTACAGAAAATGTTACAGTTTTAAGACTTACTGGCTCAATGTCATAATTTAATATTCCACTGTCGATTTGTTGACAATATAATAGGCTAATAATAATAATAATAATAATAATAATAATAATAATAATAATAATAATAATAATAATAATAATAATAATAATAATAATGCCTGGTTGAGTGGCTCAGACGGTTGAGGCGCTGGCCTTCTGACCCCAACTTGGTAGGTTCGAACCTAGCTCAGTCTGGTGGTGTTTGAAGGTGCTCAAATACGTTAGCCTCGTGTCGGTACATTTACTGGCGGGAGTAAATTCCGGCACCCCGGTGTCTCCGAAAACTGTAAAGTAGTTAGTGGGGCGTAAAGCCAATAACATTATTTTGAACATTATTGTTTCTTGCTGTTTTTCACCACTGCGGACCTGCTTGTGACATGTAAAAAAAAATTCACTCTCGTCTTGGTCTACACTTGTGACGTATGTATGTCCATCTGTCGTCCTGCATCCTCGCGATATGACCTCCCCATTTTTGCCTGATGAAGCTTTCTGGTACTGATATTTGTGACTTATTGGAAATCTCCCCTTATTAGTAATGTGAATGTAAAAATAAATCAACTTAATATGTGAACACGTAGATTTACCTTGTGTTACTAGGCCCCGTGGTGTAGGGGTAGCGTGCCTGCCTGTTAACCGGAGGCCCCGGGTTCGATTCCCGGCCAAGTCAGGGACTTTTACCTGGACCTGAGGGCTGGTCCGAGGTCCACTCAGTCTACGTGATTAGAATTGAGGAGCTATCTGACGGTGAAATAGCGGCCGAGAGGATTCATTATGCTGACCACACGACCCCTCGTAATCTGCAGGCCTTAGGGCTGAGCATCGGTCGCTTGGTTGGCCAAGGCCCTTCAAGGGCTGTAGTGCCAGTGTCCTAGTAAACGGTCTTTTCTCGCGCGCAGTTCCTGTAATCTCCTTAAGATTTGCTGTGCACATAACTTCCGTTACCTCTGTTTAACTGTTAATCTCTCGGAATGTCAACAGAGGTGAGGGGGTATATCCAAAGCCCAGGCAGTAAATACATAACATTATCCTCCACTGCAGTAGATAAGAGAGTAAGCAACGCAAACATTCTCTCTGGAGAGCAAAAATCTCAGCTGCTGATATAAAGCCGAAGGATTTATCTTATCTGGTACTTTCACATACATAGTGACACTGCATTCATTCTTGACGGATTTCAGAAATAAAAGCGATATTATTAAAGTTTCATCTAAAAAAAGATTGAGCATTCGTTGTAAGCAATGGTTAGGTATATTTAGTAAGAGTCAAGTGCATTTCCTCACACAGAAATACACGGATGGGGACTGTCCCGCTGGGTTTAGTGCCAGCTCATCAGAAGTGTAAAAATGGCATGGGGAGAGATCAGTATCGGCTCGCGGCTCAAATTGGCAGGTGGGACTAATGTGGGTATTATTATTATTATTATTATTATTATTATTATTATTATTATTATTATTATTATTAATTATTGCACTGCTGTTGTTGTTTGAGTCATCAGTCCATAGACTGGTTTGATGCAACCCTCCATGCCACCCTATCTTGTGCTAAACTTTTCATTTCTACGTAACTATTGCATCCTACATCTGCTCTAATCTGCTTGTCATATTCATACCTTGGTCTACCCCTACCGTTCTTACCACCTACACTTCCTTCAAAAACAAACTGAACAAGTCCTGGGTGTCTTAAGATGTGTCCTATCATTCTATCTCTTCTTCTCGTCAAATTTAGCCAAATCGATCTCCTCTCACCAATTCGATTCAGTATCTCTTCATTCGTGATTCGATCTATCCATCTCACCCTCAGCATTCTTCTGTAACACCACATTTCAAAAGCTTCTATTCTCTTTCTTTCTGACCTAGTTATAGTCCATGTTTCACTTCCATACAATGCCACTCTCCACACGAAAGTCTTCAAAAACATTTTTCTAATTCCGATATCAATATTTGAAGTGAGCAAATTTCTTTTCTTAAGAAAGCTCTTCCTTGCTTGTGCTAGTCTGCATTTTATGTCCTCCATACTTCTGCCATCGTTAGTTATTTTACTACCCAAGTAACAATATTCATCTACTGCCTTTAAGACTTCATTTCCTAATCTAATATTTCCTGCATCACCTGCCTTCGTTCGACTGCACTCCATTACTTTTGTTTTGGACTTATTTATTTTCATCTTGTAATCCTTACCCAAGACTTCATCCATACCATTCAGCAACTTCTGGAGATCTTCTGCAGTCTCAGATAAAATAACAATATCATCGGCAAATCTCAAGGTTTTGATTTCCTCTCCTTGGACTGTGATTCCCTTTCCAAATTTCTCTTTAATTTCCTTTACTGCCTGTTCTATGTAAACATTGAAAAGGAGAGGGGACAAACTGCAGCCTTGCCTCACTCCCTTCTGGATTGCTGCTTCTTTTTCAAAGCCCTCGATTCTTATCACTGCAGACTGATTTTTATACAGATTGTAGATAATTCTTCGTTCTCGGTATCTGACCCCTATCATCTTCAGAATCATAAATAGCTTGGTCCAATCAACATTATCGAATGCCTTTTCTAGATCTACGAATGCCATGTACGAGGGCTTGTCCTTCTTGATTCGATCCTCTAAGATCAGACGTAAAGTCAGGATTGCTTCACGTGTTCCTACATTTCTTCTGAAGCCAAATTGATCTTCCAACTCAGCTTCAACTTGTTTTTCCATTCTTCTGTAAATAATACGTGTTAAAATTCTGCAGGCATGAGATACTAAACTAATGGTGCGGTAGTTTTCACACCTGTCAGCACCGGCTTTCTTGGGAATAGGTATAACAACATTCTTCCGAAAATCGGATGGGACTTCTTCTGTCTCATACATCTTGCACACTAAATGAAATAACCTTGCCATGCTGCTTTCTCCTAAGGCAGTCAGTAATTCAGAGGGAATGTCATCAATTCCTGGTGCCTTGTTTCTATTGAGGTCACTCACAGCTCTGTCAGACTCTGACCTCAAAATTGGGTCTCCCATTTCATTAGCATCAACCTCTTCATGTTCCAGAACCAAATTATCTACATCTTTACCTTCATACAACTGTTGGATATGCTCCTGCCATCTTTCTGCTTTGTCTTCTTTCCCTAGAAGTGGCTTTCCATCTGAGCTCTTAATATTCATACACCTAGATTTCCTTTCTCCAAAGGTTTCCTTGATTTTCCTGTATGCAGCATCTACCTTTCCCAGGACCATACAGCCTTCGACATCCTTGCACTTCTCCTTCAGCCATTCTTCCTTAGCTACCTTGCACTTTCTATCCACTTGATTCTTTAATCGCCTGTATTCTTTTCTGCCCTCTTCATTTCTAGCATTCTTGTATTTTCATCGTTCATCAATCAGGTCTAGTATCTCCTGAGTTATCCACTGATTCTTAGTTGATATTTTCTTCCTTCCTAACATTTCTTCAGCAGCCCTACTGACTTCATTTTTCATGACTCTCCACTCTTCCTCTATAGTGTTTCCTTCAGCCTTTTCATTTAGTCCTTGTGCAACATGTTCCATGAAACAATCCCTCACACTCTTTTCTTTCAACTTATCTAGATCCCATCTTTTTGCATTCTTTCCTTTCTTCAATTTCTTCAACTTCAGATGGCATTTCATGACCAACAAGTTGTGGTCAGAGTCCACGTCTGCTCCTGGGAAAGTTTTGCAATCCAACACCTGGTTTCTGAATCTCTGCCTAATCATAATAAAGTCTATTTGATACCTTCCAGTGTGTCCAGGTCTCGTCCACGTATACAGCCGTCGTTTGTGGTGTTTGAACCAAGTATTGGCAAGGACTAAATTATGATCAGTGCAGAATTCAACCAGACGACTTCCTCTTTCGATCCTTTGTCCCAATCCAAATTCTCCTACTGTACTACCTTCTCTTCTTTGGCCTACCACTGCATTCCAGTCTCCCATCACAATTAGATTCTCGTCACCTTTTACATATTGTATTAAATCTTCTATCTCATATATTCTTTCGATTTCTTCATCATCCGCTGAACTAGTAGGCATATGGACCTGCACTATTGTGGTGGGCATTGGTTTGGTGTCTATCTTGACGACAATAATTCTTTCACTATGCTGGTCGTAGTAGCTTACCCGCTGTCCAATTTTCTTATTCATTATTAAACCAACTCCTGCATTTCCCCTGTTTGATTTTGTGTTGATAATTCGGTAGTTGCCTGACCAAAAATCTTGTTCTTCCTGCCAACGTACTTCACTTATACCAACTACATCTAACTTTAGCCTATCCATCTCCCTTTTCAGATTCTCTAACCTACCATAACGATTCAAACTTCTAACATTCCACGCTCCGACTCGCAGAATGTCAGTATCTATCTTCCTGATGATCGCCCCCTCTCGTGTAGTCCCCACCCGGAGATCCGAATGGGGGACTAGTTTACCTCCGGAATATTTTACCCGGAAGGAAGCCATCATCAGTACATCATTCATACAGAGAGAGCTGCATGTCCTCGGGAGTTAGTTACGGCTGTAGTTTCCCGTTGCTTTCAGCCGTGTAGCAGTATCAACACAGCTAAGCCATGTTGAGTATTATTACAAGGCCGTATCAGTCAATCATCTAGACTTCCGCCCTTGCAACTACCGAAAGGCTGCTACCCCCCTTTCGATGAACCATTCGTTAGTCTGGTCTCTCAACAGATACCCATCCGATATGGTTGCACCTGCGGCTCGGCTATCTGCATCATTGGGACACGCAAGCCTCCCCACCGCGGCAAGGTCACATGGTTCGCAGAGGAGGATTGCACTGCTATATGCTGCTATTATTAATGAAGTTTTTGTTTCTTCTGCTGTTGTATATACACCCAAATTATACCTTGCCATTAGATTTTTATTGACAACTAGCAAGATACCCGTGCTTCGCTACGGTATTATACTGAAATTTATAATTGAATGCTTAACATTTTATATATAATCCGCCAAAATTCGCGACCTGACTCGTTTTCTGAGAGATTACGACAAAGTTCCTCCAATTTTTTTAATCTTTCCTTCCAGCAATCGATTTCGTACTTCCCGGCCTAGCGCCAGGTATTCCTCCCGGTCAGTTGGGTCCCTAAATCTTTGCATAAGCATTTTTAATATGGATCAAATCCTTGAGGAGATCCGGCTGGTGTCGTATTCGGTGACTTGTCAGTACTGAACCCGCGGCCGGACTGCATTCGTAGTCATTACCCGTCCAGGATCCGTTTCCATCGCGGTCCCCATATTTTGACGACGGCCCAGAACATTATTATTATTATTATTATTATTATTATTATTATTATTATTATTATTATTATTATTATTATTATTATGTTCTGGGTCCCGCAGCAAGATGCAAGACCGCTACTAGGCCGTAAATTACATCTGCTGCCATTTTCATTGCGGACAATGTGACAGGCGCCATTGTCGCGCGTAGGCAAGTGCGCGGGATTTCTAGTCATACGAATGATATACTTCCGTGCATTATTGACCTTATTATAGAGGTTCGCAATTGCACAGCCAATATCATTCCTATCGTTTATTTCAAATCTGTGTAAATTTTTACTTATATGCCAGGAGAATCTACTGTAATCTAACTGTAAGTTCTCTAAAAGAAAAGATGCCTCTTGAAAACGAACCCAGGAAAGAATTAAAATTATCGGTTTATGATCAGAATCAAGTAGTACATTATGAACAGTAAAATCAATTGGTCTCAACTCCTTTTTCACCCCACCGCCGTTAAGTTGATTACCCCCCCACCACCACCACCACCCCAAAAAAGACGTGTTTCTTTATATTAAAAGGAGATTCTATATACCAGCGTTCACGTCTGTTACCTTCAGATTTGAGATATAAGTATCCCCTTAAAAATAATTAACTTTTTTCACTTCATTTCACACTCCCCCTCCCCCTTTAAGTGAATTTTCCGGCAAAAAATACTTGTTTCTTTAATAGTAAAGGATCTTCTAAATACCCATTATCACGACTCTAACATCTTTAGTTTTTGAGATATGTGTCCTCATATAAGGAATACAACTCCTTTTCACCCCGCACCCCCAAGATGATTCCACCCTCCCCCCCCCCCCCCCCAAACGCGTTTTTCTTTGTTTTTAAAGGAGATCCGAATACCAGTTTTCACGTCTGTAACAACTTTAGTTTTTATTAGATGTAAGTATCCTCATACAATTAATTCAGTTAATTTTTCAAATCCTTCACCCTCCCCCCCCTTTCATTGGATTTTCCGAGAATACGTGTTTCTTTACTTTTAAAGCAGATTCCAAATACAAATTTTCACGTCTGCAACATATTTCGTTCTTGAGATAATAGTATCTTCATACAAATAATTCGACTAATTTTTCAATTTCCCCCCCCCTTAAGTGGATTTCCGAAAACAAAAAATTCGTATTTCTTTATTTTTAAAGGAGATTCCATATACCAAATTTCACGTCTGTAACATCTTCAGTTTTTGAGATATCAGTATCCTAATGAAAATAATTCAACCCCATTTTCAGCCACTTTTACCCCCACCCCCACCCAGGTGGCTTTTCCGAAAACAAAAAATACATGTTTCTTTATTTTTAACAGTGATAAAAATACCATTTTCACTTCTGTAACATGTTAAGTTTTTGAGATATACTGTAGACACGCTCATTTTAAAATTTCTTCCCCTTTTTAGTTCCCCTTAAGTGGAGTTTCCGAAAACAAATCACCTATGTTTCTTTACTTTTACAGGAGATTCCAAATACCAATTTTTAGGTCTGTAACATTTTACATTTCTGAGATATACTGTAGATATAGTCTTTATAAAAATTCACCCCAATTTATCACTCCTGTTTAACACCCATTAATTGGATTTTCCAAAAGCAATATGTGTTTCTTTATTTTTAAAGGAGATCCCAAATACCAATTTTCAGGTCTGTAATATCTTCAGTTTCTGAGATACAAGTATCCTCATTAAAGTCATTCAACCCCTTTTTCACCCCTCCCATTGGGAATTTCCGAAAACAAAAAAATACGTGTTCCTTTATTTTTAAAAGAGATTATAAATACCAAATTTTACATCTGTAAACTTTTAAAGTTTTGAGATATAGATACACTTTTTAAAAATTCACCCCCCTTTTCACCCCCTTGGCGACGGAATATCCATAAATCCTCCCTTAGCGAGCACCTACATTGTAATATAAATGTATCCTCAAAATTTCATTCCTTTATGTCCAGTAGTTTTGGCTCGGCGATGATGAATCAGTCAGTCAGTTAGGACATATTCTTTAAATATATAGATATAATTACAGTTAAGGATGCTTGATTGTAATGCATGCTAATGATAAAATATTCTAAAAGTGAGGACATACCTCATTTATAAAAAACTGCGCTCGTCGAGTCTTCTGCGCTACAAAATTTCTAAAATGCTGCATAGGCCTACGTATCACTGTTGAACAAAAACTATCCAGAACCTACGCTCTCCAGTCCGCAACTGCTAAAAGCGAACTCTAAACCAAAGTTCGAAACGTGTCGAAAACTTCACTCTGTGAATGATGGTCAGAATATGTTACATGTGGTTAGAAAAATTACAGGTGAGTTTGCAATAACATTGCCATAATATCCGCCGCTACAGCTTCATCCATATTGTGTTTTATTATTTATTTATTGCGGGCATGTCAGAGCTAGCCCCTAACCTTTAAAACAGTTACCAATCCTCTCTGCGAGTACCGAGAGAGAATTAGCCCTGTGTCAGGATAAACATAGAAAACATGTAAACCGGGTGAGTTGGCCGTGCGGTTAGGAGCGCGGCTGCGAGCTTGCATCCAGGAGATAGTAGGTTCGAATCCCACTGTTGGCAGCCCTGAAGATGGTTTTCCGTGGTTTCCCATTTTCATACCAGGCAAATGCTGGGGATGTACCTTAATTAAGGCCAAGGGCGCTTCCTTCCCACTCCTAGCCCCTTCCTCCCACATCGTCGCCATAAGACCTATCCGTGTCGGTGCGACGTAAAGCAAATAACAAAAAAAGAAGAAGTAGAAGAACAAGAAAGGTATCGGCAAAAGAAAGACAAGGCCTAGCAAACATAATAGCGTCGGGGTCGCAAGAGAACAGGAATTGACCAAGTGAAGTTGGACAGGAAATATGAAACAGATGGGCCTAGCACAAGTAAGCGGACGCAATGCCAGACTCAGCTGGAGAACCCACGCTCCCAAATTGACAGCCCCTGGTCCCCATTTAATCGGACCATATTCTACTGCCCCCATCCACAGGGATTAATAATAATAAGTGAGAAAAAGCTGGGTGGACTCAGGATATCTTATTCATAAGTTAGAAGTAACAGACATAAAAGTAGCGAGAATGATTGCTGGTACAAACAGGTGGGAACAATGGCAGGGGAGTACTCGGAATGAGGACATAAAGGCTAAGTCAAGAATGAACTCGATGGATGAATCTGTACGCATAAACCGGCTTCGGTGGTGGGTTCATGTGAGGCGAATGGAGGACGATAGATTACCTAGAAAGATAATGGATTCTGTTATGGAGGGTAAGAGAAGTAGAGGGAGACCAGGACGACGTTGTTTAGACTAAGTTTCTAGCGATTTAAAGATAAGAGGTATAGAACTAAATGAGGCCACAGCACTAGTTACAAATATGGGATTGTGGCGACGTTTAGTATATTCACAGAGGCTTGCAGACTGAACGCTGAAAGGCATAACGGCCTATAATGATGTATGTATAATAATACTCGTACAGTCTCAGGCTTTTTATTTTATGCTATTTATGTTGCTTGCCTGTCATTTTTACGCCCCCCTTTACTCTACGTTATTTTCTTAGGCAATCTATGGCTGAGTGTAATTAGTTTTCCACGAACCTACTACGCTGGCGTAGCAGGGGGGGAGAGGCGATTCTCCCACGTGGCGCGTCCCAGGTGGTGGATAGGAGGGTCCTAACCGGCTTATCGGCGGACTTGAGGGAAATAAAATACCTCTCGCGGACCAAACACACAACCCGCTGTGGGTGGGGGACGCCTGTCGTAAGAGGCAACTAAAAGGTGCGACCAAGGGATGATTATCTTGGAACCATGAAACTACTTGTGATTAGTACCACCACGTGGAGAACATCATGGGTCGCTTTTACTTGCGCGTAGTACCACTATATTAGGTACCAAATAGGTTTGTGATTAGTAGCACACAGGAGCACCGTGCGGTCGGCTTTTGCAGTACCCGTGATTAGTACCACCGTATGAGCGGGACCTTGGGATGATAGCTACCATGGTTCTGCCTTGCCTATGATTAGTACCCGCTATATGAGGAACACCACGGGATAGTGGAAGGTCCCTGTGGTTAGTACTCTTATGTGATGAACACTATAGGTTTGCGTTTTCCAGTAATGGCACCGCAAAGTGAGAAAAACCATAGGTCTGTATTATAAGTCGAATTTCATAACCTGTGAGTAGTACCATAATGTGTGGAATACCGCGAGTCTCTGCTACTTTTGATTAGTACCGCAACATGACAAATACTATGGTCCTGCTTTCCTAGCGGTCAGTACCGTTATGAGGGGCCGATAACTTGGATTTTGGACTCCCTTTTGGACTGCAAGCATCATCGTTTCAGTGTTATGCTATAGCAGCAGTCCCTTGGTCAGTAATCCTATTGTTTTTCCGTCAGTTTCTGTGAATGTAAGGCATTGTGGGTCGCATCCACTGATTGTTTTAAATTCATGTCCATCCATTCATTCTTCGTTCTCACGCTTTGAATTCTGATCAGTGGAGAATTTTATACTTTTAATTTTTCATTCCATTTCGTCTCATTTCGTACCATTAGGGGCCGATGACCTCGATGTTAGGCCCCTTTAAACAGCAACCATAATCATCATCATCATCATCATCATCATCAGTTTAATTAGTTTTGTAAGATTAACACTGTACGTGTCACCAAAGATCATTGACATTCCCACTCAGAAGGACATGGAGTGCCCTTTGGGCTCTTTTTCGCCCCGTAAAAATCGGACAACCTCTTAGCCGGGTTTGAACCCGCCATCATGAGATCCAGAAACTGACATTCTACCACCGACCCACAGTGGGAAACATTGTGCAATAACATTTATATATTTTCAGCTCGCACTAAATTCCTTCCTTTTCCCCCACCTGCTTCCACGAGTTAATCTTGGTTCATTATTTTACTTCGCCTTTTTTATTGTAAAGATTCCAGTCTATAAGATTTCACCCGAGGCGCAAATGGATAGAGAAACGGAATTTTAGGCAAAATCTCGGTTGACAGCCAAATTATTTAATAATGAAAGCACACCGGTTTTTCGTTGCTAAGATACCTACTTGTTGAAGAGCCACGCTAGGTTGTAGCGGCATGTTCTTTGCCCCTTGGCCTCAAGGGAGATGAGAGGTAGCTTCCACGCAAAATTTTAAACAGGAAGGCGGCCTGCGTCCTTGCAACCAATTCTGTGTTTCAGAATTAACTTACACTGTAGAAGCTATGAAGCAGATTACAAGAGATATAGACTGCTTCATAACTAGGAAATCCATGGCCAAAAATAAAGTCATGAAAATATGCTCTAAATAATACTAAATATGAACTAGTTGAAAGAAATTAGTTTCTCCTGTCTGTCTGTTAGGTCATCAGCCCAGAGGCTTGTTGGATCCTCAAATAGCACCACCAAGGTTATGTGGTTATAAGGAAACCGCAAAAACCAATGGCAGCACCAAAATGAGGCGTACTAGGCAAGACGAGGAGTGAGGTAGTTTGCCATTGCTTTCCTCACTGGGTCAGAAAGTGCTATTGCAGCACGACTGACCCTATGAGCAATACCTTTCATAACACTCAGATGCACTAGTCGTGCTCTGAACGTCATTACTCAGAACCACCCATACCCCAGCAGCTTTCATATATTGTCACAGCCATGGATGAGACTGGGACTTCGGTGGAAGCTACACTTTACTCTGGCCTGTGCAAAGAGATGGATACAAAAGTACTGTATCCATCAAGAAATGGCACCAGGCAAGAGTTTCTCTTAGGAATACCAAATTGACACTGTTACTTCGCGCTTGACGAAGAAGGGGAAAGAATAGCAATGAAATTGTAATTTTCTGTGATTATCCATATAGTGATCATAGCTACTAGACTTTGACTTGCAGCCAACTTCGCGTTTCAAAATTACCTTAAATGCTGCAGATTGGAACAAATACGCATAGTTCATAAACTAGAAAAGTCTTGTTTTAAAAATCCAATAAATGCTCTTAAATATTTCACAATATACCTACAAATATGCACTAATAAATTAAAAGAAACATATTTTTCTCTTAAGGAATACTAGGCTAACTCTATTCCTTCAATGCTGAAGTAAACAGTAACAGAGATACCAAGCAGACAAGTTTGTGGATTTATGTGACTCGTCAGGCTAAGAGAGAAACGGACTGGCTCATAGCTAGCAAATTCGCGTTCTAAAAACCAACAACTCTATTCTTAAATAGTCAAAAACATTTCCATAAATATTCGCTATTAAATTAAAATAAATTAATACTTTTCCGTTTCTCCGGTATAAAGTAGTATTTAATTCGATTTCCTAACCAAACCTAAGCAAAGGATTTATTCGTAGTTGAGAATAATAATAATTAGTACAGAACAAATTTTAATTCAATATTAAATATGCTCTTGTCTGTCTGTTAGGTCATCAGCCCAGAGGCTGGTTGGATCCTCACATAGCACCACCAAAGGTTATGCGGTTATAAGGAAACCCCAAAAACCAATGGCAGCACCAAAATGAGGCGTACTAGGCAAGATGAGGAGTGAGGTAGTTTGCCATTGCTTTCCTCACTGGGTCAGAAAGTGCTATTGCAGCACGACTGACCCTATGAGCAGCACCATTCATAACACTCAGATGCACTAGTCATGCTCTGAATGTCATTACTTAGCACTACCCATACCCCAGCAACTTCCATATTGTCACAGCCATGGATGTTGACTGGGACCTCTGTGGAGGCTACACTTTACTCTGGCCTGTGCCAAGAGATGGATGCAAAATTACTGTATCCATCAAGAAATGACAGCAGGCAGAGAAATATGCTCTTAAATAATCCAAAACATCCCCACAAATATATACTAACTGAAAGAAATTAATTTTCCCTTAAGAATACAAAATTGGCACTATATTCCTCCCTCATTCCTTCTATTTCTCCAATCACAAAATCAATGTTATTCTTTTTCATATAACAAAGTAGACGTTCTTGGAACAAGTTATGAGACCACATTTTAAACATCAGACAGTACATCATATGCTATAAAATTCCCATCTCTAACGCTTGCACTTCTACAAGCCATTGAAATGTATTTATTTATACCATAACTCGTCAAGTATCTAAAGAATTGAATTATCTCAGTACGGCCGTTATTTTGCAAGTTTAGATAGGGGAAGGGATACATATGTGAATATTAAGCATAACATTGTACTCGCGCTATTCATTCCTGGCGCTTTTTTTGCAAATGAGTGTAAAACCGGCAGTAATATAATTAATCAGTATAATAAACTAGTTGTCATTCATCTGTATGCAATCATTAATTTTAAAAAGGAATTCAGTATGTCCGTTCAGCAACTCGCGCTGCTTTTTTTTTTGTTGTTGATTTTTTCCAACTCTCGAATCAAGTAAGCAAGTAGTCCTGGGGAGGGTTTCATACACTGGAACCATACTCTAATTGTGGTCTTACTGATGACTTGCACGCCCTCTCCTTTACATCATTGATACGACCACTAAATAACCTCATAACGTTGTATTTGTCATTTCAGAAGTTGAAACCGAAATACGACAGCCTGCTGTTGGTATTTATTTACGTGCACTAAAAAACTCATGTGGGACAAATTGTCGGCACCTCGGCGTTTCTGAAAACCGTGAAAGTAGGTAGTGGGACTTAAAACTGACCTCCATTGATAAAAAGAGGAATCTGGGCCAGGGGCTAATGCGCAAGATGGGCGCCGCGCGCAATCCACCTCTAGGGCTACGGCGCAAGATGGCCGCCAAGCGCAATGCAAGTAGGGATAAAAAGGGTGTGTTAAATGATTGCAAAGAATTTGGAAATTTATTGAACATGTTCGTTTGTTCAGCGCTATTTCATGAAAACTACGTTTCAGATTTTTATTTTTATTTTCAACAGGTTGCCTCTTCATTTGTACTGCCTTGCCACATAAGCAACCTAGCCTTTTCGTGCTTGTTGAAGTGCACCAAATTGTGGCGCTAGGGGTTTCTGTTCCCTCCGGATTTTATGACATTAATATTATTCTGAGCACGAGTTCGGCTTAGTGTGGTTCTGTTCTAGCATTGTGTTGTGTATGAAGAAAGCAAAGTCATCTCCCTACAGGCCATGAAGACCCTTGGAGGGGTGGAAGGTAAAGGCTTCCACTATCCATAACCTCGGCACTTGATGGGATAAAGTGGTTAGCTCTACGCCCGTCCGCCTTTGCCCCCAGGAATTAACCTGGTACTCATTTTTGGTGTAGGCTGAGTGAACCTCAGGGCTATGTGTACCTCCAGAAGTGGAAATCTCGTTTCTTCATTTTTTGTGTATCAGCTGATACAAATTTAACGAATTGGCGCCGCCCCTCCGAGTCCGGTCAACTGTCAAGTTGAATCTGAAGGTAATTAAGATAGGAGTACATTTTTTGAAGATGTCTGCTTAGAACAACATCTTTCACCACCAGTTCAGATGATTTAACTTACTTCATTTACACCCAGTAGATGGAAGTGATGATTCAAACAACCAGAAGCGTAGCCAGGATCGGCCAATGTTGGTGGAAGGAGGGGGGTGTGAGTTATACAGTCGAGCCTCGATATCTCGAACCTCGATATCTCGAACCTCAATATATCGAACCTCGATATCTCGAACCTCCTTTACTCGAATTTTCAGTATCTCGAAGTAACTTAAATTTCCCGGCCGTTTGTCCTATGCTTCATGTGTATTTATTTCTCTGTCACTCGAAATTCGGTTACACAAATTTCTCGATTCGGAAACCGAAAAACTAAAACTTCTAATGATCGGAAAATCGGCAAAGCCTCGCCGTTCTCGGGTGTGAATTGATTACCGGTCGCGTACGAAAGCAATCCTCGAAGTCGCAGATGCCAAGCTCCATTTACGAATCTCGGCTGCGTGGTATTGACGAGAAGATTCAACGTGAAGGGAGGAAAGGTTAACAATAACAAACGGAGGAGACTAACGGTTTTTTTTACAAAGGTGTTAACGGAGGTTTCTTGTTTCACTCCTGTGTGTACTGTATCCTCTTCTAAAAAGTTACTATAGTAAGGGTTATAATAAAAGTGATGCCGTAAAATAGAGTTTCTTTGTATGTTTTTAAGTGCAGCACTGTAAAAATAATGTACATACATATGATTCAATTATATGCTATACATGCTCAAAAAGTTTGCAAAGTTTGGGTTGGGAAGAATTGAGAGAAAGAAGAAGAGCTGCTCGACTAAGTGGTATGTTCCGAGCTGTCAGCGGAGAGATGGCGTGGAATGACATTAGTAGACGAATAAGTTTGAGTGGCGTTTATAAAAGTAGGAAAGATCACAAAATGAAGATAAAGTTGGAATTAAAGAGGACAAACTGGGGCAAATATTCATTTATAGGAAGGGGAGTTAGGGACTGGAATAACTTACCAAGGGAGACGTTCAATAAATTTCCATTTTCTTTGAAATCATTTAGGAAAAGGCTAGAAAAGCAACAGATAGGGAATCTGCCACCTGGGCGACTGCCCTAAATGCAGATCAGTATTCATTCATTTATTCATAGTATTCTCTCTATCTCGAAATAAAATTTAGCTTCCGAGGCGATTGGAGATATCGAGGTGCCACTATAGTTACAAAATGATAGAACACAATGAGGGTGCGTATGCGATGGGTGCATGTAAGACTTGTCTTTATAAACACACTGACACAAGTGAATAATGTTGATATTCAGATCGCAATACACCAGAAAATCTTGCACTAAAATACAGAACAAGAACAATTCGATCAAGGTGAACAGTTTCAATCTAAAATATAACTTTTGAGGCTTCTTAGGAAATAGTTTCAAGAGATCTGTTGGTTCTGTAATTCATCGCTGTTAGAATAAAAGGTCATATCTTCCAGTGTTCTTCCTATCCATTGTTTTCCTTAAGACTGGTCACGCCTACCAGCCACATATGGACATTTAGTCCATCAGAACAATATTCGAATGGATGAAAGCCATAACGGTATAGGTAGCATTTTGGTCATTCAGAGAAAAAGACATTTAAACATCTTAAAACGCATATAAAGCATGATATTTGTAGTTATACCAACCATCACTAGAGCGCAGAATATTACCGCTATCACTTGTATCTCTTTGTTGGTGAAACGATACATCCTCCCCGGAGTTAGCGCACTTAACTCATTTTAAAAAAAATGTCACTTATACCGTTATGGTTTTCATCCATTTTTCGTTGTGTTCATTTTCTTACGCTAACCTGTAAAGGAAAATGAACCTTACCGTACCGCACTCTAGGTATGTATATTTGCATGACGTTTTTCCACACTCCTAGAGTATAATGTATTTAGGTAAATTTTCCTTTACACGTTAGCATAAGAAAATGAACTGCATAATGCATTATGTGGCTGCGAGGCGTGACGATTGAGTTTCCTGAATTTTGTTTAGCTATCTCAGTCATATTTTTTCCGAGCTCGATAGCTGCAGTCCCTTAAGTGCGGCCAGTATCCAGTATTCGGGAGATAGTAGTTCGAACCACACTGTCGGCAGCCCTGAAAATGGTTTTCCGTGGTTTCCCATTTTTACACCAGGCAAATGCAGGGGCTGTACCTTAATTAATGCCACGGCCGCTTCCTTCCCACTCCTATCCCTTTCCTGTCCCATCGTTGCCATAAGACCTATCTGTGTCGGTGCGACGTAAAGCAACTAGCAAAAAAGTCATATTTTTGGTTATGTTAGCCCGGGAGGGCATATGCGGGGATGAGTTTCAAAACCTGCCACGTGACTTTCTCCGTTCAAACTGAGTTATGCATGCCATCCGGTCGTCAATATCAAACTTTACCATGTGCTGAAAAGTAATCTCGCATAAGTCAATCATGTGCTTTAATATACGGCTTTGAATATTAGGGTAAGTTTCAAATCCTGCAACGTCTATGCACCAATCATGATGCTTCGCGTCAGGTAACGCCACTCTCGCTGCCTTTGGGGTATTAGAGCAATCATCGCTTAGTTTTTTGAGCTGTAGTTGTGAGTATTGGATGTGTTGACGGCCAATATGGAGAGGACCATTACCTCAATGCCTAAACTTGAATAACCACTTACGTTTTCACATTGTTAATTCTGAGGATAGAATAAAGCATAATGTTATTAATTATGAAAGTTATACTTGCTCTAAAAATATCCTTTGACACATTATTTCACAGGTCCCTTCAATATGAGTTTCAAGGCATAAGCTTCAAGGTGGCTCACCCCTCCCCTTCAGGGAGGGGAATGAAGACTCAGGGGGGGAAAAGTGGTGTCGCTACCAGCGTGTTAGCCGGCCAGTGTCTTGAGAAGGTGCGGTATCCAACTGATGGGCCCATGCCGCACTGGGGCGAAACACTGGTAATTTTTGACGATTGAATTTCCTGAATTTTATTTAACTACCTCAATCGGAAGCCATATTTTTTGTTACGTCTTTGAATGTTTATTTAGTTTATTGTCAGTTTTTGTTTATTTTCTATTTGAAAATATTCCGTTGGAGGGAGGGGTGCGGTTCTAACACCCAGTAACAGTCCCCCCCCCCCGCCTGGCTACGCCCCTGCAAACAACATCAACAAAAATGTTAATTGCATTTTGATTGCCTTTTGACATGTTTCACTTGAAGATGAGCAGAGTACATTGGAGAAATGAGTTCCATAATGTCGGCTGATTCATGTTAAATTGTGGTTTGAATTCACGTTCGTTTCTTGCCAAAGCTTCTTTGTACTAACCCAGATAGCGGTCGGATTTGCATTAACCTAGATCGATGACCAGAGTATTTTGCTGTTGGCACTGTATTCAATCCACGACGACGTGGACATAAAAAACGAGTCCCCACAATTGAGATAATTATTGGTGAACAAGTTTTAGAAAGAGTACTGGAAGCAGTAGCCGCGTGTTCGAGCTGTCAAAAATGTTTCTCAATACAGGTTGATGGGCACATGTCCTGGATTCTACTCCTTTTTGTTCCTTTTGAATTATTGATCGGTTTACGGAGCGACTTGGATTTCCAGCTAAACCACGCGTGTCTCTACAGCTTTGACCTCGCGGCAATATGTACCTACTACGTTGGGAGCCGATCATTTTGGAGAATTTATAATGGTTTAAGATTTGTTTATAACACTCACATTACAATATAAAATCAAAACAAAAGAAGCAATTTCCATATAAGTTACGGAGACACATGGTATGCTGTAAGGTGGTAGTTTGCATTATCTCTAACTTCTAAACGGAATGAAATAGAATGGTTAACTATATCTCTTATGTTTTATTGTATTCTTATACCTGTACACTGGCGAATTGGTGAATTGGTTAGTTAACTCAAGGTTTAGTGCCGGTATTATAATAGAGGTTTAAAATGTTGGTTCAGTTTAAACTACGGTTTATCTGTTAGTCGTGTATTATAAAACCTAATCTTAAGTTTAAGTAGAGATTAATTTTACTGCCACTCATCTACCGTTGAAACTGAAGTCTAAGAATACATAACCTTACAACATGGCAGAACGAATGGATCTTGAAGAAATTTTTGAGTTGTTTGAAGAAATACTAAGCGATGACGAAGAAGTGGTTCAAATTACTGAACGACCATGGGCACTGTGAGTTTTCCGAGCTAGGGGACGTCACTTTCACATATGGAATGAAAAATAGTTTTTAAATTGGTTTAGGCTTACAAAACAGACTGTCAAAACCCTATTTCAGCAAATTGATGCTAGAATAAAACATGCAACGAAAAGGTAAGAAAGTAAAAAATGACTTTTTGAACTGTTTGAATGTCAAAAGTGTAAATTTTAGAAAATAAAGGAACTTCCTTCTATTTCAGAAATCATGCTGGTAGTACCCCTCAGTCAGCTACTAATAGTAATGCGGTTTATGCCTCCCATAGTATGTACATTAAAATGGGAGATTTCGGAGGAATTCATAAGGCCACTGTTTCACGGACTATATAAATATTTCTGTACTAATTGCACAAAGAATTCTATTTCCTTACAAGTAAAATTAGGACAACGTTTATTGCTTTTATCCGCCATTTTACCTACAAGAAGTAAACAAAACATTATCGATAGTCATCTTTTCTCGCAAGTCACTGCTATCAAGATCGTATCTTTCCTTCTTCACCTCAGTTTAACTTAGGCCGGCCATTATAAGACTCAACATCGGTTTAAACTCAAGTTAGAGTTTAACTCAATCTTCATTTTAAACCCTCATTATAATACCTGCCCTTAGTCGGCTTTGTTCTCGTGAAGTAGTGGAAGATTTAATTTCCTCTTGATCTCCACCTTTAATAGGATAGGATAAGTTGTTTCTTTTTTTTTTTATCAAAACCACTTCGTTTCTAATCCACATTACTACCAATAAGGTAATAGTACCACAAAATTTAAATAGGCATATTTAGAATGCAATACAGGGTGGCACAAAAGTAACCCTACACTTAATGAAATTCAATAAAACAAACGTGTTTCTGTCTTTAAAAAAAGGAAATTGCCTTACGTCGTACTGACGCAGACGATGGTATAGGAAAGAGCTAGGAGATAGAAGGAAACTGCCGTGGCCTTAATTAATGTATAGTCTGGTGTGAAATTGGGAAACCATGGAAACAAAGGGTTGGCGACAGTGGGGTTCGAACGCATGATCTCCTGAATGCAAGCTGATAGGTACGCGACCCAAACCGCATCGATACTTCTCAGTAAGCGTAACATTTAAGGAGTAGTTTACGTGACTAAAAGGTGATCACAGAATGTAAACTTACAAGGGAATCGTCCCACCTTGGTCAAGGCCATTTCAATAACATAAAAACAATTAAACTTGCTAAATTTGTGTAATAAAGAGCTTGTTGATAGTCGTCTATGCTTCACAAGTTTGGACCTACGAATGATATCAAATATATACAAGAAAAGTGACCGATGAAAATATTATTTGAAGTTAATTTAGGCCACGGTCGCTTCCTTCCAACTCCTAGCCCTTTCTTATACCATCGTCGCCATAAAACCTATCTGTGTAGGTGCGACGTAATGTATATTGTAAAAAAAGTTACGTTCCAATTAACAAATATATTATTATTATTATTATTATTATTATTATTATTATTTCCACAGGGTTCAGCGAGGATCCCACCTCTTACGCCTCATGGGCAGTGTCCTGGAGCGTGAGACATTTGGTCGGGGATACAACTGGCAGGAGGACCAGTACCTCGCCTAGGCGGCCTCATCTGCTATGCTGAACAGGGGCTTTGTGGGTGATGGGAATATTGGAAGGGATAGACAATAACGAGAGAAGGAAGCGGCCGTGGCCTTAAAGTTAGGAACCGTCCCAGCATTTGCATAGAGAAGAAGTGGGAAACCACGAGAAACCAATTCGAGGATGGCTGAGGCGGGAATCGAACTCACTCTACTCATTTGACCTCTCAAGGCTCAGTGGACCCCATTTCAGTCCTTGTCCCACTTTTCAAACTTCGTGGCAGAGCCGGGAATCGAACCCAGGCCTCCAGATATGGCACTAACCACTACATACCAGAGGCGGATACTAAATACTATACCTGCTTTTAATAAAATGCCAGTAAAATCAATCACATATGACATTAATTGCAAGATAATGGTCAGCAGTACTTCAGTAAATCACTTCATTGCCAAGATCTCTTGAGTCGTGTTATCTCAGAGCCCCACTACTCTTTGTCCTCGTCTTAATCTAATCCAATCCCCTTATCTTAAGATATGTGGATATCATTTAATGATTCGACTGTTTTCTTTACTTTCGATGCTGTTATTAGCCCGCGTTAGATTAAGCAGACAGATAATGTGCCTAGTATGATAATTCTTATTTTTCTTAACTAGGCTGATAAGAAGTTACATTCTCGGTTTCGTTGAGCTCTGCATTAAGTATCGTTGAGTTGAACTCGGTCATGGCGTTGTCGTAAGGACTGAATAATAATAATAATAATAATAATAATAATAATAATAATAATAATAATAATAATAATAATAATAATAATAAGTTACACCTGGCCTCTTCAACAATCTTCCGCCATTTATCTCGATCCAACGCTAAAACTTTTCAATTCCTATAGCCCATTTCCCGAAGATCTTCAGTAACTCCATCCATCCATCCATCTGGTTCTCGGTCAACCTCGTCCTCTCTGTCCCCCTGGATTTCCATTTAATATATTTTTAGGTACTTCCGTATCACTCATCCGTGCTACTGCCCGGCCCACCTCAATCTGGCTTATTTCACTATTCTTCTAATAGGTGGGTCTTTATAAATGTTGTACAATTCATGATTGTACCTCCTCCTCCATGTTCCTCTTTCACAGACTGGGCCGATGGTTCTTCTAAGTATCTTTGTTTCGAAGGCATCCAGCATTCCGCTATCTTTTTCTGTTAATGGCCAAGTTTCCGAGGCATATGTAAGCACAGATCTTATAAGTGTTTTATAGATGGTTAATTTAGTGGTACGGGTCAAGAGCCGAGAGAAGAGGAGAGAAGCCTTGTTAGAGCAAAATAGGCTCTGTTGGCTGCTATTAATCTCTGTTTAATTTCATGAGAGGTATCATTTGGGTAGGTGACTGTCGATCCCAGATATTTAAAATGCTCAACTTTGTCTGAGGTGTAATTGCCCACGGTTATTGAGGGTGGCATGTTCTCCTTACGTGTTTTCCCAGCAGCCATATATTTAGTTTTCTGCTGGTTGATGTTCAATCCCATTTTCCTACTGGCCTGTTCAAGGGTGATGCATGTCTCTTCCATTGCTTTTCGAGTTCTTACCGCTATATCTATATCATCGGCATAAGCAAATATCTCCACTGATCTATAGAAAATTGTTCCTCTATTCAGGAGGTTTGCATCTCTCATCACCTTCTCTAAGGCAACAGCAGAAAGGAGACATGCCAGCGCGTCTCCCTGCCGTACCCCATTTCGAATATTTAATGTCTCAGACATCATTCCTCCCCTTCTTATACTACTTCGTGTCTCATTCATTGTCAATTTTCCAGGAATTCCCAGTTCAATCATAGCATGGTACAATTGCTCTCTGTCTATACTGTCATATGCTCCTTTGTAATCAATGAAGAGGTGATGCGTGCCAATCCCAAATTCGACTGTCTTGTCTAAAATTTGCCTTAAAAACACGGGATATTTCAACAGCTCTAAATCAGATTGAACTTGAAGAAGAAGAAATATCCCGGGTTAATATTGCTAATTCATCCGCCATTATTATTATTATTATTATTATTATTATTATTATTATTATTATTATTATTATTATTATTATTATTATTCAGTCCTTACGACAACGCCATGACCGAGTTCAACTGAACGATACTTAATGCAGAGCTCGCCGAAACCGAGAATGTAACTTCTTATCAGTCTAGTTAAGAGAAATAAGAATTGTCATACTAGGCACATTGAACTCCTGAAAGAAATTGTGGAAAAAGTTGACCTTCAGAGATCTTTTGAAAAGACAGAAGACAACAAACAAGCACCGAAATTCATGGAGACAAAATGTGGTAACATTAAACGAAACAATTCAGGAAACTGGAGTCGAAACAAAAGCCAATGAAATTAGATGCAAAAAGATGGAAACTGCACATCGACTAACCCAAAACATCTATAACAAAATTTGTATCTCCAAGCACACAAAACTACGTTACAATACAGTCATTAAACCAGAATGTGTTTAAGGATTAGAGACGCTGATTTTGAACAAGAAAACGGACATTGACAAAAACACTGACAAAAAGGAATCCAAAATCATAAGAAGAATTCTAGGCCCAGAACTCACCGACGAACAATACCAACTTAGAGGCAGACAGGAATTGAAACAACAAATATTCACAGAGGCGAAGATTTTATGGACATATTAAAAGAATGCATCCACACAGACTTAGCAAACAAATAGTTGAATTCTATGGAAACAAGAGTAAAGCTAAAACACACACAGTGAAATGGATTGGCGAAATCAAAACCGATTTGAAACAGGCAGGAATTACACCGGCAGATGTTCAAACCAGGGTAATCTTCAGATCCAAAATTAACAAATGGCAAGTTGATCAAGACGAAAGTAGAAAACTGGATGGAAGAACCTGGTCTGAAGACTGAAAGGAAGCACACGATAAAAGAATGAAAGAAATATGGGTATAAAGGAAGGCAAATGTACGCCTCTAAGTACTTTGCGCTGTCTTAATGGGCCTAATGGGACACAAACACAAGGGACTGCTAATAGACTAGTTGGCATTTGCAGATGACCTGGAACTTTTGGTGAACTCAGTAGAAGTAGCAGTGAAACAGCTCAATGCACTTAAACACCAGAGAAACAGGTTCTAAGAAGGTTATTCCAGGAATCGTTAATGAATAAGGGGAGTGTGTATGTGAGGATCTTCAAAAGGCAGAAGTATTCAGTCTAGTGATGGGACATTCGATTCATTTTACTGAATCGATTCATTTGATTCCGTTCACGTTACTGAATCGATACAGTGATCCGATTCACGGCTCTCCTACTGCATCTGTGTAGCATGTGCTGGTACGACAGCAGCAACAGCATTCAGTGCTCGCAGCTGCCATCTGGTCTTCGTACTATGAACTCCTTTCTTAGAAAAAATGCTAGTTACTCTAATACATCGAAGGTTTCCGGCGACGCAGGGTGGGAAAGGTTAGGAAGGTAGCAGCCCTGGCCTGAATTAAGGTACAGTCCCAGCATTTCCTGGTGTGAAAATGGGGAAACTACGGAAAAACCATCTTAACGGTTGCCGACGGTGGGATTCGAACCCACCATCCCCCGAATGCAAGCGCATAGCCACGCGATATTAACCGCACGACAACTCGCTCAGTCATTTAAAAAAAAAAAGTATTTTGCTATCAGCTGAGGATTTGTTTTAATCGTCATATTTTGTATAGGCTACCCGAGATGTACAGTAGCCCGCTGGTTTTCTGATTCAACATACTGTTATTGCGTCTGTCCACATATGATTGAAGTCTTGTGCAACGATGTGACATATGAACTGAGAGAATACTGAGCCGTTCTTCCAAAATATAAAACAGGTACTTTTGAGTGGTCATGAGCATGACTCATAGTCATAGGACAGGCTAGAGTCGAGTTTAATTGTCAAATGTCAACTAAGTTATAATACTAAGATTCATTAAACTAATAAATAGTATAACCTAATAGCCTACCTACTTACTAGCTACTTCAGAATTATGTTGTGACTACCTTTTTAACACTGCAAATAAATCCATCTATTACTTAAACCTCCCTGTAAGAAGAGGACAGTGAATGCAAATGGGTATTATTTTCAAATGAGCTGAGCTCGAGAGTCCATTATAGCATACGATTCTTTCAGTGTAGCATGGCTCACTGTATGTCTCGCTGCAGCGGAAGCTCGGCTCTCCGCGTGTCCAGTGAGCCGATAAGGAGCCGTGTGTATCATGTGTCTCACTGAGCCGCGCTCGTTCACGATTCTTTCGATGTGCCATGATTCAGTGTCTCGCTGCAGCGGAAGCCCGGCTCTCCGCGTGACCAGTGAGCCGATAAGGAGCCGTGTGTATCATGTGTCTCACTGAGCCGCGCTCGTTCACGATTCTTTCGATGTGCCATGATTCAGTGTCTCGCTGCAGCGGAAGCTCGGCTCCCCGTCAACGTCCAGTGAGTGCGCAACTCAGCACTGTCCGCTGGGAGTAAGCTGAATCGTGTGCCGTGAGCTCGCTGTTCCTGTGAATCGATTCACTCGGACACTTAAATGAATCGATACACTGCTTCAAATCATTCATTCAGTAGCCAACACTAATTCAGTCAGGCTGCCAAGGGAGTTTACAGGTGTCTCTAGAAATGACAAAATACTTCACCAACATCAGTGATACTTCCAGCGAACTATACTTGAAACAGGGTCAGATTGAGAAAGTCAACAGATTTAAGTACCTGGGAGAATGGCTGGAATCTAATATGTCAGAAGGGGTAGAACTAATAACCCGGGCTAACAATCTAGAGTTAGGATATCGACTGACTAAGAACATTTATAACAAGGAATGTGTCTCTCGTAACACCAAATTGAGGCACTACCAGACAGTTACCCGCCCAGAAGCCCTATACGCCACAGAATGCTTGATAATGAACAGTAAAATATTGTTGAACGAACTGGAGGTCCAGGAGAGGAAGATCTTGAGAAAGATGCTAGGACTGATCAAAGTAGATGGCTAGTACAGAAGGCGACCAAACCAGGAGATACACAGTTATACTAAAAAAGTCACAGACGTAGCCAGGAAGAGACGTCTGCCTTTCTACGGATATGTTACGAGGATGAACCCAATTAGAATGGCTCAACTACTGGAAGAACAGGAAGATAGGGACACCACGGCTGACAGAAGTGCAGAAAGACATACAGGAACTGGGAGTAACTGAAAAAGACATCAGAAACCGAGCTCCTCTCGGAGGAATAATCAAGCAACAGAGATTTCAGGACAGACCACTCTGTAAGAAAGCAGGCACCCTCTGGACAAAGGAGAGAAAGGAGAAACTAAGCCAGAGAATACGCGAGTACTGGGCAAATATCAAGCCCTTTTCTAAGCGGCTAAAATGAACATAGTAGTCCTCAGGTGGCCCATTCATAATAATAATAATAATAATAATAATAATTATAATAATAATACCGTAATAATAAAGATGTTATTAAGTCACGGATTTTAATCGCCTCTGATTACTTCTTCTGGCTTGGGGACTGGGCGTTTGTGTCTGTCCCAACTCTTCACATTCAGAAAACATACTACGTTACCAACCACCACAGAAACACGCAATAGTGATTACATCCCTCCAAATAGGGTTGGCGTCAGGAAGGGCAGATCCACATATATGTGTGTGACACAGTTCATATCCGCGACCCCACAAGTGTGGGGAAAGCGGTAGAAGAAGAAGAATAAAGATATTATTATATAACTGTGTCCTGGAATAGATCATGGAATGGAACGGATCACTACCAGTAAACACCGGATTAAGAATGGCCGTCAAAGCAGACAACCTAAGGATCCCATGCCTCGTCTTTGCTGATAACCTGACCTATTTTTAATGATAAAATGCTATTTATTCGGGGCGTCGACCTATAAAGATCTTTTGTCCCTACTTTGCACCATATGTTATGAACCTGCGTGTATTTGGAAATTGCGGAAGTGTAGAGTGTTGAATGTGAGGAAAGGAACATTAAGGACAACACAAACACCCAGTCCCCAGGTCAGGGATATTAATCATTTACAATTAAAAACCCCTGACCCGGCCGGGAATCGAAGCTGGGGCCGTCGGGTGACAGGCGGACGCGTTGCCCCTTACACAGCGAGGCCAGACTAACCTGACCTTACTAGCAAACGACATGCAGGAGGCTAATATGCAACTCCAAACACTACACTCAATAGCGGCTAAAGCAGTTCTCCTGATCAACACGGGAAAGACCTAGTTCATTATCAATATCAAAGACGCCCTTAGAACAATGAAAGTCGGTGACACCAAACATATCGTGAGAGCCAAAACCGTGAAATACCTTGGAGAGTGGATTTCAGAAGACCTTAGTGAAATGGTTGCCCTATAACAGAGGAGAATCAAACTAGACAAGGCATACCATGCCTGCAAAAATCTGTATGCCTCAAAACACTTATCGACGAATGTCAAACTAAGACACTCCTTTACGCAGCAGAGTGCTTGTCTCTAACCAAGAAGACCCCTCTAAGAGCCCTCGGAGTTCAAGGAAGGAAGTTCCTGAGAAAGATAGGACCAAGGATCCTATCAGATGGAAGGCGATCGAATAAACCAAACCGTGAAATCTACCAACACCAACGTACCCTCGCAGAAGCCGTCAGATGAAGACAGCTGGCTTTCTACAGACACCTATATAGGATGGATTCCCACAGGCTGTCCTATAAGATCTTCAAAGTAGCCAGCAAAGATAAAGCCACTGGATCGCTGTGGATACAGCACGTAGAGAAGGATCTAGCAGAACTTAAAATTAATCATGCCACCATAATTAACAGAAACAACTATCATTCAGATATCACAACCAGACCCTTCCTAACAGAAGCCAACCACAATGAGACCAGGAAATGGCCCGAGGTAAGCAAAAGAGAGTTCATCAAGAAAATTAAGGATTACTGGGCCAACAGAGAAGCTCATTGTATCAAGAAGAAAGTAGCAGATAAACCCACCATTAAGAACACCAGAACCAACCACCATGGAAAACAACAACAACAACAACAAGAACAATAATGCAGCTAAAGAACAGGCCCCGTGATCCTGAGGCGACCCTAATGAACTAAAAATAAATAAATACAAAATATTGTAAGAATTTTGAACTCAGAACTTGAACGTCAAAGGGTAACCCCATCTGCCTTGGAAGAAAATCAGGAGGGATTACGGTCAATTGCCTAGCTTTTACGGATGAAATGGCTATACTATCAGAAAGTCCAGGGGTCGCAACCATCCAAATTAACCTCCTGGAATTAATTTCCATCCAAACAGGACTGAAGATCTCAACAGACCAAATTCATCACGAACATCAAACATGGAGAGAAATTCCTCGAAACAGAAATAAGACGGGTCGAAAGTATCAAGTGGTTAAAGTACCTTGGTGAGACCACACAGGAGAATGTACTAGAAAAAGCCGCAGTGGAAGATCGGATCTCAAAAATAGAGAGAGCGTATGGATTAACAAAAAATATGTACAGTAAGAAATGCATATGTCCGCCTCTGTGGTGTAGTGGTTAGTGTGATTAGCTGCCACCCCCGGAGGCCCGGGTTCGATTCCCGGCTCTGCCACGAAATTTGAAAAGTGGTACGAGGGCTGGAACGGGGTCCACTCAGCCTCGGGAGGTCAACTGAGTAGAGGTGGGTTCGATTCCCACCTCAGCCATCCTGGAAGTGGTTTTCCGTGGTTTCCCACTTCTCCTCCAGGCGAATGCCGGGATGGTACCTAACTTAAGGCCACGGCCGCTTCCTTCCCTCTTCCTTGCCTATCCCTTCCAATCTTCCCATCCCTCCACAAGCCCCCTGTTCAGCATAGCAGGTGAGGCCGCCTGGGCGAGGTACTGGTCATACTCCCCAGTTGTATCCCCCGACCAAGAGTCTGAAGCTCCAGAACACTGCCCTTGAGGCGGTAGAGGTGGGATCCCTCGCTAAGTCCGAGGGAAAAACCGAACCTGGAGGGTAAACAGATGATGATGATGATGAAGAAATGCATATTCTGGAATGCCAAAATAAAACACTACAACATCGTGGTTAAACCGGAATGCCTGTCTATGAACTACAAGTTGGAGAAGCTAGAGGTCTTACAAAGAAGAATCCCCTGAAAAATCAGGGTCGTTGTTAAGACTGAAGGCACATGGAAACTTCGAATAGACAAAGAAGGTGCAGAGAATCTTAGAGACCATGAAGAAGGGCAGGAGGCTGGTATTTTAGGACAGTTGTACAGAATTGAAGGAAATAGAAATAGCAGATATTTGATTACTTCTGGAAGAAGAAGACCACTGCAGCAAGGATTAGCGAAACACTGAAAGATATGGAAAGGTTAAACATCTCGGATGAAAAATTTGGAAGGGTTTCAAGCCGAAAGTGGAGTTCTTTTGTAACGAGCCACGAACGCCTTGGTCTGAAGGGGTTGAAAACTTTGTTTGATGTGTGTAATAATGTTAGTTTTGAGACAATAGCGTGAAGCGGGGGTTTTATACCTTTTATTGTTGTTTGTCCAGATATGTTTTGATTCACCCATGTATTCTCTGATATTATATTGTAAATCTTGATTAATTCAGTATACCGGAAAAAATCACTTCGAAGATATTTAAAACAGTTTACTCATTCCACTATAGTGTAATTTATCACCATTTAAGCACTTTACTTTGTATTTTCATCTATTATTGCAGTGATATTCATCTTGTTATATATAACTTCCATGCTATAAACATTTACAATATTTTATTGAATTTTATGACATTTTCTTGAAAATAATTTTCTGTATCTGTAAGAAGTACTCTTCCTGACATAAATAAAAATATAGTCTGAAAATATGCATCTCCGATTACAGATAGCACCCAAAAATAAAACTGAATTGTCACAAAAATTTCTTGGCTACTTAATTACCGAATTTTATCTACACTTGGGCAGTAAAACGGTCAGTTATGCTATTAGACGAGTTGGTAACATTAAATACAAATTGCACTAATCACGCGTATCTCTTTCATAATATGATAGAACTAAAAGTGTTTCCTGCAATGTGTGGGTTGGATAATGTATACTGAGGGGTAAAAGAAGAAATATTATTACGAAATATTATACCATGGAACGAAATATACAAAAGTTTGATGCTGATTACTCCATTCAGGTTTTGTGTTTGAACGTGTACTGTACCTGGTCGTTTCCAAATAATATTGTGTTGATGAAAGTGTTTTCTCGAATTTGTATATTCCTAAGGACGATTAGTCTCCATTCCATTATAATTCCTGCATACTCTTATATTTTATTGATATATACACCTAAGAGAATATGGTCACAAATATATCTTTGTGACTGACAAGAAGAAAGTTTAGGAAATGCACAAAATGATGTTTGTAAACAATGAAAGCGTTCCAAATGGTCCGCGATTTGGTAGCTGTGTTTTTAGATTTTTTGTCTTTTGAGCGAAATGAGAACGGAATATATTCAGGTACGTATTCGTAATAACAGCTATATGACAAATACTTTGTTAAACAATTTGAACTCATATAAAGGAGGAATTAATTAATCCATCAAAAGAAAAAAAACTCCCTATTGTTCTTGTAGAAGTAAATTGGTTTCAAGTGTTCTTAAAAAGGAAATTTAATAATAACAAATTCAAAAATTCTGAAGTGAAAATTACACTTAACGTACTCGTGTCAAGACTCGATTAGAGCAATTGGCCGTAGGCCTCATTTGTGTAACAAAATACGTTGGGTTCATAAAGAATGTAGCAAACTGGAAGAAATCAAGGTAAAAACTAGCTTAAGACCCACCTGCAGGACACATTTACAAAATACATCATTTCCCGGTCAATTAATATTGTAGAAAGATAATATTAATAAGTAAAAAGTTTACAGTTCATTGGAACAGAGCTTGCATGTTCGTTTCTCCGTCCCTGCCTTGATTAAAATGTTAATGTATTCATATATTGAGAGCAATTGTAATTAAAAAGGATCGTAATTCATTATCATAAAGCCTTTGGCATTCGAGTATTAATTGTCCTTTATTGTTGCTTCAGCCTGATACCTGAACTTCACTCTGTCAACCTCCCCATAGCATGTCATAACAACAACATTGCCGCAGGGATATCGCTACTTCACGGCATGCAGCAGTAGTAGTAGTATCACTACAGAACTTGCAATGATTAACACATAATTCCTGATTTCGGTATTCCTCAATACTTGCAGATATATTCCAAACAACTCTTGTTATTGTCTGGTAACCATACTTTGTTCTTTATAAGTAAAGATTTATCAAATACCATGTGTTTGTAGAAGTACTATGCATATACCAGAAATATTTCCAATTCCATATCAGGGCATTTCCACCATTTATTTATTTCATTATATAATTTTTACTTTCGTCCTACACCTCTTCCTTTCAAGCATTCTTTCCGTCTTTGGTTAGCAACTTGTGTATTCTTCAGTTGATTTCCTTTTGATTAATATTTCTGTTCTGTTTCCGTTGTATATTTGCTTCCTTCTTAATATTCTGCATCTCATACTTCCTTTCTTCTTTTGATTCTGTTTTACCTTTTTTTGTGTGTGTAGTTGTTAGTTAATTTCTTTCTTTCTTTCTTTCTCTCTTCTTTCGTTCTGTATGTCTTTAAATCTCCGTCTTTTATGGCTGTTTATGGGTTTCAATTCTCTCTTTCGAATATCTCAATTTCTGTTTATGGGATTTCAATTATCTTCTGTTATTTTAATTGTTTCTTTACTTAAAAATTCTAGTTTTTCATTCCTTCCCTGTTCTTATGATTCTCCTTGCCCCTATTTGTCCATTCGTTTGTATATTAGTTTTCTTCCCTTTTTAAACTCCTTTCTTTATTTCTTTCTACATTTTCTACATTTCTGTACGAATTAATTTCCTTGCTACCTACCTTCATTCTTTCCCTGTTTTTCTTTCTTTCTTTCCTTTCTATCCATTTCTCCCTTCCATTGATTCCTGATTGTACCCTTGTATTTTCCTAACCTATCTCTGTTTCCTTTTTCTTTTTTGTTTCATTCTTTTTCCTTTATTTCTTTCTCTGATGGGAGACGTGATAGCTAAGTGGAATCGTTATTGGTTTCTCATCAAAGCATTTGAGTTTCGAATCTCAGAAGACATTCTTGGGATTTTTGAAATTAATATTTACGTCTCTGTAGTTCGGGTTGCCCCTAAAACTAAAATATAGTTGTCAACGATCACGACATCAACGGCCATTTAAAACTCCTTTGAATTTTTAAACTTTTATCTTCTATTTCTTTAATATTTTTTTCCTCAACCATTTTTTTTATTCTCTCTTCCTTTCTTTCTCTTTTATTTATCTTGATATCCATATCCTCTCCCTTCATTTGATTCTGAATTCCCTGTTTTAGTTTCTCTTCGTCTTCTCTCTCTCTGATATCTTTCTTTTTTTTCTGTTTATACAATTTGCCTTTCGTCGCACCGACAATAGGATATGAAGGAGCTAGGAATGGGAAGGAAGCGACCGAGGTCTTGATAATGTGAAAATGTGAAACCACACAAAACCATTTGCAGGGCTGCCGACAGCGGGTTTAGAACCCATTGTCATCCGAACACAGGATACCGGTCGCACTTAAACGACTGCAGCTATAGAGCAGGTATTATTATTATTATTATTATTATTATTATTATTATTATTATTATTATTATTATTATTATTATTATTATTATTATTATTATTATTATTATATATTTTAATCCGTTTAACCTCTACCGCCTGAACGGCAGTGTCCTGGAGCGTGAGCCTTTGTGTCGGAAGATACAAATGAGAAGGAGGACCAGTACCTCGCCCAGTTGGCCTCGCCTGCTATGCTGAACAGGGGTCTTGTGGAGGGATAAGAAGAGGGGAAGGGACAGGTAAGGAAGAGGGAAGGAAGCGGCCGTGGCCTTAAGTTAGGTACCATCCCGGCATTTGCCTGGAGGAGAAGTGGTAAATTACGGAAAGCCACTTCGAGAATGGATGAGGTGGGAATCAAACCTACTTCTACTCAGTTGACCTCTCGAGGCTGAGAGGACCCCGTTCCAGCCCTCGTACCACTTTTCCAATTTCGTGCCAGAGCCGGGAATCGAACTCGGGCCTCCGGGGGTGGCAGCTAATCACACTAACCACTTCATCCCCGTCCAAGGAAAAGTCGCATCTACGCCACTGTCCCCCTCGTTATTATATGTAAATGGACCCCTGTACATTTAAAATGTGATTACGACTATTATTATTATTATTATTATTATTATTATTATTATTATTATTATTATTATTATTATTATTATTATTATCTTCCCTCCGGCCCCCCGAGGTAAAGTCCTATCTACGCCACTGGATGGACATCAAGAATGGACGACCGTACGCAAGGATTTAGCGTTGGAGGAAATACCTCTGTCATGAAGATGACAATGGTGCCCACCAACCACATATGGTTGAGGAGAGAAAGAAGGATGCAAAACGAAGTATATAAGTATTGATTTTACGGATACATTTATAACTTTATTTATATTGATTTCCTGTTGTGCTAAGAATTACGGTAAAGAAGTCTAACTGTTACTGAGATTGAGTCAGAATCTAGTAACTGTCAGGATTAGCGGGTTGAGGAACGCCTGCTTCGTCGTGTAGCAGGTGGCTTTGACCCACTATATACTGGTGTGTGTGTGCGTGGATGAGCCGCATTCCAGGGAGATAACGAGACGTTCAGGACTGGTTTGACTGATCAGTAATTATAATATACAGAGGAACGATTAAATTTCTTTGCTAATTTTTATCAACGATTGAGTTCACCTCAAGATTGGGATTGGATCTTTATCTCATCCGACATTTCATACCTCTCTTGTAACCTCTTTCAGCGTCCGTTTACCAAAGAGGGCGTCAAGACATGAGGGCTAGATTAAACGAGTCGTGCTTGGTTCAAAGGGAAGGACGGGGGTTCGATTCCCCGTCGAGAAGGCGAAAAATTTAAGAAACGAGATTTCAACTTCTGGAGAGGCAAATGGCTCTGAGGTTCACTCAGCCTGCATCAAAAATGAGTACCAAGTTAATTCCTGGGAGCAAAGGCGGCCGAACGTAGAGCTACTGTATCTCAGTAGCGAGATTACGGGACGTCTTTAACCTTCCACTCCAACAACAGACTTCATGACCTGTTCGGAGATGACACTGTTTTTTCATTTTAAAATAATAATAATAATAATAATAATAATAATAATAATAATAATAATAATAATAATAATAATAATAATAATAATAATAATAATAATAGTCCGCCTCTGTGGTGTAGTGGTTAGCGTGATTAGCTGCCACCCCCGGAGGTCCGGGTTCGATTCCCGGCTCTGCCACGAAATTTGAAAAGTGGTACAAGGGCTGGAACGGGATCCACTCAGCCTCGGAAGGTCAACTGAGTAGAGGTGGGTTCGATTCCCACCTCAGCCATCCTCGAAGTGGTTTTCCGTGGTTTCCCACTTCTCCTCCAGGCGAATGCCGGGATGGTACCTAACTTAAGGCCACGGCCGCTTCCTTCCGTCTTTCTTGTCTATCCCATCCGATCTTCCCATCCCTCCACAAGGCCCCTGTTCAGCATAGCAGGTGAGGCCGCCTGGGCGAGGTACTGGTCATTCTCCCCCGTTGTATCCCACGACCAAGATTCTGAAGCTCCAGGACACTGCCCTTGAGGCGGTAGAGGTGGGATCCCTCGCTGAGTCCGAGGGAAAAACCGAACCTGGAAGGTAAACAGATGATAATAATAATAATAATAATAATAATAATAATAATAATAATAATAATAATAATAATAATAATGTATGTTGGGTATTCAGCTCGAAGGCTGAGGTTTGATCCCCCACAGCTCCACCAACAGCTCTCATAGGTAGCCTAGGCTTCACTGAAGAGGCATACTAGGAAATGAATTTGCTATTACATAGCAGTCTGCCAAGTCGACTGAAATGCATTGATCTACCGAACCTATAAGCGATATTTTCAGATCATTCATAACAGGGACTGGCTGCATAACGAATGGTATTACTAGCATCGCTCGTACATCAGTCACTTTCATATTGTCAAAGCCAAGAATGAGATTGAGACAGGTCAATGAAAGTAACAAATTTGTTCTAGCCCGTACCAGGAGATATAGTGTACTGTGAACACTACATCTCGCCAGCAAAGTAATAATTATAATATTAATAATATGTTATTTGCTTTACGTCCCACTATCCACTTCTACGGTTTTCGGAGACCCGAGGTGCCAGAATTTAGTCACGCAAAAGTTCTTTTACGTGCCAGTAAATCTACTAACACGCGGCGGACGTATTTGAGCACCTTCAAATACCACCGGACTGAGCCAGGATCGAACTTCCCAAGTTGGGGTCAGAAGGCCAGCGCCTCAACTGTCTGAGCTACTCAGCCCGGAAATTTTTGATTTGTTTACACCAGAGCATGCTGAATGATAAGACTAGGTAGACGGAATTAGTAAAACAATAAATTTGATTCCATAGAATTTTTGAATTTTATCTCCTTTGGGTTCTACAAGTTAGAGCTCACAAGAATACAGTATAGTATAACCTCATTAAACTGGACCCCATTGGTTCGGATTTCGCATAATCCGGACAGCCGCTTAATAATAATAATAATAATAATAATAATAATAATAATAATAATAATAATAATAATAATAATAATGTAGGGGAACCCTGCGAGAAATCTCGCATGTTCATAAAGTATGTGGTGGAGTAGCCCCCTGGTGAACTAAGGAATACACAAAACAGTACAATATTAGACACTCTTACTTACCAATTAATGCAATCTTTGATTTTTTAACATTATTATGGTACCAATATAAATGGTCCGTTATTGGACATTATAAATTTTCCAGCTAACTCATTCTTGTTGCCAGCGTTTCGCCCCCATGTGCTAGGCTGGGCTCATCAGTTGGTACCTAGCACACGTACCAAGACGCTGGATAGTGCATGCCATGGAGGCCACTGCGTAGGCTAATCGTAGCTACCGGCTATTGGTATTATAAATTTACTCACCTTCCACTCCTCCAAGGGCCTTCATGGCCTGTACGGAGGTGACTTTGCTTTTTTTAATTATTCTGTATTGTGTACTGAATTATACTGTACTGAATTATATCTTGTGTGCTAAATAACCTTTGTATTTGTTAAATTTAAAATACTGTACTTACACGTTCTTTTCGGCTCACCTGGTGGCCATGATCGTTAAGGCGTTGAAGTCTAAACGGTCTGACACCGAGATTAGCCGGTTCGAGTCCCGTTGGTCGAAAACAGGGGAGGTAGTGTCTTACAATTTGTACTCAGTAGATTGCGTGCCAAAAGCCTGGATTAAATTCCAAACCTCTCCGCAGTGCTCATGTGGAGTGCGGGCATATGACGCTGTTGATGGTGATTCGTCCGTCGGATGGGGACGTTAAGCCTTGAGCAGAACCCATGGGGCTATTCGAAAGGAATGAGCTATGTGCCGGCACCGGGTTTCACCCTCTCCCTTCCTACTATCATATATCACGGCAATTTCATCTCATTAACTTCTCTGATGAGGTTGAAGTCACGAAGGGCATTCGGTCATAAAATTCCGCCATGACAGATTCATCGCACCTCATACAAACTTTACACGTTCTTTGTACTGAACAGAGTGTTTAAATATAATATAGCTTGGCTCATTCCATAAGTTATTTCGTTTAATTCTGACTTACATTAATTCGAACAACCTAGGGCTTCAGTTAGTCCTCATTAATGAGATTCTGCTGTATTTCACGTTCAAAGATCGAGAACTTGAACTCACCATTTATTAAACTTCTATCTTGTTACAACACTTTTGATGAATATTAAGTTAAAATAAGGTGCTGTATATAATGGTTCCACCTTTCAATCCTATTAAAATAAGAAATGTAAGTTTACATTCCTATTTAATTAAAATTGGTACCGGTTTTTTAACCAGTATTCGTGGTCATCAGCCAGTTACAAATAAGTGTAAAACAATGCATAGAAAACATGCGAAGTTTAAATAATTCTCTTTGGTTTCTGCTAATGAAGCACTAAAATCTTCAAGGAGCACTGTGCGTTGAAATATAGCTAAGAAACACAAATGAGATGCACAGATAAAAGTGAAATTTAGATGATGCTGTCAGATGTAGTTTTATGGAACACTGTAACACACAAGGGAGCACTGTGCGTTGAGATTCCAAAGTTATGTAGAAGTCTAAAGTCAAATACGTATTTTTAGTTGTAGTTTGAGGCACTTCAATACGGAACAATATGAAATTGTTATCTCTTAATAATTAATTCTTATCTCTTAACATTTGATGAAGGAATAGATTTATTTTCAGAATGACACACTGTCATTAATAAACATTTAAAGGGCTGTGTTTCTAATTTAATTTCTTATTTTAATAATCGGTGCTCCTTTATTATTGTAGTCAAGTTTTGTTTTTCACAATTTGCTTTACTTCGTACCGACACATATATAGGTCTTCTGGCGACGATGGGATAGGAAAGGGCTAGGAGTGGGATTGAAGCGACCGTGGCCTTATGAAAATGGGAAACAGCGGAACCCACTATATCATGAATGCAAGCTTGTAGCGAGGTGACCCGAACCGCACAGACACTTGCTCAGTACTAACTACTTTGCATTTATTCCTGTATTTTCAAAGTATGAAAACATCCTTGATATAATTTAGATCCTTATTTTGTCTGTATGTCTACTACAGTACGTGAAACTTTTAGTGATACTTCGGCTCCCTAGTGCTGAATCGGGAGACCTTGGTTATCTTCGACATTCGTATTGGCATCCTTTGACACAAAAAATATGAATCGATTATGCATCGCCGTGAGGCATCTGGCGGAATAATTGCAACACTTTAAATACTGTTTTTATTTAAACAAAGCAAAGTCAAAATATAGGTTAAGCTTGAACGTGAATGATGAAAATCAAAGTACATCACAGTAGATGTGGCTGAAAAATAACGTAGCCGTTACTTTGTCACAGTTACACGCCTGTCACTGTTACAAATGTAACGAGATCAAATTAACAGGTTACCGAGTAACGAATAACGCACTAGTGAAAAGAGTAACTGGGAAGTGGGAACTGTCACTAGTAGCAGCTTACAGACACAGAATGTGACTTTCGGAGTTCAGGTAGTAGACTACGCATGTCTTCCAAGTGAGAGCGTTTTCGTAGATTGCTTTGAGTCAAATACACTATAGTGTATAATGCACTCTACAGTGTATTCGTTTAAGTTGCTGCTGTCATCTGGTAACTAAAGTGTGAACTGTTATGACATATTCAACTGCTCAGGGGTAATCGTTAACTCAGACATCGCGCAGTGCTACCTACATTATAATATTATTATTATAAGTTTCACCCGTATAATTTTTCTTGTACTATAAATAAGTTAGTATGCTAACTTTCCATATTGATATTATAGATAACATTACTTCATTTTACTTAATCGAACCTCTTGTACCGGTTTGTGTCGAGGTTTGGCTGACAGATCATCATGTGTCTTCTATTTCTTGATCGGGGCATTGTCAAACTCACTCCTCTAGAAAAGACTCTATGTTGCCTTCTCATTTCATCCGTTGTCTGCCTCTCGTTAACTTCATAGCAAATAGGAATGCGTGTTTTGCTGCACCAACTTTCGACAGTGTAGTGATGCGTGCGCGCATGTGCGAGTGAATGAATGGGACTTCGCAACAGAGAGAAGCTTGAAGCCGTGAACAGACTGTGACCAATAAAAAGTGAGTAACGTTGGACGTTATTTTTAACTGTTACTTTTCACAGTTACTTTATTGAAGCAGTGACAGATATAGCAGTTACGTAAAAATAACCGTTTGTCACACCTCCACATCACAGGAACGACCTAGAACTCCTACACGAAAACGACGGTTGAGAAAATTCATATCGAGCGTTAATACTATCGATTCAGTTCAGATTTCATTTCCATTCAGTTGGCAGTATTGCCGGCACAAGGATAGTTCCCTCCTCACCCCCGTAAAACGAAGTATCACTAAAAGTTTCTCCGACTGTACTACTACTATAAACATGTTTTCATTTTATTTTCCCCTCCTTCAAATCAAAATCACTTTATTTGCAAATGATGTGTCTACCTCGGTGGCAAATGGTACACTAAAATACCTTATTGTCAAGCACTAAATTTTAAATTAACAAGAGAAGAAGATATTTTCCTAGAATACAATATTATACAATTTACACTAACAATTTTTTTCTATTAAACAGCTTATCCTTAATAAATTTATATTGTTTACAAAATTCTACTTATATCTCCTTTACTTACACACAGTCAACTCATATACAGTATGCGGAATTACTTCAAATAATACTGTACAACAGGTATAGGATTAAAATTTACATTGCATTTATTTATTTATTTATTAGCCATTTTGGAACCTAAATAGCATAACGACCTGCTGCGTCTTAACCAGAGCAGAGCCCCCTACTGCCACCGCTTTTGAGAGTTCCTGAAGGGCCTTCACAGCTACCGTAGCGGCCCCAGGGCCCTCGAATTCCCCAGTGTACTTCACCCCTACAGGCAGTCCCCCACTTTGGCTGCCCAATCTCCATAGACCAGGGGATGGAATTAATTTATTCACACATATTTTTATTTACAATAACTTGCACTGGTCGCATGCCCTCTAACATTTCATTTATTTTCTCTGTTGCTGTTTATTCTCTTCTTGAATATCTGTACAGATTTTGGAAAATGATCGAAAACTGTCAAACTGTTCCACTCCTTCACGCCCTTCCTCTTATTCTGTTTCCGTTTCCTTGTTTTCATTATTTTTATGTATATATTTTCTACTTTCATGTGTAATACAAGTATTTGTGTGTTAAGAAGGTACTGTATTGGGTCTACTGCCAATATACTTTCAAAGAGATAAATAAATGAATAAATAAATGAATATCCACAGCCTGTTTCCATTCATTCCATCGGGTCAGGAATGGAATAAATGAATTCCCCATCTAGCGGCGAGGATAGGAATTATGCCGATAATACCAATCAATTGTGCCGATGCCGAAGCCTGGCGCATTCCTCTGGGGTAACGATTAATGACTGAAAGATGAAATGAAATAATACTGGAAAGAGTTGTTGGAATGACAGATGACAGGAAAAACCTATCCAACTTCCGCTTTGTCCAGCTCAAATCTCAAATGGAGTGACCGGGATTTGAACCACGGAACCCAGCGGTGAGAGGCCGGCGCGCTGCCACCTGAGCCACGGGGGCTCAAATAAATAAATAAATAAATAAATAAATAAATAAATAAATAAATAAATAAATAAACTATTATCTTCATTGATGACTTTTTTACTTACTGATGATCATAATTACGCCTATATTGCATTACCTGACTTCACAATCCTTTTAGTAAACAAACCCCTTGGCGCTACAGTCCTGGTCAGTGGCAGCGATTGAGGGGGCGAGGGGGGACAGTCCACCCCCCTTTTGTGGAGAAAATGTTACATCTTTATTCCATAAATTTTTAACTTTAAAATATAGTAGGAATGATTTAAAAAGTAATTAGTACAAACCCTGTTGTCTAACCAGCAAATTCGTTCCCTTTTCTTTAAATATTAACAAACTTGGGTACTTCCCCGCCCCCCGCTCTTCCCCCACTTCTAATTCCCAATCGCCAGTAATGGTCCTGGTGGACCTTGGCCTACAAAGCGACCGCTGCTCAGCCCGAAGACCTGAAAATTACAAGGTATCATGTGGTCGGTACGACGAATCTTCTCGGCCTTTATTCTTGGATTTCTAGACCGGGGCCGCTATCTCACCGTCAGATAGCTCCTCAACTGTAATCACGTAGGCTGAGTGGACCTCGAAACAGCCGTCAGATCCAGGCTGAAATCACTGACTTGGCCGGGAATCGAACCCTCCGGGTAAAGAGGCAGGCACGCTACCCCTACACTCATTTTGATAGTACGTGCAGTACTCTGAAATTGATTCCAGTATATCAATATTTGATCGACATTATAATCAGCGAGTGACCTTCTTCATCCTCTTCTTCTTTCCGAATGGGTCGCTTACGAATACATTTATTGTCCTTCCATTTAGTCCAGCATGTGATCTTTCTTCTTCCTCGAACAGCCGTGTTTCTAATTTTTCTGTTTGAATCTCGGGCTTGTACGTTTGGCGAACCAAATTGTTGAAAGTAATTTCAATTTGCACGTACAAATTTGGTCTAGTGGTCTTGTTTTTTCAAGAACGTGGAGATTTTGTCTGGTTTTCTGTTTGGGTCCATTCTTTTGTACGTGTCGCAAGGAAGTGAATTCTTCGCATGTAGGTTTAATTTTGGGCGATTTGTTTGTAGATTTCTTTGTTGGGGTTTAGGGTAATGCACTAGAGGCTCTAGAAGGGATAGCATGTTCGCGCTACCCCCACCAAATATGTATAACAAATATTAGAACCAATAAGTAAACAATCAATAACTAACCAAATTTTGTTTACTATATCCCCCAATCTTATTTATAAATCCCCTTGTTAGCTGCAACACTACTTGTGTTAGGGGAGGTTTATGTAGCTGAAAGGTAGGTGCACGGGGGAATTTTGGAGGTGTCACTTCGCTTTCCTTTCTGAATGGAATGTACAGCTCAATATTTTTCAAGGCATTCAGCGTAGTTGTGGTAGCGTTCAGTAAATTCGCCGAGGCTTGTAGACTGAACGATAAGTAATATTAAAGTCTTTGGGCTGAACGCTGAAAGGCATAACAGTCTATAATGAAGATGAATGTAATAGTGTCATATAAGAAAATGTGTAACGCTATGTTACCTAGCAACAGCACCTTGAGAGCTATGTCATGGCCATCCATCAATACTTCACATCACAGCCTGCACGGTTGTAACATCGCGTCATACACTTAATTGAAAGACATATTTATTATCATTTGATTTTTTCCCAAAGGGACATTTATTTTACTGTTCTTCTGAACAGGGCAGTACAAGAAATACCCCCCACCCCCCGTTCTCTCTCTCTCTGTCACTCTTTCTCTTTCTCCTACTAGTCTGGGTATCTAACAAAGGGTTCACTAAATTCGTATATTTTAAAATATTACTCACAATTTGCTATAAACTCCACTGTGTGCCTTCGCGGCTCTTTAGCTAATATAGTGTCATTATGAAGCGACTTCTAATCCTCCACTAACCTTCCAAGAAAATTGTTACTTGTTACTTAAGAGTTCTGAGTATTTTTGTTTTTTCCCCTCTGTCGCGAAATTCTATTCCAGCGCGGTCACCTCGAGACCAGTCATAAATTTTTAACTACTCTTTCTTCCTGTATTTTATAGCGTCGGTCGGATGGAGACGAGTATTGCTCTTGAGTTTTACTGACAAGACTCTCCAGGCCAGCAGTATTGCACTCAATAGACCATTGGGTTCACTCAAACTTAACAGCAGACGTTCAAATATATTTGAGCTTGGTATGGAAACGGACCAAGACTGGAAAGGACGCTCTATGGCCTAAATTAAAGTACAGTCCCAGCATTTGCCTAGTGTAAAAATGGGGAAACCACGAAAAACTATCGTCAGAGCTGCCGACAGTGGAGTTCGAACCCAGTACCTCCTGAATGCAAGCCCACAGCTGCGCAACCCTTAACCGCACGGCCAAATCGCTCGATCGCTTCTTCTTGGAAGCCCTTGAGGTTTTTGATCAGTAACGTATATCGTGTTCGATTTCAGATGTTCTCCCGCGTAAGATCAACTCTGCCGAAGTTCATTCTGACCTTCTGAAATCACTCATCTGGAACGTCAGGTCTGTTGAAAAACATTTAAGCTCCTTAGGCTTTTTCAATGGTGAAATTACTAGCGTTTCGCCCCAGTGTAGCAGTGACATCATCAGTTGGAATGCTACACCTTCTCCAAGACGCTGGCGCTAGTGCGCCGTTGAGACACCACTGCAAGTCTCTAATGTAGGACAATGCAGTGACGGTGCGCTAGGGGAAGCATGTGCCTCCGCTTGTATAAATGCCTCGCGCTCCATTTCAGCTGTTCTTGCGCGGATTAGCAGGTTCTTTCTCTGGATCATCTCTCAAACCCTCAACTTTCTCCCTAAAGATAGTCCTCTCCATTATGTCCTCTGCTCGATAGCTGCAGTCGCTTAAGTGCGGCCAGTATCCAGTATTCGGGAGATAGTAGGTTCGAACCCCACTGTCGGCAGCCCTAAAGATGGTTTTCCGTGGTTTCCCATTTTCACACCAGGCAAATGCTGGGGCTGTACCTTAATTAAGGCCACGGCCGCTTCCTTCCCACTCCTAGCCCTTCCTTGTCCCATCGTCGCCTTAAGACCTATCTGTGTCGGTGCGACGTAAAGCAACTAGAAAAAAAAAAAGAAAAAAAAATTATGTCCTCTGGTGTTATATCATTTTTTCTGTAAAGTGAGCAATATGTGCGCCAATCTCTCCGGGTTCATTCTCTTCATGGTAACCTTTGATTCTTTGTAACGATGGTGATCGTTTCGACTATCGCATACAGTTCTTTGTTTACCTCAGGTTTGCCTATCATCCCTCGGACACTTTCTTAGGTCTCAAAATCTTTCTGGGTAACTTCCTCTTCTTTTTCTCAATCGGCATATCTTCCATTTTTGTTGGTGTATCTGCAGCGTAAAGACATACCGGTCAGATTGCTACACACTAGTGTCTTTTTAGCCTGGTAAGAGATGGATTTGGATGTGTATAACCTGTCACTTTAAATGCCAATTCCATCTTCCTTGCTCTCTTCCCCAGTGCTTCCTTTTCATTGTCATTCAGGATAATGTTCTCATCAAAGTATTTACATTTCATGGTCCTCCAGACATTTCCTTAAGCCGTCTCAATGCTGTGAGTGGAGTCTATCTTTTTCTTCTTACTAATTTGTTATGTCTAAGCCTGTTTCCATTCATTCGACCAGTTCAGGAATGGAATGAATGAAGCCCCCATCTAGCGCCGAGGATAGGAATATTGCCGGCTGCCGAAGCCTATCGCACTCCTCTGGGCAATGATTAATGAATGATTGATGAAATGAAATGATATTGGAGAGTGTTGCTGCAATGAAATATGACAGGGAAAACCGGAGTACCCGGAGAAAAACCTGTCCCGACTGCGCTTTGTTCAGCACAAATCGCACGTGGATGTGAACTTCGGATCCCAGCGGTGAGAGGCCGGCGCGCTGCCGCCTGAGCCACGGAGTAGTACAACGTTTCTTCTTTTCTCCCCAATCTCTCTTCATTCGTTCACTGAGTTATCTTGCGCGTTTTTCTGTCCATCCTGTGCATTTTCTTTTAGGCTTCTCTGCGCACTAAACTTCTAAATTTTGTTGTATGTTGAATGGTTTCTTCAGTACACAAATGTCCGACTCGTTTGCTGAATGGTCAGCGTACTGGCCTTCGGTTCAGAAAGTCCCGGGTTCGATTCCCGGCCGGGTCGGGGATTTTAACCTTCATTGGTTAATTCCAGTGGCCCGGGGGCTGGGTGTCTGTGCTGTCCCCAACATATCTGCACCTCACACACCACACATAACACTATCCTCCACCACAATAACACGCAGTTACCTACACATGGCAGATGCCGCCCACCCTCATCGGAGGGTCTGCCTTACAAGGGCTGCACTCGGCTAGAAATAGCCACATGAAATTATTATTATTATTATAGTACACACATTTCTTCTAGATCTTTTCACCAAGCCGGGCTGAGTGGCTCAGACGGTTAAGGCGCTGGCCTCCTGATCCCAACTTGGCAAGTTCGATCCTGTCTCAGTCTGGTGGTATTTGTACGTACTCAAATACGTCTGCCTCGAGTAAAAGCTCCTACTGGACTAAATTCCGGTACATCAGCGTCTCCGAAAACCGTAAAAGTAAGTAGTGGGACATTAAAAAAACAATAACATTAAAAAGATCTTATTTCCACTAACCAATTGTTGCAGTTCTTCACGGATAGTAGCAGGTTTAGAAGTTTGTCAGCCTGTTGTTATCCATTCCTTACAGGTGTGCGTAGAATGTTAATTTTTTCTGTGATTTCTTTTTTTTAAATCCAAATTCCATTTTCGTGTTTTGTTCCTTGGATTTTTCTGAGAATTGTTCTCTCTTGTTTTTTGAGGTTCTTTATTTGTGACGCGCCGTCAGTTACTAGGGTTTTGTTTGCATGGATGCCTCTGGTTTGATGTCTGTGTTGTAGTGTCGTAATTTTGTATTTTTTTGTTACATCTGGCCGTAGGACCATTTCTTCGAGGGCTTTCGTGATGGTAACGTACGAGGGAATTTTTTATTTTGGTTTCGAGTCGAAATTGTTATGTAGAGTCGTCCATTCATTGTAAGTGACCGTAGAAACGAGCCCTGCCTTTGTCCATTGTGTCCATGATTTTCTCTATCTTAGAGTAGATTTATGCCTGGATTTTCTTATGGAGATCCCGTTTTTTGTAGTTTAGACCAAGTATCTTGCGGAAAATCTTTCTCTCTTATTTGGTTTAACTTAGCGAGTGCACATTTCTGAGAGAGGAATAGGAATTCTGACGCATAGATAGATAGATAGTGTTGTACGTAGTTTGATGTTCTTCGATGTTTGACATTAATTATTTCATCTTTTCAAAGGATATACGCAAGCCTGTTTGTTTTGCTACAACTTTCAGGACATTAATTTCTTCTTCTTCTTCTTCTACCGCTTTTCTCACATCTCTGAGGTTGCGGGTGCGAACTGTGTTGCACAAGTGGATTTGGCCCTGTTTTACGGACGGATGCCCTTCCTGAGGCCAACCTTATGGAGGGATGTAATCACTATTGCGTTTTTCTGTGGTGGTTGGTAGTGTAGTGTGTCGTCTGAATATGAAGAGGAGAGTGTTGGGGCAAACACAAATATCCAGTCCCCGAGCCAGAAGAAGTAATCACACGCGATTAAAAACCTCGACCACCGGGCGAGTTGCCCGTTCGGTTAAGGGGTGCTCAGCTGTGAGCTTGCATCTGGGAGATAGTGGCTTCGAATCCCACTGTCGGCAGCCCTGAAGATGGTTTTCCGTGGTTTCCCATTTTCACACCAGGCAAATGCTGGGGATGTACCTTAAGTAAGGCGACGGCCGCTTCCTTCCCCCTCCTAGCCCTTTCCTGCCGTATCGTTGCCATTAGACTTATCTGTGTCGGTGCGGCGTAAAGCCACAAGCAAAAAAAAAAAAAAAAAAAAAAAAAAAATCCTCGACCTGGTCGGGACCCTCCGAACGGAAGGCCACAAACGCTCACCATTCAGCTAATGAGTCGGACACATTGATTTATTATTATTATTATTATTATTATTATTATTATTATTATTATTATTATTATTATTATTATTATTCGTTTTGCGCATTCCCGTTGCATGTTATTAGATAGTTTGATGGCTTTCTCCTTCTTACATTTCCAAAATTCCTTCATGAGTACGCCATGTTGTTCCTTGCATTCTTCTGATCATTTGTGTGATTATTAACAGCTGGATATCTGTATCATCATCTTCAATTAGCTCTTCATCTGCTGTGTGAATATCAGTGTCAGTAATTTCTGTTTAGTACGTACCGGGCGAGTTAGCCATGCGGTTAGAGGCGCGCGGCTGTGAGCTTGCATTCGGGAGATAGTGGCTTCGAATCCCACTGGCGGCAGCCCTGAAGATGGTTTTCCGTGGTTTCCCATTTTCACACCAGGCAAATGCTGTGGATGTACCTTAACTAAGGCCACGGCCGCTTCCTTCCAACTCCTAGGCCTTTCCTTATCCTGTCGTCGCCATAAGACCTATCTGTGTCGGTGCGACGTAAAACCACTAGCAAAAGAAAAAATGTTTAGTACGTTGCTCTTTGTAGTTTACGGTAAGTTTTTGGCACGTTTCCTTCCCTTCAAAGCCTCTTCAAATTCTCCGCTTACTTTTTTCATCGACTTTTCCATGCAACATTTCATTGTTATAGATTCTTATGGTATTTTTAGAGACATGTTGATCAGGGTCTACATGTTTTAATATTTTAAATAAGTACAAAATTTCTTGGGTCATTCACTGCTTTCTTTCTTCCCGTTTTCTTTTTCCTACGATTTCTGTGGAAGCTTTTCCTAAGCCACTTATATTATCCCTTCATCTTTCCTCTTTTCTACCTGTTCTGTCCATCAGCCTTTGCTGCTTATAATCATCCCTAGGCAATTAGTTACACGATATGATTCTTAGAGTCAAACCCGAAAAATCAGCAAGCAACATATTGTTACTAGCAAGGTGTAACAGTGTTATTTTTGTTTCTTTTCGACCTCTTGAAAGCGAGTTAAATGGAGGGTAAAATAACAATAGGCGGGAGCGCTCCCCCTTCCCTCCCTGCACCCTCACAACCCAAGGTCCATTCCCTTACTGCAACGTTAATAGCTTAAGTCGCCACTCAGACAAGCTGTACATTCAACTGCGTAACATGCGGGAAAATCAATATTACACTATCATATGCACTGTGCATAGATCTTCACACGACGTAAGAAACGACCATGGAAACCGAACTGAATCTGGCATTGCTGTTAGGAATCGTGTCAGCTTTACGTTTTCATACCCGACTGTGAGTGTACGAAATTAGTGATGGGATAATCGAATAATTTTAATAATCGAATAACCTCCATCCCATTATTTAGATAATCGAATAAATAATCGAAAAACTAATTCAATGAGTTTCAGATATCATTCAGTTGTATCACAGAATATTCCGATGAATCATAAATCAATTTTTCGGTTTAAGTGTGTCGGATGGATAATCGATTGGAATAAGCGAACTCAGAAATACTTCACCTGAATGAAGACTTGATGACCATAGATATATCGGCCAAAAATCACGGATTAAAATTAAACCCATCAAAATCCCAGGCAATAATTATTGGTTACCCTAAATTACTTTGCAAACTCAATCGAACAGTGTTACCACAGTTGTCCATAAATGGTACTCTCATACAGTATAGCCAAATCTAAGAAATCTTGGTATAATATTTGACGAATATCTGTCTTGGTCTGCCCAAACTATATCTGTGTGTAGAAAAATATACGGAGCGCTACACTGTCTCAGTAAATTCAAATTCACTTCCCCTTTTAAACTAAAGAAAATTCTTGTGGAATCACTCGCATTACCTCATTTTGATTATTGCGATATAGTTTACAACAAACTACGAGTAGACTGGGGAAGGAAATTACAGTGTGCTCAGAATGATTGTGTAAGATTTATCTGTGGACTTCGTTACGCTGACTATGTCACACGTCTTAGACACGGCTCGAGTGGCTTCGCCTGCAAGAACAACGCACACTTCATACTCTTTGCTTTTTGCATAATATTCTTAGAACTTCTCAACCAGCCTATCTCCGTGATCGCATCCCGATCCTGCAACAGCATGTGTTTATCCCATCCTGTACACAGAACAGCAATCTACACGAAATCATTCACCGTTACCGCAGCCCGACAATGGATTCTCTTACCAGTGGACGTCAGAAGCATGTCCAACGCTCAGCTTTTAAACATGCCTGTGTCGAAATACTAGGTAAACATGCATGAATCATCAAATTATGCCCTGAAAACAAACACCTCCTCCTATTGCCTCTTCATTATTATTTCCCTCTTCCTTTCACAGATATTATTCTTCATTATCTTCTTTTTCTTACTAATCCTTCTCTTCACCTCTCAATTGAAGGCGATATTTCGGTGTGATGTAGAAATGTATACATTTTCTAAACTTCCTCTAAAGTAGTAGTTGTTTTTTTTTTTTTTTGCTAGGGGCTTTACGTTGCACCGACACAGATAGATCTTATGGCGACGATGGGATAGGAAAGGCCTAGGAGTTGGAAGGAAGCGGCCGTGGCCTTAATTAAGGTACAGCCCCAGCATTTGCCTGGTGTGAAAATGGGAAACCACGGAAAAGTAGTAGTTATAGCACTCATTATTCATATATTTTAATGTAGTCTACGTACGATGTGTATTGTATAGATGATATGACTTTTTTAAGTGTGGTTACTTTTATTAATACTATTACTGTTTTTATTGTTAGTCCGACTCGTTGGCTGAATGGTCAGCGTCCTGGCCTTCGGTTCAGAGGGTCCCGAGTTCGATTCCCGGCCGGGCCGGGGATTTTAATCGCTTCTGATTAATTCTTCTGGCTCGGGGACTGGGTGTATATGTCCGTCCCAACACTCTCATCATCTTCAGACAACATACTACACTACCAACCACCACAGAAACACGCAATAGTGCTTACATCCCTCCATAGAGGGTTGGCGTCAGGAAGTGCATCCGACCGTAAAACAGGGCCAAATCCACATGTGCGACACAGTTCGCACCCGCGACCCCACAGGTGTGGGAAAAGCGGCAGGAAAAAAAAGAAACTGTTTCTATTGTTAACATTATCATATTATGATCATCAGTAGTTATTATTAAGTGTTCTAGGTTAAGCCTGGTTAAGTGTAAGAAAGAGAGTACATCCCGAACTTTGCCAGAACAAATAAAACATGAATTATTATTATTATTATTATTATTATTATTATTATTATTATTATTATTATTATTATCATCATAAATGTTGAAACTAAATGAGTGAATTAACTGTCTTAATAACATCACTTTTCTTTCGAATGCAGTTCCGAATGAATAATCGAAAAAAATATCCAATGGAAAAAATCACTATTCGAGTGTCTCATTGTTTCGAATGGAGTTTCGGGTGGATAATCAAAAATTAATCGAATGGAAAAAATATTCACTATTCGATTGCCTCATTCATTCGAATGAATAATCGAAAAATAATGGAATGGGAAATATAATCGAATAAGCGATTATTTTGTATCCGATTATCCCATCGCTATACGAAAGCTTCTTCTCAGTCCTCTGTTGCCAATTGGCTTTGAGACCACATTTAGCTCCACACCTTGTTAGATTTAAATGTTGAGAACATTTCTTAGCAAACAATGTAGGGGTCCTCATACAATGAAAAACGTAAAACTAAGCAATTTCCTCAATTGTGCCGAAAGTTGAAGGGATAAAGGACCCGGAAAAGTTTCAAATTATGAGTCTCTATCAAACTAGAAGAGAATAAATTTCGAAAAACTTCCGGCCTAAATGCAGTTTCGGAAAAACAGCCTAAAATCGCTTGTTCCTTTGCTCGTTTTCTTTTTGATTCACCTGCTTGCCAAATTCACGTATTTACATAATGCTTTATGTAACGTGTTTCTTGGTTCAGTACCCTCAGGTCTTTTTTTGATTTTTTGAAAAATGTCCACACCGAATGTAGATCTAAGGCAGGGCCTCTCAAACGCCCAAAATCTCAGGCGTGCAAACTGCGGCGCAGAGGTCCTGAGCACAGTGCATCGGTCCTACTCGGCTCGGCTCGGACCAGCGAGTCGTCTCGGAGCGACTCGTCTAAGCTCGGCTCAACTCGGCTCGGATTTGGAGCGCTGCGGAGCAAGTGAGAAAGAGGGAGACAGGCGGAGCGACCGACACAGGTGTGGGCGAAGAGAGAGACAGCGCTATTGCTCCAAAGTGAGGGGTGGGGGTCTGCACTCTGGTCAAGCCAGCGAAGTCTTCTTTTGCACCGTGCACAGCAATGCACTGGTGCATGCACCCTGAGGGGCCCTGTTCTGAGGGCTTAAGTGAAACTCTGCATTCACTCACATTGGTGCTCGTAGTGGTAGATAAAGGCAAACTGCTGATCTAATCGACCGGATAACTATGATTAAGAAAAGGATAGTAATTTTCAGGAATAAATAAAGAATATATTCTCATGCTTTAATGAATTTTTTACATAACATTCTCAACTCATTTCCCTAGAATGTTGAGTTGGTGGATTTCTTCTTACCGAACAAGTTGACTGCGCGGTGGGGATCGCGTAGTCTTGAACTATGGGTTGGAATCCCTCCGTCGGCATATTTGAAGATGGATTTACGAGGTTTTCCACTTCACATCAGTCAATACATTGCTTTAGGCCACGGTCACTAATTTCTCTTTCTTTTTGCGTCGCCGCAAACCATCTACAGGGTGAACACAAAATCCCATTACCTGTATCAGAACTATAACGAACTATAACGACAAAAAACTTAGGGATGTTCTTCGTGTTATGTTAAGAATGATAGTGCAATCGGATTGGAGGAGGACATTTTTTTCTTTTCGAAAAAATGAGGTTACTTTGTACTTCCGGGCACGCGATTCAAACTGACAAACTTGCCATATTTGCTATGCTAGAGAGACAGCCTCTGCCTCTTGCTGTGCGTCAGAGGAAGGAAGGGAAGGGAGGGGAAGTGGGAAGTGGGAGACAGCGGTAATGCTCGGTGCGAATACACAACAAGTATCTTGGTCGTTTCGCATAGTCGCTTTCCAGCCCCGGTACAGTTTGTTCTGCACAAATTGACTACTATGCAAACCTCGTAAAAGAGAAGATAAACTTGTACCAAGAACACAGGCAGCTTTCCAGGTCGTTCGTGATACATCGCACTTCCTGTGAACCGAGCATCGAAGTGGGAGGTGGGGGGGGGGGCCATATTGACCATCTACTGTAATCAAACCATCGCACGTATTGTTTCCTTCGTTCAGTATTTCATTCCATTTACAATGTTTGAAGGAATAAACAACAGTGTTCTCCCCAGAAATTTTCGTTATCTGAGTGGCAGGAATGAGTAGCCAGGCGGGGAATACTACTTAAAAAATAAATGATAAACTTTCAACTTATTCCCCTCAGGCCATTAACAATAATATTAGACAGGTAAACGTTAGCTACAAAAATGAACTATTTTATAGTTATCACGAAGAAGACGTAACACAGTAGTTTGAACTTCTAGTGTTTATCTCTCGTTCATAGTCACTCGGTTGCTGTGGAGAGCCAGATGGGTTTGTTACGTCCTGCGGAATCGAGTGCTCGCCTGCGATTCCTCGCTAATCCAGACACCATTCCCGCACGACACGGCGCGATGTGATAAGCTGAACTCCGATGTAACTCGCGCAATTATGCTGATAATAATGAAGATTTTTCATTTAAATAAACAGTTTTACAGTGTTTACATTTTAATTTCGAACACACAATGACTGAAATATGTGTAGTCTTCGAAACTCAGGAGGCAGCGCGCCGGCCTCTCTCCGCTGGGCTCCATGGTTCAAATCCCAGTCACTCCATGTGAAATTTGTGCTGGACAAAGCGGAGGCGGGACATATTTTTCTCCGAGTACTCCAGTTTTCCCTGTCGTCTTTAATTCCAGCAATACTCTCCACTATCATTTCATCTGTCAGTCATTAATCATTGCCCCAGAGGAGTGCGACAGGCTTCGGCAGCCGGCACAGTTCCTATCCTCGCCGCAAGATGGGGGCTTCATTCATTCCATCCCTGACCTGGTCACTGACTGGAAAACAGGTTGTAGGTTTTCATGTTCATCCTTCCTGACGTCAATCTCATCAGAGAAGTTAATGAGATGAATGGCGTGATATATGATTGTAGGAAAGGAGAGGGTGAAATTCGGTGCCGGCACATAGCCTACTCCTGTCGTAGAGCACCAAGGGGCCTGCTCAAGACTTAACGTCCCCTACCGCTACCTCCTACTCTCTGCAAATTGTTGGATACTTTGTCTTGCGACCGTGTTAAGATCTACTTTGTAGAAGTGTGATCGGCAATGCCTAAGGAAAAACCTTCCAGTCCTAATGATTGAAGCAGTGGATCACTGGAGATCCCAATTTCGCTATCGATGGAAGGCTAGTCTTCTGCCAAGCTTTAAATTCATTTTTCCCGTTTATCTTCTTGTGATCGAACACTAGGACTGGATAACTTTGTAGGATGAATAGATCTATTATTAAATGTATATAAGCTCTGTTTATTTGCAACGCTATATAATTCAGACCTTGGACGATGAGGAAATTGTCTGTGTAAGAGAAGCCCAGAAATCATGTCTTCCCCATCGGTTCGATCAGATTTGGCGTTTCTGCAGCTGCCAGGAGCCATCACAGAATTAGAGAGAATGTCATGCTCCTCGTTGAGTCCATCAGGATATTTTTAACCATTTACTTTACGTCGCACAAACAGAGAGAGCTCTTGGTCTTATGGTGAGGATGGGATAGGAAAGGTCTAGCGGTGGGAAGGAAGCTGCCACGGCCTTAATTTTGCCTGGTGTGAAAAATGCGAAATCACGGAAAAACAGTCTTCAAGACTGTTGATAGTGGGGTTCGGAACCACTATATCCGGAATGCAAGCTCACAGCTTCGCGACTCTAACCGCACAGCGAACTCGTACGGTAGGATTTTAAAAGAAGTTAGGGGAAGTCTTGAGCATACATCTGGGATGATAGCCGCTGATAAGGGCCTGGAACGAAATCCAGGATGGAAAGAGATATTAAAACTATCCATTGAGCTGCGAGGCGAGGTAGGTAAAGCATTAGACCTAAATCCAACGATGCTGGGAGATGCTTATCACCGTACAGAAACATTCTCCATGATAATAAAACACCATTGTTACCTCAAAATATTGAAAATATCTTAGTTGTAAAGTCCTTCCATAGTCATTGAGTGTAGGCTACTCTTAAATTATAATTACTGTAATGATTTTATTCCTATTTGGTTGCTTATTTTACACAATGGTGCGTATTTTCGTGCCTATATTGTCTACTTTTAGTGCCTATATGCCTGCCTATTTTACACCTTTGTAGAGATGAGCAGTTTAAATATGTGGGATCGACAGCCACCTACGTAAACGATATATACTATGAAATTAAACCGCAATTAATAACAGCCAACAGGACCTATTTTGTTTTAACAAGACTTTTCTCCTCAAGGCTCTTGCCTCTTACCACCTGTGCTTGCTTACATATGCCTCGGAAACTTGGCCATTAACAGCAGAAGATACTGGAATGCGAAACGCCTTCGAACGAAAATTCGGCTCTATCTGTGAAAGAGGACCATGGATGTTGTTGTTATTGTTATTTGATTCATCAGTCTATTGACTGGTTTGATGTAGTTCTCCATGCCACCCTATTCTGTGCTAACCTTTTAATTTCTACATAACTGCTTCATCCTTCATCTGCCCTAATCTGCTTGTCATATTCATACCATGCTCTACCCCTACCGTTCTTACCCCCTATACTTCCCTCAAAAACCAACTGAACAAGTCCTGGGTGTCTTAAGATGTGTCCTATCATTAAATCTCTTCTTCTTGTCAAATTTACCCACAACGATCTCCTCTCATCAGTTCGATTCAGTATCTCTTCATTCGTGATTCGATCTATCCATCTCACCTACAGCATTCTTCTGTAACAACACATTTAAAACGCTTCTATTCTCTTTCATTCTGAACTAATTATCGTCCATGTTTCACTTCCATACAATGGCACGCTCCAGACGAAAGTCTTCAAAAAGTTACAGTCATGAATTTATAAAGATCGACCTATTAGAAGAATAGTAAAATAAGCCAGATTGAAGTGGCCCGGATGAGTAATGTGGAAGTACCTTAAAAGATATTAAATGGAAATCTAGGGGAATAGAGAGGACGAAGTCGACTGAGAACCAGACATTCGGAAAATGATCTATAGAAATTGGAAAGTTTTAGCGTTAAATCGAGATAAATGGCGGAAGATAATTGAAGAGGGCAAGTTTTACTATGAACTGTAGAGCCATAGTAAAAAATGCTTGCCTATTTGAACTGTTTTTAGTTACTTGGAACTTGACTGGACAGGCAGGCGCCCTATTCTGAATCTATATAAAGCTATAAAAACCATGGAAATTAATATTGATGGTACTACAAGAGATGCAAAAATTCTAAAAGGAGTACGACAAGGCTGCCTACTGTGATCATATCTCTTTGACCCATTCATAGAAAATGGTTATGGAGAAATGAAAGAGCATACATACTAAAGAGGTGAATTTTAATGGTATTCAGATGCACGCGTCCGCTTTGCACATGATATTGCTATCTCAGCTAATTCTGAAAAAGAATATGAGTAAGATGCTAAGAAAAATCAAGAAATCCTTAGAAAAAAATAAAAATAAGTACAAAGAAAACAAAATGCATGATAGTAGACAAAAAGGAGCCTACAAGTAGAAAAAAATTAAAATTAACTAGCACACCGATAGAACAAGTCACAGAATTCTCCTATGTGGGTAGTGTATTTGCCGGCCCCGTAGTGTAGCGGTAGCTTGCCTGCCTCTTACCCGGAGGCCCCGGGTTCGATTCCCGCTAGGTCAGGACTTTTACCTGGACCTGAGGGCTGGTTCGAGGTCCACTCAGCCTACGTGATTAGAATTGAGGAGCTATCTGACTGTGAGATAGCGGCTCCGGTCTAGAAATCCAAGAATAACGGCCGAGAGGATTCGTCGTGCTGACCACACGACACCTCGTAATCTGCAGGCCTTCGGGCTGAGCAGCGGTCGCTTGGTAGGTCCGGGTCCTTCAAGGGCTGCAGTGCCATGGGGTTTTGGGTAGTGTAATTACCTCTGATAACAGGACCTTTCGGAAATCAGGGAAAAAGTAGTGGTAGCAAACCAAGGCTTCCGAAATAAGAAAACTCGTTGCTAAACAACCAACAACCCCTACAACAATGGGAGTCAGTGATACAAAGCATATAAAGAGAGCTAAAAATGTGAAGTACCTCGGAGAGTGGATATTGGAGGACCTAAGTGAAACGATGGCTCTTGAATAAAGGAAAATCAAATTAGACAAGATCTGCCATGCCTTCAGAAAACTGTATGCCTCAAAGCATTTATCAAAGAATGTAAAACTGAGACACTATAATGCAGTAGTCAGACCATCGGTCCTCTTCGCAGCAGAATGCCTATCCCTAACTAAAAAGACCCCACTGAGAGCCCCGGAAGTGTAAGAACGGAAATTCCTGAGAAGAATAATAGGGCCAAGGATCCTACCAGATGGAAGGCGATGGTGCAAACCCAACAATAAGCTCTACTTACCAGCATCAAGAAAACCTCATAGATGCCATCAGAAGGAAAAGTCTGATTTTCTATGGACACCTACACAGAATGAATCCTAATAGATTGTCCCATAAGATCTTCAAGGTTGCTAATAAAGGCAAAGCTACTGGATTCCCCTGGACCAAGCAAGTGGACAAAGATCTTACAGAGTATTAATCAAGCCACCATAACTGACAGGAATGCAAACCTTTTAATGGTCAAAACGAAGCCTTTCTTAACATCCCTTACATCAGCTAGCCACAAAGGAGCCGGGAATTGGTCAGAGGAGCGCAGGAAAGAATTCAGAGAGAAAATGAAGGAATACTGAGCCAACAGGAAGGCTCAAGAGGCCGCTAAGAAGACAATTCAGTACGCCAGAAGAGGCAGACGACGACAAAAACACAGCTAGAACACTAGCACCGTGGTCTAAACGCAAAGGAAAAAAGAACATCTCAGTTTGAAAGACCAGAAAATCATTTCTCAAGACTCTTCTTTGGAGCGTGCTACTGTATGGATGAGAAACCCGGACATAGGGATAAAACTTGAGGCTGCCGAAATGTATTTTTGGTGAAGAATTACAAAAACAAGTTGGATGGATAAAAGAACAAATGGCCTTATAATAAAGAGCGTAAAAGAGGACCGATGTTTATTAAATACGATAAAGAGGAAAACGAAGTTCTTTTGGACACGTTCTGAGTCACGACTTTCTCCAAACCATCATTTAAGGTAAAGTATTGGGAAAGATACCCATACATCAGAAACATCGTCTGTGAAGTGGCATGTGGTTTATATAGCAACATGAAGAGGCTAGCATAAGATCGTCAGATGTGGCTACAGCGACAAGGTATTGATGATGATGATGATGATGATGATGATGATGATGATGATGATGATGATGATGATGATGATGATGAGATCCTGACCCTAGTCATGAAGTACTGATGATCTCGTTGTTCTACCCCTTAACGGAACATCACGTCCACCATGGCTAGTATCACTAGGTCTCTGAGTGGGTTAATCTGTAATCGCATTTCCAGGTAATGTCTGACCCCAATTCATTCCCAGATTACACTGCAATTGTGTTCCAAGGTGAACAGTTAATTCTAGAAAATCTGACAATAATACTGTAATCCATTGTGCGAGACAGCTTTATGTCTTATTCTTCTTTTTTATTAAATCTTGTAAACCTGTCTCCTTTGTGAGACACACCAAATACTAGGACAAGGGGAAAGAGGAGATGAAGGAGGTGGGGATGTTGAGCCGACCGGACAGTGGGTTTTAAGAAGGTTTAGCTCAGGTATAATCCAGTGGGGTCCCCCTCTCCCTCCCTCTCCTACATCGTCATTCTTAACATTTCTATCCCCCTCAGGTCTTGTTTTTACTGCTCCGTTGCCACACCGAACACAGCAGCATCAGAAGCCTTTATTCTGTTTCAGCAAAAGAAAACAACAGCACAAGTCTTTGTGAAAATAAATAATATGTGACAACATTTAACATTCATTACTGCAGCACCATCAAGCCTCTAGTCAATGTAATCGTATACGTATCTTAATTATGCAGTTTAAACATTTTTAAACAGGTTTAAATGCTCCAGTTTAAAATTGTTTTAACTACGTAATGAATACAGAAGTGATTGATTGATATCATCGCATTTGAGAGCTTGTAAATGGCCTAGTAAGTTACCTCAGGTGTTTCTTCATGAATGGCGGCCATAGTTATCTCCTGTGAAAAAGTAAAATAAGAATTCTAGTCTGCTGAAAACAATAATACTCCAAAATGTTGAAAAGTTGAGACATTATGGTGGCGAAAAAACACGTTATCAAACACAGAATGGCATATTTCGTCCTAAAAACCGAACATCTTCGGGTTCAACAAATGACAAGAAACACATTAAAAATTGTATAGTTACTGTTTTGGAAATTGAAGGGAAGTCAAACAACTGCATGCTAAGAAAATCGACACTCGAAACACATTTATCGATATAAAATGTTTACTGGCGTTAATACTCTGTTCTTAAGTTGTTTAACTACATGGTGAATATAGAATGTTTGATTGATATAATCGAATTTGAGAGCTTGTAATGGCTTATTAAGATACCTCATGAGTTTGTTCATGAATAGTGCTCATACTTACCGACTGTGTGAAAATGAATATTGTTCCCAATTGCTCGAACACGGTCGGTAATACAAAATAATGGAATGTTCACAAATAACAGTTGAAATGAAATGCGATAAATCCAGTGTGGCATGCTTTCGCCCTAACAAAAGGATATCTTCAGGTTCACAAAATCATATGGAAATTATTGTAGACACCCTGTGGATGGGGGGGGGGCGCAGACTAAGAATACACCCACAGTATTCTCTGCTGTCGTAATAGGCAACTAAAAGGGGTGATCAAGGAATGATTACATTAGAACCATGAGAACACTCTTCATTCTTCCAGCTCTTTCTTTCTTTCTTTCTTTCTTTCCTTCTTTCTTTCTTTCTTTCTTTCTTTCTTCCTTTCTTCTATTTAACTGCACAGAGTTAAATTTGTTTGTAAACTAAGAATTTCATTTCAGCACTATTTTTGTTGCGTTATATTTTAGTTTCTTTTTTCTGATGCGATTCTCATCATTTAAGTTCGTATTTATTGTGTATGTATGTTTAGTCCTCAGCCCGAAGGCTGGTTGGATCCTCAACAGTTCCGCCATCAGCTGTCATAGATGGCCTAGGCATCACTGAAGAGGCGTACTAGGGAAATGAGGAGTGAGGTAGTTTCCCGTTGCTTTCCTCACTGAGCCAGAAGTTGCTATTACACATCAGTCTGCCAAGCCCACTGAAATGCATGCACCAACTGGCCCTATGAGCAATATTTTCACACCATTCATAGCAGGGACTGGCTGCAGAAGGAATGGCATTACTAGCATTACTCATACCTCAGTCACTTTCATTTTGTCAAAGCTAAGGATAAAGCTGAGACAGATCAATGAAAGTAACAAAATTGCTCTAGCCCATACCAGAAGACATAGTTCTTCGTAATATACACCACCCCATTCCTTTTTGGATAATTTACTGTGTTAGTAATACTTTCTAATTCTATTTTAGTAGGTACAAATCTCATTGATTTTGTTACTTTGTATTGCATTACAAACTTTCTCTTGTTTGCAAACCTCAAATTGCATAGTCGATTTTGATCGTACGTGTTCAATTGATGTTCAGTTTATATTATAATTTAATTACATGCATTATTGTTCTTTTTCTCTTCTTCTTTTCGATTTTTGACATCTAAGGACCACAGAAAGTGACGCTGTGTATTAACCTTGACCATTCTTTCCTTGACTTTCAATTTGGTTCTTCATCCCTTCACTTTGCTCTTTCCTTCTCTCTTGCATCCAGGTGTTATTATTACCTTTCCTCTTCTGCTTCTTCTGGAAACGCTTGAAATTTTGTGTCAGTCTTCTGAAAGTTGTTCTGTGTTGTGTTATGTCGTCTGTTATTCCAATCTCTGTCATATATTTTTTGGATCCGTTGGTTGCCGTTCTTACTCTTATAAACATGGTTAAACACTCGTTTTGTCATCCAGCTGTTATCCATCCTCATTATGTGACCAAGAAATGTAATTCTCCTCTCTTTGATCGTGTCCGACATCCTTTCATTTTCTTCGTCCTTGTATAGATCTTTATTCCTCCTTCATTCAAACTTTCCTTCCACCGTTTTCAATGGTCCCCAGATTTTCCTCAATATTGACCTTCCCTTTTTTTTCCCTCTATATACCGTCTGTGGGTGGGAGACACAGACGAAGGATACACCCACGACATCTCTTGCCTGTCGTAAGAGGCGACTGAAAGGGGCGAACAAGAAATGATGGAATTGGAACTATGAGGTTATTTGTGATTAGTACCATCGTGTGCATTCCACAGAGGTGGGGGAGCGGGCGTGCACCGCGGTGAATTGCGTTGGTTGCCCTGTATTCACAACGGGTCTGCGTTACCTATGAGTAGTCCCACTATGTGAGGAATACCATGGGTCTGCTTTACCAGTAATTAGTACAATTATGACGGGCCGATGACCTGGATTTTTGACCTCTTTGGACAACGAGCATCATCTTGGTATATGAGGCATTTGAACTGGATTGACTGATTGTTCCGGATTCATGGTCATTTTTTCATCGTTCGTTTTAAATTTTAGTCAGTGGAGACATTATCATTTTATTTCGTTGCACGTCATACCATTAGGAGCCGATGACCTAGCTGTTAGGCCCTTTAAACAACAACAATCAACATCATCATCATTTTCTTTATCACTTCTATTTCACTGGTTTTCGTAGAGAACATTCATTGTGTATCGTACAGACTCTCTTTTTTTGATTACTATGTTGTAGTGTCTGATTTTGCTTGAAAGATTCTTTTTATTTTGGGTATCTTTGGTCGGTTGGTAAGCTAGTTCCAGTTTTCTGGATCTGTTTACTTCATTATCGATTCTATTAATCTAAATTATCTCACCTTAGTATTTAAATTTATTAAGCTTTATTCACTTTTCTCAAGCACTGTGTGTGTAAATCTCATGAATTTAGTCTTCTCAAAATATATCCAACTTTTCATGCTACTTATTCTAGAAGGTTGAGTTGTTGATGTATTTTTAGTGATATTTTTTAACATTTAGATATTTTTTTCCATGTTTTTATTATTTAACTCGCGAAATTCTTGCTTGTGTGTTTTGAAAATTGCAGTCGTGCGAAAAGGGTTTTATGTTCATTTATAAATAAAATAAAATAAATAAATCCGACACTGAGATGAATGCCGTATCATTAAAAGAAAAATACAGTCGTGAAAGCCAGGAGAGGAGGCCTCGAAAATGTTAAACTGTCGGGGTCAAAGTAGTTGAGGACGGAGTGAATATTTGGTTCCCTTCAATCGTAACATACGGCGCAGCAATTTGAAATTTTAAAATCCGTCAAATGTCGATATTGTTATTTTTTGTGCCAATCATTTTACGAGAATATGTTACGTAATATGCAATTTTAACGTGTACTCCATAATCCTTGTGGGATTAAATTTGGATTTTCTGCAGTCGCTTAAGTGCGGCCACTATCCAGTATTTGGGAGATAGTAGGTTCGAACCCCACTGTCGGCAGCCCTGAAGATGGTTTTCGGTTGTTTCCCATTTTCACACCAGGCAAATGCTGGGGCTGTACCTTAATTAACGCCACGGCTGCTTCCTTCCCGCTCCTAGCCTTTTCCTGTCCCAACGTCGCCATAAGACCTATCTGTGTCGGCGCGACGTAAAGTAACTTGTAAAAAAATGGTATTTTTCACATAGAAGAAATCATGATTAGCACTTTTATGTTGCAGTACTTCTTTCTTTAAATTAAGTATTGTATCCTTTTTTGTGGTTCTTCGTTTTACGTCGCACCGACAGACAGGTGTTACGGTGACGAAAATATAAGGAAGGGCTACGATTGTGAAGGAAGGACTGGGATTCGAACCCAACCTCTCCCGAATGCAAGCACGCAGCTATGTGGCCCAAATCGCGCGGTCAACTCATTCCTTGTTTATAATTCAGTTCGTTTTCGTATAGTTCAATGACTTGTATTACTGTGGTAGGAATATGTTTAACATTTAGAAACAACTGTTATGATTTTATTATTGAATTGTTTATTTCGAACATTGTGATTCGGCGAAGAGTATTTTGTGTTCGTTACTCAGTAGATATAAATTATTTAATTAATGAATTAATCCGACACTTCGATTCTATGCATAAAACTAAGATTTTAGTGTTTTTTCTGTTGCTCAACTAGTCTAGGCTTCATGATTATTACAATAGAAAAAAGTTGACTTCTTGCTCTTTTCGGGAGAGAGGGTGTTTCATTATCATTATCATTATCATCATCATCATCATCATCATTGGTTCCTTCCGCGCGAAGCTCATACATAGAGCAACAAGCTTCCACGAAGGAGTCCTGTTCGAAGCAACGTTCTAGATACTGGCCCACCTGATTTTAACTGTTCGTAGGTGTTCGTTAGTTTGGCGCCATGTTTTCCGTGGTCTGTTCGGCTCCCGTCTGCCTCCTGATTGCTCCCATCGCGAAGCGTTCTTCGAGTATCGTCTGTCTCCTAAGCGAATAATGTGGCCGGCTCTATAATTTTATTTGTCCAATTTTGGAAAGTATTATTTCCACTGGAACAGATGTCGCAGGCACAGAAAGATGCCTACATCACATATTTTTACGTATTCAAGATACGAATGCATTTAGGCAGTGGTGGCTCGTGATAAACTTTTCAGGAAGTTCACAACAGTTTTTTTTTCAAGTCTCAAATGTACCTAAGTATAACGCAAATCAGTAAGAAATAACATAAATAATTTCACTAAAATTTCTTTGTATGGTTGTAACTGTTCGCTCTTGTCAAAACACTTGGGGAGATGAAAGTTATTATCTTGGGACACATGAATATCAAATAAACTATTTGTGGCTTGCCCGCAAATTGCCACGCAAATAGAAACAATTAACATTCCATGGTTCCCCATTTCTCTATGTAATGCTTGGGCGCCATGGTAAAACTGTAAACCAAAATTTATATTTACTAGCATAGAGACTTATACTTAAATCACAGGGGTAGGATTTTAAATAATTAACCATTAAGTATCGCTTAAGAAAGAAAATTAACGCAATATAAAATACAAATGAATTTATTATACAAAAAAATGAGATGAATCGGAAAAGGTTCCTTAAAGCGTGGAGGAATTTAGAATTTAATTTACTGAATTTACTTATTGCTTGCTTTACCTAATTGAAGCTCACCAATTGCAGCTTCCGTTGAAGTCATCTGGTTTCCGTGGTTACTCATTCTCTTCTTCTCGATGTTGAATTTGCTCCATGGACATCCTTCCTTCCTTCTCTGATATGGTACGGGCTATTTGGACTAACACTCCCTACTTGCCGAGTCTTTAAATTAGACATTGACCCTATACTTGTAAAAACTGATCAGCGTTGATCGTATGAGGAGAAAATTCAGAGATATGAATTTTTCCATATTAGTAGAAATCTCAATTCAACTGGGCTATACTATTTATACGGTACAGACTTGTACCAAAATTCCATAGACTTGAACTAAACATAGTTCTTCGTCCATAGTATTTACTGAAAATAACACAAGCCGTAAGCTTGTTTCGTATCACGCAGATCCGATAACATTACCGCAGCTGAGTACTGTATCGAAGCGATAACACATTGTACAAAAATAACTCTGTCGCGGAGCGACCACACACTGTTTCAAAAATCAAATCACGTCGTTCAAAGTAGATGTTCACAGTAGAAGTAGTAGTGATGGAGTATCGTAGTTAGGTTGTAAGGTTGTAAGGTCGTAAGGTCCCGTTCTCGTGTAGAGAATCAGTATATATCCGGGCTCACCCCCACTCTTGGTAACAGTTCAATCTCAAAACTCATATACAACGAAGTATCTGATTCGATAGATCGAAGCATCAACTCCCCTTCCCTTCTTCCTCGACAAGTCCAGAAGGCGTGGCGATGATATAGCTGACCAGCTTGCAAGCCTCGCGCACGGGTCGCTGTTTACTAGCCTTGGTCATAAAATAAACCCATGACGCACGCAAAATCCCAAGCTTCCGTATACACAAACATGAGATGAAATGAAAACAACTATGTCTCAACATATTGACCGTATTTACAGCATAATGAATTCTTATCCTACATAATATAATAATTTAAATAATAAAACAATGTTATCATATATTCAATAATTCATGAATATATACCCAGGTATGAAAATAATACATGATAAATTAACTAAAAGAGAATACAGGGGAATGATATGGTGGTTGATGGGGAGTTTATAAAAATAAGGCATTTACAGAAGTCGCAAATACATGTTTATTGTGTGAAAAGGAGTTAGGAAATGCACATTTCTTGAGACAGTGTGAAAGTACAAGAGCATTACGTGTTAAATACTTGGAAGCGGAAGAGATAAAAAAAATGGAAAGAGAATCTGAGTACTATACTCTTGTCAAATTAATAAACAGGGAATGGAGAAGGCCAGGGAAACTATCAAAATTATTCACAATTATAAAAAGCTTGTGGGAGAAAAAAATGAAATTAGTGCATGAGGGAAGGGGCACATGCTGCTGAAAAAAATATGATGAAACAGCGTAATCAGCACGAGTACACATGGTTAAAAGGATATTATGGGACACTTAAGCTACACATACAGGAATGCATGCTAGTATTTCAGGATGAACCAAGTCTCGGCTCTCCTACTTCGGACGACCGAAGTTGGAAGAGGGAGACTCCAAATCGACCAGTTACACGTACAATGAATAAGAAGTTTAAAATTGATTATAGTCAGTAGAAGAAAACATACGGAGAGTAGTTATCTCTGAAGTATCATCTCTGTATGGGTTAATAATAACGAAGTTTTGTAATCATGTATGTACATAAAACAACTTTGATTCACAGATATGGAACATTACATTAACTCACTAATAACTAAGGGCGACAATAATTATAAGTTTAGTATTATTTTCGTTTTTCATATCTGTTCAGTTTTGTTCCCTTGTTCCTTAGGTATTGTTGTTTGTCTGCCTGTTTTATTTTCTTTGGTTTTGTTAGTTAGTTTGTTTTGGCTACCTTCTAATGAGATTGTTGGTTGTTTGTTTGCCCGTTTTATTTTATTTTATTTTGGTTTTATTTTAGTTTGGTTTTGTTAGTTTATTTGTTTTTGGCTGATGACGTACAGTGGAGTTGGAAGAGGCGGGGATAGGCCTGACCTATCTCAAGCTAAAGTGTTGATTCGGTACGTCTGTACATGTAAAGTAGAGTAAAGTAGTGAATAGTGTTAGGTTAGAGGAAGTAAGTTGTCAATGAGACAGTGAAAGATGAGCCGAGTTATGGAATCCGTCTCGGCAGTGAAATATAGGTGTGATAGCCTACATGTAGAGCTAGGCAATCCGCTCACATGTGGGTTGTTACAGGAAGGAGTGGTGAGGAAATAACATTGACAGCTTAAAGGGTCTATGAGGTATCGGTTTCCGAGCCTCATGAGACATGTCTGGTCGTGACATCCCAGGGAAGGGTGGTAGCAGTTCCTCACCAGGGGTGATGTCGCGGCCAGACAGATTTAGGATAGATTTAGTATATATTCATGTAGTAAAGTAGTTAGTTTAGTTAGGTGGTGTGTTGCATGTGGAGCTGGCGATCCGCCCATGTGCAAGATGCTACAAAGTAGATTTAGAAGTATTTAAGTAGTATATTCATGTAGTAAAGTAGTTAGTTTAGTTAGGTGGTGTGCTGCATGTGGAGCTGGCGATCCGCCCATGTGCAGGATGCTACAAAGTAGATTTAGAAGTAGTTAAGTAGTAAGTAGTTAGTGTCTAGCTATAAATAGTCTGTGAGTGTTTATTTTGTTGGAACATTGTAACTGGGCGAAAGCCTGTTATGTTCAGTTCAATAAATTCAATTCATTCATTCATATATTCAATATGATTCCAGAAAGCCTTGATTACAAATGATTGACGTTGAATAAATATGTTATTACAAATAATTGCCGATGGCGGATAAACTTGACATCAAATTATATCGCGTAAAATGATATAATATTAAATTAGTAGGGCTGGAGAAGCCTGGACGGTTACATGGTTCTTTCACCACACATAATGTGATAGAACCTCTATAACCAAGGATCCGTTTTATCTGAAACTAACGTGTGAGTCTACAACAAAACTAAAATTACTACTACAATTAAAATGTTTTTATTTCGTATCCTGATCTGATGGGGTAATATGATCCTCCTCGAGCAGGGCCTCTCAGGGTGCATGCGCGTGGTGCATGCACTGTGCACGGTGCAAAAGACGACTTGGCTTGGTTGACCAGAGTGCAGACCCCCCACTCCTCGATTTGGAGCAATAGCGCTTACTCTCTCTTTCCTCACGCCTGTCTCGCTCGCTCCGCCTGTCTCCCTCTGCCCCACTTGCGCCGTAGCGCTCCAAATCCGGGCTGACTTGAGCCGAGTATAGGCGAGTTGAGCCGAGCTTAGCCGAGTAGCCCAGAGACGAAGCGTTGATCCGAGCCATGCCAAGCGGCAGCGATGCACAGTGCACGGAGCTCTTGCGCCTCGCTCTGCACGCGTGAGATTTTGGGCGTTTGAGAGGCCCTGTCCTAGAGGGTGACGTCTTCTGTCAGGCCAGGAGCTGTATTGCGGTGGTGGTGAGAGGGGGGCGGCCGTGTTCTATAAAAGAAACTGTTGCGGCATTCGTCTTAATGAGGAGATAGGACGAATTCAAAATTGAATGTGTTGATCGCTCACGGGCTAGCGACATTAGAGCGAAGGAACCAATGTAGTTTTACAACGAACGAACGAACTAATTATTCGCATGCAGGGCGAGTCCTGTAAGAGTTGCCGTCCTTCCTGCATGCCCCATGTCGGTAAACGAAGGAGCGGTCCCCGTCACACCGTTCCCATTCGCCCGGAGAAAACCCATCAACGTCGATGAAAAGATAATCAAAAATTAAAAATAATTAAACTCACCTCTTCGTATCCTTCAGTTTTATTTCCAGCTCTCGCACTGAAATTGCCCATAAGCACTGCCCTTGCTGTTGACCCTGACAACGATGTTACTCAGTGCTTCATAAAGCTTGTCAACATCATCCTTATCTTGACCCTCACATGGTGAATACACTGAGACAATTCTCGTCCTATCTACCCATATCAGTCGCTCTTTTACCTGCCTAACAGAAACTATGTTGCGTGCAATGGTATTCCTGCTGAACGGTCCTACCCCACAGTTTTTTCTTTGCTTTAGGTCACACTGACACATGGCGAGTCTTATGTCGACGATTGGGTAAGGAATGGCTAGCAGCGGAAAGGAAGCGGCCGTGACCTTAATTAATGTGCAAGCCCCAGCATTTGCCTGGTGTGAAAATGGGAAGCCACGGAAAACAATCTTCAGGGTTGCCAACAGTTATGTTAGAACCCTCTATCCCCCAATGCAAGTTGATAGTTGCGTGACCAGAATCACGCAACCACTTGCAAGCTTCCTTCCCGTTTTAAAACCTGTTAAGAATAGCCTAATTTTTTACCCATCTCTTCCTCGTTATCCTGCCTTACCCGAATATCATTAACTCCTAACACATCCAGTTGCATACTCTTTTCAACTAGTTGTACTTTCCTTTTTCCATAAGCACCATTAATATTGATAGCTTCCCATCTAATTCTGTTTCGGTCGCCAAGTTGTTTCCAAAGAGTGCCTCGCCTGTCAAACGGAAGTGGGCCTCCGTTAGTCCCATAGGTCCGAGACTTGCTTAAAATGTTCTGAGCTCGGTAAATTCTGAGAGCAGGATGCTACCTTACTCACTCATAATCCCAGTGAGAATCTCTCCTCTAACGCCCGAGCACAAGGAGGGCCATGACTTAAGAATATGTCCGAGATGTCCACTCTTATTCCAAGAAATGTTGTATCCCAACTTTAAGGACCACTTACTGGGCCACTCAGCTGTTGCCCATGGTTCACGAATTAGGACGTGACTACAGTAAACCCCACCACGAACCACATTCATAAACATATGACAACGTGTTAAATGCTACTAATGAGAAATCAAATATCTCTTTAAATAGAAATCACAGCCCCATAGTTGTAGCATTGTCTCTGGATCCTCACTAGGGCGGCTATTTGAAACCTCATCTATGTATGTGAGTGTTCATGACGCAATAAGTCGTAATTCTTGTAGCTCGAGTTCCACGTAAAGCTCTTTTGACCGAGCAAGAGATTGCACGCTTTGGCTCACCTAGCTATCACCTTTCATTCGGGAGATAGTGAGTTCGAACCCCACTGTCCGCAGCCCTGAATAGGTTTTTCCTTGGTTTCCCATTCTCACACCAGGCAGATGCTGGTTACGGTCACCTCCTTACCACTCCTAGCCCTTTCCTATCCCATCATCGCTGTAAGACCTATCTATGTCGGTGAGATGCAAAGCAAATTATATATTTTTTAAAAAATACGAGCGAGTTGGCTTTGCGTTGAGCTTCAATTCAGGAGGTGAAATGAAATGTCGTATGGCTTTTAGTGCCGGGATATCCCAGGACGGGTTCGGCTCGCGAGGTTCAGGTCTTTCTATTTGACTCCCGTAGGCGACCTGCGCGTCGTGATGAGGATGAAATGATGATGAAGACAACACATACACCCAGCCCCCGTGCCATTGGAATTAACCAATTAAGGTTAAAATCCCCGACCCGGCCAGGAATCGAACCCGGGACCCTCTGAACCGAAGGCCAGTACGCTGACCGTTCAGCCAACGAGTCGGACAATTCAGGAGATAATGGATTCGAGCTACATTGTCGACAGCCCTGAATCTAGTTTTCCGCGGTTTCTCATTTTCACACCGAGCAAATGCTGGGGCTGTACCTTAGTTAAGGCCATGGCCGCTTCTTTCCCATCCTAGCCCTTTCCTATCTCAACATCCCCATAAGACTTATCTGTGTCGGTGCGACGTAAAGCAAAATAGCAAAAATTAACGGCTTTCCTTCAAGTTGAAATAATTGAACCCTTACACTCAAATTAACAGCAGAGGTGTAACTGTCAAAGGACTGCCTAGCTGAGCCTGTCCAGGCATCCCTAATTCTTCCAGAAGAACATGAGTTCGATGCCTGATAAGAAAACCTTTCAGTGTCATCTTTTTCCCGCTAACATCGTGCTCGCCTTCTTAGGGACAGAAGAACAAGACTGTAGTACCGGCGTCTTGTCATAAATACAATAATTTACTGTCATGCTCGTATATTTGACAACATTGTAGAAGCTGTCCTCTTCTGTCTCAGTCTGGCGCCCTCTCCCTCCTTAATATTTTCATGGCCTCCTTTACAACCCCCATTCCCCTTCTGTACCTTGATCCTAAATTCAAAGCCTCCTGCGCTCTGCTAAACCCGCACGCCCCTTAGATTTACCCTAGATAATCCTCTTACCAGCACAATGGACGTACTGAAACATGTGAAAACATCGCTCTCTAAACGGTCCGAGTGGGCTCCACTGGAGTAACGTGGGTTTTATTGTCGGAACCAATGATTAAGGAGTCACGTCTGAACTTATAAATCAAGGAAATACTCTTACAGCCGATTTAAGTTACCTGTCTAGAAAGCTAGGAATACCAGCCGAGAGGATTCGTCACCTAACCACGCGATACACAGTAATCCACAGGCCTTCTGGCTGAGCAGCGATCGCTTAGTAGGCCAAGGCCTTCCAGACTTATAAATGCCATTGGAGATTGGTTTTAGCTTTAAGTCACTGACAGTGCAAGTGAAATTTGCTCAGTGCAGCTGTATCTTGTGCTTCGTGAATAAATAAATAAATAAATAAATAAATAAATAAATAAATAAATAAATAAATAAATAAATAAATAAATAAATAAATAAATAAATAAATAAATATTTGGAATGTGGCCCATCTTAGCCGACAGTACAGAATATTGTAATAATAATAATAATAATAATAATAATAATAATAATAATAATAATGAGACTGACCTACTTTGGACACCACGTGGCGGTTGGCGGGGTCCTAACCGGCTTGCCGGCGGACTTGAGCGAAATAAAATAGTTCTCGCGGACCAAACACACATCCCCTGTGGGTGGGGGACGCAGACGAATAATACACCCACGGTATCCCCTGCCTGTCATAAGAGGCGACTAAAAGGGGCGACCAATGAATGATCGAATTGAAATGTCGTATGGCTTTGCGTTGAGCTTCAATTCAGGAGGTGAAATGAAATGAAATGTCGTATGGCTTTTAGTGCCGGGATATCCTAGAACGGGTTCGGCTCGCCAGGTGCAAGTCTTTTATATGTGACTCCCGTAGGAGACCTGCGCGTCATGATGAGGATGAAATGATGATGGAGACAACACATACACCCAGCCCCCGTGCCATTGGAATTAACCAATTAAGGTTAAAATCCCCGACCCGGCCGGGAATCGAACCCGTGACCCTCTGAACCGAAGGCCAGTACGCTGACCGTTCAGCCAACGAGTCGGACATGATCGAATTAGAACCATGAGACTACTTGTAATTAGTACCACCACGCGGGGAACACCATGGGTCGCGTTTACTTGCGCGTAGAACCACTATGTTAGGTACACAATAGGTTTGTGATTAGTAGCGACAGTGTGTGAATAAGGGTGAGTTTTACAGTACCTGTGATTAGTACCACTCATGAGCGACACCATGGGTGAGCGATACCACGGGTCTGGCTTGCCTATGATTAGTACCCACTATGTGAGGAACACCACGGGATAGTACGAGTCCCTGTGATCAGTGCACCTATGTGATGAACACCATAGGTTTGCGTTGCTTGTAAGTGGCGCCGCAATGTGAGAAACAGCATAGGTCTCTGTTACATGTGCGCATTACATTATCTGTGAGTAGTACCATAATGTGTGGAATACCGCGAGTCTACACTACTTTTGATTAGTACCACAACATGACAAATACCATGGTTCTACTTTCCTAGCGATAAGTACTATTATGAGGGGCCGATAACCTGGATTTTGGACCCGTTTAGACTACAAGCATCATCGATTCAGGATTGTGCTTTAGAAGCAGTCCGTTGGTCAGTAATACTATTATTTAACGCTAGTTTCTGGGAATGTGGGGCATTGCGGGTCATATCCATCCATTCATTCTTCAACATCACGTTTTGAATTCTGGTCAGTGGATGATTTTGAACTTTTAAATTGTCATTATATTTCGTACCATTAGGGGTCGATGACCTAGCTGTTAGGCCCCTTTAAACAACAAGCATCGTCATCATCATAATATCTTCGTTGGGCACATGACCCGCCTGAAACCCTGCAGTCTCACCAACAGAATCCTCACAGTGACAAGGAGGGGAAAGGCCTCCAAGACCGTGTGGATCACCTCAGTAAAATCAGACCTAGAGGAACTGTAGATCCCATTAAAGACCCCACAGAGAACCGATGTCAGGACCGACACCCCATCCTACAGGGAGTCTTCCCTCACAGGCAAAAAGAGTACAGGGTTCAGCAGACTTAATTGGAGGGATGGAAGCATGCGGACACACAGCCAGAAAATGCAGACGACAATAGCTAAGGGTTAAGACAAGTCCCGTGGTCCCTAGCCGGCCAAATTGACCCAAATAAATAAATAAATAAATAAATAAATAAATAAATAAATAAATAAATAAATAAATAAATAAATAAATAAATAAATAAATAAATAAATAAATAACGAGAGGTAATCAAAACCCTGAGATTTCCCGATGATGTTATTTTATCTGAGTCTGCAAAAGATCTGGAGAAAATGTATGAACAGAGGCTTGGGGAGAGAGTACAAGATGTAAATAAATAAGTCCAAAACAAAAGAAATGGTGTGCAGCCGAATAAAGTCAGGTGATGCAGGAAATATTGGATTACGAAATGATGCCTTAAAGGAAGAAGATGAATATTTTTATTTGGGTAGTAAAATAACTAACGATGGCAGAAGTAAGGATGATATAAAAATTCAGACTAGCACAAGCAAAGAAGGCCTTTCTTAAGAAAATAAATTTGCTAACTTTGAACATCGTTATAAGTTACGAATTATAAAGATGTTTTTGAAGATTTTCGTCTGGAGCGTTGCATAGTATGGAAGTGAAACGTGGACTATATCTAGCTCAGAAAGAAGGATAATAGAAGCTTTTGAAATGTGGTGTTACGGAAAAAGTCTGAAGGTGAGATGGATAGGTCGAATCACGAATGAAGAGATACTGAATCGAATTGGTGAGAGGAGATCTATTTGGCTAAATTTGACGAGAAGAAGAGAGAGAATGATAGGACACATTTTAAGACACCCAGGACTTGTGCAGTTGGTTTTTAAAGGAAGTGTAGGCGGTAAGAACGGTAGGGGTAGGCAAAGGTATGAATATGAAAAGCATATTAGAGCAGATGTAGGATGTAGTAATTACACAGTAATGAAAAGGTTAGTAGAGGATAGGGTGGCATGGAAGCTGCATCAAACCAGTCTATTGACTGATGACTTGAACAACAACAGTGTATACTTAACCATTATTTATTTTTCTTATGTTTTCTCCAGGAATGAGGTGCTGTTTCCCTTCTTGGATGGCGACTGTATTTATGGCTTCCCCCTTTATGACCTTGGCATAGAGTAATTTACGTAAATGGCAGACCGCTTTCGGCCTTCCCTGGGACTGACGTGGTGCTTCGTTCTGTTTTAGGCTGAACGAACAGCAGGGCCATGTAGACGTAGTAAATCCTATAAGCCGTTAATAGACACCGGGCTGTCGCTGGAGAATAATGGTGTGAGCGCAGGTCGTCATGTTTTGGACACAAGTATATCTCTCCAGAGTTACTGGCCTCTTTTCCACATTCCTCAACTCTTTGGAGGGGAGTCGAACTCTCGTCCTTCGAGGTAAGCCAAGCATTCTTTTACTTTCTCAATGGATGCCTGCTTTTTTTTTTTTCTTGTATGTTGATTCTTAAGAACCCGTTGACTGGCTGAATACCCAACAATTCCACCATCAGTTATCATAAGAAAGTCGAGGTTTACAGCTAAATATGGAGTAATGTGAAAAGCGCGTGTCACTGATGTACATGTAGGTAAAGGTTATTCTGCCCGAAGGCAGGTCCGAACCTCCGCAGAGGTGTTCCTGAGCCGGAGTTTACGTGCGGTAGGGCGGCCAGTTCCTTTCCGTTCCTCCATTCCCTTAACCCCCCCCAAAAAACAGCGCGTGGCAACCCATCCAACTCCTAACCACGCCCAATGTTGGTTAACTTCGGAGATCTCACGGGATCCGGTGTTTCAACACGGCTACCGCCGTTGGCGATGTACATGTAAAGCACGTAAATTGCGTAGATCATGGTTTACCAGGGTAAGCTAAACACTACGCAAAATCACTGTGTAAACTTAAAAGATTATACTGAGAAACAATTGGAGCCATGTGCGGAAAAATGGTCTAATCGTAATTTTCTTGGAGCTGAGAAAATTAAGGTTTTGCGTGTCACAAAAAAGTACTATTTATGCAGTACTGTTTTCTATTGGGGTAAAAGTACACATCTCGAAGTGTTTTATCACAAAGATTCAAGAGCGCAGTAGTGGAAATAATACTGTATTAACACAAAATTCAATTAATCAATTTTGCCGTAGCCAGTTAGAGCATGACACAGACACCAGCATATTACAAAGTCAATAAATAATTTAGAAACGTTAATACAGGGGCATTATTTGAAAAGTTCATCATCTTATGCAATCTTAGGCTTCGATCACATTGGAGGCACGCTTGTGCAAGTAATTTGGTGGCGCGCGCGTGCGCAAGCGTGCACATACAAACAAAATGTGCAGGATAGCGACAGAAACAAGTGGTGACTTGTCCATCGCTGCTCACACTGCAAGCAAGTGCACGCTTGCGCAATCTTAATCCGACCCAACTTCGAAACAAAAATATTTGTTTTGTAGTTGCAAGCGTGCGTGATCTCAGTTGATTTCTGGCCATCGAAGCAGTGACAGTGTAGTGTTTTGTAGCTCTTCAGGTGATACACACTTTCGGAAATTAGACTGCGTTCTTATTCTACGTGTGATTTTGTCCAGTATGTAGTAGAAAGTGTCTAGTATCATTCTGAAGTATTCAAAACACTTAACAGGCTGTCTAAGCAAATCGTTGAATATTCGTGCATACTCTCCATCTTCCTCTCTGTCCAAAAAATACTCGTTCACCCACACTCCCGTGATTTCCTGCTCATCCAAAAATAAAAACTTTAAAACACCATTTTCCAAAACAATGTCCTCATCGTCTGACATTTGCATTTCGACTGACCTGTTCATAATAATTAACTTGCCCCTGCTTGCATTTAGTGTGAGCACATTGCTGTTCACGTCAGCTTGCGCACGCGAGCGCGCCACCAAATTACTTGCACAAGCGTGCTTCCAATGTGATCGAAGCCTTAGGTATAACAAACATAATAGTGGACTGGCAATTAGGAAATTCTGGGTTCAATTCCAGGCTCTGCTACCGAATTTTGTTTGGCTGAAGGGGTCTGAAATGGGGTTGCACCTACCTAATGATGTCAAATGTTGAACAAAACTAAGAGAGAGATACATACATGCATATATTCACACACACAAGGGTTTGCCCAGAATTTTTTTTTATTTTTCAGAAGGGTGATTCTTCGTTCATTGATTTCTGGTCGAATATAGTTTATCGAAAACAAAACTTGTTAACAAATACGGAGATAAAATGAAAAGGAAATAATGAAACACCCTAATAATATGCAATCTTCCCAACCCTCAATAAATGGATTTATTTTTTGACAATTTGCTTTACGTGGCACCGACACAGATAGGTCTTAATGGCGACGATGAGATAGGAAAGGGTTAGGAGTGGGAAGGAAGGGGCCGTGGCCTGAATTAAGGTACAGCCACAGCATTTGCCTGGTGTGAAAATGGGTAACCACCGAAAACCATCTTCAGGGCTGCCGACAGTGGGGTTCGAACCCACTATATCCCGGATGCAAGCTCACAGTTGCTCGGCCACTACCGCACGGCCAACTCTCCCGGTTTAAATGGAATCTGCAGGAAAAGTTGAGCGCAGAGGAATGCATATTCAATCAATCAATCAATCAATCAATCAATGAAAAAAATGAAATGTCGTATGGCTTTTAATGCCGGGATGTCCCAGGACGGGTTTGGCTCGCCAGGTGCAGGTCTTTCTATTTGACACCCGTAGGTGACCTGCGCGTCGTGATGAGGATGAAATGATGATGAAGACAGCACACACACCCAGCCCCCGTGCCACTGGAATTAACCAATTAAGGTTAAAGTCCCCGACCCGGCCGGGAATCGAACCCGGGACCCTCTGAACCGAAGGCCAGTTCGCTGACCGTTCAGCCAACGAGTCGGACAATCAATCAATCAATCAATCAATCAATCAATCAATCAATCAATCAATCAATCAATCAATCAATCAATCAATCAATCAATCAATCAATCAATCAGTCAGTTAATCAATCAATCATTGATCTGGATTGAGGGCTGACGGCCAGTTGCAGATTCCTTATCGATGGTTTTGTTAGTCTTTTCTTAAATGATTTCGAAGAACTTGGAAATATATCGATGGTTTCCTTTGACAACTTATTCCATTCCCTAATTCCTCTTCCTACGTAAGTTATGAATATTTGCCCTAATTTGTCCTCTTCATTTCCAACTTTCTCTTCATATTTCAATCGTTCCTACCTTTGTAAACCCTACTGAAGCTTATTCGTCTACTGATGTCATTCCAAGCCAACTTTCCACTGACAGCTCGGAACATACCGCTTAGTGAAGCTGCTCGTCTCTTTACTCCCAAGTCTTCCCAGCCCAAAGTTTGCAACATTTGCGTTACACTACTCTTTTCCTTTGGATCTTGTCGAGTTCTCATTGGTGCATCTCAGATATTACAAAAGCTATAACAGTGTCAATATTTCAGTTATTCCGCCGTTGTCTACACTGATGGGATAATGGTTGTTCAGTTTTACCGGGCTCGACAGCTGCAGTCGCTTAAGTGCGGTCAGTATCCAGTATTCGGGAGATAGTACAGTAGGTTCGAACCCCACTGTCGCCAGCCCTGAAGATGGTTTTCCGTGGTTTCCCATTTTCACACCAGGCAAATGCTGGGGCTGTAACTTAATTAAGGCCACGGCCGCTTCCTTCCCACTCCTAGCCCTTCACTGTCCCATCGTCGCCATAAGACCTAACTGTGTCGGCGCGACGTAAAGCAACTAGCAAAAAAAAAAAAAAAGTTCAGTTTTAGTTCCTCTTAAAACAATAATAACCACCATCATCCAAATAATTTTTAAATATGTTCCACAACTTTCTAGTAACACTGAATAAACAGCCGTAGAAATGCAATGTTGCTTGTTACATAAGAAAGGATGGTGGTGAATTCTTAGAAAATGAATGTTCTGAGTTTGACTGAAACAGGTTTGCTACGGACATTCGAAGAGGTGTGTTCCTAGAATCATGCGTAATGGAATTCACGGGAATTGTTTAGGCGACACCTGTCTGTGAAACGCTAAGCAGTCCTGTCTCGAAGATATTCTGTTGTAGGAAATGTAACACTTTTGCGTTGTACCAGGAATTTGTCACTCGATACCTCTAAGTAGAATTGCTCTATCTGGCACTGGTGAAGTGATCTATGTAGTGTTCGAAGACATTTTCGGAGTTAGGGGTTTATTCACTTACAGTATCACGAAAGGATTTACCGAGCTCGATAGCTGCAGTCGCTTAAGTGCGGCCAGTATCCAGTATTCGGGAGATAGAAGGTTCGAACCCCACTGTCGGCAGCCCTGAAAATGGTTTTCCGTGGCTTCCCATTTTCACACCAGGCAAATGCTGGGGCTGTACCTTAATTAAGGCTACGGCCGCTTCCTTCCCACTCCTAGCCCTTTCCTGTCCCATCGTCGCCGTAAGACCTATCTGTGTTGGTGCGACGTAAAAGCAACTAGCAAATAAAAGAAAACCGAAAGGATTTGGGGAAAAATATTGAACAAAGAAAAATGGTCCAAAAATCTATGCGGCCAATGAAGATAGTTCAAAATAAGGTCCAAACTAATAAATACAACTCTAAATTTATTTACTGATAATGTTACAATTTTAGCTCATGGACATTTGAGGAATTATTCATATTCAAACCATTTCTGTTTTGCACAGGGAATTGCGATCAGGTAGGCAGGATAACAATTCTTCATCCTCCACATTTTGTAACACAGAACACAAAGCATGTAAGGAGGTTCGTTTGTGTGTTTATTGGTTATTGTTTCAATAGCAGTCAAGGTTTATCTGTTAGCTGTCGTTTCTGTACGAGCGTAATGAATTTGGGAGTTAGTACCATCCAAAAAAAAAAAAGATATATATATATACTATCTAAATTTTGTGCACCGTGAGTTACATTCCCTTCCATCCTTACATGGTTTGTACACTAAGTGTTTACTGTTGGCTATATACAGTATAACCACGCTAGAGGGACTGTAATATTTCATCCATGTGGGTACTGACATAGGATTGCAATGTCTAAATTACCATAAAAAACTAAAACAACATCCCAAACTTCACTAATCAGTTACCAACAATTGTGCAAATTTTGTTTTAGTATAATTTCTTTGTACTTACCGCATAGAATACTTTGTACTGGTCCAGCGATTTTTTCGGACATTTAGCCTTTTGGGCATTTTGTTTCCTTGGACGTCCCCCTCTGTGGTGTAGTGGTTAGTGTGATTAGCTGCCTCCCCCGGAGGCCCGGGTTCGATTCCCGGCTCTGCCACGAAAATTTGAAAAGTGGTACGAGGGCTGGAACGGGGTCCACTCAGCCTCGGGAGGTCAACTGAGTAGAGGTGGGTTCGATTCCCACCTCAGCCAGCCTGGAAGTGGTTTTCCGTGGTTTCCCACTTCTCCTCCAGGCAAATCCCGGGGTGGTACCTAACTTAAGGCCACGGCCGCTTCCTTCCCTCTTCCTTGTCCATCCCTTCCAATCTTCCCATCCCCCGCAAGGCCCCTGTTCAGCATAGCAGGTGAGGCCGCCTGGGCGAGGTACTGGTCATTCTCCCCAGTTGTAGCCCCCGACCAAGAGTCTAAAGCTCCAGGACACTGCCCTTGAGGCGGTAGAGGTGGGATCCCTCGTTGAGTCCGAGGGAAAAGCCGAACCTGGAGGGTAAACAGATGATGATGATGATGATGATGATGTTTCCTTGGACACCTACCTCCTTTCCCACTTTATGAACTATAACCGATACTGTTTGTGAAGGAAGGAAAACCACAATTGCCGGCGTATTTATTTATTTATTTATTTATTTATTTATTTATTTATTTATTTATTTATTTATTTATTTATTTATTTATTTATTTATTTATATGGCGTGGCTCAGGCTATGAAGCCTGCTGTTATGCCAAACCATATTACTGTATATGTGCTACATTTTACAAACTACAGAGTCTTAAAATTCCTAATTACATATAATTAATTATGAAATTAATCTTAAATAACAGTTATAAACGAAAGGTAAATTTCTGAGAGTTACTATAAAGAAATATACTAATTTCTTTAGGCTATGTACTATTTACAACATCTCTTTTTAAATACTTTTCTACTAGACTATGAATATCTCTAATTATAGCCGGAAGCAAATTCCGGGAACGTATGGTTGCAGGTATGGATGAGTTGCCGTAACTTGTCGCGCGATAAGTAGGGAAGCTCAGCAGGGAGGAGGTTTCTGACCTTCTAAGTATACTGTTTGGGGATGACAATTATTTTAAGATCCTTTCTCAAGTGACTTGGTGTGTCTGTACGGAGGATGTTGTGGACAAGCGAGACCGAGTGGCTAATATAACCACAGCAGCTGTTGAAGACAGGGTCATATATGACAATACCAGGGCAAATGTAATTCAAAACGGATCTATGTACAGTAGAAGCCCGGTAGTCCGACACGTTCGGGACCGGCCTGGTGCCGGATTACCGAAAATGCCGGACTATCGGGTGGTAGCTCTTACTATAATACAGGTTAAGGCGTACAGCGAAAACAGCTGTAACACGGCGTTTTGCAGTAAAATGTCAATCAGCAGAATCATTACTTTAATAACACACTCCTCTTTTCAAACGTGTTGTTTCTTATTGCCATTCCATAATAATGCCGGAGTTCATCGATGTTTTTATCAGTAAGTCTACCTTTACCACTTAGAGCCTTTGCATCTACAACTTCTCTTTTCTTTCTGTCCGCTCCAATTTTTGAAGGCATGTTCCCATCCGTTTTTGAACGTGGACATACATTCAATTTTTGAAATCTGTTTTTTTTTTAAATCATATGATTGGCTTTCCAGTACTCAGTGTAGCACACAGCCTTCTAGACTGAATATTTCCAGAGATAGAGATATTTAAGTACATCAATGCATAACAACTGGATTGTATCAGATACATTTGCACTATTAAATTTGAAATAATAAAAACTACACTTCCAATTGTTTCGACAAATAATGCATCAATTTGTTCAGGAGAGATCATTATTAAGAGATAATAACTTTAAAAAAATCCTGGAATGGTGCCGGACCATCGGGCGTTCCGGACTATTGGATTCCGGAATAATGGAATTCTACTGTACTGTTCTTTAAGTCCGCTGAAGTTAAGCCTTAAGTGCGGATATAATTTAAGCTCTAAATAAATAACTTCCTCGTATGAAGTGGAAGGAGATCCCGTAAACTTTTAAGGGAGTGCAAAGAAAAGAATACTCGTTGGCAAATTTTCGTGGTGTTCTCCGTCCAGTTTAAGTACTAATCACCGGGCGAGTTGGCCGTGCGGTTAGAGGTGCGCAGCTGTGTGCTTGTATCGAGGAGATAGTGGTTCGAACCCGACTGTCAGCAGTCCTGAAAATGGTTTTCCGTGTTTTCCCCATTTTTACACCAGGTAAATGCTGGGGCGGTTCCTTCATTAAAGCCACGGCCGCTTCCTTCCCACTCCAAGGACTTCCCTACCCCATCGTCTCCATAAGACCTATCTGTGTCGGTGCGACGTAAAGCAAATAAAAAAATAAGTACTTATAAAAATGAGCCCAAGTTTCTTTGCAGTTTCGTTTACTCTTAATGGTGTTGCGAGGAATAGGATTGGAGGAATTTTAACACTACGGAATTGTAAGACGTCAGGGAAACGAAATAATTAGACTTCAATCCTGTAATTTTCACTTTTAATACAGTTGAGACAATCTCAGCTTAGATTAAGGTTTATCTTATTGCAAACAAGTTGTTCACAGTTTCTGAAGTAGAGAGGCTGTTAGCCGAAGCCGTGACATGTGACAGGTGGAAAGATGTGCATCTTACCGAAACAGTGACACTGAGGCGTGGGAAAAATGAAAGCGTAGGTCTAATGGAGAACTGTGTCGAAAATTAAAACATTTCTTTAGAAGCTAGCGGTACAGTAGTGACGGAGATGTATCATTAGAGAATTCCACCGACTCTGAGATTAGGGAGGCCTCAATCTTCATTCTTTACCAGCCTTTACTGATGAGTCATTCTCTTTTATTCCGTTTTAGTATTAGATGCAGTGGTGGCTCGTAAGATATGAATTGAGGGTGTCACGCAGACGAGAGTAAAACTAAACTACATTCATTCGTACCACACGAGTGCCACTGTATATTTACGGTTTTTGGAGACGCCAGAGTGCCGGATTTTTTCCTGCAGGAGTTCTTTTGCGCGCCAGTACAGACACGAGGCTGACGTATTTGAGCAATTTCAATTATTACCGGACTGAGGCGGTTTCGAACATGCCAACTTGAGCTTCGAAGACCAGCGCTCTACCGTCTGAATTACTCAGCCTAGTATTATTATTAAAGCCTCCGTGGCTCAGGCGGCAGCGCACCGGCCTCTCACTACTGGTTCTGTGGTTCAAATCCCGGTCGCTCCATGTGAGATTTGTGCTGGACACAGCGGAGGAGGGACAGGTTTTTCTCCGGTTTTCCCTGTGTCATAATACATTCCAGCAACACTCTCCATTAACATATCATTTCATCTATCGTTCATTAATCATTGCCCCAGAGAAGTGTGACAGGCTTCGGCAGCCGGCACAATTCCTATCCTCCCCGCTAGATGGGGCTTCATTCATTCCATTCCTGACGCGGTCCAGTGACTGGAGACAGGCTGTGGTTTTTCGTTATTATTATTATTATTATTATTATTATTATTATTATTATTATTATTATTATTATTATTATTCTCTGAATCTTTTTTACAACAGTGTTATAGAGTACGTTGTATAGTAAATAGTCAACTGAATACTCTAAGTTTATTGTATAGTAAATAATAAACATTGAATTAAAGAGATCATCATTCGGACTGTTTTCATCCTTACGACAAAAATACTAAATATACCGGTAACGATTAAATTGTTGGATTTATATATATATTACACACCGCACCCGCACTTGCTTTCGCAATTACTAACACGTTGACTAAAACAGGAAGTTTGCAGCCTTTGAACGGCATTCCAGGGTGAGAAGATAGTACCGTTAGAAACCCCCAATCCGCCGACCGCCACAGTGCCAGCAGTGAGCTCGGGACACATCGAGTTTGTGACCGAGGCTCGTGTAAGGTTTGCAGGGTTCTCCCTCGTCCATATGCCTAGCGGCAAAGTAGCGGAAAGGTTTCCTTACACATTGCTCCTTCAGTCATAACAGCTGCTGCATTTATCACTGGGACTAGCAGATTACAAGCATATTTTCTAATTTTAATTTATACCTGAAAAACAGAGAGGCTCATATCTTATACGAGGGTGGGGGTGAGGGCACGTGACTCCGTGCCCTTTAAGAGCAGACGCCACTGGTTATAATTATGATTACGTCAACGTATTCATGATTTACTTTGTGAAGTAACACTTGTTACAATGAAGCTCTCTTTGAGGGTCTCACCTGTCACGTTCATCTAGTGCGCTTAACAATTTTGTTGACATGAATGGCTTGTGGTTGGGGTTCACCGGTAAACTTGAGTCACGAAATTAGTTATATAAAAATGTGCAACACGATGTTGCCTAGCAACCGTGCACGCTGTTATGTGAAGTGGTGTTGGATGGCCATGACTGAGAGACATATAGAAGTTTCATTTATCAAATACACCTCATATCATCATACTCTAGAGCAGGGCCTCTCCAACGCCCAAAATCTCGCGTGCAAATCGAGGCGCAGAGACTCCGTGCACTACTATGTATCGGTCCGACTTGGCTCAACTCGGCTTGACTCGGATGGTGTAGTGTGCTGAGGGCGACGAAGCGTTCGGTGATAGATGGCTTGTTTATCAGTGAAACAGATAAGCGCAATACAACAACATTCGAGCAACCTGTTTCGAAGACACCAAAGACGTCCGAAAGTCCCTTTCAATCGAACTGGGAACTTTCGTTTTATTTTTTATTTTTTATTTTTTGTCAGTGGTGACGATAAAGCCAAATAAATGCTTAATCCGTGGGACAATAATTATGTGATGTTAATTAAAAAGCTCTATTTTCCAATACAAAGGCTTTGCTCAAATTCTACGAGAATTTGTCGAGGGCAGATTTTCCTAAGCTGCATCGAGAAGCAGGTAAGATTATTTCTATACTTGGTTCCACATGCATATGTGAAATATATTTTTTCCTGTTTTGGTTGCTACGGAAAGCAGATTGCGTGCGAGTAGGCCTATTTCTGATTGTAATTTAAAGAAGGCTCTCAGAATTGCTGTCAGCCGGTCCCTTTTATCAGGCATAACTGGTATCATTGCAAAGATAAAGGAAAATAAAAGCTAGAGAAGATAAATTGTCTGCTCAAACCAAATTGAAAGAAGAGTGTTTTAACATCGGTAACATTGTCCCATACAACAGTGTCACCGCTCACCGCACATAAACATTTGGCAGTGAGGGGAGAATCAGCGGGGAAGGTGGAGAAGGCGAAGACAGGCCGAACGGGTGGGACAGGTGTAGGGGAAGTGAAGTGGGGGGATTGCAGTCTGGTCAACCTAGTGAAGTCGTCTCCTGCACCTTGCGCCGTGCAGTGCACGGACGCATGCACCCTGAGAGGTCCTGCTCTAGAGAGCTGATTATTTAATTATTTAATTCGTGGTAGTTTTATGGCTTGTCGATTCCAAATCCCATACATATGTATCTCGAATACGATTTTTGCAAGCAAATAATGTAATCGTTATTTATTTCATGTTTATTTATTGAAGATATACTTATGTTCATTTGATTTTCCCACAGGGGAATTAAACACCAGTTTTTTTTCTGAAAATTCTAGCTAAAATATCGGGGTGCGACGTATAAGCGGGAAATTAAAAAATTGAACTTTATTATAATTGAGAATTTTAAAAGTAATAAAGCCTCACGATTTGGCATAATATATATTGTATTTTATTATGCGACGTAATATGTTATTGAATATTAACATTTTTCGCTAGAAGCGTACATTAATCTCTTCTTCTTATTCTGCCGTCATCGAGAGAACGGAAACTTTTTTTTTTTGCTAGTGGCTTTACGTTGCACCGACACAGATAGGTCTTACGGCGACGTTGGGATAGGAAAAGCCTAGGAGTTGAAAGGAAACGGCCGTGGCCTTAATTAAGGTACAGCCCCAGCATTTTCCTGGTGTGAAAATGGGAAAACCATATTCAGGGCTGCCGACAGTGGAATTCGAACCCACTATATCCGGGATGCAAGATCACAGCCGCGTGCCCCTAACCGCACGGCCAACTCGTCCGGTGAACCGAAACTGATGTAAACAAAGAACATTCTGTATCCATTCGCGGTCTTCACGTTGACCGGGCTACTTCCAACACATGGCAAGAGCCACGTGTGGTTGTCTAGGAACTGCCATTATCTGCCGAAATATGATATGCTAGAAAACAATCTTAAAGAGGCTAGTTATAATTCAAATTTCATTATGATACAGGTTCTCCACCAATCAGAGTTCAGATTTTCATTATGAGGAAAATTATACCGTATTTAAAAGGATAAAGAGGAGGACGACTAGGCTGATAGGACATATTCTGAGACACGATAGCCTGTTGAAAACGGCATTGGAGGGAATGGTTGAAGGCAAAAGATGTCAAGGAAGGACACGCCTACAATATGTACAGCAAATGATGTCTGATGTAGGATGCAGAAGCTATGAAGAGATGAAGAGGAAAGCTATGAATAGAGCCGACTGAAGAACTGTTGCAGACCAATCCATGGATTCAATACTTAAGAAGTATTGAGTCAGGGGTGCCTAGAAGGCAATAAAGGTGTGTTCGCTTCAGATGTGAGGACGTGATTTAGAAGCGTGTCTTCCACTTCTGAAGAAGCACATGGCTCTGGAATTTAGTCAACTTACACCAGAAATGTGCACTGGGTTAATAACTTAAGGAAAAGGTGGTCGGGCATAAAGCTAACCACTATCTTCCACTTTGAGCCGCGGACATCCTTATCTTTCCCTCCTGCAGAGACTTCATAGCTTTGCTTTGTTATGCTTCGCTTTAAATATTAAGTCGTGAAAAATGTGAACACTGGTTTTCGTCAGCCGAAACTTGTTAGTGCCAACTCAAAGCACATGTTGTCCTTAACGTCAACAGTTCCATTCCGTAGGTAAAAGCGACGCTTTATTCCTTCTCAACAAGTTTCCTTGCCTCTCTCGTCGAGTTAACACGGCGGTGTGTCCGTTAGTCAGAGCGATGCTCTTGTACTGCTGGGCAGCAGAGTTGGACATAAGAGAGCGCTCGCCGCCGACGTCGTCCAGGAACACGAAGGACGTCTCTTCGTCCCTCGTTCGGTGTATCACTATTGTGCTGTGTCTCTGTAGACCGGATACGTCTCTGGAACACAGGTGAACATTATCTTTCTAAGGGTAGGAAAACTTATATAAGCAACTCTTAGGCTTCACAGAAATGTCAATAAATTGTTTTTTTAATTGAAATACAACACTGCAGTTTTCTACAGTACTTAATTATGTATAAACAATGAATCCACTGGCTGAATGATCAGCGTCGAGGCGTTCGGTTTAGAAGTTTCCGGGTTCGATTCCCGGCCGGGGTCGGGGATTTTAATCGCGACTGATTAATTCTTCTGGCCCGGGGACTGGGTGTTTGTGTTTGTCCTAACACTTCCGTCTTCATATTCAGATAACACACTACACTACCAACCACCACAGATACACGCAGGAGTAATCACATCCCTCAATATAGGATTGGCGTCAGGAAGTGCAACCGGCCGTAAAACAGGGACAAATCCACATGTGGACACAGTTCGCACCCGCGATCCCACAGATGTGAGAAAAGCGGTGGAAGCAACAGAAACATGAATCTATTGAATTGTAAAGGGAAGATCAAATAGACTAATACAAAGAAATGATATTTCTTGGCTATATCAATGAGTTTATCACAAGATTAAGAACTATTTTGAAACCCATACACCCGCCGGAAGACATTGGTGGTGGTGGTGATTATTGTCTCAAGGGGAAGTGAAAAGCACGGATTCCGACCTGTCATTGAATGCTGTATCGTTGAAAGAAAGAAAGGACTATGAAGGATGTGTAAGCGGGATACTTTTATTTTAAACCTCATAAACTAACACCATCGAGGTTAGATGTCAAGAATGAATGATAAATGTGAATAGGTGGCAAAAGTAAATGGAAGTAAATGATGCTCTCTTGATTAATTCTGCAATAAAACAGACAACAAATTAATGGAGAATGTTTGTGACAAAGTGACAGAACAAGTTAATTATGGTACAGCCCCAGCATTTGCCTGGTGTGAAAATGGGAAACCACGGAAAACCATCTTCAGGGCTGCCGATAGTGGGATTCGAACCTACTATCTCCCGGATGCAAGCTCACAGCCGCGCGCCTCTACGCGCACGGCCAACTCGCCCGGTCTGTGTATACTAACGTGACAAGTTGATCTCAAAGTGTATATAATAAGTTTGTAATTACATTACATCAATGCATATTTCGTTAAAATATATTTGCACTGTGTCCAACATTTTTAGTAAGCCACTCTACTTTTCTCGCTCTTTTTAAGTTTGTCGTAACTTCTTTGATAACTGTCCGTAAGAGCCAGCCGCCTTACGTCAGACTAAATGCTGCTGACCAACCCGCTGAAAGTTGGTCGTTTGCAGATCTCTATATAGTGTTTAAGGCCTAATTCATGAGATGACTGGTATAATTGTACAGTTTACTTAAATTTCAGCCAGTTCAAGTATGGCATTCCATGTTGGTCATCAGTCTAGGAAATACCTTAGTATGTGGAATTACCTACCAGCCTTTCACCAAACAAGCGAAGAGAGCCGCTAGGACTACGACAAGGGGAGGATTACGGGAGTTCGACCTTCAGTTGAGAGCAAGCATTTATACCGGAGGGTGTACTTTGTTGTATGTATACTGCCACTTAAAGAAAAACCTATACGAGATATAAGCAATGATTAGTTCTCTCTCTCTCTCTCTCTCAATTTCCGTATCCGTGTCTTCATCATCATTTCATCCTCATCACGACGCGCAGGTCACCTACGGGTGTCAAATAGAAAGACCTGCACCTGGGGAGCCGAACCCGTCCTGGGATTTCCCGGCACTAAAAGCCATACGACATTTCATTTCATTTCCGTATCAAAGGTTAGGTGGCGTGATAAACACTATACTGTTAATAATAAGAGTTGGTGTCTGACATTTCTTAGAGGGAGGTCCGTTTACTGCCTGCCGAGGCGGGATAAAGGGAGTGGCTGTGTGGTTGCCATGGAAACGAGGGTGGGGCGATTGCGGTTGCCATGGAGATAAAACTTCAGGGCAGCTCGTCTTGCTGGGAGTTGCCAAACCTGTCAGTGTCACTGATAAGAACCTGATTGTATAAGAGTGATCGCAAATGGGACGACACCGCCTGACCAGGTAGTCTACAACAGATCACAGCGGTCAGAGTATGTAGAAAGGAATGCTGGAATGTGGCAACATCGTGAAATGGCCAACTTTAGTTAAGTCTAGTATAGTAAATACAGTAGCTCCGTGTTTCGGTAAGGGGAGGTGGTACACCCTATTTTCACAATGTTAAATTTGCCAAATTCGTGTTCTTTTTTCTCAAAGATCATTGCATATAATTTAATAGGATTTACTACACTTAAAAAATGAAACTTTATGCACACGTTAAGTTTGGTTTTATAAATATTAACCCACAGGTAAATTTTTGAACGTTATTTTCTTAGACGTCAATTTTCGTTAAAAAATAATAATTTGAATAACCATAATTTTGAAAATATAGAAGACAAAAGTACTATATGAAGTCAGTATACTTTTAACTCCAAGAAAATCATGTGGTGCAAGTTTCATGTTCCTAGCTCAAGTGGTTCTGAAGAAAAAGGAACACAAAACTTAAAAACATGTGTTTTTGAGATAAATTGAAACAAAGATGAAGGATACCTCAGTGCGTTCGTGGCCCATAATCTGTATCATCTGGGTCCGTTTCAGCATCTTCACCTGATCTCTTCACCTTTCTCTGTTGCTTTGTGGTTACCACCTAGGCCTGTATGTCTGACTTTTTAATCCCTAGGATATCAATTTCATTCCAAATATTTTGCATGTTTTGATCTGGTTCAATGCCTAAAGCCCTCAGAAGCCTCAATCGGCCTGCACACCCCTCACTGTATATATAATTGCATCATTTTCACTACCGGCCTCGTGATAACCAACTATTTCACATGTTGGCCCACGTCCTTTCCTTCGACGTTTCTTAAAAATTCTATTAGACATTCTAAAAGTATGTTTGATTCACTACCAAAACAAACTACACATGTGTTTTCAGTAAACAACTCCAAACGTGGCCAAAACAACAATTGACGCGCGGAAACAGTTGGTACGCACTGTAGAAACAAAAATGTGCCACCAGATCGCACTGATATGTCGCGAAGTTTGATATTACGGACTTTATTTCAAAAATATGCGTACCTTGTCAAACAGGTGGGCGTAACCTCAAGTGTCAACTTGACATTTAAGTGTGATATGAGCCGTTAGAAACGACTTTCATTGATATAACTACTGAAATCTTATTTATCATACTTCAAATAACTAAAATTCGTGAGAAAACAAAAAAAAAATATTTTTGTCCCATTGGTGTACCATCTTCCCAGTGTAGCTCACAATGAAATCCTTCTATCTGCTAATCTCCGATCTGATTGAGATTTGGTACAACATTCAGTAGGAATGTTTTATTAATCCGTATCAAAATTAGATGCCCTGTCGTATATTTAACACCTGTTTTTGGCCAAGAGTGAGCGGTGGGAAGCAGGTAGAGGTGGGGCGGCCGGCCAGTTCATTTGTCACTCTTTCTCCCTCGCACGCACATACTTCCGCACCTCTACCTGCTTCCCACCGCTACCCCTGTCCACGCGGTGCTTAAATGAGCAAACTATGACACCTAAAACAGGTGCTATATATACCACTGGACATCTAATTTTGATACGGCTGAATAATGTATTCCTTCTGAAGTCGTCGTACCAAATCTCAATAAGATCGGAGATTACAGTTGGTTGGGTTTCCTTGTCAGTGATTAGCAGTGCAAACAGCAAGAAAATTAACAAACCTACCGTAAAATGAAATCGAGGAGATACTAAGAAGTGATGAATGCATACTACACAGTTTAAAAAAAAATAAAAAATAGGGGAACATGTTTTTGAACGTATGGCATACTCCACAAAACAATACCTCACACCCAGGTATATTACCAAATAAAACTTTATTTTTTACCGTTGGATTCGCGTTCATTTTCAGAACACAAGCGGAAATGTCCAAATAGAGACGAAAACAAAGTGATAACAGTCCTTCAGGGTGGATTTTTATCACTGTTGGAGAGCTTCAGTATGGTGGTGTATGTCCTCCACGAGCATTTATCACAGCTTGGCACCTACGTGGCATGCTCCGTATAAGTCGACGGAGGTCACGTTGCGGTATCAGGTCCCATTCTTCAATGAAAGCCTGTTCGAAGTCTTGGAGAGTCTGTGGTGGAACAGGACGCCCACGAACACTACTGTCAAGCCTATCCCACACATGCACGATGGGATTAAGGTCGGGGACTCACTGCTGGCCATTACATCTCTTGAATATCCAGTTCTCGCAAGACAACTATGGTGATGCGTGCTACATGAGCCCTGGCATTGTCGTGCATGAGTACGAATTCAGGACCTACACCGTATGCAGCAACCAACACATGCTGTAGTAGTTCTGTATCTGCTCGACGTACCCCGTAGCGGTAAGATTACCACGGACGACGACAAGATCCGTACGGCCATCAATACTGATGCCACTCCACACCATCGCAGAACCCTGTCCGAATCGGTGGCCTTCATGGATAACATTTGGCATATACTGATCAACATGGCGTCTCCATACACGTTGACGTCCATCACGCTGAGTCATGGGAAATCTGGACTCGTCTGTGAAGATCACAGGTCTCCATCGGCGAAGTTGCCAGTTGGCGTGGGTACGGGCAAACAGAAGGCGATTTCCGCGATGTTGCTGCGTTAAACAGGGCATTCGAACAAGACGTCTGGGTCGTAATGACATTTCTCTTAACCCGTTCCTTACTGTCTGGTCAGACACCGTGACTTCAAGGGACCCTCCTGAGGTCTTGTTGCAGTACTTTCGCAGTTGCAGAACGACGTCGGAACGCACAGATGGTCAGATATCGGTCATCCTGTGGGGTTGTTATGCGTCCACGACCTTGTACAACCCTCCTTGGGAACTGGCCTGCCTCATTGTAGCGATTCCACAAGCGTTGAATAACTAACGGAGAGGCATTGTGATCCACAGCAACACGACGAAAAGTCCATCCTTCCTGGATCAAAGTGACGGCCCTTCCGACTTGAACCTCTTTAAGATGTCTCATAGGAAGTGCTGGTTGACGTACAACGTGCTCAGATGACCCCAGTAGTCTGCGTACCTCACAACGACATACAGACGCTCCGCCATTCACTTTATTTGAGGGGTCACCTGACAGTTTAATGCATGGCTACGCCTGCAGATGGAGTATAACTTCGATTTGACATACCCTGAGTGTAAAGTCTCAAGGTATGCTGTACGACCACTGGAACAACACCTACCAAATTTGTTGTATGTCCTCCGCTCTCTTCGCTCAGCGCCAGCCAGCCGCACGCACGCAAGCGTGGATCATTCGAGACTCGACGCGCAATCTTCAGTGCGCGTGTCTGTTACGTCGTGTGCAGTATATAAGGAGCTCCCTGTCTGTCACTCATGAGGATTCTCCCCAGTGTCCTGCTCCAGAATACACTGAACGTCGAACACGGAGGCTACTCCTCTTAAAAATGTGTCTCGACCAGGTGGACGGAATTCTGGTAGTATGAGGTTTCACCTCAGGTCACTACTCCACTTTCCCGTTCCTTCATCCATGTCGAGCCCCGATGTTGTATGCCACACATCCCCAAGCTCACTCAAGCTCCGACACACACATTAGATTCTCTAATTGTGAACATAGCTTTCATTTAGTACAATCTCATGAACTCGGACGCTTCAAGTTAGAAGGAACTCTCTTAGCTAATCTATGCTAGTGCAAATGACAGTTTTCAACTATCACGAATTATATCTTTCCCAAGAACTATCTTTTCAAGATAGCAGTGAGTGTAAATACATTCAGAGTGTACATAGTGTATAGAAACAGAAACTCTCTCAAGACTAATCATCTACTTTGCTTCAAGACAATTTTATGTTTTATTCCTGTACATACTGTAGAATTCTGTGTGAAGCAAATAAATAAGTTGTGTTCGTGTAAACCTTATCTTGTTTACAACAAAATTAACGTTCACATACCAGACGTTACAAAATATTTTCCCCTAATAATTTTGAGCTGTGTAGTAATGAGAGAGGGGTCAAGTCCTGCTTACGTCCGTAAGTTAACCGTTTCTTGTTTGTTTTCGTTTTGTGGAAATAGGATTTGAGAATTATCTACTGTCACTGCTCAGTGAAGCATGGAGAAGTTTAAAAACGGAATTTGTACACCTTTCCATATACTCTTCATAAGCGAGGCAACCAAATACCAATTCAAGAAATTTGGCCATGATCGTGTATGATCCCATGTTGTGGTTTGGGTCAACAGTCCATACACTAGTCTGATGCAGTTCTCTATGCCATCCTATCCTGTGCTAACCTTTTCATTTCTACGGAACTACGACATCCTACATCTACTCTAGTACGTGTGTCATATTCATAACTTGGTCTGCCCCCACCGTTCCTATCGCCTAACACTTCCCTCCAGAATTACCTGAACATGTCCTGGGTGTCTTCTTCTGGTGAAATTTCGACAAATAGTTCTCCTCTCACCAATTCGATTCACTATCTTTTCTTTCGAGATTCGATCTACTCATAACACCTTTAGCATTCTCCTGTAACACCACATTTCAAAAGCGTTTATTCTCTGTCTTTCTGACCTAATCAATCTGCATGTTTCATGTCCATAGAACAGCACACTTCAGATGAAAGTCTTCAAACGCATTTTTAAAATTCTTATATCAGTGTTCGAAGTAAGCATTTTTTTTTTGCAGTCCCGTCTTTCTGTGCTAGTCTGTATTTTACGTCCTCCTTAATTATGCCATTGTTAGTTATTTTACTACCCAGGTAACAATATTCATCTACTTCCTTTTAAGACATCTTTTTCTAATCTAATATTTTCTGCACCAAGTGACTTCGTTCGCCTGCACTCCATTTCTTTTGTTTTACATGTATTTATTTATTTATTTATTTATTTATTTATTTATTTATTTATTTATTTATTTATTTATTTATTTATTTATTTATTTATTTACTTATTTTGATCTTGTACCCCTTCTCCAACACTCTGTCCACACCCGTCATCAAATTCTCCAGATCTTCTGTAGGCTCAATATCAATAATTTCATCGGCAAATCTCATAGTTTTGATTTCCTCTCCTTGGATTGTGATTCCATTTCCTCCTTGATTTCCTTTAACGCCTGTTCTATATAAGCATTGATTGATGATGCTGATGATGATCATGATGATGTGTTTCTTTTTGCTAGTGGCTTTACGTCGCACCGGCACAGATAGGTCTTATGGCGACGATAGGATAGGAGGCGGTGGTGGTGATTATTGTTTTAAGAGGAAGTACAACTGGGCAACCATCCTCTATATAACACTAATCAGAGAGAAAAAATGGAAGGGGTCCGACACTTCGAAAAATGAATGCATCGGCCAAAGGAAAACAAGGGCCACGAAGGGCGTGAGAATGAAAGATTCCGTAGGCCTCCATACGTAATACCGTCGGGGTCTGAAAGGAACAATCGTTGACCAAGGAAGGTCGGATAGGATAGATGAAAGTGAGGAGCCTGGCACAAGTAAGTGGAAGCAAAGCCAGGACTCAACTGAGGTCCCCGTGGTCGCAACGCACGCTCCAAAGTTCAGAGCCCCTAGGGCTGATGGGATAGGAACGGCCTAGAAGTTGGAAGGAAGCGGCCGTGGCCTTAAGTAAGGTATAGCGCCAGTATTTGCCTGGTGGAAAAATGGGAAACCATCGAAAACCATCTTCAGGGCTGCCGAGAGTGGGATTCAAACCCACTACTGTATTTCCCGCATTCAAGCGGCCAACTCGCACGGCCAACTCGCCCGGTGTGTTTGTTGTTTAAAGGGGCCTAACATCTAGGTCATCGGCCACTAATAAACATTAATTAGGAGAGGGAACTAACTGCAGCCTTGCCTGACTCCTTTAAGGATTGCTACTTTTTTATAATCCTCGATTCTAATGATTTTTTTTACAAATTGCAGATAATCCTTCCTTCCTGCTATCTGATCCTGATCACCTTCAGAATCTCAAGTAGTTTGGTCCAATCAACATTATCGAATGCCTTTTCTAGATCTGCCAATACCATGTACCTGGGCTTGTCCTTCCTAACTCGATCCTCCAAAAAAACGTAAATTCAGTATAGCTTCACGTATTTTTACATCTCTTCTGGTCCCGTAACTGAGTCATTCCTTTCTTTCACCACAGGTCTGGCCAAGGGGTTAGCGTGGAAAAATGGTCTACCTACTCGTACACGCCCCATTAGGCCGACCGGAACTCGGTTTAGTAGGCTGATATCCGCCTAGTACGGTTCGCTTCACTCTGATCTTCACGTCTAATCTCCAGCTTTTGTTGTTGTTGTTATGTATAAATATCGCTTGCGCACTCTAGCTGAAAGAACCAGTAAAGCGAAATAGGAACAATGGCGAGATCACCTGATTAATGATCTTCCTTAGAAATGAGTCACTTGTACAAAAGATCTTTAGATTGAAGTGAACCGTACGGAAGCTCCCGCACAGGAAGACACATTTTAAGTTCATGTAATTGAAAATCGCAGTTACTGCAAGGGGTCAGAAAAGGAACCCCGTAACATTCTACAGTGAGTATAAAATAACATATTTGGACGTGTCCAATAAAAAGAAAAACTGGTAAAATGTGTTCCCTTTGGGTTTCCAGATCATCTTTCCATTCTTTTGTGATGATATTTAAACCTCAAACTCAGGCAAAAGCTGCTGATGTTACATCTGGTCAACACTGCTTTATGGATTAGAGGCCTTCGAAATGTGGTTACGTAGGAGAATGCTCAGAATAATCTGGGCATATTTTGTAACCAATAATGAAGTGTTTCAGTGCACTGTGTCTTCTGGTATAGGCTAGAGCAATTTTGTTACTTTCATTGATCTCTGTCTTATCCTTGGCTTTGACAATTTCAAAGTGACTGAGGTATGAACGATGCTAGTAACACCATTCCTTATGCAGTCAGTCCCTGTTACGAATGGTGTGAAAATGCTGTTCATTGGGTCGGTTGATGCATGCATTTCAGTGGACTTGGCAGACTGATATGTAATAGCAACTGGAAACTACCTCACTCCTAATTTCCCTGATGCGCCTCTTCAGTGATGTCCAGGCCATCTGTGACAGCTGATGGCGGAGCTGTTGAGGATCCAACCAGCCTTCTGGCTAAGGACTAAACATACATATAATGAAGTGTTAAGGACAGCTGGAGCTGATTTTGAGCTGGCAAACATCACCAGAGCCAGGAAAACAGCTTTTTTCTTTCAAGTTGCTTTACGTCGCACCGACACAGATATGTCTTATGGCGACGATGGGATAGGAAAGGGCTAGGAGTGGGAAGGAAGCGGCCGTGGCCTTATTTAAGGTACAGCCCCAGCATTTGCCTGGTGTGAAAATGGGAAACCACGGAAAACCGTCTTCAGTGCTGCCGACAGTGGGGTTCGAACCTACTATCTCCCGAATACTGGATACTGACCGCACTTAAGCGACGGGAGCTATCGAGCTCGGTGCGTAAGTTTCGGAAACATCTAACACATATATCAATATTCGCAGTGAACACATTTCTTTTTTAAGAACGGCCTTCTTTGCTTGTGCTAGTCTGCATTTTATGTCCTCCTTACTACTGTCATTATTAGTTACTATATTATCCAAATAACACTATTCATCTACTTCCTTTAAGACTCCATTTTGTAATCCAATATTTTCTGCATCACCTGACTTTCTTCGACTGCAATCCATTACTTTTGTTTTGGATTTATTTATTTTCATCTTGTACTCCTTTCCTCAGAATGTGTCCATACCACTTAGCAATTTCTCCAGATCTTCTGCAGACTGAGACAGAATAGCAATATCATCGGCAAATCTCAGAGATGTGATTTCCTGTCCTTAGATTTCTATTTCTTTTCCAAATTCCTCTTTGATTTCTTTTATCGCCTGTTCTATGTAAAGATTTAAAAGGAGTGGGGACAAACTGCAATCTTGCCTGACTCCTTTCTGGATTGCAGCTGCTTTTCCAGAGTCTTCGCTCCTGACCATTGCAGACTGACTTCAGTACAATTACAATTACTTCACAGAATGAGAGTCTTTAGAAAATTAATGACATTTATTTTCACATGGGGTTGAATGATAGTGAAAAATACTTTATTTCATTTTATGTTTTTGTAGAATAGAGCCATTTAGCTGCTATCATCACTAAACTAGACAAAACAGACTTTCAAAGTGATCTCTGCCGAACAAAGTGTGCATGTCTCATTGGTATTTTCATCGTTGTTAGGTCCAAATAATTCAAAATATTTATTCAAATAGGGGAATGCAAATTTCTTAACCCCTTCGCTATCAAATGTCATCACGTTGTACACGATTATCTTGGGGGCCTCTCATATAAACTAAAAGCGTCAAGCGATGTGTTTACTCTCCGATACGCAAGCTACAGTATTGGAGGTGCGTGCATAGTTCTTGACGTTGCAAGCAGCCTGCACGTGTTCGACCTAGCATCAATAGCCAGTCTGAATCTCAGCTGTTAACAGGGTGAGGCTGTTATCATTGACACACCGTACTGTCGTATGTAAATGTTATTCTATAAGTACGAGTCGGCTCCACGGATACGCGATACATTTGTTCAGCAATTTCCTGGGAAACTGCCACCGTCACGAGCACAGATTCACGTAATTGTAAGTAAATTTGAAACTACTGTATCAGTGCTCAATAAAAAAAACCTACGCACAAACGAACAGTTTTAACAGAGGAAAAAGTTCTGATATTGGTGCGAATCTTGACCAAATGATAAATCACTCACAAATTTAGCACAACAAGTAGGGGTTTCGATTTCTTCTTCACATAGAGCTATAAAGCTGTTACATATCAAACCGTACAGGTTTACAGGGGCTCGTTGTTTAAAACCTGCTGATCTAGCCACAAGAGTGAGATATTGTATCTTGCATCACTAAATGAGTGTTTATTCGATCCACAGCTTATGTTCTTTACGAATGAGGCCTGTTTTCATCTTAATGGTCGTGTGAACAGTCATAACTCTCACTATTGGTGTGCAGAAAATCCTAATGGTGTTAATGAAGTTCCTCTTTATGATAGGAAGGTTGGTGTTTGGTCTCCTGTTAGTGCAAGACGAATAATTGGGCCTATGTTTTTCGACAAGACCGTAAATGCAGAGATGTACCAATATGACTTTTTGACGCCTTTCTTCCATCAGATGGCGGAAGAAGAAAATCGCGTGGGTGGTTTCAACAAGATTCAGCCCCTGCTCATACAGCAGAAGATTCCCTTCTGAAGTGTTTGCAAACATCTCGATCAGTGCTTGTCTGTTTCCCCCTCGTTCCCCAGATATAAATGTGCGTGTGAATTATACTTCTGGGGGCAAACTGAAATAAAAAATGTATCGAGAAAATAGTCGTACGTTGGAGAAACTGAAAGAAAACATTACGAATGAAATCAGAAACATTAGAATGGCAGAACTCACTCGCATCAGCTAGAATGTTGTTACCAGATACAATGCCTGTACAGCTCAGGAAGGACGAAACTTCCAGCATCTTTTTATAAGGTAAGATTTCGTATAAAATTGTATACACGCTTGAAGCAGGGTGGCAGCGCGTGACATAAGTTCGGCTGAGGCAACTGCCGTAGGGCAGAGTACAAACACCTCCGTTCGGTCTTAATTTATATGGGAGACCCTGTAAATCTCAACAAGTAATCACAAAAGCTGAGAATAAATGAACCTGTGCGACGAATGCTTGGTTTTATACCCTTGGCGCGCTGCCTTGCAGGGACAGGGACTCCAAATTTGCCAAACACTCGATGAGATTTATATCGGTTACTAGAATGTAACGATTTCAATTTTATCTCAAGAAGTAAATTACGAGTAACAGTATTTTGTAACAACTGTTCCAAGTAAAAAATGATTGAAATGTATTGGTTACAAGAAATTCAATTACTTCCCAAATCTCGTGATGATAATGTGTTCCTTCTTTTGTATGTGTTTGCTTTTTGGGAACTTAGACATTTTCACCCAATCTCTCTATTTCACGAAGTGTATGTTTGATCCTTGAGTCTATTTTATCTGCGAGTTGGCCAAGGGCATCTAATGAACGCGGCAGTAAAACTCTGATAGTATGTGTCATTAGGTAAACAGGCTGTCACCTTGTGGGAGTTTTATATCCCCACGTGTATATCCACTTCCGCAATATCAGATGAAAATTTTCAAGTGCGCCAGGTAAAAGTTACGAACCGTGTTGAAATGAACAATGAACAGAGGAGTCCCCTTCCCTGTTCTGTTCAGGGAAATAAATAAATGCACTGTGCAAAAAAAAAGCATTGGTCACTCACGGGAGTAATAAATGCCATTGAAACAGGTTACATAAAATACACAACATAAAGTTATACTGCAAAGTTTCACTGTTACTAGGTAAACATATTGACGGTGTTTTCGGATTACCAGTAAGTGGTACCGGAACTGACGAACTGTTCCATTCTTGCTGATCTCTACTTGGGTATCACATAATTCTTGACATAAATATGACTAAAGCCCGGATTTTTATGCAGTAACATGTCAAACGTGTCGGCCACCCGCTCTTCCATGATGTAGCAAGAGTAACATAAATTATAGGGGTTCTGATGGGTCGTACCCTTAATGTTTATGCAAACCCCATAGCATGGACGTTGTGAAGGTAGACTATACTTGCTACTCGCTTCTTGCATTCTAACCTATTAATCCGGGCTCTAAATATGACTAATGGCTGGAGATCATTTGAAATAGTGATGTTATCAGGCAACCATGTTGTGATATGAAGTACTGATGGATTCTCTCTGTTTTCTATGTTCTGGTATTATCATTATTAAGGTAATTAATTTTCAAGTAAATTCACTATCGAATGAGGCTTTCTTTCCTGCTCAGAACACTTAGTATACTACCTGGTGTGCACTGCCTGTTTGCTGAAATAACCACAACTATCATCAAGGTTCACAGTCGACACGTGTTGTCTATCAGCTGATGATTCACACTGATTGAAGTAAAATTTTATGAGCCATGTTAAGGCGAACAATGAAATGAACAAACCCTTTGTTTGTTCCCGTACACTGGTAAGTTACAGCAGGAAAGTAGGAAAAAGTATGATGGACGTTACGTAATATGTACTGACATCCGTCATAATACAGTAATTTATGGATGACCTTAAATTATGACGTTTTAGAATGTTGTCAGCTAATCTCAAAATCAAAGCAATTTAACATTATGACCGAACATAATCTGTCGTTTGGGTCATCAGCCCATGGATTGGTTTGATGCAGCTCTTCACGCCACCCTATCCTGTGCGAACCTTGTCATTTCTACGTAACTGCTACATTCTACATCTACTCTAATCTGCTTGTCCTATTCATACCTTGCTCTACCCTTACCGTTTTTACCGCTTACACTTCCCTCAAAAAGTAAATGAAAGAGTCCTGGTGCCTTAAGATGTGTTCTATCTTTCTATTCCTTCTTCTGGCCAGATTTAGCCAAATCGATCCCCTCTCTCAAATTCGATTCAGTATCTCTTCATTCGTGATTCGATCTACCTATCTGACCTTCTCTTGCACCTCATTTCAAAAGCGTCTATTCTCTTAATAACACAGGAGAAAGGTGCACCAAAATAAGGGAAACAAACCAGAGTTGAGAACCAAAATCATACTCAGAAAATTTGAAAGATTCCACCAGATTAGATATGAAACTCATATTTTAATTTCGTGACAATATGTTGGCCTTGGTTCTAACCCCTTCCCTCTCCCTTCTGGTCACTCCCCTGGACGTAAGATCTGTCTCTGTAAGTTTGGCAAGAAACTAAGAGCAAAATATAAAAAAACCTCTTCCTTCCTTCCTTCCTTCCTTCCTTCCTTCCTTCCTTCCTTCCTTCCTTCCTTCTCCTTCGATTAGCTCGTTGTATCGCAACTTGAAATAACAATCCCTACAGACGGCAGCTATCACACATAATTTGTTGTTGTTGTTGTTTGAGTCATCAGTGCACAGACTGGTTTGATGCAGCCCTCCGTGTCACCCTATCTTGTGATAACCTATTTCATTTCTACATAACTGCTGCATCTTACGCCTGCTCCAATCACCTTGTCATATTCATACCTTGGTCTACCCCTACAGTTTTTTTTTTTTTTTTTTTTTGCGAGTTGCTTTACGTCGCACCGACACAGCTAGGTCTTATGGCGATGACGGGACAGGAAAGGCCTAGGAATGGTAAGGAAGCGGCCGTGGCCTTACGTAAGGTACAGCCGCAGCATTTGCCTGGTGTGAAAATGGGAAACCACGGTAAACCATCTTCAGGGCTGCCGACCGTGAGGTTCGAACCCACTATCTCCCGGATGCGATCATACAGCTGCGCGCTCCTAACCGCACGGCCAACTCGTCCGGTTCTACTGTTCTTACAGCCCACACTTCCGTCAAAAGCAACTGAACAAGTCCTGGATATCTTAATATGTGTCCTATCATTCTATCACTTCTTTTCGTCAAATTTAGCCAAATCGATCTCCTCTCACCAATTCGATTCAGTATCTGATTATCTTACCAAATAATTCTGAATCAGCGTCAGCGCTACCCTTTCCCGGTATGTACACTCCAAAGACATCAAGTTGCCTATTATCTTTAGAGATGAGCCTTACACCCGGAATTTCATGTTTTTCATCCATAACTTTTTCGTAGCTTACAAATTCTCCTTTCACCAGAATGAATACTCCCCCTCCTACGATTCCTATCCTATCTCTACGATACAAAATCCAGTTCCGTGGGAATATTTCTGCATCCATTATATCATTTCTCAACCATGATTCAACTACTATTACAATATCTGGTAAGTATATATCTATTAAACTAGCTGATGTACCCGTGCTTCGCTACGGAATTCTACATTGTATACATAATTCTAGGTTAGGTAGTGTACGCATTGTGAGCAAGATTGTATGATATTGTATAACTCTTAACATCTTTTATCATATGAAGACTGAGTTAGGAAATTTTCACTGTAATGGTAGACCCGCTTGCATACCATCAGTCACAATCAGGTTGGGGAGTTTTCATTATAATGGCAGACACTCACTCTCCACCTGCCTTCTTACATCCTAAAAAATACTGTCGTAGTGGTTTTCCCAACTGAAATGAACATATATTACAATGACGTCGGTAGGAATTGCGCGATTAAAAGCAATCAATACTTTCATATGAAATACTCGATTAAATGAAAAACCACACATTTTCTCACTTTCAACGAACAGTACTATGCTGCCGATCTAACAGTCCAAAGTTCCAGAGCTGGAATGACCAGGCCGCAGACTGCCGTGAGCCGTGAACCCTCTTCTTCCCTTTACGGCGAGGAGGGGGTCGAATAGTGGAGACTCCCGGGGCAAAAATTATGCCCTTTTACTAGCCTGTTTCCTAAGAGTACCCGATGAGTCGGAAAGTATCAATTCACTGCACTGGCGGCGGAAAAATTCTATGTGACTTGGAGGCAAATTTTCCCTCAAGCCAGAGGAGAACCCCCTCTTCACTGCTAATTTGGTATTAAATGAATGTAGAATTTAATAAAAATGAAGAGGAAGAAGCTTTTCTTAAGAAACGGCACTTTTCAGGATTGAATCTAGAATTACACTGACTGACAGAGCAAATGCAACACCAAGAAGGAGTGGTTCGAAAGGGATGAAAGTTGGGGAAAAAACAGAGACGGCACGGATGAATAATTGATGTTTATTTCAAACCGATATGCAGGTTACACAATGCGCACGGCATCGACACAGTAGAATGTAGGACCACCGCGAGCGGCGATGCACGCAGAAACACGTCGAGGAACAGAGTCAATAAGAGTGCGGATGGTGTCCTGAGGGATGGTTCTCCATTCTCTGTCAACCATTTGCCACAGTTGGTCGTCCGTACGAGGCTGGGGCAGAGTTTGCAAACGGCGTCCAATGAGATCCCACACGTGTTCGATTGGTGAGAGATCCGGAGAGTACGCTGGCCACGGAAGCATCTGTACACCTCGTAGAGCCTGTTGGGAGATGCGAGCAGTGTGTGGGCGGGCATTATCCTGCTGAAACAGAGCATTGGGCAGCCCCTGAAGGTACGGAAGTGTCACCGGCCGCAGCACATGCTGCACGTAGCGGTGGGCATTTAACGTGCCTTGAATACGCACTAGAGGTGACGTGGAATCATACGCAATAGCGCCCCAAACCATGATGCCGCGTTGTCTAGCGGTAGGGCGCTCCACAGTTACTGCCGGATTTGACCTTTCTCCACGCCGACGCCACACTCGTCTGCGGTGACTATCATTGACAGAACGGAAGCGTGACTCATCGGAGAACATGACGTTCCGCCATTCCCTCATCCAAGTCACTCTAGCCCGGCACCATGCCAGGCGTGCACGTCTATGCTGTGGAGTCAATGGTAGTCTTCTGAGCGGACGCCGGGAGTGCAGGCCTCCTTCAACCAATCGACGGGAAATTGTTCTGGTCGATAATGGAACAGCCAGGGTGTCTTGCACATGCTGAAGAATGGCGGTTGACGTGGCGTGCGGGGCTGCCACCGCTTGGCGGCGGATGCGCCGATCCTCGCGTGCTGACGTCACTCGGGCTGCGCCTGGACCCCTCGCACGTGCCACATGTCCCTGCGCCAACCATCTTCGCCACAGGCGCTGCACCGTGGACACATCCCTATGGGTATCGGCTGCGATTTGACGAAGCGACCAACCTGCCCTACTCAGCCCGATCACCATACCCCTCGTAAAGTCGTCTGTCTGCTGGAAATGCCTCCGTTGACGGCGGCCTGGCATTCTTAGCTATACACGTGTCCTGTGGCACACGACAACACGTTCTACAATGACTGTCGGCTGAGAAATCACGGTACGAAGTGGGCCATTCGCCAACGCCGTGTCCCATTTATCGTTCGCTACGTGCGCAGCACAGCGGCGCATTTCACATCATGAGCATACCTCAGTGACGTCAGTCTACCCTGCAATTGGCATAAAGTTCTGACCACTCCTTCTTGATGTTGCATTTGCTCTGCCAGTCAGTGTATTTAGTGAATTGTGGTGCTATAATTTGGAATAGCCCTAATTGTTATTCTAGACGAGGGCTACTACAACTCTAATAAGTGTGCCTCTGCCTTAAGTATGCCCACTGCTCATTCAAAACAGCGCGTCAGAGTAGGGATCGAATAGCTGGAATACTGTGATGAACCAGTGTGTTACGTACCAGCTGAATCAGAAAATGTATGAACCAGAGGAATAGCATGCTAAAGAAGAAAGTTTTCTAACTATTTCCCGCCAATATTCACGCAGGCTATTATACTGTACTCGGTACGCAGTAGTAGTCCCATCTATCGGAGTTGAGAGGCAGCGAAACAGACAAAGAACATCACAACAAACAATGGTCAATGTAATGTTATTCTTGATCAATGTTATGCGCTTTCGATATTGTAGGCCTTCATATTTAGTTTCCTTCCGACTCTGAAATACCACTCTTATCATAATCGGTACGTTGAAACTGAATAAAACATAAATGACCGGAAATTGTATTCTCTGTAACTTTTGTTATGTAGTACTTTTCGATAGTACCAATAAAATAGATATTTAAAAATTACATTTTAGGCGCCTTCCCCTAAACTACAATTTCATCCGGGGTGAATAAAATTGTTTATAGATTAGACGGTTGTTTCTTATTCCCCGACTCTATACACCGATTTTCATTAAATTCTGTTTACCCATTTTCTCGTGGCTCGGCGTTGATATGGACTTAGCAATAAAAATACAAATTCATGAATATCTGTGTTATCATAGCCGGTAAGGTGAAAATGTATAAGACATAAATGGTCGGAAATTTAATTCTATATAACTTTGGTTACGTAGTATTTATCGATACGACCACTAATAATATAAATATTTGAGAATTACATTTTAGGCCATCCACTAAACTACCATTTCATTCAGCGTGAATTAAATAATTTTCAGCCTAGATTGTAGTGGCTCATTCTCTAACTTCGCATACCAATTTTCAATGAGATAAACACCTAATAATGTAGATATTTTAGAATTGAGTTTTAGGCCTTCCCCTAAACTACCATTTCACTTAGCGTGAATAAAATTATTTATAGCCTAGATTGTAGGGATTTATTTCCCGACTTTGCATACCAATTTTTATTAAGATAGGACCACTAATAACATAAATATTTGAAAATTAAATTTTAGGCCTTCCCCTAAACTACCATTTCAATCAGCGTGAATAAAATTATTTATAACCTAGATTGTAGCGACTTATTTCCCGACTTTGCATACTGATTTCCATTAAATTATCTAGCCGTTTGCTAGTGGTGCATGTATATACCTACAGACAGACAGACAGACAGACAGACAGACAGACAGACAGACAGACAGACAGACAGACAGACAGACAGACAGACAGATAGAAATTGCGGAAAAGTAACAAGTGCATTTCCTTGTTAGGTGGTGGTGGTGGTGGTGATTATTGTTTTAAGAGGAAGTACAACTAGGCAACCATCCTCTATATAACACTAATCAGAGGGAAAAAATGGAAAGGATCCGACACATCGAAAAATGAAGATATCGGCCATAGGAAGACAAGGGCCACGAAGGGCGTGAAAAGGAAAGACTCCCTAGCCCTCGCAAACCTAATAGCGTCGGGGTCGGAAAAGAACAAGAGTTGACCAAGTGAGGTCGGATAGGATAGATGAAAGTGAGGAGCCTGGCACAAGTAAGTGGAAGCATTGCTAGGACTCAGCTAAGGGCCCCGTGGTCGCCAACCCACGCTCCAAAGTTCAGAGCCCCTGGGGCCCCTTTTAGTCGCTTCTTACGACAGGCAGGGGATACCGTGGGTGTTATTCTACCGCCCCCACCCACAGGGGGAGCATTTCCTTGTTACTGTGGACATGACCGATACAGAAATACCATTCTTTTGAAATTCTGAGCAATGTATGTATGTATGTATGTATGTATGTATGTATGTATGTATGTATGTATGTATGTATGTATGTAGGTATGTGTATAAGATTCACAGGTTCTTACTGTTGAAATTAAAAGTAATAAGCGAGAACTCAATCCTGCATATATTATGTTAAAATTACGTTAAAATGAACATGTTATTTATGATTGCTTCTGATGTAAGATGAGAGGGGAAGATTTTATGTAGCTATGTAAGGTAGTATTTATATTTCATGGGACATGCATGTGGACACGCGGGTGGATAAAAGCCTCGAAACGGCTTATATATCACGAAGGAAGTGCACTGAATAACTGGAAATAATATTACGGTTCAGTTTTTGGAAGCTTGACATGTCGGACTTGTTTCTAAGGAAACGTATAATCTCATTATTGCCACAAATCGTATTAATTTATGAGAAAGTGGCAGCTTGTAATACATGGGACACATAGTATTCACTGATCATTGAGCGTGATGCACCATCTCCAGGACTGAGGTAGAAACACTACTACAGTGTTTGATATCCTTAAAGGAATATGTGTCCAGAACTGAATGCGACGGCGTACGCTTCACCGCCCAATTCAAAAATCCGCCAGTAGAAAACAATACAATATACGAGAGAAACTCAGCTCTTATCTTATGACCTTAATTCTTAATGTAACATAATTTTAAGATCTGGTAGGAAATGATGGGATTGGGAGAAGCCTTCATTCTGCTCTATAGTCGCAACACATTCGGTGCACAGTCAACACTAAGACACGACATGCTATTGTTGAACAGGTCGTTTACTGTGCAGTCCGCATTCAGTTAATATAAAAAGGATAAGAAAAGTTGTCGTTATTCCCCGTTCACCCAGCACGCGTCCGTAAGGATTCCGGGGGCGATCAAGCGTGCTGACTCTCTGGTTGGTTGCCACGGGTGATGGCGGGGAGGGGCCATCACTACGGGGAAGCCTGCTGCGATCGCAGTTGGTACTACCCCACTGTACTTGTTAACATCGTCGGGGTGACAGTCGAACTCGACACGAGGTACTGCTCCTCAGAACAGGGGTTTTCTCTGTTTGGGGATTCAGTCCCGAGTGTCGGACACGACTGAAACTTCGGGGATATTAACAAATACGCGGGATGAGGTGCGCGTCCGAAAGGATTCCGGAGGCGACAAAGCGCATCGACTTTTTGGATGGTCGCCACGGGTGATGGCGGGGAGGGGCCATCACCTCTACGAGAGCTTCCTGGTTTAGGTGAAGGAGGAAAGAGATCCTCATCGCATTTGGTGGTATGGACTATTTGACAAGAGAGAAGAAACGTGCGGTGAATCGACAAAATGACGCATGTTCAGTTGATGTGAAGAGTTTCAATTGTAAATTGTTGGTATCAATGGATGGTAATAAAATCTTTTCATGGATAATTTTGTCTATCCCTATGATATTCGGTAAATAAAATTTATCACCACTGTTCTTAACTGCAGTATTCTTTAGTTTTCAATCAAAGAAGGCTAAATGTATTTACGCTGATAGGTTATAGAAAAGCTCACAACCATAGTGTTAACAGGAGATTTAAGATAAGACTAGCAAATGTACCCGTGCTTCGCTACGGTATTCTACATTGTATACGGATTTCTCCGTAAATTACTGTTAATGCAGTGAGTAGACTAAATTGCACCTACAAACGGACTTCACCATCAGACGACTCGTTCAGTGTTCTACATGGTTGGTTCCATGACGTCTTCTCGTATCTCCTATATGTATGGTTTGATAGAGTTAGAGTCATTGAATGGGGTGAAATTTTGTACAGTTTTCACATACTACTTTATATTTTTGATACTCATGTGACAGAATCATAAAATTTGGCTATCACATGGCCACTGGTCATGTTAATATGCGAGCCGAATGTCATGATTCTATTTTTCCTATTAAGTGTGCCAAATGATAACATATACGTGTAAAAGTTCAAAATTAACACGAAATCGAGAAATAAAGCTCCATTTAACGTATAAGGGGTAGAAATACGACAAAAAGTCATAGGACCAAAGTTGTAGATCTCTCCAAAATGAAAGGCGATTGTTCTTTCTGATTTGTGATACGACTTACCGATTAGCCACCAATTATCCCGAAACGAAGGTCTGCTCCGTCGTTAAAATTGCATCCATATTTCGATATTTTCCGGGGCCAAAAGTTATACATTTGCATAGCTTGGAATATTTCCTCAAAGAAAAGTGTCCAGCTTTCGGGATTAGCATTCGCATACATACGGAGTAATTAAGGAAGCAAAATAATACGTCTAAGAAAGCTGACATTAATAGAAAATAGATTATAACTGAGGATAGCCGGATGACGACAAATATGTAAATACCAAGTGAATGTATTGGAAAATCAAATGCCCCTCAGTAAATTATGCTGGTGTGCGTTATGGATATAAGAAAGCGGTAACAGAGGAGAAATTTAGGCACAGGGATTCTTAGGTAAATAGATAAGATGAGTAATGGTGTTATTACTTGAGCTATTCGAGGACGGTTATAACCTCCAACGATATTCCGCCAATATCGCGCAGAATGGCCGATTGACACCTCTCTTGCCTTCTACCCAAGGAACAAGCACGAATTTAAAGGCATGATGAGGAAAATGGCAATACGTTACTTCCCTGCTGGCATGCAGTCAGAGACGTTGCCATGGTAACCTGTAGGTTTGTTGTCGGTCTGTCGGTCACTCAATGCAGAGCATGATAACCGCAGAAAATAGTAAATTTCTCCGTCATTTGAAGAGTAAGGTAAATTATGAACATAACGAAAGTTGTTTATAATGAAGATGCGTTTCACATACGGTCCACGGAGTTTACAGAAAATCAATAGTACAAGAGAAAATAGAGGAAAACCGTTCTGGTTTTCCTATAAATCCCCGTCTATTCAGAGATTTTAATATGATATGCATATCGAAACTTTCCTCGGGATGAATATAATCTAAATATAAAGTTTGGTTGAGATCTATCCAGCCGTTTCGCCGTGATGGTGGAACTAACAGACAAACAGACAGACACGAAAAATAAAAACCACCGATTCGTTCTTGAGTTGACCTAAAACGGATAAATATCTGAAAAAGTGGGAAAACAAACGAAATTACAGACAGCAGACCCCCTACAACTTTATTTATATAGATTACTTAGTTCGACTCCTTTGTTTACAATGCTTCTACAGTTGAGCACTAGCTATGCGCTCGCACATCCGGCGGGGAACGGCATCTCATTCAACCTGTCGAGTTAGGCCGGGTGACGAGTAGGCCTATTTAGATGTTTTTAGAGTTTATTCTAGAAATTGCGAGACATAGAGTTCACGTCAGGGGAGTGGGAGAGTCAGACGATTGTCCAAGATGGCGGTCAGTAAGTGAAAAACAAGGGCGGCAGAAGGTAGTGTAATATGAAGTGCCGGGGGTATACAAGGTAAGTCCGGAGTATCACAGCACAATACCTTCAGCCACAGAGTCCATTCTATATCGAAACTTACTGCTAAACTAAAGTGACGTGTATATGCTACCCTCTATTGTTAACTCGTCAACATTTTTCTCCTTGACTCAGGAGGCCTTGGAATGAACTATATTTCTAACAGGGTCTGGTTACTATGGAGTGACAGTTGCCAATAGATAATCTTTTACTGCTCTGGAGACGATCCTGGTCGCAAGATCGAAACGCGACAGGACATTATAAACAATACGCGAACTAATATCCCCAAAATTAATATTTTAATGTCATTTGGTGGTCGTAAAATTCTACGTATTAAGTTATTATTATTATTATTATTATTATTATTATTATTATTATGAAAAAGTGAAAGAAGTTGTTGAAGCACGAACCAACACTTTAATTTTAACAAAATTGTATGACATCACAAAGTTCAGGCTATAATATGATGCCTATGCAGAAGTAAGGATAACAGTCTCTCCATTCAAGACGACAGTAAAAAAAAAAGTGGTAACTTGGAATCTACTCCTTGTGATAAAGTATATGTTACGATTTACATTCGCAACGACTTCCACGGAAAAATCACGTACTGGAAACATTCCGAGACAGTTCATAAATAACCGCTTCGCTTCACTTGCCACAAGTGTTCCGGTTTCAATGAGCCTGCATATAATAAAGATAATAAAGACCTTATCCTTCAGTCTGAGAAATTTAAGTCCACAGTATTTGTCCTTATTTAAAATTGATTACAATTACTTTACGTCTGATCTTAGAGGATCGAATTAACCAGGACGAGCTCACGTGCATGGTGTTCGTAGATCTAAAAGAAGCATTCGATAATGTTGATTGGGTCAAGCTATTTGAGATTCTGAAGATGATAGGGATCAGATACCGAGAACAGAGAATTATCTACAATCTGCATAAAAATCAGTCTGAATTGATAAGAAACGAGATCTTTGAAAAAGAAGCAGCATCAATCCGGAAAGAAGTGAGGCAAGGCTGCACTTTGTCTCCCCTCCCTTTCAATGCTTATATAGAACAGACAGTAAAGCAAATCAAAGAGGAATCTGGAAAGGGAATCACAATCCAAGGAGAGGAAATCAAAACCCTGAGATTTGCTGAGACTGCAAATGATCTAGAGAAATTGCTGAATGGTAAGGACTGTCTTGAATAAGAAGTACAAGATGAAAATAAATAAGCCCAAAACAAAAGTAATGGGAGTGCAGTCGAACGAAGTCAGATGACGCATTTAATATTCGATTAGGAAATTAAATATTAAAGGAAGTAAATGAATATTGTTACTTGCGTAGCAAAATAACTTAACGATGGCTGAAGTAAGGAGGATATAAAATGCAGACTAGCACAAGCAAAGAAGGCCTTTCTTATGAAAAGAAATTTGCTCACTTCGAACACCGACAAATGAATTACAAAGATGTTCTTGAAAACTTTTGTCTGGAGCGTGGCTTTGTATGGAAGTGAAACATGGACGACTTGGTTGGTCAGTCGCAGTAAATCCTGCAGGCCTTCTGACAACAACAATGTGTCATTTGCAAATCTTAAGTTGTTGATTGCTTTTCCATCAACTTTAACTCCTGCTGTAATGAGACCTATATGCATCTGAAACACACATCATTGATTGAAGTACCGAGCTCGATAGCTGCAGTCGCTTAAGTGCGGCCAGTATCCAGTAATCGGGAGATAGTGGGTTCGAGCCCCACTGTCGGCAGCCCTGAAGATGGTTTTCCGTGGTTTCCCATTTTCACACCAGGCAAATGCCGGGGCTGTTCCTTAATTAAGGCCACGGCCGCTTGCTTCCACTTCCTAGACCTTTCCTCTCCCATCGTCGCCATAAGACATATCTGTGTCGGTGCGACGTAAAGCAACTAGCAAAAAAAAAAAAATGATTGAAGTAGAAAAGCAAAAAAGAAAAATCTAAAGGAAAGTTTTCAACCTGTCTCTACAGGAGAAATCTGGATGACAAAGAAATCTCATGCAACACTCAGGGAGATTCTCAGACACATTTAGGAAAAATAGACATATTCTCAGAATGAATTATCAGAGATTGACTAAAAGAATTCTGAACCTTGCCCTTTTCTATCCTTTACATTAGGGCCTCTCAGAGTGCATGCACTGTGCACGGTGCAAAAGACGACTTCGCTTGGTTGACCAGAGTGCAGACCCCCACTCCTTGATTTGGAGCAATAGCGCTGTCTCTCTCTTCCCTCCCCAGGGGCTCTGAACGATGGAGCGTGGGTTGGCGACCACGGGGCCCTTAGCTGAGTCCTGGCATTGCTTCCACTTACTTGTGCCAGGCTCCTCACTTTCATCCTATCCGACCTCGCTTGGTCAACTCTTGTTCTTTTCCGACCCCGACGCTATTAGGTTTGCGAGGGCTAGGGAGTCTTTTATTTTCATGTCCTTCGTGGTCCTTGTCTTCCTTTGGCCGATACCTTCATTTTTCGAAGTGTTGCGTCCCTTCCATTTCTTCCCTCTGATTAGTGTTATATAGAGGATGGTTGCCTAGTTGTACTTCCTCTTAAAACAATAATCACCACCACTCTCTCTCTTTCCCCACGCCTGTCTCGCTCGCTCCGCCTGTCTCCCTCTTCCTCACTTGCTCCGTAGCACTCTAAATCCAAGCCGAGTAGCCCAGAGACGAAGCGTTGCCCGAGCCGAGCCGAATGGGACCGATGCACTGTGCACAGGAAATCTGCGCCTCAATTCGTACGCGTGAGATTTTGGGCCTTTGAGAGGCCCTGATTTACATTGTGAAAATAATTTCTGCTTCGAAATACCGTAGTACTTCTTTAAAATGTTTAAATTCTTGTGACCTGTAATTATTTGGTCATAACTTTTAATTCTTAAGAGTGATGCGACCTGTTTACATTTCCAGAATCCCTGCTCTCTACCGAGAAGTCATCAATTGTTATGAAGCTGGCCGCTGTTAAGTTCGTCAGCTCATCCACGAGTGTCACTTCGCTGCAGGTCATTCTTGGTAAGTTCTCTGATAAGACAGCTCAGCTGCTTTCCTAGTCATTATCCTTATCGATAGAGTGCACGTGGTTTAAATGTCTAACGGTTCAAAGTGCTTCGAGGACACTAATATTCTCACTCGCTGTTATTTTATTTTCACTTTATTTCATTGTTGCCAACAGGAAATAATTTTTATATCTCTTCAATTCATCACGAAATTACCGTACATGCTTCGATGAAACAATTTTGCTCATTGTGATTTATCGCTGTAGCATCACAGTTATTCCGGACATCTCATCTGTAAATCTAATTTCACTCGCACGTTTGCATTTAACAACTGTCAGGTTTTGTCGTTGTTCATAGCAAACTCGTCGGAGGTCAAGATGGGGGCAAGACCACTTCACGGTTATGTGAACGAATCCGATCCACTAAATGTCACTGTAATATTTGCCCCAAATGGAAGATAATAACTGCTTTCAGTCAAATAAAATGTAAAATCTGCGGTAAATTAACAAATACCATCATTGCTAGAGAAATATGTATACGTACTTACTCGCTGTAGACAGGACTCCCTTATGTTGCATTCCGCTGCTCGTGCCATCTTTTGTTTCTTTCTTGAGGTCCAAAGCTAGCACCAAAGAATGGGAGTGCTATGTCTGTGATTTCTCATTATCTTTGTCCATATGACTAGCGCGGGCAGTTCAAACAGCAACATAGCATGATCCCTGCACCAATAAATATATTACTGTTTTGTTGAAAGGAAAATAGCATGATCCCTGGACCAATAATAATGAATGAGTTAGGGCAAAAAACGAATGAGCAACTTGAAGAAAACGACACCTAATTAATTCAAACAACTTCATTGAGCAAAGACATCACACACGAAAGTGTTAGACAAACAAAACACATACGGAAGCGCTGCGACGTAGTAGCAAAAATAGTTGTAAGGTAGTAAAGTATGTATCCATATTATTATTCTCAACAAGTAAAATATTTCGTATTTTTCTTAATTTATCGCAGATTTTACACTTTCTTTGAGTAAAAGCAATTGTTATTTTCCATTTGGGACAAATAATACAGTGACATTTCGTAGATCGAATTCGTTCACGTAACCCCAGTTCACATTAAGTTATTTCTAAGAGAGATTAGCCGGCCTGAGTGGCTCTGAGCCCAACTTGGCAGGTTCGATTCTGGCTCAGTCCTGTAGAATTTGAAGGTGCTCTAATACGTCGGCCCCGTGTCGGTACACATATACGAGCGCGTAAAAGAACTTTCGGGCGACAACTTTCCGGACCCTCTGGGTCTCTGAAAATTACAAAAATGTAGTCAATGGAACATAAAACCAGCATTATTTTTGTTATTTTATTTTTTTCCTTTTGCGAATCGACCACTTTGGATCACACTACAATTTCATTTTTTCTTTGAAGTTTCCTCTTCCTCCACTACTCCTTCATATGGACGCTATGCTGTTTCTTCTATTCATCCGTCCAGGCTCTTCCCGTCTTTGCAGATATTTCGTCTTAAACCCTTCCAGATTTTGAATTATGGTCCGAAATGTTTTTCTGTCTAACATCTGAACTTCCTGGATGTTGAATAACTTTTTGATTAGTCTGGTTTTATCCCTTCTGTACAAATGTCCGAGAAATGATAACCGCCTCTTTTTCATGGTCTCTGAAATTTTCTCCACATTTTTTTAGATTTCGGTGTTGTTCTGAAATTCCAGCTGGTTTCAGTCTGGATTGGGCCCAAGATTTCCCGTAATATTCTTCTTTCTAGGATCTCTAGCTTCTCCAACTTGTAATTCATCGAGAGGCATTCGCTGGCATACAGGCATTACTGTATGTTTCTATTATTATTATTATTATTATTATTATTATTATTATTATTATTATTATTATTATTATTATTATTATTACCTCCGTGGCTCAGGCGGCAGCCCATCGGCCTCTCACCGATGGGTTCCGTGCTTCAAATCCGGTCAATCCGTGTGAGATTTGTGCTGGACAAAGCGGAGGCGGAACAGGTTTTTCTCTCCGGGTACTCCGGTATTCCCTGTCTTCTTTCATTCAAGCGACACTCTCCAATATCATTTCATTTCATCTGTCAGTCATTAATCATTGCCCCAGAGGAGTGCGACAGGCTTCGGCAGCCGGCACAGTTCCTATGTTCGCCGCTAGATTAGGGCTTCATTCCATTCCTGACCCGGTCGAATGACTGACAACAGGTTTTAGGATTTTCATGATGATGATTATTATTATTATTATTATTATTATTATTATTATTATTATTATTATTATTATTATTATTAGCCTGTATATATGCAGCAGAAACACTAAAGGAAAATTTAAGAAGGATCATAGGACCAAAATTTCAGGATAATAAGGTAATATACGTCAAGAATGAAACACTGTACAAGTAAATTGGAAAACTCTCAGATAATATGCAAAAAGCATAAATTTTTAGGGTCATCTTCTGAGAATGTGAACTCTAATAATTTAACTAAACAAATCTTTCACTTCTTTCGTAACGGCAAAACAAAACCCAACTGGTTTAAAGAAACTGAAAAAGACTTTGTAGATTTAAAAATTAGAGAAAATTCACTATTCGATCGAACAGCTAAAGTAATAACAATAACTGAAGACGGAAATACAGTATAAGGTTCCAAGACATCTACATTAAAAGACAAACCCATTATCTCGGAAGACGAGAGAAAATGAAGAGCAGAAGGAATGGAGAAATACTGGGCACTAAGAAAAGAATAACACACTGAGAAATGATTGATACAACGTAGCCCAAAGAGGGTGAAACGAAAGAAGAAGAAGAAGAAGAAGAAGAAGAAGAGGAAGAAGAAATATCGCAGAATGAAATTATATTCTAGTGAGCGACGTCCTAATGCAAAGAGAAAACACCTGCCCCCGACTTATCATTCCCTAAAATATAATGTTCCTTCATGCTTCCTTTATAGTTCTGCCCACACATCTCAGAAGACAGCTGTGAAAGGAGAACCACAAGGCAATAATTAACATAATTAACGTCAAAATACGTTAAGGCGATTTATGAATCGTCCGAACAGAGTATGTGATGATACAGCGTCAGACTGAACTCGGAAGAGCAGATTTACTCGTGTTTGGGACAGAGGGAGACACGTTGACATGGGATGGAAAAGTTTTAAATAATTTGACATTGGAAAATCAAGATATTATATCACTCATCCCGGGGAAGAACCGTATCTTTCTATGTTATTGTTAACTATGCTTTTATACCATTGACTCTGTTCTAGTTTGCGTTTGTGTATTTTAACGTGTTCCTTTAACTTCTATATCACTGTACTTCAAAGCAATGTCTTATTCCATTGTAATCTATACTTTCTATCATTTTATTAGAAAATGAGGCATTGCGAATTAGATCTACTAATTATTTTAATTTCACAATCATTCTTTCATCATTTGTTTTAAATTCTAGTCATTGGATACATTTTAACATTTTAATTGTCATGTCATTTCTTTCCATCTCGTACCATTAGGGGTTGATGACCTAGATGTTAGGCCCCTTTAAAAAACAATCATCATAATCAAAAACCAGATAGGTGCATTTTTTCGGTATTTTAATTCTTTTTTTGCAGTAACCTATTAAGGTCAATGTTCTCTTTCCTTTGACACTAACAAGATAAGTCATTTCGTAATGATGTTGAAGAAATAGCCAAATTTTTACTTTCTGATTACTCTAGAGTACAAAGCTGTACAACACTTGAGTTATCTTGTTAATATTCTGAATATTGTTAATAAAAGTGGCCTCAACCAAATAAGTCACTTTAAAGGCCGAATTCATAGTCAGCACTTACACACATGAGTGGAACCCGTAAGTAATAAGGGATCAGTTATAGTAAGTATTCACTAGTAATGAGGCAATGCTGTATATTTTGCTCATGCTTTCTGGATCGTATAGTTCTGGCTACTGAATAGTGGAATGATCTATTGCGTTTTGTTTATCGTAAGAAATCGCGCACCGTTTGCTGCCATTTTTGAGGTTAGAAGATCGTATTTGTATTTGTGTATTTTGTAATCACGTCATCAGAATGCCTAAAGGAAAATATTACAGCGAGCTGGGGAGTCGGAACCTGGAAGAACTTGTGTCGAAGTACAGTACATGAATATAATAGAAAAGCAGACCGATGCCGTTCCTCTGCAGAAGAAAAAGAAAAGATAGCTTGGAAGAAACATTTTGTGGAATATAATTCAAACTCCGAGAATGCCCAGGTAAACACTACAGTCTAATTTGCTTCTGGATTTGTTTAGAGTTATCCACGGCTCATACAAAAAGTCCTTCAAATCTAAAATATCTAGCCTTACAACACTTCTGATGGTTTGACAAATATATCCACGGTCCTTACGTTTTAGTTGTTACTTTCCTAATAAAATGAATGGAAAGAGTATGCTTTCCCAAAGCACAAGCAATCCGGACAATTTCGTCCGCCACTTTTACCTGCGTGATAATATTGCATTATTTTACTGATAAAGGTTAGGCACGATTCTTACGGTCGGAGCGAGCAGATTACACACGGCATAGCTCTTTTATTAAAAAAATTACATTCTATATAGATATTGAATTTTATTTTATTTTTAATTTTTTTTTTTTTCAGAAGGATATTGCACAGTTGAAAGAAAATGAATTATTAGCAGTGCATTTACACAACTGCTTCTGTTAAAGAGAAATAGTACATCTTACTACCTAACAGTACAAAACTGTGACTTAGAAGCTTTGTTTTTTTTACTGGGCCACATAATAAAATAATGCCTCTTCAATATAGGACAAAGTCTCTTTCATTCACGATCGAAAGCAGATACCTCATTCATTTTTTTAAGTATACAAAATCCAACCAACACAGTTATTTTAAAAGCTGTTTCATAGATCGGTGATTTCGTATTGTTTAAAAACAGAAAAATGCTTAACCTGAGAACTTTAGTTTTTAACTTACCTTGTTATTCCCTGGGATGGTAATAATAATAATAATAACTTCTTCTTTATCTGCTTAACCTCTAGGGTCGGATTTCCCTCGGACTCAGCGAGGCATCCCAACTCTATCGACTCAAGGGCAGTGTCCTGGAGCTTCCGATCCTGAGTCGGGGGGATATAACTGGGGAGGATGACCAGTACCTCGCCCAGGCGGCCTCACCTGCTATGCTGAACAGGGGTCTTGCGGGGGGATGGGAAGATTGGAAGTGATAGACAAGGAAGAGGGAAGGAAGCGGCCGTGGCCTGAAGTTAGATACCATCCCGGCATTTGCCTAGAGGAGAAGTGGGAAATCACGGAAAACCAATTCGAGGAAGGCTGAGGTGGGAATCGAACCCACCTCTACTCAGCTGACCTCCCGAGGCTGAGTGGATCCCGTTCCAGTCCTCGTACCACTTTTCAAATTTCGTGGCAGAGCCGGCAATCGAACCTGGGCCTCTGGGGCTGGCAGCTAATCACACTAATCACTACACCACAGAGGTGACCATAATAATAATTTCGTGTGGCTATTTCTAGCCGGGTGCAGCCCTTTTACAGTAGGTCAGATTCTCCGATGATTGTGGGCGGCATCTGCCATGTGTAGGTAACTTCCTATTATTGTGGTGGAGTATAGTGTTATGTGTAGTGTGTGAGTTGCAAGGATGTTGGGAACAGCACAAACACCCAGTCCACGAGCCAAGGGAATTAACCATTTAAGGTTAAAATCTCCGACCACCGGGCGAGTTGGCCGTGTGATTAGGGGCGCACAGCTGTGGGCTTGCATCCGGGAGATAGTGGGTTCGAATCCCACTGTCGGCAGCCCTGAAGATGGTTTTCCGTGGTTTCCCATTTTCACACCAGGCAAATGCAGGGGCTGTACCTTAATTAAGGCCACGGCCGCTTCCTTCCCACTGCTAGCCCTTCCCTGTCCCATCGTCGCCGTAAGACCTATCTGTGTCGGTGCGACGTAAAGCAACTAGCAAAAAAAGAGGAAAGAAAGGGTTAACCGGGCGAGTTGGCCGTGCGGTTAGGGGCGCGCAGCAATGAGCTTGCATCCGGGAGATAGTGGGTTCGAATCCCACTGTCGGCAGCCCTGAAGATGGTTTTCCGTGGTTTCCCATTTTCACACCAGGCAAATGCCGGGGTCTGTACCTTAATTAAGGCCACGCCCTAAGACCTGTCTGTGTCGGTGTGACGTAAAACCAATAGAAAAAATCTCCGACCAGGCCGGGAATCGTACCCGGGAACCCTGTGATCAAAGGCCAGCATGCTAACCATTTAGCCATGGAGCCGAACATTCCCTGGGATAAGTGACACCGTAATGAAATGCAACTTCCCATAAAGACCTCTTTCAAATTGATGGTCCGATTACTTCGAACGCAAGAAGTTGTACACTGAAAGACAAATCTAACTACATAAATTCTTAAAACGAAGAAACGGTATTTAGTTCAATTGTATGATCTTTCTCGGAACGACTGTTCGTGGAATGCAATTTGAGGACTACCTGATAATGTCTCGTGCGTTAACTTTGTCAGTGTTTACTGAGAAGCAAGGGCCGACAAGGCAAGTGAATGTCGAACAGCGTCTGTGGTAGCATTGAGTCTTGCTTGCGTTTATTTGTTATGTCGAATATTAGCAAACATGCTTGTAGTCTTACGTTACCGAAAGAGTTGGCCGTGCGGTTAGGGGCGCGCAGCTGTGAGCTTCGGGTTCGAACCCCACTGTCGCCTTTCCGTGGTTTCCTACTTTCACACTAGTCTGTACCTTAATTAGGCCACTGTCGCTTCCATCCCAGTCCTAGCTCATCGTCACCATAAGACCTGTTCCTTCTAATAGTTCGATATTATCTAGCCTATTTTATGGAAATTTTTTGTTCCCCCTTACAACGTGCAGCTAAAATTTGAATTTGGCAATATTACTCACTCTACGACCCGTCCTACACCTCATGCACCTTGATGTCAATTTTGGTTCTGATCAATCATTCACCACCGGTCTGTATTTAGACTGCCCAGGTGGTAGATTCCCTATATGTTGTTTAACTTCTCCTTTCTTAAATAAATGCAAAGAATTTGGAAATTTATTGAACATTTCCCTTTGTAAATTATTCATATCCCTAACTCACCTTTCTATAAACGAATATTTGCCCAAACCACGCAAAACAAGCCCAAGGTATGCAATGGTGTTTACCAGTTCCTTTTTGCAGTTTGCTTTCTGTAATACTTGTTCATTAGTGGCATGGACAATCCACGAGACTCTGATAATTTTTCTATGAAGGCAAGGTTCTAAGGCTTCCAGTGACCTCTTTTAACGTCCAACACAATGGATCTCCAAAATACGGCCCATGAAGGAGTTTAATAAGACCCCGGCTAGGGAAATGAATAACAATGAATAACGAGAAAACTTTAATTCCGTAAACAACGGAATGAACTTGTTTTTAAATACGGTGTGAAATATTTACGGCTTGCCTAATTCTACGAGGGGCGGCTAGAAATGTGGCTGACCCTCCAACTACGGAGTTCCTTATCTATTTTCTGGACAAACTATAAGTGCGAGCATACTTTTTTTTTGTGTGTGCTGAAGTTCACGAAGTCAAAACACAGAGTCAACTTGTGTGACCAACGTTTGAAAGATATTCTATTTATTCAACAGACTAAACTAGAACTACAGTTTAATAGGATTGTGGAGTTTGAAAGCAATTATTTTTATACCTCTCACTAAAATTTACTTGAGTTTTTTTTTTAGTTTCCAGAAAGCCAAGAATAACGGCCGAGAGGATTCGTCCTGCTGACCACACGATACCACGTAATCTGCAGGCCTTCGGCCTGAGCAGTGGTCACTTGGTAGGCCAAAGGCTGTAGTGCCATGGGGTTTGGTTTTTTAGTTTACCCTGAAAACGCTGTATAATATATTCCTTTAATTTATTTTAGTCTTTTATTTCTGAGACTTGAAGCTTGATATGTGGCCGCAGGGTCCAGTCATTTGGAGACCCCTGATCGGCTGTACTAGGGTTGCTTGGCCGAGGTGGTAAAGGCTTGTTCGGTTCAGCCGTAAGGACGTGGGTTCGATTCCCCGCCAGGAAGAAGAAACATTTAAAAGATAAGATTTCCACTTCCGGGGGTGCCAAAAATGAGTACTAGGTTATTTTCTGGGGGCAAAGACGGTGTGCGTTGAGCTAACCACACTACCTCACCAAGTGCCCAGGTTACTGATAGGAGAGGCCTTTATCTTCGACCCCTCCAAGGGCCTTCATGGCCTGTACGGTCATTTGTTTTGCTTTACTTATGCTGCATTGCTCATTTTTACATTTTTGTTTCGAAATTCACTTATTCTCTTCAATTTTTTTTTCAGTAGCATTATGTATAGTACAATAGAAATTGTTGGTTAATAATACTCGTGTGAGTGTCTGTGTGTGTACTGTATATATTGTTGCGAATCAATGAAAACCTCGTAATTTCACTCACGAGAAAACCTCGTTTCTCAATCTATCTTGTGAAGGCTTGCCGCATTGCCTGAGAAGGAAACAGAAGAATCCAGTGTTACAAGATATTAAAATCATTCCGTATTGACGGTTTTCACCAGTGGCGGTGGGCTCTCAGGAGCACATGAGCACGTGAACACCCAGTTGTAACGCACATTCACGCATTCATGGATACCGGTAATTCAAAATGGTTTCCTTTTTCGGCCTGTTTTCGTCGATCGATCGGAAGCATTCGACATATACCGAAGCTCCGTTATACTGACAGCTGTTCGTTTCGACTGACAATGCTAGGGAGCACACTGGAAATTTTGCTACGAACCTTAAGACTGTACGCATGCGCATGGAGATGACATGGTCATGGTTTAGCACAGATATCTCCGTAAGTGAGGAGCACGGTAAAGAATGTGCCTTTCCGTCCACAACCACCCTCAAACCAGAGATAGTATTACAGTTGACCACTAGGGTCCGCCAACCTCCCCTGTTACTGTTCGCCACAGCTCCATTACATCGCCGGAAGATTTCGCTAGTAGCTAATTCTGAATAGGTGTTCGTAATCACGGGATCAGAAAGCCAGAGCCTCAGCCTCAGCCAAAGCCTGAGCGACTCATCCCGGCGGTCATAATTTTAGTTTTCTTATACACTAACAGATTAGTCTCGGAAAAATGCATCCTCTTTTATAAGGGAAGCAACGGTTCAAGGAACTTTTAGTGAAGTGATTTTGTACTTATTTGCATTTTACTTTGATATATTTGAGACGTGAAAGCAAATTTTGTTGTGAATCCCCTGCAAATTTGGTCATGAGCCACCATTGGTTTTCACTTTGCAAAGGAAAAAAAATTACGTCCTCCTATTCAGTACATGTATGTATATCCATCTTAGATGGAATAATTCAATCAGACATGTTTCGGCTCATTTTAAAGCCATCTTCAGTGAACATTTTAAAAGCTACATAATTAAAGTTAAAAGAAACGCACAGTGAAAAAGAATATATATAAAAACATGTGCAACATGATGAAGTTGATAAAATGTAAGGTTGTAGCGAGGTTGAGGACCTCTGAGTAGGAAAGCACAGTAAGCGAGGACGAGAATCACAAAATGAAACTTGAGGAATGGTCTATCTTCAATCGAGTCACAAACTCCCAAAGTCTAAAGAGCAACAGAAGAATAGGAATATATTTACGAGGAATCAGGTGCCAAGTATTACGTGTGTGACTCGGGAGTGAAAATCGTCAATAAAATCCAAATGTATTAATTGAAGCCACTCTCGAACGGCCTGACCTCCTTAGTTTAGAGGTCCTGTATTGCATAGGAGGACGCTGTAAATCTTTTTACTTTGTAAAGTGAATAATTGGTTTATCATTAAGCAATGAAAATGCCAGAACAGTTCTTCGGCCATTGCAGACCGCTCAGCTTTGGACTTCTGTAAACTTTATTCCGAAGTAGTTACGACGTTTCATTTGCACAGCGGCAATTATATAAAATGCATTATTGTTTTTATTGGGGAACAGAGCGGTGTAGCGGCATAGCTGCTTGCCTGTCATCCCAGGGACCGTGGTTCGATTGCTGGTATTGCTGGGGTAGGATTTTCAGTTGAATAACCCGTCGTATCAGGAAGGGCATGCGACCTTAAATCCCCGGTCACAACTCCTTCATGCCTCAAAGCGTGCAGGGACGCTGAGCAAGCGGGATAAGCTCCGGATGATGATGATGATGATGATGATGATGATGATGATGATTATAATTAATATAATTTGGCATCCAGCAACAATAATTTGTTATTTCTTGTATAACCGCAATACACGAGTTCTTCCGGGATATGAAGGTAAAACAATTGAATTTTGGGGGTAAATAGATAGATAATCCCTTTATTGGTGACGATGTTAGGGCTCAAGGCCCTTTCTTACACTTAACCACTTTACATAATTACAAACACAAATGAAACAAATAATATTAATAGTAATTAATAATAATAATAATAATAATAATAATAATAATAATAATAATAATAATAATAATAATAATAATAATAATAATAATAATAATAAAATCCTTAATTTTAAAACACACAAAATAAAGTACACATAATAATAAAATAATAATAATAATAATCGTATGGCCTCAGCTACCGTGTGCAGACATTTCAATTTGACGCCATCTGGCTGTCTGCTCGTCAATTTCGACGTTCCGTTTTACTCTAGACCCCCACTAGATGGCAGACCGAGTAAACCGAAACTCTCTTGGGCGTCTATGGCTGAGATTTAATTAATTTTGTCGGGTAAACACCAAATGTGTCACCAGAGATCTTTTACATGCCGACATCGTACGACATGGAGTGTCGAATGGATTTATTTCCGCCCTTCAAAAATCCGACTACCTCTGCCGGGTTTGAACCCGCTATCTTGGGATCCGGAGGCCGACACTCTACCGCTGATCCACAAAGGCAGCTAAGTACACATAAATGACGTAACTACAGTAATCCATTCATTCATTTCTTCATTCACCCAACAATTATCCAGCAAGTCAGCGGGATGTACCCAGCAAATGCTCGCAGCAAGCCACTTTAAACTTGCAACGAGAAGGATTGTCTCTAATATTCGCAGGAAGCGAATTCCATGACCTGGACACAGAGATTATGAAGGAGCGGTTGTAAACAGCAGTGCGGTTTATAGGTATTGCCAGGGAGGAGCCTGATCTTGTATTTTGGTCATGATAAGACGAGAGGTAAGAAAAAGATGAAGACAGTTAGTGGGGAGTATTAGTGGAAAATATTTTATGCAGAAGCGATAACATGTGAAGTTCACGGCGCTGATGCACTCGAAGCCACGACAACTCCTTACAATAAGGAGAAATATGAGCATTATATCGCAGATCAAAGATATATCTAACGCAGCTGTTCAGGCTCGGTTCCAGTTTCTTGTTACTGTCGCGGGTTATTTCAGTCAACACAGTATCACAATTGTCAATCATAGGTAGTATCAGAGAGCGAATTAGTGTACTTTAAGTCTAACAGAGAACACATTACAGAACCATTTCAATGGATATAAGCATTTATGTACTTTATTACATGTGCTTATCACCTACTGAGTCCAATTTAGGGTCTCAGTCATAATAATTCCTAAGTTAGTCACTGAAGTAGAGTAGGGTATGATTTTTAGTTTAAAATTATTGGGGGGATATCCTGTTGCTTGAGAGAATATATGTTTTTACTGGTGCCAATTATAATAACTTGAGTTTTATTTGGGTTTATTAATAAACTGTTTTTATTTGCATAGTCACTAAGATGTTGAAGGTCGGAATTTATTTTAGTAATTGCAGTAGTGATATCACTCGGTTTTGAATTATAGTAAATCTGTACATCATCTGCGTACACTTGCAATTTTCAGAATTTAAGTGCTTTTGATATATCATTAATTTGGATGATAAATAACAGTGGTCCGAGGACCGACCCCTGAGGGAAACCGAGCGTCTTACCTTGCCATCCTGAACTCACATTTTCAACTGTCACACGTTGCCGGCGATTTTCAAGGTAAGAAGAAAAATACCAAAGTGACACACTATTAAATTTAACTCTCGAAGTTTCTGCAGCAGTAACTGAGGGTTGACAGTATCAAAGGCACTACTGAGATCTAATAATGTCAGTACAGTACAGTATGCCAACCAGAAAATTCGTATAACATTGCATTAGAGTATCTTTAAATTAGCCTAAACCAGTCAATGCATATGTATGCTACTTTTAATATACTGTAGGCTCTATTGTTGTTAATCATGGGATAAAAGAGACCTCTTCCTTATCTCCTTTTCAATGTTTACATAGAACAAGCGATAAAGAAATTCAAAGCGGAATTTGGAAAGGGAATCAAAGTCCAAGGAGAGGAAATCAAAACCGTGAGATTTGCCGATGATATTGTTATTTTATCTGACTCTGCAAAAGATCTGGAGAAATTGCTGAATGGTTTGGACAAAGTCTTGGGGAAGGAATACAAGATGAAAATAAAAAAAGTCCAAAAGATGTTATGAAGTGCGGTCGGACAAAGTCAGGTGATGGAGGATATATTAGATTAGGAAATTAAGTCTTAAAGGAAGTAGATGAATATTGTTACTTGGGTAGTAAAATAACTAATGATGGTAGAAGTAAGGAGGACATAAAATGCAGACTAGCACAAGGAAGGTGGGCCTTTCTTAAGAAAAGAAATTTGTTCAACTCGAACATTGATATAGGAATTAGAGAGATTTTTTTGAAGAATTTCGTCTGCAGCTTGGCATTGTATGGAAGTGAAACATGGACGATAACTAGCTCAGAAAGAAGGAAAATAGAAGCTTTTGAAATGTGGTGTTTCAGAAGAATGCTGAAGGTGAGATGGATAGATCGAATCACGAATGAAGGGACACTGAATCGAATTGGTGAGAGGAGATCGATTTGGCTAAATTTGACCAGAAGAAGAGATAGAATGATAGGACACATCTTAAGACACCCGGGACTCGTGCAGTTGGCTTTTGAGGGAGGTGTAGGCGGTATGAACGGTAGAGGTAGACCAGGATACGAATATGACAGGCAGATTAGAGCAGATGTAAGATGTAGAAATGAAAAGGTTAGCACGGGATAGGGTGGCATGGAGAGCTGTATCAAACCAGACTGTGGACTGATGAAATGAAATGGGGTATGGCTTTTAGTGCCGGGAGATTCCGGGGACATGTTCGGCTCGCCAGATGCAGGTCTTTCGATTTGACTCCCGTAGGCGACCTGCGCGTCGTGATGAGGATGAAATGATGATGAAGACGACACATACACCCAGCCCCCGTGTCAGAGAAATTACCAATGATGGTTAAAATTCCCGACCCTGCCGGGAATCGAACCCGGGACTCCTGTGACCAAAGGCCAGCACGCTAACCATTTAGCCATGGAGCCGGACTGTGGACTGATGACTCAAACAACAAACAACAATTACCGGGCGAGTTGGTCGTGCGCGTAGGAGCGCGCGGCTGTGAGCTCGCATCCGGGAGATAGTGGGTTCGAACCCCACTGTCAGCAGCCTTGAAGATGATTTTCCGTGGTTTCCCATTTTCACACCAGGCACGGCCGATTCCTTCCCATTCCTAGGTCTTTCCTGTCCCATCGTTGCCATAAGACCTATATGTGTCGGTGCGACGTAAAACAACTAGAAAAAAAAATTTACAGGCCACCTGTACTAATGTCCATTTTTAGTTTTGTTTATTATTATTTTATTTTATTTATTTATTTTTTTCGGAAGAATAGCTGCCGGTCGCTTTAGGCAAGTTTCTCTGTATATCACTTGTATTTTAGGCGGCCTTGGCACTCCCCTGTCTCTCCAGCTGTTGATGGCAGTAGTCACGCGCCCCGAAGAGTAAACAGTTGTCTCACCACGGCTTACAGCAGGGGTGTTACAATCATAACAGCAGATTGGACCGTCTACTGATACATGCGAAACGTCAGTGGATTGCTCTCAGTCACAAAATATATCAGTTACCATGTTCTCGGACACGCTGATCACCAAAATAATATTAGTTTTTTTCGTATCACCTAACATTGTTGAGATATTTGTATCGCACCCTATACCGGAACTATTGCTTTCTTAGGGAGCGGAATGCGCTATTATCTCCCTGTCTGGGCAACTTTCGTATTATACCTCTTGGTTTCATTACTCCAAAGGAATGTTTAACCCCACAGTTGCCTATTCTGTTAATATGAAAGAAACATAGGATAGTATGGAAACAATTCTTAAGGCTAACTATACAGAACACGGGTGGCAGATTTGTGCATATCTAAAAGTGATAGGTATGCTAACAGGAATTCAGCCAGGATTCACAAAATGTTGTTGTTTTCTCTATGAGTGGGACGGTCAAGATAAGCGTAATCATTACGAAATTAGAGAGTGGTCATCAAAAGATAGTGTAGTATTAGAACAAAAAAGTGTTAAAGAATTGCTACCGTATTGATGCCACCAAAATAATTTTTCTCCCTTTCCATATAAAACTAGGGTTCATGAAGAACTTTGTTCACGTGATAGACATATCAGTAAGAGCATTTCTATATTTAAGGGGAAAATTTCAAAGTTTGAGTGAGGCAGAACTAAAGGAAGGTATCTTTATAGGGTGAGAAATATGCGATCTCTGATATAATTCTGTATTCGAGGGGATTCTCATTCCTGTTCTTTTTTAAGCCTGTCTTTCTTGTAAATCAGTTTGTGTGAATTTTCTGGGAAACTATTTTCTTTCCTTTCTTTCCTACAGCCCTACGACGAATCCTCTCGGCCGTTATTCTTGGCTTTCGAGACCGGGGCCGCTATCTCACCATCAGATAGCTCCTCAATTCTAATCACGTAGGCTGAGTGGACCTCGAACCAGGTCCGGGTAAAAATCCCTGACCTGGCCAGGAATCGAACCCGGGGCCTCCGGGTAAGAGACAGGCACGCTACCCCTACATTACGGGGCGGCCTGGGAAACTATAGAGCAGATAATTACAGTCGAGCCTCGATATCTCGAACATCGATTACTCGAATTTTCAGTATCTCGAAGTAACTTAAATTTCCCGGCCATTTGTCCTTTTCTTCACGTTTATTTCTTCTATATTGCTCGAAATTCGGTTACATGAATTTCCTCCCTGGAAGCAAAAAATACTCTGTAACTCGAATTTTGTGCAACATTAACTGTGCAATACGGCATTTGTGGTTTGTGAGGAACAGTTAACAAGTAAAGAAAGACCGAGCTCGATAGCTGCAGTCGCTTAAGTGCGGCCAGTATCCAGTATTCGGAAGATAGTAGGTTCGAACCCCACAGTCGGCAGCCCCGAAAATGCTTTTACCTGGTTTCCCATTTTCACACCAGGCAAATGCTGGGGCTGTACCTTAATTAAGGGGCTGCCTGACCGAGGCGGTAAAGGCGTGCTCGGTTCGCCTGGAAGGACGTGGGTTCGAATCCCCGGCAGGAAGTCGTAAAATTTAAGAAACGAGATTTCCACTTCCGGAGGTGCATATGGCCCTGAGGTTCATTCAGCCTACACCAAAAATGAGTACCAGGTTAATTCCTGGGGGCAAAGGCGGCCGGGCGTAGAGCTAACCACTCTACCCCATCACGTGCCGAGGTTAACAATGGTGGAAGCCTTTACCTTCCACTCTTCCAAGGGCCTTCATGGCCTGCACTGAGGTGACTTTGCTTTTTTTTTGTACCTTAATTAAGGCCACGGCCGCTTCCTTCCCACTTCTAGCCCTTTCCTGTCCCATCGCCATAAGACCTATCTGTGTCAGTGCGACGTAAAGCAACTAGCAAAAAAAGGAGTAAAGAAAGGGTTAACCGGGCGAGTTGGCCGTGCGGTTAGGGGCGCGCAGCAATGAGCTTGCATCCGGGAGATAGTAGGTTCGAATCCCACTGACGGCAGCCATGAAGATGGTTTTCCGTGGTTTCCCAGTTTCACATCAGGCAACTGCTGGGACTGTACCTTAATTAAGGCCACGGCCGCTTCCTTCCCACTCCTAGCCCTCCCCTGTTCCATCGTCGCCATAAGACCTATCTGTGTCGGTGCGACGTAAAGCAACTAGCAAAAAAAGGAGTAAAGAAAGGGTTAACCGGGCGAGTTGGCCGTGCGGTTAGGGGCGCGCAGCAATGAGCTTGCATCCGGGAGATAGTGGGTTCGAATCCCACTGTTGGCAGCCCCGAAAATAGTTTTCCATGGTTTCCCATTTTCACACCAGACCGCTTCCTTCCCACTTCTAGCCCTTCCCTATCCCATCGTCGCCATATGACCTATCTGTGTCGGTGCGACGTAAAGGAAATAATAAGAAAAAAAGGAAGAAAAGGGTTACAGTGATGCTGGGAGCTAATATGACGGGAATCGAAAAATTAAAACTTCTAGTGATCGGAAAATAGGCGAATTCGTGCTGTTTCTCGGGTGTGAATTAATTACCAATCACGCACGAAAGCAACCCCCGAAGTCGCGGATGACAAGGTACATTTACGAATCTCGGCTGCGTGGTATTGTCGAGAAGTTTCAACCTGAAATGAAGAAAGGTTATCCGTAACAAACAGAAGAGACTAACAGACTTTTTCCCCAAAGGTGTTAACCGAGTTATGTTTCACTACTGTATGTACCAGGGCCTCTCAGGGAGCATGCGCCTGGTGCATGCACTGTGCACGGTCCAAAAGACGACTTCGCTTGGCTGACCAGAGTGCAGATCCCCACTCCTCGATTTGGAGCAATAGCGCCTATCTCGCTCGCTCCCCCTGTCTCCCTCTTCCCCACTTGCTCCGTAGTGCTCTAAATCCAAGCCGAGTTGAGCCGAGCTTAGCCGAGTATCCCAGAGACGAAGCGTTGGTCCGAGCTAAGCCGAGTGGGACCGATGCACTGTGCACAGGAACTCTGCGCCGCTGTTTGCACGCGTGAGATTTTGGGCGTTTGAGAGGCCCTGGTATGTACTGCATCCTGTCTTCTAAAAAGTTACTGTTATAAAGTGCTGCCGTAAAATAGAGTTTGTTTGTATATTTTTAAACACTGTTAAAAATAATTTATTCAGTATAAGCCCGTAGTCACATATGATTCAGTTATGTGCTATACACGCTCTTAAACGGTATTCTCGATATCTCGAAATTTCGATAACTCTAAACAAAATTTAGTTCCCGAGGTGCTTAGAGATATTGAGGTTCCACTGTACAGAGATATGGTGGAAGATTTGTCGAGGGCTTACAAGACACTGGGATGCAACATGCCTAGAGGCATGATTTTTTTCGCATTAATTTATGTTCGATTTCGCGAAAAGGAAACATATTTTCGCGTTATTTCGCGAAATAGGCTGACCCCATCGCTTTAATTTCGCGTTAAAATTTTTCTGAAATTATTCATTAACATTTTAATTTGTGAATTTTGTGAATTATTTATGTGGAAGATAGATAAATAAAGATCAACAATATTTATAATGATTCATTATTCCTAAACAAGATTACATAACAAATTACCCTTTCAACCTACATGGAGTCCGTTGGCTGAATGGTCAGCGTACTGGCCTTCGGTTCAGAGGTTCCCGGGTTCGATTCCTGGCAGGGTCGGGGGTTTTAAATTTTATTGGTTAACTCCATTGGCTCGGGGGCTCTCATCTTCACAAACATGCAGGTCGCCTAATAGGCCATCTACGAGAAAAGGACCTGCACCAGGTCTCTCCGGAGGCCATATGCCATTATTATAACCTACATGGACGTAGCTTCCACCCTATATGGCCATATTATTAATGGATTTTGTAGAATATTAACAGCAAGAGATACTTCTGTAGAAATGAGAAATCCTCATTCTGTTTCCCTTCGCACACGTAATATTGGAATACAATTTCAAGGTCGTTATTTTACATGAATTTCGCTGCATTTTCGCTTTTATCGCAAAGTAAGTAAATTTCGCTTTAAACTGGCCTTGTCGCTTTAATTCGCTCTAATTCACGAAAACAAAATCACTAATTTCTTAACCAGAATCATACGATTCGTAAAGATATCTTCAAATCGCTTCAAAATATATCTTGTCGCGCTTATCGTTAATGCGAAAAAATCATGTCTCTAAACATGCCCCTTAAAATTCACTTTCTCCGTTTGCACTTGAATTTCTTTCTACCGATCCTTGGCGAGGTCAGTGAGAAGCATGCAGAAAGGTCTTATCAGAACTTATCAGAAATGGAAAGGTGATACGAAGGGAAATCAGTGTCCAACATGCTTGCCAATTACTGCTGGCAAATTATCACAGATGTTTCGGAGCCATCTTATAGGTGAAAGTCCTAAAGGAAGAAGTTTTAAGAAGGTGAGAATTTTTACTATACAAAGTCTTAATTGGTTTATGGATGATGTGGGTTGAAATGACATAAAATATAATAATAGGAAAGCGCAAATGAACAACAGTGAACTATATAGCCTATGCAGTATGTTGAGGGAAGTTCATCAACTCCTCTCAAATATCTGTTAGGTGACAGAGAAAAACGAGCTTTAAATTCAAAATCAGCATATGCGAAGTAAATAAAATAATATAGTTTCATTTCTGAGAGCGAAAAAAAGTTTTAAATTTGTTGTGCTGTGTCATTTGGGGATATTTACTTCTGTATTAAGCTGGCTGGATCATGGAAGAGCACTACTAAAGGTTTTACGGTTATGGTAAAAGCGTAAACATTGATGGGTGTGCTATGATTAGTTGCGGGATATTTTCGATCACTGAGATAAACTTGTGCCCACTCATATAAATTCCCCAGCAGCTACAGCAGATTTGCGGGGGGGGGGGGGTAGGCCTCATTAGCTTAATCTCGGGAATATCCCCGTTCACCTGCCTGGGCTTCTGCTCACTCGCTGTAGATCAGAGGGAAGTTATGACACGTGCACGGAGATGGAATGTGTTGACACTTGCACGGAAAGCCAAAAATTCTCGGAAATAACCAGGCATGGCCATTTCAAACAATGACACTTGCACGGTGGCCCAAGGAGGGTTGGAATGCAGAAACAGGGGAGGGGAAGGCCCACCCGGTAAGTGGAGTTCATAGCTACAGTTGATACCTGTGTGATAACAAGTGTTCCGTGTTGAACTGGTGATAATTTATCTGCTGCTATGAAGTTCACTGAGACCACCAAGGGAAAGCCTGTATTGATTTACGACGGACATCAGGCAGTATATTGTGGACTATACCAATAAATATCAAATTACTTATTGGCGGTGCATATATTTCAAGAAAAGTAAATGTAAAGGAAGAATAACAACGAAAGGTAATACAGTTTTAGGCGAGACAAGTCATGTTTGCATTCCGGACGACGCGGCGAATGAAGTGGAAAAAAGTGTAGTAAATGAAAAAAACGTGCAAGGGAAACGGAAAGTATGATTTAAAATTCACACCGAAGAAGTAGGCCAGCTCTTCAATAGAGACCATGACCTTGTGACATCGATGCCATCAAACAACATTACATCGCATCCGGTGGAAAAGAATGGGACCTACAAAAGACCCGATCGATTCTGGGGGTGTAATAATACAGGAAAGGCACATAGCAATGAACGACGGTGGAAAATTCCTACTTGAAGACGACAACAGGGGGCCTAAAGACAGGATATTAGTGTTTGCCAGCGAGAAAGGAAAATCTGATTTATCAAGTTGTTCTTCATTCTTTGTCGACGGGACCTTCAAAAGTTCAAGGAAGCAGTTTGGGCAGTTTTTTATCATCCACGTCGATCTTGAAAGTTCTTGGGAAGAAACCAAAACGATGCAAGGTGTCTACGCGCTGTTACCAAACAAGAAACGGGAAACATACTGTATGCTCGTTTCTTCGAAGCTGTTAAAAACACGTACCAGGATGGAACTTTGTGACACTTATTATGGACGTCAGAATCGCCATCGTCCAATCAGCTAAAACACTGCTTCCTCAAGCTGAGATTTTTGGTTGCAACTATAATTTTAATCAGTGTCTATGGAGGAAAGTATAAGATTGTGGCCTTGTTACTGCGTACAGGGAAAATGAAGAAATTAGACTTCCTATTCGAATGTGTTCAGCACTAGCGCACATTCCCCTAGAAATGATTCATGATAGTTGGCTATATATTCAGGAGAGCACGCCTGAAAATCAGAATCTACAGGTGTTTTACGACTATGTCGTCGATCAATGGCTGGATAACGTGCACATGCCAAGAAATATGTGGAACTGTTGTGGAAGGCGGCATCGGACCAATAACGTTTCTGAAGGCTGGAACCAAAGAATAAACAGTTTAATTTCGAGAGCGCACCCGAATGTATATTCGCTGATCAAGACTCTTCGAGATGACGCAGAGTACTACGGTTACCAATTTGATAAGATAGTTTTGATTGTCAATGGGAAGAGAAGAAGGAAAGCAGCTGTGAGTTCGCATCCGGGAGATAGTGGGTTCGAATCCCACTGTCGGCAGCCCTGAAGATGATTTTCTGTGGTTTCCCATTTTCACACCAGGCAAATGCTTGGTCTGTACCTTAATTAAGGCCACGGTCGCTTCCTTCCCACTCCTAGACCTTTCCCGTCCCATCGTCGCCATAAGACCTATCTGCGACAGTGCGACGTAAAGCAAAATGGCAAAAAAAATCATGTAAATTTTGTAAATGTATAAATATTCTGAATAATAATTAATAAAGAAAAAACGTGACAATGGAATATCACTGGATAATCATGCAAATATGTTGAATCAGCACTTAAAAATAATAAAAAACTTGACGGACTTGCATAAAGTGAATTTTTTTTTGCTATTTGCTTTACGTCGCACCGACACAGATAGGTCTTATGGTGACGATGGGGCAGGAAACACCTAGGAATTGGAAGGAAGCGGCCATGACTCATCAGGGAGAGTGAAAGGCTCCTTGCAAGGGTTCCAACCCCGATCAGAGGTGCTCGTTCCTCGGGCGCACAGTACTGTAACTGTAATTATTATACTATCATGCAAGTCTTTACAGCTGGATTTTACTGCAGCGGTGATATTTACAGTTGTACTTCCTTAGTTAATGAGTAACATTTTATAAAGATGTTTAAGAGCCAACTCTTATGTAATCATTGTTAGGACAAGGAGACCTCAGGATCATAAATTAAATAAAAATCAATCTTTATTCAAGTGAATCTGTCATTTTAGAAACAACATAAGTGGAGATTTTTTTTTTGCTACGGGCTTTACGTCGCTCCGACACAGTGGAGATTTTATGACTCTTGTGAGTCAGTTTATTATTTAATGATAAGCATATTGTTCTGTATAAAAGCCACATACTTCATATCTACTTGTGTATATTTATGTAAAATATTATTATAAGGAGAGGATTTTTGTTAGTTTTAGGAACAACATTAGTTAATTCTTGGAGTTTCCCGGAATGAAAGAAAAGACAAATAGCATTGAAGTATTTATTTTTTGATAAAATATCACCATCTACTTTTTTGCAACATTTTCATGTAACTTACCTGAGAAAGCCAACGGTCGTAGCCGTGTTGAAACACCGGATCCCGTGAGATCTCCGAAGTTAAGCAACATTGGGCGTGGTCAGGAGTTGGATGGGTTGCCACGCGCTGTTGGTGGGGGTTAAGGGAATGGAGGAGCGGGAAGGAACTGGCCACGCTACCGCACATAAACTCCGGCTCAGGAACACCTTTGCGGAGTTTCGGACCTGCCTTCGGGCAGAATAACCCTTACTTACATGAGAGAATGGTTCCATTAATTAACTTTTTTAACCGAGAGTGTTGAGCAATAGGAAATTGAAATTAATCACTTTAATTTCAGGTCTACTCATCTTCAAGAGCATGCTTTACAGAGGGGATCTGTAGAGATTGTTCAGAACGATGAAGAAATCTGTGAATTCTCATTATCTTTGTCCATATGACTAGCGCGGGCAGTTCAAACAACAAAAAAGCATGATCCCTGGACCAATAAATATATTACATTTTTGTTGAAAGGAAAATAGCATTGTTGAAAGGAAAATAGCATGATCGCTGGACCAAGAAATATATTACTTTTTTGTTGAAAGAAAAATAGCATTGTTGAAAGGAAAATAGCATGATCGCTGGACTAATAAATATATTACTTTTTTCTTGAAAGGAAAATAGCATTGTTGGAAGGAAAATAGCATGATCCCTGGACCAATAAATATATTACTTTTTTGTTGAAAGGAAAATAGCATTGTTGGAAGGAAAAATAGCATGATCCCTGGACCAATAAATATATTACTTTTTTGTTGAAAGGAAAATGCCATTGTTGAAAGGAAAATAGCATGATCCCTGGACCAATAAATATATTACTTTTTTGTTGAAAGGAAAATAGCATTGTTGAAAGATCCCTGGACCAATAATTATATTAACATTTTGTTGAAAGGAAAATTGCACCAATAAATGAACCATTTAATGAATGTCTTAGGGCAAAAAACGAATGAGAAACATGAAGAAAACGACACCTAATTAATGCAAACAACTTCAATGAGCAAAGTGTTAGACAAACAAAAAACATAGGGAAGCGCTGCGACGTAGCAGAAAAAAAGTAGTTGTAAGGTAGTAAAGTATGTATCCATATCATCCTCTGCAAGTAAAATATTTCGTACTATTTCTTAATTTACCGCAGATTTTAGACTTTATTTGTGTAAAAGCAATTATGTTTCATTTGGAACAAATATTACAGTGAGATTTCGTAGATAGGAATGCGCTACGTAACCTGTAAGGTAGATGATATAGACAATGTGGTGCTGCAAATGTGTCGAAGCATGCAGCATCCCACATCAACGATGACTTATTCTGGTACGTTTCAGTGCTGATTTAAAAAATATATATATTAATGCTCTTATATGCCTCCGTACCTCAAGTGGCAGCGAATTGGCATCTCACTGCTGGGTTCCTTAATTCAAATCCCTGTCACTCTATGCCAGACTTGTGCTGGACAAAGTGGAGGCGGTGCATGTTTTTCTCCGGGTACTCCGGATTTCGCTGTCATCTTTCATTGCAGAAACTCTCTCAAATTCCATTTCATTTAATCTGTCAGTCATGCATCATTGCCTCGGACAAGTGCGACAGGTTTTGGTAGCCGGCACAAGTCCTATCCTAGCTGCTAGATGGGGGCTTCATTAATTATATTCCTGACCCGGTCGAATGACTGGAAACAGGCTGTGGATTTTATTTTAATTAATGCTGTTATGATAAGGTCCTTGACTGACCAGTTTACGATTTTTGGAGTCGCCGAAGTGCCGGAATTAAGTCCCGTAGGAGTTTTTAAGTACCAGCAAATCTACCGACACGACGCTGACGTATTTCAGTACCTTCAAATACCACCAGACTGAGACAAGATCGAACCTGCCGAGTTGGGGTCAGAAGGACAGCGCCTCACCCGTCTGAGCCACTTAGCCCGACAGAAAACGTACACTACAGGGAGATCAATAGATTCAAAATTTACAACTGGCAGGTTGTCAAGAGTATAAATCGAAGAGGATGACCGGAGCAATTTAGACCAAAGAGCGAAAAGAAGCCCACAGCAAACGGTGAAAGAAATTCGAACAGAAAAGAAGACGCCGTGATGCCGGAACTTTGTCCCGCTGAAGACTTTCACAGGCCGATACGAGAGTGACGTATCTGAGCCCCTTCTACTACCAGGTCAGGCTTAGCTATGGACGTTGATATAGAAACTAGTAGCTAATATTACAATAAAATTATACAATATAATTAAATAAAGTAATTTTAAAAACTTTGCAATCAAGAGCGAAAAATTCTCATGAAAATCGTAGGACCAAAATGCAAAAAAGGAATTTGGATGGAAAAGAAACCACAGAAGACTACATTGTCTGAGCTACTCAGACCGGTTTATTATTTATTTATTTATTTATTTATTTATTTATTTATTTATTTATTTATTTATTTATTTATTTATCTACTTATTTATCTACTTATTTAATCCAGGATTGATTTTCCTCCGGGCTCAGCAAGGAATCCCATCTCTACTGCCTAAAAGGCAGTGCCTTGGAGCGTGAGACATTTGATCGGTGGGTTCAACTGGGGATGAGGACCAGTACCTCGCCCCAGGCGCCCTCACCTGCTGTGTTGAACAGGGGCTTGTGAGGGATGGAAAGATAGGAAGGGATAGACTAGGAAGAGGGAAGGAAGTGGCCGTGGCTTTAAGTTATGTACCATCCCGGCATTTGCCTGGAGGAGAAGTGGGAAACCACGAATAACCACTTCGAGGATGGCTGAGATGGGAATTGAACCCCCTCTACTCATTTGACCTCCCGAGGGTGAGTGGAGATCGTTTCAGCCCTCGTATCATTTTTCACATTTTCGTGGCAGAGTCGGGAATCTAACCCGGGCCTCCGAGGATGGCAGCTAATATCACACTAACCACTACATCACAGAAGTGGACATAATAATAATTATAATAATAATAATTATTATTATTATTATTATTGATTCGTTATGCCCAACTACGAAGGGCGTTTGAATTTATTTATTACAATGTTTCTTTGTATCTTACCAGCATCCCTTCATTCGTTCACTGAGCGCCTTTCTTTGTTCTTTCTGTCCACACTGTATATTTTCTTCTAGATTTCTCTGCAGTTTATGTTTGCCTTCTATCGTGAACGGTTTCTTTCGTAATACCAATTTCTTCTAGATCTTTGTTTATTTCCACTAAGAAATTGTTGCTCTTTTTTCAGGGCTAGTACTAGGTTTAAATGTTTCTGTGTCAGCCTGTTAGTGTCCATTCTATGTAGGTGTCCGTCGGAATTATACGCAGTTTCCTAATTGTACCTGTGATTTTTTTTTTTGTGTGTTAGTTGATGAATTTTCTTTGGTTTCTTTTCGATCCAAATTCCATTTTCGTATTTTGGTCCTGATATGTTTTTTTTAAATATTCAGTTTTATTGTAATGTTGTCAGTTTTTATTTCACCGCCCTCAGCTAAGTCTGACCTGGATTTGAACCCGGGATAACAGGGTAGAAAGCGTTGTATGTCACCTTTCTGCTCTGAAAGGATTTAATTTTAATTTGCCTATAATTTATCGACAAAGTACGTCTTGCATTCTTTCTCACCCTTGCTAAATACCGGTACTAATAATCTTTAGCCTACCCTCCTCCTTTTTAAGTCCAACCCCCCTCCCACCTTAATAAACCCTTTCCATGGAGACCCCACCCCCTTCTTAAATCTGGACACACCTCTTTTCTGAACCCGCCTACTCTGGTTCCCGCCCAGCAGAACGCGCGCATCTTTCAGAGTTTGCGCGTAAGATACCGTCATTTCGTTAAACTCAGCCGGCTTTGCTTTGCCGGAGATTTCGCGTCGTGCTGGTTGTGGGTGTAACGCTGGCTGCCTGATGTGCGTTCCTTGACTGTCGGGCGCTTCCTCGCTGGGGGGTTGGCCGATCCTTACAGCCACTACGTCTACATTACATAATTTCCTAGTATATTTTATTATTCTACCAACACTGTAATATTATATAATAACTAATTCTCACAGCAGATATTAATGAAACACGGCAGAAGAAGATAGTTTGAAAGGAACTCCTGTTCCATTTTCGAATGTCACTGCGCATACGACTATAAACGGCAGACCAGCCTCTCGCCGCGTTCAGTATGAGTTGAACCTCTGCACAGGGAAGAGACGTGCGGTTCGCTCCTCGTTAGTTCATGTACTCGCCGCTATCTCATTGCCGGCGACAGTTTGGCGCTGTCGTCAATGTGTTGTTGATAAAATACTATTAATTATTATTGTTTTTGTTGTTGCTGCTGTGATGATTTTTCGTTAGTCTTTGTGCTTTGTTGAGAAAGAAGGCGTGGATTCGTTTGCGGATTTTCTTTCTTTGTTTCTATCTGGTAATTTTGTAAGAGGAATTCGAAGAGGGAGAAAAGTCGAAGTTTTCCCTCGAAGAAATGGACTTTCAAAGCGCTATGGAGACTTTCGCAGAAGCGTGGGTTGCTGCTAATACCAAAGGAGGAACACTAGGCGACGTGGGATGCACACAGGTAAGATTTTAATTAAGTTTATTTTTATATAGTTTCATTATTCTGGAATGTCAACTCATAATGATCAACAGTAAACCTATTTTGCGTACCTCTACAAACAGCGTGTTTTAAAATTATGATTTACACCTGTAAGTGCCATTATACATAAATTAACCATTGCGGTTATAACATTGTATAGTTATTTGAAGTATAATTCTTAATATTCAAAACAATTTATGAATTTATTTTGGGATTTCTGTAGCTCATCTTTGCAATTCTCAGATTTAATTGACGATGAATTCTAGTTATTTTTATTTTACTATTACAGTCTGAATTAAAATTCAAATTCGAAGGTGTCATATCAAAAATTACGACATGGTGGAAAAGGTCAAACAAACCTGTACCATATTTTAATGTCAGTACACATTGGTTTAGGCGCAAAGTTGTATGTATTCTTCCAATGATTTGTAATCTACGATAACATCCAATTTCAAAAGTATTTTTGAATTTATAACAAAGCTCGAAGATTTTGAATAATTCCATATTTTAACAGACTGTTAAATTTTCCATGTATGTCCTTTTTTCTGAGTAGTGTTGAATTCAGTTTAGTGTCTTGTTAGCCAAGTGATATTGGAATCTAAAACCTTTAGTTAAATCTCGTCTGCTACTCTTAAATTTGTCTTGTGATGTAAGGTATGACGACTCTGGAACAAATAACATATTATGTTGTCACTAAATTAACTCGGTACCGGTAATGGGTGACGCATGTCGTTTCTGATGTTAATTAGAACGTTTATTTAAATCAAACCATCCAAGCAGCAAAATTTGTATTTTAAGAACTAGTTTTATTATAATATTCCAATGCGTTTTCTAGAATACATTTCCTGTTCTTTTTGTAAAGATACGCCAAAATTATTTCTCTCTTTCTTTCCCTGTTATTATATTTGCGTTAGAATTTTGTATATTGTACAGCAATTGTGCACATTCCGCATTCAATTTTGATGTTTAATTTCCTCTGCTTAACATTACAAACACTTTTTATTCTAAATTAGCAACACAATGTTGTCTTTTCTTTGTTATTAACAGAATTACGTACATAAGACAGCTAAAACTCTCTTGCGAGCCGCATGCCGCACCGCGAAACTTAACCGTCTTGATCTCTTCTACCAGACCCTATTATAAATATCCTATTGAAGGAATATGGTATGCGCATATCATTTTATTTATAACTTTGAGGGTTAAAACTTTCTCGTTTTACAAACCTCACTTGGTTGGGTTATTTGGAAATTGTTTGCGTGAAGGGCTCAGATGTGGTTCGTTCTCTCTTACGATGTGGATACCAATGTTTTTATTTGTTTGTCTAGGAAATACCGTATGTTCCAATCGTGATGGACACTTTTATTTTTATTTTCAATAGACTTAACGAATTTAAATTTCGAGTAGTGTTTTCTGCTAATGTTTATTCTAAAAATACTAACTTACCGTTATCTTCGATGTCATGATAAAACACACACACGCATGATTCTAGAATGCGATTGTAACGGGTGATTCGCCATAAATACGACCAAACCTTGGCATATTTTAGCGTTAATTTCAATTGAAATAGCATATAATATTTTATGTTTGTATCTCTCTTTTCTCTTCAATTTTATTACCTTTGGCCCTATTTCAGTATTTGTAGTTAAGGGATCGAATTCCGTAGCGGTATTTTGACATGACATGCGGAAGACCCGTATCGATGTATGTACAGACATGTTAGAGCATTTCTTTACAGGGAGAAGTTTTGACACTTCAGTGTCTTAAAACCTGTTCCGTATTATTTTTAAAAAAAATTCGTGTGGAGCCATTATAGGTCATGTCATGTACCTGGTAATACATTTCTGGAAACCTTTTTGCATCCTAGATTCACTGAATTCTTTTCCTGGAATCCTGTTTTCTTTCCACCGTGCATTCCCTATTTTGCCTTTGTTCCCTATGGAATGGAAGCCCTTGAAGTTATTTAGCTTTCGTGTCCCGTACTCGATCTGAGTAATCTCTTCGCTCTGTTGAAATCCTCTCTGATCTCCTGAAACCACTTAGCTGAAATATTTTATTTTAATTTTAGAGAGTAAGCCATTTAGGACTAAGCAGTTTAGAGGGATTTGTTGACCTATTTTGTCGTTTTCTTCGGTTTTTCCCCTGGACCAGTTTGCTATTTGTCAATTTTATATCTCAAAATCTCCCCCTTTTTGGTGTCTTCTTGTGTTATTCCTATCAATTAAAGCTAGTTTCAGATTCTACTAATCCATTTTATAGTGCCTGTTTTGGCTTAACCCTTGTGTTGATAGAATTCTTCCTGATTCCTTTTGTTTACTATTTGCTTCACGTCGTACCGACACAGATAGGTCTTGTGGCGACGATAAAATAGGAAAGGGCTAGGAGTGGTAAGGAAGCGACCGTGGCCTTAAATTAAGATATAAACCCGACATTTGCCTAATGTGAAAATGAGAAACCACGGAAAACCATCTTCAGGGCTGCCGTCAGTGGGGTTCGAACCTATTATCTCCCGAATGCAAGCTGATAACTGCGTGACCCAAACCACACAGCCACTTGCTCGGTGATTTCTTTTTAAAGAATCTAAACAAAAATTATTTTCTCAAAGGCCTGATATTATTATTATTATTATTATTATTATTATTATTATTATTATTATTATATTCGTTGTGCCCAACGGTGGAGCGCGTTTGAACTTATTTTGCACAATGTTTCTTCTTCTTTTCTTCCCAATATCTCATCATTTTTTCACTGTGTTCCTTTCTGCGTGTTTCTGTCCAGCCTGTATTTTTTCTTGTTGGTTTCTCTGCAAATTTATGTTTGTTTACTAAGCTTCTAAATTTAATTCTATCTTGAATGGTTTCGTCCTCAATACCCATTTCTTGTAGATCTTCATGAATTTCTGCTAACCAATTGTCGCGGATTTTCAGGGTTAGAGCTACATTTAGAATTTTCTTTGTCAGCCTGTTGTTATCCATTCTGTGTAGGTGTCCGTAGAATTTTAATCGTCTCTTTCTGATGGTATCTGTGATTTTTTCTGTGAATTGAAAAATTTCGTGTGGTTTCTTTTTCATCCAAATTCCATTTTCAAGGGTTTTTGCCTGTTCCCCTATCGGGCGCGTCCCAGGTGGCGGATCGGGGGGCTCGCCGGACTTGTCCGGAGGGCTTGAGGGAAATAAAATACCTCTCGCGGACCAAAAACAGGCACAGCCAGAAAACATCTTGAGGTAACCTCTGAGGCTCAATACCTTAGTTGTAACTATGAGATTGACAAAGATCAATCTCCCCATTATCTTCAACTTACTAGCATGATGGCAACGTCAGTTAATGATACATTATTATTATTATTATTATTATTATTATTATTATTATTATTATTATTATTATTATTTAGTCGGTAAACTCGTGCCCTCGTCCCGAGGTGGTGCAACATTTTTCAGTTACACCCCCAATGGAGGTGAGCTGCATGTACCATTTTACCACATACCAGCCCTCCTGCCATTCTTAAATTTCTGGCAGTACCGGGAATCGAACCCGGGACTCCGAAGACGGCAGCTAATAGTGCTAACCGTTACGTTACGGAGGTGGATATTATTAATAATATTATTAATAAAAATAATATTATCATGGTTCATTCTTTTGATACCGGGCGAGTTGGCCGTGCGCGTAGAGGCGCGCGGCTTTGAGCTTGCATCCGGGAGATAGTAGGTTCGAATCCCACTATCGGCAGCCCTGAAGATGGTTTTCCGTGGTTTCCCATTTTCACACCAGGCAAATGCTGGGGCTGTACCTTAATTAAGGCCACGGCCGATTCCTTCCAACTCCTAGGCCTTTCCTATCCCATCGTCGCCATAAGACCTATCTGTGTCGGTGCGACGTAAAGCCCCTAGCAAAAAAAGACAAAAAACATTCTTTTGATGCGTTCGTAAAATGTTAATCTGTGCTTTGTGAATGTGTGTATGGTTTAATTTCCTGTTCTATATTATTGTTACTTTGTTGAGTCTTTTCTTTGCCTCCAGTATTTCTTCATTCTCTTGCCTGCAGCATCTTTCTTTTCATCCGTCCAATGTTGTTTCTTCGTGGTCTCTGTTTCTCCTTTTTAGAACCCCTCAAATATCTGTACCTTGTTTCTGAATGGGGTTCTGTTACAGATGCCTCTTTCCATGATTATGTCTCGCTGGTCTTTCTTGGTGTTAATAAACCGATTTTCATATGCGTTGCCTTTTCTGTTGGACTTGTTAAAATGGTTGAAGTTTTCTTTTAAAGACCCTGTCGTCGCACATTTTCGAAACATGTTTTTAATTTAATTTAATTTAATTTAATTTAATTCTTCGTTTTCGTATGACGTGTGATATCCTGGCCCATGTTTTGTACAGTTCTTTGGTTCTGCGTAATCAGTATTAGCGCATTTTCTAAGTCTAGAATTTTTCTTTCTTTTTTTCTCTCTGTCTATTCGATGTATTTTCTGGTTGTTAATCCTAGGCATTCTGGAATGTATAGGCACTCTGGTTGGATCACTGTCCGATAGTGTCTTATCTTTAGAGTCCACAAATTTAGGCATTCAATGCAAACTTAATAATGCGAGTAACACGTTCACCCTGTACCGCACAACAGTTCTAATATAAGATATGCATAAACTTTAGGGGTACGGACTATTAGAACCGCTGGAAATTATTGTACTCTCACTATATAACTGATGAGTGGCCTAGATGACATTTTCTAATAATAATGATAATAATAATGTTATTGGCTTAACGTCCCACTATCTAGTTTTACGGTATTCGGAGACGCCGAGGTGCCAAAATTTAGTTCCGCAGGAGTTCTTTTACATGTTCTACCGACACGAGGCTGACGAATTTGAGCATCTTCAAATACTACCGGACTGAGCCAGGATCGAACCTAGTAAGTTCGGGTCAGAAGGCCAGCACGTCAACCGTCTGAGCCACTCAGCCCGGAAGCAAAATTTGTTGCTGTCTAAACATCCGGTCTCTTCTTATCTTATTGAGATCGCTTTCTTTTTGCATGTCTTTTTAATAAGGTGGAATGTTCGATTTTCTGAACATTTTACCCTGTGATTTGCTCTTAAGATAAGTACATGACCATTGTAATATATCTCCAATCAACTCTGTTCAAATATCCACATGTTATTCTTCCGGAAATACTTTTGGAAAAATGGGAAAATTAAAATAATTGAACAGAAGTCCAAATTATTAACCTCATTATAATAATGAAACAATGCCATGACACATGCTCTGAAATTTATCATCATTATTTATACATGAATGAGTTTTATTTTATTTCATTTGCTTCCTGAAAATTATCACACAGGGATAAAGCATGACAAAGACGCAATTGCTGATATAAGATTAAAGACAATAACACATTGTTATGTAGTATATAAGTGATTTCGTATAAATCGTGACAGATCCCTTAACTGCCGACATTGCAACACTGCGCGAGTTGGCCGTGCGGTTAGGAGTGCGCAACTGAGAGCTTGTATCCAGAAGATTGTGGGTTGGTTTGAGGCTTACTGTCGACAGCACTGAAGATGGTTTTCCGTGGTTTCCCATTTTCACACCAGGCAAATGCTGGCGCTGTACCTTAATTAAACCCAGTAATAGACCAGAATATAAACTTAATAAAGCAAGTAACACGTTCACCCTGTACTGCACAACAGTTCTACTATGAGATTTGCATAAACTTTAGGGGTACGGACTATTAGAACCCTTGAAATTTATGTTACTCTCGCTATTTTATTGCAGAACGGGCTAGACGACATTTTCTGCCAGCCACCGGTTCTGCTCACGGCATTGTTTCATAAGAAACGTATCGCAGCTATCTTCAGGCACAGCCTTGGTACTCTCTAAAGCCACAATATCACCTAGAAGTTAGTAACATACGGTCTAGAACTCATCTACGAAGAATTAACTAGTAATCTTGTGAGGGTAGAAAAATGAAAGCATGTTTCCTGAAATATGCATTAAGAGTAGGAGAAAGAGCTCCGTCAAGATTCGTCGTCTATGAACTAGACAAGGAAACGTTCTATATTGAAGACTTATATCTCATATTACCGCCACAATCTGCAAGTCCATTTTTATGAGGAACATCTACGCAGAAGAATGATGGAGACAATGGAAATGGACGGAAGGAAGAGTATTAAGACCAAATACATGTTGTTACGAGATATGTCATTCACGGTTTCTATCACAAACTTTGCAGAACAAAATAATAAATAAAAAAACACTTTCGTTATCTGACTGATAGATGCATATGTGAATTGTACGATGAAATATGTCGAAGATATCATTTATCAGATTGTTCAAGGAGCACGAAATCTCTCCAGGAGTACAGCAAATATCAACTTGTAACTCTTACATGCCCTTTCGGGAGAATCTTAACCTTAATAACAATTGGAAGGTGCTCTATAGTGATGTTAATATTTTCGTTCAGTTATTTTAATCTTGCAGTTTGTTCCGAAAGTTCTGTAGAATAGCTTATGGATATTTGAATATAGTTGATTTGAGAGATATATCACAGTGGCCATGTTCAGAACTTACATGCAAATTTTAAGAAAATAGATTATTGATTTATGTTGGTGGAAGACCAAATTTTTCTTCGGCATGCGGGATGGTACAGACACATTTGGTCCTAACATAAATTGTTGTAATCAGGAATCTCATGATTAAACTGAGGCCTTAAATGTCTGTTTCAGACTGTTAAAAATGCAGGCTAAAATTTAAAATCCGCCTTAGGTCCTATTGCATTAACATGAACCACTATGGTACATATAAGTTAGGGTTTTGTGTAGAAGGGTAATAGGTTCATTCAGGGAAACGAGGCGGAATAGGAATAGGGTGATAACAGTATAGGGGGCTGGAAGTCAAGAAAGGATGTTAGTGTTAAACTGTAGAAGTATTTCAAAGAAAGGAATAGATGTATATTTAGGTGTTGAATCATGGCTGAGAAGTGATACTATGGATGCGGATATTTTCTCACAGGACTGGAGTGTTTATCGTAGAGACCTGGATAGGAATGTTCATACTGGTGTAATAATTGATCATTGAAATGAAATGCCGTATGGTCTTCGGAGGGGCCTTGGTGCGCGTCTTATGATTTGACTCCCGTAGGCGACCTGCGCGTCGTGATGAGAATGAAATGATGGTGAAGCCGGCACATACACCCAGTCCCCATGCCAGGGGAAATTAACCAAGTGTGGTTAAAATTCCCGAGCCCACCGGGAATCGAACTCGGACCCCTGTGGCCAAAGGCCAGCACGCTAACCACTTAACCATGGAGTCGGACAATTGATCAGTAATCAATTAGGAGAATGCTAGGTTAATTACTGATATAGAGTCTGCCGCCTGGGCGACTTCTTTAAATGCAGATCACTGTTGATTGATTGATTGAGTGAGTGATTGATTGATTGTTTGATTGACTGATTGATTGATTGATTGATTGATTGATTGATTGAATAAGACTCATAAAAGATCTTTTTTAGTGTTATAATGGCATATTTTGGCTGTTAGCGCCTGTTTCGCGATAAATGCTTCCTGAAGCTCAAATTTTGCAATTTTTAAATTTCTATTTTTTTTCTACTTCTCTGGTCGGCAGGGAGAATTTACCCGATCACGTCCTGTGTGATTGAGAGGAAATTCTCTAGACTTAGGCTAGAAATAACCTGACTGAAACGAGGCATAAATTTACATCATAAAACCTTGAAAAATGCACAGTGGTGCGCTGTAATTAACTGGAAAGCAATTTATTACAGAGCAGTTTCATTCTGTCTTCGTACAAAACAAACTAGCATTTCCCGAGCACAGTAAATCCTCTGCTTAATATTGTACAGGAGATGGTTTAAACTGTAAATATTTAAGTAGTTAATGAAAATTCAGACTCCTTCCTGAATGGTCAGCGTACACGCCTTCTGTTCATAGGGGTCACGGGTTCTATTCCCGGTTGGGCTTAAGGCTTTTAACCTCGCCTGGGCAATACCTTTGACTCTGGGATTGGGTGTTTGTGCCAACACACCCCTTTTCAAAACACAGCCACTACCAAACACCACGGAAAGGCGGAATACGAATTCATCTCTCCTCTGGGTGATTTCGGACAAAAGAGTAGCGTTACAAAATGTTGCAAAGTTTGGGCTGGGAAGATTTGGGAGAAAGGAGACAAGCTGCTCGATTAAATGGTATGTTCCGAGCTGTCAGAGGAGAGGTGACGTGGGAGGACATCAGTAGACGAATAAGTTTGAGTGGTGTCTTTAAAAGTAGGAAAGTTCACAATATGAAGATAAAGTTGGAATTCAAAAGGACAAATTGGGGCAAATATTCGTTTATAGGAAGGGGAGTTAGGGATTGGAATAACTTACCAAGGGAAATGTTCAATAATTATCCAATTTCTTTGCGATCATTTAAGAAAAGGCTAGGAATACAACAGATAGGGAATCTGCCACCTGGGCGACTGCCCTAAATGCAGATCAGTAGTGATTGATAATGTTGAAGTAAGGAAGAACGGGCGAGCTGAACGTGCGGTTAGGGGCACGCAACTCTGAGCTTGCATCTGGGAGATAGTGGGTTCATACCCCACTGTCGGTAGTCCTGAAGATGATTTTCCCTGGTTTCCCATTTTCACACCAGGTAAATGCTGAAGCTGTACTTTAATTAAGGCCACGGTCACTTCCTTCCTGCTCCTAGCCCTTTCCTGTTCCATCGTCGCCATGATACCTATCTGTGTTGGTGCGACGTAAAAGCCAATTGCGAAATAAAGTAGTAAGGAAGGGAATCCTGCCGAACAAACAGAACCAAGTCCGCATGTGCATCGCATCCCACCGGGGTGTGGAGAAGGAGGAGGAGGAGGAGGAGGAGGAGGAGGAGGAAGAAGAAGAAGAATGTTGATTTTACGCCTTACTAAGTAGTTTATTACGGTTTTCGGAGACGCCTAGCTGCCAGAATTTTGTCCCGCAGGGTTTCTTTAACGTGCCAGTAAATCTACCGACACGAGGCTGACGTATAGAGCACTTTCAAATACCCCCGGATTGAACCAGGATCGAACCTGCCAAGTTGTGCTCAGAAGGCCAGCGCTCGACCGTCTGAGCTACTCAGCCCAGCAGTACAGTGGAACCTCGATATCTCGAATCATCTCGAGAGCTAAGTTTTAGTTCGAGTTATCGAAATTTCGAGATATAGAGAATACCGTTTCTGAGCATGTATCCAGTAATCGTTAGATAGTGGGTTCGAGCCCCATTGTTGGCAACCCTGAAGATGGTTTTCCGTTGTTTCCCATTTTCACACCAGGCAAATGCTGGGGCTGTACCTTAATTAAGGCCACGGCCGCTCCTACTTAAAAATATACAAACACGCTCTATTTTACGGTATCACTTTAATTATAACACTTATTATAGTAACTTTTTAGAAGACAGGATACAGAACACACAGTAGTGAAACACCTTTGGAAAAAATCTGTTAGTCTCTTCTCTTTGTAACTGTTAACCTTTCCTCCATTCACGTCGAAACTTCTCGTCAATACCACGCAGCTGAGATTCGTAAATGGAGTTTGTCGTCCGCGACTTCCGGGGTTGCTTTCGTACGTGACCGGTAATTAATTCACACCTGAGAAACAGCGAGGCTTCGCCGATTTTCGGATCACTTGAAGTTTTTGTTTTTCTCTTCCCGTCATATTCGCTCCCAGCATCACTGTAACCCTTTCTTTACTTGTTAACTGTTCCTCACAAACCACAAATGCCGTATTGCACAGTTAATATTGCGCAAAATTAGAGTTGCAGAGTATTTTTTGCTTCAAAGGAGGAAATGTTCGCTTCGAGGAATCGAGAAATTCATGTAATCGAATTTCGAGTAATAGAGAAATAAATACACGTGGAGAATAGGACAGACTGTCGGGAAATTTAAGTTGCTTCGAGATACTGAAAATTCGAGTAATGGATTTTCTAGATGTTGAGGTTCCATCATTTCAATGTTTAAGTTCCCTCAATTTACTCATTATGAAGGAAATTATTTTTATGTGGATGTTCATAGCTGTAGAGTCCGGATTATTAGGTGCTGATAGCTTAGAATGCAAACTTACTTAAGCCAGTAACAAGTATACCCTACACTGTACAACGGTTATGCTATGAGATTTGCATAAATATTAGGGGTACAGCCTATAGAACTCCTTGAATTTATGCTACTCTTCCTACTTTATGGTACAACGGGTTGCATAACACTTCCTGCAAATCAAATTACTTTGCATTCTAACCTATTACCACCTAAAAATCCGAGGTATATTTATAAGCAAATTTCTTTGACAGTATCATGAATCTGGTCTTCGATTTTTATTTTTATTTTTTATAAGTTGCTGTACGTCGCACCGACACAATTAGGTCGTATGGCAACGATAGGACAGGAGTGTGAAGGAAGCAGCCGTGGTCTTAATTAAGGTACAGACCCAGCATTTTCCTGGTGTGAAAATGGGAAGTAAGGGAAAACCATCTTCAGGGCTGCAATAAAAATAAGATATGTCTTCTTCTTGATTCCTTTTCAAGAATCTAATCAATCAGTTTTCAAAGACCCGATATAATAATAATAATAATAATAATAATAATAATAATAATAATAATAATAATAATAATAATAATAATAATTTCCTTCGAAAAGACCAAGTTCTTCTGTTCAAAACTTGACATCCAAAATTTGAACACGACATATGGGCAAATCAACCAAGTACCACACTTCAAATACTTGGGAGAAATACTTGAACCAACGGGAGGCGAGAAGGCTGCCCAGAAAATTCGCCTACAAAAATTTCGGAAAGCCTACGGTAGGGTTCACAACATATACAATAAAAAGTGCTTGTCCCGCCATGCAAAGGTCAGACGCTATAGTACAGTAATCAAGCCCGGTCTTATATGCCAGTGAGACCCTTACACTAAATGGGAAAGGTGACCTAGAAAACATTTTAAAAGAAGAAAGAAGAATCCTGAGGAAAATTCTCGGCCCCCGAAAAACAGAAGATGGATATAGACTGAGGTCACGCAGAGTGACAGAAGAGCTTTCCAACATTGTAGCAGACATCCGCAAAAGACGTCTGAAATTTTATGGGCACGTCCGCAGACTGTCGGCAAGTAGACTGACACACAAGATTCTCACCTACATAGAACATCTAAAAATATTCCATGGGTAGTGGAAGTGAAGAAGGATCTGGAAAAAGCCCATATGGACTCAACTGACACCGCAGACAGAAACCTCTACAGGAAAAAAATTAATGGATGGAAAGTGCAAGCAGAGAACGAAGTGAAAAAGAAGACTGGAGCAAAGTGAACAGAAGAACCGAAAAGGTTCCACAGAGAAAGGATGAAAGCTGTTTGGCAACTCAGAAAACAGAATCGTTAGAGCTTTGCGTGATCCATTGGGTCCATGCGCACATAATAATAATAATAATAATAATAATAATAATAATAATAATAATAATAATAATAATAATAAATATTATTACCATCATAGTTGAGACATTTAGGAATAATACACCTAAGTTATTACTTAAGGTTAAAGACAGCCTAACCACTCTGCCACATAGGCTAGTTAATTAAGAGCAGTGGAAGGCGTTATTTCCATTTCTTCCAGGGTCTCCATGACCTGTACGGATATGGCTTTGTTTTTGTCTTGTTCTTTACTTACAAAACAAGACTGTCACACACATTTAACATATCAGGCCGCAATAATGATACGATTAAACATCATTTACTGGTACTCTTTCGCAGTCCGTTTGATTCTTTTTCGTGCACTCGGTGTTCTTTTTTAATAAATTCTTTTGCTACCTTCTGGTACGAAGCAAAGAGACCTTTATATTTTATTAGCACATTTATTTATAAAATTCACTGTTCTATATTCGGGACAATAACAGTGTAATCTACGTAAGAATTTCACTAATCCTATCGTAAACAATAAGTTAGTCTCCCATTCTTATACGGCAATGCGTTTGAAATTACACGTGGTTCTTTCTCTCTTTCTTTTTCTTGTTTTTTTTTCTCTCCTCCCTCCTTGTTCTTCTTTATGTACTGGCCGCAGTGTGTGTGTGTATATATACAATTCCTGGCGCGTTGTGTTGTTCAGTTGTTTCCCCCCGGCCCGACCAGGCCGTTACGCTCTGGCGCTGCTACTCTGTTTTGTGGAAGCCGTCATGTGTAACACCGGAAGAACGCAATGATTTTTGCCCCCTGGCTCACTTCCTGTGAGCCGCTATAATAATACATACCGTCCATCGCACTGGTTCCAAAGTCATGTTCTGAACAATGACATTTCGGATTAACGCCAATACTACACTTTTTTTCCCCTTTCCTATTGACTGGTAATTAATTTTCAATTTCTTTTGGATTCTCTACGTTTTAATAATCACTTCCATGGTTAGATGTATAGACACGCAATGATGGTCCTTCGGGTAACTTTTCCCCGTTGCAGCTCTTGGAGTAAAACGGTTGTTGAAATAAGGTTTTAGCCTCGCCATTAACGCTACTGTGAAATATTCCAGTAGATAATTTGAAATATAATAAGCCTGCCCCAGCGGAAACTCAAGCGATCGAATTTTTTCCCGTTATATGCAGGATTTCGTTTCATAAAGGTGATTATAAAATTAAGAAAAACATGGAGTTAGCCTATAGATTAGTACAGATTAGATACAATAACAGAACGATGTCTTACAGAGCAAAGATCAGACACTATACCACGGTTATCAAGCCAGAGGTCCGGCTCCATGGCTAAATGTTTAGCGTGCTGGCTTTTGGTCACAGGGATCCCGGGTTCGATTCCCGGGCGGTTCGGGGATTTTAACCTTCATTGGTGAATTCCAGTGGCCCGGGGGCTGGGTGTTTGTGCTGTCCCCAACAGCCCTGCAACTCATACACCACACATAACACTATTCTCCACCACAATAACACGCAGTTACCTACACATGGCAGGTGCCGCCCAACCTCATCGGAGGGTCTGCCTTACAAGGGCTGCACCCGGCTAGAAAGGCCACACAAAATTATTATTATTATTATCATCAGGCCAGAGGGACTGTACAGTTCAGAATGTCTTATACTGAGTATGAAAGCGGAAATGGATGAGCTAGAGAAGAAAGAAACAAAGAACAATCTCGAGAAAGATCTTAGTATCCGGAAAAAGAAAGGATGGTACATGGAGGAAGGGGAGAAATGAAGATCTATACAGACAGTGGAGATCAGAGACACCATACGTAAGAGGACTCTGAAGTTTTATGGGCACCTCACAAGGATGAACGAGATTCGACTGAGAAAGAAAATCTTTAACTACATCATCAAATTAAAAGCTACCAGTAAATGTGTAGGAGAAACAAGAAAAGTCATGAAAGAAGTTGGTATCAATACAAAAGAAAGCTTTAGTAGATATATAGTTCGAGCTAAAATAGATAAATTCGAGGGGTTCCAGGAAAAGCGAAATGGAAAGTCCAAGAACATATGGTCACAGGAAAGGAAGAGGAACCACACCGAAATGATGAAGTTCTTGGAGAAGAAAAAAAAAAGACTAACCAGCAAGTCAGTTGTTTACTGTGGTCCTAAGTGTGCCAAAATCAAAGAAAGGAGAAGAAGAAGAAGAAGAAGAAGGAGAAGAAAATCACAAGCACATACCTCCATTAGATTCTGTGCGATAGGAAATACAGTAATAACCAGAGCTCGGAAGTTGAAAACGTATAAATTGCCTAATGAAGACCTCTAGAAATAAAACCTAAAAACTAGGTAAAGGGACGTAAAAATGTGATCCAAATTCATTCATAATTTTAGTTGTCATTACATATTTAATGGAATGCAAAATTATGGTGGTATGAAACTCCTTTCTTCCTTCCTTTCTTTCTTTCTTTCTTTCTCAATCCGTTTAGCCTTCAGGGTTGGTTTTTCCTTCGGACTCAGCGACGGATCCCCCACTCCACCGTCTCGAGAGCAGTATCGTGGAGGAGGAGGGCCAGTACCTCTTTCAGGCGACATCACCTGCTGTGCTGAAGAGGGGCCTTGTGGGGGGGGGGGATGGGAAGGTCGGAAGGGATAGACAAGGAAGAAGGACCCCCTGTGGGTGGGGGACGCAGATGAAGAATACACCCACGGTATCCCCTGCCTGTCTTAAGGGGCGACCAAGGGAAGATTGTATTAGAACCATGAAACTACTTGTGATTAGTATCAGCACGCGGGGAACACCATGTTCGCTTTTACTTGCGCGTAGTACCACTATGTTAGGTACCAAATAGGTTTGTGTGATTAATACCAACAGGGTGCGTTGCAGACTTTTACAGTACCTGTGATTAGTACCACTTTAGGAGCCGAGTTGGCCGTGCGGTTAGGGCTGCGCAGCTGTAAGCTTGCATCCGGGAGATAGTGGGTTCGAACTCCACTGTCGGCAGTCCTGAAGATGGATTTCCGTGGTTTCCCTTTTTCACAGCAGGCAAATGCTGGGGCAGTAACTTAAATAAAGCCACGGCCGCTTTCTTCCAGCTCCTAGGCCTTTCCTATCCCATCGTCGCCATAATACCTATCTGTATCGGTGCGACGTAAAGCCACTTGCAAAATTAAATATTTTTACAAAAAGTGGAAGTAAATAAAGTGTTGCAAAAAAGAATTTTTTCCCTTTGAGAAAAGCCAATGATCATGAATATGTCTTTCAATAAATGAAACTCAAATATTGATAACTATATATTTGCATCATTTCACAGAGCATCTTTGGCGACCAAGTCCTACGATAACGACTAATGTGATGTCACTGATGGTACAGTCCTGCTCCGTGGCTAAATGGTTAGCGTGCTGGCCTTTGGTCACAGGCATCCCGGGTTCGATTCCCGGCAGGGAATTTTAACCATAATTGGTTAATTCTCCTGGCACAGGGACTGGGTGTATGTTTCGTCTCCATCATCATTTCATCCTCATCACGACGCGCAGGTCGTCTATGGGTGTCAAATCAAAAGACCTGCATATGGCGAGCCGAACTTGTCCTCAGACACTCCCGGCACTTAAAAGCCATACGCCATTTCATTTCATTTTACTGACGGTACACTTTCTATTTCAACACACACTATTTATACAAATCCACAGGCTCAGTTTCTTTGGCGACCAAGGCCTACGGTAACAACCAATGTGGCGTCACTGACGGTACACTTTCTATTTCAACACACACTATTTATACAAATCCACAGGCTCAGTTTCTTTGGCGACCAAGGCCTACGGTAACACCTGATGTGACGTCACTTCCGTCATACATTTGTTGCGTCACACACATTTTTGGATGACCGACTCGAACCCGGGACCCCTGTGACCAATGGTCAGCACGCTAACCATTTAGCCATGGAGCCGGCCACCCACAGCCATATTATAAGTTGCCATTCTTACATTTATATACGGTACGTCTGTCTCACTGTTTTTCTTTTTTTTTTTTTAACAACTAATGCCAAGCAACCAAACTGTAATTAGAAATTTGCATCAGAGCTTTGTGAAAAATAAAGTTTGAACACGTCCCGTATAATTTTTGCTGGGACAACTTTAGAGAAATAAGGGACAATCCCTTAAAAGTAGGGACGTCTGGGTCACCCTACGACTACCTTATTTGCTAGTGTAATTCTGCGCCGTATCTCTTTGGTGCCGTTTCCATTCGTAATGAATGTTTCTAATCCTCCAGTGATATTCTTTCTGCAATTTGGTCACGCTTCTACACTCTCATAAATTTTGTTTTCGTGTGCTTGATCTTCAGATCAAAGTTGCGACTTAAATTTTCAAATCTATTGAGTAGCGGTGCTAGTTTTTTCCCATCCCAAGCAATAAGAGCGATATCACCAGCGAACCTTAAATTAGAAATCCCCACCATATTCTAATGGGCTAGAATTTCTTCTCAGTATCCTCCTCTTCCCTTTCCTTATAATATCCTTATTCACACATTTTATTTAAGGGTCAGTCAAATGAATACCGAACACCCGCCATAACACACATTCCGCGCGAAAGTCGGCAACAATTTTGTTCCGTATCGATACTGCCATCGCTGTGATAGGAGAATTGCATAGTGATAACTCACAGGTGCACGCAGCTGTTGGGTTATGTCTTTGTTGGTGCGCGGACTGGACTAGTGTGTTCGTCCAGCTGAAGAAATAGAGGCAAGTAAAGAAGAGCAGAGAAGTGTGGTTCGTTTCCTGGTGGCTCCGGGTGCTGGAGTACGCTAAACTAGAGGTGTGCGACAAACAGTTATTTTTGTGTAATTGTTACATCTGTTACTGGAAAAAGAAAGTAACCGTGAAAAGTAACATTTAAAAATAACGTCCAACGTTACTCATATTTTATTGGTCACAGCCTTGTCACGGGTTCAAGCGTATCTCGTTACAGCTGTGCTGCGAAGTCCCATCCATTCTCTCCCACATGCGCGCATGCATCACTACTCTGTTGAAAGTCGGTGCAGCAAAACACGCATTCCTATTTGATATAAAGTTAATGAGAGGCAGACAACGGATGAAATGAGAAGACAACAGCGTCTTTTCTGAAATCTCGAAGAGGGACTTTGACAATGCCCCGATCAAGGATAGTGGACAAGAAAACATCGTTACCTGTCTGTCAAACCTCGACACAAACTGGTACAAGAGGATCGATTAAGTAAAATCAAGTAATGTTATGTTATCTATAATATCAATACGGAAATTTTGCACACTAATTTATTTATGATACAAGAAAAAATAAAGAGGTGAAACTTATAACAATAATATTATAATGTAGGTAGCCCTTCGCGATGTCTGGAGTCAACGATTATCCCTGAGTAGCTGAATATGTCATAACAGTTTAGTTACCAGACGACAGCAGCAACTTAAACAAATACACTATAAAGTATATTATACACTGTAGTGCATTTGACTTAAACCAATCTCCTACGAAAGCGCTCTCACTTGGAAGACATGCTTACTATCTGAACTCTGAAGGTCACATTCGGTGTCTAAGCTGCTACTAGTGACAGTTCCCACTTCCCAGTTACTGTTTTCACTAGTACGTTTTTGTGTTGTCGTTACTCGGTAACCAGTTATTTTTTGTCCTCGTTACATTTGTAACAGTGACGGGCATGTAACTGTGACAAAGTAACTGCTACGTTATTTTTCAGCCATCTCTACGCTAAACTCATAGTCGCATGTCTGCTGTGTATAGTGAACATTTTTTTTCTAGTTGCTTTACGTCGCACCGACACAGATAGGTCTTATGGCGACGATGGGACAGGGAAGGGTTAGGAGTGGGAAGGAAGCGGCCGTGGCCTTAATTATGGTACAGCCCCAGCATTTGCGTGGTGTGAAAATGGGAAACCACGGAAAACCATTTTCAGAGCTGCCGACAGTGAGGTTCGAACCTACTATCTCCCGAATACTGGATACTGGCCGCACTTAAGCGACTGCAGCTATCGAGCTCTGGTCGAACATTTTGCATGAGTTGCATGGGCTATTTCGGGAAGTACAAGTCCATCAAGCCATTACTCCTGATGTGACAAGGCGGATTGATGGCCTTATTGGGAAAACCGGGGAATCACGGAGGTTATTTCATTCGGACGAGGAAGTGCAACAGGGGTGCAGTTGTGGATCCGACAGCGGAATTGATCGTCTCGTCTCCCAGTGGAATAAATGCATTAACATTTTTGGTAATTACTTTTGAATAAAAGCATTCCATGGTGGGTGTTCGGTTCATATTTGACTGTCCCTTATACCTAGTGACTGGAAAAGTCATATTTAATAACTTCAAACAACTGTCCATAACAACGTTATTTGTGATTATGCAGGCGAGTACGAATTACTGTTTGCTTGGTAGATGGGATCTCTCCTGTCTTTCCATAAAATTTTAATGTCAAAAACCCTCCTTTTATACGCTCTTATCTGATACAATGTGGCAGTATTAATAAGTAGAATGTATTCATAGGAGGTGTATTATCAAGCCATCTATTCGGCGAGGTATTATAAGTTTGACGTAAGAGCTGCGATCTTACAAACCTGTTCCATGTCTTGTAGACACTATTTTTTTTTTTTTTTTTTTTTTACAGAAAAGAAAGATTGTGCAAAGTGAGATTTCAATGAATAGACGAAGTTTGATAAATGGATATCGTTTATTTTTTTATATTTACTTGAGAGATGTCAAATGTGTTCACCGTTCAGGATCTGTATAGTAGATCTCGTCCCCTTGCTTGTCTTCCCTAAGACTTCTTACAAAATAATTCATCTGTACTGGTTCCCTCCTTCAATTCTCTTGAACTATTGGCTGTTAATTTGAGTACTTCGTGTCATTCACCTGCACAAATCCATCCACTTGTCTAACATCCACAGATTTCTTATGGAAACGCCAAGAAATAGATCCATACCGATCTCTAAAATCTGTCGCAGTTATTTTCACTGAATATCTTGAGTTAATAATAATAATAATAATAATAATAATAATAATAATAATAATAATAATAATAATAGTAATAATAATAATAATATTAATAATAATAATAATAATAGCCTAATAGGAATATTTCCTGTGAGTACCGGTAAATTTATCGACACGAGGCTGACGTATTTGAACACCTCCAAATGCCATCGTAGTGTATGTGCTATAATCGAATTCTACAACTTGGGCTTTGCTATATGAGCCACTTAATGTCGCATATAGCACCGAATGGATTTCCTTCCACCATTTAAATATAATCTATTTCTGCCAGATTTCAGCCCATGAACTTGAGGTTCGAAGGCCAATAATTTACCAGCGATCGACATAGCCAAATGAGGCAAGAGGGTGTAAAATAGTAATAATAATAATTTTTTATTATTATTATCTGTTCGTATCGGCCTACTAAGGACCACGTTATTGCAGCTGTCTTCTCTGGGCTTCGATCTATACCCAGTGTTCCTTCATTCGTTGCCTGTATTGCGCTCTTCTTTCCACCGTCCACGTTTTTCATGTCTTCTACTTCGGCCTTTCTTGAAAACACTGGTGGTCTTTCAGTTTCCTCCTGAGTGGGTTGCGTTCTTGTACATCTCCATAAGTGATCTCTATCTCCTGTAGGTCCCTTTCCACCTCACACACACATGTTCTATCATCACTTTGTAACTATAACCTCCTCTACGATCGAACCTCGTTCATGGCTGCGCTACTGTCCTACTTAGTTAAAGGAAAAGTTGTCCCCCCCCCCATGATGTGTACTTGCGGCGGTCAACTGACCGTAACACACATGCTTACGGAGTGCGTGAACCTGGCCGATCTGCGCCGTAGTCTAAAACTTCCGAGGTAAGACCTCAGCATTTGCTTGGTGAAGTGAAGTGAAGGCATTGGTCGATCACAATCACGATGCAATACCACAGCTTCTCTCCGAGAAACCCGAAAATATGTCTTCCATACCCTCGTAGAGCCTTTACCCATTTTCAGCATATTTGGAAAAGCGGTGACCTGCCACTCCGACTCCCAATGCGAAAACTCTACGAGATGGCGAGCAGTCTGTAGACCATTTTTCTATTGAGTATTTTTAAGTATATTTTGGGTATATATTGGGTATTTTTGTTACTTTCTTTTTTTAAACTAATTTGAACGAAGTGTACGATTTTACTTTTAAGGCAATAACTTATTTAATTTAATGATATTTCAATATAATTTTTAATTACTTCAGGCTTTACGAATTAGATCCACTGATTACAGTATTTTAAATTCACAATCAGTGCCATCAGTTTTCAAATCCTACTCAGTGGATAATTTTACATTCTTAATTATAGTCTCATTTAGTAAAATCTCGTTATATTAAGGGCCGATGACCTAAATGTTAGGCCCCTTTAAAGAACGACAATAATCATAATCATCGGTGATGCAGTAGAAAAACAATGGAGCAGATTCCAAATACATCAGAAAGAATATGTTGACAGTTATTACAATTAACTTTACCGAGCGAGCAGGCCGTGTCGTTAGGAGCGCGCAGCTGTGAGCTTGCATTCAGGAGATTGTGGGTTCGAACCCCACTGTCGGCAGTCATGAAGATGGTTTTCCGTGGTTTCCCATTTTCACAGAAGGAAAATGCTAGGGTTGTACATTAAATAAGTCCATGGCCGCTTCCTTCCCGCTCCTAGCTATTTCCTATCCCATCGTCGCCATAAAACCTATGTGTGTCGGTGTGACGTCAAGCCAGTTGTAAAAAAAAATACTATTAGCTTAGTCCAAGAAATATACAATGTTACAAAGCTGATAACTTGCTTGATAAAGAGCAACAAATTATGCTTATACTGGAAACACGCGGAAGTCGTTAAAGCCGTGTGATACCAAATCACCTCGGCTTTAAAGGCTCACCTGCATTGCAAGGTTTTTCCCTCCCACGTGTTTCTAGTGGTTAAACCCGATAAGATAAACTAAGGATGACATTCTGCCCTTTTGCGATTACACTATTACGTTGCTACGTACTGCGAGAAGTGCGCAGAAATAATTTATTATTAATCTATATATTATTTAAAATAGTAACGTGTATGTTTAAAAAATCTCAAGCTCGTGAAGCAGAGGGAGTTAAAAAGGTGTGGTTTGTACCAGAATCTTCCAGATCGTCTCAATAGTACAGGAAAAATGCCTTTCTTGAAAAGTTAATGGAAATATAATTTTCAAGATCAAATCATTAAATGATTACTCCAATAATTGCAGGCGAAGGCTTACCCTAACCCGCAATACATTCTGTACTTAGCAGGTTGCTAAGCGACTAATATTTTCATTAGTGATTACTACCTGTCAAGCCAGAGAGTATATATACACTTCCTCTGATTGTGGAAGAATACTATTCTCTGCTAGATACTCTTTGACTCTCTGACCTTCCCCAGCTTCTGAATACACTCAACAGATGGCAGAAGGTTCCTAATAACTTACCATGCTGCTAAGAGAAAACGTGCAGACGGCAAGGTATCAAGTCGACTAGCTTTCTGTATGACCATTAATAAAGTGCAGGGACAAACCCTTGAAAAATTGGCTAGTCTACTTACCGGAACCAATATTCAGTCACGGCCAATTGTATGTTGTACTAGCTCGGGCAAGATCGTTTGAAAATATTAAGATCCAGATACGCCCGAATGGTCGAAACACAGGGAATATTGTATGGAAAGAAGAGTTACAAACTAAATTACACTGAAGAAAATGGGAATTGCAACACCCAGAAGGAGTGGTGCTACATTGCTGCAATTGCACATGCAGGACGCGTGTTCGGTTGTGATTCGATGATTACAATTTCAGGTCCCTCTGACTGCAAGTTTGGACAACAATCAATACAGGATATGCCCACCACGAGCTGCAATCCATTGTTGAATTCGTCGAGGCATGGAGTCAATAAGGCCCTGGAACGCTTCCTGAGGAATTGTGGCCCATGCTTGCTACACTGCACGGGTCAGTTGTTCCAGAGTTGTGGGTGGCTGAGGACGGTTGGCCAGTTATCGACCCATCATGTCCCACACTTGCTCAATAGGACTGAGGTCCGGGGATCTGGCGGGCCATTCTAAGGTTGTGATGTCGTGGAGAGCTTCTCTGGAGATGCCTGCAGTGTGAACCCGGGCATTGTCCTGCTGAAACATCCCATTAGCAATGTTCGCCATCATAGGGACAACCACTGGATTGAGTACCGTATCAACGTACTGTCGAGCAGTCATAGTGCCCTCAACAAGCATTAATTGTGAATTCACATTAAAGCCAATAGCTCCCCAGACCATAATGCTTAGTGCCGGCCCTGTGTGCCTCTCGACAATAAGATCTGGGCGGCCCCTCTCCCCGGTACGTCGGCGCACATGATTCCGGCGATCACTGCGGGCAAGACAGAAGCGCGATTCATCACTAAAGACGACCCTATGCCATTCGTCGATAAACGTCGATCTTTCTCGACACCAGGCCAGCCTTACACGTCGCTGTTGTGGGGTCAATGGAACACCTTCTGCAGGGACACGGGCTCGTAAGCCAGCTGCACGCAGGCGATTACCAACTATTTGTTGTGTAACGTAGGGTGCCACAGCTGCTCGAATTTGCGCTGCTGTTGCAAGGGGTTCCATCCGGGCCATCCGAATGATGCGGCGATCCTCTCTCACAGTTGTCTGTCGCGCTGGGCCTGTGCCAGGTCTACGAGTGTGGGTACCTTCATTTGACCACTGCTGCCATACACGCTGTACCGCAGATGCCTGTCGGCCAACACGTGCAGCGACAGTCCTTAGCGATAATCCAGCCTCACACAGCCCAATTATCCGAGCCCTCTCAAACGGCGACAGTTGTTGATAGCGTGCTCTTCTCCGTCGTCGAGGCATGTTTGACGGGGAACACTTCACTGCACAGACTGCAAGTCAACTACGCTACACCAGAGTCCGTATACTGGAGTTGATTCCTCCGCGACCAATCACGTGGGGAGACCTGTAGCAACAATTCAATGGGTCTGAAACTTTGATTGTTTACATACCTACATGGCATCGTTCCATATCTTGAAATTCAACACAAACGACCAATGCCTTCATGGTGTTGCAATTTCCATTTTCTTAAGTGTATGACTGAATCAGTTATTATGTAACAGTAGAGGTGTGACAAACGGTTTTTTTCTGTAACTGCTACACTTGTCACTGCTACAATAAAGAAACTGTGAAAAGTAAGAGTTAAAAATAACATACAGCGTTACTCACCTTTTACTGGTCACAGCTGGAAGCTCGTCTCCTTACAACTGTGTTGCGAAGTCCCATTCATTCACTCGCACATGCGCGCTCGCATCACTACAATGTTTTGTCCGGCTAAATGGTTAGCGTGCTGGCCTTTGGTCACAGGGGTTCCGGGTTCGATTGCGGCAGGGTCTAGAATTTTAACCATAATTGGTTAATTCCGCTGGCACGGGGGCTGCGTGTATGTGTCGTCTTCATTATTATTTCATCTTCATCACGACGCGCAGGTCGCCTACGGGAGTCAAATCAAAAGACCTGCATCTGGCGAGCCGAACATGTCCTCGGACATTCCCGGCAATAAAAGCTATAGGCCATTTCATTTTTTTTACTACACTGTTGAAAGTCTGTGCAGCATAACACGCATTCCTATTTGCTATAAAGTTAACGAGAGGCAGACAACGGATGAAATTAAAATACAGCATAGCGTCTTTTCCGAAATCTTTTTTTTTGCTAGGGGCTTTACGTCGCACCGACACAGATAGGTCTTATGGCGACGATGGGACAGGAAAGGCCTAGGAGTTGGAAGGAAGCGGCCGTGGCCTTAATTAAGGTATAGCCCCAGCATTTGCCTGGTGTGAAAACGGAAAACCATTTTCAGGGCTGCCGATAGTGGGATTCAAACCTACTATTTCCCGGATGCAAGCTCACAGCCGCGCGCCTCTACGCGCACGGCCAACTCGCCCGGTTTTCTGAAATCTAGAGGAGTGAGTTTGACAATGCCCGGATCAGGGATAGAAGACAAGACAAAAGATGATTAGCTGTCTGCTAAACCTCGACACAAACCGGTACAAGGGGATCGATTAAGTAAAATGAAGTAATGTTTTGTTATCTATAATATGTTGTCTATAATTAGCATACTAATTTATTTATGGTACAAGAAATATTATGCGGGAGAAAGTTATAATTAATATTATAATATAGGTAGCCCTGCGCGATGTCTGAGTCAACGTTTACCTCTGAGCAGTTGAATATGTCGTAACAGTTTACACTTTAGTTACAGGAAGACAACAACAGCTTAAACAAATACACTATAGAGTATATTATACACTGTAGTGTATTTTACTTAGACCAATCTCGTACGAAAGCGTTAGTACATGCGCACTATCTGAACTCTGAAGGTCACAGTCTGTGTCTGTAAGCTGCTATACTAGTGACAGTTCCCACTTCTTAGTTATTGTTCTCATTAGAACGTTATTCTGTTGCCGTTACTCGGTACCTGCTATTTTTTTAAATCCTCGTTACATTTGTAACAGTGACAGACATGTAACCGTGACAAAGTAACTGCTACGTTATTTTTCAGCCGTCTCTATGAAATAGTATTAAATGTTCATAAAACTATTGAAAAGGGCAGGCAAAACAATGTGACTGCGACAGGCTTATCAAGACGAGTTATCTGACCTGTTTATAACTGATGTTGCGGAGCAGCACGGGACCTCGAGTTATTATTAGTAGACCTCGGATTTTTAGGTGGTAATAGGTTAGAATGCAAAGTAATTTGGTTTGTAAGAAGTTTCATGCAACCCGTTGTACCATAATGTAGGAAGAGTAGCATCAATTCAAGGAGTTCTATAGGCTGTACTCCTAATATCTATGCAAATCTCATAGCATAACCGTTGTACAGTGTAGGGTATACTTGTTACTGGCTAAAGTATATTTGCATTCTAACCTATCAGAACCTAGTTACTAAAAGCGATGCCTTGTCGATGCAACCACAATCCCTGTCTTTAGCTTCATGTTTCATCTGATGGTAGGTGGTATATCCAAGATTTAGCATCAGATCGTGAAGATACTTGGGCCTTGTGGCCTTCCTCGCTGCTTCTTTCCCATAACTTTCCCCTCAGTAACGTTGGTGGTGAAGTTGTTATATCTCAGGGTCTGTCCAAGGAATTTGACCGGCCTTTCTCTCATCGTGGTAAGTAGTTCTCTCTTGCCTAGGATTTAATTCATTTGATCACTTTTGCGTCCAGATAATCCTCATCTTTTGTCGCCAGATCCACATTTCAGAATTCTCAACCATATAACAGCACGCTCCAGACAAGAGATTTTTGCAAAGCTTTTACTCGCCTAGGTGTCCAGACGTTTACTTGCCAGCAAACTTATTTTTTTGATGAACGTTTGTTTGGTCAGTGCTATCCCCTCTTCATCTCCATGCTACACATGTTGTCCTGTGTAATAATAATTCCAAGATGGAGGAATTTTGTAACCTGTTCTCTCCAGATCATAATTCGAGTAGTGTAAAATTACAAGAATGAAGGATCTTGAAAAATTAGAAAAAGTTGAAAAAAGTACAGGGACCTACAAGAAACAACAATACCAAATTTAGACTACAGAGAGCTGTATTTAAAAGTTGAAAACTGACAACTGTAATGAGGAAAAGAAGACTCCAGTTTTTTGGACACATGTATAGAATGAATAACAAGTATACGCCTTCAAGGCGAACTCGCGAACCTTTCTACGTAGAGGATCTCCGTTGTCACCTACCACTACCAACTACACCAACATATCTACAGTTCATAGAGAAATTAAGAGCAAAGAAGAAAGACATATGGAGCGAATTTTACTCGACGGACGCAGTGATTTACAAAGACGGGCGAGGAGGAGGATATGAGCTCAGACACTTGATTACACGCTCTGCAATACACGGATTTCCTTATAAGCTGTGTAAAACTAAGAAATTCCATCAACCGGACACGGACTCTGTATGTGAACGTTGTGGTAAGAGGTGTGAACGTTATCATGCCATGATTTGTACTTGTCGGCGCGAATCGATGACAGCCTTCTGCAGAGATGACTAATGTTGTGTTATTAATGTAAATATCTTTTGGCTATTGGCTGCAATAAAATCCATTATTATGAACTTATTGAACAGTTACAAATCCAAGCCAACGTGGTTCATTGAAATTGAAAAGGATATGGAGAACGCTGGAATTGAAATAGATACGATAGAAAACAGAACGCATATCAGAGAAGTAACACGAAAGGCAGAATTTCAGGAGAGAAAGAAATGAACAACTGGAAGAAAATTGACTCAAGAGGAAAAGGAACAACATTCTCAGAAAATGAAGGAAGTTTGGAAACGAAGAAAGTTAAATGCAAAGAAAAGCAGCTTATCCTCAAAAGGGTTATTCGAAGAAGAAGTAGAAGAAGAAGACGAAAAAGTAGAAGTAGAAAAACACCACCACCTACTGAAATCTTGCAACACTGTGCTCTAAATATCTATGAGAAAAAGAGCATCTTGTATTCCCCATTCTGACGTTTAGACGTTAAAATGTGGCGTTCTAGCTAAGGACCCCTCTCCGAACCTTGATAATAGTGATTCATTTGCGTCATTGGATACTTCTTTAAGCAGGCATTTCGGATGATTACCTGTAATACCCTTGGAGTAAGAATGAATAGAGCCGAAGGGATAATGGTAAAACAGTTTCTTTAGGGAGGTTGTGAGGGTGTAACGTGATACTTTTTAACAGAAGGTTTAATATATCTGCTGGTAGGAGGGATTTGGTTTAGTATAATATTCCTGTGATCCTTTTCATAATTCACAAATCCTTTTGACTGGAGAAGAGATAGATCAAAAGAGACAGGGCATATTTTATAAGGGTATAAAGGCTCCTTGATAAGAGAAAAAGTATCCTTTTGTAGAAGGATAATATTAAATAGAGATAAAGAAGTGTTTTTGCAGCCCTTCAGATGTATTAATTCTGAGAGTATCGGAAAGTATAGCTTCCGTAAGAACTATTCTAATCGCGTCATCCGATGGTATTGAGAAAGATAATTCAAACAAGCAAGCTTTACTTGACTCTCTTTCGTGGAATCTATAACACAGAATTGAGACTTTCGGTTTCATATTATGACCGAGATTAGTGTTGAATCGACAGTTTTCGGGGTCGCTAGGCTGATAGCAGACAGTCCTAATGACAGTTGGAATTTTGTTCGTCATATCTTTAGCGCGACGCTTAACAGTTATCACTAGAGTCCGGATTATTAGGTACTGATAGGTTAGAATGCAAACTTACTTAGGCCAGTAACAAGTATACCCTACACTGTACAGCGGCTATGCTATGTGATTTGCATAGATATTAGGGGTACAGCCTATATAACTCCTTGGATTTTATGCTACTCTTCCTACGTTACAGTACAACGGGTTGCATGACACTTCCTACAAACCAAACTACTTTGCATTCTAACCTATTACCACCTACAAATCCGAGGTATAGTTATCACTTACTTTTATTATTTGTTTGAAAGGATCAGTTATTTCGCAGATAATCTGGGCTTTCACAAGGACAAGGTTATGCGCGAGAAAAGAAATTATATAAAACGCGAAATGAAACCCTTATTAATAACTCTACAAGTACAAAATTGTTCGTAAAATTATTCTTTCTGTCTTTTTTTCTTAATCCGTTTACGCATCAGGGTTGCTTTTTCCCTCGGACTCAGCGAGGGATCCCACCTCTACCGCCTCAAGGGCAGTGTCCTGGAGCGTGAATCTTTGGGTCGGGGAGAGAAGGACCAGTACCTCACCCAGGCGGCCTCAACTGCTGTGCTGAACAGAGACCATGTGGGGGGATGGGAAGATTGAAAGGGATGGGGAAGAAAGACGGAAGGAAGCGGCCGTGTCCTTAACTTAGGTACCATTCCGGCATTTGCCTGGAGGAGAAGTGGGAAAACCCCGGAAAACCACTTCGAGAATGGCTACTATACTTAGTTGACCTCCCGAGGTTGAATGGACCCAGTTCCAGCCCTCATACCATATTTCAAATTTCGTGGCAGAGCCTGGAATCGAACGCGGACCTCCGGGTGGTAGTTTTTGCTAGTTGCTTTACGTCGCTCCGACACAGATAGGTCTTATGGCGACGATGGGACAGAAAAGGGCTAGAAGTGGGAAGGAAGCGGCCGTGGCCTTAATTAAAGTACAGCCCCAGCATTTGCCTGGTGTGAAAATGGGAAACCACGGAAAACCATTTTCAGGGCTGTCGACAGTGGGGTTCGAACCTACTATCTCCCGAATACTGGATACTCTGGATACTGGCCGCACTTAAGCGACTGCAGCTATCGAGTTCGGTCGGGTGGTAGTTAATCACACTAATCACTACACCACAAAGGCGGACTCTTAAAATATCAATGATTATTACAATAAAGAAATCAACAGATAATTCATTTCACACATAATTAACAGGTAATGCAAATCCTAGTACGATAGTAAATATTTTAAAAACTACTCGGGTGCTACAGCTAGTCTAACTGAACAGAGGAAAGAGAAATGTATCTAGCAATGAGAGTCTAGCATCGACATAATGCCAATGGGCGATGCAGTAGGTGCTATCACTGTGCTGCACGGATGTCAGCTAGTGTAGCTCTGGACACCGGCATGGTAGCACGTTGAATGAGGCATCGTTTGATTTGTGTGGGTTATACACGTTTACGGCAAAAATAACTCAAAAAGTGAAAATTTCCGAAAAAATATTTCTTGTTAATGGTATCAGAATGATCAAAAATGCATTCTACAGAGCATATTGGCTCTTTAAAACTCCAAAATTACCAGTGTTTGGCTTCAGAAGGCTTATCGGGAGCGTTTCGACTTAGGTCTGACACTAGACTCATCAGAGTGGGATGTGTTAGATCCTACCCACTGACGCTGGGGTGTATGCAGGTGAACTTATCAGAAGCCCTTATAAGAGGCACAGTCTGATAACTGCATACGGGAGATAAATCTCCACAATGGAATTATTGCCCGCCTAGCAATTTTCAAACCTAAGGTGCCTGAGTGTCATGAGTAGGGAATGGTTTCTTTGGCATTAATAGGTTAGAAGCCCGTTCTACAGTTATGCAGGCGAGTTGCAGAATTTTTTTTTTTTTTTTTGCTAGTTGCTTTACGTCGCACCGACAGGTAGGTCTTATAGCGACGATGGGTCAGGAAAGGCCTAGGAATTGGAAGGAAGTGGTCGTGGCCTTAATTAAGGTACAGCCCTAGCATTTGCCAGGTGTGGCAGAAATGTTTAGGGGTTCTGATGGCCCCAGTGTTTATGTAAATTTCAGTGCACAACGATTGTGCGGGTTAGATGATCATTGCGGTTTGCTTAAATCCATTTTAATTCTAACGTATTAGTGCCTGAAGATCATTTCTTTAGTCTTGAGATGAGTTCCGCGCTACTCATACCCCTGCAGAGCACTTATACAACCCCCAGTGGTAAAAAGTCTTTTGGAACTCTTTGATATGGATACTGATCTCGCTGGTCTGAGAGTCTCTCTCTCACCTTAAGATGTGCACATTTATTTCGAATGTAAAAATCCACTGTTCTAACCCTTCAGGCAAGACTCTGAATGTTGAAAATATCCTAGGTATATGAGCTACGAATTTTAGCTAAATAAAGTACAATGAAGTATGAGAATAATTTCTTTATTTATTCCTAAAAATTACAAACCTTTTCTTAATCATCGTTATTCGATCGATTAGATTAGCAGTTTGCCTTTCACTTAAGCACCACTATGAGCGCTAATGTGAGTCAATGCAGAGTTTCACTTAAGCCCTTATAACTGCAGTCGGTGTGGACATTTTTTTTTAAATGGAAAAACTCCTGAGGATATTGAACCAAGGAACACATTGCAGAAATAATTATGTAAATAAGTTAATTTGGCTAGGATTTGAATAAAAAAGAAAAAGAGTAAAGAAAGAAGCGATTTTAAGCTTAGTTTCCGGAACTGCATTTAGGCCGGAAGTGACTTTCGAAATTAGTATTTTTTAATTTTGGTTTTTTCAAACCTTTCCTGGCCCTTTATACCTTCAACTTGCGGTACAATTGAGAAAAGTTTACGTTTGTTGTAGTATGGGGACCCCTCCGTACATTGTCTGCTAAAAATTGTTTTCAACATTAAACATAAAATATTAACAATAAAATTTCAAATCACACCGACTAGATACTTTATATCGACAGTAGACTACTTGTCAAAAGGTGCGTACAGTGTTCTGCGTTCAAACACCGACACAGGGACATTCGATAGGTTTTTTTAATTTCTGTCTATCCTGCGAATTTTTGTTGATATCCGAAATTTTTTATTTTGACCTCACCTATGTGTTGAATAAGGACGTGTTCTATGAATCTTAACTCTCATCAGAGAAGGAAAGGTAAAAATAGGTCGTCCCTTCGAAGAAATATCGTTTCTAAGAGAACAGGGCCAAGGGAGTTTGGGTAGGAAAAATGAATGAATCCGGCACAAGTAGAATTAATGTCAGGCTGGATTTGCAAGCTAGCCGGCCCTGCGGTGTAGGGATAGCGTGCCTGCCTCGTACCCGGAGGCCCCGAGTTCGATTCCCGGCCAGGTCAGGGAATTTTACCTGCATCTGAGGGCTGGTTCGAGGTCCACTCAGCCTATGTCATTAAAATTGAGGATTTCTCTAACGGTGAGATAGCGTCCCCGGTCTCGAAAGCCAAGAATAACGGCCGAGAGGATCCGTCTTGCTTACCACATGACACCTAAGGCTTCGGGCTGAGCAGCGGTCGCTTAGTAGGCCCTGATCCTTCGGGGCTGTTGCGCCATGGAGGAGGAGGGGGGGAGTGAATTAGCAAGCCCGTGCTCACCAATCCACACTCCCATGTTGATAACTTCTGACTTTTTACTCACCTCATTGACATTCAGGGGAAAAGTGGATGTATATAAAATATGAAAAAGAGACGAAGAAGTGTTTTTACAACACTTGTGATGTATTAATTCTGAGAAAAAGTAGAGATTCTGTAAGGACTGTTCTAATCCCGACATCCCATGGCAATAGCTACTCAAACAAGCAATTTTTACGTGACTGTCAGAACGCGCATTAAAAGAAAATTTCGCACATTGTTACTCTATTTCCGTAGCGATCAAAACCAAAATATTATACAGCTTCCTGTAAGTTCCTATACAAAATACTTGAGTATCCAAACAAATTCAGAGGATAAACTGAAATTAAGAAAACCTGCAGTTAAACGGTTCTTTATTTTCAAATGTTAGAGGGTAAACATAAATCTTTCGTCGGCTGTATTGTGCTGTTTTGAATTTAAATGCTGAGTAAACTCTCGTGTGGATTTGTTGTTGTTCTTGGATGATCACAAGATCAGAAATCGAAGCGTTCTTGATTGCAGTACTTCAAGTTGAATTATTTTGTTTCGTGGTCATTTTTTCTATATTTTCAAAATGGTTTTGTTTTGTAAATGTTTACTTATCTCTTGTAGGCCTATACTACAAAATATCCAGCTACATGGCTGACTGGTCAGAGTCTTGGTCTTCAGTCCTCCGGGACCCGGGTTGGATTCCCGGCCGGGATAAAGGGTTTCAATCTTAACAGGTTAATTACCTTGGCTCGGGGACTGGGTATTTGTGCCGACCCGAACATTCCTGCAACTCACAACTTTCACAACACTGTCCTACGGTACAATAACACTCAGTGTCCTATACATGCCAGATGTTACCCGCACTCGTCGGAAGGTTTGCCTTACAAGGGCTGCACGCGCTAGAAATAGCCACACGAAGTTCTTCTTCTTATTATTATTATTTTTCTTCTTATTATTATTAAAAATCAACTCTTACTTCACTACTGATGACAGAAAATTGAAGAAATTTAAGAGAACGTCAGGGAGACTTCAACGCGCTAGTAGTGGGGAAGTCCAGCTCTCATGAGAAAGGAAATTGAATCGCGCAACAGTGGTTCATATTGGACTGCTACAAACATCACTGTTAATAATATGGGAAAATCCTTCATGAAAATTTGCCAACATTAGATACCGCAATGACTGAGAAAATAATTTCACGAAGGAATTCTGCTAGGTATCTACACTTTATGGAGAGTGAAGGAATTTTGCAAAACAATATTGTTTGGTCTTACTTTCCTTTTGTTCCTCGTTCTTCTTCTTATTATTCATCCTTCTCATTCTTATTCTATTTTCTTCATCCTTTTCCTTCTACTTCTTTCCTCGGCTCTATTCCTTCTTGTTACTTTTCCTCCTCTTCCCTGAACCATTCCTGCCCTAATTTTCTGCTTCCCCACCCTAGAATCATTGACTTTTCCAAGACCTTCTCCTTCTTCCTGTCTTCCTCGTCACCCTCTTATTACTGCTCCTCAGATTTTCCTTCTTCCAATTCTCCTTCTCTTAAATTGCCTAGGTCGTACCCAGCTCCACAGCTGAGGCTATTATTATTATTATTATTATTATTATTATTATTATTATTATTATTATTATTATTATTATTATTATTATTTCGTGATGCCCATTCACAGAGCGTTTTGGAACTTGTTCACGTGGTTGATGACTTTCTCCTTCTTATTCTTCCAAAATCTGTTCATGAACTCACCCTGTTTCCTCTTCGATTCTTCCGACCACTTTGTACCAGTCCTGCTTCTAGTTGTCACTAGAAATGTATATTTATTTACTGACGTTTTGGAGACTTGCGATTTTTCAATATGTCCTCCCTCATGTTCAGTTTATTCACGATCGTCGCCGTAAGACATATCTGTGTCGGTGCGACATAAAGCAAAAAAAAAAAAAAGTTTATTCACGTCCCTTCTTGTTTACTCCAACCAATTTATTCTCCTTTTGGGGCCGATGACCTTCGATGTTAGGCCCCTTTAAACAACAAACATCATCATCATCATCATCATCATATTCTCCTTTTTTGGGAATTTGTTACATTGAATAAACTTCTTGTGAGTCTATTATTATCTATCCTAAAAATGTGTCCTACCGACCTCGATAGCTGCAGTCGCTTAAGTGCGGCCAGTATCCAGTATTCGGGAGATAGTAGGTTCGAACCCCACTGTCGGCAGCCCTGAAAATGGTTTTCCGTGGTTTCCCATTTTCACACCAGGCAAATGCTGGGGCTGTACCTTAATTAAGGCCACGGCCGCTTCCTTCCCACTCCTAGTTCTTTCCTGTCTCATCGTCGCCATAAGACCTATTGTGTCGGTGCGACGTAAAAGCAACTAGCAAAAAAAAAAAAAAAAAAGTGTCCAAAAATTTCAAACGTGTCCTCCGTACAGTATTGATCAAACTATATGTGTGGCTATAGAGGTCTTTATATCGAAACTGCATTTTCTTGTGTGGGATCGAAAATTTTCCTAAGAATTTTACATCCTTTTTTTAGTATCTGCAATTTTAGAGTGACCTTCTAGAGTTAAGGTTTCTGATGCATATACAGCTTCCGGTAGGATAAAACGGCTTTGTAATGTTTCATTACGTGACATTACTCGGTTAATGTGGTGATCCCATGTTAGTCTAAATGCCCGAAGGATGAATTATTTAAAAAAGGTTACCTGTGATATTTTCTCATGTGCCGTTATTATTATTATTATTATTATTATTATTATTATTATTATTATTATTATTATTATTATTATTTACATCATTATGCCCTACTCAGGAGCACGGTTGAACTTGCTTAGCTGATGTGTTGGCCTTCTTTTCCTCCAAAAATCTCTTCATCGTCTCTCTGAGCTTCTTCCTTCGTTCTTCTCTCCAAGTTATAGTAGCTCTGGTGTTGGGTTTGTCTTCAAAGTGGTGATTGTCGATTTTGGTTCTGAATGTACATCTGTCCTGTACAATGTCTTCTGTGATGTTGATTTCTTGGAGATCGGTTTCAGTTTCACGAAGCCAGCTGTTCTTGGTTTTTAATGAAAGGGCCAGGTTGAGAATTCTTTTAATTAGCCTGTTAGTGTTCATTCTGATAATGTGTCCATAAAATTTCAATCGTCTTTTCCGAAAAGTGTGAGAAATTTTTTCAGAATGACAATATATCTCCTGGGATGACCTTTTTCTCCATATTCCATAAATGAAAGTGACTGAGGTATGAATGATACTAGTAATGCCATTCCTTCTGCAGCCAGTCCCTGCTCTGAATGGCATGAAAATATTGCTCATAGGGTTGGTTGGTGCATGCATTTCAGTGGGCTTAGCAGACTGATATGTAATAGCAACCTCTGGCTCGGTGAGGAAAGCAACGGGAAACTACCTCACTCCTCATTTCCCTAGTACGCCTCTTCAGTGATGCCTAGGCCATCTATGACAGCTGACGGCGGAGCTGTTGAGGATCCAACCAGCCTTCGGGCTGAGAACTTAACATTCCATCTATACAAACTGGGCCAAAAGTTTTTCGTAAAATTTTCCTTTCTTGTTTCTAAGTGTCTTTGGTTAAAGATGCGCCACCAATGATTAATGTTTCTGAGGCATATAATGCTTCAGGTTTGATCACTGTATTATAGTGTCTAAGTTTTGCATTCCGAGATATTGATTTTTTATTATACCTGTTCCAAGTGATCCTGTATGCTTTCTGTAATTTGGAAATTCTTTCTTTATTTATATGCTTCGCTGTTTAAACCAGAGGGCTGAATAATTTCTCCCAAATATTTAAATTGGTTCACTTGAACAATTTTGCCGAATTTAGTTATCATAGGTTGTCCATCTGAGTATCGTGTGGCTCCTTCCATGTGCTGTGTTTTCTCATACGAAATTTGAAGTCCCGTTTTGATGGCAATTTCATGTAGTTTTTCAATGGAATGTATTGCTTCATGCCTATTATTGGAAAGGATTGCTATCTCATCAGCAAAGGCCAGACATTGCACGTGAATTCTGTCTTTACGTAGTCTTCCAAGGGTTATTCCTTTAGTTTAGACCTACTGGATATTAGTGTATCCACCAACGCTTCTGAACGAAACGTTCATCCTCCTTGCTCAACAAGGCACGCGCCATGCTATGAGAGGGTTAAGGTTTAAGTTTAAGGGTAGACACATGCGACAACCTCACGACGCCTCATGCGATGCAACAACACGTTCAGTAAGTGGTTCTGGGTGTAACTTCCAGCGGTTCAAGGAAGCCCTCTCAAAGTTTTTAGGTAACGTGTAAGTGGGCGTAAAATTCGTTATAGACATGTTTGACCTGCCCTCTGAGGTCTGATGTCCCAACTGTCAGGGCCACTTATTAATTCGTTCATGAACTGGCCACGTGATTGCATGATTGCAGGAACCTTCACCACTGGACAATGTAGAGTTTAATTAAAAATATAGATTCTATTAATACGATTACTGGCGAAGGGCTAATAAGTTCCACCCCTCCTCCCACCCTCTAGACCGGGTGGATAATTCAGTCATTAACGCAACACGCAAAACATGTTCCTTTTTTCTCCCATCTCCTCTTTGCGCTAATTCAACAGCAACTGCATGATAATGTATTCACGTCATTAACATTGGTTAAAACGCAACAGAACTCGATGATAACCTGGAAAAAGGAAATGTTTCATTCACAGGTGCGACGTACTTTGTTTTGCCATAGCTGACAGTTTTTTTAGGTTACTTGAAAATTTAGATTCAAGCAGAACGACATAAAATGATAAGGGCAATGTTTGGAGGCATTTTAACAGCAGTAAGTGCACGTTATGTCATCAAAGTAGGCTTACCCCAAGGATCAGCATTGAGTCCATTACTATTTGTATTGTTAAAAGACGTCACCAACAAGCACACTAGTGAATACAGGTTGGTAACTCCTTTATGCGGATGGGCTAGTAATTATAACTGAAGAAGACCTACAACAACGACTTTGGGCTGTGTCAAGGGATAAGGTCTTAGAGTAAATGCAAACAAGATAGAAGTAATGGTCAGCAGGTGATAGAAATATTGTGGACACTAAAGGAACCCAGTTGAATCAAGTAGAATAATTCCAATATCTACGGCGAATATTGAGTGTCGGAGGTGGGTGTGAAGCAGTAGCGAAAGCAAGAGTTAAGTCTGGTCGGAATAGGACGACCAGACGGAAATAGATAAAAAAGAGGACAAAACTATTTAAAAAGTAGGACAATGCCGGAGAAAAGAGGACACAAAAATCCTCCATTGAGAGTTCGAATTTAGACACATATTCCAGTTTTCACATACATGAACATAATTTGTCCATTTACATGTTATACAGTAAATTCTTCCAAAATTTAAACAATGAAACTAATTTACACGCTTTGCTGGTACTTTTCTGAAGATTCAGTTGCCTTCAGGAGTTTTGGCGTGTCTAACATATAAAAGGATACCCATGTAAATTACTTTAAATTATAACGAACCATTAAGAGGATTTTTATAGATTCTACTTTGGAATGGTTCATTTTAACAGTCCATTGTGCTGAAATCAAAGAAAGAACTCTTTCTATATTTGCATCGTGCCCTGGTATAGAAAAATGTATTCTGCAAGTTTTAAAAACTCTGAACCACAATCAGTTTTGCCCCTTTCTGAATACAAGATAACATTTTTAAATTAATACTCTAATTCCGGAATTGTTTAAAAATGCAGAACTGAACAAAAGATTTCACATTATCAATTTGAAAGGATTTAGAATTAGCTTGCAAACACAGAGTGCATTTTTCAACATCACAATAATCAATATCACGTTTCAGCGCCGATGATTTAACACAGGCTTCCTTCAAATCCCGGTCATCTCCTGTCGCTTGTCGCGTTGTCAACCATCAGACATTAATATAGCAGTTTCCTGATGGGGATATTGCTGAGAGGGAAGCATACAATACAAGGCTTGCACATAATAATCGCATATACTGTGTGTCCATGACCACATTTGTATATATCGATACGATATATATGATGCCTTCGCCTAATAAAGATAAACTTGTAAAAACGAAATAGTAAAACAGATTATCCCAAAATACTGAGTTTCTTCATCAAAGTAGGCTTACCCCAGGGATCTGCATTAAGTCCATTACTATTTGTATTGTTACAAGACGTCACCAGCAAGCACACTAGTGAAGACAGGTTGGTAACTCCTGTTTTGCGGGTGAGCTATTAATTATAACCGAAGAAGACCCTTAAACATTTCAGTTTTTAAATAATCTACCCGAACCCCGGACAGTGGTCGAAAAAGGAGAACAGTCCAGATAAAAGAGGACGTCTGGTCGCCCTCGGTCGGAACAAATGGAAAGAAGTGTCTGGAGTGATACGCAACATAGGGATGCTAAACGAGTTGAAACTAAAAATGTAACATATACAACAGTTGTAAAACCAGTTCTTATCTGTGGGACAGAAACATGGGCTGTGCGTGATGAAGATGCTTAGAATCTTGGGTATCTGTCTGACAGATAGATTAAAGAATGAAGAGATACGGAAGAGAGCTCGAGTGACAGGGATAAGTAAAATTAGAGTGGAAACTAAATTAAGTTGGTACGTCATGTGATACGAAGAAGGAACGACGAGTCTATTATAAAGCATGCAGGTTAGCTGTTACGCGGGAAGAGATCTAGAGGAAGGCAGTAGTTAAGGTGGAGAAATGTAGTTGACGAAGTAGTAACCTGGGACCACTCTGTACCTAGTGGAGTAATGTTCAATGAATATTTTACCTCTAATTTTGTTAAACCACCGCTGTCATTCTACTGTACTGTGTCCTTCTCTTTTAGCTAATATTTCGTAACGGGTCATGTGAAAATTTTATTGAGTTGGGAGGTGTCATTATTGAGATGGGAGGAGCATGATTTAGATTCAGCTCGATAATTCTCTGAAGTGGTCTGGAGATGCAATTACTGACAACCCCACCTCAAAGGTTGGCACCACTGTTGTTTTTATTTATTTATTTATTTATTTATTTATTTATTTATTTATTTGCGTATGGACCCCTGTTGAATCACGCATTACATTTATGATTCACTTTTCTAACAGACCATATTGTTTTCATTCTTTCACTGTGTGCCTGATTTATTTCCTCTGACCACTTAGTCCCCGATCTTTTAGGGACTTCATTCTCTGGCCGTTACTACCCATCTATTTATCTTGTGACGGTAAATGTTTATGTCCAGTATTTCTGATGGTTCTATCTGGATTTTTTCCAGATCATTTTAACATCTTGTATCCATGGTACGTTCTTCAGTTTTTCAGTATATGTCAAAATCTTGTGGATTAGCCTTGAAGACGATAGTCTGTGAACGTGTGCATAGAATTTCATTCTTCGTCTATACCATTCTTTTTTCTCTGGGTCCAGAATTTTTCTCAAGATCTTCCTTTCCTCCTGCAAGATGTTTTCCAGATCACCTTTATTATTAAGTACCAAGATTTCACTTGCATACAGCACTTCACGTTTAATCACCGTATTATAATGTTTGATTTTTGTACGTATGGACAAGCTTTATTAATTAATTAATTAATTTATTTATTTATTTATTTATTTATTTATTTATTTATTTATTTATTTATTTATTTATTTATTTATTTATTTATTTATTCGCTGCGGCCATCGAGGACCACGTTAAGTTACATTTGGCGGTGAACTTTGTGCTTTCTTTCGAGCCCAGAATTCACTCATTCTTTCTGAATGGGCCTGCTTGCCATCTTCTGTCCAAGGGATACCGTGTTTTCTCGTCACTTGTTCGTCCCGGTTTAGCGCGTCGTCAGTATCTTTTTTGGGGAGAAGACCTCTGTCAAAGGCGCCACCGGTTTGATCTGTAGCACTTGAAGATGTTTCTAACCCAAGGCATCGTGGTTTTAGGTCTGCAATCAAATAGGTGGAAGATCTGTTTGGTCAACCTGTTTCCGTCCGTTCGTTTGAGGTGACCGTAAAATCTTGTCCGTCTTTTGCGGATCGTGTTTGTAATTTTCTCTATATCCCTCTGCACGCTCTGGTGCAGCGCATTCAGGACCTGCCGGCCGGGTGTTCGTAAGCCGGCACCAGAATTACGTTTACGTGGCTCCCAAACCACATGGGTGTAGAGGGAAACGAGTTAGCTGATAAACTGCCAATGAGTTTGCTACTTTGCCCCCGTTGCCTTACAGGGTTCCAGCCTGTGATATTCACTCTCAGCAGAGACATTTGGTTATGTCCCGTTGGCTGATGGAGTGGCAGGCCACCCCTCTCCCAAATAAGCTGAAAGCGTTAAAAGGAACTACGAAGGTATGGAAGACTTCGCTTCGGGTTTCTCGAAGAGAAGCAGTGTGGTAGCATGTCTTCTTTGGATCGGTCACGGCACAGTAACGTCCTCCTACCTACTGAAGAACGAACGCCCCACCCCCTACCCCCCGATATGTACCTTGCCGATCTGCGCCGTAGTCAAAACTCCCGAATACAATCTCCCTCGTCTGCAAGATAACGCGCAGTCAGCAGACCTCGTCATCCGTTTTATGAGGGATAGTGACCTTTTTTATCGTGAGTAAAAGTTTATTTTGTATTAATCTATTTTTGTTAACTACGCTGTTATCCCATTGAATCTATTTTAGTTCCTGTTTGTGTATTTTAACGTGTTGTTTTAACTTCTAACTTGAATGATATGTATCTCTGGTAATGCCTTACTCCATTGTAAACTATATGTTCTATAATTTTATCAGAAAATAAGGCATTGAGAATTAGATTCAGTGATTATTTTTATTTCATAATCACTTTTCATCCTCATTTGTTTTAAATTCTAGTCAGTGGATATATTTTAAAATTTTAATTATCATCTCTTTTCGTTCCATCTCGTACCGTTAGGGGCTTACCTGTTAGGCCCCTTTAAGCAACAAACATCATTATCACATCATCATCATCATCATCATCATCATCATCATCAATTTTCTCTGTTTTGTTATAGACTTCCTTATTGGACCTTTTTTGGTGGATGCCATTCTTGGAGTTGGATCCGATGATTCCCCTAATTATTCTGCGCTCCTTTTTCTCCAGTTCTTCCAGATGTCCTTTATTTGCATGTAGGGATATTATTATTATTATTATTATTATTATGATTATTATTATGATTATTATTATTATTATTATTATTATTATTATTATTATTATTATTATTATTATTATTATTATTATTATTATGATTCTAAGATCTACACCTTTTGATAAGGTACATTGCCTGACGTGAAGTACCTACCAAACATGGACAATTTAAAGTAAGACGATTCCTAAACGCATCCATTACATGATTATCAACCTGCTCAACAATGATTGAAATCCAGGAGAATTTTTCTACTGAGTGCCTTTCGGAGTCACCTCCATCATCAAGAGTAACTTCCTGGAGATCCAGAAACCTTCATCTCAATGGATGGATGGATCCACCTAAAACTCTTCCAGCCGGTAGATCTAAGATCAATATGAAGAAGTGGGGTCTAGCTGAAGAAGAGTCAACCCTCTGTGCCTGCGGGAAAGAACAAACCATTGAAACTCCTGCCCTCTCGTTTGCACCACGCAAGATTTAGTGAAGGCCACACCAAATGCTCGAGATCTCGCCAAATTATGGTCCGATATGGTATGACATAATTGTTACTTTGAATGTACCTCTAGTGTTTTTTACCAGTTATCTAATTATTGTTTCTCATTATTAACCAATAATTGATTTGATGTATTGCTTCTGATAGGAATAAATATTATAATAATTATTACTATTATTTTAGCCATTCTCTTGAGTATTTATAATTTTAGCTATTATTATTACTTTTTAATCCAGCTAGAAATGTTCTATGGCAATTCTATACTTGATTAAAAGCAGTATTTCTCCCTCATTCCCTTCGTATTGTCTAAATCCATGTTTGATCATAAATAATATCTCGAAACTGGAACGGTTAGCAGCAGCATTGAAAGCGATCAACATCAGAGATTATAGCGAACTGAAATCTCATATTGTCCATCATCAGATAGGCGAGATTCTACTGGACTGTGATCACACAGATAATGGGCCAGCAAGAGCGTACTTTCTGTAATTGCATCAGATTATAATCTCCTGATTGTCTCAACTGATTATCCCATCAGTAAATAATAAAAAAAGACAGAGGGAGAGAGAGAGAGAGAGAGAGAGAGAGAGGGGACCAACTTTACAGATAACAGGATCTCCATTCGCCAATCGGAATTATCTGTAATCAGCGACAATCCTTGCTGGCATTTGTCCTGACGGATTGTTCACTACGATCTGGCCTGCAGGTAAAAATTGTAGGCTTGTGCTGTTTTATCGATGTATAATGGACGAGCATAATTCCTGTGGAATGAGAGATATTATTATTATTATTATTATTATTATTATTATTATTATTATTATTATTATTATTATTGTTACGGAGATATCCGTGGTAGGTAGAGGTGAAAGAAGGTGCGGGTGTGAATGGGTTTCAAGCTACGAAATTAACGTGCAATGTAAAATTAATTTAAAATTTAACTAGGTTATATTTTCTTTTCAAAAACAAGAGATAACAATCATAACAGGTACAGAGTAGCAAAAAAGTAGGTACAATATTACTGGATTCGGGCTCAGTGCCCTTACTTCATAACTCTTGGGCAATCAGCCCCGCCTTACTCCAAAAAAAAAAAAAATTTAGCCAAGGGGCAGAAAACCCCATTCATGCCCAGGGGCACTGGCTCCAAACATTACACATAAAGCCTGCACGAGGCATACAGAAACAAATTTCAAAGAGCGATCCGCTCTCAAAATTGTAAGCCTATCACAAGGCCACACCAAACTCTACCTTCAAGCTGTCCTCTAAGGACGTATTCACAGGGGTAAAATACCCAACCTACGGAGGTCTATTACATGAAAAGAAGGTTGATTACATGACCTCTAAAATAACAATTTGAGAGGAGGCGATCTTGCACTCCTAATACACTTTGTTTTTAAAACCTAATCTGGCTCTGGGCCGCTAACGCAAGGGCTAATCCCATACTACAGAGGTGACTTAGAGAAGAACACTTTACATTACATAAACGAAGAATAGTTTGAGAAAATAAGTTCACCTCAAAACAAATGTGAGTGGGAGCTCGAGAGGGTTAGCACTCTCTATCCCAATATGTAGCTTTACAAGAAAAAGATGAAAAGAGTAATTACATTTTGGGAAAAGGTTACATGATGGAAATGCTTCGAACCCGCCGCGAGTGTTAAACTGCCGACCTAGCAAGAAAAGAAGTTATTAATAGGCCATTACCTGGTGTTGAACGGCTGAAGAAGAAAGAGGCGCTTCCCGCCTTCTGCTATGTACTTAATACACTGAAAGATGGAACAGAAGTGGCCCGGAGACCCCAAAATCAGCAGTTTATATACTCTCGCGGAAGTTTCTAGGCGTTAGGGGAATGAAAACACCCGCCCACAATGTTTTTATTGGATAGGACCCCGCAACAGATACAAGTTGGGGGAAGATACACCAGATTGGTCAGAAATTACTAAAAGAAATTCGGGATTGGATAAATCTAAAACAAGGGGAAAAAGAGGGGTATACAGCCAACTTAAACAATAACAGAAAGAAATTTAACAAGAAACAAACTTTTGAAATAAAAATTTCTCCAACAAAATAGTTCTTTGACTCCGCACTAGGGTGCGCTATTGTTGATCTTCAGTAGTGTCCTCTAGAAGAGAAAGTTCACACTTCTTACTTCAAGCGAAACAAAAACACATCAAAAGTGACACAGTTCAAAAACTCAAAATTTTCCACGTGGTGACATCTTCTGAGAAAGTAGAGAATTAATAGAATAGATAAAGTTCAACCTTCCTCCAGAAGAGGAGTATCAACTGGCGCAACTTTTAAATAAACGGTGTAGAGGTGTACCGCCCGGTACAATTATTATTATTATTATTATTTTGATTCGTTATACCCAGTTAAGGAGCGCATGTGAAATTATTTAGCACAGCGTTTCTTCTCGTCTTCTCAAAATCTCTTCATCCTTTCGCTGTGCTTCTATTTGCGTTCTTCCGTTCATCCTGTAGCTTGTCTTTTAGGTTGATCAGCAAATTTGTGTTTGTTTATGAGATTTCTGAATTTTTTCTTTCTTGCATGATTTCTTCATTTATACCAATTTCCTGAAGATCTTTGTTTATTTCTGTAAGCCAGTTGTGATTCATTTTTAGAGATACTGCGAGATTTACTATTTCCTTTGTTATCCATTCTGATCATGTGACCATAGAATTTTAATCTTCTTTTCTTTAATGGTGTCTGTGATTTTCTCTGTTACTTGATAGATTTCCTGTGATTTCCTTTTCATCCAAATACCATTTTCGCATTTAGGTCCTAGAATTTTCCTGAGAATTTTTCTCTCGTGTTTTTCGATCTTTTGTATCTGTGATCTGCCACCAATTATCAGAGTTGTTGATGCATAAAGGGCTTCTGGTTTGACAACTGTGTTGTAATGTCGTAATTCTGCGTTTTGGGATATAGATCTTTTGTTGTATCTGCTCCAGACAATTGTATATGCTTTTTCTAATTTTGCAATTCTTTCTTTCTTTGCTTGCTGATTTATCCCGTTTGCTTGTATAATTTCGCCTAGGTATTTGAATTAATCTACTTGGGAAATTTTCCCATATCTTGTGATTTGAGAATGGTTATTAAAACCTGATTTTGTACCTTCCATATTCTTCGTCTTTTCATAATTATGAAATTTGCAGACCTGTTCTTGCCGACATTTCATGAAGTTTTTCTACGGACTGGAGTGCTTGTTTTTTGTTGCTGGAGAGGATTGCCAAGTCATCTGCAAAGGCGAGACAATCAAGGTGAATTTTGTTTTTGAGAAGTGTAAAGATATTGATCCCTTTAGTTTCAGTTTTCCATTCTCGAACAACTTTTTTCAGAACCAGAATGAATAGTAGTGGTGATAATCCATCGCCTCATGTGACCCCTGTTGTAATTTAGAATGGCTCTGAAATTTCTCCTAAAACTTTAACTTTCGTTGTTGTACCTGTTAGAGTTTACTTGATCAATACCCTTGTTTTTCTGTCGATTTTAAATTCCTCAAGTATATTGAATAGAGTCTGTCGGTCTATTGAATTACAAGCTTTTTGAAGTCAACAAAGGTAAATTGTTTTGTTTTACGAATTTGTAAAATAGTTTTTAGGTTTAAGATTTGTTCCGGGCATGATGTCCCTTGTCGAAACCCTGGCTGATATTCTCTAATTAAGGAAATCCCTCTGAAATAGTTTATATCTGATTTATCCCCTAAAGCACCTCTACCAGTGAAATTGAAACTACAGTCGAAACTGGTTATAACGGTCGTTACAGGCGATAGTCGCACAAACTATGCTTTTTTGTTGCTAAAATGTCATATCTGTAAGCTTTACTCTTCACACTTACATGGTTAATTAACAGAAAGATTAAAACATAAGTAGAATAAGTGTTGTTCTTGCAGTACAGTATTTGTTGAACAGGACAGAAGGGCAAAATATAAAATAATAAGTGAAGAATACAATACTGGACGTCCTGCGTGCCGGAGGACTGGATACAACAATACTTGCATTAGTAAGGGTCACTCTAGAATTCATAACTTCCCGGGTAAGAGTCCGACAGTGTGATGAACTTTCACTACTACTGTTCAACTTGGTTCTGGATGAAGTGGTGAAACAATGGAGCCATTTGAACAAAACCATGTGCAGATTGTGCAGATTAGATACAAGATCAAACACAACGCCACAGTAGTAATGGGATAATCGAATATTTTTAATAATCGAATAACCTCCATCCGATTATTAGGTGTATGTGTATGTCGGGTATTCAGCCCGAAGGCTGGTTTGATCCTCCACAGCTCCACCAAAATCTATCATAGATAGCCTAGGTGTCTCTGAAGAGGCATACTAGAGAAATGAGGAGTGAGGTAGTTTACCGTTGCTTTCCTCACCGAGCCAGATGTTGCTATTGCATATCAGTCTGCCAATCCCGCTGAAATGCATGCACCAACCGACCCTATGAGCGATATTTTCACACCATTCATAACAGGGACTGGCTGCACAAGGAATGGTATTAGTAGCATCGGTCATACCTCGGTCACTTTAATATTGTCAAAGCCAAGGATGAGGCTGGGACAGATCAGTGAAAGTAACAAATTGCTCTAGCCCATACCAGAAGACATAGTGCACTGTAAACACTACATCATGCCAACAAGGGCTCATTATTTAGATAATCGAATAGGTGTCAAATATCATTCAGTTGTATCGCATAGAATATTCGGATGCGTCATGAATCAATTTTTCGATTTAAGGGTGTCGTATGGATGATCGATTGAAATAAGCGAATAAATGAACTCTTATGAAAAATAAAAATACGCCTTTTTCCAAACGTATCTCCAAATATTGAAACTAAACGAATGAATTAACTGTATTAATAACATCACTTTCCATTCGATTACAAAGGGCACTAGGAAAGTTTTGCAATGGGAGTGAACGCTTTAGACCTTTTTCAAAATAATTTGCACCACACTCTATACACTTCTCCATACGGCGAAACCTGTCACTGAACCAACTCTGCCACTTTTCTTCGGTTGCATTTTCACACTCTTGATCCCATGCTGCCAGAAACTCTTCGTCGGATGCAAAACGCCGCCCTTTCAGCTTCATCTTCACTTCTGGGAAGAGTGCGAAGTCACATGGGGCAAGATCGGGACTGTATGGAGGGTGATCAAGCACAGTGAACCCTGATCTGGCAAGAAAATCCTTTGTTACATTAGCACGATGTGCTGGAGCATTGTCGTGATGCAAGAGCCGAGTGTTGAGCCGTGATCTTGAACGGAGCTGCTCGAGAGCCTGGATGACCTGAGGCACACAAGTCTCACTGTACCACTTTGCAGTAACTGTCCTTTGTGTTTCTAGCACAACACGAGTCAGGATGCCCAGTTTAGTGAAGAATACTGCAATATCTGTCCGTGCACTCATCTCTTCAGACATCTTTCTCACTCCATTGTCTACAACACAATATAGCAAATATACTTATGACTGCATCCAGTACTACAATTCCATCTTCTACTCCCCTGCTGTCACCTCAGCACTATTACTTCGCTTCAACTATTGATTTAAATAACGTTTCTTCTCAACTTTATGCTCGATGTTTGACGTCTTTCTGCTCAATATTTTAATGGTGAAAAAATTTCTTAGGAGACAAATTAGGGGGCCCCGCACTACGAAAAACGTAACATTAAGCAATTTCCTCAATTGTACCGAAAGTTGAAGGGATAAAAGTCCCGGAAAGGTTTTATATTATGAGTCTTCAATACCTCTATCAAACTAAAAAAAAAAAGCAGACTTCGAATATCACTTTTGGCCTAAATGCTGTTTCGGAAAAACAGCCTAAAATCGCTGGTAGTAAAGCCAGACTGCGGTGTCTTTGATAATTCAAATGTTCGTTATATATCGCATAGGTTCGCCTGTCCCGCAAGAAATTACATTGAGGGTAATAGGAAGCGAAGGATATTTGAAATCAAACAGCAAAGTAAACAAGTATAGGAGTGAGGTAAGAAAAAAAGAGGAAAAAAGAGAAACGGAAACGACAGAACACGGAATTCAAGTCTTCTCAAGTAGTCCGTACATCTTCGTCCTTCCTCAAGTCTGCGTTCCGGCTAAAATTATTATCGTGGACCTCTGGGATACCTGCATTCCTGTCCCTATCATTATGGAAGGGTACCGTCTTCCCTGAGGCTACGGCTGAGAAACACAGGAGGGGGAGGGGGAGATAATGAAGCAGAAGAATCAGCTTGCTATTGTTTCTTTGGACGCACCATTTCCGATAACAAGGCTTCATTCGCTTCGCGCCTTCACTTGCTCCTACCTGGTAGACTACCTGTTTCACTCGCGGTCAATATCAGTCAGTGTTGACTAAGGAGACCGTATTTGTAGGAAGCAATACATGATGTTAATAATATTGTCATAAGAGGTTAAGAGGAAAGGGGGAAGTGTATTAGCAAAACGCACGACTGATAAGATCAGTAAGAAAAGGAAAACAAGTTCTAGGGACGTGTATACAGATAGGTTGAAAAGCGGCTGACAAAACAGACCTTAAAATACCTAAAGTTAAAGAAGGTCTGAAAGGACCACGGCAGGGTTTGTTTCAGGCAAGTGGGCACCTCAGATCGAGAACGATGCAAATCACAGATCAACAACTTCAAGGGCTTCCATGAAGAAGTGAAGCGGAAGAAAGAATTGACGGAGGAAATAAGAGACTCACCTCACATTGACTCACCTCCCTATCCTTAGCGAAATAGGCCTACAAAGTGATCGCTTCTGAGCCCGAAGGCCTATACTGCTAATAATAAGAGTTGGTGTCTGACGTTTCTTAGAGGGAGGTCCGCTTACTGCCTGTCGAGGTGGGATAAAGGGAGTGGCTGTGTGGTTGCCATGGAAACGAGGGTGGGGCGACTGCGGTTGCCATGGGGATAAAACTTCAGGGCAGCTCGTCTTGCTGGGAGTTGCCAAACCTGTCACTGTCACTGATAAGAACCTGATTGTTTGTATAAAAGTGATCGCAAATGGGACGACACCGCCTGGCCAGGTAGTCTACAACAGATCACAGCGGTCAGAATGATGGAGGGAACAAGTGAGTCGGAAGTGAGGGGTAAGAGTATGTAGAAAGGAATGCTGGAATGTGGCAACATCGTGAAATGGCACGTGCAGTGCTCCTCTCTCCAACCTTACCTGCCAGACGCCAACTTTAGTTAAGTCTAGTATAGATTACGAGGTGTCGCATGGTCAGTGCGGCGAATCCTCTCGGTCTTTATTCTTGGCTTTCTAGACCGGGGTCGCCATCTCACAAGTTATCTCAGCTATCTCCTCATATGCAATCACGTAGGCTGAGTAGACCTCGAATCAGCCCTCAGCGAGTTGGCCGTGTGTTTAAGGTCGCGAAGCAGTAAGTTTGCATTCGGGATATAGTAGGTTCTAATCACACCTTCGGCAGCCCTGAAGATGCGTGCTTTCCAATTTTCACAAAAGGTAAATGCTGTGGATGCACCGTAATTAAGGCCATGGCCGCTACCTTCTCAGTCCTAGCTCTTCCCTATCCTTGCATCGCCGAACATTTTCGATGTGTTACTTTGAGGTTAAACCAGTAGCAATAATACACTAATAATAAGAAGAAAAAATCTACAACATAAATGTATGTCTGCACGTTAAGATTAAACATTACAATACTGGAATCAACACTGAGGCTTCACATGTAGGGGAAACTAACGCTTCATGAAAAGGGCGACGAAAATATCCTAAAAGAAGAGCGAAAAATCATGAGGAAGATTTTAGGACCAAGACACACGGAAGAAGGGTACCGCCTCCAATCCGGGAAATCCACAGAAAAAATATCTAATACTGCGGCAGACCTCAGGAAAAGAAGGCTAGAATTTTATGGACATGTTAAGAGGCTTCCAGAAATCAGACTAACCCACCAAATTCTTGAAAGAGTTAATAAACTGAAGAATTTCCCTTGGACACAAGAAAGAAAAGCGGACATGAAGAATGCACAAATTCAAACTGAAGAAATTTTGAATCGAAATATATATAGAAAGAAAATTGACAAGTGGGAAGTTACTCCAGAGAATGAAGAACCAAAAAGAGCAGATATCAAGTGGACGGAAGAAAAGAAGATGATCTTTAGTGAACAGATGAAAGCATCCTGGATCCTCCGCAAACGAAATCATAAATAAAGCTTCGTGTGTTCCGAAAGGGGCCGTTTACGCATAATAATAATAATAATAATAATAATAATAATAATAATAATAATAATAATAATAATAATTTTATTAAATAATTTGGTCAATTATAGACTGCCCAGAACCTTCTTCATACGTCGGATGATCGCCTATCTATGTTCCTCTGATAACACACTCCGAGGTTGAAGTCGAATTTGCAAAAGCTAAAATCCCGCAGAAGTGATCTGTCACCGGATGGTCACCCTGTTATTTATTATGTCGTCTGCGATTTTCAGTCTTTGTAGATCCCAAAAGATCCCACTGTATCTCTTCCAACCAACTGGTGATATGTTTCAGTTTGGAGATATAATCAAAAATATTCTTAATTAGCCTGTCGTTGCTCATTCTGTGAAGATGGAGATGCAAATGTAGTCTTCGTCTTTTCATTGCGTCTGTAATTTTATTTGTATTGCAGTAAAGGTCTTAAATTTTAGTTTTCATCCAAATATCGTTATTCTTCTGCAGTCCCAAAATTTTCCTAAGTAATTTCCTTTCTTTCCTGTCCAGTTCTTCTTATTCACCTCTTTTGTCAACGATTAATAATAATAATAATAATAATAATAATAATAATAATAATAATAATAATAACAATGTATGTTTAGTCCTCAGCCCGAAGGCTGGTTGGATCCTTAACAGCTCCGCCATCAGCTGTCATAGATGGCCTAGAAATCACTGAAGAGGCGTACTAGGGAAATGAGGAGTGAGGTAGTTTCCCGTTGCTTTCCTCACAGAGCCAGAAGTTGCTATTACATATCAGTCTGCCAAGCCCACTGAAATGCATGCACCAACTGACCCTATGAGCAATATTTTCACACCATTCATAGCAGGGACTGACTGCAGAAGGAATGGCATTACTAGCATCGCTCATACCTCAGTCACTTGCATTTTGTCAAAGCCAAGAATAAAGCTGAGACAGATCAATAAAAGTAACGAGATTCCTCTAGCCCATACCGGAAGACATAGTACACTGTAAACACTAGGTCCCGCCATCAAAGGCATAATAATAATAATAATAATAATAATAATAATAATAATAATAATAATAATAATAATAATAATAATAATAAAATGGAAAAGATGTTTCATATGACAAATAGGCCTATATACAATAAGAAATCTCTATCCTCGAACTTAAAATTAAGGCATTATCAAACAGTGGCCCGGCCAGAAATTTTACGAGACGCTGGAATTGAAATGGATACTATAGAAAACAGAACACGTTTCAGGGAAGTAACACAAAAGGCAGAATTTCAGGAGAGAAAGAAATTAACAACTGGAAGAAAATTGACTCAGGGAATAAAAAGGAACAACATTATATTTCTCTCTCTCTCTCTCTACCTCCTGTGGGTGGGGGACGCAGATGAAGAATACACCCATGTTATACCCTGCCTGTCGTAAGAGGTGGAGCCGGCCCCGTGGTGTAGGGATAGCCCGGGTTCGATTTCAGGCCAGATCAGGGATTTTTACCTGGATCTGAAGGCTGGTTCGAGGTCCACTCAGCCTACGTGATTAGAATTGAGGAGCTATCTGACGGTGAGATAGCGGCCCCGGTCTAGAAAGCCAAGAATAACGGCCGAGGGGATTCGTCGTGCTGACCCTACGACGCCTCGTAATCTGCAGGCCTTCGGGCTGAGCAGCGGTCGCTTGGTAGGCCAAGGCCCTTCAAGGGCTGTAGTGCCATGGGGTTAGGTTAGGTTAGGTCAGGTCGTAATAGGCGACTAAAAGAAGAGACAAAGGGATGATTGAATTAGAACCATGAAACTACTTGTGATTAGTACCATCACGCGGGGAACACCATGGATCGCCTTTACTTGCGGTTGTACCACTATATGTGGAACATCTCGGGCTTACGTTGCCTGTGATTAGTAGCAGTCTATGAGCAACACCTTTTGTCTTCGTTGCCTGTGATGTGCCCACTATGTGAGGAACACCACGGGATAGTACGAGTCCCTGTGGTTAGTACACCTACGTGAGGAACACCATAGGTCTGCGTTACCTTGCGACGTAAAATACTTGTGAGTAGTATCATAATGTGTGGAACACCGTGGGTTTACGCTACTTTTGATTAGTACCGCAACTTCACAAATACCATGGTTCTAATTTACTAGCGATAAGTACAATCATGAGGGCCGTTGACCAGTATTTTGAACCCCTTGGTACTGGAAGTATCATCGATTCAGGGTTGTGCTTTGGAAGCAGACCCTTGGTCAGTAATACTATTGTTTTAATATAGTTTCTGGGAAGGTGATTGTTTTAAATTCATATTCATCCGTTCATTTTTCATCATGTCGTCTTGAATTCTGGTCAGTGGATGCATTTTGGACTTTTCAGTTTTCATTGCATTTCTTCTCATTTAGTACCATTAGGAGCCGATGACCTAGATGTTACGCTCCTTTAAACAGCAAGCATCATCATCATCATCAAAGTGCCGGCGCCAGCCTATTGGGAAAATACGAGTAAAAAGCCGCAGAAGATCAGAGAAACCACTATGCTAATAATGGAACATCAAGTGTTGCATCTTCTGATTAAAGCATGTTTGCCAAAGCTGGGATGTAAAGCATTTGTTGCAGGCTAAAAGAAACCTATAAAATTTCTCCGACTTGTACGAAATAAAAGAACAACTGTTAGCGCAGCCTAAGAAGCTGTTAAGGCCCATATTACGAGCACAGTCATGTGGTATGGTGTTGAAGCATTGCACTCATAAAACGTTTAGTGGATGGGAATGGCAGCCAAAGGAACCACGACAAAGAAATAGCTTGCGAGTTTTATGGGGGAGGCACAGCACAGCCGTCATTAGCAGACGAACAGACCAGTTGGCGGCAAGACACAACAATTCGTACCGTTCGTAGGATTAAGTGAAATGTATAAATTTAAATTAAGTCAGTTTTGATACTTTCCGTCATTTTCAAATGTTTTTTAGGGTATTATACCACTGTAGTGTGACCCAACGGTGATGATGATAATAATGTTTGAGTCGTCAATCGATAAACCGGTTTGAGGCAGCTGTCCATGCCACCCTATCCTAAATCTGATGGTCACATTCATGCCTTGCTCTCTTCCTGCCGTTCTGAGCACCTACACTTCCCTCAAAAACCAACTGACCGGGTCAATTGGCCGTGCGGTTAGGGGCGCGCAGCTGTGAGCTTCCATCCCGGAGATGGTGGGTTCGAACCCACTGTCGGCAACCCTGAAGATGGTTTTCCATTTTCACACCAGGCAAATGCTGGGGCTGTGCCTTAATTAAGGACACGGCCGCTTCCTTCCCACTCCTAGGTCTTTCCTGCCTCGTCGTCGCCATAAGACTTATCTGTGTCGGTGTGACGTAAAGCAAATACAAATTTTACCTTTTACGTTGTCAAAGTAAGGACATGATGATGTAATTTACTTTAATTACAAAATGTCTAGTTTATAAATTTCACTATAACAATATAACATGTAATTTTGCCTTTACGGCGTTGCTGGATTTTTATCAGTGACTTTTGTAACATGGAGAAGTTCTATTTTTGCGCAGTCACATCAAGTGTTTCTGAGTTCGTGAATGTTTTGTCATTGCAGGTGTTACTGTGTGTTTAATTTTTTTATGAGGAATGTTGAGTTTTGTTTTCGTATTTGTTCAGTATGGAAAAGTCAGTGGAGAGCCTCTTAAAAACCACAAATGTTTCTAAATATTTTTATTTTTTGGAGGGGGAACGGGTTACAGCACACAACTGATTTTATGCACCAGCCGCCACTGGTAATAGATCAAAATGCAAACTACTCCGCATTTCCGTAATGTAGCGAGAGTAACATATACTGTAGGGGTTCTGATGGTCAGTAACCCTGTAAAACTCATAGCATAACCATTGTGCAGTCTAGAATATAGGCCTACTTGTTACTCGCTTTAGTTAGTTTTACATTCTAACCTACTGAAAAACTGAAAATCCACAGCCTGATTCCAGTCATTCGACCGGGCCAGGAATAGAATGAATGAAGTCCCCATCTAGCTGCGATGATAGGAATTGTGCCGGCTGCCGAAGCCTGTCCCACTCCTCTGGGTCAATGATGAATGACTGCCAGATGAAATGAAATGTTATTGTAGAGTGTTGCTGGAATGAAACATGACGGGAAAACCGGAGTAGGCTACCCGGAGAAAAACTATAGTGAATGTTTTGTTTAATTAGGTTTGTATGAGGAATGTTTATATGTGTTGGAGTTGGTTGTATATTTCTTCACTATGGAAAACTCAGTGGAGAGCCTGGCATCATTGTTAAGACATTGTCAAGACAAAGTTTAAAATTCTCTGCCAGCGTCATCTTATAAGCACTTCCAGTCTTTCTTGAGTGCGTAAATGGCTTGGCTGAACGAGAGTGAATATGGTTGTTTATCGTAACGTGTTCGAGTTTATACTTTAGTCATACTTTACTTACTTTTTTGTATTTGCTATTTGCTTTACGTCGCACCGACACAGATAGGTCTTATGGCGACGATGGGATAGGAAGTGGCTAGGAGAAGGAAGGAAGCGGCCGTGGCCTTAATTAAGGTACAGCCCCAGCATTTGCCTGGTGTGAAAATGAAATGGAAAACCACGGAAAACCATCTTCAGGGCTGCCAAGAGTGGGGTTCTAACCCACTATCTCCCGAATACTGGATACCGGCCGCACTTAAGCGACTGCAGCTATCGAGCTCGGTGCTTGACGTACTTTAGTTAGTTTAGTTAGTGATGCTTTATTTTAGTGATTCTTTAGTTACCGGTAGTTTAGTTTTTTTTTTTGCTATGGGCTTTACGTCGCACCGACACAGATAGGTCTTATGGCGACGATGGGATAGGAAAGGCCTAGGAGTTGGAAGGAAGCGGCCGTGGCCTTAATTAAGGTACAGCCCCAGCATTTGCCTGGTGTGAAAATGGGAAACCACGGAAAACCATTTTCAGGGCTGCCGATAGTGGGATTCGAACCTACTATCTCCCGGATGCAAGCTCACAGCCGCGCGCCTCTACGCGCACGGCCAACTCGCCCGGTGTAGTTTAGTTTATACTTTAGGTTGCAAAGATTTAATATGTTTAAATTAGGTCATTTCAGTTTTTCTACTGTGACCATATATTAAATTGAAAATTGTTTAATTTCTTACATTGTAAAATTGAAAGAATTATATTGCAATTTAGTACTCATTTATATACATATGGTGGTTAAGTGTAAGAAAGGGCCGGGAGCCCTAACTTCACCACAATAAATTCGCTTTAATAATTTTTTTAAATGCTATTTGTTCGGGGCGTCGACCTGTAGGGATCTTTTCCCCCTACTTGCACCATGTGATATGAACCTGCGTGTCATTGGAATTGCGGAAGTGTAGAGTGTTGAATGTGAGGAAAGGAGCGTTAATGACGACACAAACACCCAGTCTCCAGGCCAGGGATATTAATCCTTTACAATTAAAAACCCCTGAGCCGCCCGGGAATCGAACCCGGGCCGCCCGGTGACAGGCGGACGCGTTGCCCCCTACACCGCGGGGCCTGACCGCTTTAATAATAATAATAATAATAATAATCGAGGGCTTTGAAAAAGAAGCAGCAATCCAGAAAGGAGTGAGGCAAGGCTGCAGTTTCTCCCCTTTCCTTTTCAGTGTTCACATAGAACAGGCAGTAAAGGAAATCAAAGGGAAATTTGGAAAGCGAATCACAGTCCAAGGAGAGGAAATCAAAACCTTGAGATTTGCCGATGATATTGTTATTTTATCAGAGACTGCAGAAGATCTCGAAAAGTTGCTGAATGGTATGGATGAAGTCTTGGGTAAGGAGTACAAGATGAAAATAAATAAGTCCAAAACAAAAGTAATGGAGTGCAGTCGAACGAAGGCAGGTGATGTAGGAAATATTAGATTAGGAAATGAAGTCTTAAAGGAAGTAGATGAATATTGTTACTCGGGTAGTAAAATAACTAACGATGGCAGAAGTAAGGAGGAGATAAAATGCAGACTAGCACTAGACTAGCAAGGAAGAGCTTTCTTAAGAAAAGAAATTTGCTCACTTCAAACATTGATATCGGAATGAGAAAGATGTTTTTGAAGACTTTCGTGTGGAGCGTGGCATTGTACGGAAGTGAAACATGGACGATAACTAGCTCAGAAAGAAAGAGAATAGAAGCTTTTGAAATGTGGTGTTACAGAAGAATGCTGAAGGTGAGATGGATAGATCGAATCACGAATGAAGAGATACTGAATCGAATTGGTGAGAGGAGATCGATTTGGCTAAATTTGACGAGAAGAAGAGATAGAATGATAGGACACATCTTAAGACACCCAGGACTTGTTCAGTTGGTTTTTGAAGGAAGTGTAGGTGGTAAGAACGCTAGGGGTAGACCAAGGTATGAATATGACAAGCAGATTAGAGCAGATGTAGGATGCAATAGTTACGTAGAAATGAAAAGTTTAGCACAGGATAGGGTGTCATGGAGAACTGGATCAAACCACTCTATGGACTGATGACTCAACAACAACAACAACAACAATAATAATAATAATAATAATAATAATAATAATAATAATAATAATAACACAAACCTGTCCCGCCAGCGCAAATCACAGATGGAGTGATTGCAGTTTGAACCACGGAACACTGTGGCGAAAGTCCGGCGCCTGAGCCAAGGAGAATCTCATTCTAACTACCTAAAAAATCAGTGTATAGCAAAGGCGGTGATCGTATTGTCTCTCGTAAGTAGCTTTTGAAATATGAACATCGACTTACAGCCGTCAGTTCCATTCTGTTCTTCAAGACAACGACATTCATGCGTACATTCCAGATCTGTATTTAAAGTCAGAAGCTAAATAAAATGGTGTCACAATTGCATTAATGCTAGCATGTCACAGAAAGCCTTTTGAACGCTCTCTGCTCCTCCGACGCCAACAGAAGCTGGCCGGCGATTAGGTTTATCATAATCTTAAACGTTGTCGACTTCCGACTGAGCAAAACATCCGCCAAGTAAAACAGGGTACCTTGATAATGATGTAGGCTATTGCGGAGTTACAGAAGTTTACTGCTAGCGTACACAGTTAAGCCGATAGACTTTGAATACTAAATCCATTAGTCGTAATAAGATTTAACAAATGGTCAAAGCAAAGCAATCTCCGTACAGGCCATGAAGGCCCTTGGAGGGGTGGAAGGTAAAGGCTTCCACTACCCTTAACCTCGGCACTTAATGGTGTAGAGTGGTTAGCTCTACGCCCGGCCGCCTTTGCCCCAAGGAATTAACCTGGTACTCATTTTTGGTGTAGGCTGAGTGAACCTCAGGTCCATGTGCACTTCCGGAAGTAGAAATCTCGTTTCTTAAATTTTACGACTTCCTGACAGGGACTCGAACCCACGTCCTTACGGGCGAACCGAGCACGCCTTTACCGCCTCGGCCAGGCAGCCCCTAACAAATGGTCAAAGTGTCACGAATTATCGCTGGAAAAGGTAGGCGACAAAACCTTAGGTAACAGAAATCGCTTGTGTATATTTTTAAGACTTATTCTAATCATTTAAACGTGAACCCAGAATTAACACCCACGGTATCCCCTGCCTGTTGTAAGAGGCGACTAAAAGGGGCCCCAGGGGCTCTGAACTTTGGAGCGTGGATTGGCGACCACGGGGCCCTCTGCTGAGTCCTGGCATTTCTTCCACTTACTTTTGCCAGGCTCCTCACTTTCACCTATCCTATCCGACCTCTCTTGGTCAACTCTTGTTCTTTCCCGACCCCGACGCTATTAGGTTTGCGAGGGCTAGGGAGTCTTTCATTTTCACGCCCTTCGTGGCCCTTGTCTTCCTTTGGCCGATATCTTCATTTTTCGAAGTGTTGGACCCCTTCCATTTTTCTCTCTGATTAGTGTTATATAGAGGATGGTTGCCCAGTTGTACTTCCTCTTAAAACAATAATCACCACCACCCACCACCGTGAACCCAGAAAGAAGTAAACCATATGCAAATGGAAGACGTAGTGTTAACATACCGTACGTTAGGGCTCTAATTCTCCACTTCTTCTTTCTTTCTTTCTTTCTTTCTTTCTTTCTTTCTTTCTTTCTTTCTTTCTTCGTTATGCCCATTCAAGGAGCGCATTTGGACCTGTTCGTCGGCCTGATGGTTTTCGACTTCGTATCCTCTCAAAGTCCGGCTCCATGGCTAAATGGTTAGCGTGCTGGCCTTTGGTCACAGGAGTCGCGGATTCGATTCCCGGCAGGGTCGGGAATTTTAACCATCGTTGGTTAATTTCGTTGGCACGGGGGCTGGGTTTATGTGTTGTCTTCATCATCATTTCATCCTCATCACGACACGCAGGTCGCCTACGGACGTCAAACTGAACGGCCTGCAGCTGGCGAGCCGTTGTCCTCGGACACTCCCGGCACTAAAAGCCATACGCCATTTCATTTTCATCCTTTCAAAATCTCTTCATAAATGCATTGTGATTCACCTTGCGAAATATATATATTTTTTTATCTGACAACATTGGTCGACCACAATAAACTGCGAGAGGTGAGAGGATGGTTGACCATTTATACTTCTTCTTAAAACAATAACCACCACATTACCAATTCCCAATTTGAAGCTGATATTATACTTGTCAGTATGGTCTGTTACACAGGAGCCTAATCCAAGCTTACTCACATCAGTAACCAAGTCATTCATCTGCCCAACCCGAACCCCACCCCCCGGACAAGAAAAAAAAAAGGTCCTAAACCAACCACACCCCAGTAGCAAGAATCACTCGGTGGATTGAGTAGCTGAGTGAAAGCCAGTCAAGAAAAATCCCCTTCCACAAGCGTAGATTCACCCCAACTGTCGTAAAACTGCAAATCCCCCCCAAAAATATCCCTCCTCCCCCTCTGTACCAGTCATCGCACTTCCTAACCTAAGAACTCGCCTCCAAACCTTTTCCCGATCCCAAAGACTTCTTTTCGAAACTCGTCAAGAACAGTCTACACTAGCCACAAATTATAATAATTATTAATATATATTTATATTTATTTATTTATTTTGCTATTTGCTTTATGTCGCACCGACACAGATAGGTCTTATGGCAACGATAGGACAGAGAAGGCCTAGGAATGGGAACGATGCGGCCGTGGCCTTAATTAAGGTACAGCCCCAGCATTTGCCTGGTGTTAAAATGGGAAACCACGGAAAACCATCTTCAGGGCTGCCGACAGTGGGGTTCGAACCCTTTATCTCCCGGATGCGAGCTCACAGCTGCGCGCTCCTAACCGTACGGCCAACTCGCCCGGTACCCACAAATTAAATCCGTCTCCTTCGAAACAAGGCCCACTGAACATACCTCAACAATAGGTTATTCCAATAACAGTCTCATCCCCCTCAATACCAAACAATACCAAACGACGCTCCAACAAGCCCACGTTATATTGAAATGCGGGACCGAATAGCTTGGTAATTTCAAATACCTTACCGCAGCTGTCGGCCGTCACTACGCCAAACCTCAGAACTCAGAAGGCTATGTCCGAGAATAAATGAAAATCCTCGGTATGTTTCCAGTCATTCAACCGGCTCAGGAATGGAATGAATGAAGCCCCCATCTTGCGGCGAGGACAGGAATTGTGACGGCTGCCGAAGCTTGTCGCACTCCTGTGTGGGGCAATGATTAATGACTGGCAGATGAAATGAAACAATATTGGACATTATCGCTGGAATGAAAGATGACACGGGAAAAGCAGAGTGCCCGGAGAAAGAAACCTGTCCCTCTTCCGCTTCGGTCAGCACAAATATCACATTGAGTGACCGGGATATGAACCACGGAATCCATCGGTGAGAGCCCAGTCGACTGTCGCCTGAGCCACGGATGCTCGTATGTCCCAGAATAAAAAGAGGCAACTTTATCGGGAGCATTTACCCATGCGTATCCGGCTACAGTCTCGTAACCACCTGTTGTATTAAAGCATTGGGAACTAAAAATGTCAAAGATATGGCTGTAAGTGGTAGGGCTTAGCCTTTTACCCTTCGCTGGTTGTTGCGCCAATGCAGAATTTTACCATCGTTTCTTTTTGTTGCTTGTGAAGAGGGAAGTAGAGTTTAGGATCCTGCTCCGCTCGTCCCATTGATTAAGGTGAGCCATTGTCTCCCACGACAGGCAGTCCGATAGAAGAATGCCGCCTTCCAGAGCCGGACAACATTCCTATCTCATTCTCCCGACTACCTGTTGTTAGCTGTGGCAAAACAGCCTACCCCACTCTGAGGGCTCTAGGCCCAGCTCTTCAGCCAATCATGATGAGTAATGACGGTAGTCTGGCGTCCCGGATTCACATCACCACCTAAATTCACAAATGATCGAAGATACCTTCTTCCGTTCGTTGTTATGTCAAGTTGTAATTTCGTTCGTCGATGGAAAATTCATTCTCTACAGTACGTGTAACTGATTGAGACTTTCTTTTAGCCGTACCATTGATAGACCTGAAGAAACCTACATCTAGCAGTGAGCGGAGAATGACATAATAATAATAATAATAATAATAATAATAATAATAATAATAATAATAATAATAATAATGTCCGCCTCTGTGGTGTAGACGTTAGCGTGATTAGCTGCCACCCCCGGGGGCCCCGGTTCGGTTCCCGGCTCTGCCACGAACTTTGAAATGTGGTATGAGGGCTGGAACGGAGTTCACTCAGCCTCGGCATGTCAACTGAGTAGAGGTGGGTTCGATTCCCACCCGTGTCATCCTCAGTGGTTTCCCACTTCTCCTCCAGGCAAATAATAATTTCGTGTGGCTATTTCTAGCCGAGTGCAGCCCTTGTAATGCAGACCCTCCGATGAGGGTGGGCGGCATCTGCCATGTGTAGGTAACTGCGCGTTATTGTGGTGAAGGATAGTGTTATGTGTGGTGTGTGAGTTGCAGGGATGTTGGGGACAGTACAAACACCCAGCCCCCAGGCCACTGGAATTAACCAATGAAGGTTAAATTCCCCGACTCGGCCGGGAATCGAACCCGGGACCCTCTGAACCGAAGGCCAGTACGCTGACCATTCAGCCAACGAGTCGGACTCCAGGCAAATGCCGGGATGGTATCTAACTTACGGCCATGGCCGCTTTTTTCCCTCTTTCTTGTCTATCCCTTCCAGTATTCCACCCCCCCCCCTCCCCCACAAGACGCCTGTTCAGCATAGATAGGTGAGGCCGCCTGTGCGAGGTACTGGTCCCCCTTCCCAAAGGTATCCCTCCGACACAAAGCTGAAAGCTTGCATTTAGGAGATAGTGCGTTCGAAAACCCCTATTGGCAGCCCTCAAGAATTTTTCCGTAGTTTCTTATTTTCACACCAGCAGGGTCTATACCTTAGTAAAGGCCACGGTTGCTTCCTTCACAGTCCTAGCCTTGTTCTATCCCATCGTCGGTGCGACGTAAAACGATTAGCGCCCAAAAAGAAATAATTTCTCATTGAATGTTGTGAATTTTATAGCATTTTTATAGCATGAAATGTATTCAAAGCTGTAGAGCCTCCATGGCTCAGGCGGTAGCGCGCCGGCCTCTCACCGTTGGGTTGCGTGGTTCAAATCCCGGTTACTCCATGTGAGATTTGTGCTGTACAAAGCCGAGGTGGTACAGATATTTCTCCGGGTTTTCGCTGTCATCTTTCATTCCAGCAAGTTTCCAATATCATTTCATTTCATCTGTCAGTCATTAATCATTGTCCCAGAGGAGTGTGACAAGTTTCGACTGCCGGCACAGTTCCTATTGTCGCCGCTAGATGGGCGCTTCATTCATTTCATTCCCGACCCGGTCGGATGACTGGAAACAGGCTGTGGACTTTATTTTTCATTGAAAGCTGTAAAATAAGATTTATTCACATACCCCAGTATCCTTGATAAACTATCCGTCTCCACCCAGGGATATGACAGTTCGTGATATCTCTTGTTTTCCACCAAAGGAGCCTGCGATTCGAATCTCGGCAAATAAATGTAGAAATTTTGAAATGGAAAGGCACGTCTCTTTGGTTTGATTTCTCGTTAAACTAAAGGTCAAGTGGCTACGATCACACAGTAAGAACTATAATAACCACGACGATCGCATGGGTTATTGACCTAAGTGTCTACGACCAAAACTGGTGCAATAACAATAATTACATCGCCTGGTGGCTACGGTCATTAAGACGCAAAGTCTTTATAGCCTGACCCGGTGGGTAGCCGGTTCGAGACCCGTTTGTTGAAAAAGCTGCTTACCGTAACTATATCGCCCGGCAAGGTAGGAGAGGTGGCACTACATAATTCGTAATCAATAGAAAACGAAACCAAACCCCATGGCGCAACAGCTCCGAAGGGTCTTGGCCTACCAGGCGACCGCTGCTCAACCTGAAGGCCTGCAGATTACGAGGTGCCGTGTGGTCGGCCGTTATTCTTGACTTTCTAGACCGGTGCCGCTATCTCACTGTCAAATAGCTCCTCAATTCTAATCACGTAGGCTGAGTGGATCTCGAATCAGCTCTCAGATCCAGGCAAAAATCCCTGACCTGGCCGTGAATTGAACCCGGGGTCTCTGGGTAAGAGGCAGACACGGTACCCCTACTTCGCGGAATCAATAGGAAAGCCTGGATCAGTTCCAAATCTCTCCGCAGTGCTCATATAAAATGATCGCATACGACGCTGCTGATGGGATTCCTCCATGTGGAGGCGTTAAGCCTTTGACAGACACTTTGGTTTTATCCTACAGGAGTAAGATATAAGCAGACACCCGGTTTCACCCTCTCCCTACATCATCATCATCATCATCATCATCGTCTAGACAACACACAACATGCTATCGTCACACTGGACACAGAAATGAATGTATGTATGTATGTATGTATGTATGTATGTATGTATGTATGTATGTATGTATGTATGTATGTATGTATGTATGTTCAGTCCGTCAGCGATGCCGCTGGTGGGATCCTCAACAGCTCTGCCATCAGCTGTCATAGATGGCCTAGGCATCACTGAAGAGGCGTACTAGGAAAATGAGGAGTGAGGTAGTTTCCCGTTGCTACTTGCTTAATAATGATCTTCCTCTCTAAGGCAAGGATTAACCAAGTTCTTGACCAAGGATCGACCGCTAACAATTAATAGCATCGCCATCATGTCCGGCTCCATGGCTAAATGGTTTGCGTGCTGGCCTTTGGTCACATGGTTCCTGGGTTCGATTCTCGGCAGCGTTTTTATAAGTAGGAAGGTGTGTCTGACTATACATTACTTTTACACTGGTCTCCATCTTCAGTATCACTATGTCCGGCTTTATGGCTAAATGGTTAGCGTGCTGGCCTTTGGTCACAGGGGTCCCGGGTTCGATTCCCGGCAGGGTCGGGAATTTTAACCATTGATTAATTTCGCTGGCACGGGGATAGGGTGTATGTGTCGTCATTATTTCATCCTCATTACGACACGCAGGTCACCTACGAGAGTCAAATCAAAAGACTTGCACCTGGTGAGCCGAACATGTCCTCGGACACTCCCGGCACTAAAAATCATATGCCATTTAATTTCTTTTAATCGCCATCATAATGGTGATTGGATTCGTACCCAAGTGCCTGAGCATCAGAATACGTGTGCTTCTTCTTCATCTTCTACCAGCTTTCTAGAGAGTGTCAACTGTTCCGTACATGTGGAATTGATATAGTTTTACGGCCGGATGCCCTTCCTCACGCCAACACTTTGAGGAGGGATCTATTCACTATAGGTAGACGCATGATTATTTTGCATTAATGATATATAAAATATCTTGAGGCGATTTTGAGATATCTCAACGAATCGCATGATTCTGGTTATGAAAATAATGATGTTATTTTTGCGAAACTGTAGCGAAATTCATAGAAAAATAACGACCGTGAAATTGTATTACAATATTACATGTGTGAAGGGAAATGGAAGACAGCATAAGGATTTCTCAGTTCGACAGAAATACATGTTTGTGTTCATACTTTAGGAATGGTATGGCTATATAGGATATATTTATTATTATTATTATTATTATTATTATTATTATTATTATTATTATTATTATTATTATTATTATTGTTATTATTATTATTGATAAAGATGATTGCAAATATTTTGACAGATATTTTGAATTCGAGAACGTTCTTTAAACTATTGTTATAGAACGATCTATCTTTGCTCGTGCCCTTACACCATCCAGCTGTTGATTTAAAAAAATTGCATACGAAGGAGTTGGGCGCGCTTCTGTGTACGTTGCTAAGATACGCAACGCAGTCAGCCTGGCCTGAAGCGCTATAAAACTGAGTCTGTGTGTGTGTGTGTGTGTGTGTGTGTGTGTGTGTGTGTGTGTGTGTGTGTGTGTGTGTGTGTGTGTGTGTGTGTGTGTGTGACTTGAGAGGCCTTGAAGCTCTTCAGCTCCCGTAAGGCGGCCACAACAGAGACCAGAGCAGAGGGCCATGCCGAACTGCAGGGTACACAAAAACAGATCAAGACCCCGGAGTTTCTCTTTTTTTTATTTCATGTTGATATCTTTTGTAGCTGTAGGCCATCCCGGGTGTCTCCACTGCTGCAGTATACACACTGCGAATGACAATGGAGTCTTCTCTTTCCGATATCTATTTTTGCCACTTGTAGTGCAGTGATCTTCCTCGCTGTCGTGCGTCGTTTGTCATTGTGCGTTTGAATGGACATCCTTATAGTAACGAGAACTCTACACACTTCCGCACTTGAATCAGTGCTAGTTCCTAAGATGAATGATCAGTGTGGTGTCATAAAATTCAGAGAGTTACTGGGTTCGATTCCTGGCGGGACCATGGATTTCAACCACGATTGGTTCAGTCTTCTAGCTCGGAGTTTAAGTGCCAAATGGGGGGCCTTGTGAAAATATGCGTCATGAAAACGATGCAAAATAATAATAATAATAATAATAATAATAATAATAATAATAATAATAATGAAATTCTTCGGTCATGTAACTAGATTACCGGTACCAGCAAATCGATTGACAAAAAAGATAATAGATTTTGTAACCTCTCTTAAGAACTCAACACCCTGGCTTAACGAACTTCGAAAGTACCTCAAAAACGCAAACATAATACACATGCTAGAAAGAGAGAACTTTAACACAATGTAAACAATTGGGAAGCTACATCACAGCAAGCACAACAAAAACAGTACAGACCAAAGTGGTCGGCGGAACGTAAACAACGATAGCCTATTGGAACAACATGAAGAATTTACTGAAGAATTGGGTTATTTGCTTAACGTATTCCAATAGTGGGCAATTCACTAAATAATAATAATAATAATAATAGTAATAATATTTGATTTACGTCCCAGTAAACTACTGTACTTTAATGTTTTGGAGGCGCCGAGGTGCCGGAATTTTGTCTCGCAGGAGTTCTTTTACGTGTCAGTAAATCTATCGACACGAGCCTGACGTATTTGAGTACCTTCATTCAAATACCACCGGACTGAACGAGGATCGAACCTGCCAGTTTGGGGTTAGAAGGCCAGCGCTTTACCGTCCGAGCTATTCAAAATGTGTGACGCGATGTAACCTAGCAGCCGTGCAGGCTGTGATGTGAAGTAGTGATGGATGACCATGACTGAAAGATAAATGATCAAAGTGGGGCGTTAGCAGTACGAGCTCGATAGTTGCAGTCGCTTAAGTGCGGCCAGTATCCAGTATTCGGGAGATAGTAGGTTTCGGCAGCCCTGAAAATGGTTTTCCGTGGTTTCCCATTTTCACACCAGGCAAATGCTGGGGCTGTACCTTAATTAAGGCCACGGCCGCTTCCTTCCCACTCCTAGCCCTTTCCTGTCCGATCGTCGCCGTAAGACCTATCTGTGTCGGTGCGACGTAAAACAACTAGAAAAAAAAAACTTTACCAATTTGAGTTTAATTTATTGAAATACATATTTATGGACATTTGATTTCCCTCAGGGAAAATTTGACACCCTTTTTGATTGTATTAATACACGTTCTTACTTACAAATTATACGTCGCATTATCGACCACTACAGAAACGTGCAGTAGTGAATTCATCCCTCCAAACAGGTTTGGCTTCAGGAAGGAAACCCGGACGGACACGAACTCTGTAATTCAGAAAAGGTCCACTAATCCCCCACACACGAAATTCGCAACTTGCCCTTCAGCAGAAGAGCGTGTGCATGAGATTTACACCAAACAGGTGCGTCCGCTAGCTTGTACACGCATGTACAGAAATGGTGTCCCGATAGAAACAAAGCCTGGCTTCCCCCGCCCCTTCCCCACCTCCTCGCTTAACACATTTCTGCAGGTAGACAATCCACTAAAAGACTTTGTTGACATTGGAATGGGCGCAGTGTAGCAATAGAGAAACTGTGGATTCAGCAACACCCTTCAACTCCTTTTCGGTACTGGAGTGGGGCAGTGTAGATTCTTTATTAGGGACACCGTTTCTGTGCACGCGTGTTCATCGTAGATGACGGCAGAGAAGAGTGTAGTAGTGGTGATTTTACAGTACTGTAGTGCCCAGGAAGTAAGTTAATGAAAAGTGCTGTTAGATGTGTACGATGGTGATACTGAAAAGAAATGGTGTGTGGCTTTTAGTGCCGGGAGTGTCCGAGGACAAGTTCGGCTCGCCAGGTGCAGGTCTTTTGATTTGTTACCCGTAGTCGACCTGCGCGTCGTGATGGGGATGAAATGATGATGAAGACGACACATATACCCAGTCCCCGCGCCAGCGAAATTAACCAATGATGGTTAAAATTCCCGACCCTGCGGGGAATCGAACCCGGAACCCCTGTGACCAAAGGCCAGCACGCTAACCATTTAGCCATGAAGCCGGACATAGTGATACTGAAGATGGAGAACAGTGTAAAAGTAATGTATAGTCAGACACGCCTTCCTACTTATAAAAACTTCACATTCAGAAATTATAGGAAAGTGAAATTTACTGCTGAACATGGTTGCGAGATGTCCGACTCAATGGCTAAATGGTTAGCGTGCTGGCCTTTGGTCCAGGGGGTCCTGGGTTCGATTCTCGGCCGGGTCGGGGATTTTAACCTCAATTGGTTAATTCCAATGGCTTGGGGGCTGGGTGTGTGTGGCGTATTCAGCTTTAGACATCATCCTAGGTAGGGCCCTCATTTTCACAGACATGCAGGTCGCCTAATAGGCCGTCTACGAGAAGAAGACCCGCACCAGGCCTCTCCGGAGGCCATACCCCATTATTTATAGGCTTGGAGATGCTCAAAAAAGGAGAACTGTAATACCAATATTTTTACAGTGGGACATGATCATGTTTTGTCTAGGCGCGTGGGTAATTACACTCATGAATAGGACCCGGATGTTTATGACCCAAAAATGTTAGAAATATGCAAGCATTTATGACCTAAAAACTTATTAAAATATGACTTTAACATTTTTTGGTAACATATTAGAAATATTCAGAATTTTGGCTCTGTTTAAATTAACATTATATTGAAAACAATCTTAATATTAATTATTATTCTTATATTCTTAATTTATTTAATTCTTCAATCTCTCGACTGGGCACAGGTTGAAGTAAATGTCACATTTTGATGGGCGATTAGAAAGAATTACAATAGCAAATTACCTAGATACATGTATTTTAAAGTTTTGAAATAGGAACGGTCTTAATTTTCGCGCAATATTGACTTGTAACGGGAAAAAGATCGCTCAGCATCGCAGGATGTTATTGGGGCATATTTGAAATGCGTCAAATCAGTGGAGTTCAATTGAGGCTCACTGTTCTGTCTCTTTCTGCACAGCTCACCCTCCTAATTCACATAAATATATATTTCTAAGAAAGATAATTATAAGAAATTAAGGACAACAATTAGGAAATGTGAAAAATCTGTCTTTGAGACAATTAAAAGCAGGTATGCGAAAATGGAATAAAAATATGACAAAAACACGAAAATGCATGGGGAAATATGACCATACGCCCCTGTGGTGTAGTGGTTAGCGTGATTAGCTGCCACCCCCGGAGGTCCGGGTTCGATTCCCGGCTCTGCCACGAAAATTTGAAAAGTGGTACGAGGGCTGGAACGGGGTCCACTCAGCCTCGCGAGGTCAACTGAGTAGAGGTGGGTTCGATTCCCACCTCAGCCATCCTCGAAGTGGTTTTCCGTGGTTTCCCACTTCTCCTCCAGGCGAATGCCGGGATGGTACCTAACTTAAGGCCAGGGCCGCTTCCTTCCCTCTTCCTTGCCTATCCCTTCCAATCTTCCCATCCCTCCACAAGGCCCCTGTTCAGCATAGCAGGTGAGGCCGCCTGGGCGAGGTACTGGTCATTCTCCTCAGTTGTATCCCCCGACCAAGAGTCTGAAGCTCCAGAATACTGCCCTTGAGGCGGTAGAGGTGGGATCCCACGCCGAGTCCGAGGGAAAAGCCGAACCTGGAGGGTAAACAGATGATGATGATGATGATGATGAAATATGACCATAATAGAAAAAATTACCGGAATATGGCAGAAAACGTTAAGAGGGCAAAATATGAATTTAAATGACCCGTGAAAATTGCATAATTTTAGTCATCGTAATTAAATCACGCTTAACTTGTATTTTCCATGGAAAAATATATATGTTGTTATAAACATCCGGGCACTAGTAATTACACTCATGATCCATCTTGAGAATAGTACAGACAGACTTCTACATTCGGATAAATAATGTGCGATCAAAAAAAAAGACCAAAGACAGACAACTATTCATCTAAAAGAAAATTATGCAATGGTAAAATGATGAAATGGACAAATTGCACTTTTTGAAATGTGTTTCCTAAAAAAGCTTAAATGTTATCGTGAGTTAAAAATAAAATCTTCAGAATAAAAGTATTTGCAATTGAAACTTGTTATTATATGGGTTACTGTTGTGTTGCGGGGAGTGGCCAAGAGAAAATCACAGGTCTGTTGTTAGTTGCGGAGTTCGTATGTTGAGCAGGTAAAAGTTGCGGCGTTCGTGTGAGCCGGGGGATCCAGTCTTAAAAATAGGCTTAATGCACCTTACGTTCCAGCTCAGGTAACTGGGGAAAAGACCATTACTAGACTGTTAGGCCTTTTAGGCCCGGTTTCATCAACAACTGTTAACATTAACAAATGTTAAACTGCGTATTAAAGTTAACATCAGCCATTTCCAATGTTAAATGGCTAACATTAGCATTTAGCAATCTGTTCCAAAATGGCTGCTGTGAATCTCGCTTTCGATGCGGAATTGCTCTATTTAGATTACGAAACAATCCTGATCGAAGAAGAGTTCAGCGACGTAATGACTTTTGACGGATGCGGAATTTCTTCATAGATACAGGTTATCGAAAATAGCCGTTGCTAAGGTTGTTGACGAAATTCGAGTGAGGTTAGAATATCCTACGAAGAGAAACTTAACCTCTTTCTCCAATGTTGCAGGTACTGATAATATTACGATTTTTTGCTACTGGTTATTTTCACATAATGGTCGGAGACAATGGTGGAATTTCTAAAGAGTAGAGTTGTTTGACGAGTGTCTGCAGCAATAGCATCCATGAGGAGGAGGCATATAACATTACATTCCCTTCAGTAGAAGAGCGTCAGCAAATTATCCGCGACTTCTATGGAATAAGCCGTTTTCCTAGTGTTTGTTCTAGATGCAATAGATTACACACATGTAAGAATCCAATCACCTGGAGGCAATTGGGCCGAAATATATCGTAATCGGAAGGGATATTTCTCTGTTAATGTTCAGGTGATTAATGAGCCGAACCTCCAAATCAGGGATATACTTGCTAGGTGGTCTGGTTCTGCACACGACAATACAATATTTAATAACTCCCATATCGGAGCACAGTTTGAAGTTGGACAATTAACGCAGTGATTTTGTTAGGTGACAGTGGATACCCGCTAAAAAAGTATCTGTTAACCTCATTGAAACCATCGCGGACATTCTTCCACGCCTCGCCCTTTTGTTTTATCGTCAAGCCATCCGTGCGCTTGCACTCAATAACTTATATACATTTACTAACTAATTCAATTAACAACTCTTTTTCGAAGGAGGAAAAATTAAAACTACGATTCCGTTTCACTTCTCGCGCCATATTTTACAGCTGTACGCAAACAAAAGCGCACCGGAGCGCGCTGTAAAACAGCATGTTCGTACCACTGCCTCCTTGATTCGCACCAGTTCGCAATATTGGGAGAGTTAACAGTCGATTAGTTAACATTTCACAAGAAAAGTTTGATGAAACACAAGAAACCTAGCAAGATGTTAAAATTTTAACTCCGTATTAACTAACTACTTGTTAGTATATATTTAACATGTGTTGATGAAACCGGGCCTTAGTGTTCTGTCTGCAAGCCTCAGCAAATTTACTAAACCCTTCCACAATCCTCTGTTTGTATAACTACCTTTGTTGCCTCGTTTATTTCCATACCTCTTATGTTTAAGTCTTTATATGTTATCTTGGACACTCTCTAGTTATCTTACCCTCCATGGTAAAGTCCAATATTCTCCTTGGTAACCTGCCCGTATCCATTCGTCTCACATGACCCCACCACCGATGCCGGTTTATGCGTACAGCTACATCCGTTCAGTTCTTTCCCAACATAGCTCCACGTGTTTGTACCTCCGATCATTGTCGCTACTTTCATGTCTATTACGAATAACTTACGAATAAGATATCCTTAATCCATCCACCTTTATATTATAAAGTACTATTCATAGACACACTGCAGTATTGGGAGATATCCCGGCGGTATTGTCTGCATGCAGTGGTATGACAAAGAAGTCAAATTAACGCGTAAATTATATCATCTTCTTCTTCTTGTTCTTCTGCCGGATTTCCCACAGCATATCTTGATTTTTTCCCACTGTTTCCAGGCAGGATGCCTTTTCTAGATCTACGAATTCCATAATTCGATCCTCTGAGATCAGGATTGCTTCACGTGTTCCTACATTTCTTCTGAGGCCCAAACTGATCTTCGAACCCAGCTTCAACTTGTCTTGCCATTCTCCTTTAAATACTACGTGTTAACATTTTGTGAGAGCCTTCTTGGTTCAGGCGGCAGCACGCCGGTCTCTCTCCGCTGGGTTCCATGGTTCAAATCTCGGTCACTCCGTGTGTGATTTGTGCTGGATAAACCGAAGGCGGGACAGGTTTTTCTCCGGGTACTCCGGTTTTCCTTGTCATCTTTCATTCCAGCAACACTCTTCAATAACATTTCATTTCACCTGTCATTCATTTATCATTTTCCCAGAGGAGTGCAATAGGCTTCGGCAGCCGGCACAGTTCCTATCCTCGCCGCTAGATGGGAGCTTCATTCATTCCATTCCTGACCCGGTCGAATGACTGAAAACAGGCTGTGGATTTTTATTTTCAAAATTTTGCGAGGTTAAGATAGGTACTAAAGTAATGGTGTGGTAGTATTCTATTTTTGCTAGTTGCTTTACGTCGCACCGACACAGATAGGTCTTATGGCGACGATGGGACATGGAAGGGCTAGGAGTGGGAAGGAAGCGGACGTGGCCTTAATTAAGGTACAGCCCCAGCAATTGCCTGGTGTGAAAATGGGATACCACGGAAAACCATCTTCAGGGCTGTCGACAGTGGGGTTCGAACCTACTATCTCCCGAAAACTGGATATTGGTGGTGTGGTAGTTTTCACACTTATCAGCACCTAGTTTCTTGGGAATAGGTATAACAACATTCTGTCTAAAATCGAATAGCACTTCTCTTGTAGGCCTATCATATACATGTCTCAATAAATTAAATAACCTGCCTATGCTCGTTTGTCCTAAGGCAGTCAGTAATCCCGAGGGTAGACCTATGTCATTAATTCCAGGTGCCTTGTTCCTATTTAGGTCTCTCAAATCTCGTAAAAGCCAAATAAATAAATAAATTAAATAAATAAATAAATAAAATCAGCAGGGAAACAATTGAAGACGTTTGCAAGAACATCATATAAGGTCAATCACTATAAATTCAAACTTGTCCTTACGCGAACCGGGAGGGCAACATCAGTAATACATAAGTGAGAAGTACTTCTCCTTTACATATTGAATCTTTATTAGGCCTACAGTAAAATACACAAGCAGAGCTCGCTAGCTGCAGTCGCTTAAGCGCAGCCAGTATCCAGCATTCGGGAGATAGTGGACAGTCGGCAGCCCTGAAGATGGTTTTTTCCGTGGTTTCCCATTTTCACATCAGCAAATGCTGGGACCGTACCTTAATTAAAGCCACGGCCGCTTCCTTCCAACTCCTATCCCTTTCCTGTCCCATCGTTGCCATAAGACCTATCTGTGTCGGTGCGACGTAAAGCCACTTGTAAAATACACAGTGTTTCAGACCGAACCGCACCATTCCTCAAGTCTTGTGAACACAACTCATATACACCCTATGGTAGGCTATTTTACCTGAGAGAGAGATCTGGCTTTTACAGAACCTCACCTCAGGCGACTGGAAAAGATTTCCTCGGCCACTTAAACAAACATCATGTTGCGAGAACGTTAAGGGATTTCCCGAACATCCCGGGAGATTAATTACCACTTGACAACTACTTCCCGATGAGAAAATAAAGGTCTCTCTCCTTGGAAAGAATAGCTTAATATTCCGAGTGGATTTTCAAAGAAGTACACGTTGATTACATCATACCGGTGTCCGGACCGGGTATTCTGTACCGCATCTCGTACTACATAGGTCATTAACTACCTGGGAAGGATTTTCCCGCAATCCCCAAATATTTACCCCAGGTTAATCCGTACCACTTAATGTCAGATGATTAATTCAAAACGTAAGATGGGAATGCCTTCCCTAGTCAGCCAACTGCATGCGTCATGTGACCCCGTCACAATACTTGGTACAGGCTACAGCAGTTAATTATAATTCTGTCGAAAGCTGGTTTCATCCATGATCAGCTCCTCGTAAGCAGTTATTTCAAAGTATCTTAGCGCCACCTCTAGAGGTTTCGTCATTTTTTTCAACAAATTTACTATTCAAAAACTTAATGGATTTGGACCATGCAAAATATTCAACAGTGTTATCAGCTGCTCTCGGGAGAAAAAATTATAGCACTATTGATGCCACCAAAAGATTACAAAAAACACCAGTGTGTTCCACTCCCTATTTAAATAGATATCTGATGACCAAAGATGTTCTAAATCTCGGTTTTATTTTTAAACTTTTTTCTTTTCAAACATCTGCGAGGCATCTGCATTTAAATGAACCGGATGTGATTTTTACTTGTCGAATTTCTTTCGTTAACGTTTTTGGGTACGTCCAGGTTAACTCATAAAGTTGTCAGACCTTCATCACTGGCCACCAGCAGATTCTTTCGTTTGCTTTCATTTCTTCCGCAAAATGTTTTAACTTACCCTAAGGCATTCTATAAAATTTCCTAAATTCTGCATAATTTTAAAAATCACCTCAAGGTCTGGCTTACTTTGGTAGGTATACACTTGTGGTTATCGTAGGAACTCCTTTCACCCTCTTGACGACAGATGTTGAAGGCATAAATGTAGGTTAGAATGCCAACTCATCAGCACTCTCCTAGAAGTTGTGGACATACGCTTTACTTGAAGAGTTGTCATGGGTTACAAACGTGTCGTGCCAAACGCTTGACTTTTCATTATAGTAGGCCATGGCCGTAGGCTATTTCCACACTTCAACTACGGAGTTATTATGAACGATCCGGTAGAATTAATTCTCAAAGATATCTATTTATATTCCGTATTTACGGAATAGGTACCTAGAGTGATGTTTTACCTTACGGGTGTGATTTGGAAACGATTAGATAGTGTAGTGGTGGTGGTGGTGGTGGTGGTGATCATTGTTTTAAGAAGAAGTAGAACTGGGCAACTATCCTCTATATAACATTAATCAGGGAGAGAAAATGGAAGGGATCCGACACTTCGAAAACATTAAGATATCGACCAGAGAAAGGCAAGAGCCATGAAGGGCGTGAAAATGAAAGACTCCCTCGGTCTCGAATAAGCTAATACCGCCAGGGTCGGAAAAGAACAAGAGTTGACTAAGGGAGGTCGAAAATGAGGATCCTGGCACAAGTAAGTGAAAGCAATACCAGGACTCAGCTAAGGGCCCCGGGGTCACCAAACCAAGCTACCAAGTTAAGAGACCCTGGAGCCCCTTTTAGTCGCCTCTTACGACGGGTAGGGGATACCGTGGCTGCTGGTAGATAATAGGTAATGTCTTTATTGGTAGAGAGGTTATGGTTCAAGGCACTCTCTTAGCCTACATTTAACCACTAGAAGAGTTATAATTGTACATATGTTCAGTCCTCAGCCCTAAGGCTGGTTGGATTCCCAACAGCTCCGCCATTAGCTGTCATAGATGACCTAGGCATCACTGAAGAGGCGTACTAGGGAAATGAGGAGTGAGGCAGTTTCCCGTTGCTTTCCTCGCTCAGCCAGAAGTTGCTATTACATATCAGTCTGCCAAGCCCACTGAAATGCATGCGCCAACCTACCCAATGAGCGACGTTTTCACACCATTCATAGCAGGGACTGGCTGCATAAGGAATGACATTAGTAACATCGCGCATACCTCAGTCACTTTCATATTGTCAAGGCCAAGGACAGATCAGTGAAAGTAACAAACTTGGTCTAGAGATAGTGCAAAGTAAACACTAGGTCCCGCCAGCAAAATACAAGTAACACATATTAATGGCAATAGTAATAATATACTTCTTAATTTCGAAATACACAAAATGAAGTAGCCTACACTTAAATGACGTAAGTGCAGTAATCCATTCATTCATCAATTCAACACTTATCCACAAAGTCAGCGAGGTCTGAGTAACGTAAACTTATCAGTTTGGTGGATGTTGCACACATAATTTGATTTCCTACTAAGATGTAATTGCACCGAGCTCGATAGCTGCAGTCGCTTAAGTGTGGCCAGTATCCAGTAATCGGGAGATAGTGGGTTCGAGCCCCACTGTCGGCAGCCCTGAAGATGGTTTTCCGTGCTTTACCATTTTCACACCAGGCAAATGCCGGGGCTGTACCTTAATTAAGGCTACGGCCGCTTCCTTCCAACTCCTAGGCCTTTCCTATCCCATCGTCGCCATAAGACGTATCTGTGTCGGTGCGACTTAAAGCAAATAGCAAAAAAAAAAAAAAAAAAAAAAAGATGTAATTGCCTTCTCTCCGTACTCAAAAGAGTACGGTAGATGCCAATCTTTCTTTCTTTCTTTCTTTCTTTCTTTCTTTCTTTCTTTCTTTCTTTCTTAAGGCGTTCACCCGCCAGGTTTGGTTTTTTCCTCGGACTCAGCGAGGGTCACACCTCTACCGCCTCAAGAGTAGTGTCCTGGTGCGTGAGACTTTGGGTCAGGGGGATACACCTGGGGAGGAGGATCAGTACTTCACTCAGACGGCCTCACCTGCTATGCTGAACAGGGATCTTGTGAGGGAAATGGAAGATCGGAAAGGATAGACAAGGAGGAGAGAAGGAAGCGGCTGTGCCCTGAAGTTAGTTGTCATCCCTGCATTTGCCTGGGGGGGGGGGGAGACGTGGAAACCACGGAAAACTACTTCGAAGATGGCCGAGGTAAGAATCGAACCGCCCTCTACTCACTTGACCTACCGAGGCTGAGTGCTTCCTTCACGTTCCTAGCCCTTTCCTATCGTATCCCATCGTCGCCATAAGACCCATCTGTGCCGGTGAAAAGAAACGCAAAGAAATTAACATGTAAATTAGGGAAAATGTATTCAAAAATATTTCCTTACATATAACATAATTACAACGCAGACACTTAGAAATTCAACCAAAATTTACGAAATATTCCACTACAATTAGTGGACAACAATAGTAGTTTCAAGACGATCGCATACAAATTCACACACGTCTTAAATAATATTTTCAATATCTTAGAAGATTGAGATGTACAGCAATACTTAAGAAATCTCGCCGTATGGGTGGCAATCCTGCTACCAAGATGGAGAATTTTCAAGAGCTCGATATCACTTTTATGTCTGCACTAGTTTATAATTTTCTATTAATTAGAAATACAGATATTAGAGCCATGCAAGTTGTCGGACAAACTTTACAGGCTCTTAGTACACCAAGATGTTAACCATGTTCTTTGAAGCCTAGTAAATGAAGTAACAACAAACAACTACTTCGGATATTAATCCAACTGATGCTATGAACTAACCATTAAGAACACTCGTGTTTACGACTTAAAAATAAAATCAACTCTAGTATTAACGAACAGAAACAGGTGCGGTTTAAAATGCAGTGCGCATGCTCATAAACAGACAAGTGTTAGAAACCTCGTAAAAACAACACGAACAATTCCGATTACCTTCTCACATAGCTCAGAGTTATTTTTTTTTTTTTTTACTTTTTAAAATAATGTTTCGAATGCTAGGAGATGTTTCTCTCTGTAGCCCCAATGCAACGATGGGAGGATGGAGGTTGAAGATATTAATATCTATTTACAACACTAACTGTATTTGTAGATTGAATCATAGATAAACTGTAGTCAATATTCATGACGGTTATAGAACAGTGGTGCAAGCTTTAAATTTAGGACACTGAGGACTTCGTTTGAACCATAGCCTCCTGTTTAAAGAACTAAAGCGTTAGACACGACATTTTTGTAACCCAGACGGTGAACTGCATTATTTTGGTGCACATTATCTATTAAGTTTGCCTTTGTGGTGTAGTAGTTAGTGTGATTAGCTGCCACCCCGGAGGCCCGGGTTCGATTTCCGGCTCTGCCTCGAATTTGAAAAGTAGTGCGAGGACTGGAACGGGGTCCATTCAACCTCGGTGGGTCAACTGAGAAGATGGAGGGGGAGGGGGTGGAATCCCACCTCAACTATATTCGAAGTGGGTTTCCGTGGTTTCTCACTTATTCTGCAGGCAAATACCGGGATGGAACCTAACTTAAGACCACGGCCGCTTCCTTCCCTCTTCCTTGTCTATCCCTTCCAATCTTCCCATCCTCCAGCATAGCAGGTGAGGCCGCCTGGGCGAGGTACTGGTCATCCTCTCCAGTTGTAACCCCGACCCAGAGTCTGAAGCTCCAAGACACTGCCCTTGAGACGGTAGAGGTGGGATCCCTCGCTGAGTCCCAGGGGAAAACCAACCCTGGAGAGTAAATGGGCTAAGAAATAAATAATATTAACAATGAAATGTCATTTTAAGATTTGCAGCTGTTTTTGTGACGTCAAATTATTATTATTGTTATCATTATCATCATTATAGTGGTCAAGTATATATGGGAAAAGAAGTAACTGAATATATGTTATGATCGTTATCATACGTTCAACCTCCACTGCAACAAGTGAACTAGAAGATTTGTCACTGATAGGGTGAAGATTTCTGTAACATGTTGAAGCTGCTGCATACAAATTAATTTAGTCTACCTTGTATTCCTTTTACAAGGACAAAATATTGTGATGCTTCTTATTTGCTATTGCCCTTCTAGTAGTATAACGGTTAGCTCTATTAGCTGCCATCCTCGGGGGTACAGGTTAGATTCCCGTTTTAGGGGAAGGCTGGTATACGGTACATGTAGCTCACCTTCTAGGGGAGGATTGACTGAAAAAAGCACCACCTCGGGACGAGGACAAGAATGAAGTCCGGCTCCATGGCTAAATGGTTAGCATGCTGGTCTCTTGTCCAAAGGGTCCCGGGTACGACTCCCGGCCTGCTCGCGGGGATTTTAACCTTCATTAGGTAATTCCGATGGCTCGGTGTGTGGGTGTGTATTGCCGTCTTCAGTATTAAGCATTCATCATAGATAGGGTCGCATTCTTAAAGACACGCACGGCGCCATACTTTATTATTATTATTATTATTATTATTATTATTATTATTATTATTATTATTATTATTATTATTATTATTATTATTATTATTATTATTATTATTATTATTGGCTATTTTTCCCGATTTAATGTAATCAGAACTTGATGTGCACTTGACCCAGTTTTTCGGCCGGATGTCCTTCTTGACATCAAACCTATATAGAGAGCTGTACTCACTATTGCGTATTCCTGTTGTGATCGGTAGTACCTATGGTGTGTTTCGTGCAGAGTAGAAGTGTGTTAAGATGAACACGAATACCCATACCCCGAGCCAGAAAAAATAACCATATGCAGTTAAAATTCTCGGCCCGGGTGGAGAACGAACCTGAGACCCTCTGAAACACATACCAGTACGCTGACCATTCGTCCTAGGAGCCGGACAGCCCAAAATACGATGCTTTCTTTTGAAAACGGATGTGCATTCCTTTACATCGTCTTCTTCTAAAGGGACTGCATTCGCCGGCTAACTGGCTCAAGCAGTAGAGTGCTGGCCGTAATAAGTCTTGTTTAAAAAAAAAGATTTGGGTTTTGGTCCCATCAACCATACAGTCAGCAAACGATTAAAAATTCACAAGTCACGCAATAATATATACTAGGGGACCCGTGCGAGAAATCTCGCATGTAAATAAAGTATTCGGTAGAGTAGCCCTCTGGTGAACTACTGGTGAACAATATTAGACATTATTACTTACCACTTAATGTAATCTTTGATTTTTTAACATTTATGGTATTCACTTGAAGGGAAGCAATTACACGTGCATTATTATACTGACGAATGTTCCGGAAGTAATTTTTGGTTTTACTATCATTCTTTTCTTAACTGATAATAACAGCATGTTATGATGACATAAAACAGGCGTCCCAGTGGCCAAAATGTGAAGTGGACAACAATGATGGCGTGCATTTTCCTACAGCAACAGTATTTGCAAATTGCACACTTCGTACAATTTTTTAAAACTCATATCTTAACGAAATTAGCGATATTTATGAAATGAGGATGCAACTCGTCACTGCTAATGTCTATTCTCTTTCTTTTGAATGCTCATTTGTCGCGATCGGTTACTTACAAGCCCAGCAAAAGGGATCTATACTACTGAAATAATATGTATGATGATACATATGACAGACACAGGAAAGAAATGACACAAATGGCAGACAGTAAATATCCCCTGAAACAGTCTTTTTCACTCCACAAACTCCATGGATGTTCTGATATTCACAATATTTTTCTTTTAACTTGGCTAAAATCAATACAAATTAAATAAGAGTGGTAAAAAGACACAATTTATATATTTAAAATACTATATTGTCCTTCGCACACCTCTTCGTTGGTTTTTCCTCACCATCCGCTTATTCTTCTTAATATTGTCCTCCATAGCTAGAATTCCCTACCTTCTAAACGTTTTTGTCTTTCCAAAGAAGAGTTTAGGTTTCACAGCAGTACACCAATACACTCTAAACAATATTCGTAAAGAGACAATTTCTTTCTAATGTGCTGAGCGACATATTTATAATAGATAATATTTTATATTTGCTTAAACGACGAAATACTTCAAGCGATTTTAGATAAGAGAAATTCAAAATGATGAGGTCCCAAATTAATAATATAGTGTACAGTTTAGGTATATTTTTCCGCTTTCATTCCCTACACATTGTATGACGAACTGATGAGAATGACTACACATTTCGTTCGATCAGAAAATCATCACGTTTCAGTCCAAGCAGCGCGTGCAAATTCACCGTTACCTCTCGGCAGTGGTCCTCTGGGCCTGGCTATCATTTCTCTTCTACCTGGTGCTAACCGCAACACGCCACCCGCTGGTATGCGAGTGTAGAAGAGAGAGAAAAAAAAAGTTTAAAAAGATGACCCATCTCTTCCTTTGCGTTCGTTCTGAGGAGTAGAAAAATAATACAAGAATGATATAATGGATTTAAAAGTATTGTAAATTTTCTACTAATACAAGAAATTGATGGAATAAATATGCTGACGGTTTCATTTTTAAAATAAGGCTCATAATTCAACCAAAGCTGCGAAAAGACTATTGTCTTGTAAGGCTTGCTAATTGATAGTTTCTCATCAGTTCATTACATCATTTCATATTCTTAAATTTTATTAAATAATTTCAAAACGGAATATAAATATTATCAACGGATTAGATGTTTTTAGTCGGTTAGTTCCAAAACTCAACATGTTAAAGTGAATTGAGGAAAAAAAATAATGGAAAAACTGTTATCAGAGTTAATATCAGGATTAAACCCATGAGAACTTGTATCGTGATAAAGGCAATTGTTATTACTGAAACAACAACAACAATGACAATAATGTAGAATATCACTAGAGTTAAATAATAATGAAAGTTTGTTAGACTTGTTTAGTTTTGGAACAAACAATAACGGACAGAATGTGGTTTGGAATGGATTCTGAGGGAACTTGTAGACTTAATACAAGTAAAGTTCAAGAAAGCTCTTACTTTATGACAATGCTTCATTTTACAATTGGAAAAAAGGAAAAACAATTTTTTTAGAAGTTGCTTCACGTCGCACTGACACAGATAGGTCTTATGGCGACGATGGGACAGAAAAGGGCTAGGAGTGGGAAGGGAGCGGCCGTGGCAGTAATTAAAGTACAGCCCCAGCATTTTCCTGGTGTGAAAATGGGAAACCACGGAAAACCATTTTGAGGGTTGCCGACAGTGGGGTTCGAACCTACTATCTCATGAATAATGGATACTGGCCGCACCTAAGCGACTGCAGTTATCGATCTCGGTGATTTTCATCTTCAATAACTTAAACATTTAGAGTAAATTAATATTGTCTTCTTGGAGAACACGTCTTTTAAATACAGTGGCCTCCTCCCGTTCTTCCTGTTCTTGGAAGTTCAGTTGTCTAGAATTAGTCAGTTCTTTGTGGAAAGTGAGATTGTATTAGATTCCTGTTCACTGCCATAGTGCTTTTCGAGTAGATTTAGAACGTAATTTACTTTTGTAACTTTAGGTAAAACACCAAACAGTATTTGGTTTATGTTCTTGCCGCTTCTTCAAACACCTTTCGGCTCGCTCAGGTTTGTGAAATATGTTGCTTCGCCTTGAATGGTTTCTGTGGATTTATTCCCTTGTATAATGAATCATTTCATGGGAGCAAATTTGAAATGCCAGTTATCAGGTGGTTTTAAAACTTCACTGACTGATTTCTCTATTTTTCTTCCAAGTACCCACATCTCTTGATCTTTTCCTACTACGTCATGGGTCGGCAGCTAGAATACTGTTTTCACAGACTCTAATCCCTTGTTCATCCATTTTACTAGTAATAAAAGCTACGTGAGTGTGCACACTGTCTTCTCTATAATGAACGAATTCACTGTCGATGCAATGAAGTACCATATTATTCACAGCAAACCTTTCTTACAACAATAAGCTTCCTTCTGTTACGAGGTTACTTTGGACATGTCAAGTTATGGAACAGAACATATTGTGGACATACTCAGTTTTGGAACAAATCTGAAATTTTAAGGTTTAATATATAAGGAATAAGAAGAGTTATGGAACAAAACATCATCACGTATTAAATAGAGATCCCCAAAGATTACGAAACTTACAGTAAAAAAAAAGCAAAGTCATCTCCGTACAGGCCATGAAGGCCCTTGGAGGGGTGGAAGTTAAAGGCTTCCACTATCCGTAACCTCGGCACTTGATGGGGTAGAGTGGTTAGCTCTACGCCCGGCCGCCTTTGCCCCCAGGAATTAACCTGGTACTCATTTTTGGTGTAGGCTGAGTGAACCTCCGGAAGTGGAAATCTCGTTTCTTAAATTTTACGACTTCCTGACGGGGATTCGAACCCACGTCCATCCGGGCGAACCGAGCACGCCTTTACCGCCTCGGCCAGGCAGCCCCTCGGTAAGATCTTGAGTCAGGATATTCTTCTTCGCGTCCTACGAAGTCTGTTTTCGAATGTATCCAGAAGTATTCATTCTGTAATTAGGGACGCTCAGCTGTGAGCTTGAATTCGAGAGATAGTGGGTTCGAACCTCACTGTCGGCAGCCCTGAAGATGGCTTTCCATGGTTTCCCATTTTCACACCAGACAAATGCTGGGGTTGGACCTGAATGAAAGCCAAGGCCGCTTCTTTCCCATTCCTACCCCTTTCCTCTCCCATTATCGCCATAAGATATGTCGGTGTCGGCGCGACGTAACGCAATTCCTTGTATTAATTCTGCCAGGCTGAATGGCTCAGTCCGGAGATATTTGAAGATGCTCCAATACGTCACCTCGGCGTCTACGAAAACCGTCAGAAGTAGTTAGTGGGAAATAACAAACAATTAAATTATTAGTATTAATCTTAACGGTTGGTATTTGCTGACACATATTTTTTGACATAAATATTTTGATCATATGTAGAGTTCGGATAATTAGGTGCTGATAGGTTAGAAGACAAACTTATTTAAGCCAGTAACAAGTATACCCTACACTGTACAACGGTTATGCTATGAGATTTGCATAGATATTAGGGGTACAGCCTATAGAAAGCCTTGAATTTATGCTACTCTTCCTACATTATGGTACAATGGGTTGCATGACACTTCCTACAAACCAAATTACTTTGCATTCTAACCTATTACCACCTACAAAGCCGAGGTATAATTATATGTTAACCATCAATATCAAATTCCTTGTATTATCCCGCTAATACTGGGCCCATTCTGAAAGACTCCAGTCCTGCCTCTCTACTTTATACTTAAAGATGAAAAATGCGGTTGAAATCAGGGGGTGGGGGTGGGGGGAGAGATCACCTAAAACTATCTTTTAACATCAAAATAGTCTTGAAAGTCAAATGACTTGCTTTGTAGGATGTTCAATGAGGATGTTGGCCGTATTAAATGTAGTAGAAAGGACTCCAAATGGAGGCCTCCTGTTATACATTAAATTGGCTGCAGGAATGGTTTCTCTTGTCTGAAGAGAATTCGACCTTGTCGGCATTTCGTGCGCTCCCAAATTTGTCACGCCTAACAGCGCATCAGCAACACTCGTCCCATCCTACCTCAGTCAGCGGCAGATCCAAGGGCTGTCCTGTAGTCTGCATCGCCCACTGCCTTATAAATCAACACGCCAGAGCTCGGCAACAGTCATGTCCCGTGCTCCGCCTAGCTGTAGCAAGTGGACTCTTCGACTCATTTAATTCAGAGTTGTGATATTTAGAAGAAACGAAAATGTTAAAAATGATTAGTTATATTGAATAATAATTTAAAATGTATTTAATGTTGTCTTTATAGCCCTATTAATACTCCCAACAGTACCTTGAACTCAGCGCGTGTGACGACGTTATGTGTAATATTTGTGACTGTAATTTATTTTCCTTGCTACTTGGATGCTGCTGAAAGCAAAATGTTGATGTCGGAATATCCTTCCTAACGTACTCGAATGTTTTCCTTAAAATTCCAACGCGGGGTCTATCGGAGTTCAAACCTCAGTCTTCAAAGTGGAAGGTCAGCCGTTAGGTAATGGGATAATCATGCCCACATTAATGATAATAATAATAATAATAATAATAATAATAATAATAATAATAATAATAATAATAATAATAATTCGGCTTTGTGGTGCAGTGGTTAGCACGATTGGCTGCCACAGCTGCCGCCTCAGCCATCCTTTAAGTGGTTTTCCGTGGTTTCCTACTTCCTCAGGCAGATGCGGGTATGGTACCTAACTTAAGTCCATGGCCGTTTGCTCCCCCTTCCTTATCTATCCCTTCCAGTCTTCCCATCCCCCTACAAGGCCCCTGTTCAGCATACCAGCTGAGGCCACGTGGGCGGGATACTGGTCCTCATTTCCAGTTGTATCCCCCGACCTACAGTCTGACGCTCCAGGACACTGCCCTTGAGGCGGTATAGGTGGGATCCTTCACTGAGTCCGAGGGAAAAACCAACCCTGGAGGGTAAACGGATTAATAATAATAATAATAATAATGCTATTTGCTTTACGTCCCACTAACTACTTTTACGGTCTTCTGAGACACCGAGGTGCCGGAATTTAGTCCCGCAGGAGTTCTTTTACGTGCCAGTAAATCTACCGACACGGGGCTGTCGTATTTGAGCACCTTCAAATACCACTGGACTGAGCCAGGATCGAACCTGCCAAGTTGGGATTAGAAGGCCAGCGCCTTAACCGTCTGAGCCACTCAGCCCGGCCGGTAAACGGATTAAGAAAGAAAGAAACCGAACCAAACCCCATGACGCAACAGTCCCGAAGGGCCTTGGCCTATCAAGCGACTGCTGCTCAGCCAGAAGGCCTGCATACTATGAGGTGTCGTGTGCTCAACACAGCGAATCCTCTCGGCCATTATTATTGGCTTTCTAGGCCGGGGCCGCCATCTCACCGTCAGATAGCTCCTCAATTATAATCACGTAGGCTGAGTGGACCCCGAACCAGCCCTCAGATCCAGGTAAAAATCCATGACCTGGCCGGGAATCGAACCGGGACCTCCGGGTAAGAGGCAGGCACGTGCTACCCCTACACCGTAGGACCGGCAGAAAGAAAGAAAAAGAAAAATAATATTTGTGTCTGTTAGGTCATCAGTCCAAAGGCTGGTTTGATCCTCAAATAACACTAGCAAAAGTTTTGCAGTAAGCGCAGTAACTGATGGCGGCGACAAAATGAGGCGTACTAGGCAAGACGGGGAGTAAGGTTGTTCGCCATTGCTTTCCTCACTGGACTTGAAAGTGCTATTGCAGCACGACTGACTCTATGAGCAACACCTTTCATAACACTCAGGCGCACTGATCGTGTTGATTGTCATTACTCAGCACTTCCCATACCCCAGCAGCTTTCATATTGTCAAAGCCTGAAGGAGGGAACTGACTGAATTCATCCCTTCAGTCTTCAGGCCAGTCAACTGCCGACTTTGAAATAATAATCGTACAGGTACAGACTGATTTCGACAAGATTTGTTTGTTTATGTCTGTTTGTCGAACGGAGAGGGGGAAATACGTTTGCTATTTGTATTTGCTGCGCTGGAAGCTGGGGATTTGTGACCCCTGGCTGCGACAACAAACAGAATAAGAAATATTCCAGCTCATTATCTTACTTATAATTCTGTTCACCTAGGGGTTGGGAGGGCATGATAAGCTCTATGGCTCAGCCGCTCGCTTTCCACCGGGACGACCGAAGTTCGATTCCCGATCACATCCGGCCTAAAAAACCTCGACCAAAAAAGGCAACAGTTTTTTGTTCCTGGTTAATGACAGGCGAAATTTTATTCCAAGTATAGACTTTGCCGTCTCTGTTCTAAAAAAACAGGTAATTAATGCGTAAATTGGAAAGTTTCCTGGGCAGGTACTTTTGAAATGTAAATTTCACTCTAAAGACCACATTATTAGTTAGTAATAAAATGTCGCAATAAATACCTCACGCGGGTAGAATATAGCTGTATTTATTAGTTAATACATCCTGTTTTCTTTTCTTATTCATTAAATGGCTATGGTCTTTTATTTTACCGCTAAATGGCAAAGAAATTGAAGTGTTCGATATTTGCCATCTGGAAATCTGGCAACCCAAGGTTCGGATTCCACGTAATACTGGACGTATCGTGGATACTATTATTAATATCATTGGTTAATTAATAAAATGAAATGGCGTATTGCTTTTAGTGCCGGGAGTGTCCAAGGACAAGTTCGGCTCGCCAGATACAGGTCTTTGGATTTGACTCCCGTAGGAGATCTGCGCGTTGTGATGAGGATGAAGTGATGATGAAGACGACACATACACCCAGCCCCGTGCCAACGGAATTAACCAATTATGATTAAAATCGAACCCGGGACCCTTGTGACCAAGGGCCAGCACGCTATTCACCCAACCGTCGATCCGCACAATTAATTAATTAACTAATTAAAAATATAATTCCCCTCCGTGGTGTAGTGGGCAGTATGCTTAGCTGCCACCCCCGGAGACCCGGGTTCGATTACCGGCTCTGCCACGAAATTAGAAACGTGGTAAGAGGACTGGAACGGGGTACACTCAGCCTCGGGAGGTTGACTGAGGAGGAGGGTTCGATTCGTACCTCAGACCTTGTCGAAGTGGTTTTCCGTGGTCCCCCACTTCTCCAGGCAAATGTCGGGATGGTGCATAACTTCAGAGCACGGCCGCTTCCTTCCCTCTTCCTTGCCTATCCCTTCCAATCTTCCCATCCCCCACAAGTCCCCTGTTCGGCGTAGCAGGTGAGGCTGCCTGGGTGAGGTAATGGTCCTCCACCCCAGCTGTATCTCCGACCAAATTTCTCACGCTCCAGGACACTACCCTTGAGGCGATAAAGAGGGGGGGGGGGTGTATCCCTCGTTGAGTCCGAGGGAAAAACCAACCCTGGAGGGTAAACGGATTAAGAAGGAAGGAAAGAAAGAAAATATGCATTTATATGCCCTATAAAATAAGGCTGAATGTGCTCAGAAACGTCCAATCGTGCTTTATTTCTCAATGCCCGAACCCTAATTTTTATTATTATTGTTATTATTAGAGCCCGGATTTTAATGCATTAATAGGTTAGAATGCAAACTTACTGAAGTGGGTAGCAAGTATAGTCTACCTTCACAACGATTGTGGTGTGGGGATTGCATAAACATTAGGGGTACGGCCCATTAGAACGCCTATAATTTATGTTACTCTTACTACATTGTGAAAGAACGGGTGGCCGACACTTCCTACTAACCAAATTAGTTTTGCAGTCTAACCTATTATTGCATAAACATCTGGTCTTTAGTTATTATTGAAGTGTTTTCTTACTTAGGAAGCAAAATAACAGCTGATAACTGAGGTAAGAGTGATCTGGTTAGCAGAATTAACCGAAGATAGCCTTCAATAAAAAGAGAAAGCTCTTCACATCTAAAAATATAAGCTTCAAAAATGAGGAAACAATCAGTTAAGACGTTGGTATGGAGCGTAATTCTGTACGGAAGTGAGACCTGGACACTAGGGGTGGCAGAGAGGAAGAAGGTAGAAGCCTTTGAACAATGGTGGTATAGACGAATACTGAACATTCCTTAGACAGATAGAGTAACTAATGAGGAAGTAATGGAAAGAGTTGGAGAAACACGAAGCTTGTCAATGAATATGAAGAGAAGAAACACATGGATTGGATATATAATCAGTAGGGCTCGGATGTTTAGGAAAAGTCATATTTTTTCTTTGTGTCTATTTTCTTGCCTGATTTGATTTTGGTGCAAATCAAGTGATTATAGTCACAATTAAGTGATTTTTATTTGTCATATAAATGCATATTTTTGGCTATTTTTGTCATAAGGTGATATTTTGAGCTATTTTCGTAGAAACGTCATATTTCGGCGGTTTGGCGACAACTGTAACTGTGCAAAGTCATTGTCAACTTTCCGAATGAGAACTAGTATTTACAAAACTCCTTTTCCGTATCAAATCAGTAGTTAATACAAATGGAATACTCTGCCTCCTCTATCAAGATTGCGCACGAATTGTTTTCCTACACTTTGTCAGCAAGTCGGACACATATTAAGTCGAACTTTAGAATTATATCGAGTGCAATTACTCGCTTAGAAGCTGCTAGCTTAGAAATACATGCACGTATTGAAATTGTGAGAAGTGTTGATCTTTCAGCACAACAATCACATGGAATAGTTGGCGTCAGTGTAATATAGAAACTTCAATATTTTCTTAATCGAAGTGACGGTTTTCGCTGTGTGTGCACGATAAATGATGTTCTTAGAGGAGAATGTACCAGTACATTTCAAGATGAGTGCATACTCGACAGCAGTGATTTAATATTATTTGAATATGCACCAACAACGTCTTGTGACGTAGAAAGGAGCTTCCCTTCTTCAAGAATGTGTTAAGTGATAATCGGAGATCTTTTGCGCCTGATGCTTTGAAGATGAATCTTGTCACACACTTCAATACCACCCGCGGAGAAGAATGAAAAAGTTATACGAATTTGCACTATATGCCGAGTCGCCCTACCGTACTGTATCGAAAGACAACTACTTAATTCGTTTCGTGGTGCTCAGTTTAAACTTTAACGCATTTGAGCCTTATTAATGTAATCTGGGATTAAACGTTTCGAAATGTTTTTAAAAATAGATTGATTTCTAGTTTTCTTCGTGTTTCAAACCACCAATGAAGGGTACAAACATATTTTGACTTTTAAAATGTTGTGTGATCTATAATCTTAGCGAACTTAGTACTTTATAGGTGTGTATTCACGAATATTTGATAGGTGAATCAAGGACAATACACTGTGAATAACTGCTAAACATGTATTACATTAAACATGTATAAATTAAAAATAAGGAATTTAGTTAACAAATATGTATCAAAGGAATCGACGTTTCGATTTATAACTTATTTTAAAATGGTCATATTTAGATTAATCACTTTCGGGTCATGTTTTGTAATTTTTACGTCATTTTTCGTCACTTTTGAGTTCATATTTGCTTGCTTATTTGGGCTATTTTTAGGTCTTAAACACCAGAGCCCGAATAATCAGATATGAGAGATATGGAGGGCTCTGTGGAAGGAAGAAATTGTAGGGGAAGGCCTAGACTGGAATATATTGCTCATCTGCTGGAGGAGCTGGGATGCCAGTCTTATGTAGAACTGGAGAGAATGACATAAAACCGGAACATTTGGAGAGCTGCTGCCAAAGTAGTAGTAGTAGTTTTTCCTGTTCAGAGATGGATGCACCTTTGATGTATTTGCGCGACGTATAAAAAGGTTGCTAAAAATAGAGAAGATGCTTATCACACCGCTCAGAATGTTAACTTTCCATTATTCTCCCGTAGTCAAGGTTTTCATTAGGAGCTATTAATGTTCACGCGAACAGGCTGTTTGTCGTTACGTAGCTCATCCACTGCGAAGCCAGAGAGAGAGGTTAAAATTGGGTGGGTCAATTTAAGAGTGAGCACCTGTTGCATGCTGTGTGAGTGTGTTGAGCTCTACATGTGCTGAGTGCTTGAATGAGATGCTATTAATAAACACAGTACTGTATACTGGGAGGTGTGGCCAGTTCGCATACCAAAGAGCTAGCTCGCAAGCATCTGCCCCAGTTCTGATTTCCCCAATTTAACGTTAATGAGACTCACGCGCCAGCGTACCCCCGCTCGCCCCTCTTCCTCTAGCCACACTCGCTCCCCCTCTCACACAACCCCTCCTCATCCCCTCCACGCTGTGCTCCTCTGTTCTACAGAATGTCTATCTGTCTGTCTACACTCTACAGCTTGCTACTGTCTCGTCACTCACTCAGTGCCTTCTAAGTACACTGCTTCAGGTATTGGGTTGAATTCCGCTCCCGAATGCACATATTGGAACCCAGGGTGAACTATGAACAACATAGATGCTCAAGAACACAGAAACTATATAGAGGTAGGTATTAACATCGCTGTAGTCCCAAAATTCTCACAGCGTATACTCCCACTATTAGTGATGGGATGGAATATTTGTTCCCCCGATTATTTTTTGATTGTCCATTCGAATCAGTGAAATGAAATGACGTATGGCTTTTAGTGCCGCGAGTGTCCGAGGACAAGTTCGGCTCGCGAGATGTAGGTCTTTTGATTTGATGTACGCGTGGTGCTGAGGATGAAATGATGATGAAGATGACACATACACCCAGCCCGCGTGCCAGCGAAATTAACCAATTAAGGTTAAAATTCCCTACCCTGCCGGGAATCGAACCTGGGACCCTTGTGACCAAACGCGAGCACGCTACCCATTTAGCCATGGAGCTGGAGATTCGAATGAATGAGGGAATTGAATAGTGAATGCTTTCGAAATCATCGGATTAAAAGTGATGTTATTAAGACAGTTAATTCACTCATTTACTTTCAACATTTGGAGATACGTTTGGAAAAAGGCGTATTTCTATTTTTCATGTTCATCTATTCGCGTATTTCAATCGTTTACCGGGCGAGTTGGCCTTGCGGTTAAGGGCGCGCAGCTGTGAGCTTGCATCCAGGAGATAGTAGATTCGAACCCGCTACTGTCGGCAGCCCTGAAGATGGTTTTCCGTGGCTTCCCATTTTCACACCAGGCAAGTGCTGGGGCTATACCTTAAGGTCACGACCGAGTCATTCCCATTCCTAAGCCTTTCCTATCCCATCGTCTCCATAAAACCTATCTGTGTCGGTGCGACGTAAAGCAAATAGCAAAAAACAAAAAAACAAAAAACAAAAAAACCCTCAATCTGTTATCCAGCAAATGGAGGGAGATAACGAGAGCTATTTTGAATCAAATACGGATTTAAAAATATTTAGAGACAAACAAAAAGAATAACGCTCGTTTTACGGGACAACACTTGATAATACGGGACGCAAAATTTTCAACTAAAATACGGCATGTCCCGTACAACACGGGACAGGTGGCAACCCTAATCACTTATTTAAGGTCATCACTGTTCGTTGCTTACGTCTTTAGTCTTATGTCCTTAAATTAAAATGCCTCAACAGCTGACCGACTGAAGTCTGAGGCGTGGGTGCAAAACCACCGTACTTCAACATTCACCAATTCAAAAGTTTTTTTCCAGTGACAAGACATATGGAATCTCAGATAAGGCTATTTGCGGGTAAAGTTATACTGGTCCGCCTCTGCCACCCCCGGAGCCCCGGGTTCGATTACCGGCTCTGCCACGAAATTTGAAAAGTGGTACGAGGGCTGGAACGGGGTCCACCCAGCCTCGGGAGGTCAACTGAGTAGAGAGGGGTTCAATTCCCACCTCAGCCATTCTGGAAGTGGTTTTTCGTGGTTTCCCACTTCTCCACCGGGCAAATGCCGGGATGGTACCTTACTTAAGGCTACGGCCACTTCCTTCTCTCTTCTTTGTCTATCCCTTCCAATCTTCCCATCCCCCTAAAGGCCCCTGTTCAGTATAGCAGGTGAGGCCACCTGGTCGAGGTACTGGTCATCCTCCCCAGTTGTATCCCCTGACCCAGAGTCTGAAGCTCCAGGACACTGCGCTTGAGGCGGTAGAGATGCGATCCCTCGCTGAGTCCGACTGAAAAACCGGCCCTGGAGGGTAAACAGATAAAGAAGAAGAAGAATCCATAAATCATGGCATATTTTTTGTTTTGGATTAAAGAAGAACTATACAGTGCAAATGTAAAAGTTGAGTGTTTTATGTTTAATAGGATGGGAATTAGGTTACATTATACAGACATGTAATGTTGTGCATAGTTCTGTTCTCAAGTCTACCATATGTACTTAAGTTACATTTAACTGAGTCGGCACTGGATAGTATGGCTTCCTTGTTAAACAAACTTTGATATATGATGGAAATGAATTAGCCTATACATTAGTTAGTATTGTGATGGCGAAAGATTACTTCACAATGTGCTCGGGAATGTAGGGAAGCCATTTTTTTTTTGTGTAGATGGGTATTGAACGACGGTGCTGCAATCTGGTGGAAAAACAATTCAACAAGGTTAAGCTTGTTGTTCCTTTATTCATGATCTCTCTGACTATCCTCATTTACATTGCTGTGAAGCGGAGTTCAACCAATCAGAGATGATTTGTAATTTTTTAAAAAAATGTGCTTAAAGTAATTGAAGTGCGGTAAAGTGCCATTTCCCGTACTCTCTTGAGTACGGAAAGAAGGCGATTACGTCACAGAATGAAATGAAACATTTTACTCAGTCAAAATTGAAATGTGGTGTTACAGGAGAATGCTAAAGATGAGGTGGTTAGATCGAATTACGAATGAAGATATAATGAACTGAATTAGTGAAAGGAGATAGATTTGGCTAAATTTCACGAGAAGAGCAGACAGAATGAATGATAGGACACATCTTAAGACACCCAGGACTTGTTCAGTTTGTTTCTGAGGGAAGTGTATTTGGTAAGAACGGTAGGGGTAGACCAAGGTATGAATATGACTAGCGCCCGATTGTTTATGACCTAAAAATGTTAGAAATATGTAAGTATTTATGACCCAAAAAATATGAAAATGTGACAATAAATCGACTTCAAAATTTTTTGGTAACAAATTTCGAAATTTTGTTGCTGTTTACATTAACATTATATTGAAAATATACCGTATTTACTCGAATAATCCCCGCATAATTTTTTTTCGTCACTGTTGGCATTTCATTTTTTTTAATGAGCCTTCCTAAAATTAGGATGCGGGGATTATTCCCGTAAACACGGGTACCGGTATTTAAGGGAATAATCCCCGCACATTTTTTAAAAAGACGCACGAAATTGGGGTTGCGGGTTTTACTTGCGTCACTGTTGGCATTTCATTTTTTTTAATGAGCCTTCCTAAAATTAGGGTGCGGGGATTATTCGCGTAAATACGGTACTTTTATAATCTGGCACATTCAATAATAATAAATAAGTAATAATATTCAATTTTTTATTATACTGTATTTTTAATTTATTTAATTAATTCAGAGGAACCTCTCGATTCTCCACAGAATTATATAAATGTCACATTTTGATGGGCGATCAGTAAGAATTAAACAATAACAAATTGCATACATTTTAAAGTTTTTAAATAGGAACGATGTTCTATTTTCACACAACATTGACTTGTAACGGGGTAAAGACCGCTCAGCATCGCAGGATGTTACTGGCTATTTGAAATACGTCAAATCATTGGAGTTCAATTGAGGCTCACTATTCTGTCTCTTTCTATACAGTTTATCCTCCTAATTCACATAAATATATATTTCTAAGAATGATAATTGTAAGAAATTGCGGACAACAATTAAGGGATGTAACAAATCCATCTTTGAGACGACTGCAAGCAGGTATGCGAAAATGGAAGAAAAAAATGAAAATATGGCAAAAATACGAAACTTTACAGGAAAATATGACCATAATATGACAAATTACTGGAAAAAACGTTTAAAAAGCGAAAAAAATACTTTATATGACTCGTGAACATTGCATAATTTTAGTGCAGGCCCTAATTGTGACAAACAGATTAGATCAGATGTAAGATGTAATAGTTACGAAGAAATAAAAAATGATAGGGTGACATGGAGAGCAGTATCAGTCCTGTCTATGGACTGATCACGAAAACAACAGCAACATATTGTAGTGTTTCTTGGAAGTCCTGTAACATTATTCCTGCATTCTTTCTCGTCTTCTCAGTATTCTTTTAATATCGGACAGCTTGTATAGTGTCTACGAGGACACTGCCCACAGCTGACCGTTTAATTTACCCTCCCCCCTTCTCCCCACTCTCCTAATCCTCCAGTCCCGCCGCCCGGCTCCAGATAATCTTGTCATCTCACGACGTATTTAGCATCTTAATTTCTTGGCCACAAGATACTAACTGGCTGCCTGGCCAGCGGACTTTAAATCATGGACTTAGTGCAAGAGAAGAAAGAAGCGTTTGTTTCTCATGTCTGCTACCACTGTTACTAGCTAAAAACAAGTAGCGACAGAACTTCGCGGAGCAGAACTCGGATTAATAGCATCTGTGCTGCGTAGTTAACTAGAAGGCTCCGACAGCGAGACGTCTTGAGATGATGGAGAAGAAAGGATTCCATTATCTTAGCAGATTATTAGCTCTTAGAATCTTAGTTTTTAGGCCTCTTTATTGTCCGGTTCCTTGGCTGAGTGGTCGGGTTTTGGTTTTCTCTTCATAGGTTCCATTCCTGCCTGGGTCGAAGATATTCACTTTTCTGGTTAATTTATCTATCTCGGGGGCTGTGGTTTTATGTTCATCTTATACGTAGGGTCAAAACACGACGGCCTCATTTTCTGGAAACGAGCTGGAAGCCAGGTGTCAATCACACCCTGCACCCTGCTGAGTTAACGAGTTCTAAGTGATGCTTGTTTGATGTAGAGAGGTTGCCAAACCACTTCCTTCCACACACTGTTCAGTCTCTACCCTTTCTTCGTGTCTAGTGCAGTAGACGATTTGGCAACTCCGGCTACAGTAGATTTAGTAAATCCTATAAGCCGTTAATAGACACGGGGCTACCCTAGGAGAGTAGTGGTGTGAGGCGAGTCGTCCCCAAGTATAGCACTTATATTTATTTACCGCTGATAAGCATGTGGAGTTCTCGGCCAGGTGGAAGATTCTCAATTTTACTTTGTGTTCTCTTATATCACTCATTCCGGGGAAAAAACCCTTTTTGGCTTCTTAATTTTTTCAGTAACGTATGCGCTCTATCCTTTGACACTAACAAAACAAGGTATTTCATCATGATATTGAAGAAATAGCCAAATTTTACTCCCAGAATATAAAGCAGTCTCTAGTAAGGAGTGGCTTCAACCTGATAAGTAAGTTTGTCGTATTTAATGACACCCTGCGAAATTCACGACATCATCGTATACGATCTATGATTGATGAAGCTCTAAGAGGAAAGCATTATGCAGTCTGCGAGGAAGTACATGGATTGTCTCAGGCTGGGTCATGCCGGCTGATTGACATGATAGCTATGCCACCCGGCGCAAGTAAAGGGTTCATAATAGACCCCACAATTAGAACCGAAGCATCATCCACTCAGCCACATGATCTATACAGGGAGAAATGTGATATAACCGAGCTCGATAGCTGCAGTCGCTTACGTGCGGTCAGCATCCAGTATTCGGGAGATAGTAGGTTCGAACACCATTGTCGGCAGCCCTGAAGATGGTTTTCCATGGTTTCAATTTTCACACCAGGCAAACGCTGGGACGGTATCTTCCCACTCCTAGGCCTTTCCTATCCCATCGTCGCCATAAGACCTATCTGTGTCGGTGCGACGTAAAGCAAATAGCAAAAAAAAAAAGTGATATACCGGTATATATAAATGAACTTACAATTCCATATTACGCTGAGAAATATCATCTGAACTCCATAGATGTTTTAGGATTGATGATGGGAGCACAAGGCACCATTACTAACACATTTCACGACATTTGTAAGAAATTTAATTTGGATAACCAATTTATTAAGCACATTGGTTTAGTATCCCGGAAAGGATCGTTAACAATAGTAAAAAAAAAATCATTTATACTCTTAGCTATATCTTTGTCCCATAAGGAATTCCTCGTGGATTTCAAAATTTTTCTTTTTTCTTTTTCCTGTCGCTTTTTCCCACACCTGTGGGGTCGCGGGTGCGAACTGCGTCGCACATATGGATTTGGCCCTGATTTTACGACCGGATGCCCTTCCTGACGCCAACCCTCTATGGAGGGATGTAAGCACTATTGCGTGTTTCTGTGGTGGTTGGTAGTGGAGTATTTTGTCTGAATATGATGAGGAGAGTGTTGGGACGGACATATACACCCAGTTCCCGAGCCAGAAGAATTAATCATAAGCGATTAAAATCCCCACCCGGCTGGGAATCGAACCCGGGACCCTCTGAACCGAAGGCCAGTACGCTGACCATTCAGCCAACGAGTCGGACGATTTCAAAATTATTGACTGGTACGATTTTTATTAAGTAATTTATAGGCTTTAATATGCTATACCAATCGTTTATAGACATATTTTAAACGACCCTTGTAGTTATTAATCAACTTTTGATGTAAGCTTTGTCTTTTTGGCAGCCCCAAATAATGAGGAAGGCATAAATAAATGCATTTCTCTCTCTCTACACAGCTGCTTCTGTTAAAGAGACCTATTAAATCTTATTAGCTAACAATATACAAATGTAATTTACACGCTTTAGGTTTTACTGGTCCACATAAGAAAATAATGCCTGGTCAATATGCGACAAGTCTCTTACATTCACGATCCTGGCCATAGAGAAGGCGTCACCTTCTAGATGGCCCGCCCCTCCCCTTCGGGGAGGGGAATGAAAACCTTTCCTATGTCCAAAGCAGATACTTCATTCTGTTTTGAAGTAAACAAAGTCGAACCAAAACCATTATTTAAAAAGCTGTTTGCCGGGCTGGGTGGCTCAGACGATTAAGGCGCTGGCCTTCTAACCCCAACTTGGCAGGTTCGATCCTGGCTCAGTCCGGTGGTATTTGAAAGTGCTCAAATACGACAGCCTCGTGTCGGTAGATTTACTGACATTTAAAAGAACTCCTGCGGGACTAAACTCCGGCACCTCGGCGTCTCCGAAGACCGTAAAAATAGTTAGTGGGACGTAAAGCAAATAGCCTAACATTATTATTATTATTAAAAAGCTGTTTCTTATAACGCAGAATGGTTTGACAACATTTGGCGAATCGGTGATTTTGTATTGTTTAAAAACACATAAATGCTTCCCCCCGAGAACATTTTTTTTACTTATCTTGTTATTCCCCAGGGATGAGTGAAATTATCACAAATAATTGGAAAATTTTTCGAGCATCTTCCCTGGTACATTATTCCCAAAATATGGATGCTTAGACATTAATAGGTTAGAATGCAAAATAATTTGGCTAGTACAAAGTGTCATTTAGCCCCCTATTCAGTAATATGAAGAGAGTAACATAAATTCTAGGGGTTCTAACAGTCTGTACCCCTAAAGTTTATGCAAATCTCATAGCAGAATTGTTGTGCAGTATAGACTGAACGTGTTACTCGCTGTATTAAGTTGGCATTCTAACCCGTTAATGCTTAAAAATTGAACCCACTATCTCCCGAATGCAAGCTCATATCCGCGCGCCTCTAACCGCAAGGCCAATCCGCTCAATATTGTATATCAATGACCTCTATATTAAAGTGACATACATTTATGAATGTAGTAGAAAGAAGAAAGAAGTTTTAGTGTTATTTATTCAGCAAGTTCATGAAAGAAAATACTCTGTCACCTCAGTATCTATACTGAACATATCGGAATCTTTATTTTGAGAACAGCGTGTTCTACAGGCGTCAGAATCATCCTGGTCTTTGCCATTATGGTGCATATGGCCCTGAGGTTCACTCAGCCTGCACCAAAAATGAGTACCAGGTTATTACCTGGGGGCAAAGGCGGCCGGGCTTGGAGCTAACCACTCCACCCCATCACGTGCCGAGGTTAACAATGATGGAAGCCTTTACCTTCCACTCCTCCAAGGGCCTTCATGGCCTGTACGGAGGTGACTTTGCTTTGCCATTATACTCTGCATAGCAGAACTACCATATTGGCATTAAAGCCGAAAATTCTATTTTATTATATATCGGGTTCTGATGTAGTAACACAGATATGCTGTGTTCAATAGTGCAGTTAGCAGGCATCGCCATGTGCAGTAAATTAGAGAGCTTCGCTTTAACACTACGGACTTATTATTTCACACACAACTTTAAAATCCAGTTCTAGCCCTTCATGCGAGCAACTCAATGTTGAGAACTTCCTATGGATATGAGCAACAACTTTAGGTAAATAAAATATAATAACATATGAATATATGTTCTTTATTTATTCCTAAAAATCAAAATCCTTTTCTTAATCATCGTTATCCGGTCGATTCGATTAGCAATTTACCTTTTTCTAACACTACGAGCGCTAATGTGAGACAGTGCATTGTTTCACTTAAGCACCTCTACGAGCGCTAATGTGAGTCAGTGCATTGTTTCGCTTAAGCACCTCTACGAGCGCTAATGTGAGTCAGTGCATTGTTTCACTTAAGCACCACTACGAGCGCTAATGTGAGACTACATTCTTTCACTTAAGCGACTCTACGAGCGCTAATGTAAGTCAGTGCATTGTTTCACTTAAGCACCTCTACGAGCGCTAATGTGAGTCAGTGCATTGTTTCACTTAAGCACCTCTACGAGCGCTAATGTGAGACTACATTGTTTCACTTAAGCACCTCTACGAGCGCTAATGTGAGTCAGTGCATTGTTTCGCTTAAGCACCTCTACAAACGTTAATGTGACACTGCATTGTTTCACTTAAGCACCTCTACGAGCGCTAATGTGAGACTACATTGTTTCACTTAAGCACCTCTACGAGCGCTAATGTGAGTCAGTGCATTGTTTCACTTAAGCACCTCTACGAGCGCTAATGTGAGTCAGTGCATTGTTTCACTTAAGCACCTCTACGAGCGCTAATGTGAGACTACATTGTTTCACTTAAGCACCTCTACGAGCGCTAATGTGAGTCAGTGCATTGTTTCACTTAAGCACCTCTACGAGCGCTAATGTGAGACTACATTCTTTCACTTAAGCACCTCTACGAGCGCTAATGTGAGACTACATTGTTTCACTTAAGCACCTCTACGAGCGCTAATGTGAGTCAGTGCATTGTTTCGCTTAAGCACCTCTACGAGCGCTAATGTGAGACTACATTGTTTCACTTAAGCACCTCTACGAGCGCTAATGTGAGTCAGTGCATTGTTTCGTTTAAGCATCTCTACGAGCGCTAATGTGAGTCAGTGCATTGTTTCACTTAAGCACCTCTACGAGCGCTAATGTGAGTCAGTGCATTGTTTCGCTTAAGCACCTCTACAAACGTTAATGTGACACTGCATTGTTTCACTTAAGCACCTCTACGAGCGCTAATGTGAGTCAGTGCATTGTTTCACTTAAGCAACTCTACGAGCGCTAATATGAGTCAGTGCATTGTTTCACTTAAGCACCTCTACGAGCGCTAATGTGAGACTACATTGTTTCACTTAAGCACCACTACGAGCGCTAATATGAGTCAGTGCATTGTTTCACTTAAGCACCACTACGAGCGCTAATATGAGTCAGTGCATTGTTTCACCTAAGCCCTTATAACTACATTCGGTGTGGACAATTTCCAAAAAAATAAAAAAATAAAACTCCTGAGGGTATTGAAGAAAGGAACACATTACAGAAAGAATTATATAAATAAGTTAATATGGCTAGGATTTGAATAAAAAAGAAGACGAGTAAAAAAACAAGCGTATTTAGGCCGGAAGTGATTTTCGAAATTTGTCATTTTAGTTTGATAGAGCTAGGCAAGACTCACAATTTGAAACCTTCCGGGCCCTTTAACTTTCGCTACAATTGAGGAAAATGCTTAATTTTACGTTTTTCGTCTGCTAAGACATAGATATTTCCAAATATTTTAAATATTAAAATATCCAGTCCATATTTTTTTGCCCGCTGTTGTTGGTATGCTTTCTCAGCATTTGAAATTGAATGTCCATTGTAGTTGGCAATTCATTTGATTTGAATATATTCTACAGGGTTATTCAGATAAGTTGTCCACCTCGAATAACTAGTGAACAGTTACGAGTACCGCAAGATGAGCCTCTTGGTACCATTACTGAAAGTTAAAAACAAAATAATGATATCTTCAACAGTTCACGAGTTATTTGAGGTGGACAACTTGGACGAATAATCCTGTATAAAAATGTCAAAAGAAAAGTGTGTGATCTGCAAAATAAGGTAAGTACATGGCTATGTAAATAAATACCATCTACCATTTTATTTTATTAAACTGAGATATGATGGTATCGAAATCACAGGCAGGAAATATGATGCGTAGGTACATGCCAGTCAAATGTGTCTATTACACTCGTCTGAACACAGTATGACTCACGCATTCATTACCCCTTTTACCGCAGTTGGTAAACACATAATGACGTTGATTTTGAAATCAAGGTGCAACCTTTCGTTTCTATTCTATTTCCATCGAGCCTACTACATGCCAAGATCGTTGACCTCTCTGCTGAAGATTCCTATCAGTCGCCGGATTAAATTACCGCGTACATGAACATTCGCTTAGAGGACAGCATTTTTGAAGACCGTCCTGGAAATCTCCAAATATACAAACATCCCTTTTCATTATTTAACATCTAGTTTGTGTATAATGGCAATTATGGGGAAAGGATTTTAGACTAGTATCATGTAACACGCTCTGTTGTTATGTAGGTAAATTGCATAAATGTTAGGGGTTAGCCTATGATTGTCCATATCTCCAGTATTTATGCAAATCTCATTGCACACCTATTGTGCGGGTTGAGCTTGATCCACATACAAGTTAATAAATAATATCAGAAAACAAAGTGAATACACTATGTTAATGAAAACGTTTCTCAACTTTTGTTAACAAACTTCTTCAACATTCAGTCCATATCAAAACATCGGTTTGTGAGGTTATAATAGATAGGGCCAGGAAGAGAAAATATCGTACAGCTCCAGCTTTTTATATATTAGTGAATACACTTAGACAAAAGTGCAGCCGCAAAGTGTGGCAGAGAAAAATATTGGGAAGGTGTTTAGAATTAAGTTTGGATACAACACTTACGTCAGAAATTTTAATTCATGATGCAGAAGTCTTTAAACAAATTTCTGACCGGGCGAGTTGGACGTGCGGTTAGGGGCGCGCAGTTTTGAGCTTGCATCCGGGAAATAGTGTGTTCGAACCCCACTGTCGACAGCCCTGAAAATGGTTTTCCGTGGTGTCCCATTTTCACACAAATAATGCTGGGGCTGTACTTTAATTAAACCCTCGGCCTCTTCCTTCCCACTCTTAGGCCTTTTCTGTCCCATCGTCACCATAAACCCTATCTGTGTTGGTGCGACGTAAAGCCAGTAAAAATTTACAACTTTTCTGAGGATGTGTCCACACGACTTTAAATTCTTGACAGTAATTGGGCCTGAAATGATACAAATTATCAGAGGGCCATCGCCATTAATGACAGACTAGGTATAACTTAAAGATTTCTAGCATTCCTTCCGAGCATTCCCGTCATTACGCCGACTGTCGCACAAAACGGGCTAATTTTGATATGAATCAATTAGTACCAAAACCTTATCATTAGACCACTCCATATCAACAAATTGTCACGTGCTTCTTATTATTTCGTAATTCCGTGCGATATACGAGTCGCTTGCGATTCGATAGTCAATTATTACAAGAAATTAAACATTAAAAAATCCCTCGTATTCCGCGCTGCAAATTTCCATGCTCTAATTGCGTGTGCGAACCGAAATATTAGCGGAAACACGAAAAGCTGATGAACAGTTTCTTTCACAAAAATTAAAGATATTTTTAAACATGATATAGGCTTTTCGGCTTAGGCCGTGTCAAGAAAATGAGGTGAAACTCTTTGTGTTTCACAGAGAAGTTTGCTCCACGTTTTCAGAAGAAAATCTCGACTGTCCACGAGAAAGGTTTCCATAATAATGCTGTATTTTTTTAATAACACTATAAATGCATAATATTAGTAGACCATATCTGCCATAAAATGAAACAAAAACATATTTTTTGTTATATTAGAAGTGTTTTAGCAATTTTCTCTCTAAAAAAAGGTCCCAGCTGGGCTGAGTGGCTCAGACGATTGAGGCGCTGGCCTTCTGATCCCAGCTTGGCAGGTTCGATCCTGGCTCAGTCCGGTGGTATTTGAAGGTGCTCAAATATGTCAGCCTCGTGTCGATAGATTAACCTTTTCACTCCCAAGTTCTTTTCAACCTTACGTATGTTCCATACCAGATTTTTCTGGATGTTTCGACAATGGCTGAATGTGCTAAAACTTCCTTGTATTTACACAGCCACTGAATAGTCATGGAACGACAACATTAGCAAGAGTTTCTCGTGGCTCCTTTACCAGAACTTAACAATGGCGTAACACAGAACATTGGAACTTACCTCAACGATACTCACTAAAGTCAAATTCGTCATAATTCCCAAACATGTCTAAAATATAATCTTCCTTCATGATTTCCTTACACTGCTGTCCACCCATCCTGGATGACAGCTGTCAGAAAAAACACAAGATACATAAGTATCGTCAAAATACGGTAGGATGACCTATGAATCGTCTATCGTCTGAACAGAGCAAGTGATGAACAACAAAACTGCAGTGTCAGGCTGAACTTGGATGTGGAGAAGAACGCACTGTTTAAAATCCGAGTTAACTCGGGCATGGGACGGAAAAGGTTAACAGGCACGTAAAAGAACCCCTGCGGGACTAAATTCCCGCACCTCGGCGTCTCTGAAAACTGCAAAAGTAGTTATTATGGCGTAAAGCCAATAACATTTTCAAAAATCCCGTGGTATGCCATGCAAATGAACAATAATAATACCTTTTATGTAAAAACTTTCTTCAATTTATCCCAGATGTTTCTGAGGTCGCTCGAGTCACGGGATTCTTGAGATGAAAATCTCGACCCAGAATTGACAGGGATTCGAACCTCACCTTCCAGGTGGGAACCCATTAGTCAAGCCACTAAGCTAATGACGCCCCCAGTATTCCCTTTTATGTACTATACGCTAATAAGCCTCAGTGGCTCAGGCGGCAGCGCGCTGGCCTCTCACCGCTGAGTTCCGTGTTCAAATCCCGGTCACTGCGGGTACTCCGGTTTTGCTTGTCATCATTCATTCCAGCAACTCTGCAATATCGTTTCATTTCATCTGTCAGTCATTAATCATTGCCCCAGGGGAGTGGGACAGACTTCGGCAGCCGGCACAATTCCAGTCCTCGCCGCTAGATGGGGATTCAGTCCATTTCCTGACCCGGTCGTATGACTGGAAACAGGTTGTAGATTTTCATGTACTATACGCTAATGTCCATTAAAATCTTTTGAGTCTGATAGGATACACAAAACATTAGCAACAAAACATGAATAATACACATTTTTCATCGCAAAAATAATATTTTTGCTTGCACACACAAACACATTAATGCTACCCTTTCTTACTATTCAACCAAAACTGAGTTTGTAAAAAGTTGATGTAGACCTTCTATAAAAATCTCCACGTATTTTGTTGTTAAATATACTTACATATATAGAATTTCCTTTCGGCATGTCAGGAGGTGAGAGGATTAAACATAAAATTGGGCAAAATCTAACGGTAATGTCCACATCATTATCGGCGCAAGAAATACTAAATTTGCACTAAATAAGCTGTAAGTGTAGAAATATCCACAAACGTTCCAAGTATACACATACACGTACGAACAAACACGTTTCTATTACATTTAACTTGACATGACTGCATTACAAATATGCATTTGCATATATCTCTCAACATTATATATGACGAGAAAATATTGCGTCATCTTATTCTCAAAAGCTGAAAATGTGTTAAGCTTTTCGTTTGTAAAATAGAGATTATTACATAGTACATGGAGAGAGAATTTCGCAATCAGCCCCAGTTGCAATTCTGTCCTGACTGTCCTCTTCACCCAACATTGTCTACTTGATATTTCGCCGAGGCGTAAGATATTCTCTCTCCTCCTTCTCCCCTCTTACACTATGAGTAGCTGCAGCCTAATGCATGGTATATAATTTCTTTCAAGTGGCCATTACGGCGAGACAACGCATCAATCTTACTAAGTCAATATCTTGGATAGGTAAAGTCTAATGTGAATCATATGTAGAGGTCATTTTAATCAAGATAGGAATGTCTTTTGTCGGCGTGACTTGGTCATTGACACTTGTCTTGTTCTCTTTTGGTCGTCCAGTTCTTTGATAATCCATTATTATCCATATTTGGGTTCCTAAATCCAACATTAAGCTTGTTATATTATAATTTTTTTAAATGTATCAATATGGTTGTAACAATATGCAAGCTGATGGGGCATCGGTTATACTTGAGTAATAACATTCAGGCAGGGATTATATATTGATTTATGCTTATTTTTCAATCAATCACCATTCATCTGTATGTAGGGCTGTCGTCCAGGTGGCGCATTCCCTATAATTTATTTACCTAAGCTTTTTTTTAAATATTTCGAAGCAGTTGGAAATTCATGAAACATCTCCTTTGATAAGTTATTCCAATCTCCTAATTCTGTAACCGACTATTTTCCCCAATTGGTGCTCTTGAATTCCAACTTTATCTTAATCTTATTATCTTTCCTACTTTTAAAACTCCACTGACAGCTCGAAACGTCCCGCTTATTCAAGCTCTTCGTTTCCTCAATTCCAAGTCTTTTCAACCCAAAGTTTGCAAAATTTTCCTAATGTTACTTCTTTGTTGGAAACCACCCAGAATAGATCGTGCTGTTTTCCTTTCAATCTTTTCCAGTACTTGTATTTCTTATTCTTCCTCTTCTTCTTCTTCTTCTGATGCCCGAATGAGTCACTTAGGACTACGCGGAGTCAACATTTCTTGAGCTTTCCTCCTTGCCCAGTAATTTTTCATTTTAATCGATTGTTGTAATTTTTGTTCCTCCGACCAAGTACGTCGTGTCTGTTTCTTTTCATCTTCCTCAAATCCCCTTGTGTGGACAATTCTCCTGATTATATTTCTATCCTGCACATTTGGTGATACTGATTTACTGTGGTCTTTCTTTACTTGCTTATACCATTTTGATTTCGTACGTTTGATATGCCGAAATGTGTGTATTCGATAAGTAAGTCTGGTGTTATTCATTCTTCGTTTTAAAAATTGAATTCATTGCACTTTCACTGTACAGTAAGTTTAGATATTTCCGAGTTGGGTTTGGGGTAATGTATTCCATTTTTAATTCTGGGCTCTAAGATTTTTCTCATGATTCTTGAATTTATTTATTTATTCCTTTATTCATATCCTAAAGGCAAGGCCTTGTCGCTGCAACCACATTTGTCTGTCCTCTGCAGAACGTTTCAGGTCAACATTTTTTTTTTTTTCAAACTAAGCCTGTCCATCACGGAATCCAGATACTTCTTCTCTTCTTACACAGAACTTTTCCTTCCAGCATAGTCGTGAGGAATGTGTTACGTCGAAGTGTGTGGCCAAGGATTTTGACTTTCCTCTTTCATACGGTGTTGATCAATTCCCCTGTTTCGTCTGTTTCCTTAAGGACCCTATTTTTGACTATTTTACCGTCCAACTCATTTTCCGCATCCTCCTCCATATCCACATTTCCACTGCTTCCAAGCGTTTTATATCTTGTTTTTCTAAGACCCATGTTTCGCAACCATACAACAAAACACTCCACACACACATTTTGGCAAATTCTTTCCTAATTTAATGTTAATGTTCCTGCTTGTCAGATGCCGTTTCTTGTTACTGAAGGCTTGTTTAGCTTGATCAGTCGTCCTCCTGATTTCTGTGGTGAACCTGTAGTCCTGAGTGATAATGCTTCCCAAGTTGCAAAATTGACTTACTTGTATGTTTTCATCACCTACCTTAATGTTCATAGGTATTTCCTCAGTTGATTTCTCGACAACTAATACTTTTGTTTTCGAGGTATTCAGTTTCAATTTTGATTCTTATAGTGTTGATGTTAAAACTCGTAGTATTTTACTTTTTTCCCCTCTCTGAATCTGCAATTAATGCAATGTCATCGGCAAACCTTCTACAGTGGATTTGTTGTCTGTTAATTTTAATTCCTTTGGTTTTTTACTTATGTTTTGACATGGCCTCCTCAATGAACGTGTTGAACAAAAATGGAGATAGCGCACAACCTTGTCTCAATCCCCTTCTAATGGATGATGTCTTAACATTTCCATTGATTTCTATTGTTGTGCTTATGAGTCTTCTGTCCCTCTAGTCCAGTTCTTAAGTTTTTTTTTCAATCGCGAAATTACCAGCGTTTCACCCCAGTGTAGCAGTGGGCTCATCAGTTGGATTGCTACACCTGTCCAAGTCGCTGGCGCATAGTGCACCGTTGAGACACCACTGCACGTCTCTTGTGCAGGACAATTAAGTGATATTTGCTTATTTATTTATTTGTTTGTTTGTTTAGGGTTAGTACGGTATGTCTGATTGGACGAAATATGTAATAGTGCCTGTCTATAAACAAGGGAACAGAAAGGATTGCGATAATTATAGATTTATTTCATTGATCAGTATACGAGGCAAGATGTTGACAGGTATCTTCGAAAGGAGGGTGCGATCAATGTTGGAGAGACTTATATAGAAATCAATGCAGTTTTAGAGCACAGTGGAGTTGTTAAGACCACATTTTTAGCATGCGTCAGTAACTGAAATATGTGAAATCCTGTGTTTCGTAGATCAAGAGAAGGTACGTGACAGTGTATCCAGAGAAGATGTGTTTTTCATACTGAGTGAATATTGAATCGGAGGTAGGTTATTGCAGGAAGTCAAAGGTATGTATCTAGACAGTGAGAATTAATGGTAGAATGAGTCACAGGTGTTAGAAAAGGCTGTGAATTTTTACTCCCTTTTCTTTATAGTTGACAGCGATCGTTTACTGCAAGATATATACTGGCAAAGAGGGATTCAATTGTATGGAGATGTAGTGAAACCACCGCCGGCAGCCCTGAATATGACTTTCCGTGGTTTCCCATTTTCACATCAGGCAAATGCTAGGCTGTACCTTTCCCTTCCTTGCCTTGCCTAGTCGAGAAATCAGCATCAGACACAAACTCTGGGTTTCAGCCAGTGTCACCATAGCACACTTGCTATGGCACAATCCTGTCAACTCGGAGGTCCGTGTTCAAATCTCTCCCATGGCAAAGTTTGTTTCTCTTCGATTTGTGCTCTCGAGCCGTTATTAAGCCACGTATAGGTTTAGCAAAACCGCCTCGCAAAGCCCATTTTAATTCGCCCATGGAGCGATTTGATTGGCTAACTTTAGCAGCTGATAAAATTACGACGACGCGGGATATGGAAATATTTCTTTCAAATTATTTATCAGCATAACCAACCCTCTAAAACTTATATAACCGGTTCATGTTGTTTTCAATCACCCTGTCCAGCGAAACCCCTCACTTTGGACACCCCTATATCCTGGACACCCCCTTTTGATTGAACATACGATGAATGCACCGTTTGATTCCCTGTATTCCTGTCACGGTCGCCAGTTGTCCGACTCACAAAGACTCACACACGAAATCCTGACAGTTGTGTTCACTGTTTTATTTATTTTATTTATACATTACATACACATTATTGAATCGCCATTTTGAACAATTGACTGCTACATTAGCATGTCAACCAACTACCAACACAACAAAATCACAACATGAGTTCACACACTGAATTCGACTAGCGACTTTCACTAACAAGTCTCACTAACAACTCATCTCCAACTCCCAAGACTGTCTCTTTATATACCTTGCCTAGCCAGGCTTCTAGAAAAGTATGACACAACATATTTTCTCGTATTTTCTCGAGTCTCCAATATTGACAAAGATGCGTTGTTCTGGACTGTTACCCTGTGCTGCACAGCATTACATTGGATTTATACATCGTATTTACAGAATGTTGTTTCCAACCGCCCTGTACAGTGAAACCCCTCACTTTGGACATCCCTATGTCCTGGACACCCCCATTTGTTTGGACATATATTGAATGCACCGTTTAATTCCCTGTATATTTACATGTTAAAAATCCTGTACATTGGACAGCCATTAAATGAAAGTTTGGATAGGTTCAAAACTATTTTGTTTTGTGTTTTGTAGTAGTTTATTGCAAGCAATTTTAACATTGTCACTGGAAATGATGCCATTCCAAGATCATTTGAAAACAACATTAAGACAGAGAGTCTTCCTGTAATTTGGCTGCTAAGTGTAACAATGCAATCGAATTTACACGGAGTGTGACGACCCTCGATGTAATTTGCTGGATCCATGGTGTTTGGATGTGCGTATCTAAAGAAACAATTGTGAAACTGAGGAATTGAGATGTCTCCCTGAAGTCCTTCACAGTAAATTGTGAGACGTTGTTGCTTTTAAAGATTTCCATAATGTGTTAGACGTCCACGATGGTATTCTTGGAATAGTTGGATACATTGTTACAAAAAAGCGATTTCTTCAGGGGAATGATTATCTTAAGAAGAAGTAGTTTCTGTCCCCAAGCAACTACCCGCTCATCAAAAAAGCGGCACTGTGTATTAATGAATTAGAACGTTATGCGTTTGTGTATAACCAACCAGACTCTATTTGGATTACGTAGGGAAATTGAAAGTGAAAAATAAACCAGTCTTGTGACTGATTTCTTCAATATGCAAAATAAAACACAAGACAATACTTTTTTATATGTAGGATTAGTTTTAAGAATGGATCATTTTATTACATCTGATTTATTTCATCTTAATTTAATCCACTCATCATTCTTGTATTATTATTAATTTACTTACTTACTTACTTACTTACTTACTTACTTACTTACTTACTTACTTTCTTAATCTGCTTACCCTCCAGGATTGGTTTTTCCCTCGGACTCAGCGAGGGATCCCACCTCTACCGCCTCAAGGGCAGTGTCCTGGAGCGCGAGACATTGGGCCGAGGGATATAACTGGGGAGGATTACCACTACCGCGCCCAGGCGGCCTCACCTGCTATGCTGAACAGGGGCCTTGGTGGGGGAGGGGAAGATAGACAAGGACGAGGGAAGGAAGCGGCCGTGGCCTTAAGTTAGGTACCATCCCGGCATTTGCCTGGAGGAGAAGTGGGAAACCACGGAAAACCACTTCCAGGATGGCTGAGGTGGGAATCGAACCCCTCTCTACTCAGTTGACCTCCCGAGCCTGAGTGGACCCCGTTCCAGCCCTCGTACCACTGTTCAAATTTCATGGTAGAGCCGGGAATCGAACCCGGGCCTCCTTGGGTGGCAGCTAATATTTTTATTAATTTAATTTGTATTAAATCTAATTATTGTAAAGTAATACAATGTACTATATTAATATCTCAGTGTCTGGTTAGATGGAAGAGAAGGCCTGAAGGCCTTAATCTTGCCAGGTAAAATGAAACTACTTAATTCTTTTTCTTTTTTTGCTAGTTGCTTTACGGCGCGCTGACACAGATAGGTTTTATGGCGACGATGGGACAGGGAAGGGCTAGGAGTGGGAAGGAAGCGGCCGTGGCCTTAATTAAGGCACAGACCCAGCATTTGCCTGGTGTGGAAATGGGAAACCACGGAAAACCGTCTTCAGGGCTGCCGACAGTGGGGTTCGAACCCACTATCTCCCGAATACTGGATATTAGCCGTACTTAAGCGACTGCAACTATCGAGCTCGGTCATTACTTAACTCCCGGCACTAAAAGGCATACGCCATTTCATTTCAGTATACTTTGGAAATACTGTACCTCACCTCACCCTGTAAATTGAACACCCCACAACATTGGACACATTTTTAAAGAAGAGTAGATGTCCAACTTAGAGGGGTTTCACTGTATATGCGTGCATATGTATATCAGTAAACGATTCTCGTTAACTATGAAGAGTAAGGGTAGAAGATTACAGCCTTGTCTAAATATTGTATTCTAAAGAGATGCGAAATAGGAGACAAGAACAAGTTGCGGAGTGTTCACTACTGTAATTACATTCAAGGACGAAAATTGATAGAATATTAACAGAGAGGAAAAACGACAAGAAAGTAATAGGTACGCAAATTAACTGTTGTGTAAACAGTTGGTAATGAAGATGTGGCGGGGAGATGACAAAAGGCAGGCGGCTACGACAATAAATAGTATTGACTCTCTACTCGAAATGGGCCGTTCACAGAAATGTGATTTTCATGTTTCTCTGGTGACAACGCCCCCTGTTACACAACGCAAGTCTAAGCCACCTGTTGCCCTTCTGGGTGTAATGCTAGTTCATTCAGTAAATAAGATGCCTTCTCCACTTTAGTTTCGTTTAGATCTTTGTTATTTTTGATACGAAAATATTACTACTTAATTAATAACTTAACACCACAATAAATATCATTTTTGAAGCCTGACCATAGTATATAAATACGAATTTTATCACGAACAAACTTAGCATCTTAGGAAATACCAATTTTGTGGCATGACACAGACAAATTGTCCCACGAACAAATTTGCACTCGAATAATGAATTTCCTTTCTCTTTGGTGGGGGGGGGGGGGAGGGTACCAAAAAATTTATTAGCACGAGAACATTTCGGATGCTCTACAAGGAAAAGTCGACACTAAATTTAATTTTTTTAAATAATCGCTGCATTAACAAATTATCAGTAAAGTATATTTGCGTCTTGAATAATTTAGCCGGTTTTGTATCCTCGTCCTAAAAATTTATGAGATACACATTTTCAGGCGTACGAAGAGCTTTACCGACAAATTATAACTCTTCACAGCGCGGGAAAAGTTCAAATTTTAATAATTTTTTGGGTAGAATTGTCAAAAATATGTTCTAAATTTGATTTTAGCCAATTTTAGGTGTATAATAATTTCCCCAGTTGTCCTCATTTGACATAAATCGTGAACTTACGTCATTATTATTTTTCACAACCGCTTGAAGGAATTCAAGAAGTATTTGCCTAGAAGTCCAAGGTCTATTCATAACATTTCCTAGTATTAAAAAAAACACTCAATGTACACCAGAGTGCTTACTCTTCTTAGTTTCTAATCAGAACTCAGAAAGTTGTGCTAAAATAGTGTACTTTCGCATTATGTATTCCCGGAATGCCTTGCTTTCAGCGAGTTTGGTTCAGGGAAAGCACACTTACTGTAGGTTTGTTTGATATGGAAGATAGTATAATCAATAATCTAATCCGACGTCAATACGGACACATTAAAAGAATGCCACCAGAGAGAACAGCCAAGCGAATTCTGGAATACATGGAGAACAGGAAGACACAAACTAGCTGGCTTAAAGGGGTCAAGGAGGATATGGAGGAAAATAATATATCACAGCAGGCAGTATACAACAGACAGGAATACAGAAAAATCATCAACAAAATTAAGGGATTCCAAGATCAAAGTAGCAAAAAACGGACCGGCAACAACTGGTCACGAGAACGTAAAGAAGCCCACACCGAAAGGATGAAGAAGTACTGGGCCGATCGAAAGAGGAAGAACCGTAAATGAATGATGCTTAACGTGGTCCATAGTAGACCTATTCGAAAACAAGAATAATAATAATAATAATAATAATAATAATAATAATAATAATAATAATAATAATAATAATAATCTTGATGCCATGCCACAATAACTGTTTTTAATGCATTTTTGGATATGGCTAATTGCCGGAATTTTGTCCTGGAGAAATTATTTTATGTGCAGGTAAATCTACTGGCACTGGGCAGGTCGATCTGCGCACCTTCGATTGTGTTTACTTAATGTAAAGCATCGATTACTGTACATTCATGGCTTAAAAATTACAGGTAACATTCATAAAAGATTCAAAATAAGCTCAAGGAATGTGGTGTGAATAGCTTACGTCACAGAGGAATTTGCAAATATTTGAATTTCGTTTATACAATCATTAAAATCAAAACGGATGACTCAAATAAGTTGCGGTCAATCTGATGTCTTTGGATACGGCCCACACAGTGAGACTCTCCTTATCTAGACACTTGTGATACGAAACACCATGGCTCCAGCACTAAGAATAATACTAGTCCACGGCAGCACCCGCAGGTTAAACCTGATAGCCTTCAGGGACAAAACTGATGCGTGTATCATTGATCTAACAGTCCGCGTCAGTCAACCTAGTGGAACCAACGATAAAAAGAAGACAGTATATGAACCGACCGTCGCATTATACCGCCGAAAATAAGGAGTACATATTCGGTCTGCTAATCGGAACAAGATGTATAATTCCTAAGACTTCTGAGATATTCCATGCGAAATTTCAACCTTCCTGCATGACTGACATAGAGTTTCGTTTCAATACTAACAAAACAAGTGTATAACAACACATACATTAAATTAATTCATAGGTGGCTCAGCTGGCAGCGCGCCGGTCTTTCACTGCTGGGTTCCGTAGTTCAAATCCCGGTTACTCCATGTGAGATTTGTGTTGGAGTAAACAGTGGCGGGACAGGTTTTTTTCCGGGTACTCTGGCTTTCCCTGTCATCTTTCATTCCAGAAACACTCTTCAGTATCATTTCATTTCATCTGTCAGTCATTGCTTCAAAGGAGTGTGACAGGCTTCGGCAGCCGGCACAGTTCGTATCCTCGCCGCTGGATGGGGGTTTCATTCACTCCATTCTTGACTCGGTTGACACTGGTAACAGGCTGTGGATTTTCATTCAATTAGGCCTAATTAATTAATAAATGAAGCGTACCAACTGCGTAAGGATATCTATAATTTATTTATTAGCTGGTGTACCAGTGCTTGGTTACGGAATTCTACATTGTATACAGAATTCTAGAAGAAGTCGAGTACGCGTTGTGAATGAGATTTTATTAAATAGCATAATAATATAATCATGTTGTGTGGCTATTTCTAGTCGGATGCAGCCCTTATAAGGCAGACCCTCCGATGAGGTAGGGCGGCATCTGCCCTGTGTAGACACCTGCGTGTTATTGTGGTGGAGGATAGTGTTATGTGTGGTGTGTGAGTTACAGGGATGTTGGGCACAGCACAAACACCCAGTCCGCGAGCCAAGAGAATTACCTATTTAAGGTTAAAATCTCCGACCCGGCCGGGAATCGAACCCGGGACTCTCTGGACCAAAGGCCAGTACGCTGATCATTCAGCCAACGAGTCGGACAATTTTCTCGTGATGCGCGTACATACATACAGCCAGCCAGAGATAGACAGAAATACGGACGGACAGATGACGGAGAATTAAAAAGCGCATTTCCTTGCTACTGAGGACATGACCGAGACAGGAATACCATTCTTTTTAAATTCTGAGCAATGTGCAGACAAAACTCTTATTTTTATATATAGATTTATTTATTTATTTATTTATTTATTTATTTATTTATTTATTTATTTATTTATTTATTTATTTATTCCTGACTTACATTGTGGCGAAGTTAGGGCTCACGGCCCTCTCTTACACTTAACCACTTAAAGTAATAAAATTTAAAAATGTAAACGTAAAAGTAAGAGCCTCCGTAGCTCAGACGGCAGTGCGCCGGCCTCTCACCGCTGGGATCCGTGGTTCAAATCCTGATCTCTCCACGTGAGATTCATGCTGGACAAAGCGGAGGCAGGACAGGTTTTTCTCTGTTTTCCCTGTCATCTTTCATTCCAGCGACATTCTCTAGTATCATGTCGTTTCTCGTTTCATCACTCAGTCATTATCATTGTCCCAGAAGAGTGCGACAGGCTTCGGCAGCCGGCACAGTTCCTATCCTCGCCGCTAGATGGGGCTTCATTCATTCCATTCCTGACCCCATCGAATGACTGGAAACAGGCTGTGGATTTTCAAACATAAAAGTAGGATCTAAAAAGGAAAGCAAAGTCACATCCGTACAGGCCGCTTTTGTCTCCAGGAATTAACCTGGTACTCATTTTTGTTGTAGGCTGAGTGAACCTGAGGGCCATGTGCGCTTCCGAAAGTGGAAATCTCGTAAGATATAGTAATTCTACAAGAAGTAATACTACGGACAGATACGGTAAGACTAGGTTGCAAGTCAGTAGGGCAATTAGATAACAATATAAAGAGAAAATAAAGTACTAATGATAACGGCTGAAGTCCATAATAGACAAAATAAAACCCGTTCACACAACATGCACACAATGACTCATACAACTCACTTACATGTTCCCAGAAACTAACTTTCGGCAGACAGATTTTAATTTTTGAGAGGAAGTAACTTGCCGAATGTCCATTGGGAGTGTATTCCAGAATCTCGATGCAATAACTAAATGGAATCATTGTTCGATTTAATGGAATTTAAAAGTATAATAAGAATCTTTCAAATAAAGTTAGACATTACAATACAGCAATAAAGCCAGAAAGTTTCTATGTTACGGGATGCATGCTCATAATAAAAAGCAGGAGAAATGGAGGGGATAGAGGAAAAGGAAAGGACGATTCTGCAGAAAAAAAATATATTTGGAGACCGCTGAAAACGGTAATAAATAAAATAGGAGAGTTTGGGTAGACCTATATGAAGAATGAATATCTCTTTAAGAGCGAAGACACCGAAAAGATGTGAGATACAACCAGAAAGAATCTTTCCTTTTTTCGCCACATAAAGAGGTTGGACGACAACAGAATCGCCAAAGAAATTTTAAAATATTTTTTCAAGAATAAGAATGACAATCAGCGTGTTCAAGGGATAAGAAAATACAGGGAAGAAATCTAGATAACTGAAGATATAATACAGGACAGAACAACTTTCAGAAAGTTAATACAAGATTTTAAGCGTTTCCAGGAGAAAGAAAACAAGGAAAGAAGTTACACCTGGACGAAAGAGTGGAGGAAACAACAAAGCGAATTAATGAAGAACTACTGGTGAGCAAGAGAAGAAGTGGGAATTAAATAACGCAAATAAGTGCAGTGGGCTACTTTACGTCGTTCTTCGATGTCCAAATTCGAAAGGAGGAGGAGGAGGAGAAAAGGAAGAAGAAAAAGAAGAAGAATAAAGGGAATAAGCGCAAACGTGCAAAGAGATTAAAGTTTACAGGTTTCAACTATAATTGTCTCATTTTTTTTCATTTTCTTGAGGATGTGATATCGAACGCACAGCGTACAGACACTTGTCATTCGCCTTGTGAAATCGTCGTGTCTTACACAATTTATTATGAAATCCATGCACTTCCTTTCTTGTAACTATACATGTCGTAGTTCATATGATACCGTTTAATACTCACTAACTACTAAACGTTTTCATTCCTCCCCTGAAGGGGGGAGGCGGGCCTCTTAGACGGTGACGCCGTCTCTCAGGCCGGGAGATTTGTTACGATCAAGGAGATGTGCGGTGAAGGTGAGGGGGTAGGCGGCCGTGGCCTACAGTAGGAACTGTCCCGGCATTCGCCTTAGTGCAGGAGAATGGGAAACCACGGAAAACCATTCTCAGGACAGCCGACGGGTGGGACCAGGCGTGAAGTCCGGCACTGTGCCCCAGGCCCAGAGAGGCGTAGAGCCACGGTAGAGCCGCGGCCAACTTTCCTCTGCTCGGTTGGCCGGTCAGAGTAGAGAGCATATGGGACAACAACCCACTCTGCACCTACCGACCGATACCGTTTCGTCCTCCTTTCTTCTAGTAGTTGAGCACTCTGCTTAGTGAATGGCAGTGCTAAACGGAGCCTTAACTTAACCCTCTACTGCATACTGTTGCCATTAGGCAACAAATAACTATTCACCTGTGTAAATGGATAAATATTATATACAGAGGTAGTTTTACGGCACACCTTCAACTGTACAATCAATTAAACACATATCCCAGTGATGCCTTGTTTTATTATTATCATTATTATACATAACATAAGACAAAACAGCCCTACAGCCAAAGGTACTCCTTCCACCCCGTCAACATCCACGCGAACCAACCACCGTTTATTTTACGTGGGCCCTCCCCATCATATTACCACAGGCTTCAGGAGTACCTCCGGCTCAACCTCAAAGACATTACCGACCTACGGTCGTGCAAGTATACTTGCGCCCTGCAATACGTACTCATGGCCAGTAGGCAGTAATGTTCGGTCTTAGCGTAAAATCGTGGAAAATCGTATATATATTCCAATATGGCAATCCACATCACATACGAGTGTTAAGCTATTAGGCCCAATTAAGAATTGCTTGTATATCTAAACCACTGAGCGTATGTTGAACATTAAAGCTTGAAATTTTCTTCACCAAACGGAAATGAAAAATAATTCATGCAGTAGAGGGTTAACAAATAATTTTTGTTAATAGAATGTTTTCCTACAGGGCTCGTACACTAGTCTCGATTGTATATTCAAAGGTTCGCATATTTTATCTAAGAGTTCTTAGATCGGCTAAACTTAGTTTTTCCCAAATAATTTCTGTGCAATGGGTAGCAATACCTCTGATTACAACGTGGGATAGTTTTACTAATCTACTGCTCTCATAGCGAGTTTTTTTTTTTTAATTCGCAATTTGCTTTACGTCACACCAACACAGATAGAGTCACACAGCTGTGAGTTTTCATTGGGGAGATATTTCGTTCGAATCGCATTATCGATAGCACTGAAGGTGGCTCTCCGTGGTTTCCCATTTTCACACCAGGCAAATGTCGTAGCTGTACCTTAATTAACGCCACGGCCGCTTCCTTACTAAACATAGCCCTTTCCTATCCTTGCTCCCCGAAAGCCTTCGATGTATTAGTGTGACGAGCGAAAAAACCCTCACAGAACAATAATTATGACGATGAATTTGATAGTTATTACTATCGTTTATGGCCATTTTTCTAAGAAAAAAGTAATATAGCTAATATGGCTATCTATTGGATTTCCTGTCTCTCACTTTATTGAAATTTTAAGAATTTTTTCAGTCATGTGGTGAAATAAACAGATGTCCCATAACTGACGAGTGTTTTAGGACCGAGTCTGCTATAGCCTGGATGATGGATTCAGATGTTTAAATTTCTAAAGAAGTCCAAGTAAATAAATGTATATCAAAATATCAGGAGATCCCCACTTAGACGAAATATGGGATAATTTCATGTGTGTCTTCCTTCTCAGAGAAGTAGACTTGGCAGGAAAGCCAATTTAGAAAACCCCAGAAAGCATATAGGAATCACTGCAATAAAAGAATGGTATCGCGTAATACGACAGGACAGTTGTTTTCCGGAAACATTATATACCTCAAAAAATGCATCTCCAGGAGCCCACTCTAAAATTGATGAAATTGGAAAGCATGAAGGAAAGATGCTTAGGAAGATATAGGGTCCAACTGATGTAAATGGCATTTGGATTAAACGAAAAACTACAGACCTGTACACAACAACAGGTAAGTTTACTGATGCCGTACGTAGGAGACGTTTGAAATTCGAGTCACACATGATTTATTAAAAATCTACTAACTATAATCATTTCAAAGAAATTAAGCAGGATTTAGAAGAAATGAAACGGGGCGAGTTGGTCGTGCAGTTAGGGCCGCGCAGCTGTGAGCTTGCATCCGAAAGATAGTGGGTTCGAACCCCACTGTTGGCAGCCCTGAAGATGGATTTTGCCTGGTTTCCCATCTTCACACCAGGAAAATGCTGGACCTGTAGGCTTACCTTAATTAAGGCCACGGCCGCTTCCTTCCCATCCCTAGGCCGTTCCTATACCATCGTCGCCGTAAGACCTCTCTGTGTCGGTGCAACGTAGAGCAAGTAGTAAAAAAAATGGGTCATCAGTCCATAGACTGGTTTGATGCAGCTCTCCATGCCAGCCTATCCTGTGCTAAACTTTCTATTTCTACTTAACTACTGCACCCTAAATCTACTGTTTGTCATATTCATAACTTGGTCTACCCCTACTGTTTTTACTGCCTACACTTCCTTCAAAAACTAACTAAGATGTGTCCTGTTATTCTCTCTCTTATTCTGGTCAAATTTCGCCAAATCTATCTCCTCTCACCAATTCGATTCAGTATCCTTCTGGAACACCACATTTCAAAAGCTTCTATTCTCTTTCTTTCTCGGCTACTTATCGTCCATGTTTCACTTCCATACAATGCAACTCTCCAAACGAAAGTCTTCAAAAACATCTTTCTAATATCTATATCAATATTCAAAGTGAGCATATTTCTTTTCTTAAGAAAGAACTTCCTTGCTTGTGCTAGTCTGCATTTTATGTCCTCGTTGTGCCCTCGTTGGTAACAATATTCATCTGCTTCCTTTTAAAACCGCATTTCCTAACGTAATATTTCCTGCATCACCTCATCACTTCATTCTACTTCATTTTAGATTCATTTATTTTCATCTTGTTCTTCTTCTCCCAATTTCTACCATAAAAATAAAATCGTAAACTCTTTGGACTTACGTTTGTGTATCGCGTTTCGTGGGAAAAAGCTGGAAAGGGGAATCCGTCAGATCAAGCTAACAAGTTCAAACGTTCTCTTTGATTAGGCATAATGAATGAATGAATGAAGGAAAAAGAAAAAGAAATAAGATATAAAGAGAATAATAAATGTATAAATAACCAGAAGGATTGTATGCTTCGCTTGGGATTGCCCTATTTCCAATTAAAAAAGGGGAGTTGCAAGAACTCGATAAGGTAAGGTAAGGGTTTTTCTGCCCGAAGGCAGGTCCGAACCTCCGCAGAGGTGTTTCTGAGCCGGAGTTTACGTGCGTTAGGGTGGCCAGTTCCTTTCCGCTCCTCCATTCCCTTACCCCCCACCAACAGCGCGTGGCAACCCATCCAACTCCTGACCACGCCCAATGTTGCTTAACTTCGGAGATCTCACGGGATCCGGTGTTTCAACACGGCTACGGCCGTTGGCAACTCGATAAGAAGGAAAGGAAAATTCTGGGACCGCAGAAGACTACTGATCAGACTTGGGAGAAAAGAAGAAATGAGGAGCTGTACAAGTACACTGAAAAATCGCGGCCACAATGCGGAAACAAAGGCTGAAATTGTACGGACAAGTAGTAAGAATGGATGACAAACGGCTGACCAAAAGAATCTTCAAATACATCATGAGATTAAAGACCACTTCCAAATGGGTAGAAGAGGCAAAGAGGGATGCGGGGGAAGGTGGAATTACACTATAAGTCATTCCACGTTGAGAAAACAGAATTGCTCTTATGACAGCAGGGTAGTCATATCGAAAGGCTCTGCTAAACAACATTAAGGGAAAACCGTGGCATATGTATTGGTGAAAGTCAGTACTTAAGTTCCAAATAAAATAAGGTAAAAACTAAGCTGTAATTTTTAAAATCTAAGGTACAGGGTTGTAAAGGGGGCGGAGGAGTGGGTATAATGGCTGAATCGTCACACTTGATCTTATAATCGCCATGCTGTTGCTGTAGGAAAATACGCGTCATCATTGCTATCCACTTCACATTTTCGCCGCTGGGACGCCTGTTTTATGTCATTTAATATGCTGTAATTATCAGTTAAGAAAAAAATGGTAGTAAAACCAAAAATTACTCCAGGAACATTCGTCAGAAAAATAATGCACTTGCATTTGCTTCCGTTCAAGTGGATAACTTATAAAACAACTTATAAAACATCAAAGATTGCAATAAGTGGGATGTAAGATTGTCTAATATTGTATTGATTTTGTATTCCTTAGTTCACCATTAGTTTACCAGGGGCTAAATAAATAAATAAATAAATAAATAAATAAATAAATAAATAAATAAATAAATAAATAAATAAATACATTTCGTTGTAGGTTGATCCTATTATGGCAGTTCTCAATTGAAACTTGTATCTTCAACCCTCTTATTCTTTGGAGGGCTGTTTACAATGAATTTATATATTAAAGTTTAGAAACTCGGAGAACCCTTTAACAAGAAAAATGATAATTATACCCTCTCTTTCCTATGTCGGCCTCTTTCATGCTACGACGCGACAATGGGTGAGGAATTTGTTCAGGCTGTAGATGAGTCAGGCAATGCTAATCCACATGTAGTATCTTCGCTATAAATCTGGGTCAATTGATGTCAAAGACATTAGAATGTGAAGCGAGAGGAATCTGTCTGACATCACTGCCGAATGTAGCCACTGGCATGCGTGGCCACCACGGAAGGTGTGTGCGAGTGAGATGGAGTCAATGATGGTAATTGTAAGGGAAGGCCATGGTACTTGACCAGAAGCAGAGAGAGAGAGAGAGAGAAGAACTACGCCAGATTCCGCAGAGCATGTCCGTTGATGAAGAAAAATGGCGCGCAGCAACAATGAACGAGCACTCTGGAAGTTAAAAATAACTCCATTGAAAAAACACTTTCTGCTATTTACGTTCTGCTTGGTCACAGCTAGTAAAAAAAAAAAAAAGATAATTCGTAAACAAGTGTGTTTACGACTCAAGATTTGTGATTTTATGTCACGAGGGATAAGCAGCAGAATAATATTAATAAGATTTCATATGGCTTTTAATGCAGGAGTGTCTGAGGACATGTTTGGCTCGGCTGATGTACGTCTTTCTACTTTCTCTTTTTGATGCTGATGTGCAGTCCCAGATTTGTATTTATTTATGCTCGACGATGCCGAAATATATATATTGTATGCCAGAAAACTGAATCTTAATTAGGCTCATTATTAGGGCTCGGATATTCAGGAAAAGTCATATTTTTTGTCTCTATTTTCTTTCCTGATTGGATTTTGGTGCAAATCAGGTGATTATCGTCACAATTAAGTGATTTTTATTTGTCATATAAATGCATATTTTGGCTATTTTTTGCCATAAAGTCATATTTTGAGCTATTTTTGTAGAAATGTCATAATTCTCTCATATTTCGGCGGTCTGGTGACAGCTGTAGTTGTGCAAAATCGTCTTCAACTTATCGAATGCGAACTAGTATTCACACAAACTGCTTCTCGGTATCACATCTGCATTTAAGGCAAGTGGAATACCGTTTGTATAGAATGAAGGCCATGGATTTCACTGCACCAATAACCTTGTGACATAGAAAGGAGCTTCTCTTCTTACAAGAATGTGTTAAGTGATAATCGGAGGTCTTTCGCGCCTGATGATTTGAAGATGAATCGTGTCATATACTTCAATTCCTTCCGCGGAGAAGAAGGGAAAAGGCATGTCAGTTTGCACTATAGGTCCTGCCGCCGTACCTGATTCGTTTCGTGGTGCTCAATTTAAAATTTAACGTATTTAATAATATTAATGAAAACATGGGCTTGAAAGTTCCAAAATATTTTTAAAAAATATTGATTTCTAGTTTTCTCGTATTTCAAACCATCACTACAGGGTGCAAACTTATTTTGACGTTTAAAATATTGTGTGATCTGATAATCTTATCGAACTTTGTGCCAGTATCTCATAGCTATATATATTCACAAATGTTCGGTAAGTGAAACAACGACAATGGACTGAATAACTGCTAAACATGTATATTCAGAAAATTAATATGAAAATAAGAATAAAGAATTTAGTTAACAAATATGTACCAAAGACATTGCCCTTTCGATTTGTAATTCACTAATGTCCATATTTAGATTAGTCATTTTCGGATGATATTTTGCAATTTTTACGTCATATTTTGTCACTTTTGGGGTCATATTTGCTTGCTTATTTTGGCCATTTTTAGGTCCTAAACATTCGCGCCCTACTCATTATAGTTCAAGTTTCATTATGGTACAGGTTCTCCACCAATCAGAGTTCAGATTTTCGTTATAATACAACTGTTTGACCAATTAGATAAGGATAGCATCGCGCCTGCGCTAAATGCACTAGCTTCGCACTTGTTTCCAAAATCAAACATGTCGGACACAATGCACCTTCTACATCCAATATTCCACAACCACACGGCACATTCCCGCAAATTCACTTCACCAACTGTACAATGAACAATTTGGATTTGAAATAAAGTTAGGTTATGATAACCTTCTATCAGTGTTCTTGTTTCAAAGCTTTGAAAACATATGACATTGTCAAGGTCTCTGATCCACTCACGGAAACTCAATAACCCAGCGCATGCGCTCTGATCTCTGTTCAGTAAACTCAGCTGTCAAGCGACAACTGGACAGAAATGTATGAATATTTAAAAAATAGTTATAATTATCGTCGAGCATAAACATTTAAGCAGTGGCGAAGTTGGAACTCGCGGCTTTCTCTCATACTTAACTACGTAAAATATAAGGTAATGTACTATTCTGTTACAAAATCAAAGATAAGTAAGTTAAATTACTGATATGGAGAAAATGTAACAAAGAATGAAATCAAAAGTTAAACAAATAAAAGGAAAATAAAAGAAACCCAAGCATAAAAGTGAAGAAAATAGAAAAGTTGTAATGAAAAAGTTACCTGCAAAGTGAAAGATATAAGTAACGCTTAAACAAAATATAATACATAGTGAAGTAATGCAAATACAAGTATGACCTAAACAGTGATTTATGTACATGAGTTAAAAGCTAAATATTATGCACATTTACAGTATTATACCAATAAAAATATAATAACCCAAAATTAATTGTGAGAAAGAACAGTGTCAGCTGTACAGAAAAGTGGCAATGTTACTAGCTTATCATACTGTATGTCACTAACCACATGAAACAATCAGCGGTGTTCAACAGGTAATCTCTAAATGCAGTTTTAGAGCTACCGGGAAAGACAAAATTAATATCTAATAATGGAAAAGATATCTGGTTCCATGCGTAAATGTTTAGTTAGCTGGCCTGTGGTCTAAAGGGTCCCGCGGTTGATCCCCGGTCTGGTCGAGGATTTTAACCTTTATTGATTAAATCCTCCTGCTCAGCAGCTGGGTGTTTTTCTGCCTTCAGCATTAAAATTCACCAGACCTCTTCCGAAGCCACACGACATTATTATTATTCTACTCGAATGGGTCACTTAGGATCACGCGGAATCAACATTTGTTGAGCTTTCCCAATAGTTCTTCACTTTCATTGATTGTTTTAATTTATGTTCCTCCGACCAGGTACACCGTGTTGGTTTCTTCTCATCTTCCTCAAATCCCCTTTCCAGATTATATTCCTGTCCTGCAGATTTGGTGATCACATTCAGTGAGATCTTTCTCTACTTGGTTATACCATTTTAATCTCGTACGTTTGATTTGCAAACATTTGTGTATTCGATAAGTAAGTCTGGCGTTATTCATTCTTTCCAAATGGCTTAAAAATTAAATTCGTCGCAGTCTCCTTACATCAGTAAGTTTAGATAGTTTTAAATATATTTCTGAGTTGGGTTTGGGGTAATGTATTCAATATTTAATTCTTGGTCCTACCATTTTTCTCATGATTTTCCTTTTCTTTAATCTCTAATAATTCTTCCTTTAAATTTGTATGATATAAATTGAGCGTTTCCGAAGCATAGCTTCAGGTTTAATTACTGTTAAGTAATGACGAATTTCACTGTTCCAGAACAAGCTTTTTTGTTATAAATAGAGTCCGGATTATTAGGTACTAATAGGTTAGAATGCAAACTTACTTAGCCAGTAACAAGTGCACTCGACACTGTACAACGGTTATGCTATAAGATTTGCATAGATATTAGGGGTACAGCCTATGGAACTCCTTGAATTTATGCTGCTCTTCCTACATTGTGGCTCAACGGGTTGCATGACACTTCCTACAAACTAAATTACTTTGCAATCTAACCTGTTACCACCTACAAATCCGAGCTATAGTTATAAACATTCTTTGTGTGTTGAAATGCAATTTCCATTTTCTGAATTCCTGAAGCTGATTTATTTTCATTGCGATTTTCAATCATGCATTCACCTAAGTAATTAAATGCCTTTACTCTTGCAATTTTATGAATAAATGGTAAGTTGAGGTGGAGCAGTTTTGATATTTGTCATAAATTTAGTTCTTGCATATGAGATTATAAGTCCTATTTTTGCTCTTTCATTTTTGAAGGAAATTGACTTTTTTTGCAATTTGTTTTACACAGATAGGTCTTATGGTGACGATGGGATAGGAAGGTGCTAGCAGTGGGAAGGAAGCAGCCGTGGCTTTAATTAAGGTACAGGCCCAGCATTTTCCTGGTGTGAAAATGGGAAACGACGTGAATAACATATGATTATTTATGAATCGTGTGGCTTTTGGACCAAATTGATACTGAACCGACTGGGCAACGACCAGTAGGCGAAAGCCATTCGAAACCTAGTGGCAGGAAACCACCCTGACGTCATAGAAGGATATAGCTAGACAGAATACAAGATGGCATTTTCTAAGATTGGGTTTACCCAAAAGATATCGATATGAAGGAAAATTTATGGGGGATTTAGCAGTTCATTTTTTGTGATAATGATGGTGGAAAGTGATATTGAAATGATCAGCGATGACAATAATATGTTGCGGAAAACGTTCACCCGCTATTATTCGTGTAAATATCGTCCTGTTTGTGCTATATAATAAATGTTTCCGACACCCTGTCTTTATGTAAAGAAAGGAGACAAGAGAACAGAGAGGGAGAGACTGTGCAATCCATTAATCCCAACCGGCTTATCTCTTATCGCGCATTAGCAATTGCGTAGAGCTGGCTGGCGCCGTAAGCTCTGAACAGCAGGGATACAAACTTTACCTGATGTACGTAACCAAGTTGAGCCACGCCGTCATTGGCATGCTACTGCTGCACTCTGAATTAGATAAGACAAACTTGAGTTCATCCCTTCACATACACACCATATTCGTTGACTCAAAACATCGGCGAAGGAATCAATTCGAATAGACCGATGTACATAGCAAAGTAATAAAAACTCACTCCTGTGAATTGTTTACAATATCATTACAGTTTCAGTTCAGAATGGAGCAGGTATTTCACTGCTTCCTCTCCGGTACATAATCTATATAATGTAATTTGAACGTTTAACACAATATTATAAGAAAACCGCAATACTGACTCCTATGTAACATACATCAAAAGAAAGGTCTCCATCTCAGGATTACTGGAAAAATATTATTTATTTCACTAAGTCCTTTATTTGCTTAAAATAATCATTTATTAGAATAATACGATGTTCCGGTCGTTGTTTTTAACTGTATTCGCCGGTAGATGGCTATATGAAAGTTGTCTCCGCTGATATTTCTATGCCAGCCCGATAGAAGTTTAGTATACATGATTAGAAGCAGAGGTGAGATTGCTATCGCTGCTGCATGGACAGGAATTGCAGCTTTATCATTATCAGATGGTACAATTCACAAAATATAATTCAAATATTATGGTCGTGCAGTTGCCATAGTTCAAAATTTCCATATGTATAGTCATAACGCAAATGTAAGTTTACTGTCAAATAAACTGTCTTCCGAATTCAAACGTCAGTGGTTAAACGGTGGGTCTGCCGGAAATTTGGTTAAACGTTGATACGTGTATTGTGATCCTGATCCTATTTTACGATCTGTAGGGACATCAGTATCTCAGAGGAAAACGATCTCTGTTTGAACAGACTTTGTGTTGGTGCACAACAATGTCAGGCCTCACTCCCTCAACTGTACACGTCTTATTCTGATGTCAGATATTTGACCCTGATTTGTTCCAAGTCCAAACATCGGGTTTGGAAGTAAGTTCACTTTGCACTACCACGAATATTCGCCTGCTGAAGCTGCCCACCCGCTCTACAGTGCAGACAGAGAAGTTGCCGACATCTCAGCAATTTAGAATAAAAGGAAAGAAATCGAATGGAATCTTGTTGGACACGGTCGCAATTTTTCACATAAAATGCAAACCAACGTGTTAGGCATTGTCGAAATAAAGTAGGTACAGGCTTGAAATTTGACATTTGACTTCTCTATACTAAACATACAGGCTTTTCGTTGCAATCACTCTCTCTCTCCACTTTCTTGTAGTTCTTGTTTTTCACCATGTTCTTTAGGTCTTCGAAGTATGATTTTCTGGGTCTTCCAGTCTCTTTCCCCGCACAGTGTTTGTCAGTAACTTTCTCAACAAGGGCCCATAAGTTTAATTTTCCTGCTTTCCATCTCTTTAATGAGTACTAGTGAGTTTCTAGTGCTGTTAGGGTCACGCAGCTGTGAGCTTGCATTCGGAAGGTGGTGGAATCGAACCCCACTGTCGGCAGCCCTGAGGGATATGTTGACAGTGGCGCACCTGGTGGCCCGACTTTAAACATCAGGCGGCAGGATTGAAACTGCACAATTTGAATGCTAATACTGATAGTAATAATGAAACCCGATAATGATTTTTTTTTGTTCGAATGCTTGGCTGAATGGTCAGCGTTGAGGCCTTCGGTTCAGAAGGTCCCGGATTCGATTCCTGGCCAGATCGGGGATTTTAATCGCATCTAATTCATTCTTCTGGCTTGGGGACTGGGTGTTTGTGTTTGTTTATTTTCATATTCAGACAACACACTATACTTCGAACCACCACGAAAACATACAATAACAATTACTAGACCTCGGATTTGTAGGTGCTTAAATGTTATTTAACTGCCTAAAATAGACTCAGATAGATTCTAAAATATTTGTAGGCAGCTCCAATTATACGTATTTCAATAGGCAAATGTCACAGGATATAATTTTATCATCCGATGTGAAATGGGAAAACTCCTGTAACCACTTTTTAATTAGAGATGACTTGGAACTTGGACACATTCGGCATAATTTATAGTGTATAGTGTACTACTACACTCAGTTTCAAGGCCGTTCCGCTAGGTGCACTGGCAGTCAAAGTCTCGCAAAGTAGCACGTATTCTTTATAGTGTATTTGAATCTGAAAGCTGCAGTTCATAGAATGAAGATCGGATGGCAGCAGCAAGCATTGAATACTGTTGTCCCTGCCTATCAGTACACACTACACAGAACGGTGACTCTAATGTGCCGTGAATCGGATCACTGTATCGATTCACTAACTTGAACATTATCAAATGAATCCAATATCATATCACTAGATCTTGAATCTTTAAGTGCGCACAACGCGAAAACTAATAACCGCAGACCTATTGTTCCTATGTGCATAATACTTGCATTTGTACTCTCAAACACTCCCTTGATTTACGAAACAAAATTTTTCTTCACCCTGTATTATTGGTTTTATATTACGAATACCTCAGAAACTAACACTGCATTGAAGGTTTGAATTACGCGCGGTGCACAAAAAGAAATATACGAGAAAGAACTTAAACAAACACAAAGGAGAACAAAGAATTTTACAAGCATGTCAAATTGTAAGACAAGGCAAAGTCAGTGGATTACAATAAGAGCAAAGAGAATACAGTGAATACAAAGTAAATGACAAAGCATAGAAAGAGAAATATCCAAGGAAGAAAAAGAACACGTAAGGAATAAACATTAGGTTAACCGAGTGAATTTTAATTAATGAATTGGATGGAGAATATAAAGGCAGAAAAGATTGGCACACTCGGTTACAAAGAAGGTAAAGAAAATTATCATCGGAACAAAGGAAGGAACTATAGTCACAAATTGATTTTCAGTGAAGATTAAATGTATTACAAGAGAAACATATGCTCGATAAACTGAATTCAAGGAAGATAAATTGAATTTTAAGGAGAAAGGTTAACAAAGTGGATCATAAGGAAGATAAAATATATTCAAAGGAAGTCACAGTGAAACACAAAATTAACAAAATGAGTTTCAAGGACGAGACAATGAATTACAAGTATTGTGATATGAAGTGTAGGTTTGCTAAACTGAATTGCAAGGAAAACTGATTATAATTCTAAGGAAAACGGACAAATAGAAGAGTAAATAAATTGATTGCAAGTGAGTATGAAAAGACACGCAAATATGACAACCTGAATTAGAAAGAGGATGAAGAGACATATGGATGCCGAATTGAATTACAAGGAAGACGAAGAGAATTACAAAGATAATAAAGAACATAATAACGTTAACAAATTGGATTATAAGGGAAACAAAAAGAAAAGTCGTGGCAAACAAAGAGGATTACAAGGAAGATATAATGATTAACAAGGATCACGCAGAGAAAAAGAAAGTTGACAACCTGAATTACAAGGTGGGCAGGTAGGGTATAGGTGCAAGGCTGACCAACCACATTACAAGGAAGACGAAGAGAGATTCTGGTCTGCAAAGTGAGTTTCAAGAAGAAGAAAGAGAAATGCAAAGTTGACAAATTGAATTACAAGTGCAACCAAGAAAAATATAAGGTTACAAACTAAATTGCAAGGAAGATAAAGAGAATTACGAGGAAAACATGAGAAAATGATAGGTCACAAAGTGAGTTAGAAATAAATTTTATGAAACATAAACAAAACTTGCAAAGGAAATCAAGAAGGTTTAATGAAGATGAAGTGAACATCAAGGAACACACTGTGGCGAGAAGAACGAATAGAAATTCAAGTTTGAAGAACTAAATTGCAAGCGGGACATCAAGTTGATGCTACAAGCAAATGCTGCAATTAATGTTGGAAGGATTGCTTCCCACTGAAAAGAGTAGTTATTGTACTACTTCAAGACTTACCATAAACATGGCTAGATAATATTCCAGGCAGTGACTCAGAGGTTCGACTCATTCAAAGGATTAAACTAGCATCTTTTAATTTTAATTATCATTCTGACTGTAATAAAGATTTGCATTCGAGAAAGGCATGGCCACCCTGTTTGTGAAACATGAATTTTGAGTATCAACCGTTGAAGAACGAATTGCTTCACGTCTTAGTGCTAGTTCTGAGAGGCTTGAATATGTAATCTCGAGATATATCGAGAGAGCTAGTTCGATCACCGGGGAGGCTGGCAGGTAGTTTGACAAGTAGAAGCTCCTTGAGCCTACCACAATCCTCCAGTGGATCAAACGCAGCTGTGCCTTCGGGCTTATCTTCCTAGGAACTGCGTCGTCTGATACCCACACCTTATCGCTGTATTTGCATATTGCCATAAGAGAAAGAATGTCTTATTACAATAAAAAAAAACAAGTTAGGGACTGGACCAAAGTTAACATTAAAAAAACGTTAAATTGTGCTATAAATTGAAATTTGCTATAACCTCATATAGTTATTCCTGATAAACAATATAAATAACACATCCGAATTTATATGGAAATTATCATAGCGCGAAGGGCCACTCCTTGATTGAACTGTAGAAAAATTAAAAATGACTGGCAAGAATTTAAGGATGTCCTTCGATTAATTCTACTGCTGCCAATAATTAAGCCAAAGACAGAGACTTTCTCCAAAGCGTATATCCTTTAAGAGTATTCTGGCGTCAGTTAACGCTATTTATAAAATGTTTTTATTTCTTGTTGTTCTGCGTGTATGCCACGTGAAGCGAGATAAACTGTTTAACTGTTTAAATTATTCACAATTCCACGATTTATTCCAAATAATAATAATAATAATAATAATAATAATAATAATAATAATAATAATAATAATAATAATAATAAAATGAAATGGCGTATGGCTTTTAGTGCCGGGAGTGTCCGAGGACACCAGATGCAGGTCTTTTGATTTGACACCCGTAGGCGACCTGCTTGTCGTGATGAGGATGAAATGATGATGAAGACGACACATACGTCCAGCTTTCGTGCCAGCGAAATAGACCATTGATGGTTAAAATCCCCGACTCTGTCGGGAATCGAACCCGGAACCCCTGTTACCAAACGCCAGCACGCTAACCATTTAGCCATGGAGCCGGACATATAATAATAATAATAATAATAATAATAATAATAATAATAATAATAATAATAATAATGCATATCACATGGAGCCACACAAACCGTCAAGATTCTTCGATCTCTCGTGAATAATATTTGCTTAATTTCCACGGACAGAAAGACACTTTCGCTTATTATTATTATTATTATTATTATTATTATTATTATTATTATTATTATTAATTTCGGCTTTCCCCAAATTGGATATTGCCCCTTAGGACAAAGTATACAGAAAGACAATATGAATATTAAAAGTAATTGTGAGTTGGTCAGCACAGTTGGCATACTGTGTGTTGTTGCATTAAAAAGTTTGGGAGGTATGGTTCTTCAGGATTTGGACTAAATATTTCAAGGCAGTCACTGCAGTTTCTTTTATTAATGCCTGATTGAGGTAAAATGATTTTTAGAACTGGACGGAAAAGAGAGGACTGGTTCCTCTAGCGCCAGCCATTAATCCTATGACTTCGGTATCATCCAACCGGTATTCTTTTTGATAGAATGGGATGATTGGTTCATATATTGTTTTCCTTCCCTCCGGTACCTCATTGGGTTGTGTTCCAGATGTCTCGAATCTGATCATCGATCTATTATTATTATTATTATTATTATTATTATTATTATTATTATTATTATTATTATTATTATTATTATTATATGTGAATAAGCCCATTAGTATTGAGCAGAGTACTTAGAGACGTGTATTTCCCTTCCTTTGCGCGCATATTTCTTTCATTCTTTTCCTGTGGGCTTCCTTTCTGTCTCCAGACCAGGTTGTTCTTCCAGTCTTCTTCTTTGGTCTTTCCTATTGGTCAGCTTGCCATTTGTGAATTTTGGATCTGAAGATAACCCTGTTCTTGGACATCTGCTGGTGCAATTGCAGCCTGTTACAGATCTGTTTTGATTTCGCCAATCCATTTCATTGTTTCTGTTTTCGTAGAATTCGATTATTTGTTTTGTAAGTCTGTCTGGATTCATTCTTTTATTATGTTCTTAGAATCTTAACCTGCCACTGTGAATATTTGTGTACAGTTTGATTTCTTGTCTGCCTCTGGGTCGGTATTGTCCGTTGGTGAGCTTTGGGCCTAGAAAATTTCTTATTATTTTTCGTTCCTTTTTCTTAATGTTTACATTGTCTGCTTTTCTGTGCATAATTCGCGTTTCTGAACCCTAAAGACTGTTTAATGACTGTGTTGTAATATCTTAGTTTTGTGTGCCTCGAGATACATTTTACGTTGTAGATGTGCAGCTTCCATCTTTTGGCATCTACTTTCATTGGCTTTTTTCTTCAAGTCCACTTTCCTGATTTGCTTCACCAAGATACTTAAATTTTGATACTCGTTTAATTTTCTGCCATATCTTATCTCGATGAATTTTGGTGCTTGTTTGTTGCAGATTATGTATTCTGTCTTTTCAAAATATATCTGAAAGCCGACATTTTTCCACAGTTTCTTTCAGGTGTTCAATCTGACTTTGGGCTGTTGAAATGTCTCGGGTTAAGATAGCTAGATTCTCTTCAAATTATTATTATTATTATTATTATTATTATTATTATTATTATTATTATTATTATTATTATTATTATTATTATTGTTTCGTTTCGGCCAACTAAGGACCACGTCATTTCAACTGTTTCCCTTGAGCTTTAATGTTGGTCCAGTATTCCTTCATTCGTATACGGCGTTGCTCCTTTTGCTCTTCCGTCCATGCCTTTCCAGTTTTCATCTTCGGCTTTGGTAGGAAACTCTGATGTTCTTGGAGTTTTTTCTTAAGTGGGACACGCTCCTGGATATCTTCAAATGAGATCCCAATCTCCTGCAGATCTTTCTGTACCTCACTGAACCATGCCCCCTTTGACTTTTTCTCTTGGAGGAAAGTGAAAATCCGGTTGGTTAACCGTGTTGAATTCATTCGGGCCATGTGTCCATAGAAAAGTCATCCTCCTTTTTCGCATCACTATTATTATTATTATTATTATTATTATTATTATTATTATTATTATTATTATTATTAACTTAAGATAAGTAGAGGGAGACAAAGGTGACAATTATTGAACTTTGTTTTTAAGGATTTAAAAATTAGAGGTATAAAACAAAGCGTATTCACAAAGCTAGTTTAAAATAGAGGATTGCGGAGGTGTTTAATTAATTCACAACGACTTGTAATCTGAACGCTGAAGGACACAGCAGTCTGTAATGAAAGTCTATGTATGTGTATATGTATATTATCAGTATTTTGAGAAAGTTCTAATACTGGTAAATTTTCAGCAATTCAGAATTCGGTGAAATCTAGTACCGGGAAGTAAGTGATTGCGACTTAAATAAGGTCCAGAGTCAAATAAGGCGAGAGCTATAACACTGGAACTGGCCTACAGACTGTCATAACAGATAAAACAAGCGAATAATATTCTATAAGGCTAAAATCAGACACAAGAGCACAGTAGTAAAACCAGAGGAGTGTCTAACATTGAATAAGAAAGGGGGAACTGCAGAAAATGAAAAAAAGGAAAGGAAAATATTGCGAATAATTCTAGGGCCACTGAGAGATACTGATGGGACACTGAAGAGAAGAAAGAACGAGGGCCTTTTACAGACACACTTTTTTTTTCATGTGGCTGTTTCTAGCCGAGTGATCTGCAATGTGTAGATAACTGCGTGTTATTGTGGTGGAGGATAGTGTTATCTGTGGTGTGTGAGTTGCAGGTATGTTGGGGACAGCACAAACACACAGCCCCCGGGGCATTGGAAAAAACCAATGAAGGTTAAAATCCCCGACCCGGCCGGGAATCAAACCCGGGACCCTCTGAACCGAAGGCCAGTACGCTGACCATTCAGCCACCGAGTCGGACACAGACATATATAAATAGAAACCACTTTTCCTTTTGCGAAAATCAAATGGTCATAAAAATATTTCTCGGTCATGGCCATCCATCAACGGCTGCTAATTTCATATGACGACCAGCCGTAAGACATAGCCTGTACGGTTGCTAGGTAACGTTGTCTGACCATCCATCCATACCTTACATCATTTCCTGCACGGTTGCTATTCTCCCGTCACCGAGAGAACCGAACCTGATATAAACAAAGAAAAATGTGTATCCGTATGTATCCATCCGCGGTCTAAACGCTGATTGGAGAATCACTGGGCTAGTTCCGGACACATGGCAGGAACCACGTGGGCAGTCTTGAAACTGTCGTTACTTCGCTTGACTGCGGCTATTACATCAGGATTAACTCTACATAGACTGTTGTCGGATACCACCGACGTCAACATGTACAGTAGTCGACAGGCAATTGTGTTGCGGATTACGGCACAAATTATACTCACTGTCCGCGGAAAATAAACAACAATGAATAATAAATGGCATCTCGATATTTAACATATCAGAAAAGATAGATTTGAATTTATGGCCGAAACGTAAATACGTAATAAATCAATCATAACAGCGCATATAAGTAAAACTTCACACATTTAATATTCTAATCAAGTAAAATTCTAGCGAGGAACTTAGAAGAGGCAATATTAAAACAATAAAATGTACAGTACCGGTACTTTATCTAATCAGAATGTGATAAAGGACGAACGCCTTCCAAGTAACGCTTCTTCGATTTCTCAGGTGTTCTTACCAATCCTTGGTGCAGTCGTTCGCTGCGTGCGGTATTAATGCTCCACTCCGAAACACAAGTGAACTCGGATGTCAGCTTCGCAAATCCTTTAAAGTTAAAGTCGGGTATTTCTTACAAAATTTATGAAACACATTCAATGCAATTGCCTTCTCGCTACTTTTCAAAGGTTTCCCTTTGCGATGCTTAACGAACTCAACTCGGTGATCCACATTGCACAAGAACAATAATGTCTCACTCACTTACGCACTGTACTGCTTGCTTCCTAAGTTCACAGCTTAACAAAATGGCGGGTCAAGCATGATCGAATGCGTCCCTCGTGCTCTTCAATTTGAAATGCTTGTTTATTTTAAATAACATTGAATACAAATAGTTTTGTTGTATATTTCTCTGACTTAAATTATTTGAGGAATAATATTTCGGACATTTTGCATCTAGGATCGCATTAGCCATGATTTGGCTAAAGAACTAGTTTCATGTCTCCGCGTAGTTGTCCCGCGGCAGCACTAACCAATAAACGTTAACCCAAGCACGTGCTTATGTTTACATCACGACTGGTTCTCTCGGTGAAATCTGTATAGGTTACACTTCCGTCACGCTAACTTCCGTAACGCAAATTTTCAAATGATTTCCAGGCATATGTCAAAATAGGGACACGAAGAGAGATATTCTGTGGACATCTGGTGAGAATGGACGATAACCGACTGACGAAGATGAAGAGGATGGAAGAGATCAAGAAGAATTCTGAGGAAACTGGGCTTACTGCAGATGTGATCAACAATGGAAGGCAGTTCGGAAGCCAGGTTGACAACATCAAGGCATTCGAAGAGAAACCACCAACATTTAGGCCCAAAATGATACTATCTGACGAAAAGAGAAAGATCAGAAGTGGAGGGATGAATAGGTTCCGAGAAGAATAAGAATAGGCAGAAGTAGAAGAAGAACAGGGGGAAGTGAATGACCCGCTAGCATTAGGTTCTGTTCGGCCCATAGTTGGGCAAATTCGGACTAGTGTGCTAATGGGAATCCATAGATTTCCGTCTAGACCGTGGACGATGGAACACGAACCGACAATCTCCCGAATGCATTATTAAAAATGGACAACAAGAAAAATTTAGAAGGGCCGTAGATCTTCATAAGGGTAAGAAATGTTGAATTTCCTCTGAGAATACCAAGGGAGGAGGCGACTTGTTAATTCACATTCCAGTCTGACGGTGGAGTGATTGAAGCCCTGTCACGAAGCCCTTCTTATCTCTATGACACAATCTCCTTGGATAATTGGGGGATTAACAGAGAACCTTCGTTAAGGAACATGTCTCCTTTACACCACACTAAGCAAGGGTCTCCAGAAACCTTGTCTGGCCACCGTACGACTCTGAGCATTGAATGCAAGCGTTCTCATTCTAAATACAGAGTATAGCTTTCCTTAGCTATGCACCGTAGCTATCTTTTTTACAAAATATTGTTATATTTATTCCCAAGAAAGCCGGTGCTGACAAGTTTGAAAACTATCGCACGTTTAATTATCTCATGCCTGCAACATTTTAACACGAATTATGTAGAGAAGAATGGAAAGACAAGTTGATGTTGAGTCGGGACAGGACCGGTTTGGCTTCAGAAGAAATCCTGACTTTATGTAAATGAGCGAATTAAGGACAATTCTACGTACATGTAAATCGTAAACCTAGAAAAGACATTTGATAATGGACCAAGCAATTTTGAGATTCTGAAGGTGATTGGGATCAGGTACCGAGAAAGAATGATAATCTACAATCTGTTCAAATGTCAGTTTGAAATGGTAAGAATCGACTCGAGGGCTTTGAAAAAGGAGCAATCCACAAAAGAGTGAGGATTATATACAAGGGGCGCTAAAGCAAATCAAAGAGGAATTTTGGAAGGAAATCACACTTCAACGAAAGGAAATCAAAACACTGAGATTTGCTGATCATTTTGTTTATTTTATCTGAGTCAGCAGAAGAATTGCTGGATGTTATGGCCACAGTCTTGGAGGAGTACAGCGTGAAAATAATTCAGTTCAAAACAAAAGTAATGGAGTGCTCAAAATAAATCAGGTGATGCAGAAAATAAAATATTAGTTTAGGAAATGGAGTCTTAAAGGAAGTAGATGAATATTGCACCTTGGGTAGTAAAATAACTAATGATGGTAGAAGTAAGGAGGACATAAATGCAGACTAGCACAAGCAAAGATGGTCTTTGTTAAAAAAAAAATATATACATTTTCTTACTTCGAATTATAAGTATGTTTTAGAATACTTTCGTCTGGATAGTGGCATTGTATGGGAGTGAAACATGGACGATAACTAGCTCAGAAAGAAAGAGAATGAAACAAATATAGGTATGCTAAATCGAATTGTTGAGAGGAGATTTGGATAGATATGAGCAGAAGAAGAGATAGGATAATAGGACGTATCTTTAAGACACCCAGGAAGAAAGGTATCGGTAGACCAAGATATGAATGTGACAAACATATTATCGTAGATGTAGGATGCAGTGAGCCCGAAGTTGCAATCAACAGTGTTCTGTAAGAAGGAAGTCAGCACCCAGACGAAACTATATCGGTCTGTTTTCAGACCAACTTGGCTTTACGAGAGCGAAAGCTGGGTGGACTCAGGATATCTTATTCGTAAGTTAGAAGTAACAGACATGAATGTAGCGAGAATGATTGCTTTTACAAACAGGTGGGAACAATGACAGGAGGGTATTCGGACTGAGGAGATAAGGGCTAACTTAGGAATGAACTCGTTGGATGAAGCTGTACGCATAAGCCGGCTTAGGTGGCGGGGTCATGTGAGGCGAATGGAGGAGGATAGGTTACCTAGGAGAATAATGGATTCTGTTATGGAGGGTAAGAGAAGTAGAGGGAGATCAGGACGACGATGGTTAGACTCATTTTCTAACGACTTAAAGATAAGAGGTATAGAACTAAATGAGGCCACAGCACTAGTTGCAAATAGAGGATTGTGGGGACGTTTAGTAAATTCACACAGGCTTGCAGACTGAACACTGAAAGGCATAACAGTCTATAATAATAATAATAATTAGGGAAAGGAATGTTAGGGGCTGATAGGTTAGAATGCAAACGTATTTAACAAGACCCAATCACCATCTAACACGCATGATGGCTGTGCAGTGAGATTTGCAATAATATTGGGGATATGAATTGTCATATCCCCTAACATTTATGCAACTCACCAAACATAGGATGTAGTAGTCCTATAAAAATGGAAAGGTTAGCACAGAAGAGCTACGTGATCCACACGGCGTATTCAGGCTTTTGTCGCGCAATCTAGTGATTAGGAATTGTAAACAATTACCTCTGTTACCCTGCCGGACAACATTCTGATGGCGACATTTTTTTCAACCAAACGGGACTCGAACCAGCTAATCATGATGTCAGACCTTAAAGGCTTGACGCCTTAACACTTATGGCCACCAGGCGGTTAAAACAACAATGTGAACAACAGGTATATGCGAGACTAGCTATCACATGTGGCTTACCTCGCGTGAATTTTGTAAATTGATAAAATAAATCGTTCCTCGGTACTGCACTTAGTATCTGAAAATCGCCAAAGTATAAAAATTAACCGAAAAATTGAGTTTCTTTTACCCCAGAAGCTCTTTGTAAACCACGTTTGTGGTATGGTATGACCAGGCTACTGGCAGAGCTAACTCTGGAACATGCGACATAGAACTGTACATGTGAGAAACGGTCCTCTATCAAGTCGAAAAGAAATACTGTTTCTTGATTTTTAAAGGAGGTTCCAAATACCTATTTCCACGTCTGTAATATCTTCAGTTTTTAAGATATTGGTATCCTCATAAAAATAATTCAACTCCTTCTTCATTTCTTTCCAACCCATCCTCCACCCGATTTGCCGAAAACAAAAAATGCGTGCTTCTTTATTTTTAAAGGAGATTCCAAATACGAATTTTTACGCCTGTAACATGTGAAGTTTTTGAGATATAATTTTAAAAATTCACCCCATTTTCACTTCGTTTAATCCGCCTTAAATGGATTTTTCGAAAAGAAAAATAATAATTAATTAGGGAAAGGAATGTTAGGCGCTGATAGGTTAGAGTGCAAACGTATTTAACAAGACGCAACCACCATCTAACACGCACGATGGCTGTGCGATGAGATTTTTTATTTTTAAAAGAGATTCCATGTACCGATTTTTACGTCTGTAAACTGTTAAGTTTATGGGATAAATATACACTAATTTTTTAAAAAATCATCCACCTTTTCACGCCCTTAGCGACTGAATATCCAAAAAACCTTCCTTAGTGAGCATCTACCCTGTAAAATAAATGTATCCGCAACATCTAATTTCTTTATGCCCAGTAATTTGGGCTCGGCAATGATGATCAGTCAGTCAGGACATGATATTTTTTTTTTTTGCTAGGGTCTTTACGTCGCACCGACACAGATAGGTCTTATGGCGACGATGGGATAGGAAAGGCCTAGGAGTTGGAAGGAAGCGGCCGTGGCCTTAATTAAGGTACAGTCCCAGCATTTGCTTGGTGTGAAAATGGGAAACCACGGAAAACCATCTTCAGGGCTGCCGATAGTGGTATTCGAACCTACTATCTCCCGGATGCAAGCTCACAGCCGCGCGCCTCTACGCGCACGGCCAACTCGCCCGGTATGTTATTTTATAGATATATAGATATTAGTATCCCCCTTGAAGAATATAATAAGCGACATCATTTCGTGATGTCCGACTCGTTGGCTGAATGGTCCGCGGGTTCGATTCCCGGTCGGGTCGGGGAATTTAACCTTCATTGGTTAATTCCAGTGGCTCGGGGGCTAAGTGTTTTTGCTGTCCCCAACATCCCTGCAACTCACACACCACACGACACTATCCTCCACCACAATAACACGCAGTTGCCTACACATGGCAGATGCCGCCCACCCTCATCGGAGGGTCTGCCTTACAAGGGCTGCACCCGGCTAGAAATAGCCACACGAAATTATATTATTATTTCGTGATTTCTACTCTGACCACATTGTGGAAGTCATCCCTTGGACACGCCCGTCCTTCGTCTTAAAGGAAGAGTATTTGAACTTGAGTGATGACAGCTAATTAGTCTGGCTGTGATTATCCTGCAGCTATTTTCCTCGTGAAAGTGGCTCCACAAGGGTTTAACCGTTTCACAAGACGGATGAGAAACTGTTACAGTCGTGTCATTGGCTTTCCGAGTGGTTGGGATATTCTTAGACTTAAGACATATCTGCCCGTCCATCAGGTGGAAAGGAGTTGCTACACCTACAGAACACACAATTATTTTTAGAAGTGAATGGTTTGATCATTGCGTTACTCTTACTCGGGTTCACGTTCAGACTTCTCCAAAATGATTGCTTCTACTTCATCACAGGGAAATATAACATTGTGATCGATGGTGAATCGTCGATAAAATTGTTGATGGATCTGCGTGTTAACCAAATATTAATAATAATTTTCATTATGCGCCAGGTAATTGAAAAATGCTACGAGACGAATAGACAGTTGTGTTCATGTTTCGTAGATCTAGAGAAATCATATGACAGGGTACCGAGGGAAAAGATGTTGGCCATACTGGAGGACAATGGAATTAAGGGTAGATTATTAAAAATCAATTAAAGGCATTTATGTTGACAATTGGGCTGCAGTGAGAATTGGTGGTATAATGAGTTCTTGGTTGATGTTACTTGGGGTACACAAGGCTGTAATCTTTCACCTTTGTTGTTCGTAGTTTACATGGATCATCTGCTGAAAGGTATAAAGTGGCAGGGAGGGATTCAGTTAGGTGGAAATGTAGTAAGCAGTCTGGCCTACAGTATGCTGATGACTTGGTCTTAATGGCAGATTGTGCCGAAAGCCTGCAGTGTAATATCTTGGAACTTGAAAATATGTGCAATGAGTATGGTATGAAAATTAGCCTCTCGAAGACTAAATTAATGTCAGTAGGTAAGGAATTCAACAGAATTGAATGTCAGATTCGTGATACAATGCTAGGGCAGGTAGATAATTTCAAGTATTTAGGATGTGTGTTCTCCCAGGATGGTAATATAGTAAGTGAGATTGAATCAAGGCGTAGTAACGCTTATGCAGTGAGCTCGCTGTTGCGATAGACAGTATTCTGTAAGAAGTCAGCTCCCAGACGAAACCATCTTTACATCGGTCTGTTTTCAGGCCAACTTTGCTTTACGTGAGTGAAAGCTGGGTGGACTCAGGATATCGTATTCATAAGTTAGAAGTAACAGACATGAAAGTAGCGAGTATGATTGCTGGTACAAACAGGTGGGAACAATGGCAGGAGGGTACTTGGAATGAGGAGATAAAGGCTAAGTTAGAAATGAACGCATAAACCGGCTTCGGTGGTGAGGTCATGTGAGGTGAATGGAGGAGTATAGGTTACGTAGGAGAACAATGAACTCCGTTATAGAGGGTAAGAGAAGTAGAGGGAGACCAAGACAGAATGCAAACGTATTTAACAAGACGCAGTGCAGTGGGATATGCAATAATTTTGGGGATATGAATTGTCAAATCCCCTAACATTAATGCAATTCACCTTACATAACTGTGGAGCGTGCTGGATGACACTTTTGTATTGTTACCCATTAGTGCGTGAAAATTCTTCCCTTGTTATTAATGTCGTTGTTATAACTTCGTATTAAATCCGTTGAAGGTTTTAGGAGACACCGAGGTGCCGAAATTTTGAGAACCACCTTTCGAAAATGACATTTATAGGGGTGTGGCTTTAGAAAAAAAAAGGTGTCCCCCTTTCCCGAAGGGCCATGGTGTACCAGGCAAACGTTGTTGAATCCGAAAGCCTGCAGATTACGAGATCTCGTGTGTTCGGCGCGACGAATCCTATCGGCCGTTTTTCTTGGCTTCCTAGACCGGTGTCACTTTCTCTCCGTCAGATAACTACTCCATTGTAATCACGTAGGCTGAGAGGACCTCGAACTAGCCCTCAGATCAAGGTGAAAATCCCTGACCTTGCCCGGAATCGAACCCGGGTACCAGACAGGCACCCACTACCCCTACACCGTGCGACCGGCCCTCAGCTATAGTGCCCCCTAATTAATTATTTCGACCTCTTTCTTGGCTGAGTTGACTTTCTGTTCAGTGCTCCGGGTTCGATTCCCCTCCGGATCAGTTGTCTTCTTTTGCTACTTGATTTACGTCGCACTGACACAGACAGGTCTTATGGCGACGATGAGATAGGAAAGGCCTAGGAATGGGAAGGAAGTGGCCGTGGCCTTAAATGAAGGTACATCCCCAGAATTTGTCTGGTGTGAAAATGGGAAACCACGCAAAACCATCTTCAGGGCTGCTGACAGTGGGGTTCGAACCCACTGTCTACCGTATGTGAGCTCACAGCTGTGTGCTCCGAACCACACGGCCAACTCGCCCGGTTATCAATGGTTTAATGCACGTAAGTTGAAATACTCCGACTCGCCGATTGTGAGTTTATATTCATCTTTAAGCACACGTCTTCGTTTATAGACTAGTAGTCATCTTACCCATGTAATAGTTGAATCTACTTCCTCCATTCCTTGGTCAGGGAAGTCATCCGGCTGTAAAACCGGGCCATGCCCACGTGTGCTATAGAGGTCGCGTCCGTAAACCTGTCAGAGTGGGGAAAAAGTGACCCAAAGTAAATAAATAAATAAACAAATATGCGTATAGCTCCAGAAAGGAAGTAAATTCATGGCCTCGTCCCGAAGTTGTGCAACACTTTGCACCCACCTCAGTCGTGGTGAGCTGGGTGTACCATTTCAAACACATACTAGCACTCCTGCCATTATTAAATCTTCGGCAGTACCGGTAATCGAATCCGGGCCTGCAAGGGCGTCTGCTAATAGGCGCTACCGTTACGCCACGGAGGTGGATGGCTCCATTGTTCAGTCCGCTATGAGAATATCAGGAACTCCAACCAACCAACCAACCAACCAACCAACCAACCAACCAACCAACCAACCAACCAACCAACCAACCAACCAACCAACCAACCAACCAACCGACCGACCGACCGACCGACCGACCGACCGACCGACCGACCGACCGACCGACCGACCGACCAACCAACCAACCAACCCACCCACCCACCCACCCCGGAAATTGTGGCAGTAATAGGTCAGAAGCCACATTTACTGAAGCGAAAAACAAGAGTGCCGTAGCCTGCACAAAGGTTATGCTATCAGGTTTGCATAAACAATAGGAGCGCACACTTTCAGAACCCCTAGAATTAATATTAATCTTACTACATTATGGAGGAGCAGGATGGACTACATTTCGTACTAACCAAATTAGTTTGCATTCTAACCTGTTACTGTCCAAAAATCCGGGGTCTACATTAATTGTAGGTAACAGAACTTCAACATTTTATCTAATTATTTTCAAGCTGCTTCCTATCTGTGATTTTCTTTGTTTAACAGTACTATCGTAGTCTTTTTATTGCTAATTTTGGCCTTTAATTTGTTTAAAACATTTTAATACCGTCTTATTCATATTCATTTTTGTTACTTCAGCAATAGCGATGTCGTATGCATATATTACACTGCGTGATCGTTTTCCATTTATTTAAATTCATTTTAAAATTTCTCTTTCAGAGCTGTAATGGCTTCCTCAGTGGCCACCTTATTTTCGGTATATTCTTACTACCATTTACTTCAATTTTGGTGCCCTGCGATTTGTACAAATTTGATCTGAGGCACCTATCCGTCAAGTCAGTGCCAAATCTTTTCATTGCTGGAAATATGGAGTTTCAGTTTACCGCGTCAAGTGCTTTCTCTTAAATCAAATGTGACAGATTTTCCTGTCGAGTACGATTCTCCTTTCAGAAATTGAATATTATGATAAAATTGCCTCCATCGTGCTTTCGCCAGCTCTGAACCCAAGATAATCATCGTCCAAATACTGCAAAACCCTTTTCTTTATTCTATTCTTTAAGACGTTAAGCAGTATTTTAGAAGCATGGGAGAGCTCGATCAGAAAAGTATGGTGTTTAATTTCCCTCTTGGAAAATCAAATGATCATAAATAATATGACTTTCAATAAACAGAACTCAGACTGATAACGATTAATTTATTTGCATCTTACGAGTCGTTTTCGAGAAACATCTGTGTGGAATTTGGATTCGGCAAGTGTAGGATTCCGTGCAAGAAATGGGAAAACTGACTGAAGACCTAGGAAGCTACCACGTATGGAATAACCAGTTCTTCAGAATATGACGAGATGAGACCTCTTTGAGAAATGAAATGGCGTATGGCTTTTAGTGCCGGGAGTGTCTGAGGACATGTTCGGTTCGCCAGGTGCAGGTCTTTTGATTTGACGGCTGTAGGCGACCTGCGCGTTGTGCTGAGGATGAAATGATTATGAACACCCAGTCCCCGTGTCGACGAAATTAACCAGTGATGGTTAAAATTCCCGACCCTCCCTGGAATCGAACCCGGGACCCCTGTGACCAAAGGCCAGCACGGTAACCATTTAGCCATGGAGCCGTACTCTTTGAGAAAAAGTGCCTTTTTATATGACTCCGCCATGGCCATCCATCTGCACGGTTGCTAAGTAACATTCCGTCACACATTTTGGATTGCTAACTTCAGATGACTCCGGTGGTGGTGGTGGTGATTATTGTTCAAAGGGGAAGTACAACTAGGCAACCATTCTCTATATAACACTAATCAAAGGGAAAAATTGGAACGGATACCATACCTCGAAAAATGAAGGTATCGGCCAAAGGAAGACAAGGGCCACTAAGGGCGTGAAAATGAAAGACTCCCTAGGATTCGCAAACCTGATACCGTCGCGGTCAAAGAGAACAAGAGTTGACCAAGGGAGGTAAGCTAGGACAGCTGAAAGCGAGGAGCCTGACACTAGTAAGTGGAAGTAATATCGGGACTCAGCTACGGGCCGCGTGGTCGCCAATCCACGCTCCCAAGTTCAGAGCCCCTGGGGCCCCTTTCAGTCCCCTCTTACGACAGGCAGGGGATAGTGTGGGTGTTATTCTACCGCCCCCACCCACAGGGGAATCAGATGACTCCCATCTGTATGACATGTACATGTCAAGAATCTCTCTAAACCTCACGTATGTGCATTTACTTGTTTCTAACACCTACCCAACATTCTCATGGCGTCGACATTTTCTAGTGTTTGGGTAGAACGCGTAAGTATATTGTCGAGTGTATTCAACCTATGATTATGTTTAATGTCTCAATTGACAGATAAGGCGACCTGTTGCAACAAAAAAAGCGAAACTTTCATGAAATAGCGCTTAGAAGTAAGAGAAAATTTGTGCTTAATGTGTGACGTCACACGCATACTCTGTTGTAAGATGGCACAGTGTTGTGGTTTTTCCTGACCCTTATTACCCGATTACACTGCTGTTGATACCCATCAGCGCATCTAGCCTGGTACCATGCTGAGCATGGGAACAGGCAGATACTCTTTAGTATCACACTCCCAATCCTCCCTGCAATTTTTTTATTCTTAGAACTAGTAGCATGCCGGAGGCGATGTAGATGAGAGTTGATCGCCACGCGGGGGGAGCGGGTTTCTCCTCCCTTCCCCCGAAAAAAACCTCGCACGCCCAGTTGGAAGTTAGCTGTCGTTGTAAATATATTGTGGTCACTTTTATAGAATAACACATTTAATAATGGAAACGAAAGATTTGATTAGGGTTCGGCAAAAACGTGCAAAATAAAGAGTTGAGACGAGAAAAGTGAATGATGAAGGAATGAAGGAAATGAAACGAAAATAGCGTAATAGGCGTTACTATGAGAAATTAAAACAGCGAAAACAATTTACAATAAGTAACTTAAATTATGTCTCTTATTTCTCAGATCACAGACCCATACTGCACCGACTATTCGAAGTGTACCACCTTCTATTGAATATTTTGTTTACCCACATATTGTTTGCCTTTTACTTGTAATAAGAAAGTCTATGAAACCCTCAAAAACTTGCGGCCGTTACATTTCAGTGTTTCATTTGTCTTGCGTATTGCATTTTGTTCCTTAGTGTATGAGCATGGATTGCAGTTCTCATTTCTACTGTTTTGTCCACAGAATCAAGCAATGGCGCTTACCAGAGGCTGCAAGACACCACCATCCCCTTCGGCTCCACCACCTCCCTCGCTTCGTGTTTCCTCCGCCTCAACTGTAGGCACCGAACCACCTTCCTCCATCCCTCGATCTCCGCCGCCCCCATCCTCCACGCCCAAACAAGAGCCTATGATGGCGACAACACCCAACGAAGAATACGATGTCACCAAGAATTCGTCTGGTGAGTACAAAATTGTTTTCTCTATATATATTCTTGTCGCCTTTGAGGGAGCAGGGTACGTTCTAGACCCTCCCCTTTGAACTTAAAATGCATAACTCTAAAGATTTCCACTGTAAAAACTTGATTCATTGCATCATTGCAGGGTTTTATGGTTTTTATTCAGTAGCAAAGACAGGATCGACTGATTTGGGGGATCAGCCCAGCACTGCTTGCGCTGTTGTGACGTAAAAATGGCCGCACCACTCTCTGTTTACACTAGAAGAACAGCGTTCTGAAATCAGTTTCTTGTGGTCTGAGGGTGCACCAGGAACGGAAATTCATAGAAGACGTTCAGCACAATACGGGGACAGTGTTTTGCCAGAGTGAAGTGTTTACCAGTGGATTGAACAGTTCAAAAAGGGTCGCACGAGCGTGAAGGATGAGGAAAGATCCGGGCGTCCATCTGCAGCCGTAACTGATGCCAATATTGAACAAGTGCGTGATATGATCCTGAATAACAGGCGAATGAGTGTTCTATGAATTTTCGTTCCTGGTACACCCTCAGACCACAAAAAAACGGATTACGGAGCGCTGTTCATCCTTGGTGCAAACTGAGAGTGTCGCGGTCATCTTTACGTCGTAACAGCGCAAGCTGTGCTGATCTGATAACGCTGAAACATACCACAGACGTAGACAACGGTGCCATCTAGCGGCTGGTGAGCACACAACGTCAGAGAGCCATCCGAAAGACAATTAGAGCAAAATTGAAGATACTAACTAACTTGCCCTCGTTCAAAAGGATGATAGAACATACTGAAGCTGCTTGTGGGTGTGTGTCATTATAAGGACACTCATACAAGCGAATTATGTTGATATTGACATTGCAGTAGGCCTACTCTAAAAAATCTTATATTAAAATACAGAACCAGAACAATATGATCAAGATCAACAATTTACAGCGATTGGTTTGTTGAGATTACAGTCTAAAACCAAGCTTCGAGGCTTCTTAGAAAACCTCCTGTGGGTGGGGGACGCAGGCAAAGAATACACCCACGGTATCCCCTGCCTGTCGTAAGAGGCGAATAAAAGGGGCAACCAAGGGATGATTGTATTAGAACCATGAAACTACTTGTGATCAGTACCACCACGCGGGGAACACCATGGGTCGCTTTTACTTGCGCGTAGTACCACTCTGTTAGGTACCAAATAGGTTTGTGATTGGTAGCAACAGAGTGTGTTGCTGGCTTCTACAGTACCTGTGATTAGTACCACTTTAGGAAGGACACCATGGTTCTGGCTTACTTATGATTAGTACCCACTATATGACGAACGCCACGGGATAGTGCGGGTCCCTGTGGTTAGTACACGTATGTGTTGAACACCATAGGTTTGCTTTACCTGTAAATGGCGCCGCAATATGGGAAACACAATAGGTCTGTATTACATGTGCGAATTTCATTACCTATGAGTAGTAGCATACTGTGTGGAATAACACTAGTCTACGCTACTTTTGATTAGTACCGCAACAGGCAAATACCATGGTTCTACTCTCCTAGCGATAAGTACCATTATGAGGGGCCGGTGAGTTGGATTTTTACCCCCTTTCGACTAAAAGCATCATCGATTCAGTATTATGCTCTAGACGAAGTCCCTTGGTCAGTAATACTATTGTTTCACGTCAGTTTCTGTGAATGCGAGTCACTGATTGTTTTCAGTTCATATCCATCCATTCATTCTTCGTCCTCACGTTTTGAATTCTGGTCAGTGAAGGATTTTGGACTTTTAATTTGTCATTCCATTTCGTCTCATTTCGAACCATTAGGGGGCGATGACCTGGATGTTAGGCCCCTTTAAACAACAACCATCATCAACTTTATCAGCTTCCTAGAAAATAGATTCAACCGATCTGTCGGTTTTACAGTTATGTCTCTGTCATAGTTCAAAAGAGCCACCTTTTTAGGTCGACTTTCACCTGTTTATTGTCAGTCTCTGTTTATTATCTTTTGTAAAAATGTCGATGTGAGGAGGGTTCTAACTCCAATTACACCCCCCTCCCCTTGTTTTCGTACCCACCCCTACATTTTATTGCACCTACCGGTAAGTTACAACCGAGTGAAATTAGGGGCTGTCTGGCCTACATGGCCTGTACGGAGATGACTTGACTTTTGACATAAATATGTCTTATAGCTGGAGTCATCCGGAGATTTGTGTAGCTTGACGCCACCGAATGTGTGACGGAGGTGTAACCATAACAACCGTGCAGGCTGTGACGTAAGGAATGGATGGATGACCAGACAAAGTTACCTAGCAACCCTGCAGAAATGTCTTATGGCTTGTATGCATCGGAAATTGGCAGCTATTGATGGATGACCATGGCCGAGAGACATATTCATGATCATTTGGTATTTGCGAAGGTAAAGGTGTGCTTTTTTTTTCGTTTTCTTTTTTACAACCAAGTAAATTGATAGCATGAAGCGGGCCATGGAGCTCGAAATTTGGGTTTGAGAGATAGTGAGGCGGAATCTCAACGACGGCGGCTATGGTGCTCACGGTTTTCCATTTTTATACCAGGCAAATGCTAGGACTATACTTTAATTAAGGCCACGGTCGCTTCCTAAGGAATGATCAAGAGTGATGGCAGAAAAATATCCATTCGGTACTCTATGTTCTACAATGTCGTCTTGTAAGATATCTCTTGTGACACATGTTACCCGACAAAATTAATTAAAACTCTGCCGTAGACAGCCTAACAGTTTACTCTACCATCTCTTGGGGTAAAACGGAACGTCGATATTAACACGCAGGTAGCCTATTTTTATTATTGTTATTATTATTATTATTTCCGATGAGGCCTGCTAAGTACCACGTGCCAATTTCACTTCAGTTCTTTATACTTTATCGTTTTCCCTTCCGCTCTTTCCAATATTCTTTCATCCTTTCACTATGCTGTTTCCTTCTGTCCTCGGACCATTTCGCACCAGGCTTCTTGTTCCATCTTCCTTGCAATCCTTGCATAGGCCTACTTATTACCCTCGTTATAAAAATTTCTCTGTCCATTTTTTCTTCTTCTCTTATATTATTTCTTTCTGTATCTTTGTTTACTTCTTGAATCCAGCTAGTTGTTGCCGTTTTGTCCCAAAGGTACTTGAAAATCCTTTTTGTTAATCTGGAATCATCCATTCTGTAAATGTGTCCGAAAAATTGCAACCTCCTTTTTCTTATGGTTTCTGTTATGTTTTCTATGTTCCTGTATATTTCATCATTGGATCTTAATTTCCATACTTCTTTTGTTTTCACAGGACCTAAGATTTTTCTCATGATTTTCCTTTCTAGTACCTCAAGCTTATCTAATCTATAGTTTAGTACCTGGCATTCACTTGCATATAAGCATTCCGGTTTCACGACTGTAGCGTAGTGCCTTATTTTAAGATTTTTAAGACACTTTTTGTTATAAAATTCTTTGTGATACCATATGCTCTTTCCATCTTGTGTATCCTTTCTTCTACTGCTGATTTGTCTAAACTGTTTTCTTGAATTATTTCTCCCAGATATTTGAATTTCGTTACTCTTACTCTGTTGCGAAAATTTTTGGAGCATTCTTGATGTTGTAATAAATTTTGTTTTTTCTACGGAGATTCTCAAACCTGTCTTGTTGGCTATTTCTTCCAAGAGATTGATCTGTGTTGTTGCACTTGTTAGGTTTTCTGACAATATAGGAAAATCGTCTGTAATGCTAGGCAGTTTAGTTCAATGCCTTTGTTTTTTCTCCTCAAAGTTACCGGGCAAAATGTTATGCTCTTTAAGCTTTACGTTCCAAATGCTTACAATTTTTCTAGGGCACAGTTGAATAGAAGGGGTGACAAACCGTCACCTTGCCGTACCCCTGTATTTATCTTAATAGGTTTTGATATCTCACTCATAAATTTCACCTTTGAAATTGTGTCAGTAAGGGTTTCACGTATTATGTTTGCCAATTTAGTTTTCACTCCAAATTCACGAATTGTGTTATCTATGGTATCTCTATCAACCGAGTCAAAGGCCTTTCTAAAATCTACAAAAGTCACAATGTCTTTTGAATTCAATATCCTATGGCGAATTATGGATTTTAAGTTAAATATTTGTTTTGAACAAGATCTACCTTTCGAAATCCAGCTTCATACTCACCCAGTTGCTTATTATTGTTTTTATTATTATTATTACTATTATTATTATTATTATTATTATTATTATTATTATTATTATTATTATTATTATTCAGTTTCCTCTTCCCCTGTTAGGCTCTTGCAGCTGGACCTACTTTGCTTCTGGCATTGAGAAGCACATCCCATGGCGACGATGGGATAAGAAACGGCTAGGAATAGGAAGGAAACGGCCGTGGTCTTAATTATGGTACATCTCCAAAGTTTGACTGGTGTAAAAGTGGGAAACCATGGAAAACCGTATTCAAGGCTGCCGACAGTGGGGTCCGAACCCACTATCTCCTGAATTCAGGCTTACAGCAGAGGGACCCAAACTACGCTATCACTCGCTCGGTTTAAGAGCCGTTGTTCAGGATAAGTAAGAAAGTGGTTTCCATTGCTACAGCTGTATTGGCAAGATAGAACACAGTTCACATGACTTATGAAATGATCGCCGAATTTGTTAAGCTGGGATGATGCACTGTGGAAAAATCCTCCGTTTCCTTGCAGAGCAATCAGTAGTAGACATATAAGGTAATATTCGGTATTTCCCCAGAAGGGAGATACTGGATAAGGCCATTGCACTCTCCACGTAATTAGGTAACCAGGTGAAAGGAAGGAAATATATTGGTCTCGTCCAGGATTATAGCTTCTGGAATTTTCTGACGGAATATTGTAAGGTAGATATAACGAACGATGTTAGGTGATGCAGGAAATATTAAATTAGGAAATGAAGTCTTATAGGAAGAAGAGGAATATTGTTACTTGGATAGTAGAATAATTAACGATGGTAGAAGTAAAGAGGACATGAAATGCAGACTAGCACAAGCAATGAAAGTCTTTCTTAAGAAAATAAATTTACTCACTTCTAACATAGTTATAGGAATTAGAAAGATGTGTTTTTGAGGACTTTCGTCCGGAGCGTGACATTGTGTCGAAGTGAAACATGGACGATAACTAGCTCAGAAAGAAAGAGAATCGAAGCCTTTGAAATGTGGTGTTACAGAAGAATGCTGAAGGTGGGATGGATAGATCGAATCACGAATGAAGAGGTACTAAGTCGAATTTGTGGGTGGAGATCGATTTGACTGAATTTGACCAGAAGAAGGGATAAAATGATAGGACACATGTTAAGACACCCAGGACTTGTTCAGTTGGTTTTTGAGGGAAGTGTAGGCATTAAGAACGGTATGGGTAGACCAAGGTATGAATATGACAAATGTAGGATGCATCAGTTACGTAGATATGAAAAGATTAGCACAGGATAGGGTGGCATGGAGAGCTACATTAAACCAGTCTGTGGACCTATGAATCAAGCAACAACACCTAAGAGGATTCACTGCCAGGTAGGAAATGCGGAACAAGTGGAATATTTCACGTACTTCGCATGAGTATTCTTTTAGGATGGCAGTATACTATTAGAATCGAATTAAGTTGTAGAAAATCTAAAAGTGAGTTCGTAGTTGCAATCAAGAAAAAGTCTTTTCTCAGACGAAATTATTCTAACTTCACGGGCTGATAATGTACATGTTAGGTGCCTTAAAAGTAAAAATAATCTTCAGATGGCTCTGTTTTCATACCAGTGTTTCGGTAGGGAGTGCAAGTTGGGTAGAATCAGGATATCCTTTTATTTTGGTACTTTCTTACGTCGCACAGACTTCTCTGCAGTCATAAAACGTTTATTGCTATGCCTCATTCTCTGCCGGAGAACTTGATAACCCTTTCCTGAAATCCAGACAGCCCAAGTGGTGTTCAGAAAAGGTGGGAGATGATCAAAGAAAGATATCATCTTCATAAAGGAGAAGCCATTGAAAATTGTGAACTGCTTCAGGTACCTGGCGTTAACGCTGCGCCCAACAACAAAGTTTTTCAGGACACACGTTATGGAGAGAGCCATGACAGCAACCAAGGGAATGTTCCACATCAAGGACGTCAAATTCTCAAGTCTCCCTTCTGCCTTAAAATTCTTCGAAGCTAAAACCATTCTGACCTTATGTCACGGTATAGAAATCTTTGGAAAAATCTCATAAATCGAAAAAATCTGGAGAAAACAAAGGCCCGTTTCTTGAAGTTAGCTCCAAATACATCCCGTGAAGATTACTATACGAACTCGCAAAAGAAGTTTCTTCTAAAAATAAGATTCTCGCACCCTTCAGGATTAACTGAGCAAGTTGTACAAGAGGAAAACAATGTGGCGGGAGTTTTACACCACAAATGCAATACTAGATCGGTCATGGACAAGACCCAAACAGGACCTTCATCATTTGACAACGGAACTAACGGTTTCTTGAAGGTAAAGTACTGGTAAAGAGACACAGGGGACGACCAAGGATGTCGTATATCAATAACTGGCATGTGGTTCATATAACAACACGAAGAGGTTAGCAGAAGGTCATCAGATGTGGCTACAGCGACAAGGCATAGCCTTCAGTAGATGATGATGATGATGATGATGATGATGATGATGATGATGATGATGAACCTCAACAGGATTGCTTTTGTGATCTCTGCAACCTGTCATGTGACAAATATCATCTTGTTCTTAAGACGCCATCTTCAAACGAGGGTTGGCGATCTACGTAGCCAGCTCTCATCTTGACAGTGTCCGACTCGTTGGCTGAATGGTACTTCAGCTCAGAGGGTCCCGGGTTCGATTTCCGGCCGGGTCGGGGATTTTAACCTTTATTTGGTTAATTCCAGTGGCCCGGGGGCTGGGTGTTTGTGCCGTCCCTAACATCCCTGCAACTCACACACTACACATAACACTATCCTCCACCACAATAACACGCAGTTACCTACACATGGCAGATGCCACCCACACTCATCGGAGGGTCTGCCTTACAAGGGCTGCACTCGGCTAGAAATAGCCACACGAAATTAATTAATCTTGACAGTGTAACATGTACAGTTTCTTCTGATGTACATCTGTGCCATCTTCGAATGTCCTTTAACCATGAATATATCTGTCTTCCAACGGATCGTTTTTTTTTGGTATCCTTCCTTCAATAATTAGCTGTATTAATTCATACCGCTCACTCCTCATAACATGCCCTATGCATGTATTTTGTTTTCCTTTGATTTATAATTTGTAGAAGTTCTTTTTCATCCAATGAAGGACTTCGCCATTATAAATTTTCAATATGCAAGGTATGGCAAGAGACTGCGATACAGATACATTTGAAAGGCGTCTATACGTTTTTCATTGCTTGGATCCATAGTCCAGATTTCACATCCACATAGAACAGGGAATATGTAGCATATGCGGAATCGTAGCTGCAGACTAAGCTCTCACCTTACAATAAATGTATTCATGGTAATTAATTTTTTCCTGGCCTGCTCAATTCTAGATTTTATTTCTCGTTTGGAATCACATTGGTCGTTCGGCATGGTGCCCAAGTACTTGCAGGAGGACACTTACTCTACTCCTATGACCTTTCTATGTGAGATTTGCTCGTATTAACAAGTGTAAAGAAAAGTACAGACTCAATCAGCTCCTATTGTACGACGTGATATTCTTTCATTATGCACACATGTGCCCAATTCTTACATTAAATTAAAAATTGGTTATTGGTAAGTATACCTCGGATTTGTAGGTGGTAATAAGTTAGAATGCAAAGTAATTTGGTTTGTAAGAAGTGTCATGCAACCCGTTGTATCATAATGTAGGAAGAGTAGCATAAATTCAGGGAATTCTATAAGCTGTACCCCTAATATCTATGCAAATCTCATAGCATAACCGTTGTACAGTGTAGGGTATACTTGTTACTGGCTTAAGTTAGTTTGCATTCTAACCTATCAGCACCTAATAATCCGGACTCTAGTGATAAGTTACAGAGTTATGAATAGTTGAATTCCACTGTAACATTTATGAGTGAAAGGGACAAATATACTAAAAAGTGGACCATAGTTATGAGAAATTACGGTAATACTTTTATTCCGTTTCTCTTAAGTATTATAGCAATGAATGTGTTCAAGGTTGAAATTTCGGAATGACCCTCGTATCTTCATCCGCAGCATACTGTAATTCTTCTCTATCTACGCACCGGTGTGATTAGTACTAGAAATTCTATCTATAAAACCTCACCTGAGAGCATGGAGGTATTTTTAAAACAAGGATAAATCTGTGCGAAAATGTGTTTATACTGTACTTGGTAACGTACTCCGTACTCTCTTTTTTGTATATAAATAGACGATATATTTGGTGTGGTGCTACAACTGTGTGATGGATTAAGGCTTCCAATACTACCAACAAAATCCCCATCCCCGCCATTCTACACCACACTCCTCTCCCCCCAAAATACACGAAACTCGACCGAGATTCTGTGCCGTGTGGGCTTTACTGTACTTGCTCTGTAAAGCGGGACTGTATAGTTTTAGGGAACAGAAAATCTGCCATCAGTGATATTAAATAATTTAGTGAAAATCTCAGTAAGAACAGATTGGAAAAGCAGAGCTTAAAAAGCGTTTTTTATACTTTTTTGGAAGGGGGTGAGAGGACCATCATGAAGGATATGCTTTTTCAAACCATGTTTGATATAGAAAATATTAAAAAGGAAGATGATCGGTGAAATTGGTTGTTTATAACCGGATTATAGAGATACAGACGGATGTATGCTCGCAAATCATCAAAAATTAAGAGCCGTATGTTGGGAGAGAGATAGAATGCTGACAGACGACTTTTCTTTCTGACACATACATACTGGTGAGGCTGAAGAGACAAATGTAATCGTATTGAAAAAAATGTTAAAAAACAGTTCGTTGAAGGATAAGCTGGAATATGAGATTAATTTTTGCAAAAAATTCCGTTGCTGTTCCTTTAATTTGGTTATGGGATTATCTCTTTGAAGTATACTGTACTGCCATAGAATCTCTTTCCATCGTAATTATACGTGTGTTCTCTTTAATAAAAGCCTCCATCTCTCTATCCCTCTACCACATACACGTATCCGTTCATCCCTCTCGTCTCTACCCTTCATACAGCCAACACTCACATGTAATAGTCACAGTTGCTAATGCTACTAGAGCTATCTATCTGCAATATGTTTACCACACAAAAGTATAGCATTTTGTCGATGATTCTTGATTATAAACTGGAAACTAGACATGGTGATAATTTATTTATTTATTTATTTATTTATTTATTTATTTATTTATTTATTTATTTATTTATTTATTTATTTATTTATTTATTTATTTATTTACAGATACAGGTACACTGAACAAATTTCACTTGTGATGACAACACACTAATTAACGAATGTAAACTTTCATATTGAAATATGACATAACAAAAGATAACAAGATAAGGGTCATAGCCTTCTAATAACAACTGTCCAAATCGAAAACTATGAGAATGCCCGTGTTCATAGCAGAGTCTTCATGGGTCAAGATGACGGTATAACCACTCCACATCAACTTATCCTTAAGGGACTATTTACACCCCTCTCGAATGTACTTTTATTTGCTATTATATCAAGCTCTTGTCTCCTGTTAATAGTGCTAAAGAGAGTTGGGAGGCGGATTAGGAAAGATTGTTGAAGTATTCAGTGTTGACTGTGGGGAATGTGGAGAAGGTTTGTGATTCTGGTGGAGCGGAAAGGAACAAGGAGAGGGAAGAGTGAGACAGTGTGTTCCGAGCGGTAATGCCCATTTAAGATCCTGTGGAGGAAACTTAGGTCAGCTACCTGTCGCGTGAAGTGCAGGGGTGACACATTTATTGCCCTTGATACCTGCTGCGGAGACAGATTTCTGAGCTTCCTAACAATTGCAGAAAAGAAGGTCACTGCTCTGTCTAACTGGTTAATATTGGATGGAAAGGCTGTTGTCCAAATTGGAGAGCAATAGTTCTAGAGAGGTTGGATAATCGTGAGGAAGAAGTGTCTTAGAGCAGTGAGATCAGAAATTTCTGTGAAGCGGTAGAGAATGCCTAGTAATTTCATAGCCTTGGTTGTGTATGTTTCTATGTGGTTCTTGAATTGTAATTTGGTTTGTAAGAAGTGTCATGCAACCCGTTGTATCATAATGTAGGAAGAGTAGCATAAATTCAAGGAGTTCTATAGGCTGTACCCCTAATATCTATGCAAATCTCATAGCATAACCGTTGTACAGAGTAGGGTATACTTGTTACCGAATATTACACCTATTACATCATAATGAAACAGAAGAGGAAAACATCTTGGATTGATCACATATTACGTAGAAGTTGTCTACTACAGAGAATCGTGGAGGGAAAAGTTGAAGGAAAAAGAGGTAGAGGACGAAGAAAGTTTGGAATGCTAACACATGTGAAGAGAAGAAGAAGAAGAATAGTAAGAAGAAGAAGTTACAAGCAAATGAAGGAAGATTCTCAGGGCAGAGAGAAATGGAGAACATCCAGTTGATACCTGTCTAAGCACAGATTTACTGAAAGAAGAAGAATATTACACTTAAGTCACGCTCTTGCGTAACTACGTCGACGGGCTTGCCGAGTAGGTCGGTGGAGGAGATTTACGTAGTATTACGGTCAATGTGGCTGCATTTATGTGGATTGGGGATCAGTTTCTAAGCACAGTACCAGTTCGAGGGAAGTTGTAAGTGAGTACTGTAGAAGAGCTGCATTAGTTGGATTAATGATCTCCCTAAATATCTTGTAGTCGTCAGCAAAAAGTATGATACTTGGTGTTTCGTTGAGGGCCTTCTTATGTAAACAAAATATTTCGGCTAGGTTCTTTGGCCGAGTTGTCAAAATAGCGATGTTCTTTGCAGAGGATGCCGGTTTCTATTCTCGACCGGGCGGGGGATTTTAACAGCGTCTGATGATTTCCTCCGACACGGGGCTGGAAATAACTACCCACTAATTACTTTTTCTTTCGGTTTTTTTGAGACGCCGAGGTGACGGAATTTTGTCCCGCAGGAGTTATTTTACGTGCCAGTAAATATACCGGCACAAAGCTGACGGATTTGAGCACCTTCAAATACCACAGAACTGAGCCAGGATCGATCCTGCCAAGTTGCTGTCAAAAGGTGAGCGCCTAAACCGTCTGAGCCACTCAGTGAATACATTCCTCTCTATAAGGTTGGTGCTAAGAAGGGCAACCGACCGTAAAACTGAGATTAATCTACGGGTGTAAATAATGACAACATATTTAGCGGCCCACCACAGAGAAACAACTACAGTCCCACTATACATGCATACCTGCTGTCAGTGTAAAGTTCCGAGAAACAGATCAATCAATCAATCAATCAATCAATCAATCAATCAATCAATCAATCAATCAATCAATCAATCAATCAATCAATCAATCAATCAATCAATACTGATCTGCATTTAGGGCAGTCGCCAAGGTAGCAGTTTCCCTATCTGTTGTTTTCCTAGCCTTTTCTTAAATAATTAAAAAATTGGAAATTTATTGAAAATCTCCCTTGGTAAGTTATTCCACTCCCTAACTCCCCTTCCTATAAACGAATATTTGCCAATTTGTCCTCTTCAATTCGAACTTTGCCTTCATATTGTGATCTTTCCTACTTTTAAAGAAACTAATCAAACTTATTCGTTTACTGATGTCATCCAACGCCATCTCTCCGCTGACAGCTTGGAACATACCACTTAGTCGTGGAGCTCGTCTCCTTTCTCCCAAGTTTTCCCAGCCCAAACTTCGCAGCATTATTGTAACGCTATTCTTTTGTCTGAAATCACCCAGAACAAATCGAGCTGCTTTTCTTTGAATTTTTTCTAGTTTTTGAATCAAGCAATCCTGGTGAGAGTCCCACACACTAGAACCATACTCTAGTTGGGGTCTTACCAGAGAATGATATGCCCACTCCTTTACATCCTTACTACAACCCCTAAATGCCCTCACAACGATGTGCATAGATCTGTACCCCTTATTTACAATCCCATTTATGTGATTACCCCAATTAAGGTCTTTCCTTATATTAACACCCAGGTACTTACATTGATCCCCAAAAGGAACTTTCACCCCTTCAACGTAGTAATTAAAACCTCGTGAGAGGACTTCTCCTACTTGTGAAACTCACAACCTGAATTTAACCCCGTTTATCATCATACCATTGCCTGCTGTCCATCTCGCAATATTATCGAAGTCATTTTGCAGTTGCTCACAATCTTGTGACTTATTTATTACTCTACACAGAATAACAAAAGAGCCTTATCTCTCATTCCACTTCTTTACTCACATCCTAAGGAGAAGGATTTTGCTAGGACGAATCGCTAAGACGAAACTAACTAAGATCTGGAAGAACAGGGAAATTATAAGGATCCGTCTCGTTGAAACCCTTGTATTCTCTGTTTTCTCATTTGGCTGTAAGATCTGCGCAGTAAAGGCTTTGGACAGAAAACGCATCGATGCGTTTGAAATATGGTGCTGGCGTAGAATGCTACGTGGGCCTTGAACCGCAAGAAGAATCAATGTGTCCATTCTTCAGGAGCTGAAGAATTTAAAACGCCTTTCTTCAGTTCTTTGGACACATTGCAAGGGAAGGTTGGGGGTAGTAAGATCACTGCGAAGAACAAATGAAGAATATCGCCCGTTTAACTTTCCACTGTGCTCTGAGGAAAACTGAAGATCGTCCGAGATGGCGAAGCTACAACAGAGACGTAACCAGCAAAGACAAAACCACTGAAATCGCGACACTCAGAAATGAGAAAATCGATTAGTGATTATGATGATGATGATATCTGATTTACTGCTTGTCAGCTGCTGTATATTTATTCTAAATTCACCTTTTCATCATCTTTTCACGATTTGTATATACTTGTGGACAGAACATGAAGACCTCAGTTTCTGGAAGCTAGCTGGAAGCCAGCAGTCAATCACACTCTGCACCCTGCTTGAGTTAAGGAGTTTTTTTTTTTTGCTAGGGGCTTTACATCGCACCGACACAGATAGGTCTTATGGCGACGATGGGATGGGAAAGGCCTAGGAGTTGGAAGAAAGCGGCCGTGGCCTTAATTAAGGTACAGCCCCAGCACTTGCCTGGTGTGAAAATGGGAAACCACGGAAAACCATCTTCAGGGCTGCCGATAGTGGGATTCGAACCTACTATCTCCCGGATGCAAGCTCACAGCCGCGTGCCTCTACGCGCACGGCCAACTCGCCCGGTAAGGAGTTTTTAAGAGATCCTTGTTTGGTGTGGAGAGGTTGCCAAATCACTTTCTTCCACACTCTATTCAGTCGAGTGTTATCTAATTGGTCCGATGGTTATAGGAATTTGGAGATCAACCAATTAGTGGGTTCTAACTGGTCCGAAAAACCCTTGTCGTCCGCTCATATATTATACGAACTTCCCCAGTAAAATGACACAGGACGATATAGTAAATATATGTAGTGGCCTTTAGGTTATGTTAGGATCGCCACGTTTGACCCGATTGTGTCTGGTCACCTTTTGAATATTTAAATTCTCAAAAACGACTAACTTAAAGCCCCTCTCACTTAACATGGAAAACATTGTACAATTCTACAAGTGCTACACTGCACTGAGACTGACTGAGAAATGACTGAGTCTAGAGAAATGAGGCAGTTGTTGAGCGGTGGGGGGTTAGGTCAGTAACCCATTCGGGAATTCCTCCCTCTCTATCTGCTAACTAGCCATCGGACCAGTACAACCGCGACGTTTCGTTATGGAACAAGAATATTTTTGGAATGTTTTGACCGCCGGACCAGTTTTGTACTACCCGTTCTTCTTGTCGAGTAGCCTACAGTAGACGTAGTAAATCCTACAAGCTGCTAATAGACACAGGGGTGCCGCTGGACAATGGTGGTGTGAGGCGCTGTCGTCATATTTTGTCCACAAGTGTACCCGTTCGAACTCCTTTCTTTCTATTCCTGAGCACCACAAAAATCAAATTAAGAGTACATTAGTGGTGACCGGCGCCAGATTATGAAATTCCCTGCCAGCCCAGGTCAAAGAAACTAGCTCTTTTTCAAGATTTAAGATCACCTGCCGAGACTACCTGCTGAGGACATCAGGTCGAATGAGTGTGTGCTCGAGGATTAATGAGACAGTTTTAACAACATTTTATTAATAGGACCTAGGGAATAATATTTCATTATAGCTGTAAGAAAAACGTATTCGATTATTTACACTGACTGACAGAGCAAATGCAACACCAAGGAGGAGTGGTTCGAAAGGGATGAAAGTTGGGGAAGAAACAGAGACGGCACGGAAGAATAATTGATGTTTATTTCAAACCGATATGCAGGTTACACAATGCGCACGGCATCGACTCAGTAGGATGTAGGACCACCGCGAGCGGCGATGCACGCAGAAACACGTCGAGGTACAGAGTCAATAAGAGTGCGGATGGTGTCCTGAGGGATGGTTCTCCATTCTCTGTCAACCATTTGCCACAGTTGGTCGTCCGTACGAGGCTGGGGCAGAGTTTGCAAACGGCGTCCAATGAGATCCCACACGTGTTCGATTGGTGAGAGATCCGGAGAGTACGCTGGCCACGGAAGCATCTGTACACCTCGTAGAGCCTGTTGGGAGATGCGAGCAGTGTGTGGGCGGGCTGAAACAGAGCATTGGGCAGCCCCTGAAGGTACGGAAGTGCCACCGGCCGCAGCACATGCTGCACGTAGCGGTGGGCATTTAACGTGCCTTGAATACGCACTAGAGGTGACGTGGAATCATACGCAATAGCGCCCCAAACCATGATGCCGCGTTGTCTAGCGGTAGGGCGCTCCACAGTTACTGCCGGATTTGACCTTTCTCCACGCCGACGCCACACTCGTCTGCGGTGACTATCACTGACAGAACAGAAGCGTGACTCATCGGAGAACACGACGTTCCGCCACTCCCTCACTCATCCAAGTCGCTCTAGCCCGGCACCATGCCAGGCGTGCACGTCTATGCTGTGGAGTCAATGGTAGTCTTCTGAGCGGACGCCGGGAGTGCAGGCCTCCTTCAACCAATCGACGGGAAATTGTTCTGGTCGATATTGGAACAGCCAGGGTGTCTTGCACATGCTGAAGAATGGCGGTTGACGTGGCGTGCGGGGCTGCCACCGCTTGGCGGCGGATGCGCCGATCCTCGCGTGCTGACGTCACTCGGGCTGCGCCTGGACCCCTCGCACGTGCCACATGTCCCTGCGCCAACCATCTTCGCCACAGGCGCTGCACCGTGGACACATCCCTATGGGTATCGGCTGCGATTTGACGAAGCGACCAACCTGCCCTTCTCAGCCCGATCACCATACCCCTCGTAAAGTCGTCTGTCTGCTGGAAATGCCTCCGTTGACGGCGGCCTGGCATTCTTAGCTATACACGTGTCCTGTGGCACACGACAACACGTTCTACAATGACTGTCGGCTGAGAAATCACGGTACGAAGTGGGCCATTCGCCAACGCCGTGTCCCATTTATCGTTCGCTACGTGCACAGCACAGCGGCATTTTTCACATCATGAGCATACCTCAGTGACGTCCGTCTACCCTGCAATTAGCATAAAGTTCTGACCACTCCTTCTTGGTGTTGCATTTGCTCTGTCAGTCAGTGTATATATTATTAACTGTTACCCACAGCTTCCCACGCGTGGATTTCGTAATTTGATAATAGTAAGCGTTCCTCCGCACTGCACTAAGACATTATCTGAAACTCACTTATGTATAAATACTGACCGAAAAGTTGAACCTCTTTGCAAACCACGTTTGTGGCATTGCCTTCTGGGGCTGAGATGACCAGGCTACTGGCAGAGCTAACTTTGGAACATACGCCATAGAACTCTACATGTGAGAAACAGTCCTCTATCACGTAAAAAATGAAGTGTTTATTTTCAAAGGAGATTGCAAATACCTGTAACATCATCTTCAGTTTTTGAGATACAAGTATCCCCATAAAAAGAATTCAACCCCTTTATCAGTCCCTCAATCTCCCCCCCCCCCGATCATCTGAAAGCAAAAAATGCGTGCTTCGTTACTTTTAAGAGATTCCAAATACCAACTTCCACGTCTGTAACATGATATACTAATTTTAAAAATTCACCCGCTTTTTCAATTGTTTTCGCCCCCTTAAGTGGATTTTCTGTTAACAAAAAATATAGGTGTTCATCTATTTTTAAGGGAGATTCCAAGTACCAATTTTCACGTTTGTAAAATCTTCAGTTTTTGAGATATAAGTATCGTCATAAAAATAATTAAACCTGTTTTTCGGCCCTTTACACCCCTTTAAATGGATTTTGCGAAAACATAAAATTACATGTTTCTTTATTTTTAAAGTATATTCCAAATTCCGATTTTCCTGCCTGTAACATATTCAGGTTTGTGGTATAAGTATCCCAGTTAAAGGATTCAACCCATTTTTCAGTCCTTTTCACCACCCGTAGGTGGATTTTCCTAAAAAAAATGCGTTTTTCTTAAATTTTAAAGGAGATTCCAAATAGCAATTTTTACGGCTGTAATATTTTCAGTTTTTTGGCATTTATGCAACCTAATAAAACGGATTCAACCCACTTTTAACTTTTTTTACCCACTTTAATGGATTTTCCAATAAAAAAAAAGAACTACGTATTTCTTTATTTTTAAAGGAGATTCCAAATACTAATTTTCACGTCTTTAAACTGTTAAGATTTTGAGATATAGATTAACCCATTTTAAAATTCACTCCCCTTTTCACCTGCTTCGCTATGGAATATCTAAGAATCCTTCCTTAGTGACTACTTACACTCTAATATAAATGTATCCCCAAAATATAATTTCTTATTGTCCAGTAACTTTGGATCGGAGATGATGAATCAATCAGTCAGTCAGTCAGTCAGTCAGTCAGTCAGTCAGTCAGTCAGTCAGTCAGTCAGTCAGTCAGTCAGTCAGTCAGTCAGTCAGTCAGTCAGTCAGTCAGTCAGTCAGTCAGTCAGTCAGTCAGTCAGTCAGTCAGTCAGTCAGTCAGTCAGTCAGTCAGTCAGTCAGTCAGTCAGTCAGTCAGTCAGTCAGTCAGTCAGTCAGTCAGTCAGTCAGTCAGTCAGTCAGTCAGTCAGTCAGTCAGTCAGTCAGTCAGTCAGTCAGTCAGTCAGTCAGTCAGTCAGTCAGTCAGTCAGTCAGTCAGTCAGTCAGTCAGTCAGTCAGTCAGTCAGTCAGTCAGTCAGTCAGTCAGTCAGTCAGTCAGTCAGTCAGTCAGTCAGTCAGTCAGTCAGTCAGTCAGTCAGTCAGTCAGTCAGTCAGTCAGTCAGTCAGTCAGTCAGTCAGTCAGTCAGTCAGTCAGTCAGTCAGTCAGTCAGTCAGTCAGTCAGTCAGTCAGTCAGTCAGTCAGTCAGTCAGTCAGTCAGTCAGTCAGTCAGTCAGTCAGTCAGTCAGTCAGTCAGTCAGTCAGTCAGTCAGTCAGTCAGTCAGTCAGTCAGTCAGTCAGTCAGTCAGTCAGTCAGTCAGTCAGTCAGTCAGTCAGTCAGTCAGTCAGTCAGTCAGTCAGTCATGACATGTTATTTTGTAAATATAGATTGTTTTGATTTTATTTTATTCTTAGAATTATATAGGAAGATGAAGTGTACTTTTTGATGTATTGCGGTATTAATTTTCTTTAATTTAAGGCTCAATATTTTTCACACTCAGCTTTGATGATTTTAATTATGGTATGTATACTTAACTTTTAACTTTAATTTGTAATACATTTAAGTTTTAATTCTATTAATTTATTTAGTTTGAACTTTTAATTATTTTAGTATTTTATTTTCTGATTGTAAACAATAGGGTTGGGATGTTTATGACATGTCCTATTTTTTCCTTTATATTCTTTCGATGTAAAATACAACTTAAGCATGATTTTATCTACGATTATTTAATTTTCACTGGTTGTAGAAAGTAATATTTTGGCTTTTTTTAACGTTTTTGTCGTTTTCCGGTAATTTTTCGTATTATCATCATGCCAAAATAAAAAAAAGTGGAAGAATAAGGAAAAAGTAGATATAAAGTAAATGTTTCGACGATTTCTTTTAAATCCTGTCATCCGTGTTACTGGAATCTTAGGAGCACGGGGACATAATTTGGACGGCTCGGCAGTGTGGGCGTCCGATTATATTCATACCTGAATTAATCCAAATATATTACCGGCCCGAAAGTAATAAGGAAATCGGACCTTAAAAAAAAGAAAGCCAAGTTAGATTACATCTACAGTAGGTTACTAAGATAGATTAGAGTCATAATGGATACAATCTGCTTCTCTTCATAATCCATAAATCCACAAACGTAGATCACCTAACGAAATATGCGATAAGATTAGAGATGTGACAGTATCCTTATCATTAGCCTTTATCCATTTCAAATGATAGCAATGCATTATCACTCCAATAGAGAATGTCAATACATTAATATACGGTTAAATCCTCCAATCTGAGCAGTAACTGGGAGATAATGCGATATATTGTCAATCACTACTCTTGCGCTTTAGAAAGTGAAAATCAGTATTGGAGTCGCAAGGAATTTTTCACAATCGATCTACTTACAACCTCGCAACTGACATACAGAGTGTGACAAAAGTACTGGACAAAATTAGTATGTTTTAACTTCATTGGCTAGAACTGAACCCGAGATACTGATGAATTATAATGTGTACCTGTCTTGGCTGAATCGAAGGATGCGTCATCATCCCTCCGAGAGTGAACTGTGAAACCTATGAGACGGTAACAACCCTGTGAGAAATGTCGGAGCTTGTCCAGAAATAAACAAGGCGATGAACCGAAACCTATACACAGACAGAGGGTAGATATTTTGGATATTGGATTTAAAATACCGTATGTTAACAAAGCGTATTATAATTATAGGAGAGAACGTTACTTCTATTGGAACCTTGTAGTTTCAGTCGTCAGTCCATAGACTGGTTCGATGCAGCTCTTCATGCCAAGCTATCATGTGGTAAACTTCTCATTTCTACGTAACTACTACATCTACCCTAATCTGCTTGTCATATTCATACCTTGATCTAGCCATGCCGTTCTTATCTGCACTCCGCTCAGAAGCTAACTGAACAAGGCCTGGGTGTCTTAAGATACATCCTATCGTTATATTTAGAGCCCGGATTTTAATGCATTAATAGGTTAGAATGCAAACTTACTGAAGTGAGTAGCATTCATAGTTACCTTCACAACGATTATGCTATGGAGATTACATAAACATTAGGGGTACAGCCCATCAGAACCCCTATAATTTATGTTACTCTTACTACATTACGGAAGAGCGGGTGGTCGACACTTCCTGCTAACCAAATTAATTTGCAATCTAACCTGTTACTGCATAAAAACCCGGGCTTTATTCTTCTCGTCAAATTTCGCCAGTTAATTCTCCTCTCACCAATTCGATTCAATATCTCTTAATCATGATTCGATCTAGCCATCACACTTTCAGCATTCTTCTGCAACACCACATTTGAAAATGTTTTATTCTCTTTCTTTCTGAGCTAGTTATCGCCCATGTTTCACTTGCATACAGTGCTACGCTCCAGAAGAAAGTCTTCAAGAACATCTTTCTAATTCCAATATCAATGTTCGAAGCGAGAAATTTTCTTTTCATGTGCTAGGCTGTATTTCATGTCCCCGTTATTTCTGTCATCTTTAGTTATTTTACTACTTACGTAACAATATTAGTCTACTACCTCTAAAACTTAGTTTCATATTGCCTGCATCATCTGACTTCATTCGACTTCACTCCAGACATTACTTTTGTTTTGGATTTGTTTATTTTCATCATGTTCCCTTTCTCCAACACTTTGTTCGTAGTACTCAGCAGTTTATCCAGATCTGAAGTCCCAGATAAAATAGCAATATCATCTGCAAATTTCAGAGTTTTGATTTCCTCTCCTTGGATTTTGATTCCTTTTCCAACTTCCTCTTTGATTTTCGTACCTCCTGTTCTACGTTCAATGGAAAAGCGGTAGGAGGAGATTAAATAATAAAGCCATTCTATTCAGTGAACAGCAGTGTATAAGCAAGATTAATTTCTTTGAAATCAAACTTCTACACTAATAGCTCTTTAATGGGAAAAAAAACTTTCATACTTGTTTCTTGTGTTTTTCAAAGACAAAATTTCCCGTGACCGGACTCCGCTGTGTCTGTCTACAGAAACTGTACTGTGCTTGAAATTCAGATTACCCAGAATTTGACAGTTTTTCACCCAAGCTGATATAGACTATTTTTATTTTCTACATATAAAATAATAATGCACTTGCCCATTAGTTTTGTTACACTCTGCATTTGTTGGGCGAGTTTCTGCCAATGAGGGGCTTGGCTAGCAACGATGTTGTGACTTCATGTCGTGTCTATGGAAATATTTCAAAACAAAGCCTTGAGACCTGACGTTGACTTGTGTATGAGTCAGGGGAGATACAGAAGACTAATGGTGATTGTATAGAGGCATAATTTTTTCGCATTAACGATAAGCGCGACAAAATATTTTCATGCGATTTTGAGATATCTTAACGAATCATACGATTCTGGTTCATAAATCAGTGAATTTTTTTCCCCGCTAATTACAACGAATTAAAATGACAAGGCCAGTTTAAGGCCGCATTTACTTATTTTGCGTTAAGTGGGAAAATGCCGCGGAATTCATTGCTGGGGGCCTCGATGCTGAGATGCGTTGCGTGTCTTGCGAGGAGTTGTGGATCGTCTGGCTGGGTATGACTCACTAATCTGGGTCTACCTTGGCATACTCCGATGCCCAACCAAATGTGCAAGGTGTGTACTTTCCTAGTTAGGAAAACCACAAAGTCAGTCTTTCTGAGAATCCCGTAGCAAAGCACGGGTACATCAGCTAGAATGTAATAAACACAATTAGTTACCTCGTTATTATCTCAGGAGCAAAATTAACACTCAGAATCTTGGATTCCATCATCCACATTTGAGAGTAAACGAAATTCAAATAGTGGAATAATTACAGAATCATCAACACACTGGGTGGAACTTGTCAGATTAACTTCTCTCTTCTCTTGACTTCTAAACACTCATGCGTTCGATTATTCACCGCGTACGTTTTCCCCACCAAACTAGCGTTTTTATTAAATTGGTTGTTATTTTCATTTCACGTGGGAAAGGTGCATGTAGATTATAACATGGAGCTAACTCATGACCTTGTGGAACTCCATTTGTCTGTTTGTCTTTCATCTGCAGTCCTTTGTCGGCTTTCGGCGAAATATATAAAGTGATTATGTTATATTTTATGACCTTAAACTAGTGAAGAAGTGGGGGAGAGAGAGAGAAAAAATAACAAATAAAAAAGAAACAGAAACCTTAGTACTGGTGTGCAATCCGTGACAGGACTACAGACGGGCTGCAAAACGTCTTACCCTAACTCGAGAGGAGAAAAATAAAAGTATCTGAATTCGTAGAAATAAAATAACGTTTTGTCTTTTTAAATCGTTTGTCCGGTCTGTATCATGTAATACCAATGAATCATGTAGTACCAATAAATCAATTATTATATCACCTGTTCTATTTCAGTAATCGAACTGTTTCCCGGAAGCAATTTCCTATCTCCTGGGAATGAAAAGTAGAATTTTACTCATGGTGTATCTCCACAAATATTGTAAATCTTTCATAATCAATACTTGTAATATTATACCCGGAAGTTGTCTATATTGGAATGAAAATATGCCCTTAACAGTTTCAAAATAATTTTGAAAGAGGCGGTTCATCTGGGAAGACGTGAGTCGATTAGTCGCAAAGAAAGCGAGAAATTTAGAAGCAAGACTTTTAGTGTAGAAGAGTTAGGGGACCCTTGTACTGTACTACTCTTATTATGGACAGCTCAGAGAAAATAACAATAATAATAATAATAATAGTAATAATAATAATAATAATAATAATAATAATAATAATAATCGCGTGGCCTTCCGAGAGGCCTGGTGCAGATGATTCGAGTTGACTCCTCATAGGCGACATGATCGTCTATGAGGATGTGGCCCTGACCCATCCGGGAATCAAACCCTGGTTCCCTTGGACCATAGGGCAGCACGTTACTCATTTATCCATAGAACTTCACAATAAATTAATACAGTAAAGCAAATAAAAAAGTTGATTCTGCTTTTTCTTCAGCGTTTGTTCTTCATGTTGACGGGGTCCGCTAGAAGGATTATTTATCTCCATTTGTTTCTGTCCTGGGTTATGTCAGGGTGTAAATTGACGCTTTAGAGATCTTCGTGAAGAATATTGGCCCATCGCTGTTTTTAAGTCGTCTCGTACCGATGACTTCTAACGTGTATTCGCGGAAGAATCGGCCCCTGTTCTTAGTACATGCCCAAACCATCGTAGGCGCTCTCGCGCAATTTGTTTTGAATCGGTGCAACGCCAAATCTCTCCGTGATGTATTCATTGGAGATACAATCCAATTCATTGACGGCAGCTGTTCACCTTAGTATCCTGATCTCCATAACGCCCAGTCGACGTTCTGCTTCAGCCGTAGTCGGCCAACATTCACAACCATACAATGTAACAGGTCGTATTTTGGAATTGATCCAGCCTATGGTTATCATCTTGAATACTTGTTTGTTCGTCTCAAATGGACTGAAATACCACTGGAACGATTTCGCTGAAAATTTCACAATTTGTTCTTAATACTCCCGAGAGGGTTTAGGAAGTGTTTTGAACGAAATCCGATAGGTAGTTTCTTTTAATGATGAGTAATTTTATATAATTGATTTAATTACAAAGCCGCACCAATATTTTGATGGACCTTGATAGACAGATTTTCACTAGATGCCAAGCGACTTACTCTGTATCATGATAGTTCGGTAAGAAATGCTATATATAGGAGGATGGGAACACATCGCCATGTTTTATGAAGAACCTTTCCACATCTCCTCCTAAACCACTGGAGCAATTTCAACCAACTTAGGTACATTTATGACTTACTATCCAGGGACATCCTCTGGGGGTAAGCCACCCCTAGGAGGGGGAGGGGGAATGGCTTGGTATATAAAAAGCGAAAAATAGTGTCGAATCCATAGCTTTCGGGGTCACGGAGATGAGCAGTGACACTCTGGATGCCTTTCGAGTCAAAGTTCAGACTCCATCGGCATAGAGGGTGAGTAAAAAATGTCTAAAATTGACCGAGATTGTGGATGTTCGTGTGTATCTTCCAGCACAGACCAAACTTGGTACGAGTATGATGCACTATCTGGGCAGGACACCGCTAGCAGCCGTAGGGGAGGGGGTGAAATGTAAAAATAATCGAAAACGACTGATATTATTTTTCGGGGTCACTAAGATGAAATGTAACACTCTGGATGTCGTGTAAGTCAAATTTCATCCCCATTAGAAATGGGGGTTAGAGGGGGTGAAAAAGAAAATGTCCCAAATGACCGAAGTTTCGGAAGAATGTCCCAACACAGCTCTCAACCAATATTGGTACACACATGACTATCTGGAAAAAAATACTGTGAGGGAAGACACCACTAACGTCCCTAGGGGAGTGTTTATAATTTATGTAAAAATAAGCCACACACGACCGATTTAAGTGTCGAATACATGGCTTTCCTTGTCGTTGAGATGAATTATGACACTCTGGATGCCATTTAAGTCGAAGTCCAGCCTCTATCGACATGGGGGTTGAGAAGAGGTGAACAAGAATATGTCTAAAATGACCGATATTTGTGTTGAGTCCACAATTCTCGAGGTGACAGTCCCCGTGCAAGGCGTAAATACTGTTCGTACAGTTATAACTATACCTCGGATTTGTAGGTGGTAATAGGTTAGATTGCAAAGTAATTTGGTTTGTAGGAACTTTCATGCAACCCGTTGTACCAAAATGTAGGAAAAGTAGCATAAATTCAAGGAGTTTGTAGGAACTTTCATGCAACCCGTTGTACCAAAATGTAGGGTATAATTGTTACTGGCTGAAGTAAGTTTGCATTCTAACCTATCAACACCTAATAAGCCGGACTCTAGTTATAACTTACTTTTATTATTTGCTTGAAAGGATCAGCTACTTCCCTGAAAATGTGGGCTGCCACAGTGAAATAGTTTAAAGCGAAATTATAATCTCAAACTAAAATTAAACATACAATAATTCTAAATTTACAAAATAATTCGCTATCATGAAACCTACGAAAATAAATCACTTCATACAGTTAATAAAACTCCTAAAATTAATCTCAGTCAAACTTGCTACAGATATGAATTACCATCTGGAAAATAATACTGTGGGGGCAAGACATCCTTAGCACCCCTAGGGGAGGATTTGAAATGTAAAAAAGATTAACGAAAGACCGATAATAGCGTCGAATACATACTTTTCGAGGTCGCTAAGATGAAGTGCGACACTACGGATATCGTGTAAGTCAAAGTTCAGCCCCATTCAGAATGGGAGCTAGAAGGGGTGAAAAGGATGATATCCAAAATGACTGAAATTACGGATGAATATACGAGGTATGTATGTTCCAGGACATCTCTCCAACAAACTTGGTACACACATAACTTACTAACTGGACAAAATACTACGAGGGTAAGACACCACTAGCACACAGAGGGGAGGAGTTGATATGTAAAAGTAAACCAAAACGACCGATATTAGTGTCGAATGCATCGCTTTCAGGGTAAATACATACATTAATAACTTAATTTTATTATTTGTTTGAAAAGATTAGCTACATCCGTTACAATCCGGGCTACCACAAGGAAAGAGTTTAACTTGAAATTACCTCCTAAGGGTGGGGGTCGCAGACGAAGAATAACCCCACGGTATCCCCTGCTGCCTATCGTAACAGGCGACTAAAAGGGACCACCAAGAGATGATTTAATTAGAACCATGAAACTACTTGTTATTAGTACCATCACATGGGGAACACCGCGGGTCGCCTTTACTTACGAGTAGTACTACTATGTTAGGTATACAGTAGGTTTGCGATTAGTAGCGACAGAGAGTGGTTCAGTGTGGGTTTACAGTACCTGTGATTAGTACCACTGTGTGAGAAACACTACGGGTTTTCGTTGCCTATGAGTTGCGCCATTATGTGAGAAACACCATACTTCTGCGTTACCTGTGTGACGTACAATGCTTGTGAGTAGTACCATAATGTGCGGAACAGCGTGAGTTTACGCTACTTTTTATTAGTACCTCAACATGAGAAATACCATGGTTCTACTTTACTAGCGGTATGTACCATTATGAGGGGCCATTGACTTAGATTTTGGACCCGTTTTGACTACAAGCGTCATCGATTCAGTATTGTGCTTTAGAAGCAGTCCCTTGGTCAGTAAAACTATTGTTTAAATATAGTTTCTTGGAAGATGGACATTAAAGGTCGAATCCACTGATTATTTTAAGTTCATAATCATTGTTCATCGTCGTCTTTTTAAATTATAGTCAGTGGATCGATTTTTTAATCATTTTTAACTTTCAGTATTGTGAGTTACATCCGGTGATTAATTTAAATTCATATTAATTTATTCATTCATCAACGCGTTTTGAATTCTGCGAATTTTGGATTTGTAAATTGTCATAACTAGAGCCCGGATTTTGATGCATTAATAGGTTAGAATGCAAACTTATTGAAACGAGTAGCAAGTATAGTTGACCTTCACAACGTATAAGCTATGGGGTTTGCATAAACATAAGGGGTACGGCCCATCAGAACCCCTATAATTTATGTTATTCTTGCTACATTATGGAACAGTGGGTGGCCGATACTTCCTACGAACCAAATTAGTTTGCAATCTAACCTGCTACTGCATAAAAATCCGGGCTTTAGTCATAATATTTCGTATCAATAGGGGCCGATGGCCTAGATGTCAGGCCTCTTTAAACAACAAGCATCATCATCATCATTATCTTGAAATTATAGTCTCAACTAAAACTTAAAATTAAACACATAACAATAACTCGAAATTGACGAAGAGAGTTCGCAAACTATTAGTCAACGTCACAATAAAGAAATCTACAAAAAATCACTCCAGACAGTTAATACAAATTCTAAACGTAAACATTCAAGGAAAATGCCCTAGCAGAGTCGGGTACTACATTATGGAACAGTGGTCGGCGATTAAGGAGGATTGGGGGGGGGGCGAAGGGGTCGGTCGACCCCACCACTTTGTGGTGAAAAAATTACATCTTCATTCCATTTTAGCCAGCTAAAAGTAGGGATTATATGAAGAGCAATTTGTAAAAATACTGCTGTCTGTTATATAATCCTTTCCTTTAATTTATATAAATATTAAAAAAAATACCTGGTAGAATTATGCACAAAATATTATTCTACGCAACTAACCAATTTTTCAGTGCCACAACGACTAGTGGATGCTCGTGTAGCACTGTGGGGAAGCGCGATTAGTATCTGATGGCACAAAACTTTAGTTGTGCACATGTGTAATTTGTTCCTTTGGTGAGAGTTTATTGCAAAGTATTGGAGCAAAATCTCAATAAAAAATTATTACTGCAGTTAGGTTGGTAAATTGACTACTTTTCTGTCGAAATTCACTCAGAGAGCATAAAATATTTATCATTTTGTAGCTATTGTGTTTCAGTTTTGTTGTCTACACCCCCTCCCCCACACCTCACTATATTCCCCAAGACCCCCAGTTCTATTTTTTAATATTTGTGCCTCCCCCCCCTCCCTCCACTTCTAATTCCCAATCGCCGCTAGTGCTACATAGTAAATGAATAAAAATATGATTAACTGATTCATCATTCACCCTGTTATGTAATTGAAGTTATTGGGAACTAACGTTTCTGGCTGGTCCCCTAGCGGTAACCAACAACACCCATATCACTACAGCCCTTGAAGGGCTACCAAGCGACCGCTGCTTAGCCTGAAGGCCTCCAGATTACGAGGTGTCGTGTGGTCAGCACGAAGAATACTCTCGGCCGTTATTCTTGGCTTTCTAGACCGGGGCCGCTATCTCACCGTCAGATAGCTCCTCAATTCTAATCACGTAGGCTGAATGGACCTCGAACCAGCCCTAGGTCAAGGTAAAATCCCTGACCTAGTCGGGAATCGAACTCGGGGCCTCCGGGTAAGAGGCAGGTACGCTACCCCTACACCACGGGGCCGGGCCCCTAGCGGTATGGATGACTAATTATATAGCCCGAGCGCATTTTATTTCATCTCGTAGAAAAAGAAAGTTTGAGAACCGCTGCCCTAAAGGAGTACAGTACCTTGTGTTGAGAGGATGTGATGATTGTACCTCGGATTTGTAGGTGATAATAGGTTAGAATGCAAAGTAATTTGGTTTGTAGGAAGTGTCATACAACCCGTTGTACCAAAATGTGGGAAGAGTAGCATAAATTCAAGGAGTTCTATAGGCTGTACCCCTAATTTCTATGCACATCTTATAGCATTACCGTTGTACAGTGTAGAGTATACTTGTTACTGGCTTAAGTAGGTTTGCATTCTAACCTATCAGCACCTAATAATCCGGACTCTAGTCACTGATGATGTGTATAGTGGCTGCGTAGAAGGAAGGTGTTGCGTTGTCGATATGTCGGCCAGCAAAAGAAGGAGAATCCCATTATGAATCATTACATGCAATCTCCAAGCTCTCCATTGTGGGAGTAGTTTTCGTGAGCGAGGTTTAGTGAAGGATTAAGAGTCACAATAACGGACACGGTAACGGACTGCACGGATCGCACCTCTTTGGCGTGACTTACCTCAATGACGAGCACAATTCGCTCCTTTGGTAGCTAATGGCGTTGGCCTTAACATCCACACCGTATTGGATTGTCCAGATAAAATACAGGGGAAATGATAACCACCACACAGATTATTCTGAGGCAAAATACAACGAAACTTTTACCTCCATATCCTTAGTTCTAGAAGCCTCCGTGGTTCAGGCGGCAGCGCGTCGGGCTCTCACCGCTTGATGCCGTGGTTCAAATCCCGGTCACTCCATGTGAGATTTGTGCTGGACAAAGTGGAGGCGAGACATGTTTTTCTCCGGGTACTCCGGTTTTCCCTCTCATCTTTCATCCCAGCAACACTCTCCATTAACATTTCATGTCATCTGTCAGTCATTATTCATTGCCCCAGAGGAGTGCGACAGGCTTCGGCAGCCGGCACAATTCCTATTCTCGCCACAAGGTAGGGGGTTCATTCATTCCATTCCTGACCCGGTCTAGTGACTGGAAACAGGCCTGAAGTTCACGAATTCGAACCTCTGGTCTCCAGACTATTTCATTGTACACCTTTTACTAGCTTACTTTATTGATGAACTCAGTTCTTAAAATAATGTATTATACAGTCCCACCTATTCGATACTTAATCAAACTTATTATATTAAAAATTCATCGTAAACATCTAGGACGTGTTTAGGTCCTTTTGTGGCCATCTTTAGCTAAAATTGGAATATTTGGTCACTTAGAAAAGTGGCACGTTATGAATTAAAATACGCATTAGAAACACACATAATTACAAATTAAAATAATCTACCGCTTTTAAGACATTGCTAGGAATGTTTGTGCCTAGGATGTTCTAATATAGTCTTTTGTGAAAAAATGCTGATGTGGGACTGGCATAAGTTGTAGTGGATGCCGGTCAAACGACACCAGCTTGACATGACATCAACACCAGGAGCTGGAATATAGGACATTTTGGAAACTTTTTTACGAAGATATTTAGGATGAAAAAAAAAATGAAAACCTACAACCTGTTTTCCAGTCAATGACCGGGTCAGGGATGGAATGAATGAAGAAGATATAGGCTATTAGTACGATGGGGTCGCCACTCCCAAAGTGATTTATTAATGAGTGATAGATGCTATGAAATGAGAATGGAGAGTGTTGCTGGAATGAAAGATGACAGGGAAAACCGGAGTACCCGGAGAAAAACCTGTCTCGCCTCCGCTTTGTCCAGCACAAATCTCACATGGAGGGACCGGGATTTGAACCACGGTATCCAGCGGTGAGAGGCCGACGCGCTGCCGTCTGAGCCACGGAGGCTATATTTAGGATATCAATTAGTATAACATAAACTTATACAGAATCCATATTGACAACAAATATAACATAACTAAAGCCCGGATTTTTATGCAGTAACACGTTAGATTGCAAAATAAGTTGGTTAGTAGAAAGTGTCGGCCACCCGCTCTCTCATAGTGTAGCAAGGGTAACATAAATTATAGGGGTTCTGATGGGCCATACCCCTAATGTTTATGCAATCCCCATAGCATAATCCTTGTGAAGGTAGACTATACTTGCTGCTCGCTTCAGGAACTTTGCATTCTAACCTATTAACGCATGAAAGTCCGGACTCTAAACATAACATTGTCATACAAAAGAGTGACAGTATTTCAACCAAATGTACTACTTCTAGCACCTTTTGACCGTCATTCACCGATGTCGCAAATAAACAGCCGCGTCTCCACATCAATATTATTTCACTGAAGACTATATTAGAACGTTTTAAGCCAACAAACATTTCATGCAACGTCTTGAAAATGGCACATTATTCTAATTTGTAATTAAGGATGTTTTAATGTGTGTTTTTAATTGGTAGTGTTATTCATAAAATATCACTTTTCAAAATAATCAAATAATTCCTAGTTTAGCTGAATATGACCATAAAAGGACCGAAACGTATCCTAGATGTTCAAAACAGATCATTATAAAATAGATGGAACTGTAAAATGAATTATTTTTTTAAACAATTGAGTTCATCAACGTAATATATCAATACGGAACCCAACATGAAATGTATAAGCTGCTATAGCTTAATTTAGTAAAACTCAGTTTTTAAGGTAGGCTCACACATCAGCTACCAGAAACGCTAGATTATTATCTGTAACACTCTCATTGACTGACGTCATAACGATTATTCTACAGGATAAAATATAAATAAGTGGAGTCGAAGGGAAATTTCATTTTTAAAGCCTCCTTTTTTAAACCGCGCAATCGCATTTTAATTTTTAATTTTACAATAGATTTTTTGGATAGGCCTATCTTAAGCTATCACTTTTTAGTGATGAATGAGTTAATTTATAACTGTCAGGTTCTTCAGAGTACTGAAACTAATTTTGAATAACATTTCCTAGTATAATTCTGTTACCATACGTTTTCTTTTATTAATTCAACAACAGTTTTGTTAGGCTGAGGAACCGAAGAGTTATAAATTAATAAAGATTTTTATTAAAAAAATATTACCTGATCCATGTCTGGATTTGCAGTAGACACAGTATTTTCAAATACCGAGCAAGTGGATGTGTAGTTTAAATCAAGTAGCTGTTAGCTTGCATTCGGGAGATAGTGGGTTCGAACCCCACTGTCGGCAGCCCCGAAGATGGTTTTCCGTGGTTTCCCATTTTCACACCAGGTAAATGCTGGAGCTGTACCTTAATTAAGGCCACGGCAACTTCCTTCCCATTTCTAGGCCATTCCTGTCCTATCGTCGCCATAAGACCTACCTGCGTCGGTGGGACGTAAAGCAAATAGGAAAAATGGAGGAACTGTTGTGAAAATTAAATATACGCCTTTTTCCAAACGTATCTCCAAATCCTGAAACTGAATGAGTGAATTGGCTGTCTTAATAACTTCACTTTTCATTCGAGTATTTCGAAAGCATTCACTATTCACTTGCTTCATTCATTCGAATGCAGTTTCGGATGAATGATCGAAAAAATAATCGGATGTAAAAATATTTACTTTTCTACTGCCTTGTTCAGTCGAATAAAAAATCGAATGGAAAAAATGAAATAATTGAATAAGCGATTATTTTGTATTCGTTTAACCCGTCACTACTACACAGGCAACCAATACATCTTACTCTAAGATACCCTAATTAATTACTGTTTATTATTTCCATTTTATCAAATAAGATAGCCCCCTATTATGATGAATAAAGTGTCGGCCTCAACATTCCAAGATCGCAGTTCGAACACGAGGGAGATAATAGATAATAGATTTTTTGAAGGTGAAAACTCTCCTCCATTCGCCACTCAAAGTCGTACATCAGCTAGTGACACATTTGGTCTTTACGTGACTAAATTAATTCCCCTCTCTGTCAAAGCCTACGTAACACTGTTGTAGATTCTTTACACCCGGAAGAGCACATTTGAATGTAATACATGACCTGCAGGCAGTCTTAATAAAGTCAAATCAAACTGCCAACATCACGACACCGTAGCTAAGTGAATACGATTGATTATTTATTTATTTATTTATTTATTTATTTATTTATTTATTTATTTATTTATTTATTCGCTAATCCAAGAAGTGACAACGCTTGTTCTGGAAAGGTCTCGTTTGTGTGCGTCATCTGGTCGTAGGCCCATTTATTCGAGTTCTCTCTTGATGTTAACGTATCGGTGAATTCTTGTTTTTGGTTTCGAATCAAAAGTGTTAAAATTGCTTTTTGTCCATCGGGAGTCGTCCATGCATCGTAGGTGACCGTAGAAGGGAGCCCGAAAACTTGATTCATGACGCATCCGGATATTTTATGCGATAGTATTGAATGATATTTGAAACTCATTCGATTATTTAAAAGTATTCAATTATTCCATCACTACTGTGTAGTAGTAATCGGCGCCTGGAGTATTGTGGCGTTGTAGATGTGAAGTGTGTTGGCTGTCTCCTTGGACAGCCCTCAAGGGGGCTGAAGCGAGACGGTTGTGGAAGCCCGCCAAGCCGTAGCGGAAGTGAAGTAAGTGAGCTGGTAGTCTCCAACACGTCGTGAATGGGTGGAGCGAGAGAAGGGGCAGAAAATAACCATGTCGGGATTCGATATCTGACGAGGTACTTACTCGCTGGATGGCCACCACTCTTACAGTCTTGTTATGGGGCTCAAAAGAAACGAGGTGGATGTTCACGTGAAATGTTTGGTATAATTTAGATTTGTATTTATCCCAATAATAATGGATATTAATATCCACAACCTGTTTCCAGTCATTCCACAGCGTCAGGAATGGAATGAATGAAACCCCCATCTAGCGACGAGGACAGGAATTGTTCCGGCTGCCGCAGCCTCTCTCACTCCTCTGTGGCAATGATTAATGACTGACAGATGAAAATAAATGAAATGACATTGGAGAATGCTGCTGGAATTAAGGATGACAGGGAAAACTGGAGTACCCGAAGAAAAACCTGTCTTACTTCCGCTTTTTCCAGCAGAAATCTCGCATGGAATGACCTGAATTTGAACCGGAGCCCAGCGGTGAGAGGCCGGCGCGCTGTCGCCTGAGCTACGGAGTATCCGCGGCAATAATAATAATAATAATAATAATAATAATAATAATAATAATAATAATAATAATAATAATAATAATAATGCCGAACTGAGGGTGGGAGGCATCTGCAATGTGTAGGTAACTGCGTGTTATTGTGGTGGAGGATAGTGTTATGTGTGGTGTGTGTTAGTTGCAGGAATGTTGGGGACAGCACAAACACCCAGCCCCCGGGCCATTGGAATTAACCAACGAAGGTTAAATTTCCCTACCCGGCCGGGAATCGAACCCGGGACCCTCTGAACCGAAGGCCAGTACGGTGACCATTCAGCCAACGAGTCGGACAGTAATAATAATAATAATAATAATAATATAATTTCGTGTGGCTATTTGTAGCCGAGTGCAGCCCTTGTAAGGCAGACCCTCCCATGAGCTTGGGCGGCATCTGCCATGTGTAGGTAACTGCGTGTTATTGTGGTGGAGAATAGTGTTATGTGTGATGTGTGAGTTGAAGGGATGTTGGGGACAACACAAACACCCAGCCCCCGAGCCATTGGAATTAACCACTGAAAGTTAAAATCCCAGACCCAGCCCGGGAATCGAACCCGGGACCCTCTGAACCGAAGGCCAGTACGGTGACCATTCAGCCAACGAGTCGGACAGTAATAATAATAATAATAATAATAATAATAATAATAATAATAATAATAATAATAATAATGCCGAACTGAGTGCCTCAGACGGTTGAGGCGCTGGCCTTTTGACCCCAACTTGGCAGGTTCGGTCCTGGCTCAGTCCGGTAGTATTTGAAGGTGCTCCAGTAAGTCAGCCGCGTGTCCGTAGATTTACTAGGACGTAAAAAATTCAGCGGGACTAAATTCCGGTACCTCGGCGTATGGAAACCGTAAACGTAGTTAGTGGGATTAAAGCAAATAACATTATTATTATTATTATTATTATTATTATTATTACCATATCCATTGTCATTACATCGTTAGAAATTGTTTATAACCATCGTCATCTTGGTCTCCCTCTACTTCTCTTACCTTCAGTGACGGAGTCTTTTTGCAAATTCCTTTACGTCGCACCGACACAGACCGGTCTTATGGCGACGATGGGACAGGAAAGGGCTAGAACTGGAAAGGAAGCGGCCATGGCCTGAATTAAGGTTCATCCCCAGCATTTGCCTGGTGTGAAAATGGGAAACTACTGAAAACTATCAGCAGGCTTGCAGGCATTGGGGTTGAATCGATTGTCCCCCGAATCCAAGGTGTGAATGACTCAAACTGCACAGCCTCTTGCTCGGTTGACCTATTCTCATCCATTCGCCTCGCATGACCCGACGATTGAAGTCACCGGGCGAGTTGGCCGTGCGCGTAGAGGCGCGCGGCTGTGAGCTTGCATCCGGGAGATAGTAGGTTCGAATCCCACTATCGGCAGCCCTGAAAATGGTTTTCCGTGGTTTCCCATTTTCACACCAGGCAAATGCTGGGGCTGTACCTTAGTTAAGGCCACGGCCGCTTCCTTCCAACTCCTAGGCCTTTCCCATCCCATCGTCGCCATAAGACCTATCTGTGTCGGTGCGACGTAAAGCCCCTAGCAAAAAAAAAAACGATTGAAGTCGATTTATACTCACAGCTTCTTCATTCCTTACTTATCTTTTATCTCGTCGTTACGAACGTTCTCCTGCCTTTGATCTCACCTATTCGGCCCAGCGATCATTCTCATTCTCTTCACTTCTTACTTCCACTAATGAATAAGATATACTGAATCTAAACAGCAACATCCACAGTATTCGCTGCTTGTCTTAAGAGGTGATTAGGAGGGGAACCTGGAGCTTTCAATTCGAGGGCGTAGGTGGGAACTATGATATCAACGTATTTGAGCACCTTTAAGTACTATTGGACTGAGCTAGGACCGAACCTGCTAACTTCGGATCAGAAAGCTTACATATGAGCCCCTCGACCTGGAGATCCTGTACCCAGTAAGCTGTAACACTACTTACTGACCATCCTGTATCCATTCCCTCATTCAACTCCTGGCCAGTCACACATCGAGAGATCTTTCTAAGAAGTCACATTCCAGGAAACTCGGATTCCAGTTTTTTTTTTTTTAAATCCTCTACACAAGAGATTCTTCCTTTTGGTTTCTTTCTCTTATTCACGATCAAGATGGAGGCTCTGGTGCAAGGCGATCCGACATCCCGCTCAAGGTCCAACATTTCCCCATTAGCCAGATACGTCCTATCCAAAATATCTCGTTTTGTAGATTATTATTTTTTTTCCCCGCATAAAACACATGCTAAATGTTGAGAGGGAAAACATACCCCGCACCTTCGGTTCTTCACCTCGACCATATTCCAGAACTGCCAACTCGCCCGATTTAAACGGGAGACTTCCTACATTTGGTTCTTCCTCCCTCTCTACTGATCTCAGAGACTTATATCCCGATTTTGAGAACAGATTTAGTGTTCCTGTATTTTTTGAAAATCCCAGGCTTTTTCTCGTTCTTTAAGTAGGTGGAGAGAATTGGCAAGACAGATGCATCAGCTGGCGGTGTTCTTAAATATGACAGAATATCTAACGTAATGCTTTTTATTTTATCATTTCAACATAGCAGTGCCGATTCAGATTAAAGCTTCCCGAAAAAACTAAAGAATTTTGGAAATAATAAAACCTTAGAACCCATTCAACAAGGCCAGTGCTGTGAGCACAAATCCAGTTTAGAAATGTATGAAGACGCCCAAGGCAGTTACAACGAAGAGTCGTGTTCTGAAGCTGAAATACATGCAGTAATTCAGTATTTATAAATCTTGTTTTCTTTATTTTTCTACCGCTTTTCCCATACCTGTAGGGTCGCGGGCGTGAACTGTGTTGCAGATGTGGACTTGGCCCTGTTGTACGACCGGATGCCCTTCATGACGACAGCCCTATATGCAGGGATGTAATCACTATTGCGTGTTTCTGTGGTGGTTGGTAGTGTAGTGTGTTGTCTGAAAATGAAGAGGAGAGAGTTGGGACTGACACAAACACCCAGTCCCCGAGCCAGAAGAATTAATCAGAAGCGATTAAAATCCCCGACCCGGCCGGGAATCAAACCGGGGACTCTCTGAACCGAAGGCCTCAACGCTGACCATTCAGCCAATGAATCGGGCATTTCAGTATAAATAAAATGAAAAAATCCACAGCCTGATTCCAGTCAGGAATGCAATGAATGAAGCCCCCATCCAGCGACGAGGATAGGAATTGTGCCGACTGCCGAAGCCTGTCATACTCCTCTGGGGCCATGATTAACGAATGACAGATGAAATGAAGTGATATTGGAGAGTGTTTCTGGAATGAATTATGACGGAGAAACCAGAGTACCAGGAGAAAAGCCTGTTCCGTCATAGCTTTGTCCAGCACAAGTCTCACATAGAGTGACCGGGATTTGAACCACGGAGCCCAGCGGTGAGAGGCCGGCGCGCTGGCCCCTGAGCCACGGAGGCTCTACATAAATAAATTAATTAATTAATTAATTAATTAATTAATTAAATAAATAAATAAATAAATAAATAAATAAATAAATAAATAAATAAGAACACTAAGAGAAATGGCAGAAAGGTAATGTCATCAATGATGTGTCGTATCATGTCAGATATGCCGCAAAAAAATCTCTTGATATTCAATTTTCATGGTTAAACAGTACATATAGAAGTTATAGAAGTAGCTTTATTTTTTGCTGATCTATGCGAGAAATATGAGGAAATGATGAAAAATAGTTTTCTATCCATCTTTCTTCTCGTATTCTAAATATGAAGACATTTTTTACACTACATCGAAAAGCAATTTAAGAAACAAGATTTCCACTTCCGGAGTCGCATATGGCCCTGAGGTTCACTCAGCCTACACCAAAAATGAGTACCAGGTTATTTCCTGGGGGCAAAGGCGGCCGGGCGTAGAGCTAACCACTCTACCCCATCACGTGCCGAGGTTAACAATTTATTTATTGTCTTGTTTTATATGGCGGGACTCAGGCTATTCTGTCCGTCCATACATACACCTACATGAAGAGTTAAATATACACTAAATTATCTACAGTTTAATATCTTAAGGTATCAATTAAATGTTTTAATTAACCTAATAACTTAGCTATGAACTAATCCTACTATGTTATAAGAAATGATTATTATTTATAAACCAGGTTTGGCAGAGTTTCATAAAGCGGAGGTGGTTTAACAATGGTGGAAGCCTTTACCTTCCACTCCTCCAAGGGCCTTCATGGCCTGAACGGAGGTGACTTTGCTTTTTTTTTTTACACTGAAAACCATATAATCGTGGATATGTTTTTGGGTTGAGAAGACGAGATAACGAGTTCATGTTCACCATTTCGATGTAGCGGTGAAAATGTAAGAGTGCGAAGTGGGGGTGTCTAGAATAGAACACAGGAGTGTGTAGAAGTTCAGTTCAGTATTTTTTGTGAAGGAAAAATACAATAATGATGGAATGAAACAAGAATTTATTTAAACATTTATGTATAGACATAGATTTGAGTAGATTAGTAATAGTGAGTAATGGGCGTCTATAGGTAAAGTACGAAACGCACTGTTGTGTTCTTAAGTGGCGACAGAACACGTACTTCTCCTCGTAGTGGAAGTGGTCGTTGTTAAATTCACTCATCCTCTGGAATAAACCTCTTAAGCCATTTTATTTGCAGTAACCTACTAAAGTCAGTGCTCTCTATCTATCAACACTAACCTGATAAGGCATTTCTTCATAATATTGAAGAAATAATCCAATTTTACCTTCAGATTATTCCAGAATACAAAATAGTCCTTGTAAGAATCAGATGAGTTGAGTTACCTTGTTAATATTCTGTCAGTTTTGTCTTAAGTGGAACACATTTTCTGCGGGTATTGAGCACCTGGACATTATCCTGTGAGTTATTGGCAGCTTTCTTTGTTAAAGAGAACTGTTACATCTTACTAGATAACAGTACACAAATGTGACTTGCGCACTTTTGTTTTTACTCGTCCACATCAGAAAATAATGCCTGGTCAGTGTAAGGGAAGTCTCTTCCATTCACGATTCAAGAACATACTTCATACATTTTTGAATTAAACAAAATCGAACCAAAACAATTATTTAAAATACACGGTTACAGCCTTTCACGCAAGCAACACATTGTTGGAAACATCTTAGAGATATGAGGTATGAATTCTAGGTATTTAAAATATAATAAAGTATGAGAATATATTTTTTATTTTTTCTTAAAAATGACAATCCTTTTCTTAATCATTGTTATTCGGTCGATATGATTAGCAGTTTGCCTAATGTGAGTCAATGCATTGTTTCACTTAAACACCACTACGAGCGCTAATGTGAGTCAATGTATTGTTCCACTTAAGCACCACTACGAGCGCTAATGTGAGTCAGTGCATTGTTTCACTTAAACACCACTACGAGCGCTAATGTGAGTCAATGCATTGTTTCACTTAAGCACCACTTCGAGCGCTAATGTGAGTCAATGCATTGTTTCACTTAAACACCACTACGAGCGCTAATGTGAGTCAATGCATTGTTTCACTTAAGCACCACTTCGAGCGCTAATGTGAGTCAATGCATTGTTTCACTTAAACACCACTACGAGCGCTAATGTGAGTCAGTGCATTGTTTCACTTAAGCACGACTTCGAGCGCTAATGTGAGTCAGTGCATTGTTTCACTTAAACACCACTACGATCGCTAATGTGAGTCAGTGCATTGTTTCACTTAAACACCACTACGAGCGCTAATGTGAGTCAGTGCATTGTTTCACTTAAACACCACTACGATCGCTAATGTGAGTCAATGCAGAGATTCACTTAAACACCACTACGAGCGCTAATGTGAGTCAGTGCATTGTTTCACTTAAGCACCACTTCGAGCGCTAATGTGAGTCAGTGGATTGTTTCACTTAAACACCACTACGAGCGCTAATGTGAGTCATTGCATTGTTTCACTTAAACACCACTACGAGCGCTAATGTGAGTCAGTGCATTGTTTCACTTAAGCACCACTACGAGCGCTAATTTGAGTCAATGCAGAGATTCACTTAAGCCGTTATAACTACATTCAGTGCGGACATTTTTCAAGAAATCAAAAAATGCCTGGGGATATTGAACCAAGGAACACATCACAGAAAGAATTATGTAAATACGTTACTTTGGCTAGGATTTGAATCAAAAAAGAAAACGAGTAAAGAAACAAGTGATTTTAGGCTGTTTTTCCGGAACTGCATTTAGGCCGGAATTGATTTTCGATTTTTTTTTTAAAGTTTCATAGAGATATGCAAGACACAATTTGAAGCCTTTACTGGCCCTTTAGCCCTCAACTTTCAGCACAATTGAGGAAATTGCTTAATTTTACGCTTTTCATAGTATGGCGACCTCTACTTTGCTAAGACATGTTTTCAACATTAAAAAATGTTTCATATGACGCAAAAAGGTTTGACAACATTTGGTGAATTGGTGATTTCGTATTGTTTAAAAATATTCCTAACCTAACCCCATGGTACTTCAGCCCTGAAGGGCCTTGGCCTACCAAGCGACCGCTGCTCAGCCCGAAGACCTGCAGATTACGAGGTGTTGTGTGGTCAGCACGAAGAATCCTCTCGACCGTTATACTTGGCTTTCTAGACCGGGGCCGCTATCTCACCGTCACACAGCTCCTCGATTCTAGGCGAGTGGACCTCGAATCAGCCCTCAGATCAAGGTAAAAATCCCTGACGTGGCCGGGAATCGAACCCGGGGCTTGCGGGTAAGAGGCAGGCACGCTACCCCTACACCACGGGGCCGCCTGAATGCTTCCCCTGAGAACTTACATTTTTTGACTTATGTTTTGTTATTCCACGGGATGAATGAATTTGAGGAGAGAAATTCTTGACCAGGTGTTGACTTCAAATCACCATCATGTACGATGGTACTGGGTTCTCACGAAGATCGCGTTCTTGCAGCGACTTCTAGATGGCGCTACTCGCCTAGTATACAGTACATAAACCAGAGGTGCTCACGCTGAGCATTTCGTCCTGCGGGCGCACAGCACTGCCAGCGGGCAGGCGATGAGCGTGTGCTATTCAGCCACAGTGACGTCGTGCTTACGTCACTGGCCATCAAGGTTGGGCCAAGTTCTCCCAGTCACTCTCGATCTCTGCGGCGGTACCCGAGTTCGAAATGGAGGCAGATTAGAAATCCTTTCAACTTACGTTGTGAGATATGTTATTTCTGTTCAATGAAGTTTATGCATTTTGGCCGGATACAGTTTTCTCTATTACATTTCAAGTGGTGCTTTAGAAACATTTCTAAACAATACGGAGTTACGGTGGATAACATGTAGCTTGTGGTTTCTTGGGCTTAAATTATCTGATAAACTCACCAAAAATCCAATCACGCTCACCGGCAATAACATCAGTTAAGTTATTTATTCAAAGGCATAATGTACATTGTTGTTGTACTTTAATCTTGAATAGTAAATATCCATGTCTTCACTCGTAATGAAACTCCCACGCGATTTAGAGGCTGGCTGTTATCATCGAACGCCTGATAAGTTTTACATACTATTTTCAGAAATCCAGTGAACAGTGAATGTCACACAACACTACAGTACTGTACAAAATCAAGCAGTAAAGTTGTTGCTATTTGCTTTACGTCGCACCGACACACATAGGTCTTATGGCGACGATGCGATAGGGAAAGACTAGGAGTGGGAAGGAAGCGGCCGTGGCCTTAATTAAGGTACACCCCAAGCATTTGTCTGGTGTGAATATGGGAAACCACGGAAAACTATCTTCAGGGCTGCCGACAGTGGGATTCGAACCCACTATCTCCCGCATGCAAGCTAACAGCTGTGCGAACCTGACCGCACGGCCAACTCGCCCGGTGTAAAGTTGTTGAATTACGTAAATATATTACGTTTTGCTGAATGAATAAGATAAATTTTACTGTTTTAATGGAGATACTGTCATTCCCATCCAAGAAATTGTAAATCGCAGCTTGTACGCTTAAACCATGTGAAAATGAAAACCTACAACCTCTTTTCCAGTCACTGACCGGGACAGGGATGGAATGAATGAAGCAGATATAGGCTATTAGTAAGATGGGGTCGCCAATGACTGATAGATGCTATGAAATGAGAATGGAGAGTGTTGCTGGAATGAAAGATGACAGGGAAAACCGGAGAAAAACCTGTCCCGCCTCCGCTTTGTCCAGCACAAATCTCACATGGAGAGACCGGGATTTGAACCCCAGTATCCAGTGGTGAGAAGCCGACGCGCTGCCGTCTGAGCCACTGAGGTTCCCGCTTAAACCATGTATCTTTGTAAATTGTAGCACAAAAATTATAACGTGTCAGTTTTCTTTGAATGTATAAATATAGGAAAATAAAACTGAGAAGCAGAGTATAAATCAAGTATCCTGAAAAGGACGGTTTTGTTGCGATTATAGCGGTTTTTTAAAAATACTGTACCCCAGTGAGCATTTCGCTGAGTAGTGGAGGAGATCTCCGTAGTCACAATCTAACGTCATTGCTCCTTTTCCTGCAAAGTGTGTTCGCTTTTTAGCTTCACTGTGACGTAAGCTTGCTACGTAAGCTGCCCGCATTTACGTCACGCCAGCCCGGCCCGCACTGGGCGCCCAGCTGAGCACCTCTGACATAGACGAACAGTGGTTGCCATGGTTACCATTTAGTCTGGAAATTGATGACGCTAAGTTCATATAGACCCCCAGGTATGGAGAGGGTAACACCTTGTGTCGGCACATAGCCTACTCCGTCTGAATAACATGAAGGAATCTGCTGAACCTTTAATGTCTCAATCCGGAGAACGGATCACCGTCTACAGATCATAAACTTGATGGTTCGGTGAGCGATATCATGATGTGTATTTCTTTGTATTTATTTCCATATTTTAATTATCAGTCAAAAACCTCATGCGTACGAACAGGTATACATTTTTAGAACCACCCATCTAGGGAAATTATATCAGTGCCGAAGGACCGTAACAAATAGAGCTTGTATTTTAAGAAGCGAAGATAGAATAATGGCAGGTAAGAAGCTGTATCTCTCTATCTAAAGAAAGAAGGAGAATTCTAGGCAACTAATCCTTGACCTTCTTCACCCTGTCTATGAATAATGAAGCAACTTTTAGCTTGCGAGTCAAGAGATTTAAGTGGAGGGTCTCCGGGAAGGGCTTAAGGGCTAGTCTGTAAAGGGAAGACATGCTACAGGGAGATTTTCTTGCTCCTTAATCCTATCCTAATGAACCTGGAAATCCCAGAGGTAGACGGTTGGTGGGAGTTGGAGGAGGGGGTGGGGAGGGGGAGGTTGGTGAAGGGAGGGTAACCAGAAGGTGGGCTAGCAAGAAGTAGTCGAAGTCTTCCTCCTTTTTTATATTGTGTCTTCTTGTTTCTTACATAGCTTCACAGGGGTAGGCCAGCATGGATAAGCTTCCAATAAATACACGTCTTGCTGAAGCTAAACATGAGTGTAGGTGTGCAGACTAGAATTTATGTTTTACCCTTAAATGGAGCACCAAAATTTATTATTATTATTTTTTTTTACTATTTGCAGTACGTCGCAGCGATCCAGACAGGTCTAACGGCGACGACGGGATAGGAAAAGGCTAGGAGTGGGAAGGAAGTGGCCGCGGTATTAATAAAGATACACCCCAAACATTTGCCTGGTGTGAAAATGGGGAAACCAGAGAAAAACCATCTTCAGGGCTGCCGACAGTGGGGTTCGAACCCACTATCTCTCGAACGCAAGCTCACAGCTGCGCGACCCTAACCCACGGACAACTCACTCTGTCACCTTAATTTTCATGACGGCATGATACACGAAGATCCTGAGAATATTCCCTGTGGTTGGGGGACGCAGATGAAGAATACACGGATAGTATCCCCCGTCTGTCTTAAGAGGCGACTAAAAGGGGGACCAAGGTATGATGGATTTTGAACTATGAGATTACCTGTGTTTAGTTCGGCTCCATAGCTAAATGGTTAGCGTGTTGGCCTTTGGTCACTGGTGTCCCGTGTTCGATTCCCGGTAGGGTAGGCAAATTTAACCTAATTGGTTAATTCCGCTGGCATGGGGCTGGTTGTATGTGTCGTCTTCATCACAACGCGCAGGTCACCGACGGGCGTCGAATCCAAAAACCTGCATCTGTCGAGCCGAACTTTTCTTCGGACACACCCGGTACTAAAAGCCATACGCCATTTTTTCACCTGTGATTAGTACCACTGTATGAGCCACACTGTGGGTCTACGTTATTTGTGATTAGTACCGTTACGTAACGAACACCATGGTTCTACTTTACCAACGATTGGTACCATTATATGGGGTCGGTGCTCTGAATTTTGGACCCCTTTAGACAACAAGCATCATCATTTTAGGATTTTGCTTTGGAAGCAGTCCCTTGTACAGTTTATACCATTGTTTGAAGATATTTCATCGGAAGGTGGGGGCGTTGTGTGTCGGATCCACTGATTGTTTTAAGGTGATAACTGATCATCATTGTTTATCTTCGTTTCTTTCTCAATTCTATTCACTGGATGGATTTTGGAATTATTTTAACTTTCAGTATTATGCTTTGTATCCGATGACTATTTTCAATTCATATATTCATTCTTCATCATCATGTTTTAAATTCTAGTCAGTGGATGAATTTTGGAATTTTAATTTTCATTACATTTCGTCTCATCTCGTACCATTAGGGGCTGATGACCTAGATGCTAGGCCCCTTTAAACAACAAGCATCCTTGTCATGAGCAAAGTCCTGAGACCCCTAACATAAAATAAAAGATTTTGGGGGGCAAGGGCAACCACAGTTGTTTTTCAAAGTTTTGTTAGTATAGAATAGAATTGCTTAATTCATTTCTGAGAAAATAATTATGTTTATTTCAAACACAATTCTATACTACTGCGAATAAATTCACGCCCACGACGTGGAAAGTGCGTCTTTCAAAGCTGACCGATGAAAACGATTGTTCGTCCATTTCTAGGATCGTAGTATGTAAGTGCAAATGGTTTCTAGAGGACCCGCTGCAATCGCTGTTGACGATTAAGATGCCAGATACCATACCACCTGGACTACATTATATATATAAAACATACGCTAACCCAAAACTCTATCCACTGCACCAACGGTACAGCACGACTAATATGTGCTGACAGAGGTACCCTACATGTGGTTACAGTGTTGTCAGATTGCCACTCTTCAACGTTCTTTTTCTGCCGGATATACTCGCAGGGCGAACTTTTGTTAGATATGTATTTTTTATTGGTGGCATGTGAGGAGTCGCGCTGCGACGCCCGAGGACGCGAATTTCGGTTCATCCTGTATAGTGTTCAGATGTTTAGGCAGTAATAGGTTAGAATGCAAACTAATTTGGCCAGCAGAAAGTGTCATATAGCCCGCTCTTCAGTAATATAGCGAGAGTAACATAATTTGCAGGTGTTCTAATAGTCCTTACCCTTAAAGTTTATGCAAATCTCATAGCAGAACTCTTGTGCAGTATAGAGTGGACGAGTTACTCGCATTACTCTGTCAAACATAATACTAGCCACTCAACAGTGACCTCTATGTCTCTAAGCCAGTGAGCCCACTAAAGTCTTTATGGACCCAGACATTATTTAATTCCGGATATTTCACGTTTCCTGTTTCCTGCGGAGCCCATTGTTGCCAAGCGATGTGGAACCTAGAGGGAGCTGCGTTCAAGACCGAGCTGTCACATCACACACTCATCTCACATTTGTCTTCAGGTATCTACAGGCGTATCTGACACGACTGACCGCATTCCGCTGTTCAGATGTCAGCAACTGTCCCGTTTTTTCTGCATCTAAATCTTCTCTCCTTTGTTTAATCCCTTGCGTTTGCCACTGAACTCGCAACTTCAGATTCTCGGAGTAGATGCGATTTTTCCAGTAACAAATACTTCGCTTCTCTTTGTGAAAGGAATGCAAATGTGTTGGGTGGAAGAATTAGGGTCAGATTTTTCACACCGCTATGATACCTCATCACCTCATCTGGCCTGGTAAAATGTTGAGCCTGGGGATCAGCAGATACTTCCTTCAGTATTACATACTCACAAGCCTCCCTGCTGTCTCTTTCTCTTCTTAGAAATAACAGCATGTCGGAGACGATGCAGACTGTGCTGATCACCACGCGGGGGAAGCGAATATTTACCAATGTCCCTTGGTTAAAGTTCGAAATCTATGCATATCATAAATTTCGGACTATTACCACACGGCGATGGTAAATGTTCGGTGTCACCGCTAAATTCTAGGATTTACCAATCTTACTTTTACAGTAACAGATACTATTTTATTCGATTTATCGAAATTCTTTATCTTCTCTGTGATTGGAGTTAAAGGATGCATTATCTGTAGTCCTTACAATTCGTAAGAAGCTACTAAGAGGGTAACAAACAAAGAATCTGTGTATTTCCGTGTAGCTTGTAGTTTGTTTGTTATAATACGAATAGATTCTGCTCTCTGACTTTCCCATACTTAACAATAATAACCTGGTAATATGCAGTGCAAACATCTTGCAATAATTTGTCCATTAGTCTACCAACACTCTACGTTCCAGATGCAGAGAGAGAGAGAGAGAGAGAGAGCTCTGTGGTACAATATTAACTTCCGAATCTCTTAAAAACAGCAATTGCGACCGGAAAAATTCCGATCCACTTGTAAAAGATTAAATCATAAGAGTCAGAAGAGAATGTTTATTCGATGTACCTATTTGAAGATCATCCGCTATAAATAAAGAACTAGTCTTTGGAATTCTTTTGTTTTTAAATACGAGCTCTGGAAAATCACGCTCGTTTTATCCGCCTACTCCAGGAGTAACATCTGAACTCGCAACATTTTATCCCCGGTGATCCGGGTAAGTGTAGGAGGTGAGTGATGCAAGAGTATTGAACTGTTTGAGCTTGAAAAGTCTTTCAGATTTGCTTTATACTACCATTTTAATGTTGAAAGCATTCCTTAGTGGACAACGTACAACGAACAACGTCAAATTAAGCAATTTCCCGAATTATGCTGCAAGTTGAAGGGTTAAAGGGCCCGAAAAGATTTCAGTTTGTGAGCCTTGGAGAGCTCTATCAAACCAAAGAAGAAAAACACAAATTTCCAAAAATATTCGACCTAAACACAGTTCCGAAAAAACAGCGTAAAATCGCGTGTTTCTTTACTCGTTTTCTTTTTTATTCAAATCCTAACCAAATTATCTTATTCACATAATTCTTTGTGAAATATGTTCCTTGGTTCAATACCCTCAGACATGTTATGATTATACCTCGGATTTGTAGGTGGTAATAGGTTAGAATGCAAAGTAATTTGGTTTGTAGGAAGTGTTATGCAACCCGTTCTACCAAAATGTAGGAAGAGTAGCATAAATTCAATGAGTTCTATAGGCTGTACCCCTAATATCTATGCAAATCTCATAACATAACCGTTGTACAGTCTAGGGCAGGGATGGCGAACCTATGTCACGCGTGTCACTGGGTGACACGTGAACACGTTTTCAGTGGCAGACCACATGAACATAATGTTTTTATATACGTCTTGTGGTACAGACAATACATATCTCATAGTGTTTCAAGTGTAAGGAATAAATTTCGACAATCTAAATACCAGTTCCATTTGGACGTGTAATATAGCAATACTGCTACACTGATACGTCCGAAAGTCAAGTGAAATAGCGTCGTTTTCTGGTGGACGGACATCGCAAACATGTTTTCGGTGCCGAAAAGAACATTAACTTATCAAAGGCGGTGACCGTATATTTCAAGAACTGTGGACAAGGGAATTCGGACTGGCAGAAAAATGTCTTGCCTGTGTTCGGAAACAATTGTATCCCCCGAATTTAATGTAAAGCGCAGTTTTGGAGACTAATCATTCAAATGTTTATTCCATATCAAATGAATGAATGAAGAAGAGAGTTCGTTTCACACATAACAAACTATTTTGTATCTTCTTTCCGGCCAAGAAATAATATCAGTGCAGCTGTTTCCATATGTCTCACTGCATAGTACAGCATACATGGGAAACTGATTTCTAATGGTGAGCTCTTGAAAGGAACTTTCTTATTGACGTCCGACACATTATTTGAAAACTACCCTAACAGCTAATATTTAACAGAATTAAAGGAATGCCAGCCAGCTGAAATGCTGTCAAGGATATCGTAATAAAATGAGAGACGTTTCGGAGCAATTGAAAGCTAATTTGGATAACTCCCACATGTATGCAGCATGTTTTGATGAAAGCATGAATGTGATCGTACAGGCAAGGATAGCAGTTTCTTCTGGTTTCCTTGCGGAAATGTGATGAGGTAGAAATTAGTTAAATTGTTGAGCATACGAACTACGACAACATAGGGGGGGGGGGGGTAGATTGTAGATTTTCCTTAACGCAAAATAACAAGTGGCACGCACGGTCAACAGTTGAGAATAATAAACCAGACTTAAAATGACACGCTAGTTGGAAAAGGTCCGCCATCCCTGGTCTAGGGTATACTTGTTACTGGCTTAAGTAAGTTTGCATTCTAACCTATCAGCACCTAATAATCCGGACTCTAGTTATGATTTTTGAAAAATGTCCACACCGAATGTAGTTATAAGGGCTTAAGTGAAACTCTGCATTGACGCACATTAGCGCTTGTAGTGGTAGAAAAAGGTAAACCGCTAATCTAATCAACCGGATAACGATGATTAAGAAAAGGATTATACATTTTAGGAATGAATACAGAATATATTCTTATACTTTATCATAGTTTATTTACCTAGAATTCGTAGCTCATATCCCTAGGATGGTTTCAACACTGAGTTGCATGCCTGTGGGTTTTTTTCAATGAATACTTCCCTGGACGAGAATACTGAACATGTCATCTGTCCTGTGTGTTGGATGAGTATTATCCCACGATGATAGTGTAATAAGTGAAATTGAATCAACAAGGTTAATGCAGTGAGCTCGCGTTTGCAATCAGCAGTATTCGGTAAGAGAGAAAAGTTAGCTCGAGAAGAAATGAACTTTACATTGGTCTTTTCACGTAAATATGTCTTATCGCTGCGGATCATCTGAAAATATTTGCGTTACGGAAGTGTGACCTAGCAACCGAGCAGGCAGTGATGTAAGGTATGGATAGATGGCCAGACAGTGTTACCTAGCAACCGTACTGGCTATGTCTTAAGGCTGGCGCTCCTCTGAAAGTAGCAGCAGTTGATGACGTGTCATGACCGAGAGACATATTTATGATCATTTGATTTTGCCGAAGGGAAAAATGGTTTAATTTTTTTCAAACCAACCGTACTGTATGGGAGTTCAAACTGGGCGGATGCTAATTTCGAGATAACGTGCTTGAAATTTCGGAGAACAATATTGCTGGTACAAACCGGCGGGAACAGTGACAGGAAGGGTACTTTACTCGAAATGAGAAGATAAATTCTAACTTAAAAAGGTTTGCCACCTCGGTTATGTAGACGAAAGATATGCACGAAATGTCACTGTAATATTTGTCCCAATTGGAATATAATAATTCATTTTACTGCGGTAAATGAAGAAATAGTACGAAATATTTTACTTGCAGGGAATAATATGGACGCATACTTTACTACCTTACAACTGTTTTTTTCTGCTACGTCGCAGCGCTTCCATATGTGTGTTGTTTATCTAACACTTTCGTATGTTATGTCTTTGCTCACTGAAGTTGTTTGAATTAATTAGGTGTCGTTTTCTTCATGTTGCTCATTCGTTTTGTGCTCTAACTCATTCATTAAATGATATATTTATTGGTCCAGGGATCATGCTATTTTGCTGTTTGAACTGCACGCGTTACTCATATGGACAAAGATAATGACAATTCACAGACAAAGCACTCCCATTCGTCGGTGCTAACCCTCGACCTCAAAAAAGAAACAAAAGACGGCACGAGCAGCGGAATACAACATAAAGGAGTCCTGTCTACGGCCCGTAAGTACGTATACATATTTCTCTAGTAACGACGGTATTTCTTAATTTACCGCGGATTTTTCTCTCTATTGGTGTAAAAGCAATTATTATGTTCTATTCGGGACAAATTTTACAGTGACAATTCATGGATACCTTGGTCTACATAACCTTGCCACCTTTTTCATGTTAGAGGGATCGTCCTGTATTTCGGGTAATGACGTGTGCCTCATTATTCGCCGTTATCCTGTTTTTTTAAAATTTGCTTTACGTCGCACTGACACAGATAGGTCTTATGGCGACGATGGGGCAGGAAAGGGCTAGGAGTGGTAAGGAAAGTGACTGTGGCCTTAATTAATATACACCCCCGACATTTGCCGGGTGTGCAAATGGGAAATCATGGAGGAATCATCCTCAGGGCCGCCGACGGAGGGGTTCGAACTCACCATCTCCCGAATGCAAGCTGATAGCTACGTGACCGAAATCAAGCGGGCACTTGTTCGCTTTACCCTTTATTAGAACAACTAATGATGTCAGAAGTAAGGAGGACATAAAAACTAGACTAGCACAAGCAAGAAAGACCTGTCTTATTAAAAGAATTTCGCTCGCTTCGAACATTGATATAAGAATTAGAAAGATGTTTTGAAGGCTTTCGTTTGGAGCGTGGCATTGTAAGTGAAACATGGATGGTAAGTAGCTCAGAAAGTGAGAGAGCCGGCCTGATTGGCTCAGATGGTTGAGGCGTTGGCCTTGACCCCGACTTGGCAAGTTCGATCCTGGCTCAGTCCGGTGATTTTGAAGGTGCCCAAATACGACAGCCTCGTGTCGGTAGATTTACTGGCACGTAAAATAACTCGTATGGGACTAAATTTCGGCACCTCGGCGCCTCCTAAAACTGTAAAAGTAGTTAATGGACGTTAAGACAATATTATTTAGAACGTAAGAGAATAGAAGCATTTGAAATGTGGTGTTAGAGAAGAATGCTGAAGGTAAGATGAATAGAACGAATCACGAAGGAAGAGATACTGAATGTAATTGGTGAGAGGAGAAATATTTGGCGGAACTGGACTAGAAGAAGCGATTGGATGATGGATCACATCTTAAGACACCCAGGATTTGCTCAGTTAGTTTTTGAGGTGAAGTGTAGACGTTAAGAACTGTAGGAGTAGGCCAAGGTATGAATATGAAAAGCAGATTAGAGTAGATATAATAGTTCCGTATAAATGAAAAGGTTAGCACAGGATAGGGTGGCATAGAGAGTTGCAGCATACCAGTGTATGGAATGATGACACAAACAACATCATCTTTTATTTTTCAGTGACAACATTGGGTGTCGGAATTCCGTTCGGAATGTGACTTCAATAAAATCGTGTTCACAGATGAGTGTGCAATTTATCGAAGTTTAACATATCGAAACGTATTTTGGGCTAAGGGCGGTCCCCACTTCATGCCGGCCCTGTGGTGTAGAGGTAACGTGCCTCCCTCTTACCCGGAGGCCTCGGATTCGATTACCTGGATCTGAGGACTGGCTGGAGGTCCACTCAGCCTACGTGACTACAATGAGGAGTTAACCGATGGTGAGCTAGCGGCCCCGGTCTAGAAAGCCAAGAATAACGGCCGAGAGGATTCGTCGTGCTGACCACACAACACCTCGTAATCTGCAGGGCTTCGTGCTGAGCAGCGGTCGCTTGGTAGGCCAAGGCCCTTCAGGGCTGTATTGCCATGGGGTTTTCGACCCCCATTTCTGACGGGAGCTGAAGGTGAATCCTCCACATACTACGATCTCGGCCATCATGGTTGCGAGCCGCATTTTTAGGACCATATTTTTCAATGATCCTCTTAACGGGCAGTCTTAACCCAATATTGCTCTTTGCGCATCTTACGGAAGCTGGAACAGCAGAGATCGTATTCCTGCAATAATAATAATAATAATAATAATAATAATAATAATAATAATAATAATAATAATAATAATAATAATAATAATAATAATAATAATAATAATAATAATTTCCAGTCAGGTGAATTGGGCACGGTTCGCAGACAGCACGGGTCACCAGGGAGCATGACTTGTCCAATTTGTGGGTTTTCGGTTAGTAGGAAAATGTCAGACAGTAGCTCTTCCAAACATCGGGCGAACTACGGGCTGCCGTGAGAGAAGAGTCTGGATCTATCTCAAAAGCTTTTTCTCTTTTACAAAACCTCTCATCGAACACGGCGTCATATTTATATCATGGTTGGGCTCACACTGATATTTTGATCACATGATAATGAATACCTCTTGACAAGAATCGCATGTTAAATTTTTGATGTACTTATAAAAATATCCACAGTTCCAGCCTTTCAGGCAAGCAACTCATTGTTGAAAACAGCCAAGGGATATGAGCTACGAATTGTTCAGTGATGTCACTTTATATGTAAAGGGGGGCTTTTGTTGCAGATTTATGGTCAGGAGAAAAATTTTGAAAAAAAAGGTAAAACAAATTTTGTGGAGGGTCGAAACTTCGGCGCCCGTAGCGAAAACATAGTCACCCGGATTACTGCACCCCTGACTTATGGCCCATCCTGTATGTTCTACATTTACTCAAGATTCCTTTAGTTATAGACTTGACTTCCTTGTTTGTTTAAAAATATAATTTTCACCTAACAAGCGAATAAGTACTGGTAGTGTTTCTATCACTTTTTGGAAACAAAACAACGAAATCGCATACTGTGTACCTATAGAGCCAGCCAAGTGTGTGAAACAAAGCCTCATTTCAAATGTACTTGTCCGTTCATTCCCATAATGGGAGATGAACACTTCCTGTTATCGGTGTTTACTGTGTTAAATCCTCCCTGATTGTTCTCTAATCCCATCGCCTTTGATCGTTGTCAACATGGAAAACAATACCCTATTTCCTTCTCTGTTTCAAACATTAAAAAAAAGCATAATAAACCACGCAGTCGAACTTGAACTAACCTATAGGGATGTTGTTTCTATTTGGAAAATAAACACAGTGTTATATCAAACTTGTCAAAAAAAAAAAAACTGGTGCAAGTGTGTTACAAATCTATACCCTATCATCAAATTCGCCGAGAAAGATTTAATCTGGATTTTGTTGCCGTACAGCGTAAGAATAGCTCTTCTGATCGCAACTTTCTATTATAAATAACAGTGGTGTTTCGTTTCGGGATTAATTATTTGTACGTAAAGATCGATGCCACCGTTAGAACAGGGGGAGGGTTACTGTCAAATTTTCCTATTTTACTGGCTATAAGACGCTACGGAATATAAGACGCATATTCATTTCTCAGCGATTGTTAAGAAAAATAACACATTATACCTTAAAACGTCAGACTAAAACTAACTTTGAATATTAGTTTATGTAACCAAATTTCTTTAAAGTACCAGAAAATCCTCATTGAACTTTTTCTTTCATCTTGCCATCGTCTTCTTCCTCCTCATTTATAGTAAAGCTGCGATAAGACACTACCCCATGATTCCCCATCCTTAGTTATTTCTTATGAAAATGAAATGACGTATGGCAGGGCCTCTCAAACGCCCAAAATCTCATGCGTGCAAACTGAGGCGCAGAGTTCCTGTGCACAGTGCATCGGTCCCACTCGGCTCGGCTCGGACCAGCGCTTCGTCTCAGGGCCACTCGGCTAAGCTCGGCTCGGATTTGGAGCGCTACGGAGCAAGTGAGGAAGAGGGAGACAGGCGTGGGGAAAGTGAGAGATAGCGCTAGTGCTCCAAATCGAGGAGTGGGGGTCTGCACTCTGGTCAACGAAGCGAAGTCGTCTTTTGCAACGTGCACAGCGCAGTGCACTGAGTGGCTCTGGCGTATGGCTTTAGCGCTGGGATTGTCCGAGGACAAGTTCGGCTCGCCAGATGCAGGTCTTTTGATTTGACTCCCATAGAAGACCTGCGCATCCTGATGAGGTTGAAATTATGATGAAGACGACACATACACTCAGCCTGGTGCTAGTGGACTTAACCAGTTGTGGTTAATATTCCCGACCCTACTGGGAATCGAACTTGGGACCCGTGTTACCAAATACCAGCAAGCTAACCATTTAGCTACGGAGCTGGACTTTGTTCCTTATAGGAATCCATTGTTAAATACCCTGTTATTTTGCCCTTCGCTCGCTGTTTAGATGCTTTTTTGCCGAGGGAATATTCTTCGGTTAATTTTCAGCAAAGTTTAGAAGAAATGGAACACTCATTTCCTTGTCGCAAGTGTACCTACTGACCTGAAGAACTGCTGCTACCACCAACACGTTTTCATTCCATCCCTCAGGTGGACGACAGGCTTCCTACACGGTAACGCCGTCTCACATGCCGGGGTGATGTTTGTAGAATGTGAGGGGGTTGGTTACTCAGGGCAGCCGATGGTGGGGACCAGATCCTCTCCGTCTCCCGAATACAGATGAGTAGAGCCACGGCAAAGCCGCGCTCACCCCTCCTCTGCTCGGTTGGTTGGTCGGAGTGGTGAGACGTCGAACCACGGAACAGCCATGACTACCTGTAGGTCGAGGCCCACTCTCCATCCACCGACCCCCCGAAGAAAACGTTAAACTTAACCTGGAACTAGAAGCTAGGTGGAGTTTGTTGACATTCAGACGTCTTAATCTCTCCGCAGGGAATCTGCAGCGTATACAGAGTACACAAATGAACTAATATTCTTGGAAACAATATGTTACATGTCGTCTAGCCCGTTCTCCCGTTATGTAGCAAGAGTAACATAAATTCTAGGGGTTCTTATGGGCCGTACCCCTAAAGATTATGCAAGACTCATAACATAACCGTTGTGTAGTGTAGACTATACTTGTTACTCACTTCAGTAAATTTGCATGATATCATCAGTGCAAAAGGAAATGAGAGAAGACACCTTTTCAGTACATCCGTTAGTGGTTTGAATGCACGTTATCTTTCCAATGTATTGCAGCTTGTCTGTGATTATGAGTGTGAAATGAGAAATTTTGCGAAAGCACGATGAAAACACTTAACGAGAAACAGCTCGCTGATTCGTTAGGAATTTCATCGTCTATGTTAAGAAAAATATCAAGAAATCATTCGCAGCCGCGACGTCAAGAGGATGTAATACTACATCTAAAATATGGTGTACGCATTTTGTTTAATTGCTGTATTTCAATAAAATGATACTTCGGCGTAGCTCCTTTACAACGATACAAATACAGATTATTAATAGAGCCCGGATGTTTAGGTTCTCATAGATTAGAATGCATTCTTACTGAAGCGCATAACAAATATACTCCAACCCGGACAACAGTTCTGCTAAAACATTTGCATAAACATTAGGGATCTGGCTTATTAGAACCCCTACTAGTTATGTTACTATTGCTACAGTATGGAACAGCGGGCTAGCGTGACAGTTCCTCCTAGCCAAATTTAGTTTGCATTCTAACGTATTACTGTCAAAACAACCGGGCTCTGTTTATAACACAGCGCATGAGGAAGTAACTGTTTCAGTTTTAATTAATAGACATTAATGACAGGGAGCCAACGGCCGTAGCCATGTTGAAACACCGTATCCCGTGAGATCTCCGAAGTTAAGCAACATTGGGCGTGGTCAATATTTGGATGGATTGCCACGCGCTGTTGGTGGGGGGGGGGGGGTGGTGGTAAGGGTATGGAGGAGCGAAAAGGAACTGGCTCCCCTACCGCATGTAAACTCCGGCTCAGGCACACCTCTGCGGAGGTTCGGACCTGCCTTTGGGCAGAATACATCCTTACCTTTTAATGACAGCGAAAAAGAAGCAAGCATAGCCAGTAAATACGTAACTTTTAAACACACCAGAGGGCTTACTTTTTATACTTTTATCAGTCCGAACTGTTCGTGAAGTGTGAAGGTAAATTGTGTCCCTGCTTAAGAAATATTTGCTATGGAGGGAATCAGAAGATACTAAACGATAAATAACCTCAAAATGGCAGAAAAAGGTATGTTCCCTTTCTGGGACGCGAAGGAGAACTTAAGTTTTGAGAAGGAGTAACTGTTACCTAATAAATCACTATAGTATTCAACAAGTAATACGTTCTTGATGTGATGCATATTAAGTACACAACACACTGTGTATAATCAAAATCAGATACAAATCTCGCTATACAAAGACACGTGAAATGTGAACCTAATACTCGGTATGTAATACTTTCTTCTTCTCCTTTCATTCTCTATGTCTGCTGGCTAAGAGATTTTCAACTTCCCATCCTTGAAAGGGAAGAAGGATCAACGCCGAGTAAAGACGGATTGTCAACTTCTCTTGATATATAAGAAGTCAGAGAAAATTCTTGAAGACGACAGACGATTTCATTGAGGCGACTTAATACACCGCAATCTACACACATACATACATCTGACGTCACATACTGATTTCTCTTTAGAAGTGTATTGCAACGAGGGAAGGATTTATCAAACTTTTATAACCATCTTTAAAAAAAGTAAATCTGGGTGATGTTAGTGGCAGAAGAGGAAGAGGGGAGTGCAAGAAGAGGACGAAAGAGATGAGAGAGAGAAATCTGGCTCATGGCCATTTTTTTTCTTTTTAAAATCTGCTTCTTAGGCTAAAATCCGTCTTTGATGATTCCTTGGAGGAGAATCTAGAGCCGTACCTAGCAAGAAGAGAGGGGAAAGGATAAAAAAAATCCCTGCGTACTCGGAGTAAACAGCCACTTTTGCTGTGAGGCGGCTCAGCCCGATGCGACTTACACAAGGTTTTAGCTTATGCACTTCGTCGCGTCCCGTCGTGTCCCATCGCTTCTTCTCGACGCCACGCTTACGCTACACCACGTCGCTTCGTGTTAACTGAAAAGCGATTCATTTTGATCTAGGATTTTCTCTTTTCTCTGGCCTCATTCTCGCCTTACGTCAAGACTATCACTGCTAACCACGTACCGACGAAGGATTCACAACCACGCCCCGCTAACATACGGGGACAGTCTTAAAGCCTTCTCTTACTCAATCCACTGGCATTTGCTGGTGCTAATACATAGACCTAGGACTTTAAGCAAAATCCTACTTTGTTTCTAAAGAGGTAAGTCAAAACGAAGTTGTAATTACACGTTTTATATAGTTAGACGGTTAAAAACTGTGGTCCTATAGTGTGTAAAAAAATGCCTAAATCGACGTTAGAAACTATATTTGCCTATTCTTATCCCTAACTCGATTAAAAATGATTTTCGTTTATTCCGAGAATCTAAAATATTTGTCAACTCGGTTTCAGTATCTTGAACAGTGAAAATCCTTAGCTTGTTTCCAGTCTTTCGACCGGGTCGGGAATGGAATGAATAAAGCCCCATCTAGCGGCGAGGATAAGTATTTTGCCGGCTGCCGAAGCCTGTCGCACTCCTCTGGTGCAATGATTAATGACTAGAGCCCGGTATTTTATGCATTAATAGGTTAGAATGCAAACTTACTGAAGCGAGAAGCAAGTATAGTCTACTTTCACAACCATTATGCTGTGGGGTTTGCATAAACATTAGGGGTACGGCCCATCAGAACCCCTATAATTCATGTTACTCTTTCTACTTTAGGGAAGAGCGGGTGGCGGACATTTCTTACTAACCAAATTAGTTTGCAATCTAACCTATTACCGCATGAAAATCCGGTTTTTAATGACTGACAGATGAAATGAAATGATAATGGAGAGTGTTGTTGGAATGAAAGATGACAGGGAAAACGGGACTATCCAAGAAAAACGTCGTCCACCTCCACTTTGTCCAGCACACATCTTGCATAGAGTGACCGGGATTTGAACCACGGTACTCAACGGCGAGCCACGGAGACTTCAATATCGTGAGCAGCGTGTTCTTGAAAGACTTTCCAAACGAAATATTAGAAGTCGAAGCTGTAAACCACACTCCCCGCAAGGCCTTCAGAACCTCCTGCGATAAACACGCCAGTGTGTGTGTCACGAGGCGGAGACCTTCTGAAATAAAAAGAAAATCATATCATTCTCTGAGAATATTTCAGTGTATCCGATTGTTCAGTGTGTGCATTATGCCGAAAGTATCAGCTTCCAAGTTGTCACAATTAAACAGTGGTTACAACAGGCGTTTCACCACTTCACATCGAATGGTAACACTATTTTCTGTGACGTTTGCAACAAAGAGATTTTTAAAATATGTATTTCCCCCTAGATAATTACCATGAATTTAGCTAAATCAATCAATCAATCAATCAATCAATCAATCAATCAATCAATCAATCAATCAATCAATCACTACTGATCTGCATTTAGGGCAGTCACCAGGTAGCAGATTCCCTATCTGTTGTTTTCCTAGCCTTTCCTTAAATGATTGCAAAGACATTGGAAACTTATTGAACACCTCCTTTGGTAAGGTATTCCAATCCTTAACGCCCCTTCCTATAAACAAATATTTGCCCCAATTTGTCCTTCATATTATGATCTTTTCTACGTTTAAAGCCACTACTCAAACTTATTCGTCTATTGATGTCAATCCACGCCATCTCTCCACTGTCAGATCGGAAAATACCACTTAGTCGAGGAGCTCGTCTCCGTTCGTATTTTACTTGATGAATTTGATAATGAAGCGAATAAGAGTAGGACGAGGAAAATGGAATTAGCTTACAAACTCACACAAAACGTGTACAACAAAAATCATAGTCGATAAGAACAAAATTAAGACACTACAATACAGTAATAAGGCCAGGAGCACTGTGTGCATAGGAATGTCTAACCTACAACAGAAAAACAGAAGGTGAGGAGATGAGGAATACAGAAAAGAAACTTTTACGTAAGATATTACGTCCTTGGAAGACAGATGACATCTGGAAGGAAAGAAAGAATGAAGAACTGTACAAACATATTAATGAACTGACTGATGAAATGACAAAGAGACGACTGAAGATTGCTGGACACATTCATCGGATTAGTAACGGCAGATTGGCGAAGAGGATATGGGAGTACACTAGGAAATGCAAGAGCACAACAACCTGGATAAAAGAAGTTATCAAACTTGCACCATACGATATGAAACTGCGTGTAATTGGAATTGCGAAAGTGTAGAGTGTTGAATGTGAGGAAAGGAACGTTAAGGATGACACAAACACCCAGTCCCCAGACCAGGGATATTATTCATTTACAATTAAGAACCTAAGACCCGTGGCCCGGCCGGGAATCGAACCCGGGGCCGCCGGGTGACAGGTGCACGCCTTACCCCCTACACCTCGGGGCCGGACTGCAATACATGTTTACTCCATCCCCAGATTCAAGCGATGCGGAACTAGAGTATGGGCGTATTCTATTCTACTAAGAAGGTCTATTTATTTAGTTTTAAAACTAAATGTATATTCAGCAATTTCATGGCCTTGCTCAGAATTTGTGACTAATTTTCTCCAGTTACCATATTGCAGAATCCGTTCGTTTATCTTCAGTAATGTCCTTATTATTTAACATAACATTTAACATAGCATTTACCAATATATACAGCATTCGCTCCCCGAGTTGTTACAGTCTCACCATGACGAATATAAGAACAAGTGTGAGGATTCCTCGAGTTCAAGCGCCCCCCGCCAGGCAGCGCTAGAGTGAGCAAGCTCCACAGAACCGATCAGCTGATCTTAGGAATGATGCCAGAGGAAACGTATTACTCCGTAACTGATATGTATATACACTGTCTTTTTTTAAAAAAAATGAGAAATTACAATTATAATACCACGACAGGGTACAGTGGAAAAAATCATATATGGAAGTAAGAGCTGCGGCGTTCATCACGTGTTGCGAAAAACACAGGTTACTATAGCGCACATATACAGATAAATTACACTTAACTCCCATCATGTTAAAACAAACACTCATGAACATTAGACTCACCTTTTAATTCGCTGCTGCACTCCCGTTCTAGTCTTTTTTCTTCTTTTCCTGATGGTGTCTAGTTTCTTTTTCCTTTTTTCATCGGGCGAGTTGGCCCTGCGGTTAGGGGCGCGCAACTGTGAGCTCGCATCCGGGAGATACTGGCTTCGAACCCCTCTGTCGGCAGCCCTGAAGATGGTTTTCCGTGGTTTCCCATTTTCACACCAGGCAAATGTTGGAGCTGTACCTTAATTAAGGCCATGGCCGCTCCCATCCCATTCGTAGGCCCTTCCTGTGCCGTCGTCGCCGTAAGACCTATCTGTGTCAGTGCGACGTAAAGCAAATAGCAGAAAAAAAAAAACCCAACTTATTTTTCATGTTGAGAGTTTCACGGGACTTAATCTCAATTGAAATGTATTTCGGCAAACTAGAAAAAATGTGAGGCACTGCTCCTGAACGTAATTTCCATCTCACACGAGAGATATCCACTTATTCACCATTCACTATAAAATTATCTGATTTTGCTATCAAATCATCAGAGAAATGAACATGATAAATTCTGCTATTACGCGTTAACTCAGTATCCTTCCGTGGAATAGCTCTGGTCCATTTTAAAATTGATTTCTATCCTTTGGTGGTGAAACAATCGCATTCATCAACCACTCTATCATAGCCTGACTTACAGGCAGGCACAAAACAGTATGACATGCTGAACTATTAAATTAATGAAGCCATATAAAATGCATGCTTGCACATAATGAACTGAGTTTAAGAACTGAAAGCAAAGAATATTCAACTTATTCACTGAAATATCTTCACAGTATCGCCTCCCGCACTTTCCTATACCCGGCTTGCCAGAACTACTGGAGCACGTGTTGGATATAATCGCTTACAGTGCTTGTAGTGGCAGGACCACAAACTACCATTGGCTGAGTCCTCATACTTGGTCTTATATTCGTCGTGGTCTCACCATGCTCTCTTGTCAATAATGGTGATAATCAAAGGATGCCAGCTAACGAAGAATACAATCGAAATGAACTTTCCACTTCTAACGAGAGATAGCACGTCAATCGAATGCGAGAAAGCAAATCAGTCTAGTCATCCGCTCACTAGATCCTGGTAGCTACCTGACCCTAAATTGCCTGACATTAGCTGCAATTAGTTTCTCTGCAAGTAATAACCTTTTAATTTTCACGGACATCTTGCATTTTGGGGAACAGTCCTGCTTTTTAAAGTTTTGTCCCAATGTCTCTCAAATCTCAGAGAATAGTTAAATTTCAACCAGCTTTCAGTAAAAATACCTGTATCAGCGTTTTTAAACTCGATATCTCCTGTAGCCATTACAAGCACGTACTTCTTAAAAGTACTCGTTACGTTATTTACGACCCATCACTACAATGTTTTAGCCCTTGTCTGGGTTTGAATTTGGTGTACTGTACAAGTGTAATAGATATGCTATTGTGTAGGCTTTTGGGCTTGTGCCATGTCAAGAAAATAAGGTGAAATTCTTAACGTTTCGCAGAAAACTGTGCTCTGCGTCCTCAGAAGAATTCTCGACTGTCCACGAGAAAGGCTTCTTAAACAATGACACTTTTGAATTTGGAACGTTATAATAGAAGTAGAAATGGAAATGGTACGTTTATTCACCACCAGATGGCCCCCAGGACGTGGCACAACGCTAGCGTTCGAAGCGGAAGCTGACCGAACTATCACAATCAGCCTGGAATGAAACATCTGGCGAGGAAGAACATACGGTTCTTGTTCTCGTCTAGTTCGTCATATGGCTGCATATTGTTTTGCTGCGTATAGGAGCTCGTAATTGCAAAACTTTTCAATATATCGGTTTTTCAGTACATCGGTATTAAAATATCAATGTCATTGAAGTATCGGTCGTCGAAATATAGATATATCGCCGATATATCCGTTTAAAAAATACTGGTGCTATTATCCATTATTGTAAGTCTAGTTTTACATTTAACACAAAGATTGAAGGATTCATTAGGTTTAATAAGTCTTTCTCACAGATCAGAAAACAAGCTTAAAATAATGACGAAGTAACATGGCCTTTTCACTTCAATGTCACATTATAAAAGCATTTACAGCCGAAAGATGTTATGATACATAGAAAAACAGTATATGCAAGGTGGCTAGTAACGAGCTAATAACTTAACGTTTCGCAGAAAACTGTGCTCTGCGTCCTCAGAAGAATTCTCGACTGTCCACGAGAAAGGCTTCTTAAACAATGACACGTTTGAATTTGGAACGTTATAATAGAAGTAGAAATGGAAATGGTACGTTCATTCACCACCAGATGGCCCTCAGGACGTAGCACAACGCATATGGCACAAACCATATGAAAAAACTACAAACGTATAATTTGTGTACGAAGTACATCTGATCATTATCAGAGCTCTATAAAATAATAAATCATTTTCTTCCCAACTTCTTTCTCAGCACTGCAATTCCGTTTGTTCCTGAAAGAAACTTGATGATTATCTTAGGTCTATTTTCAATACCTCTTACGTAAGTCATTTAGAAAAAGCAGCTTGGACAACAGTTTTCCCTTTAATCGGTTTCTCTTTTCCGCGATGGTGTTACCGGCCTTTGAAAACTGTCTCTCTGCCGGCACAGAGGTCGCTATAATGCTCAAGTATGGCCTAGCTAAGGTGTAAAGCTATGCATACAAAGTATGCACGATGAATGAGTTGTGGTATTATCACTATATTTACCGAAGTGAATTGAGAAATGAAAATTCAAAATTCGTAACTGTAGCATGCAAATATTGAAAGGGCCTGAAAAAGAATCAAATCGTAGCCAAAAGTGTTAAACTAGACAAATATCGATATATTGGGCACAAAATATCGATGTCGATATGTCCATCTCAAAATATCGATATTTTTGATATATCGATATTCATTTGCCATCTCTAATAGGGGCTAGGAGCTCGTGTGCACTGAAATTCAATCGAAGCACTTTCAGTTAGTACTTTTTTAACTACGTTTTTCTAGAAATGATATTAAAAGGTGATAAAAATCAGAATACCGAGCTCGATAGCTGCAGTAGCTTAAGTGCGGCCAGTATCCAGTAATCGGGAGATAGTGGGTTCGAGCCCCACTGTCGGCAGCCATGAAGATGGTTTTCCGTGGTTTCCCATTTTCACACCAGGCAAATGCTGGGGCTGTATCTTAATTAAGGCCACGGCCGCTTCCTTCCCATTCCTAAATCTTTCCTATCCCATCGTCTCCATAAGACATATCTGTGTCGGTGCGACGTAAAGCAAACAGCAAAAAAAAAAAAAAATCAGAATATTAAGTCGTTCTTTTGTATTAATTAAAAAAGCAAAAACATTTATACCATATTACATTAATCTTAATTTAAAGCACCCGGTGTGGGTGAGGGACGCAGACAAAGAATACACCCACAGTATCCCCTGCATGTCGTGAGGGGCGACCAAGGGATGATGAAATTAGAACCATGAGACTACTTGTGTTAGTACCATTACATGAGGAACTCTATTGGTCGACGTTTCTGCTTCCTTTCTGCTTACTTTGGGGTATCGCTGCAGTATTCCAGTTACCGAAGAACTAGTCGAGTCTACTGTAAAATTAAAAGCGATTTGTGCTGGAATTTAACATAAACCTTTCCGAATTTTATCGTCCCACTTTGTCTCTCCAAAGTTATCGTTTAACTGCAATTGTCTCACTTTTATTTCCCCAGCCCCCACAAACAAGAAAGAAATGTGTAATAAGTAAGGAGTAATGTGAAGGTATTTACACTTTAAGTTAGTTCATCTCTCGTGTAGCAGCCCTGTAGTTTATAATCATATTTTTCCTTGACTCTGGAGGCCCTGTAATGAACTATATTACTAACAGAGTCTTTCTATCTTGAGTCTGGTGACTATGGAGTGACAGTTACAATAAAATCTTTGTCATTGTTCTGAAGATGATCCTGGTCGCAGGTTTGAAACGCGTCGGCATATTAAGTATTACAAGACCTAGCACCCTCAAAATGATGTATTATAATGCCGTTTAGTGGTCGTGAAAGTCTTCGTTTTAAGAACATTCGCTTGTTTGCTAGTTTGATTGCCTCTATATTCCTTGAAGACCCTTGAGATCTGCTTTATGGCTTGCTTGTTCCTTGGCACTGCAGTCGTAGAAGGCGCTGATCTCCTTGACGGATTGATTCCTTGCTTACTTGGCACTGTAGTCCTAGAAGGCCTTGAACTCCTTGAGGTCTTGCTTGCTTGGCACTGCAGTCCTAGAAGGCTTTGATCTCTTCGACAGCTTGTTTGCTTGCTTACTTGGCATTGGAGTCCTAGAAGGCCTTGATATCCTTGACAGCTTACTTGGTACTGCAGTTCTAGAAGACATTGAAATCCTTGACAGCGTGCTTGCTTACTTGGCACTGCAGTCCTAGAGGGTCTTGATTTCCTCGACAGCTTGCTTGCTTGCTTGCTTTGCTTGCTTGGCACTGCAGTCCTAGAAGGCCTTGATCTCCTTGGCAGCTTCCTTGCTTACTTGGCACTGCAGTCCTAGAAGGCCTTGCTCTCCTTGACAGCCTGCTTGCTTGGCACTACAGTCCTAGAGGGCCTTCGATCTTGTTGACTACTTCTGCCCAAAACTCTCTAATCTTTCATTTATTTTGTCATCATCTAACTCCCTTCCTTCTCGGGAACTTTTGCACAGTACCTAGGCATCTAGATTTAGACCTGACCCTCATTTGATATTGTCCCGAAAATATTTCCAGATTGCCCAGCCATGGCAGTGTGTTATTTTTTACTTGTGAAACAATATCTTGTTTGTTGTGCAGTTCTCACTCAGCCAAATCTATTCAATGGCTCATAATTTTTTTCTGAGATTCTTCCTGTTCCCGCCTCTTTAACAGTTCCATTTGCGTCATTGCCCAAGTCTCTGAAACATGTTATACTTCAGTACGGGAGACTATTAACTTTAGGTTTTTCAACTTTGCTAAACAGTGTAAAATATCTGATATTCAGCTTTACAGTGCTAACATGGAACAGAAAAGTGGTGAGTCTGTTAGGTCGTCTTCACTGCGGCTCTTGTGTGTGCTGGCTTTTTAATCTGTGAGACTTAGGAGATGAGATGACGAGCGAAGAGAGGGTTAGAACGGGGGAGGAGGAGGAGAAGGGGGGCGTTGCCCCGAGCTTGCCTCAGCTAAGCCGCCGCCTTAATCTGCCCTTTGTCCCGCCGACTTCAAGATGAATGCGCCCCTGCAACTTCTTATACTGCTTGCCATGGTCTGTCCGCCTCACATCGCATCGCCCTTCCTTGTCTTGCCTTGTCTCCTCCTTTTTATTGCCATGTGTTATTCAAAAGAGCAGACCAAAAACCGTGCGGCTAAGCCTGATTCTTAAGCCGTTTGCTACACCACGTAAATGTATTCGTGTGTGTTTGAGTGCTGGCGCGTATAATTTTCCGCTGGATGACCCCTTAACTCTACATTGACTGATTCAGACATGCAGGGGATAAAACTGTCCATAGTGCCAAATCTCTAACGTGAACAAAATAAATCTCAACTATAACCGTATTGTGTGTAGTTTCCTTGCAAGGAACACATGGTCATAATATTCAATTAAAATTCACCTTTAACGGCATTAGACCCCCTGTAGGTGGGGGACACAGACGAAGAATACACACACGGTATCCCCTGCCTGCCGTAAGGGGCGACCAGGGGATGGTGATTTTAGAATCATGAAACTACTTGTGATTAGTATCCTTATGTGAGGAACACCGCGGTTCTGTGGTTAGTACCATCGTGTGCATTCCATTGAGGGGACAAGAGGGCGGGGGGGGGTGTCATTCGGCTGCGCGGACTAATGTCCATGCGCCGTACGATGCGCTGGAATATGTCGGTTCCCCTGTGTTCAGAATGGGTCCTTGCTACTTATGAGTAGTAACACTTCATCGAAAGGGGGTAGCAACCTTTCGGAAGTTGCAAGGGCGGAAGTATAGATGATTGCCTTGTAATAATACTCAACATGGCTTAGCTGTGTTGACACTGCTACACGGCTGAAAGCAACGGGAAACTACAGCCTTAACTAACTCCCGAGGACATGCAGCTCTCTCTGTATGAATGATGTACTGATGATGGCTTCCTCCCGAGTAAAATATTCCGGAGGTAAACTAGTCCCCCATTCGGATCACCGGGTGGGGACTACACGAGAGGGGGCGATCATCAGGAAGATGGATACTGACATTCTGCGAGTCGGAGCGTGGAATGTTAGATATTTGTATCGTTATGGTAGGTTAAAGAATCTGAAAAGGGAGACGGATAGACTAAAGTTAGATGTAGTTGGTATAAGTGAAGTATGTTGGCAGGAAGAACATGACTTTTGGTTAGGCGACTACCGAGTTATCAACACAAAATCAAATTGGGGAAATGCAGGAGTTGGTTTAATAATGAATCAGAAAATAGGGCAGCGGGCAAGCTACTACGACCAGCATAGCGAAAGAATTATTGCCATCAAGATAGACACCAAACCAATGCCCACCACAATAGTGCAGGTCTATATGCCTACTAGTTCAGCGGATGATGAGGAAATCGAAAGAATATATAAACAGATAGAAGATTTAATACAATATGTAAAAGGTGACGAGAATTTAATTGTGATGGGAGACTGGAATGCAGTGGTAGGCCAAGGATGAGAAGGTAATACAGTAGGAGAATTCGGATTGGGACAAAGGAATGAAAGAGGAGGTCGGCTGGTTGAATTCTGCACTGATCATAATTATGTCCTTGCCAACACTTGGTTCAAACACCGCAAACGACGACTGTACACATGGACGAGACCTGGAGACACTGGAAGGTATCAAATAGACCTTTTTTTTTTGCTAGGGGATTTACGTCGCGCCGGCACAGATAGGTCTTATGGCGACGATGGGATAGGAAAGGCCTAGGAGTTGGAAGGAAGCGGCCGTGGCCTTAACTAAGGTACAGCCCCAGCATTTGCTTGGTGTGAAAATGGGAAACCACGGAAAACCATTTTCAGGGCTGCCGATAGTGGGATTCGAACCTACTATCTCCCGGATGCTCAAATAGACTTCATTATGATTAGGCAGAGATTCAGAAACCAGGTATTGGATTGAAAAACTTTCCCAGGAGCAGACGTGGACTCTGACCACAACTTGTTGGTTATGAAATGCCATCTGAAGTTGAAGAAATTGAAGAAAGGAAAGCATGCAAAAAGATGGGATCTAGACAAGTTGGAAGAAAAGAGTCTGAGGGATTGTTTCATGGAACATGTTGCAAAAGGACTAAATGAAAAGGCTGAAGGAAACACAATAGAGGAAACGTGGATAGTCATGAAAAATGAAGTCAGAAGGGCTGCTGAAGAAATGTTAGGAAGGAAGAAAAGATCAACTAAGAATCAATGGATAACTCAGGAGATTCTAGACCTGATTGACGAACGACGAAAATACAAGAATGCTAGAAATGAAGAGGGCAGGCAAGAATACAGGCGATTAAAGAATGAAGTAGGTAGAAAGTGCAAGGTAACTAAGGAAGATGGTTGAAGGCGAAGTGCAAGGACGTCGAAGCTGTATGGTCCTAGGATAGGTAATTGCTGCATTAAGAAAATCAAGGAAACCTTTGGAGAAAGGAAATCTAGGTGTATGAATATTAAGAGCTCAGATGGAAAGCCACTTCTAGAGAAAGAAGATGGCAGGAACATATCCAACAGTTGTATCAAGACAAAGATGTAGATAATTTGGTTCTGGAACAAGAGGAGGCTGTTGATGCTGATGAAATGGGAGACCCAATTTTGAGGTCAGAGTTTGACAGAGCTGTGAGTGACCTAAATAGGAACAAGGCACCTGGAATTGATGACATTCCCTCTGAATTACTGACTGCCTTAGGATAAACCAGCATTGCAAGGTTATACCATTTAGTGTGTAAAATGTATGAGACAGGAGAAGTCCCAACCGATTTTCGGCAGAATAATGTTATACCTATTCCCAAGAAAGGCGGTGCTGACAGGTGTGAAAACTACCGCACCATTAGTTTAGTATCTCATGTCTGCAAAATTTTTACACGTATTATTTACAGAAGAATGGAAAAAACAAGTTGAAGTTGAGTTGGGAGAAGATCTATTTGGCTTTAGAAGAAATGTAGGAACACGTGAAGCAATTCTGACTTTACGTCTGATCTTAGAGGATCGAATCAAGACGGACAAGCCCACTTACCCACATACATGGCATTCGTAGATCTAGAAGAAATGTAGGAACACGTGAAGCAATTCTGACTTTACCTTTGATCTTAGAGGATCGAATCCAGAAGCACAAGCCCACATACCAACATACATGGCATTAGTAGATCTAGAAAAGGCATTCAATAATGTTGATTGGACCAAGGTATTTAAGATTCTGAAGGTGATTGGGATCAGATACCGAGAACGAAGAATTATCTACAATCTGTATAAAAATCAGTCTGCAGTGATAAGAATCGAGGGCTTTGAAAAAGAAGCAGCAATCCAGAAAGGAGTGAGGCAAGGCTGCAGTTTGTCCCCCCTCCTTTTCAATGTTTACATAGAACAGGCAGTAAAGGAAATCAAAGAGGAATTTGGAAAGGGAATCACAATTCAAGGGGAGGAAATCAAAACCTTGAGATTTGCCGATGATATTGTTATTTTATCCGAGACTGCAGAAGATCTCGAGAAGCTGCTGAATGGTATGGACGAAGTCTTGGGTAAGGAGTACAAGATGAAAATAAATAAGTCCAAAAGAAAGGTAATGGAGTGCAGTCGAACGAAGGCAGGTGATGTATGAAATATTAGATTAGGAAATGAAGTCTTAAAGGAAGTAGATGAATATTGTTACTTGGATAGTAAAATAACTAACGATGGCAGAAGTAAGCAGGACATAAAATGCAGACTAGCTGAAGCAAGGAAGAGCTTTCTTAAGAATAGAAATTTGCTCACTTCAAACATTGACATTGGAATTAGAAAGATGTTTTTGGAGACTTTCGTGTGGAGCGTGGCATTGTATGGAAGTGAAACGTGGACGATAACTAGCTCAGAAAGAAAGAGAATAGAAGCTTTTGAAATGTGGTTTTTACAGAAGAATGCTGAAGGTGAGATGGATAGATCGAATCACGAATGAAGAGATACTGAATCGAATTGGTGAGAGGAGATCGATTTGGATAAATTTGACGAGAAGAAGAGATAGAATGATAGGACACATCTTAAGACACCCAGGACTTGTTCAGTTGGTTTTTGAAGGAAGTGTAGGTGGTAAGAACGCTAGGGGTAGACCAAGGTATGAATATGACAAGCAGATTAGAGCAGACGTAGGATGCAATAGTTACGTAGAACTGAAAAGATTAGCATAGAATAGGGTGGCATGGAGAGCTGCATCATGACTTAAACAACAACACCATTTTATGAGAAACACCGTGGGTCTACATTGCTTATAATTTGTACCACTATGTGAGGAACACCATGGTTCTGCTTTACCAGTGATTATTACCATTATGAGGGGCCGGTTTCCTGGATTTCGGACCCCTTTAGATAATAAGCATCATCACTTTAAATAAGGCGTTGAGAATTGGATCCAACGATTGTTTTTGTTTGAAGATCATTTCTTCATTATCATTCGTTTGAGATTCCAGTCCGTTGGTATATTTTGAAGCTTTAATGTTCATTTCGTTGCACCTCGTACCATTAAGGGCCGATGACCTAGGTGTTAGGCCACTTTAAACAACCAACATCATAGCAAGTCTGCCTCTTAACTGATGGCCTGGATTTCGATACCCAGTGAGGTCTGGGATTTTTACCTGGATCTGAGGTCCTCTCAGCCTAAGGGAGAACAACTGAGAAGCTGTCTGACAGAGATAGAATCTTCACTCTAGTTAGCCAAGAATAACGACCGAGAGGGTTCGTTGCACTGACCACATGTCGTCACGTACTTGCAAGCCTTCGGGCTTAAACTTATGGCCGTGTCGTACACGCAGCCTATGCGATTTTTTTAGTGTCTCAGTTGTTCTTCTCAAGTTCAGACGAACTAGTCCCATAAAAATCAGTTCTTCTTCTTCTTCCCGTCCTTTTGCCAATTACCTCGAGTCAACACTTTGTATGAATTTAATTGAATTTTGCGTCTTGATTTCTTTACTTTCAATCTGTAATATTCTGTCAGTATTTGTTCCCAAAGTGAAGAAAAACCTACAACCTGTTTTCCACTCAATGACGGGTCAGGAATGGAATGAATGAAGGCCTCATCTAGCGGCGAGGATGGGAATTGTGCCAGCTGCCGTTGCCTGTCGCACTCCTCCGGGGCAATGATTAATGACTGACAGATGAAATGAAATGATATTGGAGAGTGTTGCTGGAATGAATGATGACAAGGAAAACCGGAGTACCTGGGGAAAAACCTGCTGCGCCTCCGTTTTGTCCAGCACAAATCTCACATGGAGTGACCGTGATTTGAACCACGGTATCCAGCGGTGAGAGGCCGGCGCGCTGCCACCTGAGCCACGGAGGCTCTCCAAAGAGAGGATTCACCTTAATTGTAATTCATCCTGTCTCCACCTTTTCCACATCCCAGTCAATTTCATTATCATACATGAAGCACCTTCAGTATGTTGGGTCACTATCATTTTGCCATCTGCGAATAGTAATTGATGCAGAAAGTAGTGTTGGTTCATTGAAGTTCCCATGGAAGAATATTTCTTGGAGCATTTCCGTAATCAGGCATTTAATACATTTTGAATTATAGTGGCGTTATTCTACAACCCTGCATCACACCTCTAGTTGTGTAGAATTCTCTGAACAGTGGAATTCCTACTTTAATTCGCCTCTTATGATATTAATAAAAGCTGATGTATCCGTGCTTCGCTCCGGGATTCTCAGAAAGACTATGTTTGTGGTTTTCTAACTGAAGTCAACGAACATAAGTCATTACAAAAACGCCAGTAGGAATGTAGCGATTTAAAGCAATGTTGTTGTATAAAATACATTCACATTTAGTTTTCTTTCGACTCTGTGATATTAGGGCGTCTTAAGACATTATTTGATGATGATGATGCTTGTTGCTTAAAGGGGCCAACATCTAAGGTCATCGGCCCCTCATATATATATACATAACATTACTTATAGCGTAGACTGTAGTTCCTTATTCCCCGACTTTACATACCGATTTTCATTAAATTCTATTCACCCATTTTCTCGTGACTCGGCGCTGATATAGACAACAAGCAATAAAAATTCAAATTCATGAATATCTCTATTATAGCCTGTACGGTAAAAATTTATAAGACATAAAAGATCGGAAATTTAATAGTAGAGGCCTATATAACTTTAGTAATGTAGTATTTATCGACAGGACCACTAATAACATAAATATTTAAGAATTAAATTTTAGGCCTTCCCCTAAACTACCATTCCACTCAGCGTTAATAACATTATTTATAGCCTAGATTGTAGCGACTTATTCCCCGACTTTGCATACCGATTTCCATTAAATTCTCTTTAGCTGTTTTCTAATGATGCGTGTACATACATACTGTGACGTATTGTGCAACACACTTAAACCACCAAAACGAGGTCTGTGCATAGGCAACACTGCAGTGAGGAGTTGATCACATAAAACAAGAAAACAGCAGAGTGAGCGGAAGCAGTACTGGGGGGGGGGGGGATAGTAGGAGAGGTTTACCGTGGATGGTACCAAAAAAGAAAATCAAAAAAGAACACCACGTTGCTAAAAATTTTTAGATGACCGAGTGTATTGGAAACAGCAGCTTTAACGAGAATACAGTACACATTAACAAAACAGATCCTCAAATATACTCTGGATATTGTAGGAAATTATCAAAGGGATAATTAAGCTAAAACCTACAGAATAAAATTGACCAATATATATATATATAATATGCACCTTGTTAAACAAGAAAATATAGTCCGAGAAAAATATCCCAGGCACTGGTTGCAAAGACAAAACAGCTCGGGTCCCCGTTTTAGAAAGGGGACTAACCCTCAGATAAGTTAGGACAAAAAATTAAAAAAAAAATCGTTACAATAGAATCGCTGTGTCAGCGTGAATCTCGACCAAAACCAGTTTTCACAAATATTACTATTTATATTTTGATTAGAGAGGTGTCACACACACAATCACCTCAGAAGATATTTCTAAATATTATTATCTGACCAAAATTCGAGGCAACAAGTACAGTTTTTACCATGAAGATCAAGAAAATATTTGGCCACAAAAAAAAAAACCCAAATACGCCTCCAGGGCGCCCTAATATAAAAAGCATACACACCTAATAAAAGAAAAAAGGGTAGGGTAAAAAGGAGGATCAGTACTATAAGGACAAGTGAGGATGAAAAGAAAGGAAACTCCGACTGCGTAATGCTGGAGAATGTCTGATCTGCCAATAGATTTTTTTAGAATCGTCTAAAGTGGTGAAAATTTTCTGTTTGACGATGTTTAGGCTCAGTCCACATCACCAAGTATTCAGCACTAAGAATCATTTGAACTTAATCAGTTTTGAAGGTGGCAATAAATTAAATTCAAAACCAAGGCCTTGAAAGTTTTCATAGCATGCCATCACTCAACATGCCGAAACAGGCCGAGTATTAAAGTTTCCAAAAACAAGTTTAGCAAATGATATGTTTAGCTCACCAAAGTCCTTTCAGAATAATTCCATCAGCTCGTAGGGAAGAAAATGGCGCAGCACACGGCAAGCCGTGCGAGGTCCGTAGTCCCTCCACACACACACACTATTTACAAAGGATGATGCCAGTCTGCCGAAGACGGGCCAAGCAGTCCAATATATACACGCCCGGAAGCGAAGACTAGTTCATTCGAGAAAGATCAAGTGACGTAGCAGATGACGTAGTAGGTGCGAGGCAGACAGAAAGACAGCGGTCAGTGTGTCGAGAAAGTCGGAGGGTAACGACAGGTGAGCAAAGTAAGGTAATTCTGATGATAGGAATAAGTATTGATAAGCAGAGCAGACAATAATAATAGCATTATAGTCTTGTAGAAACATAAACTTGTAGAGTATGTGGAGATGTACATGCGACGAAGTTTGCAGAAACTCGTAGAACGTCGAGGGAGAGGTTATGGCAGTAGCACGTTACAATACATACATAGATACATACATACATACATACATACATACATACATACATACATACAGATAGACAGACAGTAGGGATAATTAAAAAAGTACATTTTCTTGTTACTGTGGACACGAGTGATAAAGAAATACCATCCTTTAAAAATTCTGAACAGTGTTCAGACAAAACTCTCATTTTATATAGATATGTCGTAGAATGTGCTTCTTTTAATGCATGTAGATGTGCCGGTTGTAGGAAAACTCCTTTATTGTAGATAATTCCTAATAACATTATTATTATTATTATTATTATTATTATTATTATTATTATTATTATTATTATTATTATTATTATTATTATTATTCCATATTGAGCACATTCTAGTGTGGGTCTTTAGTGCGCTCTATGTCGCATACGTGGAATTTGTTCAGTTTTACAGTCGGATGTTCATCCTGACGCCAACTTTATGTGGAGGTATATATTCACTATTGTGCGTTTCTGGGGACGTTGGTAGTGCGGTATATTATATTTATGTGAGGAGTGTATCAGGAAAAACACAAATACCCAGTCCCCGAGCCAGAGAAAAGAACTAGATCAGGGCCTCTCAAACGCCAAATATCTCACGCGTGCAAACTGAGGCGCAGAGGTCCGGTGCACAGTGCATCGGTCCCACTCGGCTCGAACCAGCGCGTCTTGTCGGGGCGACTCGGCTAAGCTCGGCTCAACTCAGCTCGGATTAGGAGCGCTACGGAGCAAGTGATGAAGAGGGAGACAGGCGGAGCGAGCGAGACGGCGTGGGGAGAGAGACAGCGCTATTGCTCTAAATCGAGGAGTGGGGGTCTGCACTCTGGTCAACCAAGCGCAGTCGTCTTTTGCACCGTGCACAGCGCAATGCACTGGCACATGCACCCTGAGAGGCTCTAAACTTGATGCACTTAAAAAAACCCGCCCCGGCCGGGAAGCGAACCCGGGATCTTCTGGGCCGAATGCCTCGACTCTGGCCATTCAGCCTAGGAGCCGGATTATTATTATTATTATTGTTATTATTATTATTATTATTACTATTACTATTGCAGGGTCATCTTGTTCCTGTCGGTAATTAGATTGCAACAACATCAGATTGCAGATTAAAACATTAACCTCGTTTGAAATTTTATGTACTAGTCTGGAATATCAGTGTTGAATTCAGTGACTCGTTCAACACATCGATGCAAACTTGTTTTCAATGTTGTGTTAAATGATTCGTAGGGGCTTTATTTAAATAAAAAACTGAAAGCATATCACACCAGTTGCTACTAATAACATTAGGTTTTTTTTACAATAACAAGGGGGGAGGGCATGAAAAAAGGAATGACTGCATTTACATGAGATGCTCTAATATCTCAGAGTCGCAAGAAAAAATTAAATATGACGGCCTGCAGTATCGGCAGCTCATAAAAACCGATCAACAATAACATCACAATGACCATTGTTGTGATGTGATTTGTCTCTTCTGTTGCCACTCGTCTCCAATAGATGGGATTACTGCTGCGTCCCGTGTAAAACAGTCTGCCTGAATATTGACGGAAAGTAGCTGGGGAGTTAGATAACTTTGCGCATTTTATATAATTGTACCGTCCAATACAGCTAGTTGTATATAAAGAAAGGAGGAGATGATAACGCAATCTCTTGATTTAAAAAAAAAAATCTCGAGGGTGAATGTGGCAACTCTGTTTCTTGTTTTGTTTGTGGCTGTGGTGGCGGTACGGCTGGCACGCCAAGTGAGTGGTTCTGGTTAATCCTCTCATTGGAAGCAATTATCCAATCCAAGAGGGACAAGATAAAATCTAGATAAGGTCGACATTTTTCATAACAACGCCAGAATCTTAATAGAAGGAGTATATTAGGAGAATTGATACCGCTTATTATGTGCTGTGGCAACTATAAAATTACCCCCCATTCAAAGAGGACATCGGCAGCTGTCCTCTCCAAGTTTCAAAATATTTTAAATTCTCAACCTCGTCTCAGATGACTAGACTTGGAGACAGGTCAATTCCTAAGGAAAAAAATCACTCCTCACGCATGTCTTATTTTTCTCTCCCCAATTCCTTCACGGTAAAACGAAATCTCGCCTGAAAACTGGACCTGTGTCACAAAGGAAGACGGTTCGTATATCCCAGTACTTCGATCTTGAAGGAGGAGATACAATTTTATGTGCAGGGCTCGAAAAATCCCTGGCAGAATGACTGAATGGTGGTTATATTTCTAGAAAATAGAATTCCGAGAATTAGAGTAGGCGATCTTCATGTGACCCGGTAAGGATTAAGAGGGGAATTCCTCAAGGCAATATTATTTTACCTTTATGTTTTCTTGTATATGTAAATGATATGAGTAAAGAAGTGAAATCACCGAGCTCGATAGCTGCAGTCGCTTAAGTGCGGCCAGTATTCAGTATTCGGGAGATAGTGGGTTTGAACCCCACTGTCGACAGCCCTGAAGATGGTTTTCCGTGGTTTCCCATTTTCACACCAGGCAAATGCTGGGGCTGTACCTTAATGAAGGCCACGGCCGCTTCCTTCCTATTCCTAGGCCTTTCCTATCCCATTGTCGTCATAAGACCTATCTGTGTCGGTGCGACGTAAAACAAATAGCAAAAAAAAAAAAAAAAAAAAAAAAACAAGTGAAATCGGAGATAAGGCTTTTTGCAGATGATGTTATTCTGTACAGAGTAATACAGAAGTTACAAGATTGTGAGCAACTGCGAAATGACCTCAATAATGTTGTGAGATGGACAGTAAGCAACGGTAATTTGATGAACAGGGTTAGAAGTCAGGTTGTGATTTTCACAAGTAGGAAAAGTCCTCTCAGTTTTAATTACTGCGTTGATGGGATGAAAGTTCTTTGTGGGGATCACTATAAGTACCCAGGAGTTAATATAAGGGAAGATCTTCTTTAGGGTAATCACATAAATATGATTGTAAATAAATGGTACTGATCTCTGCACTTGGTTATGAGGGTATTTAGGGGTTATAGTAAGGATGTAAAGGAGAGGGCATTTAAGTCTCTGGTAGAGTATGGTTCCAGTGTATGGGACACTCACGGGATTACTTGATTCAAGAACTTGAAAAAATCCAAAGAAAAGCAGCTCAATTTGTTCTGGATGATTTCCGACAAAAGAGAAGCGTTACAAAAATGTTGCACAGTTTGGGTTTGGAAGACTTGGGAGAAAGGAGACGAGCTGTTCTACTAAGTGGTATGTTCCGAGCTGTCAGTGGAGAGATGGTGTGGAATGACATTAGTAGACGAATAAGTGGTGTCTTTAAAAGTAGGAAAGATCACAATGTGAAGAGAAAGTTGGAATTCAGGAGGACAAATTGGGGGCAAAATATTCATTTGTAGGAAGGGGAGTTAAGGATTGGAATAACTTACCAAGGGAGGCGTTCAACAAATTTCCAATTTCTTTGCAATCATTTAAGAAAAGGCTACAAACAAACAGATAGGGAATCTGCCAGCTTTGCGACTGCCCTAAATGCAGATCAGTAGTGAACGTTTGATTGGCACCGATCGATTTTGCCTTGGGGTTAGGGTCGCGCAACTGTGAGCTTTCATTCGGGAGATAGTGGGTTCGAATCCCACCGTCGGCGAATTTGAAGGTGGTTAATTAAGGCCACGGCCACTTCCTTCCCAGTCTTAGCCCGCTTCTTTTCTTCCGTCGTCGAAAAAACATCGATGTGTTAATTCGAAGTTAAGGGAGTAACCTAAAAGACAACTTGGGCACCAGATTGCCGTGTCTTTTTCTGACACTGGTAATGCCATTTTTTTTACCTTTCAGTATATCTGATTTTTATGTGGATGGTTGGATTAAAAAGAAATCTATATATTAGAAGAGTTTACTGAAAAGAAATTTGGCAAATTGTTCCGTCCGTTCTACAGGACCGATTTGCTTAATTCTTTTTTTATTCTCTCCGCAATTACCCGCCGGTGAATCATGAGACATTGATAGGTCTCTAGTTCAGCTAACTTCAAGTAATAATAAAATTAAATCATTAACTGATCACTCCAATAATTGCAGGTGAAGGATTACCCTAACCCGCAATACATTCTGTACTTAACAGGTTGCTAAGCGACTAACACTTTGATTAATAATCTGATACATGATTTTCATCCTAAATAATGTTATTTCATGCAGCCATGTTTGATTACTACCTGTCAAGCCAGAGAGTATACACTTCCTCAGATCACAGTAGAATATTATTCCCTTCTAGATACTCTGGTTCTCTAACATTTTCCAGCTTCCAAATATATTCAACAGATGGGAGAGCTTTCCTAATAACTTACATGCTGCTGAAGAAAAAAGTCTACGTACAGACGGACCTTATCATGAAATACGCCCTAGACATTATCTGGGGACTCCTACCGGAGGATAAACTAGCTACACTAGAAAGAGTGAAGGCCATGTATCTTTAAAAAAGTTTTGCTGGCATAAAACGCTGCTCCGAGACTAACCTATGAGATCGCAAGACAACCGTTCTATATAGAATTGTGATAGAACTACGACACAGTACCAATTTTTACACCAGGAATTGCAGGATTAAAAGTCGAATATATGGATAGATAATTACCAAAGAGATGGCATGATGACGTCAGAATGGATGAATTCTGACTACGAAGTGTGGCTTCTTATTCTAATTTCATAAAACAGTTGAAAAGGGCAGGCAAAACAATATGACTTCGACAGGTATATTAAGACGAGTTATCTGACCTATTTATATCGAATGATGCGGAGCAGCATGAGTCTTCTAGGTACAGTAAATTCGTGATATAAAAATATGACTTTGTGCTCTTCGCATTGTTGCCAGTGTTTTGTTTGTTCTCCCCCTCTTCTCCCGGAAGGGAGAAAGAGATTGGAGTAGCGTTCTCTACTTGAAGATTGTGGACGATTTGGTTTTCATTCTTTTATGTACTTTGCACTTACAATTTATATTTTTGTATGTGTGCTGTGAGTGTTCCTTGTACATGGAGGATGACCAAATGTTGTTCCAACAAAGGTCAATTAAATAATTTTTTTCTTTTAAAATCGTTATCGGATAAAGTTCAAAGTTACAGACTTATCTTGAATGTCAAATATTTTTAATTCCTTTCAGTTACGAATGTGCAGTTAGGTACAAGGTTGTTCTCTCCATACTGACAGAAAAACCTTTGGTACAGGTGGAGCAAAACGCCTAGTTTTCTAAAGAGCGAATATAACATTGAAATGTGTACCAGGTTATTTGAGACTTTTATCCGGCCAGACGAGAAAAAAGAGCTAGAGAATTTCAAAGGAAAGCGGATCAAAATACTGATGCAGCATTACGAACAATTTGTGGGTTCTACCGTGGACTTCGGAAGAATTAAAGCAAATCACTTTACACAAATGACATGGATTCAAAGTGCCTGGCAAGCAAATTAAGTTAAGCGAGATTTTAAGGAAAGTTCTATTCAAGGAAAGGTAGATTGCCGATTTTAGACAAGTTACTTCGTATTGTGTTAGCGTTATCAGCGTCAAGTGTTTCTTGTGAGAGAGAGTTAGTTTAATAAACCTAATAAATAACAACTTGAGGTCCTCAGTGGGATCGGACAGTCTTAATAAATTATTGTTTAGTGACATGAATGGTCCATCATTAGAAAATTTTGATCCATCTAGGACTGTGAAAAAATTGATATTTTAAATCTACAAGACATTCTTTCTTTCTTAATCAGTTTACTCCCCAGGCTTGGTTTTTCCCTCGGACTCAACGTGGGATCCCACCTCCATCGCCTCAAGTGTAGTGTCCTGGAGCGCGTGACTTTCGATCGGGGGCTATCACTGGGGAGGAGGGAGTACCTCGCCCAGGCGGCCCCACTTGCTATGCTGAAGAGAGGACTTGAGGGGAATGGGAGATTGGAACGGATAGGCAATAGGTCTTGCCAACGATATTGTTTTTACGTCCCACTAACTACTTTTGACGTTTTTGGGAGACGGAATTTTGACCTGCAGGAATTTTTATGTGCCAGTCAATTTACCAACATGAGAGTGACGTAGTTGAGCACCATCAAATACCACCGGCTGAGCCAGGATTGTACCTGCCAAGTTGGGGTCGGAAGATCAGCGCCTCAACCGTCTGAGCCACTCAGCCCGCCGAAATAATAATAATAATAATAATAATAATAATAATAATAATAATAATAATAATAATAATAGGTTGTGGAGATACATTCTTCAGATGAGATTCTAGTCACATTGTGTGTCTTCTTATATTTAATCTCTTTTATTGCATTTCTTTTTATTGAAAAAGTATAATAATAATAATAATAATAATATATTATTATTATTATTATTATTATTATTATTATTATTATTATTATTCTCTTCTCGTTTAGTTTTGGCCAACTATGGACCACGTCATTTTAACTGTTTACTTTGAGCTTTAATGTTGGTCCGGTATTCCTTTATTCGTATACGGTGTTGCTCCTTTCGTTCTTTCGTCCGTCTTTCCAGTTTTCAGCTTCGGCTTTGGTTGGAAACTCTGATGTTCTTGGGAGTTTTTCCTTAAGTGGGTCACGCTCCTGGATATCTTCCAACGAGATCCCAATCTCCTGCAGATCTTTCTGTACCTCACTGCACCATGCCCCCTTTGCCTTTTTCTCTTGGAGGAAAATGAAAATGCCGTCCATAAAAAGTAATCCTCCTTTTCCGCATCAGGTCAGTTATTTTCTCCACGTGCAAGTTCAACTCCTAGTTGTGCCGTCTCCTAAACTCGCCATTGTCTTGGACTGGACCCGAGATTTTCCTCAAGATCTTTGTTCATGGCGAGACATTCCGCTGCAAATGGAGCCTCTGGCCGGATGACAGTGTAATAGTGTTTGATTTTTGCATTCAGAGATATAGATCTTTTGTTATAGATATTTTTAGTCAGATTAGTCAGTCAGATTATTATTATTATTATTATTATTATTATTATTATTATTATTATTATTATTATTATTAGAGTCCAAATTTTTAGGCAATAATAGGTTATATTAAAAATGTAATGAGACGAGTAACACGTTCACTCTCTACTGCACAACAGTTCTGCTATGAGATTTGCATAAACTTCAGGGGTAATGTTTATTAAAACCCCTGAAATGTTCGTTACTGTTGCTATATTACTGATAAGCGGGATATACGACACTTTCTACCAGCCAAATTATTATTATTATTATTATTATTATTATTATTCCATGTAGATATTTTGAGCATGCTCGGTGGTTTGATATCCCTCAGACCTCTTACGTAAGTGTTTCCATTCACGGCTTGCCCCAACAGCTAAGAAGTTGTAGGTTGAAGATTTGTATTCAGGAGTAGTGAGCAGCGTCGTGTTCAGAACTTCGCTACGCATTGTGTTCTAAAAGACTACGAAATCGTTCGTATACTTAGGTTGTGGAGATACATTCTTCAGATAAGATTCTAGTCACATTGTGTGTCTTCTTATATTTAATCTCTTGTATTGCATTTCTTTTTATTGAAAAAGTATAACTTCTTACCGTATTTCTCTGATTATCCTTTCATCTTCATCTGTACATGGAATGACTCAGTTCCATATTTCATCTTATTCCCATTCGTTTATGATGTTGTATATGGATTGTACACGAGAAAGACAGAGAGAGATGACAGTTGAAATGAGAGAGAGAGAGAGGGAATTTGAGAGAGAAGCAGATACAGCATAGAGGATTTGAAGTAAAAAGAGAAAAATCCAAGGGATTTTAAGCCTTAATCCGGCCAAAGCTTTGCTATATGCGGGAGCCTCCCCTCCCCAACCCCCGCACCCCGTGCAGGGAAATCCTAAGCCGATCCCCCCTCTAATCTTCCCTGCCTCACTCCCCCCCGCACATTTCACCCATCGGATTTCCTGTGCCACACTAATCCTCAGTTTCCCCTAATTCCCTCCGCTCAGCTTAATCCTGCTTTAGATCCGTGCAGCAGATTATATCGCCCGCTCAGAAAACATTGACCGCTGCGTTCGCCACCTGCATTGGCGTTTATTGGTTATGACCTGCCTGCTGGCTCGGTTTTGAGAAATAATAAATTGAATTAATACGTCACATCATTGCTAGGAGATTTCCTATACTTTGCCACCGCAAACATATCTGTGTGGGTTTTACATTTTTAACACTTCCCACGATACAAATCGCCTGCAGGAAGGTCTCGAGACAAATGAACACTGCTCCAATAATAATAATAATAATAATAATAATAATAATAATAATAATAATAATAATAATAATAATAATATGGCTGGTAGAAAGTGTCGTATATCCCTCTTATCAGTAATATAGCAACAGTAACGTACATTTCAGGGGTTTTAATAAACATTACCCCTGAAGTTTATGCAAATCTCATAGCAGAACTGTTGTGCAGTAGAGAGTGAACGTGTTACTCGTCTCATTACATTTTTAATATAACCTATTATTGCCTAAAAATTTGGACTGTAATAATAATAATAATAATAATAATAATAATAATAATAATAATAATAATGTCCGCCGTAACGGTTAGTGTAATTAACTGCCACCCCCGGGGGCCCAGGTTCGATTCCCGGCACTGCCATAAAATTTGAGACGTGGTACGAGGACTGGAACGGGGACCACTCAGCCTCTGGAGGTCGACTGAGTAGAGGTGGTTCGATTCCCACCTCAGCCTTTCTCGAAGTGATTTTCTGTCGATTCTCACTTCTCCTCCAGGCAAATGCTTGGATGGTACCTATCTTAAGACCACGGCTGCTTCACTCCCTCTTCCTTGTCTACTCCTTTCAATATTCCCATCCCCGCACAAAGCCCCTGTTCAGCATAGCAGGTGGGCGAGGCGCTGGTCCTCCATGGCAGTTGTATCCTCGCTCTACGACACTCCCCTTGAGGCGATAGACGTGGGATCCCTGGCTGAGTACGAAGGGAAAAAGTCAACCCTGGACGATAAATTGATTAATAAGTTAAATAAATAAATAAATAAATAAATAAATAAATAAATAAATAAATAAATAAATAAATAAATAAATGAATAAATAATAATAATAATAATAATAATAATAATAATAATAATAATAATAATAATAATAATAATAATAATAATTTGTGTATCGTATCGCGCCTCCCTGATATTGGCTGCTAATTTGGCAAGTTCACACATGTTTCCGCTGATCGAACTCCAGTCCAGTCCTTGATCTCCAGCCACGATATCATTGTCCTTTCAGGTTCACGACGACAATCCACTTGGCCTAGAACTATGATTTGTACCTGCTGATATTTTTCATCTCTCAATAAGTGACCGTGATGAGGGATTTCTTTGACATTTATCTGTTCTTTTCAAGTTCACGTCATGCATTGGATCAAAGCAGGACCTTATTTGAAACTTGTCAACCCAGGATATTCGAAACATTCTTCTGTACGCCCACATTTGAACTTTCTGTAGCCAACTAATGGTGTCCGTATGTTTGCTCCCTATTAAAGCTTTGAACGCATGTAGCATTTAACCAGTTCTAAAGCGCAGCTTGAAGCTGAGGGTGTCATTGCAAAGGAGTGACCTCATTCTTAGAAACATAATAATAATAATAATAATAATAATAATAATAATAATAATAATAATAATAATAATAATAATAATAATAATAATAACTCATGCTGGGGAAGAAGAACAAAGGTGTTGCAATAAATTGCCTAGTATTTGCAGATGACTTTGCCATACTTTCAGAAAGCCTTACATATGCAGCAATGCAAGTCAATCTCCTTGAAAAGGCAGCCAACATGACAGGCTTGAGAATCTCTGCCGAGAAAACAACATTTTTGACGAATATAAAAAGTGCCCCATAGTTTTTAGTAACGGATATTGGTCAAATAGAAAAGGTAAAGAAGTTCAAATATTTGGGTGAGACAATTCAAGAAAATGGTTTAGGAAAATCTGCTATAGAGGTGAGGATACAAGAGATGGAAAGATCGTACGGTATAACTAAGAATACTTACAACAAAAAGTGCTTATCAAGAAAACTTAAAATAAAGCACTACAACACAATAGTGAAACCAGAATGCCTTTATGCCAGCGAATGTCTAGCACTGAATTACAAGCTTGATAAATTAGAAATATTAGAAAGAAGCATTATAAGGAAAATATTAGGTCCTCTAAGAATTGCAGAGTTTTGGAAATTAAGAAGTAACAATGAAATTTACCAGAACGTAGAAAACATATCAGAAACAATAAGAAAAAGGAGATTGCTATTTCTTGGACACATTTACAGAATGGATGACAATAGACTAACTAAACGAATCTTCAAGTACCTTTGGGAAAAGAAATCAACTACCACCTGGATTCAAGAAGTCAAGAAAGACCTGGAAAGGAACAACATACGAGAAGAAGAATTATTGGAAAGAAATAATTTTAGGAAAAAAGTCTAACAAATGGAAGGATTCCAAGGGAGGGAGGAAGGAAAAGAAAACAGGCGAAAAGGAAAGAACAACTAAGGAGGAACAATTGAAATTGTAACGTGGTCATTAGAAGGCCGGAACGCAAGAATAATAATAATAATAATAATAATAATAATAATAATAATAATAATAATAATAAATCTTGCCCTGTACGATTCTTCTGATAAGAAGACAAGGACCACGAAGGGCGTGAAAATGAAATACTCTCTACGCCTCGCAAACTTAATACCACCGGGCGGAAGAAAACAAAGAGTTGAACAAGAAAGGTTAGATGGGAATGATTGAAAATGCAGGACCTAGCCAAAGCAAGCCGAAGGTCCGCCTGTCTCACGTTCCCAAGTTGGGAGCATCCCTTTTAGTAATCTCTTGTGGGAAGTAAGCAATACCACCCACCAGCGATCGGGGAGATTCCATGAGTGCAATACTCCTGGAGTATGAAGTTCCTGTTGCGATTTTAAGTCGCGCCGTACTGTTTTAACTCTACACCACACCTACTAACTGCATTTCGTTGTTGGTTGAGTGCTGTCCTTTACTCTTAAGGTTCCGGGATCATACACTCGGTTAGCATTTTAAGGGTTATTAAACCGAGAGTTAGCCGTCCGGTTGGGGGCACGCAGCTGAAGGGTTGCATTCGAGAGATACTGGGTTCGAACCCCTTTGTAGTCAGCCCTGACGGTGGTTTTCCATGGTTTCTCATTTTCATACCAGGTAAATACTGGGGCTCTATCTCAATTTAGGCCACGGCCGCTTCCTTTCCATTCCTAGCCCTTTCCCATCCCATCGTCACCGTGTCGGTGCGACGTAAAAAAACATGTATATAATTGAGTAAAATACTTCTCGGCAAACTGAAATTCAGCCCAATTATTTCCATTACTGTTAAGCTGTTTCAAATTTGAGCAGCTAGCTTCTTCTAGAGAACGCCTCGTTAGCACTGCTCACAAGATGGCATTATGGCTGCTACCTTTTTTAAGAGTCGAGCTTAATTGTTTTGATGACAGTTCGAGGCGTGTGTTTGTTATAACATCGTGCTTATTCTTACAAAGACTGATCTAATACAGACATACGTAACCGCCTATGGATTGGGCGGTAGGATACATGATAAGTCCAGGGCCTTTGAACTATGGAGCACGAGATGCTATTGTTGGGAGATCAGAAGAATGCACATGCCCGGTGAGGCACGGGGCGAAGGGGTTTTCACCAGCAGAGCCAGTGACGCAATGGTTACCATAGCAACTCCGCTACTATCGAGACGACTTTATATTATCTTCTACTGGCAGCTCTTCGCTCTTGTCAGTTGTAATCCAGCAAACTGCAAAGTGTAAGTCAATGTTTTCGTGTAGCTGATAAGAGCAGATAAGAGCCGATCTGTCTGCGCAGAAGAGGAAGTTCGTGCTTGCAGGCCACATTCCTCATCCTTGCATTCTTCTCATCTCTACACAGTACCACGGACTGAGCCCTGGATCACTTCGCCATATGGCCGCTCCAACCCGACCTGACTCACGCTGGGTGGAAAAGTGGGATACTGTACTTCGAGACGGCTTCGTATAAAGAAGTGCGCGCGCGCAACAGAATTTGTGGCTCACCGTAGCTCACATATAAACTGTTTCATTTCAGGTGAACAGATATTTAGAGCCGAGAAATATTACAGGGTACTTGGTGCGGTTCAGTTGACATTGACCTTCATTAACACATGCATAACTTTCTTCCCATTCCTAGGCCTTTCCTATCACATCGTCGCCATAAGACCTATCAGTGTCGGTGCGACGGAAAGCAGATTGTAAAGGAAATTGCAGAAATAAATGAGATTTGACTTGTTGTTCTACCCTCACTTCATCATGCAAGGCCTCTCGTTGATTGTATTGAGCGATTACGTTCTCGGCTGAGCTGAGCTCACTTATACAGTATCCCCTTACCGTCGTACCGGCATTGGCCTGTCGGATCAACACAGGCAGAGTAAGAGAAAGGCACTGTCTGCCTTACGGTGAACTTTTGTATATTACTCTGTGAAGGAGGCCTAGCTGAGCCTGGCATTGCTTCCACTTGTCCTCTCCGACCTCCCTTGACCAACTCTTGGTTTCTTCCGACCTAGATGCTATTAGGTTTGCGAGGCCTTGGAAGTCTTCCATTTTCACGCCTTTCATGGCCCTTACATTTGTTCTTCCGGTGCCTTTATTCTTCGAAGTGTCGGACTGCTTCCATTGTTTTCCCTCTGATTAGTGTTAACAGAAGATGATTACTCAGTTGTACTTCCTCTTAAAACAATAATCACCACCACCGCCACCACAACCACGTACGTACAAACAAACCAGGCGCGGCGCGTAGTAAATTGGGTCATCAAGAACTTATTCTTTAATCGTTGTTATTGTTATTAATTAATACATCCATAACAGGGTATATCCCCAATTACAATGGATGGTACAACATACATTCAATATATATAAATGATACCTATATATACAAAAGAATATATAACAGTTAAAAAAATCCAATATTCCCATGACTAAATTAAGAATAATTTACACATATTTTCAATAAAACATACAAACATGTAAAATATCAAAGTTGAAGGAGAAGTAAACAAATTAGCAGAGAAAAAAATATTCATAGATAAGAATAGTAAATACACAAACACACATACACTGGAAAAATATAATAGTGGCATTACATACGTCATATTTCAGTGCTGAATTAATTCCCTCCAATAAATGATTCATTTTGATGTAAATATTGTTTTGACATTTGTGAAAATAAAGTAAGTGATAAAGCCAAATCTAGGGGCTGCCTGGCCGAAGCGGTAAAGGCGTGCTCGGTTCGCCCGGAAGGACGTGGGTTCGAATCCCCATCAGAAGTCGTAAAATTTAAGAAACGAGATTTCCACTTCTGGTGGTGCATATGGCCCTGAGGTTCACTCAGCCTACACCAAAAATGAGTACCAGGTTAATTTCTGTGGGCAAAGGCGGCCGGACGTAGAGCTAACACCACTCTACCCCATCACGTGCCGAGGTTAACGATGGTGGAAGCCTTTACCTTCCACTCCTCCAAGGGCCTTCATGGCATATATGGAAGTGACTTTGTCTTACAAATGAAGCAGGATTTAGGCTCGTATTATATTATCAGATAAATTTGTTAATGATTTTTTTTTGAAAAATATTTTGTGCAAGTTAACTATTATAACATAAGTTACAGGCATTGCAGCATTACACTACATACAATATTTTATCATAGTTCAGCAAAAACGGATGAAGAATAGTTGTGTACATGTTTGGGTGCACAGTTTTGGACGTGAAAAAGAAATTGAATGGACTAAGTAGCCAGTATTTGTCTGAAAAACTGAATTTTAACCTTTATAACTTACATTTCTTCTATTTAATTTACACGTGATCAATGTTAGGTATTTCTTTAATTTTTCTGATAAGCCACGTGGTTTTTTAACTTTTACGATGAACAAGCGGAAGTGTGTAGAATTTGTCGAAACTATGTTTCACATATTCTAATCGATGGAGCGAGTTCACCACTATGACGTTCCACAGTATTTTTCTTTTGATTAAATAAGGCGCCAGCGAATAGTACGCAGCGTATGAATTTGACACATACGTCACTTTGTTCGTCTGACATTAACCTACCAACACACACACAAGTTGAGTCCGCCAAACACTAGCGTCTTCGTTGTATCATTCAGTGATCATGTCGACGTTTGAGCCTGAAAAAGAATATTTTCTTATTTAATCAAAAGAAAAAGGCTGTGGAAAGTCATCGTTTGTGGCTGACGTTCTTTGTAAGACAAGTATAGAGTTGGATGATAATGTTTTCTTGTAATTTGAAGGTAAGAAATTGAAGGTAAGAATGGCTTTTGCACTTCTTAAAAGACTAGGTTAAACACTTAAAATATTAACACTTGGAGAATCTTCTTGAATTCAGTTCAGTTGAAATAAGTGTGAACAGAAAAAAGTTGATGGGAAAGTGTTGAGATGAGATGTTTGTTTTCAATATGGATCTCTGAAAAAGTTGAAAGAGCAAAACCAAATAAATAAAAGCTGAGTTGTATATGGGAGGAGGAAGATAAGGGAGGTATTGTGTAACTGAAGGTAGGGCTGAGGGATGTGGAATGGTGGGGGATTGCTGGAGGGAATTTCGTGTAAAATAAGAACAAAAGGGTTTAGATTACTTAATGTATTTTTATTGAAAATAGGTATTAACAGATCAAATGAATCCTCTAGATTCAATATCCCCTATATCCACTTCCATAAATCGTTCAGGAAGTGACTTTTCTTTGACAGGTTATTATTGAAATGGTACTGAACAATTTGTGTTATGTAAACATGCAATTATTAGTTATATAAAATACATTAAGAGATATTAATATGCAGTAAAATGAGTGTTAAATATGAACGCAGAGGGTTTTGAATCTCAAATACTAATATGGGGGATTTTGAAACTCATAATCATGAATACTACTGGATATGGAGCATTTTGAAACTAAATCACTTAGTTCAGCTCTTATCACGAAAATAATGTTGACAATATAAGATTACTGAATCACATTTTATACAACTGTTTTGCATTCTTGGCCTAGTAATCATGAATACAAACTTCTAAATCACAGTCAACAATGTAACTAAAAGCACTTTAATAATACTTTTTTTAATCGCTAAACAATACTGACCTTTCTCGCTTTTCCCTAGACCTTTCCCAAGTATCCACCTACCGCAACCTTCTTCGCCCTCTTCCTGGAGTTGCTTTAGCAACAAGAAAAGTTTCGTCCCTCATTTTTCAACAAATGATGCCAATGAAATGGACAACAAATCGCTTTCTCCATAATGCACTAGGAAGCCACCTACTATCAGAGTAACGCATATTGCCAACATACTGCTTTAGAATTCTCCTGTCCGAGGTAGAAAAAACGGACAATCTGAACTTTCTCCAGTGATTAAGCCTTTTAGTTTAATCAAAATCCCCGTGAATAGGTTCAAATTATCCTCTGACCATCATATTGTTTTGTCTTCATTCGGCTCCATTAGTATACGAAAATCTGTGGTTAAGACAAGATCGCAAGTGTTGTCTGCATTGCTAAGCAAGTGACGTCATTTTTATTCCTCAAGATATCTGGAATTTCTCATTGGTTGATACACATAGAGGCTTTTGAAAGTAACTGGTGGTGGATATAGAGGATTTTGAATTTAACAGTGATTTTCAAGTAGCTCGTACTATGTAACTTAGCGAGTTTTAAAACTCAGAGGTTCACCAACCGATTGAACTCATCCCTAGAAATCTACTGCTATGCTTATCTCAATTAAAAATGGTCTTTAGAGCGTTTTGAATCTAGAGGTTTCAAATAAATATTACAATATAAGTAACAGTTATTAGTACCCAAACATGCACACAACTATTCTTCATCCGTTTTTGCTGAACTATGATAATAGAATAGGAGATGAGTTGAGTGAAGAAATTGAATTAGGAAGAGGTGTAAGACAGGGCTGCTCTTTATCACCAACACTGTTCAACATCTATCTCGAAGAAATAATCAATGAAAGTTTTAATGGAAATAGTGGAGTTTGTATTGAAGGTAGGAGAGTAGAATGTATAAGATTTGCAGATGATATGGTTGTGATGGGAGAAAGCGAACGTGAAATGATACAAATGTTAGATAAACTCAACATGAAACTAGAAGAATATGGAATGAGAATTAATAAGAAGAAGACCAAAAGTATGATAATTGGAGGAAAAGGTAGAAGTTGTCATATTAGTATAAGAAATAGAGCAAGTCAGTAACTTCAAGTATTTGGGAAGTATGATCAGAGATGATATGTATTGCACAACAGAAATTAAGAAAAGAATTGCCATAGCAAAAGAAGGCTTTAGGAAAAAATCAAAATTATTTTGTGGACCACTAAACAAAGATTTGAGGAAAAGACTTGCTAAGTGTTACATTTGGAGCATAGCGCTGTATGGCGCAGCAGAGACTTGGACATTGAGAAAGAAAGATGAGAGAAGATTGGAGGCCCTAGAGATGTGGGTATGGAGGAGAATAGAACGAGTGAAATGGGAAGACCGGGTAAGGAATGAGGAGGTATTACGAAGAGTTGGAGAAGAACGAAGTATGTTACAAACCATTAGAAGGAGAAAAATGAACTGGATCGGACATTGTTTGAGGAGGGACTGTTTACTGAAAGAAGGAATAGAAGGAATGGTGAAAGGCAGACGAGGAAGAGGAAGAGGAAGGAAAAAATATCAAATGTTGGACAATATCCAAGGAAATAAATATTCGGACATGAAAAACTTGGCGCAGGACAGGCAACAGTGGAAGAGGTTCATCCCATGACAAGGCCTGCCATATGGCAGAATACCTAGATAGAGAGATAATGCTGTAATGGCTGTAACTTATGTTATAAAAGTTAACTTACACAAAATATTTTCCAAAAAAATCCTTCTTCATTAGTAATCGGCACGTGCGTGATGAACCGTGGATCTTCTGCACATTAGTCATAGAGCCATTGGTTGACAAGGTCAAATCCAACTTACAGGATGTCTAAAGAATGTGGAGGTAGTCAGGGATTTCGGAGGTCGGTCATCCGTGACGCGGAAAACTAAAAACAAGTGATAAGAAAGGCTTACTGTTCTAGGTAGAACTTCAGTGGTTGAACACTTTAAGATCTGGCAGAATCAGGCAATGTCAAAAACCGTGAAGAAGACCTAGACCGTCAGAGCTGATGATGAAATATCAATCGAGTCCTTAGAGATAAGGGGGAGGATGCAATGACATATACCATCAATGGAAAGAACAGTATAAGTTATTATGGACGAACCGAGCATTAAGAAAATATCTTCCATACCGTGTAAGTGAAAGTACTTCGGTCATATTTTTTGGAGAATTTGTAAATGATCATTTTGCGAGGCAGAGTTGGCTGGTACCAAGAGGAAGAACAGCAAGTAGATGGCTAAATCAACTGAAGAAGATCACTGGTCTACATCTTCAAATTTATTGTTGAAAAAATTTCTTAGCAAACAAAGTAGAGGTCTCCATACTACGAAAAAAGTAAAATTAACCAATTTCCTCAATTCCTAAAGTTGAAGGGCTAAAGGGCCCGGGTGGTTTCAAATTGTGAGTCCTGGATAACTCTATCAAAATAAAAAAAAATTCGGAAATCACTTCGGGACTAAATGAATTCCGAAAAAAAAAACCTAAAATAGCTTCTTTCTTTACTCATTTTCTTTTTGATTCAAAATCCTAGCAAAATTAACTTATTTACATCTAATGTGTTCCTTGGTTCAATACCCTAAAGCGTTTTTTGATTTTTTGAAAAATGTTCACATCGAATGTACTTATAAGGGCATAAGCGAAACTCTGCATTGGCTCACATTAGCGCTTGCAGTGGTAGAAAAAGGCAAACTGCTAATCTAATCGACCGGATAACGATGACTAAGAAAAGGATTGTAATTTTTATTAATAAATAAAGAATGTATTGTAATATTTTAGTACATTTTATTTACCTAATATTCATAGCTCCTATCCCTAGGATGTTGGCGATTATGGGATAGGAAAGGGAAACAGTGAAGCCACGGAAAAACATCTTCAGGGCTGCCAACAGTTGGGTTTGAACTCTTGCATGTTAAACATGACTATGATTCCGTAAATTTTTTAGTCAAATAATTTTTACTGAAGAGGTGTTCTATAAAATATCATATAAAATTGAGCTCTATCGGTGACCACCATTTTAAAGGTTCCTTGTTCATTCCCCGAGATATTGCGTAGTTAAACAAGACGTTATTTTTCTTGTCTTGTTTGTCATAAGAAAGAAAGAACAGTTAAGTTCGTGTTTATTAGCCTGCTGGCCGCATGTGCGCCTTTGATCGTTTCTCTGAAGGATCATATACCGGTAATGGACTGGAATCTTCATCAACCAAGCACTTGGTTTAATTTCTCGGTATCTCTACCCAGTTTTTATTAAACGTAACCTTCACGGTGAGTGCAGTACGAAACTTGTTGCGAGGTGAGCTCAATGGAATTCGGGACTCGGTCTGTGGGAATTCACATTGTACGTAGATTTACTTTATTATCCTTGGAGATCCGTATGTGCCAGCTATCTCCGGAGAGATAGGTGGTGTGAAAGGTACCGATACCGGTGCGCCCATTGGTGCTCATCTGTCAGTCTGTATTAATTGTGTTAAGTTATGATTTTAACAGTTTTGAAAATGGAATTAATTATTCATTGTGTGAGGGTTAATCTATGTGTAAGGATTTGAATGTGTAAGACTGTATGTGCGTGTGTGTGACCAGGGCAACGTCCATGCTATTTGTTGGCTGACACAGTAATTATTAATGTGCGTCGGTATGTGGTAGTCCTAAATGGTCACCCGTCCAGGTACTGACGACGCCCAATGTTGCTTTGGTATTGCACCGGGACTGTACCGGTGGTATTACGCAGTGACTCACACATTTATATATGTAAATTATAATTTATGTGAGTGTGCAGATGTTAAAATTTAGAAAAGCAGTATTTTGTGTAATTTAGCAGCTTCGTGGCGCTCCGCCTCGTCTGTACCCGAGGTTCCAGTGCTTCACTTTAGGGTAAAAAGTGAGAACTTTATGGTCTTGGTTCATGTCTGGAGTGTTGTATTGTGTGTGGGTGGGGGTATAGATATGTAGGCTGTTGTATTGACTTGATGGGGGATGTGATGGGGGCGAAAGAAGCTTTAAAATTACCGTATGTAGGAGGGTGTTTATATCTTGGTAGGGCTGGTGGGCGTGGGAGGTGGTGAGAAGTCTTGGGTTCTAGGGTGGTGGGATTGTAAGACTTAGTATGAGTGGGTTTGGTTTCTGGATGTGTTCCTTTATTACCGATGTAATATTTAACGTACATTTCCTGGACTATTTTTGTAACGGGAAATATTTTCCTAATCCCATTGATTAATTAATACGTTTCTAAATGTAATCCAATGAACGAATTTCAGAACACACGATGGCAGCTCATTAACCACTAACACAGATTTGATGGTATCAGGAGCGTTAGTTCTACAAAATAATACACCTCTATACTTTGTATGATTGGATATGAAAATCCACTGCCTGTTTCCAGTCATTCGACCGCGTCAGGAATGGAATGAATGAAGCCCCAACTAGCGGCGAGGATAGGAATTGTGCCGGCTGCCGAAACCTGTCGAACTCCTCCGGGGCAATGATTATTGAATGGCAGATGAAATGAAATGATGTTGGAGAGTGTTGCTTGAATGAAATATGACAGGGAAAACCGCAGTACCCGGAAAAAACCTCTCCCGCCTCCGCTTTGTCCAGCACAAATCTGACATGGAGTGACCGGGATTTGAACCAGGGAACCCAGCGGTGAGAGGCCGGCGCGCTGCCGCCTGAGCCACGGAGGCTGAATTTATGTTTAGATAGATTGAAATAAATTTAACCCTCTCAGTTACGAATGAATCTCGCAATGCACTGCTGCATAGTTTGGGGTAAATTTTATGAATAGCCACTGCAGTAATTTCACAGTTAGTATTGTAGCTTCTGGTACGTCCGTTTGAACAGTGTTCGATTCCCGTACGATGTATTCTTGGGAACAAAACTGAAATGAGTTGTAGGTTGAAATTTTGAATTCGACCTTCATAGAAGTAATCCTCCACTTTCTTACCCTCTTCCCCGCCAAACCTCATATAGGCCACACGGCAATGCAATTTGGCAACGTGGTACAGGGAGATCATGGATTCAAAAACCAGAAGTTGCCAGCCCTGCAATTGCTTCTTGTTGGTTTTCAATTTTCAAATCCGGCAAATTCCGAGTTTGTACTCTTATGATGGCCACGACTGTTTTCTTCCTCTTCGGTATTATTATTATTATTATTATTATTATTATTATTATTATTATTATTATTATTATTATTATTATTATTTTCTAAGGAGTGCGATTGAACTTATTTAGGTGATGTCGTTGACGTTTTCTTCCCCCCCCCCCCCAAATTTCTTCATCTTCTCGCTGTGGCTTTTCTTGCGATCTTCTGACCAGGTTTTGTTGGTGCTAGTGCTTGGATGATGTTTAAAGCGGTGAATGTCGACTAATATTCTGAACTTAGATTTTTCAAACACAATATCACCTGTGATGCCTACTTCCTAGAAATCTCTTCTAACTTCGAATAGGGCAAGGGTCAGAATTCTTTTGGCTAATCTCTGATTACTCATTCTGAGAATATGTCCTTAAAATTTCAAACATCTTTTCCTAAATGTGTCTGAGATTTTTTCTGAGTGTTGGTAGAGGTCCTGAGATTTCCTTATCCAGATTCCCCCTGAGCAGATTGGTCCAAAAACTTTTCCTTAAGATTTTTCTTTCTTACTTTTCTGCATTTTTAATCAATGATCTGCCTAAGTGATGCATATCGTTCTTTAGGCTTGATTACAGTGTTATAATGTCTTAACTTTGCATTTATTTTTTTGCTATTTGCTTTACGTCGCACCGACGCAGATAGGTCTTATGGCGACGATGGGAGAGGAAATGGCTAGGAGTTGGAAGGAGCGGCCGTGGCCTTAATTAAGGTAAAGCCCCAGCATCTGCCTGGTGTGAAAATGGGAAACCAAGGAAAACCATCTTCAGGATTCGAACCCACTATCTCCCGGATGCAAGCTCACAGCCGTGCTCTTTGTAGTTTAGGGACCCTTTCTTTGTTTATTTCACGTTTCAGTTCTGAAGGTTGGATGACTTCTCCCAGGTATTAGAATTTGACACCTGGGATATATTTTGCCATATTGGGTTTTCATTGGTTGTCCATCTAGGTACCGAAGAGATCCTTCCATCTAGTGAGTTTTCTGATATGAGATCTGGAGTCCTGTTTTGGATGCAATGTCATGGAGTTTTTCAATGGATGCAATCGCTTCCTGTCTGTTATTGGACAACCCTCGAAGCTGAGAAAGATAGCTGTCAACAATGTCTTGATTACTGCCTACTGCCACAGTTTATTTAGGTCCTTCGCGTGCCTACTAGGATTTGTGCAGCCTGCAATGGCACAACAAACCATAATGAAAAGTGCACACTATTACTGCTTTTTACATTTTATCACATAAAATAAACACACACGGTTTCTTATACAGCACAGATATGCTACAATCGTGCATTATTAGCTCCTAGCTTCTGCGTGCACAGCGATTCTTATTTGAACTGCGTCTACCTCATTTAGGGCAGCTTCAACGCGAGAGTCCTGGTGACGCCACAGTTCTGCTTTGCTACTGTGCATCCTTCCCGTGATCCCTGCCTTCTATTCTATTTACCTTGAACCGTACGCAGATGTCCCTCCAGGTAGGTAAGGGTTATTCTGCCCGAAGGCAGGTCCGAACCTCCGCAGAGGTGTTCCTGAGCCGGAGTTTACGTACGGTAGGGTGGCCAGTTCCTTTCCGCTCCTCCATTCCCTTACCCCCACCAACAGCGCGTGGCAACCCATCCAACTTCTGACCACGCCCAATGTTGCTTAACTTCGGAGATCTCCCGGGATCCGGTGTTTCAACACGGCTACGGCCGTTGGCTGTCCATCCACTGTTGACGGTTTATCCCTCAGGCTCAGCATGCATAAGAATAACACCCTCTATGCCACAATCAGCATAAGCTTCGCCCGACTGGGTTCCTGTCGACATTTCTGTGGACGTGGCGAACCTGGGTGACGCCATTCATTGGATTGACGCTTTAATTCAGGATCGTAGTCTCGTGCCCACGTCTCATCGATGGCGAAAATACGCTTCAGAGATGCGTGTCCTTCATTGCGGTATCTCTCCAGGTGGATGCCAGCCAGTGCATACCGGTGCCACTAATGTGGAACCCAACGTGGGGCAGTTTTCCTCATGTTAAGACATTTCGTCAGTATGTGCCACACCGTTTAATGACTGAGACCAACCTGTACGGCTAATTGACCTATCTAAGGCATTTGATAGGGTAGATCATGTGTCGCTACTGGCAAAAACGAGTGCAATTGGACTAGCAAAAAGGTACTGAATGGGTGGCTATATTTCTAGAAAATAGATCCCAGAGTATTAGAGTAGGCGAAGCTTTATCTGACCCTGTAATAGGGGAATTCCTCAAGGCAGTATTACTAGACCTTTATGTTTTCTTATGTATATAAAAGATATGAGTAAAGAAGTGGAATCAGAGATGACGCTTTTTGCGGATGAAGTTGCTCTGTATAGAGTAGTAAATAAGTTACAGGATTGTGAAAAATTGCAGAGATGGGCAGTAGGCAATGGTATGATGATAAATGGGGTTAAAAGTCAGGTTGTGAGTTTCAGTTTTAATTACTGCGCTGGTAGGGTGAACGTCCCTTATGGGGATCATTGTAAGTACCTAGGTGTTAATATAAGGATATATCTTGATTGGGGTTATCACATAAATGGGATTGTAAATAAATGGTACATATCTCTGCAGATGGTTATGGGGCTATTTAGGGGTTGTAGTAAGGATGCAAAGGAGAGGGCGTATAAGTCTCTGGTAAGACCCCAAAGTGTCTCAAAGTTAGGGCTCGGAAGACTTGGGAAAAAGGAGACGAGCTGCTCAACTAAGTGGTATGTTCCGAGCTGTCAGTGGAGAGATGGCATGGAATGACATTAGTATTTATTTATTTATTTATTTATTTATGTATTTATTTATTTATTTATTTATTTATTTATTTATTTATTTATTTATATGTTTATTAAGTGGCGAAGTTAGGGCTCTTGGCCCTCTCTTACACTTAACCACATACCATTTTTTTACAGTATTAATCTAAAATATCATTGTAATTAATTACTGTTATTGAGATAAGTAAGCCAGATAAGGAATTATAATAATTAATTAAATACTACTGATGAAAAATTATAGGATTAATAGAGAGTGGATAGTAAAAAAATATGAACTTATAACCTAAAGAATGTATCTACAACTAGCTTAAAGGAAAACTTATTCAAATATAAGGCTAAAATAAATTGACTGAATATTAGTATGTTACAATATGAGTATACTAAACTCGATGTTACTATGTAGTCTGTTTCTAGGAACAGTCTATAGCCTTAAATGAGGGTAGTAAGAACGTAAATGGGATAGCCTAAGAACTTAAATCTAGTACGTATTTTTTTTGTTTCATTCGCACGTCATTCACTCTTACATTCATTCGAGTCAACTGTATGTACTCTGGAAGAATTTACGGTAGGCTGTTTTAAATGTCCTAGACGAGCAAGGCGAATACGTTTGAGTGGCGTCTTTAAAAGTGGTAAAGATCACATTACGAAGATAAAAGTTGGAATTCCATATGACAAATTGGGGCAATTAGGAAGGGGAGTTAGGGATTGGAATAAGTTACCAAGGGAGATGATCAATAAATTTCCAATCACTTTGCAGTCACTTAAGAAAAGGCTAAGGAAACAACAAATAGGGAATCTGCCACCTGGGTGACTGCCCTAAATGCACATCACTAGTGATTGACTGATTTGATTGATTGATTGATTGACTGATTGATCGATTGATTGATTGATTGATTGATTGATTGATTGATTGATTGATTGATTGATTGATTGATTGATTGATTGATTGATTGATTGATAATTCCCGGACAGTCTATCGATGGTCTATGGAGACGAGACCACTCACAATGTCAATCTGATCATGAGGAATGGATGGCCGACATGTGTGGTGCAAATCCGCAGTCTCAAACCGACCCGCACCAAACTCCTTCACATATCGTGCATCTGCCCTACACGGTAATGCATTCTCGTCACAGGCTTCACGTAATCCTCGATAACATTCTGATGCATTTTTGCCACGGGCAGCTTCGATTTTAATCCTCAAGCGCTGATCACTATACATCGGATTTGTAGGTGGTAGTAGGTTAGAATGCAAAGTAATTTGGTTTGTAGGTGGTGTCATGCAACCCGTTGTAACATAATGCAGGAAGAGTAGCATAAATTTAGGGAGTTCTGTAGGCTGTACCCCTAATATCTATGCAAATCTCGTAGCATAACCGTTGTACAGTGTAGGGTATACTTGTTACTGGCTTAAGTAAGTTTGCATTCTAACCTATCAGCACCTAATAGTGCGGACTTTACTGATCACCCTTTGAAAACATTCTTCACTTCAACGCCACACAGCAACAACACTCCTAACTGGGGATGACCGTCAAACGCACACTACACATCGACAACAGCGCCGCCTAACCACTCCCATATTCTATTTGCGCATGGGCGATCTCATTGCCACTACTTAACTTACTGCCCTCGTATTTTTAGCAGGGGTTATTTAAAATGTGGTGTTCATGTAGAGATTTAGCGATTATTTCAACGTCTTCTAGCAGCATAGAGACAATCTATTTTATTTATAATAAAGGAATTTAGTGGATACGGGAATTCGATTCATGTTTGTTGACTTTCTAAGTAATTATGTTGGCCAGGCTGAACGAAACACAAGTGATAAGCGGTAAGCAAACACATGGTTACTGTTAATTGTAGTGTGCGATATAGTTCATGTCGCTGTTTTCATGAATATTTAATTGTTATTTGTGTGTAATGTGTCAGTTATAATGAATGAAATGGATAAGGTGAGATATTTACAAACTAAAACTCTAAAAACTCGGGTATTTATGGATAAAAATAGAACATATTACAGGTACGTCAACATAAATTTGTACGAAAAATGGGAATGGATGTGTGGTTTTTAATTAACGAACTCAATATTTTTCTTTCCATGTTAATATTGTACCCCATCTCTTGTGATGGTGGTAGTGATTATTGTTTTAAAATGAAGTACATTTGGGCAACCATCCTATATTAACGCTAATCAGAGGGAAAAGTGAAAGGGGTCCGACAATTCGAAAAAAGTGAAGGAAAGACAAGGGCCATGATGGGCGTTAAAATGAAAGACTTCCTAGGCCTCGGAAACCTAACATCATTGGGGTCGGAAAAGAACAAGAGGAGGTCGGATAGGAGACCAGCACAAGTGAGTGGGAGAAATGCCAAGACTCAGCTAAGGGACCCGTGGTCGACAACCCATACTCCCAAGTTAAGGGCCTGTGTATCACTTATTAATTCAGTGGCAAAGTTACGGCTCGTGGCCCTCTATTACACTTAACCACATACTAAACAAAATCTAAAATAAAGTGCTAAGATACTTAAAATAGTTAAAACTACATAAAATAAGACAATTAAAATGAATTTAAATAAATTACTAACTAAATATTAAAAACTCTCAAAATTTACTAATCCTCAGGCACGCACACATTCATAGGGTACATATACTATTCTGTCACCTGTCCTCAGCAGGTAGTCTCGCCAGGCGACTTTAATTCTTGACAAAGAGCTACTTTCTCTGACCTGAGCTGGCAGGGAATTCCATAATCTGGCGACGGTCTCATCAAATAAACTGTGGATTTTAATTGTGTGGTGCACTGGAAAAGAACGAAAAAAAAAGATCTCCAGCGTGTATTTAAGTTGTCGCCTCTTACAACAGGCAGGGAGTACCGTGGGTGTATTCTTCCCCCCCCCCCCACCAACAGGGATCTCTTGTGAACTCCACGAACCACCACTGTCTTAACCATTCCTGTAACATATTTTACACTCGGTAGTATGGACTGCTATTCTCATATTTGTTACGCATTTTTACAGGTAGTTCTATGTTTGCAAAAAAAAAAAAACCAAAAAAAACCCAAGGAAATTATTGTTTGTATTCATATAACAACTCAGGAATTCCCGGGTCGTACTTGGATGATTACCTAAAGCTTCCCGGTATGCTCATGACGATCCGCTAAAGCTTCCAAGGCCGCAGCTGGACTAGAAATCCCATTCTGGGCCACACGCGGGTATCCCGGGAATAACCTCTAGAATCTAAATCGGTTATTATACTAAACTAAATACTAAAAAATGATACGGATATTCAGCTTAATCCAGAATTGCTTGTGGTTAAAAACAGTCCGGACGTTCTTGGCTTTCTGAGACTATTTCCCAAATGTCTCTCTAATTAGTATCTTTGGGAGACCGGCCAATAGGAGAGAAATTATAAGAATATTGGCAGAGGTATTATCGTAAAGTAGCTCCTCATGTTAAATCTCTTTAAAAAAGTACGTATAAGAAGTTTTAGAATTGAATAATTTGTTTCAGAAACACGACTTCTTCACTCTTTTGACGCCATACGAGTTACTAATATCTTTGTGATGACTATATTCTTGTGTCGAAAGAACACTGCTTTATGTTTTTCTGTCATGCAGACTCTATCCTATATGCAAGAGGTAGAGCTCCTGAACAGGGGCTGTTTCTGCTCCAAATTGATACATGGAGGAAGTTTTACGTCTCATTATGTAAATGGCTGTATGGAGTTTTAGTGTGTAGAGGATCGTGTTACAGAAAATAATTACATCGATGGACTGATTGTTCATAATTTCAAATTATTCATTTCTACAACTGAACATCTGATGATCCTCAGTATTCGTGCTTATTCACGAGGGTGTGTGGTTTTAAGTCCACAAAGCGAGTTGGCTGTGCGATTAGAAGCACGCATCTGTAAGCTCGTATTCGGGAGATAATGTGTTCGAACCTCCACTGTTGGCAGCCCTGAAGATGGCTTTTCATTGTTTCCCATTTTAACAACAGCAAAATGTACCTTAATTAAGGCCACGGCTGGTTTCTTCCCACTCCTACCCCTTTCCTATCCCATCGTCGCCATAAGATCTGTCTGTGTCGGTGCGACGTGAAGCGAATTGCTGTAAGTCAGAAAGGTTTGCTGATATAAAGCAATTGAATCCGTACATTCCATCAGAATACCATTACTTTTATAACACATTATCAGAAATAACAGGCATTAAAGTTGCGAGAATGATTACTGGTATGAACAGGTGGGAACAATGGCAGGAGGGTACGCGAAATAAGGAAATAAAGGCTAAGTTAGAAATGAACTCGATGGATGAAGCTGTACGCATAAACCGGCTTCGGTGGTGGGGTATTGTGAGGCGATCGGAAGAGGATAGGTTACCTACGAAAATAATGGTCTCTGTTATAGAGGGTAAGATGAGTAGAAGGAGACCAAGACAACGATGGTTAGACTCAGTTTCCGACGATATAAAGATAAGAAATATAGAACTAAACGAGACCACAGGACTAGTTACAGATAGAGGATTGTGGCGGCGATTAGTAAATTCACAGAGGCTTGCAGACTAAACACTGAAAGGCATGGCAGTCCATAATGAAGATGTAAGTATGTATTAGCTCGGAGAGCATCGGCCAAGGAATCACCCTGGTGATACAAGCTTTTTGATAGTGAGAGATAAGAGTTTATTATTTTATATTCTTATACTTCTGTAATTAAATCACTGACATTTGTGGAAAGTTATGATGCTACAGAAAAATAGCAAACCAGTTTTTTTTTGTTTCCCAGCAGTGTGCTCTGTATATAAAGTTGTAATTAATAATGAGTTTGAGGCGTTTTTCTATGAAAAATTAGGTGTTCTATATTATCTTAAGATAATTGAAATTATTTCTTTCTACTTCTTGTTTTTCTAATGTTATTACAGAAACAAGCACATCTCCATGACAACAAAACGTATGTCAAATTTGGTGTAGGGCTAACTTTATTTAACAGGATGTTAGGATATTTACATTCAGTAGCAGATTAAAAAATTAAGTATTCAAAATAAATTATTTCGTATGGAATATTTTTAAATATTCTAGAAAATTTGATTGAATAGAAAAATATTCAACTGAGGTCACGATATGCTGAAGAACTCCATACCCATATTTCTCAAACTTTTGCCTTCATGGGGGACCTAATCTTGTATTTCTCACCACGAAATAAGAGTTGGGGGAGGGGGCCAATATTCGGAGAGGACTCGGCAAGCCAAAAAAGGAGGGAAGGGAGAGGGATTAAAATTCAGAAAAAAATTGCCGTCTTGCGTAAGTTAGATGAATAGCGGATATGAAAAGCTTCCTGGCAGATAATGAAGGCAGCTTCTTAGCTGCACGCGTCATACAGCTACCATATGCTGAAGATAACAGGGTGATAAAGACAAAAGATGCGCGCTATATTCATTCACTTTGAGGATACCGTACTAATCTGTGTGTGTATCTCCCATAGCTAGCAGGAAGAAAATAATAAGCGTTATTAACGAAAGACGAGTGAGATGAAGAACTAATCATCTCTTCGCCTAATGAAGGGATTTAAACCACTGTGATAAGTAGATCCTTATACGTAACTCTATAACAGTGATGAACAGATTTCTATTCAGTAATAACATACATTCCATTGGTATTGGTCTAGTTCTGAGGGTATTCTAGCCTGCATGCACGTTCTGTGGGAATTGTTGCATATGTAGTAGGGGTTTCAGTAGAGGTTATGCCCCTGTTTTTTTAATAGATCATAGATGTTTAAGCAAACTAATCTGGTTATTATGAAGTGTCGTCCAGCCCGCTCTTCTGTAATATAGCGAGAGTAACATAAATTTTAGGGGTCCTGATGGGCCGAACCCCTAATATTTATCCAAAACTCATTGCATAACCATTGTGCTGGCTAGGGCATACTTAGATTGATCCTTTCACAGCCCGTAATTGTAGACGTATTAATAATCTTTTGGACTTTTGGCGTGTCATGGAAGCAAGATGAAATTCTTTTCGTTTCGCAGATTTTCTTCTGAAGACATGGGGCGAATTTCTATGCGAAACAAAGAATTTCACCTTGTTTTCTTGACACGGCGAAAGCCTAGAAGCTTATCATCTCTAGAATATACTTGTTACTTTGTTCAGTAAGTTTGCATCCTAACATATTACTGCCCAAATATCCGAGCTCTAGTATAACCATTATAAGAAGAACACCCTGGGACCGTGTTGACGTGAGTAGGACCGTTATGTGAGTAACTTCATGGGTCTGTGTTGCCTGTGAGTAGTACCCTTATGTAAGGAACACCATGGGTCTGCGTTACTTGTGAGTAGTACCCTTATGTGAGGACCACCATGGGTCTGCGTTGCTTGCGTGTAGTACCCTTGTGAACAACACCATGGGTCTACGTTGCTTGTGAGTAGTACCCTAATGTGAGCAGACCATGAGTCTGGGTTGATTGTGTGTAGTACCCTTATGTGAACAACACCATGGGTCTGCGTTGCTTGTGTAGTACCCTTGTGTGGGTAACACCATGGATCTGTGTTGCTTGTGTGTATTAGCCTTGTGTGAGCACACCATGGGTCTGCATTGCTTGTGTAGTACCCTTATGTGGGCAACACCATGGATTTGTGTTGCTTGTGTGTATTACCCTTGTGTGAGCACACCATGGGTCTGCGTTGCTTGTGTAGTACCCTTATGTGGGTAAAACCATGGGTCTGTGTTGCTTGTGCGTATTACCCTTGTGTGAGCACACTATGGGTCTGCGTTGCTTGTGTAGTACCCTTATGTGAACAACACCATGGATCTGCGTTGCTTGTGTAGTACCCTTATGTGGGTAACACTATGGGTCTGTGTTGCTTATGTGTAGGCCTAGTACCCTTGTGTGAGCAACACTATGGGTCTGCGTTGCTTGTGTGTAGTACCCTTATGCGAGGATCATCATGGGTCTGTGTTGCCTGTGAGTTGTGTCATTGTGTGTGACATATCCTGGGTCTATATTACCTGTTAGTAGCACCAATATGTGAGGAACACTATGATTCTTCGTTACCTGTGGTCAGTACTATTATGAGAGGCCGGTGACCTGGATTTTGGACTCTTTTGGACAACAAGCATCATCCCAGAAAATGAGGCATTGTTAATTGGATTCACTGATTGTTTTGAATTCATGGTCGTTTTTTCATAACTCGTTTTGGATTCTAGTCAGTAGGATACCTTTTGAAGTTTTAATCATGGTTTCATTTCGTTGCACTTCATAACATTAAGGACCGATGACCTAGCCGTTAGGTCCCTATAAACAACAGAAATCATCATCATCATCATCTATTTATTACTAAAAATGGCGTAGAGTGAGGTAGTTTGATGTTGCTTTCCTCATTCGGCCAGGAAGTGCTGTTCTAGCGCTACTGACCTTGTAAACAGCACCTTTCATAACATCCAGACGCAGAAGTCATACTCTGATTGGCATTACTCGGTACCACCCATATCTCAGCAACTTCCATACAGTCATAGCTAATTATTTACTTCATCGTATTCTGATGACTAGAGCCCTTATGTTACGACAGTAATACTTTAGAGCGCAAACTAATTTGGCTGGTAGGAATTGTCCTTTAAGTTGCTTTACGTCGCACCGACACAGATGGGTCTTATGGCAACAATGGGATAGGAAAGGACTAGGAGTAGGAAGGAAGCGGCCGTGGCCTTAATTAAGGTACATCCCCAGTATTTGCCTGGTGTGAAAATGGGAAACCATGGAAAACCATCTTCAGAGCTGCCGACAGTGAGGTTCGAACCCACTATCTGCCGAGTACTGGATACTGGCCGCACTTAAGCGACTGCAGCAATCGAGCTCGGTCTTCTCCACACTTTTGCCTAGTTCTCTCCTCTTCTCTGTACACACTCTCCCACACCTTTTATCCACCTGTCTCTTGGTCTTCCTCTGGGTTCGTTTTCCTGTTATCTCCATTTCCTGCATCCTCCTCGATATCGTTTCGGTAGAAGGGAAGGGTAGGAATTGTCGTCTTGCCCGCTTTTTCGTAACGTAGTGAGTGTAACATAAATTTTAGGTGTTCTAACAGGCGGGCCCCTAATATGTATGCAACTCTAATAGCAGAACAGTTGCTATGGAATAGACATGTTCTGAGTCGTGGTCCCACTTGCTTTCAGGCGACAGGAACTACCCAATCCATCGGGGCCCTCTACAGCGTCACAGTGTAAACTTTCACCGAGAATACCAGCACCATATTTCATAGAAATGAGGATAACTTGAAGGCTAGGTTAGGGAGGAACTCGATGGATGAAAGTGTGCTTGGTGAGGCCATTTGAGGTTAATGGAAGAGGATAGGTTACCTACTAGAAGAGTTTACTGGACCAGGGAGAATAAAGTGATCAGATGGACACCAGGATGACGATGGCTGAACTCAGTTTTTAGTGATATAAATGTAGCATTAAACGAAGCAAAATAGGAAGTTACAAGTCCCATTTCTAGCCACCGTGTTCCTTTACTAGGAACCCTCTGTGGGTGGGGGACGCAGATGAAGAATATACCCACGGTATCCCCTGCCAATCGTAAGAGGCGACTAAAAGGGTCCCCGGGGGCTCTCAACTTGGGAGCGTGCGTTGGCGACTGCGGGGCCTTTAGCTGAGTCCTGGCATTGTTCCCACTTACTTTTGCCAGGCTCCTTACTTTCATCTATCCTATCCGACCTCTCTTGGTCAACTCTTGTTCTTTTCCGACCCCGACGGTATTAGAGCATTCGAGGCCTAGGGAGTCTATCATTTTCACGCCCTTCGTGGCCCTTGCTTTCCTTCGTCCGTTACTTCATTTTTCGAAGTGACGGGCCCATTCTTTTTCTTCTTTTTCTCTCTCTGTCTACCCCCTGTGGGTGGGGGATGCAGACGAAAAATACACCCACGGTATCGCCTGCCTGTCGTGAGAGGCGACTAGAAGGGGCGACCAATGGATGATCAAATTAGAACCATGAAACTATTTGTGATTAGTACCACCACGCGGGGAATACCGTGGGTCGCTTTTACTTGCGCGTAGTATCACTATATTGGGTAAATAAATAGGTTTGTGATTAGAGGCAATGTATGAGCGACACCATGGGATAAAGGAACCAATGGTTCTGGCTGTCCTATGATTAGTACTCACTATATGAGGAACATCACGGGATAGTACGAGTCCCTGTGGGTAGTACACGTATGTGATGAACACCATAGATTTGCGTTGCCTGTCAATGGCGCCACAATGTGCGAAACACAGTAGGTCTGTAATACATGTGCGAATTTCATTACCTGTGAGTAGTATCATAATGTGTGGAATACCATGGTTCTACTTTTCTAACGATAAATACCATTATGAGGGGCCGATGACCTGGATTTTGGACCCGTTTCGACAAAAAGCATAATCGATTCATCATCGTGCTATAGAAGCAGTCCCTTGGTCCGTAATACTATTGTATTGTGTCAGCTTCTGTGCATATGAGGCACTGCGGATCCACTGATCGTTTTCAATTCATATTCATCCATCCATTCATTCTTCATCCTCATGCTTTTTATTCTGGTCAGTGGAGGATTTTGGACTTTTAAGTTGTCATCTCATTTCGTACCATTAGGGGCCGATGACCTCGATGTTAGGCCTCTTTAAACAACAAACATCAATCAGTCAATCAATCTTTACTAGGAAATGAGGAAAGTTACAACATGGCTATTCTGTTGGTCGCGGTTGGTATCACTGGGAAGAGAGGCGTTGTTTTAAGTTTAGCTGTTAAGTATTTAATCACTCGATACGAGCAACTTAACAAAGAACTTCTCAAGTGTCTTTTCTCTCTCTCCTGTCCCCGTCTTAATCGTTCCACAATCGTTTTATGGTAACTTGTTCCTGGAACGAGTGTTCCAGACCTCCAATTAATACCGACCCGATAGTGCTTGGCTGAATTATTAATTATAGGCTGAGAGACTCTCAACATCTGCACGTATGTGACTTTGATGTCTTCAGTTAGTTTTGTTCTCACGTATACACTCCTATAGTGTTCTCATAGCAGAACACCTGTGGTCAGTAATTAAACTGGTTTACGTGTGTTTTACCATTCGATCGTCTTGCAAGTTTTACTCTAACATCCTCATCTAAAATTTGAAAGGGAATTTTTTTCATTCGCCCTTAAAAGCGCAATACATTATTTCCTTGAAATATAATATTGTGTTTTTTTCTATTGGTTTAACGTCGGGGTAACTCATTAAAGGATTTCGGCGATTTAAGAATGGAAAGGCCTAGTATTGGGAGGAAGTGGCCTTGGCCTTAATTAGTGTACAGTCTTTGCATTCGCCTGGTGTGAAAGTGGGAAACCTCCGGAGAAATATAATCTTTTGCATTCTGTATGTTGTAATAGACGGCTTCGTTTTGCATTCATTCAAAACTAATCATATTTTGAATTTGAATCGACAAATATTTGATAGTTAGCCTCTCTAGTTATTTGCACACATGAAAAATATTCAAAACTAACCATGTTTTGAATTTGAATCGACAAATATTTAGTATGCATACTATTTATTTCTTTATTCAACGCTTTAAGTACTTCTACTTCCAATATGATTGACGATATATCACTAGTTAAGCACACATGTAAAATAATCAAAATTAATCATAGTGTAAAATTTGAATCGACAAATAGCCTGTGTAGCTAATTGCACAGTTTTTCACATTCGAAAAATATTAAAAATTAATCATATTTTGAAATGTGAATCGACAAATAGTTAGCCTCTCTAGCTAAACGAACAGTTTTGGACATATGAAAAACATTCAAAACTTCGTCATACTTTGAATTAGATTCCTAAATATTTAATATTTAGCCTCTGTAACTACTTGTACTGTTTTGAACATATACAAAACATTCAAAACTAATACTTCGAATTGGAATTGAGAGATACTTACCGAGCTGGTTGGCTGTGCGGTTAGGTACATGAAATATAGCTGCGACGATATTCGAACTCACGCCATCAAGGTTTGTACACAAGTTCGGTGATCCCTCGACCACCACTCCAGTTGAGTGCTGTGTAACTCTCCAAGTATAGACCTATATGCGTTGCATTGGAGTCGGGGATTCATCAGTTTTTCGGAAATTATTAGTTAGCGGACCTGACATGTTTAAGTATATTTTGTTCGCCTTTGAGTGTTATATCACGTCCACTTGGTCCAAAGTGGATCCTGCGTCATGATATGTGTTCTAATTTTTTTTTTTCGAAAACGAAAGCGTATTGACCTAAACCCTTATACACGAGTTACTGTTGAGTGTTGCACAACAGGCAGATTGAAGCTCGTTTTTCGGTTGGAAGCAGGTTGTGACGTCTCTTTGTTAGGTACGAAATTCTTCTACTGTTGGCAACGTTTTGCTTCTCCCTGTATCAGTTTCAAAATTCATAAAATATCTCTATACGCTATCTTAACAGTTTTCATTATGTAATCGTTAACTTGCACAGGTTATTTTAATCTTGAATAGGTACATAGGTAAATTTATTAACCACCAACAGACTATTCCAATTACAGATGGCGTACTACACCTATAATCTCTTTCCTACATTATTTAATGAAATATTACTTACAAATAATCACAAACTATAATACCGAGCTCGATAGCTGCAGTCGCTTAAGTGCGGCCAGTATCCAGTATTCGGGAGATAGTAGGTTCGAACCCCACTGTCGGCAGCCCTGAAAATGGTTTTCCGTGGTTTCCCATTTTCACACCAGGCAAATGCTGGGGCTGTACCTTAATTAAGGCCACGGCCGCTTCCTTCCCACTCCTAGCCCTTCCCTGTCCCATCGTCGCCGTAAGACCTATCTGTGTCGGCGTGACGTAAAACCACTAGCAAAAAAAAAACCCTATAATTTTCGAAAAATTAATGTCTTACAATACTACGTAGAGATCTACTATTTTGCTATATGTAATACTGTCTTTCTATTTGTCTTTATATCGGAAGCCAACGGCCGTAGCCGTGTTGAAACACCGGATCCCGTAAGATCTCAGAAGTTAAGCAACATTGGGCGTGGTCAGGAGTTGGATGGGTTGCCACGCGCTGTTGGTAGGGGGGTAAGGGAATGGAGGAGCGGAGAGGAACTGGCCACCCTACCGCATGTAAACTCCGGCTCAGGAACACCTCTGCGGAGGTTCGGACCTGCCTTCGGGCAGAACAACCCTTACCTACCTATCTTATATCGGAACAGAAGCAATCCACAGATTCCCCTGCACTGTTCGGTTCTACACTTGATCTCATGAAAGGTGACTTTCTGTCTGGTGTTTCGTGCCGGAACATGAAGTGGTATTAGCTGCAGGAGCTCCGAATAATTTATTCTGTTTTCCATACATTTTATTGCGAACATTGCGTTAGCACATTTGCGACGCAGTGGTAAATTCTCCGTTTGCATCTGTTGGCAAAACTCATCATATAATGAAGACGTCATCTTAATTCCGAAGCCCCTGTAACTCACCCACTTCATAAATTTTACCTGCACTCTCTCTAGTGAGTCAATTAAATATTGTTGGGATGGTTTCCAGATCTCGTTACCATATAATAACAATGACCTAATATAGGAAATATATAGAGTTTTAAGGGTTTGAACAGAAACAAAATACCTACAATTTCTCTTAAGAAAACCCTAAAACATAAGAGATTTCCTTGTTATAAAATCTATATGGTCCTGGAAAGAAAGGCCATTTGCATTGCTTAATGAAAATGAAAACCTACAACCTGTTTTCCAGTCATTGACCGGGTCAGGGATGTAATGAATGAATCATATATAGGCTATTAGTAGGATGGGGTCGCCACTCTCAAAGTGATTTATTAATGACTGATAGATGCTATGAAATGATAATGGAGAGTGTTGCTGGACTGAATGATGACAGGGAAAACCGGAGTACACCGAGAAAAACCTGTCCCGCCTCCGCTTTGTCCAGAACAAATCTCACATGGAGTGACAGGGATTTGAACCACGGTATCCAGCGGTTTAAATGTACATCATTAGAAGCATAAATATATAGTCGACAGGGGATTTCTTACGAGTGAAGCCAATTACAATGTTCTTCGAAACATTGACCTGCAACCTCCACTTCTTACACTACTAACTCATACGAAGGGCATCTGATTGCTAAAGTTTGCAGGTGTTTTCAGACTCTATTACCATAAAATTTTTTATATAATCAGCGTATAAGAGACACTTGGTCGACTGAAAGATAGAAGGCAAATTATTAATCACCAAAATTAATAGAAGCGGGCCTAGAATTGAACCTTTGTGGAACTCCTGAATAAGTGAAAAGTTGAAAAATTCATTATGTTTAAGAGCCACTGAGATATCGTATATAGTTTTAAAATTTCACTGCTGGGTTTTGTAAGCCTGCTTAAGTCGAACTGTGTAACTATTTTTTTTATTTTGCGGGTGTAAGATTGTTAACGAAAGTAATTTGCTTGTTTTTAATATTAAGGACGCCGTAATCTGGAGCAGCTACTACCTGTCCAGTTAACAATCACGCCATTGCGCTGCTGGAGATTGAACACGCTTATAAGCGAACTAACAGTAGCTGCCTCACATTTAGATCGAATCCCAGAGATATTTAAGTTGTTACAGTGTCAGCCCTGAGGCGGAACACCCTCTTTCCCCTTCTCTTCTCCTCCTCTAGTCTCTCATCATGACGTCACCTATAGTTCTTTTTCTTCAAGAGGACACGGAATGCGCTATGCTCACAATGTTAAATCATGCAACACACCAGGAAAAGTTCCGCAGAACTTATTGAAGTTAGACATTTAATTTTTTTAAAGGCTATGCATGCATAAGTTAGATACGAAACTGAAATAACTGACTTAAAAATAGGGAACTATTTTATCCATGGTATTTTTCTGGTAATCTGAATTTTTTGTATAAATTTCTCATGGGGTTTTGTTTAGTAATAATAATAATAATAATAATAATAATAATAATAATAATAATAATAATAATAATAATAATAATAATAATAATAATGTCTTAGGAGCAAGATACACCCAAAACGGTTACAGGTTACAATCAATCAAAGCAACAGAAAAGTTCTCAAACATCGATTTTGACATTAGGAAACGGCGAATTAAATTCTTCGGCCATCTGACTAGATTACCAGAAAATCGATTGACAAAAAGGATAGTAGATTACGTAACCTTACATAAGAACTCAACACCCTGGTTTAACGAACTTCGAAAGGACCTCAAATACGCAAACATAAGTTCAACAGACATTCTAGAAAGAGACATCTTCAGACACAAAGTAAACAGTTGGGAAGCTAAATCAGAGCAACCACAACAAAAATTGTACAAAAATAATGTTATTTGCTTTACGTCCCACTAACGACTTTTATGGTTTTCGGAGATGCCGAGGTACCGGAATTTAGTCCCGTAGGGGTTGTTTAGCGTGCCAGTAAATCTACCGACATGAGGCTGACGTATTTGAGCACCTTGAAATACCACCAGACTGAGCCAGGATCGAACTTGCCAAGTTGGGGTCGAAAGCCCAGCGCTTCAACAATCCGAGCCACTCAGTCCGGCAAAACCAGTACAGAATAACCCATGGAAGAAGTCATTGAGTTATTTCCTTAACTTCTTCCAATATTTGGAGAATTCACTACTACGACTACTACTACTCACCATCATCATATGCAGTTTCCAGCTGTTGGCCAGGTCTGCTTGGAAGATAAGCCTCTCCATCTCCCCTTGCCTTCCACCGCTTCTCCCTCTTCACACTTTTTTTTTTTTTTTTTCGCAAGTTGCTTTACGTCGCACCGACGCAGATAGGTCTTATGGCGACGATGGTACAGGGAAGGGCTAAGAGTGGGAAGGAAGCAGCCGTTGCCTTAATTAAGGTACAGCCCCAGCATTTGCCTGCTGTGAAAATGGGGAACCACGGAAAAATATTTTCAGGTCTGCCAACAATGGGGTTCGAACCCACCATCTCCCGAATACTGGATACTCGCCGTACTTAAACGACTGCAGCTATCGAGCTTGGTCCTTTTCACACTTTTGCCTAGTTTTCTCCTCTTCTTTGTACACACCCTTCCACTCCTTTTATCCACCTGTCTCTTGGTCGTTTTCCTGTTGCCTGCATTTCCTGCATCCTCCTGCGTATCCAGGATAGGAGTGAGAAGATTGGATAAGATGACAACGGAGAAGGTTAGAGACAGAGTAAAAGAAGAGCCACAAGTATCCTTTCCTCTGTCATCTTATCCAATCTTCTCACTCCTATCCTGGTTCTCAGAAATTTCATTTCACTTGCCCCTATCCGAGTCACAGCTCTCTAGTTTCTGCTGCATACGTCAGAATAGGTACATCGTACGTCCTGTATTTCAATTTTTGCTTCTCTGAGGGACATCCTCGCTCCAGACGAGGCTTCTGACACTTTTCAGGAACTCCCCTGCTTGTCTTCTACGCTCGATCATTTCCTTATCATTTCTTCCACTTTCCTCTATGAAACTTCCCAGGTATTTCAAACTCTCTACCTTCCTAAGCTGTTCCCTCCCAAGCATTATTCCTCTGATCTGTCTCTCCTTATTTCTAGTTGTGATTACGAACTCGATCTTTTTGGCATTAATTTTTGTTTTTGTTTAGTAAAATATATAATATCTGACCTATCATCAGAATAGTCCTTCAGTAATGCATTGCATTCATGTAAAGGGTATTAGGAAGTTCCAATTTCCTGTATTTGAAAGGGACTGGATGACTGTTAGAGTCAAGCTAGGATGGAATTCCAGAGATATGAAGAGTGCTTGGAACGTAAGTATTAGTTAACAAAAAAAAAATACAAAGTACTACCAATGTCTACATACCATAATTTATACACCATAGAGAAGAAAAAAACACTTCTTCTCCGTTTGCGGAAATCAAATATCATAAATATATTCCTCCTGATCAATGCCATCCATTAACGGCTGCTAATTTCAGATGGCAACCAACCGTAAGACACTGGCATCATGGTTGCTATGGTTACAATTCCGTCACACATTTCGTTGCGTCACGTTACACAAATGACCCATAGCCATAAGACATATTTATGTTAAAAATTACAATGCATTTAAAATTTAAAATTTTCACATGCTGTAGTGTTGGTTGGCTGCAGACTCTAGCATTGTTATTGCTGTTTGGGTCATCAGTCCAAAGGCTGGTATAATGCAGCTCTCCATGCCCTCCGTCTATACTGTGAATATCTGCATAGCTACTACAGGCTACATCTACTCTAACTTACCTGTCATATTCACACCTTCGTTTACTCCTGCCTACACTTCCCTCAAAACACCAACTGAACCAGTTCTGGGTGTGCTGGCTACACCATAGGGTAAGGGAGAATAACCCAGGCCCGTGAGCGAAACAGTGGCTCGCCAGTAGCTCTGACACACGTGCTCTAATCTCCAATCGATTAAACCTAGAAACATGATATTTGGAAACTAAGGTCCTCATATATCTACCAAGAATCCTTTCTGGGTGGTTCAGTCTCTAAGCAGTGAGAAGGAGGCGGATTTACCTCTTGACCATTTAGGGTTGCATCACTGATCTCTATACATGGATCGCTGATGGCAGGTCTCCGCTGCAGGAGAAAGTACGCCGAGTTGAGCGCGCGGTTCGCCATGTTGGCGTACCCAACCTAGAGCTCTCCTTATGGCGAAGCAATGATAATATAGTCAATTTTAAGTCGCAATTAATGGCGCATTGGAATAATTAAAAATATAGAGACATGTTCACTCAAAGCATAAGGACATTGGGATCACTGACACGTCATTCTGAGGTCAGTAAATCTCCGGGATAGCAATAAACATGAGTGTATAATAACGGCCGAAAAATATTAACTTAGGTGCTCAATACATGCAATTATCGATCGGTAACACAATACGAGTGAAAACCAGTTTCTGGAAACATTGCTGTAAATTGTATACATGTATGTCACGAAATTATGCATTCTTAAAATGATGTACCGGTACCTATAAACGTAGCTCACTATACAGGCCTAGATTCGACATATCGTAATCGGTGTTTGATAATGAATTTCTGTTTCCTGTTTCCATGATATAAAGCGCATATTATCAAATTAAAATATAATTGAAGCAAATGTACACATTTATAACACCACCAAATATTCAAAACTTGTCTATATCACATTACCTGCAGCTTAATTTACTATTACAGACCTCTTTAATTAAATTCAGCTAGCAAAGCGATATTGATAGTCATCATCAGAAATATGTAACACCAGTTAAGAGAGTCCCAAATACCACGAATAGTATAATGGGATAGCCCCAAACACCCACCACACTTCTCCTTCTCCCACCACTCCAGTGTCTGAAACCCATAATTATTACTGATGTAAATAAGGTCTAGAATTCCTCCAGACTTCATTTTCTAAGATTGTTATAAGGTCACGTCAATTATTTCATCGAAACCGTCAGTTTAATTATGAGAAATTTTAAAAAAAGTAAATATTTACTTGCAGTTAATGTTCAGTAAAATTGAAAACAGTTGGTTGTATATCACTCCTAAGGTGTACAGTTTGTCCATTTCTATCAAAACAGTCTTCCTCTAAGTGATCCGAGCAGAGAACAGGTGTTTTAGAAGGCTCCCAATTCTCCCGGCTGATACTCCTAATCGATGATCTTAGATGTTCGGGTCTCGAGAAAGGAAACCTACAAAAATTAATTGCCATTTTGCTCCCGGAATATGCGAAATAAGATACAATAAACCTAAAACTCAAAACACTACCCTAGGAAGATTCTTATGTACAGTATAAAACTCCCCGATGAAATGATTTCTCCTTCTGCTGATCGGTTCTGTTTGTACATCCATAAGCTGAATACTGCGGTATGTTAATACCCCGTAGAATGTTTCTTCATTCATATTTCAGATAAACACATACATATTTAAACTGAATCTTGTAATCCACAAGTATACTACAAGGCAACGAACCTAAATTCGTAAAATGCACTACTATTTTCTTTGCAGTAACACAGCACAGAACACTCGTGGAACTATAATCAAGAGACCTGGCGTCACTGAACTAAGCATAAACAAAGCAAGCACGCTCCTCGTGGTCTATTGCACCAGGCGCTCGCTGCCATCTTACTACGCCAGTCATCTTCTATTCGGCTTACTGCTACCCAAGCTACCAGCCATCCAGGTATAGAGATCAGTGGGTTGCATACATACCGCCGTACACCCGAGAGTTGCAGGTTGCATATGCTCTTACTACCCAATATAATTTTACCTCTTGCTGCAGGATGGAAAAAAGGGAGCTTTATTATTATTATCCCCTATCAGAGCGTGGGAGAACTTTTGAATATATGGGATTCGAACCAAGGAAACTTGAGCTGTTGTGTTATCGATACACCATCACTTCTATAATTTCTCCAAGGGTAAATGGATAGCGTACTGGCCTTCGGTCCAAAGAGTCGTGGGTTCGGTTCTCGGCCTATTAGGGGGTTGTGTGTGTGTGTGTGTGTGTGTGTGTGTGTGTGTGTGTGTGTGTGTGTGTTATTCAGCACTATAATTCATCGTAGGTAGGGCCGCATCCGTACAGATGCGTAGGTCGCCTATAGGCGTTAAGTCGAAGGACCTACACCAGGCCTCTCCCGAGGCCACAGGTCATTAGGCTATTATTATTATTATTATTATTATTATTATTATTATTATTATTATTATTATTATTATTAGGTTGTTAAAATGCAAATGGTAAAGCACAGTATATAATACCTCAAGATAGCTTAAAAGTAGTTTATCATTCACGTGTTGAGTCACTTATATGTATGGGGTAAGTGTACAGGGATCGGCTTCTGTTACAGACATAAACATGATTAAGATGTTACAAAATCATATTGTCAAGACATTCTTTTGGTACGAAAACCCATGGATACTTAGCGTGAGGATATGTTAAATGGGACATGCCAAAAAGGCAGGGTTCTGGAGAGTTAAACAGCTTTATATGTACAACATAATTAAAGAAAATGACTGGAAACCACAATATAAAATTGAAAATAAACATACATGTGGAACAAGACTTAGACATAGAAGTTATTTCCAGATCATCCGCTACTACAACAAATATGGATCCAGAAAACTACAAGTTGTAGTTCCTAATTTTTTTAACATAATGCGCTTAGAAATAACACACTTAAGAGCAAAATATAAACTAAACAATCGCGTGAAAATATAGATCATAGAAAATAAATTTACAGTTTAAATATTTGCTCATGAATGAAAAGTATCACAGACTTAGGGTCTATCTATTTTGAATGATACTTCCCGATTTGATAAAAACCAACACCACAGGATTAAAACACCATGTTGATTATGCCAATGTGTAAATGTACAAAACTTATTAATGTTGTAAACCGTAAGGACTGTAAGAATGTACAAAAATATGAAACAACTTCAGCCAGAGATGAGCACATTAAGTGCTTTTCAGGTGTAAATAATTGGAAGGATAATGTATAATATCCTACTATATATTTGCAAATGTATTTTGGATAAGTTATAAGTAAGTAAATAAAATCATAAATAAATACTTACAATTATTATTATTATTATTATTATTATTATTATTATTATTATTATTATTATTATTATTATTATTATTGTGAGTGCATCCCTTGTAGAGCAGTCTCGTCATGGAGGGGGGACGGCGTCTGCGTATGGAATACTGCGTGTAGTTGTTGAGGACCGTGTTATGTACAGTGTAAGAGTTGCAGCAAGTGTGAAGACACCCAGTTCTTGAACTATTGCAGTTAATCACTACGGCCGATGACCTAGATGTTAGGCCTCTTTCAACAGCAAGCAGCAGCAGCATCATCATCATTAACCATTCGGTGTTAAAATACACACACCGGCTGGGAACCGAACCTAGGCTTCCTCGAGCTAAAGGCTAGCACGCTACCATTCAGTCAAGGATGCAGAAATCATTTTTCTTCTTCTTCTTCTTCTTATTATTATTAGAGCCAAGATATGTAGGCATTTATAGGTTAAAATTCAGAGACTCCGTGACTCAGGTGGCAGTGCGCCGGCCTCTCTAACGTGGTTCAAATCCCTGCGAGATTTGTGCTGGACAAAGTGGAGGAGGGACAGATTTTTCTCCGGGTACTCCGGGTTTCCCTGTCATCTTTCATTCCAGCAACACTCTCCAATAGCATTTAATTTGTTAATCATTAATCATTGACCCAGAGTAGTGCGAAAGGCTTCGGCAGCCGACACGATTCCTATCCTCGCCTCTAGATGGGGGCTTCACTCATTCCACTCCTGACCCGGTTGAAACTCGAAACTGGCTGTGGATTTCCATAGGTTAAAATGCAGACTTTCTGAACAAGTATACGCTATCCCCAGACAACAGTTCTGCTATCAGATTTGCATAAACATTAGGGGTCTAGTCTATTAGAACCCCTAGAATTTATGTTACTCTCGCTTCATTACGAAAGTGTGGCCTAGACAACACAATGAATAGTCAAATTAGTTTGCAGTCTAACCTGTTAATGCCTAAACATCCTGGGTCTATTATTATTATTATTATTATTATTATTATTATTATTATTATTATTATTATTATTATTATTTCTTCGTTATGCCCTTTCAAAGGGCGCGTTTGAACTTGCTCGTTGGCCTGATTGTTTTCTCCCTCTTATCCTCCCAAAATCTCTTCATGAATTGTTATTATTTGAATCTTTATATTAACAAATATTTATACTCGTGTACGAGTGGACAGAGCAATAGCCAAGTCGTACAGTAGTTCGCTATCTGGTGTATGGTGGTCACAACGCCGACAAAGGTAAAATGAATTAATTTCTAAGTCCTCCTGGGAGGGACACAACAAACAGAGAGTGTGTTGTGTACTATTTGGACGTAGGAGAGGACGGACTCGCACAGCTTTGAGATGGTTAGTAGCACCGCTTGCCGCTGTATGCAAGGCAGTTTCATCAATCATGAAGAGATAATCTGCTTTATGCCCCCAAATCCGCTTCAATCCGGGCTGGGCCCCGCACTGGCTGCCAGCTCTCGCTCTGCCGCTGCTGCTGCTTCTACTGTTACTGGAACACGAAAAACACATGTATGAGCTGTTGGTAGCACTGAGCTTGCTTTTCTTTTTTATTTCGCTTTTTCGAATAACCGCGCCATATTTGTGGGAGCAACGTACATTACTTTCATTTTTAATCATCACTTTTCAACGAAATGTCAGTGTTGAAAAATATTATTGGAATAGAACTCATTAGAGTTGCACCATCATAGCTTTGATACTTTTAAATTCAGCAAGGTATGCAGTTATAAAGATTTAACTTATCTCCATCAAGATATTTAATTTTAAATATTAAGCCTTAAGTTGTACAATAAGCAGCCATAACTTTGTTCTAACCAGACAATTAATGCTATATCTTTTCGCCAAAAATTGAACAATTGACTATGCAATGAATTCTAAATATTTGGGCCAAGAATTGACCATTGTCAGTTATAATATTGCCCAAAGTGCATCTGTAGGACGTTCTTCTACAAGAATGTGATAATACGACCTCAGAAATAAGAAAGAAGTACGGTCATTTAATGCTCAAAATACTTTGTTATCACAACAAATGACAAAAAAAATAGTGAATTCCTAGAATTACTCTTATTCCAATACTTTCGTAAAGTCGAAATAAGTTATGTTTATTTGTAAACATTCATGAATAATAATTTTAATTTATTACAGGAACTATTGGTGTATTAAATATTATCTCACACTTTCCAATTCCTTTAGCTTGTTATTTTACGATATTATATCAAAATGTCTTTTGAAATTGCTCTACCGTGTGAGTTGGCCGTGTGGTTTGGGGCGTGCGGCTGTGAGCTAGCATCCGGGAGATAGTGGGTTCGAATCTCACTTTCGGCAGCCCTGAACATGGTTTTCTGTGGTTTCCCATTCTCACACCAGGCAAATGCTGGCCGCTTCCTTCCAAACTCCTAGGCCTTTCCACTCCCATCGTCACCATAAGACCTATCTGTGTCGGTGCGACGTAAAGCTACTAGCAAAAAAAAAAAATCCTTCCGTTCCAATACTGACGTCTACCACTATCTGGTCCAAAGGTATTAATTTTTAGTTTTGACAGGTATGGAATTCTGACTTCGTATACACACTACACCACCAGTTACCACAAAAGCACACAGTAGTGAAAACTTACCTCTAGATTTGGATGACCAGCCCCCGGTTAAAGTGGACCAAAACACACTTCATACTCGCGACACCACTCGCTGCAGCAAAACAGTGAATAATATCTATGTTGTTTCGATTCGTCATTTTTAGCTCCTTGAAGTTCTTGATTCTTTTTTCCAAGTTTTCCCTCAGTTATCTTTCAGTAGATATTCACACGTTACGGTATGTAGTATATCAACTGAATTATTAGTATGTAAGGAGTGGATTTCTTTATCCAGCAATAGGTTACAATTCAATGAGTTGCAAAGTGTCGTCAGGACTGCATATCGCTTCTGTTTAAAGAGTTGCATAAAAGTATTAGGGAAAGGATCTTCGAGAATCCCTACTATTTAATTAAGAAACTCTTTGCTACAGATTGAACAGTGCTAGATGACGCTTTGAACAAGATAAATATGAATACAATCTACTCTATTTGCGTGTTGAAATCTATTCCCTAGTTATGGCACTATACAGAAAGTAGATATAATTGAGTAATGACTGTTAACGAAGCTCATATATTATCATATCTGTCTCGCGTCATCGTATAAATCAGTCTCCGAAAACAGTATAAATCAGTCTCTGAGCACGGTTAAATAATCAATTTAAAAGTGCGGGTAGCGACACGGTTCCGATTATATAAAGTTGCTAAAATTCCCTCTAAGTCTATCGCCAAACTACATAGGCTTCCCCCGCATGTAATCTGGCCAAATACACAGATAATCCTCTCAGTGTTACATTGTCAAGTTAAGGAATTTATAGCATTTCGTTGAATGTTGTCTCTGGAAATATACCGCTCTTTAGGGAGAGTATTAGTGTAGCAATCTGCTGCCTCTTTGTCCATGTTTCGATTCTCGACTAAGTCAAGAGTAGATCTCAGTTCTTACTTGAAGTAACCACTCAGAAATCGTCAAGTTCTACTTCAGTATTCGTTCATTCTGGAAGTACTTCCTCATTGTTTCCTCAATTCAGCTGAGGAAAAGTTATAGAATGCTACTTCACACACATTTCCATTTATTTGGGAACAACCTCCTGTATTTACAGGCTGCCACTAAGTACAAGATTTGCAGATGATATGGTTGTGATGGGAGAAAGCGAACGTGAAATGATACAAATGTTAGATAAACTCAACATGAAACTAGAAGAATATGGAATGAGAATTAATAAGAAGAAGACCAAAAGTATGATAATTGGAGGAAAAGGTAGAAGTTGTCATATTAGTATAGGAGGATAAGAAATAGAGCAAGTCAGTAACTTCAAGTATTTGGGAAGTATGATCAGAGATGATATGTATTGCACAACAGAAATTAAGAAAAGAATTGCCATAGCAAAAGAAGGCTTTAGGAAAAAATCAAAATTATTTTGTGGACCACTAAACAAAGATTTGAGGAAAAGACTTGCTAAGTGTTACATTTGGAGCATAGCGCTGTATGGCGCAGAGACTTGGACATTGAGAAAGAAAGATGAGAGAAGATTGGAGGCCCTAGAGATGTGGGTATGGAGGAGAATAGAACGAGTGAAATGGGAAGACCGGGTAAGGAATGAGGAGGTATTACGAAGAGTTGGAGAAGAACGAAGTATGTTACACACCATTAGAAGGAGAAAAATGAACTGGATCGGACATTGTTTGAGGAGGGACTGTTTACTGAAAGAAGGAATAGAAGGAATGGTGAAAGGCAAACGAGGAAGAGGAAGAGGAAGGAAAAAATATCAAATGTTGGACAATATCCAAGGAAATAAATATTCGGACATGAAAAACTTGGCGCAGGACAGGCAACAGTGGAAGAGGTTCATCCCATGACAAGACCTGCCATGAGGCAGAACACCTAGATAGATAGATAGATACTACTTATAAAGTAAAACATATCAAATTTTCTGTACAGATCTATTAATTGAAGAAAACTCTAAATTAGAAGGAACAGTATAATTAGTGCGGCATTTCAAAGATGTAGCTGTAGAGGTGGTGTCTCAGGATCTTGATGGAGCCTCGGAGGACGGGAGTCGCAATTTCGGGGATGAGCTTCATTGGGTGTTGGAAGCGCTTCCATGTGGCGACGAGTGACGGGGTATGGTACCGCGAGTTCCAACCATTATCCCTATTATTTCAATTTCCTGAAGGTGGTATTGAGATTTGTAGTAAAGGATAGTGGGTTTGTATTTGTTAATCTTTTCTAGATTGACCTCCTCTGGCTGACCGCTGCGGTGCTCGAACCTAACAGTCGGATCTAAGATGAATCCTTGAGAGCTGTTGTCTTTAAAGGCTGTGATGTCAATTCTTTGCGAACTACCATTTATGGCCAGTCTGTGTATCTCCTCATGTACACTGAATCCCTTCTTTCTCAGTTCTTCGGCAATGAAGGATCTGATCTGGTGGTGCCGCGTGTTTCTTAGGAGCTCCCCGCGTGAGCAGAATCCCAGGACATGACCAAGAGGTTCTTTCTTTCCGTGGCAATGCCGACAGAGGTTGTTGTCCAGGGATCTGCCTGGCATTATACAGACGAAGCTGACTTCCCTTCCCTGCCCTTTATTACTCCCAAGTACTTACAAAGAAATCACATATCAAATCAAATTCTTGGAAGGAATAGCCAACAAAACAAGTTTGGGAATCGCTACAGAAAAATAAACGTAATTTATTCAAACATTAAAAGCGTTCCAAAATTGCTGACAACACATATTGGTCAAACAGAATAAGGAAAGAAATTCAAATATCTTGGAGAAATAATTCAAGAAAATGGTGTATAAAAATCTGCTATAGAAGAAAGGTTACAGAAGATGGATAGAGCGTATTTCATCACAGTGCAGTACAGTGGTGAAACCAGGATATCTTTACACAAGTGAATGTTTAGTTTTGAACAACTGTACTTTAGATAAACTGCAAGAACTAGAAAGAAGAAACATGAGAAATATCTTAAGAACCAATGAAAATAGAACAGTGTAAAATAAGAATGAATAAGGAAATCTACCAGAACATAGAAAACATAATAGAAACAATAAGAAAACGTGATAGCTGTTTTCGGCCATATGTGTAGAATTGACAGATTGAAAAAATATATATTCAAGTAACTTTGGGAGAAAAAGTCAACAACATGTTGGATAAAACAGATCAGAAAAGATTTAGAGAGAAATAAGATAAGATGAAACTATAGAAAGAGGCATTTTTAAAAAGAAAATTTTTAAAAACGGAAGGATACCAAGGAAGAACTGGCAGCCCTTAAGATGGTTTTCCGACGTTTCACTCCAGGAAAATGACCTTAATTAAGGCCACAGCCTTTTTCTTTCCACTGCCAGTCCTATCTTATACCATTGTCACTTAAGACGTGTCTTAGTCGTACGACATAAAACTAAAAGAAAAAAGGTTTTTATCCCCGCTTAAATTAATCAGCACGGGGCTGAGTGGCTCAGACGATTGAGGCACAGGCCTTCTGGCCCCAACTTGTCAGGTTCGATCCTAATTCAGTCCGGTGGTATTTGAAGTTGCACAAATACCGTCAGCCTCGTGTCTGTAGATTTACTGGCACGTAAAAGAATTCCTGCGGGACAAAATTCTGGCACTTTGGAGTCTCCGAAAAACCGAGAAAGTAGTTAGTGTGACGTAAAGCAAATAGCGTTATTTATTAAATTAATCAACGTTTCCTTACTCTGCTATAATTTAATTATTTACCTATCTGACCTGAATGTTGTACTATTTTTCTTTTGGTGTTCAGATCTTAGTGAGATTTGTCAATTTCCAAAGCTGTTTTCTTTCCGTCCTGCACCAAGGGCTCAAAATTAAATTGGTCAGTGAGAGCATACGCAACCTGCAACGTCAAGGTGTACGGCGTTATGAACGCGACGCTAAATCATTAAGGGGTATCTCAGCTTCCTAAGTATTGCAAACTCTTTCCATCCCTTCGATATTGAACTACTCAGAAATGGTTCTTAATCCTAGAATACTAACGTGATTTGTGTATAATTTAGATTTTAATTACGTTTATGGAAAATTTATTATTTTATTTCTGGCCTGGACAGTGTTCACGACATTCCTCTGCCTTCCCAAAGAACAATATTCAAAGGTTTGCTCGTAACACGTGATCAATAAAAACACTTTGCTGTTATTGTCCTTCCGGTTTTATCAAACAAACGTCACCACGACAACCCTTTGCGGAAGGTAATAAAATTTAAGGCTTAATTTCGTTTGTCGTACAGCACGCGCACATGTATGTGCTACCTTCTATAAAATATTCTCCTAAAGGAGATAACAAGTTAAGTCCCCTATTAGTAATAGCTTACTATATACGGGAAGTACTGAACGTTTTTTAACAGGCGATTGTTTGATGTATATGCTGTCATATTGATTGAAAGGCACACCTTATGTTTCTGCCACTTCCAAAGTGTCCTTCACCTGTCCCGTCAGTTTGATTCCTTCAAAATGGCAAAACAAGCTAGGTCTACAATTACCAAATTGAAAATAAAAATGTTCTTCAATATTTAAATGAAAGTGCTGTAACAGATAGGAAAAGTAAGATTCTGCAGTGTTAAATACGGACCAGCCACCTCATTATTGTATAGAGCATTGGTTATCAAACTGTGGTACGTGAGCAGCCTTCAGCGAGAAAAATGACACGGAAACAAATAGAAGAAAGTTAAATATGTACTCAGAGTGGTTGCAAGCAACGTGAAGCGAGTATATAAGCGTTAGAACATTGGTCATACTGATAAGTAAAGTCCAGATTATTAGGTGCTGATAGGTTAGAATGCAAACATGCTTTAGCCAGTAACAAGTATACCCTACACTGTACAACGGTTATGCTATGAGTTTTGCATAGATATTAGGAGTACAGCCTATAGAACTCCTTGAATTTATGCTACTCTTCCTACATTATGGTACAACGGGTTGCATGACACTTCCTACAAACCAAATTACTTTGCATTCTAACCTATTACCACCTAAAAATCCGAGGTATACTGATAAGCAATTTGAAAATACTACGTCGATATCTCGCGTCATTTTATCAATATCTCAAGTTAGCCAATCAGATCGCTTCGCGGGCGACTTCACATGGGCTTTGCTAGGCGGTGTTGCTAAATCTACCAGGTGTATACGTTTTTGCTGGTTTTGTGGTAAAGATAACACGTAATTTTCAATGGAAATCTATTTTTTGTTTATTCAAAATATTGGCCATCGGCTTCTACACACTTCACCTATCGTTCAGGTAAGTTATTAGTAAAAGCTATTAGTAAAATTTACGAACTTCATCGTATAGATCCATATTGATACAGTTAAAACTAAGAAACAATGTTAGGTTTTGGTCCACCCAATCAATACACATCACTTTACATGTGAAAAACTATTTAATTAGTATTTAATATTAATATTTAAAACTACTTAATTAATACTTAATATGTTTTCAATTAAATAGTTTTTCACTTGTAAAGCGATGTGTGGACCAGAACCTAACATTGTTTCTAAGTTATAGGGCCTACTAAGTCAGATAATCTGTTTGTCTTTTGCGGCAAAACATTCGTCATTTTCCATCTTCCTCGAAATTGCAGAAGTGCTGCTGTGCGAGCGCGTGCCCTATTAATGTGAAGGGGTGATAGTCAGATGGTGCCAAGTCGGGAAAGTACGGAGGATGCGTCAGGATGTACCATCCAAGCGATTTCAAGATGTCTTTCACTGGTTTTGCCGTGTGAGATGGCGTATTTTCGTGTAACAAAATCACATTTACATAACTTCAGCCAACGGCCATACATTGTTGAATACACCGGTTCTCGTCCGATCACCGCAGATGAGCAACATTGGGCGTGGTCAGTACTTGGATGGGTGACTGCGGTCCATTCCGATCGTCTTTCGTTCAATGCATGATTTAAATGAATCATTTGTTGGCGATAGCGTTGTGCATTAACGGTTTCGCCGGGCTTCAAGAGTTCATAATACACAATACTACATAGGAAATAACCGCGTTTAAATTGTCTAAACCATGTTTCACGTGTTCTAAACGATGGAGGGTATCACCAAATGTTTCTACTATTAAACGATGACTTTCCACAGTCTTTTTCTTTTGATTAAATAGAAAAGGAATGCGTGCCGCAGATGTTCTCTTGCAGGCACAAACGTCGATATGGTCAACAAACGATACAACACAGACGCTAGTGTTTGGCGGACTCAACTTTTGGGTATTGGTAGCTTGTCAGACGCACAACCCGATGTTGTGTCAAATTCATACGCTGCGTGCTGTTCGCTGGCGCCATCTCTTAGTGAAACCGGAAAAGACTTATTGCGTACACCTGGTACACGTGGGCTATACCTCGGATTTGTAGGTGGTAATAGGTTAGATTGCAAAGTAATTTGGTTTGTAGGAAGTGTCATGCAACCCGTTGTACCGAAAAGTAGCATAAATTCAAGGAGTTCTCTAGGCTGTACCCCTAATATCTATGCAAATCTCATAGCATAACCGTTATACAGTGTAGGGTATAATTGTTGCTGGCTGAAGTAAGTTTGCATTCTAACCTATCAGCACCTAATAATCCGGACTCTACTTACGACTGGCTTGAGGGCGGCAATAAAATAAGTAACTTCTCCAGGGGAGGGACTTGAACAAGGACCTTCCTGCTGATATGCTTGGCCCACAGCAAGCACGCTACGGTGGCAATGGCTGAAACCCACGGTATATTAGTGTTTGATGCCCATTTCTCGGCGTGGTTCTCAAGCGCGAACAAGCCACGTTCAGATTTAGCAACACCGCCTCGTAAAGCCCATTTGAATTCGCCCGCGAAGCGATCTGATTGGCTAACTTCAGCAGGTGATAAAAGGACAACGACGCGAGATATCGTAGTAATTTTTTCAAATTGTTGATCAGTATGACCAACCCTCTAACGCTCATATACTCGGTTCATGTTATTTCCGACCGGCCTGTTTATCAGGGTCTCTCAGGGAGCATGCACCAGTGCATTGCACTGTGCACGGTGCAAAAGATGACTTCGCTTCGTTGACCAGAGTGCAGACCCCCACTCCTGGATTTGGAGCAATAGCGCAGTCTCTCTCTTTCCCCACGCCTATTTTCCTCTTCCTCATTTGCTCCGTAACGTTTCAAATCCGAGCCGAGTTGAGCCGAGCTTAGCCGAGTTGCCCAGAGACGAAGCGTTGGTTCGAGCCGAACCGAGTGGGACCGATGCACTGTGCACAGGAACACTGCGAATCAGTTTGCACGTGTGAGACTATGTGCGTCTGAGTGGCCCTGCTGTATATGGAGCCCCGCTTCGCTTGAAAGTATCACCTGGACTACGACACATCAGAAATTTGTGTCACGGCATGCAGGCACACCTATCCCATTGAAATTTTGATGGTTCACCATGTCCGAATTCCGTAATTAAGATAGAACATTTCTCGTCGTTATTTATTAATTTGATGTTGAGGCTAAAATCTAGCGTTTTGGGAAACTTTCATACAAACAGGGTATTCTGTGTTACTGGCTCAGACGGTTGAGGTACCTGGCCTTCTGACCCCAGCTTGGCAGTCCGGTGGTATTTGTAGATGCTCAAATACGTCAACCTCGTATGGGTACATTTACAGGCACGTAAAAGAACTCTTGCGGGACTAAATTTCGGCATCTCAGCGTCTTCAAAAACCGTTAAAAAGGTTAGTGGGACGTATAGTCAATAACATTATTATTGTTACTTTTATTACCATTGTATTATACTTGATACAGACAAAAACTCTTACATTTTTTATGATGTGTTGCAAAAATTCATTTAATTTCACAATCGCGTCTTTTTTACGATGTGTATTTAAAATAATCAATTACAAATGCCTCAGTAATTATCCAGGTTCTCATAATTTTTTAAACCTATCATTTAGGGATATTTTTGTGGGGGTACATTGAACTTTTAGCCATGAATGAAGGGTACAATGACACACTAGTTCGAGAACCTCTCGTATAGAGCATGGCTGCTTAGATAATTATAAAATAATTTTGGGGGGTAATAAAAGCCGCTTCATATTCGAAAATTTGAAACTTTTTTTGTAGCATACTACTTAGGTATCGGACTGAATTAAGTAATGGGGCGAATATTAAAGTGAAACGAAAAGGCAGTACTAAGTAACTGATTAATTGACTAGTTTGATACATTTCGGTGGATTCTCAAATGTAATTGAATGCAGTGTTTGATGGTTTAACTTACATCTTTATAATAATATACCACATTTGACCAGTTTTTGAAAATATAAAGACATAAATATTCACTTTTTGACTATATTTAATACCTTACATACACGTACATGTTTTGAATATTTTAGCACATATAAATCCTCTTGTTGTTGCTTGGATCATCATTCCATATACCATTTTCATCCAGCCCTCTATGCCACCGAAACCGTTTCATTTCTACATGTCTGTTACATCCTACATCTACTCCAATCACTTTGTCATGTCTTGTTCTACTTCTACCATTCTTACCGCCTACACCTGCCTCTAAAATGGAGTGAACAATTCCTAGGTGGCTAAATATGTGCAAATTACAAGATAATACATATATTTAAAATATACTATTATATTATAAAATCAAAGATAACTGAGCTAAATAATAGATTTGGAGAACGTATAATGAATAAAGAAAGAAGAGCTCAAAAAATAAAAAAAATAAAATGAAATCTGGATTATAAAATTAAAAAAGAAAGAGAAAAAGTCATAATGAAGAAAGTAAATATACAGACTAAAAAATATAAACAATGCATAAACAGAACACAATTCAAAATAAAGTCATGGAAAAACAAGTATAGCTTAAAACAGTAATCTATGTACATGATTTGAAAGCTAAATATTATGTCATTTACACTATAATAATAATAATAATAATAATAATAATAATAATAATAATAATAATAATAATAATAATAATAATTTTAATGGGAGTCTTCCTATTTTTTATCCTTCCTCCCTCTCTCCTGAATGCACAGACTTAAATCTCGATTTTGATAACAGATTTAGTATCCCTGTATTTTTTAAATCCCAGGTTTTTCCTCTTTCTGTAAATAGCTGGAGAGAATTAATGATCAGTTGGCACCACCAAGACAGATGGAATTAGCTGGTGATGTTTTTAAATACGAGTATAACAAAATCTCCAACGTGATTCTTTTTTATTTTATCATTTCCCCATAACTACGCCGACTGTGAGACTATTTTTTAGCATATTTACAAAGACAAAAACCCAATTATGATCAAATCTTCTCGAAAAAGAATTCTGGAACAAATTAAACCTTAAAACCCGTTAGAGCAAGGCCAGAGCTTTAAGTAAGGATAGATCTAGTTCAGAAATTTATGAAGAAGCCTAAGGCGGTTACAATGAAGATTCATGTGTTCTAAAGCTCAGATACATGTAGTATTTCAGTATTTTTAAATAAATTAATAGAGGAATTACGTTATTGATTAGTATAATGTGTTAAATATTCATCAAGGTTACGTCATCAGTGACGTAACAAGTCGGGATATGCCGCAAAACAAAAATCTCCTGATTTTTTATTTTTGAAAGTTGTCACGTCTGTAATAATAATAATAAATAATATATTAATTAAAACAAACCCCCTGTAGGTGGGGGAAGCAGACGAAGACTACATCCACGGTATCCCATGCATGTCGTAAGAGGCGACTAAAGGATGCGACTTAGGGATGATGACCTTAGAAGTATGAGATTACCTGTGATTAATACCTTCACACGAGGAATATTGTGAGTCGACTGTTCTTGCGATTAGTACCACTATTTGAGGAATACCATGGATCTGTGGGTGGATCATCATGGGTTTACAGTACCCGTGTATAGTATCTACGGCTGTGACGGCGGCTCCCCTCTGTCCAGGTTTGGTTGGAACAGTCCAAGGGGATAAAAAGAGACTATCCTAACTGGGGTGTTTCAGCATACGGTTGTAGACATCATGGGTCTGGGAGTTGCCTGTGATTAGCACCCACTATGTGAGGAACACCATCGGTTTGTGTTGCCTATGAGTGACGATATTATGTGAGAAACACCATCGGTCTGCGTTACTTGTAATTAGTACCGCTACATGAGAATACCATTTTTCTAATTTACTAGCGATAAGAACCATTATGAGGGTCTGTTGACCTGGATTTTGGGGTTCTTTCGACAACAAGCATCATGGCTAAAGGATTGTGCTTTGGAAGCAGTCCCTTGGTCGTTATATACTTATAGTTTGGGGGAAGGTGAGGCATTACGGGTCGGATCCACTGATTGTTTTAAGTTCATAATCATTGGTCATCGTCGCCTTTTTGAATTGTATTCAGCGGTTTGATTCTGAAGTTATGTTTCACTTTTAATATTGCGAGATGGATCCGCTGATTGTTTTACATTTATATTCATCCATTCATTCTTCATCATCACGTTTTGAATTCTGGTCAGTTGATGCATTTTGGAATTTTAAATTGTCATAAATAAATAAATAAATAAATAAATAAATAAATAAATAAATAAATAAATAAATAAATAAATAAATCAATCAATCAATCAATCAATCAATCAATCAATCAGTCAATAAATAAATACATACATACATACATACATACATACATACATACATACATACATACATACATACATAAATAAATAAATAAATAAATAAATAAATAAATAAATAAATGAGTTCGTCTCATTTCTTACCATTGTGGGCTGACGACCTGGATATTATTCACCTTCCTGTTAAGTTTCAATGCATTCTGTGTGGTACAACACAAACAATTCCTTGTGAGTAACGTAGCAGTAAACAAGAACACGTGGTTGTGTCAATGTGATGAAACAGTTCATAAAGTCTCCTGGTTGTCTGCCGTTGATTTCCCTCTGCTCCTTCACGCTACGTGTCATGATGTATTTTCAGTAACGGGACCAGTTATGAAGTTCACGGCGTCGCTGGCCTCAGGAGAAGCAATTAGGAGACTTGGCGTGTTTCCCATTTCCTCATCCTCACCTCCAACATATGTCCGTCTGATTGTTTCCTGGTGTAACTTTAAGCTGTCCTCACTGTCCCCCCAAGCGAACGGAAAGATGAGCAGTATTTTCCGTCGAAAGTATATCAGAATATCTAATGGAGTCAATGGAAGATACTGAGCGAATCAGCTACGTGATTTGGGTCACGTACTTGTTGGCTTGCATTCAGCAGGTACCACAGAGGGTTCTAATCCTACGGTGACAGCCGTTAATGTGACTATTCCTTACTAGAAAATGTACCCGAAAGATTATATTAAATTGCATGTCTCTTATCATTATCCGAGAAATACCACTGAGAGGACCGCATACGTTGCTTCCAATATACGGTGCACATTGGAAAGTTTTGATGATAATAGCAGGCCATGTTTCCTATTGCTATTCATAGTCGAATTGGGGAATTTCTACTATTATGGCAGGCTCACCTGTCTAATGCCATTCACAATGGAGATGGGGAGTTTTCAATATAAAGAGAGAAATACACCGCAGAATGGCAGCTTGGCGTCTCCCTTGGCTCCTACCCAACGAACAACCATGAGTTTATAGGAATAGTGACGCAAATGGCAATACGTTACTTGTCCGCTGGCAAGCAGCCAGAGACGTTGCCATGGTAACCCGTAGGTTCGTGGTCGTTCACTGAATGCAGAGCATGAAATACGCAGAACTTAGTAATTTTCTCTGTCATTTGAAGAGTAGGCGAAATTATGTACATAACAAAAGTTATTTAAAATGAAGGTGCGTTTCACATATCGTCTACGGATTTTACAGAAAATCAATAGTATAAGCGAAAATTAAAAAATCCTGTTCTGGTGTTCCATTAAAGACCCAGTCTATTCAGTGATTTTAAATCATATGCATATCTAAATATGCTACCGGATGAGTATAGGCCTACTCTAAATATAAGGTTTGGTAGAAATCTGTATGTCGGGTATTCAGCCAGAAGGCTGGTTTGATCCTCCACAGCTCCACCACAGGCAATCACAGACAGCCTAGGCGTCACTGAAGAGGCATACTAGGGAAATGAGTAGTGAGGTATTTCCCGTTGCTTTCCTCACCGAGCCACAAGTTGCTATTGCCTATCAGTCTGCCAAGCCACACTGAAATGCATACACCAACCGACCCTATGAGCGACATTTTCACGCCGTTCATAGCAGGGACTGGCTGCATAAGGAATGGTATTACTAGCATCGCTCCTACCTCGGTCACTTTCATATTGTCAAAGACAAGGATGAGCCTGAGACAGATCAGTGAAAGAAACAAATTGCTCTAGCCCTACCAGAAGACATAGCGCACTGTAAACACTGCATCTTGCCATCAAGGGCTCTGTAGAGATCTATCCAGCCGTTTCGCAGTGATGGTGGAACAGACAGACAAACAGACACGAAAGCTATATACCACTGATACAGTCTGGAGTAGACCTAAAACGGATAAATATCTGAAAAATTGGCAAAATGAACCAAAATTGCAGACAGTGGACTTAATTTATATAACCAAACCTAACCAAACCCAATGGCACTACAGCCCTTGAAGGGCCTTAGCCTGCCAAGCGACCGCTGCTCAGCCCGAAGACCTGCAGATTACAAGGTGTCGTGTGGTCAGCACGACGAATCCTCTCGGTCGTTATTTTTGGCTTTCTAGACCGGGGCCGCTATCTCATTGTCAGATAGCTCCTCAATTCTAATCACGTAGGCTGAGTAGACCTCGAGCCAACCCTCAGGTCCAGGTAAAAATCCCTGACCTGGCCTGGAATCGAACCCGGGGCCTCCTGATAAGAGGCAGGCACGCTACCCCTACACCACGGGGCCGGTCTTAATTTATAAAGATTAAGAAAATGAGTTTACTTTCCTACTAATCAGTACATTGATATAGTGTAATTGTTATCAATTAATTTAAGAAAAAACTTCTTGTTTGGACTTGTTCCATCTTGTTCGTGAAATCTTTCAAACATTGATCGTAGGGAGTGAAAAAAAACATACAGTCGATTCTCGATATCTCGAACCTCCATCACTCGAATTTTTAATATCTCGAAGTAACTTCAATTTCTCGGCCGTTTGTCCTATTCTTCGCGTGTATTTATTTCTCCATTATTCGGTTACACGAATTTCTTGATTTCTCGAAGCAAACATTTCCTCCCTTGAAGCAGAAAATACTCTGTCCAACATTAACTGTGCAATACGCCATTTGTGGTTTGTGAGGAACAGTTCACAAGTAAAAAAAAAAGTGTTGCAGTGAAGCTGGAATCTAAAATGACGGGAACAGAAAAACTAAAACTTCTAATGATCGGAAAATCGGCGAAGCCTCGCTGTTTCTCGGGTGTCAATTAATTACCGGTCACGTACGAAAGCAACCCCCGAAGTCACAGATAACAAACTCCATTTACGAATCTCCGCTGGGTGCTAGTGAAGGTAGGAAAAGTCAATAGTAACAATCAGAAGAGACTAACGAATTTTTTCCAAAGGTGTTAACGGAGGTATGTTTATTCTTTCACTACTGTACCCTGTCTTATAAAAAGTTGCTATAAAAAGGGTTACAATTAAAGTGATGCCGTAAAATAGAGTTTGTTTTTATATTTTTCGTCATGGGTTTACAGTACCCGTGTATGGTATCTACGGCTATGACGAAGGCTCTCCTCTGTCCAGGTTTGGTTGGAACAGTCCAAGGGGATAAAAAGAGACTATCCTTACTGGGGTGTTTCAGCATACTGTTGTGGACATCATGGGTCTGGGAGTTGCCTGTGATTAGCACCCACTATGTGAGGAACACCATCGGTTTGTGTTGCCTATAAGTGACGATATTATGTGAGGAACACCATAGGTCTGCGTTACCTGTGCTTAGTACATTACCTGTGAGTAGTACCACAATATGAGGGACACCATGAGTCTGCGTTACTTGTAATTAGTACCTCAACATGAGAAATACCATGGTTCTAATTTACTAACGATAAGAACCATTATGAGGGTCCGTTGACCTGGATTTTGGGGTTCTTTCGACAACAAGCATAATGGATAAAGGATTGTGCGAGCGGTTAAGCAGCTAACCGAAGCTTTAAGACATACGTACTTTGCATGCTCCACGAGTAAGTAGCATATTACATGCATCAAAAGTGTCGTGTTCCGACCCGCTTGTGAGTGAGCGATATAACCTAACATTGCGTGCGTCCAAAATGCCGTAATGTTATCGTCAAAATGGATTTAGCATCACATGTCGTATATCTACACTATCTTGAGGAAGATGAACACAGAGAAGTAGACTGTGCCATCATTATTACAATTAATACGTGACCAACTCGAGTTCCCAACACATAGGTTCGCCCTTCCTTTTCCATATCGGCTGATCTAGAGTCCAGATTATTAGGTGCTGGTAGGGTAGAATGCAAACTTACTCAAGGCAGTAACAAATATACCCTACACTGTACAACGGTTATGCTGAGAGATTTGCTTAGATATTAGGGGTACAGTCTATAGAACTCCTTGAATTTATGCTACTCTTCCTACACTATGGTACAACGGGTTGCATGGCACTTCCTACAAACCAAATTACTTTGCATTCTAACCTATTACCACATACAAATCCATAACTTAATCTAAATTAAACGAAATAAAATTAATTCATCTTAGAAATAATGTGCTGTAATATAAGGTGTGTTGAAATGAATACAACGATGCTGACAAGGAGAAAATGATTATAACACTTTTTTATATAAGTGTAAAATTATATTCGTCCTAGAAATAAAAAGACCGACAAAACGTAAACAACTGGGAACTGGATAAATTAGAGACACATGACTGTCGAATATATCACTGCCTTGTGGATAAATCAAAGACAAGTGACTGTCGAACTGATCACTGCCTTCAGAATACTCTGTACTTTGAATTAATTCCAACTTAGCGAGGAAAACGAGCGTGAAGAAAGAGTGGTTTCGAAATCAAGAATTAATAACGGTACAACATATTGACAATACCACGGTAAGAGTTTTACTATGGTTTCGTAACGCCTGATATTTACTGAGAACGGTGCATCCGACCATAAGTGTTTTAACTTCAGAGAAAACTCTGTATCGTTTACACATTTTGTCACATAACCCAAGCAGCTGGCATGTTTGCGGAGGACTGTACCGAATATATTTCTTTCTTACGAGAAGAAAATTTAATCATCCACATGCATTACGTCTGGCAGCTGGAATTTCCCCAATGCTTTAGACATCCAAAGCTAATTAAAAATAAAAGTAACATATATTGAAATCTTCAAATCCATATCTCCTCTCCGTAAGTAACCCTTCCATATAAATTAATTACGTTGCCGGCCGGGGCTGGGTCGGGACATGTTAAACGGAAGGCAAGACAAAGAAATAGAAGATCCCTAGGATTTGTGAGGGAGAAGAAAGAAATTATAAATATAAATTGGCATTTCAAAATTGGAAAGTTTTCCCGGTAGATTACTAGTGCTGGGGAATTTGTAGAAGTAATTAGGCTCTTAAACCTTTCGGGATACCACAAGAAGTGGAAAGTAATTTCAGAATGAGATGGCTGCTTGTCTCTTAGGGTCATTTACTTCAGTCCTCTCTAACTCATATCTTCTACACTTTGTCCTGGTGCCCTCCGAATGTTACAAGTATCCCAAGTTTTTTTCACAAAAGTAGCCACGGTTCGAATCGCAGACAATTAACCTGCTATGTTTTTAAGATTAGTTTAATATTCTTAACCGTTTTGTTTTTTAATATTATTAAACTTTATGTACTAACTCTTTTTTACATGCAGGATATAAGTTTTAGTTTTAATTTTAATTGTATCTAATTTATTTTATCTTAATTTAATCTCATCACTATACCTCGGATTTTTAAGTGATAATAGGTTAGAATGCAAAGTAATTTGGTTTGTAGGAAGTGTGATGCAACCCGTTGTACCACAATGCAGGAAGGGTAGCATAAATTCAAGAAGTTCTATAGGCTGTACCCCTAATATCTATGCAAATCTCATAGCATAACTGTTGTACAGTGTAGGGTATACTTGTTACTGGCTTAAGTAAGTTTGCTTCTAACCTATTAGCACCTAATAATCCGGACTCTACTCATCACTCAACACTCATCATTCTTGTATTATTATTAATTTAACTTGTTTTTAATCTACAGGGGAACCTCGAAATCCCGAACCACCATTACTCAAATTTTCAGTATCTCGAAATAACTTTAATTTCCCGGCCGTTTGTCCTGTTCTTCGTGTGTATTTATTTCTCCTTTATTCGAAATTCGGTTATACGAATTTCTCGATTTCTCGAAGAAGCAAACATTTCCTCCCTTGAAGCAGAAACTATGCTGTAACTCGTGTATTTCGTGCAGCATTAACTGTGCAATGCGGAATTTATGGTTTGTGAGGAACAGTTAACAACTATAGAAAGGTTTACAGTGATGCTGAGAGCTAATATGACGGGAATCGAAAAACTGAAACTTCTAATGATCGGAAAATCGGCGAAGCGTCGCTATTTCTCAGGTGTGAATTAATTACCGGTCACGTACGAAAGTAACCGCCTATCGCGGATGACAAGCTCCTTTTTACGAATCTCAGCTGCGGGGTATTCACGAGAAGCTTCAACGTAAAGGGAGGAAAGGTTAACAGTAACAAACAGAAAGACTAATGGTTGTTTTTTTTCAAAGGTGTTAACGGAGGTATGTTTCTTGTTCCGCTACTGTATGTACTTTATCCTTTCTTCTAAAAAGTTACTATAATAAGGGTTATAATTAAAGTGATGCCGTGAAATAGAGTTTCTATATTTTAAATACCGTTAAAAGTAATGTATTTAGTATAATTCCGTAGATACATATGATTCAGTTATGTGCTATACATGCTCAAAAACGGTATTCTCTATATCTCTAAATTTAAATAATGCGAAATGAAATATAGCTCCCGAGGTGATTCGAGCCATGGAAGTTCCACCGTAATTAGTGCAAAGTAATACAATGTAATATAATGTATATTTCAGTGCCTGGTTAGATGGAAGAGAAGGCCTAAAGGCCTTAATCTTGTCAGGTAAAATACAACATTACTAAACTAAATTATTGTTGTTTGAGTCCTCAGTCCATAGACTGGTTTGATCCAGTTCTCCATGGCACTTTATCCTGTGCTATCCTTTTAATTTCTGTGAAACTACTACACCCTACATCTACTCTAGTCTGCACCGGGCGAGTTGGCCGTGCGGTTAGGAGCGCGCAGCTGCGAGCTCGCATCCGGGAGATAGTGGGTTCGAACCCCACTGTCGGCAGCCCTGAAAATGGTTTTCTGTGGTTTCCCATTTCCACACCAGCCAAATGCTCGGGCTGTACCTTAATTAAGGCCACGGCCGCTTCCTTCCCATTCCTAGGCCTTTCCTGTCCCATCGTCGCCATAAGACCTATCTGTGTCGGTGCGACGTAAAGCAACTAGCAGAAAAAAACAACAGCTCTAGTCTGCGTGTCATTTTCATACCTTGGTCTACCTCTACCGTTCTTAGCGCCTACACATCCCTCAATAAGCCACAGAACAAGTTCTGGGTATCTTAAGGTATGTCCTATCATTCTTTCTTTTCTTCTCCCACGAACCTACTACGCTGGCGTAGCAGGGTGAGCGGTGGTACACGCATGCACAGAAATGGTGTCCCGATGTAAACAAAGCTTGGGCTTCCTCCCCTCCACCCCACCTCCTCGCTTAACGCATTCCTGCAAGTAGACAGCCCGCTACAAGACTGTTGTGATTAAAATGGGCACAGCGGTGGATGCATAGCAATACACACACTGTACCTTCAACATTACCTGTTCACTCCCTTCCTCCTTTACGGTACTGGATTGGCCTTCAACGTTACTCCTTCACTCCCTCCCTTGATTTTCAGAACTGGAGTGGGAAAACGTCGATTGTTTATTTCGGGATGCTATTTCTGTGCATGCGGGTACTGCCACGCAGCGCGTCCCAGGTGGTGGATAGGGGGTCCTAACCGGCTTGCCGGTGGACTTGGGGGAAATAAAATATCTCTTGCGGACCTAACACACAACCTCCTGTGGGTGGGAGACGCAGACGAAGAATACACCCACTGTATCTCCTGCCCGTCGTAAGAGGCGGCTAAAAGAGGCGACCAAGGGATGATTGTATTAGAACTATGAAACTGCTTGTGATTAGTACCACCACGAGGGGAACACCATGGCTCGCTTTTACTTGCGTGTAGTACAGCTATGTTAGGTACAAAATAGGTTCGTGATTAGAAGCACGCAGGCGCACCATGTGGTCAGACCACATTTGGAGTGCACTGTCGGCTTTTACAGTGCCAATGATTCGTACCACTATATGAGCGACACCATGGTTCTGCCTTGCTTATGCGTTGTGCGCACTGTGTGAGGAACACCACGGGACAGTGCGTGTCCCTGTGGTTAGTACACTTATGTGAGGAACAAATGGCGAAACACCATAGGTCTGTGTTACATGTGCGAATTTCATTACCTGTGAATAGTACCATAATGTGTGAAATACCGCGAGTCTACGCTACTTTTGATTAGTACCGCAACATGACAAATACCATGGTTTTACTTTCCTAGCGATAAGTACCATTATGAGTAGCCGATGACCTGGAGTTTTGGACCTGTTTAGACTACAAGCGTCATCGATTCAGTATTGTGCTTTAGAAGCAGTCCCTTTGTCAGTAATACTATTGTTTAACGCTACTTTCTGGTAATGTGGGGCATTACGGGTCGGATCCACTGATTCTTTTAACTTCATATCCATCGATTCATTCTTCGCCCTCACGTTTTCGAACCTGGTCAGTGGAGGATTCTGGATTTTTAATTGTCATAACTATAGTCCCAATTATTAGATGCTGATAGGTTAGAATGCAAACTTACTTAAGCCAGTAACAAGTATACCCTACACTGTACAACGGTTATGCTATGAGATTTGCATAGATATTAGGGGTACAGCCTAGAGAACTCCTTGAATTTATGCTACTTTTCCTACATTTTGGTACAACGGGTTGCATGACACTTCCTACAAACCAAATTACTTTGCAATCTAACCTATTACCACCTACAAATCCGAGGTATAGTCATAACATTTCGTACCATTAGGGGCCGATAACCAAGATGTTAGGTCCCTTTAAACAACAAGCATCATCATCATCTTCTTCTTCTTTTCTTCTCAACAAATTTAACGAAATTGAATTCCTCTCACCAATTCGATTCCGTATCTATCCATTCGTTATTCGATCTACCCACCTCACCTTCAGCATTTTACTATAACCCCACACTTCAAAAGCTTCTATTCTATTTCTGTTTGAGCTAGTTATCGTCCATGTTTCACTTCCATACAATGACGCGGTCTTCAAAAAGATATTTCTAATTCCTATATAAGTGTTCGAAGTGAACAAATTTCTTTTCTTAAGAAATACTTTCCTTGTTTGCGCCAGTCTGCATTTTAAATCCTCCTTACCCAAGTAACAACACTCATCTATTTCCTTTAGGACTTAATTTCCTAATCGAATATTTCCTGGATCACCTGACTTCGTACGGCTGCACTCCGTTACTTTTTTTTTCGACTTATTTACTTTCATCTTGTACTCCTTCCTCAAGATCAGTCCATTCTTTTAAGCAGTTTCTCCTGATCTTCTGCATACTTAGATAAATTAACAATATAACAGGCAAATCTCAGGGTTTTCATTTCCTCTCCTTTAATTGTGATTCCCCTTCCAAATTCATCTTTGATTACATTTACCACCTGTGCTGGGGTGGAACTGCAGCCTTGCCTCACTCCTTTACGGATTGATGCTTCTTTTTCAAGGCCCTCATTTTTTATCGCTGCAGACTGATCTTTTTAGAGATTGTAAATATCCTTCTTTCTCAGTAATTGATCCCAATTACCTTCAGAATCTCAAATTAATAGATAATAACAAATACTTAATAAATGAATGCTCCTATAATCGATCGCCAACGGCCGTAACCGTGTTGAAACACCGGATCCCGTGAGATCTCCGAAGTTAAGCAACATTGGGCGTGGTCAGGAGTTGGATGGGTTGCCACGCGCTGTTGGTTGTGGTAAGGGAATGGAGGAGCGGAAAGGAACTGGCCACCCTACCGCACGTAAACTCCGGCTCAGGAACACCTCTGCGGAGGTTTGGACCTGCCTTCGGGCAGAACAACCCTTACCTTACCCCTATAATCGATCGGATAATTCGTAATGTTTTGGGCCACACAAATCTTCATGTCGTACGAGACCGATGTCTGGTTATACGCTGTGTCCTCTTCTGCAATCTTTTCACAGAAGGTTGACGGTAATCAAGGAGTAATTTGTCCTGTTTTGCTCTTCCCTTATCAGATTTGCCGTATCCTGGATGTTAAACAATTTATTGTCGGAAATTAAAGACCGGGATAACCTTCTCCACCCAAGTTCAAGTGTCCTTTCTATCTTGCCTTCATTGATCGGTTGGTCATTTCCAAATATATCAGGGAAATAGGTTGATTTCCTGTGTTGAAAGAAGTAATTCAGAAAGGAGTGATGCAGGGCTGCATTTTGTCCACTCCTCTTTTATTTATATAGAGTCCAGATTTGTAGGCGTAGGTTGCTGACCACGCTTTTCCCTGGCTTAGTCTCGCATCACTTCCACTTACTTGTGCTAGGATCCTCGCTTTCACCTTTTCTATCCGACCTCTGTTGGTCAGCTCTTGTTTTTCCCCACCCCGTCATGAGACTTAGGGAATATGACATTTTCATGCCCTTCATGGCTTTTCCCTATCTTTGTCATGCCTTCATTCTTGGATTTTTATGCAGTAATAGGTTAGAATGTAAACTTACAGAAGCGAGTAACAAGTATAGTCTAATCTGCACATCGGTTATGCTATGAGGTTTGCATAATAGTTAGGGGTGTGGTCCATTAGAACCCCTAGAATTTATGTTACTGTCACTACATAATGAAAGAACGGCTTATATCAGTGGTATTCAAATTTTATGGTTGGCGTACCCCCAAAATCCAATTGTTTTACCTCCGTACCCCCGAAATACGAGTATTTTGCGATTAAAACAGAAATAAAAATTATTGTTGCTGGATGCCAAATTATGTTAACCATCATCCGCAGCTTATTCCGCTTGCTCAAGGTCCATGCACGCACCGAAGCATGAAAGAGTTGTGACCGCGGATTTAAGGTCACATGCCCTTCTTCGCACCCCAGGATTTTCAACTAAAAATTCCACCCAACAACACTAGGAATCAAACCACGGTCATCGGGGTGACAGGCAAGTAGCTAAGCCGTTACACCAACCTGTTCCCCAATACTAACAATAATGTATACATATCTTCGTTGGGCAAAGAATACCTCGTAACTCCTTCGGAGTAAAGTTACAGAAGAACTCCAAAAAAGGCGATTCGCAGTGGACGGATAACTGTTCCTGGCATTTTAATTGCTTAATGGTAGGCCAATTATTCGACTATTGGAGTCTTCTGTTCCCTCCTCAGGCTACGAGCCAAGCCTTCAAAAGACAAGACAAGCAAAAATGCAGAAACGTGGTTTTCTAGTGACTGGAAATATAATATAGTAGCGATATATACACGAGTATAATTATTAATGCAACAACTGCTATTCTACTATATACACTAGTACTGAAAAAAATAATATTGAAGTGGACATCGAGAAAATGATATTGAAGTAGACATCGAAACAAAAAATATTGAAGTGGACATCGAAAAAATTATATTGAAGTGGAAATCGAAAAAATAATATTGAATAGGTCATCGAAACAAAAAATATTGAAGTGGTCATAGAAACAAAAAAATAAAGAGGAATGCAGTATACGTAAGTATTTTTACATACCTAGTCAATGAGAAGTACAAGCTGACACGTATTTTGGAATGGATAGTTCGGAAAGGGGGACTCAGTGTAGTGGTAGGTTCATTATCCAATATTCTGGCAACCCTGTCAACAACCCTGAAGATGGTTTTCCGTGGTTATACACTACTAGGTTAAAAATAATATTGAAGTGGACATAAAAACATATTGAAGTGGAAATCGAAACAGAAATATTGAAGTGGACATCATAATAATAAATATTGAAGTGTACATCGAAAAAATAATATCGAAGTGGACATCGAAACAAAAATATTGAAGTGGACATCGAAATAAAAGATATTGAAGCGAACATCGAAACAAAAACATTGAAGTGGTCATCGAAAAAGATAATATTGAAGTGTACATGGAAACAATAAATATTGAAGTGGACATCGAAACAAAAAATTAAAGAGAAATGCAGTGTACGTAAGCATTTTTACATATCTAGTCAATGAGAGGTACAAGCTAACACATATTTTGGAATGGATAGTTCGGGAAGGGGGAATCAGTGTAGTGGTAGGGGCATTATCCAGTATTCTGGTAACCCTATCGGCAACCCTGAAGATGGTTTTCCGTGGTTTCCCATTTTCAACCAGGCAAATGCTGTTGCTGTATCTTAATTAATGCCACTGCCGCTTCCTTCGCACTCCTAGCCCTTCCCTGTTCCTATCTGTGTCGGTGCGACGTAAAACATCTTAGAAAAACAGTGGTAGAAAAGAAAAAACTAAATAAAAACAAGATTTTATTGAAAATGAGCTGGCTCAACTCCTTTTCGGAACTGCTCATTGAAAACGGTTAGACGTTACGATAAATTTGCGTACCCTCTTGAGACGGCCCCGCGTACCACTGGCCTAGACAATACCACCTAATAACCAAATTAGATCGCTTTCTAACATGTTACCGCAAACAAATCTGGGGTTGGACTCATCATCACCAACAGTAGTGTTCAAGCAAGTTACTGTACGTGAAAATCCTCTGGAACTCCTGCGAATACGAGACGGAGAAGATGCGGGTAGCCCAAACACGGAAACAAAAGGCCAAGACGAGGACCAAGCTATATCATATTTTCTTTGTTAATGAATGTGAGGATGTTGAAGAGGGCGGAAAGACTGGGGATGGAGGAGAATGGTAGGGGAATGCAGCTGGATTAGTAGCTTACCCCAGGACCGGATAGGAAGTACACTCCTCGTCAGAAGTTAATAGCTAAGAGGCAGGTCATACGGAATACCATTTAAAACTCACATCTCTCACTGTTCTAACCCACAACTGCTATTCTACGTCTTCGAGACAGCTGCCAAAATTTCCCAAGACGATCTCCTGTCCTGCTCAATTTATACGAGTTTTCGTCTTATAAGTTTCTCATATTACGCAAGACTACACTCCGCCACCAACTGGGAAGACGAAGAGAGTCATTCTCTATTATTATTATTATTATTATTATTATTATTATTATTATTATTATTATTATTATTATTATTATTATTATTATTATTATTATTATTATTTCGCACAGGTTATTCGGGTCGAAGGAGCAACATGTGTTGTACATGTTGACTAGAATCATTTTTATGGCAGGATGCTCATCCGAACGCAAACCCTGTGTGGAGAGACGTACTTCACTACTGCATATATTCGTGATAGTTGGCAGTACTGTGTTGTATGTGAATGAGGATTTGTATTAAGATGGACACAGACACTCAATCTCGAAGCCAGTGGAATTAACTAGACGCATCTTCGTCTCGAAGGACAATCGAACTTAGGACACTTTGGACCGAACTTTACTGTACAGGCCATTTTGAAAAGGACCCTAATTATTATTATTATTATTATTATTATTATTATTATTATTATTATTATTATTATTATTATTATTCCGCAGTTGTGAGCTCTCATTCGATAGAGGGTTCGAGCCCCACTGTCGGCAGCCCTGAAGATGGTTTTCCGTTCTTTCCCATTTCCACACTAGGCAAATGCTGGGACTGTACCTTAATTGAGGCCACAGCCGCTTCCTTCCCATTCTTAGCCTTTTCCTATCCATCGTTGCCATAAGACCTATGTGTGTCGGTCGTAGGTAAAGCAACTTGTAAATTTATATTATATAAAATTGTCCCTTGAAATAAAGACTTCACATAAAAGAAGAATATTTGAATTGAATGTTGGTTGAAATATATATTTTTACAAAATAGGTACAGTATTTGTGATATGGAAAGTTTCTTCAGACAACCATATAGAATCTTTGAAGGTGATGTTTTCACGTATACAACTGCATCTTCGAATGTCGTGTTCAGTGTGAATGTTCCCAGAGGATAGTTGTTCTGTTGAAGACTCTGTGTGTCAGTTCAGGGTCTCGATCTAAATCCGTTCGTCCCGCTAATGCCGGCTGGCAACCCGCTAGCCTGGCTTGTAGAGGGGGGCGCGCAGGAGAAGGAGGGGGGAGCTAGGGATTAGCCAGGTCCGGATTACAGCAGCGTTGGTTTGGTACTCTAGCGACCGGATATAGCGAGAGCAGCTTATCTCCCTCGCTGCGCCCAGGGGTGAACCTAAACACACCTCGCTTTGTCTTACCGTTATCGCATCAATATATCTGTACTTGATCATGTAAGTTAAAAGAATTGTATGAGGTAGGTACGGATCCTTCTGTAGTAAAAACCGTAAGCACCAAAAAACAACAACACTCAAGTGTCATTTAATTTCGTATATATATAGCTTTTTTATTTACTGCTGATCTGCATTTAGGTCTGTCGCCCGGGTGGTAGATTCTCTATCATTTGTTTACATAGCATTTTCTTAAATATGTTCAAAGAACTTGGGAAATTTATCGATAATTTATCGATAATTTATTGATAATTTATCGATAAGTTATTGATAATTTTTTCCAGTCCCCTACTCCTCGTCCTATGAATGAATATTTGCCCCAATTTGTCCTCTTGAATTCCAACTTTATCTTCACATTATGATATTTCTCCCGTTTCAAAACTCTACTCAGGTTTATTCATCTACTAATGTCATTCTAAAACAACTCACAGCCCGGAACATACCACTTAGTCAAACAGCTCGTCTCCTTACTCAGAAGTCTTCCCAACCCCAATCTATCCTCTTATTTGAGTCTTACTGGCTGTTCAGCCCGAAGAACTGCAGATTCTGTGGTGTCGTTTGGCCGGAACGACAGATCCTCGCGGCCGTTATTCTTGGCTTTCTATACCAGAGCCACAATCTCCCCGTCAGATGGCTCGTCAGTTGCAATCACGCAGGCTGAGTGGCCCTTGAACCAGCCCTCAGATTCAAGTAAAAGTCCCTTATTTGGCCGGGAAACGAGCCCGGGACCTCCGCGTAAAAGGCAACCATGCTACCCCTACACCGCGGGCTTTACATCCTTATTGCAACTCCTTTTTTTATACCCTTATAAACACGTGAAGAGATCTGTAACCCTTATTGACAATCTCGTTAATGTGATTAATTAAGATCTTTCGAGAGGGAAAATCCAACAGATAGCCAATGGACCTATTAATTAGCATGTCTTAGAATACAGATAATGTCTGATAATAACTGATACAGCACTTCCCGTGAATGGACTCCGGAATTTTAGGCAGTAATTGGTTGTATGGGAAGCCTCCGTGGCTCAGGCGGCAGCGTGCCGGCCTTTCACCGCTAGGTTCCGTGGTTCAAATCCCGGATACTCCATGTGAGATTTGTGTTGGGCAAAGCGGAGCCGGGACAGTTTTTTATCCGTATACTCCGGTTTTCCCTGCCATCTTTCACTCCAGCAACACTGTCCAATATCATTTCACCTGTCAGTCATTAATCATTGCCCCAGAGGAGTGCGACAGGCTTCAACAGCCGGCACAATTCGTATCCTCGCCGCTAGATAGGGGCATCATTCATTCCATTCCTGACCGGTCAAATGACTGGAAACAGGCTGTGGATTTTCAATTGTTTATATGGCAAACTAATTCGGCTATTACGAAGCGGCGTCTAGTCCATTCACCAAGCTCGATAGCTGCACTAGCTTAAGTGCGGCCACTATCCAGTATTCGGGAGATAGCGGGTTCGAACCCCACTGTCGGCATTCCTGAAGATAGTTTTCCGTGGTTTTCCCATATTCATACGAGCAAATGTACCTTAATTAAGGCCACGGCCGCTTCCTTCCCACTCCTAGCCATTTCCTATCCCATCGTCGCCGTAAGACCTATCTGTGTCGGTGCGACGTAAAGCCAGTTGTAAAAACTAGTCCATGCTTCCGTTATGTAACGAGAGTAGCACAAACTTCAGGGATTCTGATGGGCCGTAACCCCAAGGTTTATGCATGACTCATAACATAACCGTTGTGAGGGGTAGACTATACTTGTCACCCTCTTGAATAACTTTGCATTCTAACCTATTATTGCCTAAAATTCCGGGCTCTATCAACACAGAAATTAACATTGATTGACTTTTCGTCTTAATGATGCAGTTCATTTACCCCGTAGTGCCGTTTCTTGATACAGGGTGGGATCGGGTGAATTTATATGGCTGGGTGCCCTTCCTGACGTCAACCACATTTGAGGAGCTAATGAAGATTAAATGAATGATTATGAATGAAATGCTGTGGGAGAAATCGGCTGTGGCCTATTAACTGGAACTGCCCCAGCATTAGCCTAGAACTTAAAGTGGAAAACCACAGAAAACCATACTCAGGACAGTCGACGGTGGGGTGCGAACCCACACATCTTCCGAATGCAGAGCTTGGCTCCATAGTCGTAGCACGGTAACACCCGTGGCTAGTAGTGTTGGCTACTGAATGCATGATTCGAAGCAGTGTATCGATTCATTGAAGTGTCCGAGTGAATCGATTCACAGTAACGGCGAGCTCACGGCACACGATTCAGCTAACTCCCAGCGGACAGTGCTGAGTGGCGCACTCACTGGACGTTGACGGGGAGCCGAGCTTCCGCTGCAGCGAGACAGTGAATCATGGCACACCGAAAGAATCGCGAACGAGCGCGGCTCAGTGAGACACATGATACACACGGCTCCTTATCGGCTCACTGGACACGCGGAGAGCCGAGCTTCCGCTGCAGCGAGACATACAGTGAGCCATGGCACACCGAAAGAATCGTGAACGAGCCGGCTAAGTGAGACACAAGATACACACGCGGCTCCTTATCGGCTCACTGCAGCGAGACATACAGTGAGCCATGCTACACTGAAATAATCGTATGCTATAATGAACTCTCGAGCTCAGCTCATTTGAAAATAATACCCATTTGCATTCACTGTCCTCTTCTTACAGGGAGGTTTAAACAATAGATGGATTTATTTGCAGTGTTAAAAAGTTAGTCACAACATAATTCTGAGGTAGCTAGTAAGTAGGTAGGCTATTAGGTTATACTATTTATTAGTTTAATGGATCTTAGTATTATAACTTAGTTGACATTTGACAATTAAACTAGACTCTTGCCTGTCCTATGACTATGAGTCATGCTCATGACCACTCAAAAGTACCTGTTTTACAGTATATTGGGAAGAACGGCTCAGTATTTTCTCAGTTCATATGTCACATCGTTGAACAAGACTTCAATCATATGTGGACAGACGCAATAACAGTATGTTGAATCACAAAACCAGCGGGCTACTGTACATCTCGGGTAGCCTATACAAAATATGACGATTAAAAAATCCTCAGCTGATAGAAAAATACATATTTTCAAAAATGACTGAGCGAGTTGTCGTGCGGTTAATATCGCGTGGCTATGCGCTTGCATTCGGAGGATGGTGGGTTCAAATCCCACCGTCGGCAGCCGTTAAAATGGTTTTCCGTATTTTCCCCATTTTCACACCAGGAAATGCTGGGACTGTACCTTAATTCAGGCCATGGCTGCTACCTTCCTAATCCTAACCTTTCCCACCCTGCGTCGCCGGAAACCTTCGATGTATTAGAGTAACTAGCATTTTTTCTAAGAAAGGAGTTCATAGTACGAAGACCAGATGGCAGCTGCGAGTACTGAATGCAGTTGCTGCTGTCTTACCAGCACATACTACACAGATGCAGTAGGAGCGGTGACCAATGAGCCGTGAATCGGATCACTGTATCGGTTCAGTAACGTGAACGGAATCAAATGAATCGATTCAGTAAAATGAATGGAATGTCCCATCACTAGTGGCTAGTCCGGTCGGCCTCTTGGTGGTTCACGCATGCACAGAAATGGTGTTTCGATATAAACAGAACATGACGCCCCCCCCCGCCACGGATTGCTGCAGGTAGACAGCCAGCTACAAGGCTGTTGTGATTGAAATGGGCACAGTGGTGTATGTATAGCTATACACACACTCTGTGCCTTCAACACTACCACTTCACTCCCTGCCCTCCTTTTCAGTACTAGAGTGGGGCTGTGTTGATTGTTAATGCCGAAACACAATTTCTCCGCGTGTACAGTATGAGTTCAAAATGTGTACCATCCCGTGGCCGACATTGTTAATAACGTTTCTCAAGTTCATTGAACATTTTGTTGAACAAAGGTTGCTGTAAGGATACAAAAAATGACGTTAATTTCTCGCATAATTGCAGGTGGTTCATATGTATTGAAAAGTATTTTTTTCTTTCAATGTGGCCCAAATCCTGACATCTGGTACAGTGAGATCTGAGGTCGGGATTAATACGTTCCGCAAGAAATCTGGCATCCAGGACTTGTTTTGTACCGAGCTCGATAGCTGCAGTCGCTCAACTGCGGCCAGTATCCAGTATTCAGGAGATAGTGGGTTCGAACTCCACTATCAGCAGTCCTGAATATGGTTTTCTGTGGTTTCCCATGTTTACACCAGGCAAATGCTGGGACTGTACCCTAATTAAGGCCACTTCTTTCCCACTCCTAGCCCTTTCCTAATCCCATCGTCGCCATAAGACATATATGTATCGGTGGGACCTAAAGCCAATTGTAAAACATTGTTTTGTAGAGCGAGCATGGAGAACAATCACAAAGGGAGGTTAATAAATGAATGTGACAGACTAGATATAGGATTCAGTACTTAGGTAAAAGATCTAAAGAATAGCACAGGATTGGCTATTAGAGAGAACTACAAAAAAATCTGTCTGTAATCTAACGATTCAAATTATAAATCTATAAATATCAAGAAAGAATTTACGTATTTGAAGAATTTATGAATTTAAACGGTTTAATGTTTAGTTATAATCACCAGAATCCATTCCCTCCATTAGCTAATCCTATTACCACAAATTTGTAAACATTTCACAGAGACAAGTTTGGCCTATATATTTTTAACCTCAAATACATTTGAGCTAAAGAGTAAAACTTGATACAAACTTCTGTTGATTCAGCATCATTATTTTAATGTTATTTTTCTGTTTCTTTTCTAGGTAAGTAGTGGAACTACCAACTGTACGAGATTACTGAGTGGTTTATCGTCTTCTGTCTGTGAGTTATCCATGATTATCTTTTAAAATTCTATGCTATGTGGTAAGTGCATTCATGATTTTGAGTAAACGTATTTCCTTGGAAATGTGATCGCAACACTTTAATCTTTGATGCATGATCTGTCTTTACTACTAAATGGAGATGCAAGAACAGTAAATATGAAAGTGGAAATTGACACGAATTGAAAAGGTACTTCTAAGCAATCTAGAACCTTAAAACTTATTACCCAATGACATGATTCTTCCACCCCCACCCATAAACCTAGAAAAATGGAAACTTCCCTGACGTCCTCGGGGAGGGGGGAGGGGTTAGCTAGCAGGAATCAAAATTAAGGCACAGTAGTAAATCGCTTTCGAAGGATTCAGACTTTTCTGAGTGTCAAATATTTCAACATCAAAAATGGGAATGTCTTCAGGAATTTTTCGAGATATTAAGGAGGCAATCTGCATAAATAAATTGAAATGTAGCGATGTGTGAAGGAAAAATCGAAATAAAAATTTTATAAAAACAGGCAACCCCTATAAAGTTGGAAAATGACTTCCCATAGATCCCTAGGAAAATGGAAAATTTCCAAAACTTTCTTCGAAATTCGAGCTAGGAGAGAAAGGTTTCAAAATTTGGTGTTGATGTATACCAGCTGAAGTACACACCATGTGGAAAACAGTTTTGTTATACCAAATTGAGCGTGAAATCTTCACTTATATTGTAAATGCTCCTTGGATTAAAAGTGTATCTCTTTGTACATTACTTTTTTTATTGTGCCGTTGCTGTAAAATTGAAATTTTAAGTAATAACCTACCAACAGCATTTTAACATTAAATTGTTAGAAAAACTCTTTTGCTTTACAGCGTTCAATTTGCAAGACTTCGTGAATTAACAAATCACGGTCCTTTATTTCCAGCTAACTCTGCGGCTTCTTTTACCCTCCAAGGCCGAGTCCATTATCCCATTAGATAACCAGCCCTCCTCATTCGCCTGACATGTCCCCTCGTCCGAAGCCGGTGAAAACTGCTGAAACTTGCGTCCACGGAAATGTATATCGTAATTTAAGTCTTCAGAATGAAATTGTGTAAGAAACTTCCGAGTTGTAGGCCTTCTGAGATTATGACATTTGTGGGGAACTACCTACCAATTTCAGCATTCGGATTGTTCTGCTTTCTAGCATGTCCTCGAAATATGTCGCACGTTCTTTTATCCACCCAGGACGTTTATTAATGGCATAATCTTGATCATATTACTCGTTGCTGTGATGTTCTCTTTCAACTAGCCGTCTACGAGCTGCCATCTTGGAAGGCTAATATCTTAGATTTTCCATTTTACCGACCAACCAATCTCCGGTAAAATTTTAAACCGAGATAATACCTGTTATTCAAGATAATGTTGTTCTTGGTTTACGTAGCTTTAAACTAAGATAAGAGCTTTTACTCGCGTTTGTGGATACGGGCGTTATTATGGGGAAAAATATACTGTTGGGGAAAGACACACCTAGAACTCCTAGTGGAGGGTGACAGTTATATCTGTCATTTTTAATTATTTTTATATTTCACACCTTCCACTAGGAGTGTAAAATTTGAAACCGAGATAATACCAGCTATTCAAGATAATGTTGTTCTTGGTTTACGATGGCTTTAAACTCCTAGTGGAGTGCCATAGTCCATCTCCGAAGTTCTGGCATAGCTCTCAACGAAACTTGGTATACATATAACTTCTCCTCAACCTGATGGTTGGTGGGTAGCATGACTGTCCTCGTCCAACGACCTTCTATCCTGAGCCAGCTGCTTGATTAGTTGATATAGACGTCGCCCTTTAATGCCATCGAGGAACCCTGCTCTAGGTCGTCCTCTTCTAGTCTTTCCTTCCAGTTTCCCTTCAAGCAGTGTGGTGCACCATGATGAATGCCGGAGTAAATGACCTGTCCAACTACATCTTCTTTTCGCGATCATTTTCTCTAGACTGATGGTTTCTTCAGCTCTCTTGAGAACTTCTTCATTTGTTAGCCTGTGAATCCAGGGAATTCGTAACATTCGACGCCAGCACCACATTTCAAATGCATTTATTCTTTTCTTATCATCCTGTAATAGAGTCCAGGTTTCAGAGCAATAGGTTGCAATGCTCCAAGTGAAGCTCTTAATGAAATGCTTTCTTACTGGTAGTGATATTGCCTTGGAGGTCAATAGGCTTCTTTTTTTATTGAAAGCTTCTTTAGCCTGGGCTATTCGAGAACAGACGTCCTTTTCACACCTCCCATCAGATGTAATGATGCTTCCCAAATAACTGAACTGATTTACTTGAGTCAATTTATCTCCTTCCAACCAAACATTAACATCCTGTTTACCATCCGGGGTACATTTCATTATCTTGGTTTTTGTTTTGTTAACCTTCATATTACATTTTAGTTTTAGTAGATCATTCAGTTTCTTTAGTGAGATCTCTATCTCTTTCTCAGTTTCAGCTATGAGGGCAATATCATCCGCGAAACGTATTGTTTGGTATAGTTGGCCATTTATTTTTATTCCATGGGTGGAGGTGGCTGAAAACTCTTTCATTGCTTCTTCTAAATACACATTGAATAATAGGGGCGACAGACCACATCCTTGCCTTACTCCTTTTCTTATTTTCGCGTTGATTTGCTCCTTTCCTATAAGCGCTGCCTGGTTCTTGTACAGCTGATAGATGATTTTCCGATCTCTGTAGTCCACTTTCAGACTTCTAAGGGCTTTAAACATAATATTCCAGTTAACATTATCAAACCAACCCTGTGGCGGTAAGACACCCATAGCACCCGTAGGGAAGGGAGTGACATAAAACATACAGTTATAACTTGCTTCTGTTATTTATTTGAAAGGATCTGCTACTTCCCAGGCAGACGTTTAACGCAAGACGAAATAATATAGTTGTTGAGTCATCAGTCCATAGGCTGGTTTCTTGCAGCTCTTCATGGCACCCTATCATATGTTAACCGTTTCATTTCTATAGAACTACTGCATCCTACATCTGCACTAATATGCTTGTCATATACCTTGGTCTACCCCTACCGTTCTTACCACGTACACTTCCCTCAAAAACCAACTGAACAAGTCCTGGGTGTCTAAAGATGTGTCCTATCATTCCATTTCTTCTTCTGATCAAATTTAGCCACGACGATCTTCTCTCACCAATTAGATTCAGTATCTCTTCATCCCACCTTCAGAATTCTTCTGTAACACCACATTTCAAAAGCTTCTATTCTCTTTCTTTCTGAGCCAGTTATAGTCCATGTTTCACTTTCATACAATGCCACACTACAGACGAAAGTCTTCAAAAACATCTTTCTAATTCCTATATCAGTGTTCGAAGTGAGCAAATTTCTTTCCTTACTTCGTTACTTATGCTAGTCTGCATTTTATATCCTCCTTACTTCTACCATCGTTAGTTATTTTACTAACCAAGTAACAAAATTCATCTTCTTCCTTTAAGACTTCATTTCCTAATCTAATATTTCCTGTATCAATTGACTTCATTTGATTGTACTCCATTACTTTGTTTTGGACTTATTTATTTTGGTCTTCTACTCCTTACCCAAGATTCTGTACATACCATTCAGCAATTTCTCCAGATCTTGTGCAGTCTCCGATAAACTAAGGATATCATCGGAAAATCTCAGGGTTTTCATTTTCTCTCCTTGGTTTGTGGTTTCCTTTCCAACGAAATAATATAAAACTGAAACTAAACACAATCATGAAAATAACTCTAAATCTACCGAGGAGTTCGTAAAATATTAATGAACGTCACAATAATCCAAGCTTCCATAAAATCACTTCAAACAGATAGTACAAGTTTTAAAGTACCCGAGCATTCCCTGGCACTACAGCTAGTAAATAAATAACCTGACAGGTTGTCCAAGGTCATCCCCTTTCAATTTTTTCTGTTCTCCTCACAAAAGAAATATCTGTGCGAACTCGATGGGGTTCCTGAACGCCATATGTAGGGATAAATTGCTGTTCTTTAGGGAAAAAACCTACCATGATTCTTTTATCCCTTAGTGTTTAATCGAAGGGTGTGGAGAAAAATGCATCCACCGGGGCGTGTTTAAAAGGTGCTAAAAAAGAAAACGTAAGTTCCCAGTAGCTACCTGCTGGCATATTCCAATCCAGGCAATGCTTGTCTAGAGAAAGGAGGTCGTTTTACAGAGCTTAAGGGGTTTTAAATCCAAGTCTTACATTCAATCACTGGAAGGCTTTCATTAAAGCCGCCTACTGGAATTTAGTTTTCGCCAAATCTTTACTTTCTCGATTACAGAGGAAAGGCAACCGAAATGGGAGACTCAGAAAGTACACATGACAATACAAGTTGTTTAAATCGCAGTGCGCTCTAGATGTTCCATTCTGAGCAAACAGTACCATTCACTGTTTTGGCAACTCAACAACATCGAGAGAACATTAGCAGAATTCGGTAAACGAAGTGAAAGATACGGATATGTCCGCCTCATTCGGGGATTTTACTCACGTCTGGTTAATTCCTTCAGTTCGGGAACTGGGTGTTTATCTCAACATAACACATTACCAACATGCACGTGGGTTTGGCGTTTGGAAGGCCTTCTGACAGGAGCATAGCATGCGAAAAATAAATTCAAATATATCTCTAAAATGAAAATGAAAGAGTTTTAACCGAAGGCTTTGTAAAATAATCAGCAATCCAGGAATGAGTGAGGCAAGGGTGCACTTTTCTCTCCTCCTTTCCAATGTTTAGAATAGGCGTTAATGGAAATCATAAAAAAATTAAAAAAGGAATCACCCTGAGATTTGCCGATGAAATTATTTTATCTGAGTCTGCAGAAGATCGGGAAGGAGTACAAGTTGAAAATAAATATAGTAAGTCTAAAACAAAACTACTGGAGTGCAGCCGAGCGAAGTCAGGTGATGCAGGAAATATTAGATTAGGATATGAAGTAGATGAATATACTGATTCGGTAGTAAAACAATTAAATATGGCATGGCAAAGAGAGCATTCCAAGATAAAAGACATCTGCCGGCCAACAAACATATAGATATTCAAACTCGGAAGGCCTTTGCAAAAACCTTTGTATTGAGCGTGCTTCTGTATGGTTGCGAAAGCTGGACATTAGGAATGCAAGAAAAGACAAAACTAGAGACAGTTGAAATGTGGATCTTGAGAAGAATGCAGAGGATAAGTTGGACGAAAATGAAGAGCAATACCGAAGTCCTCAGAGAGATAAGAGAAGAACGGAGTCTGATGACCGAAATTGAAAAACGGAAAATAAAATTTATTGGTCACATTCTGCGGCACGAGGAGTTCCTTTGTAATATCATTGAAGGAAAAATTGCTGGGAAAATAGGGAAGAGGATGATCCAGAGTGTCTTGCTTCAAGAACCTGCTTCTGAGGATGAAGTTGAAAAGACTGGCTCAAGATAGACAACTGTGGCTGCAGCGACAAGGCTTAGCCTTTAGAATATGATGATGATGATGATAAATAAGGAGGACATAAAATGCAGACTAGCACAAGCAAGGAAGGTTTTTTTTAACAAATGAAATTTGCTGCTCAATTCGAAGAGTGATATAGGAATTAGAAAAAGATGTTTTTCAAGATTTTTGTCTGGAGCGTGCCATTGTATGGGTGTGAAACATGGACGATAAGTAGCCCGGAAAAAAAGAGAATAGAAACTTTTGAAATGTGGTGTTTCAGAAACATGCTGAAGGTGATATGGGTAGATCGAATCAAGAATTACGAGATACTGAATAGAATTGTTGAGAGGAGATCAATTTGGCTGAATTTGACAAGATGAAGAGAGAATGATGGGACACATCTTAAGGCACCCAGGTCTTGTTTAGTTAGTATTTGAGGGAAATGTATGTGGTAGAAACGGCACGGATAGACCAAGGTATGAATATAACAAGCAGATTAGCATTAAACCAGTCTGTGAACTGATGACTCAAATAAGAACAGTTTTTTTATCAGTTCTCGTAAATTACACTCGCAAGTAATTTTAATCAGGAGAGGTTAAACAATTTCATGAGCTACTTCTGTAAAAATATCACGGGCGTAGCCAAGGGCTGTTGTTGGGGGTTAAAACCCGCCCACCCATGGATTTTTCACAAAACGTAAACAGAAATTGACAATAAAAAGTGAAGGTCGACTCAGTGAGGTGAATATTCACAGAGACGACATTGTAAAACAAAGAGATCTCTTGAATTTATTTTCTAAGAAGCCTTGAAAGTTGGATTTTAGAATGTAATATGAACATACCATTAGCAGTAAAACTATTCACCTTGATCATATTGTACTTGTTCTGGTTTTTTAAACAAGTTGCTTTACGTCGCACCGACACAGATAGGTCTTCTTGCAGTGAGACGATAGGATAGGAGTGGGAAGGAATCGACCTTCGTCTTAATTAAGGTACATCCCGAGCATTTTCCTGGAGTGAACATTGGAAACCACGGGAAACCATCTTCTTCTTGCAGTAAGACGATAGGACAGGAGTGGGAGTGAATCGACCTTCGTCTTAATTAAGGTACAGCCCGAGCATTTTCCTGGAGTGAACATGGGAAACCACGGGAAACCATCTTCTTCTTGCAGTAAGACGATAGGACAGGAGTGGGAGTGAATCGACCTTCGTCTTAATTAAGGTACAGCCCGAGCATTTTCCTGGAGCGAAAATGGAAAACCACGGGAAACCATCTTCGGGGCTGCCAACAGGAGGGGTCGAATCCACTATCTCCCGAATGTAAGCTCACAGCTGTGCACCCCTAACCGTACGGCTAGCTCGGTTTTTTCAATTTTAATTTTGTAACGTACCCGTACTGCGATCTGAATATCAACATAAGTTACTTGTATCAGTGTCCTTATTGCACTCGTGCCTGACAAACACCTTTATTTTGTTCCATCATCATTTTTAACTACGTCCCCCCATCCCTCCACGGGTCGATCCTCGCTAAGCTACTGGAATAAGCAGTCATTTTGTCTTAAGTTGTTCCCTTCAAGATATTCTCCGAAACCTGGATTCAAATCCAGAACAATTGTGCTACCTGATACAAACAGTGGCTGACAAAGGACGATGCATCCGTCCATAAAGCCTTACTGGAGGATGGGCGTGGACTGATACCTGACTTGGATTACGGATGGAGAACTCGGACCCGGAAATGAGATAAGCAGGCCAGTCCCAAGGATTATTGGTGAGGGAGGAATGGAATGAGGCCTCCTTCCGCCCTTCTGGCATTAATTATCTTGAGATGACCCATCACCTGGCCAGCCGCGCGAGTCGTAAAATGAGGTCAGCTGCGAAAGGGGGAGGGGTGTGCAGCGGCAGGCGACTAAAATAAAGAACATTGCTGGCTGACAGGCCAAGTGAAGTTGCAGTCGCAGAGTTCAAGACAAGAATCTCACTTGTTTATAATTAGAGCCCGATTTTTTGGGCAGTAAGTAGTTAGAATGCACACTTACTGAAGCGAGCAATAGGCATACTCTAGCGTGTAGAACGGATATGCTATGAGCTTTGCATATACATTAGGAGTAAGGTCCATCAGATTCCCCTATAATTTATGTTTCTCTCGCTACAATACGGAAGAGCGGACTGGACGAATCAAATTATTTTGCATTTTCAACCTATTCCTTATTCCTTTCTTAATACGTTTACCCTCCAGGGTTGGTTTTCCCTCGGGCTCAGTCAGGGATCCCACCTCTGCCGAGCTCGATAGCTGCAGTCGCTTAAGTGCGGCCGGTATCCAGTATTCGGGAGATAGTAGGTTCGAACCCCACTATCGGCAGCCCTGAAGATGGTTTTCCGTGGTTTCCCATTTTCATACCAGGCACATGCTGGGGCTGTACCTTAATTAAGGCCACGGCCTATTCCTTCCCACTCCTAGCCCTTTCCTGTACCATAGTCGCCATAAGACCAATCTGTGTCGCTGCTACGTAAAGCAACTAGCAAAAAAAACATCTCTGCCGCCTTAAGGGCAGTGTCTGGACCGTGAAACTTTGGGTCGGGGGATAAAACTTGGAAGGAGGATCATTACCTCGACCAGGCGGCCTCACCTGCTATACTGAACAGGGGATTTCTGGGGGTGGGGGGAGCGATTGGAAGATTGGAAAGGATAGACAAGGAAGAGGGAAGGAAGCGACCATGGCATTAAGTTGGATACCATCCCGGCATTTGCCTGGAGGAGAAAGAGGAAACCACGGAAAACCACTTTGAGGATGCTGAGGAGGGAATCGAACCTTTATCTGCTCAGTTGACCTCCCGAGGCTGAGCGGTCCCCGTTCCAGCACTCATACCATTTTTCAAATTTCATGGCTGAGCCGGGAATCGAACGCGGGCCTCCGTGGGTGGGAGCTAAGCACACTAACAACTACGCCACAGATTTCAGCCTATTACTGCCTGGAAATCTCGGGTTTAATTATAATTTACGACTTTTTGTTTTGTTCCCGAATTTGGCCTACTATAGATCGCATAGGACTTTCGGCTTCTTGGCCTTTCTTCTCTTATCTCCTCTCCTCTTCCCAAAACCTCTTCATTCTTTCGCTGTTCATCTTTCTCTCCTGTTCAGAAATGATCTGTTTTGTCCTCCGCTTTAGAGGTTTCTCTTGAAATGATTTTACACTGTCGACAGCTCTTTTGAACTGTATTCTATTTTGGATCACCTCTAGTGTAATTCGGACTTTTTCCACATCTTTTTGGTCACTCGTATGTCATCCATTCTTTCGAGGTGTCCGTAGAATTTCAGCCTTCGTTTCCGTGTCCGTGAACTTTTCAGCGTACTTGAGCAACTTCTTATATTTCTCCTTTTCTTCCTGGTCCCATCAGTAGTCACCTGCGGTCCCAAAATTTTTCTCAGAATCTTCCTTTTCTTATTTTCTAGTTCTTGCAGCTCCCCTTTTTATTTAAAATCAGGCACTCTGAAGCGTACAGTCCTTCGGGTTTTAATGTCGGATTTGATCCTTGTAGGGTATTGCCCGTTTGTTATACCTGTTCTGTGTTAGCTTGTAGGCCATATCGAATTTTCTGGCTCTTGCCTTGTTTGCCTCTTTATCCAGTCCTTTAAAACTTGCCATATTTTACCTCCAATTACCTCTCACTTTGGTGCTTGTTTTCCATCTATTCCATATATTCAGTATTTTCATAAGATAATTTAAGACGTACTTTGTGTCAAATTTTTGTAACTGTTAGATCCTTCAATCTGCCGAAACAAATTTTGAGTAACACGTTTATAATGTACCTGAAAAAAAAAAAAGGAACACATACGGAAATCTGACGAACAGATTATAGCAGATGTGGGATGAAGACAAATAAGGCCTTCATTAAGATAAGTTCCAGATTTCCAGTTCATTAGTACTTTAAAAGAAATGAACACATATGTTTATACTTTAAAAAGGAAAAAATTAATGTCTCCTCTTATTCAGTACATAACATAATTCCATCATTAGAAGGAGTGATAAAATTCAAACATAATTGAATATAAAATGTGTGTTTAACCTAAGAAAAAAAATTGAAACAAATTATTCAGATGGAAACGAACAATAAGTGGTTATAGTGAGGTTGTGGACCTCTTAGTCTAAAAAAAATTCAGTTTGATACAATTCAAATACAAATCGAAATCACTGTGTTGAATATTCAGAGCTGACAGTCTGACTTTGTAGAGTCAACATCACCACGAATGGCTCGGAGGGGAGCGAAAAAACTTGAGAGGAGACAACGTGTTGGAAAAACGCCGATGAATTTTAAATTTTAGACTAACAGCATTCTCAATTTCTTCTCAATTTAGCGGTCACGTTCTCGATGATGTTTTATGTATTTCTAAATTTTTAGGTGTGGTTTGGCACAAACTGATGATGTTCTTTAATTCTATTTTAGTAAAATTGGTTTTTTTTCAAGTATTATAATATTACCATATATTTTCCATTTTCCCGGTTGTTAATAAATTTGTTACTCAAAATTTGTTTCGGCAGACTGAAGAATCTAACAGTAAAAGTTAACTGAATGGAAACTGAAAAGAGATGTTTTCAAATATTACCAGCGTCCGGTTTTTTTTTTTTTTTTTTGGGGGGGGGGGGGCACTGATAAGTTGTATTGTAAACTTACCTAAGTGAGTAACAAATATACTCTACCTGCACAATTGTTATGTTATGATATTTGCATAGATAGTAGGGGTATGGTCTGAAGAACTCCTAGAATTTATGTTACTCTTGCTACGGTATGGAAGAACGGGTTGCACATTTCCTACCAACGAAATTAGTTTGTGTTCTAACCTATTTCTGTCAAGAAATCCCATGTGTAGGTATTAAAAATCTATTTCAGAAAGTATTCTTCATCTCTTCCTGACAATGTGAGTTTTAGCTCTTTCTGTGAATTGTAGCAACGTACGTATGCTAGGCCATTAGCCAGAAGGCTGGTTCGATCCTCAAATAGCACTATCAAAGGTCACGCGTTAGAGGCATTCTAGAGAGATGAGAAGTGTGTTACTTTGCCATTGTTTTCCTGACTTGGCCAGGAGGTTCTGTCAAAGCATGACTGAGATACGTGGAACAAATACATTACACAATAGTATGTAGGTATATGTCAAGGTCGGAAATGGAGTGAGATGAATCTTCGTAACGAGTTTTTACGACCGGATGCTCTTCGTGACGTCAACCTCTTCTGAGTAGTTAATGAAAAGAAATGAATGACGTGATTTTCTTTACTACTGGTTTAATATCGCACTAACCCGCCGAACGTTTTCGACAACTTAAGGATGGGGAAGGGCTAGGAGTGGGAAGGAGGCGGCCATGGCCTTAGTTAAGATACAGTCCCAGCTTTTGCTTGGTGTGCAAATGTGAAACCACGGCAAACCTTCTTCAGGGTTGCCCCTTAATTAAGATGCATACACCTCCGTAGCGTAACTATTAGGAGCCGTCTTCGAGGGTTCGAATGCCGGTACTGTCAGAAATTGAAGAACGTCAGGAAGGCTGGTATGTGGTTAAAATGGCACGTGCAACTCGCCTGTATTGGGAATGTGCCTGAACAGAGCTGAGCTACCTCGGGATGAGGTCATGAGTTTACTTACCCCAGCTTTCGCTTGGTATAAAAATGGAAAACCATCTGACGGTGGGATTCGTACCCACATGACGTGATATATGATAGTAGGAAGGGAGTGGTTGAAACTCCTGTGGTCTGCTGAAGGCTTAACCTCCCCATCCGACGGACGAATCACGAGCAACAGCGTCATATTCCTTCACTCTACATGAATACTCCACAGAGGTTCGGGATTGAATCCAGACCCTTACTCTAACCACGGTGTCCGAACAAAGAGACTTGTCGTACCGATCCGGTTCATCGTGCGTTCAGGGTTGCACAGCTATTAGTTTGAATTCCGGAGATCGTGGGTTCGAACCCCAGTGCCGGCAGCCTTGAACATGGTTTCCACACCAGACAAATGCTGAGGCTGAAACTTAATTAAGGCACCGGCAGCTTCCATCCCACACCTAGCCATTTCCTATCCCTCATCGCTATAAGAACTATCTGTGGCAGTGACACGTAAAGCAAGTTGTATAATAATAATACTAATAATGATAATACAACCACGATGCCTTGGTTTAGAAACACTAAGTACGACATTCAAGTGCTACAGATCGAACCGTAAGACTCCTTCGACAGTTGTCTTTTCGGAATAAAGATAGTGACGAACGAGCTAAACCGAGACGAACAATCGGAAAGAAGACACGGTGTCCCTTGGACAGAGGAACGCAAGCAGGCTCACTCAGAAAGAATGAGGGAATTCTGGACTCAAAGGACAGCGGAGTTCATTGCCAAATGTAACAAGACTTAACGCTGTCCTCGATGTTCCCAGCAAATAAATAAATAAATAAATAAATAAATAAATAAATAAATAAATAAATAAATAAATAAATAAATAAATAAATAAATAAATAAATAATAATAATAATAATAATACAGCAGTGAAGCCCAGTATAGGAAAACAGAAAGGATTTCCGTCACAATAAGGACAAGAAGAATTGACTCCCATGGCCACATCCTAAGAATGGACTCGAAAAGGATCACTAAAAGAACTTCGACTGTTTCCGTAATACGAAAACCAAGCCGAACTGGTTTAAGGAAACTGAGAAGGACCTACGAGAATTCCAAATTACAGAAGAGGTGCTTGTAGATGGATCTGCGAAGAAAATAACCAAAGATAAAATAAAGAAGTTTCAGGACAGGGTGAAGCCCAAACGACTGCAGTATACAGAACTTCTGAAGAAGAGAGGAACGCAGGATCTGGAAGGATGATAAAGTACTGGGAGGACAGGAAAACACGACTCACTAACCATTGATAGATCTGTCGTAACCCACAGAGGGTGGAATGGACAATAATAATAATAATAATAATAATAATAATAATAATAATAATAATAATAATAATAATAATAATTTTCTTCCTTTCCTAATCAGTTTACCCTCCTGGGTTGGTTTTACCCTTGGACACACCGAGTGATGCCATCCCTACAGCCCCAAGGGCAGTATGCTGGAGCGTGAGCCTTTGAGTCTGGGGATACAACTGGGAAGGAGGACCAGTACCTCGTACAAGCCGTCTTATCTGCTATACTGAACAGGGGCCTTGTGGGGGGGGGGAGGAGGAGGAAGTGATAGACAAGGAAGAGTGAAGCAAGCGGCTGTGGCCTTAAGTTAGGTACCATACCCGGCATTTACTTGGACGAAACCACGGAAAACCACTTCAAGGATGGCTGAGGTGGGAATCGAACCCACCTTACCTTCCGAGGCTGAGTGGACTCCGTCCAGGCCCTCGCATCACTTTCCAAATTTGGTGGTAGAGCCGGGAATCAAGCCCGGGCCTCCGGGGGTGGCAGCTAATCTCACTAACCACTACTGTACAACACAGAGGTGGATAATAATAATAATAATAATAATAATAATAATAATAATAATAATAATAATAATAATAATAATAATAATAATAATATGTCGGTAGTTTAACTGTATTTTTGGATACAGAGGCTGACGTGAAGTCAATTGTTTCCTGCGACTTCATTTTCTGTCCGGTAGATAGCGTGCCAGTCATGCGAACAATTGAGTGTGTTCGGCTCATTTTGCCGCCACCTATGGTCCGCGGCGTTCAGGTTTACCAACGATGTCGACTTACCGTGTCATTTACGTTCTCAAGTCAACTTCCGCCGGACAGCCCGCCTGTCAAGTGAAGCCAATGGCCATCGGCCTCACTCCCTCCTTCTATAATCCTATGTGCGTCCTACCAGTTTATCTCGTTTCCGGCGTTGATCTCGCTTTCAATCCCCCTCCTCTCGCCTTCCTCCTCCTTGTACCTCCCTCTCTCTCGCGCGCTATCTGTGTGGCATTGTTGCGGCAGACGACACACGAGGGGAAGTACAGACACGGCGACAGGGGACCTAACCTGCTCGCTCAGCTGTCGAGCAACAATAACAAAATGTGCTTGCTAGTGGCTATGGTCAAGATTTAATTTATAAATTATTATTATTAGAGCCTGGATTGTTAGGTAGAAATAGGTTAGAATCCAATATTACTGAAGCGATTCACGAGTATATCGCAGCCTGCACAACGGTTGTGCTGTGAGACTTGCACACACATTAGGGGTACGCCCTATTAGATCACTTAGAATTTGTTACTCTTGGTACACTTGCTAGTAACCGAATTTGTTTACAGTCTAACCTGTTACTGCCAATTTTCGGGGTCTAATAATAATAATAATAATAATAATAATAATAATAATAATAATAATAATAATAATAATATTCAACACCGAGCTCGACAGCTGCAGTCGTTTAAGTGCGGCCAGTATCCAGTAATCGGGAGATAGTGGGTTCGAGCCCCACTGTCGGCAGCCCTAAAGATGGTTTTCCGTGGTTTCCCATTTTCACACCAGGCAAATCCGGGGCTGTACCTTAATTAAGGCCACGGCCGCTTCCTTCCACTTCCTAGGCCTCTCCTATCCCATCGTCGCCATAAGACGTATCTGTGTCGGTGTGCGACGTAAAGCAAAAAAAAAAAAAAAAATTCAACACGCAGTAAGATGTACCACCGTTGTATGTTATACAAACCCAAACTTAGCATAACAAAGCGCAATTTCTTGTACTTGATTCCGGTTCTTTACAAACTACTTCATTAGGTCAGAAAATGAGTCTGAAGTGTCTTAAATCCTTTGTCAGGGATAATAAAACTGTTATGGAAGAAATAACTAAATGAGAATATCACGTTACCATATTCAGTTTCTATTAAATGCTCCACCATGTGCTGTTGATCGTATCCGTCATTCACTCATACCCATACTCGTATTTCAGGCATCATTTTAAAATATATTTCTCTCTATGTAATTAATATTCTAAATTACCACACACAAGGTTTCACCTTACGTGGTATTTTACTGATATCTACTGGACTCTGTTGAGGTTGGTGTGATTTTGTATAATAATAATAATAATAATAATAATAATAATAATAATAATAATAATAATAATAATAATACCGGGCGAGTTGGCCGTGCGCGTAGAGGCGCGCGGCTGTGAGCTTGCATCCGGGAGATAGTAGGTTCGAATCCCACTATCGGCAGCCCTGAAGATGGTTTTCTGTGGTTTCCCATTTTCACACCAGGCAAATGCTGGGGCTGTACCTTAATTAAGGCCACGGCCGCTTCCTTCCAACTCCTAGGCCTTTCCTATCCCATCGTCGCCATAAGACCTATCTGTGTCGGTGCGACGTAAAGCCCCTAGCATAATAATAATAATAATAATAATAATAATAATAATAATAATAATAATAATAATTTATTTAATGTGTGCAAGAGATAGTTACAAGTTCAATTTATTTTAAGTATTAATATGTTAATAATAATACTACTACTTCTGTACTATACGTGGTTTAGTTACAAGAGTAATATTTCTCAAGTAATAATGTTATTAGAAGAGTTATGCATATATAAAACAGAGTCCTGTAAATATGTAAACGATATGATGAATGAATAAATACTACTACTAAAAAAATAATAATAATACTTTTACGTCCCACTGACTACTTTTACGATTTTCGGAGACGCCGAGGTGCCTGAATTTTGTCCCATGGAAATTTTTCCGTGGCGGTAAATCTACCGACACGGGGCTGACGTATTTGATCACCTTTAAAAAGACCGGAATGAGCCAGGATCGAATCTGCCAACTAGGGCTCAGAAACCCATTGCTTTAACCGTTTGAGCCTCTCAGCTCGACCCGGTAATAAATAAATAAATAAATTCATAAATAAATAAATAAATAAATAAATAAATAAATAAATACACTACGGCTAGTTCGTGAATAAATGCTTTTTAAAATTATAAGATTTGTGTTAAACTTGATCCATTGCCATGTCTGGAGTTGAGGGATTTAATACGTTCGCCTAAGGTGATATGTTAGTTTGGGCTATTAGTCAAACATATTATGACTGTCTTATTTATTCAGGATACAAGTCCGTATATCCCGACTATCAAAGGAACACATGTTTCCCCCCCAAAAAATGATATCCCACTTCCTGCATGTCTTATCTCAGGCGGCTTCGAAAGCAGTGTTGCGATAGATCTCCTGCGGGTGTATAATGGTTTTAGATGGCCTTGCTCCTGGTTGTTTGGTTTTCAAGAGCGGATATAACGGTTTCCTTGTTTGATGACACTATTGACGGGGAAGATCCCGTGACCGTATTTAATGTACATGACGTAGACATTTCTGATGAGGAATACCATGAGGCGGGAGCCTTCCACTCCCACTCCACACTACTTTGGCTGTATTCAGTCGGCCGACTCTGGGACGATGCGACATTACATTTCGTTGACTACAGAAGTTAATTTCGCAATAAGTGGAGCTGCGATGCACTTCAGGACTTTCAAAGTTTATAAGGGTGAGTATAATTCATTTGAGATTTAACTCGTCATATAAGGACATAATAATGTTACATTTACCTTCGGGAAAATATGATCATAAATCTTTCGGTCAAGTGTATGACGCGATGTTACGGAGCAAATGTGCAGGCAGTGATGTGAAGTATTGATGGATGACCATGACGTAAATATGCACGGCCTGTGTATCTCTCTTTATACAGATCCTGTTCAAGGTACTGTTGCTAGGTGACATCTCATCACAAATTTTGTTACATGACACTATATCGTTACACGAACTTTCGTATAACTCCAGATGTAAGATGTATTTGTGTCAAAAGATAACATTGAAATGACAACTGTTGAAGGAGTACATGCAATAAAGAGACATACACGAATATTCAGTAACATACCTGTATACCATTATTTCAGTTTTTTCAACTTTGGGCTACCCCGCTGTGGGTGCTGGATGCAGGTGAAGAATACCCCCACGGCATCCCCTGCCTGTCGTAAGAGGCGAATAAAAGGGGTAATCAAGGGCGTATGATATCAGAACCATCAGACTATGTGTGATTAGTACCATTACGTGCGGGACACCATGGGTTGACGTTACTTGCGGCTATAACCATTACGCGATGAACACCATGGGTCGACTTTGCTTGGGATTAGTACTACTACATGTGCCTGGTTGTGATGCCTTTTAGATTAAGAAATACTACTCCCTAAGGAACGCGTACCGCTTCGGCCTCCACCTGGGTCCATGATTAGTATCAGCGGGGGAGGATTACTATGATGGTAGTACCATTATATGAAGAACACCATGAGTCTGTGTTATCAGTGAGTGTGTGATACACCGTGGGTCTACATTACCTACGATTAGTACCACTATGTGAGCAACACCACCAGTATCTGTCGCCTGTGATTATCTCCGCTAAGTGAGGAACACCAAGGGAATACCGGCGCCCGTGATTAGTCCTATACAGATACGTCTTATGGCGACGATGGGATAGGAAAGGCCTAGGAGTTGGAAGGAAGCGGTCGTGGCCTTAATTAAGGTACAGCCCCAGCATTTGCCTGGTGTGAAATATAATCCACAGTAAACCATCTTCAGGTCTGCCGACAGTGGGGATCGAACCCACTGTCTCCCGAATACTGGATACTGGCCGCACTTATGCGACTGCAGCTATCGAGCTCGGTATGAACGAATTGAACCTCGGGGAAAACATCATGAGAAATCGCGAAATCTTCAGTAGTATTCTCGTTTATTTATTTATTTATTTATTTATTTATTTATTTATTTATTTATTTATTTATTTATTTATTTATTTATTTATTTATTTATTTATTTTCCTTCAATTGTACATGCAAAATCTAGGGGTAGTAGATGGAGAAAGGGCAAGCCTCACATTCACGGAATTGCCTCCATCCTCACGTGTATGTTTACGTATAATATACTCAATATTTACAGACGTATAGACAATTTTAAATGTATATATTTACTCTTCAAACAGCCAACGGCCGTAGCCGTGTTGAAACACCGGATCCCGTGAGATCTCCGAAGTTAAGCAATATTGAGCGTGGTTAAGATTTGGATGGGTTGCCACGCGCTGCTTGTCGGGGGTGGGGGGGGAGGGTAAGGGAATGGAGGAGTGGAAAGAAACTGGCCACCCTACCGCACGTAAACTCCGGTTCAGGCACACCTCTGCGGAGGTTTGAACCTGCCTTCGGGCAGAATACACCCTTTACTCTCCAAACACTGTACTCTTAGGGCGTGTACTACGACTGGCAGATAAACAGCCAGATACGTAGGCACCAGTTTTGCAAACTGGAAGTTAAAATATTTTCTTGGGTACTACCAACGAGTTGTGTGTGTTTTTTTTTTTTTTTGTTTGCTAGTTGCTTTACGTCGCACCGACACAGATAGGTCTTATGGCGACGATGGAACAGAAAAGGGTTAGTAGTGGGAAGGAAGTGGGCGTGGTCTTAATTAAGGAACAGTCCCAGCATTTGCCTGGTGTGAAAATGGGAAACCACAGAAAACCATTTTCAGGGCTGCCGACAGTGGGGTTTGAACCTACGATCTTCCGAATACTGAATACTGGCCGCACTTAAGCGACTGCAGCTATCGAGCTCGGTACCAACGAGTTTTAAGGATGGTATTGTTATGCGGAAGATGTAGTAACATTTTTATTGCGTTGGTAACAAGGTTACTGAAAAAATAGTGAAATTTAGCGCGGTGATATTCGTGCTCCCTGGTGTTTTCATTTGTTTAGCGCCATTCTTTTTGAAATTTTATTACTAGACCCTCATATGAGATTCTTAATAAGCTATAATCTACAAGTTCAGGTCAAAAACAGAATTAGGACTGAAATATACATAGATGAACAAGTGTTAAAATTAATTAACTATGTAACGAAACTCAGAAATTGTTGTAGAAAATAAAAGAAACTGAAAACGTAAGCTAGACGCAACGGTTATGATTAGAGCCCGGATTTTTATGCATTAATAGGTTAGAATGCAAACTTAGTGAAGCGGGTAGGAAGTATAGTCTAACTTCACGACGATTATGCTATGGGGTTTGCATAGACATTAGGGGTACGGCCTATCAGAACCCCTATAATTTATGTTACTCTTGCTACATTATGGAAGAGCGGGTGGCCGACACTTCCTATTAACCAAATTAGTTTGCAATTTAACATGTTACTGCATGAAAATCCGGGCTTTAGTTATGATTCAGATTATATATCTTATCAAATAATTCCTACCACACTGTATCATTTTTTTTTGTCTAATACTATTTACGAGGATGCGCGTCACGGCGAAAATAAAGTTTATATATTCGAATTTTGTTTGCTCTACATTCCACTAACTACTTTTATTATTTTTGGAGACACCGAGGTGCCACAATTTAGTCCCACAGGAATCATTTTACGTGCCAGTAAATCTACCGACACGAGGCTGACGTATTTGAGCACCTTCACATACCACGGGACTGAGTCAGGAATTGAACCTGCCAAGTTCAGTAATAGTAGTAGTAATAAAATCATTTATTTACTCTGAATTCATCTTCTTTGAATAGTAGATAATTCGACAGACCAATCGTTGCCTCCATTTGCCATGATTCTACATTCCTTAGCCTTGAACTGCTACACATTAAAATATTATCTGCACCGCTTCACCCTCTCGAAGAACGGCTACCGATGCCTCTGGCAGTGACACCGTTACCCATAAAAGTCACTGTTATCCGTTCACCTTCTTAATGGTTTCACTCACTCCAATTATTATTGGAAGCTCAGTCGTCTTCAGAACTGGTTCTGCAATTAATCCGTCATTGCCTTGTCTGTCTCATTTTATACCTCGTTCTTCCCTCCCACCTGATCTTGCCTTAGGAAACTTCTTATGCACATGAAACGCACGATGAAGTCATTTATAATTATAATCATATAATTAGTGCACTGGTCGTATAATTTGGTATGATACATCATCTTAGCAGACAAATTAATGTATACAGATAAGTTATGCCAGTGGGAGTGGGCATGAAGACATAGAAAAAAATGCAATTATTTCTGAAAATATTTGGTATTAATTTAGATTTTCATTCAAAAACTTGTCTGAATTTCACTCCTGTAATAATACGAGGCCACAAGCCGCCTTTACGCTTATAGGTCTAATACTTTCTACTGCTGGACTGAGTGGCTCAGACGGTTGAGGCTCTGGCCTTCTGATCCCAAATTGGCAGTTTCGACCTTGGCTCAGTCCGATGGTATTTGAAGGTGCTCAAATACGTCAGTCTCGTTCGGTAGATTTACTAGCACGTAAAAGAACTCCTGCGAGACAGAATTTCGGCACCTCGACGTCTCCAAAGCCGTAAAAGTAATTAGTGGGACGTAAAGCCAATAATACACTGAAGAAAATGGAAATTGCAACACCCAGAAGGAGTGATGCTACATTGCAGCAATTGAGCATGCAGGACGAGTGTTCAGTTGTGATTCGATGATTACATTTCCAGGTCCCTCTGACCGCAAGTTTGGACAACAATCAATACAGGATGTGCCCACCACGAGGTGCAATACATTGCTGAATTCGTCGAGGCATGGAGTCAATAAGGCCCTGGCTCGGTTCCTGAGGAATTGTGGCCCATGCTTGCTGCACTGCACTGGTCAGTTGTTCCAGAGTTGTGGGTGGCTGAGGACGGTTGGGCCAGTTGTCGACCTATCATGTCCCACACATGCTCAATAGGACTGAGGTCCGGGGATCTGGCGGGCCATTCTAAGGTTGTGATGTCGTGGAGAGCTTCTCTGGAGATGCGTGCAGTGTGAATCCGGGCATTCTCCTGCTGAAACATTCCATTAGCAATGTTCGCCATCATAGGGACAACCACTGGATTGAGTACCCTATCAACGTACTGTCAAGCAGTCATGGTGCTCATAGTCATAGACAGTCTGGTGGCCATAATAATTAAAGCGTTAAGTCTAAAAATACTAAAATACCTTATCACAGTCCCACCCTTAATAATATTTATTTTGCTGTCAATAGAATTCGAACATTGAATTCCTTGCCCAGTGACCAAAAGGTACCCAACCTGAACCGATATTTAAAAATAAATGTTGACATTGATACTTGAACGGGTCAAGTTGAATCTACATACAGAGTGACCTAAAAATCCGTTAACATTTGACGAGGCAATACTTCACGGGATATTGGAGGTAGAGAGTTAATAATCTACTCGTATAATTGGCATGATATGGGGTTTTATTGAAATCAAAATATAAGACACAAAATGACCAATAGATGGCACTGCATGCGATAAACAAGCAATAATTAGCATAAAAATCGAGGTTTAGCAAAGACGATATTCTTTATAAGACATGCTCAACATGTCGGCTGTCATTCATCAACAATACCTGTAGTCGAGGGACAATGTTGTGTTACAGCACTGTACAGCTTATCCGTAGGTATGGTGAGAAATTGCCGTCGGATGTTGTCTTTTAGCATCCCTAATGAGGTCGCTAGACTTGCGAATTCAGGTAACCCCATAACCAATAATCACACGGATTGAGAGGGGGGGGGGCAATCATGACAAGTCGCGATTGCAGGTGCATCTGACTCCCTCTCTCATGACAGCTCGTTTTTTTACCATACACGGGTCTCATGAGGCATCACTGACGTGTTTCTGTCCAGCGCCATCTGTTGGCTTGTTTGTGCACTCGTTGTTGATGTTGACAAAACCCTATGTCATGTCAAGCATGTGTGATCATTTGTACATAACGTGTTGCTGTCCATCGCCATCTGTTGGTCATTTTGTGCAATTTATTTTGATGTCAATATAACCCCATGCCATGCCAATCACGTGTGTCAGTTATTACCTCTCTACCTCTAATATTCCTTGAAGTATTGCCTCGTCAATTGTTAACGGACTTTTGGTTCACCCTGCACATGAATTCAGTTTTCCTGTTTTGTTATTTCATTCATTGGATTTTATTGATGCTTTAGGACAGTTTTATTTATTGTGGATTATTTTATATTCTGGCACACTTCTTTCCTTTAATATGTTTCTATAACCATGAGCACGGTTTGGTAAATGAAATGTCGTATGGCTTTTTAGTGCCGGGATATCCCAGGACAGGTTTGGCTCGCCAGGTGGAGGTCTTTCTATTTGACTCCCTTAGGCGACCTGCGCGTCGTGATGAGGATGAAATGATAATGAAGACAACACATACACCCAGCCCCCGTGCCATTGGAATTAACCAATTAAGGTTAAAATCCCCGACCCGGCTGGGAATCGAACCCGGGACCCTCTGAACCGAAGGGCAGTACGCTGACCGTTCAGCCAACGAGTCGGACAGCACGGTTTGGGAATATATTGTGTGTAGTAGTCTATATTGTTAAACTGTATGTACGTTATAGGACATGGTTTGGCAAAATAGCTTGCTTCAGTGTCTGAATCACACCATGCAAATAAAAGCATCATCATAACAATATGGTGTGCCACCTTGGTTATATGCTTCAAGTCCCGGAAACAAAACCTGTATCAGAATGTCGGCTGGCAGGATAGGAAGGAGGTGGTGTGCAATGTCTAATCACTAAATCACGTGCCAAAAGCGTAAGTTTAATTATACACCTGTCCATAGTGTTCATATGGACTGAGTTCGTGTGATGCTGTTGATGGTAATTCGTCCTTCGGATGGAGACGTTAAGCCTGCGCAGGCCCATTAGTGTTATTTGACAGGAGCAGGCTATATGCCGACACCAGGTTTCATCCTCTCCCTGCCTCAACAGGCGCACAGGCCACCCAAACCGTGTCATCTAGAAAAATCTGCACCAGACCACTCCGGAGGCCAAACAGTCAATTAATCAGGTCAGTTAATCAAACTTTAAAAGTGCTACCAGTTATCAGATACAACTCTATACATAATAATCATACAAAGTTGCATTTGGCCAGTAGTCGCTGAAAATAATTATTTTATACCCAAAGACTGTCGTTACAAGAAATCACATTTAAAAATGAATGCATTCCGTCTACGTAGTATAGTCATTAAATTCGTGGACTGGCAGTTTAGTGTCACTGTAGTAGAGATAGTTTGCACCGCAGGATGTTGTGACATACAGTATAAGCAGAACAACGGTCTCTGTTGTGAAGGGCAGTTGAATGCCAGCGGCAAAACTTGAGAATATCATAGTTTGAGCAACGGGCAGATTTCAAGTTTTGCCAAAAATTAGGCAAATCCGGAAGCTAAACGTTTGAGACGATCAAGTCGAAATCGCCAGAATCACCACGACGTGAATAAGACGGGGAAAGGCAGGTCAAAATACTATATGATCAATGAACTGTTAGTGCCAGTTCACGAACATGTCGACTGTAGTACGTACATAGGTGTTCACTGTGTTGCCTACACTGCAGGTGACAGTCCAAGAAGTTATTGACTGTAGAGTTCCTGCTCATTTGCAGTATACTCTAATTTTATTAATACCATTACTGTTTACACTATTACTAGCACTGTAACTACTCGTATTTACACCTTCGATCACGTGTGATTGTACCTGGTATTATGAATTTAAAGAGGCACTCACTTCATTTCAATAATACTTATAGAGGGGTAAATCACATAATAAGACCACTAAAGTAGGTATGTTCTTGCTACAAGGGATGCAGAAACAAACATTTTTATGGCTTCATACTCCCTTATTCCCTTAATGATTGTTCCAGGATCATTTAGTTAGTGGCACGTGTTTAGGGGTTTAAGACTGAGGAGATGTGATTGTACTGGTATCGAACCGATACAGTTGCTGTCCACCTGACATGTCCTGGGGCAGTACGTTGCTACTGGCTGTCGGAAGTAAACCGCAGAGCTGCTTTGTCGTTAGCCCAGCCCCTACATACAGTACACACGTACGATAGCTCGGACATGTTCATCATATCCTGGCAGTAAGGCAGCTTGCGAATTAAGACCGCGAAACTACGGAACGGACTAATTATTAAACGTATTGTGCACAGTTTCTGAAATATACAGTAGGTAGCCATGGGATTAGGATTTCTATATTTGTTAATTAACGAGTGATATGAATAAATCCACAGTTCTAGCTCTTCAGGGAAGCAACTCGATATTGAAATCATCCTAGGGATATGAGCTAGTGTTTCTAGGTAAATAAAATAGAATAAAGTATGAGAATATTCCTCTTCTTATTCTTATTCTTTTACTACCGCTTTCTCCCACATCTGTGGGGTCGAGGGTGTGAACTGCGTCGCACATATTGATTTCCCCCTGTTTTAAAGTCGGATGCCCTTCCTGACGCCAAACCTATATGGAGGGATGTAATCACTATTGCGTGTTTCTGTGGTGGTTGGTAGTGTAGTATGTTGTATGAATATGAAGAGGAGAGTGTTGGGACGGACACAAAATTCCAGTCCCCGAGCCAGAAGAATTAATCAGAAGCGATCAAAATCCCCGACCAGATCGCAAATCGTACCCGGGACCCTCTGAACCGAAGGCCAGTACGCTGAGCATTCAGCCAACGAGTCGGACAATAAAGTATGAGAATATATTCTTTATTTATTCCTAAAAATGAGGATCCTTTTCTTAATCATCGTTATCTGGTCGATATGATTATTGTTATTATTATTATTATTATTATTATTATTATTATTATTATTATTATCCGGTCGATTAGATTAGCAGTTAGCCTTTTTCTACCACTACAAGCGCTAATGTGAGTCAATGCAGAGTTTCACTTAAGCCCTTGTAACTACATTCGGTGAGGACATTCTTCAAAAAATCAGAAAATGCCTGAGGTTATTGAACCAAGGAATGCATTGCGGAAATAATTATGTAACTTAGTTAATTTGGATAGGATTTGAATAAAAAAAGAAAATGAGTAAAGAAAAAAGCGATTTTAGGTGTTTTTTCAACACTGAATTTGGGCCGGAAGTGGTTTTCGATTTTTTCTCAATTTGAAAACTTTTCGAACCTTTTCGCCCTTCAAATTACGGCACAATTGTACGTTTTTCCTAGTCTGGGGAGCCCAGCCCTACTTTGTATGCTAAAAAATATTTTCAACATTAAATATACAATGTCTTGTTGTTCTTCTTCTTCTTTTCCAACACCTTTGGAGACGCGGGTGAGAAACGTGTCACATATTTGAAAGCGAAGGAAATTGTGATTTCTTCGTCTTTTGTTCGCCATCCTGTTGTACCTCGATTCTTCTGATATGCCCGTGAAATATCAGTCTTCTCCTCCTCATGCTGACATATCTAGAGGCAGCATTTCTTGGCAGTAACAGGTTAGATCAGTGGTATTCAAACTTTTGGTTGGCGTAACCCCGAAGTACAGGAATATTGCGATTATACCGAATGATTGTTGATGGATGTAAAATGATATTAACTATCACCACCATCATCATTATACGCAGTTTATCCCGCTTGAATTATGAAAGAGTTATGGCCGGGGTGATTTAAGGTCGCATGTCCTTCCTGACACCCCCAGCAACACCAGGAATCAAACTAAGGTCGTCGGGAAGACAGACAATCAGCTATCTGTTACACCACACTGTTTTCCAGTAGCAACAATACTGTAATATCGTAGATGGGCAAAGGAAACCTCGTAACTACTTCACAGACAACGCGGCAGGTCTTGACAAGACAGATGGAGATATGTGGTTTCCTCGTGAGTGGAATTACGAAGTTTTCATTAATGCAACAAAACTGGTACTGAAGAAGAAAAATGAACTGAGCGTGTGGAGTTTGAAACAAAAATTTTGAAAAAGAGCATTGTAGCATAAGTAAGGATATTTACATACCAAGTCAAGGGAAGCTAAAACCTGACACACATTTTAGAATTAAGAGTTCAGAAAGGAGACTGTCTAGTGTGAGTTAAAAACGCTACATCAAAACAATATTTTATTGAAAATGAGCTGGCCCAACTATTTTCTGAACAGCTCACTGAAATCAGTTAGAAGGTAGGATAAACTAGTGATGGAATAATCGAATACAAAAGAATCGGTTATTCGGTTTATTTTCCATTCGATTTTTCGATTTTTCATTTCGAACTGCATTTGGAGATACGTTTGTAAAAAGGCGTTCAGGTATTCGACTTATTTCAATCGATTATCTATCCGACACACTTAAGCCGAAAAATTGATTCCTGACGCATCCGAATATTTTATGCGATACAAGGGAACGATATTGGACACTCATACAATTATTTTATTCGATTATTTATTCGAATATCTAAATAATCGGATGGAGGTCATTCCATTATCAAAAGTATTCGATTATCCCATCACTAGGATAGAATTTCGTACCACACTTGGAAAACCAACATTCTGAAGCGAGTAACAAGGTACTCTCATCTGCACGACGGTTATGCTATGAGTTTCGCATAAACATTCGTGGTACATCCCGTCAGATCCCCTAGAATTTATGTTACTCTCGTTGCATTATTGAAGAACGGGCTAGACGGCACTTCCTAATAACAAAATGAGTTTGCATTGTAACGTATTACTGCATATAATTCCGAGTCTACAGATATCCGTTTGTAAACCTGCTGGTTTAACTTCAGGTGGAATGTTGAAAACTTTACCGGGAACTTTCTTAGGCCCTGTCCTTTCTTTTTCTTTAATTACAAGATTCTCATTCTGGCTACAATTTCTACCTGCGTATAGGCATGCTTGAATAATGCATGGTAGTGTTCGTCCTTGACCTGATGTGAGATTACTGTTTCTTGAGACAGAGCGGTGTGAATCCTATCCCTGTTTTCCTCAATGACGGCTTTCTCGTCGATGTTTCAAGTGAGAATTTCGCCTGAGGACTTGAATTTCTCAGGCCTGTAAACAATCCCATACTAGGTGATCATTCGTTGAACTAGATTTGATCTGTTCGAGTTTATATATTCTGTTTTCAAGTAAGAGTGCATTGATCAGTTTGAAGGTAAAGATATGAGAAGTTGCACAACGATGATCTTTTTGATAATCATAGTAGGAAACGCTCAAGTGTTCCGATTCTATAGGCTTAGAGATAATTGCAAAGGCTGCTGCGATTACGAGTTGATGTTTAGGCACGGCCATCAAACCTATCAGTGGCTAACAACATGTTTTTAGATCCAATAAATCGCTTTGAAAGGGTTAATTCTCCTCTTTCTGATCGTGTCTGACATCCTTTCGTTTTCTTCGTTCTTGTATAGATCTTTATTCCTCCCTAGTCTAAACTCTCCTTCCTCCGTTTTCAATGATCCCCAGATTTTCCTCAAAATTTTCCTTTCCCTTTTCTTTCTCTCTTCTATTTCACCGGTTTCCATAGACAAAATGCATTCAGTGGCATTGTAGTGTTTGATTGTAAGTTTTTTTTTTTTTTTAGGAGTGATTCTTCTTATTGCAAGTGTGTTTTGTCAGTCTGTTCGCTGGTTCCAAACTTCTTGTCCTCATCTCCTTTTTCATCATCATCATTTATGTTGTTACATTATGATTCAGGAGAAGGTCAAAGAAAAGCATTAGGAGACATAGCGTGAATGAAGGAGAAAAGAGAAGAAAATAAAGACAAAGAAATGCAGGTATATAAAACAGGAAGAGGAAGAAAAAGAAGCCAGGATGAGTAGCTCAGATGGAAGAGCGCTGGCCTTCTGAGCCCAACCTGGCAGGTTCGATCCTGGCTCAAGTCCGGTGGTATTCGAAGGTGCTCAAATACGTCAGCTGCGTGTCGGTAGATTTACTGGCACGTAATAGAACTCCTATGGAAAGAAAATCCGGCACCTTGGCGTCACCGAAAGCCGTAAAATCCAATATTATTATTATTATTATTATTATTATTATTATTATTATTATTATTATTATTATTATTATTATTATTATTATTATTATTATTATTAAATAAAAGGAAACCGCTAGGAAGGATAATGAGGTGAATAAGGACAAGAAGGCGACTGAAGTGGGAGATATCTATATATATAAAATAAGAGTTTTGTTTGTACATTGCTCAGAATTTGAAAAGAATGGTATTTTTGTATCGGTCGTGTCCATAGTAACAAGAAAATGCATTTTTTACTTTTCCGTAATTTCTGTCTGTCTGTCTGTCTGTCTGTCTGTCTGTCTGTCTGTCTGTCTGTCTGTCTGTCTGTCTGTCTGTCTGTCTGTCTGTCTGTCTGTCTGTCTGTCTGTCTGTCTGTCTGTCTGTCTGTCTGTCTGTCTGTCTGTCTGTCTGTCTGTCTGTACACGCATCACGAGAAAACGGCCGAAGAGAATTTTATGAAAATCGGAATGTAAAGTCGGGCGATGAACCGCTACAATCTAGGCTATAAATTATTTTAATCACGCTGAGTGAAATGGTAGTTTAGGGGAAGGCCTGAAATTTTATTCTCAAATATTTATGTTATTAGTGGTCGTGTCTTAATGAAAATCGCTAGACAAAGATGGAAAGTAAGTCGCTACAATATAGGCTATACACGCTGAGAAAAATGGTAGTTTACGGGAAGGCCTAAAATTTAATTGTCAAATATTTATTTTATTAGTGGTCGTATCTTCACGAAAATTGGTATGCAAAGTCGGGGAATAGGTCGCTATAATCTAGACTATCAATAATGTTATTCGCACTGAGTGAAGTGGTAGTTTAGGGGAAGGCGTGAAATGTAATCTATATATAAAGTAAGTGTTTTGCCTGTGCGTTGCTCAGAATTTGAAATGAATGGTATTTCTGTATCTGTCATGTCCACAGTAACAAGGAAATGCATTTTTTTACTTGTCCGTAATTTCTGTCTGTCTGTCTGTCTGTCTGTATGTATGTATGTATGTATGTATGTATGTATGTATGTATGTATGTATATATGTATGTATGTACTCGCATCAATAGAAAACGGCTGAAGAGAATTTAATGAAAATCGGTATGTGATGTCGGGTGATGAACCACTGCAATCTAGGCTACAAATTATTTTCTTCACGTTGAGTGAAATGGTAATTTAGGGGAAGGCCTGAAATGTAATTCTCAAAATAAGTTATTTATGTTATTAGTGGTCGTATCGATAAATACTACATAACTAACATAACTTCAGTTATGTCGTAAGTTAGTAGTAGTTATGTAAGAAGTTATTAAATTTCCGATCAGTTATGTCTTATACATTGTTACCGTACCTCATATAATCAGAGATATTCATGAATTTTGATTTTTGTTACTAAGTCCATATCAGCGCTGAGTCACGAGAAAATGGGTAAACAGAATTTAGTGAAAATCGGTATGTAAAGTCTGAGAATAAGGAACTACAGTCTACGATATCAATAATTTTGTAAGACACCCTAATATCACAGAGTGAAAAGAAAACTAATGTGAAGGCCTGCAATATAGAAAGCTCATAAACTTTATCAACAATAACATTACATTGACCATTGTTTGTTGTGATGTGCTTTTTGTCTTCTGTTTTCTCTCATCCCCGATAGATAGGATTACTGCAGCGTACCGAGTTTTTCTTAATTTGCTTGACGTCGCACCATCACAGGTAGGTCTTATGGCGAATATGGGATAGGAAATGAATAGTGGTGTGAAGGAAGCGGCCTTGGCTTTAAGGTACAGCCTGGTGTGACTGGTGTGAAAATGGGAAACCACGGAATACCATCTTCAGGGTTGCCGGCAGTGGGGTTCGAATCCACTATCTCCCGGATGCAAGCTCACAGCTGCGCGCCCCTAACCACACGGGCAACTCGCCTGGTCGTATCGACTGTAACCGCCTGCCTGTATATTGGCGGGAAGTAGCTGGGGAGTAAGATAACTTCCTTCTTTAGCATGCCATGCCTCTGGTTCATACATTATCTGATATATCTGGTACGTAACACACTGGTTCATTATAGTATTCGAGCTATTCAATCCCTACTCTGAGGCACCGATTGGAATGAGTAGTGTGCATATTTAACGGAATAATGACAGAGGCGTGTTCACGGCAGTCTGCGACCTGGTTATTCCAGCTAAGGAAAGATCTTCATTGGGGTAATCACATAAATATGATTGTAAATAAAGGGAACAGATCTCTGCACATGGTTATGAGGGTGTTTAGGGGTTGTGGTAAGGATGTAAAGGAGAGGGCATATAAGTCTCTGGTAAGACCCCAATTAGAGTATGGTTCCAGTGTAGGGGACCCTCACCAGGATTACCTGATTCAAGAACTGGAAAAAATCCAAAGAAAAGCAGCTCGATTTGTTCTGGGTGATTTCCGACAAAAGAGTAGCGTTAAAAAAATGTTGCGAAGTTTGGGTTGGGAAGAATTGAGAGAAAGAAGAAGAGCTGCTCGACTAAGTGGTATGTTCCGAGCTGTCAGCGAAGAGATGGCATGGAATGACATTAGTAGACGAAGAAGTTTGAGTGGCGTTTATAAAAGTAGGAAAGATCACAATATGAAGATAAAGTTGGAATTCAAGAGGACAAACTGGGGCAAATATTCATTTATAGGAACGGGAGTTAGGGATTGGAATAACTTACCAAGGGAGACGTTGAATAAATCTCCAGTTTCTTTGAAATCACTTAGGAAAAGGCTAGGAAAGCAACAGATAGGGAATCTGCCACTTGGGCGACTGCCCTAAATGCAGATCAGTATTGATTGATTGATTGATTGATTGATTGATTGATTGATTGATTGATTGATTGATTGATTGATTGATTGATTGATTGATTGATTGATTGTATTTCAATCGCTACATTCCTACTGACGTTTTTGTAATGACCTATGTTGAATTCAGTTAGGAAAACAGTCAAGTCAGTCTTTCTGAGAATCCCGTAGCGAAGCACGGGTACATCAGCTAGTATTCAAATAAGGTGAGGTATAAGTGGAACAAATACGGGCATACTGCAAGTAGACAGAGAAATAGATGGGCTGTACGGTGATGGAATCGAAATGAGAAAGAGGAAACATAGGAGGATGCGAGGAAAGGAAGGAAAAGTTAAAAACGTGAAAAATAACATTCCACATGCAGATCTAGGAAAAAGGATCTGCTAGCTGAAATGAATATCTTCTCCCCCACCCTTAACTACAATCGTATCATACACCGTTCGTGACTGTAATTCAAAACCCATTTTCAAGACGTCCGCTACATTCTCTCATTAATTAACTAATTAATACAGTTCGGTAATGAGTTTTCTTTGAAGTTCTCTAGATAAATTCTGACTGATCTTCGAACGTGCACTGTTATACACTTAACAGTCTTCAAAGTCCACTTCGAGCAGCTTATAATGTGTTCTTTATTAAATGTAAAAAGGGGACGTAAAAATCTCAGCGTATTAAAAAAATCTTCTTTTATAAAAATAATTTTCAACTAACTTCCATTATCAACCATCAAAAGACAATAATCTCATTTTTTACCAAAAATAATATCACTATTCATAAAAATGCAAGGAAAAGAAGCCAGTTAATTTTCAAATCGGATTTTTTAAAGATGGTATTAAACTTCGTTATTTCTATGTTTCAACAGCTTATTGTGTATATATTTAAAATGTCTGTTCTTTGTTATTTTTTATCAATTCTAATATGTTAGTAATCCTCATGCAACGGTTATTTAGAATAATTAGGAGCTTTACGAAGGAGAAGCTTGCTATTTATAATGTAAGTCTACTTTTCGCTCACTGCTCAACAATGTTGCAAAAGCATCACACTAAAAAAGAAAGGAACATACCTTGCTTTGTCTCTTATTACCTGGTAGTTAATGAACATTTCTCTTCTTTTTCTTTAAAGCTTTCATTTTTTAATTATTCGTTGGTGAATTTTTAATTCCTCGATGGCACTGCTTTTTAAAAGAGTTGACTGAAGATACGAGTATTAAAATATTTGGCGACATAATGAGGATGGATAACAGCAGATAGACAGAACTAGTGAGATTGAAATAACAGGCTACAGAACAACGTTTAGAAGATTGATACAAAATTTCAAGGATTTCTAGAAAGAGAAGAGGAGAGGTAATAACACCTGGGCACAAAAGAGGAGAAAGTAGCAAAGTGAAACAGTCAACAACTATTGGAACTCAAGAAAAGAAGGATAAATATGAATGCACAGGGTTACTTTCCGTGGTACTTATATGGCCAAAATCGAATAATATAATACATACTTGCCAACTTTCTCGATTTAGGCGGGAGACACCCGATTTTCGACAGTTTTTCGCACCTCCCGATTATTCTATTATTTCTCCCGATTTTAGCTTATTTTTAGTGAACTTCGAACAATTGTTTTCAAATCCCGCCACTTCAGCGTTGTACGCCAGTTGCCGGAAGTCCTTCGCTCATTGGCTGCTTTCAGATGAAATATGAACGTTTATTAATACGAGAAATGCGTGCGAATGTGCAATGTTTATTGAAACCTGTATATCGCGACGCGTGTATCGATTGTCAATCTCTCGTTTTCGCGTGCTATGTTCGTGTTCGATCACATCAATGTAGTCGATTCTAGAGACTAGTCGCTAGATTTGGAGTCTTTTTTAGTAATTTAGTGACAGAATTTAAATGATAGCGGCTAGTGACTTTTCTAGAGATTTTAGGAGCCATTTGGAGATAATTCCTTTGAATTTTAATTTATTACTTGATGAAAATAGCATTGCGGTTAGCATAATCGCGCGGGCGCGTGATGCAGTATATTAATCTATGCATTCGCTAAGTAATGGCATCTAAGTGCATGGCTAATTCACACATTAGGAGCATGAGTTCATAGTATTTTCGGAAGGCTTACCAGAGACCTATCAACTTACTCACATACTTCCTGTGAAGGAATAGAGATGAGTAATGTTTAGCCTTGTAGCCTCGTATAGCAAAAGTCGGGTTTTGATACAATAGGTGTTATAATATATACCATAGTACTCCTGTATTGCGCAAGACATGTAGAATAAGCAGTTTTGACCAATTGTGTTTCCTGATTTTTTCTGATTTTTATATCAGAATCTCCTGAATTTTGGTCTTGTTAAGTTTGTAGGTGTGAATGATGATGATGATGATGATAATAATAATAATAATAATAATAATAATAATAATAATAATACAGTTAAGTCCTAAAAACTCGGCACTCGAATACCCGGCAGTCCGGATAACTCGGCCACACACTGGCTGAGCGACCTTCTGAAAAGAATTGCTGAATGTGCAGTTGTTGTTCGGTATTCAGCGCGAAGGCTGGTTTGGCTAGGGAAATGAGGAGTGAGGTAGTTTCCCGTTGCTTTCCTCGGATATGCAGAAACCGATGAAAATGACGTCGAACAGTGGTTGCAGAATGATACCGAGCAGTACATTATTCCAATGCAGAAATTATTGCTGTTGTCACATTTAATGTTAAAATGCCGGAAAATGATGAAGATGTTGAAGTTGAGGACTCCACCATACAAGCCCCTAAAATATCACATAGTGAGGGACTAAGGGTTGTCTAAACCGACCATCAGTATTTTAAACAACAAGGTGCGTGTAATGAACTTAATGTCCCTTCGTCGCCTTCGTGGTGAAGCAGCAAAACGCAGATTGCAGTGCGGAAGACAACAGGACATTGCGCATTTCTTTTTTTTTAAAGTAGCCAGTTTTTGCAAAGTTGGCTGGTTATTTCTCATTACGGCTTTATACCTTCATGAAATATTTGTCTCTGTCTTTAAAATGAAAACCTACAACCTGTTTTCCAGTCATTGACCGGGTCAGGGATGGAATGAATGAAGCAGATATAGGCTATTAGTACGATGGGGTCGCCACTTCCAAAGTGATTTATTAATGACTGATAGATGCTATGAAATGAGAATGGAGAGTGTTGCTGGGATGAAAGATGACAGGGAAAACCGAAGTACCCGGAGAAAAACCTGTCTCGCCTCCGCCTTGTCCAGCACAGATCTCACATGGAGTGAGCGGGATTTGAACCACGGTATCCAGCGGTGAGAGGCCGACGCGCTGCCGCCTGAGTCACGGAGGCTCCTCTATTCTGTCTTATCAGGTAAATTACTGCACACTGTGTATTGATTTCCATGTAGTAAAGGCCCTATACCTTCATAAAGTAAGAACTTTTCCTCTGTTTAAGTGTATTTGGGCAGTTTAATCTCTGTTGTATTCTCAAGCAAGCAAACAATACATACAATATTACAGTATTGTTTTTACTAAGGAAACATTGTACTTCTTTTTAAACCCCAATCTCGATAACCCGGCATTTTTACAAACTCGGACACCCTTCGGTCTACATTAGGCCGAGTTTTCGGAACTCTACTGTAGTAATAATAATGCAGTGTAACTTCGCTATCTCGAATCACCTCGAGACCTAAATTATATTTTGAGTTATCGAAATTTCAAGATATAGGGAATGCCGTTTTTGAGCATGATAATTGAATCATGTTTGTCTACGGGCTTATACTTAATACATTATTTTTATCAGTATTTAAAAATATTCAAACAAACTTTATTTTACGCCATTACTTTAATTATAACTAGAGCCCGAAATTTTATGCATTAATAGGTTAGAATGCAAACTTACTGAAGCGAGAAGCAAGTATAGTCTACCTTCACAACCACTATGCTGTGGGGTTTGCATAAACGTTAGGGGTACGGCCCATCAGAACCCCTATAATTTATGTTACTCTTTCTACTTTATGGAAGAGCCGGTGCCCGACATTTCCTACTAACCAAATTAGTTTGCAATCTAACCTATTACCGCATGAAAATCCGGGCTTTAATTACAACCCTTATTACAGTAACTTTTTAGAAGACAGGATACAGTACATACTGTAGTGAAACAAAAAACATACCTGCGTTAACACCTTTGGAAAAAATCCGTTAGTCTCTTCTGTTTGTTACTGTTAACCTTTCCTCCCTCCACCTTGAAACGTCTGGTCAATACCACGCAGCCGAGATTCATAAAAGGAGCTTGTCATCCGCTACTTCGGGAGTTGCTTTCGTATGTGGCCGGTAATTCATTGCCACCCGAGAAACAGCAAGGCTTCACCGATTTTCCGATCATTATCAGTTTAAGTTTTTCGGTTCCCGTCACATTAGCTCCCAGCATCCTCGTAAGGCTTTCTTTACTTCTTAACTGTTCCTCAGAAACCACAAAATGCTATATTGCACAGTTAATGTTGGACTTTTTGCTTCAAGGGAAGACATTTTTGCTTTGAGAAATCGAGAAATTCGTGTAACCGAATTTCGAGTAATAGAGAAATAAATACACGTAAAGAATGGGACAAACCAAAACCAAACCCTATGGCACTACAGCCCCTGAAAGGCCTTGGCCTACCAACCGACCGCTGCTCAGCCCGAAGGCCTGCAGATTACGAGGTGTCGTGTGGTCAGCACGACGAATCCTCTCGGCCGTTATTCTTGGCTTTCTAGACCGGGGCCGCTATCTCACCGTCAGATAGCTCCTCAATTCTAATCACGTAGGCTGAGTGGACCTCGAACTAGCCCTCAGGTCCAGGTAAAAATCCCTGACCTGGCCGGGAATCGAACCCGGGGCCTCCGGGTGTAAGGCAGGCACGCTACCCCTACACCACGGGGCCGGCAGAATGGGACAAACGGCCGGAAAATTTAAGTTACTTCGAAATACTGAAAATTCGAGTAATCTAGGTTCGAAATATCGAGGTTCGCCTGTAATAATAGGGCGTAAGAACGGTAGGGGCTAATCCACGATATGGATATGGTAAGCAGATAAGAGTACATGTAGGATGTAGTAGTTTAGCCCAGAATAGGGTGCCAAGAAGAGCTGCATCATGCCAGTGTATGGACTGAATTCTCAAACAACAATGTTTTCGGCTTCAGCTACGTAGCTAGTCTTGTCTTTATGGTGACCTTATATTTTTAGTAAGAGTAATTGGTATCTCGGTAGTTAAGGGGTTTATTGTCACAGTAGCGAGTAAGTGCGAATGGTGGGGGCGGTTTATCCCCCAGGCTTTGCGGCGGAGCGGACCGCTCGTAGCATGGTTTATCCTTGAGACAGGGCTGACAGTGATACGTCCACAGCGAACCCTGCTGGCTTTACGCTAAACTAATCTCATTACACCCCTCCTTCTCTCTCCCTCTTGCAGTACACAGGGGTGTCCATATCCACAGTACCGGGTTCGATAGTCGACCTCAGAACGAACCATCGCTGAATAATGTTAATAATACTGGAAAGAGAAAGTAACCGAGTGAGCTGGCCGTGTGGTTAGGGGCGCCCAGCTATGAGCTTGCATTCGGGAGGTAGTGGGTTCGAATCCCACTGTCGGCAGCCCTGAAGATTTTCCGTAGATTCTCATTTTAACACCAAGCAAATGCTGGGGCTGTAGTCTACCTTAATTAAGACCACGGCCACTTCATTCCCACTCCTATCCCATATACGGAAAATACTCGGTCCGCTAAGAGCTACAGAACACTGAAATCAGGAAGTAATGATGAAATATACCGAAACATAGAAAACATAACAGAAACTATGCGGAAAGGCGATTGTTTTTTTTAAATATATTTATACAGAATGGATTCATAAAGACAAGAAAGATTTGGAAGAAACGATATAAGAGAAGAAGCAGCAGCAACAGAGAGAGAGAGAGAGAGAGAGAGAGAGAGAGAGATTTTTAGTAAGGAAGTGTTAAAAAAGTGGAAGGATTCCAAGGTCGTGAGGGAAAGAAAACAGGCTCAAAATGGTCGGAGGAGAAGAAAAGGAGACAGTGAGCGGATGAAGGAATGTTGGAGGAAGAAGGAAAAACCAAAAATGAAGCATTGCAATTGTCAGGTTGTCCGTAGAGGACCTTAGCGGAGAAGGAAAAGAACATAATAATAATAATAATAATAATAATAATAATAATAATAATAATAATAATAATAATAATAATTCAGAATGTCTAATATTCAAGAGGAATGGATACGGACAAGCGGAAAATCCTGGAGAGAAAATATTGAGGAAGATATTAGGACCAGTCAAGGAAGCGAAGGAATGTAACAGGCGACCCAGACAAGAGCTCTACAAATACTGTGAAACAATCACGGACATGGCCAGGAAGAGAGGCCTAGCATTTTATGGACACGTCTACAGGACACATCATGCCAGGTTGACCAACCAGCTTCTCGTTTACTGACAAAAGAGAAAGACCAAGTCACCATGGTAGATGGAAGTAAACAAAAATCTGCAGAAACTGGGAGGAACAGAAGGAGACTTCAAAGACCGGCCATCTTTCAGGAGGGTGCTTAAACAAAAGAGTTTCCAGGACAAGCCACCAAGAAGAAAGACAGGTACCCTCTGGAAAATGGAGAGGGCAAAACAACACAGCCAGAGGATGCGCAGTTTCTGGGCAAACATCAAAACCCACCCCAAACGCAATAGTTGAATACCGTGATACTTAGTCGGCCTATACGAAACAAGAAAAAAATGATGATGATGACGATGATGATATGATGATGATGATGATGATAATATCCTAGGTAATGGATAGATCTGTGGACAGGTACGATTGCGATCTAATGAAGCAGTGTACAGCAAGATAGAACCAATCACAGTGTCAATTAAGAACACAGGACTGCTGTTCTACGGACACCTTTTCAGGATGTCAGATGAGCGACAAACAAAAAAAGAGTATAAAATTCCATCAAACGAAAGCAGCCCTGGCTGAGGTTTCAGGTGTGTTGAAAGGATCTGTGACATTTCAGTATCTCGGGAGGCAAAATTAATGACGGGGTCGAATTTAGATTGATTTTGAAGAGATAACAAGATTTTAAGGAGGAATCCAAACCCAAACACGGAGAGAACCTATACCTGACGAGTGCAAGAAGAGCTTAAGAAATACTGCGAGGGTGTCAAAGCCGGGAGGAGATCAAGATCTATACAAAAGACGGGCACAATGCTCAGCGCTCCAGCTCAGGCGGGTAAAGGAGCATAGTACAGCCTAGCAGCTTCTTGCACGGCTCTCAGTTACAACCAGTGAAGGGGCGCGTATTATAAACAGATTTAAACTTAAAGGTTTTATTGTGCGTAATATCTCGTTGTGTTCAGTGCATTAGAATACGGTGAGAAAACAAAATAAGTTATTTTGTATACAAACGCCTTGTGGTCAGTAAATACGTTTAATTATGTTCATTTTATTAGATTAGAATAAATGTAGAATCACGTGAAGCAATCCTGCCTTCACATTTGATCTTAGAGGATCGAATTAAGAAGGACAAGTCCAGTTACATGGCGTTCGATAAGGTTCACTGGACCAAGCTGAAGGTGATGGGGATCATATACCGAGAAAGAAGAATTATCTAAAATCTGTACAAAAATCAGTCTGCATTGATAAGAATCGAGGTTTTTGGAAAAGAAGCAGCAATCCAGAAAGGAGTGAGGCAAGGCTGCAGTTTGCCCTCTCCTTTTCAATGTTTATGTAGAAGAAGCGGTAAAGGAAATCAAAGAAAAAAGGGTTACAGTGATGCTGGGAGCTAATATGACGGGAACTGAAAAACTAACCCTTTTAATGATCGAAGAATCGGCGAAGCCTCGCTGTTTCTCGAATGTGAAATAATTACCGGCCACGTACGAAAGGAACCCCAGAAGTCGTGGATGACAAGCTACATTTACGAATCTCGGCTGCGTGGTATTGACGAGAAGTTTCAACGTGAAGTGACGAACAGTTAACAGTAACAAAGAGAAGAGACTAACGGATTTTTTGTAAAGGTGTTAACGGAGGCATGTTTCTTCTTTCACTACTGTGTGTACTGTATCCTGTCTTCTAAAAAGTTACTATAATAAGGGTGATAATGAAAGTGATGCCGTATAGTAGAGTTTGATTTTATACTGTTAAAACTAATGTATTCAGTAGATACATATCATTCAGTTGTGTGCTATACATGCTCGAAAACGATATTCTCTATGTCTCGAAGTTTCGATAACTAGAAATAAAATTTAGCTCCCGAAGTGATTCCAGATATCGAGGTTCAACTGTACTTTTATTGGCACGGATGCGGGATCTACCAGACAAATGGATATACAGTATACCGATCAGAGTGGAGTGAGTAAGGTCCAGGGGAGTGTATGAAAAGTGCCGAGTAGGTTTACCAGTAGTAGGTCCGGCTCCATGGCTAAATGGTTAGCGTGCTGGTCTTTGGTCACAGGGGTCCCGGGTTCGATTCCCGTTAGGGTCGGGAATTTTAACCATGATTGGTTAATTTCCCTGGCACGGGGGCTGGGTGTATGTGTCGTCTTCATCATCATTTCATCCTCATCACGACGCGCAGGTCGCCTACGGGATTCAAATCAAAAGACCTGCATCAGGCGAGCCGAACTTGTCTTGGTACACTCCCGGCACTAAATGCCATACGCCATTTCATTTCACCTGTAGTAGGATACAAAACCATGAAATCCTTGTGCTACATAATGGATATTCTCAGAGAGTACAGTAAGCTTTACAGTAAACCCTCAAAGCAGTCCCCTACATAACGCAAAACTCGTTGCCACTGATGCGGGTAATATGGCATACCAGTCGCCTCGCCATGTGTGAATTTTTCAGTTTCACAGTATATTCAGCGTCCTCTGGTGTCCAAAACCGTCTCCCACGCAATGGTTCTTTCACTTTGGGGATGAGGTCAAAATCGGACGGAGACAAGTCCGGTGAACATGGCGGGTGGCCACGCTGTTCTTGCCTCGTCACATCCATTCTGCAAGGAGCCTGACTCACCTCTGCTGTCCCAACGCCCTATACTTGGTACCTGTCCAATACACCACCATCTCGCGCTATGTCCATGAACTATCAATGCCATGCTTTCCAGGACATATGCCCATTGTATGGTAGTACCGTGCAACTGTGAGAAAATAAATAGTTTCTCTGACTTATGCTACAGTTTTTTGTCCTCATCTACAACTTCGCAAAGATTAGAAATGGCAAGATCCTAACGCGAAAGGTGAACACTTGTATAATTTATTAAAACTTCTGTGAAATAAATTCATTAATTAGATGAGACGCTGTGTGTTTTATAAGTGATCAGCTGGCGGTGATTTATGTCGTATTACCACTTGACATGCATTTATCTTCTACACTCACTCCATTCCCAAGGCAGGAGCCGATAGATACAGAGTGAAGCAACTTCAGACCACCCTTCCAAAATAAGTCAAACTCTGCAACAGAGGAAACAGATCTCAATAATCACGGGAATTTAATTAAGGTTGATATCGCTACGGCGGAAGATATACAGTAAAAAGAGAAAGCAGTAAGACATCTCCGTACATAGTGTGATGATGAATGCCCCTAGAGAAGCGCAAGGTATTCGCAGCTCTGGCACTAAGTGAAATGATATCTGAATGTCTTCAATCCTCAATCATCAATTCCTAAAATAATATTGAAAACCTACAACCTGTTTTCCAGTCATTGACCGGGTCAGGGATGTAATGAATGAAGCAGATATAGGCTGTTAGTACGATGGGGTCGCCACTCCCAAAGTTATTTATTAATGACTGATAGATGCTATGAAATGAGAATGGAGAGTGTTGCTGGAATGGAAGATGACAGGGAAAACCGGAGTACCCGGAGAAAAACCTGTCCCGCCTCCGCTTTGTCCAGCACAAATCTCACATGAAGTGACTGGGATTTGAACCACGGTATCCAGCGGTGAGGGGCCGACGCGCTGCCGTCTGAACCACGGAGGCTTAAAATAATAATAATAATAATAATAATAATAATAATAATAATAATAATAATAATAATAATAATAATGTGATTTGATAAAATCTGTTGATGTTCTCTCAAGGATGAAACATAATATTCTCTATTTAATTGATTTCTTTTTCAGATATTTTCTACTTTTATTTAGCCGACCTGCCTCTTATCCGGAGGACATTAGGTACAATTCCAGGTCAGAGTAGGGAATTTTACCTGGATCTGAGGGCTGGTTCTAGGTCCACTAAGCCTACGTGATTAGAATTGAGGAGCTATCTGACTGTGAGATAGCGGCCCCGGTTTAGAAAGCCAAGAATAACAGCCGAGAAGAATCGTCGTTCCGACCTCATGACACGTATTCTGTAGGCCTTCGGGCTGAAACAGCGGTCGCTTGGTAGGCCATGGCCATTCAGGGTTGTTGCGGCGAGGGAGGGGAGTAGTTTTGTGTAGGAATACGTCCTGCATTAGTTTCTACTGACCGAAAAAAACTTCACAGTTACAAATTAGGAAATAATCCATTACATATTCCAGTGTTGCCCTTCCTTCATAATTTTTGCTACATCAGCTGTTTCCCTTTCTTTTTGGTATTAATTCGTTTTCATCTAGTATTCTTTTCTGTGTCAGCATCATTCAGTAACTTCTCTGCAGCCTGTTACAGAACAGCATCATCGGCAAATTTAGATAATAATATACATAATTATATAAAAGAAGGGGAGATAAATCATATCCTTGAGGAGTTCCTTCTGGAACAGTTGCACCTCTGTAATGTTTTGCACTTGTTTTTTACTGCCGTATGGTGGCGTTATGTACTAACTGATCAGGAATTAAGTATATCGAATTTTGGAGTTGTGAGGAACGTTAAAATCTGCTGAACGGTGACTTGACAGGGCTGCAGAGTGAAATTACTACTGCAATAAAAAATGGCTGATAATATATATATATATATATATATTTACTTTATACCGCTTAGTCGAGCGGCTCGTCTCCTTACTCCAAAGTCTTCCCATGTCAAGATGATTTTCCGGTTGGAAACAACGAAAATTACGCACTCTGTATATTCAAATCAAATCAAATCAAATCAAATCAGTTATTTGCATTTAGGGTTGTCGCACAGATGGCAGATTCTCGATCACTTCTTTACCTAATCTTTTCTTAAATGCTTTAAAGAAGTTGGAAATGGCTCGAAAATTTCCCTTTGTAAATTATTCCAGTCGCTGTTTCTTCGTCCTATAAATTAATATTTGCCCCATTTTGAAAACAAACCAAGCTTCGAAGAGCCTTGGCCTACCAAGCGACCACTGCTCAGCTGTAAGGCCTGCAGATTACGAGGTGTCGTGTGGTCAGCACGACGATTCCTCTGGGCCGTTATTCTTGGTTTTCTAGACCGGAGCTGCTATCTCACAGACAATAGCTTCTCAATTATAATCACGTAGACTGAGTGGACCAAGAATCAACACTCAGCTCCAGGTAAAAACCCGCGAGCTGGCCGGAATGGAACCCAGGACATCCGGGTAGACCGGCATTTGCCCCAACTTGCCCTCTTGAATTCCAATTTTATCTTCATATTAACTTTCCTACCTTTAAAAGCTCCAGCTTATCCGTCTACTAATGTCACTCCACACCATCTCTCCACTGACAGCTCTCTCCTTACTCCCAAGTCTTCCCAGGCCAAAGTTTTCAACATTTTCGGAACACCACTCTTTTGTCGGAATTCACAAAAAAAGGGCATTAATTTCATCTTGGTGATTAAGATACTCTCCTAATTCAATAAGTGTTTACTCATAGTGATGCATTAATTTGAATATTATTTATAGACAGAAAATAACATTCCAGGGATATTGCGAAGTATGACTAATAATTTGTTGCGTTGTTGGTTAATACAAAATACAACAATTATAGCATTCCAAACATGTTATGATGTGTAGTTGAGACGATTACAGCCTGCTTGATTTACACTAAAGTCCATTCTTTCTATTCTCAGACATTAAATCGAAAATTCATAAATCAGACCTTGGGAGAGTTATGTTGGCGTACGGGTCATTCCGTCTACACCAGAAATGAACACCAGGTTAATTCCTGGCGGCAAAGGTGGCCGAATATCGAGCTACTTCTACTTTTACGATCTGCACGGAAGTGAGATTTTATTTGTTTCAAGTACGGTCTGTGGATCCAATAGAAAATATTCTGAGCCCTTCATGTGATGTTAACTTCCTACCTAATGAACCCATTCCGAATATTTCTCGATTGTTCGAAAAAGTGTATCAAAATTAGTATTGGTCCCGAAACGGATCCTTGAGGTGACTGTGCTGTATTAAACATGGCCGATTCATGTTGATGGACTGTTAGGTGTCTAGAAAGAGCCTCTGCTAGTGTAGCTGCGTCACCACAAGGCTACACCTCAGGACCATTATAACACACGCACACAGACACTACAAAGGACTTGTCCAGATTAACACGTGACAGCGGTAAGCTCACTTTGCAGCCGGCTCCAGGCGTTGTTAGCGTCTTGTGATCGTAGATTAGTCAGTTCTAACACCAGTGGCCAGCCTTCGATATCTTATTAAGGGAAAAGAGTAAGTCGAAGCAGGTTTGAATTTCATAATTCTAGCCATTTAATTAGATCAAATTTTGACTTAATTGTAAATAAATCCGCACGAAAGTTTGTTAAGACTGTCGATATCTTTAACAGTTTGAGGTAATATTTTAACTGATTCAACCTGTACTAAACTTCGGATATAGCACTGGAAAATCACAGATAAAGCGTGGATCAGTTCCTGGTAAAACACTTTCCATTCAGAGCACTGCAGCGCCAAGAGTAACACAGCATTTTATGGCGTTCGTACGCAAATCACTCCACACACACACACACACACACACACACACACACACACACACACACACACACACACACACACACACACACACTTGCATTTCAGGGAGGGAAGTAGGAGGTAATGTGCTCATTGGTATAAGCACTGTAGGAACACTCGACTCACTTAGCATATTACCTTTAATCCCTTGTAGCATCTGACAGAATGCTGGGAAATGATCCGCTGTGAGATGTTTCGTTTCACAAGTTGAGTACTACTGAAAATTGAATGAAGATTACAAGTAAACAGTTAGAGTGAGTGGAAGATGGAAACATGTTACAGGATGTCAGACGAGCTGCTTTTTAGAAGAATGGGAGAAAGAAAGAAAGAATGAAAGAAAGAAAGAAAGAAAAAAAGAAAGAAAGAAAGAAGGAAAGAAAGAAGGAAACATACTTCTTCATGCTACACTGTAATCTCTTTTGGCGTTCGGTCTGCAAGCCTCTGTGAATTTACTGAACTCCACAACAATCCTCTGTTTGTAACTAGTTCTATGGCCTCGTCTATTTCTATACCTCTTATCTTTAAATCGTTAGAAACTGAGCATAGCCATTGTCGTGTTGGTCTCCCTCTACGTCTCTTACTCTTCACGACCGAGTCCACTATTCTCCTAAGTAACCTATCCTCCTCCATTCGCCTAAGAAACCCACCACCAAAGCCGGTTAATGCGTACAGCTTTATAAATCGAGTTCATTCCTAACTTAGCCTTTGCGTCGTCATTCAGAGTTCTCTTCTGTACTTGTTACCTGAAAGAAGTCCGGCTCCATGGCTAAATGGTTAGCGTTCTGGCCTTTGACCATAGGGGTCCCGGGTTCGGTTCCCGGCAAGGTCTGGAATTTTAACCATCATTGGTTAATTTCGCTGGCACAGGGGCTGGGTGTATGTGTCGTCTTCATCATCATTTCATCCTCATCACGACGCGCAGGTCACCTACGGGAGTCAAATCAAAAGAAAGAAAGAAAGAAAGAAAGAAAGAAAGAAAGAAAGAAAGAAAGAAAATATTCTTAGGTTTTATTATTTCTTATTTTTCATTGCAAATAATATTAATGTGAGAATATTTCCTTTTCCTGGCCTTCGTTCCAACTGTCTACGCTTGTCACTTATGTGGATTTACCTTCAACTGGCATCATACGTCTGTACTACTTCTTTCTCCCTTTGTGTACCTATCACTCGATGTAGTGAGAACAAATCAACAAAATTTCGTGACTGATTTAGAAGGAATGATTAATGAAGTGTTGGACGACAGAGATATTTAAAAGTGATTGGGTTCATAACAGTAAGCGGATGATAATGATGAAAGGACACAAAGACAGGCGAAAAAGACCAAGCATGAATTTTGGACTTCAAAATTTCAATTTATGCTTTGAGTTTTCCATAATTTTCTTCGTTTTACGATTCTAGGTTTTTCATAGTCTAAAAATTTTATTTTTTGAATTTTGAGAAAAATACGAATGTCTACTTTTTCGTAGTTTCATTTTAGTATGTTGGTATTTCCTTCTGGATTTGTAACTTATTATTTCCTAAGTTTCGTTGTGATATGTTGGAAAACATATGTTTCAAGTAATTAAGTTCAATAAACGACCAAAAAGTAAGAAAGCACTGTATAGTTTAATAGTAAATATCTGGATTCTGGCTGACACCATGATACCAGTTACGCTGCAAAATTGTATGATACCAGTTGAAGATCAAGCATAGTTTTACGGCTAGATCGCCTACTTAATGCGAGCCCTATACGGAGAAACGTATTCACCATTTCCTGTTTCTGTGGTGGTTTGTAGTTGTATGTGAATGGTGATCTCTATTAGGACTATCACAGACACCCAATGCCCGAGCTAGACGAATGAAACTAATACGGCGAAAATCAAACACAATTCTCTACGGATCAAACGTCAATAGGCTGACCATTCAGAGATCGCGTCGAATATTAAAGGAAGTACGTGAGAATTCCAATTAAAACCCTACTATGATCCGGCATTTCAGACTGAACTAAAGGAATTGTTTACAGCCAGTGGTTACAAATCTCTTTACCCTCCAAGTTAAATGAGTCTAGTAATGTTACACTCAACGGTATGCATGTGATATCCTAACAAACAAACGAACAGAAACAAAAAAAATTCATCTCTGCTCTGGTATGATCAGTAATTGAAAAGTCGGAACATCTGGAAAACTGTCATGTTAGGAAGACAACAGAATCATATCAATGTTACTTGCTTACCTTTTGCTGATGATTTGGCAATCCTCTCCGAAGATGAGCAGACGGCAATTCACCAGATTGAACTCCTCAAAACCGAGCTCGGTAGCTGCAGTCGCTTAAGTGCGGGCAGTATCCAGTATTCGGGAGATAGTAGGTTCGAACCCCACTGTCGGCAGCCCTGAAAATGATTTTCTGTGGTTTCCCATTTTCACATCAGGCAAATGCTGGGGTTGTACCTTAATTAAAGCCACGACCGTTTCCCTCCCACTCCTAGCCCCTTCCTGTCCCATCGTCGCCATAAGATCTATCTGTGTCGGTGCGACGCAAACAAAAACAAAAAACAAAAAAACAAAAAAAACGAACTCCTCAAAGAACGTACTGGGAAAGTTGGTTTACAAATCTCCGTGAACAACAACTGTATTCATGGCTACAAAACCATTGAACCACAAACATTCGTAACAAAATACGGCACAATGAACAAGGTTAATCATTTCAAATATTTAGGTGAATTCATTAAACTTACAAATAAAGAATAGCATAAAAACACGTGAGCTGAAAATGCGGAAAGCATATGGGAAAACTGCGAACATCTACGACAAAAACTGCATTAGCATTAACACAAAAATTCGACATTACACGACGGTCATCAACCCTGAAACACACTATGCCAGTGAGACCTTAAACCTCAATTATAATGGGGAATATCAAGAAAGCTGAAAGTAAAATCATCCCAAAAATCCTTGACCCAAAACTTACAGATGAAGGATATCATCTACAATCACACAAGATCACAGAAAAATACTCAAACATCGAAACAGATTTCCGTAAACGATGATTGAAATTTGAGGCTAGATGACAACCGACTAACAAACAAAATATTGATGTACTCACAAACATCAAAGACGACAACGGTTTGGATCAAACAAGTCAAAAATGATTTCAGTAACGCCAACATCACACCTACAGATATCGAAGGCTACAAAACTTTCAGACGTAAGATTTACACTAGGAAAGTTGCTTCAGAAGATAAGTCCAGCCGATCTAGGAGAAAATGGACTGACGAACTTCGAGCAAAAAATAGCGACATGATGGAAGAATTCTGGAAGATTAAGAAGAATAACAACAAATCCTAATTTGCTTTATGTGATCCTTTATTGGTCGAAACTAAATAATAATAATAATAATAATAATAATAATAATAATAATAATAATAATAATAATAATAATGATAATAATAATAATACCGAGAGAGTTGGCCTTGTCGTTAGGGGCGTAATGCTGTGGGCTTGCATTTGGGAGATGGAGGGTTCGAACCGCACCGTCGGCTCTCCTGAGGACGGTTTTCCGTGGTTTTCCATTCTCCTGCACTAAGGTGAATGCCGAGACAGTACTTAGTACAGGCCACGGTCGCAAACCCTCTCACCTTCTCCGAACATCATCATCAAATCTCCCTGGCCTGAGAGACAGCGTTACCGTATAGGAGGCCCGGCTCCCTCTTCAGGGGAGGAATGACAACTTGTGTAGATAGATTGTTTCAGGCCGTATTCATCTAGAAGAGTTTTCCAGAATTGGATTAACTGCCGACTTCAGTCATTTATCAATGTTCTGTATTTAGGGCTGTCGTCCAGGAGGGAGAGGCTCTAACAGTTGTTTACCTAGCCTTTTCTTAAATATTTTCAAATTACTTGGAAATCTATCCAACATTTACCCTAATAAATTACTCTAATCCCCTATTCCTTGCCTTGTAAGTGAATATTTGCCCTAATTTGTCCTCATGAATTCCAACTTTATCTTCCTACATTGATCTTTCCTACTTTTAAAGACACCACTCAAACTTATGCGTCTACTGTTGTCATTCTCCACTGACAGCTCGGAACATACCACTTAGTGGAGAATCTCGTCTCTATAACCCTGATATCGTCACCATAAATCACGATCTGGATTCTCCAGTTCCATAGCTATGGAAACCCTTATAATACCTTAATGTAAGAGGAAACCTACACGGCAGAGGAAAAGAAACAATTTTCCATGCTTTCCCATTTTCACACCAGATAAATGCTGGGGCTCTACCTCAATTGCAGCCTTACCGAGCTCCATAGCTGCAGTCGCTTAAGTGCGGCCAGTATCCAGTATTTGGGAGATAGTGGGTTCGAACCCCACTGTCGGCAGCCATGAAGATGGTTTTCCGTGGTTTCCCATTTTCACACCAGACAAATGCCGGCGCTGTACCTTGATTAAGGCCACGGCCGCTTCCTTCCCATTGCTAGGCCTTTCCTGTCCTATCGTCGCCGTAAGACCTATCTGTGTCGGTGCGATGTAAAGCAAAAATTATATTTAAAAAATATTAAGAAACATGGTGGGTGTAAACATCCCCCGGGTTTTTCTACCAACGCAAAAAATTACACTTCTAAATTGTGGCGTTGTATAACCATAAGTTAACTTTCATTCGAGATACTCAGCAATCGATGTGATGAGACTTAATTAGAGGTTAGCCCACAGAAACTTTCAACGATAGATCGTGATACAAGCTCCTGTATAAACTCGCAATCCAAGGCATAATCCAATGTTGGGTAGACGAGGCAATGGGCGTGTAGCCTCATATCCATATTTATTAACTCTCCTATGAAATATGATAGCAATTAGTACAAGAATTTCGGATTTAATCTTGGAGGAGTGGGAGAATATTTCATCCATTTTTTATGAAGAGTTTGACGAATTAATATTTTTTATAAACTCGTAATACATATTTTTATTCACGTTCTTTTTCTGTAGATTATTATTATTATTATTATTATTATTATTATTATTATTATTATTATTATTATTATTATTATTATTATTATTATTATTATTTAAGAGCTTCATATCCTTCTTGAATTCCATGTTGAGGTGTAAACTTTCATCTCTTCTAACGTCCATTCCGAGGTACTCACAAGCATTGAAACGAGGAAGGTTGAGCAGTAAGGTTCAAAACGATTGCATTTTCCCTTGTTTTCTTTTCTTTTCGGTAGAAAATGATTTTTTCGTGATAATATGGACAACCGTGCAGGCTGTGATGTGAAATATTGACAGATGGCCATGACATACAGATCCATGGCCTGTGCAGTTCTGAAGGTGCTGTTGCTATACTAGACTTAACTAAAGTTGGCGTCTGACAGGTAAGGTTGGGGGGAGGAGCACTGCACGTGCCATTTCACGATGTTGCCACATTCCAGCATTCCTTTCTACATGCTCTTACCCCTCGCTTCCGGCTCACTTGTTCCCTCCTTCATTCTGACCGCTGTGATCTGTTGTAGACTACCTGGCCAGGCGGTGTCGTCCCATTTGCGATCACTCTTATACAAACAATCCGGTTCTTATCAGTGACAGTGAGAGGTTTGGCAACTCCCAGAAAGACGAGCTGCCCTGAAGTTTTATATCCATGGCAACCGCAGTCGCCCCACCCTCGTTTCCATGGCAACCACACAGCCACTCCCTTTATCCCGCCTCGGCAGGCAGTAAACGGACCTCCCTCTAAGAAATGTCAGACACCAACTCTTATTATTAGCAGTATAGGTAACACATTTTGTAACATGTCACTATTTTGTTACAAGAATTTTCGATTGAACCCCAACTCCAAGACATATTTATGTCAAAAATAGCTTTTTTGAATGTCAGTTATGTAGTTCCTAATATCCCCATTCTTTCAACTAAGTGGCTCAAAAACCAAAAGAAACACATGGCAAGGGAAAGAATCAAAATATGGAGTCGGAACATTTTTTTGAAAATTCGGCAATTTGATCGTTTACATATCAATTTCGATCCCTCTTTTGGTGGGGGTATTATCAATCAATCAATCAATCAATCAATCAATCAATCAATCAATCAATCAATCAATCAATCAATCAATCAATCAATCAATCAATCAATCAATCAATCAGTCAATCAATCAATCGTCACCGATCTGCGTTTACGACAGTCGCGCAGGTGCCGGATTCCCTGTCTGTTGCTTACCTATTCCGTTCTTAAATAATTGCAAAGAATTTGGAAATGTATTGAACATTTGCCTTATGAGAAATATGTCTCTAAGCAAGAGAATATAGTACCACAACGGTTGTCATTCAGTGTCATAGCATTTTGTATAAAGTAACGTTCTGCATTACTAACATCCAATGTCATAAGTATACCTCGGATTTGTAGGTGGTAATAGTTTAGAATGCAAAGTAATTTGGTTTATAGGAAGTGTCATGCAACCCGTTGTACCATAATGTAGGAAGAGTAGCATAAATTCAAGGAGTTCTATAGGCTGTACTCCTAATATTTATGCAAATCTCATAGCATAACCGTTGTACAGTGTAGGATACACTTGTTACTGGCTTGAGTAAGTTTGCATTCTAACCTATCAGCACCTAATAATCCGGACTCTAGTCATAAGCATTCTGTATGAAATTACGTCGTGCATTACTAATACCCAGTGTTATAGCCTTCTGTATGACGTGTGCTACGCTACTAGCATCCGGCTCATAGCCTTCTGTATGAAGTTACAGGGTATGCTAAAATATACAGTTCATAGCTTTCTGTATGACGTTATATGCTACACTATAAACCTCCAGGGCATAGCTTTCTGTATGAAGTTACAGGGTATGCTAAAACATCCAGATCATAGACTTCTGTATGAAGTTACAGGGTATGCTAAAACATCCAGATCATAGCCTTCTGCATGAAGTTACAGGGTATGCTAAAACATCCAGATCATAGCCTTCTGTATGAAGTTACAGGGTATTCAAAAACATCCGGATCATAGCCTTCTGTATGAAGTTACAGGGTATGCTAAAACATCCAGATCATAGCCTTCTGTATGAAGTTACAGGGTATGCTAAAACATCCAGATCATAGCCTTCTGTATGAAGTTACAGGGTATGCTAAAACATCCAGGTCATAGCTTTCTGTATGAAGTTACATGCTACACTATAAACATCCAGGTCATAGCCTGCTGCATGAAGTTACATCGTGTACTACTAACGTCCAGACTTCTGTAAATTCTATGCTATTGGCATCCAGTTCATAGCCCTCTTTATGACGTTGTATGCTACACTACTAACATCCAGTGCATAGCCTTCTCTATGCGGTTACATGATCCGCTACTATCAACCGGTGCCACAACCTTCAGTAGCCTATCCCTAAGTCCTCTTCCTATAAACGAATATTTGCCTCAATTTGTCCTCTTGAATTCCAACTTTATCTTCACATCGTGATATTTCCTACTTTTAAAAAGACCACTCAAACCTATTCGTCTACTGATGTCATTCCACGACATCTCTGCACTGGCAGTTCGGAACATGCCACTTAGTTGAGCAGCTGGTTTCCCGTCTCCCAGGTCTTCCCAGCCCAGACTTTACAGCATTTTCTTAACGCTACTCTTTTGTCGGAAATCACCCAGAACAATTTTTTTTCGATTCTCGAATCAAGTAATCCTGGTGAGACTCCCATACACTGGAACCATACTCTTTGTTACTAACATCCAGGTCATAGCCTTCTGTATGAAGTTACAAACTACGCTATTAATATTTAGTGCCATAGCCTTCTTCATGAAGCTGAATACTACACTGCTAGCAACTGTGTCATAGCCCTCTGCATGAAGTTACACTGGAAGTTCGATATCTAGGGTTATCGAAATTTGGAGATATAGAGAATACCGTTTTTGACCATGTACAGCACATAATTGAATCATATGTATCTACGGGCTTATACTGAATACATTATACTTAACAGTATTTAAAAATATACATAATGTATTTTACGGCTTCACTTTAATTGTGTCCGGCTCCATGGCTAAACGGTTAACGTGTTGGCCTTTGGACCAGAGGGTCCTGGGTTCGATTCCCGGCTGGGTCGTAGATTTTAACCTCAAATGGTTAATTCCCTTGGCTTGGAGACTGGGTATTTGTGTTGTTCCCAACATCCTTGCAACTCACACACCACACATGACACTATCCTCCACCACAATAATACGCAGTTACCTACATATGGCAAAGGCCGCCCACCCTCATCGGAGGGTATGCCTTACAACGGCTGCGCTCGGCTAGAAATAGCCACACGAAAGGATTAAACTTTAATTGTAACACTTATTATAGTAACTGTTTAGAAGACCGGATACAGTGCAATACAGTAATGAAGCAAGAAACGTAACTCCGTTAACACCTTTGAAAAAAATCCGTTAGTCTCTTCTGTTTGTTACTGATAACCTTTCCTCCCTTCACGTTGAAACTTCTCGTCAATACCACGCAGTCGAGATTCGTAAATGGAACTTGTCATCTGCGACTTTGGGGGTTGCTTTCGTTCGTGACCTGTAATTAATTCATACCCGAGAAACAGCGAGGCTTCGCCGATTTCCTGATCACTACAAGTTTTAAGTTTTTCGGTTCCCGTCATATTAGCACCCAGCATCACTGTAACCCGTTCCTTACTTCTTAACTGTTCCTCACAAACCACAAATACCGTCAATGTTGCACAAAATACGAGTTACAGAGTATTTTTTTTGCTTCAACGGAGGTTATGTTTGCTTCGAGAAATCGAGATATCGAGATTCGAGATATCGAGGTTCGACTGTACGTGGTGAGGTATTAACATGCATTTTTCAAATTTTTGGCCATAACATCGACGGTACTGTAGATGTCAGAGAATTTACTTGCACCTGAACGCAAATTTTCAGTCTGCTAGAAGAAATGTTGGAAGAATAACATTTTTCCGTCCACAAAAAGATATAAACACATGCTCTCTTAATTAACCATGACGTTACGATGTAAAGCAATGTTTTATCACATCCACGTTGCGTTGCACGCAATTTTTTTCCTTGTTTCTCGGAGATGGAACAAGTAATAAGGGAGGAGACAGGTGTTTGTTAACAAGATAATAAGTGGTGTCTGTAGTAGCGCGGCGCGTGTATGAGTCTATGTAATAATTATTATGGTCCGTCTCTTTAGTTCTCTCTTTGTACTTGTCTAATTACTGTATTTACTGAGCGCGATAGAGCTTAAAGAGAGTATGCTAGCCAGAAGCCAAGGCATACAGGTTAATCTGTAATTGCCAAATCAAATTTAGTGGTGATCGCGCGCGGTTCATGCTTCGCTCCTTGGCTTACCGGACACGCGAGCTAGATGGCGCTCACGCTATCTCGGGCTCTTACAAATCCACGGCTTGCTTCGTCGACAAAAATTAATGACTGGCAAAGTACCACTACTACCTTCTCGTGCATGCCAATGGATTAAACACCAAACAATGCGGGCTTTCTAGCTCTCGATTAATTTCATTTGTAGTATGTTCGCCGAAATTAAGCGCGCTATCTGTTTGAATATGGGCTTCTATTCCAAAAGAAAAATGTTTCATCCGGTCACCGACCTTCTGTTACAAAGAAAGGTGTTCGATTATTACGCTGATTCTTGGTTTTCGTAGGTCTCTGATCAACAGATAGTAGCTGTGATTCCTGCGGCGACATAAGTAAGTGTAGTTGATTTGGTGTAGGCTTTTTTGTTGTTCTAAAAGTAGCAGGTCCAGTCCTGGTGCCGACAGTGGTTTGTCACTGGTATTTCATTCCAAAAATAACGGTTTCGGTTCCTAAGCTGTCAATCAAATTACAGTGAACTCCTTTTGTTTTTTGTTTTTTACAAGTTGCTTTACATCACACCAGCACATATAGGTGTTATGGCGATGATGGCATAGGAGTGTGAAGGGAGCGGACGTGGCTTTAATTAAGGTACACCTCCAGAATTTTCATGGTGTGAAAAAGGGAAACCACGGAAAATCATCTTCAGGGCTGCCGACAATGAGGTTCGAACCCACTATCTCCCGAATGCAAGCTCACAGCTGCGCACTCCTAACCGCACGACCAACTCGTTCCGTGAACATTTATTCCAAGATAACAAATTCGATCTTGGCATCGAGATCAGTTAATTCTTGAACTTTTATTCCTAAGATAGGGGCTTCGACTCTCCATCAGTAAAAATTTAATGAGATTTTTAACATCCAGTGCCCTACCTCAGCCTACACCATAAATGAGAACCGGTTTTAAATTCAGAAGGCAAAGGCCGCCCGGCGAAGAGCTAACAGCTAATCACACCTAATGCCGAGGTTACTGAAAGTGGAAGCAATGAAATTCTCCACCTCCAAGGACTTCACTGAACGGAGATGGTTTTGCCTTTTTTACTTCTTCTTCTTCTTCTTCTTCTTCTTCTTCTTCTTCTTCTTCTTCTTCTTCTTATTATTATTATTATTATTATTATTATTATTATCTGACTCATATGGACAGAACGGTCGGCGTCCAGGCCTTCGGTTAAGGGGTCCCGGGTTCGATCACCGACCGGGTTGGGGATTTTGGTCATGTCTGATTATTTCATCTGGCTCGGGGACGGAGTGCTTGTGTTTGTCCTAACACTCTCCTCTTCATATTCAAACAATACACCAACCTCAAGTGAAACGCACAATTGTGATTACATCCCTCCACATAGGGTCAGGAAGGGCATCCGTCCGTAAAACATGGTCAAAACCACGTGACACCAAAGGTGTGGGGAAAATCGGTGGAATTATTAATTAATTAATTAATTAGTTTATTTTCAGGCAGCTGTTGGCTACCATTAAACAACTTCTTTCGCTTGTCGACATTCTTTCGTCTTCCGTCAGTATTCTTTATCACTTTCTAGCTCAATATTGCTCACTCTTCATCCGAGAATACCCTATACCCTATTTGGCTTCCTTTCGTGCTGATCGTTTACCGCCGAAATTTTCCTTCTGAAAACTTGTGTGTTTTTTATGCCTTCCACCTTGATGGCTCAATTTCCTAGATATTGATAAAGTTCTTTTTCCCATTGAAGTTGTGTCTTTCTGTATTCCTGAAAGACCATGATCTTGTTTGCAAATTCCATACTCCTTGGAAGCGTCCTCGGACGGTCATTCTCCTGTTCATCAATGAGGTTTACCTTTCTTTGAGATAAATATGTGTTAAGACTGGGAGTCATCTGAAATTAGTGGTACACTAATGCATGACGCGATGTTACGTAGCAACCGTGCACCCTGCGATGTGAAGTATTGATGGGTGGCCATGGCTTAGATTAGGCTACTTCATTCGTTGCAATGAATCTTACTCTACTTGTCGACTGCAAATTCCATGCATACCTCTCTTGAAAACGAATCCTTAGATGCAAATAAATCAGTCGGTATCAATTGCAGTATCATTTTATGATAGACATATTTATGGTCACTTTTACCATTTGTTTTACGTCGCTGTTTGGTGACGATTGGGTAGGAAAAGGCTAGGACTCAAAAGGAAATAATCGTGGCCGTAATGTTGGTTGGCATTAAATAGAAAGGAACCAACCCTAAAAATTATACTGGGTGTATCAAACTTTAGCGACAAAATATCAGGGATGCTCTTCGTATTATGTTAAGAACAATGGTGCAGTACAACTCTGTGGTGTAGTGGTTCGATTCCCGGCTCTGCCACGAAATTTGAAAAGTGGTACGAGCGCTGCGCTTGTGGGTTCGATTCCCACCTCATCCATCCGGGAAGTGGTTTTCCTTGGTTTCCCACTTCTCCTCCAGACAAATGCCGGGATGGTACCTAACTTAAGGACACGGCCGCTTCCGTCCCTCTTCCTTGTCTATCCCTTCCAATCTCCCCATCCCCCCGCTAGGCCCCTGTTTAGCATAGGAGGTGAGGCCGCCTGGGAGAGGTACTGGTCCTCCTTCCCCAGTTTTATCCCCGACCCAATGGCTCGCGCTCCAGGGCACTGCCCTTGAGGCGGTATAGGTGGGATCCCTCGCTGAGTCCGAGGTGAAAGCCAACCCTGGAGGGTAAATAGATTAAGGAAGAAAGAAAGAAAGAAAGAAAGAAAGAAAGAAAGAAAGACAATGGTGCAATCGGTTTTGCGGAGAAAATTTTTCTTTTCCAGAAAATGAGCTTACTTGTTATTTCCGGGTGCGCGATTCAGATGGACGAACTTGCCGTATTTGCAATGCCAGAGAGCTAGCCGCTGCCTGTTGCTGTGCGTCAGAGGGAAGGGAAGTGAAGTGAAGGGAGGGGAAGTGGGAAGTGGGAAGTGGGAGAGAGAGGTAATGCTCGCTGCGAATGCACAAGTTTCTCGTTCGAGCCCCAGCAGGCAGTGCATAGTTCGTTCTGCACAAACTGACTAATATGCGAACCCCGTAGAAAGAGAAAATGAACTTGTACCAAGACGTGAGGTCATTTGCGACACACCACATATCCTGAACAGAGTCCGAACGCCGCTACTACATCATGTGAACTGAACATCGAAGTAGCAGGGGGGCGTATTGAACATCTACTCTAATCAAACTATTGACAGTATTGTTTCCTTCGTTCAGAATTTCATTCCCTTTACAATGTTGCGATTAAAGAACTACACAATCGTGGGATAGCAGCGTTGCATTTTCGAGCAGCCTAAATAATAAAGAACGTTATTGCGACCAACAGACTATACTAGACTTAACTAAAGTTGGCGTCTGACAGGTAAGGTCGGAGGGAGGAGCATTGCACGTGCCATTTCACGATGTTGCCACATTCCAGCATTCCTTTCTACATACTCTTACCCCTCGCTTCCGGCTCACTTGTTCCCTCCTTCATTCTGACCGCTGTGACCTGTTGTAGACTACCTGGCCGGGTGGTGTCGTCCCATTTGCGATCACTCTTATACAAACAATCAGGTTCTTATCAGTGACAGTGACAGGTTTGGCAACTCCCAGCAAGACGAGCTGCCCTGAAGTTTTATCTCCATGGCAACCGCAGTCGCCCCACCCTCGTTTCCATGGCAACCACACAGCCACTCCCTTTATCCCGCCTCGGCAGGCAGTAAAGGGACCTCCCTCTAAGAAATGTCAGACGCCAAATCTTTTTATTAACAGTATAGAGCAGAAACGATCTGGTGCATTCCTTTACTAACAAGAATGTCTTAATTACATTGTGTTCTTGTACTGTGCGTGTCTGTTTAATAAACAAACGGTGGGTAAGAACAATCCTGTGAGAGTCGAACGGAGCATTATCTCTGTTTCCATCATACACCTCACTTCGCCTCTATCTCTCCCCTTTTCTTCTCTGACACACGACAGCGGCTTGTGCTCTGGCATAGCAAATACGGTGAGTTTGTCAATTTGAATCGTGCGCCCAGAAATAACAAGTAAGCTCATTTTTCCCGAAAAGAAAAAATGTTCTTCGCCAATCCGACTGCACCATTGTTCTTAACACAACATGAAGAGCATCACAGGTTTGTTTCTGTCGGTATAGTTCTCACACACCCCGTAAGAAGTTGGTGACGTTTTTTAGAATTGTCTATTTTCAACAAAGGGAGCGAGTCCTAAATCCATTCGTTATTAAGTGATATTCTAGTTAGAATCTTTTGTCCACATGAAATGTAGCATTTCTATTTCAGGAGGAAGGTACCAGCTAGTCACCACTTTCAGCTTTTCAGAAAATGGGCATTTTGTATTCATCCACTAGGCTAACTTCGGTTCAAAGGAACCTCTTTTTTTTTGCTATTTGCTTTAAGTCGCACCGACACAGTTAGGTCTTATGGCGACGATTGGACAGGAAAGGCCTAGGAATGGGAAGCAACTGGCCGTGGTCTTGATTGAGGTACAGCCCCAGTATTTGCCTGGTGTGAAATTGGGAAACCATGGAAAACCATCATCAGAGCTGCCAACAGTGGGGTTCCAACCCACTATTTCCCGGATGCGAGCTCACAGCTGCGCGCTCCTAACCGCACGGCCAACTCGCCCGGTACAAAAGAACCGTTGGTTTAATTTTGACTTAAGTTCTGTCGGAATGTACCCTATGTTGGTTGGTTCCTTTCTGATCAATACTGTCCAATTAAAATAAAGTCCCATCATCTGCCTGGTATGAAAATGGGAAACCCCGGAAAACCATCTTCAATACCATTAACTGATCTCGTAAAGAGAGAGAATTAATGACTGATACCAGGCGTATGCACAAGTCTTTTCCGGTTTCACTAAGAGATGGCGCAAGCGAACAGTACGCAGCGTATCCATTTGACATATACGTCAGTTTATTCGTCTGACATTAATCTAACAACAGACACAAGTTGAGTCTGCCAAACACTAGCATATGTGTTGTATCGTTCAGTGATTATTTCGACGTTTGTGCCTGAAAAAGAACATTTGCGGCACACATTGCTTTTCTTATTTAATCAAAAGAAAAAGGCTGTGGAAAGTCATCGTTTGCTGGTAGAAACATATGGTGGGCACGCTCCATCGATAAGAACATGTGAGAGACAGTTTCGACAATTTAAACGCGGTGACTTCATTGTGAAATTCTGTGCGCGCTCTGATAGACCACAAAAGTGCGAAGACGAGCAATTACCCGGCCAAACCATTAATACACAACGCTATCGCCAGTAAATGATTAATATAAATCACGCATTGATGGAAAGACGACCGGAATGGGCCAGACGACGTGGCAGAATGATTCTGATACACGACAATGCGCCGTCTCACACAGCAAAACCAGTGAAAGACACCTTGAAATCGCTTGGATGGGACATACTTCCGCACCCGCCGTACTGCCCCGACGTAGCCCCATCTGGGGCACGCGCTTGCAGAGCAGTACTTCTACATTTTCGAGGAAGCAGTTTTTCTGGCATGGTGTTCATAACGTACCTGAAGGATGGCCAAGTGTTTAGAAGCCGATGGCCAATATTTTGAATGAACAAAAAATGAATTTCCCTTGCAAATTACGTGTTTTTATTACCACAAAAACCAGCAAAAACTTATGCATACACCTGGTACTTGTGGAGCGTTTTGTTTCATTCATTTCTGTGTAACCAAATACTATTAAACCGATTAATATTGTTACATGATTTTACTTTGATTTCTGTCTCAAACTATTGTGGCAATACTGTTCGAAATATAATTGTGTATTAGGTAAGTTAAGAGTGTATTCTGCCCGAAGGCAGTTCCGAACCTTCGCAGAGGTGTGCCTGAGCCGGAGTCTACGTACGGTAGGGTGGCCAGTTCCTTCTCGCTCCTCCATTCCCTTGCCCCAATCAATAGCGCGTGGCAACGCATCCAAATCTTGACCACGCCCAATGTTGCTTAACTTCGGAGATCTCACGCGATCCGGTGTTTCTACACGGCTACGGCCGTTGGCAATTGTATATAAATACATTTATTTCAGAAATGAAACTGTTCATTTCATTACAGGTTTTGTACTTTACAATTTTTAGTTCGGATCAACCGAGTTTTACGATTATCGGGGTTCCGATTAATGGGACTCTAATGCAGGATGACAGTTACGTGACCCAAACTTTTCATTTAACTCTTGGTTCGTTGGTACGTTCGTTGGCTATTATGTATTTGGGGCTCCAGGATCTTCCCTACAAACTCATACATTTATTTTCCAATTCTGATGGTCCGTTTCTTATGGTGGTCTGTCCAGATTGTTGGCTGAATATTCGGTGTTGTGGCCTTCAATTCAGAGGACTCTGAGTTCAAAAATGATATAACTTATTCACAACTTCAGGCTTTATATTAGTTGAGGAAGAAAAATGTTGATTAACGGGAGTGATGTGTGTAATTATTATTATTATGAAATCGAAAGAAAATTAATATTAGGTGAAATGGAGTGTTCTCCGGGCTGGAATTTTATATCACAATCCAAATATCTACGAACTCTTTTAGATGCAAATTTCAAATACTTCGTAACTTGCGAGACATCTTGTATACTGACAGCCATCGAGCACATTGTAAAGTTTCATTACATTGTATAAGGTGTTAGTTTTTTCTGCTATTCTTTTTAACAAAAAAGCTCAGGTCTATTAAAAATCTCGTGCCTTTCATTTAAAAAAAGGCATGATCCGACACTAAAACTCACTTTTATCTTCGGCTTGGAGCGCTTAGGCGAGAAAATTACAAATCACTTGTTTAGATTGTATCCTCGATGAAAGCAAATAAGCCAAGTTATTCATTAAAAGAACTATGAACTCTCCCACCCAATATTTTTTATTTTATTTTCTTAATACATTCCTTTTAAGAAAAATGTCCCATTATCCGCAGTCGCCGCCGTAGGTGCAGTTTTGATTGCCCCGTCCCATTACGAGCGCTAGGCTGGCTAAACCTGTCCTGGAGCCTTCAATTCATTTATAAGAATTTTTATTGAAGGAGATTGGAGAAATGATTAGCCGTTTTTGTTAGGCTAATATATGTTGTTCAGCAGCTGTACAATCTTTTAATTTCCTTCAATTTAAATATTATTTTTGGCCTAGGTAGTACCGTTCATGCGTAATAATAATAATAATAATAATAATAATAATAATAATAATAATAATAATAATAATAATAATAATAATAATAATAATATATTTCTTTTCTTTCTTTCTTTCTTTCTTAATCTGTATCCTGCAGGGTAGGTTTTTCCCTTGGACTTAGCGAGGGATCCAACCTCTACCGCCACACGGGCAGTGTCCTGGAGCTGGAAACATTTGGTCGGGGGATACAACTGGAGAGGAGGATCAGTACGTCGCGCAGGTGGCCTCACCTGCTATGCTGAACAGGGGCCTTGTGGAGGATGGGAAGATCGGAAAGGATAGACAAGCAAGGAGGAAGGAGGCGGTTGTGACCTTAAGTTAGATACCATCCGGACATTTGCCTGGAGGAGAAGCGGCAAACCACGGAAAACCTCTTCGAGGATGGCTGAGGTGGGAATCCAACCCGCCTCTACTCAATTGACATCCCGAGGCTGAATGAACATCATCGTTCCAGACATCGTACCACTTACCAAATTTCGTGGCAAAGCCGGGAATCGAAACTGAGCCTCCGGGGGTGGCAACTAATCACGCTGACCACTTACACTACACAGGCGCACAGTAATAATAATAACATATACATTATCTGAGCAGAATATTTAACACTTCGAACACACAACCTGCTTGTAAAATTGGCAGTTAAGGAAAGGAAGGATTATCCAAAGACTTCTTAGTCCCAAACTCAAAGATGGTGTTTACAGACTTTGGAGCAGTTATCATCTAGCCGCTCGGCATTAATGTAGGCGAGTTGCATACATTTTAGGGGTTCTCATAGTTCAGATACCGCACCGAAAAGATATCAAGCGGAATCCAGAAAATAAGGATAACTTTATACGCTCACCTCTTCAGATTGCCAGCTGAAAGAATCTGTAAACGTTTGTTGTCCTACTTCAGAAGTCTGAAAACGATTCCTCCTTGGTTGGTGGAGATCGATAAGGATGTTTTGAAGTATGGAATCATAGAAACAGACATTCAACTCCGAGCACCATTCAAACATAAACTTAGACAGGTTCATCAAAAAGAAGGCCCAACTCAACTGAAGCATGTTCATTCTGATGCAAGGAAGAAGACACACTCCGAAAGTATGAAGACGAACCGTTGAGATCTCCCGGTCCTTAGTGGCCCTCACGATGAGAAATAAAATTAAAAATACAAATAATATTAGTAATGATAATAATAATCCAGAAATGAAAAAAAATCAAGTCATTACAACACTGTACTCAAGGCTGAAGCACTATATGCATCTGAAACATTGATCATTGGGGGCAGATCATTGACTAAAGATGTAGAAAAGCAAGAAGAAAAATCTGAAGGAACATTCTTCGACCAATCTCTAAAGGAGGAATCTGGATGGAAAGGAAATCTCATGACCTGTAACAACACTGAGAAAAAATGTAACACATTTAGGAAAGACGTTAGAAATTTTAGGGACATATTCTCATAATGTGTGATCATAGATTGACCAAAAGAATTATGAACATTGGTCTATCCATGAAAGTAAAAAATAAAATAAAAAATTAGCTCCTCGAAGTTCGAAAAGATCTTCAGGAAATAGGCATCACAGATGACATTGTATTAGACAGATCTAAGTTCAGAAAACTAGTGGAACCATCCCCGCTTTGCACACCTTCCAAGCACTACCATGAACAAAACCTGGTCAGAAGATCACAAGAAAAGCCACAGCGAGAAAATAAAGGGATTTTTGGGAGAAGAAAAAGGCAACGACGACATCAGCCGAGTAAGTTCAGTCGTGCTCCTTTAGTCGGGCATAACGAGGAAGGAAATAATTGTAATAATTTTTAATAATAATAATAATAATAATAATAATAATAATAATAATAATAATGAAGAAGAAGAAGAAGTCAACATGGTATATACTATGACAAGAAAGTCAAAATCCGTCAGACGAAGCTAACCATTTCACTCTTTAATTGCACATAACGGAGAGTGAGGGAGAGAGAAGATTAATAGTAATAATAATAATCATTAAAGCCCGGATTTTAATGCAGTAACAGGTTAGACTGCTAACTAATTTGGTTAGTAGGAAGTGTCGGCCACCCGCTCTTCCATAATGTAGCAAGAGCACCATAAATTATAGGGGTTCTGATGGGACGTACTCCAAATGTTTATGCAAACCTCATAGCATAATCGTTGTGAAGGTAGACTATACTTGCTACTCGCTTGAGTAAGTTTGCATTCTAACCTATTATTACATCAAAATCCGGGCTCTAATTAATCATACTATTCATCATCTTGTTTCCTCAGTTATCGTGTACTAGCATTTTAATCTGACGCCATCTGTGCCGCCTGCGTATCAATTTCGACATTTCGTTTTACTTTACAGGATGACAGAGTAAACTAGATCATTGTTGCGCGATCTATGCTTCAGTTTTATTAATTTTGTCAAGTAAATACCAAAGACGTCACCATAGATCTTTTACGTACTGACATCGTACGTGATGAAAAATTATAAAATTGATTTTTTCTACCCTTCAAAAATCAGGGTTTGAACCCGCCATCTTGGAATCCGGAGGCTGACACTCGACCGCTGATCTTCAGGTGGAGCTACTGTGATAAGCGTGGACAAAACTTGTAACATTGCCCTCGGACTCTCCCCCTACATTTATTTTAATTTATTCATTTAAATGATGTATTTATTTATTTATTTATTTATTTATTTATTTATTTATTTATTTATTTATTTATTTATTTATTTATTTATTTATTTATTTATTTATTTATTTATTTATTTATCGCATGGCTTTTAGTGCCGCGAATATCCGAAGACATTTTTGGCTCGCCAGGTGCAGGCTTTTCTATTTGAAGCTCATGTGCGATTTGCGTGTCTGGATATGAGATGATGATGGTGATGATGATGAGGAGGAGGTAAGGAAAAGATCTAAGCATATATCCTACTCCTATCGAATAAGACCAAGAGGTCTGTGCAAGGCTTATCGTCCCCATCCGACGACTAATTCACAATCAATAGAGTCAAATTCTCGCAGTCAGTATGGACACTGCGGAGAGATTTGGAATTGTGTCCAGTCTTTTAGCACGCAGTCTTCTACCCTGCCAGTTAACGTTCTGATGGTGTAACGTTTTTGCTATCAATGGAACTCGAACCGGATACCCGTGTTGAACAAATTTAATCAATCTTCGCCACTGAACATATGTTACTCAAAATCAATAGCAAATGCCCTTCATCTTGTTTAATACTGTTGCTCTCTGATCTTTGCTTCAATTCTCCAACCTCCCACCACTCCATCTCACCCTAAACCCCACCCTACTTCACCCTCTTAGAATCCCTACCCCTACCACCACCACTACCGACACTACCACCACCCCTGTTCACGTTTTGTATTGTGTGTAACAAGGCATCTCCAGGCTTAAAGTGGGGTAAAATCTTAGCGCAAATCCACCGTAAAATCGTATTAGTAGAGTACTTGGATGGAGGGAGGAGGTGAAGTCTTCTTCTTGCCTTTACGCACCCCCTCCTACCCCCATGTCTTTCAGGCAACTCTTAACTATAAGTAGGTCTCTTGGTGTGAATTAAAACTTTAGACTAACAGGAATTAAACCTCGCTATAAGACGCTTTGCCTTTCTCTTCTCCTCTCCGTCTTCACCTCCAACCTCCTCCCTCATCCCTCCCACCCTTAGAGTCTCATCCTCGGCTGGTCCCGCAAAGGCTCATGTACAATGCCATCCAATTGGCATTGAACATCTATACTAATTCTTACATGGAAGTCGAACTATTGCTATGTATAAAGTTAAGTATAAAAATGAAAACTGATGTACAGTAAAACTCCGTTTATCCGAAACAACGGGGGCAATTGACGCGTCTTTTCGGATGACACATGGTAAATATTTTCGGAAGTTAAATGTCGAAATAAAAATGCATGAACTCATTAAGTAAAGGTGCATACTGTATATTAACATTAAATATTTACATAATGTCAATGATTGTATAAAGTCAGTGATTTTCTTCTGAATTTTCTTGGTGCAGCGCTGTCGTGCAGCTATGTCGCACCGCCGTTTAATCAACAATACACCAGCTGGTGTAGATTCATTGCTTTTCATTGTATTCGTTGTCGATGAGCGCAAGTCTACGTCAAAATTATGAAGAAGCTAAAGAACCGGCCAAGATAGTTTAATTTGCAGAAGACTCATCGTAAGGAGCAACCAGTTGCAAGACTGGATACTTGACGAATCACATCGCTTCTATGCTGGAAGGAGTAATCTGGTACCACTGTGAGAAAATGTAGTTGCATTGCCGAACACCTGTGTACGTTTTCCATGGTAACTCAGACAGGGTGGAGTGTTGATCTCATAGGAGCTGTCAACAGCTGTACAGAAAGTGATGTGCCCGTGTGGATGGGGCCTGTTGAATGCATTCTCCAAGTCCCTTCCTTGCCATAATAGGTGACTAAAAGAGAAGCCTCTGCGGTTCTCAAGTTGGCGACCGGTTGACGTCAGCTGACCTTGTTATAGTTTCCATTTATTTACTCATGCCAGTACCTTCAGCTACAATTTTCCTGTCGGAACTCCTTTAGTCAACTTTCTTTCATCGTTTGCAAGGTTTAAGAGTCTCTCATTTCCATGTATTTTTGTGGCCTTTCTTTCACAGATACCGTTGTTTTACTGAATGTTGGAACACTTGCATTTTTTCTGTACATTCTTTAAAGACTGGAGTTAGACAGTGTGTTTGCATTTCAAGACAAAGTTAACAATTGGAAGGATGTATTGGAGGGAAATGGTTAATGATCAGTAGAGCCCGGATTTTTATGCATTAATAGGTTAGAATGCAAAGTTTCTGAAGCGAGCATCAAGTATAGCCTACCTTTAGAACGATTATGCTATGGGGTTTGCATAAACATTCGGGGTACGGCCCATCAAAACGCCTATAATTTATGTTACTCTTGCTACATTATGGAAGAGCGGGTGGCCGACACTTCCTATTAACCAAATTTAGTTTGCAATGTAACCTGTTACGGCATGAAAATCCGGGCTTTAATGATCAGCAAAGCTAAGACAGAGTAGGCCTATATGCACTGCAATGTTTCGATGGATGGCCAGGAAAGTGCAGGACTGCTTCATGGCTAGACGCCGGATTTTTGGGCGAAAATACTATGGAATGCAATTTAATTTGGTTGTTAGGAAGTGTCATCTAGATCGTTCTTCTGTAATGTAGCAAGAGTAGTATAAATTCTAACCCCTAATGTTTATGCAAAACTCGAAGCATAACAGTTGAGCAGTAAGTTCAGTAAGTTTCCATTCTAACCTAGTACTGCCTAGATATCTGAGATCTGCTCTTGACAATAAGAATATCATTCAAACCGACACCTTCAATCATCTTGGACCTGTGGTGCAGGCTGATGGAGATTTTGATAGGTATGTCACCAACCTGATAAAATTTGGATGCTGAAAGTGGCGCGTAGCAATAGGAGTTCTACGCAACATGAACATTGCCTCTCCACTTTTATGGAAAAGTATATAAAATGATATTGCGCCCACCCATATTTAGTGTTGGGCTACGAAAAGAACAGATGGAAAGAAATTCCATGTCGCAGATTCAATGGGCTCATGGGGTAACCCGACTGCATGTTATCTGCCAGCCTCTAAGGGAACCTCCTATTCAGGAAAAGCGAATGAAGTAGAACGGGCATCTTCAAAGACGTCCTGAAAATTGTGTCGCAATTCGAGTCGACCTTGAGGGAAATCCAGCAACGGGTCGACCGAAAATCAGAGATGGAAAGAGCATGTTTCAAAAAACCTGAAACAGCATAATATAAAAAGACTTGAGGTTTCCACCTTTTTTAATACTGTACATAATATAATAACGTTAGCGATTAACTTACATTAATGTCAAAAATATTTGTAGGACATGTTTCGTCTCTTTGAGACATCATCAGACAGTCATTTTCAGCATAGATTAAAAGTAGACATGTACAGGCAGTAAATGAAATTAAATGGTATGTGGATTTTAGTGTCGGGAGTGTTCGAGGACATGTTCGGCTCGCCAGGTGCAGGTCTTTTGATTTGACTCCCGTAGGCGACTTGCGCGTGGTGATGGCAATGAAGTTATGATGAAGACGACATATAAACCCACCCCCTGGCCAACGAAATTAACCATTTAGCCATTTAGCCATGAACCGGACACAGGCAGTAAAGAGTTGCCATACACTCATAATTCGTATAAAAAACAAACATTCACTTATATCCTCTAAGATCAGAAAAAAAGTGTATGAAAACACTGTTTGCAAGTCTAAAAAAAGAAAAACATACACTTGTCATTACTATACTAAAAATACAATTTTTTTAAAATCCATAAGGTAGAATTGTCCATGTAAAGTTGGTTTTGTTTCGAATCCATTGTTCATGATAATCCTGCAGATGGTACAAAGTGATAATTGAGGTACTGATTAATCTACATTGTATAGAAGAGCGGACTCCTCAATGAAGATTGCATTAAATAATACGAATCTTGTAAATAGCTGAAAAATTGTTGCAGAATGCTGTATTGTATTTGGAAGCCTGGAAGAAAAAGAAAAACTGAGAAAAATTTTAAAATATGACGAGGGTCTAAAGCAGGGCCTCTCAAACGCCCAAAATCTCACGCGTGCATCGGTTCCACTCGGCTCGGCTCGGAACAACGCTTCGTCTCTGGGCTACTCGGCTAAGCTCGGCTCAACCCAGCTCGTATTTGGAGCGCTACGGAGCAAGTGCGGAAGAGGGATCCAGGGAAAGCGAGCGAGACAGACGTGGGGAAAGAGAGAGACAGCGCTATTGCTCCAAATCGAGGAGTGGGGGTGTGCACTCTGGGCAGCCAAGCGAAGTCGTCTTGTGCACAGTGCGTGCACCGGGCGCATGCACCCTGAGAGGCCCTGGTCTAAGGTATAAACAGGAAGAGAAAAAATAAAAGAGGGATGAGTGTATTTCCTTCATTCTCGCTGTGTTCCTTTTTACGTTGTTTATTCCATCCTGTATTTACTCAGGTGGGCTTTACAGAGAATTTGTTTGTGAATTAAGATTCTGAATTGTATTCTATCTTGAATGATTTTTTCATTAATTATAATTTCATTTAGGTCTTCACTGATTTCCTCTAGCCAATAATTGTGATTTTTCATTTGGAGGACTAATTTAAAAATTTTCTTCGTGTGGCTGTTATTTTCCATTCTATATAAGTGACCATAAAATTGTAATTGCCATTTCATAACGGTATCTGTGATTTTTTCTGTAACTTAGATTTCATGTGATTTCTTTTTCGTCCAAATTATATTTTCGCATGTTGCTCCTAAGATTTCACTGAGGATTTTCCTTTCTTGTTTTTCGATCATCTTTATTCGAGTTATTATAATTACTATTATTAAAGCCTCGGGCGGTAGCCCGCCGGTCTCTCATCGCTGGGTTCTGTTGTTCAAATCCCGGTCACTCATGAGAGATTTGTGCTGGACAAAGCAGTGGCGGGACAGGTTTTTCTCCCGGTACTCCGGTTTTCCCTGTCATCTTTCATTCCAGCAACACTCTCCAACATCATTTTATTTCATCTACCAGTCATTAATCATTGCTCCAGAGGAGTGCGACAGGCTTCGACAGCCGGCAAAATTCCTATCCTCGCCACTAGATGGGGGTTTCATTCATTGTTATCCTGACCCTGTCGACTGACTGGATTATTATTATTATTATTATTATTATTATTATTATTATTATTATTATTATTATTATTAATATCCGCCTGTGTCCTGTAGTGGTTAATGCCACCCTCGGAGGCCTGGGTTTGATTCCCGGCTCTGCGCGAAATTTTAAAAATGGTACGAGGTCTGGAACGGGGTCCACTTAGCCTCGGGAGGTCAACTAAGTATAGGGCTGCTCGATTAACCCCTCAGCCATCCTTGGAAGTGGTTTTCCGTGGTTTCCTACTTCTCCTCAAGACAAATGTCGGGATGGTATCTAACTTAAGGCCACGGCCGCTTCCTACCCTCTTCCTTGTCTGTCCGTTCCGATCCTCCCATCCCTCCACAAGGCCCGTGTTCAACATAGCAGGTGAGGCCGCCTTGGTGTGGTACTGGTCCTTCTTTATAGTTGTATGGTGGTGGTGGTGGTGATTATTGTTTTCAGAGGAAGTACAACTAGGCAACCATCCTCTATATAACACTAATCAGAGGGAAGAAATGGAAGGGATCCGACACTTCGAAAAATGAAGGTATCGGCCAAAGAAATACAAGGGCCACGAAGGGCGTGAAAATGAAAGGGTCTCTAGGCCTCCATACGTAATACCGTCGGTATCTGAGAAGAAAAAGAGTTGACCAACGGAGGTCGGATAGGATAGATGAAAGTGAGGAGCCTGACACAAGTAAGTGGAAGCAATGCCAGGACTCAGCTAAGGGCCCCGTGGTCGCCAACCCACGTTCCAAAGTTCAGAGCCCCTGGGGCCCCTTTTAGTCGCCTCTTACGACAGGCAGGGGATACCGTGGGTGTTATTCTACCGCCCCCACCCACAGGGGGAACAGTTGTATCCCCCCGACCCAAAGTATCATTCTCCTGGACAGTGCCCTTGAGGCGTAGAGGTGGAACTCCTCGCTGAGTCCGAAGGAAAACCTGAATGTCTGAATGGTCAGCGTACTGGCCTTCAGTTCAGAGGGTCCCTGGTTCGATTCCCGGCTGGGTCGGGGATTTTAATTGCTTCTGATTAATTCTGGCCCTGGAACTGGGTGTTTATGTTTGTCCCAACACTTTCCTCTTCATATTCAAACAACAAACTACACTACCAATCATTACAGAAATATGAAATAGTGATTACATCCCTCCATATAGGGTTGGCGTCAGGAAGGGAATCCGGCCGTAAAACACTGCCAAATCCACAGTTCGTACCAACGACCCCACAGGTGTGGAAAAAGCGGTACGAAAAGAAGAAGATAATATTATTGTTATTACTATTATTATTATTATCTCGTATTATTATTAAATGTAACTTGACATTACTGGAGGAAGTTTCCAGGTTATCTGAAGTGAAGTGTTGATCTAGTAGGAGCTGTCGACAACTGTACAGAAAGTGAGCTCAGTTCTGACACAAAGGGAGAGGGAGGTTGAAGGTTCCTACGCTTCTTTAGTTTTACACACAAATCCTGCTTCACTCTGCCTGTTAATCCTTCGCCGCTTCCAGCACACACACACATACACACACACTCTAACTCTCTCTGTCAGTCTTTTTTATTCTTAACCACTCCTCTTCTTCTCGATAGGCTCTTGTTCTTGGTAACCCTCTCCCTCTCTCACTCTGTTATTACCATAAGTCTCTTCTCCTCTCTTTGGGAAGTACACTCGTATTCAATTCAAATGGCACACACTTAATGAGCTACAAACATTCCGTAACTAAACTGAAGTCGTTCTCCATCCAACCTCTCTGGCATCCGTATTGTGCTTCGACCCTATTGCGTTGGTAGCGAAGAACAGGTCGCGTAACTGTAATCTTGCATTCTGGAGATCGTAGGTTTGAACCCCATCATCAGCACTTTTCTATGGTTTCTAATTTTCACGGCAGGAAAATGCTGACGCTGTTCCTAGCCCTAAAGGGAACCTTTCGTCTTTTTTTTTTCTATTTGTTTTACGTCGCACCGACACAGATACGTATTTGGCGACGTAGGTATTGGAAAGGCCTAGGAAGTGGAAGGAAGCGGCCGTGGCCTTAATTAAGGTACAGCCCCGGCATTTGCCTGGTAAGAAAATGGGAAACCACGGAAAATCATCTTCAGGTCTCAAACCCACTATCTCCCGATTACTGGATACTGGCCGCACTTAAGCGACTGCAGCTATCAAGCTCGGTAAAGAGAACCAGTAGGTGACATCATTTTCAAAACTAGTTTCTAATGGATCTTTTCTGTTTCATTCCAGCTCAGATTACTTTTAAGCAAAAAACAAAAATAACTTCCTTCACTTACACTGAATAAGCTCTTAATGTCCACCTATTCAATACAATAATAATGTTGTTTATAGATGTAATTACAACATTCTAATTATAAACAGTACTAGTTTCGACGCATTTTTGCGTCATCTTCAGCTGTACAAATAAATCGGAAAGTAGGCAAATTATATAAAACTCATGATAGATGTTGATTGTGCGTGATATAAAAGTCTATGAAATCTACATTAAAACAATGACACATAATAAAACCTTATTGAACAAGTTAAAGAATTGCGAGTCAAACATATACTGAATGCTGAATAACAAGGTTGATTCATGTCCCTGTGGACATACAGTAGTAATAAAATATTTTGTGTTTTAAAACTTGTTAGACCTTGTTTCAACTACAGTCCATAAACTGCGGAGTCATCTTAAAATAATCGTGAATATCGCTGAATAGTGTGACGGAATTCTTCAATATCTAAGGCCTATGAGGTGGAAACATATAAATGACTCCTTAAGATGTAAACAGGAACTATGTTTCTCAGCTCAAAAGTGGAACCCCATACGGCCGTAGACCGATCGTAATGCAAATAACGTGTAGTAAACAAATTTCTTACGTTAATTGCTTCACTTACACAAAAAATGAAACTGTCGGTAAAATGTCTGAAGAAAAGTGTTTAAAACACAGATAGGCCTGAATATATACTTTTTCTACTGGTTTTACTTCAGACTAGAAAATAAATTCAAATTTCAAAAGGATATAGATTCAGCTAAAGAAAACAGTTACCACATGCGCGAAAATTAAGCCCATGTTTTCACAATAAAAATTAATATATTGGAAGATATTTAACCAATGTACGAATATATAATTTTACTTCTAATAATTTTATTTCTAAGCGTACCTCTAAAAAATCAATTTTTCTTAATCTATTGCTGTCCAAGGTTGGATTTTCCCTCAGAATCAGCGAGGGACTCCGCTTCTACCGCCTGAAGAGCACTGTCCTGGAGTGTGAGAATTTGGGGCGGAGGGATACAGCTGGGGAGGACGACCGGTAACTCGTCCAGGTTGCCTCACATGCTATGCTGAGCAGCGGTTAGTGGGGGAAGGGTAAGATTGGAAGGGATGGACAAGAAAGAGGGAAGGAAGCGGCCGTGGCCGTAAGTCAGATACCATCCCGGCATTTGCCTGGAGGAGAAGTGGGAAACCATGGAAAACCACTTCGAGGATGACTGAGGTGGGAGTCGAAAACCCCTCTACTCAGTTGACTTCCGGAAGCTTAAATAGACCCCGTTCCAGCCTTCGTAACACTTTTCAAATTTCGTGGCAGGCCAGTAAATCAAACCCGGTCCTCTGGGTATGGCAGCTAATCACACTAAACACTACATGACAGGGGCGGAATAATAATAATAATAATGTTATTGGCTTTACATCCCACTAACTACTTTTACGATTTTCTGAGACGCCGTGGTGCCGGAATTTAGTCCTACAGGAATTATTTTACGTGTCAGGTTTGAACCTGCCAAGTTGTGGTCGAAAGGCCAGCGCCTGAAGCCTCTGAGCCGGGCGAGAAAGTGTTTAAAAACATAGATAGACCTGAATATATTACAACTTTTTGTACTACCTTTACTTCAGCCTAGTAAATAAATTCAGCTTCCAAAGTGAAATAGATTCAAGCAGAGAAAATTGCCAAGCACTCCAGAATTAGGCCAATTTGTTCAAAATAAAAATAAATACATTGGAATATATTTGACAAAACTACATAATTTTACTTATTAGCAGTTATTAGTACCTCAAAAATATATGGTCCAGATTTCAGGTTTCCATCTCCAAAAGTTGCTGAAAAATTGTAGTTGAAAATTATAATCCAAGCCTGTTTCCAGTCATTCGATCGGGCCAGGAATGGAATGAATAAAGCCCCTATCTAGCGGTGAGGATAGGGGTTTTGCCGGCTGCCGAAGCCTGTCGCACTCCTCTGGGTCAACAATTAATGACGTACAGATGAAATTAAAGGATATTGGAGAGTGTCGCTAGAATTAAAGTTCACAGGGAAAACCGGAGTACCCGGAGAGAAACCTGTCTGCCACCGCTTTGTCCAGCACAAATCTCACATGGAGCGTGCGGGATTTCAACTACAGAACGCAGGGGTAAGAGGCTGCCGCCTGAGCCACGGAAGCTCTTCAGAAAAGTAGTTACTTTACGGAAACATAATATCGAGAAAAGTGATTTGAGGATCAATTTTAATATTATATTTCGGATGGTAGAGCGCTGGTCTTCTGAGTCCAACTTGGCAGTTTCGGTGCGGGCTCACCCACTGTGGGTGGGGGACGTAGGCGAAGAATACACCCATGGGACGATGAAATTAGAACTATGAGACTACTTGTGATTAATACCATTACGTGAGGAACACTATGAGTCGACGTTATTTGTGATTAGTACCACCATTTGGGGAACACCATTGCCCTATGACGAACACCACGGGTCTGGGCGTTTCCTTGGTTAGTACCGTCGTGTGTATACCACCGAGGCGAGCACTTGGCTAGACGGACTTAAGTTATGTCCATGTGAGAAAAGGGGCCGTACAATGCGCTGGAATGTGTCGGTTCCCCTGTGTTCAGAATGGGTCTGCGTTACCTATGAGTAGTACCACTATATGTAGAACAGTATGGGTCTTCGTTGCCTTGGATTAGTACCACTGTGTGAGGAACTCCATGGGTCTTTGTTGCCTCAGAGTAGCACCATTTTGTGAGGAACTCCATGGGTCTGTGTTGCCTGAGAGTAGTACCATTATGTGAGGAACTCCATGGGTCTGTGTTGCCTGAGAGTAGTACCATTATGTGAGGAACTCCATTGGTATGTGTTGTCTGAGAGTAGTACCATTATGTGAGGAACTCCATGGGTCTGTGTTGCCTGAGAGTAGTACCATTATGTGAGGAACTCCATGGGTCTGTGTTGCCTGAGAGTAGTACCATGGTGTGAGGAACTCCATGGATCTGTGTTGCCTGAGAGTAGTACCATTATGTGAGGAACTCCATGGGTCTGTGTTGCCTGAGAGTAGTACCATTATGTGAGGAACTCCATTGGTCTGTGTTGTCTGAGAGTAGTACCATTATGTGAGGAACTCCATGGATCTGTGTTGCCTGAGAGTAGTACCATTGTGTGAGGAACTCCATGGGTGTGTGTTGCTTGAGAGTAGTACCATTATGTGAAGAAAACCATGGGTCTCTGTTGCCTGCGTGTGGAGCCGTTATGTGTTACATACCATGGGTCTGGATCACCTGTGGTTACTACCACTATTGGAGGAACACAATAGTTCTGCTTTACCAGCAATTAGTGCTATTACGAGGGGCCGGTGACCTTGATTTTAGACCCCTTTTTATAAAAAACATAATCTCAGAAAAGAAGGCATTATAAATTGGATCCACTGGTACTTTTTGGATTCATGGTCAATTTATAACCATCATTCGTTTTATATTCTAGTCAGTGGATGCATTTTGAAATTTAAATTATGGTTTTATTTCATTGCACCTCGTAGCATTAGGGGGCGATGACCTAGCTGTTAGGGCCCTTCAAACAATAAACATCATCATATTCATCATCATCATCATCATCATCATCGATCCTAGCTCGGTCAGGTGGTATTTGTAAGTGCCCAAAGACGTCAGCTTTAATAGCATGTAACAGAGCTTCTGCGGGATACAACTCCTACACCTCGTCGTGCCCGAAAACCGTAAAAATAATTAGTGGGACGTATAATCAATTCTCATTCTTCCTAGCAATATTTCCGCACTGTTACGGGGTCCGATTGCCGGTACATCCGTCTCCATGGTATTCCCCGGTACGATCTATCAACCGCTTCTTGCGTCTACCACGCGGTCTGCTTACAACAGGGTCAGGGCACCTGTCCACCCCATTTAAGCCTGACTTCCTGCATTTTCGCCGCAATTGGGGCAATTCCCAACCCTCGTCGAACATAATGTTCATGGCACGGTCAAATCATATTAGTCTAAGTTACCACCGGAGCATTCACAGAACCTGCTTGTGCTTTGCTCTTACTGACCAAAATTCTGACCCATAGAGGGCGACTTGGCGCACATCAGTTCTCTATATCTTCAACTTAAGACGTAGGGGGCATCCGTCGATCAGACGGCACCCCAGCCACTTGGCAACACTTCATCCAAATGGTATTTGCACGTGTACGAGCAACCGGAACACTGACATCGTCCCTGCATACAAGGGAGCCGAGGTACTTGAAGTGTTCAAATTTCTTCAGATTTTCTTCACCGATGATGATGGTTCCGTCGGTTTGGCATCCACATTCCATATATATGGTCTCTGCTCTACGGCAGCTACTTCAGGGCAGCGTATATTGCTCGCGGCCGCGCTGCTTTAAGCGTGTATACAATCTTCTATGAAATCTTATCTTAATAAAATGCGCTGGATATGTCGTCCTTCCTGGGTTGTACAGGCATTATATCTGGTAACCACGCGAATGAGTTCTGCCATTGTAATGTTCCTGATTTCGTTCGTAATGTTTTCTTTCAATTCCTCCAATTTGTGGGGATTTGTTCCATACACTTGTTCTTTCCATTTACCCTACAAGCAGAAGTCACACACTGTTAGATCTGGAGAACGAGTGGGCGGAAATAGACCAGTACTGATCACTCTGTCTGCAAACACTTCTGAGTTTCTCAGAAGGGAATCGTCTGCTGTACGAGCAGGGGCTGAACATTCTTGAAACCACCCACACGAGTTTTCTTCTTCGGTTAACTGATGGAAGTCTCTCTCTGCATTTACTGTCGTCTTGCAAAAATTAGGCCCAATTATTCGGTCTGGCACTAATAGCACACCAAACACCAATCTTCTTATCATAATGAGGGAATTCATAAACACCATTAGGATATTCTCCGCACCAATAGCGAGAGTTATGACTGTTCATACGACCATTAAGATGAAACCAGGACTTTGACGAACGAAAATACGGTGTCATAATTATTTCTGTCTCAGCATGTTAACAGCTGAGATCCAGACTGGCGACTGATGCTTGCCAGGTCGAACACGTGCAGGTTGCTTGCAAGGTCCAGAAGAACTATGCGCGCGCTCTTCCCATACTGCAGCTGCTGTAGCGTGGAGTACAAACACTGTGCGTTCGGTCTGGGTTTATTAGAGAGACCCTGTAATTATTATTAGTATTATTATTATTTTTTTTGCTAGTTGCTTTACGTCACACCGACACAGATAGGTCTTATGGCGACGATGGGACGGGTAAGGGCTAGGAGTGGGAAGGAAGCGGCCGTGGCCTTAATTAAGGTACAGCCCCAGCATTTGCCTGGTGTGAAAATGGGAAACCACGGAAAACCATTTTCAGGGCTGCCGACAGTGGGGTTCGAACCTACTATCTCCCGAATACTGGATACTGGCCGCACTTAAGCGACTGCAGCTATCGAGCTCGGTAGTATTATTATTATTATTATTATTATTCTTTCTTCGTTAGGATCTACTAGGTAACACGTGACAATTTCAATGCATCATTCTCTGTTGTTCGTTCTACTTCCTCCAATACTCCTTCGTCTCCTCACTATGCCTCCTTTTCCTCCCCTCAGAGAATTTTGAGCCTTTTTTCTTTCCTTCCTGACCTTGGAATCATTCCATTTTTAACACTTCCTTTCTAAAAGATATCTCTCTCGGTTGCTTCTTCTTCCCTTATGTTATTTCTTTCCAAATCTTTCTTGACTTCGTGAATCCAAGTTCTTTCTGACTTCTTGTTCAAAAAGATATTTGAAGATCTGTTTGGTTAACCTGTTTATTATTAATTATTTTATTTAGGATCGTTTCAACCTCTTATGGGCTACGATTACACAAGTTACTTGACTGTTGGTGTTCTTTCTTCTTACGCCAATACTTCTTCATTCTCTGGCTCGCTTTTGCTCGTTCCTCATCCGAGAATAACCTTCTTGTTCTCCTGGGTTTCTCTACGAACAGATCCGTCACCTCCGCAATTTTCCTTCTGAACACTGTTCTGTTCGCAATATCTCCCTCCTCATTGCCACATTTTTTAAGATCCTGATGAATTTCTTTCAGCCATGGTACTTGGGTATTTTTTTTTCTTTCCTGGAAGATGAGGATCTTATTTGCTATGCGTTCCAGCCCATTATTCTCAGGTGTCAATAGAAAATCAGTCGCGTTTTCCTTGGTCTTCATTGTCCATGTTGGTTCTTTGGGATCTGTGTTCATGTACTTAGTTTTCTCAAAGGATATTTGCAGTCCTGCCTTTTCTGTTGTTTCTTATTATTAGATCTTAACGACGTGCGGTCTTAGCTCTTTTTCATCCTTGCGCCATTGAACCCTTTTCTCCACTTGCTTCATTAATATAAGTTTCAAACTTCAACATCTTAAGAATTCAAACAAAGTTTAATCATATATATTTCTAAATATTTTTGTATGATTACATAGAAACTGATGATGCTCATTCAAAACGAAACATGGCATTCTATTTAATTAATTTATTTCTTTCTCCAGTAGCTTATACATTTATTTATTCAAACATTAATTTCGGCAGGTTGAAGAACCTAAGAGTTATAAACTAACTAAAAATATTTGGCTTAAAATGTTACACATCTTTCAGTATTAACCATTTAGATAAATGAGGACTTAGCACGATTCATGTTTAAGAGGAAAATATTTTTATATGGCAATAGTTCGGACCTCGTCATCCATTTCAGTTGTCGAGAACTTGAGGAGGTTAAGCAGAACTGGCAACATAACAAACCGAAAATAATCTGCTTCTACCCCCCGTGCACCTCCCCTCCACCTGGTTATATAATCTCTAAGTTTTTAATGCGACTTAAGAAACAAAATTTCTACATTTCACTGAAGTACAGATTATTATTATTACTACTACGTAATGTTTCCTCCTGAGTATCTTAGTATAAGCAGTGGAATTAATATTTAAAAAGCACTTGACCGTTTCTGTTTCTTTTTTTTAATCAGTGCTTAAACATGACCTCTCTTTCTCGTTATTAGCCTTGAATCACTCGTGGGCTCAATTGTACAGGCGCTCATTATACATCTGGTATGCAACCCGCAACACAATTAAAGCAAGCCAGGTTGCAGGGTTATGAGGGGTCGATTGTCGAAATTTGGGGTTGATTCTCGAAATTTGCAATGGTTTGCTGACACACCGAGGTGATGAAATTTTTGTCCCATTTGGTTTTCTTCTTCTTCTTCTTCTTCTTCTTCTTCTTCTTCTTGAGTCATCAGTCCAAATGCTGGTTTGATGCAGCTTCCATGACACCCTATCCTGTGCTAACCTTTCCATTACACTTGATAAACTTCATGCTTGAGCCAGTATTTTCATGAGAAATAACTTGTGAAAACCTTATGTCAAATATTCTACCTTTACAATACTGTGATACGTCTGTATTATTAAGATTGCATTAAGCTATAATAACGAGACATGTTTCGTCCCGCTTCCGGGACATCTTCAATAAAATACGAACAAGGCCGATTTAAAAAAATAAAGTAAGTACAAAGTTGAACTCTTTGATAAACTATTTGATACAAAAACTTTTATCAAATAATTGAAATATGTCCTTAAATGAGTCTTGATCTTATTTGACGGAAGATGTCCCGAAAGCGGGGCGAAACATGTCTCATTATTATAGGTTAATGTAGTCTTAATAATAAAGAAGTTTCAAGTATTGTAAGGGTGGAGTATTTGACGTAAGGACTTCATAAGTTAACCTATTAATTTCTACGTTAACTGTTAAATCATACATCTTCTTTAATCTGGTTGTCATATTCATACCTAGTTCTAAGCCTACCGTTCTTACCGCCAATACATTTCCTCAAAAACCTACGAACCTAGTCCTGGGTGTCTTACGGTACGTCCTATCATTCTATATCTTCTTCTCGTCACATTTAGCCAAATCGATCTCGTCTCACTAATCAATCAATCAATCAATCAATCAATACTGATCTGCATTTAGAGCAGTCGCCCAGGTGGCAGATTCCCTGTCTGTTGTTTTCCTAGCCTTTTCCTAAATGATTTCAAAGAAATTGGAAATTTATTGAACATTTCCCTTAGTAAGTTATTCCAATCCCTAACTCCCCTTCCTATAAATGAATATTTGCCCCAGTTTGTCCTCTTGAATTCCAACATTATCTTCATATTGTGATCTTTCCTGCTTTTATAAACGCCACTCATACTTATTCGTCTACTAATGTCATTCCACGCCATCTCTCCGCTGACACCTCGGAACATACCACTTAGTCGAGCAACTCGTCTTCTTTCTCTCAGTTCTTCACAACCCAAACTTTGCAACATTTTTGTAACGCTACTCTTTTGTCGGAAATCACCCAGAACAAATCGAGCTGCTTTTCTTTGGATTTTTTCCAGTTCTTGAATCAAGTAATCCTGGTGAGGGTCCCATACACTGGAACCATACTCTAGTTGGGGTCTTACCAGAGACTTATATAAACTCTCCTTTACATCCTTACTACAACCCCTAAACACCCTCATAACCATGTGCAGAGATCTGTACCCTTTATTTACAATCCCATTTATGTGATTACCCCAATGAAGATCTTTCCTTATATTAACACCTAGATACTTACAATGATCCCCAAAAGGAACTTTCACCCCATCAACGCAGTAATTAAAACTGACAGGACTTTTCCTATTTGTGAAACTCACAACCTGACTTTTAACCCCGTTTATCAACATACCATTGCCTGCTGTCCATCTCACATCATTTTCGAGGTCACGCTGCAGTTGCTCACAATCTTGTAACTTATTTATCACTCTATAGAGAATAACATCATCCGCAAAAAGCCTATCAGTATCTCTTCATTCGTGATTCGATCTACCCACCTCACCTTCAGCATTCCTTTGTAACACTACATTTCAAAAGCTTGTAATCTCTTTCCTTCTAAGCTTGTTATCGTCCATGTTTCACTTCCAAACAATGCCACACTCCAGACGAAAGTCTTCAAAAATATCTTTCTAATTCCTATATCAATGTTCAAGTGAGCAAATTTTTCTTAAGAAATGCCTTCTTTGCTTGTGCTAGTCTGCATTTTATGTCCTCCTTACTTCTGCCACCCCTATTTTCTACCCACGTAACCATATTCATCTACTACCTTTAAGAATCTATTTCCTAACCTAATATTTCCCGAATCATTTGACATAAATCGACTGCACTCCATTACTTTTGTTTGGGACTTATTTATTTTTATATTCCCCAAGATCCTCTCCATACCATTTATCAATTTCTCCAGATGTTGTGTAGACTCAGATAAAATAACAATGTGAATGGCAAATCGCAGGGTTTTGATTTTCTCGCCCTGGATTGTGATTTTCTTTCCAAATTCCTCTTTGATTTGCTTTAATGCTTGTTCTATCGCATGTTTGTATATAAAGAACAGGTTTTCACACTCCTACTGATGTTTACAACCCTAAGGTTGGTTGGCAGCAGCTGTGCAAAGGTTCCGGTTTTGTGCCATTCTCTTCAGTTCTACATAAGATTGGTATCCCAGCCTCCTCCACCAGTTGACCGATATATTCCAGTCTAGGCCTTCCCCTACAATTTCTTCCTTCCACAGAACCCTCCAGGATGAAGGCTAGTAAACTGCCATGTCAGATTATATGTCCAATCCATGTATTTCATCTTTCCTTTATATTCATTGACACACTCGGGGTTTCTCCAACTCTTTCCATTACTTCCTCATTAGTAACTCTATCTTTCTAAGGAATTTCCAGTATTCGTTTATAGCACCATTGTTCAAAGGCTTCTACCCTCCTCCTCTCTGCCACCCCTAGTGTCCAGGTCTCACTTCCGTACAGAAATACGCTCCTTAAATTTGTCTTAATTAATTGTTTCCTCACTTTTATGCTGATATTTTTAGATGCGAAGAGCTTTCTCTTTTTATTGAAGGCTATCTTTGGTTAATTCTGCTGACCAGATCTCTCTTACATCGGTTATCAGATGTTATTTACGTTCCTAAGTAAGAAAACTCTTCAACGTTTTTTTTTTCTTTTGGCTTACTTACCACCGTTACTTTTATTTTGTCTTATTTTACTTTCTTGTTATATCCATATGTAAAAGTACTGTCCTGTATATGCACCTTTAAATACCGCTAAACTTTGCTGGGATTGAAATCATTATCCTGGTCTCGGAAACCAGCGATTCTACTGTCTGAGCCCGTCAACCCACCTTTGGAATATTACGGATGATCTTCTAAGTTGCAGGTTTGTCTTATAAGAGGTGTTCAATAACGACTCCCGCGGGCCTTTTAAACCTATTTTCTTCTCCAAAACTTGTTGTGGCGAGTTGATTGATCTGATGATGATGTCCAGGACACCTGTGTCCATCAAGCGAAGCGAGGCGGCCCACATACCACAACGCGACGACAAGTCCGCGCGCGAAAATTGCTGTGCGGGAACTCGCCTACGCCAAGTAACGAGTTCAGGTGATATAGTGTAGCTCTCCAAGAACTTTCAAGGTAGGGTTCCTTAATGTCACTGAACGTTTTATTGTAATGTCTGGTTGCTACTTGCTTTACGTCGCACCGACACAGATAGGTCTTATGGCGACGATGAGACAAGAAAGGGCTAGGAGTGGGAAGGAAGCGGCCGTGGCCTTAATTAAGGTACAGCATTTTCCTGGTGTGAAAACGGGAAACCACGGAAAACCATTTTCAGGGCTGCCGACAGTGGGGTTCGAACCTACTATCTCCCGAATACTGGATACAGGCCACACTTAAGCGACTGCAGCTATCGAGCTCGGTTTCACCGAGACTGTGGCGCGATATACGTGTTCAAATCCAAGAATTAAAGTATATTCCTATTTTTGGTTTCTAAAAGTTGGGAGGTATGGTGTTATTAGAGGATGGATGTCCAGTTACACTTTCTCTTAAAACAATAATCACTATTCGCCTCTCTGATGTAGTTTTTACTGTGATTAGCTGCCACTCCCGGAGGCCCGCGTTCGATTTCCGGCACCGCCATGAAATTTTAAAAGTGGTACGTGACGTGAAACTGGGTCCACCCAGATTCGGGAGGTCAACTGAGTAGATGGGCCTCAGCCACCCTCGAAGTGGTTTTCCGTGATATCTCACTTCTCCTTCAGGCAAGTGCCGGAGTGGTACCTAAATTAGTGCACGGCCACCACCTTCCACCTTCCACCTTCCTTGTCTATCCCTTCCAATATTTCCATCCCATCACAAGGTCCCTGTTCATAATAGCAGGTGAGGCCGCCTGGGCGAGGTACTGATCCTCCTCGCCAGTTGTATCATCCGACCAAAAGTCTCAAGCTCCAGGACTCTGCCCTTCAGATGGTAGAGGTGGGATTCCTCGCCGAGTCAGAGAGAAATACCAAATCTGAACGGTAAACGAATTAAGAAAGAAAGAAAGAAAGAAAAAAGAAGAAAGAAAGAAAGAAAATCAACACTACCACCCATTGAAATTAGAGGCATAGGCAATCTGAGGCTATTTAAAGGGGAACCTGTAGAAAGTAGATCTCACTAACCTAAAAAACTAATATTTAGTACTTAATGGCAAATTAATTCTAGTGATATTTAGAAATATGATTTTTGTTCGAACCCCACTGTCGGCAGCCCTGAAAATGGTTTTCCGTGGTTTCCCATTTTCACACCAGGCAAATGCTGGGGCTGTACCTTAATTAAGGCCACGGCCGCTTCCTTCCCACTCCTAGCCCTTTCCTGTCTCATCGTCGCCGTAAGACCTATCTGTGTCGGTGCGACGTAAAACAACTAGCAAAAATATATATATATGTTGAACCCTTTAGGTCCATATTGAGGGATACCTACCTTCCTTACCTATCAGCAAAGTTCATGAGATCTGTCTCTTGGGTCGTTTCGGGTTCTTCGTCACTTGCTGAGGTAAAGGTAGGGTTCATTAATTCTAATCTATCTACTGGAATGAAAGGTCTATTTAAAAGATTCCTATTTATTCAGGAAAATTCTGAAGCCATCATGGTGTGTCAACAGTATCAGAGAAGTCAATTGTGTCCACTGGACACCACAATCACTTTTACATAAACGTCAGAACACTGGTGTGAGACTTTAACGTAACTGCCTGACGGGCATTCATACTAGAAACCATTGTCTCAATTATTAATCATTTAAGAAAGGAAAGTCTGGAAATCCTTAAATTCGGCTTCCATGTGAGACCACATGTACCATCATAGTGATTCGTTATGGTCCAGCTCTCGTCACACGAACTCTGGACTCTGGTTATAATTAAGGCCGTCCAATCGGTGTGTGCCACACAGTGGTTCTACGGCATGGACCCTTAATTGAATCGATGTGACCTGCGTCTATGTCATGGACCGACATCTAATCTTCCAAGTTACTTTAAAGTCATTGTGGATGATGACCGCAAGGAAAGGATGCTACAATGGCATATGGCCCTAATCTAAGTCACTGAGGTTGATGACCCCCTGACCATCCAAGTTTCTAGGCTGAAGGCTAAACACAATTAAGTTACATCGGTTGATGACCAAAGTTCCACTTTACTATCCCCAGCACATTCACTGCTAAATCAATCAAAGTTCAATAATTACAACAATAGCAATGCTCACAAACTTAGTGGCAGAAAAATCCATTTCCTTCGGATATGTCCTCTTTATTTTTTTATATTCCCCAGAAACAAACTAAAATTTCCAGAATGCATCTCCAAGTTATTCGCTTGATTAAAGTTATTTCAAATGCGGTTTCACTGAATTTAATAATTAAATAAATTGAAATGATTTAACGAAATATTAACGAACAACAACTTTTATCTCCGCGGACTCTGGTTTCTTCACAAATTTCTACGCAGCTGTGATGTGAGTTCAATATTGCGATGTTTATCTGGCTGGAAAAGAATTTTACATAATTCATGTCCAGCTATACATATATCCTGTCTCGTGATATCACGCTTAAAAATCTAATCTAGTCCTGACCGTTATTAACACTTGGATATCCTAATAATCTACGTACAAACCAAACAACTCGCCATATAATTACGATATCATATCTCGTCATTACCATTATGAATTTTGCACACCCCTCACAGACAAACCGATCATCACGACCATCGCTCTATATTTTGGACAACCCTGAAATTGGGTTACTCTGTTCCTTATACTCAAAGTTCGTGATTTCAAATGTTCATTACGTCCCCAATTACAGTATTTCACAATACTTAGATCATTACCGGCTATGAATTTCGACTAAATCCAGCATTTTAACGTTTTCCCTGGTCGAGAATTACAATCTCAATTCCACACGGGTCCCGTTATATCCCCGCTGTCAGCTGAGGCCTCTCATCCCCCCAAGCTCGCTTGGCAGTTACAGGAAACACCTGGTTTATTCACAGTTGACTGGCTTCTCAAAATGCTCCCTTTAAACTCTGCCGACATAATTAAACAAATACGATATTCTAACCAACAAAATGCACAGATTATGCTTCAAGATGCCCACACTAATTATACGCGTCGCCAATTGATACCGCTATGGATTTCTATGAATTTCTTTCCATTCCAAACATTATAAAATATTCCTCGGGCTATCATGTCCCGGCTTCAATGACAGGACTCCTGATTCACAAAACTAACCTCTGTTTCCCAGCTCCACAATTATCATCGACAAAGAACTGGAATAAAATCCTCACTAGAAATCCCGACATCTAATATCGCACAATGCATTAATCATGAATAACTTCGCATAAATTATATCGTATTTAATAACTTGATTTTTACGAGAAATGACTGAAACATTCTACTAGATCTTTTATTGTCAGTCAGACACAGTTTAAAATGGGCATTAAAAAAAACGTTTCTCTCCGTGACCAAATTCATCACCCTAGGTTCTCACCCGACAGCGCGCTTCCACTCGATTGAAAATGAGTAACCATGGATTATTATTATTAACGTCAAATTGCAGACAGAAGAATTTTACGTCGAATGAACATCTTACTTTGACATCACAAAATACAGGCAGTACACTCACACGGATGACGATCTACATTGGACGTGATATCACTTCGGAACCCTATTCAATAACTTTTACAACATTATACGGCCCTCGCAAGACTTCAAAATTTTATCCAAGTGGAAAATAAAACAAATGACTCTTTTAGTCGTACTCTCACATTTACAAAACTTAGTAGGGGTGACCACTGCGTCGTATATCCCCATTCAAATACAAGAAATCACGAGACAAGATATAAGAGGTAGTAAGATGGAAAGTCACCTACCTCATGTCGTCACGCCAGTATTCGTCATAGGGTTCACCTGTGACCCTGGCATTTTATTTAGCCATTTTTACATTCATGGCTTCACAGTTCATTATTAATTTTCTTCAGGTTTCCTGGAATAAAGCATAAAAAAAAGAAAATACCCTTCACTTGTTTGTTGAGTGCACACGATGGACTATAATTATTTACGCACACGAATTACTTAATCACATTAGAATTCATTCAGTACTTTGACCGTCCTATCTGGTACAATTATTTCACTCAAGAAAACTATCTCCTCATGGAGTCAAGACTTAGCCGCAATGGCTAGAATCTGCAGTTGAACTCAGTCTACTTTCGTTGGTTTGATTTCGCAGAGCAGCTCAACAATTTTTCGTCCGCTTTGTATCACAAATGCCGGAGAAGGAGGCTTCGTCATGGCGTCCCTTCATATTTATAGCAGTTACCCCCTCTCCTCGGATCTCTCCCTTTGCCGCCAAGAAAATTTCTATAAATTTTCTGACTTACCTAAACTGCAATTTGAAGAGTTTTGAAAGTGACTACATACTTGCTACATTTCTGGCGGTAGTGTTCATGGACATTTAAAATTTTTACGGGTTCGATTTGTGAGATGATTGACCTCCTTTGATAGGCACTATATTTTTTTGACTTGGCGTGGTCACGCCATGTACACGCGCTTTGAAATAGTTCATAAAAATGACTTGAGATTCTTCCGCCGTCGAGACGTGTGGTTGACGTCACGTACCCCAGAGCGTGGGACCGAAGGTAGTCACCCCCTCGTCACGTGTCAAATCCATGCTATCAAGAATTCAACTTTTAGTTTAATTGTTACATTATGCATAATGTTCTTAGGGCACAAAGGTCATGGGTTCAATATGATTTTTAACTAACGTTTGTATGTACTGTGTGCTATTCTCATTACTCTGTAAGTTGTATAACAACGTTGTCTAAAATAGTTTGGCCTAATAACAGGCTTCATAATCACGAAAGGCACTAAACTAAACTAAACTAAACTAAACTAAACTAAACTAAACTAAACTAAACTAAACTACCACTCTTGGATAAGAGAGTGTAAATTTCTGTTTTTAACTTTCTAGTGATTCTGTTTCTTCTACCGATGCAACGTTCTTCGTAAATGTATGACAGCAGAAATGTGATTATAAAAGGTGTTTTCTTCAGAACTTTGAGAAACCAGTATAGTCCATTTTTCGGGGGCTTTTTTTTGTATTTTTGTATTTACCTCAGTGTTTGTAAT